>NW_027422761.1:9617500-12416354 GCF_048934315.1 Petromyzon marinus | reverse complement strand
GCCCAGGACCGCCCGGGACCGCCCAGGAAAGCCCGGGACCGCCCAGGACCGCCCCGGACCGCCCGGGACCGCGCAGGACCGCCCCGGACCGCCCGGGACGGCCCGGGACCGCCCGGGACCGCCCCGGACCGCCCGCGACCGCCCCGGACCGCCCGGGACCGCCCCGGACCGCCCGGGACCGCCCGGGACCGCCCCGGACCGCCCGGGACCGCCCGGGACTGCCCCGACCGCCCGGGACGGCCCGGAACCGCCCGGGACCGCCCCGGACCGCCCGCGACCGCCCCGGAGCGCCGGGACCGCCCCGGACCACCCGGGACCGCCCGCGACCGCCCGGGACTGCCCAGGACCGCCCGGGACCGCCCGGGAAAGCCCGGGACCGCCACAACCGCCCCGGACCGCCCGGGACCGCCCGGGACCGCCCAGACCGCCCGGGACCGCCCGGGACCGCCCGGGACCGCCCGGGACCACCCTGGACCGCCCGGGACCGCCATGGAATGCTCGGGTCTGCCCGGGACCGCCCGGGACCGCCCGGGACCGCCCGGGACTGCCCGGGACCGTCCGGACCGTCCGGGACCGCCCGGGACCACTTGGGACCGCCCGGGACCGCCCCGGACCGCCCGGGACCGCCCTGGACCGCCCAGGACCGCCCTGGACCGCCCGGGACCGCCCCAGACCGCCCAGGACCGCCCGGGACCGCCCCGAACCGTCCGGGACCGCCCCAGACCGCCCAGGACCGCCCGGGACCGCCCCTGACCGCCCCGGACCGCCCGGGACCGCCCGGGACCGCCCGGGACCGCCGGGACCGCCCGAACCGCCGGGGACCGCCCGGGACCGCCCCGGACCGCCAGGGAGCCCCCTGGACCGCCAGGGACCGCCCGGGACCGCCCGGGACCGCCCGGGACCGCCCGGGACCGCCCCGGACCGCCCGGGACCGCCCGGGTCCGCCCGGGACCGCCCCGGACTGCCCGGGACCGCCCGGGACCGCCCCGGACCGCCCAGGACCGCCCCGAACCGTCCGGGACCGCCCCAGACCGCCCGGGACCGCCCGGGACCACCCGGGCCCGCCCCGGGACCGCCCGGGACCGCCCGGGACCGCCTGGGACTGCCCGGGACCGCCCGGGACCGCCCTGGACCGCCCGGGACCGCCCTGGAACGCTCGGGACCGCCCCAGGACCGCCCGGGACCGCCCGGGACTGCCCGGGACCGTCTGGACCGTCCGGACCGCCCGGGACCGCACGGGACCGCCCGGGACCGCCCCGGACCGCCCGGGACCGCCCCGGACCGCCCGGGACCGCCCGAACCGCCCGGGACCGCCACGGACCACCCGGGACCGCCCCGGACCACCCGGGACCGCCCCGGACCGCCCGGGACCGCCCCGGACCGCCCGGGACCGCCCGGGACCGCCCGAGACCGCCCGGGACTGCCCGGGACCGCCCCGGACCGCCCGGGACCGCCCCGGACCGCCCGGGACCGCCGGGACCGCCCGGGACCGCCCCGGACCGCCCGGGACCGCCCGGGACCGCCCCGTACCGCCCGGGACGGCCCGGGCCCGCCCGGGACCGCCCCGGACCGCCCGCGACCGCCCCGGACCGCCCGGGACCGCCCCGGACACCCGGGACCGCCCGCGACCGCCCGGGACTGCCCAGGACCGCCCGGGACCGCCCAGGAAAGCCCGGGACCGCCCAGGACCGCCCCGGACCGCCCGGGACCGCGCAGGACCGCCCCGGACCGCCCGGGACGGCCCGGGACCGCCCGGGACCGCCCCGGACCGCCCGCGACCGCCCCGGACCGCCCGGGACCGCCCCGGACCGCCCGGGACCGCCCGGGACCGCCCCGGACCGCCCGGGACCGCCCGGGACTGCCCCGGACCGCCCGGGACGGCCCGGAACCGCCCGGGACCGCCCCGGACCGCCCGCGACCGCCCCGGAGCGCCGGGACCGCCCCGGACCACCCGGGACCGCCCGCGACCGCCCGGGACTGCCCAGGACCGCCCGGGACCGCCCGGGAAAGCCCGGGACCGCCCACGACCGCCCCGGACCGCCCGGGACCGCCCGGGACCGCCCCAGACCGCCCGGGACCGCCCGGGACCGCCCGGGACCGCCCGGGACCACCCTGGACCGCCCGGGACCGCCATGGAATGCTCGGGTCTGCCCGGGACCGCCCGGGACCGCCCGGGACCGCCCGGGACTGCCCGGGACCGTCCGGACCGTCCGGGACCGCCCGGGACCACTTGGGACCGCCCGGGACCGCCCCGGACCGCCCGGGACCGCCCTGGACCGCCCAGGACCGCCCTGGACCGCCCGGGACCGCCCCTCACGGCCCGGGACCGCCCCGGACCGCCCGGGACCGCCCGGGACCGCCCGGGAACGCCCCGGACCGCCCGGGACCGCCCGGGACCGCCCCTGACCGCCCCGGACCGCCCGGGACCGCCCGGGACCGCCCGGGACCGCCCCTGACCGCCCCGGACCGCCCGGGACCGCCCGGGACCGCCCGGGACCGCCCCGGACCGCCCAGGACCGCCCGGGACCGCCCGGGACCGCACGCGACCGCCCGGGACCGCCCCGGACCGCCCGGGACCGCCCCGTACCGCCAGGGACCGCCCCGAACCGCCCGGGACCGCCCGGACCGCCCGGGACCGCTCCGGACCGCCCGGGACCGCCCCGGACCGCCCGGGGACCGCCCGGGACCGCCACGGACCGCCCGGGATCGCCCCGGACCGCCCGGGACCGCCCGGGACCGCCCCGGGACCGCCCCGGACCGCCCGGAACGCCCGGGACCGCCCGGGACCGCCCGGACCGCCCGGGACCGCCGCGGACCGCCCGGGGACCGCCCCGGACCGCCCGGGACCGCCCGGGACCACCCGGGACCGCCTGGGACCGCCCGGGACCGCCCGGGACCGCCCTGGACCGCCCGGGACCGCCCTGGAACGCTCGGGACCGTCCGGGACCGCCTGGGACCGCACGGGACCGCCCGGGACCGCCCCGGACCGCCCGGGACCGCCCCAGACCGCCCGGGACCGCTCCGGACCGCCCGGGACCGCCCCGGACCGCCTGGGACCGCCCCGGACCGCCCGGGACCGCCCCGGACCGCCCCGGACCGCCCGGGACCGCCCCGGACCGCACGGGACCGGCCGGGACCGCCCGGGACCGCCCCGGACCGCCCGGGACCGCCCGGGACCGCCCCAAACCGCCCGGGACCGCCCGGGACCGCCCGGGACCGCCCGGGACCGCCCGGGACCGCCCGGGACCGCCCCGGACCACCCGGGACCGCCCCGGACCGCCCGGGACCGCCCCGGACCGCCCGGGACCGCCCGCGACCGCCCGGGACCGCCCAGGACCGCCCGGGACCGCCCGGGACCGCCCGGGACCGCCCAGGACCGCCCGAGTCCGCCCGGGACCGCGCGGGACCGCCCGGGACCGCCCGGGACCGCCCGGGACCACCCTGGACCGCCCGGGACCGCCATGGAATGCTCGGGACCGCCCGGGACCGCCCGGGACCGCCCGGGACCGCCCGGGACCGCCCGGGACCGCCCGGGACCGTCCGGACCGTCCGGGACCGCCCCGGACCGCCCGCGACCGCCCGCGACCGCCCCGGACCGCCCAGGACCGCCCCGGACCGCCCGCGACCGCCCCGGACCGCCCGGGACGCCCCGGACCACCCGGGACCGCCCGCGACCGCCCGGGACTGCCCAGGACCGCCCGGGACCGCCCAGGAAAGCCCGGGACCGCCCAGGACCGCCCCGGACCGCCCGGGACCGCGCAGGACCGCCCCGGACCGCCCGGGGACGGCCCGGGACCGCCCGGGACCGCCCCGGACCGCCCGCGACCGCCCCGGACCGCCCGGGACCGCCCCGGACCGCCCGGGACCGCCCGGGACCGCCCCGGACCGCCCGGGACCGCCCGGGACTGCCCCGGACCGCCCGGGACGCCCGGAACCGCCCGGGACCGCCCGGACCGCCCGCGACCGCCCGGAGCGCCGGGACCGCCCCGGACCACCCGGGACCGCCCGCGACCGCCCGGGACTGCCCAGGACCGCCCGGGACCGCCCGGGAAAGCCCGGGACCGCCCACGACCGCCCCGGACCGCCCGGGACCGCCCGGGACCGCCCCAGACCGCCCGGGACCGCCCGGGACCGCCCGGGACCGCCCGGGACCACCCTGGACCGCCCGGGACCGCCATGGAATGCTCGGGTCTGCCCGGGACCGCCCGGGACCGCCCGGGACCGCCCGGGACTGCCCGGGACCGTCCGGACCGTCCGGGACCGCCCGGGACCACTTGGGGACCGCCCGGGACCGCCCCGGACCGCCCGGGACCGCCCTGGACCGCCCAGGACCGCCCTGGACCGCCCGGGACCGCCCCTCACGGCCCGGGACCGCCCCGGACCGCCCGGGACCGCCCGGGACCGCCCGGGAACGCCCCGGACCGCCCGGGACCGCCCGGGACCGCCCCTGACCGCCCCGGACCGCCCGGGACCGCCCGGGACCGCCCGGGACCGCCCCTGACCGCCCCGGACCGCCCGGGACCGCCCGGGACCGCCCGGGACCGCCCCGGACCGCCCAGGACCGCCCGGGACCGCCCGGGACCGCACGCGACCGCCGGGACCGCCCCGGACCGCCCGGGACCGCCCCGTACCGCCAGGGACCGGCCCGAACCCGCCCGGGACCGCCCCGGACCGCCCGGGACCGCTCCGGACCGCCCGGGACCGCCCCGGACCGCCCGGGACCGCCCGGACCGCCCGGGACCGCCACGGACCGCCCTGGATCGCCCCGGACCGCCCGGGACCGCCCGGGACCGCCCGGGACCGCCCCGGACCGCCCGGAACGCCCGGGACCGCCCGGGGACCGCCCGGACCGCCCGGGACCGCCGCGGACCGCCCGGGACCGCCCCGGACCGCCCGGGACCGCCCGGGACCACCCGGGACCGCCTGGGACCGCCCGGGACCGCCCGGGACCGCCCTGGGACCGCCCGGGACCGCCCTGGAACGCTCGGGACCGTCCGGGACCGCCTGGGACCGCACGGACCGCCCGGGACCGCCCCGGACCGCCCGGGACCGCCCCAGAACGCCCGGGACCGCTCCGGACCGCCCGGGACCGCCCCGGACCGCCTGGGACCGCCCCGGACCGCCCGGGACCGCCCCGGACCGCCCCGGACCGCCCGGGACCGCCCCGGACCGCACGGGACGGCCCGGGACCGCCCGGGACCGCCCCGGAACGCCCGGGACCGCCCGGGACCGCCCCAAACCGCCCGGGACCGCCCGGGGGACCGCCCGGGACCGCCCGGGACCGCCCGGGACCGCCCGGGACCGCCCCGGACCACCCGGGACCGCCCCGGACCGCCCGGGACCGCCCCGGACCGCCCGGGACCGCCCGCGACCGCCCGGGACCGCCCAGGACCGCCCGGGACCGCCCGGGACCGCCCGGGACCGCCCAGGACCGCCCGAGTCCGCCCGGGACCGCGCGGGACCGCCCGGGACCGCCCGGGACCGCCCGGGACCACCCTGGACCGCCCGGGACCGCCATGGAATGCTCGGGACCGCCCGGGACCGCCCGGGACCGCCCGGGACCGCCCGGGACCGCCCGGGACCGCCCGGGACCGTCCGGACCGTCCGGGACCGCCCGGGACCACACGGGACCGCCCGGGACCGCCCCGGACCGCCCAGGACCGCCCTGGACCGCCCGGGACCGCCCCGGACCGCCCGGGACCGCCCCGGACCGCCCAGGACCGCCCGGGACCGCCCCTGACCGCCCCGGACCGCCCGGGACCGCCCGGGACCGCCCGGGACCGCCCGGGACCGCCCGGAACCGCCGGGGACCGCCCGGGACCGCCCCGGACCGCCAGGGAGCCCCCTGGACCGCCAGAGACCGCCCGGGACCGCCCGGGACCGCCCGGGACCGCCCGGGACCGCCCCGGACCGCCCGGGACCGCCCGGGTCCGCCCGGGACCGCCCCGGACTGCCCGGGACCGCCCGGGACCGCCCCGGACCGCCCAGGACCGCCCCGAACCGCCCGGGACCGCCCCAGACCGCCCGGGACCGCCCGGGACCACCCGGGCCCGCCCGGGACCGCCGGGACCGCCCGGGACCGCCTGGGACCGCCCGGGACCGCCCGGGACCGCCCTGGACCGCCCGGGACCGCCCTGGAACGCTCGGGACCGCCCGGGACCGCCCGGGACCGCCCGGGACTGCCCGGGACCGTCTGGACCGTCCGGGACCGCCCGGGACCGCACGGGACCGCCCGGGACCGCCCCGGACCGCCCGGGACCGCCCCGGACCGCCCGGGACCGGCCCGCACCGCCCGGGACCGCCACGGACCACCCGGGACCGCCCCGGACCGCCCGGGACCGCCCCGGACCGCCCGGGACCGCCCCGGACCGCCCGGGACCGCCCGGGACCGCCCGAGACCGCCCGGGACCGCCCGGGACCGCCCCGGACCGCCCGGGACCGCCGCGGACCGCCCGGGACCGCTCCGACCGCCCGGGACCGCCCGGACCGCCTTGGGACCGCCCTGGACCGCCCGGGACCGCCCCGGACCGCCCCGGACCGCCCGGGACCGCCCCGGACCGGACGGGACCGCCCGGGACCGCCCGGGACCGCCCCGGACCGCCCGGGACCGCCCGGGACCGCCCCAAACCGCCCGGGACCGCCCGGGACCGCCCGGGACCGCCCGGGACCGCCCGGGACCGCCCGGGACCGCCCCGGACCACCCGGGACCGCCCCGGACCGCCCGGGACCGCCCCGGACCGCCCGGGACCGCCCGCGACCGCCCGGGACCGCCCAGGACCGCCCGGGACCGCCCGGGACCGCCCGGGACCGCCCAGGACCGCCCGAGTCCGCCCGGGACCGCGCGGGACCGCCCGGGACCGCCCGGGACCGCCCGGGACCACCCTGGACCGCCCGGGACCGCCATGGAATGCTCGGGACCGCCCGGGACCGCCCGGGACCGCCCGGGACCGCCCGGGACCACCCGGGACCGCCCGGGACCGTCCGGACCGTCCGGGACCGCCCGGGACCACACGGGACCGCCCGGGACCGCCCCGGACCGCCCAGGACCGCCCTGGACCGCCCGGGACTGCCCCGGACCGCCCGGGACCGCCCCGGACCGCCCAGGACCGCCCGGGACCGCCCCTGACCGCCCCGGACCGCCCGGGACCGCCCGGGACCGCCCGGGACCGCCCGGGACCGCCCGGAACCGCCGGGGACCGCCCGGGACCGCCCCGGACCGCCAGGGAGCCCCCTGGACCGCCAGGGACCGCCCGGGACCGCCCGGGACCGCCCGGGACCGCCCGGGACCGCCCCGGACCGCCCGGGACCGCCCGGGTCCGCCCGGGACCGCCCCGGACTGCCCGGGACCGCCCGGGACCGCCCCGGACCGCCCAGGACCGCCCCGAACCGCCCGGGACCGGCCCAGACCGCCCGGGACCGCCCGGGACTACCCGGGCCCGCCCGGGACCGCCCGGGACCGCCCGGGACCGCCTGGGACCGCCCGGGACCGCCCGGGACCGCCCTGGACCGCCCGGGACCGCCCTGGAACGCTCGGGACCGCCCGGGACCGCCCGGGACCGCCCGGGACTGCCCGGGACCGTCTGGACCGTCCGGGACCGCCCGGGACCGCACGGGACCGCCCGGGACCGCCCCGGACCGCCCGGGACCGCCCCGGACCGCCCGGGACCGGCCCGCACCGCCCGGGACCGCCACGGACCACCCGGGACCGCCCCGGACCGCCCGGGACCGCCCCGGACCGCCCGGGACCGCCCCGGACCGCCCGGGACCGCCCGGGACCGCCCGAGACCGCCCGCGACCGCCCGGGACCGCCCCGGACTGCCCGGGACCGCCCCGGACCGCCCCGGACCGCCCGGGACCGCCCGGGACCGCCCCGGACCGCCCGGGACCGCCCGGGACCGCCCCGTACCGCCCGGGACGGCCCGGAACCGCCCGGGACCGCCCCGGACCGCCCGCGACCGCCCCGGACCGCCCGGGACCGCCCCGGACCACCCGGGACCGCCCGCGACCGCCCGGGACTGCCCAGGACCGCCCGGGACCGCCCGGGAAAGCCCAGGACCGCCCAGGACCGCCCCGGACCGCCCGGGACCGCCCAGGACCGCCCCGGACCGCCCGGGACGGCCCGGGACCGCCCGGGACCGCCCCGGACCGCCCGCGACCGCCCCGGACCGCCCGGGACCGCCCCGGACCGCCCGGGACCGCCCGGGACCGCCCCGGACCGCCCGGGACCGCCCGGGACTGCCCCGGACCGCCCGGGACGGCCCGGGACCGCCCGGGACCGCCCCGGACCGCCCGCGACCGCCCCGGACCGCCGGGACCGCCCCGGACCACCCGGGACCGCCCGCGACCGCCCGGGACTGCCCAGGACCGCCCGGGACCGCCCGGGAAAGCCCGGGACCGCCCAGGACCGCCCCGGACCGCCCGGGACCGCCCGGGACCGCCCCAGACCGCCCGGGACCGCCCGGGACCGCCCGGGACCGCCCGGGACCACCCTGGACCGCCCGGGACCGCCATGGAATGCTCGGGTCTGCCCGGGACCGCCCGGGACCGCCCGGGACCGCCCGGGACCGCCCGGGACCGTCCGGACCGTCCGGGATCGCCCGGGACCACTTGGGACCGCCCGGGACCGCCCCGGACCGCCCGGGACCGCCCTGGACCGCCCAGGACCGCCCTGGACCGCCCGGGACCGCCCCGCACGGCCCGGGACCGCCCCGGACCGCCCGGGACCGCCCGGGACCGCCCGGGAACGCCCCGGACCGCCCGGGACCGCCCGGGACCGCCCCTGACCGCCCCGGACCGCCCGGGACCGCCCCGGACCGCCCGGGACCGCCCGGGACCGCCCGGGACCGCCCGGGACCGCCCGGAACCGCCCGGGACCGCACGGGACCGCCCCGGACCGCCCGGGACCGCCCGGGACCGCCCGCGACCGCCCGGGACCGCCCAGGACCGCCCGGGACCGCCCGGGACCGCCAGGGACCACCCCGGACCGCCCGGGACCGCCCGGGACCGCCCGGGACCGCCCGGGACCGCCCGCGACCGCCCGGGACCGCCCCGGACCGCCCGGGACCGCCCCGGACTGCCCGGGACCGCCCCGGACCGCCCGGGACCGCCCGGGACCGCCCGGGACCGCCTCGGACCGCCCGGGACCGCCCCGGACCGCCTGGGACCGCCCGGGACCGCCCGTGGCCGCCCGGGACCGCCCGGGACCGCCCAGGACCGCCCGGGACCGCCCCGGACCGCCCGGGACCGCCCGGGACCGCCCGGGACCGCCCGGGAAAGCCCGGGACCGCCCAGGACCGCCCCGGACCGCCCGGGACCGCCCAGGACCGCCCCGGACCGCCCGGGACGGCCCGGGACCGCCAGGGACCGCCCCGGACCGCCCGCGACCGCCCCGGACCGCCCGGGACCGCCCCGGACCGCCCGGGACCGCCCGGGACCGCCCCGGACCGCCCGGGACCGCCCGGGACTGCCCCGGACCGCCCGGGACGGCCCGGGACCGCCCCGGACCGCCCGGGACCGCCCAGGACTGCCCCGGACCGCCCCGGACCGCCCGGGACCGCCCCGGACCGCCCGGGACCGCCCGGGACCGCCCGGGACCGCCCGGGCGGACATTGTGCTGGTTGTGTTGTATAGGTGACTTCCAAGTCAGCCATATTGCTTGGGGGACATTGTGCTGGTTGTATTGTATAGGTGACTTCCAAGTCAGCCATATTGCATGGGGGACATTGTGCTGGTTGTATTGTATAGGTGACTTTCAAGTCAGCCATATTGCATGGGGGACATTGTGCTGGTTGTCTTGTATAGGTGACTTCCAAGTCAGCCAAATTGCTTGGGGGACATTGTGCTGGTTGTATTGTATAGGTGACTTCCAAGTCAGCCATATTGCATGGGGGACATTGTGCTGGTTGCCATGTTGTATTGGTGACTTCCAAGTCAGCCATATTGCATGGGGGACATTGTGCTGGTGGCCATGTTCTATAGGTGACTTCCAAGTCAGCCATATTGCATTTGGGACATTGTGCTGGTTGTCTTGTATAGGTGACTTCCAAGTCAGCCATATTGCTTGGGGGACATTGTGCTGGTTGCCATGTCCTATAGGTGACTTCCAAGTCAGCCATATTGCATAGGGGACATTGTGCTGGTTGTCTTGTATAGGTGACTTCCAAGTCAGCCATATTGCATGGGGAACATTGTGCTGGTTGCCATGTGGTATAGGTGACTTCCAAGTCAGCCATATTGCATGGGGGACATTGTGCTGGTTGTATTGTATAGGTGACTTCCAAGTCAGCCATATTGCATGGGGGACATTGTGCTGGTGGCCATGTCCTATAGGTGACTTCCAAGTCAGCCATATTGCATTTGGGACATTGTGCTGGTTGTCTTGTATAGGTGACTTCCAAGTCAGCCATATTGCATGGGGGACATTGTGCTGGTGGCCATTTTCTATAGGTGACTTCCAAGTCAGCCATATTGCATTTGGGACATTGTGCTGGTTGTCTTGTATAGGTGACTTCCAAGTCAGCCATATTGCATGGGGGACATTGTGCTGGTTGTGTTTTATAGGTGACTTCCAAATCAGCCATATTGCATGGGGGACATTGTGCTGGTTGTATTGTATAGGTGACTTCCAAGTCAGCCATATTGCATGGGGGACATTGTGCTGGTTGTATTGTATAGGTGACTTCCAAGTCAGCCGTATTGCATGGGGGACATTGTGCTGGTGGCCATGTCCTATAGGTGACTTCCAAGTCAGCCATATTGCATGGGGGACATTATGCTGGTTGTCTTGTATAGGTGACTTCCAAGTCAGCCATATTGCTTGGGGGACATTGTGCTGGTTGTATGTTGTATAGGTGACTTCCAAGTCAGCCATATTGCATGGGGGACATTGTGCTGGTGGCCATGTTCTATAGGTGACTTCCAAGTCAGCCACATTGCATTTGGGACATTGTGCTGGTTGTCTTGTATAGGTGACTTCCAAGTCAGCCATATTGCTTGGGGGACATTGTGCTGGTTGCCATGTCCTATAGGTGACTTCCAAGTCAGCCATATTGCATGGGGGACATTGTGCTGGTTATCTTGTATAGGTGACTTCCAAGTCAGCCATATTGCATGGGGGACATTGTGCTGGTTGCCATGTTGTATAGGTGACTTCCAAGTGAGCCATTTTGCTTGGGGGACATTGTGCTGGTTGCCATGTTGTATAGGTGACTTCCAAGTCAGCCATATTGCATGGGGGACATTGTGCTGGTGGCCATGTTCTATAGGTGACTTCCAAGTCAGCCACATTGCATGGGGGACATTGTGCTGGTTTCTTGTATAGGTGACTTCCAAGTCAGCCATATTGCATGGGGGACATTGTGCTGGTTGCCATGTTGTATAGGTGACTTCCAAGTCAGCCATATTGCATGGGGGACATTGTGCTGGTTGCCATGTTGTATAGGTGACTTCCAAGTCAGCCATATTGCATGGGGGACATTGTGCTGGTTGCCATGTTGTATAGGTGACTTCCAAGTCAGCCATATTGCATGGGGGACATTGTGCTGGTTGTGTTGTATAGGTGACTTCCAAGTCAGGCATATTGCATGGGGGACATTGTGCTGGTTGTGTTGTATAGGTGACTTCCAAGTCAGCCATATTGCATGGGGGACATTGTGCTGGTTGTATTGTATAGGTGACTTCCAAGTCAGCCATATTGCATGGGGGACATTGTGCTGGTTGCCATGTTGTATAGGTGACTTCCAAGTCAGCCATATTGCATGGGGGACATTGTGCTGCTTGTCTTGTATAGGTGACTTCCAAGTCAGCCGTGTTGCATGGGGGACATTGTGCTGGTGGCCATGTTCTATAGGTGACTTCCAAGTCAGCCATATTGCATGGGGGACATTGTGCTGGTTTCCATGTTGTATAGGTGACTTCCAAGTCAGACATATTGCTTGGGGGACATTGTGCTGGTTGCCATGTTGTATAGGTGACTTCCAAGTCAGCCATATTGCATGGGGGACATTGTGCTGGTGGCCATGTTCTATAGGTGACTTCCAAGTCAGCCACATTGCATGGGGGACATTGTGCTGGTTTCTTGTATAGGTGACTTCCAAGTCAGCCATATTGCATGGGGGACATTGTGCTGGTTGCCATGTTGTATAGGTGACTTCCAAGTCAGCCATATTGCATGGGGGACATTGTGCTGGTTGCCATGTTGTATAGGTGACTTCCAAGTCAGCCATATTGCATGGGGGACATTGTGCTGGTTGCCATGTTTTATAGGTGACTTCCAAGTCAGCCATATTGCATGGGGGACATTGTGCTGGTTGTGTTGTATAGGTGACTTCCAAGTCAGCCATATTGCATGGGGGACATTGTGCTGGTTGTGTTGTATAGGTGACTTCCAAGTCAGCCATATTGCATGGGGGACATTGTGCTGGTTGTATTGTATAGGTGACTTCCAAGTCAGCCAAATTGCATGGGGGACATTGTGCTGGTTGCCATGTCCTATAGGTGACTTCCAAATCAGCCATATTGCATGGGGGACATTGTGCTGGTTGCCATGTTGTATAGGTGACTTCCAAGTGAGCCATATTGCTTGGGGGACATTGTGCTGGTTGTGTTGTATAGGTGACTTCCAAGTCAGCCATATTGCATGGGGGACATTGTGCTGGTTTCCATGGCCTATAGGTGACTTCCAAGTCAGCCATATTGCATGGGGGACATTGTGCTGGTTGCCATGTTGTATAGGTGACTTACAAGTCAGCCATATTGCATGGGGGACATTGTGCTGGTTGCCATGTCCTATAGGTGACGTCCAAGTCAGCCATATTGCATGGGGAAAATTGTGCTGGTTGTCTTGTATAGGTGACTTTTAAGTCAGCCATATTGCTTGGGGGACATTGTGCTGGTTGCCATGTTCTATAGGTGACTTCCAAGTCAGCCATATAGCTTGGGGGACATTGTGCTGGTTGCCATGTTGTATAGGTGACTTCCAAGTCAGCCATATTGCTTGGGGGACATTGTGCTGGTTGCCATGTTGTATAGGTGACTTCCAAGTCAGCCATATTGCATGGGGGACATTGTGCTGGTGGCCATGTTCTATAGGTGACTTCCAAGTCAGCCATATTGCATGGGGGACATTATGCTGGTTGTCTTGTATAGGTGACTTCCAAGTCAGCCATATTGCTTGGGGGACATTGTGCTGGTTGTATGTTGTATAGGTGACTTCCAAGTCAGCCATATTGCATGGGGGACATTGTGCTGGTGGCCATGTTCTATAGGTGACTTCCAAGTCAGCCACATTGCATTTGGGACATTGTGCTGGTTGTCTTGTATAGGTGACTTCCAAGTCAGCCATATTGCTTGGGGGACATTGTGCTGGTTGCCATGTCCTATAGGTGACTTCCAAGTCAGCCATATTGCATGGGGGACATTGTGCTGGTTATCTTGTATAGGTGACTTCCAAGTCAGCCATATTGCATGGGGGACATTGTGCTGGTTGCCATGTTGTATAGGTGACTTCCAAGTGAGCCATTTTGCTTGGGGGACATTGTGCTGGTTGCCATGTTGTATAGGTGACTTCCAAGTCAGCCATATTGCATGGGGGACATTGTGCTGGTGGCCATGTTCTATAGGTGACTTCCAAGTCAGCCACATTGCATGGGGGACATTGTGCTGGTTTCTTGTATAGGTGACTTCCAAGTCAGCCATATTGCATGGGGGACATTGTGCTGGTTGCCATGTTGTATAGGTGACTTCCAAGTCAGCCATATTGCATGGGGGACATTGTGCTGGTTGCCATGTTGTATAGGTGACTTCCAAGTCAGCCATATTGCATGGGGGACATTGTGCTGGTTGCCATGTTGTATAGGTGACTTCCAAGTCAGCCATATTGCATGGGGGACATTGTGCTGGTTGTGTTGTATAGGTGACTTCCAAGTCAGGCATATTGCATGGGGGACATTGTGCTGGTTGTGTTGTATAGGTGACTTCCAAGTCAGCCATATTGCATGGGGGACATTGTGCTGGTTGTATTGTATAGGTGACTTCCAAGTCAGCCATATTGCATGGGGGACATTGTGCTGGTTGCCATGTTGTATAGGTGACTTCCAAGTCAGCCATATTGCATGGGGGACATTGTGCTGCTTGTCTTGTATAGGTGACTTCCAAGTCAGCCGTGTTGCATGGGGGACATTGTGCTGGTGGCCATGTTCTATAGGTGACTTCCAAGTCAGCCATATTGCATGGGGGACATTGTGCTGGTTTCCATGTTGTATAGGTGACTTCCAAGTCAGACATATTGCTTGGGGGACATTGTGCTGGTTGCCATGTTGTATAGGTGACTTCCAAGTCAGCCATATTGCATGGGGGACATTGTGCTGGTGGCCATGTTCTATAGGTGACTTCCAAGTCAGCCACATTGCATGGGGGACATTGTGCTGGTTTCTTGTATAGGTGACTTCCAAGTCAGCCATATTGCATGGGGGACATTGTGCTGGTTGCCATGTTGTATAGGTGACTTCCAAGTCAGCCATATTGCATGGGGGACATTGTGCTGGTTGCCATGTTGTATAGGTGACTTCCAAGTCAGCCATATTGCATGGGGGACATTGTGCTGGTTGCCATGTTTTATAGGTGACTTCCAAGTCAGCCATATTGCATGGGGGACATTGTGCTGGTTGTGTTGTATAGGTGACTTCCAAGTCAGCCATATTGCATGGGGGACATTGTGCTGGTTGTGTTGTATAGGTGACTTCCAAGTCAGCCATATTGCATGGGGGACATTGTGCTGGTTGTATTGTATAGGTGACTTCCAAGTCAGCCAAATTGCATGGGGGACATTGTGCTGGTTGCCATGTCCTATAGGTGACTTCCAAATCAGCCATATTGCATGGGGGACATTGTGCTGGTTGCCATGTTGTATAGGTGACTTCCAAGTGAGCCATATTGCTTGGGGGACATTGTGCTGGTTGTGTTGTATAGGTGACTTCCAAGTCAGCCATATTGCATGTGGGACATTGTGCTGGTTTCCATGGCCTATAGGTGACTTCCAAGTCAGCCATATTGCATGGGGGACATTGTGCTGGTTGCCATGTTGTATAGGTGACTTACAAGTCAGCCATATTGCATGGGGGACATTGTGCTGGTTGCCATGTCCTATAGGTGACGTCCAAGTCAGCCATATTGCATGGGGAAAATTGTGCTGGTTGTCTTGTATAGGTGACTTTTAAGTCAGCCATATTGCTTGGGGGACATTGTGCTGGTTGCCATGTTCTATAGGTGACTTCCAAGTCAGCCATATAGCTTGGGGGACATTGTGCTGGTTGCCATGTTGTATAGGTGACTTCCAAGTCAGCCATATTGCTTGGGGGACATTGTGCTGGTTGCCATGTTGTATAGGTGACTTCCAAGTCAGCCATATTGCATGGGGGACATTGTGCTGGTGGCCATGTTCTATAGGTGACTTCCAAGTCAGCCATATTGCATGGGGGACATTGTGCTGGTTGTCTTGTATTAGTGACTTCCAAGTCAGCCATATTGCATGGGGGACATTGTGCTGGTTGTGTTGTATAGGTGACTTCCAAATCAGCCATATTGTATGGGGGACATTGTGCTGGTTGTATTGTATAGGTGACTTCCAAGTCAGCCATATTGCATGGGGGACATTGTGCTGGTTGTATTGTATAGGTGCCTTCCAAGTCAGCCATATTGCATAGGGGACATTGTGCTGGTGGCCATGTCCTATAGGTGACTTCCAAGTCAGCCATATTGCATGGGGGACATTGTGCTGGTTGTCTTGTATAGGTGACTTCCAAGTCAGCCATATTGCATGGGGGACATTGTGCTGGTTGTATTGTATAGGTGACTTCCAAGTCAGCCATATTGCATGGGGGACATTGTGCTGGTTGTATTGTATAGGTGACTTCCAAGTCAGCCATATTGCATGGGGGACATTGTGCTGGTTGTGTTGTTAAGGTGACTTCCAAGTCAGCCATATTGCTTGGGGGACATTGTGCTGGTTGTATTGTATAGGTGACTTCCAAGTCAGCCATATTGCATGGGGGACATTGTGCTGGTTGTATTGTATAGGTGACTTCCAAGTCAGCCATATTGCATGGGGGACATTGTGCTGGTGGCCATGTCCTATAGGTGACTTCCAAGTCAGCCATATTGCATGGGGGACATTGTGCTGGTTGTCTTGTATAGGTGACTTCCAAGTCAGCCATATTGCTTGGGGGACATTGTGCTGGTTGTATTGTATAGGTGACTTCCAAGTCAGCCATATTGCATGGGGGACATTGTGCTGGTTGCCATGTTGTATTGGTGACTTCCAAGTCAGCCATATTGCATGGGGGACATTGTGCTGGTGGCCATGTTCTATAGGTGACTTCCAAGTCAGCCATATTGCATTTGGGACATTGTGCTGGTTGTCTTATATAGGTGACTTCCAAGTCAGCCATATTGCTTGGGGGACATTGTGCTGGTTGCCATGTCCTATAGGTGACTTCCAAGTCAGCCATATTGCATGGGGGACATTGTGCTGGTTGTCTTGTATAGGTGACTTCCAAGTCAGCCATATTGCATGGGGGACATTGTGCTGGTTGCCATGTTGAATAGGTGACTTCCAAGTCAGCCATATTGCATGGGGGACATTGTGCTGGTTGTCTTGTATAGGTGACTGCCAAGTCAGCCATATTGCATGGGGGACATTGTGCTGGTGGCCATGTTCTATAGGTGACTTCCAAGTCAGCCACATTGCATGGGGGACATTGTGCTGGTTTCTTGTATAGGTGACTTCCAAGTCAGCCATATTGCATGGGGGACATTGTGCTGGTTGCCATGTTGTATAGGTGACTTCCAAGCCAGCCATATTGCATGGGGGACATTGTGCTGGTTGCCATGTTGTATAGGTGACTTCCAAGTCAGCCATATTGCATGGGGGACATTGTGCTGGTTGCCATGTTGTATAGGTGACTTACAAGTGAGCCATATTGCATGGGGGACATTGTGCTGGTTGTGTTGTATAGGTGACTTCCAAGTCAGCCATATTGCATGGGGGACATTGTGCTGGTTGTATTGTATAGGTGACTTCCAAGTCAGCCATATTGCATGGGGGACATTGTGCTGGTTGTATTGTATAGGTGACTTCCAAGTGAGCCATATTGCTTGGGGGACATTGTGCTGGTGGCCATGTTCTATAGGTGACTTCCAAGTCAGCCATATTGCATGGGGGACATTGTGCTGGTTGCCATGTCCTATAGGTGACTTCCAAGTCAGCCATATTGCATGGGGGACATTGTGCTCGTTGCCAGGTCCTATAGGTGACTTCCAAGTCAGCCATATTGCATGGGGGACATTGTGCTGGTTGCCATGTTGTATAGGTGACTTCCAAGTGAGCCATATTGCTTGGGGGACATGGTGCTGGTTGTGTTGTATAGGTGACTTCCAAGTCAGCCATATTGCATGGGGGACATTGTGCTGGTTGTCTTTTATAGGTGACTTCCAAGTCAGCCGTGTTGCATGGGGGACATTGTGCTGGTGGCCATGTTGTATAGGTGACTTCCAAGTCAGCCATATTGCATGGGGGACATTGTGCTGGTTGTATTGTATAGGTGACTTCCAAGTCAGCCATATTGCATGGGGGACATTGTGCTGGTTGTGTTGTATAGGTGACTTCCAAGTCAGCCATATTGCTTGGGGGACATTGTGCTGGTTGTATTGTATAGGTGACTTCGAAGTCAGCCATATTGCATGGGGGACATTGTGCTGGTTGTATTGTATAGGTGACTTCCAAGTCAGCCATATTGCATGGGGGACATTGTGCTGGTGGCCATGTCCTATAGGTGACTTCCAAGTCAGCCATATTGCATGGGGGACATTGTGCTGGTTGTCTTGTATAGGTGACTTCCAAGTCAGCCATATTGCTTGGGGGACATTGTGCTGGTTGTATTGTATAGGTGACTTCCAAGTCAGCCATATTGCATGGGGGACATTGTGCTGGTTGCCATGTTGTATTGGTGACTTCCAAGTCAGCCATATTGCATGGGGGACATTGTGCTGGTGGCCATGTTCTATAGGTGACTTCCAAGTCAGCCATATTGCATTTGGGACATTGTGCTGGTTGTCTTGTATAGGTGACTTCCAAGTCAGCCATATTGCTTGGGGGACATTGTGCTGGTTGCCATGTCCTATAGGTGACTTCCAAGTCAGCCATATTGCATGGCGGACATTGTGCTGGTTGTCTTGTATAGGTGACTTCCAAGTCAGCCATATTGCATGGGGGACATTGTGCTGGTTGTATTGTATAGGTGACTTCCAAGTCAGCCATATTGCATGGGGGACATTGTGCTGGTTGTATTGTATAGGTGACTTCCAAGTGAGCCATATTGCTTGGGGGACATTGTGCTGGTGGCCATGTTCTATAGGTGACTTCCAAGTCAGCCATATTGCATGGGGGACATTGTGCTGGTTGCCATGTCCTATAGGTGACTTCCAAGTCAGCCATATTGCATGGGGGACATTGTGCTCGTTGCCAGGTCCTATAGGTGACTTCCAAGTCCGCCATATTGCATGGGGGACATTGTGCTGGTTGCCATGTTGTATAGGTGACTTCCAAGTGAGCCATATTGCTTGGGGGACATGGTGCTGGTTGTGTTGTATAGGTGACTTCCAAGTCAGCCATATTGCATGGGGGACATTGTGCTGGTTGTCTTTTATAGGTGACTTCCAAGTCAGCCGTGTTGCATGGGGGACATTGTGCTGGTGGCCATGTTGTATAGGTGACTTCCAAGTCAGCCATATTGCATGGGGGACATTGTGCTGGTTGTATTGTATAGGTGACTTCCAAGTCAGCCATATTGCATGGGGGACATTGTGCTGGTTGTGTTGTATAGGTGACTTCCAAGTCAGCCATATTGCTTGGGGGACATTGTGCTGGTTGTATTGTATAGGTGACTTCGAAGTCAGCCATATTGCATGGGGGACATTGTGCTGGTTGTATTGTATAGGTGACTTCCAAGTCAGCCATATTGCATGGGGGACATTGTGCTGGTGGCCATGTCCTATAGGTGACTTCCAAGTCAGCCATATTGCATGGGGGACATTGTGCTGGTTGTCTTGTATAGGTGACTTCCAAGTCAGCCATATTGCTTGGGGGACATTGTGCTGGTTGTATTGTATAGGTGACTTCCAAGTCAGCCATATTGCATGGGGGACATTGTGCTGGTTGCCATGTTGTATTGGTGACTTCCAAGTCAGCCATATTGCATGGGGGACATTGTGCTGGTGGCCATGTTCTATAGGTGACTTCCAAGTCAGCCATATTGCATTTGGGACATTGTGCTGGTTGTCTTGTATAGGTGACTTCCAAGTCAGCCATATTGCTTGGGGGACATTGTGCTGGTTGCCATGTCCTATAGGTGACTTCCAAGTCAGCCATATTGCATGGCGGACATTGTGCTGGTTGTCTTGTATAGGTGACTTCCAAGTCAGCCATATTGCATGGGGGACATTGTGCTGGTTGTATTGTATAGGTGACTTCCAAGTCAGCCATATTGCATGGGGGACATTGTGCTGGTTGTATTGTATAGGTGACTTCCAAGTGAGCCATATTGCTTGGGGGACATTGTGCTGGTGGCCATGTTCTATAGGTGACTTCCAAGTCAGCCATATTGCATGGGGGACATTGTGCTGGTTGCCATGTCCTATAGGTGACTTCCAAGTCAGCCATATTGCATGGGGGACATTGTGCTCGTTGCCAGGTCCTATAGGTGACTTCCAAGTCAGCCATATTGCATGGGGGACATTGTGCTGGTTGCCATGTTGTATAGGTGACTTCCAAGTGAGCCATATTGCTTGGGGGACATGGTGCTGGTTGTGTTGTATAGGTGACTTCCAAGTCAGCCATATTGCATGGGGGACATTGTGCTGGTTGTCTTTTATAGGTGACTTCCAAGTCAGCCGTGTTGCATGGGGGACATTGTGCTGGTGGCCATGTTGTATAGGTGACTTCCAAGTCAGCCATATTGCATGGGGGACATTGTGCTGGTTGTATTGTATAGGTGACTTCCAAGTCAGCCATATTGCATGGGGGACATTGTGCTGGTTGTGTTGTATAGGTGACTTCCAAGTCAGCCATATTGCTTGGGGGACATTGTGCTGGTTGTATTGTATAGGTGACTTCGAAGTCAGCCATATTGCATGGGGGACATTGTGCTGGTTGTATTGTATAGGTGACTTCCAAGTCAGCCATATTGCATGGGGGACATTGTGCTGGTGGCCATGTCCTATAGGTGACTTCCAAGTCAGCCATATTGCATGGGGGACATTGTGCTGGTTGTCTTGTATAGGTGACTTCCAAGTCAGCCATATTGCTTGGGGGACATTGTGCTGGTTGTATTGTATAGGTGACTTCCAAGTCAGCCATATTGCATGGGGGACATTGTGCTGGTTGCCATGTTGTATTGGTGACTTCCAAGTCAGCCATATTGCATGGGGGACATTGTGCTGGTGGCCATGTTCTATAGGTGACTTCCAAGTCAGCCATATTGCATTTGGGACATTGTGCTGGTTGTCTTGTATAGGTGACTTCCAAGTCAGCCATATTGCTTGGGGGACATTGTGCTGGTTGCCATGTCCTATAGGTGACTTCCAAGTCAGCCATATTGCATGGCGGACATTGTGCTGGTTGTCTTGTATAGGTGACTTCCAAGTCAGCCATATTGCATGGGGGACATTGTGCTGGTTGCCATGTTGTATAGGTGACTTCCAAGTCAGCCATATTGCATGGGGGACATTGTGCTGGTTGTCTTGTATAGGTGACTGCCAAGTCAGCCATATTGCATGGGGGACATTGTGCTGGTGGCCATGTTCTATAGGTGACTTCCAAGTCAGCCACATTGCATGGGGGACATTGTGCTTGTTTCTTGTATAGGTGACTTCCAAGTCAGCCATATTGCATGGAAGACATTGTGCTGGTTGCCATGTTGTATAGGTGACTTCCAAGCCAGCCATATTGCATGGCGGACATTGTGCTGGTTGCCATGTTGTATAGGTGACTTCCAAGTCAGCCATATTGCATGGGGGACATTGTGCTGGTTGCCATGTTGTATAGGTGACTTACAAGTGAGCCATATTGCATGGAGGACATTGTGCTGGTTGTGTTGTATAGGTGACTTCCAAGTCAGCCATATTGCATGGGGGACATTGTGCTGGTTGTATTGTATAGGTGACTTCCAAGTCAGCCATATTGCATGGGGGACATTGTGCTGGTTGTATTGTATAGGTGACTTCCAAGTGAGCCATATTGCTTGGGGGACATTGTGCTCTTGGCCATGTTCTATAGGTGACTTCCAAGTCAGCCATATTGCATGGGGGACATTGTGCTGGTTGCCATGTCCTATAGGTGACTTCCAAGTCAGCCATATTGCATGGGGGACATTGTGCTGTTTGCCAGGTCCTATAGGTGACTTCCAAGTCAGCCATATTGCATGGGGGACATTGTGCTGGTTGCCATGTTGTATAGGTGACTTCCAAGTGAGCCATATTGCTTGGGGGACATTGTGCTGGTTGTCTTGTATAGGTGACTTCCAAGTCAGCCGTGTTGCATGGGGGACATTGTGCTGGTGGCCATGTTGTATAGGTGACTTCCAAGTCAGCCATATTGCATGGGGGACATTGTGCTGGTTGCCATGTTGTATAGGTGACTTCCAAGTCAGCCATATTGCATGGGGGACATTGTGCTGGTTGCCATGTTGTATAGGTGACTTACAAGTCAGCCATATTGCATGGGGGACATTGTGCTGGTTGCCATGTCCCATAGGTGACTTCCAAGTCAGCCACATTGCATGGGGGAAATTGTGCTGGTTGTCTTGTATAGGTGACTTTTAAGTCAGCCATGTTGCTTGGGGGACATTGTGCTGGTTGCCATGTTGTATAGGTGACTTCCAAGTCAGCCATATTGCTTGGGGGACATTGTGCTGGTTGCCATGTTGTATAGGTGACTTCCAAGTCAGCCATATTGCATGGGGGACATTGTGCTGGTGGCCATGTTCTATAGGTGACTTCCAAGTCAGCCATATTGCATGGGGGACATTGTGCTGGTTGTCTTGTATAGGTGACTTCCAAGTCAGCCATATTGCATGGGGGACATTGTGCTGGTTGTGTTGTATAGGTGACTTCCAAATCAGCCATATTGCATGGGGGACATTGTGCTGGTTGTATTGTATAGGTGACTTCCAAGTCAGCCATATTGCATGGGGGACATTGTGCTGGTTGTATTGTACAGGTGACTTCCAAGTCAGCCATATTGCATGGGGGACATTGTGCTGGTGGCCATGTCCTATAGGTGACTTCCAAGTCAGCCATATTGCATGGGGGACATTGTGCTGGGTGTCTTGTATAGGTGACTTCCAAGTCAGCCATATTGCTTGGGGGACATTGTGCTGGTTGTATTGTATAGGTGACTTCCAAGTCAGCCATATTGCATGGGGGACATTGTGTTGGTTGCCATGTTGTATAGGTGACTTCCAAGTCAGCCATATTGCATGGGGGACATTGTGCTGGTGGCCATGTTCTATAGTTGACTTCCAAGTCAGCCATATTGCATTTGGGACATTGTGCTGGTTGTCTTGTATAGGTGACTTCCAAGTCAGCCATATTGCATGGGGGACATTGTGCTGGTTGCCATGTTGTATAGGTGACGTCCAAGTCAGCCATATTGCATGGGGGACATTGTGCTGGTTGCCATGTTGTATAGGTGACTTCCAAGTCAGCCATATTGCATGGGGGACATTGTGCTGGTTGCCATGTTGTATAGGTGACTTACAAGTGAGCCATATTGCATGGGGGACATTGTGCTGGTTGTGTTGTATAGGTGACTTCCAAGTCAGCCATATTGCATGGGGGACATTGTGCTGGTTGTATTGTATAGGTGACTTCCAAGTCAGCCATATTGCATGGGGGACATTGTGCTGGTTGTATTGTATAGGTGACTTCCAAGTGAGCCATATTGCTTGGGGGACATTGTGCTCTTGGCCATGTTCTATAGGTGACTTCCAAGTCAGCCATATTGCATGGGGGACATTGTGCTGGTTGCCATGTCCTATAGGTGACTTCCAAGTCAGCCATATTGCATGGGGGACATTGTGCTGTTTGCCAGGTCCTATAGGTGACTTCCAAGTCAGCCATATTGCATGGGGGACATTGTGCTGGTTGCCATGTTGTATAGGTGACTTCCAAGTGAGCCATATTGCTTGGGGGACATGGTGCTGGTTGTGTTGTATAGGTGACTTCCAAGTCAGCCATATTGCATGGGGGACATTGTGCTGGTTGTCTTGTATAGGTGACTACCAAGTCAGCCGTGTTGCATGGGGGACATTGTGCTGGTGGCCATGTTGTATAGGTGACTTCCAAGTCAGCCATATTGCATGGGGGACATTGTGCTGGTTGCCATGTTGTATAGGTGACTTCCAAGTCAGCCATATTGCATGGGGGACATTGTGCTGGTTGCCATGTTGTATAGGTGACTTACAAGTCAGCCATATTGCATGGGGGACATTGTGCTGGTTGCCATGTCCCATAGGTGACTTCCAAGTCAGCCACATTGCATGGGGGAAATTGTGCTGGTTGTCTTGTATAGGTGACTTTTAAGTCAGCCATGTTGCTTGGGGGACATTGTGCTGGTTGCCATGTTGTATAGGTGACTTCCAAGTCAGCCATATTGCTTGGGGGACATTGTGCTGGTTGCCATGTTGTATAGGTGACTTCCAAGTCAGCCATATTGCATGGGGGACATTGTGCTGGTGGCCATGTTCTATAGGTGACTTCCAAGTCAGCCATATTGCATGGGGGACATTGTGCTGGTTGTCTTGTATAGGTGACTTCCAAGTCAGCCATATTGCATGGGGGACATTGTGCTGGTTGTGTTGTATAGGTGACTTCCAAATCAGCCATATTGCATGGGGGACATTGTGCTGGTTGTATTGTATAGGTGACTTCCAAGTCAGCCATATTGCATGGGGGACATTGTGCTGGTTGTATTGTATAGGTGACTTCCAAGTCAGCCATATTGCATGGGGGACATTGTGCTGGTGGCCATGTCCTATAGGTGACTTCCAAGTCAGCCATATTGCATGGGGGACATTGTGCTGGGTGTCTTGTATAGGTGACTTCCAAGTCAGCCATATTGCTTGGGGGACATTGTGCTGGTTGTATTGTATAGGTGACTTCCAAGTCAGCCATATTGCATGGGGGACATTGTGTTGGTTGCCATGTTGTATAGGTGACTTCCAAGTCAGCCATATTGCATGGGGGACATTGTGCTGGTGGCCATGTTCTATAGTTGACTTCCAAGTCAGCCATATTGCATTTGGGACATTGTGCTGGTTGTCTTGTATAGGTGACTTCCAAGTCAGCCATATTGCATGGGGGACATTGTGCTGGTTGCCATGTTGTATAGGTGACGTCCAAGTCAGCCATATTGCATGGGGGACATTGTGCTGGTTGTATTGTATAGGTGACTTCCAAGTCAGCCATATTGCATGGGGGACATTGTGCTGGTTGTATTGTATAGTTGACTTCCAAGTCAGCCATATTGCATGGGGGACATTGTGCTGGTGGCCATGTCCTATAGGTGACTTCCAAGTCAACCATATTGCATGGGGGACATTGTGCTGGTTGTCTTGTATAGGTGACTTCCAAGTCAGCCATATTGCTTGGGGGACATTGTGCTGGTTGTATTGTATAGGTGACTTCCAAGTCAGCCATATTGCATGGGGGACATTGTGCTGGTTGCCATGTTGTATAGGTGACTTCCAACTCAGCCATATTGCATGGGGCACATTGTGCTGGTGGCCATGTTCTATAGGTGACTTCTAAGTCAGCCATATTGCATTTGGGACATTGTGCTGGTTGTCTTGTATAGGTGACTTCCAAGTCAGCCATATTGCTTGGGGGACATTGTGCTGGTTGCCATGTCCTATAGGTGACTTCTGTGTCAGCCATATTGCATGGGGGACATTGAGCTGGTTGTCTTGTATAGGTGACTTCCAAGTCAGCCATATTGCATGGGGGACATTGTGCTGGTTGCCATGTTGTATAGGTGACTTCCAAGTCAGCCATATTGCATGGGGGACATTGTGCTGGTTGCCATATTGTATAGGTGACTTCCAAGTGAGCCATATTGCTTGGGGGACATTGTGCTGGTTGTGTTGTATAGGTGACTTCCAAGTCAGCCATATTGCATGGGGGACATTGTGCTGGTTGTCTTGTATAGGTGACTTCCAAGTCAGCCGTGTTGCATGGGGGACATTGTGCTGGTGGCCATGTTCTATAGGTGACTTCCAAGTCAGCCATATTGCATGGGGGACACTGTGCTGGTTGCCATGTTGTATAGGTGACTTCCAAGTGAGCCATATTGCTTGGGGGACATTGTGCTGGTTGCCATGTTGTATAGGTGACTTCCAAGTCAGCCATATTGCATGGGGGACATTGTGCTGGTAGCCATGTTCTATAGGTGACTTCCAAGTCAGCCACATTGCATGGGGGACATTGTGCTGGTTTCTTGTATAGGTGAGTTCCAAGTCAGCCATATTGCATGGAGGACATTGTGCTGGTTGCCATGTTGTATAGGTGACTTTCAAGTCAGCCATATTGCATGGGGGACATTGTGCAGGTTGCCATGTTGTATAGGTGACTTCCAAGTCAGCCATATTGCATGGGGGACATTGTGCTGGTTGCCATGTTGTATAGGTGAATTCCAAGTGAGCCATATTGCATGGGGGACATTGTGCTGGTTGTGTTGTATAGGTGACTTCCAAGTCAGCCATATTGCATGGGGGACATTGTGCTGGTTGTGTTGTATAGGTGACTTCCAAGTCAGCCATATTGCATGGGGGACATTGTGCTGGTTGTATTGTATAGGTGACTTCCAAGTCAGCCATATTGCATGGGGGACATTGTGCTGGTTGTTTTGTATAGGTGACTTCCAAGTCAGCCATATTGCTTGGGGGACATTGTGCTGGTGGCCATGTTCTATAGGTGACTTCCAAGTCAGCCATATTGCATGGGGGACATTGTGCTGGTTGCCATGTCCTATAGGTGACTTCCAAGTCAGCCATATTGCATGGGGGACATTGTGCTGGTTGTCTTGTATAGGTGACTTCCAAGTCAGCCATATTGCTTCGGGGACATTGTGCTGGTTGCCATGTTCTATTAGGTGACTTCCAAGTCAGCCATATTGCTTGGGGGACATTGTGCTGGTGGCCATGTTCTATAGGTGACTTCCAAGTCAGCCATATTGCTTGGGGGACATTGTGCTGGTTGCCATGTTGTATAGGTGAATTCCAAGTCAGCCATATTGCATGGGGGACATTGTGCTGGTGGCCATGTTCTATAGGTGACTTCCAAGTCAGCCATATTGCATGGGGGACATTGTGCTGGTTGTCTTGTATAGGTGACTTCCAAGTCAGCCATGATGCATTGGGGACATTGTGCTGGTGGCCATGTTCTATAGGTGACTTCCAAGTCAGCCATATTGCTTGGGGGACATTGTGCTGGTTGTATTGTATAGGTGACTTCCAAGTCAGCCATATTGCTTGGGGGACATTGTGCTGGTTGCCATGTTGTATAGGTGACTTCCAAGTCAGCCATATTGCATGGGGGACATTGTGCTGGTTGTCTTTTATAGGTGACTTTTAAGTCAGCCATATTGCTTGGGGGACATTGTGCTGGTTGCCATGTTCTATAGGTGACTTCCAAGTCAGCCATATTGCTTGGGGGACATTGTGCTGGTTGCCATGTTGTATAGGTGACTTCCAAGTCAGCCATATTGCTTGGGGGACATTGTGCTGGTTGTCTTGTATAGGTGACTTCCAAGTCAGCCGTGTTGCATGGGGGACATTGTGCTGGTGGCCATGTTGTATAGGTGACTTCCAAGTCAGCCATATTGCATGGGGGACATTGTGCTGGTTGCCATGTTGTATAGGTGACTTCCAAGTCAGCCATATTGCATGGGGGACATTGTGCTGGTTGCCATGTTGTATAGGTGACTTACAAGTCAGCCATATTGCATGGGGGACATTGTGCTGGTTGCCATGTCCTATAGGTGACTTCCAAGTCAGCCACATTGCATGGGGGAAATTGTGCTGGTTGTCTTGTATAGGTGACTTTTAAGTCAGCCATATTGCTTGGGGGACATTGTGCTGGTTGCCATGTTGTATAGGTGACTTCCAAGTCAGCCATATTGCTTGGGGGACATTGTGCTGGTTGCCATGTTGTATAGGTGACTTCCAAGTCAGCCATATTGCATGGGGGACATTGTGCTGGTGGCCATGTTCTATAGGTGACTTCCAAGTCAGCCATATTGCATGGGGGACATTGTGCTGGTTGTCTTGTATAGGTGACTTCCAAGTCAGCCATATTGCATGGGGGACATTGTGCTGGTTGTGTTTTATAGGTGACTTCCAAATCAGCCATATTGCATGGGGGACATTGTGCTGGTTGTATTGTATAGGTGACTTCCAAGTCAGCCATATTGCATGGGGGACATTGTGCTGGTTGTATTGTATAGGTGACTTCCAAGTCAGCCATATTGCATGGGGGACATTGTGCTGGTGGCCATGTCCTATAGGTGACTTCCAAGTCAGCCATATTGCATGGGGGACATTGTGCTGGTTGTCTTGTATAGGTGACTTCCAAGTCAGCCATATTGCTTGGGGGACATTGTGCTGGTTGTATTGTATAGGTGACTTCCAAGTCAGCCATATTGCATGGGGGACATTGTGTTGGTTGCCATGTTGTATAGGTGACTTCCAAGTCAGCCATATTGCATGGGGGACATTGTGCTGGTGGCCATGTTCTATAGGTGACTTCCAAGTCAGCCATATTGCATTTGGGACATTGTGCTGGTTGTCTTGTATAGGTGACTTCCAAGTCAGCCATATTGCATGGGGGACATTGTGCTGGTTGCCATGTTGTATAGGTGACTTCCAAGTCAGCCATATTGCATGGGGGACATTGTGCTGGTTGTATTGTATAGGTGACTTCCAAGTCAGCCATATTGCATGGGGGACATTGTGCTGGTGGCCATGTCCTATAGGTGACTTCCAAGTCAGCCATATTGCATGGGGGACATTGTGCTGGTTGTCTTGTATAGGTGACTTCCAAGTCAGCCATATTGCTTGGGGGACATTGTGCTGGTTGTATTGTATAGGTGACTTCCAAGTCAGCCATATTGCATGGGGGACATTGTGTTGGTTGCCATGTTGTATAGGTGACTTCCAAGTCAGCCATATTGCATGGGGGACATTGTGCTGGTGGCCATGTTCTATAGGTGACTTCCAAGTCAGCCATATTGCATTTGGGACATTGTGCTGGTTGTCTTGTATAGGTGACTTCCAAGTCAGCCATATTGCATGGGGGACATTGTGCTGGTTGCCATGTTGTATAGGTGACTTCCAAGTCAGCCATATTGCATGGGGGACATTGTGCTGGTTGTCTTGTATAGGTGACTTCCAAGTCAGCCGTGTTGCATGGGGGACATTGTGCTGGTGGCCATGTTGTATAGGTGACTTCCAAGTCAGCCATATTGCATGGGGGACATTGTGCTGGTTGCCATGTTGTATAGGTGACTTCCAAGTCAGCCATATTGCATGGGGGACATTGTGCTGGTTGCCATGTTGTATAGGTGACTTACAAGTCAGCCATATTGCATGGGGGACATTGTGCTGGTTGCCATGTCCTATAGGTGACTTCCAAGTCGGCCACATTGCATGGGGGAAATTGTGCTGGTTGTCTTGTATAGGTGACTTTTAAGTCAGCCATATTGCTTGGGGGACATTGTGCTGGTTGCCATGTTGTATAGGTGACTTCCAAGTCAGCCATATTGCTTGGGGGACATTGTGCTGGTTGCCATGTTGTATAGGTGACTTCCAAGTCAGCCATATTGCATGGGGGACATTGTGCTGGTGGCCATGTTCTATAGGTGACTTCCAAGTCAGCCATATTGCATGGGGGACATTGTGCTGGTTGTCTTGTATAGGTGACTTCCAAGTCAGCCATATTGCATGGGGGACATTGTGCTGGTTGTGTTTTATAGGTGACTTCCAAATCAGCCATATTGCATGGGGGACATTGTGCTGGTTGTATTGTATAGGTGACTTCCAAGTCAGCCATATTGCATGGGGGACATTGTGCTGGTTGTATTGTATAGGTGACTTCCAAGTCAGCCATATTGCATGGGGGACATTGTGCTGGTGGCCATGTCCTATAGGTGACTTCCAAGTCAGCCATATTGCATGGGGGACATTGTGCTGGTTGTCTTGTATAGGTGACTTCCAAGTCAGCCATATTGCTTGGGGGACATTGTGCTGGTTGTATTGTATAGGTGACTTCCAAGTCAGCCATATTGCATGGGGGACATTGTGTTGGTTGCCATGTTGTATAGGTGACTTCCAAGTCAGCCATATTGCATGGGGGACATTGTGCTGGTGGCCATGTTCTATAGGTGACTTCCAAGTCAGCCATATTGCATTTGGGACATTGTGCTGGTTGTCTTGTATAGGTGACTTCCAAGTCAGCCATATTGCATGGGGGACATTGTGCTGGTTGCCATGTTGTATAGGTGACTTCCAAGTCAGCCATATTGCATGGGGGACATTGTGCTGGTTGTCTTGTATAGGTGACTTCCAAGTCAGCCATATTGCTTCGGGGACATTGTGCTGGTTGCCATGTTCTATTAGGTGACTTCCAAGTCAGCCATATTGCTTGGGGGACATTGTGCTGGTGGCCATGTTCTATAGGTGACTTCCAAGTCAGCCATATTGCTTGGGGGACATTGTGCTGGTTGCCATGTTGTATAGGTGACTTCCAAGTCAGCCATATTGCATGGGGGACATTGTGCTGGTGGCCATGTTCTATAGGTGACTTCCAAGTCAGCCATATTGCATGGGGGACATTGTGCTGGTTGTCTTGTATAGGTGACTTCCAAGTCAGCCATATTGCATGGGGGACATTGTGCTGGTGGCCATGTTCTATATGTGACTTCCAAGTCAGCCATATTGCTTGGGGGACATTGTGCTGGTTGTATTGTATAGGTGACTTCCAAGTCAGCCATATTGCATGGGGGACATTGTGCTGGTTGCCATGTTGTATAGGTGACTTCCAAATCAGCCATATTGCATGGGGGACATTGTGCTGGTTGCCATGTTGTATAGTTGACTTCCAAGTCAGCCATATTGCTTGGGGGACATTGTGCTGGTTGTCTTGTATAGGTGACTTCCAAGTCAGCCGTGTTGCATGGGGGACATTGTGCTGGTGGCCATGTTGTATAGGTGACTTCCAAGTCAGCCATATTGCATGGGGGACATTGTGCTGGTTGCCATGTTGTATAGGTGACTTCCAAGTCAGCCATATTGCATGGGGGACATTGTGCTGGTTGCCATGTTGTATAGGTGACTTACAAGTCAGCCATATTGCATGGGGGACATTTTGCTGGTTGCCATGTCCTATAGGTGACTTCCAAGTCAGCCACATTGCATGGGGGAAATTGTGCTGGTTGTCTTGTATAGGTGACTTTTAAGTCAGCCATATTGCTTGGGGGACATTGTGCTGGTTGCCATGTTGTATAGGTGACTTCCAAGTCAGCCATATTGCTTGGGGGACATTGTGCTGGTTGCCATGTCCTATAGGTGACTTCCAAGTCAGCCACATTGCATGGGGGAAATTGTGCTGGTTGTCTTGTATAGGTGACTTTTAAGTCAGCCATATTGCTTGGGGGACATTGTGCTGGTTGCCATGTTGTATAGGTGACTTCCAAGTCAGCCATATTGCTTGGGGGACATTGTGCTGGTTGCCATGTTGTATAGGTGACTTCCAAGTCAGCCATATTGCATGGGGGACATTGTGCTGGTGGCCATGTTCTATAGGTGACTTCCAAGTCAGCCATATTGCATGCGGGACATTGTGCTGGTTGTCTTGTATAGGTGACTTCCAAGTCAGCCATATTGCATGGGGGACATTGTGCTGGTTGTGTTGTATAGGTGACTTCCAAATCAGCCATATTGCATGGGGGACATTGTGCTGGTTGTATTGTATAGGTGACTTCCAAGTCAGCCATATTGCATGGGGGACATTGTGCTGGTTGTATTGTATAGGTGACTTCCAAGTCAGCCATATTGCATGGGGGACATTGTGCTAATGGCCATGTCCTATAGGTGACTTCCAAGTCAGCCATATTGCATGGGGGACATTGTGCGGGTTGTCTTGTATAGGTGACTTCCAAGTCAGCCATATTGCTTGGGGGACATTGTGCTGGTTGTATTGTATAGGTGACTTCCAAGTCAGCCATATTGCATGGGGGACATTGTGTTGGTTGCCATGTTGTATAGGTGACTTCCAAGTCAGCCATATTGCATGGGGGACATTGTGCTGGTGGCCATGTTCTATAGGTGACTTCCAAGTCAGCCATATTGCATTTGGGACATTGTGCTGGTTGTCTTGTATAGGTGACTTCCAAGTCAGCCATATTGCATGGGGGACATTGTGCTGGTGGCCATGTCCTATAGGTGACTTCCAAGTCAACCATATTGCATGGGGGACATTGTGCTGGTTGTCTTGTATAGGTGACTTCCAAGTCAGCCATATTGCTTGGGGGACATTGTGCTGGTTGTATTGTATAGGTGACTTCCAAGTCAGCCATATTGCATGGGGGACATTGTGCTGGTTGTATTGTATAGGTGACTTCCAAGTCAGCCATATTGCATGGGGGACATTGTGCTGGTTGCCATGTTGTATAGGTGACTTCCAAGTCAGCCATATTGCATTTGGGACATTGTGCTGGTTGTCTTGTATAGGTGACTTCCAAGTCAGCCATACTGCTTGGGGGAAATTGTGCTGGTTGCCATGTCCTATAGGTGACTTCCAAGTCAGCCATATTGCATGGGGGACATTGAGCTGGTTGTCTTGTATAGGTGACTTCCAAGTCAGCCATATTGCATGGGGGACATTGTGCTGGTTGCCATGTTGTATAGGTGACTTCCAAGTCAGCCATATTGCATGGGGGACATTGTGCTGGTTGCCATGTTGTATAGGTGACTTCCAAGTGAGCCATATTGCTTGGGGGACATTGTGCTGGTTGTGTTGTATAGGTGACTTCCAAGTCAGCCATATTGCATGGGGGACATTGTGCTGGTTGTCTTGTATAGGTGACTTCCAAGTCAGCCGTGTTGCATGGGGGACATTGTGCTGGTGGCCATGTTCTATAGGTGACTTCCAAGTCAGCCATATTGCATGGGGGACATTGTGCTGGTTTGCCATGTTGTATAGGTGACTTCCAAGTGAGCTATATTGCTTGGGGGACATTGTGCTGGTTGCCATGTTGTATAGGTGTCTTCCAAGTCAGCCATATTGCATGGGGGACATTGTGCTGGTAGCCATGTTCTATAGGTGACTTCCAAGTCAGCCACATTGCATGGGGGACATTGTGCTGGTTTCTTGTATAGGTGACTTCCAAGTCAGCCATATTGCATGGGGGACATTGTGCTGGTTGCCATGTTGTATAGGTGACTTCCAAGTCAGCCATATTGCATGGGGGACATTGTGCTGGTTGCCATGTTGTATAGGTGACTTCCAAGTCAGCCATATTGCATGGGGGACATTGTGCTGGTTGCCATGTTGTATAGGTGACTTCCAAGTGAGCCATATTGCATGGGGGACATTGTCTGGTTGTGTTGTATAGGTGACTTCCAAGTCAGCCATATTGCATGGGGGACATTGTGCTGGTTGTGTTGTATAGGTGACTTCCAAGTCAGCCATATTGCATGGGGGACATTGTGCTCGTTGTATTGTATAGGTGACTTCCAAGTCAGCCATATTGCATGGGGGACATTGTGCTGGTTGTATTGTATAGGTGACTTCCAAGTCAGCCATATTGCTTGGGGGACATTGTGCTGGTGGCCATGTTCTATAGGTGACTTCCAAGTCAGCCATATTGCATGGGGGACATTGTGCTGGTTGCCATGTCCTATAGGTGACTTCCAAGTCAGCCATATTGCATGGGGGACATTGTGCTGGTTGTCTTGTATAGGTGACTTCCAAGTCAGCCATATTGCTTCGGGGACATTGTGCTGGTTGCCATGTTCTATTAGGTGACTTCCAAGTCGGCCATATTGCTTGGGGGACATTGTGCTGGTGGCCATGTTCTATAGGTGACTTCCAAGTCAGCCATATTGCTTGGGGGACATTGTGCTGGTTGCCATGTTGTATAGGTGACTTCCAAGTCAGCCATATTGCATGGGGGACATTGTGCTGGTGGCCATGTTCTATAGGTGACTTCCAAGTCAGCCATATTGCATGGGGGACATTGTGCTGGTTGTCTTGTATAGGTGACTTCCAAGTCAGCCATATTGCATGGGGGACATTGTGCTGGTGGCCATGTTCTATTGGTGACTTCCAAGTCAGCCATATTGCTTGGGGGACATTGTGCTGGTTGTATTGCATAGGTGACTTCCAAGTCAGCCATATTGCATGGGGGACATTGTGCTGGTTGCCATGTTGTATAGGTGACTTCCAAGTCAGCCATATTGCATGGGGGACATTGTGCTGGTTGCCATGTCCTATAGGTGACTTCCAAGTCAGCCATATTGCATGGGGGAAATTGTGCTGGTTGTCTTGTATAGGTGACTTTTAAGTCAGCCATATTGCTTGGGGGACATTGTGCTGGTTGCCATGTTCTATAGGTGACTTCCAAGTCAGCCATATTGCTTGGGGGACATTGTGCTGGTTGCCATGTTGTATAGGTGACTTCCAAGTCAGCCATATTGCTTGGGGGACATTGTGCTGGTTGCCATGTTGTATAGGTGACTTCCAAGTCAGCCATATTGCATGGGGGGCATTGTGCTGGTGGCCATGTTCTATAGGTGACTTCCAAGTCAGCCATATTGCATGGGGGACATTGTGCTGGTTGTCTTGTATAGGTGACTTCCAAGTCAGCCATATTGCTTGGGGGACATTGTGCTGGTGGCCATGTCGTATAGGTGACTTCCAAGTCAGCCATATTGCATTTGGGACATTGTGCTGGTTGTCTTGTATAGGTGACTTCCAAGTCAGCCATATTGCATGGGGGACATTGTGCTGGTTGTGTTGTATAGGTGACTTCCAAATCAGCCATATTGCATGGGGGACATTGTGCTGGTTGTATTGTATAGGTGATTTCCAAGTCAGCCATATTGCATGGGGGACATTGTGCTGGTTGCCATGTTGTATAGGTGACTTCCAAGTCAGCCATATTGCATGGGGGACATTGTGCTGGTTGTGTTGTATAGGTGACTTCCAAGTCAGCCATATTGCATGGGGGACATTGTGCTGGTTGTATTGTATAGGTGACTTCCAAGTCAGTCATATTGCATGGGGGACATTGTACTGGTGGCAATGTCCTATAGGTGACTTCCAAGTCAGCCATATTGCATGGGGGACATTGTGCTGGTTGTCTTGTATAGGTGACTTCCAAGTCAGCCATATTGCTTGGGGGACATTGTGCTGGTTGTATTGTATAGGTGACTTCCAAGTCAGCCATATTGCATGGGGGACATTGTGCTGGTTGCCATGTTGTATAGGTGACTTCCAAGTCAGCCATATTGCATGGGGGACATTGTGCTGGTGGCCATGTTCTATAGGTGACTTCCAAGTCAGCCATATTACATTTGGGACATTGTGCTGGTTGTCTTGTATAGGTGACTTCCAAGTCAGCCATATTGCATGGGGGACATTGTTCTGGTTGTGTTGTATAGGTGACTTCCAAATCAGCCATATTGCATGGGGGACATTGTGCTGGTTGTATTGTAAAGGTGACTTCCAAGTCAGCCATATTGCATGGGGGACATTGTGCTGGTTGTATTGTATAGGTGACTTCCAAGTGAGCCATATTGCTTGGGGGACATTGTGCTGGTGGCCATGTTCTATAGGTGACTTCCAAGTCAGCCATATTGCATGGGGGACATTGTGCTGGTTGCGATGTCCTATAGGTGACTTCCAAGTCAGCCATATTGCATGGGGGACATTGTGCTGGTTGTCTTGTATAGGTGACTTCTAAGTCAGCCATATTGCTTGGGGGACATTGTGCTGGTTGCCATGTTCTATAGGTGACTTCCAAGTCAGCCATATTGCTTGGGGGACATTGTGCTGGTGGCCATGTTCTATAGGTGACTTCCAAGTCAGCCATATTGCTTGGGGGACATTGTGCTGGTGGCCATGTTCTATAGGTGACTTCCAAGTCAGCCATATTGCATGGGCGACATTGTGCTGGTTGTCTTGTATAGGTGACTTCCAAGTCAGCCATATTGCATGGGGGACATTGTGCTGGTTGTGTTGTATAGGTGACTTCCAAATCAGCCATATTGCATGGGGGACATTGTGCTGGTTGTATTGTATAGGTGACTTCCAAGTCAGCCATATTGCATGGGGGACATTGTGCTGGTTGTATTGTATAGGTGACTTCCAAGTCAGCCATATTGCATGGGGGACATTGTGCTGGTGGCCATGTCCTATAGGTGACTTCCAAGTCAGCCATATTGCATGGGGGACATTGTGCTGGTTGTCTTGTATAGGTGACTTCCAAGTCAGCCATATTGCTTGGGGGACATTGTGCTGGTTGTATTGTATAGGTGACTTCCAAGTCAGCCATATTGCATGGGGGACATTGTGCTGGTTGCCATGTTGTATAGGTGACTTCCAAGTCAGCCATATTGCATGGGGGACATTGTGCTGGTTGTGTTGTATAGGTGACTTCCAAATCAGCCATATTGCATGGGGGACATTGTGCTGGTTGTATTGTATAGGTGACTTCCAAGTCAGCCATATTGCATGGGGGACATTGTGCTGGTTGTCTTGTATAGGTGACTTCCAAGTCAGCCATATTGCTTGGGGGACATTGTGCTGGTTGTATTGTATAGGTGACTTCCAAGTCAGCCATATTGCATGGGGGACATTGTGCTGGTTGCCATGTTGTATAGGTGACTTCCAAGTCAGCCATATTGCATGGGGGACATTGTGCTGGTGGCCATGTTCTATAGGTGACTTCCAAGTCAGCCATATTGCATGGGCGACATTGTGCTGGTTGTCTTGTATAGGTGACTTCCAAGTCAGCCATATTGCATGGGGGACATTGTGCTGGTTGTGTTGTATAGGTGACTTCCAAATCAGCCATATTGCATGGGGGACATTGTGCTGGTTGTATTGTATAGGTGACTTCCAAGTCAGCCATTTTGCATGGGGGACATTGTGCTGGTTGTATTGTATAGGTGACTTCCAAGTCCGCCATATTGCATGGGGGACATTGTGCTGGTGGCCATGTCCTATAGGTGACTTCCAAGTCAGCCATATTGCATTTGGGACATTGTGCTGGTTGTCTTGTATAGGTGACTTCCAAGTCAGCCATATTGCATGGGGGACATTGTGCTGGTTGTGTTGTATAGGTGACTTCCAAATCAGCCATATTGCATGGGGGACATTGTGCTGGTTGTATTGTATAGGTGACTTCCAAGTCAGCCATATTGCATGGGGGACATTGTGCTGGTTGTCTTGTATAGGTGACTTCCAAGTCAGCCATATTGCTTGGGGGACATTGTGCTGGTTGTATTGTATAGGTGACTTCCAAGTGAGCCATATTGCTTGGGGGACATTGTGCTGGTTGCCATGTTGTATAGGTGACTTCCAAGTCAGCCATATTGCATGGGGGACATTGTGCTGGTTGTATTGTAGTATAGGTGACTTCCAAGTCAGCCATATTGCATGGGGGACATTGTGCTGGTGGCCATGTTGTATAGGTGACTTCCAAGTCAGCCATATTGCATGGGGGACATTGTGCTGGTTGTATTGTATAGGTGACTTCCAAGTCAGCCATATTGCATGGGGGACATTGTGCTGGTTGTCTTGTATAGGTGACTTCCAAGTCAGCCATATTGCTTGGGGGACATTGTGCTGGTTGTATTGTATAGGTGACTTCCAAGTCAGCCATATTGCATGGGGGACATTGTGCTGGTTGCCATGTTGTATAGGTGACTTCCAAGTCAGCCATATTGCATGGGGGACATTGTGCTGGTGGCCATGTTCTATAGGTGACTTCCAAGTCAGCCATATTGCATGGGCGACATTGTGCTGGTTGTCTTGTATAGGTGACTTCCAAGTCAGCCATATTGCATGGGGGACATTGTGCTGGTTGTGTTGTATAGGTGACTTCCAAATCAGCCATATTGCATGGGGGACATTGTGCTGGTTGTATTGTATAGGTGACTTCCAAGTCAGCCATTTTGCATGGGGGACATTGTGCTGGTTGTATTGTATAGGTGACTTCCAAGTCCGCCATATTGCATGGGGGACATTGTGCTGGTGGCCATGTCCTATAGGTGACTTCCAAGTCAGCCATATTGCATTTGGGACATTGTGCTGGTTGTCTTGTATAGGTGACTTCCAAGTCAGCCATATTGCATGGGGGACATTGTGCTGGTTGTGTTGTATAGGTGACTTCCAAATCAGCCATATTGCATGGGGGACATTGTGCTGGTTGTATTGTATAGGTGACTTCCAAGTCAGCCATATTGCATGGGGGACATTGTGCTGGTTGTCTTGTATAGGTGACTTCCAAGTCAGCCATATTGCTTGGGGGACATTGTGCTGGTTGTATTGTATAGGTGACTTCCAAGTGAGCCATATTGCTTGGGGGACATTGTGCTGGTTGCCATGTTGTATAGGTGACTTCCAAGTCAGCCATATTGCATGGGGGACATTGTGCTGGTTGTATTGTAGTATAGGTGACTTCCAAGTCAGCCATATTGCATGGGGGACATTGTGCTGGTGGCCATGTTCTATAGGTGACTTCCAAGTCAGCCATATTGCATGGGGGAAATTGTGCTGGTTGTCTTGTATAGGTGACTTCCAAGTCAGCCATATTGCTTGGGGGACATTGTGCTGGTTGCCATGTTCTATAGGTGACTTCCAAGTCAGCTATATTGCATGGGGGACATTGTGCTGGTTGTCTTGTATAGGTGACTTCCAAGTCAGCCATATTGCATGGGGGACATTGTGCTGGTGGCCATGTTCTATAGGTGACTTCCAAGTCAGCCATATTGCTTGGGGGACATTGTGCTGGTTGTATTGTATAGGTGACTTCCAAGTCAGCCATATTGCATGGGGGACATTGTGCTGGTTGCCATGTTGTATAGGTGACTTCCAAGTGAGCCATATTGCTTGGGGGACATTGTGCTGGTTGTGTTGTATAGGTGACTTCCAAGTCAGCCATATTGCATGGGGGACATTGTGCTGGTTGTCTTGTATAGGTGACTTCCAAGTCAGCCGTGTTGCATGGTGGACATTGTGCTGGTTGTCTTGTATAGGTGACTTCCAAGTCAGCCATATTGCTTGGGGGACATTGTGCTGGTTGCCATGTTCTGTAGGTGACTTCCAAGTCAGCCATATTGCTTGGAGGACATTGTGCTGGTAGCCATGTTCTATAGGTGACTTCCAAGTCAGCCATATTGCTTGGGGGACATTGTGCTGGTTGCCATGTTGTATAGGTGACTTCCAAGTCAGCCATATTGCATTTGGGACATTGTGCTGGTTGTCTTGTATAGGTGACTTCCAAGTCAGCCATATTGCTTGGGGGACATTGTGCTGGTTGCCATGTCCTATAGGTGACTTCCAAGTCAGCCATATTGCATGGGGGACATTGTGCTGGTTGTCTTGTATAGGTGACTTCCAAGTCAGCCATATTGCATGGGGGACATTGTGCTGGTGGCCATGTTGTATAGGTGACTTCCAAGTCAGCCATATTGCATGGGGGACATTGTGCTGGTTGCCATGTTGTATAGGTGACTTCCAAGTCAGCCATATTGCATGGGGGACATTGTGCTGGTTGCCATGTTGTATAGGTGACTTCCAAGTCAGCCATATTGCTTGGGGGACATTGTGCTGGTTGCCATGTTGTATAGGTGACTTCCAAGTCAGCCATATTGCCTGTGGGACATTGTGCTGGTTGTATTGTATAGGAGACTTCCAAGTCAGCCATATTGCATGGGGGACATTGTGCTGGTTGCCATGTTGTATAGGTGACTTCCAAGTCAGCCATATTGCATGGGGGACATTGTGCTGGTTGCCATGTTGTATAGGTGACTTCCAAGTGAGCCATATTGCTTGGGGGACATTGTGCTGGTTGTCTTGTATAGGTGACTTCCAAGTCAGCCGTGTTGCATGGGGGACATTGTGCTGGTGGCCATGTTCTATAGGTGACTTCCAAGTCAGCCATATTGCATGGGGGACATTGTGCTGGTTGCCATGTTGTATAGGTGACTTCCAAGTGAGCCATATTGCTTGGGGGACATTGTGCTGGTTGCCATGTTGTATAAGTGACTTCCAAGTCAGCCAAATTGCATGGGGGACATTGTGCTGGTGGCCATGTTCTATAGGTGACTTCCAAGTCAGCCATATTGCATGGGGACATTGTGCTGGTTGTCTTGTATAGGTGCCTTCCAAGTCAGCCATATTGCATGGGGGACATTGTGCTGGTTGCCATGTTGTATAGGTGACTTCCAAGTCAGCCATATTGCATGGGGGACATTGTGCTGGTTGCCATGTTGCATAGGTGACTTCCAAGTCAGCCATATTGCATGGGGGACATTGTGCTGGTTGTGTTGTATAGGTGACTTCCAAGTCAGCCATATTGCATGGGGGACATTGTGCTGGTTGTATTGTATAGGTGACTTCCAAGTCAGCCATATTACATGGGGGACATTGTGATGGTTGTATTGTATAGGTGACTTCCAAGTGAGCCATATTGCTTGGGGGACATTGTGCTGGTGGCCATGTTGTATAGGTGACTTCCAAGTCAGCCATATTGCTTGGGGGACATTGTGTTGGTTGCCATGTTCTATATGTGACTTCCAAGTCAGCCATATTGCATGGGGGACATTGTGCTGGTTGTGTTGTATAGGTGACTTCCAAGTCAGCCATATTGCATGGGGGACATTGTGCTGGCTGTGTTGTATAGGTGACTTCCAAGTCAGCCATATTGCATGGGGGACATTGTGCTGGTTGTATTGCATAGGTGACTTCCAAGTCAGCCATATTGCATGGGGGACATTGTGCTGGTTGCCATGTTGTATAGGTGACTTCCAAGTCAGCCATATTGCATGGGGGACATTGTGCTGGTGGCCATGTTCTATAGGTGACTTCCAAGTCAGCCATATTGCATGGGGGACATTGTGCTGGTTGCCATGTTGTATAGGTGACTTCCAAGTGAGCCATATTGCTTGGGGGACATTGTGCTGGTTGCCATGTTATATAAGTGACTTCCAAGTCAGCCAAATTGCATGGGGGACATTGTGCTGGTGGCCATGTTCTATAGGTGACTTCCAAGTCAGCCATATTGCATGGGGACATTGTGCTGGTTGTCTTGTATAGGTGCCTTCCAAGTCAGCCATATTGCATGGGGGACATTGTGCTGGTTGCCATGTTGTATAGGTGACTTCCAAGTCAGCCATATTGCATGGGGGACATTGTGCTGGTTGCCATGTTGTATAGGTGACTTCCAAGTCAGCCATATTGCATGGGGGACATTGTGCTGGTTGTGTTGTATAGGTGACTTCCAAGTCAGCCATATTGCATGGGGGACATTGTGCTGGTTGTATTGTATAGGTGACTTCCAAGTCAGCCATATTACATGGGGGACATTGTGATGGTTGTATTGTATAGGTGACTTCCAAGTGAGCCATATTGCTTGGGGGACATTGTGCTGGTGGCCATGTTGTATAGGTGACTTCCAAGTCAGCCATATTGCTTGGGGGACATTGTGTTGGTTGCCATGTTCTATAGGTGACTTCCAAGTCAGCCATATTGCATGGGGGACATCGTGCTGGTTGTGTTGTATAGGTGACTTCCAAGTCAGCCATATTGCATGGGGGACATTGTGCTGGCTGTGTTGTATAGGTGACTTCCAAGTCAGCCATATTGCATTGGGGACATTGTGCTGGTTGTATTGCATAGGTGACTTCCAAGTCAGCCATATTGCATGGGGGACATTGTGCTGGTTGCCATGTTGTATAGGTGACTTCCAAGTCAGCCATATTGCATGGGGGACATTGTGCTGGTGGCCATGTTCTATAGGTGACTTCCAATTCAGCCATATTGCATTTGGGACATTGTGCTGGTTTTCTTGTATAGGTCACTTCCAAGTCAGCCATATTGCATGGGGGACATTGTGCTGGTTGTGTTGTATAGGTGACTTCCAAATCAGCCATATTGCATGGGGGACATTGTGCTGGTTGTATTGTATAGGTGACTTCCAAGTCAGCCATATTGCATGGGGGAAATTGTGCTGGTTGTCTTGTATAGGTGACTTCCAAGTCAGCCATATTGCTTGGGGGACATTGTGCTGGTTGTATTGTATAGGTGACTTCCAAGTCAGCCATATTGCATGGGGGACATTGTGCTGGTTGCCATGTTGTATAGGTGACTTCCAAGTCAGCCATATTGCATGGGGGACATTGTGCTGGTGGCCATGTTCTATAGGTGACTTCCAAGTCAGCCATATTGCATTTGGGACATTGTGCTGGTTGTCTTGTATAGGTGACTTCCAAGTCAGCCATATTGCTTGGGGGACATTGTGCTGGTTGCCATGTCCTATAGGTGACTTCCAAGTCAGTCATATTGCATGGGGGACATTGTGCTGGTTGTCTTGTATAGGTGACTTCCAAGTCAGCCATATTGCATGGGGGACATTGTGCTGGTTGCCATGTTGTATAGGTGACTTCCAAGTCAGCCATATTGCATGGGGGACATTGTGCTGGTTGCCATGTTGTATAGGTGACTTCCAAGTCAGCCATATTGCTTGCGGGACATTGTGCTGGTTGTGTTGTATAGGTGACTTCCAAGTCAGCCATATTGCATGGGGGACATTGTGCTGGTTGTCTTGTATAGGTGACTTCCAAGTCAACCGTGTTGCATGGGGGACATTGTGCTGGTGGCCATGTTCTATAGGTGACTTCCAAGTCAGCCATATTGCATGGGGGACATTGTGCTGGTTGCCATGTTCTATAGGTGACTTCCAAGTGAGCCATATTGCTTGGGGGATATTTTGCTGGTGGCCATGTTGTATAGGTGACTTCCAAGTCAGCCATATTGCATGGGGGACATTGTGCTGGTTGCCATGTTGTATAGGTGACTTCCAAGTCAGCCATATTGCATGGGGGACATTGTGCTGGTTGCCATGTTGTATAGGTGACTTCCAAGTCAGCCATATTGCATGGGGGACATTGTGCTGGTTGCCATGTTGTATAGGTGACTTCCAAGTCAGCCATATTGCTTGGGGGACATTGTGCTGGTTGCCATGTTGTATAGGTGACTTCCAAGTCAGCCATATTGCCTGTGGGACATTGTGCTGGTTGTATTGTATAGGTGACTTCCAAGTCAGCCATATTGCATGGGGGACATTGTGCTGGTTGCCATGTTGTATAGGTGACTTCCAAGTCAGCCATATTGCATGGGGGACATTGTGCTGGTTGCCATGTTGTATAGGTGACTTCCAAGTGAGCCATATTGCTTGGGGGACATTGTGCTGGTTGTGTTGTATAGGTGACTTCCAAGTCAGCCATATTGCATGGGGGACATTGTGCTGGTTGTCTTGTATAGGTGACTTCCAAGTCAGCCGTGTTGCATGGGGGACATTGTGCTGGTGGCCATGTTCTATAGGTGACTTCCAAGTCAGCCATATTGCATGGGGGACATTGTGCTGGTTGCCATGTTGTATAGGTGACTTCCAAGTGAGCCATATTGCTTGGGGGACATTGTGCTGGTTGCCATGTTGTATAGGTGACTTCCAAGTCAGCCATATTGCATGGGGGACATTGTGCTGGTGGCCATTTCTATAGGTGACTTCCAAGTCAGCCATATTGCATGGGGACATTGTGCTGGTTGTCTTGTATAGGTGCCTTCCAAGTCAGCCATATTGCATGGGGGACATTGTGCTGGCTGTGTTGTATAGGTGACTTCCAAGTCAGCCATATTGCATGGGGGACATTGTGCTGGTTGTATTGCATAGGTGACTTCCAAGTCAGCCATATTGCATGGGGGACATTGTGCTGGTTGCCATGTTGTATAGGTGACTTCCAAGTCAGCCATATTGCATGGGGGACATTGTGCTGGTGGCCATGTTCTATAGGTGACTTCCAAGTCAGCCATATTGCATTTGGGACATTGTGCTGGTTGTCTTGTATAGGTCACTTCCAAGTCAGCCATATTGCATGGGGGACATTGTGCTGGTTGTGTTGTATAGGTGACTTCCAAATCAGCCATATTGCATGGGGGACATTGTGCTGGTTGTATTGTATAGGTGACTTCCAAGTCAGCCATATTGCATGGGGGACATTGTGCTGGTTGTCTTGTATAGGTGACTTCCAAGTCAGCCATATTGCTTGGGGGACATTGTGCTGGTTGTATTGTATAGGTGACTTCCAAGTCAGCCATATTGCATGGGGGACATTGTGCTGGTTGCCATGTTGTATAGGTGAATTCCAAGTCAGCCATATTGCATGGGGGACATTGTGCTGGTGGCCATGTTCTATAGGTGACTTCCAAGTCAGCCATATTACATTTGGGACATTGTGCTGGTTGTCTTGTATAGGTGACTTCCAAGTCAGCCATATTGCTTGGGGGACATTGTGCTGGTTGCCATGTCCTATAGGTGACTTCCAAGTCAGCCATATTGCATGGGGGACATTGTGCTGGTTGTCTTGTATAGGTGACTTCCAAGTCAGCCATATTGCATGGGGGACATTGTGCTGGTTGCCATGTTGTATAGGTGACTTCCAAGTCAGCCATATTGCATGGGGGACATTGTGCTGGTTGCCATGTTGTATAGGTGACTTCCAAGTCAGCCATATTGCTTGGGGGACATTGTGCTGGTTGTGTTGTATAGGTGACTTCCAAGTCAGCCATATTGCATGGGGGACATTGTGCTGGTTGTCTTGTATAGGTGACTTCCAAGTCAGCCGTGTTGCATGGGGGCCATTGTGCTGGTGGCCATGTTCTATAGGTGACTTCCAAGTCAGCCATATTGCATGGGGGACATTGTGCTGGTTGCCATGTTGTATAGGTGACTTCCAAGTCAGCCATATTGCTTGGGGGACATTGTGCTGGTTGCCATGTTCTATAGGTGACTTCCAAGTGAGCCATATTGCTTGGGGGATATTGTGCTGGTTGCCATGTTGTATAGGTGACTTCCAAGTCAGCCGTGTTGCATGGGGGACATTGTGCTGGTGGCCATGTTGTATAGGTGACTTCCAAGTCAGCCATATTGCATGGGGGACATTGTGCTGGTTGCCATGTTGTATAGGTGACTTCCAAGTCAGCCATATTGCATGGGGGACATTGTGCTGGTTGCCATGTTGTATAGGTGACTTCCAAGTCAGCCATATTGCATGGGGGACATTGTGCTGGTTGCCATGTTGTATAGGTGACTTCCAAGTCAGCCATTTTGCTTGGGGGACATTGTGCTGGTTGCCATGTTGTATAGGTGACTTCCAAGTCAGCCATATTGCCTGTGGGACATTGTGCTGGTTGTATTGTATAGGTGACTTCCAAGTCAGCCATATTGCATGGGGGACATTGTGCTGGTTGCCATGTTGTATAGGTGACTTCCAAGTCAGCCATATTGCATGGGGGACATTGTGCTGGTTGCCATGTTGTATAGGTGACTTCCAAGTGAGCCATATTGCTTGGGGGACATTGTGCTGGTTGTGTTGTATAGGTGACTTCCAAGTCAGCCGTGTTGCATGGGGGACATTGTGCTGGTGGCCATGTTCTATAGGGGACTTCCAAGTCAGCCATATTGCATGGGGGACATTGTGCTGGTTGCCATGTTGTATAGGTGACTTCCAAGTGAGCCATATTGCTTGGGGGACATTGTGCTGGTTGCCATGTTGTATAGGTGACTTCCAAGTCAGCCATATTGCATGGGGGACATTGTGCTGGTGGCCATTTCTATAGGTGACTTCCAAGTCAGCCATATTGCATGGGGACATTGTGCTGGTTGTCTTGTATAGGTGCCTTCCAAGTCAGCAATATTGCATGGGGGACATTGTGCTGGTTGCCATGTTGTATAGGTGACTTCCAAGTCAGCCATATTGCATGGGGGACATTGTGCTGGTTGCCATGTTGTATAGATGACTTCCAAGTCAGCCATATTGCATGGGGGACATTGTGCTGGTTGTGTTGTATAGGTGACTTCCAAGTCAGCCATATTGCATGGGGGACATTGTGCTGGTTGTATTGTATAGGTGACTTCCAAGTCAGCCATATTACATGGGGGACATTGTGATGGTTGTATTGTATAGGTGACTTCCAAGTGAGCCATATTGCTTGGGGGACATTGTGCTGGTGGCCATGTTGTATAGGTGACTTCCAAGTCAGCCATATTGCTTGGGGGACATTGTGTTGGTTGCCATGTTCTATAGGTGACTTACAAGTCAGCCATATTGCATGGGGGACATTGTGCTGGTTGTGTTGTATAGGTGACTTCCAAGTCAGCCATATTGCATGGGGGACATTGTTCTGTCTGTGTTGTATAGGTGACTTCCAAGTCAGCCATATTGCATGGGGGACATTGTGCTGGTTGTATTGCATAGGTGACTTCCAAGTCAGCCATATTGCATGGGGGACATTGTGCTGGTTGCCATGTTGTATAGGTGACTTCCAAGTCAGCCATATTGCATGGGGGACATTGTGCTGGTGGCCATGTTCTATAGGTGACTTCCAAGTCAGCCATATTGCATTTGGGACATTGTGCTGGTTGTCTTGTATAGGTCACTTCCAAGTCAGCCATATTGCATGGGGGACATTGTGCTGGTTGTGTTGTATAGGTGACTTCCAAATCAGCCATATTGCATGGGGGACATTGTGCTGGTTGTATTGTATAGGTGACTTCCAAGTCAGCCATTTTGCATGGGGGACATTGTGCTGGTTGTCTTGTATAGGTGACTTCCAAGTCAGCCATATTGCTTGGGGGACATTGTGCTGGTTGTATTGTATAGGTGACTTCCAAGTCAGCCATATTGCATGGGGGACATTGTGCTGGTGGCCATGTTCTATAGGTGACTTCCAAGTCAGCCATATTGCCTGTGGGACATTGTGCTGGTTGTATTGTATAGGTGACTTCCAAGTCAGCCATATTGCATGGGGGACATTGTGCTGGTGGCCATGTTCTATAGGTGACTTCCAAGTCAGCCATATTGCCTGTGGGACATTGTGCTGGTTGTATTGTATAGGTGACTTCCAAGTCAGCCATATTGCATGGGGGACATTGTGCTGGTTGCCATGTTGTATAGGTGACTTCCAAGTCAGCCATATTGCATGGGGGACATTGTGCTGGTTGCCATGTTGTATAGGTGACTTCCAAGTGAGCCATATTGCTTGGGGGACATTGTGCTGGTTGTGTTGTATAGGTGACTTCCAAGTCAGCCATATTGCATGGGGGACATTGTGCTGGTTGTCTTGTATAGGTGACTTCCAAGTCAGCCGTGTTGCATGGGGGACATTGTGCTGGTGGCCATGTTCTATAGGTGACTTCCAAGTCAGCCATATTGCATGGGGGACATTGTGCTGGTTGCCTTGTTGTATAGGTGACTTCCAAGTGAGCCATATTGCTTGGGGGACATTGTGCTGGTTGCCATGTTGTATAGGTGACTTCCAAGTCAGCCATATTGCATGGGGGACATTGTGCTGGTGGCCATTTCTATAGGTGACTTCCAAGTCAGCCATATTGCATGGGGACATTGTGCTGGTTGTCTTGTATAGGTGCCTTCCAAGTCAGCCATATTGCATGGGGGACATTGTGCTGGTTGCCATGTTGTATAGGTGACTTCCAAGTCAGCCATATTGCATGGGGGACATTGTGCTGGTTGCCATGTTGTATAGATGACTTCCAAGTCAGCCATATTGCATGGGGGACATTGTGCTGGTTGTGTTGTATAGGTGACTTCCAAGTCAGCCATATTGCATGGGGGACATTGTGCTGGTTGTATAGTATAGGTGACTTCCAAGTCAGCCATATTACATGGGGGACATTGTGATGGTTGTATTGTATAGGTGACTTCCAAGTGAGCCATATTGCTTGGGGGACATTGTGCTGGTGGCCATGTTGTATAGGTGACTTCCAAGTCAGCCATATTGCATGGGGGACATTGTGCTGGTTGTGTTGTATAGGTGACTTCCAAGTCAGCCATATTGCATGGGGGACATTGTTCTGGCTGTGTTGTATAGGTGACTTCCAAGTCAGCCATATTGCATGGGGGACATTGTGCTGGTTGTATTGCATAGGTGACTTCCAAGTCACCCATATTGCATGGGGGACATTGTGCTGGTTGCCATGTTGTATAGGTGACTTCCAAGTCAGCCATATTGCATGGGGGACATTGTGCTGGTGGCCATGTTCTATAGGTGACTTCCAAGTCAGCCATATTGCATTTGGGACATTGTGCTGGTTGTCTTGTATAGGTCACTTCCAAGTCAGCCATATTGCATGGGGGACATTGTGCTGGTTGTGTTGTATAGGTGACTTCCAAATCAGTCATATTGCATGGGGGACATTGTGCTGGTTGTATTGTATAGGTGACTTCCAAGTCAGCCATATTGCATGGGGGACATTGTGCTGGTTGTCTTGTATAGGTGACTTCCAAGTCAGCCATATTGCTTGGGGGACATTGTGCTGGTTGTATTGTATAGGTGACTTCCAAGTCAGCCATATTGCATGGGGGACATTGTGCTGGTTGCCATGTTGTATAGGTGACTTCCAAGTCAGCCATATTGCATGGGGGACATTGTGCTGGTGGCCATGTTCTATAGGTGACTTCAAAGTCAGCCATATTGCATTTGGGACATTGTGCTGGTTGTCTTGTATAGGTGACTTCCAAGTCAGCCATATTGCTTGGGGGACATTGTGCTGGTTGCCATGTCCTATAGGTGACTTCCAAGTCAGCCATATTGCATGGGGGACATTATGCTGGTTGTCTTGTATAGGTGACTTCCAAGTCAGCCATATTGCATGGGGGACATTGTGCTGGTTGCCATGTTGTATAGGTGACTTCCAAGTCAGCCATATTGCATGGGGGACATTGTGCTGGTTGCCATGTTGTATAGGTGACTTCCAAGTCAGCCATATTGCTTGGGGGACATTGTGCTGGTTGTGTTGTATAGGTGACTTCCAAGTAAGCCATATTGCATGGGGGACATTGTGCTGGTTGTGTTGTATAGGTGACTTCCAAATCAGCCATATTGCATGGGGGACATTGTGCTGGTTGTATTGTATAGGTGACTTCCAAGTCAGCCATATTGCATGGGGGACATTGTGCTGGTTGTCTTGTATAGGTGACTTCCAAGTCAGCCATATTGCTTGGGGGACATTGTGCTGGTTGTCTTGTATAGGTCACTTCCAAGTCAGCCATATTGCATGGGGGACATTGTGCTGGTTGTGTTGTATAGGTGACTTCCAAATCAGCCATATTGCATGGGGGACATTGTGCTGGTTGTATTGTATAGGTGACTTCCAAGTCAGCCATATTGCATGGGGGACATTGTGCTGGTTGTCTTGTATAGGTGACTTCCAAGTCAGCCATATTGCTTGGGGGACATTGTGCTGGTTGTATTGTATAGGTGACTTCCAAGTCAGCCATATTGCATGGGGGACATTGTGCTGGTTGCCATGTTGTATAGGTGACTTCCAAGTCAGCCATATTGCATGGGGGACATTGTGCTGGTGGCCATGTTCTATAGGTGACTTCAAAGTCAGCCATATTGCATTTGGGACATTGTGCTGGTTGTCTTGTATAGGTGACTTCCAAGTCAGCCATATTGCTTGGGGGACATTGTGCTGGTTGCCATGTCCTATAGGTGACTTCCAAGTCAGCCATATTGCATGGGGGACATTATGCTGGTTGTCTTGTATAGGTGACTTCCAAGTCAGCCATATTGCATGGGGGACATTGTGCTGGTTGCCATGTTGTATAGGTGACTTCCAAGTCAGCCATATTGCATGGGGGACATTGTGCTGGTTGCCATGTTGTATAGGTGACTTCCAAGTCAGCCATATTGCTTGGGGGACATTGTGCTGGTTGTGTTGTATAGGTGACTTCCAAGTAAGCCATATTGCATGGGGGACATTGTGCTGGTTGTGTTGTATAGGTGACTTCCAAATCAGCCATATTGCATGGGGGACATTGTGCTGGTTGTATTGTATAGGTGACTTCCAAGTCAGCCATATTGCATGGGGGACATTGTGCTGGTTGTATTGTATAGGTGACTTCCAAGTCAGCCATATTGCTTGGGGGACATTGTGCTGGTTGTATTGTATAGGTGACTTCCAAGTCAGCCATATTGCATGGGGGACATTGTGCTGGTTGCCATGTTGTATAGGTGACTTCCAAGTCAGCCATATTGCATGGGGGACATTGTGCTGGTGGCCATGTTCTATAGGTGACTTCAAAGTCAGCCATATTGCATTTGGGACATTGTGCTGGTTGTCTTGTATAGGTGACTTCCAAGTCAGCCATATTGCTTGGGGGACATTGTGCTGGTTGCCATGTCCTATAGGTGACTTCCAAGTCAGCCATATTGCATGGGGGACATTATGCTGGTTGTCTTGTATAGGTGACTTCCAAGTCAGCCATATTGCATGGGGGACATTGTGCTGGTTGCCATGTTGTATAGGTGACTTCCAAGTCAGCCATATTGCATGGGGGACATTGTGCTGGTTGCCATGTTGTATAGGTGACTTCCAAGTCAGCCATATTGCTTGGGGGACATTGTGCTGGTTGTGTTGTATAGGTGACTTCCAAGTAAGCCATATTGCATGGGGGACATTGTGCTGGTTGTGTTGTATAGGTGACTTCCAAATCAGCCATATTGCATGGGGGACATTGTGCTGGTTGTATTGTATAGGTGACTTCCAAGTCAGCCATATTGCATGGGGGACATTGTGCTGGTTGTCTTGTATAGGTGACTTCCAAGTCAGCCATATTGCTTGGGGGACATTGTGCTGGTTGTATTGTATAGGTGACTTCCAAGTCAGCCATATTGCATGGGGGACATTGTGCTGGTTGCCATGTTGTATAGGTGACTTCCAAGTCAGCCATATTGCATGGGGGACATTGTGCTGGTGGCCATGTTCTATAGGTGACTTCAAAGTCAGCCATATTGCATTTGGGACATTGTGCTGGTTGTCTTGTATAGGTGACTTCCAAGTCAGCCATATTGCTTGGGGGACATTGTGCTGGTTGCCATGTCCTATAGGTGACTTCCAAGTCAGCCATATTGCATGGGGGACATTATGCTGGTTGTCTTGTATAGGTGACTTCCAAGTCAGCCATATTGCATGGGGGACATTGTGCTGGTTGCCATGTTGTATAGGTGACTTCCAAGTCAGCCATATTGCATGGGGGACATTGTGCTGGTTGCCATGTTGTATAGGTGACTTCCAAGTCAGCCATATTGCTTGGGGGACATTGTACTGGTTGTGTTGTATAGGTGACTTCCAAGTAAGCCATATTGCATGGGGGACATTGTGCTGGTTGTCTTGTATAGGTGACTTCCAAGTCAGCCGTGTTGCATGGGGGACATTGTGCTGGTGGCCATGTTCTATAGGTGACTTCCAAGTCAGCCATATTGCATGGGGGACATTGTGCTGGTTGCCATGTTGTATAGGTGACTTCCAAGTCAGCCATATTGCTTGGGGGACATTGTGCTGGTTGCCATATTCTATAGGTGACTTCCAAGTGAGCCATATTGCTTGGGGGATATTGTGCTGGTTGCCATGTTGTATAGGTGACTTCCAAGTCAGCCATATTGCATGGGGGACATTGTACTGGTGGCCATGTTCTATGGGTGACTTCCAAGTCAGCCACATTGCATGGGGGACATTGTGCTGGTTTCTTGTATAGGTGACTTCCAAGTCAGCCATATTGCATGGGGGACATTGTGCTGGTTGCCATGTTGTATAGGTGACTTCCAAGTCAGCCATATTGCATGGGGGACATTGTGCTGGTTGCCATGTTGTATAGGTGACTTGCAAGTCAGCCATATTGCATGGGGGACATTGTGCTGGATGCCATGTTGTATAGGTGACTTCCAAGTGAGCCATATTGCATGGGGGACATTGTGCTGGTTGTGTTGTATAGGTGACTTCCAAGTCAGCCATATTGCATGGGGGACATTGTGCTGGTTGTGTTGTATAGGTGACTTCCAAGTCAGCCATATTGCATGGGGGACATTGTGCTGGTTGTATTGTATAGGTGACTTCCAAGTCAGCCATATTGCATGGGGGACATTGTGCTGGTTGTATTGTATAGGTGACTTCCAAGTGAGCCATATTGCTTGGGGGACATTGTGCTGGTGGCCATGTTCTATAGGTGACTTCCAAGTCAGCCATATTGCATGGGGGACATTGTGCTGGTTGCCATGTCCTATAGGTGACTTCCAAGTCAGCCATATTGCATGGGGGACATTGTGCTGGTTGCCATGTTGTATAGGTGACTTCCAAGTGAGCCATATTGCTTGGGGGACATTGTGCTGGTTGTGTTGTATAGGTGACTTCCAAGTCAGCCATATTGCATGGGGGACATTGTGCTGGTTGTTTTGTATAGGTGACTTCCAAGTCAGCCGTGTTGCATGGGGGACATTGTGCTGGTTGTATTGTATAGGTGACTTCAAAGTCAGCCATATTGCATGGGGGATATTGTGCTGGTGGCCATGTTGTAAAGGTGACTTCCAAGTCAGCCATATTGCATGGGGGACATTGTGCTGGTTGCCATGTTGTATAGGTGACTTCCAAGTCAGCCATATTGCATGGGGGACATTGTGCTGGTTGCCATGTTGTATAGGTGACTTACAAGTCAGCCATATTGCATGGGGGACATTGTGCTGGTTGCCATGTCCTATAGGTAACTTCCAAGTCAGCCATATTGCTTGGTAGACATTGTGCTGGTTGCCATGTTGTATAGGTGACTTCCAAGTCAGCCATATTGCTTGGGGGATATTGTGCTGGTTGCCATGTTGTATAGGTGACTTCCAAGTCAGCCATATTGCATGGGGGACATTGTGCTGGTGGCCATGTTCTATAGGTGACTTCCAAGTCAGCCATATTGCATGGGGGACATTGTGCTGGTTGTGTTGTATAGGTGACTTCCAAATCAGCCATATTGCATGGGGGACATTGTGCTGGTTGTATTGTATAGGTGACTTCCAAGTCAGCCATATTGCATGGGGGACATTGTGCTGGTTGTATTGTATAGGTGACTTCCAAGTCAGCCATATTGCATGGGGGACATTGTGCTGGTGGCCATGTCCTATAGGTGACTTCCAAGTCAGCCATATTGCATGGGGGACATTGTGCTGGTTGTCTTGTATAGGTGACTTCCAAGTCAGCCATATTGCTTGGGGGACATTGTGCTGGTTGTATTGTATAGGTGACTTCCAAGTCAGCCATATTGCATGGGGGACATTGTGCTGGTTGCCATGTTGTATAGTTGACTTCCAAGTCAGCCATATTGCATGGGGGACATTGTGCTGGTGGCCATGTTCTATAGGTGACTTCCAAGTCAGCCATATTGCATTTGGGACATTGTGCTGGTTGTCTTGTATAGGTGACTTCCAAGTCAGCCATATTGCATGGGGGACATTGTGCTGGTTGTGTTGTATAGGTGACTTCCAAATCAGCCATATTGCATGGGGGACATTGTGCTGGTTGTATTGTATAGGTGACTTCCAAGTCAGCCATATTGCATGGGGGACATTGTGCTGGTTGTCTTGTATAGGTGACTTCCAAGTCAGCCATATTGCTTGGGGGACATTGTGCTGGTTGTATTGTATAGGTGACTTCCAAGTCAGCCATATTGCATGGGGGACATTGTGCTGGTTGCCATGTTGTATAGGTGACTTCCAAGTCAGCCATATTGCATGGGGGACATTGTGCTGGTTGTCTTGTATAGGTGACTTCCAAGTCAGCCGTGTTGCATGGGGGACATTGTGCTGGTTGTATTGTATAGGTGACTTCCAAGTCAGCCATATTGCATGGGGGACATTGTGCTGGTGGCCATGTTGTAAAGGTGACTTCCAAGTCAGCCATATTGCATGGGGGACATTGTGCTGGTTGCCATGTTGTATAGGTGACTTCCAAGTCAGCCATATTGCATGGGGGACATTGTGCTGGTTGCCATGTTGTATAGGTGACTTACAAGTCAGCCATATTGCATGGGGGACATTGTGCTGGTTGCCATGTCCTATAGGTGACTTCCAAGTCAGCCATATTGCATGGGGGAAATTGTGCTGGTTGTCTTGTATAGGTGACTTTTAAGTCAGCCATATTGCTTGGGGGACATTGTGCTGGTTGCCATGTTCTATAGGTGACTTCCAAGTCAGCCATATTGCTTGGTAGACATTGTGCTGGTTGCCATGTTGTATAGGTGACTTCCAAGTCAGCCATATTGCTTGGGGGATATTGTGCTGGTTGCCATGTTGTATAGGTGACTTCCAAGTCAGCCATATTGCATGGGGGACATTGTGCTGGTGGCCATGTTCTATAGGTGACTTCCAAGTCAGCCATATTGCATGGGGGACATTGTGCTGGTTGTCTTGTATAGGTGACTTCCAAGTCAGCCATATTGCATGGGGGACATTGTGCTGGTTGCTATGTTGTATAGGTGACTTCCAAGTCAGCCATATTGCATGGGGGACATTGTGCTGGTTGTCTTGTATAGGTAACTTCCAAGTCAGCCGTGTTGCATGGGGGACATTGTGCTGGTTGTATTGTATAGGTGACTTCCAAGTCAGCCATATTGCATGGGGGACATTGTGCTGGTGGCCATGTTGTAAAGGTGACTTCCAAGTCAGCCATATTGCATGGGGGACATTGTGCTGGTTGCCATGTTGTATAGGTGACTTCCAAGTCAGCCATATTGCATGGGGGACATTGTGCTGGTTGCCATGTTGTATAGGTGACTTACAAGTCAGCCATATTGCATGGGGGACATTGTGCTGGTTGCCATGTCCTATAGGTGACTTCCAAGTCAGCCATATTGCATGGGGGAAATTGTGCTGGTTGTCTTGTATAGGTGACTTTTAAGTCAGCCATATTGCTTGGGGGACATTGTGCTGGTTGCCATGTTCTATAGGTGACTTCCAAGTCAGCCATATTGCTTGGTAGACATTGTGCTGGTTGCCATGTTGTATAGGTGACTTCCAAGTCAGCCATATTGCATGGGGGACATTGTGCTGGTTGTCTTGTATAGGTGACTTCCAAGTCAGCCATATTGCATGGGGGACATTGTGCTGGTGGCCATGTTCTATAGGTGACTTCCAAGTCAGCCATATTGCATGGGGGACATTGTGCTGGTTGTCTTGTATAGGTGACTTCCAAGTCAGCCATATTGCATGGGTGACATTGTGCTGGTTGTGTTGTATAGGTGACTTCCAAATCAGCCATATTGCATGGGGGACATTGTGCTGGTTGTATTGTATAGGTGACTTCCAAGTCAGCCATATTGCATGGGGGACATTGTGCTGGTGGCCATGTTCTATAGGTGACTTCCAAGTCAGCCATATTGCATGGGGGACATTGTGCTGGTTGTCTTGTATAGGTGACTTCCAAGTCAGCCATATTGCATGGGGGACATTGTGCTGGTGGCCATGTTCTATAGGTGACTTCCAAGTCAGCCATATTGCATGGGGGACATTGTGCTGGTTGTCTTGTATAGGTGACTTCCAAGTCAGCCATATTGCATGGGTGACATTGTGCTGGTTGTGTTGTATAGGTGACTTCCAAATCAGCCATATTGCATGGGGGACATTGTGCTGGTTGTATTGTATAGGTGACTTCCAAGTCAGCCATATTGCATGGGGGACATTGTGCTGGTTGTATTGTATAGGTGACTTCCAAGTCAGCCATTTTGCATGGGGGACATTGTGCTGGTGGCCATGTCCTATAGGTGACTTCCAAGGCAGCCATATTGCATGGGGGACATTGTGCTGGTTGCCATGTTGTATAGGTGACTTCCAAGTCAGCCATTTTGCTTGGGGGACATTGTGCTGGTTGCCATATTCTATAGGTGACTTCCAAGTGAGCCATATTGCTTGGGGGATATTGTGCTGGTTGCCATGTTGTATAGGTGACTTCCAAGTCAGCCATATTGCATGGGGGACATTGTGCTGGTGGCCATGTTCTATAGGTGACTTCCAAGTCAGCCACATTGCATGGGGGACATTGTGCTGGTTTCTTGTATAGGTGACTTCCAAGTCAGCCATATTGCATGGGGGACATTGTGCTGGTTGCCATGTTGTATAGGTGACTTCCAAGTCAGCCATATTGCATGGGGGACATTGTGCTGGTTGCCATGTTGTATAGGTGACTTGCAAGTCAGCCATATTGCATGGGGGACATTGTGCAGGATGCCATGTTGTATAGGTGACTTCCAAGTGAGCCATATTGCATGGGGGACATTGTGCTGGTTGTGTTGTATAGGTGACTTCCAAGTCAGCCATATTGCATGGGGGACATTGTGCTGGTTGTGTTGTATAGGTGACTTCCAAGTCAGCCATATTGCATGGGGGACATTGTGCTGGTTGTATTGTATAGGTGACTTCCAAGTCAGCCATATTGCATGGGGGACATTGTGCTGGTTGTATTGTATAGGTGACTTCCAAGTGAGCCATATTGCTTGGGGGACATTGTGCTGGTGGCCATGTTCTATAGGTGACTTCCAAGTCAGCCATATTGCATGGGGGACATTGTGCTGGTTGCCATGTCCTATAGGTGACTTCCAAGTCAGCCATATTGCATGGGGGACATTGTGCTGGTTGCCATGTTGTATAGGTGACTTCCAAGTGAGCCATATTGCTTGGGGGACATTGTGCTGGTTGTGTTGTATAGGTGACTTCCAAGTCAGCCATATTGCATGGGGGACATTGTGCTGGTTGTCTTGTATAGGTGACTTCCAAGTCAGCCGTGTTGCATGGGGGACATTGTGCTGGTTGTATTGTATAGGTGACTTCCTAGTCAGCCATATGGCATGGGGGACATTGTGCTGGTGGCCATGTTGTAAAGGTGACTTCCAAGTCAGCCATATTGCATGGGGGACATTGTGCTGGTTGCCATGTTGTATAGGTGACTTCCAAGTCAGCCATATTGCTTGGGGGACATTGTGCTGGTTGCCATGTTGTATAGGTGACTTACAAGTCAGCCATATTGCATGGGGGACATTGTGCTGGTTGCCATGTCCTATAGGTAACTTCCAAGTCAGCCATATTGCTTGGGGGATATTGTGCTGGTTGCCATGTTGTATAGGTGACTTCCAAGTCAGCCATATTGCATGGGGGACATTGTGCTGGTGGCCATGTTCTATAGGTGACTTCCAAGTCAGCCATATTGCATGGGGGACATTGTGCTGGTGGCCATGTTCTATAGGTGACTTCCAAGTCAGCCATATTGCATGGGGGACATTGTGCTGGTTGTGTTGTATAGGTGACTTCCAAATCAGCCATATTGCATGGGGGACATTGTGCTGGTTGTATTGTATAGGTGACTTCCAAGTCAGCCATATTGCATGGGGGACATTGTGCTGGTTGTATTGTATAGGTGACTTCCAAGTCAGCCATATTGCATGGGGGACATTGTGCTGGTGGCCATGTCCTATAGGTGACTTCCAAGTCAGCCATATTGCATGGGGGACATTGTGCTGGTTGTCTTGTATAGGTGACTTCCAAGTCAGCCATATTGCTTGGGGGACATTGTGCTGGTTGTATTGTATAGGTGACTTCCAATCAGCCATATTGCATGGGGGACATTGTGCTGGTTGCCATGTTGTATAGGTGACTTCCAAGTCAGCCATATTGCATGGGGGACATTGTGCTGGTGGCCATGTTCTATAGGTGACTTCCAAGTCAGCCATATTGCATTTGGGACATTGTGCTGGTTGTCTTGTATAGGTGACTTCCAAGTCAGCCATATTGCATGGGGGACATTGTGCTGGTGGCCATGTTCTATAGGTGACTTCCAAGTCAGCCATATTGCATGGGGGACATTGTGCTGGTTGTCTTGTATAGGTGACTTCAAGTCAGCCATATTGCATGGGGGACATTGTGCTGGTTGTGTTGTATAGGTGACTTCCAAATCAGCCATATTGCATGGGGGACATTGTGCTGGTTGTATTGTATAGGTGACTTCCAAGTCAGCCATATTGCATGGGGGACATTGTGCTGGTTGTATTGTATAGGTGACTTCCAAGTCAGCCATATTGCATGGGGGACATTGTGCTGGTGGCCATGTCCTATAGATGACTTCCAAGTCAGCCATATTGCATGGGGGACATTGTGCTGGTTGTCTTGTATAGGTGACTTCCAAGTCAGCCATATTGCTTGGGGGACATTGTGCTGGTTGTATTGTATAGGTGACTTCCAAGTCAGCCATATTGCATGGGGGACATTGTGCTGGTTGCCATGTTGTATAGTTGACTTCCAAGTCAGCCATATTGCATGGGGGACATTGTGCTGGTGGCCATGTTCTATAGGTGACTTCCAAGTCAGCCATATTGCATGGGGGACATTGTGCTGGTTGTGTTGTATAGGTGACTTCCAAATCAGCCATATTGCATGGGGGACATTGTGCTGGTTGTATTGTATAGGTGACTTCCAAGTCAGCCATATTGCATGGGGGACATTGTGCTGGTTGTCTTGTATAGGTGACTTCCAAGTCAGCCGTGTTGCATGGGGGACATTGTGCTGGTTGTATTGTATAGGTGACTTCCAAGTCAGCCATATTGCATGGGGGACATTGTGCTGGTGGCCATGTTGTAAAGGTGACTTCCAAGTCAGCCATATTGCATGGGGGACATTGTGCTGGTTGCCATGTTGTATAGGTGACTTCCAAGTCAGCCATATTGCATGGGGGACATTGTGCTGGTTGCCATGTTGTATAGGTGACTTACAAGTCAGCCATATTGCATGGGGGACATTGTGCTGGTTGCCATGTCCTATAGGTGACTTCCAAGTCAGCCATATTGCATGGGGGAAATTGTGCTGGTTGTCTTGTATAGGTGACTTTTAAGTCAGCCATATTGCTTGGGGGACATTGTGCTGGTTGCCATGTTCTATAGGTGACTTCCAAGTCAGCCATATTGCTTGGTAGACATTGTGCTGGTTGCCCTGTTGTATAGGTGACTTCCAAGTCAGCCATATTGCTTGGGGGATATTGTGCTGGTTGCCATGTTGTATAGGTGACTTCCAAGTGAGCCATATTGCTTGGGGGACATTGTGCTGGTTGCCATGTTGTATAGGTGACTTCCAAGTGAGCCATATTGCTTGGGGGACATTGTGCTGGTTGTGTTGTATAGGTGACTTCCAAGTCAGCCATATTGCATGGGGGACATTGTGCTGGTTGTCTTGTATAGGTGACTTCCAAGTCAGCCGTGTTGCATGGGGGACATTGTGCTGGTTGTATTGTATAGGTGACTTCCAAGTCAGCCATATGGCATGGGGGACATTGTGCTGGTGGCCATGTTGTAAAGGTGACTTCCAAGTCAGTCATATTGCATGGGGGACATTGTGCTGGTTGCCATGTTGTATAGGTGACTTCCAAGTCAGCCATATTGCTTGGGGGACATTGTGCTGGTTGCCATGTTGTATAGGTGACTTACAAGTCAGCCATATTGCATGGGGGACATTGTGCTGGTTGCCATGTCCTATAGGTAACTTCCAAGTCAGCCATATTGCTTGGGGGATATTGTGCTGGTTGCCATGTTGTATAGGTGACTTCCAAGTCAGCCATATTGCATGGGGGACATTGTGCTGGTGGCCATGTTCTATAGGTGACTTCCAAGTCAGCCATATTGCATGGGGGACATTGTGCTGGTGGCCATGTTCTATAGGTGACTTCCAAGTCAGCCATATTGCATGGGGGACATTGTGCTGGTTGTGTTGTATAGGTGACTTCCAAATCAGCCATATTGCATGGGGGACATTGTGCTGGTTGTATTGTATAGGTGACTTCCAAGTCAGCCATATTGCATGGGGGACATTGTGCTGGTTGTATTGTATAGGTGACTTCCAAGTCAGCCATATTGCATGGGGGACATTGTGCTGGTGGCCATGTCCTATAGGTGACTTCCAAGTCAGCCATATTGCATGGGGGACATTGTGCTGGTTGTCTTGTATAGGTGACTTCCAAGTCAGCCATATTGCTTGGGGGACATTGTGCTGGTTGTATTGTATAGGTGACTTCCAATCAGCCATATTGCATGGGGGACATTGTGCTGGTTGCCATGTTGTATAGGTGACTTCCAAGTCAGCCATATTGCATGGGGGACATTGTGCTGGTGGCCATGTTCTATAGGTGACTTCCAAGTCAGCCATATTGCATTTGGGACATTGTGCTGGTTGTCTTGTATAGGTGACTTCCAAGTCAGCCATATTGCATGGGGGACATTGTGCTGGTGGCCATGTTCTATAGGTGACTTCCAAGTCAGCCATATTGCATGGGGGACATTGTGCTGGTTGTCTTGTATAGGTGACTTCAAGTCAGCCATATTGCATGGGGGACATTGTGCTGGTTGTGTTGTATAGGTGACTTCCAAATCAGCCATATTGCATGGGGGACATTGTGCTGGTTGTATTGTATAGGTGACTTCCAAGTCAGCCATATTGCATGGGGGACATTGTGCTGGTTGTATTGTATAGGTGACTTCCAAGTCAGCCATATTGCATGGGGGACATTGTGCTGGTGGCCATGTCCTATAGATGACTTCCAAGTCAGCCATATTGCATGGGGGACATTGTGCTGGTTGTCTTGTATAGGTGACTTCCAAGTCAGCCATATTGCTTGGGGGACATTGTGCTGGTTGTATTGTATAGGTGACTTCCAAGTCAGCCATATTGCATGGGGGACATTGTGCTGGTTGCCATGTTGTATAGTTGACTTCCAAGTCAGCCATATTGCATGGGGGACATTGTGCTGGTGGCCATGTTCTATAGGTGACTTCCAAGTCAGCCATATTGCATTTGGGACATTGTGCTGGTTGTCTTGTATAGGTGACTTCCAAGTCAGCCATATTGCATGGGGGACATTGTGCTGGTTGTGTTGTATAGGTGACTTCCAAATCAGCCATATTGCATGGGGGACATTGTGCTGGTTGTATTGTATAGGTGACTTCCAAGTCAGCCATATTGCATGGGGGACATTGTGCTGGTTGTCTTGTATAGGTGACTTCCAAGTCAGCCGTGTTGCATGGGGGACATTGTGCTGGTTGTATTGTATAGGTGACTTCCAAGTCAGCCATATTGCATGGGGGACATTGTGCTGGTGGCCATGTTGTAAAGGTGACTTCCAAGTCAGCCATATTGCATGGGGGACATTGTGCTGGTTGCCATGTTGTATAGGTGACTTCCAAGTCAGCCATATTGCATGGGGGACATTGTGCTGGTTGCCATGTTGTATAGGTGACTTACAAGTCAGCCATATTGCATGGGGGACATTGTGCTGGTTGCCATGTCCTATAGGTGACTTCCAAGTCAGCCATATTGCATGGGGGAAATTGTGCTGGTTGTCTTGTATAGGTGACTTTTAAGTCAGCCATATTGCTTGGGGGACATTGTGCTGGTTGCCATGTTCTATAGGTGACTTCCAAGTCAGCCATATTGCTTGGTAGACATTGTGCTGGTTGCCCTGTTGTATAGGTGACTTCCAAGTCAGCCATATTGCTTGGGGGATATTGTGCTGGTTGCCATGTTGTATAGGTGACTTCCAAGTCAGCCATATTGCATGGGGGACATTGTGCTGGTGGCCATGTTCTATAGGTGACTTCCAAGTCAGCCATATTGCATGGGGGACATTGTGCTGGTTGTCTTGTATAGGTGACTTCCAAGTCAGCCATATTGCATGGGGGACATTGTGCTGGTTGTGTTGTATAGGTGACTTCCAAATCAGCTATATTGCATGGGGGACATTGTGCTGGTTGTATTGTATAGGTGACTTCCAAGTCAGCCATATTGCATGGGGGACATTGTGCTGGTTGTATTGTATAGGTGACTTCCAAGTCAGCCATATTGCATGGGGGACATTGTGCTGGTGGCCATGTCCTATAGGTGACTTCCAAGTCAGCCATATTGCATGGGGGACATTGTGCTGGTTGTCTTGTATAGGTGACTTCCAAGTCAGCCATATTGCTTGGGGGACATTGTGCTGGTTGTATTGTATAGGTGACTTCCAAGTCAGCCATATTGCATGGGGGACATTGTGCTGGTTGCCATGTTGTATAGGTGACTTCCAAGTCAGCCATATTGCATGGGGGACATTGTGCTGGTGGCCATGTTCTATAGGTGACTTCCAAGTCAGCCATATTGCATTTGGGACATTGTGCTGGTTGTCCTGTATAGGTGACTTCCAAGTCAGCCATATTGCATGGGGGACATTGTGCTGGTGGCCATGTTCTATAGGTGACTTCCAAGTCAGCCATATTGCATGGGGGACATTGTGCTGGTTGTATTGTATAGGTGACTTCCAAGTCAGCCATATTGCATGGGGGACATTGTGCTGGTTGTATTGTATAGGTGACTTCCAAGTCAGCCATTTTGCATGGGGGACATTGTGCTGGTGGCCATGTCCTATAGGTGACTTCCAAGTCAGCCATATTGCATGGGGGACATTGTGCTGGTTGTCTTGTATAGGTGACTTCCAAGTCAGCCGTGTTGCATGGGGGACATTGTGCTGGTTGTATTGTATAGGTGACTTCCAAATCAGCCATATTGCATGGGGGACATTGTGCTGGTTGTATTGTATAGGTGACTTCCAAGTCAGCCATATTGCATGGGGGACATTGTGCTGGTTGTATTGTATAGGTGACTTCCAAGTCAGCCATATTGCATGGGGGACATTGTGCTGGTGGCCATGTCCTATAGATGACTTCCAAGTCAGCCATATTGCATGGGGGACATTGTGCTGGTTGTCTTGTATAGGTGACTTCCAAGTCAGCCATATTGCTTGGGGGACATTGTGCTGGTTGTATTGTATAGGTGACTTCCAAGTCAGCCATATTGCATGGGGGACATTGTGCTGGTTGCCATGTTGTATAGTTGACTTCCAAGTCAGCCATATTGCATGGGGGACATTGTGCTGGTGGCCATGTTCTATAGGTGACTTCCAAGTCAGCCATATTGCATGGGGGACATTGTGCTGGTTGTGTTGTATAGGTGACTTCCAAATCAGCCATATTGCATGGGGGACATTGTGCTGGTTGTATTGTATAGGTGACTTCCAAGTCAGCCATATTGCATGGGGGACATTGTGCTGGTTGTCTTGTATAGGTGACTTCCAAGTCAGCCGTGTTGCATGGGGGACATTGTGCTGGTTGTATTGTATAGGTGACTTCCAAGTCAGCCATATTGCATGGGGGACATTGTGCTGGTGGCCATGTTGTAAAGGTGACTTCCAAGTCAGCCATATTGCATGGGGGACATTGTGCTGGTTGCCATGTTGTATAGGTGACTTCCAAGTCAGCCATATTGCATGGGGGACATTGTGCTGGTTGCCATGTTGTATAGGTGACTTACAAGTCAGCCATATTGCATGGGGGACATTGTGCTGGTTGCCATGTCCTATAGGTGACTTCCAAGTCAGCCATATTGCATGGGGGAAATTGTGCTGGTTGTCTTGTATAGGTGACTTTTAAGTCAGCCATATTGCTTGGGGGACATTGTGCTGGTTGCCATGTTCTATAGGTGACTTCCAAGTCAGCCATATTGCTTGGTAGACATTGTGCTGGTTGCCCTGTTGTATAGGTGACTTCCAAGTCAGCCATATTGCTTGGGGGATATTGTGCTGGTTGCCATGTTGTATAGGTGACTTCCAAGTGAGCCATATTGCTTGGGGGACATTGTGCTGGTTGCCATGTTGTATAGGTGACTTCCAAGTGAGCCATATTGCTTGGGGGACATTGTGCTGGTTGTGTTGTATAGGTGACTTCCAAGTCAGCCATATTGCATGGGGGACATTGTGCTGGTTGTCTTGTATAGGTGACTTCCAAGTCAGCCGTGTTGCATGGGGGACATTGTGCTGGTTGTATTGTATAGGTGACTTCCAAGTCAGCCATATGGCATGGGGGACATTGTGCTGGTGGCCATGTTGTAAAGGTGACTTCCAAGTCAGCCATATTGCATGGGGGACATTGTGCTGGTTGCCATGTTGTATAGGTGACTTCCAAGTCAGCCATATTGCTTGGGGGACATTGTGCTGGTTGCCATGTTGTATAGGTGACTTACAAGTCAGCCATATTGCATGGGGGACATTGTGCTGGTTGCCATGTCCTATAGGTAACTTCCAAGTCAGCCATATTGCTTGGGGGATATTGTGCTGGTTGCCATGTTGTATAGGTGACTTCCAAGTCAGCCATATTGCATGGGGGACATTGTGCTGGTGGCCCTGTTCTATAGGTGACTTCCAAGTCAGCCATATTGCATGGGGGACATTGTGCTGGTGGCCATGTTCTATAGGTGACTTCCAAGTCAGCCATATTGCATGGGGGACATTGTGCTGGTTGTGTTGTATAGGTGACTTCCAAATCAGCCATATTGCATGGGGGACATTGTGCTGGTTGTATTGTATAGGTGACTTCCAAGTCAGCCATATTGCATGGGGGACATTGTGCTGGTTGTATTGTATAGGTGACTTCCAAGTCAGCCATATTGCATGGGGGACATTGTGCTGGTGGCCATGTCCTATAGGTGACTTCCAAGTCAGCCATATTGCATGGGGGACATTGTGCTGGTTGTCTTGTATAGGTGACTTCCAAGTCAGCCATATTGCTTGGGGGACATTGTGCTGGTTGTATTGTATAGGTGACTTCCAATCAGCCATATTGCATGGGGGACATTGTGCTGGTTGCCATGTTGTATAGGTGACTTCCAAGTCAGCCATATTGCATGGGGGACATTGTGCTGGTGGCCATGTTCTATAGGTGACTTCCAAGTCAGCCATATTGCATTTGGGACATTGTGCTGGTTGTCTTGTATAGGTGACTTCCAAGTCAGCCATATTGCATGGGGGACATTGTGCTGGTGGCCATGTTCTATAGGTGACTTCCAAGTCAGCCATATTGCATGGGGGACATTGTGCTGGTTGTCTTGTATAGGTGACTTCAAGTCAGCCATATTGCATGGGGGACATTGTGCTGGTTGTGTTGTATAGGTGACTTCCAAATCAGCCATATTGCATGGGGGACATTGTGCTGGTTGTATTGTATAGGTGACTTCCAAGTCAGCCATATTGCATGGGGGACATTGTGCTGGTTGTATTGTATAGGTGACTTCCAAGTCAGCCATATTGCATGGGGGACATTGTGCTGGTGGCCATGTCCTATAGATGACTTCCAAGTCAGCCATATTGCATGGGGGACATTGTGCTGGTTGTCTTGTATAGGTGACTTCCAAGTCAGCCATATTGCTTGGGGGACATTGTGCTGGTTGTATTGTATAGGTGACTTCCAAGTCAGCCATATTGCATGGGGGACATTGTGCTGGTTGCCATGTTGTATAGTTGACTTCCAAGTCAGCCATATTGCATGGGGGACATTGTGCTGGTGGCCATGTTCTATAGGTGACTTCCAAGTCAGCCATATTGCATTTGGGACATTGTGCTGGTTGTCTTGTATAGGTGACTTCCAAGTCAGCCATATTGCATGGGGGACATTGTGCTGGTTGTGTTGTATAGGTGACTTCCAAATCAGCCATATTGCATGGGGGACATTGTGCTGGTTGTATTGTATAGGTGACTTCCAAGTCAGCCATATTGCATGGGGGACATTGTGCTGGTTGTCTTGTATAGGTGACTTCCAAGTCAGCCGTGTTGCATGGGGGACATTGTGCTGGTTGTATTGTATAGGTGACTTCCAAGTCAGCCATATTGCATGGGGGACATTGTGCTGGTGGCCATGTTGTAAAGGTGACTTCCAAGTCAGCCATATTGCATGGGGGACATTGTGCTGGTTGCCATGTTGTATAGGTGACTTCCAAGTCAGCCATATTGCATGGGGGACATTGTGCTGGTTGCCATGTTGTATAGGTGACTTACAAGTCAGCCATATTGCATGGGGGACATTGTGCTGGTTGCCATGTCCTATAGGTGACTTCCAAGTCAGCCATATTGCATGGGGGAAATTGTGCTGGTTGTCTTGTATAGGTGACTTTTAAGTCAGCCATATTGCTTGGGGGACATTGTGCTGGTTGCCATGTTCTATAGGTGACTTCCAAGTCAGCCATATTGCTTGGTAGACATTGTGCTGGTTGCCCTGTTGTATAGGTGACTTCCAAGTCAGCCATATTGCTTGGGGGATATTGTGCTGGTTGCCATGTTGTATAGGTGACTTCCAAGTCAGCCATATTGCATGGGGGACATTGTGCTGGTGGCCATGTTCTATAGGTGACTTCCAAGTCAGCCATATTGCATGGGGGACATTGTGCTGGTTGTCTTGTATAGGTGACTTCCAAGTCAGCCATATTGCATGGGGGACATTGTGCTGGTTGTGTTGTATAGGTGACTTCCAAATCAGCTATATTGCATGGGGGACATTGTGCTGGTTGTATTGTATAGGTGACTTCCAAGTCAGCCATATTGCATGGGGGACATTGTGCTGGTTGTATTGTATAGGTGACTTCCAAGTCAGCCATATTGCATGGGGGACATTGTGCTGGTGGCCATGTCCTATAGGTGACTTCCAAGTCAGCCATATTGCATGGGGGACATTGTGCTGGTTGTCTTGTATAGGTGACTTCCAAGTCAGCCATATTGCTTGGGGGACATTGTGCTGGTTGTATTGTATAGGTGACTTCCAAGTCAGCCATATTGCATGGGGGACATTGTGCTGGTTGCCATGTTGTATAGGTGACTTCCAAGTCAGCCATATTGCATGGGGGACATTGTGCTGGTGGCCATGTTCTATAGGTGACTTCCAAGTCAGCCATATTGCATTTGGGACATTGTGCTGGTTGTCCTGTATAGGTGACTTCCAAGTCAGCCATATTGCATGGGGGACATTGTGCTGGTGGCCATGTTCTATAGGTGACTTCCAAGTCAGCCATATTGCATGGGGGACATTGTGCTGGTTGTATTGTATAGGTGACTTCCAAGTCAGCCATATTGCATGGGGGACATTGTGCTGGTTGTATTGTATAGGTGACTTCCAAGTCAGCCATTTTGCATGGGGGACATTGTGCTGGTGGCCATGTCCTATAGGTGACTTCCAAGTCAGCCATATTGCATGGGGGACATTGTGCTGGTTGTCTTGTATAGGTGACTTCCAAGTCAGCCGTGTTGCATGGGGGACATTGTGCTGGTTGTATTGTATAGGTGACTTCCAAGTCAGCCATATTGCATGGGGGACATTGTGCTGGTGGCCATGTTGTAAAGGTGACTTCCAAGTCAGCCATATTGCATGGGGGACATTGTGCTGGTTGCCATGTTGTATAGGTGACTTCCAAGTCAGCCATATTGCATGGGGGACATTGTGCTGGTTGCCATGTTGTATAGGTGACTTACAAGTCAGCCATATTGCATGGGGGACATTGTGCTGGTTGCCATGTCCTATAGGTGACTTCCAAGTCAGCCATATTGCATGGGGGAAATTGTGCTGGTTGTCTTGTATAGGTGACTTTTAAGTCAGCCATATTGCTTGGGGGACATTGTGCTGGTTGCCATGTTCTATAGGTGACTTCCAAGTCAGCCATATTGCTTGGTAGACATTGTGCTGGTTGCCATGTTGTATAGGTGACTTCCAAGTCAGCCATATTGCTTGGGGGATATTGTGCTGGTTGCCATGTTGTATAGGTGACTTCCAAGTCAGCCATATTGCATGGGGGACATTGTGCTGGTGGCCATGTTCTATAGGTGACTTCCAAGTCAGCCATATTGCATGGGGGACATTGTGCTGGTTGTCTTGTATAGGTGACTTCCAAGTCAGCCATATTGCATGGGGGACATTGTGCTGGTTGTGTTGTATAGGTGACTTCCAAATCAGCCATATTGCATGGGGGACATTGTGCTGGTTGTATTGTATAGGTGACTTCCAAGTCAGCCATATTGCATGGGGGACATTGTGCTGGTTGTATTGTATAGGTGACTTCCAAGTCAGCCATATTGCATGGGGGACATTGTGCTGGTGGCCATGTCCTATAGGTGACTTCCAAGTCAGCCATATTGCATGGGGGACATTGTGCTGGTTGTCTTGTATAGGTGACTTCCAAGTCAGCCATATTGCTTGGGGGACATTGTGCTGGTTGTATTGTATAGGTGACTTCCAAGTCAGCCATATTGCATGGGGGACATTGTGCTGGTTGCCATGTTGTATAGGTGACTTCCAAGTCAGCCATATTGCATGGGGGACATTGTGCTGGTGGCCATGTTCTATAGGTGACTTCCAAGTCAGCCATATTGCATTTGGGACATTGTGCTGGTTGTCCTGTATAGGTGACTTCCAAGTCAGCCATATTGCATGGGGGACATTGTGCTGGTGGCCATGTTCTATAGGTGACTTCCAAGTCAGCCATATTGCATGGGGGACATTGTGCTGGTTGTATTGTATAGGTGACTTCCAAGTCAGCCATATTGCATGGGGGACATTGTGCTGGTTGTATTGTATAGGTGACTTCCAAGTCAGCCATTTTGCATGGGGGACATTGTGCTGGTGGCAATGTCCTATAGGTGACTTCCAAGTCAGCCATATTGCATGGGGGACATTGTGCTGGTTGTCTTGTATAGGTGACTTCCAAGTCAGCCATATTGCTTGGCGGACATTGTGCTGGTTGTATTGTATAGGTGACTTCCAAGTCAGCCATATTGCATGGGGGACATTGTGCTGGTTGCCATGTTGTATAGTTGACTTCCAAGTCAGCCATATTGCATGGGGGACATTGTGCTGGTGGCCATGTTCTATAGGTGACTTCCAAGTCAGCCATATTGCATTTGGGACATTGTGCTGGTTGTCTTGTATAGGTGACTTCCAAGTCAGCCATATTGCATGGGGGACATTGTGCTGGTTGTATTGTATAGGTGACTTCCAAGTCAGCCATATTGCATGGGGGACATTGTGCTGGTTGTCTTGTATAGGTGACTTCCAAGTCAGCCATATTGCTTGGGGGACATTGTGCTGGTTGTATTGTATAGGTGACTTCCAAGTCAGCCATATTGCATGGGGGACATTGTGCTGGTTGCCATGTTGTATAGGTGACTTCCAAGTCAGCCATATTGCATGGGGGACATTGTGCTGGTGGCCATGTTCTATAGGTGACTTCCAAGTCAGCCATATTGCATTTGGGACATTGTGCTGGTTGTATTGTATAGGTGACTTCGAAGTCAGCCATATTGCATGGGGGACATTGTGCTGGTTGTATTGTATAGGTGACTTCCAAGTGAGCCATATTGCTTGGGGGACATTGTGCTGGTGGCCATGTTCTATAGGTGACTTCCAAGTCAGCCATATTGCATGGGGGACATTGTGCTGGTTGCCATGTCCTATAGGTGACTTCCAAGTCAGCCATATTGCATGGGGGACATTGTGCTGGTTGTCTTGTATAGGTGACTTCCAAGTCAGCCATATTGCTTGGGGGACATTGTGCTGGTTGCCATGTTCTATAGGTGAATTCCAAGTCAGCCATATTGCTTGGGGACATTGTGCTGGTGTCCATGTTCTATAGGTGACTTCCAAGTCAGCCATATTGCTTGGGGGACATTGTGCTGGTTGTATTGTATAGGTGACTTCCAAGTCAGCCATATTGCATGGGGGACATTGTGCTGGTTGTATTGTATAGGTGACTTCCAAGTCAGCCATATTGCATGGGGGACATTGTGCTGGTGGCCATGTCCTATAGGTGACCTCCAAGTCAGCCATATTGCATGGGGGACATTATGCTGGTTGTCTTGTATAGGTGACTTCCAAGTCAGCCATATTGCTTGGGGGACATTGTGCTGGTTGTATTGTATAGGTGACTTCCAAGTCAGCCATATTGCCTGGGGGAAATTTTGCTGGTTGCCATGTTGTATAGGTGACTTCCAAGTCAGCCATATTGCATGGGGGACATTGTGCTGGTGGCCATGTTCTATAGGTGACTTCCAAGTCAGCCATATTGCATTTGGGCCATTGTGCTGGTTGTCTTGTATAGGTGACTTCCAAGTCAGCCATATTGCATGGCGGACATTGTGCTGGTTGTGTTGTATAGGTGACTTCCAAATCAGCCATATTGCATGGGGGACATTGTGCTGGTTGTATTGTATAGGTGACTTCCAAGTCAGCCATTTTGCATGGGGGACATTGTGCTGGTTGTCTTGTATAGGTGACTTCCAAGTCAGCCATATTGCTTGGGGGACATTGTGCTGGTTGTATTGTATAGGTGACTTCCAAGTCAGCCATATTGCATGGGGGACATTGTGCTGGTTGCGATGTTGTATAGGTGACTTCCAAGTCAGCCATATTGCATGGGGGATATTGTGCTGGTGGCCATGTTCTATAGGTGACTTCCAAGTCAGCCATATTGCATTTGGGACATTGTGCTGGTTGTATTGTATAGGTGACTTCCAAGTCAGCCATATTGCATGGGGGACATTGTGCTGGTTGTATTGTATAGGTGACTTCCAAGTCAGCCATATTGCATGGGGGACATTGTGCTGGTTGCCATGTTGTATAGGTGACTTCCAAGTCAGCCATATTGCTTGGGGGACATTGTGCTGGTGGCCATGTTCTATAGGTGACTTCCAAGTCAGCCATATTGCATGGGGGACATTGTGCTGGTTGCCATGTCCTATAGGTGACTTCCAAGTCAGCCATATTGCATGGGGGACATTGTGCTGGTTGTCTTGTATAGGTGACTTCCAAGTCAGCCATATTGCTTGGGGGACATTGTGCTGGTTGCCATGTTCTATAGGTGACTTCCAAGTCAGCCATATTGCTTGGGGGACATTGTGCTGGTGGCCATGTTCTATAGGTGACTTCCAAGTCAGCCATATTGCATGGGGGACATTGTGCTGGTGGCCATGTTCTATAGGTGACTTCCAAGTCATCCATATTGCATTTGGGACATTGTGCTGGTTGTCTTGTATAGGTGACTTCCAAGTCAGCCATATTGCATGGGGGACATTGTGCTGATTGTCTTGTATAGGTGACTTCCAAGTCAGCCATATTGCTTGGGGGACATTGTGCTGGTTGCCATGTTCTATAGGTGACTTCCAAGTCAGCCATATTGCTTGGGGGACATTGTGCTGGTGGCCATGTTCTATAGGTGACTTCCAAGTCAGCCATATTGCATGGGGGACATTGTGCTGGTGGCCATGTTCTATAGGTGACTTCCAAGTCATCCATATTGCATTTGGGACATTGTGCTGGTTGTCTTGTATAGGTGACTTCCAAGTCAGCCATATTGCATGGGGGACATTGTGCTGGTTGTGTTGTATAGGTGACTTCCAAATCAGCCATATTGCATGGGGGACATTGTGCTGGTTGTATTGTATAGGTGACTTCCAAGTCAGCCATATTGCATGGGGGACATTGTGCTGGTTGTCTTGTATAGGTGACTTCCAAGTCAGCCATATTGCTTGGGGGACATTGTGCTGGTTGTATTGTATAGGTGACTTCCAAGTCAGCCATATTGCATGGGGGACATTGTGCTGGTTGCCATGTTGTATAGTTGACTTCCAAGTCAGCCATATTGCATGGGGGACATTGTGCTGGTGGCCATGTTCTAGAGGTGACTTCCAAGTCAGCCATATTGCATTTGGGACATTGTGCTGGTTGTATTGTATAGGTGACTTCCAAGTCAGCCATATTGCATGGGGGACATTGTGCTGGTTGTATTGTATAGGTGACTTCCAAGTGAGCCATATTGCTTGGGGGACATTGTGCTGGGGGCCATGTTCTATAGGTGACTTCCAAGTCAGCCATATTGCATGGGGGACATTGTGCTGGTTGCCATGTCCTATAGGTGACTTCCAAGTCAGCCATATTGCATGGGGGACATTGTGCTGGTTGTCTTGTATAGGTGACTTCCAAGTCAGCCATATTGCTTGGGGGACATTGTGCTGGTTGCCATGTTCTATAGGTGACTTCCAAGTCAGCCATATTGCTTGGGGGACATTGTGCTGGTGGCCATGTTCTATAGGTGACTTCCAAATCAGCCATATTGCTTGGGGGACATTGTGCTGGTTGTATTGTATAGGTGACTTCCAAGTCAGCCATATTGCATGGGGGACATTATGCTGGTTGTATTGTATAGGTGACTTCCAAGTCAGCCATATTGCATGGGGGACATTGTGCTGGTTGCCATGTTGTATAGGTGACTTCCAAGTCAGCCATATTGCTTGGGGGACATTGTGCTGGTGGCCATGTTCTATAGGTGACTTCCAAGTCAGCCATATTGCATGGGGGACATTGTGCTGGTTGCCATGTCCTATAGGTGACTTCCAAGTCAGCCATATTGCATAGGGGACATTGTGCTGGTTGTCTTGTATAGGTGACTTCCAAGTCAGCCATATTGCTTGGGGGACATTGTGCTGGTTGCCATGTTCTATAGGTGACTTCCAAGTCAGCCATATTGCTTGGGGGACATTGTGCTGGTGGCCATGTTCTATAGGTGACTTCCAAGTCATCCATATTGCATTTGGGACATTGTGCTGGTTGTCTTGTATAGGTGACTTCCAAGTCAGCCATATTGCATGGGGGACATTGTGCTGGTTGTGTTGTATAGGTGACTTCCAAATCAGCCATATTGCATGGGGGACATTGTGCTGGTTGTATTGTATAGGTGACTTCCAAGTCAGCCATATTGCATGGGGGACATTGTGCTGGTTGTCTTGTATAGGTGACTTCCAAGTCAGCCATATTGCTTGGGGGACATTGTGCTGGTTGTATTGTATAGGTGACTTCCAAGTCAGCCATATTGCATGGGGGACATTGTGCTGGTTGCCATGTTGTATAGTTGACTTCCAAGTCAGCCATATTGCATGGGGGACATTGTGCTGGTGGCTATGTTCTAGAGGTGACTTCCAAGTCAGCCATATTGCATTTGGGACATTGTGCTGGTTGTATTGTATAGGTGACTTCCAAGTCAGCCATATTGCATGGGGGACATTGTGCTGGTTGTATTGTATAGGTGACTTCCAAGTGAGCCATATTGCTTGGGGGACATTGTGCTGGGGGCCATGTTCTATAGGTGACTTCCAAGTCAGCCATATTGCATGGGGGACATTGTGCTGGTTGCCATGTCCTATAGGTGACTTCCAAGTCAGCCATATTGCATGGGGGACATTGTGCTGGTTGTCTTGTATAGGTGACTTCCAAGTCAGCCATATTGCTTGGGGGACATTGTGCTGATTGCCATGTTCTATAGGTGACTTCCAAGTCAGCCATATTGCTTGGGGGACATTGTGCTGGTGGCCATGTTCTATAGGTGACTTCCAAGTCAGCCATATTGCTTGGGGGACATTGTGCTGGTTGTATTGTATAGGTGACTTCCAAGTCAGCCATATTGCATGGGGGACATTGTGCTGGTTGTATTGTATAGGTGACTTCCAAGTCAGCCATATTGCATGGGGGACATTGTGCTGGTGGCCATGTCCTATAGGTGACTTCCAAGTCAGCCATATTGCATGGGGGACATTGTGCTGGTTGTCTTATATAGGTGACTTCCAAGTCAGCCATATTGCTTGGGGGACATTGTGCTGGTAGTATTGTATAGGTGACTTCCAAGTCAGCCATATTGCCTGGGGGAAATTTTGCTGGTTGCCATGTTGTATAGGTGACTTCCAAGTCAGCCATATTGCATGGGGGACATTGTGCTGGTGGCCCTGTTCTATAGGTGACTTCCAAGTCAGCCATATTGCATTTGGGACATTGTGCTGGTTGTCTTGTATAGGTGACTTCCAAGTCAGCCATATTGCTTGGGGGACATTGTGCTGGTTGCCATGTTCTATAGGTGACTTCCAAGTCAGCCATATTGCTTGGGGGACATTGTGCTGGTTGTATTGTATAGGTGACTTCCAAGTCAGCCATATTGCATGGGGGACATTGTGCTGGTTGCCATGTTGTATAGGTGACTTCCAAGTCAGCCATATTGCATGGGGGACATTGTGCTGGTGGCCATGTTCTATAGGTGACTTCCAAGTCAGCCATATTGCATGGGGGACATTGTGCTGGTTGCCATGTTGTATAGGTGACTTCCAAGTCAGCCATATTGCATGGGGGACATTGTGCTGGTTGTATTGTATAGGTGACTTCCAAGTCAGCCATATTGCATGGGGGACATTGTGCTGGTGGCCATGTCCTATAGGTGACTTCCAAGTCAGCCATATTGCATGGGGGACATTGTGCTGGTTGTCTTGTATAGGTGACTTCCAAGTCAGCCATATTGCTTGGGGGACATTGTGCTGGTTGTATTGTATAGATGACTTCCAAGTCAGCCATATTGCATGGGGGAAATTGTGCTGGTTGCCATGTTGTATAGTTGACTTCCAAGTCAGCCATATTGCATGGGGGACATTGTGCTGGGGGCCATGTTCTATAGATGACTTCCAAGTCAGCCATATTGCATTTGGGACATTGTGCTGGTTGTCTTGTATAGGTGACTTCCAAGTCAGCCATATTGCATGGGGGACATTGTGCTGGTTGTGTTGTTTAGGTGACTTCCAAATCAGCCATATTGCATGGGGGACATTGTGCTGGTTGTATTGTATAGTTGACTTTCAAGTCAGCCATATTGCATGGGGGACATTGTGCTGGTGGCCATGTTCTATAGGTGACTTCCAATTCAGCCATATTGCATTTGGGACATTGTGCTGGTTGTATTGTATAGGTGACTTCCAAGTCAGCCATATTGCATGGGGGACATTGTGCTGGTTGTATTGTATAGGTGACTTCCAAGTCAGCCATATTGCATGGGGGACATTGTGCTGGTGGCCATGTCCTATAGGTGACTTCCAAGTCAGCCATATTGCATGGGGGACATTGTGCTGGTTGTCTTGTATAGGTGACTTCCAAGTCAGCCATATTGCTTGGGGGACATTGTGCTGGTTGTATTGTATAGATGACTTCCAAGTCAGCCATATTGCATGGGGGAAATTGTGCTGGTTGCCATGTTGTATAGTTGACTTCCAAGTCAGCCATATTGCATGGGGGACATTGTGCTGGGGGCCATGTTCTATAGATGACTTCCAAGTCAGCCATATTGCATTTGGGACATTGTGCTGGTTGTCTTGTATAGGTGACTTCCAAGTCAGCCATATTGCATGGGGGACATTGTGCTGGTTGTGTTGTTTAGGTGACTTCCAAATCAGCCATATTGCATGGGGGACATTGTGCTGGTTGTATTGTATAGTTGACTTCCAAGTCAGCCATATTGCATGGGGGACATTGTGCTGGTTGTCTTGTATAGGTGACTTCCAAGTCAGCCATATTGCTTGGGGGACATTGTGCTGGTTGTATTGTATAGGTGACTTCCAAGTCAGCCATATTGCATGGGGGACATTGTGCTGGTTGCCATGTTGTATAGGTGACTTCCAAGTCAGCCATATTGCATGGGGGACATTGTGCTGGTGGCCATGTTCTATAGGTGACTTCCAAGTCAGCCATATTGCATTTGGGACATTGTGCTTGTTGTATTGTATAGGTGACTTCCAAGTCAGCCATATTGCAAGGGTTGACATTGTGCTGGTTGTATTGTATAGGTGACTTCCAAGTCAGCCATATTGCATGGGGGACATTGTGCTGGTTGTCATGTTGTATAGGTGACTTCCAAGTCAGCCATATTGCTTGGGGGACATTGTGCTGGTGGCCATGTTCTACAGGTGACTTCCAAGTCAGCCATATTGCATGGGGGACATTGTGCTGGTTGCCATGTCCTATAGGTGACTTCCAAGTCAGCCATATTGCATGGGGGACATTGTGCTGGTTGTCTTGTATAGGTGACTTCCAAGTCAGCCATATTGCTTGGGTGACATTGTGCTGGTTGCCATGTTCTATAGGTGACTTCCAAGTCAGCCATATTGCTTGGGGGACATTGTGCTGGTTGTATTGTATAGGTGACTTCCAAGTCAGCCATATTGCATGGGGGACATTGTGCTGGTTGCTATGTTGTATAGGTGACTTCCAAGTCAGCCATATTGCATGGGGGACATTGTGCTGGTGGCCATGTTCTATAGGTGACTTCCAAGTCAGCCATATTGCATGGGGGACATTGTGCTGGTTGCCATGTTGTATAGGTGACTTCCAAGTCAGCCATATTGCATGGGGGACATTGTGCTGGTTGTATTGTATAGGTGACTTCCAAGTCAGCCATATTGCATGGGGGACATTGTGCTGGTGGCCATGTCCTATAGGTGACTTCCAAGTCAGCCATATTGCATGGGGGACATTGTGCTGGTTGTCTTGTATAGGTGACTTCCAAGTCAGCCATATTGCTTGGGGGACATTGTGCTGGTTGTATTGTATAGATGACTTCCAAGTCAGCCATATTGCATGGGGGAAATTGTGCTGGTTGCCATGTTGTATAGTTGACTTCCAAGTCAGCCATATTGCATGGGGGACATTGTGCTGGGGGCCATGTTCTATAGATGACTTCCAAGTCAGCCATATTGCATTTGGGACATTGTGCTGGTTGTCTTGTATAGGTGACTTCCAAGTCAGCCATATTGCATGGGAGACATTGTGCTGGTTGTGTTGTTTAGGTGACTTCCAAATCAGCCATATTGCATGGGGGACATTGTGCTGGTTGTATTGTATAGTTGACTTCCAAGTCAGCCATATTGCATGGGGGACATTGTGCTGGTGGCCATGTTCTATAGGTGACTTACAATTCAGCCATATTGCATTTGGGACATTGTGCTGGTTGTATTGTATAGGTGACTTCCAAGTCAGCCATATTGCATGGGGGACATTGTGCTGGTTGTATTGTATAGGTGACTTCCAAGTCAGCCATATTGCATGGGGGACATTGTGCTGGTGGCCATGTCCTATAGGTGACTTCCAAGTCAGCCATATTGCATGGGGGACATTGTGCTGGTTGTCTTGTATAGGTGACTTCCAAGTCAGCCATATTGCTTGGGGGACATTGTGCTGGTTGTATTGTATAGATGACTTCCAAGTCAGCCATATTGCATGGGGGAAATTGTGCTGGTTGCCATGTTGTATAGTTGACTTCCAAGTCAGCCATATTGCATGGGGGACATTGTGCTGGTTGTCTTGTATAGGTGACTTCCAAGTCAGCCATATTGCTTGGGGGACATTGTGCTGGTTGTATTGTATAGATGACTTCCAAGTCAGCCATATTGCATGGGGGAAATTGTGCTGGTTGCCATGTTGTATAGTTGACTTCCAAGTCAGCCATATTGCATGGGGGACATTGTGCTGGTGGCCATGTTCTATAGATGACTTCCAAGTCAGCCATATTGCATTTGGGACATTGTGCTGGTTGTCTTGTATAGGTGACTTCCAAGTCAGCCATATTGCTTGGGGGACATTGTGCTGGTTGTATTGTATAGGTGACTTCCAAGTCAGCCATATTGCATGGGGGACATTGTGCTGGTTGTATTGTATAGTTGACTTCCAAGTCAGCCATATTGCATGGGGGACATTGTGCTGGTTGTCTTGTATAGGTGACTTCCAAGTCAGCCATATTGCTTGGGGGACATTGTGCTGGTTGTATTGTATAGGTGACTTCCAAGTCAGCCATATTGCATGGGGGACATTGTGCTGGTTGCCATGTTGTATAGGTGACTTCCAAGTCAGCCATATTGCATGGGGGACATTGTGCTGGTGGCCATGTTCTATAGGTGACTTCCAAGTCAGCCATATTGCATTTGGGACATTGTGCTGGTTGTATTGTATAGGTGACTTCCAAGTCAGCCATATTGCAAGGGTTGACATTGTGCTGGTTGTATTGTATAGGTGACTTCCAAGTCAGCCATATTGCATGGGGGACATTGTGCTGGTTGCCATGTTGTATAGTTGACTTCCAAGTCAGCCATATTGCTTGGGGGACATTGTGCTGGTGGCCATGTTGTATAGGTGACTTCCAAGTCAGCCATATTGCTTGGGGGACATTGTGCTGGTTGCCATGTTGTATAGGTGACTTCCAAGTCAGCCATATTGCATGGGGGACATTGTGCTGGTGGCCATGTTCTATAGGTGACTTCCAAGTCAGCCATATTGCATGGGGGACATTGTGCTGGTTGTATTGTATAGGTGACTTCCAAGTCAGCCATATTGCATGGGGGACATTGTCCTGGTTGCCATGTCCTATAGGTGACTTCCAAGTCAGCCATATTGCATGGGGGAAAATGTGCTGGTTGTCTTGTATAGGTGACTTCCAAGTCAGCCATATTGCTTGGGGGACATTGTGCTGGTTGCCATGTTCTATAGGTGACTTCCAAGTCAGCCATATTGCATGGGGGACATTGTGCTGGTGGCCATGTTCTATAGGTGACTTCCAAGTCAGCCATATTGCATTTGGGACATTGTGCTGGTTGTATTGTATAGGTGACTTCCAAGTCAGCCATATTGTATGGGGGACATTGTGCTGGTTGTATTGTATAGGTGACTTCCAAGTGAGCCATATTGCTTAGGGAACATTGTGCTGGTGGCCATGTTCTATAGGTGACTTCCAAGTCAGCCATATTGCATGGGGGACATTGTGCTGGTTGCCATGTCCTATAGGTGACTTCCAAGTCAGCCATATTGCATGGGGGACATTGTGCTGGTTGTCTTGTATAGGTGACTTCCAAGTCAGCCATATTGCTTGGGGGACATTGTGCTGGTTGCCATGTTCTATAGGTGACTTCCAAGTCAGCCATATTGCATGGGGGACATTGTGCTGGTGGCCATGTCCTATAGGTGACTTCCAAGTCAGCCATATTGCATGGGGGACATTGTGCTGGTTGTCTTGTATAGGTGACTTCCAAGTCAGCCATATTGCTTGGGGGACATTGTGCTGGTTGTATTGTATAGGTGACTTCCAATTCAGCCATATTGCATGGGGGACATTGTGCTGGTTGCCATGTTGTATAGGTGACTTCCAAGTCAGCCATATTGCATGGGGGACATTGTGCTGGTGGCCATGTTCTATAGGTGACTTCAAAGTCAGCCATATTGCATTTGGGACATTGTGCTGGTTGTCTTGTATAGGTGACTTCCAAGTCAGCCATATTGCATGGGGGACATTGTGCTGGTTGTCTTGTATAGGTGACTTCCAAGTCAGCCATATTGCATGGGGGACATTGTGCTGGTTGTGTTGTATAGGTGACTTCCAAATCAGCCATATTGCATGGGGGACATTGTGCTGGTTGTATTGTATAGGTGACTTCCAAGTCAGCCATATTGCATGGGGGACATTGTGCTGGTTGTATTGTATAGGTGACTTCCAAGTCAGCCATATTGCATTGGGGACATTGTGCTGGTGGCCATGTCCTATAGGTGACTTCCAAGTCAGCCATATTGCATGGGGGACATTGTGCTGGTTGTCTTGTATAGGTGACTTCCAAGTCAGCCATATTGCTTGGCGGACATTGTGCTGGTTGTATTTTATAGGTGACTTCCAAGTCAGCCATATTGCATGGGGAACATTGTGCTGGTTGCCATGTTGTATAGTTGACTTCCAAGTCAGCCATATTGCATGGGGGACATTGTGCTGGTGGCCATGTTCTATAGGTGACTTCCAAGTCAGCCATATTGCATTTTGGACATTGTGCTGGTTGTCTTGTATAGGTGACTTCCAAGTCAGCCATATTGCATGGGGGACATTGTGCTGGTTGTGTTGTATAGGTGACTTCCAAATCAGCCATATTGCATGGGGGACATTGTGCTGGTTGTATTGTATAGGTGACTTCCAAGTCAGCCATATTGCATGGGGGACATTGTGCTGGTTGTCTTGTATAGGTGACTTCCAAGTCAGCCATATTGCTTGGGGGACATTGTGCTGGTTGTGTTGTATAGGTGACTTCCAAGTCAGCCATATTGCATGGGGGACATTGTGCTGGTGGCCATGTTCTATAGGTGACTTCCAAGTCAGCCATATTGCATTTGGGACATTGTGCTGGTTGTATTGTATAGGTGACTTCCAAGTCAGCCATATTGCATGGGGGACATTGTGCTGGTTGTATTGTATAGGTGACTTCCAAGTCAGCCATATTGCTTGGGGGACATTGTGCTGGTTGCCATGTTCTATAGGTGACTTCCAAGTCAGCCATATTGCTTGGGGGACATTGTGCTGGTGGCCATGTTCTATAGGTGACTTCCAAGTCAGCCATATTGCTTGGGGGACATTGTGCTGGTTGTATTGTATAGGTGACTTCCAAGTCAGCCATATTGCATGGGGGACATTGTGCTGGTTGTATTGTATAGGTGACTTCCAAGTCAGCCATATTGCATGGGGGACATTGTTCTGGTGGCCATGTCCTATAGGTGACTTCCAAGTCAGCCATATTGCATGGGGGACATTGTGCTGGTTGTCTTGTATAGGTGACTTCCAAGTCAGCCATATTGCTTGGGGGACATTGTGCTGGTTGCCATGTTCTATAGGTGACTTCCAAGTCAGCCATATTGCTTGGGGGACATTGTGCTGGTGGCCATGTTCTATAGGTGACTTCCAAGTCAGCCATATTGCATGGGGGGCATTGTGCTGGTGGCCATGTTCTATAGGTGACTTCCAAGTCATCCATATTGCATTTGGGACATTGTGCTGGTTGTCTTGTATAGGTGACTTCCAAGTCAGCCATATTGCATGGGGGACATTGTGCTGGTTGTGTTGTATAGGTGACTTCCAAATCAGCCATATTGCATGGGGGACATTGTGCTGGTTGTATTGTATAGGTGACTTCCAAGTCAGCCATATTGCATGGGGGACATTGTGCTGGTTGTCTTGTATAGGTGACTTCCAAGTCAGCCATATTGCTTGGGGGACATTGTGCTGGTTGTATTGTATAGGTGACTTCCAAGTCAGCCATATTGCATGGGGGACATTGTGCTGGTTGCCATGTTGTATAGGTGACTTCCAAGTCAGCCATATTGCATGGGGGACATTGTGCTGGTGGCCATGTTCTATAGGTGACTTCCAAGTCAGCCATATTGCATGGGGGACATTGTGCTTGTTGCCATGTCCTATAGGTGACTTCCAAGTCAGCCATATTGCATGGGGGACATTGTGCTGGTTGTCTTGTATAGGTGACTTCCAAGTCAGCCATATTGCTTGGGGGACATTGTGCTGGTTGCCATGTTCTATAGGTGACTTCCAAGTAAGCCATATTGCTTGGGGGACATTGTGCTGGTGGCCATGTTCTATAGGTGACTTCTTAGTCAGCCATATTGCTTGGGGGACATTGTGCTGGTTGTATTGTATAGGTGACTTCCAAGTCAGCCATATTGCATGGGGGACATTGTGCTGGTTGTATTGTATAGGTGACTTCCAAGTCAGCCATATTGCATGGGGGACATTGTGCTGGTGGCCATGTCCTATAGGTGACTTCCAAGTCAGCCATATTGCATGGGGGACATTGTGCTGGTTGTCTTGTATAGGTGACTTCCAAGTCAGCCATATTGCTTGGGGGACATTGTGCTGGTTGTATTGTATAGGTGACTTCCAAGTCAGCCATATTGCATGGGGGAAATTGTGCTGGTTGCCATGTTGTATAGGTGACTTCCAAGTCAGCCATATTGCATTGGGGGACATTGTGCTGGTGGCCATGTTCTATAGGTGACTTCCAAGTCAGCCATATTGCATTGGGGACATTGTGCTGGTTGCCATGTTGTATAGGTGACTTCCAAGTCAGCCATATTGCATGGGGGACATTGTGCTGGTGGCCATGTTCTATAGGTGACTTCCAATTCAGCCATATTGCATTTGGGACATTGTGCTGGTTGTATTGTATAGGTGACTTCCAAGTCAGCCATATTGCATGGGGGACATTGTGCTGGTTGTATTGTATAGGTGACTTCCAAGTGAGCCATATTGCTTGGGGGACATTGTGCTGGTGGCCATGTTCTATAGGTCACTTCCAAGTCAGCCATATTGCATGGGGGACATTGTGCTGGTTGCCATGTCCTATAGGTGACTTCCAAGTCAGCCATATTGCATGGGGGACATTGTGCTGGTTGTCTTGTATAGGTGACTTCCAAGTCAGCCATATTGCTTGGGGGACATTGTGCTGGTTGCCATGTTCTATAGGTGACTTCCAAGTCAGCCATATTGCTTGGGGGACATTGTGCTGGTGGCCATGTTCTATAGGTGACTTCCAAGTCAGCCATATTGCTTGGGGGACATTGAGCTGGTTGTATTGTATAGGTGACTTCCAAGTCAGCCATATTGCATGGGGGACATTGTGCTGGTTGTATTGTATAGGTGACTTCCAAGTCAGCCATATTGCATGGGGGACATTGTGCTGGTTGTCTTGTATAGGTGACTTCCAAGTCAGCCATATTGCTTGGGGGACATTGTGCTGGTGGCCATGTTCTATAGGTCACTTCCAAGTCAGCCATATTGCATGGGGGACATTGTGCTGGTTGCCATGTCCTATAGGTGACTTCCAAGTCAGCCATATTGCATGGGGGACATTGTGCTGGTTGTCTTTTATAGGTGACTTCCAAGTCAGCCATATTGCTTGGGGGACATTGTGCTGGTTTCCATGTTCTATAGGTGACTTCCAAGTCAGCCATATTGCTTAGGGGACATTGTGCTGGTGGCCATGTTCTATAGGTGACTTCCAAGTCAGCCATATTGCTTGGGGGACATTGTGCTGGTTGTATTGTATAGGTGACTTCCAAGTCAGCCATATTGCATGGGGGACATTGTGCTGGTTGTATTGTATAGGTGACTTCCAAGTCAGCCATATTGCATGGGGGACATTGTGCTGGTGGCCATGTTCTATAGGTGACTTCCAAGTCAGCCATATTGCTTGGGGGACATTGTGCTGGTGGCCATGTTCTATAGGTGACTTCCAAGTCAGCCATATTGCTTGGGGGACATTGAGCTGGTTGCCATGTTCTATAGGTGACTTCCAAGTCAGCCATATTGCTTGGGGGACATTGTGCTGGTGGCCATGTTCTATAGGTGACTTCCAAGTCAGCCATATTGCATGGGGGACATTGTGCTGGTTGCCATGTCCTATAGGTGACTTCCAAGTCAGCCATATTGCATGGGGGACATTGTGCTGGTTGTCTTGTATAGGTGACTTCCAAGTCAGCCATATTGCTTGGGGGACATTGTGCTGGTTGCCATGTTCTATAGGTGACTTCCAAGTCAGCCATATTGCTTGGGGGACATTGTGCTGGTGGCCATGTTCTATAGGTGACTTCCAAGTCAGCCATATTGCATGGGGGACATTGTGCTGGTGGCCATGTTCTATAGGTGACTTCCAAGTCATCCATATTGCATTTGGGACATTGTGCTGGTTGTCTTGTATAGGTGACTTCCAAGTCAGCCATATTGCTTGGGGGACATTGTGCTGGTTGCCATGTTCTATAGGTGACTTCCAAGTCAGCCATATTGCTTGGGGGACATTGTGCTGGTGGCCATGTTCTATAGGTGACTTCCAAGTCAGCCATATTGCATGGGGGACATTGTGCTGGTGGCCATGTTCTATAGGTGACTTCCAAGTCATCCATATTGCATTTGGGACATTGTGCTGGTTGTCTTGTATAGGTGACTTCCAAGTCAGCCATATTGCAGGGGGGACATTGTGCTGGTTGTGTTGTATAGGTGACTTCCAAATCAGCCATATTGCATGGGGGACATTGTGCTGGTTGTATTGTATAGGTGACTTCCAAGTCAGCCATATTGCATGGGGGACATTGTGCTGGTTGTCTTGTATAGGTGACTTCCAAGTCAGCCATATTGCTTGGGGGACATTGTGCTGGTTGTATTGTATAGGTGACTTCCAAGTCAGCCATATTGCATGGGGGACATTGTGCTGGTTGCCATGTTGTATAGGTGACTTCCAAGTCAGCCATATTGCATGGAGGACATTGTGCTGGTGGCCATGTTCTAGAGGTGACTTCCAAGTCAGCCATATTGCATTTGGGACATTGTGCTGGTTGTATTGTATAGGTGACTTCCAAGTCAGCCATATTGCATGGGGGACATTGTGCTGGTTGTATTGTATAGGTGACTTCCAAGTGAGCCATATTGCTTGGGGGACATTGTGCTGGTGGCCATGTTCTATAGGTGACTTCCAAGTCAGCCATATTGCATGGGGGACATTGTGCTGGTTGCCATGTCCTATAGGTGACTTCCAAGTCAGCCATATTGCATGGGGGACATTGTGCTGGTTGTCTTGTATAGGTGACTTCCAAGTCAGCCATATTGCTTGGGGGACATTGTGCTGGTTGCCATGTTCTATAGGTGACTTCCAAGTCAGCCATATTGCTTGGGGGACATTGTGCTGGTGGCCATGTTCTATAGGTGACTTCCAAGTCAGCCATATTGCATGGGGGACATTGTGCTGGTTGTATTGTATAGGTGACTTCCAAGTCAGCCATATTGCATGGGGGACATTGTGCTGGTGGCCATGTCCTATAGGTGACTTCCAAGTCAGCCATATTGCATGGGGGACATTGTGCTGGTTGTCTTGTATAGGTGACTTCCAAGTCAGCCATATTGCTTGGGGGACATTGTGCTGGTTGTATTGTATAGGTGACTTCCAAGTCAGCCATATTGCCTGGGGGAAATTTTGCTGGTTGCCATGTTGTATAGGTGACTTCCAAGTCAGCCATATTGCATGGGGGACATTGTGCTGGTGGCCATGTTCTATAGGTGACTTCCAAGTCAGCCATATTGCATTTGGGACATTGTGCTGGTTGTCTTGTATAGGTGACTTCCAAGTCAGCCATATTGCATGGGGGACATTGTGCTGGTTGTGTTGTATAGGTGACTTCCAAATCAGCCATATTGCATGGGGGACATTGTGCTGGTTGTATTGTATAGGTGACTTCCAAGTCAGCGATATTGCATGGGGGACATTGTGCTGGTTGTCTTGTATAGGTGACTTCCAAGTCAGCCATATTGCTTGGGGGACATTGTGCTGGTTGTATTGTATAGGTGACTACCAAGTCAGCCATATTGCATGGGGGACATTGTGCTGGTTGCCATGTTGTATAGGTGACTTCCAAGTCAGCCATATTGCATGGGGGACATTGTGCTGGTGGCCATGTTCTATAGGTGACTTCCAAGTCAGCCATATTGCATTTGGGACATTGTGCTGGTTGTATTGTATAGGTGACTTCCAAGTCAGCCATATTGCATGGGAGACATTGTGCTGGTTGTATTGTATAGGTGACTTCCAAGTCAGCCATATTGCATGGGGGACATTGTGCTGGTTGCCATGTTGTATAGGTGACTTCCAAGTCAGCCATATTGCATGGGGGACATTGTGCTGGTTGCCATGTCCTATAGGTGACTTCCAAGTCAGCCATATTGCATGGGGGACATTGTGCTGGTTGCCATGTCCTATAGGTGACTTCCAAGTCAGCCATATTGCATGGGGGACATTGTGCTGGTGGCCATGTTCTATAGGTGACTTCCAAGTCAGCCATATTGCATGGGGGACATTGTGCTGGTTGCCATGTCCTATAGGTAACTTCCAAGTCAGCCATATTGCATGGGGGACATTGTGCTGGTTGTCTTGTATAGGTGACTTCCAAGTCAGCCATATTGCTTGGGGGACATTGGGCTGGTTGCCATGTTCTATAGGTGACTTCCAAGTCAGCCATATTGCTTGGGAGACATTGTGCTGGTGGCCATGTTCTATAGGTGACTTCCAAGTCAGCCATATTGCATGGGGGACATTGTGCTGGTGGCCATGTTCTATAGGTGACTTCCAAGTCATCCATATTGCATTTGGGACATTGTGCTGGTTGTCTTGTATAGGTGACTTCCAAGTCAGCCATATTGCATGGGGGACATTGTGCTGGTTGTGTTGTATAGGTGACTTCCAAATCAGCCATATTGCATGGGGGACATTGTGCTGGTTGTATTGTATAGGTGACTTCCAAGTCAGCCATATTGCATGGGGGACATTGTGCTGGTTGTCTTGTATAGGTGACTTCCAAGTCAGCCATATTGCTTGGGGGACATTGTGCTGGTTGTATTGTATAGGTGACTTCCAAGTCAGCCATATTGCATGGGGGACATTGTGCTGGTTGCCATGTTGTATAGGTGACTTCCAAGTCAGCCATATTGCATGGGGACATTGTGCTGGTGGCCATGTTCTAGAGGTGACTTCCAAGTCAGCCATATTGCATTTGGGACATTGTGCTGGTTGTATTGTATAGGTGACTTCCAAGTCAGCCATATTGCATCGGGGACATTGTGCTGGTTGTATTGTATAGGTGACTTCCAAGTGAGCCATATTGCTTGGGGGACATTGTGCTGGTGGCCATGTTCTATAGGTGACTTCCAAGTCAGCCATATTGCATGGGGGACATTGTGCTGGTTGCCATGTCCTATAGGTGATTTCCAAGTCAGCCATATTGCATGGGGGACATTGTGCTGGTTGTCTTGTATAGGTGACTTCCAAGTCAGCCATATTGTTTGGGGGACATTGTGCTGGTTGCCATGTTCTATAGGTGACTTCCAAGTCAGCCATATTGCTTGGGGGACATTGTGCTGGTGGCCATGTTCTATAGGTGACTTCTTAGTCAGCCATATTGCTTGGGGGACATTGTGCTGGTTGTATTGTATAGGTGACTTCCAAGTCAGCCATATTGCATGGGGGACATTGTGCTGGTTGTATTGTATAGGTGACTTCCAAGTCAGCCATATTGCATGGGGGACATTGTGCTGGTGGCCATGTCCTATAGGTGACTTCCAAGTCAGCCATATTGCATGGGGGACATTGTGCTGGTTGTCTTGTATAGGTGACTTCCAAGTCAGCCATATTGCTTGGGGGACATTGTGCTGGTTGTATTGTATAGGTGACTTCCAAGTCAGCCATATTGCATGGGGGAAATTGTGCTGGTTGCCATGTTGTATAGGTGACTTCCAAGTCAGCCATATTGCATGGGGGACATTGTGCTGGTGGCCATGTTCTATAGGTGACTTCCAAGTCAGCCATATTGCATTTGGGACATTGTGCTGGTTGTCTTGTATAGGTGACTTCCAAGTCAGCCATATTGCATGGGGGACATTGTGCTGGTTGTGTTGTATAGGTGACTTCCAAATCAGCCATATTGCATGGGGGACATTGTGCTCGTTGTATTGTATAGGTGACTTCCAAGTCAGCCATATTGCATGGGGGACATTGTGCTGGTTGTCTTGTATAGGTGACTTCCAAGTCAGCCATATTGCTTGGGGGACATTGTGCTGGTTGTATTGTATAGGTGACTTCCAAGTCAGCCATATTGCATGGGGGACATTGTGCTGGTTGCCATGTTGTATAGGTGACTTCCAAGTCAGCCATATTGCATGGGGGACATTGTGCTGGTGGCCATGTTCTATAGGTGACTTCCAATTCAGCCATATAGCATTTGGGACATTGTGCTGGTTGTATTGTATAGGTGACTTCCAAGTCAGCCATATTGCTTGGGGGACATTGTGCTGGTGGCCATGTTCTATAGGTGACTTCCAAGTCAGCCATATTGCTTGGGGGACATTGAGCTGGTTGCCATGTTCTATAGGTGACTTCCAAGTCAGCCATATTGCTTGGGGGACATTGTGCTGGTGGCCATGTTCTATAGGTGACTTCCAAGTCAGCCATATTGCATGGGGGACATTGTGCTGGTTGCCATGTCCTATAGGTGACTTCCAAGTCAGCCATATTGCATGGGGGACATTGTGCTGGTTGTCTTGTATAGGTGACTTCCAAGTCAGCCATATTGCTTGGGGGACATTGTGCTGGTTGCCATGTTCTATAGGTGACTTCCAAGTCAGCCATATTGCTTGGGGGACATTGTGCTGGTGGCCATGTTCTATAGGTGACTTCCAAGTCAGCCATATTGCATGGGGGACATTGTGCTGGTGGCCATGTTCTATAGGTGACTTCCAAGTCATCCATATTGCATTTGGGACATTGTGCTGGTTGTCTTGTATAGGTGACTTCCAAGTCAGCCATATTGCTTGGGGGACATTGTGCTGGTTGCCATGTTCTATAGGTGACTTCCAAGTCAGCCATATTGCTTGGGGGACATTGTGCTGGTGGCCATGTTCTATAGGTGACTTCCAAGTCAGCCATATTGCATGGGGGACATTGTGCTGGTGGCCATGTTCTATAGGTGACTTCCAAGTCATCCATATTGCATTTGGGACATTGTGCTGGTTGTCTTGTATAGGTGACTTCCAAGTCAGCCATATTGCAGGGGGGACATTGTGCTGGTTGTGTTGTATAGGTGACTTCCAAATCAGCCATATTGCATGGGGGACATTGTGCTGGTTGTATTGTATAGGTGACTTCCAAGTCAGCCATATTGCATGGGGGACATTGTGCTGGTTGTCTTGTATAGGTGACTTCCAAGTCAGCCATATTGCTTGGGGGACATTGTGCTGGTTGTATTGTATAGGTGACTTCCAAGTCAGCCATATTGCATGGGGGACATTGTGCTGGTTGCCATGTTGTATAGGTGACTTCCAAGTCAGCCATATTGCATGGAGGACATTGTGCTGGTGGCCATGTTCTAGAGGTGACTTCCAAGTCAGCCATATTGCATTTGGGACATTGTGCTGGTTGTATTGTATAGGTGACTTCCAAGTCAGCCATATTGCATGGGGGACATTGTGCTGGTTGTATTGTATAGGTGACTTCCAAGTGAGCCATATTGCTTGGGGGACATTGTGCTGGTGGCCATGTTCTATAGGTGACTTCCAAGTCAGCCATATTGCATGGGGGACATTGTGCTGGTTGCCATGTCCTATAGGTGACTTCCAAGTCAGCCATATTGCATGGGGGACATTGTGCTGGTTGTCTTGTATAGGTGACTTCCAAGTCAGCCATATTGCTTGGGGGACATTGTGCTGGTTGCCATGTTCTATAGGTGACTTCCAAGTCAGCCATATTGCTTGGGGGACATTGTGCTGGTGGCCATGTTCTATAGGTGACTTCCAAGTCAGCCATATTGCATGGGGGACATTGTGCTGGTTGTATTGTATAGGTGACTTCCAAGTCAGCCATATTGCATGGGGGACATTGTGCTGGTGGCCATGTCCTATAGGTGACTTCCAAGTCAGCCATATTGCATGGGGGACATTGTGCTGGTTGTCTTGTATAGGTGACTTCCAAGTCAGCCATATTGCTTGGGGGACATTGTGCTGGTTGTATTGTATAGGTGACTTCCAAGTCAGCCATATTGCCTGGGGGAAATTTTGCTGGTTGCCATGTTGTATAGGTGACTTCCAAGTCAGCCATATTGCATGGGGGACATTGTGCTGGTGGCCATGTTCTATAGGTGACTTCCAAGTCAGCCATATTGCATTTGGGACATTGTGCTGGTTGTCTTGTATAGGTGACTTCCAAGTCAGCCATATTGCATGGGGGACATTGTGCTGGTTGTGTTGTATAGGTGACTTCCAAATCAGCCATATTGCATGGGGGACATTGTGCTGGTTGTATTGTATAGGTGACTTCCAAGTCAGCGATATTGCATGGGGGACATTGTGCTGGTTGTCTTGTATAGGTGACTTCCAAGTCAGCCATATTGCTTGGGGGACATTGTGCTGGTTGTATTGTATAGGTGACTACCAAGTCAGCCATATTGCATGGGGGACATTGTGCTGGTTGCCATGTTGTATAGGTGACTTCCAAGTCAGCCATATTGCATGGGGGACATTGTGCTGGTGGCCATGTTCTATAGGTGACTTCCAAGTCAGCCATATTGCATTTGGGACATTGTGCTGGTTGTATTGTATAGGTGACTTCCAAGTCAGCCATATTGCATGGGAGACATTGTGCTGGTTGTATTGTATAGGTGACTTCCAAGTCAGCCATATTGCATGGGGGACATTGTGCTGGTTGCCATGTTGTATAGGTGACTTCCAAGTCAGCCATATTGCATGGGGGACATTGTGCTGGTTGCCATGTCCTATAGGTGACTTCCAAGTCAGCCATATTGCATGGGGGACATTGTGCTGGTTGCCATGTCCTATAGGTGACTTCCAAGTCAGCCATATTGCATGGGGGACATTGTGCTGGTGGCCATGTTCTATAGGTGACTTCCAAGTCAGCCATATTGCATGGGGGACATTGTGCTGGTTGCCATGTCCTATAGGTAACTTCCAAGTCAGCCATATTGCATGGGGGACATTGTGCTGGTTGTCTTGTATAGGTGACTTCCAAGTCAGCCATATTGCTTGGGGGACATTGGGCTGGTTGCCATGTTCTATAGGTGACTTCCAAGTCAGCCATATTGCTTGGGAGACATTGTGCTGGTGGCCATGTTCTATAGGTGACTTCCAAGTCAGCCATATTGCATGGGGGACATTGTGCTGGTGGCCATGTTCTATAGGTGACTTCCAAGTCATCCATATTGCATTTGGGACATTGTGCTGGTTGTCTTGTATAGGTGACTTCCAAGTCAGCCATATTGCATGGGGGACATTGTGCTGGTTGTGTTGTATAGGTGACTTCCAAATCAGCCATATTGCATGGGGGACATTGTGCTGGTTGTATTGTATAGGTGACTTCCAAGTCAGCCATATTGCATGGGGGACATTGTGCTGGTTGTCTTGTATAGGTGACTTCCAAGTCAGCCATATTGCTTGGGGGACATTGTGCTGGTTGTATTGTATAGGTGACTTCCAAGTCAGCCATATTGCATGGGGGACATTGTGCTGGTTGCCATGTTGTATAGGTGACTTCCAAGTCAGCCATATTGCATGGGGGACATTGTGCTGGTGGCCATGTTCTAGAGGTGACTTCCAAGTCAGCCATATTGCATTTGGGACATTGTGCTGGTTGTATTGTATAGGTGACTTCCAAGTCAGCCATATTGCATCGGGGACATTGTGCTGGTTGTATTGTATAGGTGACTTCCAAGTGAGCCATATTGCTTGGGGGACATTGTGCTGGTGGCCATGTTCTATAGGTGACTTCCAAGTCAGCCATATTGCATGGGGGACATTGTGCTGGTTGCCATGTCCTATAGGTGATTTCCAAGTCAGCCATATTGCATGGGGGACATTGTGCTGGTTGTCTTGTATAGGTGACTTCCAAGTCAGCCATATTGTTTGGGGGACATTGTGCTGGTTGCCATGTTCTATAGGTGACTTCCAAGTCAGCCATATTGCTTGGGGGACATTGTGCTGGTGGCCATGTTCTATAGGTGACTTCTTAGTCAGCCATATTGCTTGGGGGACATTGTGCTGGTTGTATTGTATAGGTGACTTCCAAGTCAGCCATATTGCATGGGGGACATTGTGCTGGTTGTATTGTATAGGTGACTTCCAAGTCAGCCATATTGCATGGGGGACATTGTGCTGGTGGCCATGTCCTATAGGTGACTTCCAAGTCAGCCATATTGCATGGGGGACATTGTGCTGGTTGTCTTGTATAGGTGACTTCCAAGTCAGCCATATTGCTTGGGGGACATTGTGCTGGTTGTATTGTATAGGTGACTTCCAAGTCAGCCATATTGCATGGGGGAAATTGTGCTGGTTGCCATGTTGTATAGGTGACTTCCAAGTCAGCCATATTGCATGGGGGACATTGTGCTGGTGGCCATGTTCTATAGGTGACTTCCAAGTCAGCCATATTGCATTTGGGACATTGTGCTGGTTGTCTTGTATAGGTGACTTCCAAGTCAGCCATATTGCATGGGGGACATTGTGCTGGTTGTGTTGTATAGGTGACTTCCAAATCAGCCATATTGCATGGGGGACATTGTGCTCGTTGTATTGTATAGGTGACTTCCAAGTCAGCCATATTGCATGGGGGACATTGTGCTGGTTGTCTTGTATAGGTGACTTCCAAGTCAGCCATATTGCTTGGGGGACATTGTGCTGGTTGTATTGTATAGGTGACTTCCAAGTCAGCCATATTGCATGGGGGACATTGTGCTGGTTGCCATGTTGTATAGGTGACTTCCAAGTCAGCCATATTGCATGGGGGACATTGTGCTGGTGGCCATGTTCTATAGGTGACTTCCAATTCAGCCATATAGCATTTGGGACATTGTGCTGGTTGTATTGTATAGGTGACTTCCAAGTCAGCCATATTGCATGGGGGACATTGTGCTGGTTGTATTGTATAGGTGACTTCCAAGTGAGCCATATTGCTTGGGGGACATTGTGCTGGTGGCCATGTTCTATAGGTCACTTCCAAGTCAGCCATATTGCATGGGGGACATTGTGCTGGTTGCCATGTCCTATAGGTGACTTCCAAGTCAGCCATATTGCATGGGGGACATTGTGCTGGTTGTCTTGTATAGGTGACTTGCAAGTCAGCCATATTGCTTGGGGGACATTGTGCTGGTTGCCATGTTCTATAGGTGACTTCCAAGTCAGCCATATTGCTTGGGGGACATTGTGCTGGTGGCCATGTTCTATAGGTGACTTCCAAGTCAGCCATATTGCTTGGGGGACATTGTGCTGGTTGTATTGTATAGGTGACTTCCAAGTCAGCCATATTGCATGGGGGACATTGTGCTGGTTGTATTGTATAGGTGACTTCCAAGTCAGCCATATTGCATGGGGGACATTGTGCTGGTGGCCATGTCCTATAGGTGACTTCCAAGTCAGCCATATTGCATGGGGGACATTGTGCTGGTTGTCTTGTATAGGTGACTTCCAAGTCAGCCAAATTGCTTGGGGGACATTGAGCTGGTTGCCATGTTCTATAGGTGACTTCAAAGTCAGCCATATTGCTTGGGGGACATTGTGCTGGTGGCCATGTTCTATAGGTGACTTCCTAGTCAGCCATATTGCTTGGGGGACATTGTGCTGGTTGTATTGTATAGGTGACTTCCAAGTCAGCCATATTGCATGGGGGACATTGTGCTGGTTGTATTGTATAGGTGACTTCCAAGTCAGCCATATTGCATGGGGGACATTGTGCTGGTGGCCATGTCCTATAGGTGACTTCCAAGTCAGCCATATTGCATGGGGGACATTGTGCTGGTTGTCTTGTATAGGTGACTTCCAAGTCAGCCATATTGATTGGGGGACATTGTGCTGGTTTTATTGTATAGGTGACTTCCAAGTCAGCCATATTGCATGGGGGAAATTGTGCAGGTTGCCATGTTGTATAGGTGACTTCCAAGTCAGCCATATTGCATTTGGGACATTGTGCTGGTTGTCTTGTATAGGTGACTTCCAAGTCAGCCATATTGCATGGGGGACATTGTGCTGGTTGTCTTGTATAGGTGACTTCCAAGTCAGCCATATTGCATGGGGGACATTGTGCTGGTTGTGTTGTATAGGTGACTTCCAAATCAGCCATATTGCATGGGGGACATTGTGCTGGTTGTATTGTATAGGTGACTTCCAAGTCAGCCATATTGCATGGGGGACATTGTGCTGGTTGTCTTGTATAAGTGACTTCCAAGTCAGCCATATTGCTTGGGGGACATTGTGCTGGTTGTATTGTATAGGTGACTTCCAAGTCAGCCATATTGCATGGGGGACATTGTGCTGGTTGCCATGTTGCATAGGTGACTTCCAAGTCAGCCATATTGCATGGGGGATATTGTGCTGGTGGCCATGTTCTATAGGTGACTTCCAAGTCAGCCATATTGCATTTGGGACATTGTGCTGGTTGTATTGTATAGGTGACTTCCAAGTCAGCCATATTGCATGGGGGATATTGTGCTGGTTGTATTGTATAGGTGACTTCCAAGTCAGCCATATTGCATGGGGGACATTGTGCTGGTTGCCATGTTGTATAGGTGACTTCCAAGTCAGCCATATTGCTTGGGGGACATTGTGCTGGTGGCCATGTTCTATAGGTGACTTCCAAGTCAGCCATATTGCATGGGGGACATTGTGCTGGTTGCCATGTCCTATAGGTGACTTCCAAGTCAGCCATATTGCATGGGGGACATTGTGCTGGTTATCTTGTATAGGTGACTTCCAAGTCAGCCATATTGCTTGGGGGACATTGTGCTGGTTGCCATGTTCTATAGGTGACTTCCAAGTCAGCCATATTGCTTGGGGGACATTGTGCTGGTGGCCATGTTCTATAGGTGACTTCCAAGTCAGCCATATTGCATGGGGGACATTGTGCTGGTGGCCATGTTCTATAGGTGACTTCCAAGTCATCCATATTGCATTTGGGACATTGTGCTGGTTGTCTTGTATAGGTGACTTCCAAGTCAGCCATATTGCTTGGGGGACATTGTGCTGGTTGCCATGTTCTATAGGTGACTTCCAAGTCAGCCATATTGCTTGGGGGACATTGTGCTGGTGGCCATGTTCTATAGGTGACTTCCAAGTCAGCCATATTGCATGGGGGACATTGTGCTGGTGGCCATGTTCTATAGGTGACTTCCAAGTCATCCATATTGCATTTGGGACATTGTGCTGGTTGTCTTGTATAGGTGACTTCCAAGTCAGCCATATTGCAGGGGGGACATTGTGCTGGTTGTGTTGTATAGGTGACTTCCAAATCAGCCATATTGCATGGGGGACATTGTGCTGGTTGTATTGTATAGGTGACTTCCAAGTCAGCCATATTGCATGGGGGACATTGTGCTGGTTGTCTTGTATAGGTGACTTCCAAGTCAGCCATATTGCTTGGGGGACATTGTGCTGGTTGTATTGTATAGGTGACTTCCAAGTCAGCCATATTGCATGGGGGACATTGTGCTGGTTGCCATGTTGTATAGGTGACTTCCAAGTCAGCCATATTGCATGGAGGACATTGTGCTGGTGGCCATGTTCTAGAGGTGACTTCCAAGTCAGCCATATTGCATTTGGGACATTGTGCTGGTTGTATTGTATAGGTGACTTCCAAGTCAGCCATATTGCATGGGGGACATTGTGCTGGTTGTATTGTATAGGTGACTTCCAAGTGAGCCATATTGCTTGGGGGACATTGTGCTGGTGGCCATGTTCTATAGGTGACTTCCAAGTCAGCCATATTGCATGGGGGACATTGTGCTGGTTGCCATGTCCTATAGGTGACTTCCAAGTCAGCCATATTGCATGGGGGACATTGTGCTGGTTGTCTTGTATAGGTGACTTCCAAGTCAGCCATATTGCTTGGGGGACATTGTGCTGGTTGCCATGTTCTATAGGTGACTTCCAAGTCAGCCATATTGCTTGGGGGACATTGTGCTGGTGGCCATGTTCTATAGGTGACTTCCAAGTCAGCCATATTGCATGGGGGACATTGTGCTGGTTGTATTGTATAGGTGACTTCCAAGTCAGCCATATTGCATGGGGGACATTGTGCTGGTGGCCATGTCCTATAGGTGACTTCCAAGTCAGCCATATTGCATGGGGGACATTGTGCTGGTTGTCTTGTATAGGTGACTTCCAAGTCAGCCATATTGCTTGGGGGACATTGTGCTGGTTGTATTGTATAGGTGACTTCCAAGTCAGCCATATTGCCTGGGGGAAATTTTGCTGGTTGCCATGTTGTATAGGTGACTTCCAAGTCAGCCATATTGCATGGGGGACATTGTGCTGGTGGCCATGTTCTATAGGTGACTTCCAAGTCAGCTATATTGCATTTGGGACATTGTGCTGGTTGTCTTGTATAGGTGACTTCCAAGTCAGCCATATTGCATGGGGGACATTGTGCTGGTTGTGTTGTATAGGTGACTTCCAAATCAGCCATATTGCATGGGGGACATTGTGCTGGTTGTATTGTATAGGTGACTTCCAAGTCAGCGATATTGCATGGGGGACATTGTGCTGGTTGTCTTGTATAGGTGACTTCCAAGTCAGCCATATTGCTTGGGGGACATTGTGCTGGTTGTATTGTATAGGTGACTACCAAGTCAGCCATATTGCATGGGGGACATTGTGCTGGTTGCCATGTTGTATAGGTGACTTCCAAGTCAGCCATATTGCATGGGGGACATTGTGCTGGTGGCCATGTTCTATAGGTGACTTCCAAGTCAGCCATATTGCATTTGGGACATTGTGCTGGTTGTATTGTATAGGTGACTTCCAAGTCAGCCATATTGCATGGGAGACATTGTGCTGGTTGTATTGTATAGGTGACTTCCAAGTCAGCCATATTGCATGGGGGACATTGTGCTGGTTGCCATGTTGTATAGGTGACTTCCAAGTCAGCCATATTGCATGGGGGACATTGTGCTGGTTGCCATGTCCTATAGGTGACTTCCAAGTCAGCCATATTGCATGGGGGACATTGTGCTGGTTGCCATGTCCTATAGGTGACTTCCAAGTCAGCCATATTGCATGGGGGACATTGTGCTGGTGGCCATGTTCTATAGGTGACTTCCAAGTCAGCCATATTGCATGGGGGACATTGTGCTGGTTGCCATGTCCTATAGGTAACTTCCAAGTCAGCCATATTGCATGGGGGACATTGTGCTGGTTGTCTTGTATAGGTGACTTCCAAGTCAGCCATATTGCTTGGGGGACATTGGGCTGGTTGCCATGTTCTATAGGTGACTTCCAAGTCAGCCATATTGCTTGGGAGACATTGTGCTGGTGGCCATGTTCTATAGGTGACTTCCAAGTCAGCCATATTGCATGGGGGACATTGTGCTGGTGGCCATGTTCTATAGGTGACTTCCAAGTCATCCATATTGCATTTGGGACATTGTGCTGGTTGTCTTGTATAGGTGACTTCCAAGTCAGCCATATTGCATGGGGGACATTGTGCTGGTTGTGTTGTATAGGTGACTTCCAAATCAGCCATATTGCATGGGGGACATTGTGCTGGTTGTATTGTATAGGTGACTTCCAAGTCAGCCATATTGCATGGGGGACATTGTGCTGGTTGTCTTGTATAGGTGACTTCCAAGTCAGCCATATTGCTTGGGGGACATTGTGCTGGTTGTATTGTATAGGTGACTTCCAAGTCAGCCATATTGCATGGGGGACATTGTGCAGGTTGCCATGTTGTATAGGTGACTTCCAAGTCAGCCATATTGCATGGGGGACATTGTGCTGGTGGCCATGTTCTAGAGGTGACTTCCAAGTCAGCCATATTGCATTTGGGACATTGTGCTGGTTGTATTGTATAGGTGACTTCCAAGTCAGCCATATTGCATCGGGGACATTGTGCTGGTTGTATTGTATAGGTGACTTCCAAGTGAGCCATATTGCTTGGGGGACATTGTGCTGGTGGCCATGTTCTATAGGTGACTTCCAAGTCAGCCATATTGCATGGGGGACATTGTGCTGGTTGCCATGTCCTATAGGTGATTTCCAAGTCAGCCATATTGCATGGGGGACATTGTGCTGGTTGTCTTGTATAGGTGACTTCCAAGTCAGCCATATTGTTTGGGGGACATTGTGCTGGTTGCCATGTTCTATAGGTGACTTCCAAGTCAGCCATATTGCTTGGGGGACATTGTGCTGGTGGCCATGTTCTATAGGTGACTTCTTAGTCAGCCATATTGCTTGGGGGACATTGTGCTGGTTGTATTGTATAGGTGACTTCCAAGTCAGCCATATTGCATGGGGGACATTGTGCTGGTTGTATTGTATAGGTGACTTCCAAGTCAGCCATATTGCATGGGGGACATTGTGCTGGTGGCCATGTCCTATAGGTGACTTCCAAGTCAGCCATATTGCATGGGGGACATTGTGCTGGTTGTCTTGTATAGGTGACTTCCAAGTCAGCCATATTGCTTGGGGGACATTGTGCTGGTTGTATTGTATAGGTGACTTCCAAGTCAGCCATATTGCATGGGGGAAATTGTGCTAGTTGCCATGTTGTATAGGTGACTTCCAAGTCAGCCATATTGCATGGGGGACATTGTGCTGGTGGCCATGTTCTATAGGTGACTTCCAAGTCAGCCATATTGCATTTGGGACATTGTGCTGGTTGTCTTGTATAGGTGACTTCCAAGTCAGCCATATTGCATGGGGGACATTGTGCTGGTTGTGTTGTATAGGTGACTTCCAAATCAGCCATATTGCATGGGGGACATTGTGCTCGTTGTATTGTATAGGTGACTTCCAAGTCAGCCATATTGCATGGGGGACATTGTGCTGGTTGTCTTGTATAGGTGACTTCCAAGTCAGCCATATTGCTTGGGGGACATTGTGCTGGTTGTATTGTATAGGTGACTTCCAAGTCAGCCATATTGCATGGGGGACATTGTGCTGGTTGCCATGTTGTATAGGTGACTTCCAAGTCAGCCATATTGCATGGGGGACATTGTGCTGGTGGCCATGTTCTATAGGTGACTTCCAATTCAGCCATATAGCATTTGGGACATTGTGCTGGTTGTATTGTATAGGTGACTTCCAAGTCAGCCATATTGCATGGGGGACATTGTGCTGGTTGTATTGTATAGGTGACTTCCAAGTGAGCCATATTGCTTGGGGGACATTGTGCTGGTGGCCATGTTCTATATGGTCACTTCCAAGTCAGCCATATTGCATGGGGGACATTGTGCTGGTTGCCATGTCCTATAGGTGACTTCCAAGTCAGCCATATTGCATGGGGGACATTGTGCTGGTTGTCTTGTATAGGTGACTTGCAAGTCAGCCATATTGCTTGGGGGACATTGTGCTGGTTGCCATGTTCTATAGGTGACTTCCAAGTCAGCCATATTGCTTGGGGGACATTGTGCTGGTGGCCATGTTCTATAGGTGACTTCCAAGTCAGCCATATTGCTTGGGGGACATTGTGCTGGTTGTATTGTATAGGTGACTTCCAAGTCAGCCATATTGCATGGGGGACATTGTGCTGGTTGTATTGTATAGGTGACTTCCAAGTCAGCCATATTGCATGGGGGACATTGTGCTGGTGGCCATGTCCTATAGGTGACTTCCAAGTCAGCCATATTGCATGGGGGACATTGTGCTGGTTGTCTTGTATAGGTGACTTCCAAGTCAGCCATATTGCTTGGGGGACATTGAGCTGGTTGCCATGTTCTATAGGTGACTTCAAAGTCAGCCATATTGCTTGGGGGACATTGTGCTGGTGGCCATGTTCTATAGGTGACTTCCTAGTCAGCCATATTGCTTGGGGGACATTGTGCTGGTTGTATTGTATAGGTGACTTCCAAGTCAGCCATATTGCATGGGGGACATTGTGCTGGTTGTATTGTATAGGTGACTTCCAAGTCAGCCATATTGCATGGGGGACATTGTGCTGGTGGCCATGTCCTATAGGTGACTTCCAAGTCAGCCATATTGCATGGGGGACATTGTGCTGGTTGTCTTGTATAGGTGACTTCCAAGTCAGCCATATTGATTGGGGGACATTGTGCTGGTTTTATTGTATAGGTGACTTCCAAGTCAGCCATATTGCATGGGGGAAATTGTGCAGGTTGCCATGTTGTATAGGTGACTTCCAAGTCAGCCATATTGCATGGGGGACATTGTGCTGGTTGTCTTGTATAGGTGACTTGCAAGTCATCCATATTGCTTGGGGGACATTGTGCTGGTTGCCATGTTCTATAGGTGACTTCCAAGTCAGCCATATTGCTTGGGGGACATTGTGCTGGTGGCCATGTTCTATAGGTGACTTCCAAGTCAGCCATATTGCTTGGGGGACATTGTGCTGGTTGTATTGTATAGGTGACTTCCAAGTCAGCCCTATTGCATTGGGGACATTGTGCTGGTTGTATTGTATAGGTGACTTCCAAGTCAGCCATATTGCATGGGGGACATTGTGCTGGTGGCCATGTCCTATAGGTGACTTCCAAGTCAGCCATATTGCATGGGGGACATTGTGCTGGCTGTGTTGTATAGGTGACTTCCAAATCAGCCATATTGCATGGGGGACATTGTGCTCGTTGTATTGTAAAGGTGACTTCCAAGTCAGCCATATTGCATGGGGGACATTGTGCTGGTTGTCTTGTATAGGTGACTTCCAAGTCAGCCATATTGCTTGGGGGACATTGTGCTGGTTGTATTGTATAGGTGACTTCCAAGTCAGCCATATTGCATGGGGGACATTGTGCTGGTTGCCATGTTGTATAGGTGACTTCCAAGTCAGCCATATTGCATGGGGGACATTGTGCTGGTGGCCATGTTCTATAGGTGACTTCCAATTCAGCCATATAGCATTTGGGACATTGTGCTGGTTGTATTGTATAGGTGACTTCCAAGTCAGCCATATTGCATGGGGGACATTGTGCTGGTTGTATTGTATAGGTGACTTCCAAGTGAGCCATATTGCTTGGGGGACATTGTGCTGGTGGCCATGTTCTATAGGTCACTTCCAAGTCAGCCATATTGCATGGGGGACATTGTGCTGGTTGCCATGTCCTATAGGTGACTTCCAAGTCAGCCATATTGCATGGGGGACATTGTGCTGGTTGTCTTGTATAGGTGACTTGCAAGTCAGCCATATTGCTTGGGGGACATTGTGCTGGTTGCCATGTTCTATAGGTGACTTCCAAGTCAGCCATATTGATTGGGGGACATTGTGCTGGTGGCCATGTTCTATAGGTGACTTCCAAGTCAGCCATATTGCTTGGGGGACATTGTGCTGGTTGTATTGTATAGGTGACTTCCAAGTCAGCCATATTGCATGGGGGACATTGTGCTGGTTGTATTGTATAGGTGACTTCCAAGTCAGCCATATTGCATGGGGGACATTGTGCTGGTGGCAATGTCCTATAGGTGACTTCCAAGTCAGCCATATTGCATGGGGGACATTGTGCTGGTTGTCTTGTATAGGTGACTTCCAAGTCAGCCATATTGCTTGGGGGACATTGAGCTGGTTGCCATGTTCTATAGGTGACTTCCAAGTCAGCCATATTGCTTGGGGGACATTGTGCTGGTGGCCATGTTCTATAGGTGACTTCGTAGTCAGCCATATTGCTTGGGGGACATTGTGCTGGTTGTATTGTATAGGTGACTTCCAAGTCAGCCATATTGCATGGGGGACATTGTGCTGGTTGTATTGTATAGGTGACTTCCAAGTCAGCCATATTGCATGGGGGACATTGTGCTGGTGGCCATGTCCTATAGGTGACTTCCAAGTCAGCCATATTGCATGGGGGACATTGTGCTGGTTGTCTTGTATAGGTGACTTCCAAGTCAGCCATATTGATTGGGGGACATTGTGCTGGTTTTATTGTATAGGTGACTTCCAAGTCAGCCATATTGCATGGGGGACATTGTGCTGGTTGTCTTGTATAGGTGACTTGCAAGTCAGCCATATTGCTTGGGGGACATTGTGCTGGTTGCCATGTTCTATAGGTGACTTCCAAGTCAGCCATATTGCTTGGGGGACATTGTGCTGGTGGCCATGTTCTATAGGTGACTTCCAAGTCAGCCATATTGCTTGGGGGACATTGTGCTGGTTGTATTGTATAGGTGACTTCCAAGTCAGCCATATTGCATTGGGGACATTGTGCTGGTTGTATTGTATAGGTGACTTCCAAGTCAGCCATATTGCATGGGGGACATTGTGCTGGTGGCCATGTCCTATAGGTGACTTCCAAGTCAGCCATATTGCATGGGGGACATTGTGCTGGTTGTCTTGTATAGGTGACTTCCAAATCAGCCATATTGCATGGGGGACATTGTGCTGGTGGCCATGTTCTATAGGTGACTTCCAATTCAGCCATATTGCATTTGGGACATTGTGCTGGTTGTATTGTATAGGTGACTTCCAAGTCAGCCATATTGCATGGGGGACATTGTGCTGGTTGTATTGTATAGGTGACTTCCAAGTGAGCCATATTGCTTGGGGGACATTGTGCTGGTGGCCATGTTCTATAGGTCACTTCCAAGTCAGCCATATTGCATGGGGGACATTGTGCTGGTTGCCATGTCCTATAGGTGACTTCCAAGTCAGCCATATTGCATGGGGGACATTGTGCTGGTTGTCTTGTATAGGTGACTTCCAAGTCAGCCATATTGCTTGGGGGACATTGTGCTGGTTGCCATGTTCTATAGGTGACTTCCAAGTCAGCCATATTGCTTGGGGGACATTGTGCTGGTGGCCATGTTCTATAGGTGACTTCCAAGTCAGCCATATTGCTTGGGGACATTGTGCTGGTTGTATTGTATAGGTGACTTCCAAGTCAGCCATATTGCATGGGGGACATTGTGCTGGTTGTATTGTATAGGTGACTTCCAAGTCAGCCATATTCCATGGGGGACATTGTGCTGGTGGCCATGTCCTATAGGTGACTTCCAAGTCAGCCATATTGCATGGGGGACATTGTGCTGGTTGTCTTGTATAGGTGACTTCCAAGTCAGCCATATTTCTTGGGGGACATTGTGCTGGTTGTATTGTATAGGTGACTTCCAAGTCAGCCATATTGCATGGGGGAAATTGTGCTGGTTGCCATGTTGTATAGTTGACTTCCAAGTCAGCCATATTGCATGGGGGACATTGTGCTGGTTGTGTTTTATAGTGACTTCCAAATCAGCCATATTGCATGGGGGACATTGTGCTGGTTGTATTGTATAGGTGACTTCCAAGTCAGCCATATTGCATGGGGGACATTGTGCTGGTTGTATTGTATAGTTGACTTCCAAGTCAGCCATATTGCATGGGGGACATTGTGCTGGTTGCCATGTTGTATAGGTGACTTCCAAGTCAGCCATATTGCATGGGGGACATTGTGCTGGTGGCCATGTTCTATAGGTGACTTCCAAGTCAGCCATATTGCATTTGGGACATTGTGCTGGTTGTATTGTATAGGTGACTTCCAAGTCAGCCATATTGCATGGGGGACATTGTGCTGGTTGTATTGTATTGGTGACTTCCAAGTCAGCCATATTGCATGGGGGAAATTGTGCTGGTTGCGATGTTGTATAGGTGACTTCCAAGTCAGCCATATTGCTTGGGGGACATTGTGCTGGTGGCCATGTTCTATATGTGACTTCCAAGTCAGCCATATTGCATGGGGGACATTGTGCTGGTTGCCATGTCCTATAGGTGACTTCCAAGTCAGCCATATTGCATGGGGGACATTGTGCTGGTTGTCTTGTATAGGTGACTTCCAAGTCAGCCATATTGCTTGGGGGACATTGTGCTGGTTGCCATGTTCTATAGGTGACTTCCAAGTCAGCCATATTGCTTGGGGGACATTGTGCTGGTGGCCATGTTCTATAGGTGACTTCCAAGTCAGCCATATTGCTTGGGGGACATTGTGCTGGTTGCCATGTTGTATAGGTGACTTCCAAGTCAGCCATATTGCATGGGGGACATTGTGCTGGTTGTGTTGTTTAGGTGACTTCCAAATCAGCCATATTGCATGGGGGACATTGTGCTGGTTGTATTGTATAGTTGACTTCCAAGTCAGCCATATTGCATGGGGGACATTGTGCTGGTTGCCATGTTGTATAGGTGACTTCCAAGTCAGCCATATTGCATGGGGGACATTGTGCTGGTGGCCATGTTCTATAGGTGACTTCCAAGTCAGCCATATTGCATTTGGGACATTGTGCTGGTTGTATTGTATAGGTGACTTCCAAGTCAGCCATATTGCATGGGGGACATTGTGCTGGTTGTGTTGTATAGGTGACTTCCAAATCAGCCATATTGCATGGGGGACATTGTGCTGGTTGTATTGTATAGGTGACTTCCAAGTCAGCCATATTGCATGGGGGACATTGTGCTGGTTGTCTTGTATAGGTGACTTCCAAGTCAGCCATATTGCTTGGGGGACATTGTGCTGGTGGCCATGTTCTATATGTGACTTCCAAGTCAGCCATATTGCATGGGGGACATTGTGCTGGTTGCCATGTCCTATAGGTGACTTCCAAGTCAGCCATATTGCATGGGGGATATTGTGCTGGTTGTCTTGTATAGGTGACTTCCAAGTCAGCCATATTGCTTGGGGGACATTGTGCTGGTTGCCATGTTCTATAGGTGACTTCCAAGTCAGCCATATTGCTTGGGGGACATTGTGCTGGTGGCCATGTTCTATAGGTGACTTCCAAGTCAGCCATATTGCTTGGGGGACATTGTGCTGGTTGCCATGTTGTATAGGTGACTTCCAAGTCAGCCATATTGCATGGGGGACATTGTGCTGGTGGCCATGTTCTATAGGTGACTTCCAAGTCAGCCATATTGCATGGGGGACATTGTGCTGGTTGCCATGTTGTATAGGTGACTTCCAAGTCAGCCATATTGCATGGGGGACATTGTGCTGGTTGTATTGTATAGGTGACTTCCAAGTCAGCCATATTGCATGGGGGACATTGTGCTGGTTGCCATGTCCTATAGGTGACTTCCAAGTCAGCCATATTGCATGGGGGAAAATGTGCTGGTTGTCTTGTATAGGTGACTTCCAAGTCAGCCATATTGCTTGGGGGACATTGTGCTGGTTGCCATGTTCTATAGGTGACTTCCAAGTCAGCCATATTGCATGGGGGACATTGTGCTGGTGGCCATGTTCTATAGGTGACTTCCAAGTCAGCCATATTGCATTTGGGACATTGTGCTGGTTGTATTGTATAGGTGACTTCCAAGTCAGCCATATTGCATGGGGGACATTGTGCTGGTTGTATTGTATAGGTGACTTCCAAGTGAGCCATATTGCTTGGGGAACATTGTGCTGGTGGCCATGTTCTATAGGTGACTTCCAAGTCAGCCATATTGCATGGGGGACATTGTGCTGGTTGCCATGTCCTATAGGTGACGTCCAAGTCAGCCATATTGCATGGGGGACATTGTGCTGGTTGCCATGTTGTATAGGTGACTTCCAAGTCAGCCATATTGCATGGGGGACATTGTGCTGGTGGCCATGTTATATAGGTGACTTCCAAGTCAGCCATATTGCATGGGGGACATTGTGCTGGTTGCCATGTTGTATAGGTGACTTCCAAGTCAGCCATATTGCATGGGGGACATTGTGCTGGTTGTATTGTATAGGTGACTTCCAAGTCAGCCATATTGCATGGGGGACATTGTGCTGGTTGCCATGTCCTATAGGTGACTTCCAAGTCAGCCATATTGCATGGGGGAAAATGTGCTGGTTGTCTTGTATAGGTGACTTCCAAGTCAGCCATATTGCTTGGGGGACATTGTGCTGGTTGCCATGTTCTATAGGTGACTTCCAAGTCAGCCATATTGCATGGGGGACATTGTGCTGGTGGCCATGTTCTATAGGTGACTTCCAAGTCAGCCATATTGCATTTGGGACATTGTGCTGGTTGTATTGTATAGGTGACTTCCAAGTCAGCCATATTGCATGGGGGACATTGTGCTGGTTGTATTGTATAGGTGACTTCCAAGTGAGCCATATTGCTTGGGGAACATTGTGCTGGTGGCCATGTTCTATAGGTGACTTCCAAGTCAGCCATATTGCATGGGGGACATTGTGCTGGTTGCCATGTCCTATAGGTGACTTCCAAGTCAGCCATATTGCATGGGGGACATTGTGCTGGTTGTATTGTATAGGTGACTTCCAAGTCAGCCATATTGCTTGGGGGACATTGTGCTGGTGGCCATGTTCTATAGGTGACTTCGAAGTCAGCCATATTGCTTGGGGGACATTGTGCTGGTTGTATTGTATAGGTGACTTCCAAGTCAGCCATATTGCATGGGGGACATTGTGCTGGTTGTATTGTATAGGTGACTTCCAAGTCAGCCATATTGCATGGGGGACATTGTGCTGGTGGCCATGTCCTATAGGTGACTTCCAAGTCAGCCATATTGCATGGGGGACATTGTGCTGGTTGTCTTGTATAGGTGACTTCCAAGTCAGCCATATTGCTTGGGGGACATTGTGCTGGTTGTATTGTATAGGTGACTTCCAAGTCAGCCATATTGCATGGGGGAAATTGTGCTCGTTGCCATGTTGTATAGGTGACTTCCAAGTCAGTCATATTGCATGGGGGACATTGTGCTGGTGGCCATGTTCTATAGGTGATTTCCAAGTCAGCCATATTGCATTTGGGACATTGTGCTGATTGTCTTGTATAGGTGACTTCCAAGTCAGCCATATTGCATGGGGGACATTGTGCTGGTTGTGTTGTATAGGTGACTTCCAAATCAGCCATATTGCATGGGGGACATTGTGCTGGTTGTATTGTATAGGTGACTTCCAAGTCAGCCATATTGCATGGGGGACATTGTGCTGGTTGTCTTGTATAGGTGACTTCCAAGTCAGCCATATTGCTTGGGGGACATTGTGCTGGTTGTATTGTATAGGTGACTTCCAAGTCAGCCATATTGCATGGGGGACATTGTGCTGGTTGCCATGTTGTATAGGTGACTTCCAAGTCAGCCATATTGAATGGGGGACATTGTGCTGGTGGCCATGTTCTATAGGTGACTTCCAAGTCAGCCATATTGCATGGGGGACATTGTGCTGGTTGTCTTGTATAGGTGACTTCCAAGTCAGCCATATTGCTTGGGGGACATTGTGCTGGTTGCCATGTTCTATAGGTGACTTCCAAGTCAGCAATATTGCTTGGGGGACATTGTGCTGGTGGCCATGTTCTATAGGTGACTTCGAAGTCAGCCATATTGCTTGGGGGACATTGTGCTGGTTGTATTGTATAGGTGACTTCCAAGTCAGCCATATTGCATGGGGGACATTGTGCTGGTTGTATTGTATAGGTGACTTCCAAGTCAGCCATATTGCATGGGGGACATTGTGCTGGTGGCCATGTCCTATAGGTGACTTCCAAGTCAGCCATATTGCATGGGGGACATTGTGCTGGTTGTCTTGTATAGGTGACTTCCAAGTCAGCCATATTGCTTGGGGGACATTGTGCTGGTTGTATTGTATAGGTGACTTCCAAGTCAGCCATATTGCATGGGGGAAATTGTGCTGGTTGCCATGTTGTATAGGTGACTTCCAAGTCAGCCATATTGCATGGGGGACATTGTGCTGGTGGCCATGTTCTATAGGTGACTTCCAAGTCAGCCATATTGCATTTGGGACATTGTGCTGATTGTCTTGTATAGGTGACTTCCAAGTCAGCCATATTGCATGAGGGACATTGTGCTGGTTGTGGTGTATAGGTGACTTCCAAATCAGCCATATTGCATGGGGGACATTGTGCTGGTTGTATTGTATAGGTGACTTCCAAGTCAGCCATATTGCATGGGGGACATTGTGCTGGTTGTCTTGTATAGGTGACTTCCAAGTCAGCCATATTGCTTGGGGGACATTGTGCTGGTTGTATTGTATAGGTGACTTCCAAGTCAGCCATATTGCATGGGGGACATTGTGCTTGTTGCCATGTTGTATAGGTGACTTCCAAGTCAGCCATATTGAATGGGGGACATTGTGCTGGTGGCCATGTTCTATAGGTGACTTCCAAGTCAGCCATATTGCATTTGGGACATTGTGCTGGTTGTATTGTATAGGTGACTTCCAAGTCAGCCATATTGCATGGGGGACATTGTGCTGGTTGTATTGTATAGGTGACTTCCAAGTCAGCCATATTGCATGGGGGAAATTGTGCTGGTTGTATTGTATAGGTGACTTCCAAGTCAGCCATATTGCATGGGGGACATTGTGCTGGTTGCCATGTTGTATAGGTGACTTCCAAGTCAGCCATATTGCATGGGGGACATTGTGCTTGTGGCCATGTTCTATAGGTGACTTCCAAGTCAGCCATATTGCATTTGGGACATTGTGCTGGTTGTCTTGTATAGGTGACTTCCAAGTCAGCCATATTGCTTGGGGGACATTGTGCTGGTTGCCATGTCCTATAGGTGACTTCCAAGTCAGCCATATTGCATGGGGGACATTGTGCTGGTTGTCTTGTATAGGTGACTTCCAAGTCAGCCATATTGCATGGGGGACATTGTGCTGGTTGCCATGTTGTATAGGTGACTTCCAAGTCAGCCATATTGCATGGGGGACATTGTGCTGGTGGCCATGTTCTATAGGTGACTTCCAAGTCAGCCATATTGCATTTGGGACATTGTGCTGGTTGTCTTGTATAGGTGACTTCCAAGTCAGCCATATTGCATGGGTGACATTGTGCTGGTTGTGTTGTATAGGTGACTTCCAAATCAGCCATATTGCATGGGGGACATTGTGCTGGTTGTATTGTATAGGTGACTTCCAAGTCAGCCATATTGCATGGGGGACATTGTGCTGGTTGTCTTGTATAGGTGACTTCCAAGTCAGCCATATTGCTTGGGGGACATTGTGCTGGTTGTATTGTATAGGTGACTTCCAAGTCAGCCATATTGCATGGGGGAAATTGTGCTGGTTGCCATGTTGTATAGGTGACTTTCAAGTCAGCCATATTGCATGGGGGACATTGTGCTGGTGGCCATGTTCTATAGGTGACTTCCAAGTCAGCCATATTGCATTTGGGACATTGTGCTGATTGTCTTGTATAGGTGACTTCCAAGTCAGCCATATTGCATGGGGGACATTGTGCTGGTTGTGTTGTATAGGTGACTTCCAAATCAGCCATATTGCATGGGGGACATTGTGCTGGTGGCCATGTCCTATAGGTGACTTCCAAGTCAGCCATATTGCATGGGGGACATTGTGCTGGTTGTCTTGTATAGGTGACTTCCAAGTCAGCCATATTGCTTGGGGGACATTGTGCTGGTTGTATTGTATAGGTGACTTCCAAGTCAGCCATATTGCATGGGGGACATTGTGCTGGTTACCATGTTGTATAGGTGACTTCCAAGTCAGCCATATTGAATGGGGGACATTGTGCTGGTGGCCATGTTCTATAGGTGACTTCCAAGTCAGCCATATTGCATTTGGGACATTGTGCTGGTTGTATTGTATAGGTGACTTCCAAGTCAGCCATATTGCATGGGGGACATTGTGCTGGTTGTATTGTATAGGTGACTTCCAATTCAGCCATATTGCATGGGGGAAATTGTGCTGGTTGTATTGTATAGGTGACTTCCAAGTCAGCCATATTGCATGGGGGACATTGTGCTGGTTGCCATGTTGTATAGGTGACTTCCAAGTCAGCCATATTGCATGGGGGACATTGTGCTGGTGGCCATGTTCTATAGGTGACTTCCAAGTCAGCCATATTGCATTTGGGACATTGTGCTGGTTGTCTTGTATAGGTGACTTCCAAGTCAGCCATATTGCTTGGGGGACATTGTGCTGGTTGCCATGTCCTATAGGTGACTTCCAAGTCAGCCATATTGCATGGGGGACATTGTGCTGGTTGTCTTGTATAGGTGACTTCCAAGTCAGCCATATTGCATGGGGGACATTGTGCTGGTTGCCATGTTGTATAGGTGACTTCCAAGTCAGCCATATTGCATTTGGGACATTGTGCTGGTTGTCTTGTATAGGTGACTTCCAAGTCAGCCATATTGCATGGGGGACATTGTGCTGGTTGTGTTGTATAGGTGACTTCCAAATCAGCCATATTGCATGGGGGACATTGTGCTGGTTGTATTGTATAGGTGACTTCCAAGTCAGCCATATTGCATGGGGGACATTGTGCTGGTTGTCTTGTATAGGTGACTTCCAAGTCAGCCATATTGCTTGGGGGACATTGTGCTGGTTGTATTGTATAGGTGACTTCCAAGTCAGCCATATTGCATGGGGGACATTGTGCTGGTTGCCATGTTGTATAGGTGACTTCCAAGTCAGCCATATTGCATGGGGGACATTGTGCTGGTGGCCATGTTCTATAGGTGACTTCCAAGTCAGCCATATTGCTTGGGGGACATTGTGCTGGTGGCCATGTTCTATAGGTGACTTCCAAGTCAGCCATATTGCTTGGGGGACATTGTGCTGGTTGCCATGTTGTATAGGTGACTTCCAAGTCAGCCATATTGCTTGGGGGACATTGTGCTGGTGGCCATGTTCTATAGGTGACTTCCAAGTCAGCCATATTGCTTGGGGGACATTGTGCTGGTTGCCATGTTGTATAGGTGACTTCCAAGTCAGCCATATTGCATGGGGGACATTGTGCTGGTGGCCATGTTCTATAGGTGACTTCCAAGTCAGCCATATTGCATGGGGGACATTGTGCTGGTTGCCATGTTGTATAGGTGACTTCCAAGTCAGCCATATTGCATGGGGGACATTGTGCTGGTGGCCATGTTCTATAGGTGACTTCCAAGTCAGACATATTGCATGGGGGACATTGTGCTGGTTGTCTTGTATAGGTGACTTCCAAGTCAGCCATATTGCATGGGGGACATTGTGCTGGTTGTGTTGTATAGGTGACTTCCAAATCAGCCATATTGCATTGGGGACATTGTGCTGGTTGTATTGTATAGGTGACTTCCAAGTCAGCCATATTGCATGGGGGACATTGTGCTGGTTGTATTGTATAGGTGACTTCCAAGTCAGCCATATTGCATGGGGGACATTGTGCTGGTGGCCATGTCCTATAGGTGACTTCCAAGTCAGCCATATTGCATGGGGGGCATTGTGCTGGTTGTCTTGTATAGGTGACTTCCAAGTCAGCCATATTGCTTGGGGGACATTGTGCTGGTTGTATTGTATAGGTGACTTCCAAGTCAGCCATATTGCATGGGGGACATTGTGCTGGTTGCCATGTTGTATAGGTGACTTCCAAGTCAGCCATATTGCATGGGGGACATTGTGCTGGTGGCCATGTTCTATAGGTGACTTCCAAGTCAGCCATATTGCATTTGGGACATTGTGCTGGTTGTCTTGTATAGGTGATTTCCAAGTCAGCCATATTGCATGGGAGACATTGTGCTGGTTGTGTTGTATAGGTGACTTCCAAATCAGCCATATTGCATGGGGGACATTCTGCTGGTTGTATTGTATAGGTGACTTCCAAGTCAGCCATATTGCATGGGGGACATTGTGCTGGTTGTCTTGTATAGGTGACTTCCAAGTCAGCCATATTGCTTGGGGGACATTGTGCTGGTTGTATTGTATAGGTGACTTCCAAGTCAGCCAAATTGCATGGGGGACATTGTGCTGGTTGCCATGTTGTATAGGTGACTTCCAAGTCAGCCATATTGCATGGGGGACATTGTGCTGGTTGTATTGTATAGGTGACTTCCAAGTCAGCCATATTGCATGGGGGACATTGTGCTGGTTGCCATGTCCTATAGGTGACTTCCAAGCCAGCCATATTGCATGGGGGAAATTGTGCTGGTTGTCTTGTATAGGTGACTTCCAAGTCAGCCATATTGCTTGGGGGACATTGTGCTGGTTGCCATGTTCTATAGGTGACTTCCAAGTCAGCCATATTGCATGGGGGAAATTGTGCTGGTTGTCTTGTATAGGTGACTTCCAAGTCAGCCATATTGCTTGGGGGACATTGTGCTGGTTGCCATGTTCTATAGGTGACTTCCAAGTCAGCCATATTGCATGGGGGACATTGTGCTGGTGGCCATGTTCTATAGGTGACTTCCAAGTCAGCCATATTGCATGGGGGACATTGTGCTGGTTGTCTTGTATAGGTGACTTCCAAGTCAGCCATATTGCATGGGAGACATTGTGCTGGTGGCCATGTTCTATAGGTGACTTCCAAGTCAGCCATATTGCTTGGGGGACATTGTGCTGGTTGTATTGTATAGGTGACTTCCAAGTCAGCCATATTGCATGGGGGACATTGTGCTGGTTGCCATGTTGTATAGGTGACTTCCAAGTGAGCCATATTGCTTGGGGGACATTGTGCTGGTTGTGTTGTATAGGTGACTTCCAAGTCAGCCGTGTTGCATGGGGGAGATTGTGCTGGTTGTCTTGTATAGGTGACTTCCAAGTCAGCCATATTGCTTGGGGGACATTGTGCTGGTGGCCATGTTCTATAGGTGACTTCCAAGTCAGCCATATTGCTTGGGGGACATTGTGCCGGTTGCCATGTTGTATAGGTGACTTCCAAGTCAGCCATATTGCATGGGGGACATTGTGCTGGTGGCCATGTTCTATAGGTGACTTCCAAGTCAGCCATATTGCATTTGGGACATTGTGCTAGTTGTCTTGTATAGGTGAGCATGGGGGACATTGTGCTGGTTGCCATGTCCTATAGGTGACTTCCAAGTCAGCCATATTGCATGGGGGACATTGTGCTGGTTGCCATGTTGTATAGGTGACTTCCAAGTGAGCCATATTGCTTGGGGGACATTGTGCTGGTTGTGTTGTATAGGTGACTTCCAAGTCAGCCATATTGCATTGGGGACATTGTGCTGGTTGTCTTGTATAGGTGACTTCCAAGTGAGCCGTGTTGCATGGGGGACATTGTGCTGGTTGTATTGTATAGGTGACTTCCAAGTTAGCCATATTGCATGGGGGACATTGTGCTGGTGGCCATGTTGTAAAGGTGACTTCCAAGTCAGCCATATTGCATGGGGGACATTGTGCTGGTTGCCATGTTGTATAGGTGACTTCCAAGTCAGCCATATTGCATGGGGGACATTGTACTGGTTGCCATGTTGTATAGGTGATTTCCAAGTCAGCCATATTGCATGGGGGAAATTGTGCTGGTTGTCTTGTATAGGTGACTTCCAAGTCAGCCATATTGCATGGGGGACATTGTGCTGGTTGTATTGTATAGGTGACTTCCAAGTCAGCCATATTGCATGGGGGACATTGTGCTGGTTGTATTGTATAGGTGACTTCCAAGTGAGCCATATTGCTTGGGGGACATTGTGCTGGTGGCCATGTTGTATAGGTGACTTCCAAGTCAGCCATATTGCTTGGGGGACATTGTGCTGGTTGCCATGTTCTATAGGTGACTTCCAAGTCAGCCATATTGCATGGGGGACATTGTGCTGGTTGTGTTGTATAGGTGACTTCCAAGTCAGCCATATTGCATGGGGGACATTGTGCTGGTTGTGTTGTATAGGTGACTTCCAAGTCAGCCATATTGCATGGGGGACATTGTGCTGGTTGTATTGCATAGGTGACTTCCAAGTCAGCCATATTGCATGGGGGACATTGTGCTGGTTGTATTGTATAGGTGACTTCCAAGTGAGCCATATTGCTTGGGGGACATTGTGCTGGTGGCCATGTTGTATAGGTGACTTCCAAGTCAGCCATATTGCTTGGGGGACATTGTGCTGGTTGCCATGTTCTATAGGTGACTTCCAAGTCAGCCATATTGCATGGGGGACATTGTGCTGGTTGTGTTGTATAGGTGACTTCCAAGTCAGCCATATTGCATGGGGGACATTGTGCTGGTTGTGTTGTATAGGTGACTTCCAAGTCAGCCATATTGCATGGGGGACATTGTGCTGGTTGTATTGCATAGGTGACTTCCAAGTCAGCCATATTGCATGGGGGACATTGTGCTGGTTGCCATGTTGTATAGGTGACTTCCAAGTCAGCCATATTGCATGGGGGACATTGTGCTGGTGGCCATGTTCTATAGGTGACTTCCAAGTCAGCCATATTGCATGGGGCACATTGTGCTGGTTGTCTTGTATAGGTGACTTTCAAGTCAGCCATATTGCATGGGGGACATTGTGCTGGTTGTGTTGTATAGGTGACTTACAAATCAGCCATATTGCATGGGGGACATTGTGCTGGTTGTATTGTATAGGTGACTTCCAAGTCAGCCATATTGCATGGGGGACATTGTGCTGGTTGTCTTGTATAGGTGACTTCCAAGTCAGCCGTGTTGCATGGGGGACATTGTGCTGGTGGCCATGTTCTATAGGTGACTTCCAAGTCAGCCATATTGCATGGGGGAAATTGTGCTGGTTGCCATGTTGTATAGGTGACTTCCAAGTCAGCCATATTGCATGGGGGACATTGTGCTGGAGGCCATGTTCTATAGGTGACTTCCAAGTCAGCCATATTGCATGGGGACATTGTGCTGGTTGTCTTGTATAGGTGACTTCCAAGTCAGCCATATTGCATGGGGGACATTGTGCTGGTTGCCATGTTGTATAAGTGACTTCCAAGTCAGCCATATTGCATGGGGGACATTGTGCTGGTTGCCATGTTGTATAGGTGACTTCCAAGTCAGCCATATTGCATGGGGGACATTGTGCTGGTTGTGTTGTATAGGTGACTTCCAAGTCAGCCATATTGCATGGGGGACATTGTGCTGGTTGTATTGTATAGGTGAGTTCCAAGTCAGCCATATTGCATGGGGGACATTGTGCTGGTTGTATTGTATAGGTGACTTCCAAGTGAGCCATATTGCTTGGGGGACATTGTGCTGGTGGCCATGTTGTATAGGTGATTTCCAAGTCAGCCATATTGCTTGGGGGACATTGTGCTGGTTGCCATGTTCTATAGGTGACTTCCAAGTCAGCCATATTGCATGGGGGACATTGTGCTGGTTGTGTTGTATAGGTGACTTCCAAGTCAGCCATATTGCATGGGGGACATTGTGCTGGTTGTGTTGTATAGGTGACTTCCAAGTCAGCCATATTGCATGGGGGACATTGTGCTGGTTGTATTGCATAGGTGACTTCCAAGTCAGCCATATTGCATGGGGGACATTGTGCTGGTTGCCATGTTGTATAGGTGACTTCCAAGTCAGCCATATTGCATTGGGGACATTGTGCTGGTGGCCATGTTCTATAGGTGACTTCCAAGTCAGCAATATTGCATTTGGGACATTGTGCTGGTTGTCTTGTATAGGTGACTTCCAAGTCAGCCATATTGCATGGGGGACATTGTGCTGGTTGTGTTGTATGGGTGACTTCCAAATCAGCCATATTGCATGGGGGACATTGTGCTGGTTGTATTGTATAGGTGACTTCCAAGTCAGCCATATTGCATGGGGGACATTGTGCTGGTTGTCTTGTATAGGTGACTTCCAAGTCAGCCATAATGCTTGGGGGACATTGTGCTGGTTGTATTGTATAGGTGACTTCCAAGTCAGCCATATTGCATGTGGGACATTGTGCTGGTTGCCATGTTGTATAGGTGACTTCCAAGTCAGCCATATTGCATGGGGGACATTGTGCTGGTGGCCATGTTCTATAGGTGACTTCCAAGTCAGCCATATTGCATTTGGGACATTGTGCTGGTTGTCTTGTATAGGTGACTTCCAAGTCAGCCATATTGCTTGGGGGACATTGTGCTGGTTGCCATGTCCTATAGGTGACTTCCAAGTCAGCCATATTGCATGGGGGACATTGTGCTGGTTGTCTTGTATAGGTGACTTCCAAGTCAGCCATATTGCATGGGGGACATTGTGCTGGTTGCCATGTTGTATAGGTGACTTCCAAGTCAGCCATATTGCATGGGGGACATTGTGCTGGTTGCCATGTTGTATAGGTGACTTCCAAGTGAGCAATATTGCTTGGGGGACATTGTGCTGGTTGTGTTGTATAGGTGACTTCCAAGTCAGCCATATTGCATGGGGGACATTGTGCTGGTTGTCTTGTATAGGTGACTTCCAAGTCAGCCGTGTTGCATGGGGGACATTGTGCTGGTGGCCATGTTCTATAGGTGACTTCCAAGTCAGCCATATTGCATGGGGGACATTGTGCTGGTTGCCATGTTGTATAGGTGACTTCCAAGTCAGCCATATTGCTTGGGGGACATTGTGCTGGTTGCCATGTTCTATAGGTGACTTCCAAGTGAGCCATATTGCTTGGGGGACATTGTGCTGGTTGCCATGTTGTATAGGTGACTTCCAAGTCAGCCATATTGCATGGGGGACATTGTGCTGGTGGCCATGTTCTATAGGTGACTTCCAAGTCAGCCACATTGCATGGGGGACATTGTGCTGGTTTCTTGTATAGGTGACTTCCAAGTCAGCCATATTGCATGGGGGTCATTGTGCTGGTTGCCATGTTGTATAGGTGACTTCCAAGTCAGCCATATTGCATGGGGGACATTGTGCTGGTTGCCATGTTGTATAGGTGACTTCCAAGTCAGCCATATTGCATGGGGGACATTGTGCTAAATGCCATGTTGTATAGGTGACTTCCAAGTGAGCCATATTGCATGGGGGACATTGTGCTGGTTGTGTTGTATAGGTGACTTCCAAGTCAGCCATATTGCATGGGGGACATTGTGCTGGTTGTGTTGTATGGGTGACTTCCAAGTCAGCCATATTGCATGGGGGACATTGTGCTGGTTGTATTGTATAGGTGACTTCCAAGTCAGCCATATTGCATGGGGGACATTGTGCTGGTTGTATTGTATAGGTGACTTCCAAGTGAGCCATATTGCTTGGGGGACATTGTGCTGGTGGCCATGTTCTATAGGTGACTTCCAAGTCAGCCATATTGCATGGCGGACATTGTGCTGGTTGCCATGTCCTATAGGTGACTTCCAAGTCAGCCATATTGCATGGGGGACATTGTGCTGGTTGCCATGTTGTATAGGTGACTTCCAAGTGAGCCATATTGCTTGGGGGACATTGTGCTGGTTGTGTTGTATAGGTGACTTCCAAGTCAGCCATATTGCATGGGGGACATTGTGCTGGTTGTCTTGTATAGGTGACTTCCAAGTCAGCCGTGTTGCATGGGGGACATTGTGCTGGTTGTATTGTATAGGTGACTTCCAAGTTAGCCATATTGCATGGGGGACATTGTGCTGGTGGCCATGTTGTAAAGGTGACTTCCAAGTCAGCCATATTGCATGGGGGACATTGTGCTGGTTGCCATGTTGTATAGGTGACTTCCAAGTCAGCCATATTGCATGGGGGACATTGTACTGGTTGCCATGTTGTATAGGTGATTTCCAAGTCAGCCATATTGCATGGGGGAATTTGTGCTGGTTGTCTTGTATAGGTGACTTTTAAGTCAGCCATATTGCTTGGGGGACATTGTGCTGGTTGCCATGTTCTATAGGTGACTTCCAAGTCAGCCATATTGCTTGGGGGACATTGTGCTGGTTGCCATGTTGTATAGGTGACTTCCAAGTCAGCCATATTGCTTGGGGGACATTGTGCTGGTTGCCATGTTGTATAGGTGACTTCCAAGTCAGCCATATTGCATGGGGGACATTGTGCTGGTGGCCATGTTCTATAGGTGACTTCCAAGTCAGCCATATTGCATGGGGGACATTGTGCTGGTTGTGTTGTATAGGTGACTTCCAAGTCAGCCATATTGCATGGGGGACATTGTGCTGGTTGTGTTGTATAGGTGACTTCCAAGTCAGCCATATTGCATGGGGGACATTGTGCTGGTTGTATTGCATAGGTGACTTCCAAGTCAGCCATATTGCATGGGGGACATTGTGCTGGTTGCCATGTTGTATAGGTGACTTCCAAGTCAGCCATATTGCATGGGGGACATTGTGCTGGTGGCCATGTTCTATAGGTGACTTCCAAGTCAGCCATATTGCATGGGGGACATTGTGCTGGTTGTCTTGTATAGGTGACTTTCAAGTCAGCCATATTGCATGGGGGACATTGTGCTGGTTGTGTTGTATAGGTGACTTACAAATCAGCCATATTGCATGGGGGACATTGTGCTGGTTGTATTGTATAGGTGACTTCCAAGTCAGCCATATTGCATGGGGGACATTGTGCTGGTTGCCTTGTATAGGTGACTTCCAAGTCAGCCGTGTTGCATGGGGGACATTGTGCTGGTGGCCATGTTCTATAGGTGACTTCCAAGTCAGCCATATTGCATGGGGGACATTGTGCTGGTTGCCATGTTGTATAGGTGACTTCCAAGTCAGCCATATTGCATGGGGGACATTGTGCTGGAGGCCATGTTCTATAGGTGACTTCCAAGTCAGCCATATTGCATGGGGACATTGTGCTGGTTGTCTTGTATAGGTGACTTCCAAGTCAGCCATATTGCATGGGGGACATTGTGCTGGTTGCCATGTTGTATAGGTGACTTCCAAGTCAGCCATATTGCATGGGGGACATTGTGCTGGTTGCCATGTTGTATAGGTGACTTCCAAGTCAGCCATATTGCATGGGGAACATTGTGCTGGTTGTGTTGTATAGGTGACTTCCAAGTCAGCCATATTGCATGGGGGACATTGTGCTGGTTGTATTGTATAGGTGAGTTCCAAGTCAGCCATATTGCATGGGGGACATTGTGCTGGTTGTATTGTATAGGTGACTTCCAAGTGAGCCATATTGCTTAGGGGACATTGTGCTGGTGGCCATGTTGTATAGGTGACTTCCAAGTCAGCCATATTGCTTGGGGGACATTGTGCTGGTTGCCATGTTCTATAGGTGACTTCCAAGTCTGCCATATTGCATGGGGGACATTGTGCTGGTTGTGTTGTATAGGTGACTTCCAAGTCAGCCATATTGCATGGGGGACATTGTGCTGGTTGTGTTGTATAGGTGACTTCCAAGTCAGCCATATTGCATGGGGGACATTGTGCTGGTTGTATTGCATAGGTGACTTCCAAGTCAGCCATATTGCATGGGGGACATTGTGCTGGTTGCCATGTTGTATAGGTGACTTCCAACTCAGCCATATTGCATTGGGGACATTGTGCTGGTGGCCATGTTCTATAGGTGACTTCCAAGTCAGCCATATTGCATTTGGGACATTGTGCTGGTTGTCTTGTATAGGTGACTTCCAAGTCAGCCATATTGCATGGGGGACATTGTGCTGGTTGTGTTGTATAGGTGACTTCCAAGTCAGCCATATTGCATGGGGGACATTGTGCTGGTTGTATTGCATAGGTGACTTCCAAGTCAGCCATATTGCATGGGGGACATTGTGCTGGTTGCCATGTTGTATAGGTGACTTCCAAGTCAGCCATATTGCATGGGGGACATTGTGCTGGTGGCCATGTTCTATAGGTGACTTCCAAGTCAGCCATATTGCATGGGGGACATTGTGCTGGTTGTCTTGTATAGGTGACTTTCAAGTCAGCCATATTGCATGGGGGACATTGTGCTGGTTGTGTTGTATAGGTGACTTACAAATCAGCCATATTGCATGGGGGACATTGTGCTGGTTGTATTGTATAGGTGACTTCCAAGTCAGCCATATTGCATGGGGGACATTGTGCTGGTTGCCTTGTATAGGTGACTTCCAAGTCAGCCGTGTTGCATGGGGGACATTGTGCTGGTGGCCATGTTCTATAGGTGACTTCCAAGTCAGCCATATTGCATGGGGGACATTGTGCTGGTTGCCATGTTGTATAGGTGACTTCCAAGTCAGCCATATTGCATGGGGGACATTGTGCTGGAGGCCATGTTCTATAGGTGACTTCCAAGTCAGCCATATTGCATGGGGACATTGTGCTGGTTGTCTTGTATAGGTGACTTCCAAGTCAGCCATATTGCATGGGGGACATTGTGCTGGTTGCCATGTTGTATAGGTGACTTCCAAGTCAGCCATATTGCATGGGGGACATTGTGCTGGTTGCCATGTTGTATAGGTGACTTCCAAGTCAGCCATATTGCATGGGGGACATTGTGCTGGTTGTGTTGTATAGGTGACTTCCAAGTCAGCCATATTGCATGGGGGACATTGTGCTGGTTGTATTGTATAGGTGAGTTCCAAGTCAGCCATATTGCATGGGGGACATTGTGCTGGTTGTATTGTATAGGTGACTTCCAAGTGAGCCATATTGCTTAGGGGACATTGTGCTGGTGGCCATGTTGTATAGGTGACTTCCAAGTCAGCCATATTGCTTGGGGGACATTGTGCTGGTTGCCATGTTCTATAGGTGACTTCCAAGTCTGCCATATTGCATGGGGGACATTGTGCTGGTTGTGTTGTATAGGTGACTTCCAAGTCAGCCATATTGCATGGGGGACATTGTGCTGGTTGTGTTGTATAGGTGACTTCCAAGTCAGCCATATTGCATGGGGGACATTGTGCTGGTTGTATTGCATAGGTGACTTCCAAGTCAGCCATATTGCATGGGGGACATTGTGCTGGTTGCCATGTTGTATAGGTGACTTCCAAGTCAGCCATATTGCATTGGGGACATTGTGCTGGTGGCCATGTTCTATAGGTGACTTCCAAGTCAGCCATATTGCATTTGGGACATTGTGCTGGTTGTCTTGTATAGGTGACTTCCAAGTCAGCCATATTGCATGGGGGACATTGTGCTGGTTGTGTTGTATAGGTGACTTCCAAATCAGCCATATTGCATGGGGGACATTGTGCTGGTTGTATTGTATAGGTGACTTCCAAGTCAGCCATATTGCATGGGGGACATTGTGCTGGTTGTCTTGTATAGGTGACTTCCAAGTCAGCCATAATGCTTGGGGGACATTGTGCTGGTTGTATTGTATAGGTGACTTCCAAGTCAGCCATATTGCATGGGGGACATTGTGCTGGTTGCCATGTTGTATAGGTGACTTCCAAGTCAGCCATATTGCATGGGGGACATTGTGCTGGTGGCCATGTTCTATAGGTGACTTCCAAGTCAGCCATATTGCATTTGGGACATTGTGCTGGTTGTCTTGTATAGGTGACTTCCAAGTCAGCCATATTGCTTGGGGGACATTGTGCTGGTGGCCATGTTGTAAAGGTGACTTCCAAGTCAGCCATATTGCATGGGGGACATTGTGCTGGTTGCCATGTTGTATAGGTGACTTCCAAGTCAGCCATATTGCATGGGGGATATTGTACTGGTTGCCATGTTGTATAGGTGATTTCCAAGTCAGCCATATTGCATGGGGGAAATTGTGCTGGTTGTCTTGTATAGGTGACTTTTAAGTCAGCCATATTGCTTGGGGGACATTGTGCTGGTTGCCATGTTCTATAGGTGACTTCCAAGTCAGCCATATTGCTTGGGGGACATTGTGCTGGTTGCCATGTTGTATAGGTGACTTCCAAGTCAGCCATATTGCTTGGGGGACATTGTGCTGGTTGCCATGTTGTATAGGTGACTTCCAAGTCAGCCATATTGCATGGGGGACATTGTGCTGGTGGCCATGTTCTATAGGTGACTTCCAAGTCAGCCATATTGCATGGGGGACATTGTGCTGGTTGTCTTGTATAGGTGACTTCCAAGTCAGACATATTGCATGGGGGACATTGTGCTGGTTGTGTTGTATAGGTGACTTCCAAATCAGCCATATTGCATGGGGGACATTGTTCTGGTTGTATTGTATAGGTGACTTCCAAGTCAGCCATATTGCATGGGGGACATTGTGCTGGCGGCCATGTTCTATAGGTGACTTCCAAGTCAGCCATATTGCATTTGGGACATTGTGCTGGTTGTCTTGTATAGGTGACTTCCAAGTCAGCCATATTGCATGGGGGACATTGTGCTGGTTGTATTGTATAGGTGACTTCCAAGTCAGCCATATTGCTTGGGGGACATTGTGCTGGTTGTATTGTATAGGTGACTTCCAAGTCAGCCATATTGCATAGGAGACATTGTGCTGGTTGCCATGTTGTATAGGTGACTTCCAAGTCAGCCATATTGCATGGGGGACATTGTGCTGGTGGCCATGTTCTATAGGTGACTTCCAAGTCAGCCATATTGCATTTGGGACATTGTGCTGGTTGTATTGTATAGGTGACTTCCAAGTCAGCCATATTGCATGGGGGACATTGTTCTGGTTGTATTGTATAGGTGACTTCCAAGTCAGCCATATTGCATGGGGGACATTGTGCTGGTTGTATTGTATAGGTGACTTCCAAGTCAGCCATATTGCATGGGGGACATTGTGCTGGTGGCCATGTCCTATAGGTGACTTCCAAGTCAGCCATATTGCATGGGGGACATTGTGCTGGTTGTCTTGTATAGGTGACTTCCAAGTCAGCCATATTGCATGGGGGACATTGTGCTGGTTGCCATGTTGTATAGGTGACTTCCAAGTCAGCCATATTGCATGGGGGACATTGTGCTGGCGGCCATGTTCTATAGGTGACTTCCAAGTCAGCCATATTGCATTTGGGACATTGTGCTGGTTGTATTGTATAGGTGACTTCCAAGTCAGCCATATTGCATGGGGGACATTGTGCTGGTGGCCATGTCCTATAGGTGACTTCCAAGTCAGCCATATTGCATGGGGGACATTGTGCTGGTTGTCTTGTATAGGTGACTTCCAAGTCAGCCATATTGCATGGGGGACATTGTGCTGGTTGCCATGTTGTATAGGTGACTTCCAAGTCAGCCATATTGCATGGGGGACATTGTGCTGGCGGCCATGTTCTATAGGTGACTTCCAAGTCAGCCATATTGCATTTGGGACATTGTGCTGGTTGTCTTGTATAAGTGACTTCCAAGTCAGCCATATTGCATGGGGGACATTGTGCTGGTTGTATTGTATAGGTGACTTCCAAATCAGCCATATTGCATGGGGGACATTGTGCTGGTGGCCATGTTCTATAGGTGACTTCCAATTCAGCCATATTGCATTTGGGACATTGTGCTGGTTGTATTGTATAGGTGACTTTCAAGTCAGCCATATTGCATGGGGGACATTGTGCTGGTTGTATTGTATAGGTGACTTCCAAGTGAGCCATATTGCTTGGGGGACATTGTGCTGGTGGCCATGTTCTATAGGTGACTTCCAAGTCAGCCATATTGCATGGGGGACATTGTGCTGGTTGCCATGTCCTATAGGTGACTTCCAAGTCAGCCATATTGCATGGGGGACATTGTGCTGGTGGCCATGTTCTATAGGTGACTTCCAAGTCAGCCATATTGCATTTGGGACATTGTGCTGGTTGTATTGTATAGGTGACTTCCAAGTCAGCCATATTGCATGGGGGACATTGTGCTGGTTGTATTGTATAGGTGACTTCCAAGTGAGCCATATTGCTTGGGGGACATTGTGCTGGTGGCCATGTTCTATAGGTGACTTCCAAGTCAGCCATATTGCATGGGGGACATTGTGCTGGTTGCCATGTCCTATAGGTGACTTCCAAGTCAGCCATATTGCATGGGGGACATTGTGCTGGTTGTCTTGTATAGGTGACTTCCAAGTCAGCCATATTGCTTGGGGGACATTGTGCTGGTTGCCATGTTCTATAGGTGACTTCCAAGTCAGCCATATTGCTTGGGGGACATTGTGCTGGTGGCCATGTTCTATAGGTGACTTCCAAGTCAGCCATATTGCTTGGGGGACATTGTGCTGGTTGTATTGTATAGGTGACTTCCAAGTCAGCCATATTGCATGGGGGACATTGTGCTGGTTGTATTGTATAGGTGACTTCCAAGTCAGCCATATTGCATGGGGGACATTGTGCTGGTGGCCATGTCCTGTAGGTGACTTCCAAGTCAGCCATATTGCATGGGGGACATTGTGCTGGTTGTCTTGTATAGGTGACTTCCAAGTCAGCCATATTGCTTGGGGGACATTGTGCTGGTTGTATTGTATAGGTGACTTCCAAGTCAGCCATATTGCATTGGGGAAATTGTGCTGGTTGCCATGTTGTATAGGTGACTTCCAAGTCAGCCATATTGCTTGGGGGACATTGTGCTGGTTGTATTGTATAGGTGACTTCCAAGTCAGCCATATTGCATGGGGGACATTATGCTGGTTGTCTTGTATAGGTGACTTCCAAGTCAGCCATATTGCATGGGGGACATTGTGCTGGTTGTATTGTATAGGTGACTTCCAAGTGAGCCATATTGCTTGGGGGACATTGTGCTGGTGGCCATGTTGTATAGGTGACTTCCAAGTCAGCCATATTGCTTGGGGGACATTGTGCTGGTTGCCATGTTCTATAGGTGACTTCCAAGTCAGCCATATTGCTTGGGGGACATTGTGCTGGTTGTATTGTATAGGTGACTTCCAAGTCAGCCATATTGCATGGGGGACATTGTGCTGGTTACCATGTCCTATAGGTGACTTCCAAGTCAGCCATATTGCATGGGGGACATTGTGCTGGTTGCCATGTTGTATAGGTGACTTCCAAGTGAGCCATATTGCTTGGGGGACATTGTGCTGGTTGTGTTGTATAGGTGAGTTCCAAGTCAGCCATATTGCATGGGGGACATTGTGCTGGTTGTCTTGTATAGGTGACTTCCAAGTCAGCCGTGTTGCATGGGGGACATTGTGCTGGTTGTCTTGTATAGGTAACTTCCAAGTCAGCCATATTGCATGGGGGACATTGTGCTGGTTGTCTTGTATAGGTGACTTCAAAGTCAGCCATATTGCATGGGGGACATTGTGCTGGTTGCCATGTTGTATAGGTGACTTCCAAGTCAGCCATATTGCATGGGGGACATTGTGCTGGCGGCCATGTTCTATAGGTAACTTCCAAGTCAGCCATATTGCATTTGTGACATTGTGCTGGTTGTCTTGTATAGGTGACTTCCAAGTCAGCCATATTGCATGGGGGACATTGTGCTGGTTGTGTTGTATAGGTGACTTCCAAATCAGCCATATTGCATGGGGGACATTGTGCTGGTTGTATTGTATAGGTGACTTCCAAGTCAGCCATATTGCATGGGGGACATTGTGCTGGTTGTCTTGTATAGGTGACTTCCAAGTCAGCCATATTGCTTGGGGGACATTGTGCTGGTTGTATTGTATAGGTGACTTCCAAGTCAGCCATATTGCATGGGGGACATTGTGCTGGTTGCCATGTTGTATAGGTGACTTCCAAGTCAGCCATATTGCATGGGGGACATTGTGCTGGTTGTATTGTATAGGTGACTTCCAAGTCAGCCATATTGCATGGGGGAAATTGTTCTGGTTGTATTGTATAGGTGACTTCCAAGTCAGCCATATTGCATGGGGGACATTGTGCTGGTTGTATTGTATAGGTGACTTCCAAGTCAGCCATATTGCATGGGGGACATTGTGCTGGTGGCCATGTCCTATAGGTGACTTCCAAGTCAGCTATATTGCATGGGGGACATTGTGCTGGTTGTCTTGTATAGGTGACTTCCAAGTCAGCCATATTGCATGGGCGACATTGTGCTGGTTGCCATGTTGTATAGGTGACATCCAAGTCGGCCATATTGCATGGGGGACATTGTGCTGGCGGCCATGTTCTATAGGTGACTTCCAAGTCAGCCATATTGCATTTGGGACAATGTGCTCGTTGTCTTGTATAGGTGACTTCCAAGTCAGCCATATTGCATGGGGGACATTGTGCTGGTTGTGTTGTATAGGTGACTTCCAAATCAGCCATATTGCATGGGGGACATTGTGCTGGTTGTATTGTATAGGTGACTTCCAAGTCAGCCATATTGCATGGGGGACATTGTGCTGGTTGTCTTGTATAGGTGACTTCCAAGTCAGCCATATTGCTTGGGGGACATTGTGCTGGTTGTATTGTATAGGTGACTTCCAAGTCAGCCATATTGCATGGGGGACATTGTGCTGGTTGCCATGTCCTATAGGTGACTTCCAAGTCAGCCATATTGCATGGGGGACATTGTGCTGGTTGCCATGTTGTATAGGTGACTTCCAAGTGAGCCATATTGCTATGGGGACATTGTGCTGGTTGTGTTGTATAGGTGACTTCCAAGTCAGCCATATTGCATGGGGGACATTGTGCTGGTTGTCTTGTATAGGTGACTTCCAAGTCAGCCATATTGCATGGGGGACATTGTGCTGGTGGCCATGTCCTATAGGTGACTTCCAAGTCAGCCATATTGCATGGGGGACAATGTGCTGGTTGTCTTGTATAGGTGACTTCCAAGTCAGCCATATTGCATGGGGGACATTGTGCTGGTTGCCATGTTGTATAGGTGACTTCCAAGTCAGCCATATTGCATGGGGGACATTGTGCTGGCGGCCATGTTCTATAGGTGACTTCCAAGTCAGCCATATTGCATTTGGGACATTGTGCTGGTTGTCTTGTATAGGTGACTTCCAAGTCAGCCATATTGCTTGGGGGACATTGTGCTGGTTGTGTTGTATAGGTGACTTCCAAATCAGCCATATTGCATGGGGGACATTGTGCTGGTTGTATTGTATAGGTGACTTCCAAGTCAGCCATATTGCATGGGGGACATTGTGCTGGTTGTCTTGTATAGGTGACTTCAAAGTTAGCCATATTGCTTGGGGGACATTGTGCTGGTTGTATTGTATAGGTGACTTCCAAGTCAGCCATATTGCATGGGGAACATTGTGCTGGTTGCCATGTCCTATAGGTGACTTCCAAGTCAGCCATATTGCATGGGGGACATTGTGCTGGTTGCCATGTTGTATAGGTGACTTCCAAGTGAGCCATATTGCTTGGGGGACATTGTGCTGGTTGTGTTGTATAGGTGACTTCCAAGTCAGCCATATTGCATGGGGGACATTGTGCTGGTTGTCTTGTATAGGTGACTTCCAAGTCAGCCGTGTTGCATGGGGGACATTGTGCTGGTTGTATTGTATAGGTGACTTCCAAGTCGGCCATATTGCATGGGGGACATTGTGCTGGTGGCCATGTTGTAAAGGTGACTTCCAAGTCAGCCATATTGCATGGGGGACATTGTGCTGGTTGCCATGTTGTATAGGTGACTTCCAAGTCAGCCATATTGCATGGGGGACATTGTGCTGGTTGCCATGTTGTATAGGTGACTTCCAAGTCAGCCATATTGTATGGGGGAAATTGTGCTGGTTGTCTTGTATAGGTGACTTTTAAGTCAGCCATATTGCTTGGGGGACATTGTGCTGGTTGCCATGTTCTATAGGTGACTTCCAAGTCAGCCATATTGCTTGGGGGACATTGTGCTGGTTGCCATGTTGTATAGGTGACTTCCAAGTCAGCCATATTGCTTGGGGGACATTGTGCTGGTTGCCATGTTGTATAGGTGACTTCCAAGTCAGCCATATTGCATGGGGGACATTGTGCTGGTGGCCATGTTCTATAGGTGACTTCCAAGTCAGCCATATTGCATGGGGGACATTGTGCTTGTTGTCTTGTATAGGTGACTTCCAAGTCAGCCATATTGCTTGGGGGACATTGTGCTGGTTGTATTGTATAGGTGACTTCCAAGTCAGCCATATTGCATGGGGGACATTGTGCTGGTTACCATGTCCTATAGGTGACTTCCAAGTCAGCCATATTGCATGGGGGACATTGTGCTGGTTGCCATGTTGTATAGGTGACTTCCAAGTGAGCCGTATTGCTTGGGGGACATTGTGCTGGTTGTGTTGTATAGGTGAGTTCCAAGTCAGCCATATTGCATGGGGGACATTGTGCTGGTTGTCTTGTATAGGTGACTTCCAAGTCAGCCGTGTTGCATGGGGGACATTGTGCTGGTTGTCTTGTATAGGTGACTTCCAAGTCAGCCATATTGCATGGGGGACATTGTGCTGGTTGTCTTGTATAGGTGACTTCCAAGTCAGCCATATTGCATGGGGGACATTGTGCTGGTTGCCATGTTGTATAGGTGACTTCCAAGTCAGCCATATTGCATGGGGGACATTGTGCTGGCGGCCATGTTCTATAGGTAACTTCCAAGTCAGCCATATTGCATTTGTGACATTGTGCTGGTTGTCTTGTATAGGTGACTTCCAAGTCAGCCATATTGCATGGGGGACATTGTGCTGGTTGTGTTGTATAGGTGACTTCCAAATCAGCCATATTGCATGGGGGACATTGTGCTGGTTGTATTGTATAGGTGACTTCCAAGTCAGCCATATTGCATGGGGGACATTGTGCTGGTTGTCTTGTATAGGTGACTTCCAAGTCAGCCATATTGCTTGGGGGACATTGTGCTGGTTGTATTGTATAGGTGACTTCCAAGTCAGCCATATTGCATGGGGGACATTGTGCTGGTTGCCATGTTGTATAGGTGACTTCCAAGTCAGCCATATTGCATGGGGGACATTGTGCTGGTGGCCATGTTCTATAGGTGACTTCCAAGTCAGCCATATTGCATTTGGGACATTGTGCTGGTTGTATTGTATAGGTGGCTTCCAAGTCAGCCAGATTGCATGGGGGACATTGTTCTGGTTGTATTGTATAGGTGACTTCCAAGTCAGCCATATTGCATGGGGGACATTGTGCTGGTTGTATTGTATAGGTGACTTCCAAGTCAGCCATATTGCATGGGGGACATTGTGCTGGTGGCCATGTCCTATAGGTGACTTCCAAGTCAGCTATATTGCATGGGGGACATTGTGCTGGTTGTCTTGTATAGGTGACTTCCAAGTCAGCCATATTGCATGGGCGACATTGTGCTGGTTGCCATGTTGTATAGGTGACATCCAAGTCGGCCATATTGCATGGGGGACATTGTGCTGGCGGCCATGTTCTATAGGTGACTTCCAAGTCAGCCATATTGCATTTGGGACAATGTGCTCGTTGTCTTGTATAGGTGACTTCCAAGTCAGCCATATTGCATGGGGGACATTGTGCTGGTTGTGTTGTATAGGTGACTTCCAAATCAGCCATATTGCATGGGGGACATTGTGCTGGTTGTATTGTATAGGTGACTTCCAAGTCAGCCATATTGCATGGGGGACATTGTGCTGGTTGTCTTGTATAGGTGACTTCCAAGTCAGCCATATTGCTTGGGGGACATTGTGCTGGTTGTATTGTATAGGTGACTTCCAAGTCAGCCATATTGCATGGGGGACATTGTGCTGGTTGCCATGTCCTATAGGTGACTTCCAAGTCAGCCATATTGCATGGGGGACATTGTGCTGGTTGCCATGTTGTATAGGTGACTTCCAAGTGAGCCATATTGCTTGGGGGACATTGTGCTGGTTGTGTTGTATAGGTGACTTCCAAGTCAGCCATATTGCATGGGGGACATTGTGCTGGTTGTCTTGTATAGGTGACTTCCAAGTCAGCCATATTGCATGGGGGACATTGTGCTGGTGGCCATGTCCTATAGGTGACTTCCAAGTCAGCCATATTGCATGGGGGACATTGTGCTGGTTGTCTTGTATAAGTGACTTCCAAGTCAGCCATATTGCATGGGGGACATTGTGCTGGTTGCCATGTTGTATAGGTGACTTCCAAGTCAGCCATATTGCATGGGGGACATTGTGCTGGCGGCCATGTTCTATAGGTGACTTCCAAGTCAGCCATATTGCATTTGGGACATTGTGCTGGTTGTCTTGTATAGGTGACTTCCAAGTCAGCCATATTGCTTGGGGGACATTGTGCTGGTTGTGTTGTATAGGTGACTTCCAAATCAGCCATATTGCATGGGGGACATTGTGCTGGTTGTATTGTATAGGTGACTTCCAAGTCAGCCATATTGCATGGGGGACATTGTGCTGGTTGTCTTGTATAGGTGACTTCCAAGTCAGCCGTGTTGCATGGGGGACATTGTGCTGGTTGTATTGTATAGGTGACTTCCAAGTCAGCCATATTGCATGGGGGACATTGTGCTGGTGGCCATGTTGTAAAGGTGACTTCCAAGTCAGCCATATTGCATAGGGGACATTGTGCTGGTTGCCATGTTGTATAGGTGACTTCCAAGTCAGCCATATTGCATGGGGGACATTGTGCTGGTTGCCATGTTGTATAGGTGACTTCCAAGTCAGCCATATTGCATGGGGGAAATTGTGCTGGTTGTCTTGTATAGGTGACTTTTAAGTCAGCCATATTGCTTGGGGGACATTGTGCTGGTTGCCATGTTCTATAGGTGACTTCCAAGTCAGCCATATTGCTTGGGGGACATTGTGCTGGTTGCCATGTTGTATAGGTGACTTCCAAGTCAGACATGTTGCTTGGGGGACATTGTGCTGGTTGCCATGTTGTATAGGTGACTTCCAAGTCAGCCATATTGCATGGGGGACATTGTGCTGGTGGCCATGTTCTATAGGTGACTTCCAAGTCAGCCATATTGCATGGGGGACATTGTGCTGGTTGTCTTGTATAGGTGACTTCCAAGTCAGCCATATTGCATGGGGGACATTGTGCTGGTTGTGTTGTATAGGTGACTTCCAAATCAGCCATATTGCATGGGGGACATTGTTCTGGTTGTATTGTATAGGTGACTTCCAAGTCAGCCATATTGCATGGGGGACATTGTGCTGGTTGTATTGTATAGGTGACTTCCAAGTCAGCCATATTGCATGGGGGACATTGTGCTGGTGGCCATGTCCTATAGGTGACTTCCAAGTCAGCCATATTGCATGGGGGACATTGTGCTGGTTGTCTTGTATAGGTGACTTCCAAGTCAGCCATATTGCATGGGGGACATTGTGCTGGTTGCCATGTTGTATAGGTGACTTCCAAGTCAGCCATATTGCATGGGGGACATTGTGCTGGCGGCCATGTTCTATAGGTGACTTCCAAGTCAGCCATATTGCATTTGGGACATTGTGCTGGTTGTCTTGTATAGGTGACTTCGAAGTCAGCCATATTGCATGGGGGACATTGTGCTGGTTGTCTTGTATAGGTGACTTCCAAGTCAGCCATATTGCATGGGGGACATTGTGCTGGTTGTATTGTATAGGTGACTTCCAAGTCAGCCATATTGCATGGGGGGACATTGTGCTGGTGGCCATGTCCTATAGGTGACTTCCAAGTCAGCCATATTGCATGGGGGACATTGTGCTGGTTGTCTTGTATAGGTAACTTCCAAGTCAGCCATATTGCATGGGGGACATTGTGCTGGTTGCCATGTTGTATAGGTGACTTCCAAGTCAGCCATATTGCATGGGGGACATTGTGCTGGCGGCCATGTTCTATAGGTGACTTCCAAGTCAGCCATATTGCATTTGGGACATTGTGCTGGTTGTCTTGTATAGGTGACTTCCAAGTCAGCCATATTGCATGGGGGACATTGTGCTGGTTGTCTTGTATAGGTGACTTCCAAGTCAGCCATATTGCATGGGGGACATTGTGCTGGTTGCCATGTTGTATAGGTGACTTCCAAGTGAGCCATATTGCTTGGGGGACATTGTGCTGGTTGTGTTGTATAGGTGACTTCCAAGTCAGCCATACTGCATGGGGGACATTGTGCTGGTTGTCTTGTATAGGTGACTTCCAAGTCAGCCATATTGCATGGGGGACATTGTGCTGGTGGCCATGTCCTATAGGTGACTTCCAAGTCAGCCATATTGCATGGGGGACATTGTGCTGGTTGTCTTGTATAGGTGACTTCCAAGTCAGCCATATTGCATGGGGGACATTGTGCTGGTTGCCATGTTGTATAGGTGAATTCCAAGTCAGCCATATTGCATGGGGGACATTGTGCTGGCGGCCATGTTCTATAGGTGACTTCCAAGTCAGCCATATTGCATTTGGGACATTGTGCTGGTTGTCTTGTATAGGTGACTTCCAAGTCAGCCATATTGCATGGGGGACATTGTGCTGGTTGTGTTGTATAGGTGACTTCCAAATCAGCCATATTGCATGGGGGACATTGTGCTGGTTGTATTGTATAGGTGACTTCCAAGTCAGCCATATTGCATGGGGGACATTGTGCTGGTTGTCTTGTATAGGTGACTTCCAAGTCAGCCATATTGCTTGGGGGACATTGTGCTGGTTGTATTGTATAGGTGACTTCCAAGTCAGCCATATTGCATGGGGGACATTGTGCTGGTTGTATTGTATAGGTGACTTCCAAGTCAGCCATATTGCATGGGGGACATTGTGCTGGTGGCCATGTCCTATAGGTGACTTCCAAGTCAGCCATATTGCATGGGGGACATTGTGCTGGTTGTCTTGTATAGGTGACTTCCAAGTCAGCCATATTGCATGGGGGACATTGTGCTGATTGCCATGTTGTATAGGTGACTTCCAAGTCAGCCATATTGCATGGGGGACATTGTGCTGGCGGCCATGTTCTATAGGTGACTTCCAAGTCAGCCATATTGCATTTGGGACATTGTGCTGGTTGTCTTGTATAGGTGACTTCCAAGTCAGCCATATTGCATGGGGGACATTGTGCTGGTTGTCTTGTATAGGTGACTTCTAAGTCAGCCATATTGCATGGGGGACATTGTGCTGGTTGCCATGTTGTATAGGTGACTTCCAAGTGAGCCATATTGCTTGGGGGACATTGTGCTGGTTATGTTGTATAGGTGACTTCCAAGTCAGCCATATTGCATGGGGGACATTGTGCTGGTTGTCTTGTATAGGTGACTTCCAAGTCAGCCATATTGCATGGGGGACATTGTGCTGGTGGCCATGTCCTATAGGTGACTTCCAAGTCAGCCATATTGCATGGGGGACATTGTGCTGGTTGTCTTGTATAGGTGACTTCCAAGTCAGCCATATTGCATGGGGGACATTGTGCTGGTTGCCATGTTGTATAGGTGACTTCCAAGTCAGCCATATTGCATGGGGGACATTGTGCTGGCGTCCATGTTCTATAGGTGACTTCCAAGTCAGCCATATTGCATTTGGGACATTGTGCTGGTTGTCTTGTATAGGTGACTTCCAAGTCAGCCATATTGCATGGGGGACATTGTGCTGGTTGTCTTGTATAGGTGACTTCCAAGTCAGCCATATTGCATGGGGGACATTGTGCTGGTTGCCATGTTGTATAGGTGACTTCCAAGTGAGCCATATTGCTTGGGGGACATTGTGCTGGTTGTGTTGTATAGGTGACTTCCAAGTCAGCCATATTGCATGGGGGACATTGTGCTGGTTGTCTTGTATAGGTGACTTCCAAGTCAGCCATATTGCATGGGGGACATTGTGCTGGTGGCCATGTCCTATAGGTGACTTCCAAGTCAGCCATATTGCATGGGGGACATTGTGCTGGTTGTCTTGTATAGGTGACTTCCAAGTCAGCCATATTGCATGGGGGACATTGTGCTGGTTGCCATGTTGTATAGGTGACTTCCAAGTCAGCCATATTGCATGGGGGACATTGTGCTGGCGGCCATGTTCTATAGGTGACTTCCAAGTCAGCCATATTGCATTTGGGACATTGTGCTGGTTGTCTTGTATAGGTGACTTCCAAGTCAGCCATATTGCATGGGGGACATTGTGCTGGTTGTGTTGTATAGGTGACTTCCAAATCAGCCATATTGCATGGGGGACATTGTGCTGGTTGTATTGTATAGGTGACTTCCAAGTCAGCCATATTGCATGGGGGACATTGTGCTGGTTGTCTTGTATAGGTGACTTCCAAGTCAGCCATATTGCTTGGGGGACATTGTGCTGGTTGTATTGTATAGGTGACTTCCAAGTCAGCCATATTGCATGGGGAACATTGTGCTGGTTGCCATGTCCTATAGGTGACTTCCAAGTCAGCCATATTGCATGGGGGACATTGTGCTGGTTGCCATGTTGTATAGGTGACTTCCAAGTGAGCCATATTGCTTGGGGGACATTGTGCTGGTTGTGTTGTATAGGTGACTTCCAAGTCAGCCATATTGCATGGGGGACATTGTGCTGGTTGTCTTGTATAGGTGACTTCCAAGTCAGCCGTGTTGCATGGGGGACATTGTGCTGGTTGTATTGTATAGGTGACTTCCAAGTCAGCCATATTGCATGGGGGACATTGTGCTGGTGGCCATGTTGTAAAGGTGACTTCCAAGTCAGCCATATTGCATGGGGGACATTGTGCTGGTTGCCATGTTGTATAGGTGACTTCCAAGTCAGCCATATTGCATGGGGGACATTGTGCTGGTGGCCATGTTGTAAAGGTGACTTCGAAGTCAGCCATATTGCATGGGGGACATTGTGCTGGTTGCCATGTTGTATAGTTGACTTCCAAGTCAGCCATATTGCATGGGGGACATTGTGCTGGCGGCCATGTTCTATAGGTGACTTCCAAGTCAGCCATATTGCATTTGGGACATTGTGCTGGTTGTCTTGTATAGGTGATTTCCAAGTCAGCCATATTGCATGGGGGACATTGTGCTGGTTGTCTTGTATAGGTGACTTCCAAGTCAGCCATATTGCATGGGGGACATTGTGCTGATTGCCATGTTGTATAGGTGACTTCCAAGTCAGCCATATTGCATGGGGGACATTGTGCTGGCGGCCATGTTCTATAGGTGACTTCCAAGTCAGCCATATTGCATTTGGGACATTGTGCTGGTTGTCTTGTATAGGTGACTTCCAAGTCAGCCATATTGCATGGGGGACATTGTGCTGGTTGTCTTGTATAGGTGACTTCTAAGTCAGCCATATTGCATGGGGGACATTGTGCTGGTTGCCATGTTGTATAGGTGACTTCCAAGTGAGCCATATTGCTTGGGGGACATTGTGCTGGTTATGTTGTATAGGTGACTTCCAAGTCAGCCATATTGCATGGGGGACATTGTGCTGGTTGTCTTGTATAGGTGACTTCCAAGTCAGCCATATTGCATGGGGGACATTGTGCTGGTGGCCATGTCCTATAGGTGACTTCCAAGTCAGCCATATTGCATGGGGGACATTGTGCTGGTTGTCTTGTATAGGTGACTTCCAAGTCAGCCATATTGCATGGGGGACATTGTGCTGGTTGCCATGTTGTATAGGTGACTTCCAAGTCAGCCATATTGCATGGGGGACATTGTGCTGGCGTCCATGTTCTATAGGTGACTTCCAAGTCAGCCATATTGCATTTGGGACATTGTGCTGGTTGTCTTGTATAGGTGACTTCCAAGTCAGCCATATTGCATGGGGGACATTGTGCTGGTTGTCTTGTATAGGTGACTTCCAAGTCAGCCATATTGCATGGGGGACATTGTGCTGGTTGCCATGTTGTATAGGTGACTTCCAAGTGAGCCATATTGCTTGGGGGACATTGTGCTGGTTGTGTTGTATAGGTGACTTCCAAGTCAGCCATATTGCATGGGGGACATTGTGCTGGTTGTCTTGTATAGGTGACTTCCAAGTCAGCCATATTGCATGGGGGACATTGTGCTGGTGGCCATGTCCTATAGGTGACTTCCAAGTCAGCCATATTGCATGGGGGACATTGTGCTGGTTGTCTTGTATAGGTGACTTCCAAGTCAGCCATATTGCATGGGGGACATTGTGCTGGTTGCCATGTTGTATAGGTGACTTCCAAGTCAGCCATATTGCATGGGGGACATTGTGCTGGCGGCCATGTTCTATAGGTGACTTCCAAGTCAGCCATATTGCATTTGGGACATTGTGCTGGTTGTCTTGTATAGGTGACTTCCAAGTCAGCCATATTGCATGGGGGACATTGTGCTGGTTGTGTTGTATAGGTGACTTCCAAATCAGCCATATTGCATGGGGGACATTGTGCTGGTTGTATTGTATAGGTGACTTCCAAGTCAGCCATATTGCATGGGGGACATTGTGCTGGTTGTCTTGTATAGGTGACTTCCAAGTCAGCCATATTGCTTGGGGGACATTGTGCTGGTTGTATTGTATAGGTGACTTCCAAGTCAGCCATATTGCATGGGGAACATTGTGCTGGTTGCCATGTCCTATAGGTGACTTCCAAGTCAGCCATATTGCATGGGGGACATTGTGCTGGTTGCCATGTTGTATAGGTGACTTCCAAGTGAGCCATATTGCTTGGGGGACATTGTGCTGGTTGTGTTGTATAGGTGACTTCCAAGTCAGCCATATTGCATGGGGGACATTGTGCTGGTTGTCTTGTATAGGTGACTTCCAAGTCAGCCGTGTTGCATGGGGGACATTGTGCTGGTTGTATTGTATAGGTGACTTCCAAGTCAGCCATATTGCATGGGGGACATTGTGCTGGTGGCCATGTTGTAAAGGTGACTTCCAAGTCAGCCATATTGCATGGGGGACATTGTGCTGGTTGCCATGTTGTATAGGTGACTTCCAAGTCAGCCATATTGCATGGGGGACATTGTGCTGGTGGCCATGTTGTAAAGGTGACTTCCAAGTCAGCCATATTGCATGGGGGACATTGTGCTGGTTGCCATGTTGTATAGTTGACTTCCAAGTCAGCCATATTGCATGGGGGACATTGTGCTGGCGGCCATGTTCTATAGGTGACTTCCAAGTCAGCCATATTGCATTTGGGACATTGTGCTGGTTGTCTTGTATAGGTGATTTCCAAGTCAGCCATATTGCATGGGGGACATTGTGCTGGTTGTCTTGTATAGGTGACTTCCAAGTCAGCCATATTGCATGGGGGACATTGTGCTGGTTGCCATGTTGTATAGGTGACTTCCAAGTGAGCCATATTGCTTGGGGGACATTGTGCTGGTTGTGTTGTATAGGTGACTTCCAAGTCAGCCATATTGCATGGGGGACATTGTGCTGGTTGTCTTGTATAGGTGACTTCCAAGTCAGCCATATTGCATGGGGGACATTGTGCTGGCGGCCATGTTCTATAGGTGACTTCCAAGTCAGCCATATTGCATTTGGGACATTGTGCTGGTTGTCTTGTATAGGTGACTTCCAAGTCAGCCATATTGCATGGGGGACATTGTGCTGGTTGTGTTGTATAGGTGACTTCCAAATCAGCCATATTGCATGGGGGACATTGTGCTGGTTGTATTGTATAGGTGACTTCCAAGTCAGCCATATTGCATGGGGGACATTGTGCTGGTGGCCATGTCCTATAGGTGACTTCCAAGTCAGCCATATTGCATGGGGGACATTGTGCTGGTTGTCTTGTATAGGTGACTTCCAAGTCAGCCATATTGCATGGGGGACATTGTGCTGATTGCCATGTTGTATAGGTGACTTCCAAGTCAGCCATATTGCATGGGGGACATTGTGCTGGCGGCCATGTTCTATAGGTGACTTCCAAGTCAGCCATATTGCATTTGGGACATTGTGCTGGTTGTCTTGTATAGGTGACTTCCAAGTCAGCCATATTGCATGGGGGACATTGTGCTGGTTGTCTTGTATAGGTGACTTCTAAGTCAGCCATATTGCATGGGGGACATTGTGCTGGTTGCCATGTTGTATAGGTGACTTCCAAGTGAGCCATATTGCTTGGGGGACATTGTGCTGGTTATGTTGTATAGGTGACTTCCAAGTCAGCCATATTGCATGGGGGACATTGTGCTGGTTGTCTTGTATAGGTGACTTCCAAGTCAGCCATATTGCATGGGGGACATTGTGCTGGTGGCCATGTCCTATAGGTGACTTCCAAGTCAGCCATATTGCATGGGGGACATTGTGCTGGTTGTCTTGTATAGGTGACTTCCAAGTCAGCCATATTGCATGGGGGACATTGTGCTGGTTGCCATGTTGTATAGGTGACTTCCAAGTCAGCCATATTGCATGGGGGACATTGTGCTGGCGTCCATGTTCTATAGGTGACTTCCAAGTCAGCCATATTGCATTTGGGACATTGTGCTGGTTGTCTTGTATAGGTGACTTCCAAGTCAGCCATATTGCATGGGGGACATTGTGCTGGTTGTCTTGTATAGGTGACTTCCAAGTCAGCCATATTGCATGGGGGACATTGTGCTGGTTGCCATGTTGTATAGGTGACTTCCAAGTGAGCCATATTGCTTGGGGGACATTGTGCTGGTTGTGTTGTATAGGTGACTTCCAAGTCAGCCATATTGCATGGGGGACATTGTGCTGGTTGTCTTGTATAGGTGACTTCCAAGTCAGCCATATTGCATGGGGGACATTGTGCTGGTGGCCATGTCCTATAGGTGACTTCCAAGTCAGCCATATTGCATGGGGGACATTGTGCTGGTTGTCTTGTATAGGTGACTTCCAAGTCAGCCATATTGCATGGGGGACATTGTGCTGGTTGCCATGTTGTATAGGTGACTTCCAAGTCAGCCATATTGCATGGGGGACATTGTGCTGGCGGCCATGTTCTATAGGTGACTTCCAAGTCAGCCATATTGCATTTGGGACATTGTGCTGGTTGTCTTGTATAGGTGACTTCCAAGTCAGCCATATTGCATGGGGGACATTGTGCTGGTTGTGTTGTATAGGTGACTTCCAAATCAGCCATATTGCATGGGGGACATTGTGCTGGTTGTATTGTATAGGTGACTTCCAAGTCAGCCATATTGCATGGGGGACATTGTGCTGGTTGTCTTGTATAGGTGACTTCCAAGTCAGCCATATTGCTTGGGGGACATTGTGCTGGTTGTATTGTATAGGTGACTTCCAAGTCAGCCATATTGCATGGGGAACATTGTGCTGGTTGCCATGTCCTATAGGTGACTTCCAAGTCAGCCATATTGCATGGGGGACATTGTGCTGGTTGCCATGTTGTATAGGTGACTTCCAAGTGAGCCATATTGCTTGGGGGACATTGTGCTGGTTGTGTTGTATAGGTGACTTCCAAGTCAGCCATATTGCATGGGGGACATTGTGCTGGTTGTCTTGTATAGGTGACTTCCAAGTCAGCCGTGTTGCATGGGGGACATTGTGCTGGTTGTATTGTATAGGTGACTTCCAAGTCAGCCATATTGCATGGGGGACATTGTGCTGGTGGCCATGTTGTAAAGGTGACTTCCAAGTCAGCCATATTGCATGGGGGACATTGTGCTGGTTGCCATGTTGTATAGGTGACTTCCAAGTCAGCCATATTGCATGGGGGACATTGTGCTGGTGGCCATGTTGTAAAGGTGACTTCCAAGTCAGCCATATTGCATGGGGGACATTGTGCTGGTTGCCATGTTGTATAGTTGACTTCCAAGTCAGCCATATTGCATGGGGGACATTGTGCTGGCGGCCATGTTCTATAGGTGACTTCCAAGTCAGCCATATTGCATTTGGGACATTGTGCTGGTTGTCTTGTATAGGTGATTTCCAAGTCAGCCATATTGCATGGGGGACATTGTGCTGGTTGTCTTGTATAGGTGACTTCCAAGTCAGCCATATTGCATGGGGGACATTGTGCTGGTTGCCATGTTGTATAGGTGACTTCCAAGTGAGCCATATTGCTTGGGGGACATTGTGCTGGTTGTGTTGTATAGGTGACTTCCAAGTCAGCCATATTGCATGGGGGACATTGTGCTGGTTGTCTTGTATAGGTGACTTCCAAGTCAGCCATATTGCATGGGGGACATTGTGCTGGCGGCCATGTTCTATAGGTGACTTCCAAGTCAGCCATATTGCATTTGGGACATTGTGCTGGTTGTCTTGTATAGGTGACTTCCAAGTCAGCCATATTGCATGGGGGACATTGTGCTGGTTGTGTTGTATAGGTGACTTCCAAATCAGCCATATTGCATGGGGGACATTGTGCTGGTTGTATTGTATAGGTGACTTCCAAGTCAGCCATATTGCATGGGGGACATTGTGCTGGTTGTCTTGTATAGGTGACTTCCAAGTCAGCCATATTGCTTGGGGGACATTGTGCTGGTTGTATTGTATAGGTGACTTCCAAGTCAGCCATATTGCATGGGGGACATTGTGCTGGTTGCCATGTTGTATAGGTGACTTCCAAGTAAGCCATATTGCATGGGGGACATTGTGCTGGTGGCCATGTTCTATAGGTGACTTCCAAGTCAGCCATATTGCATTTGGGACATTGTGCTGGTTGTATTGTATAGGTGACTTCCAAGTCAGCCATATTGCATGGGGGACATTGTTCTGGTTGTATTGTATAGGTGACTTCCAAGTCAGCCATATTGCATGGGGGATATTGTGCTGGTTGTCTTGTATAGGTGACTTCCAAGTCAGCCATATTGCATGGGGGACATTGTGCTGGTTGCCATGTTGTATAGGTGACTTCCAAGTGAGCCATATTGCTTGGGGGACATTGTGCTGGTTGTGTTGTATAGGTGACTTCCAAGTCAGCCATATTGCATGGGGGATATTGTGCTGGTTGCCATGTTGTATAGGTGACTTCCAAGTCAGCCATATTGCATGGGGGACATTGTGCTGGTTGTCTTGTATAGGTGACTTCCAAGTCAGCCATATTGCATGGGGGACATTGTGCTGGTTGCCATGTTGTATAGGTGACTTCCAAGTCAGCCATATTGCATGGGGGACATTGTGCTGGCGGCCATGTTCTATAGGTGACTTCCAAGTCAGCCATATTGCATTTGGGACATTGTGCTGGTTGTCTTGTATAGGTGACTTCCAAGTAAGCCATATTGCATGGGGGACATTGTGCTGGTTGTCTTGTATAGGTGACTTCCAAGTCAGCCATATTGCATGGGGGACATTGTGCTGGTTGCCATGTTGTATAGGTGACTTCCAAGTGAGCCATATTGCTTGGGGGACATTGTGCTGGTTGTGTTGTATAGGTGACTTCCAAGTCAGCCATATTGCATGGGGGACATTGTGCTGGTTGTATTGTATAGGTGACTTCCAAGTCAGCCATATTGCATGGGGGACATTGTGCTGGTGGCCATGTCCTATAGGTGACTTCCAAGTCAGCCATATTGCATGGGGGACATTGTGCTGGTTGTCTTGTATAGGTGACTTCCAAGTCAGCCATATTGCATGGGGGACATTGTGCTGGTTGCCATGTTGTATAGGTGACTTCCAAGTCAGCCATATTGCATGGGGGACATTGTGCTGGCGGCCATGTTCTATAGGTGACTTCCAAATCAGCCATATTGCATGGGGGACATTGTGCTGGTTGTATTGTATAGGTGACTTCCAAGTCAGCCATATTGCATGGGGGACATTGTGCTGGTTGTCTTGTATAGGTGACTTCCAAGTCAGCCATATTGCTTGGGGGACATTGTGCTGGTTGTATTGTATAGGTGACTTCCAAGTCAGCCATATTGCATGGGGAACATTGTGCTGGTTGCCATGTCCTATAGGTGACTTCCAAGTCAGCCATATTGCATGGGGGACATTGTGCTGGTTGCCATGTTGTATAGGTGACTTCCAAGTGAGCCATATTGCTTGGGGGACATTGTGCTGGTTGTGTTGTATAGGTGACTTCCAAGTCAGCCATATTGCATGGGGGACATTGTGCTGGTTGTCTTGTATAGGTGACTTCCAAGTCAGCCGTGTTGCATGGGGGACATTGTGCTGGTTGTATTGTATAGGTGACTTCCAAGTCAGCCATATTGCATGGGGGACATTGTGCTGGTGGCCATGTTGTAAAGGTGACTTCCAAGTCAGCCATATTGCATGGGGGACATTGTGCTGGTTGCCATGTTGTATAGGTGACTTCCAAGTCAGCCATATTGCATGGGGGACATTGTGCTGGTGGCCATGTTGTAAAGGTGACTTCCAAGTCAGCCATATTGCATGGGGGACATTGTGCTGGTTGCCATGTTGTATAGGTGACTTCCAAGTCAGCCATATTGCATGGGGGACATTGTGCTGGTTGCCATGTTGTATAGTTGACTTCCAAGTCAGCCATATTGCATGGGGGACATTGTGCTGGCGGCCATGTTCTATAGGTGACTTCCAAGTCAGCCATATTGCATTTGGGACATTGTGCTGGTTGTCTTGTATAGGTGATTTCCAAGTCAGCCATATTGCATGGGGGACATTGTGCTGGTTGTCTTGTATAGGTGACTTCCAAGTCAGCCATATTGCATGGGGGACATTGTGCTGGTTGCCATGTTGTATAGGTGACTTCCAAGTGAGCCATATTGCTTGGGGGACATTGTGCTGGTTGTGTTGTATAGGTGACTTCCAAGTCAGCCATATTGCATGGGGGACATTGTGCTGGTTGTCTTGTATAGGTGACTTCCAAGTCAGCCATATTGCATGGGGGACATTGTGCTGGCGGCCATGTTCTATAGGTGACTTCCAAGTCAGCCATATTGCATTTGGGACATTGTGCTGGTTGTCTTGTATAGGTGACTTCCAAGTCAGCCATATTTCATGGGGGACATTGTGCTGGTTGTGTTGTATAGGTGACTTCCAAATCAGCCATATTGCATGGGGGACATTGTGCTGGTTGTATTGTATAGGTGACTTCCAAGTCAGCCATATTGCATGGGGGACATTGTGCTGGTTGTCTTGTATAGGTGACTTCCAAGTCAGCCATATTGCTTGGGGGACATTGTGCTGGTTGTATTGTATAGGTGACTTCCAAGTCAGCCATATTGCATGGGGGACATTGTGCTGGTTGCCATGTTGTATAGGTGACTTCCAAGTAAGCCATATTGCATGGGGGACATTGTGCTGGTGGCCATGTTCTATAGGTGACTTCCAAGTCAGCCATATTGCATTTGGGACATTGTGCTGGTTGTATTGTATAGGTGACTTCCAAGTCAGCCATATTGCATGGGGGACATTGTTCTGGTTGTATTGTATAGGTGACTTCCAAGTCAGCCATATTGCATGGGGGATATTGTGCTGGTTGTCTTGTATAGGTGACTTCCAAGTCAGCCATATTGCATGGGGGACATTGTGCTGGTTGCCATGTTGTATAGGTGACTTCCAAGTGAGCCATATTGCTTGGGGGACATTGTGCTGGTTGTGTTGTATAGGTGACTTCCAAGTCAGCCATATTGCATGGGGGATATTGTGCTGGTTGCCATGTTGTATAGGTGACTTCCAAGTCAGCCATATTGCATGGGGGACATTGTGCTGGTTGTCTTGTATAGGTGACTTCCAAGTCAGCCATATTGCATGGGGGACATTGTGCTGGTTGCCATGTTGTATAGGTGACTTCCAAGTCAGCCATATTGCATGGGGGACATTGTGCTGGCGGCCATGTTCTATAGGTGACTTCCAAGTCAGCCATATTGCATTTGGGACATTGTGCTGGTTGTCTTGTATAGGTGACTTCCAAGTAAGCCATATTGCATGGGGGACATTGTGCTGGTTGTCTTGTATAGGTGACTTCCAAGTCAGCCATATTGCATGGGGGACATTGTGCTGGTTGCCATGTTGTATAGGTGACTTCCAAGTGAGCCATATTGCTTGGGGGACATTGTGCTGGTTGTGTTGTATAGGTGACTTCCAAGTGAGCCATATTGCTTGGGGGACATTGTGCTGGTTGTGTTGTATAGGTGACTTCCAAGTCAGCCATATTGCATGGGGGACATTGTGCTGGTTGTCTTGTATAGGTGACTTCCAAGTCAGCCATATTGCATGGGGGACATTGTGCTGGCGGCCATGTTCTATAGGTGACTTCCAAGTCAGCCATATTGCATTTGGGACATTGTGCTGGTTGTCTTGTATAGGTGACTTCCAAGTCAGCCATATTGCATGGGGGACATTGTGCTGGTTGTGTTGTATAGGTGACTTCCAAATCAGCCATATTGCATGGGGGACATTGTGCTGGTTGTATTGTATAGGTGACTTCCAAGTCAGCCATATTGCATGGGGGACATTGTGCTGGTTGTCTTGTATAGGTGACTTCCAAGTCAGCCATATTGCTTGGGGGACATTGTGCTGGTTGTATTGTATAGGTGACTTCCAAGTCAGCCATATTGCATGGGGGACATTGTGCTGGTTGCCATGTTGTATAGGTGACTTCCAAGTAAGCCATATTGCATGGGGGACATTGTGCTGGTGGCCATGTTCTATAGGTGACTTCCAAGTCAGCCATATTGCATTTGGGACATTGTGCTGGTTGTATTGTATAGGTGACTTCCAAGTCAGCCATATTGCATGGGGGACATTGTTCTGGTTGTATTGTATAGGTGACTTCCAAGTCAGCCATATTGCATGGGGGATATTGTGCTGGTTGTCTTGTATAGGTGACTTCCAAGTCAGCCATATTGCATGGGGGACATTGTGCTGGTTGCCATGTTGTATAGGTGACTTCCAAGTGAGCCATATTGCTTGGGGGACATTGTGCTGGTTGTGTTGTATAGGTGACTTCCAAGTCAGCCATATTGCATGGGGGATATTGTGCTGGTTGCCATGTTGTATAGCTGACTTCCAAGTCAGCCATATTGCATGGGGGACATTGTGCTGGTTGTCTTGTATAGGTGACTTCCAAGTCAGCCATATTGCATGGGGGACATTGTGCTGGTTGCCATGTTGTATAGGTGACTTCCAAGTCAGCCATATTGCATGGGGGACATTGTGCTGGCGGCCATGTTCTATAGGTGACTTCCAAGTCAGCCATATTGCATTTGGGACATTGTGCTGGTTGTCTTGTATAGGTGACTTCCAAGTAAGCCATATTGCATGGGGGACATTGTGCTGGTTGTCTTGTATAGGTGACTTCCAAGTCAGCCATATTGCATGGGGGACATTGTGCTGGTTGCCATGTTGTATAGGTGACTTCCAAGTGAGCCATATTGCTTGGGGGACATTGTGCTGGTTGTGTTGTATAGGTGACTTCCAAGTCAGCCATATTGCATGGGGGACATTGTGCTGGTTGTATTGTATAGGTGACTTCCAAGTCAGCCATATTGCATGGGGGACATTGTGCTGGTGGCCATGTCCTATAGGTGACTTCCGAGTCAGCCATATTGCATGGGGGACATTGTGCTGGTTGTCTTGTATAGGTGACTTCCAAGTCAGCCATATTGCATGGGGGACATTGTGCTGGTTGCCATGTTGTATAGGTGACTTCCAAGTCAGCCATATTGCATGGGGGACATTGTGCTGGCGGCCATGTTCTATAGGTGACTTCCAAGTCAGCCATATTGCATTTGGGACATTGTGCTGGTTGTCTTGTATAGGTGACTTCCAAGTCAGCCATATTGCATGGGGGACATTGTGCTGGTTGTGTTGTATAGGTGACTTCCAAATCAGCCATATTGCATTGGGGACATTGTGCTGGTTGTATTGGATAGGTGACTTCCAAGTCAGCCATATTGCATGGGGGACATTGTGCTGGTTGTCTTGTATAGGTGACTTCCAAGTCAGCCATATTGCTTGAGGGACATTGTGCTGGTTGTATTGTATAGGTGACTTCCAAGTCAGCCATATTGCATGGGGAACATTGTGCTGGTTGCCATGTCCTATAGGTGACTTCCAAGTCAGCCATATTGCATGGGGGACATTGTGCTGGTTGCCATGTTGTATAGGTGACTTCCAAGTGAGCCATATTGCTTGGGGGACATTGTGCTGGTTGTGTTGTATAGGTGACTTCCAAGTCAGCCATATTGCATGGGGGACATTGTGCTGGTTGTCTTGTATAGGTGACTTCCAAGTCAGCCGTGTTGCATGGGGGACATTGTGCTGGTTGTATTGTATAGGTGACTTCCAAGTCAGCCATATTGCATGGGGGACATTGTGCTGGTGGCCATGTTGTAAAGGTGACTTCCAAGTCAGCCATATTGCATGGGGGACATTGTGCTGGTGGCCATGTCCTATAGGTGACTTCCAAGTCAGCCATATTGCATGGGGGACATTGTGCTGGTGGCCATGTTCTATAGGTGACTTCCAAGTCAGCCATATTGCATTTGGGACATTGTGCTGGTTGTATTGTATAGGTGACTTCCAAGTCAGCCATATTGCATGGGGGACATTGTTCTGGTTGTATTGTATAGGTGACTTCCAAGTCAGCCATATTGCATGGGGGATATTGTGCTGGTTGTCTTGTATAGGTGACTTCCAAGTCAGCCATATTGCATGGGGGACATTGTGCTGGTTGCCATGTTGTATAGGTGACTTCCAAGTGAGCCATATTGCTTGGGGGACATTGTGCTGGTTGTGTTGTATAGGTGACTTCCAAGTCAGCCATATTGCATGGGGGATATTGTGCTGGTTGCCATGTTGTATAGGTGACTTCCAAGTCAGCCATATTGCATGGGGGACATTGTGCTGGTTGTCTTGTATAGGTGACTTCCAAGTCAGCCATATTGCATAGGGGACATTGTGCTGGTTGCCATGTTGTATAGGTGACTTCCAAGTCAGCCATATTACATGGGGGACATTGTGCTGGCGGCCATGTTCTATAGGTGACTTCCAAGTCAGCCATATTGCATTTGGGACATTGTGCTGGTTGTCTTGTATAGGTGACTTCCAAGTAAGCCATATTGCATGGGGGACATTGTGCTGGTTGTCTTGTATAGGTGACTTCCAAGTCAGCCATATTGCATGGGGGACATTGTGCTGGTTGCCATGTTGTATAGGTGACTTCCAAGTGAGCCATATTGCTTGGGGGACATTGTGCTGGTTGTGTTGTATAGGTGACTTCCAAGTCAGCCATATTGCATGGGGGACATTGTGCTGGTTGTCTTGTATAGGTGACTTCCAAGTCAGCCATATTGCATGGGGGACATTGTGCTGGTTGCCATGTTGTATAGGTGACTTCCAAGTCAGCCATATTGCATGGGGGACATTGTGCTGGCGGCCATGTTGTATAGGTGACTTCCAAGTCAGCCATATTGCATTTGGGACATTGTGCTGGTTGTCTAGTATAGGTGACTTCCAAGTCAGCCATATTGCATGGGGGACATTGTGCTGGTTGTGTTGTATAGGTGACTTCCAAATCAGCCATATTGCATGGGGGACATTGTGCTGGTTGTATTGTATAGGTGACTTCCAAGTCAGCCATATTGCATGGGGGACATTGTGCTGGTTGTCTTGTATAGGTGACTTCCAAGTCAGCCATATTGCTTGAGGGACATTGTGCTGGTTGTATTGTATAGGTGACTTCCAAGTCAGCCATATTGCATGGGGAACATTGTGCTGGTTGCCATGTCCTATAGGTGACTTCCAAGTCAGCCATATTGCATGGGGGACATTGTGCTGGTTGCCATGTTGTATAGGTGACTTCCAAGTGAGCCATATTGCTTGGGGGACATTGTGCTGGTTGTGTTGTATAGGTGACTTCCAAGTCAGCCATATTGCATGGGGGACATTGTGCTGGTTGTCTTGTATAGGTGACTTCCAAGTCAGCCGTGTTGCATGGGGGACATTGTGCTGGTTGTATTGTATAGGTGACTTCCAAGTCAGCCATATTGCATGGGGGACATTGTGCTGGTGGCCATGTTGTAAAGGTGACTTCCAAGTCAGCCATATTGCATGGGGGACATTGTGCTGGTTGCCATGTTGTATAGGTGACTTCCAAGTCAGCCATATTGCATGGGGGACATTGTGCTGGTTGCCATGTTGTATAGGTGACTTCCAAGTCAGCCATATTGCATGAGGGACATTGTGCTGGTGGCCATGTCCTATAGGTGACTTCCAAGTCAGCCATATTGCATGGGGGACATTGTGCTGGTTGTCTTGTATAGGTGACTTCCAAGTCAGCCATATTGCATGGGGGACATTGTGCTGGTTGCCATGTTGTATAGGTGACTTCCAAGTCAGCCATATTGCATGGGGGACATTGTGCTGGCGGCCATGTTCTATAGGTGACTTCCAAGTCAGCCATATTGCATTTGGGACATTGTGCTGGTTGTCTTGTATAGGTGATTTCCAAGTCAGCCATATTGCATGGGGGACATTGTGCTGGTTGTCTTGTATAGGTGACTTCCAAGTCAGCCATATTGCATGGGGGACATTGTGCTGGTTGCCATGTTGTATAGGTGACTTCCAAGTGAGCCATATTGCTTGGGGGACATTGTGCTGGTTGTGTTGTATAGGTGACTTCCAAGTCAGCCATATTGCATGGGGGACATTGTGCTGGTTGTCTTGTATAGGTGACTTCCAAGTCAGCCATATTGCATGGGGGACATTGTGCTGGCGGCCATGTTCTATAGGTGACTTCCAAGTCAGCCATATTGCATTTGGGACATTGTGCTGGTTGTCTTGTATAGGTGACTTCCAAGTCAGCCATATTGCATGGGGGACATTGTGCTGGTTGTGTTGTATAGGTGACTTCCAAATCAGCCATATTGCATGGGGGACATTGTGCTGGTTGTATTGTATAGGTGACTTCCAAGTCAGCCATATTGCATGGGGGACATTGTGCTGGTTGTCTTGTATAGGTGACTTCCAAGTCAGCCATATTGCTTGGGGAACATTGTGCTGGTTGTATTGTATAGGTGACTTCCAAGTCAGCCATATTGCATGGGGGACATTGTGCTGGTTGCCATGTTGTATAGGTGACTTCCAAGTAAGCCATATTGCATGGGGGACATTGTGCTGGTGGCCATGTTCTATAGGTGACTTCCAAGTCAGCCATATTGCATTTGGGACATTGTGCTGGTTGTATTGTATAGGTGACTTCCAAGTCAGCCATATTGCATGGGGGACATTGTTCTGGTTGTATTGTATAGGTGACTTCCAAGTCAGCCATATTGCATGGGGGACATTGTGCTGGTTGTCTTGTATAGGTGACTTCCAAGTCAGCCATATTGCATGGGGGACATTGTGCTGGTTGCCATGTTGTATAGGTGACTTCCAAGTGAGCCATATTGCTTGGGGGACATTGTGCTGGTTGTGTTGTATAGGTGACTTCCAAGTCAGCCATATTGCATGGGGGACATTGTGCTGGTTGCCATGTTGTATAGGTGACTTCCAAGTCAGCCATATTGCAGGGGGGACATTGTGCTGGCGGCCATGTTCTATAGGTGACTTCCAAGTCAGCCATATTGCATTTGGGACATTGTGCTGGTTGTCTTGTATAGGTGACTTCCAAGTCAGCCATATTGCATGGGGGACATTGTGCTGGTTGCCATGTTGTATAGGTGACTTCCAAGTGAGCCATATTGCTTGGGGGACATTGTGCTGGTTGTGTTGTATAGGTGACTTCCAAGTCAGCCATATTGCATGGGGGATATTGTGCTGGTTGCCATGTTGTATAGGTGACTTCCAAGTCAGCCATATTGCATGGGGGACATTGTGCTGGTTGTCTTGTATAGGTGACTTCCAAGTCAGCCATATTTCATGGGGGACATTGTGCTGGTTGCCATGTTGTATAGGTGACTTCCAAGTCAGCCATATTGCATGGGGGACATTGTGCTGGCGGCCATGTTCTATAGGTGACTTCCAAGTCAGCCATATTGCATTTGGGACATTGTGCTGGTTGTCTTGTATAGGTGACTTCCAAGTAAGCCATATTGCATGGGGGACATTGTGCTGGTTGTCTTGTATAGGTGACTTCCAAGTCAGCCATATTGCATGGGGGACATTGTGCTGGTTGCCATGTTGTATAGGTGACTTCCAAGTGAGCCATATTGCTTGGGGGACATTGTGCTGGTTGTGTTGCATAGGTGACTTCCAAGTCAGCCATATTGCATGGGGGACATTGTGCTGGTTGTCTTGTATAGGTGACTTCCAAGTCAGCCATATTGCATGGGGGACATTGTGCTGGTGGCCATGTCCTATAGGTGACTTCCAAGTCAGCCATATTGCATGGGGGACATTGTGCTGGTTGTCTTGTATAGGTGACTTCCAAGTCAGCCATATTGCATGGGGGACATTGTGCTGGTTGTCTTGTATAGGTGACTTCCAAGTCAGCCATATTGCATGGGGGACATTGTGCTGGTTGCCATGTTGTATAGGTGACTTCCAAGTCAGCCATATTGCATGGGGGACATTGTGCTGGCGGCCATGTTCTATAGGTGACTTCCAAGTGAGCCATATTGCTTGGGGGACATTGTGCTGGTTGTGTTGTATAGGTGACTTCCAAGTCAGCCATATTGCATGGGGGATATTGTGCTGGTTGCCATGTTGTATAGGTGACTTCCAAGTCAGCCATATTGCATGGGGGACATTGTGCTGGTTGTCTTGTATAGGTGACTTCCAAGTCAGCCATATTGCATGGGGGACATTGTGCTGGTTGCCATGTTGTATAGGTGACTTCCAAGTCAGCCATATTGCATGGGGGACATTGTGCTGGCGGCCATGTTCTATAGGTGACTTCCAAGTCAGCCATATTGCATTTGGGACATTGTGCTGGTTGTCTTGTATAGGTGACTTCCAAGTAAGCCATATTGCATGGGGGACATTGTGCTGGTTGTCTTGTATAGGTGACTTCCAAGTCAGCCATATTGCATGGGGGACATTGTGCTGGTTGCCATGTTGTATAGGTGACTTCCAAGTGAGCCATATTGCTTGAGGGACATTGTGCTGGTTGTGTTGTATAGGTGACTTCCAAGTCAGCCATATTGCATGGGGGACATTGTGCTGGTTGTCTTGTATAGGTGACTTCCAAGTCAGCCATATTGCATGGGGGACATTGTGCTGGTGGCCATGTCCTATAGGTGACTTCCAAGTCAGCCATATTGCATGGGGGACATTGTGCTGGTTGTCTTGTATAGGTGACTTCCAAGTCAGCCATATTGCATGGGGGACATTGTGCTGGTTGCCATGTTGTATAGGTGACTTCCAAGTCAGCCATATTGCATGGGGGACATTGTGCTGGCGGCCATGTTCTATAGGTGACTTCCAAGTCAGCCATATTGCATTTGGGACATTGTGCTGGTTGTCTTGTATAGGTGACTTCCAAGTCAGCCATATTGCATGGGGGACATTGTGCTGGTTGTGTTGTATAGGTGACTTCCAAATCAGCCATATTGCATGGGGGACATTGTGCTGGTTGTATTGTATAGGTGACTTCCAAGTCAGCCATATTGCATGGGGGACATTGTGCTGGTTGTCTTGTATAGGTGACTTCCAAGTCAGCCATATTGCTTGAGGGACATTGTGCTGGTTGTATTGTATAGGTGACTTCCAAGTCAGCCATATTGCATGGGGAACATTGTGCTGGTTGCCATGTCCTATAGGTGACTTCCAAGTCAGCCATATTGCATGGGGGACATTGTGCTGGTTGCCATGTTGTATAGGTGACTTCCAAGTGAGCCATATTGCTTGGGGGACATTGTGCTGGTTGTGTTGTATAGGTGACTTCCAAGTCAGCCATATTGCATGGGGGACATTGTGCTGGTTGTCTTGTATAGGTGACTTCCAAGTCAGCCGTGTTGCATGGGGGACATTGTGCTGGTTGTATTGTATAGGTGACTTCCAAGTCAGCCATATTGCATGGGGGACATTGTGCTGGTGGCCATGTTGTAAAGGTGACTTCCAAGTCAGCCATATTGCATGGGGGACATTGTGCTGGTTGCCATGTTGTATAGGTGACTTCCAAGTCAGCCATATTGCATGGGGGACATTGTGCTGGTTGCCATGTTGTATAGGTGACTTCCAAGTCAGCCATATTGCATGAGGGACATTGTGCTGGTGGCCATGTCCTATAGGTGACTTCCAAGTCAGCCATATTGCATGGGGGACATTGTGCTGGTTGTCTTGTATAGGTGACTTCCAAGTCAGCCATATTGCATGGGGGACATTGTGCTGGTTGCCATGTTGTATAGGTGACTTCCAAGTCAGCCATATTGCATGGGGGACATTGTGCTGGCGGCCATGTTCTATAGGTGACTTCCAAGTCAGCCATATTGCATTTGGGACATTGTGCTGGTTGTCTTGTATAGGTGATTTCCAAGTCAGCCATATTGCATGGGGGACATTGTGCTGGTTGTCTTGTATAGGTGACTTCCAAGTCAGCCATATTGCATGGGGGACATTGTGCTGGTTGCCATGTTGTATAGGTGACTTCCAAGTGAGCCATATTGCTTGGGGGACATTGTGCTGGTTGTGTTGTATAGGTGACTTCCAAGTCAGCCATATTGCATGGGGGACATTGTGCTGGTTGTCTTGTATAGGTGACTTCCAATTCAGCCATATTGCATGGGGGACATTGTGCTGGCGGCCATGTTCTATAGGTGACTTCCAAGTCAGCCATATTGCATTTGGGACATTGTGCTGGTTGTCTTGTATAGGTGACTTCCAAGTCAGCAATATTGCATGGGGGACATTGTGCTGGTTGTGTTGTATAGGTGACTTCCAAATCAGCCATATTGCATGGGGGACATTGTGCTGGTTGTATTGTATAGGTGACTTCCAAGTCAGCCATATTGCATGGGGGACATTGTGCTGGTTGTCTTGTATAGGTGACTTCCAAGTCAGCCATATTGCTTGGGGAACATTGTGCTGGTTGTATTGTATAGGTGACTTCCAAGTCAGCCATATTGCATGGGGGGCATTGTGCTGGTTGCCATGTTGTATAGGTGACTTCCAAGTAAGCCATATTGCATGGGGGACATTGTGCTGGTGGCCATGTTCTATAGGTGACTTCCAAGTCAGCCATATTGCATTTGGGACATTGTGCTGGTTGTATTGTATAGGTGACTTCCAAGTCAGCCATATTGCATGGGGGACATTGTTCTGGTTGTATTGTATAGGTGACTTCCAAGTCAGCCATATTGCATGGGGGACATTGTGCTGGTTGTCTTGTATAGGTGACTTCCAAGTCAGCCATATTGCATGGGGGACATTGTGCTGGTTGCCATGTTGTATAGGTGACTTCCAAGTGAGCCATATTGCTTGGGGGACATTGTGCTGGTTGTATTGTATAGGTGACTTCCAAGTCAGCCATATTGCATGGGGGACATTGTGCTGGTGGCCATGTCCTATAGGTGACTTCCAAGTCAGCCATATTGCATGGGGGACATTGTGCTGGTTGTCTTGTATAGGTGACTTCCAAGTCAGCCATATTGCATGGGGGACATTGTGCTGGTTGCCATGTTGTATAGGTGACTTCCAAGTCAGCCATATTGCATGGGGGACATTGTGCTGGCGGCCATGTTCTATAGGTGACTTCCAAGTGAGCCATATTGCTTGGGGGACATTGTGCTGGTTGTGTTGTATAGGTGACTTCCAAGTCAGCCATATTGCATGGGGGACATTGTGCTGGTTGTCTTGTATAGGTGACTTCCAAGTCAGCCGTGTTGCATGGGGGACATTGTGCTGGTTGTATTGTATAGGTGACTTCCAAGTCAGCCATATTGCATGGGGGACATTGTGCTGGTGGCCATGTTGTAAAGGTGACTTCCAAGTCAGCCATATTGCATGGGGGACATTGTGCTGGTTGCCATGTTGTATAGGTGACTTCCAAGTCAGCCATATTGCATGGGGGACATTGTGCTGGTTGCCATGTTGTATAGGTGACTTCCAAGTCAGCCATATTGCATGAGGGACATTGTGCTGGTGGCCATGTCCTATAGGTGACTTCCAAGTCAGCCATATTGCATGGGGGACATTGTGCTGGTTGTCTTGTATAGGTGACTTCCAAGTCAGCCATATTGCATGGGGGACATTGTGCTGGTTGCCATGTTGTATAGGTGACTTCCAAGTCAGCCATATTGCATGGGGGACATTGTGCTGGCGGCCATGTTCTATAGGTGACTTCCAAGTCAGCCATATTGCATTTGGGACATTGTGCTGGTTGTCTTGTATAGGTGATTTCCAAGTCAGCCATATTGCATGGGGGACATTGTGCTGGTTGTCTTGTATAGGTGACTTCCAAGTCAGCCATATTGCATGGGGGACATTGTGCTGGTTGCCATGTTGTATAGGTGACTTCCAAGTGAGCCATATTGCTTGGGGGACATTGTGCTGGTTGTGTTGTATAGGTGACTTCCAAGTCAGCCATATTGCATGGGGGACATTGTGCTGGTTGTCTTGTATAGGTGACTTCCAATTCAGCCATATTGCATGGGGGACAGTGTGCTGGCGGCCATGTTCTATAGGTGACTTCCAAGTCAGCCATATTGCATTTGGGACATTGTGCTGGTTGTCTTGTATAGGTGACTTCCAAGTCAGCAATATTGCATGGGGGACATTGTGCTGGTTGTGTTGTATAGGTGACTTCCAAATCAGCCATATTGCATGGGGGACATTGTGCTGGTTGTATTGTATAGGTGACTTCCAAGTCAGCCATATTGCATGGGGGACATTGTGCTGGTTGTCTTGTATAGGTGACTTCCAAGTCAGCCATATTGCTTGGGGAACATTGTGCTGGTTGTATTGTATAGGTGACTTCCAAGTCAGCCATATTGCATGGGGGGCATTGTGCTGGTTGCCATGTTGTATAGGTGACTTCCAAGTAAGCCATATTGCATGGGGGACATTGTGCTGGTGGCCATGTTCTATAGGTGACTTCCAAGTCAGCCATATTGCATTTGGGACATTGTGCTGGTTGTATTGTATAGGTGACTTCCAAGTCAGCCATATTGCATGGGGGACATTGTTCTGGTTGTATTGTATAGGTGACTTCCAAGTCAGCCATATTGCATGGGGGACATTGTGCTGGTTGTCTTGTATAGGTGACTTCCAAGTCAGCCATATTGCATGGGGGACATTGTGCTGGTTGCCATGTTGTATAGGTGACTTCCAAGTGAGCCATATTGCTTGGGGGACATTGTGCTGGTTGTGTTGTATAGGTGACTTCCAAGTCAGCCATATTGCATGGGGGACATTGTGCTGGTTGCCATGTTGTATAGGTGACTTCCAAGTCAGCCATATTGCATGGGGGACATTGTGCTGGCGGCCATGTTCTATAGGTGACTTCCAAGTCAGCCATATTGCATTTGGGACATTGTGCTGGTTGTCTTGTATAGGTGACTTCCAAGTCAGCCATATTGCATGGGGGACATTGTGCTGGTTGTGTTGTATAGGTGACTTCCAAATCAGCCATATTGCATGGGGGACATTGTGCTGGTTGTATTGTATAGGTGACTTCCAAGTCAGCCATATTGCATGGGGGACATTGTGCTGGTTGTCTTGTATAGGTGACTTCCAAGTCAGCCATATTGCTTGGGGGACATTGTTCTGGTTGTATTGTATAGGTGACTTCCAAGTCAGCCATATTGCATGGGGGACATTGTGCTGGTTGCCATGTTGTATAGGTGACTTCCAAGTCAGCCATATTGCATGGGGGACATTGTGCTGGTGGCCATGTTCTATAGGTGACTTCCAAGTCAGCCATATTGCATTTGGGACATTGTGCTGGTTGTATTGTATAGGTGACTTCCAAGTCAGCCATATTGCATGGGGGACATTGTGCTGGTTGTATTGTATAGGTGACTTCCAAGTGAGCCATATTGCTTGGGGGACATTGTGCTGGTTGTATTGTATAGGTGACTTCCAAGTCAGCCATATTGCATGGGGGACATTGTGCTGGTGGCCATGTCCTATAGGTGACTTCCAAGTCAGCCATATTGCATGGGGGACATTGTGCTGGTTGTCTTGTATAGGTGACTTCCAAGTCAGCCATATTGCATGGGGGACATTGTGCTGGTTGCCATGTTGTATAGGTGACTTCCAAGTCAGCCATATTGCATGGGGGACATTGTGCTGGCGGCCATGTTCTATAGGTGACTTCCAAGTCAGCCATATTGCATTTGGGACATTGTGCTGGTTGTCTTGTATAGGTGACTTCCAAGTCAGCCATATTGCATGGGGGACATTGTGCTGGTTGTGTTGTATAGGTGACTTCCAAATCAGCCATATTGCATGGGGGACATTGTGCTGGTTGTCTTGTATAGGTGACTTCCAAGTCAGCCATATTGCATGGGGGACATTGTGCTGGTTGCCATGTTGTATAGGTTACTTCCAAGTGAGCCATATTGCTTGGGGGACATTGTGCTGGTTGTGTTGTATAGGTGACTTCCAAGTCAGCCATATTGCATGGGGGACATTGTGCTGGTTGCCATGTTGTATAGGTGACTTCCAAGTCAGCCATATTGCATGGGGGACATTGTGCTGGCGGCCATGTTCTATATGTGACTTCCAAGTCAGCCATATTGCATTTGGGACATTGTGCTGGTTGTCTTGTATAGGTGACTTCCAAGTCAGCCATATTGCATGGGGGACATTGTGCTGGTTGTGTTGTATAGGTGACTTCCAAATCAGCCATATTGCATGGGGGACATTGTGCTGGTTGTATTGTATAGGTGACTTCCAAGTCAGCCATATTGCATGGGGGACATTGTGCTGGTTGTCTTGTATAGGTGACTTCCAAGTCAGCAATATTGCTTGGGGGACATTGTGCTGGTTGTATTGTATAGGTGACTTCCAAGTCAGCCATATTGCATGGGGGACATTGTGCTGGTTGCCATGTTGTATAGGTGACTTCCAAGTCAGCCATATTGCATGGGGGACATTGTGCTGGTGGCCATGTTCTATAGGTGACTTCCAAGTCAGCCATATTGCATGGGGGACATTGTGCTGGTTGTCTTGTATAGGTGACTTCCAAGTCAGCCATATTGCATGGGGGACATTGTGCTGGTTGCCATGTTGTATAGGTGACTTCCAAGTCAGCCATATTGCATGGGGGACATTGTGCTGGCGGCCATGTTCTATAGGTGACTTCCAAGTCAGCCATATTGCATTTGGGACATTGTGCTGGTTGTCTTGTATAGGTGACTTCCAAGTCAGCCATATTGCATGGGGGACATTGTGCTGGTTGTGTTGTATAGGTGACTTCCAAATCAGCCATATTGCATGGGGGACATTGTGCTGGTTGTATTGTATAGGTGACTTCCAAGTCAGCCATATTGCATGGGGGACATTGTGCTGGTTGTCTTGTATAGGTGACTTCCAAGTCAGCAATATTGCTTGGGGGACATTGTGCTGGTTGTATTGTATAGGTGACTTCCAAGTCAGCCATATTGCATGGGGGACATTGTGCTGGTTGCCATGTTGTATAGGTGACTTCCAAGTCAGCCATATTGCATGGGGGACATTGTGCTGGTGGCCATGTTCTATAGGTGACTTCCAAGTCAGCCATATTGCATTTGGGAACATTGTGCTGGTTGTATTGTATAGGTGACTTCCAAGTCAGCCATATTGCATGGGGAACATTGTGCTGGTGGCCATGTCCTATAGGTGACTTCCAAGTCAGCCATATTGCATGGGGGACATTGTGCTGGTTGTCTTGTATAGGTGACTTCCAAGTCAGCCATATTGCATGGGGGACATTGTGCTGGTTGCCATGTTGTATAGGTGACTTCCAAGTCAGCCATATTGCATGGGGGACATTGTGCTGGCGGCCATGTTCTATAGGTGACTTCCAAGTCAGCCATATTGCATTTGGGACATTGTGCTGGTTGTCTTGTATAGGTGACTTCCAAGTCAGCCATATTGCATGGGGGACATTGTGCTGGTTGTGTTGTATAGGTGACTTCCAAATCAGCCATATTGCATGGGGGACATTGTGCTGGTTGTATTGTATAGGTGACTTCCAAGTCAGCCATATTGCATGGGGGACATTGTGCTGGTTGTCTTGTATAGGTGACTTCCAAGTCAGCCATATTGCTTGGGGGACATTGTGCTGGTTGTATTGTATAGGTGACTTCCAAGTCAGCCATATTGCATGGGGGACATTGTGCTGGTTGCCATGTTGTATAGGTGACTTCCAAGTCAGCCATATTGCATGGGGGACATTGTGCTGGCGGCCATGTTCTATAGGTGACTTCCATGTCAGCCATATTGCATTTGGGACATTGTGCTGGTTGTCTTGTATAGGTGACTTCCAAGTCAGCCATATTGCATGGGGGACATTGTGCTGGTTGTGTTGTATAGGTGACTTCCAAATCAGCCATATTGCATGGGGGACATTGTGCTGGTTGTATTGTATAGGTGACTTCCAAGTCAGCCATATTGCATGGGGGACATTGTGCTGGTTGTCTTGTATAGGTGACTTCCAAGTCAGCCATATTGCTTGGGGGGCATTGTGCTGGTTGTATTGTATAGGTGACTTCCAAGTCAGCCATATTGCATGGGGGACATTGTGCTGGTTGCCATGTTGTATAGGTGACTTCCAAGTCAGCCATATTGCATGGGGGACATTGTGCTGGTGGCCATGTTCTATAGGTGACTTCCAAGTCAGCCATATTGCATTTGGGACATTGTGCTGGTTGTATTGTATAGGTGACTTCCAAGTCAGCCATATTGCATGGGGGACATTGTGCTGGTTGTATTGTATAGGTGACTTCCAAGTGAGCCATATTGCTTGGGGGACATTGTGCTGGTTGTATTGTATAGGTGACTTCCAAGTCAGCCATATTGCATGGGGGACATTGTGCTGGTTGTCTTGTATAGGTGACTTCCAAGTCAGCCATATTGCATGGGGGACATTGTGCTGGTTGTATTGTATAGGTGACTTCCAAGTGAGCCATATTGCTTGGGGGACATTGTGCTGGTGGCCATGTTGTATAGGTGACTTCCAAGTCAGCCATATTGCATGGGGGACATTGTGCTGGTGGCCATGTTGTATAGGTGACTTCCAAGTCAGCCATATTGCTTGGGGGACATTGTGCTGGTTGCCATGTTCTATAGGTGACTTCCAAGTCAGCCATATTGCTTGGGGGACATTGTGCTGGTTGTGTTGTATAGGTGACTTCCAAGTAACCCATATTGCATGGGGGACATTGTGCTGGTTGTGTTGTATAGGTGACTTCCAAGTCAGCCATATTGCATGGGGGACATTGTGCTGGTTGTATTGGATAGGTGACTTCCAAGTCAGCCATATTGCATGGGGGACATTGTGCTGGTTGCCATGTTGTATAGGTGACTTCCAAGTCAGCCATATTGCATGGGGGACATTGTGCTGGTGGCCATGTTCTATAGGTGACTTCCAAGTCAGCCATATTGCATTTGGGACATTGTGCTGGTTGTCTTGTATAGGTGACTTCCAAGTCAGCCATATTGCATGGGGGACATTGTGCTGGTTGTGTTGTATAGGTGACTTCCAAATCAGCCATATTGCATGGGGGACATTGTGCTGGTTGTATTGTATAGGTGACTTCCAAGTCAGCCATATTGCATGGGGGACATCGTGCTGGTTGTCTTGTATAGGTGACTTCCAAGTCAGCCATATTGCTTGGGGGACATTGTGCTGGTTGTATTGTATAGGTGACTTCCAAGTCACCCATATTGCATTGGGGACATTGTGCTGGTTGACATGTTGTATAGGTGACTTCCAAGTCAGCCATATTGCATGGGGGACATTGTGCTGGTGGCCATGTTCTATAGGTGACTTCCAAGTCAGCCATATTGCATTTGGGACATTGTGCTGGTTGTCTTGTATAGGTGACTTCCAAGTCAGCCATATTGCTTGGGGGACATTGTGCTGGTTGTGTTGTATAGGTGACTTCCAAGTCAGCCATATTGCATGGGGGACATTGTGCTTGTTGTCTTGTATAGGTGACTTCCAAGTCAGCCGTGTTGCATGGGGGACATTGTGCTGGTGGCCATGTTCTATAGGTGACTTCCAATTCAGCCATATTGCATGGGGGACATTGTGCTGGTTGCCATGTTGTATAGGTGACTTCCAAGTCAGCCATATTGCTTGGGGGACATTGTGCTGGTTGCCATGTTCTATAGGTGACTTCCAAGTGAGCCATATTGCTTGGGGGACATTGTGCTGGTTGCCATGTTGTATAGGTGACTTCCAAGTCAGCCATATTGCATGGGGGACATTGTGCTGGTTGACATGTTGTATAGGTGACTTCCAAGTCAGCCATATTGCATGGGGGACATTGTGCTTGTTGTCTTGTATAGGTGACTTCCAAGTCAGCCGTGTTGCATGGGGGACATTGTGCTGGTGGCCATGTTCTATAGGTGACTTCCAATTCAGCCATATTGCATGGGGGACATTGTGCTGGTTGCCATGTTGTATAGGTGACTTCCAAGTCAGCCATATTGCTTGGGGGACATTGTGCTGGTTGCCATGTTCTATAGGTGACTTCCAAGTGAGCCATATTGCTTGGGGGACATTGTGCTGGTAGCCATGTTGTATAGGTGACTTCCAAGTCAGCCATATTGCATGGGGGACATTGTGCTGGTGGCCATGTTCTATAGGTGACTTCCAAGTCAGCCACATTGCATGGGGGACATTGTGCTGGTTTCTTGTATAGGTGACTTCCAAGTCAGCCATATTGCTTGGGGGACATTGTGCTGGTTGCCATGTTGTATAGGTGACTTCCAAGTCAGCCATATTGCATGGGGGACATTGTGCTGGTTGTATTGTATAGGTGACTTCCAAGTGAGCCATATTGCTTGGGGGACATTGTGCTGGTGGCCATGTTGTATAGGTGACTTCCAAGTCAGCCATATTGCTTGGGGGACATTGTGCTGGTTGCCATGTTCTATAGGTGACTTCCAAGTCAGCCATATTGCTTGGGGGACATTGTGCTGGTTGTGTTGTATAGGTGACTTCAAAGTCACCCATATTGCATGGGGGACATTGTGCTGGTTGTGTTGTATAGGTGACTTCCAAGTCAGCCATATTGCATGGGGGACATTGTGCTGGTTGTATTGGATAGGTGACTTCCAAGTCAGCCATATTGCATGGGGGACATTGTGCTGGTTGCCATGTTTTATAGGTGACTTCCAAGTCAGCCATATTGCATGGGGGACATTGTGCTGGTGGCCATGTTCTATAGGTGACTTCCAAGTCAGCCACATTGCATGGGGGACATTGTGCTGGTTTCTTGTATAGGTGACTTCCAAGTCAGCCATATTGCTTGGGGGACATTGTGCTGGTTGCCATGTTGTATAGGTGACTTCCAAGTCAGCCATATTGCATGGGGGACATTGTGCTGGTTGTATTGTATAGGTGACTTCCAAGTGAGCCATATTGCTTGGGGGACATTGTGCTGGTGGCCATGTTGTATAGGTGACTTCCAAGTCAGCCATATTGCTTGGGGGACATTGTGCTGGTTGCCATGTTCTATAGGTGACTTCCAAGTCAGCCATATTGCTTGGGGGACATTGTGCTGGTTGTGTTGTATAGGTGACTTCCAAGTCACCCATATTGCATGGGGGACATTGTGCTGGTTGTGTTGTATAGGTGACTTCCAAGTCAGCCATATTGCATGGGGGACATTGTGCTGGTTGTATTGGATAGGTGACTTCCAAGTCAGCCATATTGCATGGGGGACATTGTGCTGGTTGCCATGTTGTATAGGTGACTTACAAGTCAGCCATATTGCATGGGGGACATTGTGCTGGTGGCCATGTTCTATAGGTGACTTCCAAGTCAGCCATATTGCATTTGGGACATTGTGCTGGTTGTCTTGTATAGGTGACTTCCAAGTCAGCCATATTGCATTTGGGACATTGTGCTGGTTGTCTTGTATAGGTGACTTCCAAGTCAGCCGTGTTGCATGGGGGACATTGTGCTGGTTGTATTGTATAGGTGACTTCCAAGTCAGCCATATTGCATGGGGGACATTGTGCTGGTGGCCATGTTGTAAAGGTGACTTCCAAGTCAGCCATATTGCATGGGGGACATTGTGCTGGTTGCCATGTTGTATAGGTGACTTCCAAGTCAGCCATATTGCATGGGGGACATTGTGCTGGTTGCCATGTTGTATAGGTGACTTCCAAGTCAGCCATATTGCATGAGGGACATTGTGCTGGTGGCCATGTCCTATAGGTGACTTCCAAGTCAGCCATATTGCATGGGGGACATTGTGCTGGTTGTCTTGTATAGGTGACTTCCAAGTCAGCCATATTGCATGGGGGACATTGTGCTGGTTGCCATGTTGTATAGGTGACTTCCAAGTCAGCCATATTGCATGGGGGACATTGTGCTGGCGGCCATGTTCTATAGGTGACTTCCAAGTCAGCCATATTGCATTTGGGACATTGTGCTGGTTGTCTTGTATAGGTGATTTCCAAGTCAGCCATATTGCATGGGGGACATTGTGCTGGTTGTCTTGTATAGGTGACTTCCAAGTCAGCCATATTGCATGGGGGACATTGTGCTGGTTGCCATGTTGTATAGGTGACTTCCAAGTGAGCCATATTGCTTGGGGGACATTGTGCTGGTTGTGTTGTATAGGTGACTTCCAAGTCAGCCATATTGCATGGGGGACATTGTGCTGGTTGTCTTGTATAGGTGACTTCCAAGTCAGCCATATTGCATGGAGGACATTGTGCTGGCGGCCATGTTCTATAGGTGACTTCCAAGTCAGCCATATTGCATTTGGGACATTGTGCTGGTTGTCTTGTATAGGTGACTTCCAAGTCAGCCATATTGCATGGGGGACATTGTGCTGGTTGTGTTGTATAGGTGACTTCCAAATCAGCCATATTGCATGGGGGACATTGTGCTGGTTGTATTGTATAGGTGACTTCCAAGTCAGCCATATTGCATGGGGGACATTGTGCTGGTTGTCTTGTATAGGTGACTTCCAAGTCAGCCATATTGCTTGGGGGACATTGTGCTGGTTGTATTGTATAGGTGACTTCCAAGTCAGCCATATTGCATGGGGGACATTGTGCTGGTTGCCATGTTGTATAGGTGACTTCCAAGTAAGCCATATTGCATGGGGGACATTGTGCTGGTGGCCATGTTCTATAGGTGACTTCCAAGTCAGCCATATTGCATTTGGGACATTGTGCTGGTTGTATTGTATAGGTGACTTCCAAGTCAGCCATATTGCATGGGGGACATTGTTCTGGTTGTATTGTATAGGTGACTTCCAAGTCAGCCATATTGCATGGGGGACATTGTGCTGGTTGTCTTGTATAGGTGACTTCCAAGTCAGCCATATTGCATGGGGGACATTGTGCTGGTTGCCATGTTGTATAGGTGACTTCCAAGTGAGCCATATTGCTTGGGGGACATTGTGCTGGTTGTGTTGTATAGGTGACTTCCAAGTCAGCCATATTGCATGGGGGACATTGTGCTGGTTGCCATGTTGTATAGGTGACTTCCAAGTCAGCCATATTGCATGGGGGACATTGTGCTGGCGGCCATGTTCTATAGGTGACTTCCAAGTCAGCCATATTGCATTTGGGACATTGTGCTGGTTGTCTTGTATAGGTGACTTCCAAGTCAGCCATATTGCATGGGGGACATTGTGCTGGTTGTGTTGTATAGGTGACTTCCAAATCAGCCATATTGCATGGGGGACATTGTGCTGGTTGTATTGTATAGGTGACTTCCAAGTCAGCCATATTGCATGGGGGACATTGTGCTGGTTGTCTTGTATAGGTGACTTCCAAGTCAGCCATATTGCTTGGGGGACATTGTGCTGGTTGTATTGTATAGGTGACTTCCAAGTCAGCCATATTGCATGGGGGACATTGTGCTGGTTGCCATGTTGTATAGGTGACTTCCAAGTCAGCCATATTGCATGGGGGACATTGTGCTGGTGGCCATGTTCTATAGGTGACTTCCAAGTCAGCCATATTGCATTTGGGACATTGTGCTGGTTGTATTGTATAGGTGACTTCCAAGTCAGCCATATTGCATGGGGGACATTGTGCTGGTTGTATTGTATAGGTGACTTCCAAGTGAGCCATATTGCTTGGGGGACATTGTGCTCGTTGTATTGTATAGGTGACTTCCAAGGCAGCCATATTGCATGGGGGACATTGTGCTGGTGGCCATGTCCTATAGGTGACTTCCAAGTCAGCCATATTGCATGGGGGACATTGTGCTGGTTGTCTTGTATAGGTGACTTCCAAGTCAGCCATATTGCATGGGGGACATTGTGCTGGTTGCCATGTTGTATAGGTGACTTCCAAGTCAGCCATATTGCATGGGGGACATTGTGCTGGCGGCCATGTTCTATAGGTGACTTCCAAGTCAGCCATATTGCATTTGGGACATTGTGCTGGTTGTCTTGTATAGGTGACTTCCAAGTCAGCCATATTGCATGGGGGACATTGTGCTGGTTGTGTTGTATAGGTGACTTCCAAATCAGCCATATTGCATGGGGGACATTGTGCTGGTTGTATTGTATAGGTGACTTCCAAGTCAGCCATATTGCATGGGGGACATTGTGCTGGTTGTCTTGTATAGGTGACTTCCAAGTCAGCCATATTGCTTGGGGGACATTGTGCTGGTTGTATTGTATAGGTGACTTCCAAGTCAGCCATATTGCATGGGGGACATTGTGCTGGTTGCCATGTTGTATAGGTGACTTCCAAGTCAGCCATATTGCATGGGGGACATTGTGCTGGTGGCCATGTTCTATAGGTGACTTCCAAGTCAGCCATATTGCATTTGGGACATTGTGCTGGTTGTATTGTATAGGTGACTTCCAAGTCAGCCATATTGCATGGGGGACATTGTGCTGGTTGTATTGTATAGGTGACTTCCAAGTGAGCCATATTGCTTGGGGGACATTGTGCTGGTGGCCATGTTCTATAGGTGACTTCCAAGTCAGCCATATTGCATGGGGGACATTGTGCTGGTTGTATTGTATAGGTGACTTCCAAGTGAGCCATATTGCTTGGGGGACATTGTGCTGGTGGCCATGTTCTATAGGTGACTTCCAAGTCAGCCATATTGCATGGGGGACATTGTGCTGGTTGTCTTGTATAGGTGACTTCCAAGTCAGCCATATTGCTTGGGGGACATTGTGCTGGTTGCCATGTTCTATAGGTGACTTCCAAGTCAGCCATATTGCTTGGGGGACATTGTGCTGGTGGCCATGTTCTATAGGTGACTTCCAAGTCAGCCATATTGCTTGGGGGACATTGTGCTGGTTGTATTGTATAGGTGACTTCCAAGTCAGCCATATTGCATGGGGGACATTGTGCTGGTTGTATTGTATAGGTGACTTCCAAGTCAGCCATATTGCATGGGGGACATTGTGCTGGTGGCCATGTCCTATAGGTGACTTCCAAGTCAGCCATATTGCATGGGGGACATTGTGCTGGTTGTCTTGTATAGGTGACTTCCAAGTCAGCCATATTGCTTGGGGGACATTGTGCTGGTTGTATTGTATAGGTGACTTCCAAGTCAGCCATATTGCATTGGGGAAATTGTGCTGGTTGCCATGTTGTATAGGTGACTTCCAAGTCAGCCATATTGCATGGGGGACATTGTGCTGGTGGCCATGTTCTATAGGTGACTTCCAAGTCAGCCATATTGCATTTGGGACATTGTGCTGGTTGTCTTGTATAGGTGACTTCCAAGTCAGCCATATTGCATGGGGGACATTGTGCTGGTTGTGTTGTATAGGTGACTTCCAAATCAGCCATATTGCTTGGGGGACATTGTGCTGGTTGTATTGTATAGGTGACTTCCAAGTCAGCCATATTGCATGGGGGACATTGTGCTGGTTGTCTTGTATAGGTGACTTCCAAGTCAGCCATATTGCATGGGGGACATTGTGCTGGTTGTATTGTATAGGTGACTTCCAAGTGAGCCATATTGCTTGGGGGACATTGTGCTGGTGGCCATGTTGTATAGGTGACTTCCAAGTCAGCCATATTGCTTGGGGGACATTGTGCTGGTTGCCATGTTCTATAGGTGACTTCCAAGTCAGCCATATTGCTTGGGGGACATTGTGCTGGTTGTGTTGTATAGGTGACTTCCAAGTCACCCATATTGCATGGGGGACATTGTGCTGGTTGTGTTGTATAGGTGACTTCCAAGTCAGCCATATTGCATGGGGGACATTGTGCTGGTTGTATTGGATAGGTGACTTCCAAGTCAGCCATATTGCATGGGGGACATTGTGCTGGTTGCCATGTTGTATAGGTTACTTCCAAGTCAGCCATATTGCATGGGGGACATTGTGCTGGTGGCCATGTTCTATAGGTGACTTCCAAGTCAGCCATATTGCATTTGGGACATTGTGCTGGTTGTCTTGTATAGGTGACTTCCAAGTCAGCCATATTGCATGGGGGACATTGTGCTGGTGGCCATGTTGTATAGGTGACTTCCAAGTCAGCCATATTGCTTGGGGGACATTGTGCTGGTTGCCATGTTCTATAGGTGACTTCCAAGTCAGCCATATTGCTTGGGGGACATTGTGCTGGTTGTGTTGTATAGGTGACTTCCAAGTCACCCATATTGCATGGGGGACATTGTGCTGGTTGTGTTGTATAGGTGACTTCCAAGTCAGCCATATTGCATGGGGGACATTGTGCTGGTTGTATTGGATAGGTGACTTCCAAGTCAGCCATATTGCATGGGGGACATTGTGCTGGTTGACATGTTGTATAGGTGACTTCCAAGTCAGCCATATTGCATGGGGGACATTGTGCTGGTGGCCATGTTCTATAGGTGACTTCCAAGTCAGCCATATTGCATTTGGGACATTGTGCTGGTTGTCTTGTATAGGTGACTTCCAAGTCAGCCATATTGCATGGGGGACATTGTGCTGGTTGTGTTGTATAGGTGACTTCCAAATCAGCCATATTGCATGGGGGACATTGTGCTGGTTGTATTGTATAGGTGACTTCCAAGTCAGCCATATTGCATGGGGGACATTGTGCTGGTTGTCTTGTATAGGTGACTTCCAAGTCAGCCATATTGCTTGGGGGACATTGTGCTGGTTGTATTGTATAGGTGACTTCCAAGTCACCCATATTGCATTGGGGACATTGTGCTGGTTGACATGTTGTATAGGTGACTTCCAAGTCAGCCATATTGCATGGGGGACATTGTGCTGGTGGCCATGTTCTATAGGTGACTTCCAAGTCAGCCATATTGCATTTGGGACATTGTGCTGGTTGTCTTGTATAGGTGACTTCCAAGTCAGCCATATTGCTTGGGGGACGTTGTGCTGGTTGCCATGTCCTATAGGTGACTTCCAAGTCAGCCATATTGCATGGGGGACATTGTGCTGGTTGTCTTGTATAGGTGACTTCCAAGTCAGCCATATTGCATGGGGGACATTGTGCTGGTTGCCATGTTGTATAGGTGACTTCCAAGTCAGCCATATTGCATGGGGGACATTGTGCTGGTTGCCATGTTGTATAGGTGACTTCCAAGTGAGCCATATTGCTTGGGGGACATTGTGCTGGTTGTGTTGTATAGGTGACTTCCAAGTCAGCCATATTGCATGGGGGACATTGTGCTTGTTGTCTTGTATAGGTGACTTCCAAGTCAGCCGTGTTGCATGGGGGACATTGTGCTGGTGGCCATGTTCTATAGGTGACTTCCAATTCAGCCATATTGCATGGGGGACATTGTGCTGGTTGCCATGTTGTATAGGTGACTTCCAAGTCAGCCATATTGCTTGGGGGACATTGTGCTGGTTGCCATGTTCTATAGGTGACTTCCAAGTGAGCCATATTGCTTGGGGGACATTGTGCTGGTTGCCATGTTGTATAGGTGACTTCCAAGTCAGCCATATTGCATGGGGGACATTGTGCTGGTGGCCATGTTCTATAGGTGACTTCCAAGTCAGCCACATTGCATGGGGGACATTGTGCTGGTTTCTTGTATAGGTGACTTCCAAGTCAGCCATATTGCTTGGGGGACATTGTGCTGGTTGCCATGTTGTATAGGTGACTTCCAAGTCAGCCATATTGCATGGGGGACATTGTGCTGGTTGTATTGTATAGGTGACTTCCAAGTGAGCCATATTGCTTGGGGGACATTGTGCTGGTGGCCATGTTGTATAGGTGACTTCCAAGTCAGCCATATTGCTTGGGGGACATTGTGCTGGTTGCCATGTTCTATAGGTGACTTCCAAGTCAGCCATATTGCTTGGGGGACATTGTGCTGGTTGTGTTGTATAGGTGACTTCCAAGTCACCCATATTGCATGGGGGACATTGTGCTGGTTGTGTTGTATAGGTGACTTCCAAGTCAGCCATATTGCATGGGGGACATTGTGCTGGTTGTATTGGATAGGTGACTTCCAAGTCAGCCATATTGCATGGGGGACATTGTGCTGGTTGCCATGTTGTATAGGTGACTTCCAAGTCAGCCATATTGCATGGGGGACATTGTGCTGGTGGCCATGTTCTATAGGTGACTTCCAAGTCAGCCATATTGCATTTGGGACATTGTGCTGGTTGTCTTGTATAGGTGACTTCCAAGTCAGCCATATTGCATGGGGGACATTGTGCTGGTTGTGTTGTATAGGTGACTTCCAAATCAGCCATATTGCATGGGGGACATTGTGCTGGTTGTATTGTATAGGTGACTTCCAAGTCAGCCATATTGCATGGGGGACATTGTGCTGGTTGTCTTGTATAGGTGACTTCCAAGTCAGCCATATTGCTTGGGGGACATTGTGCTGGTTGTATTGTATAGGTGACTTCCAAGTCACCCATATTGCATTGGGGACATTGTGCTGGTTGCCATGTTGTATAGGTGACTTCCAAGTCAGCCATATTGCATGGGGGACATTGTGCTGGTGGCCATGTTCTATAGGTGACTTCCAAGTCAGCCATATTGCATTTGGGACATTGTGCTGGTTGTCTTGTATAGGTGACTTCCAAGTCAGCCATATTGCTTGGGGGACATTGTGCTGGTTGCCATGTCCTATAGGTGACTTCCAAGTCAGCCATATTGCATGGGGGACATTGTGCTGGTTGTCTTGTATAGGTGACTTCCAAGTCAGCCATATTGCATGGGGGACATTGTGCTGGTTGCCATGTTGTATAGGTGACTTCCAAGTCAGCCATATTGCATGGGGGACATTGTGCTGGTTGCCATGTTGTATAGGTGACTTCCAAGTGAGCCATATTGCTTGGGGGACATTGTGCTGGTTGTGTTGTATAGGTGACTTCCAAGTCAGCCATATTGCATGGGGGACATTGTGCTTGTTGTCTTGTATAGGTGACTTCCAAGTCAGCCGTGTTGCATGGGGGACATTGTGCTGGTGGCCATGTTCTATAGGTGACTTCCAAGTCAGCCATATTGCATGGGGGACATTGTGCTGGTTGCCATGGTGTATAGGTGACTTCCAAGTCAGCCATATTGCTTGGGGGACATTGTGCTGGTTGCCATGTTTTATAGGTGACTTCCAAGTGAGCCATATTGCTTGGGGGACATTGTGCTGGTTGCCATGTTGTATAGGTGACTTCCAAGTCAGCCATATTGCATGGGGGACATTGTGCTGGTGGCCATGTTCTATAGGTGACTTCCAAGTCAGCCACATTGCATGGGGGACATTGTGCTGGTTTCTTGTATAGGTGACTTCCAAGTCAGCCATATTGCTTGGGGGACATTGTGCTGGTTGCCATGTTGTATAGGTGACTTCCAAGTCAGCCATATTGCATGGGGGACATTGTGCTGGATGCCATGTTGTATAGGTGACTTCCAAGTGAGCCATATTGCATGGGGGACATTGTGCTGGTTGTGTTGTATAGGTGACTTCCAAGTCAGCCATATTGCATGGGGGACATTGTGCTGGTTGTATTGTATAGGTGACTTCCAAGTCAGCCATATTGCATGGGGGACATTGTGCTGGTTGTATTGTATAGGTGACTTCCAAGTGAGCCATATTGCATGGGGGACATTGTGCTGGTTGTATTGTATAGGTGACTTCCAAGTGAGCCATATTGCTTGGGGGACCTTGTGTTGGTGGCCATGTTCTATAGGTAACTTCCAAGTCAGCCATATTGCATGGGGGACATTGTGCTGGTTGCCATGTCCTATAGGTGACTTCCAAGTCAGCCATATTGCATGGGGGACATTGTGCTGGTTGCCATGTTGTATAGGTGACTTCCAAGTGAGCCATATTGCTTGGGGGACATTGTGCTGGTTGTGTTGTATAGGTGACTTCCAAGTTAGCCATATTGCATGGGGGACATTGTGCTGGTTGTCTTGTATAGGTGACTTCCAAGTCAGCCGTGTTGCATGGGGGACATTGTGCTGGTTGTATTGTATAGGTGACTTCCAAGTCAGCCATATTGCATGGGGGACATTGTGCTGGTGGCCATGTTGTAAAGGTGACTTCCAAGTCAGCCATATTGCATGGGGGACATTGTGCTGGTTGCCATGTTGTATAGGTGACTTCCAAGTCAGCCATATTGCATGGGGGACATTGTGCTGGTTGCCATGTTGTATAGGTGACTTACAAGTCAGCCATATTGCATGGGGGACATTGTGCTGGTTGCCATGTCCTATAGGTGACTTCCAAGTCAGCCATATTGCATGGGGGAAATTGTGCTGGTTGTCTTGTATAGGTGACTTTTAAGTCAGCCATATTACTTGGGGGACATTGTGCTGGTTGCTTTGTTCTATAGGTGACTTCCAAGTCAGCCATATTGCTTGGGGGACATTGTGCTGGTTGCCATGTTGTATAGGTGACTTCCAAGTCAGCCATATTGCTTGGGGGACATTGTGCTGGTTGCCATGTTGTATAGGTGACTTCCAAGTCAGCCATATTGCATGGGGGACATTGTGCTGGTGGCCATGTTCTATAGGTGACTTCCAAGTCAGCCATATTGCATGGGGGACATTGTGCTGGTTGTCTTGTATAGGTGACTTCCAAGTCAGCCATATTGCATGGGGGACATTGTGCTGGTTGTGTTGTATAGGTGACTTCCAAATCAGCCATATTGCATGGGGGAAATTGTGCTGGTTGCCATGTTGTATAGGTGACTTCCAAGTCAGCCATATTGCTTGGGGGACATTGTGCTGGTTGCCATGTTCTATAGGTGACTTCCAAGTGAGCCATATTGCTTGGGGGACATTGTGCTGGGTGCCATGTTGTATAGGTGACTTCCAAGTCAGCCATATTGCATGGGGGACATTGTGCTGGTGGCCATGTTCTATAGGTGACTTCCAAGTCAGCCACATTGCATGGGGGACATTGTGCTGGTTTCTTGTATAGGTGACTTCCAAGTCAGCCATATTGCATGGGGGACATTGTGCTGGTTGCCATGTTGTATAGGTGACTTCCAAGTCAGCCATATTGCATGGGGGACATTGTGCTGGTGGCCATGTTCTATAGGTGACTTCCAAGTCAGCCACATTGCATGGGGGACATTGTGCTGGTTGTCTTGTATAGGTGACTTCCAAGTCAGCCATATTGCATGGGGGACATTGTGCTGGTTGTATTGTATAGGTGACTTCCAAGTGAGCCATATTGCTTGGGGGACATTGTGCTGGTGGCCATGTTCTATAGGTGACTTCCAAGTCAGCCATATTGCATGGGGGACATTGTGCTGGTTGCCATGTCCTATAGGTGACTTCCAAGTCAGCCATATTGCATGGGGGACATTGTGCTGGTTGCCATGTTGTATAGGTGACTTCCAAGTGAGCCATATTGCTTGGGGGACATTGTGCTGGTTGTGTTGTATAGGTGACTTCCAAGTCAGCCATATTGCATGGGGGACATTGTGCTGGTTGTCTTGTATAGGTGACTTCCAAGTCAGCCGTGTTGCATGGGGGACATTGTGCTGGTTGCCATGTCCTATAGGTGACTTCCAAGTCAGCCATATTGCATGTGGGAAATTGTGCTAGTTGTCTTGTATAGGTGACTTTTAAGTCAGCCATATTGCTTGGGGGACATTGTGCTCTTTGCCATGTTCTATAGGTGACTTCCAAGTCAGCCATATTGCTTGGGGGACATTGTGCTGGTTGCCATGTTGTATAGGTGACTTCCAAGTCAGCCATATTGCTTGGGGGACATTGTGCTGGTTGCCATGTTGTATAGGTGACTTCCAAGTCAGCCATATTGCATGGGGGACATTGTGCTGGTGGCCATGTTCTATAGGTGACTTCCAAGTCAGCCATATTGTATGGGGGACATTGTGCTGGTTGTCTTGTATAGGTGACTTCCAAGTCAGCCATATTGCATGGGGGACATTGTGCTGGTTGTGTTGTATAGGTGACTTCCAAATCAGCCATATTGCATGGGGGACATTGTGCTGGTTGTATTGTATAGGTGACTTCCAAGTCAGCCATATTGCATGGGGACATTGTGCTGGTTGTATTGTATAGGTGACTTCCAAGTCAGCCATATTGCATGGGGGACATTGTGCTGGTGGCCATGTCCTATAGGTGACTTCCAAGTCAGCCATATTGCATGGGGGACATTGTGCTGGTTGTGTTGTATAGGTGACTTCCAAATCAGCCATATTGCATGGGGGAAATTGTGCTGGTTGCCATGTTGTATAGGTGACTTCCAAGTCAGCCATATTGCTTGGGGGACATTGTGCTGGTTGCCATGTTCTATAGGTGACTTCCAAGTGAGCCATATTGCTTGGGGGACATTGTGCTGGGTGCCATGTTGTATAGGTGACTTCCAAGTCAGCCATATTGCATGGGGGACATTGTGCTGGTGGCCATGTTCTATAGGTGACTTCCAAGTCAGCCACATTGCATGGGGGACATTGTGCTGGTTTCTTGTATAGGTGACTTCCAAGTCAGCCATATTGCATGGGGGACATTGTGCTGGTTGCCATGTTGTATAGGTGACTTCCAAGTCAGCCATATTGCATGGGGGACATTGTGCTGGTGGCCATGTTCTATAGGTGACTTCCAAGTCAGCCACATTGCATGGGGGACATTGTGCTGGTTGTCTTGTATAGGTGACTTCCAAGTCAGCCATATTGCATGGGGGACATTGTGCTGGTTGTATTGTATAGGTGACTTCCAAGTGAGCCATATTGCTTGGGGGACATTGTGCTGGTGGCCATGTTCTATAGGTGACTTCCAAGTCAGCCATATTGCATGGGGGACATTGTGCTGGTTGCCATGTCCTATAGGTGACTTCCAAGTCAGCCATATTGCATGGGGGACATTGTGCTGGTTGCCATGTTGTATAGGTGACTTCCAAGTGAGCCATATTGCTTGGGGGACATTGTGCTGGTTGTGTTGTATAGGTGACTTCCAAGTCAGCCATATTGCATGGGGGACATTGTGCTGGTTGTCTTGTATAGGTGACTTCCAAGTCAGCCGTGTTGCATGGGGGACATTGTGCTGGTTGCCATGTCCTATAGGTGACTTCCAAGTCAGCCATATTGCATGGGGGAAATTGTGCTAGTTGTCTTGTATAGGTGACTTTTAAGTCAGCCATATTGCTTGGGGGACATTGTGCTCTTTGCCATGTTCTATAGGTGACTTCCAAGTCAGCCATATTGCTTGGGGGACATTGTGCTGGTTGCCATGTTGTATAGGTGACTTCCAAGTCAGCCATATTGCTTGGGGGACATTGTGCTGGTTGCCATGTTGTATAGGTGACTTCCAAGTCAGCCATATTGCATGGGGGACATTGTGCTGGTGGCCATGTTCTATAGGTGACTTCCAAGTCAGCCATATTGTATGGGGGACATTGTGCTGGTTGTCTTGTATAGGTGACTTCCAAGTCAGCCATATTGCATGGGGGACATTGTGCTGGTTGTGTTGTATAGGTGACTTCCAAATCAGCCATATTGCATGGGGGACATTGTGCTGGTTGTATTGTATAGGTGAATTCCAAGTCAGCCATATTGCATGGGGACATTGTGCTGGTTGTATTGTATAGGTGACTTCCAAGTCAGCCATATTGCATGGGGGACATTGTGCTGGTGGCCATGTCCTATAGGTGACTTCCAAGTCAGCCATATTGCATGGGGGACATTGTGCTGGTTGTCTTGTATAGGTGACTTCCAAGTCAGCCATATTGCTTGGGGGACATTGTGCTGGTTGTATTGTATAGGTGACTTCCAAGTCAGCCATATTGCATGGGGGACATTGTGCTGGTTGCCATGTTGTATAGGTGACTTCCAAGTCAGCCATATTGCATGGGGGACATTGTGCTGGTTGTATTGTATAGGTGACTTCCAAGTCAGCCATATTGCATGGGGGACATTGTGCTGGTTGCCATGTTGTATAGGTGACTTCCAAGTCAGCCATATTGCATGGGGGACATTGTGCTGGTTGCCATGTTGTATAGGTGACTTCCAAGTCAGCCATATTGCATGGGGGACATTGTGCTGGTTGCCATGTTGTATAGGTGACTTCCAAGTCAGCCATATTGCATGGGGGACATTGTGCTGGTTGCCATGTTGTATAGGTGACTTACAAGTCAGCCATATTGCATGGGGGACATTGTGCTGGTTGCCATGTCCTATAGGTGACTTCCAAGTCAGCCATATTGCATGGGGGAAATTGTGCTGGTTGTCTTGTATAGGTGACTTTTAAGTCAGCCATATTACTTGGGGGACATTGTGCTGGTTGCTTTGTTCTATAGGTGACTTCCAAGTCAGCCATATTGCTTGGGGGACATTGTGCTGGTTGCCATGTTGTATAGGTGACTTCCAAGTCAGCCATATTGCTTGGGGGACATTGTGCTGGTTGCCATGTTGTATAGGTGACTTTCAAGTCAGCCATATTGCATGGGGGACATTGTGCTGGTGGCCATGTTCTATAGGTGACTTCCAAGTCAGCCATATTGCATGGAGGACATTGTGCTGGTTGTCTTGTATAGGTGACTTCCAAGTCAGCCATATTGCATGGGGGACATTGTGCTGGTTGTGTTGTATAGGTGACTTCCAAATCAGCCATATTGCATGGGGGAAATTGTGCTGGTTGCCATGTTGTATAGGTGACTTCCAAGTCAGCCATATTGCTTGGGGGACATTGTGCTGGTTGCCATGTTCTATAGGTGACTTCCAAGTGAGCCATATTGCTTGGGGGACATTGTGCTGGGTGCCATGTTGTATAGGTGACTTCCAAGTCAGCCATATTGCATGGGGGACATTGTGCTGGTGGCCATGTTCTATAGGTGACTTCCAAGTCAGCCACATTGCATGGGGGACATTGTGCTGGTTTCTTGTATAGGTGACTTCCAAGTCAGCCATATTGCATGGGGGACATTGTGCTGGTTGCCATGTTGTATAGGTGACTTCCAAGTCAGCCATATTGCATGGGGGACATTGTGCTGGTTGCCATGTTGTATAGGTGACTTCCAAGTCAGCCATATTGCATGGTGGACATTGTGCTGGATGCCATGTTGTATAGGTGACTTCCAAGTGAGCCATATTGCATGGGGGACATTGTGCTGGTTGTGTTGTATAGGTGACTTCCAAGTGAGCCATATTGCATGGGGGACATTGTGCTGGTTGTGTTGTATAGGTGACTTTCAAGTCAGCCATATTGCATGGGGGACATTGTGCTGGTTGTATTGTATAGGTGACTTCCAAGTCAGCCATATTGCATGGGGGACATTGTGCTGGTTGTATTGTATAGGTGACTTCCAAGTGAGCCATATTGCTTGGGGGACATTGTGCTGGTGGCCATGTTCTATAGGTGACTTCCAAGTCAGCCATATTGCATGGGGGACATTGTGCTGGTTGCCATGTCCTATAGGTGACTTCCAAGTCAGCCATATTGCATGGGGGACATTGTGCTGGTTGCCATGTTGCATAGGTGACTTCCAAGTGAGCCATATTGCTTGGGGGACATTGTGCTGGTTGTGTTGTATAGGTGACTTCCAAGTCAGCCATATTGCATGGGGGACATTGTGCTGGTTGTATTGTATAGGTGACTTCCAAGTGAGCCATATTGCTTGTGGGACATTGTGCTGGTGGCCATGTTCTATAGGTGACTTCCAAGTCAGCCATATTGCATGGGGGACATTGTGCTGGTTGCCATGTCCTATAGGTGACTTCCAAGTCAGCCATATTGCATGGGGGACATTGTGCTGGTTGCCATGTTGTATAGGTGACTTCCAAGTGAGCCATATTGCTTGGGGGACATTGTGCTGGTTGTGTTGTATAGGTGACTTCCAAGTCAGCCATATTGCATGGGGGACATTGTGCTGGTTGTCTTGTATAGGTGACTTCCAAGTCAGCCGTGTTGCATGGGGGACATTGTGCTGGTTGCCATGTCCTATAGGTGACTTCCAATTCAGCCATATTGCATGGGGGAAATTGTGCTGGTTGTCTTGTATAGGTGACTTTTAAGTCAGCCATATTGCTTGGGGGACATTGTGCTCTTTGCCATGTTCTATAGGTGACTTCCAAGTCAGCCATATTGCTTGGGGGACATTGTGCTGGTTGCCATGTTGTATAGGTGACTTCCAAGTCAGCCATATTGCTTGGGGGACATTGTGCTGGTTGCCATGTTGTATAGGTGACTTCCAAGTCAGCCATATTGCATGGGGGACATTGTGCTGGTGGCCATGTTCTATAGGTGACTTCCAAGTCAGCCATATTGTATGGGGGACATTGTGCTGGTTGTCTTGTATAGGTGACTTCCAAGTCAGCCATATTGCATGGGGGACATTGTGCTGGTTGTGTTGTATAGGTGACTTCCAAATCAGCCATATTGCATGGGGGACATTGTGCTGGTTGTATTGTATAGGTGACTTCCAAGTCAGCCATATTGCATGGGGGACATTGTGCTGGTGGCCATGTTCTATAGGTGACTTCCAAGTCAGCCACATTGCATGGGGGACATTGTGCTGGTTTCTTGTATAGGTGACTTCCAAGTCAGCCATATTGCATGGGGGACATTGTGCTGGTTGCCATGTTGTATAGGTGACTTCCAAGTCAGCCATATTGCATGGGGGACATTGTGCTGGTTGCCATGTTGTATAGGTGACTTCCAAGTCAGCCATATTGCATGGTGGACATTGTGCTGGATGCCATGTTGTATAGGTGACTTCCAAGTGAGCCATATTGCATGGGGGACATTGTGCTGGTTGTGTTGTATAGGTGACTTCCAAGTGAGCCATATTGCATGGGGGACATTGTGCTGGTTGTGTTGTATAGGTGACTTTCAAGTCAGCCATATTGCATGGGGGACATTGTGCTGGTTGTATTGTATAGGTGACTTCCAAGTCAGCCATATTGCATGGGGGACATTGTGCTGGTTGTATTGTATAGGTGACTTCCAAGTGAGCCATATTGCTTGGGGGACATTGTGCTGGTGGCCATGTTCTATAGGTGACTTCCAAGTCAGCCATATTGCATGGGGGACATTGTGCTGGTTGCCATGTCCTATAGGTGACTTCCAAGTCAGCCATATTGCATGGGGGACATTGTGCTGGTTGCCATGTTGCATAGGTGACTTCCAAGTGAGCCATATTGCTTGGGGGACATTGTGCTGGTTGTGTTGTATAGGTGACTTCCAAGTCAGCCATATTGCATGGGGGACATTGTGCTGGTTGTATTGTATAGGTGACTTCCAAGTGAGCCATATTGCTTGTGGGACATTGTGCTGGTGGCCATGTTCTATAGGTGACTTCCAAGTCAGCCATATTGCATGGGGGACATTGTGCTGGTTGCCATGTCCTATAGGTGACTTCCAAGTCAGCCATATTGCATGGGGGACATTGTGCTGGTTGCCATGTTGTATAGGTGACTTCCAAGTGAGCCATATTGCTTGGGGGACATTGTGCTGGTTGTGTTGTATAGGTGACTTCCAAGTCAGCCATATTGCATGGGGGACATTGTGCTGGTTGTCTTGTATAGGTGACTTCCAAGTCAGCCGTGTTGCATGGGGGACATTGTGCTGGTTGCCATGTCCTATAGGTGACTTCCAATTCAGCCATATTGCATGGGGGAAATTGTGCTGGTTGTCTTGTATAGGTGACTTTTAAGTCAGCCATATTGCTTGGGGGACATTGTGCTCTTTGCCATGTTCTATAGGTGACTTCCAAGTCAGCCATATTGCTTGGGGGACATTGTGCTGGTTGCCATGTTGTATAGGTGACTTCCAAGTCAGCCATATTGCTTGGGGGACATTGTGCTGGTTGCCATGTCCTATAGGTGACTTCCAATTCAGCCATATTGCATGGGGGACATTGTGCTGGTTGTGTTGTATAGGTGACTTTCAAGTCAGCCATATTGTATGGGGGACATTGTGCTGGTTGTCTTGTATAGGTGACTTCCAAGTCAGCCATATTGCATGGGGGACATTGTGCTGGTTGTGTTGTATAGGTGACTTCCAAATCAGCCATATTGCATGGGGGACATTGTGCTGGTTGTATTGTATAGGTGACTTCCAAGTCAGCCATATTGCATGGGGGACATTGTGCTGGTTGTATTGTATAGGTGACTTCCAAGTCAGCCATATTGCATGGGGGGCATTGTGCTGGTTGTATTGTATAGGTGACTTCCAAGTGAGCCATATTGCTTGGGGGACATTGTGCTGGTGGCCATGTTCTATAGGTGACTTCCAAGTCAGCCATATTGCATGGGGGACATTGTGCTGGTTGCCATGTCCTATAGGTGACTTCCAAGTCAGCCATATTGCATGGGGGACATTGTGCTGGTTGCCATGTTGCATAGGTGACTTCCAAGTGAGCCATATTGCTTGGGGGACATTGTGCTGGTTGCCATGTTGTATAGGTGACTTCCAAGTGAGCCATATTGCTTGGGGGACATTGTGCTGGTTGTGTTGTATAGGTGACTTCCAAGTCAGCCATATTGCATGGGGGACATTGTGCTGGTTGTCTTGTATAGGTGACTTCCAAGTCAGCCGTGTTGCATGGGGGACATTGTGCTGGTTGCCATGTCCTATAGGTGACTTCCAATTCAGCCATATTGCATGGGGGAAATTGTGCTGGTTGTCTTGTATAGGTGACTTTTAAGTCAGCCATATTGCTTGGGGGACATTGTGCTCTTTGCCATGTTCTATAGGTGACTTCCAAGTCAGCCATATTGCTTGGGGGACATTGTGCTGGTTTGCCATGTTGTATAGGTGACTTCCAAGTCAGCCATATTGCATGGGGGACATTGTGCTGGTTGCCATGTTGTATAGGTGACTTACAAGTCAGCCATATTGCATGGGGGACATTGTGCTGGTTGCCATGTCCTATAGGTGACTTCCAAGTCAGCCATATTGCATGGGGGAAATTGTGCTGGTTGTCTTGTATAGGTGACTTTTAAGTCAGCCATATTACTTGGGGGACATTGTGCTGGTTGCTTTGTTCTATAGGTGACTTCCAAGTCAGCCATATTGCTTGGGGGACATTGTGCTGGTTGCCATGTTGTATAGGTGACTTCCAAGTCAGCCATATTGCTTGGGGGACATTGTGCTGGTTGCCATGTTGTATAGGTGACTTCCAAGTCAGCCATATTGCATGGGGGACATTGTGCTGGTGGCCATGTTCTATAGGTGACTTCCAAGTCAGCCATATTGCATGGGGGACATTGTGCTGGTTGTCTTGTATAGGTGACTTCCAAGTCAGCCATATTGCATGGGGGACATTGTGCTGGTTGTGTTGTATAGGTGACTTCCAAATCAGCCATATTGCATGGGGGAAATTGTGCTGGTTGCCATGTTGTATAGGTGACTTCCAAGTCAGCCATATTGCTTGGGGGACATTGTGCTGGTTGCCATGTTCTATAGGTGACTTCCAAGTGAGCCATATTGCTTGGGGGACATTGTGCTGGGTGCCATGTTGTATAGGTGACTTCCAAGTCAGCCATATTGCATGGGGGACATTGTGCTGGTGGCCATGTTCTATAGGTGACTTCCAAGTCAGCCACATTGCATGGGGGACATTGTGCTGGTTTCTTGTATAGGTGACTTCCAAGTCAGCCATATTGCATGGGGGACATTGTGCTGGTTGCCATGTTGTATAGGTGACTTCCAAGTCAGCCATATTGCATGGGGGACATTGTGCTGGTTGCCATGTTGTATAGGTGACTTCCAAGTCAGCCATATTGCATGGTGGACATTGTGCTGGATGCCATGTTGTATAGGTGACTTCCAAGTGAGCCATATTGCATGGGGTACATTGTGCTGGTTGTGTTGTATAGGTGACTTCCAAGTGAGCCATATTGCATGGGGGACATTGTGCTGGTTGTGTTGTATAGGTGACTTTCAAGTCAGCCATATTGCATGGGGGACATTGTGCTGGTTGTATTGTATAGGTGACTTCCAAGTCAGCCATATTGCATGGGGGACATTGTGCTGGTTGTATTGTATAGGTGACTTCCAAGTGAGCCATATTGCTTGGGGGACATTGTGCTGGTGGCCATGTTCTATAGGTGACTTCCAAGTCAGCCATATTGCATGGGGGACATTGTGCTGGTTGCCATGTCCTATAGGTGACTTCCAAGTCAGCCATATTGCATGGGGGACATTGTGCTGGTTGCCATGTTGCATAGGTGACTTCCAAGTGAGCCATATTGCTTGGGGGACATTGTGCTGGTTGTGTTGTATAGGTGACTTCCAAGTCAGCCATATTGCATGGGGGACATTGTGCTGGTTGTATTGTATAGGTGACTTCCAAGTGAGCCATATTGCTTGTGGGACATTGTGCTGGTGGCCATGTTCTATAGGTGACTTCCAAGTCAGCCATATTGCATGGGGGACATTGTGCTGGTTGCCATGTCCTATAGGTGACTTCCAAGTCAGCCATATTGCATGGGGGACATTGTGCTGGTTGCCATGTTGTATAGGTGACTTCCAAGTGAGCCATATTGCTTGGGGGACATTGTGCTGGTTGTGTTGTATAGGTGACTTCCAAGTCAGCCATATTGCATGGGGGACATTGTGCTGGTTGTCTTGTATAGGTGACTTCCAAGTCAGCCGTGTTGCATGGGGGACATTGTGCTGGTTGCCATGTCCTATAGGTGACTTCCAATTCAGCCATATTGCATGGGGGAAATTGTGCTGGTTGTCTTGTATAGGTGACTTTTAAGTCAGCCATATTGCTTGGGGGACATTGTGCTCTTTGCCATGTTCTATAGGTGACTTCCAAGTCAGCCATATTGCTTGGGGGACATTGTGCTGGTTGCCATGTTGTATAGGTGACTTCCAAGTCAGCCATATTGCTTGGGGGACATTGTGCTGGTTGCCATGTTGTATAGGTGACTTCCAAGTCAGCCATATTGCATGGGGGACATTGTGCTGGTGGCCATGTTCTATAGGTGACTTCCAAGTCAGCCATATTGTATGGGGGACATTGTGCTGGTTGTCTTGTATAGGTGACTTCCAAGTCAGCCATATTGCATGGGGGACATTGTGCTGGTTGTGTTGTATAGGTGACTTCCAAATCAGCCATATTGCATGGGGGACATTGTGCTGGTTGTATTGTATAGGTGACTTCCAAGTCAGCCATATTGCATGGGGGACATTGTGCTGGTGGCCATGTTCTATAGGTGACTTCCAAGTCAGCCACATTGCATGGGGGACATTGTGCTGGTTTCTTGTATAGGTGACTTCCAAGTCAGCCATATTGCATGGGGGACATTGTGCTGGTTGCCATGTTGTATAGGTGACTTCCAAGTCAGCCATATTGCATGGGGGACATTGTGCTGGTTGCCATGTTGTATAGGTGACTTCCAAGTCAGCCATATTGCATGGTGGACATTGTGCTGGATGCCATGTTGTATAGGTGACTTCCAAGTGAGCCATATTGCATGGGGGACATTGTGCTGGTTGTGTTGTATAGGTGACTTCCAAGTGAGCCATATTGCATGGGGGACATTGTGCTGGTTGTGTTGTATAGGTGACTTTCAAGTCAGCCATATTGCATGGGGGACATTGTGCTGGTTGTATTGTATAGGTGACTTCCAAGTCAGCCATATTGCATGGGGGACATTGTGCTGGTTGTATTGTATAGGTGACTTCCAAGTGAGCCATATTGCTTGGGGGACATTGTGCTGGTGGCCATGTTCTATAGGTGACTTCCAAGTCAGCCATATTGCATGGGGGACATTGTGCTGGTTGCCATGTCCTATAGGTGACTTCCAAGTCAGCCATATTGCATGGGGGACATTGTGCTGGTTGCCATGTTGCATAGGTGACTTCCAAGTGAGCCATATTGCTTGGGGGACATTGTGCTGGTTGTGTTGTATAGGTGACTTCCAAGTCAGCCATATTGCATGGGGGACATTGTGCTGGTTGTATTGTATAGGTGACTTCCAAGTGAGCCATATTGCTTGTGGGACATTGTGCTGGTGGCCATGTTCTATAGGTGACTTCCAAGTCAGCCATATTGCATGGGGGACATTGTGCTGGTTGCCATGTCCTATAGGTGACTTCCAAGTCAGCCATATTGCATGGGGGACATTGTGCTGGTTGCCATGTTGTATAGGTGACTTCCAAGTGAGCCATATTGCTTGGGGGACATTGTGCTGGTTGTGTTGTATAGGTGACTTCCAAGTCAGCCATATTGCATGGGGGACATTGTGCTGGTTGTCTTGTATAGGTGACTTCCAAGTCAGCCGTGTTGCATGGGGGACATTGTGCTGGTTGCCATGTCCTATAGGTGACTTCCAATTCAGCCATATTGCATGGGGGAAATTGTGCTGGTTGTCTTGTATAGGTGACTTCCAAGTCAGCCATATTGCTTGGGGGACATTGTGCTGGTTGCCATGTTGTATAGGTGACTTCCAAGTCAGCCATATTGCTTGGGGGACATTGTGCTGGTTGCCATGTTGTATAGGTGACTTCCAAGTCAGCCATATTGCATGGGGGACATTGTGCTGGTGGCCATGTTCTATAGGTGACTTCCAAGTCAGCCATATTGTATGGGGGACATTGTGCTGGTTGTCTTGTATAGGTGACTTCCAAGTCAGCCATATTGCATGGGGGACATTGTGCTGGTTGTGTTGTATAGGTGACTTCCAAATCAGCCATATTGCATGGGGGACATTGTGCTGGTTGTATTGTATAGGTGACTTCCAAGTCAGCCATATTGCATGGGGACATTGTGCTGGTTGTATTGTATAGGTGACTTCCAAGTCAGCCATATTGCATGGGGGACATTGTGCTGGTGGCCATGTCCTATAGGTGACTTCCAAGTCAGCCATATTGCATGGGGGACATTGTGCTGGTTGTCTTGTATAGGTGACTTCCAAGTCAGCCATATTGCTTGGGGGACATTGTGCTGGTTGTATTGTATAGGTGACTTCCAAGTCAGCCATATTGCATGGGGGACATTGTGCTGGTTGCCATGTTGTATAGGTGACTTCCAAGTCAGCCATATTGCATGGGGGACATTGTGCTGGTTGTATTGTATAGGTGACTTCCAAGTCAGCCATATTGCATGGGGGACATTGTGCTGGTTGCCATGTTGTATAGGTGACTTCCAAGTCAGCCATTTTGCATGGGGGACATTGTGCTGGTTGCCATGTTGTATAGGTGACTTCCAAGTCAGCCATATTGCATGGGGGACATTGTGCTGGTTGCCATGTTGTATAGGTGACTTCCAAGTCAGCCATATTGCATGGGGGACATTGTGCTGGTTGCCATGTTGTATAGGTGACTTACAAGTCAGCCATATTGCATGGGGGACATTGTGCTGGTTGCCATGTCCTATAGGTGACTTCCAAGTCAGCCATATTGCATGGGGGAAATTGTGCTGGTTGTCTTGTATAGGTGACTTTTAAGTCAGCCATATTACTTGGGGGACATTGTGCTGGTTGCTTTGTTCTATAGGTGACTTCCAAGTCAGCCATATTGCTTGGGGGACATTGTGCTGGTTGCCATGTTGTATAGGTGACTTCCAAGTCAGCCATATTGCTTGGGGGACATTGTGCTGGTTGCCATGTTGTATAGGTGACTTTCAAGTCAGCCATATTGCATGGGGGACATTGTGCTGGTGGCCATGTTCTATAGGTGACTTCCAAGTCAGCCATATTGCATGGGGGACATTGTGCTGGTTGTCTTGTATAGGTGACTTCCAAGTCAGCCATATTGCATGGGGGACATTGTGCTGGTTGTGTTGTATAGGTGACTTCCAAATCAGCCATATTGCATGGGGGAAATTGTGCTGGTTGCCATGTTGTATAGGTGACTTCCAAGTCAGCCATATTGCTTGGGGGACATTGTGCTGGTTGCCATGTTCTATAGGTGACTTCCAAGTGAGCCATATTGCTTGGGGGACATTGTGCTGGGTGCCATGTTGTATAGGTGACTTCCAAGTCAGCCATATTGCATGGGGGACATTGTGCTGGTGGCCATGTTCTATAGGTGACTTCCAAGTCAGCCACATTGCATGGGGGACATTGTGCTGGTTTCTTGTATAGGTGACTTCCAAGTCAGCCATATTGCATGGGGGACATTGTGCTGGTTGCCATGTTGTATAGGTGACTTCCAAGTCAGCCATATTGCATGGGGGACATTGTGCTGGTTGCCATGTTGTATAGGTGACTTCCAAGTCAGCCATATTGCATGGTGGACATTGTGCTGGATGCCATGTTGTATAGGTGACTTCCAAGTGAGCCATATTGCATGGGGGACATTGTGCTGGTTGTGTTGTATAGGTGACTTCCAAGTGAGCCATATTGCATGGGGGACATTGTGCTGGTTGTGTTGTATAGGTGACTTTCAAGTCAGCCATATTGCATGGGGGACATTGTGCTGGTTGTATTGTATAGGTGACTTCCAAGTCAGCCATATTGCATGGGGGACATTGTGCTGGTTGTATTGTATAGGTGACTTCCAAGTGAGCCATATTGCTTGGGGGACATTGTGCTGGTGGCCATGTTCTATAGGTGACTTCCAAGTCAGCCATATTGCATGGGGGACATTGTGCTGGTTGCCATGTCCTATAGGTGACTTCCAAGTCAGCCATATTGCATGGGGGACATTGTGCTGGTTGCCATGTTGCATAGGTGACTTCCAAGTGAGCCATATTGCTTGGGGGACATTGTGCTGGTTGTGTTGTATAGGTGACTTCCAAGTCAGCCATATTGCATGGGGGACATTGTGCTGGTTGTATTGTATAGGTGACTTCCAAGTGAGCCATATTGCTTGTGGGACATTGTGCTGGTGGCCATGTTCTATAGGTGACTTCCAAGTCAGCCATATTGCATGGGGGACATTGTGCTGGTTGCCATGTCCTATAGGTGACTTCCAAGTCAGCCATATTGCATGGGGGACATTGTGCTGGTTGCCATGTTGTATAGGTGACTTCCAAGTGAGCCATATTGCTTGGGGGACATTGTGCTGGTTGTGTTGTATAGGTGACTTCCAAGTCAGCCATATTGCATGGGGGACATTGTGCTGGTTGTCTTGTATAGGTGACTTCCAAGTCAGCCGTGTTGCATGGGGGACATTGTGCTGGTTGCCATGTCCTATAGGTGACTTCCAATTCAGCCATATTGCATGGGGGAAATTGTGCTGGTTGTCTTGTATAGGTGACTTTTAAGTCAGCCATATTGCTTGGGGGACATTGTGCTCTTTGCCATGTTCTATAGGTGACTTCCAAGTCAGCCATATTGCTTGGGGGACATTGTGCTGGTTGCCATGTTGTATAGGTGACTTCCAAGTCAGCCATATTGCTTGGGGGACATTGTGCTGGTTGCCATGTTGTATAGGTGACTTCCAAGTCAGCCATATTGCATGGGGGACATTGTGCTGGTGGCCATGTTCTATAGGTGACTTCCAAGTCAGCCATATTGTATGGGGGACATTGTGCTGGTTGTCTTGTATAGGTGACTTCCAAGTCAGCCATATTGCATGGGGGACATTGTGCTGGTTGTGTTGTATAGGTGACTTCCAAATCAGCCATATTGCATGGGGGACATTGTGCTGGTTGTATTGTATAGGTGACTTCCAAGTCAGCCATATTGCATGGGGGACATTGTGCTGGTGGCCATGTTCTATAGGTGACTTCCAAGTCAGCCACATTGCATGGGGGACATTGTGCTGGTTTCTTGTATAGGTGACTTCCAAGTCAGCCATATTGCATGGGGGACATTGTGCTGGTTGCCATGTTGTATAGGTGACTTCCAAGTCAGCCATATTGCATGGGGGACATTGTGCTGGTTGCCATGTTGTATAGGTGACTTCCAAGTCAGCCATATTGCATGGTGGACATTGTGCTGGATGCCATGTTGTATAGGTGACTTCCAAGTGAGCCATATTGCATGGGGGACATTGTGCTGGTTGTGTTGTATAGGTGACTTCCAAGTGAGCCATATTGCATGGGGGACATTGTGCTGGTTGTGTTGTATAGGTGACTTTCAAGTCAGCCATATTGCATGGGGGACATTGTGCTGGTTGTATTGTATAGGTGACTTCCAAGTCAGCCATATTGCATGGGGGACATTGTGCTGGTTGTATTGTATAGGTGACTTCCAAGTGAGCCATATTGCTTGGGGGACATTGTGCTGGTGGCCATGTTCTATAGGTGACTTCCAAGTCAGCCATATTGCATGGGGGACATTGTGCTGGTTGCCATGTCCTATAGGTGACTTCCAAGTCAGCCATATTGCATGGGGGACATTGTGCTGGTTGCCATGTTGCATAGGTGACTTCCAAGTGAGCCATATTGCTTGGGGGACATTGTGCTGGTTGTGTTGTATAGGTGACTTCCAAGTCAGCCATATTGCATGGGGGACATTGTGCTGGTTGTATTGTATAGGTGACTTCCAAGTGAGCCATATTGCTTGTGGGACATTGTGCTGGTGGCCATGTTCTATAGGTGACTTCCAAGTCAGCCATATTGCATGGGGGACATTGTGCTGGTTGCCATGTCCTATAGGTGACTTCCAAGTCAGCCATATTGCATGGGGGACATTGTGCTGGTTGCCATGTTGTATAGGTGACTTCCAAGTGAGCCATATTGCTTGGGGGACATTGTGCTGGTTGTGTTGTATAGGTGACTTCCAAGTCAGCCATATTGCATGGGGGACATTGTGCTGGTTGTCTTGTATAGGTGACTTCCAAGTCAGCCGTGTTGCATGGGGGACATTGTGCTGGTTGCCATGTCCTATAGGTGACTTCCAATTCAGCCATATTGCATGGGGGAAATTGTGCTGGTTGTCTTGTATAGGTGACTTTTAAGTCAGCCATATTGCTTGGGGGACATTGTGCTCTTTGCCATGTTCTATAGGTGACTTCCAAGTCAGCCATATTGCTTGGGGGACATTGTGCTGGTTGCCATGTTGTATAGGTGACTTCCAAGTCAGCCATATTGCTTGGGGGACATTGTGCTGGTTGCCATGTCCTATAGGTGACTTCCAATTCAGCCATATTGCATGGGGGACATTGTGCTGGTTGTGTTGTATAGGTGACTTTCAAGTCAGCCATATTGTATGGGGGACATTGTGCTGGTTGTCTTGTATAGGTGACTTCCAAGTCAGCCATATTGCATGGGGGACATTGTGCTGGTTGTGTTGTATAGGTGACTTCCAAATCAGCCATATTGCATGGGGGACATTGTGCTGGTTGTATTGTATAGGTGACTTCCAAGTCAGCCATATTGCATGGGGGACATTGTGCTGGTTGTATTGTATAGGTGACTTCCAAGTCAGCCATATTGCATGGGGGACATTGTGCTGGTTGTATTGTATAGGTGACTTCCAAGTGAGCCATATTGCTTGGGGGACATTGTGCTGGTGGCCATGTTCTATAGGTGACTTCCAAGTCAGCCATATTGCATGGGGGACATTGTGCTGGTTGCCATGTCCTATAGGTGACTTCCAAGTCAGCCATATTGCATGGGGGACATTGTGCTGGTTGCCATGTTGCATAGGTGACTTCCAAGTGAGCCATATTGCTTGGGGGACATTGTGCTGGTTGCCATGTTGTATAGGTGACTTCCAAGTGAGCCATATTGCTTGGGGGACATTGTGCTGGTTGTGTTGTATAGGTGACTTCCAAGTCAGCCATATTGCATGGGGGACATTGTGCTGGTTGTCTTGTATAGGTGACTTCCAAGTCAGCCGTGTTGCATGGGGGACATTGTGCTGGTTGCCATGTCCTATAGGTGACTTCCAATTCAGCCATATTGCATGGGGGAAATTGTGCTGGTTGTCTTGTATAGGTGACTTTTAAGTCAGCCATATTGCTTGGGGGACATTGTGCTCTTTGCCATGTTCTATAGGTGACTTCCAAGTCAGCCATATTGCTTGGGGGACATTGTGCTGGTTGCCATGTTGTATAGGTGACTTCCAAGTCAGCCATATTGCATGGGGGACATTGTGCTGGTTACCATGTTGTATAGGTGACTTACAAGTCAGCCATATTGCATGGGGGACATTGTGCTGGTTGCCATGTCCTATAGGTGACTTCCAAGTCAGCCATATTGCATGGGGGAAATTGTGCTGGTTGTCTTGTATAGGTGACTTTTAAGTCAGCCATATTACTTGGGGGACATTGTGCTGGTTGCTTTGTTCTATAGGTGACTTCCAAGTCAGCCATATTGCTTGGGGGACATTGTGCTGGTTGCCATGTTGTATAGGTGACTTCCAAGTCAGCCATATTGCTTGGGGGACATTGTGCTGGTGGCCATGTTCTATAGGTGACTTCCAAGTCAGCCATATTGCATGGGGGACATTGTGCTGGTTGTCTTGTATAGGTGACTTCCAAGTCAGCCATATTGCATGGGGGACATTGTGCTGGTTGTGTTGTATAGGTGACTTCCAAATCAGCCATATTGCATGGGGGAAATTGTGCTGGTTGCCATGTTGTATAGGTGACTTCCAAGTCAGCCATATTGCTTGGGGGACATTGTGCTGGTTGCCATGTTCTATAGGTGACTTCCAAGTGAGCCATATTGCTTGGGGGACATTGTGCTGGGTGCCATGTTGTATAGGTGACTTCCAAGTCAGCCATATTGCATGGGGGACATTGTGCTGGTGGCCATGTTCTATAGGTGACTTCCAAGTCAGCCACATTGCATGGGGGACATTGTGCTGGTTTCTTGTATAGGTGACTTCCAAGTCAGCCATATTGCATGGGGGACATTGTGCTGGTTGCCATGTTGTATAGGTGACTTCCAAGTCAGCCATATTGCATGGGGGACATTGTGCTGGTTGCCATGTTGTATAGGTGACTTCCAAGTCAGCCATATTGCATGGTGGACATTGTGCTGGATGCCATGTTGTATAGGTGACTTCCAAGTGAGCCATATTGCATGGGGGACATTGTGCTGGTTGTGTTGTATAGGTGACTTCCAAGTGAGCCATATTGCATGGGGGACATTGTGCTGGTTGTGTTGTATAGGTGACTTTCAAGTCAGCCATATTGCATGGGGGACATTGTGCTGGTTGTATTGTATAGGTGACTTCCAAGTCAGCCATATTGCATGGGGGACATTGTGCTGGTTGTATTGTATAGGTGACTTCCAAGTGAGCCATATTGCTTGGGGGACATTGTGCTGGTGGCCATGTTCTATAGGTGACTTCCAAGTCAGCCATATTGCATGGGGGACATTGTGCTGGTTGCCATGTCCTATAGGTGACTTCCAAGTCAGCCATATTGCATGGGGGACATTGTGCTGGTTGCCATGTTGCATAGGTGACTTCCAAGTGAGCCATATTGCTTGGGGGACATTGTGCTGGTTGTGTTGTATAGGTGACTTCCAAGTCAGCCATATTGCATGGGGGACATTGTGCTGGTTGTATTGTATAGGTGACTTCCAAGTGAGCCATATTGCTTGTGGGACATTGTGCTGGTGGCCATGTTCTATAGGTGACTTCCAAGTCAGCCATATTGCATGGGGGACATTGTGCTGGTTGCCATGTCCTATAGGTGACTTCCAAGTCAGCCATATTGCATGGGGGACATTGTGCTGGTTGCCATGTTGTATAGGTGACTTCCAAGTGAGCCATATTGCTTGGGGGACATTGTGCTGGTTGTGTTGTATAGGTGACTTCCAAGTCAGCCATATTGCATGGGGGACATTGTGCTGGTTGTCTTGTATAGGTGACTTCCAAGTCAGCCGTGTTGCATGGGGGACATTGTGCTGGTTGCCATGTCCTATAGGTGACTTCCAATTCAGCCATATTGCATGGGGGAAATTGTGCTGGTTGTCTTGTATAGGTGACTTTTAAGTCAGCCATATTGCTTGGGGGACATTGTGCTCTTTGCCATGTTCTATAGGTGACTTCCAAGTCAGCCATATTGCTTGGGGGACATTGTGCTGGTTGCCATGTTGTATAGGTGACTTCCAAGTCAGCCATATTGCTTGGGGGACATTGTGCTGGTTGCCATGTTGTATAGGTGACTTCCAAGTCAGCCATATTGCATGGGGGACATTGTGCTGGTGGCCATGTTCTATAGGTGACTTCCAAGTCAGCCATATTGTATGGGGGACATTGTGCTGGTTGTCTTGTATAGGTGACTTCCAAGTCAGCCATATTGCATGGGGGACATTGTGCTGGTTGTGTTGTATAGGTGACTTCCAAATCAGCCATATTGCATGGGGGACATTGTGCTGGTTGTATTGTATAGGTGACTTCCAAGTCAGCCATATTGCATGGGGGACATTGTGCTGGTGGCCATGTTCTATAGGTGACTTCCAAGTCAGCCACATTGCATGGGGGACATTGTGCTGGTTTCTTGTATAGGTGACTTCCAAGTCAGCCATATTGCATGGGGGACATTGTGCTGGTTGCCATGTTGTATAGGTGACTTCCAAGTCAGCCATATTGCATGGGGGACATTGTGCTGGTTGCCATGTTGTATAGGTGACTTCCAAGTCAGCCATATTGCATGGTGGACATTGTGCTGGATGCCATGTTGTATAGGTGACTTCCAAGTGAGCCATATTGCATGGGGGACATTGTGCTGGTTGTGTTGTATAGGTGACTTCCAAGTGAGCCATATTGCATGGGGGACATTGTGCTGGTTGTGTTGTATAGGTGACTTTCAAGTCAGCCATATTGCATGGGGGACATTGTGCTGGTTGTATTGTATAGGTGACTTCCAAGTCAGCCATATTGCATGGGGGACATTGTGCTGGTTGTATTGTATAGGTGACTTCCAAGTGAGCCATATTGCTTGGGGGACATTGTGCTGGTGGCCATGTTCTATAGGTGACTTCCAAGTCAGCCATATTGCATGGGGGACATTGTGCTGGTTGCCATGTCCTATAGGTGACTTCCAAGTCAGCCATATTGCATGGGGGACATTGTGCTGGTTGCCATGTTGCATAGGTGACTTCCAAGTGAGCCATATTGCTTGGGGGACATTGTGCTGGTTGTGTTGTATAGGTGACTTCCAAGTCAGCCATATTGCATGGGGGACATTGTGCTGGTTGTATTGTATAGGTGACTTCCAAGTGAGCCATATTGCTTGTGGGACATTGTGCTGGTGGCCATGTTCTATAGGTGACTTCCAAGTCAGCCATATTGCATGGGGGACATTGTGCTGGTTGCCATGTCCTATAGGTGACTTCCAAGTCAGCCATATTGCATGGGGGACATTGTGCTGGTTGCCATGTTGTATAGGTGACTTCCAAGTGAGCCATATTGCTTGGGGGACATTGTGCTGGTTGTGTTGTATAGGTGACTTCCAAGTCAGCCATATTGCATGGGGGACATTGTGCTGGTTGTCTTGTATAGGTGACTTCCAAGTCAGCCGTGTTGCATGGGGGACATTGTGCTGGTTGCCATGTCCTATAGGTGACTTCCAATTCAGCCATATTGCATGGGGGAAATTGTGCTGGTTGTCTTGTATAGGTGACTTTTAAGTCAGCCATATTGCTTGGGGGACATTGTGCTCTTTGCCATGTTCTATAGGTGACTTCCAAGTCAGCCATATTGCTTGGGGGACATTGTGCTGGTTGCCATGTTGTATAGGTGACTTCCAAGTCAGCCATATTGCTTGGGGGACATTGTGCTGGTTGCCATGTCCTATAGGTGACTTCCAATTCAGCCATATTGCATGGGGGACATTGTGCTGGTTGTGTTGTATAGGTGACTTTCAAGTCAGCCATATTGTATGGGGGACATTGTGCTGGTTGTCTTGTATAGGTGACTTCCAAGTCAGCCATATTGCATGGGGGACATTGTGCTGGTTGTGTTGTATAGGTGACTTCCAAATCAGCCATATTGCATGGGGGACATTGTGCTGGTTGTATTGTATAGGTGACTTCCAAGTCAGCCATATTGCATGGGGGACATTGTGCTGGTTGTATTGTATAGGTGACTTCCAAGTCAGCCATATTGCATGGGGGACATTGTGCTGGTGGCCATGTCCTATAGGTGACTTCCAAGTCAGCCATATTGCATGGGGGACATTGTGCTGGTTGTCTTGTATAGGTGACTTCCAAGTCAGCCATATTGCTTGGGGGACATTGTGCTGGTTGCCATGTTGTATAGGTGACTTCCAAGTCAGCCATATTGCTTGGGGGGCATTGTGCTGGTTGCCATGTTGTATAGGTGACTTCCAAGTCAGCCATATTGCATGGGGGACATTGTGCTGGTGGCCATGTTCTATAGGTGACTTCCAAGTCAGCCATATTGTATGGGGGACATTGTGCTGGTTGTCTTGTATAGGTGACTTCCAAGTCAGCCATATTGCATGGGGGACATTGTGCTGGTTGTGTTGTATAGGTGACTTCCAAATCAGCCATATTGCATGGGGGACATTGTGCTGGTTGTATTGTATAGGTGACTTCCAAGTCAGCCATATTGCATGGGGACATTGTGCTGGTTGTATTGTATAGGTGACTTCCAAGTCAGCCATATTGCATGGGGGACATTGTGCTGGTGGCCATGTCCTATAGGTGACTTCCAAGTCAGCCATATTGCATGGGGGACATTGTGCTGGTTGTCTTGTATAGGTGACTTCCAAGTCAGCCATATTGCTTGGGGGACATTGTGCTGGTTGTATTGTATAGGTGACTTCCAAGTCAGCCATATTGCATGGGGGACATTGTGCTGGTTGCCATGTTGTATAGGTGACTTCCAAGTCAGCCATATTGCATGGGGGACATTGTGCTGGTTGTATTGTATAGGTGACTTCCAAGTCAGCCATATTGCATGGGGGACATTGTGCTGGTTGCCATGTTGTATAGGTGACTTCCAAGTCAGCCATATTGCATGGGGGACATTGTGCTGGTTGCCATGTTGTATAGGTGACTTCCAAGTCAGCCATATTGCATGGGGGACATTGTGCTGGTTGCCATGTTGTATAGGTGACTTCCAAGTCAGCCATATTGCATGTGGGACATTGTGCTGGTTGCCATGTTGTATAGGTGACTTACAAGTCAGCCATATTGCATGGGGGACATTGTGCTGGTTGCCATGTCCTATAGGTGACTTCCAAGTCAGCCATATTGCATGGGGGAAATTGTGCTGGTTGTCTTGTATAGGTGACTTTTAAGTCAGCCATATTACTTGGGGGACATTGTGCTGGTTGCTTTGTTCTATAGGTGACTTCCAAGTCAGCCATATTGCTTGGGGGACATTGTGCTGGTTGCCATGTTGTATAGGTGACTTCCAAGTCAGCCATATTGCTTGGGGGACATTGTGCTGGTTGCCATGTTGTATAGGTGACTTCCAAGTCAGCCATATTGCATGGGGGACATTGTGCTGGTGGCCATGTTCTATAGGTGACTTCCAAGTCAGCCATATTGCATGGGGGACATTGTGCTGGTTGTCTTGTATAGGTGACTTCCAAGTCAGCCATATTGCATGGGGGACATTGTGCTGGTTGTGTTGTATAGGTGACTTCCAAATCAGCCATATTGCATGGGGGAAATTGTGCTGGTTGCCATGTTGTATAGGTGACTTCCAAGTCAGCCATATTGCTTGGGGGACATTGTGCTGGTTGCCATGTTCTATAGGTGACTTCCAAGTGAGCCATATTGCTTGGGGGACATTGTGCTGGGTGCCATGTTGTATAGGTGACTTCCAAGTCAGCCATATTGCATGGGGGACATTGTGCTGGTGGCCATGTTCTATAGGTGACTTCCAAGTCAGCCACATTGCATGGGGGACATTGTGCTGGTTTCTTGTATAGGTGACTTCCAAGTCAGCCATATTGCATGTGGGACATTGTGCTGGTTGCCATGTTGTATAGGTGACTTCCAAGTCAGCCATATTGCATGGGGGACATTGTGCTGGTTGCCATGTTGTATAGGTGACTTCCAAGTCAGCCATATTGCATGGTGGACATTGTGCTGGATGCCATGTTGTATAGGTGACTTCCAAGTGAGCCATATTGCATGGGGGACATTGTGCTGGTTGTGTTGTATAGGTGACTTCCAAGTGAGCCATATTGCATGGGGGACATTGTGCTGGTTGTGTTGTATAGGTGACTTTCAAGTCAGCCATATTGCATGGGGGACATTGTGCTGGTTGTATTGTATAGGTGACTTCCAAGTCAGCCATATTGCATGGGGGACATTGTGCTGGTTGTATTGTATAGGTGACTTCCAAGTGAGCCATATTGCTTGGGGGACATTGTGCTGGTGGCCATGTTCTATAGGTGACTTCCAAGTCAGCCATATTGCATGGGGGACATTGTGCTGGTTGCCATGTCCTATAGGTGACTTCCAAGTCAGCCATATTGCATGGGGGACATTGTGCTGGTTGCCATGTTGTATAGGTGACTTCCAAGTGAGCCATATTGCTTGGGGGACATTGTGCTGGTTGTGTTGTATAGGTGACTTCCAAGTCAGCCATATTGCATGGGGGACATTGTGCTGGTTGTATTGTATAGGTGACTTCCAAGTGAGCCATATTGCTTGTGGGACATTGTGCTGGTGGCCATGTTCTATAGGTGACTTCCAAGTCAGCCATATTGCATGGGGGACATTGTGCTGGTTGCCATGTCCTATAGGTGACTTCCAAGTCAGCCATATTGCATGGGGGACATTGTGCTGGTTGCCATGTTGTATAGGTGACTTCCAAGTGAGCCATATTGCTTGGGGGACATTGTGCTGGTTGTGTTGTATAGGTGACTTCCAAGTCAGCCATATTGCATGGGGGACATTGTGCTGGTTGTCTTGTATAGGTGACTTCCAAGTCAGCCGTGTTGCATGGGGGACATTGTGCTGGTTGCCATGTCCTATAGGTGACTTCCAATTCAGCCATATTGCATGGGGGAAATTGTGCTGGTTGTCTTGTATAGGTGACTTTTAAGTCAGCCATATTGCTTGGGGGACATTGTGCTCTTTGCCATGTTCTATAGGTGACTTCCAAGTCAGCCATATTGCTTGGGGGACATTGTGCTGGTTGCCATGTTGTATAGGTGACTTCCAAGTCAGCCATATTGCTTGGGGGACATTGTGCTGGTTGCCATGTTGTATAGGTGACTTCCAAGTCAGCCATATTGCATGGGGGACATTGTGCTGGTGGCCATGTTCTATAGGTGACTTCCAAGTCAGCCATATTGTATGGGGGACATTGTGCTGGTTGTCTTGTATAGGTGACTTCCAAGTCAGCCATATTGCATGGGGGACATTGTGCTGGTTGTGTTGTATAGGTGACTTCCAAATCAGCCATATTGCATGGGGGACATTGTGCTGGTTGTATTGTATAGGTGACTTCCAAGTCAGCCATATTGCATGGGGGACATTGTGCTGGTTGTATTGTATAGGTGACTTCCAAGTCAGCCATATTGCATGGGGGACATTGTGCTGGTGGCCATGTCCTATAGGTGACTTCCAAGTCAGCCATATTGCATGGGGGACATTGTGCTGGTTGTCTTGTATAGGTGACTTCCAAGTCAGCCATATTGCTTGGGGGACATTGTGCTGGTTGTATTGTATAGGTGACTTCCAAGTCAGCCATATTGCATGGGGGACATTGTGCTGGTTGCCATGTTGTATAGGTGACTTCCAAGTCAGCCATATTGCATGGGGGACATTGTGCTGGTTGTATTGTATAGGTGACTTCCAAGTCAGCCATATTGCATGGGGGACATTGTGCTGGTTGCCATGTTGTATAGGTGACTTCCAAGTCAGCCATATTGCATGGGGGACATTGTGCTGGTTGCCATGTTGTATAGGTGACTTACAAGTCAGCCATATTGCATGGGGGACATTGTGCTGGTTGCCATGTCCTATAGGTGACTTCCAAGTCAGCCATATTGCATGGGGGAAATTGTGCTGGTTGTCTTGTATAGGTGACTTTTAAGTCAGCCATATTGCTTGGGGGACATTGTGCTGGTTGCCATGTTCTATAGGTGACTTCCAAGTCAGCCATATTGCTTGGGGGACATTGTGCTGGTTGCCATGTTGTATAGGTGACTTCCAAGTCAGCCATATTGCTTGGGGGACATTGTGCTGGTTGTCATGTTGTATAGGTGACTTCCTAGTCAGCCATATTGCATGGGGGACATTGTGCTGGTGGCCATGTTCTATAGGTGACTTCCAAGTCAGCCATATTGCATGGGGGACATTGTGCTGGTTGTCTTGTATAGGTGACTTCCAAGTCAGCCATATTGCATGGGGGACATTGTGCTGGTTGTGTTGTATAGGTGACTTCCAAATCAGCCATATTGCATGGGGGACATTGTGCTGGTTGTATTGTATAGGTGACTTCCAAGTCAGCCATATTGCATGGGGGACATTGTGCTGGTTGTATTGTATAGGTGACTTCCAAGTCAGCCATATTGCATGGGGGACATTGTGCTGGTGGCCATGTCCTATAGGTGACTTCCAAGTCAGCCATATTGCATGGGGGACATTGTGATGGTTGTCTTGTATAGGTGACTTCCAAGTCAGCCATATTGCTTGGGGGACATTGTGCTGGTTGTATTGTATAGGTGACTTCCAAGTCAGCCATATTGCATGGGGGACATTGTGCTGGTTGCCATGTTGTATAGGTGACTTCCAAGTCAGCCATATTGCATGGGGGACATTGTGCTGGTGGCCATGTTCTATAGGTAACTTCCAAGTCAGCCATATTGCATTTGGGACATTGTGCTGGTTGTCTTGATTAGGTGACTTCCAAGTCAGCCATATTGCATGGGGGACATTGTGCTGGTTGTGTTGTATAGGTGACTTCCAAATCAGCCATATTGCATGGGGGACATTGTGCTGGTTGTATTGTATAGGTGACTTCCAAGTCAGCCATATTGCATGGGGGACATTGTGCTGGTTGTCTTGTATAGGTGACTTCCAAGTCAGCCATATTGCTTGGGGGACATTGTGCTGGTTGTATTGCATGGGGGACATTGTGCTGGTGGCCATGTCCTATAGGTGACTTCCAAGTCAGCCATATTGCATGGGGGACATTGTGCTGGTTGTCTTGTATAGGTGACTTCCAAGTCAGCCATATTTCTTGGGGGACATTGTGCTGGTTGTATTGTATAGGTGACTTCCAAGTCAGCCATATTGCATGGGGGACATTGTGCTGGTTGCCATGTTGTATAGGTGACTTCCAAGTCAGCCATATTGCATGGGGGACATTGTGCTGGTGGCCATGTTCTATAGGTGACTTCCAAGTCAGCCATATTGCATGGGGGAAATTGTGCTGGTTGTCTTGTATAGGTGACTTTTAAGTCAGCCATATTGCTTGGGGGACATTGTGCTGGTTGCCATGTTCTATAGGTGACTTCCAAGTCAGCCATATTGCTTGGGGGACATTGTGCTGGTTGCCATGTTGTATAGGTGACTTCCAAGTCAGCCATATTGCTTGGGGGACATTGTGCTGGTTGTCATGTTGTATAGGTGACTTCCTAGTCAGCCATATTGCATGGGGGACATTGTGCTGGTGGCCATGTTCTATAGGTGACTTCCAAGTCAGCCATATTGCATGGGGGACATTGTGCTGGTTGTCTTGTATAGGTGACTTCCAAGTCAGCCATATTGCATGGGGGACATTGTGCTGGTTGTGTTGTATAGGTGACTTCCAAATCAGCCATATTGCATGGGGGACATTGTGCTGGTTGTATTGTATAGGTGACTTCCAAGTCAGCCATATTGCATGGGGGACATTGTGCTGGTTGTATTGTATAGGTGACTTCCAAGTCAGCCATATTGCATGGGGGACATTGTGCTGGTGGCCATGTCCTATAGGTGACTTCCAAGTCAGCCATATTGCATGGGGGACATTGTGATGGTTGTCTTGTATAGGTGACTTCCAAGTCAGCCATATTGCTTGGGGGACATTGTGCTGGTTGTATTGTATAGGTGACTTCCAAGTCAGCCATATTGCATGGGGGACATTGTGCTGGTTGCCATGTTGTATAGGTGACTTCCAAGTCAGCCATATTGCATGGGGGACATTGTGCTGGTGGCCATGTTCTATAGGTAACTTCCAAGTCAGCCATATTGCATTTGGGACATTGTGCTGGTTGTCTTGATTAGGTGACTTCCAAGTCAGCCATATTGCATGGGGGACATTGTGCTGGTTGTGTTGTATAGGTGACTTCCAAATCAGCCATATTGCATGGGGGACATTGTGCTGGTTGTATTGCATAGGTGACTTCCAAGTCAGCCATATTGCATGGGGGACATTGTGATGGTTGTCTTGTATAGGTGACTTCCAAGTCAGCCATATTGCTTGGGGGACATTGTGCTGGTTGTATTGCATGGGGGACATTGTGCTGGTGGTCATGTCCTATAGGTGACTTCCAAGTCAGCCATATTGCATGGGGGACATTGTGCTGGTTGTCTTGTATAGGTGACTTCCAAGTCAGCCATATTTCTTGGGGGACATTGTGCTGGTTGTATTGTATAGGTGACTTCCAAGTCAGCCATATTGCATGGGGGACATTGTGCTGGTTGCCATGTTGTATAGGTGACTTCCAAGTCAGCCATATTGCATGGGGGACATTGTGCTGGTGGCCATGTTCTATAGGTGACTTCCAAGTCAGCCATATTGCATTTGGGACATTGTGCTGGTTGTCTTGTATAGGTGATTTCAAAGTCAGCCATATTGCTTGGGGGACATTGTGCTGGTTGCCATGTCCTATAGGTGACTTCCAAGTCAGCCATATTGCATGGGGGACATTGTGCTGGTTGTCTTGTATAGGTGACTTCCAAGTCAGCCATATTGCATGGGGGACATTGTGCTGGTTGCCATGTTGTATAGGTGAATTCCAAGTCAGCCATATTGCATGGGGGACATTGTGCTGGTTGCCATGTTGTATAGGTGACTTCCAAGCGAGCCATATTGCTTGGGGGACATTGTGCTGGTTGTGTTGTATAGGTGACTTCCAAGTGAGCCATATTGCTTGGGGGACATTGCGCTGGTTGTGTTGTATAGGTGACTTCCAAGTCAGCCATATTGCATGGAGGACATTGTGCTGGTTTTCTTGTATAGGTGACTTCCAAGTCAGCCATTTTGCATGGGGGACATTGTGCTGGTTGCCATGTTGTATAGGTGACTTCCAAGTCAGCCATATTGCTTGGGGGACATTGTGCCGGTTGCCACGTTCTATAGGTGACTTCCAAGTGAGCCATATTGCTTGGGGGACATTGTGCTGGTTGCCATGTTGTATAGGTGACTTCCAAGTCAGCCATATTGCATGGGGGACATTGTGCTGGTGGCCATGTTCTATAGGTGACTTCCAAGTCAGCCACATTGCATGGGGGACATTGTGCTGGTTTCTTGTATAGGTGACTTCCAAGTCAGCCAAATTGCATGGGGGACATTGTGCTGGTTACCATGTTGTATAGGTGACTTCCAAGTCAGCCATATTGCATGGGGGACATTGTGCTGGTTGCCATGTTGTATAGGTGACTTCCAAGTCAGCCATATTGCATGGGGGACATTGTGCTGGATGCCATGTTGTATAGGTGACTTCCAAGTGAGCCATATTGCATGGGGGACATTGTGCTGGTTGTGTTGTATAGGTGACTTCCAAGTCAGCCATATTGCACGGGGGACATTGTGTTGGTTGTGTTGTATAGGTGACTTCCAAGTCAGCCATATTGCATGGGGGACATTGTGCTGGTTGTATTGTATAGGTGACTTCCAAGTCAGCCATATTGCATGGGGGACATTGTGCTGGTTGTATTGTATAGGTGACTTCCAAGTGAGCCAAATTGCTTGGGGGGCATTGTGCTGGTGGCCATGTTCTATAGGTGACTTCCAAGTCAGCCATATTGCATGGGGGACATTGTGCTGGTTGCCATGTCCTATAGGTGACTTCCAAGTCAGCCATATTGAATGGGGGACATTGTGCTGGTTGCCATGTTGTATAGGTGACTTCCAAGTGAGCCATATTGCTTGGGGGACATTGTGCTGGTTGTGTTGTATAGGTGACTTCCAAATCAGCCATATTGCATGGGGGACATTGTGATGGTTGTCTTGTATAGGTGACTTCCAAGTCAGCCGTGTTGCATGGGGGACATTGTGCTGGTTGTATTGTATAGGTGACGTCCAAGTCAGCCATATTGGTTGGGGGACATTGTGCTAGTTGCCATGTTCTATAGGTGACTTCCAAGTCAGCCATATTGCTTGGGGGACATTGTGCTGGTTGCCATGTTGTATAGGTGACTTCCAAGTCAGCCATATTGCTTGGGGGACATTGTGCTGGTTGCCATGTTGTATAGGTGACTTCCAAGTCTGCCATATTGCATGGGGGACATTGTGCTGGTGGCCATGTTCTATAGGTGACTTCCAAGTCAGCCATATTGCATGGGGGACATTGTGCTGGTTGTCTTGTATAGGTGACTTCCAAATCAGCCATATTGCATGGGGGACATTGTGCTGGTTGTATTGTATAGGTGACTTCCAAGTCAGCCATATTGCATGGGGGACATTGTGCTGGTTGTATTGTATAGGTGACTTCCAAGTCAGCCATATTGCATGGGGGACATTGTGCTGGTGGCCATGTCCTATAGGTAACTTCCAAGTCAGCCATATTGCATGGGGGACATTGTGCTGGTTGTCTTGTATGGGTGACTTCCAAGTCAGCCATATTGCTTGGGGGACATTGTGCTGGTTGTATTGTATAGGTGACTTCCAAGTCAGCCATATTCCATGGGGGACATTGTGCTGGTTGCCATTTTGTATAGGTGACTTCCAAGTCAGCCATATTGCATGGGGGACATTGTGCTGGTGGCCATGTTCTATAGGTGACTTCCATGTCAGCCATATTGCATTTGGGACATTGTGCTGGTTGTCTTGTATAGGTGACTTCCAAGTCAGCCATATTGCATGGGGGACATTGTGCTGGTTGTGTTGTATAGGTGACTTCCAAATCAGCCATATTGCATGGTGGACATTGTGCTGGTTGTATTGTATAGGTGACTTCCAAGTCAGCCATATTGCATGGGGGACATTGTGCTGGTTGTATTGTATAGGTGACTTCCAAGTCAGCCATATTGCATGGGGGACATTGTGCTGTTGGCCATGTCGTATAGTTGACTTCCAAGTCAGCCATATTGCATGGGGGACATTGTGCTGGTTGTCTTGTATAGGTGACTTCCAAGTCAGCCATATTGCTTGGGGGACATTGTGCTGGTTGTATTGTATAGGTGACTTCCAAGTCAGCCATATTGCATGGGGGACATTGTGCTGGTTGCCATGTTGTATAGGTGACTTCCAAGTCAGCCATATTGCATGGGGGACATTGTGCTGGTGGCCATGTTCTATAGGTGACTTCCAAGTCAGCCATATTGCATTTGGCACATTGTGCTGGTTGTATTGTATAGGTGACTTCCAAGTCAGCCATATTGCATGGGGGACATTGTGCTGGTTGCATTGTATAGGTGACTTCCAAGTGAGCCATATTGCTTGGGGGACATTGTGCTGGTGGCCATGTTCTATAGGTGACTTCCAAGTCAGCCATATTGCATGGGGGACATTGTGCTGATTGCATTGTCCTATAGGTGACTTCCAAGTCAGCCATATTGCATGGGGGACATTGTGCTGGTGGCCATGTTCTATAGGTGACTTCCAAGTCAGCCATATTGCATGGGGGACATTGTGCTGGTTGCCTTGTATAGGTGACTTCCAAGTCAGCCATATTGCATGGGGGACATTGTGCTGGTGGCCATGTTCTATAGGTGACTTCCAAGTCAGCCATATTGCTTGGGGGACATTGTGCTGGTTGTATTGTATAGGTGACTTCCAAGTCAGCCATATTGCATGGGGGACATTGTGCTGGTTGCCATGCTGTATAGGTGACTTCCAAGACAGCCATATTGCATGGGGGACATTGTGCTGGTTGTCTTGTATAGGTGACTTCCAAGTCAGCCATATTGCATGGGGGACATTGTGCTGGTTGCCATGTTGTATAGGTGACTTCCAAGTCAGGCATATTGCATGGGGGACATTGTGCTGGTTGCCATGTTGTATAGGTGACTTCCAAGTGAGCCATATTGCTTGGGAAGACATTGTGCTGGTTGTGTTGTATAGGTGACTTCCAAGTCAGCCATATTGCATGGGGGACATTGTGCTGGTTGTCTTGTATAGGTGACTTCCAAGTCAGCCGTGTTGCATGGGGGACATTGTGCTGGTGGCCATGTTCTATAGGTGACTTCCAAGTCAGCCATATTGCATTTGGGACATTGTGCTGGTTGTCTTGTATAGGTGACTTCCAAGTCAGCCATATTGCATGGGGGACATTGTGCTGGTTGTGTTGTATAGGTGACTTCCAAATCAGCCATATTGCATGGGGGACATTGTGCTGGTTGTATTGTATAGGTGACTTCCAAGTCAGCCATATTGCATGGGGGACATTGTGCTGGTTGTATTGTATAGGTGACTTCCAAGTCAGCCATATTGCATGGGGGACATTGTGCTGGTGGCCATGTCGTATAGGTGACTTCCAAGTCAGCCATATTGCATGGGGGACATTGTGCTGGTTGTCTTGTATAGGTGACTTCCAAGTCAGCCATATTGCTTGGGGGACATTGTGCTGGTTGTATTGTATAGGTGACTTCCAAGTCAGCCATATTGCATGGGGGACATTGTGCTGGTTGCCATGTTGTATAGGTGACTTCCAAGTCAGCCGTATTGCATGGGGGACATTGTGCTGGTGGCCATGTGCTATAGGTGACTTCCAAGTCAGCCATATTGCATTTGGGACATTGTGCTGGTTGTATTGTATAGGCGACTTCCAAGTCAGCCATATTGCATGGGGGACATTGTGCTGGTTGTGTTGTATAGGTGACTTCCAAGTGAGCCATATTGCTTGGGGGACATTGTGCTGGTGGCCATGTTCTATAGGTGACTTCCAAGTCAGCCATATTGCATGGGGTACATTGTGCTGGTTGCATTGTCCTATAGGTGACTTCCAAGTCAGCCATATTGCATGGGGGACATTGTGCTGGTGGCCATGTTCTATAGGTGACTTCCAAGTCAGCCATATTGCATGGGGGACATTGTGCTGGTTGTCTTGTATAGGTGACTTCCAAATCAGCCATATTGCATGGGGGACATTGTGCTGGTTGTATTGTATAGGTGACTTCCAAGTCAGCCATATTGCATGGGGGACATTGTGCTGGTTGTATTGTATAGGTGACTTCCAAGTCAGCCATATTGCATGGGGGACATTGTGCTGGTGGCCATGTCCTATAGGTAACTTCCAAGTCAGCCATATTGCATGGGGGACATTGTGCTGGTTGTCTTGTATAGGTGACTTCCAAGTCAGCCATATTGCTTGGGGGACATTGTGCTGGTTGTATTGTATAGGTGACTTCCAAGTCAGCCATATTGCATGGGGGACATTGTGCTGGTTGCCATTTTGTATAGGTGACTTCCAAGTCAGCCATATTGCATGGGGGACATTGTGCTGGTGGCCATGTTCTATAGGTGACTTCCATGTCAGCCATATTGCATTTGGGACATTGTGCTGGTTGTCTTGTATAGGTGACTTCCAAGTCAGCCATATTGCATGGGGGACATTGTGCTGGTTGTGTTGTATAGGTGACTTCCAAATCAGCCATATTGCATGGGGGACATTGTGCTGGTTGTATTGTATAGGTGACTTCCAAGTCAGCCATATTGCATGGGGGACATTGTGCTGGTTGTATTGTATAGGTGACTTCCAAGTCAGCCATATTGCATGGGGGACATTGTGCTGTTGGCCATGTCGTATAGGTGACTTCCAAGTCAGCCATATTGCATGGGGGACATTGTGCTGGTTGTCTTGTATAGGTGACTTCCAAGTCAGCCATATTGCTTGGGGTGACATTGTGCTGGTTGTATTGTATAGGTGACTTCCAAGTCAGCCATATTGCATGGGGGACATTGTGCTGGTTGTCATGTTGTATAGGTGACTTCCAAGTCAGCCATATTGCATGGGGGACATTGTGCTGGTGGCCATGTTCTATAGGTGACTTCCAAGTCAGCCATATTGCATGGGGGACATTGTGCTGGTTGTATTGTATAGGTGACTTCCAAATCAGCCATATTGCATGGGGGACATTGTGCTGGTTGCCATGCTGTATAGGTGACTTCCAAGTCAGCCATATTGCATGGGGGACATTGTGCTGGTTGTCTTGTATAGGTGACTTCCAAGTCAGCCATATTGCATGGGGGACATTGTGCTGGTGGCCAAGTTCTATAGGTGACTTCCAAGTCAGCCATATTGCTTGGGGGACATTGTGCTGGTTGTATTGTATAGGTGACTTCCAAGTCAGCCATATTGCATGGGGGACATTGTGCTGGTTGCCATGCTGTATAGGTGACTTCCAAGTCAGCCATATTGCATGGGGGACATTGTGCTGGTTGTCTTGTATAGGTGACTTCCAAGTCAGCCATATTGCATTGGGGACATTGTGCTGGTTGCCATGTTGTATAGGTGACTTCCAAGTCAGGCATATTGCATGGGGGACATTGTGCTGGTTGCCATGTTGTATAGGTGACTTCCAAGTGAGCCATATTGCTTGGGGGACATTGTGCTGGTTGTGTTGTATAGGTGACTTCCAAGTCAGCCATATTGCATGGGGGACATTGTGCTGGTTGTCTTGTATAGGTGACTTCCAAGTCAGCCGTGTTGCATGGGGGACATTGTGCTGGTGGCCATGTTCTATAGGTGACTTCCAAGTCAGCCATATTGCATTTGGGACATTGTGCTGGTTGTCTTGTATAGGTGACTTCCAAGTCAGCCATATTGCATGGGGGACATTGTGCTGGTTGTGTTGTATAGGTGACTTCCAAATCAGCCATATTGCATGGGGGACATTGTGCTGGTTGTATTGTATAGGTGACTTCCAAGTCAGCCATAATGCATGGGGGACATTGTGCTGGTGGCCATGTCGTATAGGTGACTTCCAAGTCAGCCATATTGCATGGGGGACATTGTGCTGGTTGTCTTGTATAGGTGACTTCCAAGTCAGCCATATTGCTTGGGGGACATTGTGCTGGTTGTATTGTATAGGTGACTTCCAAGTCAGCCATATTGCATGGGGGACATTGTGCTGGTTGCCATGTTGTATAGGTGACTTCCAAGTCAGCCATATTGCATGGGGGACATTGTGCTGGTGGCCATGTGCTATAGGTGACTTCCAAGTCAGCCATATTGCATTTGGGACATTGTGCTGGTTGTATTGTATAGGTGACTTCCAAGTCAGCCATATTGCATGGGGGACATTGTGCTGGTTGTATTGTATAGGTGACTTCCAAGTGAGCCATATTGCTTGGGGGACATTGTGCTGGTGGCCATGTTCTATAGGTGACTTCCAAGTCAGCCATATTGCATGGGGGACATTGTGCTGGTTGCATTGTCCTATAGGTGACTTCCAAGTCAGCCATATTGCATGGGGGACATTGTGCTGGTGGCCATGTTCTATAGGTGACTTCCAAGTCAGCCATATTGCATGGGGGACATTGTGCTGGTTGTCTTGTATAGGTGACTTCCAAGTCAGCCATATTGCATGGGGGACATTGTGCTGCTTGCCATGTTGTATAGGTGACTTCCAAGTCAGGCATATTGCATGGGGGACATTGTGCTGGTTGCCATGTTGTATAGGTGACTTCCAAGTGAGCCATATTGCTTGGGGGACATTGTGCTGGTTGTGTTGTATAGGTGTCTTCCAAGTCAGCCATATTGCATAGGGGACATTGTGCTGGTTGTCTTGTATAGGTGACTTCCAAGTCAGTCGTGTTGCATGGGGGACATTGTGCTGGTGGCCATGTTCTATAGGTGACTTCCAAGTCAGCCATATTGCATGGGGGACATTGTGCTGGTTGCCATGTTGTATAGGTGACTTCCAAGTGAGCCATATTGCTTGGGGGACATTGTGCTGGTTGCCATGTTGTATAGGTGACTTCCAAGTCAGCCATATTGCATGGGGGACATTGTGCTGGTGGCCATGTTCTATAGGTGACTTCCAAGTCAGCCATATTGGTTGGAGGACATTGTGCTGGTTGTCTTGTATAGGTGACTTCCAAGTCAGCCATATTGCATGGAGGACATTGTGCTGGTTGTCTTGTATAGGTGACTTCCAAGTCAGCCATACTGCTTGGCGGACATTGTGCTGGTTGTCTTGTATAGGTGACTTCCAAGTCAGCCATATTACATGGGGGAAATTGTGCTGGTTGCCATGTTGTATAGGTGACTTCCAAGTCAGCCATATTGCATGGGGGACATTGTGCTGGTTGCCATGTTGTATAGGTGACTTCCAATTCAGCCATATTGCATGGGGGACATTGTGCTGGTGGCCATGTCCTATAGGTGACTTCCAAGTCAGCCATATTTCATGGGGGACATTGTGCTGGTTGTCTTGTATAGGTGACTTCCAAGTCAGCCATATTGCTTGGGGGACATTGTGCTGGTTGTATTGTATAGGTGACTTCCAAGTCAGCCATATTGCATGGGGGACATTGTGCTGGTTGCTATGTTCTATAGGTGACTTCCAAGTCATCCATATTGCATGGGGGACATTGTGCTGGTGGCCATGTTCTATACGTGACTTCCAAGTCAGCCATATTGCATTTGGGACATTGTGCTGGTTGTCTTGTATAGGTGACTTCCAAGTAAGCCATATTGCATGGGGGACATTGTGCTGGTTGTGTTGTATAGGTGACTTCCAAATCAGCCATATTGCATGGGGGACATTGTGCTGGTTGTATTGTATAGGTGACTTCCAAGTCAGCCATATTGCATGGGGGACATTGTGCTGGTTGTCTTGTATAGGTGACTTCCAAGTCAGCCATATTGCTTGGGGGACATTGTGCTGGTTGTATTGTATAGGTGACTTCCAAGTCAGCCATATTGCATGGGGGACATTGTGCTGGTTGCCATGTTGTATAGGTGACTTCCAAGTCAGCCATATTGCATGGGGGACATTGTGCTGGTGGCCATGTTCTATAGGTGACTTCTAAGTCAGCCATATTGCATTTGGGACATTGTGCTGGTTGTATTGTATAGGTGACTTCCAAGTCAGCCATATTGCATGGGGGACATTGTGCTGGTTGTCTTGTATAGGTGACTTCCAAGTCAGCCATATTGCTTGGGGGACATTGTGCTGGTTGCCATGTTCTATAGGTGACTTCCAAGTCAGCCATATTGCTTGGGGGACATTGTGCTGGTGGCCATGTTCTATAGGTGACTTCCAAGTCAGCCATATTGCATGGGGGACATTGTGCTGGTTGTCTTGTATAGGTGACTTCCAAGTCAGCCGTGTTGCATGGGGGACATTGTGCTGGTTGTATTGTATAGGTGACTTCCAAGTCAGCCATATTGCATGGGGGACATTGTGCTGGTGGCCATGTCCTATAGGTGACTTCCAAGTCAGCCATATTGCATGGGGGACATTGTGCTGGTTGTCTTGTATAGGTGACTTCCAAGTCAGCCATATTGCTTGGGGGACATTGTGCTGGTTGTATTGTATAGGTGACTTCCAAGTCAGCCATATTGCATGGGGGACATTGTGCTGGTTGCCATGTTCTATAGGTGACTTCCAAGTCATCCATATTGCATGGGGGACATTGTGCTGGTGGCCATGTTCTATACGTGACTTCCAAGTCAGCCATATTGCATTTGGGACATTGTGCTAGTTGTCTTGTATAGGTGACTTCCAAGTCAGCCATATTGCATGGGGGACATTGTGCTGGTTGTGTTGTATAGGTGACTTCCAAATCAGCCATATTGCATGGGGGACATTGTGCTGGTTGTATTGTATAGGTGACTTCCAAGTCAGCCATATTGCATGGGGGACATTGTGCTGGTTGTCTTGTATAGGTGACTTCCAAGTTAGCCATATTGCTTGGGGGACATTGTGCTGGTTGTATTGTATAGGTGACTTCCAAGTCAGCCATATTGCATGGGGGACATTGTGCTGGTTGCCATGTTGTATAGGTGACTTCCAAGTCAGCCATATTGCATGGGGGACATTGTGCTGGTGGCCATGTTCTATAGGTGACTTCTAAGTCAGCCATATTGCATTTGGGACATTGTGCTGGTTGTAGTGTATAGGTGACTTCCAAGTCAGCCATATTGCATGGGGGACATTGTGCTGGTTGTCTTGTATAGGTGACTTCCAAGTCAGCCATATTGCTTGGGGGACATTGTGCTGGTTGTCTTGTATAGGTGACTTCCATGTCAGCCGTGTTGCATGGGGGACATTGTGCTGGTTGTCTTGTATAGGTGACTTCCAAGTCAGCCATATTGCTTGGGGGACATTGTGCTGGTTGTATTGTATAGGTGACTTCCAAGTCAGCCATATTGCATGGGGGACATTGTGCTGGTTGCCATGTTCTATAGGTGACTTCCAAGTCATCCATATTGCATGGGGGACATTGTGCTGGTGGCCATGTTCTATACGTGACTTCCAAGTCAGCCATATTGCATTTGGGACATTGTGCTGGTTGTCTTGTATAGGTGACTTCCAAGTCAGCCATATTGCATGGGGGACATTGTGCTGGTTGTGTTGTATAGGTGACTTCCAAATCAGCCATATTGCATGGGGGACATTGTGCTGGTTGTATTGTATAGGTGACTTCCAAGTCAGCCATATTGCATGGGGGACATTGTGCTGGTTGTCTTGTATAGGTGACTTCCAAGTCAGCCATATTGCTTGGGGGACATTGTGCTGGTTGTATTGTATAGGTGACTTCCAAGTCAGCCATATTGCAAGGGAGACATTGTGCTGGTTGCCATGTTGTATAGGTGACTTCCAAGTCAGCCATATTGCATGGGGGACATTGTGCTGGTGGCCATGTTCTATAGGTGACTTCTAAGTCAGCCATATTGCATTTGGGACATTGTGCTGGTTGTATTGTATAGGTGACTTCCAAGTCAGCCATATTGCATGGGGGACATTGTGCTGGTTGTCTTGTATAGGTGACTTCCAAGTCAGCCATATTGCTTGGGGGACATTGTGCTGGTTGCCATGTTCTATAGGTGACTTCCAAGTCAGCCATATTGCTTGGGGGACATTGTGCTGGTGGCAATGTTCTATAGGTGACTTCCAAGTCAGCCATATTGCATGGGGGACATTGTGCTGGTTGTCTTGTATAGGTGACTTCCAAGTCAGCCGTGTTGCATGGGGGACATTGTGCTGGTTGTATTGTATAGGTGACTTCCAAGTCAGCCATATTGCATGGGGGACATTGTGCTGGTTGCCATGTTGTATAGGTGACTTCCAAGTCAGCCATATTGCATGGGGGACATTGTGCTGGTGGCCATGTTCTATAGGTGACTTCTAAGTCAGCCATATTGCATTTGGGACATTGTGCTGGTTGTATTGTATAGGTGACTTCCAAGTCAGCCATATTGCATGGGGGACATTGTGCTGGTTGTCTTGTATAGGTGACTTCCAAGTCAGCCATATTGCTTGGGGGACATTGTGCTGGTTGCCATGTTCTATAGGTGACTTCCAAGTCAGCCATATTGCTTGGGGGACATTGTGCTGGTGGCCATGTTCTATAGGTGACTTCCAAGTCAGCCATATTGCATGGGGGACATTGTGCTGGTTGTCTTGTATAGGTGACTTCCAAGTCAGCCGTGTTGCATGGGGGACATTGTGCTGGTTGTATTGTATAGGTGACTTCCAAGTCAGCCATATTGCATGGGGGACATTGTGCTGGTTGTCTTGTATAGGTGACTTCCAAGTCAGCCATATTGCTTGGGGGACATTGTGCTGGTTGCCATGTTGTATAGGTGACTTCCAAGTGAGCCATATTGCTTGGGGGACATTGTGCTGGTGGCCATGTCCTATAGGTAACTTCCAAGTCAGCCATATTGCATGGGGGACATTGTGCTGGTTGTCTTGTATAGGTGACTTCCAAGTCAGCCATATTGCTTGGGGGACATTGTGCTGGTTGTATTGTATAGGTGACTTCCAAGTCAGCCATATTGCATGGGGGACATTGTGCTGGTTGCCATTTTGTATAGGTGACTTCCAAGTCAGCCATATTGCATGGGGGACATTGTGCTGGTGGCCATGTTCTATAGGTGACTTCCATGTCAGCCATATTGCATTTGGGACATTGTGCTGGTTGTCTTGTATAGGTGACTTCCAAGTCAGCCATATTGCATGGGGGACATTGTGCTGGTTGTGTTGTATAGGTGACTTCCAAATCAGCCATATTGCATGGGGGACATTGTGCTGGTTGTATTGTATAGGTGACTTCCAAGTCAGCCATATTGCATGGGGGACATTGTGCTGGTTGTATTGTATAGGTGACTTCCAAGTCAGCCATATTGCATGGGGGACATTGTGCTGTTGGCCATGTCGTATAGGTGACTTCCAAGTCAGCCATATTGCATGGGGGACATTGTGCTGGTTGTCTTGTATAGGTGACTTCCAAGTCAGCCATATTGCTTGGGGTGACATTGTGCTGGTTGTATTGTATAGGTGACTTCCAAGTCAGCCATATTGCATGGGGGACATTGTGCTGGTCGTCATGTTGTATAGGTGACTTCCAAGTCAGCCATATTGCATGGGGGACATTGTGCTGGTGGCCATGTTCTATAGGTGACTTCCAAGTCAGCCATATTGCATGGGGGACATTGTGCTGGTTGTATTGTATAGGTGACTTCCAAATCAGCCATATTGCATGGGGGACATTGTGCTGGTTGCCATGTTGTATAGGTGACTTCCAAGTCAGCCATATTGCATGGGGGACATTGTGCTGGTTGTCTTGTATAGGTGACTTCCAAGTCAGCCATATTGCATGGGGGACATTGTGCTGGTGGCCAAGTTCTATAGGTGACTTCCAAGTCAGCCATATTGCTTGGGGGACATTGTGCTGGTTGTATTGTATAGGTGACTTCCAAGTCAGCCATATTGCATGGGGGACATTGTGCTGGTTGCCATGCTGTATAGGTGACTTCCAAGTCAGCCATATTGCATGGGGGACATTGTGCTGGTTGTCTTGTATAGGTGACTTCCAAGTCAGCCATATTGCATGGGGGACATTGTGCTGGTTGCCATGTTGTATAGGTGACTTCCAAGTCAGGCATATTGCATGGGGGACATTGTGCTGGTTGCCATGTTGTATAGGTGACTTCCAAGTGAGCCATATTGCTTGGGGGACATTGTGCTGGTTGTGTTGTATAGGTGACTTCCAAGTCAGCCATATTGCATGGGGGACATTGTGCTGGTTGTCTTGTATAGGTGACTTCCAAGTCAGCCGTGTTGCATGGGGGACATTGTGCTGGTGGCCATGTTCTATAGGTGACTTCCAAGTCAGCCATATTGCATTTGGGACATTGTGCTGGTTGTCTTGTATAGGTGACTTCCAAGTCAGCCATATTGCATGGGGGACATTGTGCTGGTTGTGTTGTATAGGTGACTTCCAAATCAGCCATATTGCATGGGGGACATTGTGCTGGTTGTATTGTATAGGTGACTTCCAAGTCAGCCATAATGCATGGGGGACATTGTGCTGGTGGCCATGTCGTATAGGTGACTTCCAAGTCAGCCATATTGCATGGGGGACATTGTGCTGGTTGTCTTGTATAGGTGACTTCCAAGTCAGCCATATTGCTTGGGGGACATTGTGCTGGTTGTATTGTATAGGTGACTTCCAAGTCAGCCATATTGCATGGGGGACATTGTGCTGGTTGCCATGTTGTATAGGTGACTTCCAAGTCAGCCATATTGCATGGGGGACATTGTGCTGGTGGCCATGTGCTATAGGTGACTTCCAAGTCAGCCATATTGCATTTGGGACATTGTGCTGGTTGTATTGTATAGGTGACTTCCAAGTCAGCCATATTGCATGGGGGACATTGTGCTGGTTGTATTGTATAGGTGACTTCCAAGTGAGCCATATTGCTTGGGGGACATTGTGCTGGTGGCCATGTTCTATAGGTGACTTCCAAGTCAGCCATATTGCATGGGGGACATTGTGCTGGTTGCATTGTCCTATAGGTGACTTCCAAGTCAGCCATATTGCATGGGGGACATTGTGCTGGTGGCCATGTTCTATAGGTGACTTCCAAGTCAGCCATATTGCATGGGGGACATTGTGCTGGTTGTCTTGTATAGGTGACTTCCAAGTCAGCCATATTGCATGGGGGACATTGTGCTGCTTGCCATGTTGTATAGGTGACTTCCAAGTCAGGCATATTGCATGGGGGACATTGTGCTGGTTGCCATGTTGTATAGGTGACTTCCAAGTGAGCCATATTGCTTGGGGGACATTGTGCTGGTTGTGTTGTATAGGTGTCTTCCAAGTCAGCCATATTGCATAGGGGACATTGTGCTGGTTGTCTTGTATAGGTGACTTCCAAGTCAGTCGTGTTGCATGGGGGACATTGTGCTGGTGGCCATGTTCTATAGGTGACTTCCAAGTCAGCCATATTGCATGGGGGACATTGTGCTGGTTGCCATGTTGTATAGGTGACTTCCAAGTGAGCCATATTGCTTGGGGGACATTGTGCTGGTTGCCATGTTGTATAGGTGACTTCCAAGTCAGCCATATTGCATGGGGGACATTGTGCTGGTGGCCATGTTCTATAGGTGACTTCCAAGTCAGCCATATTGGTTGGAGGACATTGTGCTGGTTGTCTTGTATAGGTGACTTCCAAGTCAGCCATATTGCATGGAGGACATTGTGCTGGTTGTCTTGTATAGGTGACTTCCAAGTCAGCCATACTGCTTGGCGGACATTGTGCTGGTTGTCTTGTATAGGTGACTTCCAAGTCAGCCATATTACATGGGGGAAATTGTGCTGGTTGCCATGTTGTATAGGTGACTTCCAAGTCAGCCATATTGCATGGGGGACATTGTGCTGGTTGCCATGTTGTATAGGTGACTTCCAAGTCAGCCATATTGCATGGGGGACATTGTGCTGGTGGCCATGTCCTATAGGTGACTTCCAAGTCAGCCATATTTCATGGGGGACATTGTGCTGGTTGTCTTGTATAGGTGACTTCCAAGTCAGCCATATTGCTTGGGGGACATTGTGCTGGTTGTATTGTATAGGTGACTTCCAAGTCAGCCATATTGCATGGGGGACATTGTGCTGGTTGCTATGTTCTATAGGTGACTTCCAAGTCATCCATATTGCATGGGGGACATTGTGCTGGTGGCCATGTTCTATACGTGACTTCCAAGTCAGCCATATTGCATTTGGGACATTGTGCTGGTTGTCTTGTATAGGTGACTTCCAAGTAAGCCATATTGCATGGGGGACATTGTGCTGGTTGTGTTGTATAGGTGACTTCCAAATCAGCCATATTGCATGGGGGACATTGTGCTGGTTGTATTGTATAGGTGACTTCCAAGTCAGCCATATTGCATGGGGGACATTGTGCTGGTTGTCTTGTATAGGTGACTTCCAAGTCAGCCATATTGCTTGGGGGACATTGTGCTGGTTGTATTGTATAGGTGACTTCCAAGTCAGCCATATTGCATGGGGGACATTGTGCTGGTTGCCATGTTGTATAGGTGACTTCCAAGTCAGCCATATTGCATGGGGGACATTGTGCTGGTGGCCATGTTCTATAGGTGACTTCTAAGTCAGCCATATTGCATTTGGGACATTGTGCTGGTTGTATTGTATAGGTGACTTCCAAGTCAGCCATATTGCATGGGGGACATTGTGCTGGTTGTCTTGTATAGGTGACTTCCAAGTCAGCCATATTGCTTGGGGGACATTGTGCTGGTTGCCATGTTCTATAGGTGACTTCCAAGTCAGCCATATTGCTTGGGGGACATTGTGCTGGTGGCCATGTTCTATAGGTGACTTCCAAGTCAGCCATATTGCATGGGGGACATTGTGCTGGTTGTCTTGTATAGGTGACTTCCAAGTCAGCCGTGTTGCATGGGGGACATTGTGCTGGTTGTATTGTATAGGTGACTTCCAAGTCAGCCATATTGCATGGGGGACATTGTGCTGGTGGCCATGTCCTATAGGTGACTTCCAAGTCAGCCATATTGCATGGGGGACATTGTGCTGGTTGTCTTGTATAGGTGACTTCCAAGTCAGCCATATTGCTTGGGGGACATTGTGCTGGTTGTATTGTATAGGTGACTTCCAAGTCAGCCATATTGCATGGGGGACATTGTGCTGGTTGCCATGTTCTATAGGTGACTTCCAAGTCATCCATATTGCATGGGGGACATTGTGCTGGTGGCCATGTTCTATACGTGACTTCCAAGTCAGCCATATTGCATTTGGGACATTGTGCTAGTTGTCTTGTATAGGTGACTTCCAAGTCAGCCATATTGCATGGGGGACATTGTGCTGGTTGTGTTGTATAGGTGACTTCCAAATCAGCCATATTGCATGGGGGACATTGTGCTGGTTGTATTGTATAGGTGACTTCCAAGTCAGCCATATTGCATGGGGGACATTGTGCTGGTTGTCTTGTATAGGTGACTTCCAAGTCAGCCATATTGCTTGGGGGACATTGTGCTGGTTGTATTGTATAGGTGACTTCCAAGTCAGCCATATTGCATGGGGGACATTGTGCTGGTTGCCATGTTGTATAGGTGACTTCCAAGTCAGCCATATTGCATGGGGGACATTGTGCTGGTGGCCATGTTCTATAGGTGACTTCTAAGTCAGCCATATTGCATTTGGGACATTGTGCTGGTTGTAGTGTATAGGTGACTTCCAAGTCAGCCATATTGCATGGGGGACATTGTGCTGGTTGTCTTGTATAGGTGACTTCCAAGTCAGCCATATTGCTTGGGGGACATTGTGCTGGTTGTCTTGTATAGGTGACTTCCATGTCAGCCGTGTTGCATGGGGGACATTGTGCTGGTTGTCTTGTATAGGTGACTTCCAAGTCAGCCATATTGCTTGGGGGACATTGTGCTGGTTGTATTGTATAGGTGACTTCCAAGTCAGCCATATTGCATGGGGGACATTGTGCTGGTTGCCATGTTCTATAGGTGACTTCCAAGTCATCCATATTGCATGGGGGACATTGTGCTGGTGGCCATGTTCTATACGTGACTTCCAAGTCAGCCATATTGCATTTGGGACATTGTGCTGGTTGTCTTGTATAGGTGACTTCCAAGTCAGCCATATTGCATGGGGGACATTGTGCTGGTTGTGTTGTATAGGTGACTTCCAAATCAGCCATATTGCATGGGGGACATTGTCCTGGTTGTATTGTATAGGTGACTTCCAAGTCAGCCATATTGCATGGGGGACATTGTGCTGGTTGTCTTGTATAGGTGACTTCCAAGTCAGCCATATTGCTTGGGGGACATTGTGCTGGTTGTATTGTATAGGTGACTTCCAAGTCAGCCATATTGCATGGGAGACATTGTGCTGGTTGCCATGTTGTATAGGTGACTTCCAAGTCAGCCATATTGCATGGGGGACATTGTGCTGGTGGCCATGTTCTATAGGTGACTTCTAAGTCAGCCATATTGCATTTGGGACATTGTGCTGGTTGTATTGTATAGGTGACTTCCAAGTCAGCCATATTGCATGGGGGACATTGTGCTGGTTGTCTTGTATAGGTGACTTCCAAGTCAGCCATATTGCTTGGGGGACATTGTGCTGGTTGCCATGTTCTATAGGTGACTTCCAAGTCAGCCATATTGCTTGGGGGACATTGTGCTGGTGGCAATGTTCTATAGGTGACTTCCAAGTCAGCCATATTGCATGGGGGACATTGTGCTGGTTGTCTTGTATAGGTGACTTCCAAGTCAGCCGTGTTGCATGGGGGACATTGTGCTGGTTGTATTGTATAGGTGACTTCCAAGTCAGCCATATTGCATGGGGGACATTGTGCTGGTTGCCATGTTGTAAAGGTGACTTCCAAGTCAGCCATATTGCATGGGGGACATTGTGCTGGTTGTCTTGTATAGGTGACTTCCAAGTCAGCCATATTGCTTGGGGGACATTGTGCTGGTTGTATTGTATAGGTGACTTCCAAGTCAGCCATATTGCATGGGGGACATTGTGCTGGTTGCCATGTTCTATAGGTGACTTCCAAGTCATCCATATTGCATGGGGGACATTGTGCTGGTGGCCATGTTCTATACGTGACTTCCAAGTCAGCCATATTGCATTTGGGACATTGTGCTGGTTGTCTTGTATAGGTGACTTCCAAGTCAGCCATATTGCATGGGGGACATTGTGCTGGTTGTGTTGTATAGGTGACTTCCAAATCAGCCATATTGCATGGGGGACATTGTGCTGGTTGTATTGTATAGGTGACTTCCAAGTCAGCCATATTGCATGGGGGACATTGTGATGGTTGTCTTGTATAGGTGACTTCCAAGTCAGCCATATTGCTTGGGGGACATTGTGCTGGTTGTATTGTATAGGTGACTTCCAAGTCAGCCATATTGCATGGGGGACATTGTGCTGGTTGCCATGTTGTATAGGTGACTTCCAAGTCAGCCATATTGCATGGGGGACATTGTGCTGGTGGCCATGTTCTATAGGTGACTTCTAAGTCAGCCATATTGCATTTGGGACATTGTGCTGGTTGTATTGTATAGGTGACTTCCAAGTCAGCCATATTGCATGGGGGACATTGTGCTGGTTGTCTTGTATAGGTGACTTCCAAGTCAGCCATATTGCTTGGGGGACATTGTGCTGGTTGCCATGTTCTATAGGTGACTTCCAAGTCAGCCATATTGCTTGGGGGACATTGCGCTGGTGGCCATGTTCTATAGGTGACTTCCAAGTCAGCCATATTGCATGGGGGACATTGTGCTGGTTGTCTTGTATAGGTGACTTCCAAGTCAGCCGTGTTGCATGGGGGACATTGTGCTGGTTGTATTGTATAGGTGACTTCCAAGTCAGCCATATTGCATGGGGGATATTGTGCTGGTTGCCATGTTGTAAAGGTGACTTCCAAGTCAGCCATATTGCATGGGGGACATTGTGCTGGTTGCCATGTTGTATAGGTGACTTCAAAGTCAGCCATATTGCATGGGGGACATTGTGCTGGTTGCGATGTCCTATAGGTGACTTCCAAGTCAGCCATATTGCATGGGGGAAATTGTGCTGGTTGTCTTGTATAGGTGACTTTTAAGTCAGCCATATTGCTTGGGGGACATTGTGCTAGTTGCCATGTTCTATAGGTGACTTCCAAGTCAGCCATATTGCTTGGAGGACATTGTGCTGGTTGCCATGTTGTATAGGTGACTTCCAAGTCAGCCATATTGCTTGGGGGACATTGTGCTCGTTGCCATGTTGTATAGGTGACTTCCAAGTCTGCCATATTGCATGGGGGACATTGTGCTGGTGGCCATGTTCTATAGGTGACTTCCAAGTCAGCCATATTGCATGGGGGACATTGTGCTGGTTGTCTTGTATAGGTGACTTCCAAATCAGCCATATTGCATGGGGGACATTGTGCTGGTTGTATTGTATAGGTGACTTCCAAGTCAGCCATATTGCATGGGGGACATTGTGCTGGTTGTATTGTATAGGTGACTTCCAAGTCAGCCATATTGCATGGGGGACATTGTGCTGGTGGCCATGTCCTATAGGTAACTTCCAAGTCAGCCATATTGCATGGGGGACATTGTGCTGGTTGTCTTGTATAGGTGACTTCCAAGTCAGCCATATTGCTTGGGGGACATTTTGCTGGTTGTATTGTATAGGTGACTTCCAAGTCAGCCATATTGCATGGGGGACATTGTGCTGGTTGCCATTTTGTATAGGTGACTTCCAAGTCAGCCATATTGCATGGGGGACATTGTGCTGGTGGCCATGTTCTATAGGTGACTTCCATGTCAGCCATATTGCATTTGGGACATTGTGCTGGTTGTCTTGTATAGGTGACTTCCAAGTCAGCCATATTGCATGGGGGACATTGTGCTGGTTGTGTTGTATAGGTGACTTCCAAATCAGCCATATTGCATGGGGGACATTGTGCTGGTTGTATTGTATAGGTGACTTCCAAGTCAGCCATATTGCATGGGGGACATTGTGCTGGTTGTATTGTATAGGTGACTTCCAAGTCAGCCATATTGCATGGGGGACATTGTGCTGTTGGCCATGTCGTATAGGTGACTTCCAAGTCAGCCATATTGCATGGGGGACATTGTGCTGGTTGTCTTGTATAGGTGACTTCCAAGTCAGCCATATTGCTTGGGGGACATTGTGCTGGTTGTATTGTATAGGTGACTTCCAAGTCAGCCATATTGCATGGGGGACATTGTGCTGGTTGCCATGTTGTATAGGTGACTTCCAAGTCAGCCATATTGCATGGGGGACATTGTGCTGGTGGCCATGTTCTATAGGTGACTTCCAAGTCAGCGATATTGCATTTGGGACATTGTGCTGGTTGTATTGTATAGGTGACTTCCAAGTCAGCCATATTGCATGGGGGACATTGTGCTGGTTGTATTGTATAGGTGACTTCCAAGTGAGCCATATTGCTTGGGGGACATTGTGCTGGTGGCCATGTTCTATAGGTGACTTCCAAGTCAGCCATATTGCATGGGGGACATTGTGCTGGTTGCATTGTCCTATAGGTGACTTCCAAGTCAGCCATATTGCATGGGGGACATTGTGCTGGTGGCCATGTTCTATAGGTGACTTCCAAGTCAGCCATATTGCATGGGGGACATTGTGCTGGTTGTAACTGTATAGGTGACTTCCAAGTCAGCCATATTGCATGGGGGACATTGTGCTGGTGGCCATGTTCTATAGGTGACTTCCAAGTCAGCCATATTGCTTGGGGGACATTGTGCTGGTTGTATTGTATAGGTGACTTCCAAGTCAGCCATATTGCATGGGGGACATTGTGCTGGTTGCCATGCTGTATAGGTGACTTCCAAGTCAGCCATATTGCATGGGGGACATTGTGCTGGTTGTCTTGTATAGGTGACTTCCAAGTCAGCCATATTGCATGGGGGACATTGTGCTGGTTGCCATGTTGTATAGGTGACTTCCAAGTCAGGCATATTGCATGGGGGACATTGTGCTGGTTGCCATGTTGTATAGGTGACTTCCAAGTGAGCCATATTGCTTGGGGGACATTGTGCTGGTTGTGTTGTATAGGTGACTTCCAAGTCAGCCATATTGCATGGGGGACATTGTGCTGGTTGTCTTGTATAGGTGACTTCCAAGTCAGCCGTGTTGCATGGGGGACATTGTGCTGGTGGCCATGTTCTATAGGTGACTTCCAAGTCAGCCATATTGCATTTGGGACATTGTGCTGGTTGTCTTGTATAGGTGACTTCCAAGTCAGCCATATTGCATGGGGGACATTGTGCTGGTTGTGTTGTATAGGTGACTTCCAAATCAGCCATATTGCATGGGGGACATTGTGCTGGTTGTATTGTATAGGTGACTTCCAAGTCAGCCATATTGCATGGGGGACATTGTGCTGGTGGCCATGTTCTATAGGTGACTTCTAAGTCAGCCATATTGCATTTGGGACATTGTGCTGGTTGTATTGTATAGGTGACTTCCAAGTCAGCCATATTGCATGGGGGACATTGTGCTGGTTGTCTTGTATAGGTGACTTCCAAGTCAGCCATATTGCTTGGGGGACATTGTGCTGGTTGCCATGTTCTATAGGTGACTTCCAAGTCAGCCATATTGCTTGGGGGACATTGTGCTGGTGGCCATGTTCTATAGGTGACTTCCAAGTCAGCCATATTGCATGGGGGACATTGTGCTGGTTGTCTTGTATAGGTGACTTCCAAGTCAGCCGTGTTGCATGGGGGACATTGTGCTGGTTGTATTGTATAGGTGACTTCCAAGTCAGCCATATTGCATGGGGGATATTGTGCTGGTTGCCATGTTGTAAAGGTGACTTCCAAGTCAGCCATATTGCATGGGGGACATTGTGCTGGTTGCCATGTTGTATAGGTGACTTCAAAGTCAGCCATATTGCATGGGGGACATTGTGCTGGTTGCGATGTCCTATAGGTGACTTCCAAGTCAGCCATATTGCATGGGGGAAATTGTGCTGGTTGTCTTGTATAGGTGACTTTTAAGTCAGCCATATTGCTTGGGGGACATTGTGCTAGTTGCCATGTTCTATAGGTGACTTCCAAGTCAGCCATATTGCTTGGAGGACATTGTGCTGGTTGCCATGTTGTATAGGTGACTTCCAAGTCAGCCATATTGCTTGGGGGACATTGTGCTCGTTGCCATGTTGTATAGGTGACTTCCAAGTCTGCCATATTGCATGGGGGACATTGTGCTGGTGGCCATGTTCTATAGGTGACTTCCAAGTCAGCCATATTGCATGGGGGACATTGTGCTGGTTGTCTTGTATAGGTGACTTCCAAATCAGCCATATTGCATGGGGGACATTGTGCTGGTTGTATTGTATAGGTGACTTCCAAGTCAGCCATATTGCATGGGGGACATTGTGCTGGTTGTATTGTATAGGTGACTTCCAAGTCAGCCATATTGCATGGGGGACATTGTGCTGGTGGCCATGTCCTATAGGTAACTTCCAAGTCAGCCATATTGCATGGGGGACATTGTGCTGGTTGTCTTGTATAGGTGACTTCCAAGTCAGCCATATTGCTTGGGGGACATTTTGCTGGTTGTATTGTATAGGTGACTTCCAAGTCAGCCATATTGCATGGGGGACATTGTGCTGGTTGCCATTTTGTATAGGTGACTTCCAAGTCAGCCATATTGCATGGGGGACATTGTGCTGGTGGCCATGTTCTATAGGTGACTTCCATGTCAGCCATATTGCATTTGGGACATTGTGCTGGTTGTCTTGTATAGGTGACTTCCAAGTCAGCCATATTGCATGGGGGACATTGTGCTGGTTGTGTTGTATAGGTGACTTCCAAATCAGCCATATTGCATGGGGGACATTGTGCTGGTTGTATTGTATAGGTGACTTCCAAGTCAGCCATATTGCATGGGGGACATTGTGCTGGTTGTATTGTATAGGTGACTTCCAAGTCAGCCATATTGCATGGGGGACATTGTGCTGGTTGTCTTGTATAGGTGACTTCCAAGTCAGCCATATTGCTTGGGGGACATTGTGCTGGTTGTATTGTATAGGTGACTTCCAAGTCAGCCATATTGCATGGGGGACATTGTGCTGGTTGCCATGTTGTATAGGTGACTTCCAAGTCAGCCATATTGCATGGGGGACATTGTGCTGGTGGCCATGTTCTATAGGTGACTTCCAAGTCAGCGATATTGCATTTGGGACATTGTGCTGGTTGTATTGTATAGGTGACTTCCAAGTCAGCCATATTGCATGGGGGACATTGTGCTGGTTGTATTGTATAGGTGACTTCCAAGTGAGCCATATTGCTTGGGGGACATTGTGCTGGTGGCCATGTTCTATAGGTGACTTCCAAGTCAGCCATATTGCATGGGGGACATTGTGCTGGTTGCATTGTCCTATAGGTGACTTCCAAGTCAGCCATATTGCATGGGGGACATTGTGCTGGTGGCCATGTTCTATAGGTGACTTCCAAGTCAGCCATATTGCATGGGGGACATTGTGCTGGTTGTAACTGTATAGGTGACTTCCAAGTCAGCCATATTGCATGGGGGACATTGTGCTGGTGGCCATGTTCTATAGGTGACTTCCAAGTCAGCCATATTGCTTGGGGGACATTGTGCTGGTTGTATTGTATAGGTGACTTCCAAGTCAGCCATATTGCATGGGGGACATTGTGCTGGTTGCCATGCTGTATAGGTGACTTCCAAGTCAGCCATATTGCATGGGGGACATTGTGCTGGTTGTCTTGTATAGGTGACTTCCAAGTCAGCCATATTGCATGGGGGACATTGTGCTGGTTGCCATGTTGTATAGGTGACTTCCAAGTCAGGCATATTGCATGGGGGACATTGTGCTGGTTGCCATGTTGTATAGGTGACTTCCAAGTGAGCCATATTGCTTGGGGGACATTGTGCTGGTTGTGTTGTATAGGTGACTTCCAAGTCAGCCATATTGCATGGGGGACATTGTGCTGGTTGTCTTGTATAGGTGACTTCCAAGTCAGCCGTGTTGCATGGGGGACATTGTGCTGGTGGCCATGTTCTATAGGTGACTTCCAAGTCAGCCATATTGCATTTGGGACATTGTGCTGGTTGTCTTGTATAGGTGACTTCCAAGTCAGCCATATTGCATGGGGGACATTGTGCTGGTTGTGTTGTATAGGTGACTTCCAAATCAGCCATATTGCATGGGGGACATTGTGCTGGTTGTATTGTATAGGTGACTTCCAAGTCAGCCATATTGCATGGGGGACATTGTGCTGGTTGTATTGTATAGGTGACTTCCAAGTCAGCCATATTGCATGGGGGACATTGTGCTGGTGGCTATGTCGTATAGGTGACTTCCAAGTCAGCCATATTGCATGGGGGACATTGTGCTGGTTGTCTTGTATAGGTGACTTCCAAGTCAGCCATATTGCATGGGGGACATTGTGCTGGTGGCCATGTGCTATAGGTGACTTCCAAGTCAGCCATATTGCATTTGGGACATTGTGCTGGTTGTATTGTATAGGTGACTTCCAAGTCAGCCATATTGCATGGGGGACATTGTGCTGGTTGTATTGTATAGGTGACTTCCAAGTGAGCCATATTGCTTGGGGGACATTGTGCTGGTGGCCATGTTCTATAGGTGACTTCCAAGTCAGCCATATTGCATGGGGGACATTGTGCTGGTTGCATTGTCCTATAGGTGACTTCCAAGTCAGCCATATTGCATGGGGGACATTGTGCTGGTGGCCATGTTCTATAGGTGACTTCCAAGTCAGCCATATTGCATGGGGGACATTGTGCTGGTTGTCTTGTATAGGTGACTTCCAAGTCAGCCATATTGCATGGGGGACATTGTGCTGGTGGCCATGTTCTATAGATGACTTCCAAGTCAGCCATATTGCTTGGGGGACATTGTGCTGGTTGTATTGTATAGGTGACTTCCAAGTCAGCCATATTGCATGGGGGACATTGTGCTGGTTGCCATGTTGTATAGGTGACTTCCAAGTCAGCCATATTGCATGGGGGACATTGTGCTGGTTGTCTTGTATAGGTGACTTCCAAGTCAGCCATATTGCATGGGGGACATTGTGCTGCTTGCCATGTTGTATAGGTGACTTCCAAGTCAGCCATATTGCTTGGGGGACATTGTGCTGGTTGCCATGTTGTATAGGTGACTTCCAAGTCAGCCATATTGCTTGGGGGACATTGTGCTGGTTGCCATGTTGTATAGGTGACTTCCAAGTCTGCCATATTGCATGGGGGACATTGTGCTGGTGGCCATGTTCTATAGGTGACTTCCAAGTCAGCCATATTGCATGGGGGACATTGTGCTGGTTGTCTTGTATAGGTGACTTCCAAATCAGCCATATTGCATGGGGGACATTGTGCTGGTTGTATTGTATAGGTGACTTCCAAGTCAGCCATATTGCATGGGGGACATTGTGCTGGTTGTATTGTATAGGTGACTTCCAAGTCAGCCATATTGCATGGGGGACATTGTGCTGGTGGCCATGTCCTATACGTAACTTCCAAGTCAGCCATATTGCATGGGGGACATTGTGCTGGTTGTCTTGTATAGGTGACTTCCAAGTCAGCCATATTGCTTGGGGGACATTGTGCTGGTTGTATTGTATAGGTGACTTCCAAGTCAGCCATATTGCATGGGGGACATTGTGCTGGTTGCCATTTTGTATAGGTGACTTCCAAGTCAGCCATATTGCATGGGGGACATTGTGCTGGTGGCCACGTTCTATAGGTGACTTCCATGTCAGCCATATTGCATTTGGGACATTGTGCTGGTTGTCTTGTATAGGTGACTTCCAAGTCAGCCATATTGCATGGGGGACATTGTGCTGATTGTGTTGTATAGGTGACTTCCAAATCAGCCATATTGCATGGGGGACATTGTGCTGGTTGTATTGTATAGGTGACTTCCAAGTCAGCCATATTGCATGGGGGACATTGTGCTGGTTGTATTGTATAGGTGACTTCCAAGTCAGCCATATTGCATGGGGGACATTGTGCTGGTTGTGTTGTATAGGTGACTTCCAAATCAGCCATATTGCATGGGGGACATTGTGCTGGTTGTGTTGTATAGGTGACTTCCAAGTCAGCCATATTGCATGGGGGACATTGTGCTGGTTGTATTGTATAGGTGACTTCCAAGTCAGCCATATTGCATGGGGGACATTGTGCTGGTGGCCATGTCGTATAGGTGACTTCCAAGTCAGCCATATTGCATGGGGGACATTGTGCTGGTTGTCTTGTATAGGTGACTTCCAAGTCAGCCATATTGCATGGGGGACATTGTGCTGGTGGCCATGTGCTATAGGTGACTTCCACGTCAGCCATATTGCATTTGGGACATTGTGCTGGTTGTATTGTATAGGTGACTTCCAAGTCAGCCATATTGCATGGGGGACATTGTGCTGGTTGTATTGTATAGGTGACTTCCAAGTGAGCCATATTGCTTGGGGGACATTGTGCTGGTGGCCATGTTCTATAGGTGACTTCCAAGTCAGCCATATTGCATGGGGGACATTGTGCTGGTTGCATTGTCCTATAGGTGACTTCCAAGTCAGCCATATTGCATGGGGGACATTGTGCTGGTGGCCATGTTCTATAGGTGACTTCCAAGTCAGCCATATTGCATGGGGGACATTGTGCTGGTTGTCTTGTATAGGTGACTTCCAAGTCAGCCATATTGCATGGGGGACATTGTGCTGGTGGCCATGTTCTATAAGTGACTTCCAAGTCAGCCATATTGCTTGGGGGACATTGTGCTGGTTGTATTGTATAGGTGACTTCCAAGTCAGCCATATTGCATGGGGGACATTGTGCTGGTTGCCATGTTGTATAGGTGACTTCCAAGTCAGCCATATTGCATGGGGGACATTGTGCTGGTTGTCTTGTATAGGTGACTTCCAAGTCAGCCATATTGCATGGGGGACATTGTGCTGCTTGCCATGTTGTATAGGTGACTTCCAAGTCAGCCATATTGCTTGGGGGACATTGTGCTGGTTGCCATGTTGTATAGGTGACTTCCAAGTCAGCCATATTGCTTGGGGGACATTGTGCTGGTTGCCATGCTGTATAGGTGACTTCCAAGTCAGCCATATTGCATGGGGGACATTGTGCTGGTTGTCTTGTATAGGTGACTTCCAAGTCAGCCATATTGCATGGGGGACATTGTGCTGGTTGCCATGTTGTATAGGTGACTTCCAAGTCAGGCATATTGCATGGGGGACATTGTGCTGGTTGCCATGTTGTATAGGTGACTTCCAAGTGAGCCATATTGCTTGGGGGACATTGTGCTGGTTGTGTTGTATAGGTGACTTCCAAGTCAGCCATATTGCATGGGGGACATTGTGCTGGTTGTCTTATATAGGTGACTTCCAAGTCAGCCGTGTTGCATGGGGGACATTGTGCTGGTGGCCATGTTCTATAGGTGACTTCCAAGTCAGCCATATTGCATTTGGGACATTGTGCTGGTTGTCTTGTATAGGTGACTTCCAAGTCAGCCATATTGCATGGGGGACATTGTGCTGTTTGTGTTGTATAGGTGACTTCCAAATCAGCCATATTGCATGGGGGACATTGTGCTGGTTGTATTGTATAGGTGACTTCCAAGTCAGCCATATTGCATGGGGGACATTGTGCTGGTTGTATTGTATAGGTGACTTCCAAGTCAGCCATATTGCATGGGGGACATTGTGCTGGTGGCCATGTCGTATAGGTGACTTCCAAGTCAGCCATATTGCATGGGGGACATTGTGCTGGTTGTCTTGTATAGGTGACTTCCAAGTCAGCCATATTGCATGGGGGACATTGTGCTGGTGGCCATGTGCTATAGGTGACTTCCAAGTCAGCCATATTGCATTTGGGACATTGTGCTGGTTGTATTGTATAGGTGACTTCCAAGTCAGCCATATTGCATGGGGGACATTGTGCTGGTTGTATTGTATAGGTGACTTCCAAGTGAGCCATATTGCTTGGGGGACATTGTGCTGGTGGCCATGTTCTATAGGTGACTTCCAAGTCAGCCATATTGCATGGGGGACATTGTGCTGGTTGCATTGTCCTATAGGTGACTTCCAAGTCAGCCATATTGCATGGGGGACATTGTGCTGGTGGCCATGTTCTATAGGTGACTTCCAAGTCAGCCATATTGCATGGGGGACATTGTGCTGGTTGTCTTGTATAGGTGACTTCCAAGTCAGCCATATTGCATGGGGGACATTGTGCTGGTGGCCATGTTCTATAGGTGACTTCCAAGTCAGCCATATTGCTTGGGGGACATTGTGCTGGTTGTATTGTATAGGTGACTTCCAAGTCAGCCATATTGCATGGGGGACATTGTGCTGGTTGCCATGTTGTATAGGTGACTTCCAAGTCAGCCATATTGCATGGGGGACATTGTGCTGGTTGTCTTGTATAGGTGACTTCCAAGTCAGCCATATTGCATGGGGGACATTGTGCTGCTTGCCATGTTGTATAGGAGACTTCCAAGTCAGCCATATTGCTTGGGGGACATTGTGCTGGTTGCCATGTTGTATAGGTGACTTCCAAGTCAGCCATATTGCTTGGGGGACATTGTGCTGGTTGCCATGTTGTATAGGTGACTTCCAAGTCTGCCATATTGCATGGGGGACATTGTGCTGGTGGCCATGTTCTATAGGTGACTTCCAAGTCAGCCATATTACATGGGGGACATTGTGCTGGTTGTCTTGTATAGGTGACTTCCAAATCAGCCATATTGCATGGGGGACATTGTGCTGGTTGTATTGTATAGGTGACTTCCAAGTCAGCCATATTGCATGGGGGACATTGTGCTGGTTGTATTGTATAGGTGACTTCCAAGTCAGCCATATTGCATGGGGGACATTGTGCTGGTGGCCATGTCCTATACGTAACTTCCAAGTCAGCCATATTGCATGGGGGACATTGTGCTGGTTGTCTTGTATAGGTGACTTCCAAGTCAGCCATATTGCTTGGGGGACATTGTGCTGGTTGTATTGTATAGGTGACTTCCAAGTCAGCCATATTGCATGGGGGACATTGTGCTGGTTGCCATTTTGTATAGGTGACTTCCAAGTCAGCCATATTGCATGGGGGACATTGTGCTGGTGGCCATATTCTATAGGTGACTTCCATGTCAGCCATATTGCATTTGGGACATTGTGCTGGTTGTCTTGTATAGGTGACTTCCAAGTCAGCCATATTGCATGGGGGACATTGTGCTGATTGTGTTGTATAGGTGACTTCCAAATCAGCCATATTGCATGGGGGACATTGTGCTGGTTGTATTGTATAGGTGACTTCCAAGTCAGCCATATTGCATGGGGGACATTGTGCTGGTTGTATTGTATAGGTGACTTCCAAGTCAGCCATATTGCATGGGGGACATTGTGCTGGTTGTGTTGTATAGGTGACTTCCAAATCAGCCATATTGCATGGGGGACATTGTGCTGGTTGTATTGTATAGGTGACTTCCAAGTCAGCCATATTGCATGGGGGACATTGTGCTGGTTGTATTGTATAGGTGACGTCCAAGTCAGCCATATTGCATGGGGGACATTGTGCTGGTGGCCATGTCGTATAGGTGACTTCCAAGTCAGCCATATTGCATGGGGGACATTGTGCTGGTTGTCTTGTATAGGTGACTTCCAAGTCAGCCATATTGCATGGGGGACATTGTGCTGGTGGCCATGTGCTATAGGTGACTTCCAAGTCAGCCATATTGCATTTGGGACATTGTGCTGGTTGTATTGTATAGGTGACTTCCAAGTCAGCCATATTGCATGGGGGACATTGTGCTGGTTGTATTGTATAGGTGACTTCCAAGTGAGCCATATTGCTTGGGGGACATTGTGCTGGTGGCCATGTTCTATAGGTGACTTCCAAGTCAGCCATATTGCATGGGGGACATTGTGCTGGTTGCATTGTCCTATAGGTGACTTCCAAGTCAGCCATATTGCATGGGGGACATTGTGCTGGTGGCCATGTTCTATAGGTGACTTCCAAGTCAGCCATATTGCATGGGGGACATTGTGCTGGTTGTCTTGTATAGGTGACTTCCAAGTCAGCCATATTGCATGGGGGACATTGTGCTGGTGGCCATGTTCTATAGGTGACTTCCAAGTCAGCCATATTGCATGGGGGACATTGTGCTGGTTGTCTTGTATAGGTGACTTCCAAGTCAGCCATATTGCTTGGGGGACATTGTGCTGGTTGTATTGTATAGGTGACTTCCAAGTCAGCCATATTGCATGGGGGACATTGTGCTGGTTGCCATGTTGTATAGGTGACTTCCAAGTCAGCCATATTGCATGGGGGACATTGTGCTGGTTGTCTTGTATAGGTGACTTCCAAGTCAGCCATATTGCATGGGGGACATTGTGCTGCTTGCCATGTTGTATAGGTGACTTCCAAGTCAGCCATATTGCTTGGGGGACATTGTGCTGGTTGCCATGTTGTATAGGTGACTTCCAAGTCAGCCATATTGCTTGGGGGACATTGTGCTGGTTGCCATGTTGTATAGGTGACTTCCAAGTCTGCCATATTGCATGGGGGACATTGTGCTGGTGGCCATGTTCTATAGGTGACTTCCAAGTCAGCCATATTGCATGGGGGACATTGTGCTGGTTGTCTTGTATAGGTGACTTCCAAATCAGCCATATTGCATGGGGGACATTGTGCTGGTTGTATTGTATAGGTGACTTCCAAGTCAGCCATATTGCATGGGGGACATTGTGCTGGTTGTCTTGTATAGGTGACTTCCAAGTCAGCCATATTGCATGGGGGACATTGTGCTGGTGGCCATGTTCTATAAGTGACTTCCAAGTCAGCCATATTGCTTGGGGGACATTGTGCTGGTTGTATTGTATAGGTGACTTCCAAGTCAGCCATATTGCATGGGGGACATTGTGCTGGTTGCCATGTTGTATAGGTGACTTACAAGTCAGCCATATTGCATGGGGGACATTGTGCTGGTTGTCTTGTATAGGTGACTTCCAAGTCAGCCATATTGCATGGGGGACATTGTGCTGCTTGCCTTGTTGTATAGGTGACTTCCAAGTCAGCCATATTGCTTGGGGGACTTTGTGCTGGTTGCCATGTTGTATAGGTGACTTCCAAGTCAGCCATATTGCTTGGGGGACATTGTGCTGGTTGCCATGTTGTATAGGTGACTTCCAAGTCTGCCATATTGCATGGGGGACATTGTGCTGGTGGCCATGTTCTATAGGTGACTTCCAAGTCAGCCATATTGCATGGGGGACATTGTGCTGGTTGTCTTGTATAGGTGACTTCCAAATCAGCCATATTGCATGGGGGACATTGTGCTGGTTGTATTGTATAGGTGACTTCCAAGTCAGCCATATTGCATGGGGGACATTGTGCTGGTGGCCATGTCCTATACGTAACTTCCAAGTCAGCCATATTGCATGGGAGACATTGTGCTGGTTGTCTTGTATAGGTGACTTCCAAGTCAGCCATATTGCTTGGGGGACATTGTGCTGGTTGTATTGTATAGGTGACTTCCAAGTCAGCCATATTGCATGGGGGACATTGTGCTGGTTGCCATTTTGTATAGGTGACTTCCAAGTCAGCCATATTGCATGGGGGACATTGTGCTGGTGGCCATGTTCTATAGGTGACTTCCATGTCAGCCATATTGCATTTGGGACATTGTGCTGGTTGTCTTGTATAGGTGACTTCCAATTCAGCCATATTGCATGGGGGACATTGTGCTGGTTGTGTTGTATAGGTGACTTCCAAATCAGCCATATTGCATGGGGGACATTGTGCTGGTTGTATTGTATAGGTGACTTCCAAGTCAGCCATATTGCATGGGGGACATTGTGCTGGTTGTATTGTATAGGTGACTTCCAAGTCAGCCATATTGCATGGGGGACATTGTGCTGTTGGCCATGTCGTATAGGTGACTTCCAAGTCAGCCATATTGCATGGGGGACATTGTGCTGGTTGTCTTGTATAGGTGACTTCCAAGTCAGCCATATTGCTTGGGGGACATTGTGCTGGTTGTATTGTATAGGTGACTTCCAAGTCAGCCATATTGCATGGGGGACATTGTGCTGGTTGCCATGTTGTATAGGTGACTTCCAAGTCAGCCATATTGCATGGGGGACATTGTGCTGGTGGCCATGTTCTATAGATGACTTCCAAGTCAGCCATATTGCATTTGGGACATTGTGCTGGTTGTATTGTATAGGTGACTTCCAAGTCAGCCATATTGCATGGGGGACATTGTGCTGGTTGTATTGTATAGGTGACTTCCAAGTGAGCCATATTGCTTGGGGGACATTGTGCTGGTGGCCATGTTCTATAGGTGACTTCCAAGTCAGCCATATTGCATGGGGGACATTGTGCTGGTTGCATTGTCCTATAGGTGACTTCCAAGTCAGCCATATTGCATGGGGGACATTGTGCTGGTGGCCATGTTCTATAGGTGACTTCCAAGTCAGCCATATTGCATGGGGGACATTGTGCTGGTTGTCTTGTATAGGTGACTTCCAAGTCAGCCATATTGCATGGGGGACATTGTGCTGGTGGCCATGTTCTATAGGTGACTTCCAAGTCAGCCATATTGCATGGGGGACATTGTGCTGGTTGCCATGTTGTATAGGTGACTTCCAAGTCAGGCATATTGCATGGGGGACATTGTGCTGGTTGCCATGTTGTATAGGTGACTTCCAAGTGAGCCATATTGCTTGGGGGACATTGTGCTGGTTGTGTTGTATAGGTGACTTCCAAGTCAGCCATATTGCATGGGGGACATTGTGCTGGTTGTCTTGTATAGGTGACTTCCAAGTCAGTCGTGTTGCATGAGGGACATTGTGCTGGTGGCCATGTTCTATAGGTGACTTCCAAGTCAGCCATATTGCATTTGGGACATTGTGCTGGTTGTCTTGTATAGGTGACTTCCAAGTCAGCCATATTGCATGGGGGACATTGTGCTGGTTGTGTTGTATAGGTGACTTCCAAGTCAGCCATATTGCATGGGGGACATTGTGCTGGTTGTATTGTAAAGGTGACTTCCAAGTCAGCCATATTGCATGGGGGACATTGTGCTGGTGGCCATGTCGTATAGGTGACTTCCAAGTCAGCCATATTGCATGGGGGACATTGTGCTGGTTGTCTTGTATAGGTGACTTCCAAGTCAGCCATATTGCATGGGGGACATTGTGCTGGTTGCCATGTTGTATAGGTGACTTCCAAGTCAGCCATATTGCATGGGGGACATTGTGCTGGTGGCCATGTGCTATAGGTGACTTCCAAGTCAGCCATATTGCATTTGGGACATTGTGCTGGTTGTATTGTATAGGTGACTTCCAAGTCAGCCATATTGCATGGGGGACATTGTGCTGGTTGTATTGTATAGGTGACTTCCAAGTGAGCCATATTGCTTGGGGGACATTGTGCTGGTGGCCATGTTCTATAGGTGACTTCCAAGTCAGCCATATTGCATGGGGGACATTGTGCTGGTTGCATTGTCCTATAGTGACTTCCAAGTCAGCCATATTGCATGGGGGACATTGTGCTGGTGGCCATGTTCTATAGGTGACTTCCAAGTCAGCCATATTGCATGGGGGACATTGTGCTGGTTGTCTTGTATAGGTGACTTCCAAGTCAGCCATATTGCATGGGGGACATTGTGCTGGTGGCCATGTTCTATAGGTGACTTCCAAGTCAGCCATATTGCTTGGGGGACATTGTGCTGGTTGTATTGTATAGGTGACTTCCAAGTCAGCCATATTGCATGGGGGACATTGTGCTGGTTGCCATGTTGTATAGGTGACTTCCAAGTCAGCCATATTGCATGGGGGACATTGTGCTGGTTGTCTTGTATAGGTGACTTCCAAGTCAGCCATATTGCATGGGGGACATTGTGCTGCTTGCCATGTTGTATAGGTGACTTCCAAGTCAGGCATATTGCATGGGGGACATTGTGCTGGTTGCCATGTTGTATAGGTGACTTCCAAGTGAGCCATATTGCTTGGGGGACATTGTGCTGGTTGTGTTGTATAGGTGTCTTCCAAGTCAGCCATATTGCATAGGGGACATTGTGCTGGTTGTCTTGTATAGGTGACTTCCAAGTCAGTCGTGTTGCATGGGGGACATTGTGCTGGTGGCCATGTTCTATAGGTGACTTCCAAGTCAGCCATATTGAATGGGGGACATTGTGCTGGTTGCCATGTTGTATAGGTGACTTCCAAGTGAGCCATATTGCTTGGGGGACATTGTGCTGGTTGCCATGTTGTATAGGTGACTTCCAAGTCAGCCATATTGCATGGGGGACATTGTGCTGGTGGCCATGTTCTATAGGTGACTTCCAAGTCAGCCATATTGCTTGGAGGACATTGTGCTGGTTGTCTTGTATAGGTGACTTCCAAGTCAGCCATATTGCATGGAGGACATTGTGCTGGTTGTCTTGTATAGGTGACTTCCAAGTCAGCCATATTGCTTGGCGGACATTGTGCTGGTTGTCTTGTATAGGTGACTTCCAAGTCAGCCATATTACATGGGGGAAATTGTGCTGGTTGCCATGTTGTATAGGTGACTTCCAAGTCAGCCATATTGCATGGGGGACATTGTGCTGGTTGCCATGTTGTATAGGTGACTTCCAAGTCAGCCATATTGCATGGGGGACATTGTGCTGGTTGCCATGTTGTATAGGTGACTTTCAAGTGAGCCATATTGCATGGGGGACATTGTGCTGGTTGTGTTGTATAGGTGACTTCCAAGTCAGCCATATTGCATGGGGGACATTGTGCTGGTTGTGTTGTATAGGTGACTTCCAAGTCAGCCATATTGCATGGGGGACATTGTGCTGGTTGTATTGTATAGGTGACTTCCAAGTCAGCCATATTGCATGGGGGACATTGTGCTGGTTGTATTGTATAGGTGACTTCCAAGTGAGCCATATTGCATGGGGGACATTTTGCTGGTGGCCATGTTCTATAGATGACTTCCAAGTCAGCCATATTGCATGGGGGACATTGTGCTGGTTGTGTTGTTTAGGTGACTTCCAAGTCAGCCATATTGCATGGGGGACATTGTGCTGGTTGTGTTGTATAGGTGACTTCCAAGTCAGCCATATTGCATGGGGGACATTGTGCTGGTTGTATTGTATAGGTGACTTCCAAGTCAGCCATATTGCATGGGGGACATTGTGCTGGTTGTATTGTATAGGTGACTTCCAAGTCAGCCATATTGCATGGGGGACATTGTGCTGGTTGTCTTGTATAGGTGACTTCCAAGTCAGCCATATTGCTTGGGGGACATTGTGCTGGTTGCCATTTTCTATAGGTGACTTCCAATTCAGCCATATTGCATGGGGGACATTGTGCTGGTTGTATTGTATAGGTGACTTCCAAGTCAGCCATATTGCATGGGGGACATTGTGCTGGTTGTATGTATAGGTGACTTCCAAGTCAGCCATATTGCATGGGGGACATTGTGCTGGTTGCCATGTCCTATAGGTGACTTCCAAGTCAGCCATATTGCATGGGGGACATTGTGCTGGTTGTCTTGTATAGGTGACTTCCAAGTCAGCCATATTGCTTGGGGGACATTGTGCTGGTTGCCATGTTCTATAGGTGACTTCCAAGTCAGCCATATTGCTTGGGGGACATTGTGCTGGTTGCCATGTTGTATAGGTGACTTCCAATTCAGCCATATTGCATGGGGGACATTGTGCTGGTGGCCATGTTCTATAGGTGACTTCCAAGTCAGCCATATTGCTTGGAGGACATTGTGCTGGTTGTCTTGTATAGGTGACTTCCAAGTCAGCCATATTGCATGGAGGACATTGTGCTGGTTGTCTTGTATAGGTGACTTCCAAGTCAGCCATATTGCTTGGCGGACATTGTGCTGGTTGTCTTGTATAGGTGACTTCCAAGTCAGCCATATTACATGGGGGAAATTGTGCTGGTTGCCATGTTGTATAGGTGACTTCCAAGTCAGCCATATTGCATGGGGGACATTGTGCTGGTTGCCATGTTGTATAGGTGACTTCCAAGTCAGCCATATTGCATGGGGGACATTGTGCTGGTTGCCATGTTGTATAGGTGACGTTCAAGTGAGCCATATTGCATGGGGGACATTGTGCTGGTTGTGTTGTATAGGTGACTTCCAAGTCAGCCATATTGCATGGGGACATTGTGCTGGTTGTGTTGTATAGGTGACTTCCAAGTCAGCCATATTGCATGGGGGACATTGTGCTGGTTGTATTGTATAGGTGACTTCCAAGTCAGCCATATTGCATGGGGGACATTGTGCTGGTTGTATTGTATAGGTGACTTCCAAGTGAGCCATATTGCATGGGGGACATTTTGCTGGTGGCCATGTTCTATAGATGACTTCCAAGTCAGCCATATTGCATGGGGGACATTGTGCTGGTTGCATTGTCCTATAGGTGACTTCCAAGTCAGCCATATTGCATGGGGGACATTGTGCTGGTGGCCATGTTCTATAGGTGACTTCCAAGTCAGCCATATTGCATGGGGGACATTGTGCTGGTTGTCTTGTATAGGTGACTTCCAAGTCAGCCATATTGCATGGGGGACATTGTGCTGGTGGCCATGTTCTATAGGTGACTTCCAAGTCAGCCATATTGCATGGGGGACATTGTGCTGGTTGCCATGCTGTATAGGTGACTTCCAAGTCAGCCATATTGCATGGGGGACATTGTGCTGGTTGTCTTGTATAGGTGACTTCCAAGTCAGCCATATTGCATGGGGGACATTGTGCTGGTTGCCATGTTGTATAGGTGACTTCCAAGTCAGGCATATTGCATGGGGGACATTGTGCTGGTTGCCATGTTGTATAGGTGACTTCCAAGTGAGCCATATTGCTTGGGGGACATTGTGCTGGTTGTGTTGTATAGGTGACTTCCAAGTCAGCCATATTGCATGGGGGACATTGTGCTGGTTGTCTTGTATAGGTGACTTCCAAGTCAGTCGCGTTGCATGAGGGACATTGTGCTGGTGGCCATGTTCTATAGGTGACTTCCAAGTCAGCCATATTGCATTTGGGACATTGTGCTGGTTGTCTTGTATAGGTGACTTCCAAGTCAGCCATATTGCATGGGGGACATTGTGCTGGTTGTGTTGTATAGGTGACTTCCAAGTCAGCCATATTGCATGGGGGACATTGTGCTGGTTGTATTGTAAAGGTGACTTCCAAGTCAGCCATATTGCATGGGGGACATTGTGCTGGTGGCCATGTCGTATAGGTGACTTCCAAGTCAGCCATATTGCATGGGGGACATTGTGCTGGTTGTCTTGTATAGGTGACTTCCAAGTCAGCCATATTGCATGGGGGACATTGTGCTGGTTGCCATGTTGTATAGGTGACTTCCAAGTCAGCCATATTGCATGGGGGACATTGTGCTGGTGGCCATGTGCTATAGGTGACTTCCAAGTCAGCCATATTGCATTTGGGACATTGTGCTGGTTGTATTGTATAGGTGACTTCCAAGTCAGCCATATTGCATGGGGGACATTGTGCTGGTTGTATTGTATAGGTGACTTCCAAGTGAGCCATATTGCTTGGGGGACATTGTGCTGGTGGCCATGTTCTATAGGTGACTTCCAAGTCAGCCATATTGCATGGGGGACATTGTGCTGGTTGCATTGTCCTATAGTGACTTCCAAGTCAGCCATATTGCATGGGGGACATTGTGCTGGTGGCCATGTTCTATAGGTGACTTCCAAGTCAGCCATATTGCATGGGGGACATTGTGCTGGTTGTCTTGTATAGGTGACTTCCAAGTCAGCCATATTGCATGGGGGACATTGTGCTGGTGGCCATGTTCTATAGGTGACTTCCAAGTCAGCCATATTGCTTGGGGGACATTGTGCTGGTTGTATTGTATAGGTGACTTCCAAGTCAGCCATATTGCATGGGGGACATTGTGCTGGTTGCCATGTTGTATAGGTGACTTCCAAGTCAGCCATATTGCATGGGGGACATTGTGCTGGTTGTCTTGTATAGGTGACTTCCAAGTCAGCCATATTGCATGGGGGACATTGTGCTGCTTGCCATGTTGTATAGGTGACTTCCAAGTCAGGCATATTGCATGGGGGACATTGTGCTGGTTGCCATGTTGTATAGGTGACTTCCAAGTGAGCCATATTGCTTGGGGGACATTGTGCTGGTTGTGTTGTATAGGTGTCTTCCAAGTCAGCCATATTGCATAGGGGACATTGTGCTGGTTGTCTTGTATAGGTGACTTCCAAGTCAGTCGTGTTGCATGGGGGACATTGTGCTGGTGGCCATGTTCTATAGGTGACTTCCAAGTCAGCCATATTGAATGGGGGACATTGTGCTGGTTGCCATGTTGTATAGGTGACTTCCAAGTGAGCCATATTGCTTGGGGGACATTGTGCTGGTTGCCATGTTGTATAGGTGACTTCCAAGTCAGCCATATTGCATGGGGGACATTGTGCTGGTGGCCATGTTCTATAGGTGACTTCCAAGTCAGCCATATTGCTTGGAGGACATTGTGCTGGTTGTCTTGTATAGGTGACTTCCAAGTCAGCCATATTGCATGGAGGACATTGTGCTGGTTGTCTTGTATAGGTGACTTCCAAGTCAGCCATATTGCTTGGCGGACATTGTGCTGGTTGTCTTGTATAGGTGACTTCCAAGTCAGCCATATTACATGGGGGAAATTGTGCTGGTTGCCATGTTGTATAGGTGACTTCCAAGTCAGCCATATTGCATGGGGGACATTGTGCTTGTTGCCATGTTGTATAGGTGACTTCCAAGTCAGCCATATTGCATGGGGGACATTGTGCTGGTTGCCATGTTGTATAGGTGACTTTCAAGTGAGCCATATTGCATGGGGGACATTGTGCTGGTTGTGTTGTATAGGTGACTTCCAAGTCAGCCATATTGCATGGGGGACATTGTGCTGGTTGTGTTGTATAGGTGACTTCCAAGTCAGCCATATTGCATGGGGGACATTGTGCTGGTTGTATTGTATAGGTGACTTCCAAGTCAGCCATATTGCATGGGGGACATTGTGCTGGTTGTATTGTATAGGTGACTTCCAAGTGAGCCATATTGAATGGGGGACATTTTGCTGGTGGCCATGTTCTATAGATGACTTCCAAGTCAGCCATATTGCATGGGGGACATTGTGCTGGTTGTGTTGTTTAGGTGACTTCCAAGTCAGCCATATTGCATGGGGGACATTGTGCTGGTTGTGTTGTATAGGTGACTTCCAAGTCAGCCATATTGCATGGGGGACATTGTGCTGGTTGTATTGTATAGGTGACTTCCAAGTCAGCCATATTGCATGGGGGACATTGTGCTGGTTGTATTGTATAGGTGACTTCCAAGTCAGCCATATTGCATGGGGGACATTGTGCTGGTTGTCTTGTATAGGTGACTTCCAAGTCAGCCATATTGCTTGGGGGACATTGTGCTGGTTGCCATTTTCTATAGGTGACTTCCAATTCAGCCATATTGCATGGGGGACATTGTGCTGGTTGTATTGTATAGGTGACTTCCAAGTCAGCCATATTGCATGGGGGACATTGTGCTGGTTGTATGTATAGGTGACTTCCAAGTCAGCCATATTGCATGGGGGACATTGTGCTGGTTGCCATGTCCTATAGGTGACTTCCAAGTCAGCCATATTGCATGGGGGACATTGTGCTGGTTGTCTTGTATAGGTGACTTCCAAGTCAGTCGTGTTGCATGGGGGACATTGTGCTGGTGGCCATGTTCTATAGGTGACTTCCAAGTCAGCCATATTGAATGGGGGACATTGTGCTGGTTGCCATGTTGTATAGGTGACTTCCAAGTGAGCCATATTGCTTGGGGGACATTGTGCTGGTTGCCATGTTGTATAGGTGACTTCCAAGTCAGCCATATTGCATGGGGGACATTGTGCTGGTGGCCATGTTCTATAGGTGACTTCCAAGTCAGCCATATTGCTTGGAGGACATTGTGCTGGTTGTCTTGTATAGGTGACTTCCAAGTCAGCCATATTGCATGGAGGACATTGTGCTGGTTGTCTTGTATAGGTGACTTCCAAGTCAGCCATATTGCTTGGCGGACATTGTGCTGGTTGTCTTGTATAGGTGACTTCCAAGTCAGCCATATTACATGGGGGAAATTGTGCTGGTTGCCATGTTGTATAGGTGACTTCCAAGTCAGCCATATTGCATGGGGGACATTGTGCTGGTTGCCATGTTGTATAGGTGACTTCCAAGTCAGCCATATTGCATGGGGGACATTGTGCTGGTTGCCATGTTGTATAGGTGACTTTCAAGTGAGCCATATTGCATGGGGGACATTGTGCTGGTTGTGTTGTATAGGTGACTTCCAAGTCAGCCATATTGCATGGGGGACATTGTGCTGGTTGTGTTGTATAGGTGACTTCCAAGTCAGCCATATTGCATGGGGGACATTGTGCTGGTTGTATTGTATAGGTGACTTCCAAGTCAGCCATATTGCATGGGGGACATTGTGCTGGTTGTATTGTATAGGTGACTTCCAAGTGAGCCATATTGCATGGGGGACATTTTGCTGGTGGCCATGTTCTATAGATGACTTCCAAGTCAGCCATATTGCATGGGGGACATTGTGCTGGTTGTGTTGTTTAGGTGACTTCCAAGTCAGCCATATTGCATGGGGGACATTGTGCTGGTTGTGTTGTATAGGTGACTTCCAAGTCAGCCATATTGCATGGGGGACATTGTGCTGGTTGTATTGTATAGGTGACTTCCAAGTCAGCCATATTGCATGGGGGACATTGTGCTGGTTGTATTGTATAGGTGACTTCCAAGTCAGCCATATTGCATGGGGGACATTGTGCTGGTTGTCTTGTATAGGTGACTTCCAAGTCAGCCATATTGCTTGGGGGACATTGTGCTGGTTGCCATTTTCTATAGGTGACTTCCAATTCAGCCATATTGCATGGGGGACATTGTGCTGGTTGTATTGTATAGGTGACTTCCAAGTCAGCCATATTGCATGGGGGACATTGTGCTGGTTGTATGTATAGGTGACTTCCAAGTCAGCCATATTGCATGGGGGACATTGTGCTGGTTGCCATGTCCTATAGGTGACTTCCAAGTCAGCCATATTGCATGGGGGACATTGTGCTGGTTGTCTTGTATAGGTGACTTCCAAGTCAGCCATATTGCTTGGGGGACATTGTGCTGGTTGCCATGTTCTATAGGTGACTTCCAAGTCAGCCATATTGCTTGGGGGACATTGTGCTGGTTGCCATGTTGTATAGGTGACTTCCAATTCAGCCATATTGCATGGGGGACATTGTGCTGGTGGCCATGTTCTATAGGTGACTTCCAAGTCAGCCATATTGCTTGGAGGACATTGTGCTGGTTGTCTTGTATAGGTGACTTCCAAGTCAGCCATATTGCATGGAGGACATTGTGCTGGTTGTCTTGTATAGGTGACTTCCAAGTCAGCCATATTGCTTGGCGGACATTGTGCTGGTTGTCTTGTATAGGTGACTTCCAAGTCAGCCATATTACATGGGGGAAATTGTGCTGGTTGCCATGTTGTATAGGTGACTTCCAAGTCAGCCATATTGCATGGGGGACATTGTGCTGGTTGCCATGTTGTATAGGTGACTTCCAAGTCAGCCATATTGCATGGGGGACATTGTGCTGGTTGCCATGTTGTATAGGTGACGTTCAAGTGAGCCATATTGCATGGGGGACATTGTGCTGGTTGTGTTGTATAGGTGACTTCCAAGTCAGCCATATTGCATGGGGACATTGTGCTGGTTGTGTTGTATAGGTGACTTCCAAGTCAGCCATATTGCATGGGGGACATTGTGCTGGTTGTATTGTATAGGTGACTTCCAAGTCAGCCATATTGCATGGGGGACATTGTGCTGGTTGTATTGTATAGGTGACTTCCAAGTGAGCCATATTGCATGGGGGACATTTTGCTGGTGGCCATGTTCTATAGATGACTTCCAAGTCAGCCATATTGCATGGGGGACATTGTGCTGGTTGCATTGTCCTATAGGTGACTTCCAAGTCAGCCATATTGCATGGGGGACATTGTGCTGGTGGCCATGTTCTATAGGTGACTTCCAAGTCAGCCATATTGCATGGGGGACATTGTGCTGGTTGTCTTGTATAGGTGACTTCCAAGTCAGCCATATTGCATGGGGGACATTGTGCTGGTGGCCATGTTCTATAGGTGACTTCCAAGTCAGCCATATTGCATGGGGGACATTGTGCTGGTTGCCATGCTGTATAGGTGACTTCCAAGTCAGCCATATTGCATGGGGGACATTGTGCTGGTTGTCTTGTATAGGTGACTTCCAAGTCAGCCATATTGCATGGGGGACATTGTGCTGGTTGCCATGTTGTATAGGTGACTTCCAAGTCAGGCATATTGCATGGGGGACATTGTGCTGGTTGCCATGTTGTATAGGTGACTTCCAAGTGAGCCATATTGCTTGGGGGACATTGTGCTGGTTGTGTTGTATAGGTGACTTCCAAGTCAGCCATATTGCATGGGGGACATTGTGCTGGTTGTCTTGTATAGGTGACTTCCAAGTCAGTCGCGTTGCATGAGGGACATTGTGCTGGTGGCCATGTTCTATAGGTGACTTCCAAGTCAGCCATATTGCATTTGGGACATTGTGCTGGTTGTCTTGTATAGGTGACTTCCAAGTCAGCCATATTGCATGGGGGACATTGTGCTGGTTGTGTTGTATAGGTGACTTCCAAGTCAGCCATATTGCATGGGGGACATTGTGCTGGTTGTATTGTAAAGGTGACTTCCAAGTCAGCCATATTGCATGGGGGACATTGTGCTGGTGGCCATGTCGTATAGGTGACTTCCAAGTCAGCCATATTGCATGGGGGACATTGTGCTGGTTGTCTTGTATAGGTGACTTCCAAGTCAGCCATATTGCATGGGGGACATTGTGCTGGTTGCCATGTTGTATAGGTGACTTCCAAGTCAGCCATATTGCATGGGGGACATTGTGCTGGTGGCCATGTGCTATAGGTGACTTCCAAGTCAGCCATATTGCATTTGGGACATTGTGCTGGTTGTATTGTATAGGTGACTTCCAAGTCAGCCATATTGCATGGGGGACATTGTGCTGGTTGTATTGTATAGGTGACTTCCAAGTGAGCCATATTGCTTGGGGGACATTGTGCTGGTGGCCATGTTCTATAGGTGACTTCCAAGTCAGCCATATTGCATGGGGGACATTGTGCTGGTTGCATTGTCCTATAGTGACTTCCAAGTCAGCCATATTGCATGGGGGACATTGTGCTGGTGGCCATGTTCTATAGGTGACTTCCAAGTCAGCCATATTGCATGGGGGACATTGTGCTGGTTGTCTTGTATAGGTGACTTCCAAGTCAGCCATATTGCATGGGGGACATTGTGCTGGTGGCCATGTTCTATAGGTGACTTCCAAGTCAGCCATATTGCTTGGGGGACATTGTGCTGGTTGTATTGTATAGGTGACTTCCAAGTCAGCCATATTGCATGGGGGACATTGTGCTGGTTGCCATGTTGTATAGGTGACTTCCAAGTCAGCCATATTGCATGGGGGACATTGTGCTGGTTGTCTTGTATAGGTGACTTCCAAGTCAGCCATATTGCATGGGGGACATTGTGCTGCTTGCCATGTTGTATAGGTGACTTCCAAGTCAGGCATATTGCATGGGGGACATTGTGCTGGTTGCCATGTTGTATAGGTGACTTCCAAGTGAGCCATATTGCTTGGGGGACATTGTGCTGGTTGTGTTGTATAGGTGTCTTCCAAGTCAGCCATATTGCATAGGGGACATTGTGCTGGTTGTCTTGTATAGGTGACTTCCAAGTCAGTCGTGTTGCATGGGGGACATTGTGCTGGTGGCCATGTTCTATAGGTGACTTCCAAGTCAGCCATATTGAATGGGGGACATTGTGCTGGTTGCCATGTTGTATAGGTGACTTCCAAGTGAGCCATATTGCTTGGGGGACATTGTGCTGGTTGCCATGTTGTATAGGTGACTTCCAAGTCAGCCATATTGCATGGGGGACATTGTGCTGGTGGCCATGTTCTATAGGTGACTTCCAAGTCAGCCATATTGCTTGGAGGACATTGTGCTGGTTGTCTTGTATAGGTGACTTCCAAGTCAGCCATATTGCATGGAGGACATTGTGCTGGTTGTCTTGTATAGGTGACTTCCAAGTCAGCCATATTGCTTGGCGGACATTGTGCTGGTTGTCTTGTATAGGTGACTTCCAAGTCAGCCATATTACATGGGGGAAATTGTGCTGGTTGCCATGTTGTATAGGTGACTTCCAAGTCAGCCATATTGCATGGGGGACATTGTGCTTGTTGCCATGTTGTATAGGTGACTTCCAAGTCAGCCATATTGCATGGGGGACATTGTGCTGGTTGCCATGTTGTATAGGTGACTTTCAAGTGAGCCATATTGCATGGGGGACATTGTGCTGGTTGTGTTGTATAGGTGACTTCCAAGTCAGCCATATTGCATGGGGGACATTGTGCTGGTTGTGTTGTATAGGTGACTTCCAAGTCAGCCATATTGCATGGGGGACATTGTGCTGGTTGTATTGTATAGGTGACTTCCAAGTCAGCCATATTGCATGGGGGACATTGTGCTGGTTGTATTGTATAGGTGACTTCCAAGTGAGCCATATTGAATGGGGGACATTTTGCTGGTGGCCATGTTCTATAGATGACTTCCAAGTCAGCCATATTGCATGGGGGACATTGTGCTGGTTGTGTTGTTTAGGTGACTTCCAAGTCAGCCATATTGCATGGGGGACATTGTGCTGGTTGTGTTGTATAGGTGACTTCCAAGTCAGCCATATTGCATGGGGGACATTGTGCTGGTTGTATTGTATAGGTGACTTCCAAGTCAGCCATATTGCATGGGGGACATTGTGCTGGTTGTCTTGTATAGGTGACTTCCAAGTCAGCCATATTGCTTGGGGGACATTGTGCTGGTTGCCATTTTCTATAGGTGACTTCCAATTCAGCCATATTGCATGGGGGACATTGTGCTGGTTGTATTGTATAGGTGACTTCCAAGTCAGCCATATTGCATGGGGGACATTGTGCTGGTTGTATGTATAGGTGACTTCCAAGTCAGCCATATTGCATGGGGGACATTGTGCTGGTTGCCATGTCCTATAGGTGACTTCCAAGTCAGCCATATTGCATGGGGGACATTGTGCTGGTTGTCTTGTATAGGTGACTTCCAAGTCAGCCATATTGCTTGGGGGACATTGTGCTGGTTGCCATGTTCTATAGGTGACTTCCAAGTCAGCCATATTGCTTGGGGGACATTGTGCTGGTTGCCATGTTGTATAGGTGACTTCCAAGTCAGCCATATTGCATGGGGGACATTGTGCTGGTGGCCATGTTCTATAGGTGACTTCCAAGTCAGCCATATTGCTTGGAGGACATTGTGCTGGTTGTCTTGTATAGGTGACTTCCAAGTCAGCCATATTGCATGGAGGACATTGTGCTGGTTGTCTTGTATAGGTGACTTCCAAGTCAGCCATATTGCTTGGCGGACATTGTGCTGGTTGTCTTGTATAGGTGACTTCCAAGTCAGCCATATTACATGGGGGAAATTGTGCTGGTTGCCATGTTGTATAGGTGACTTCCAAGTCAGCCATATTGCATGGGGGACATTGTGCTGGTTGCCATGTTGTATAGGTGACTTCCAAGTCAGCCATATTGCATGGGGGACATTGTGCTGGTTGCCATGTTGTATAGGTGACGTTCAAGTGAGCCATATTGCATGGGGGACATTGTGCTGGTTGTGTTGTATAGGTGACTTCCAAGTCAGCCATATTGCATGGGGACATTGTGCTGGTTGTGTTGTATAGGTGACTTCCAAGTCAGCCATATTGCATGGGGGACATTGTGCTGGTTGTATTGTATAGGTGACTTCCAAGTCAGCCATATTGCATGGGGGACATTGTGCTGGTTGTATTGTATAGGTGACTTCCAAGTGAGCCATATTGCATGGGGGACATTTTGCTGGTGGCCATGTTCTATAGATGACTTCCAAGTCAGCCATATTGCATGGGGGACATTGTGCTGGTTGTGTTGTTTAGGTGACTTCCAAGTCAGCCATATTGCATGGGGGACATTGTGCTGGTTGTATTGTATAGGTGACTTCCAAGTCAGCCATATTGCATGGGGGACATTGTGCTGGTGGCCATGTCCTATACGTAACTTCCAAGTCAGCCATATTGCATGGGAGACATTGTGCTGGTTGTCTTGTATAGGTGACTTCCAAGTCAGCCATATTGCTTGGGGGACATTGTGCTGGTTGTATTGTATAGGTGACTTCCAAGTCAGCCATATTGCATGGGGGACATTGTGCTGGTTGCCATTTTGTATAGGTGACTTCCAAGTCAGCCATATTGCATGGGGGACATTGTGCTGGTGGCCATGTTCTATAGGTGACTTCCATGTCAGCCATATTGCATTTGGGACATTGTGCTGGTTGTCTTGTATAGGTGACTTCCAAGTCAGCCATATTGCATGGGGGACATTGTGCTGGTTGTGTTGTATAGGTGACTTCCAAATCAGCCATATTGCATGGGGGACATTGTGCTGGTTGTATTGTATAGGTGACTTCCAAGTCAGCCATATTGCATGGGGGACATTGTGCTGGTTGTATTGTATAGGTGACTTCCAAGTCAGCCATATTGCATGGGGGACATTGTGCTGTTGGCCATGTCGTATAGGTGACTTCCAAGTCAGCCATATTGCATGGGGGACATTGTGCTGGTTGTCTTGTATAGGTGACTTCCAAGTCAGCCATATTGCTTGGGGGACATTGTGCTGGTTGTATTGTATAGGTGACTTCCAAGTCAGCCATATTGCATGGGGGACATTGTGCTGGTTGCCATGTTGTATAGGTGACTTCCAAGTCAGCCATATTGCATGGGGGACATTGTGCTGGTGGCCATGTTCTATAGATGACTTCCAAGTCAGCCATATTGCATTTGGGACATTGTGCTGGTTGTATTGTATAGGTGACTTCCAAGTCAGGCATATTGCATGGGGGACATTGTGCTGGTTGTATTGTATAGGTGACTTCCAAGTGAGCCATATTGCTTGGGGGACATTGTGCTGGTGGCCATGTTCTATAGGTGACTTCCAAGTCAGCCATATTGCATGGGGGACATTGTGCTGGTTGCATTGTCCTATAGGTGACTTCCAAGTCAGCCATATTGCATGGGGGACATTGTGCTGGTTGCCATGTTGTATAGGTGACTTCCAAGTCAGGCATATTGCATGGGGGACATTGTGCTGGTTGCCATGTTGTATAGGTGACTTCCAAGTGAGCCATATTGCTTGGGGGACATTGTGCTGGTTGTGTTGTATAGGTGACTTCCAAGTCAGCCATATTGCATGGGGGACATTGTGCTGGTGGCCATGTGCTATAGGTGACTTCCAAGTCAGCCATATTGCATTTGGGACATTGTGCTGGTTGTATTGTATAGGTGACTTCCAAGTCAGCCATATTGCATGGGGGACATTGTGCTGGTTGTATTGTATAGGTGACTTCCAAGTGAGCCATATTGCTTGGGGGACATTGTGCTGGTGGCCATGTTCTATAGGTGACTTCCAAGTCAGCCATATTGCATGGGGGACATTGTGCTGGTTGCATTGTCCTATAGTGACTTCCAAGTCAGCCATATTGCATGGGGGACATTGTGCTGGTGGCCATGTTCTATAGGTGACTTCCAAGTCAGCCATATTGCATGGGGGACATTGTGCTGGTTGTCTTGTATAGGTGACTTCCAAGTCAGCCATATTGCATGGGGGACATTGTGCTGGTGGCCATGTTCTATAGGTGACTTCCAAGTCAGCCATATTGCTTGGGGGACATTGTGCTGGTTGTATTGTATAGGTGACTTCCAAGTCAGCCATATTGCATGGGGGACATTGTGCTGGTTGCCATGTTGTATAGGTGACTTCCAAGTCAGCCATATTGCATGGGGGACATTGTGCTGGTTGTCTTGTATAGGTGACTTCCAAGTCAGCCATATTGCATGGGGGACATTGTGCTGCTTGCCATGTTGTATAGGTGACTTCCAAGTCAGGCATATTGCATGGGGGACATTGTGCTGGTTGCCATGTTGTATAGGTGACTTCCAAGTGAGCCATATTGCTTGGGGGACATTGTGCTGGTTGTGTTGTATAGGTGTCTTCCAAGTCAGCCATATTGCATAGGGGACATTGTGCTGGTTGTCTTGTATAGGTGACTTCCAAGTCAGTCGTGTTGCATGGGGGACATTGTGCTGGTGGCCATGTTCTATAGGTGACTTCCAAGTCAGCCATATTGCATGGGGGACATTGTGCTGGTTGCCATGTTGTATAGGTGACTTCCAAGTGAGCCATATTGCTTGGGGGACATTGTGCTGGTTGCCATGTTGTATAGGTGACTTCCAAGTCAGCCATATTGCATGGGGGACATTGTGCTGGTGGCCATGTTCTATAGGTGACTTCCAAGTCAGCCATATTGCTTGGAGGACATTGTGCTGGTTGTCTTGTATAGGTGACTTCCAAGTCAGCCATATTGCATGGAGGACATTGTGCTGGTTGTCTTGTATAGGTGACTTCCAAGTCAGCCATATTGCTTGGGGGACATTGTGCTGGTTGCCATGTTGTATAGGTGACTTCCAAGTCAGCCATATTGCATGGGGGACATTGTGCTGGTTGCCATGTTGTATAGGTGACTTTCAAGTGAGCCATATTGCATGGGGGACATTGTGCTGGTTGTGTTGTATAGGTGACTTCCAAGTCAGCCATATTGCATGGGGGACATTGTGCTGGTTGTGTTGTATAGGTGACTTCCAAGTCAGCCATATTGCATGGGGGACATTGTGCTGGTTGTATTGTATAGGTGACTTCCAAGTCAGCCATATTGCATGGGGGACATTGTGCTGGTTGTATTGTATAGGTGACTTCCAAGTGAGCCATATTGCATGGGGGACATTTTGCTGGTGGCCATGTTCTATAGATGACTTCCAAGTCAGCCATATTGCATGGGGGACATTGTGCTGGTTGTGTTGTTTAGGTGACTTCCAAGTCAGCCATATTGCATGGGGGACATTGTGCTGGTTGTGTTGTATAGGTGACTTCCAAGTCAGCCATATTGCATGGGGGACATTGTGCTGGTTGTATTGTATAGGTGACTTCCAAGTCAGCCATATTGCATGGGGGACATTGTGCTGGTTGTATTGTATAGGTGACTTCCAAGTCAGCCATATTGCATGGGGGACATTGTGCTGGTTGTCTTGTATAGGTGACTTCCAAGTCAGCCATATTGCTTGGGGGACATTGTGCTGGTTGCCATTTTCTATAGGTGACTTCCAATTCAGCCATATTGCATGGGGGACATTGTGCTGGTTGTATTGTATAGGTGACTTCCAAGTCAGCCATATTGCATGGGGGACATTGTGCTGGTTGTATGTATAGGTGACTTCCAAGTCAGCCATATTGCATGGGGGACATTGTGCTGGTTGCCATGTCCTATAGGTGACTTCCAAGTCAGCCATATTGCATGGGGGACATTGTGCTGGTTGTCTTGTATAGGTGACTTCCAAGTCAGCCATATTGCTTGGGGGACATTGTGCTGGTTGCCATGTTCTATAGGTGACTTCCAAGTCAGCCATATTGCTTGGGGGACATTGTGCTGGTTGCCATGTTGTATAGGTGACTTCCAAGTCAGCCATATTGCATGGGGGACATTGTGCTGGTGGCCATGTTCTATAGGTGACTTCCAAGTCAGCCATATTGCTTGGAGGACATTGTGCTGGTTGTCTTGTATAGGTGACTTCCAAGTCAGCCATATTGCATGGAGGACATTGTGCTGGTTGTCTTGTATAGGTGACTTCCAAGTCAGCCATATTGCTTGGCGGACATTGTGCTGGTTGTCTTGTATAGGTGACTTCCAAGTCAGCCATATTACATGGGGGAAATTGTGCTGGTTGCCATGTTGTATAGGTGACTTCCAAGTCAGCCATATTGCATGGGGGACATTGTGCTGGTTGCCATGTTGTATAGGTGACTTCCAAGTCAGCCATATTGCATGGGGGACATTGTGCTGGTTGCCATGTTGTATAGGTGACGTTCAAGTGAGCCATATTGCATGGGGGACATTGTGCTGGTTGTGTTGTATAGGTGACTTCCAAGTCAGCCATATTGCATGGGGGACATTGTGCTGGTTGTGTTGTATAGGTGACTTCCAAGTCAGCCATATTGCATGGGGGACATTGTGCTGGTTGTATTGTATAGGTGACTTCCAAGTCAGCCATATTGCATGGGGGACATTGTGCTGGTTGTATTGTATAGGTGACTTCCAAGTGAGCCATATTGCATGGGGGACATTTTGCTGGTGGCCATGTTCTATAGATGACTTCCAAGTCAGCCATATTGCATGGGGGACATTGTGCTGGTTGTGTTGTTTAGGTGACTTCCAAGTCAGCCATATTGCATGGGGGACATTGTGCTGGTTGTGTTGTATAGGTGACTTCCAAGTCAGCCATATTGCATGGGGGACATTGTGCTGGTTGTATTGTATAGGTGACTTCCAAGTCAGCCATATTGCATGGGGGACATTGTGCTGGTTGTATTGTATAGGTGACTTCCAAGTCAGCCATATTGCATGGGGGACATTGTGCTGGTTGTCTTGTATAGGTGACTTCCAAGTCAGCCATATTGCTTGGGGGACATTGTGCTGGTTGCCATTTTCTATAGGTGACTTCCAATTCAGCCATATTGCATGGGGGACATTGTGCTGGTTGTATTGTATAGGTGACTTCCAAGTCAGCCATATTGCATGGGGGACATTGTGCTGGTTGTATGTATAGGTGACTTCCAAGTCAGCCATATTGCATGGGGGACATTGTGCTGGTTGCCATGTCCTATAGGTGACTTCCAAGTCAGCCATATTGCATGGGGGACATTGTGCTGGTTGTCTTGTATAGGTGACTTCCAAGTCAGCCATATTGCTTGGGGGACATTGTGCTGGTTGCCATGTTCTATAGGTGACTTCCAAGTCAGCCATATTGCTTGGGGGACATTGTGCTGGTGGCCATGTTCTATAGGTGACTTCCAAGTCAGCCATATTGCTTGGGGGACATTGTGCTGGTTGCCATGTTGTATAGGTGACTTCCAAGTCAGCCATATTGCATGGGGGACATTGTGCTGGTGGCCATGTTCTATAGGTGACTTCCAAGTCAGCCATATTGCATGGGGGACATTGTGCTGTTTGTCTTGTATAGGTGACTTCCAAGTCAGCCATATTGCATGGGGGACATTGTGCTGGTGGCCATGTTCTATAGGTGACTTCCAAGTCAGCCATATTTCTTGGGGGACATTGTGCTGGTTGTATTGTATAGGTGACTTCCAAGTCAGCCATATTGCATGGGGGACATTGTGCTGGTTGCCATGTTGTATAGGTGACTTCCAAGTGAGCCATATTGCTTGGGGGACATTGTGCTGGTTGTGTTGTATAGGTGACTTCCAAGTCAGCCATATTGCATGGGGGACATTGTGCTGGTTGTCTTGTATAGGTGACTTCCAAGTCAGCCGTGTTGCATGGGGGACATTGTGCTGGTGGCCATGTTGTATAGGTAACTTCCAAGTCAGCCATATTGCTTGGGGGACATTGTGCTGGTGGCCATGTTCTATAGGTGACTTCCAAGTCAGCCATATTGCATGGGGGACATTGTGCTGGTTGCCATGTTGTATAGGTGACTTCCAAGTCAGCCATATTGCATGGGGGACATTGTGCTGGTGGCCATGTTCTATAGGTGACTTCCAAGTCAGCCATATTGCATTTGGGACATTGTGCTGGTTGTATTGTATAGGTGACTTCCAAGTCAGCCATATTGCATGGGGGACATTGTGCTGGTTGTATTGTATAGGTGACTTCCAAGTGAGCCATATTGCTTGGGGGACATTGTGCTGGTGGCCATGTTCTATAGGTGACTTCCAAGTCAGCCATATTGCATGGGGGACATTGTGCTGGTTGCATTGTCCTATAGGTGACTTCCAAGTCAGCCATATTGCATGGGGGACATTGTGCTGGTGGCCATGTTCTATAGTTGACTTCCAAGTCAGCCATATTGCATGGGGGACATTGTGCTGGTTGTCTTGTATAGGTGACTTCCAAGTCAGCCATATTGCATGTGGGACATTGTGCTGGTGGCCATGTTCTATAGGTGACTTCCAAGTCAGCCATATTGCTTGGGGGACATTGTGCTGGTTGTATTGTATAGGTGACTTCCAAGTCAGCCATATTGCATGGGGGACATTGTGCTGGTTGCCATGTTGTATAGGTGACTTCCAAGTCAGGCATATTGCATGGGGGACATTGTGCTGGTTGCCATGTTGTATAGGTGACTTCCAAGTGAGCCATATTGCTTGGGGGACATTGTGCTGGTTGTGTTGTATAGGTGACTTCCAAGTCAGCCATATTGCATGGGGGACATTGTGCTGGTTGTCTTGTATAGGTGACTTCCAAGTCAGCCATATTGCATGGGGGACATTGTGCTGGTTGTGTTGTATAGGTGACTTCCAAATCAGCCATATTGCATGGGGGACATTGTGCTGGTTGTATTGTATAGGTGACTTCCAAGTCAGCCATATTGCATGGGGGACATTGTGCTGGTTGTGTTGTATAGGTGACTTTCAAATCAGCCATATTGCATGGGGGACATTGTGCTGGTTGTATTGTATAGGTGACTTCCAAGTCAGCCATATTGCATGGGGGACATTGTGCTGGTTGTATTGTATAGGTGACTTCCAAGTCAGCCATATTGCATGGGGGACATTGTGCTGGTGGCCATGTCGTATAGGTGACTTCCAAGTCAGCCATATTGCATGGGGGACATTGTGCTGGTTGTCTTGTATAGATGACTTCCAAGTCAGCCATATTGCTTGGGGGACGTTGTGCTGGTTGTATTGTATAGGTGACTTCCAAGTGAGCCATATTGCTTGGGGGACATTGTGCTGGTGGCCATGTTCTATAGGTGACTTCCAAGTCAGCCATATTGCATGGGGGACATTGTGCTGGTTGCATTGTCCTATAGGTGACTTCCAAGTCAGCCATATTGCATGGGGGACATTGTGCTGGTGGCCATGTTCTATAGGTGACTTCCAAGTCAGCCATATTGCTTGGGGGACATTGTGCTGGTTGTATTGTATAGGTGACTTCCAAGTCAGCCATATTGCATGGGGGACATTGTGCTGGTTGCCATGTTGTATAGGTGACTTCCAAGTCAGCCATATTGCATGGGGGACATTGTGCTGGTTGTCTTGTATAGGTGACTTCCAAGTCAGCCATATTGCATGGGGGACATTGTGCTGCTTGCCATGTTGTATAGGTGACTTCCAAGTCAGGCATATTGCATGGGGGACATTGTGCTGGTTGCCATGTTGTATAGGTGACTTCCAAGTGAGCCATATTGCTTGGGGGACATTGTGCTGGTTGTGTTGTATAGGTGTCTTCCAAGTCAGCCATATTGCATGGGGGACATTGTGCTGGTTGTCTTGTATAGGTGACTTCCAAGTCAGTCATGTTGCATGGGGGACATTGTGCTGGTGGCCATGTTCTATAGGTGACTTCCAAGTCAGCCATATTGCATGGGGGAGATTGTGCTGGTTGCCATGTTGTATAGGTGACTTCCAAGTGAGCCATATTGCTTGGGGGACATTGTGCTGGTTGCCATGTTGTATAGGTGACTTCCAAGTCAGCCATATTGCATGGGGGACATTGTGCTGGTGGCCATATTCTATAGGTGACTTCCAAGTCAGCCATATTGCTTGGAGGACATTGTGCTGGTTGTCTTGTATAGGTGACTTCCAAGTCAGCCATATTGCATGGGGGACATTGTGCTGGTTGTCTTGTATAGGTGACTTCCAAGTCAGCCATATTGCTTGGCGGACATTGTGCTGGTTGTCTTGTATAGGTGACTTCCAAGTCAGCCATATTACATGGGGGAAATTGTGCTGGTTGCCATGTTGTATAGATGACTTCCAAGTCAGCCATATTGCATGGGAGACATTGTGCTGGTTGCCATTTTGTATAGGTGACTTTCAAGTGAGCCATATTGCATGGGGGACATTGTGCTGGTTGTGTTGTATAGGTGACTTCCAAGTCAGCCATATTGCATGGGGGACATTGTGCTGGTTGTGTTGTATAGGTGACTTCCAAGTTAGCCATATTGCATGGGGGACATTGTGCTGGTTGTATTGTATAGGTGACTTCCAAGTCAGCCATATTGCATGGGGGACATTGTGCTGGTTGTATTGTATAGGTGACTTCCAAGTGAGCCATATTGCATGGGGGACATTGTGCTGGTGGCCATGTTCTATAGGTGACTTCCAAGTCAGCCATATTGCACGGGGGACATTTGTGCTGGTTGTGTTGTTTAGGTGACTTCCAAGTCAGCCATATTGCATGGGGGACATTGTGCTGGTTGTGTTGTATAGGTGACTTCCAAGTCAGCCATATTGCATGGGGGACATTGTGCTGGTTGTATTGTATAGGTGACTTCCAAGTCAGCCATATTGCATAGGGGACATTGTGCTGGTTGTATTGTATAGGTGACTTCCAAGTCAGCCATATTGCATGGGGGACATTTTGCTGGTTGTCTTGTATAGGTGACTTCCAAGTCAGCCATATTGCTTGGGGGACATTGTGCTGGTTGCCATTTTCTATAGGTGACTTCCAATTCAGCCATATTGCATGGGGGACATTGTGCTGGATGTATTTTATAGGTGACTTCCAAGTCAGCCATATTGCATGGGGGACATTGTGCTGGTTGTATGTATAGGTGACTTCCAAGTCAGCCATATTGCATGGGGGACATTGTGCTGGTTGCCATGTCCTATAGGTGACTTCCAAGTCAGCCATATTGCATGGGGAACATTGTGCTGGTTGTCTTGTATAGGTGACTTCCAAGTCAGCCATATTGCTTGGGGGACATTGTGCTGGTTGCCATGTTCTATAGGTGACTTCCAAGTCAGCCATATTGCTTGGGGGACATTGTGCTGGTGGCCATGTTCTATAGGTGACTTCCAAGTCAGCCATATTGCTTGGGGGACATTGTGCTGGTTGCCATGTTGTATAGGTGACTTCCAAGTCAGCCATATTGCATGGGGGACATTGTGCTGGTGGCCATGTTCTATAGGTGACTTCCAAGTCAGCCATATTGCATGGGGGACATTGTGCTGGTTGTCTTGTATAGGTGACTTCCAAGTCAGCCATATTGCATGGGGGACATTGTGCTGGTGGCCATGTTCTATAGGTGACTTCCAAGTCAGCCATATTGCTTGGGGGACATTGTGCTGGTTGTATTGTATAGGTGACTTCCAAGTCAGCCATATTGCATGGGGGACATTGTGCTGGTTGCCATGTTGTATAGGTGACTTCCAAGTGAGCCATATTGCTTGGGGGACATTGTGCTGGTTGTGTTGTATAGGTGACTTCCAAGTCAGCCATATTGCATGGGGGACATTGTGCTGGTCGTCTTGTATAGGTGACTTCCAAGTCAGCCGTGTTGCATGGGGGACATTGTGCTGGTGGCCATGTTGTATAGGTGACTTCCAAGTCAGCCATATTGCTTGGGGGACATTGTGCTGGTGGCCATGTTCTATAGGTGACTTCCAAGTCAGCCATATTGCATGGGGGACATTGTGCTGGTTGCCATGTTGTATAGGTGACTTACAAGTCAGCCATATTGCATTGGGGACATTGTGCTGGTTGCCATGTCCTATAGGTGACTTCCAAGTCAGCCATATTGCATGGGGGAAATTGTGCTGGTTGTCTTGTATAGGTGACTTTTAAGTCAGCCATATTGCTTGGGGGACATTGTGCTGGTTGCCATGTTCTATAGGTGACTTCCAAGTCAGCCATATTGCTTGGGGGACATTGTGCTGGTTGCCATGTTGTATAGGTGACTTCCAAGTCAGCCATATTGCTTGGAGGACATTGTGCTGGTTGCCATTTTGTATAGGTGACTTCCACGTCAGCCATATTGCATGGGGGACATTGTGCTGGTGGCCATGTTCTATAGGTGACTTCCAAGTCAGCCATATTGCATGGGGGACATTGTGCTGGTTGTCTTGTATAGGCGAATTCCAAGTCAGCCATATTGCATGGGGGACATTGTGCTGGTTGTGTTGTATAGGTGACTTCCAAATCAGCCATATTGCATGGGGGACATTGTGCTGGTTGTATTGTATAGGTGACTTCCAAGTCAGCCATATTGCATGGGGGACATTGTGCTGGTGGCCATGTCCTATAGGTGACTTCCAAGTCAGCCGTGTTGCATGGGGGACATTGTGCTGGTGGCCATGTTGTATAGGTGACTTCCAAGTCAGCCATATTGCTTGGGGGACATTGTGCTGGTGGCCATATTCTATAGGTGACTTCCAAGTCAGCCATATTGCATGGGGGACATTGTGCTGGTTGCCATGTTGTATAGGTGACTTACAAGTCAGCCATATTGCATTGGGGACATTGTGCTGGTTGCCATGTCCTATAGGTGACTTCCAAGTCAGCCATATTGCATGGGGGAAATTGTGCTGGTTGTCTTGTATAGGTGACTTTTAAGTCAGCCATATTGCTTGGGGGACATTGTGCTGGTTGCCATGTTCTATAGGTGACTTCCAAGTCAGCCATATTGCTTGGGGGACATTGTGCTGGTTGCCATGTTGTATAGGTGACTTCCAAGTCAGCCATATTGCTTGGAGGACATTGTGCTGGTTGCCATTTTGTATAGGTGACTTCCACGTCAGCCATATTGCATGGGGGACATTGTGCTGGTGGCCATGTTCTATAGGTGACTTCCAAGTCAGCCATATTGCATGGGGGACATTGTGCTGGTTGTCTTGTATAGGCGAATTCCAAGTCAGCCATATTGCATGGGGGACATTGTGCTGGTTGTGTTGTATAGGTGACTTCCAAATCAGCCATATTGCATGGGGGACATTGTGCTGGTTGTATTGTATAGGTGACTTCCAAGTCAGCCATTTTGCATGGGGGACATTGTGCTGGTGGCCATGTCCTATAGGTGACTTCCAAGTGAGCCATATTGCATGGGGGACATTGTGCTGGTTGTCTTGTATAGGTGACTTCCAAGTCAGCCATATTGCTTTCGGGACATTGTGCTGGTTGTATTGTATAGGTGACTTCCAAGTCAGCCATATTGCATGGGGGACATTGTGCTGGTTGCCATGTTGTATAGGTGACTTCCAAGTCAGCCATATTGCATGGGGGACATTGTGCTGGTGGCCATGTTCTATAGGTGACTTCCAAGTCAGCCATATTGCATGGGGGACATTGTGCTGGTTGTGTTGTATAGGTGACTTCCAAGTCAGCCATATTGCATGGGGGACATTGTGCTGGTTGTATTGTATAGGTGACTTCCAAGTCAGCCATATTGCATGGGGGACATTGTGCTGGTTGTATTGTATAGGTAACTTCCAAGTCAGCCATATTGCATGGGGGACATTGTGCTGGTTGTATTGTATAGGTGACTTCCAAGTCAGCCATATTGCATGGGGGACATTGTGCTGGTTGTATTGTATAGGTGACTTCCAAGTCAGCCATATTGCATGGGGGACATTGTGCTGGTTGTCTTGTATAGGTGAATTCCAAGTCAGCCATATTGCTTGGGGGACATTGTGCTGGTTGTGTTGTATAGGTGACTTCCAAATCAGCCATATTGCATGGGGGACATTGTGCTGGTTGTATTGTATAGGTGACTTCCAAGTGAGCCATATTGCATGGGGGACATTGTGCTGGTTGTCTTGTATAGGTGACTTCCAAGTCAGCCATATTGCTTTCGGGACATTGTGCTGGTTGTATTGTATAGGTGACTTCCAAGTCAGCCATATTGCATGGGGGACATTGTGCTGGTTGCCATGTTGTATAGGTGACTTCCAAGTCAGCCATATTGCATGGGGGACATTGTGCTGGTGGCCATGTTCTATAGGTGACTTCCAAGTCAGCCATATTGCATGGGGGACATTGTGCTGGTTGTGTTGTATAGGTGACTTCCAAGTCAGCCATATTGCATGGGGGACATTGTGCTGGTTGTATTGTATAGGTGACTTCCAAGTCAGCCATATTGCATGGGGGACATTGTGCTGGTTGTCTTGTATAGGTGACATCCAAGTCAGCCATATTGCTTGGGGGACATTGTGCTGGTTGCCATTTTCTATAGGTGACTTCCAATTCAGCCATATTGCATGGGGGACATTGTGCTGGTTGTATTGTATAGGTGACTTCCAAGTCAGCCATATTGCATGGGGGACATTGTGCTGGTTGTCTTGTATAGGTGAATTCCAAGTCAGCCATATTGCTTGGGGGACATTGTGCTGGTTGTGTTGTATAGGTGACTTCCAAATCAGCCATATTGCATGGGGGACATTGTGCTGGTTGTATTGTATAGGTGACTTCCAAGTCAGCCATATTGCATGGGGGACATTGTGCTGGTGGCCATGTCCTATAGGTGACTTCCAAGTGAGCCATATTGCATGGGGGACATTGTGCTGGTTGTCTTGTATAGGTGACTTCCAAGTCAGCCATATTGCTTTCGGGACATTGTGCTGGTTGTATTGTATAGGTGACTTCCAAGTCAGCCATATTGCATGGGGGACATTGTGCTGGTTGCCATGTTGTATAGGTGACTTCCAAGTCAGCCATATTGCATGGGGGACATTGTGCTGGTGGCCATGTTCTATAGGTGACTTCCAAGTCAGCCATATTGCATGGGGGACATTGTGCTGGTTGTGTTGTATAGGTGACTTCCAAGTCAGCCATATTGCATGGGGGACATTGTGCTGGTTGTATTGTATAGGTGACTTCCAAGTCAGCCATATTGCATGGGGGACATTGTGCTGGTTGTATTGTATAGGTGACTTCCAAGTCAGCCATATTGCATGGGGGACATTGTGCTGGTTGTCTTGTATAGGTGACTTCCAAGTCAGCCATATTGCTTGGTGGACATTGTGCTGGTTGCCATTTTCTATAGGTGACTTCCAATTCAGCCATATTGCATGGGGGACATTGTGCTGGTTGTATTGTATAGGTGACTTCCAAGTCAGCCATATTGCATGGGGGACATTGTGCTGGTTGTATGTATAGGTGACTTCCAAGTCAGCCATATTGCATGGGGGACATTGTGGTGGTTGTATTGTATAGGTGACTTCCAAGTGAGCCATATTGCATGGGGGACATTGTGCTGGTTGTCTTGTATAGGTGACTTCCAAGTCAGCCATATTGCTTTCGGGACATTGTGCTGGTTGTATTGTATAGGTGACTTCCAAGTCAGCCATATTGCATGGGGGACATTGTGCTGGTTGCCATGTTGTATAGGTGACTTCCAAGTCAGCCATATTGCATGGGGGACATTGTGCTGGTGGCCATGTTCTATAGGTGACTTCCAAGTCAGCCATATTGCATGGGGGACATTGTGCTGGTTGTGTTGTATAGGTGACTTCCAAGTCAGCCATATTGCATGGGGGACATTGTGCTGGTTGTATTGTATAGGTGACTTCCAAGTCAGCCATATTGCATGGGGGACATTGTGCTGGTTGTATTGTATAGGTAACTTCCAAGTCAGCCATATTGCATGGGGGACATTGTGCTGGTTGTCTTGTATAGGTGACATCCAAGTCAGCCATATTGCTTGGGGGACATTGTGCTGGTTGCCATTTTCTATAGGTGACTTCCAATTCAGCCATATTGCATGGGGGACATTGTGCTGGTTGTATTGTATAGGTGACTTCCAAGTCAGCCATATTGCATGGGGGACATTGTGCTGGTTGTCTTGTATAGGTGAATTCCAAGTCAGCCATATTGCTTGGGGGACATTGTGCTGGTTGTGTTGTATAGGTGACTTCCAAATCAGCCATATTGCATGGGGGACATTGTGCTGGTTGTATTGTATAGGTGACTTCCAAGTCAGCCATATTGCATGGGGGACATTGTGCTGGTGGCCATGTCCTATAGGTGACTTCCAAGTGAGCCATATTGCATGGGGGACATTGTGCTGGTTGTCTTGTATAGGTGACTTCCAAGTCAGCCATATTGCTTTCGGGACATTGTGCTGGTTGTATTGTATAGGTGACTTCCAAGTCAGCCATATTGCATGGGGGACATTGTGCTGGTTGCCATGTTGTATAGGTGACTTCCAAGTCAGCCATATTGCATGGGGGACATTGTGCTGGTGGCCATGTTCTATAGGTGACTTCCAAGTCAGCCATATTGCATGGGGGACATTGTGCTGGTTGTGTTGTATAGGTGACTTCCAAGTCAGCCATATTGCATGGGGGACATTGTGCTGGTTGTATTGTATAGGTGACTTCCAAGTCAGCCATATTGCATGGGGGACATTGTGCTGGTTGTATTGTATAGGTGACTTCCAAGTCAGCCATATTGCATGGGGGACATTGTGCTGGTTGTCTTGTATAGGTGACTTCCAAGTCAGCCATATTGCTTGGTGGACATTGTGCTGGTTGCCATTTTCTATAGGTGACTTCCAATTCAGCCATATTGCATGGGGGACATTGTGCTGGTTGTATTGTATAGGTGACTTCCAAGTCAGCCATATTGCATGGGGGACATTGTGCTGGTTGTATGTATAGGTGACTTCCAAGTCAGCCATATTGCATGGGGGACATTGTGCTGGTTGCCATGTCCTATAGGTGACTTCCAAGTCAGCCATATTGCATGGGGGACATTGTGCTGGTTGTCTTGTATAGGTGACTTCCAAGTCAGCCATATTGCTTGGGGGACATTGTGCTGGTTGCCATGTTCTATAGGTGACTTCCAAGTCAGCCATATTGCTTGGGGGACATTGTGCTGGTGGCCATGTTCTATAGGTGACTTCCAAGTCAGCCATATTGCTTGGGGGACATTGTGCTGGTTGCCATGTTGTAAAGGTGACTTCCAAGTCAGCCATATTGCATGGGGGGCATTGTGCTGGTGGCCATGTTCTATAGGTGACTTCCAAGTCAGCCATATTGCATGGGGGACATTGTGCTGGTTGTCTTGTATAGGTGACTTCCAAGTCAGCAATATTGCATGGGGGAAATTGTGCTGGTGGCCATGTTCTATAGGTGACTTCCAAGTCAGCCATATTGCTTGGGGGACATTGTGCTGGTTGTATTGTATAGGTGACTTCCAAGTCAGCCATATTGCATGGGGGACATTGTGCTGGTTGCAATGTTGTATAGGTGACTTCCAAGTGAGCCATATTGCTTGGGGGACATTGTGCTGGTTGTGTTGTATAGGTGACTTCCAAGTCAGCCATATTGCATGGGGGACATTGTGCTGGTTGTCTTGTATAGGTGACTTCCAAGTCAGCCGTGTTGCATGGGAGACATTGTGCTGGTGGCCATGTTGTATAGGTGACTTCCAAGTCAGCCATATTGCTTGGGGGACATTGTGCTGGTGGCCATGTTCTATAGGTGACTTCCAAGTCAGCCATATTGCATGGGGGACATTGTGCTGGTTGCCATGTTGTATTGGTGACTTACAAGTCAGCCATATTGCATCGGGGACATTGTGCTGGTTGCCATGTCCTATAGGTGACTTCCAAGTCAGCCATATTGCATGGGGGAAATTGTGCTGGTTGTCTTGTATAGGTGACTTTTAAGTCAGCCATATTGCTTGGGGGACATTGTGCTGGTTGCCATGTTCTATAGGTGACTTCCAAGTCAGCCATATTGCTTGGGGGACATTGTGCTGGTTGCCATGTTGTATAGGTGACTTCCAAGTCAGCCATATTGCTTGGAGGACATTGTGCTGGTTGCCATGTTGTATAGGTGACTTCCAAGTCAGCCATATTGCATGGGGGACATTGTGCTGGTGGCCATGTTCTATAGGTGACTTCCAAGTCAGCCATATTGCATGGGGGACATTGTGCTGGTTGTCTTGTATAGGTGACTTCCAAGTCAGCCATATTGCATGGGGGACATTGTGCTGGTTGTGTTGTATAGGTGACTTCCAAATCAGCCATATTGCATGGGGGGCATTGTGCTGGTTGTATTGTATAGCTGACTTCCAAGTCAGCCATATTGCATGGGGGACATTGTGCTGGTGGCCATGTCCTATAGGTGACTTCCAAGTGTGCCATATTGCATGGGGGACATTGTGCTGGTTGTCTTGTATAGGTGACTTCCAAGTCAGCCATATTGCTTTCGGGACATTGTGCTGGTTGTATTGTATAGGTGACTTCCAAGTCAGCCATATTGCATGGGGGACATTGTGCTGGTTGCCATGTTGTATAGGTGACTTCCAAGTCAGCCATATTGCATGGGGGACATTGTGCTGGTGGCCATGTTCTATAGGTGACTTCCAAGTCAGCCATATTGCATTTGGGACATTGTGCTGGTTGTCTTGTATAGGTGACTTCCAAGTCAGCCATATTGCATGGGAGACATTGTGCTGGTTGTGTTGTATAGGTGACTTCCAAGTCAGCCATATTGCATGGGGGACATTATGCTGGTTGTATTGTATAGGTGACTTCCAAGTCAGCCATATTGCATGGGGGACATTGTGCTGGTTGTATTGTATAGGTGACGTCCAAGTCAGCCATATTGCATGGGGGACATTGTGCTGGTGGCCATGTCCTATAGGTGACTTCCAAGTCAGCCATATTGCATGGGGGACATTGTGCTGGTTGTCTTGTATAGGTGACTTCCAAGTCAGCCATATTGCTTGGGGGACATTGTGCTGGTTGTATTGTATAGGTGACTTCCAAGTCAGCCATATTGCATGGGGGACATTGTGCTGGTTGCCATGTTGTATAGGTGACTTCCAAGTCAGCCATATTGCATGGGGGACATTGTGCGGGTGGCCATGTTCTATAGGTGACTTCCAAGTCAGCCATATTGCATTTGGGACATTGTGCTGGTTGTCTTGTATAGGTGACTTCCAAGTCAGCCATATTGCTTGGGGGACATTGTGCTGGTTTCCATGTCCTATAGGTGACTTCCAAGTCAGCCATATTGCATGGGGAACATTGTGCTGGTTGTCTTGTATAGGTGACTTCCAAGTCAGCCATATTGCATGGGGGACATTGTGCTGGTTGCCATGTTGTATAGGTGACTTCCAAGTCAGCCATATTGCATGGGGGACATTGTGCTGGTTGCCATGTTGTAGAGGTGACTTCCAAGTGAGCCATATTGCTTGGGGGACATTGTGCTGGTTGTGTTGTATAGGTGACTTACAAGTCAGCCATATTGCATGGGGGACATTGTGCTGGTTGTCTTGTATAGGTGACTTCCAAGTCAGCCGTGTTGCATGGGGGACATTGTGCTGGTGGCCATGTTCTATAGGTGACTTCCAAGTCAGCCATATTGCATGGGGGACATTGTGCTGGTTGCCATGTTGTATAGGTGACTTCCAAGTCAGCCATATTGCTTGGGGGACATTGTGCTGGTTGCCATGTCCTATAGGTGACTTCCAAGTCAGCCATATTGCATGGGGGACATTGTGCTGGTTGTGTTGTATAGGTGACTTCCAAATCAGCCATATTGCATGGGGGACATTGTGCTGGTTGTATTGTATAGGTGACTTCCAAGTCAGCCATATTGCATGGGGGACATTGTGCTGGTGGCCATGTCCTATAGGTGACTTCCAAGTGAGCCATATTGCATGGGGGACATTGTGCTGGTTGTCTTGTATAGGTTACTTCCAAGTCAGCCATATTGCTTGGGGGACTTTGTGCTGGTTGCCATGTTGTATAGGTGACTTCCAAGTCAGCCATATTGCATGGGGGACATTGTGCTGGTGGCCATGTTCTATAGGTGACTTCCAAGTCAGCCATATTGCATTTGGGACATTGTGCTGGTTGTCTTGTATAGGTGACTTCCAAGTCAGCCATATTGCATGGGGGACATTGTGCTGGTTGTGTTGTATAGGTGACTTCCAAATCAGCCATATTGCATGGGGGACATTGTGCTGGTTGTATTGTATAGGTGACTTCCAAGTCAGCCATATTGCATGGGGGATATTGTGCTGGTTGTATTGTATAGGTGACTTCCAAGTCAGCCATATTGCATGGGGGACATTGTGCTGGTGGCCATGTCCTATAGGTGACTTCCAAGTCAGCCATATTGCATGGGGGACATTGTGCTGGTTGTCTTGTATAGGTGACTTCCAAGTCAGCCATATTGCTTGGGGGACATTGTGCTGGTTGTATTGTATAGGTGACTTCCAAGTCAGCCATATTGCATGGGGGACATTGTGCTGGTTGCCATGTTGTATAGGTGACTTCCAAGTCAGCCATACTGCATGGGGGACATTGTGCTGGTGGCCATGTTCTATAGGTGACTTCCAAGTCAGCCATATTGCATTTGGGACATTGTGCTGGTTGTCTTGTATAGGTGACTTCCAAGTCAGCCATATTGCATGGGGGACATTGTGCTGGTTGCCATGTTGTATAGGTGACTTCCAAGTCAGCCATATTGCATGGGGGACATTGTGCTGGTTGTGTTGTATAGGTGACTTCCAAGTCAGCCATATTGCATGGGGGACATTGTGCTGGTTGTGTTGTATAGGTGACTTCCAAGTCAGCCATATTGCATGGGGGTCATTGTGCTGGTTGTGTTGTATAGGTGACTTCCAAGTCAGCCGTATTGCATGGGGGACATTGTGCTGGTTGTGTTGTATAGGTGACTTCCAAGTCAGCCATATTGCATGGGGGTCATTGTGCTGGTTGTATTGTATAGGTGACTTCCAAGTCAGCCATATTGCATGGGGGACATTTTGCTGGTTGCCATGTCCTATAGGTGACTTCCAAGTCAGCCATATTGCATGGGGGACATTGTGCTGGTGGCCATGTTGTAAAGGTGACTTCCAAGTCAGCCATATTGCATGGGGGATATTGTGCTGGTTGCCATGTTCTATAGGTGACTTCCAAGTGAGCCATATTGCTTGGGGGACATTGTGCTGGTTGCCATGTTGTATAGGTGACTTCCAAGTCAGCCATATTGCATGGGGGACATTGTGCTGGTGGCCATGTTCTATAGGTGACTTCCAAGTCAGCCATATTGCATGGGGGACATTGTGCTGGTTGTCTTGTATAGGTGACTTCCAAGTCAGCCATATTGCATGGGGGACATTGTGCTGGTTGCCATGTTCTATAGGTGACTTGCAAGTCAGCCATATTGCTTGGGGGACATTGTGCTGGTTGCCATGTTGTATAGGTGACTTCCAAGTCAGCCATATTGCTTGGGGGACATTGTGCTGGTTGCCATGTTGTATAGGTGACTTCCAAGTCAGCCATATTGCATGGGGGACATTGTGCTGGTTGTGTTGTATAGGTGACTTCCAAGTCAGTCATATTGCATGGGGGACATTGTGCTGGTTGTGTTGTATAGGTGACTTCCAAGTCAGCCATATTGCATGGGGGTCATTGTGCTGGTTGTATTGTATAGGTGACTTCCAAGTCAGCCATATTGCATGGGGGACATTTTGCTGGTTGCCATGTCCTATAGGTGACTTCCAAGTCTGCCATATTGCATGGGGGACATTGTGCTGGTGGCCATGTTGTAAAGGTGACTTCCAAGTCAGCCATATTGCATGGGGGACATTGTGCTGGTTGCCATGTTGTATAGGTGACTTCCAAGTCAGCCATATTGCATGGGGGACATTGTGCTGGTTGCCATGTTGTATAGGTGACTTACAAGTCAGCCATATTGCATGGGGGACATTGTGCTGGTTGCCATGTCCTATAGGTGACTTCCAAGTCAGCCATATTGCATGGGGGAAATTGTGCTGGTTGTCTTGTATAGGTGACTTTTAAGTCAGCAATATTGCTTGGGGGACATTGTGCTGGTTGCCATGTTCTATAGGTGACTTGCAAGTCAGCCATATTGCTTGGGGGACATTGTGCTGGTTGCCATGTTGTATAGGTGACTTCCAAGTCAGCCATATTGCTTGGGGGACATTGTGCTGGTTGCCATGTTGTATAGGTGACTTCCAAGTCAGCCATATTGCATGGGGGACATTGTGCTGGTGGCCATGTTCTATAGGTGACTTCCATGTCAGCCATATTGCATTTGGGACATTGTGCTGGTTGTCTTGTATAGGTGACTTCCAAGTCAGCCATATTGCATGGGGGACATTGTGCTGGTTGTGTTGTATAGGTGACTTCCAAATCAGCCATATTGCATGGGGGACATTGTGCTGGTTGTATTGTATAGGTGACTTCCAAGTCAGCCATATTGCATGGGGGACATTGTGCTGGTTGTATTGTATAGGTGACTTCCAAGTCAGCCATATTGCATGGGGGACATTGTGCTGTTGGCCATGTCGTATAGGTGACTTCCAAGTCAGCCATATTGCATGGGGGACATTGTGCTGGTTGTCTTGTATAGGTGACTTCCAAGTCAGCCATATTGCTTGGGGGACATTGTGCTGGTTGTATTGTATAGGTGACTTCCAAGTCAGCCATATTGCATGGGGGACATTGTGCTGGTTGCCATGTTGTATAGGTGACTTCCAAGTCAGCCATATTGCATGGGGGACATTGTGCTGGTGGCCATGTTCTATAGGTGACTTCCAAGTCAGCCATATTGCATTTGGGACATTGTGCTGGTTGTATTGTATAGGTGACTTCCAAGTCAGCCATATTGAATGGGGGACATTGTGCTGGTTGTATTGTATAGGTGACTTCCAAGTGAGCCATATTGCTTGGGGGACATTGTGCTGGTGGCCATGTTCTATAGGTGACTTCCAAGTCAGCCATATTGCATGGGGGACATTGTGCTGGTTGCATTGTCCTATAGGTGACTTCCAAGTCAGCCATATTGCATGGGGGACATTGTGCTGGTGGCCATGTTCTATAGGTGACTTCCAAGTCAGCCATATTGCATGGGGGACATTGTGCTGGTTGTCTTGTATAGGTGACTTCCAAGTCAGCCATATTGCATGGGGGACATTGTGCTGGTGGCCATGTTCTATAGGTGACTTCCAAGTCAGCCATATTGCTTGGGGGACAATGTGCTGGTTGTATTGTATATGTGACTTCCAAGTCAGCCATATTGCATTGGGGGACATTGTGCTGGTTGCCATGCTGTATAGGTGACTTCCAAGTCAGCCATATTGCATGGGGGACATTGTGCTGGTTGTCTTGTATAGGTGACTTCCAAGTCAGCCATATTGCATGGGGGACATTGTGCTGGTTGCCATGTTGTATAGGTGACTTCCAAGTCAGGCATATTGCATGGGGGACATTGTGCTGTTTGCCATGTTGTATAGGTGACTTCCAAGTGAGCCATATTGCTTGGGGGACATTGTGCTGGTTGTGTTGTATAGGTGACTTCCAAGTCAGCCATATTGCATGGGGGACATTGTGCTGGTTGTCTTGTATAGGTGACTTCCAAGTCAGCCGTGTTTGATGGGGGACATTGTGCTGGTGGCCATGTTCTATAGGTGACTTCCAAGTCAGCCATATTGCATTTGGGACATTGTGCTGGTTGTCTTGTATAGGTGACTTCCAAGTCAGCCATATTGCATGGGGGACATTGTGCTGGTTGTGTTGTATAGGTGACTTCCAAATCAGCCATATTGCATGGGGGACATTGTGCTGGTTGTATTGTATAGGTGACTTCCAAGTCAGCCATATTGCATGGGGGACATTGTGCTGTTGGCCATATCGTATAGGTGACTTCCAAGTCAGCCATATTGCATGGGGGACATTGTGCTGGTTGTCTTGTATAGGTGACTTCCAAGTCAGCCATATTGCTTGGGGGACATTGTGCTGGTTGTATTGTATAGGTGACTTCCAAGTCAGCCATATTGCATGTGGGACATTGTGCTGGTTGCCATGTTGTATAGGTGACTTCCAAGTCAGCCATATTGCATGGGGGACATTGTGCTGGTGGCCATGTTCTATAGGTGACTTCCAAGTCAGCCATATTGCATTTGGGACATTGTGCTGGTTGTATTGTATAGGTGAATTCCAAGTCAGCCATATTGCATGGGGGACATTGTGCTGGTTGTATTGTATAGGTGACTTCCAAGTGAGCCATATTGCTTGGGGGACATTGTGCTGGTGGCCATGTTCTATAGGTGACTTCCAAGTCAGCCATATTGCATGGGGGACATTGTGCTGGTTGCATTGTCCTATAGGTGACTTCCAAGTCAGCCATATTGCATGGGGGACATTGTGCTGGTGGCCATGTTCTATAGGTGACTTCCAAGTCAGCCATATTGCATGGGGGACATTGTGCTGGTTGTCTTGTATAGGTGACTTCCAAGTCAGCCATATTGCATGGGGGACATTGTGCTGGTGGCCATGTTCTATAGGTGACTTCCAAGTCAGCCATATTGCTTGGGGGACATTGTGCTGGTTGTATTGTATAGGTGACTTCCAAGTCAGCCATATTGCATGGGGGACATCGTGCTGGTTGCCATGCTGTATAGGTGACTTCCAAGTCAGCCATATTGCATGGGGGACATTGTGCTGGTTGTCTTGTATAGGTGACTTCCAAGTCAGCCATATTGCATGGGGGACATTGTGCTGGTTGCCATGTTGTATAGGTGACTTCCAAGTCAGGCATATTGCATGGGGGACATTGTGCTGGTTGCCATGTTGTATAGGTGACTTCCAAGTGAGCCATATTGCTTGGGGGACATTGTGCTGGTTGTGTTGTATAGGTGACTTCCAAGTCAGCCATATTGCATGGGGGACATTGTGCTGGTTGTCTTGTATAGGTGACTTCCAAGTCAGCCGTGTTGCATGGGGGACATTGTGCTGGTGGCCATGTTCTATAGGTGACTTCCAAGTCAGCCATATTGCATTTGGGACATTGTGCTGGTTGTCTTGTATAGGTGACTTCCAAGTCAGCCATATTGCATGGGGGACATTGTGCTGGTTGTGTTGTATAGGTGACTTCCAAATCAGCCATATTGCATGGGGGACATTGTGCTGGTTGTATTGTATAGGTGACTTCCAAGTCAGCCATATTGCATGGGGGACATTGTGCTGGTTGTATTGTATAGGTGACTTTCAAGTCAGCCATATTGCATGGGAGACATTGTGCTGGTGGCCATGTCGTATAGGTGACTTCCAAGTCAGCCATATTGCATGGGGGACATTGTGCTGGTTGTCTTGTATAGGTGACTTCCAAGTCAGCCATATTGCTTGGGGGACATTGTGCTGGTTGTATTGTATAGGTGACTTCCAAGTCAGCCATATTGCATGGGGGACATTGTGCTGGTTGCCATGTTGTATAGGTGACTTCCAAGTCAGCCATATTGCATGGGGGACATTGTGCTGGTGGCCATGTGCTATAGGTGACTTCCAAGTCAGCCATATTGCATTTGGGACATTGTGCTGGTTGTATTGTATAGGTGACTTCCAAGTCAGCCATATTGCATGGGGGACATTGTGCTGGTTGTATTGTATAGGTGACTTCCAAGTCAGCCATATTGCTTGGGGGACATTGTGCTGGTGGCCATGTTCTATAGGTGACTTCCAAGTCAGCCATATTGCATGGGGGACATTGTGCTGGTTGCATTGTCCTATAGGTGACTTCCAAGTCAGCCATATTGCATGGGGGACATTGTGCTGGTGGCCATGTTCTATAGGTGACTTCCAAGTCAGCCATATTGCATGGGGGACATTGTGCTGGTTGTCTTGTATAGGTGACTTCCAAGTCAGCCATATTGCATGGGGGACATTGTGCTGGTGGCCATGTTCTATAGGTGACTTCCAAGTCAGCCATATTGCTTGGGGGACATTGTGCTGGTTGTATTGTATAGGTGACTTCCAAGTCAGCCATATTGCATGGGGGACATTGTGCTGGTTGCCATGTTGTATAGGTGACTTCCAAGTCAGCCATATTGCATGGGGGACATTGTGCTGGTTGTCTTGTATAGGTGACTTCCAAGTCAGCCATATTGCATGGGGGACATTGTGCTGCTTGCCATGTTGTATAGGTGACTTCCAAGTCAGGCATATTGCATGGGGGACATTGTGCTGGTTGCCATGTTGTATAGGTGACTTCCAAGTGAGCCATATTGCTTGGGGGACATTGTGCTGGTTGTGTTGTATAGGTGTCTTCCAAGTCAGCCATATTGCATAGGGGACATTGTGCTGGTTGTCTTGTATAGGTGACTTCCAAGTCAGTCGTGTTGCATGGGGGACATTGTGCTGGTGGCCATGTTCTATAGGTGACTTCCAAGTCAGCCATATTGCATGGGGGACATTGTGCTGGTTGCCATGTTGTATAGGTGTCTTCCAAGTCAGCCATATTGCATGGGGGACATTGTGCTGGTGGCCATGTTCTATAGGTGACTTCCAAGTCAGCCATATTGCTTGGAGGACATTGTGCTGGTTGTCTTGTATAGGTGACTTCCAAGTCAGCCATATTGCATGGAGGACATTGTGCTGGTTGTCTTGTATAGGTGACTTCCAAGTCAGCCATATTGCTTGGCGGACATTGTGCTGGTTGTATTGTATAGGTGACTTCCAAGTCAGCCATATTACATGGGGGAAATTGTGCTGGTTGCCATGTTGTATAGGTGACTTCCAAGTCAGCCATATTGCATGGGGGACATTGTGCTGGTTGCCATGTTGTATAGGTGACTTCCAAGTCAGCAATATTGCATGGGGGACATTGTGCTGGTGGCCATGTCCTATAGGTGACTTCCAAGTCAGCCATATTGCATGGGGGACATTGTGCTGGTTGTCTTGTATAGGTGACTTCCAAGTCAGCCATATTGCTTGGGGGACATTGTGCTGGTTGTATTGTATAGGTGACTTCCAAGTCAGCCATATTGCATGGGGGACATTGTGCTGGTTGCCATGTTCTATAGGTGACTTCCAAGTCATCCATATTGCATGGGGGACATTGGGCTGGTGGCCATGTTCTATACGTGACTTCCAAGTCAGCCATATTGCATTTGGGACATTGTGCTGGTTGTCTTGTATAGGTGACTTCCAAGTCAGCCATATTGCATGGGGGACATTGTGCTGGTTGTGTTGTATAGGTGACTTCCAAATCAGCCATATTGCATGGGGGACATTGTGCTGGTTGTATTGTATAGGTGACTTCCAAGTCAGCCATATTGCATGGGGGACATTGTGCTGGTTGTCTTGTATAGGTGACTTCCAAGTCAGCCATATTGCTTGGGGGACATTGTGCTGGTTGTATTGTATAGGTGACTTCCAAGTCAGCCATATTGCATGGGGACATTGTGCTGGTTGCCATGTTGTATAGGTGACTTCCAAGTCAGCCATATTGCATGGGGGACATTGTGCTGGTGGCCATGTTCTATAGGTGACTTCTAAGTCAGCCATATTGCATTTGGGACATTGTGCTGGTTGTATTGTATAGGTGACTTCCAAGTCAGCCATATTGCATGGGGGACATTGTGCTGGTTGTCTTGTATAGGTGACTTCCAAGTCAGCCATATTGCTTGGGGGACATTGTGCTGGTTGCCATGTTCTATAGGTGACTTCCAAGTCAGCCATATTGCTTGGGGGACATTGTGCTGGTGGCCATGTTCTATAGGTGACTTCCAAGTCAGCCATATTGCATGGGGGACATTGTGCTGGTTGTCTTGTATAGGTGACTTCCAAGTCAGCCGTGTTGCATGGGGGACATTGTGCTGGTTGTATTGTATAGGTGACTTCCAAGTCAGCCATATTGCATGGGGGACATTGTGCTGGTGGCCATGTCCTATAGGTGACTTCCAAGTCAGCCGTATTGCATGGGGGACATTGTGCTGGTTGTCTTGTATAGGTGACTTCCAAGTCAGCCATATTGCTTGGGGGACATTGTGCTGGTTGTATTGTATAGGTGACTTCCAAGTCAGCCATATTGCATGGGGGACATTGTGCTGGTTGCCATGTTCTATAGGTGACTTCCAAGTCATCCATATTGCATGGGGGACATTGTGCTGGTGGCCATGTTCTATACGTGACTTCCAAGTCAGCCATATTGCATTTGGGACATTGTGCTAGTTGTCTTGTATAGGTGACTTCCAAGTCAGCCATATTGCATGGGGGACATTGTGCTGGTTGTGTTGTATAGGTGACTTCCAAATCAGCCATATTGCATGGGGGACATTGTGCTGGTTGTATTGTATAGGTGACTTCCAAGTCAGCCATATTGCATGGGGGACATTGTGCTGGTTGTCTTGTATAGGTGACTTCCAAGTCAGCCATATTGCTTGGGGGACATTGTGCTGGTTGTATTGTATAGGTGACTTCCAAGTCAGCCATATTGCATGGGGGACATTGTGCTGGTTGCAATGTTGTATAGGTGACTTCCAAGTCAGCCATATTGCATGGGGGACATTGTGCTGGTGGCCATGTTCTATAGGTGACTTCTAAGTCAGCCATATTGCATTTGGGACATTGTGCTAGTTGTAGTGTATAGGTGACTTCCAAGTCAGCCATATTGCATGGGGGACATTGTGCTGGTTGTCTTGTATAGGTGACTTCCAAGTCAGCCATATTGGTTGGGGGACATTGTGCTGGTTGCCATGTTCTATAGGTGACTTCCAAGTCAGCCATATTGCTTGGGGGACATTGTGCTGGTGGCCATGTTCTATAGGTGACTTCCAAGTCAGCCATATTGCATGGGGGACATTGTGCTGGTTGTCTTGCATAGGTGACTTCCAAGTCAGCCGTGTTGCATGGGGGACATTGTGCTGGTTGTATTGTATAGGTGACTTCCAAGTCAGCCATATTGCATGGGGGACATTGTGCTGGTTGCCATGTTGTAAAGGTGACTTCCAAGTCAGCCAAATTGCATGGGGGACATTGTGCTGGTTGTCTTGTATAGGTGACTTCCAAGTCAGCCATATTGCTTGGGGGACATTGTGCTGGATGTATTGTATAGGTGACTTCCAAGTCAGCCATATTGCATGGGGGACATTGTGCTGGTTGCCATGTTCTATAGGTGACTTCCAAGTCATCCATATTGCATGGGGGACATTGTGCTGGTGGCCATGTTCTATACGTGACTTCGAAGTCAGCCATATTGCATTTGGGACATTGTGCTGGTTGTCTTGTATAGGTGACTTCCAAGTCAGCCATATTGCATGGGGGACATTGTGCTGGTTGTGTTGTATAGGTGACTTCCAAATCAGCCATATTGCATGGGGGACATTGTGCTGGTTGTATTGTATAGGTGAATTCCAAGTCAGCCATATTGCATGGGGGACATTGTGCTGGTTGTCTTGTATAGGTGACTTCCAAGTCAGCCATATTGCTTGGGGGACATTGTGCTGGTTGTATTGTATAGGTGACTTCCAAGTCAGCCATATTGCATGGGGGACATTGTGCTGGTTGCCATGTTGTATAGGTGACTTCCAAGTCAGCCATATTGCATGGGGGACATTGTGCTGGTGGCCATGTTCTATAGGTGACTTCTAAGTCAGCCATATTGCATTTGGGACATTGTGCTGGTTGTATTGTATAGGTGACTTCCAAGTCAGCCATATTGCATGGGGGACATTGTGCTGGTGGCCATGTTCTATAGGTGACTTCTAAGTCAGCCATATTGCATTTGGGACATTGTGCTGGTTGTATTGTATAGGTGACTTCCAAGTCAGCCATATTGCTTGGGGGACATTGTGCTGGTTGCCATGTTCTATAGGTGACTTCCAAGTCAGCCATATTGCTTGGGGGACATTGTGCTGGTGGCCATGTTCTATAGGTGACTTCCAAGTCAGCCATATTGCATGGGGGACATTGTGCTGGTTGTCTTGTATAGGTGACTTCCAAGTCAGCCGTGTTGCATGGGGGACATTGTGCTGGTTGTATTGTATAGGTGACTTCCAAGTCAGCCATATTGCATGGGGGACATTGTGCTGGTTGCCATGTTGTAATGGTGACTTCCAAGTCAGCCATATTGCATGGGGGACATTGTGCTGGTTGTCTTGTATAGTCAGCCATATTGCATTTGGGACATTGTGCTGGTTGTATTGTATAGGTGACTTCCAAGTCAGCCATATTGCATTTGGGACATTGTGCTGGTTGTCTTGTATAGGTGACTTCCAAGTCAGCCATATTGCATGGGGGACATTGTGCTGGTTGTCTTGTATAGGTGACTTCCAAGTCAGCCATATTGCATGGGGGACATTGTGCTGGTTGCCATGTTGTAATGGTGACTTCCAAGTCAGCCATATTGCATGGGGGACATTGTGCTGGTTGCCATGTTCTATAGGTGACTTCCAAGTCATCCATATTGCATGGGGGACATTGTGCTGGTGGCCATGTTCTATACGTGACTTCCAAGTCAGCCATATTGCATTTGGGACATTGTGCTGGTTGTCTTGTATAGGTGACTTCCAAGTCAGCCATATTGCATGGGGGACATTGTGCTGGTTGTGTTGTATAGGTGACTTCCAAATCAGCCATATTGCATGGGGGACATTGTGCTGGTTGTATTGTATAGGTGACTTCCAAGTCAGGCATATTGCATGGGGGACATTGTGCTGGTTGTCTTGTATAGGTGAATTCCAAGTCAGCCATATTGCTTGGGGGACATTGTGCTGGTTGTGTTGTATAGGTGACTTCCAAATCAGCCATATTGCATGGGGGACATTGTGCTGGTTGTATTGTATAGGTGACTTCCAAGTCAGCCATATTGCATGGGGGACATTGTGCTGGTGGCCATGTCCTATAGGTGACTTCCAAGTGAGCCATATTGCATGGGGGACATTGTGCTGGTTGTCTTGTATAGGTGACTTCCAAGTCAGCCATATTGCTTTCGGGACATTGTGCTGGTTGTATTGTATAGGTGACTTCCAAGTCAGCCATATTGCATGGGGGACATTGTGCTGGTTGCCATGTTGTATAGGTGACTTCCAAGTCAGCCATATTGCATGGGGGACATTGTGCTGGTGGCCATGTTCTATAGGTGACTTCCAAGTCAGCCATATTGCATGGGGGACATTGTGCTGGTTGTGTTGTATAGGTGACTTCCAAGTCAGCCATATTGCATGGGGGACATTGTGCTGGTTGTATTGTATAGGTGACTTCCAAGTCAGCCATATTGCATGGGGGACATTGTGCTGGTTGTATTGTATAGGTGACTTCCAAGTCAGCCATATTGCATGGGGGACATTGTGCTGGTTGTCTTGTATAGGTGACTTCCAAGTCAGCCATATTGCTTGGTGGACATTGTGCTGGTTGCCATTTTCTATAGGTGACTTCCAATTCAGCCATATTGCATGGGGGACATTGTGCTGGTTGTATTGTATAGGTGACTTCCAAGTCAGCCATATTGCATGGGGGACATTGTGCTGGTTGTATGTATAGGTGACTTCCAAGTCAGCCATATTGCATGGGGGACATTGTGCTGGTTGCCATGTCCTATAGGTGACTTCCAAGTCAGCCATATTGCATGGGGGACATTGTGCTGGTTGTCTTGTATAGGTGACTTCCAAGTCAGCCATATTGCTTGGGGGACATTGTGCTGGTTGCCATGTTCTATAGGTGACTTCCAAGTCAGCCATATTGCTTGGGGGACATTGTGCTGGTGGCCATGTTCTATAGGTGACTTCCAAGTCAGCCATATTGCTTGGGGGACATTGTGCTGGTGGCCATGTTCTATAGGTGACTTCCAAGTCAGCCATATTGCATGGGGGACATTGTGCTGGTTGTCTTGTATAGGTGACTTCCAAGTCAGCCGTGTTGCATGGGGGACATTGTGCTGGTTGTATTGTATAGGTGACTTCCAAGTCAGCCATATTGCATGGGGGACATTGTGCTGGTGGCCATGTCCTATAGGTGACTTCCAAGTCAGCCGTATTGCATGGGGGACATTGTGCTGGTTGTCTTGTATAGGTGACTTCCAAGTCAGCCATATTGCTTGGGGGACATTGTGCTGGTTGTATTGTATAGGTGACTTCCAAGTCAGCCATATTGCATGGGGGACATTGTGCTGGTTGCCATGTTCTATAGGTGACTTCCAAGTCATCCATATTGCATGGGGGACATTGTGCTGGTGGCCATGTTCTATACGTGACTTCCAAGTCAGCCATATTGCATTTGGGACATTGTGCTAGTTGTCTTGTATAGGTGACTTCCAAGTCAGCCATATTGCATGGGGGACATTGTGCTGGTTGTGTTGTATAGGTGACTTCCAAATCAGCCATATTGCATGGGGGACATTGTGCTGGTTGTATTGTATAGGTGACTTCCAAGTCAGCCATATTGCATGGGGGACATTGTGCTGGTTGTCTTGTATAGGTGACTTCCAAGTCAGCCATATTGCTTGGGGGACATTGTGCTGGTTGTATTGTATAGGTGACTTCCAAGTCAGCCATATTGCATGGGGGACATTGTGCTGGTTGCAATGTTGTATAGGTGACTTCCAAGTCAGCCATATTGCATGGGGGACATTGTGCTGGTGGCCATGTTCTATAGGTGACTTCTAAGTCAGCCATATTGCATTTGGGACATTGTGCTAGTTGTAGTGTATAGGTGACTTCCAAGTCAGCCATATTGCATGGGGGACATTGTGCTGGTTGTCTTGTATAGGTGACTTCCAAGTCAGCCATATTGGTTGGGGGACATTGTGCTGGTTGCCATGTTCTATAGGTGACTTCCAAGTCAGCCATATTGCTTGGGGGACATTGTGCTGGTGGCCATGTTCTATAGGTGACTTCCAAGTCAGCCATATTGCATGGGGGACATTGTGCTGGTTGTCTTGCATAGGTGACTTCCAAGTCAGCCGTGTTGCATGGGGGACATTGTGCTGGTTGTATTGTATAGGTGACTTCCAAGTCAGCCATATTGCATGGGGGACATTGTGCTGGTTGCCATGTTGTAAAGGTGACTTCCAAGTCAGCCAAATTGCATGGGGGACATTGTGCTGGTTGTCTTGTATAGGTGACTTCCAAGTCAGCCATATTGCTTGGGGGACATTGTGCTGGATGTATTGTATAGGTGACTTCCAAGTCAGCCATATTGCATGGGGGACATTGTGCTGGTTGCCATGTTCTATAGGTGACTTCCAAGTCATCCATATTGCATGGGGGACATTGTGCTGGTGGCCATGTTCTATACGTGACTTCGAAGTCAGCCATATTGCATTTGGGACATTGTGCTGGTTGTCTTGTATAGGTGACTTCCAAGTCAGCCATATTGCATGGGGGACATTGTGCTGGTTGTGTTGTATAGGTGACTTCCAAATCAGCCATATTGCATGGGGGACATTGTGCTGGTTGTATTGTATAGGTGAATTCCAAGTCAGCCATATTGCATGGGGGACATTGTGCTGGTTGTCTTGTATAGGTGACTTCCAAGTCAGCCATATTGCTTGGGGGACATTGTGCTGGTTGTATTGTATAGGTGACTTCCAAGTCAGCCATATTGCATGGGGGACATTGTGCTGGTTGCCATGTTGTATAGGTGACTTCCAAGTCAGCCATATTGCATGGGGGACATTGTGCTGGTGGCCATGTTCTATAGGTGACTTCTAAGTCAGCCATATTGCATTTGGGACATTGTGCTGGTTGTATTGTATAGGTGACTTCCAAGTCAGCCATATTGCATGGGGGACATTGTGCTGGTGGCCATGTTCTATAGGTGACTTCTAAGTCAGCCATATTGCATTTGGGACATTGTGCTGGTTGTATTGTATAGGTGACTTCCAAGTCAGCCATATTGCTTGGGGGACATTGTGCTGGTTGCCATGTTCTATAGGTGACTTCCAAGTCAGCCATATTGCTTGGGGGACATTGTGCTGGTGGCCATGTTCTATAGGTGACTTCCAAGTCAGCCATATTGCATGGGGGACATTGTGCTGGTTGTCTTGTATAGGTGACTTCCAAGTCAGCCGTGTTGCATGGGGGACATTGTGCTGGTTGTATTGTATAGGTGACTTCCAAGTCAGCCATATTGCATGGGGGACATTGTGCTGGTTGCCATGTTGTAATGGTGACTTCCAAGTCAGCCATATTGCATGGGGGACATTGTGCTGGTTGTCTTGTATAGTCAGCCATATTGCATTTGGGACATTGTGCTGGTTGTATTGTATAGGTGACTTCCAAGTCAGCCATATTGCATTTGGGACATTGTGCTGGTTGTCTTGTATAGGTGACTTCCAAGTCAGCCATATTGCATGGGGGACATTGTGCTGGTTGTCTTGTATAGGTGACTTCCAAGTCAGCCATATTGCATGGGGGACATTGTGCTGGTTGCCATGTTGTAATGGTGACTTCCAAGTCAGCCATATTGCATGGGGGACATTGTGCTGGTTGCCATGTTCTATAGGTGACTTCCAAGTCATCCATATTGCATGGGGGACATTGTGCTGGTGGCCATGTTCTATACGTGACTTCCAAGTCAGCCATATTGCATTTGGGACATTGTGCTGGTTGTCTTGTATAGGTGACTTCCAAGTCAGCCATATTGCATGGGGGACATTGTGCTGGTTGTGTTGTATAGGTGACTTCCAAATCAGCCATATTGCATGGGGGACATTGTGCTGGTTGTATTGTATAGGTGACTTCCAAGTCAGGCATATTGCATGGGGGACATTGTGCTGGTTGTCTTGTATAGGTGAATTCCAAGTCAGCCATATTGCTTGGGGGACATTGTGCTGGTTGTGTTGTATAGGTGACTTCCAAATCAGCCATATTGCATGGGGGACATTGTGCTGGTTGTATTGTATAGGTGACTTCCAAGTCAGCCATATTGCATGGGGGACATTGTGCTGGTGGCCATGTCCTATAGGTGACTTCCAAGTGAGCCATATTGCATGGGGGACATTGTGCTGGTTGTCTTGTATAGGTGACTTCCAAGTCAGCCATATTGCTTTCGGGACATTGTGCTGGTTGTATTGTATAGGTGACTTCCAAGTCAGCCATATTGCATGGGGGACATTGTGCTGGTTGCCATGTTGTATAGGTGACTTCCAAGTCAGCCATATTGCATGGGGGACATTGTGCTGGTGGCCATGTTCTATAGGTGACTTCCAAGTCAGCCATATTGCATGGGGGACATTGTGCTGGTTGTGTTGTATAGGTGACTTCCAAGTCAGCCATATTGCATGGGGGACATTGTGCTGGTTGTATTGTATAGGTGACTTCCAAGTCAGCCATATTGCATGGGGGACATTGTGCTGGTTGTATTGTATAGGTGACTTCCAAGTCAGCCATATTGCATGGGGGACATTGTGCTGGTTGTCTTGTATAGGTGACTTCCAAGTCAGCCATATTGCTTGGTGGACATTGTGCTGGTTGCCATTTTCTATAGGTGACTTCCAATTCAGCCATATTGCATGGGGGACATTGTGCTGGTTGTATTGTATAGGTGACTTCCAAGTCAGCCATATTGCATGGGGGACATTGTGCTGGTTGTATGTATAGGTGACTTCCAAGTCAGCCATATTGCATGGGGGACATTGTGCTGGTTGCCATGTCCTATAGGTGACTTCCAAGTCAGCCATATTGCATGGGGGACATTGTGCTGGTTGTCTTGTATAGGTGACTTCCAAGTCAGCCATATTGCTTGGGGGACATTGTGCTGGTTGCCATGTTCTATAGGTGACTTCCAAGTCAGCCATATTGCTTGGGGGACATTGTGCTGGTGGCCATGTTCTATAGGTGACTTCCAAGTCAGCCATATTGCTTGGGGGACATTGTGCTGGTTGCCATGTTGTAAAGGTGACTTCCAAGTCAGCCATATTGCATGGGGGGCATTGTGCTGGTGGCCATGTTCTATAGGTGACTTCCAAGTCAGCCATATTGCATGGGGGACATTGTGCTGGTTGTCTTGTATAGGTGACTTCCAAGTCAGCCATATTGCATGGGGGAAATTGTGCTGGTGGCCATGTTCTATAGGTGACTTCCAAGTCAGCCATATTGCTTGGGGGACATTGTGCTGGTTGTATTGTATAGGTGACTTCCAAGTCAGCCATATTGCATGGGGGACATTGTGCTGGTTGCAATGTTGTATAGGTGACTTCCAAGTGAGCCATATTGCTTGGGGGACATTGTGCTGGTTGTGTTGTATAGGTGGCTTCCAAGTCAGCCATATTGCATGGGGGACATTGTGCTGGTTGTCTTGTATAGGTGACTTCCAAGTCAGCCGTGTTGCATGGGAGACATTGTGCTGGTGGCCATGTTGTATAGGTGACTTCCAAGTCAGCCATATTGCTTGGGGGACATTGTGCTGGTGGCCATGTTCTATAGGTGACTTCCAAGTCAGCCATATTGCATGGGGGACATTGTGCTGGTTGCCATGTTGTATTGGTGACTTACAAGTCAGCCATATTGCATCGGGGACATTGTGCTGGTTGCCATGTCCTATAGGTGACTTCCAAGTCAGCCATATTGCATGGGGGAAATTGTGCTGGTTGTCTTGTATAGGTGACTTTTAAGTCAGCCATATTGCTTGGGGGACATTGTGCTGGTTGCCATGTTCTATAGGTGACTTCCAAGTCAGCCATATTGCTTGGGGGACATTGTGCTGGTTGCCATGTTGTATAGGTGACTTCCAAGTCAGCCATATTGCTTGGAGGACATTGTGCTGGTTGCCATGTTGTATAGGTGACTTCCAAGTCAGCCATATTGCATGGGGGACATTGTGCTGGTGGCCATGTTCTATAGGTGACTTCCAAGTCAGCCATATTGCATGGGGGACATTGTGCTGGTTGTCTTGTATAGGTGACTTCCAAGTCAGCCATATTGCATGGGGGACATTGTGCTGGTTGTGTTGTATAGGTGACTTCCAAATCAGCCATATTGCATGGGGGGCATTGTGCTGGTTGTATTGTATAGGTGACTTCCAAGTCAGCCATATTGCATGGGGGACATTGTGCTGGTGGCCATGTCCTATAGGTGACTTCCAAGTGAGCCATATTGCATGGGGGACATTGTGCTGGTTGTCTTGTATAGGTGACTTCCAAGTCAGCCATATTGCTTTCGGGACATTGTGCTGGTTGTATTGTATAGGTGACTTCCAAGTCAGCCATATTGCATGGGGGACATTGTGCTGGTTGCCATGTTGTATAGGTGACTTCCAAGTCAGCCATATTGCATGGGGGACATTGTGCTGGTGGCCATGTTCTATAGGTGACTTCCAAGTCAGCCATATTGCATTTGGGACATTGTGCTGGTTGTCTTGTATAGGTGACTTCCAAGTCAGCCATATTGCATGGGAGACATTGTGCTGGTTGTGTTGTATAGGTGACTTCCAAGTCAGCCATATTGCATGGGGGACATTATGCTGGTTGTATTGTATAGGTGACTTCCAAGTCAGCCATATTGCATGGGGGACATTGTGCTGGTTGTATTGTATAGGTGACGTCCAAGTCAGCCATATTGCATGGGGGACATTGTGCTGGTGGCCATGTCCTATAGGTGACTTCCAAGTCAGCCATATTGCATGGGGGACATTGTGCTGGTTGTCTTGTATAGGTGACTTCCAAGTCAGCCATATTGCTTGGGGGACATTGTGCTGGTTGTATTGTATAGGTGACTTCCAAGTCAGCCATATTGCATGGGGGACATTGTGCTGGTTGCCATGTTGTATAGGTGACTTCCAAGTCAGCCATATTGCATGGGGGACATTGTGCGGGTGGCCATGTTCTATAGGTGACTTCCAAGTCAGCCATATTGCATTTGGGACATTGTGCTGGTTGTCTTGTATAGGTGACTTCCAAGTCAGCCATATTGCTTGGGGGACATTGTGCTGGTTTCCATGTCCTATAGGTGACTTCCAAGTCAGCCATATTGCATGGGGAACATTGTGCTGGTTGTCTTGTATAGGTGACTTCCAAGTCAGCCATATTGCATGGGGGACATTGTGCTGGTTGCCATGTTGTATAGGTGACTTCCAAGTCAGCCATATTGCATGGGGGACATTGTGCTGGTTGCCATGTTGTAGAGGTGACTTCCAAGTGAGCCATATTGCTTGGGGGACATTGTGCTGGTTGTGTTGTATAGGTGACTTACAAGTCAGCCATATTGCATGGGGGACATTGTGCTGGTTGTCTTGTATAGGTGACTTCCAAGTCAGCCGTGTTGCATGGGGGACATTGTGCTGGTGGCCATGTTCTATAGGTGACTTCCAAGTCAGCCATATTGCATGGGGGACATTGTGCTGGTTGCCATGTTGTATAGGTGACTTCCAAGTCAGCCATATTGCTTGGGGGACATTGTGCTGGTTGCCATGTCCTATAGGTGACTTCCAAGTCAGCCATATTGCATGGGGGACATTGTGCTGGTTGTGTTGTATAGGTGACTTCCAAATCAGCCATATTGCATGGGGGACATTGTGCTGGTTGTATTGTATAGGTGACTTCCAAGTCAGCCATATTGCATGGGGGACATTGTGCTGGTGGCCATGTCCTATAGGTGACTTCCAAGTGAGCCATATTGCATGGGGGACATTGTGCTGGTTGTCTTGTATAGGTTACTTCCAAGTCAGCCATATTGCTTGGGGGACTTTGTGCTGGTTGCCATGTTGTATAGGTGACTTCCAAGTCAGCCATATTGCATGGGGGACATTGTGCTGGTGGCCATGTTCTATAGGTGACTTCCAAGTCAGCCATATTGCATTTGGGACATTGTGCTGGTTGTCTTGTATAGGTGACTTCCAAGTCAGCCATATTGCATGGGGGACATTGTGCTGGTTGTGTTGTATAGGTGACTTCCAAATCAGCCATATTGCATGGGGGACATTGTGCTGGTTGTATTGTATAGGTGACTTCCAAGTCAGCCATATTGCATGGGGGATATTGTGCTGGTTGTATTGTATAGGTGACTTCCAAGTCAGCCATATTGCATGGGGGACATTGTGCTGGTGGCCATGTCCTATAGGTGACTTCCAAGTCAGCCATATTGCATGGGGGACATTGTGCTGGTTGTCTTGTATAGGTGACTTCCAAGTCAGCCATATTGCTTGGGGGACATTGTGCTGGTTGTATTGTATAGGTGACTTCCAAGTCAGCCATATTGCATGGGGGACATTGTGCTGGTTGCCATGTTGTATAGGTGACTTCCAAGTCAGCCATACTGCATGGGGGACATTGTGCTGGTGGCCATGTTCTATAGGTGACTTCCAAGTCAGCCATATTGCATTTGGGACATTGTGCTGGTTGTCTTGTATAGGTGACTTCCAAGTCAGCCATATTGCATGGGGGACATTGTGCTGGTTGCCATGTTGTATAGGTGACTTCCAAGTCAGCCATATTGCATGGGGGACATTGTGCTGGTTGTGTTGTATAGGTGACTTCCAAGTCAGCCATATTGCATGGGGGACATTGTGCTGGTTGTGTTGTATAGGTGACTTCCAAGTCAGCCATATTGCATGGGGGTCATTGTGCTGGTTGTGTTGTATAGGTGACTTCCAAGTCAGCCGTATTGCATGGGGGACATTGTGCTGGTTGTGTTGTATAGGTGACTTCCAAGTCAGCCATATTGCATGGGGGTCATTGTGCTGGTTGTATTGTATAGGTGACTTCCAAGTCAGCCATATTGCATGGGGGACATTTTGCTGGTTGCCATGTCCTATAGGTGACTTCCAAGTCAGCCATATTGCATGGGGGACATTGTGCTGGTGGCCATGTTGTAAAGGTGACTTCCAAGTCAGCCATATTGCATGGGGGATATTGTGCTGGTTGCCATGTTCTATAGGTGACTTCCAAGTGAGCCATATTGCTTGGGGGACATTGTGCTGGTTGCCATGTTGTATAGGTGACTTCCAAGTCAGCCATATTGCATGGGGGACATTGTGCTGGTGGCCATGTTCTATAGGTGACTTCCAAGTCAGCCATATTGCATGGGGGACATTGTGCTGGTTGTCTTGTATAGGTGACTTCCAAGTCAGCCATATTGCATGGGGGACATTGTGCTGGTTGCCATGTTCTATAGGTGACTTGCAAGTCAGCCATATTGCTTGGGGGACATTGTGCTGGTTGCCATGTTGTATAGGTGACTTCCAAGTCAGCCATATTGCTTGGGGGACATTGTGCTGGTTGCCATGTTGTATAGGTGACTTCCAAGTCAGCCATATTGCATGGGGGACATTGTGCTGGTTGTGTTGTATAGGTGACTTCCAAGTCAGTCATATTGCATGGGGGACATTGTGCTGGTTGTGTTGTATAGGTGACTTCCAAGTCAGCCATATTGCATGGGGGTCATTGTGCTGGTTGTATTGTATAGGTGACTTCCAAGTCAGCCATATTGCATGGGGGACATTTTGCTGGTTGCCATGTCCTATAGGTGACTTCCAAGTCTGCCATATTGCATGGGGGACATTGTGCTGGTGGCCATGTTGTAAAGGTGACTTCCAAGTCAGCCATATTGCATGGGGGACATTGTGCTGGTTGCCATGTTGTATAGGTGACTTCCAAGTCAGCCATATTGCATGGGGGACATTGTGCTGGTTGCCATGTTGTATAGGTGACTTACAAGTCAGCCATATTGCATGGGGGACATTGTGCTGGTTGCCATGTCCTATAGGTGACTTCCAAGTCAGCCATATTGCATGGGGGAAATTGTGCTGGTTGTCTTGTATAGGTGACTTTTAAGTCAGCAATATTGCTTGGGGGACATTGTGCTGGTTGCCATGTTCTATAGGTGACTTGCAAGTCAGCCATATTGCTTGGGGGACATTGTGCTGGTTGCCATGTTGTATAGGTGACTTCCAAGTCAGCCATATTGCTTGGGGGACATTGTGCTGGTTGCCATGTTGTATAGGTGACTTCCAAGTCAGCCATATTGCATGGGGGACATTGTGCTGGTGGCCATGTTCTATAGGTGACTTCCATGTCAGCCATATTGCATTTGGGACATTGTGCTGGTTGTCTTGTATAGGTGACTTCCAAGTCAGCCATATTGCATGGGGGACATTGTGCTGGTTGTGTTGTATAGGTGACTTCCAAATCAGCCATATTGCATGGGGGACATTGTGCTGGTTGTATTGTATAGGTGACTTCCAAGTCAGCCATATTGCATGGGGGACATTGTGCTGGTTGTATTGTATAGGTGACTTCCAAGTCAGCCATATTGCATGGGGGACATTGTGCTGTTGGCCATGTCGTATAGGTGACTTCCAAGTCAGCCATATTGCATGGGGGACATTGTGCTGGTTGTCTTGTATAGGTGACTTCCAAGTCAGCCATATTGCTTGGGGGACATTGTGCTGGTTGTATTGTATAGGTGACTTCCAAGTCAGCCATATTGCATGGGGGACATTGTGCTGGTTGCCATGTTGTATAGGTGACTTCCAAGTCAGCCATATTGCATGGGGGACATTGTGCTGGTGGCCATGTTCTATAGGTGACTTCCAAGTCAGCCATATTGCATTTGGGACATTGTGCTGGTTGTATTGTATAGGTGACTTCCAAGTCAGCCATATTGAATGGGGGACATTGTGCTGGTTGTATTGTATAGGTGACTTCCAAGTGAGCCATATTGCTTGGGGGACATTGTGCTGGTGGCCATGTTCTATAGGTGACTTCCAAGTCAGCCATATTGCATGGGGGACATTGTGCTGGTTGCATTGTCCTATAGGTGACTTCCAAGTCAGCCATATTGCATGGGGGACATTGTGCTGGTGGCCATGTTCTATAGGTGACTTCCAAGTCAGCCATATTGCATGGGGGACATTGTGCTGGTTGTCTTGTATAGGTGACTTCCAAGTCAGCCATATTGCATGGGGGACATTGTGCTGGTGGCCATGTTCTATAGGTGACTTCCAAGTCAGCCATATTGCTTGGGGGACAATGTGCTGGTTGTATTGTATATGTGACTTCCAAGTCAGCCATATTGCATTGGGGGACATTGTGCTGGTTGCCATGCTGTATAGGTGACTTCCAAGTCAGCCATATTGCATGGGGGACATTGTGCTGGTTGTCTTGTATAGGTGACTTCCAAGTCAGCCATATTGCATGGGGGACATTGTGCTGGTTGCCATGTTGTATAGGTGACTTCCAAGTCAGGCATATTGCATGGGGGACATTGTGCTGTTTGCCATGTTGTATAGGTGACTTCCAAGTGAGCCATATTGCTTGGGGGACATTGTGCTGGTTGTGTTGTATAGGTGACTTCCAAGTCAGCCATATTGCATGGGGGACATTGTGCTGGTTGTCTTGTATAGGTGACTTCCAAGTCAGCCGTGTTTGATGGGGGACATTGTGCTGGTGGCCATGTTCTATAGGTGACTTCCAAGTCAGCCATATTGCATTTGGGACATTGTGCTGGTTGTCTTGTATAGGTGACTTCCAAGTCAGCCATATTGCATGGGGGACATTGTGCTGGTTGTGTTGTATAGGTGACTTCCAAATCAGCCATATTGCATGGGGGACATTGTGCTGGTTGTATTGTATAGGTGACTTCCAAGTCAGCCATATTGCATGGGGGACATTGTGCTGTTGGCCATATCGTATAGGTGACTTCCAAGTCAGCCATATTGCATGGGGGACATTGTGCTGGTTGTCTTGTATAGGTGACTTCCAAGTCAGCCATATTGCTTGGGGGACATTGTGCTGGTTGTATTGTATAGGTGACTTCCAAGTCAGCCATATTGCATGTGGGACATTGTGCTGGTTGCCATGTTGTATAGGTGACTTCCAAGTCAGCCATATTGCATGGGGGACATTGTGCTGGTGGCCATGTTCTATAGGTGACTTCCAAGTCAGCCATATTGCATTTGGGACATTGTGCTGGTTGTATTGTATAGGTGAATTCCAAGTCAGCCATATTGCATGGGGGACATTGTGCTGGTTGTATTGTATAGGTGACTTCCAAGTGAGCCATATTGCTTGGGGGACATTGTGCTGGTGGCCATGTTCTATAGGTGACTTCCAAGTCAGCCATATTGCATGGGGGACATTGTGCTGGTTGCATTGTCCTATAGGTGACTTCCAAGTCAGCCATATTGCATGGGGGACATTGTGCTGGTGGCCATGTTCTATAGGTGACTTCCAAGTCAGCCATATTGCATGGGGGACATTGTGCTGGTTGTCTTGTATAGGTGACTTCCAAGTCAGCCATATTGCATGGGGGACATTGTGCTGGTGGCCATGTTCTATAGGTGACTTCCAAGTCAGCCATATTGCTTGGGGGACATTGTGCTGGTTGTATTGTATAGGTGACTTCCAAGTCAGCCATATTGCATGGGGGACATCGTGCTGGTTGCCATGCTGTATAGGTGACTTCCAAGTCAGCCATATTGCATGGGGGACATTGTGCTGGTTGTCTTGTATAGGTGACTTCCAAGTCAGCCATATTGCATGGGGGACATTGTGCTGGTTGCCATGTTGTATAGGTGACTTCCAAGTCAGGCATATTGCATGGGGGACATTGTGCTGGTTGCCATGTTGTATAGGTGACTTCCAAGTGAGCCATATTGCTTGGGGGACATTGTGCTGGTTGTGTTGTATAGGTGACTTCCAAGTCAGCCATATTGCATGGGGGACATTGTGCTGGTTGTCTTGTATAGGTGACTTCCAAGTCAGCCGTGTTGCATGGGGGACATTGTGCTGGTGGCCATGTTCTATAGGTGACTTCCAAGTCAGCCATATTGCATTTGGGACATTGTGCTGGTTGTCTTGTATAGGTGACTTCCAAGTCAGCCATATTGCATGGGGGACATTGTGCTGGTTGTGTTGTATAGGTGACTTCCAAATCAGCCATATTGCATGGGGGACATTGTGCTGGTTGTATTGTATAGGTGACTTCCAAGTCAGCCATATTGCATGGGGGACATTGTGCTGGTTGTATTGTATAGGTGACTTTCAAGTCAGCCATATTGCATGGGAGACATTGTGCTGGTGGCCATGTCGTATAGGTGACTTCCAAGTCAGCCATATTGCATGGGGGACATTGTGCTGGTTGTCTTGTATAGGTGACTTCCAAGTCAGCCATATTGCTTGGGGGACATTGTGCTGGTTGTATTGTATAGGTGACTTCCAAGTCAGCCATATTGCATGGGGGACATTGTGCTGGTTGCCATGTTGTATAGGTGACTTCCAAGTCAGCCATATTGCATGGGGGACATTGTGCTGGTGGCCATGTGCTATAGGTGACTTCCAAGTCAGCCATATTGCATTTGGGACATTGTGCTGGTTGTATTGTATAGGTGACTTCCAAGTCAGCCATATTGCATGGGGGACATTGTGCTGGTTGTATTGTATAGGTGACTTCCAAGTCAGCCATATTGCTTGGGGGACATTGTGCTGGTGGCCATGTTCTATAGGTGACTTCCAAGTCAGCCATATTGCATGGGGGACATTGTGCTGGTTGCATTGTCCTATAGGTGACTTCCAAGTCAGCCATATTGCATGGGGGACATTGTGCTGGTGGCCATGTTCTATAGGTGACTTCCAAGTCAGCCATATTGCATGGGGGACATTGTGCTGGTTGTCTTGTATAGGTGACTTCCAAGTCAGCCATATTGCATGGGGGACATTGTGCTGGTGGCCATGTTCTATAGGTGACTTCCAAGTCAGCCATATTGCTTGGGGGACATTGTGCTGGTTGTATTGTATAGGTGACTTCCAAGTCAGCCATATTGCATGGGGGACATTGTGCTGGTTGCCATGTTGTATAGGTGACTTCCAAGTCAGCCATATTGCATGGGGGACATTGTGCTGGTTGTCTTGTATAGGTGACTTCCAAGTCAGCCATATTGCATGGGGGACATTGTGCTGCTTGCCATGTTGTATAGGTGACTTCCAAGTCAGGCATATTGCATGGGGGACATTGTGCTGGTTGCCATGTTGTATAGGTGACTTCCAAGTGAGCCATATTGCTTGGGGGACATTGTGCTGGTTGTGTTGTATAGGTGTCTTCCAAGTCAGCCATATTGCATAGGGGACATTGTGCTGGTTGTCTTGTATAGGTGACTTCCAAGTCAGTCGTGTTGCATGGGGGACATTGTGCTGGTGGCCATGTTCTATAGGTGACTTCCAAGTCAGCCATATTGCATGGGGGACATTGTGCTGGTTGCCATGTTGTATAGGTGTCTTCCAAGTCAGCCATATTGCATGGGGGACATTGTGCTGGTGGCCATGTTCTATAGGTGACTTCCAAGTCAGCCATATTGCTTGGAGGACATTGTGCTGGTTGTCTTGTATAGGTGACTTCCAAGTCAGCCATATTGCATGGAGGACATTGTGCTGGTTGTCTTGTATAGGTGACTTCCAAGTCAGCCATATTGCTTGGCGGACATTGTGCTGGTTGTATTGTATAGGTGACTTCCAAGTCAGCCATATTACATGGGGGAAATTGTGCTGGTTGCCATGTTGTATAGGTGACTTCCAAGTCAGCCATATTGCATGGGGGACATTGTGCTGGTTGCCATGTTGTATAGGTGACTTCCAAGTCAGCAATATTGCATGGGGGACATTGTGCTGGTGGCCATGTCCTATAGGTGACTTCCAAGTCAGCCATATTGCATGGGGGACATTGTGCTGGTTGTCTTGTATAGGTGACTTCCAAGTCAGCCATATTGCTTGGGGGACATTGTGCTGGTTGTATTGTATAGGTGACTTCCAAGTCAGCCATATTGCATGGGGGACATTGTGCTGGTTGCCATGTTCTATAGGTGACTTCCAAGTCATCCATATTGCATGGGGGACATTGGGCTGGTGGCCATGTTCTATACGTGACTTCCAAGTCAGCCATATTGCATTTGGGACATTGTGCTGGTTGTCTTGTATAGGTGACTTCCAAGTCAGCCATATTGCATGGGGGACATTGTGCTGGTTGTGTTGTATAGGTGACTTCCAAATCAGCCATATTGCATGGGGGACATTGTGCTGGTTGTATTGTATAGGTGACTTCCAAGTCAGCCATATTGCATGGGGGACATTGTGCTGGTTGTCTTGTATAGGTGACTTCCAAGTCAGCCATATTGCTTGGGGGACATTGTGCTGGTTGTATTGTATAGGTGACTTCCAAGTCAGCCATATTGCATGGGGACATTGTGCTGGTTGCCATGTTGTATAGGTGACTTCCAAGTCAGCCATATTGCATGGGGGACATTGTGCTGGTGGCCATGTTCTATAGGTGACTTCTAAGTCAGCCATATTGCATTTGGGACATTGTGCTGGTTGTATTGTATAGGTGACTTCCAAGTCAGCCATATTGCATGGGGGACATTGTGCTGGTTGTCTTGTATAGGTGACTTCCAAGTCAGCCATATTGCTTGGGGGACATTGTGCTGGTTGCCATGTTCTATAGGTGACTTCCAAGTCAGCCATATTGCTTGGGGGACATTGTGCTGGTGGCCATGTTCTATAGGTGACTTCCAAGTCAGCCATATTGCATGGGGGACATTGTGCTGGTTGTCTTGTATAGGTGACTTCCAAGTCAGCCGTGTTGCATGGGGGACATTGTGCTGGTTGTATTGTATAGGTGACTTCCAAGTCAGCCATATTGCATGGGGGACATTGTGCTGGTGGCCATGTCCTATAGGTGACTTCCAAGTCAGCCGTATTGCATGGGGGACATTGTGCTGGTTGTCTTGTATAGGTGACTTCCAAGTCAGCCATATTGCTTGGGGGACATTGTGCTGGTTGTATTGTATAGGTGACTTCCAAGTCAGCCATATTGCATGGGGGACATTGTGCTGGTTGCCATGTTCTATAGGTGACTTCCAAGTCATCCATATTGCATGGGGGACATTGTGCTGGTGGCCATGTTCTATACGTGACTTCCAAGTCAGCCATATTGCATTTGGGACATTGTGCTAGTTGTCTTGTATAGGTGACTTCCAAGTCAGCCATATTGCATGGGGGACATTGTGCTGGTTGTGTTGTATAGGTGACTTCCAAATCAGCCATATTGCATGGGGGACATTGTGCTGGTTGTATTGTATAGGTGACTTCCAAGTCAGCCATATTGCATGGGGGACATTGTGCTGGTTGTCTTGTATAGGTGACTTCCAAGTCAGCCATATTGCTTGGGGGACATTGTGCTGGTTGTATTGTATAGGTGACTTCCAAGTCAGCCATATTGCATGGGGGACATTGTGCTGGTTGCAATGTTGTATAGGTGACTTCCAAGTCAGCCATATTGCATGGGGGACATTGTGCTGGTGGCCATGTTCTATAGGTGACTTCTAAGTCAGCCATATTGCATTTGGGACATTGTGCTAGTTGTAGTGTATAGGTGACTTCCAAGTCAGCCATATTGCATGGGGGACATTGTGCTGGTTGTCTTGTATAGGTGACTTCCAAGTCAGCCATATTGGTTGGGGGACATTGTGCTGGTTGCCATGTTCTATAGGTGACTTCCAAGTCAGCCATATTGCTTGGGGGACATTGTGCTGGTGGCCATGTTCTATAGGTGACTTCCAAGTCAGCCATATTGCATGGGGGACATTGTGCTGGTTGTCTTGCATAGGTGACTTCCAAGTCAGCCGTGTTGCATGGGGGACATTGTGCTGGTTGTATTGTATAGGTGACTTCCAAGTCAGCCATATTGCATGGGGGACATTGTGCTGGTTGCCATGTTGTAAAGGTGACTTCCAAGTCAGCCAAATTGCATGGGGGACATTGTGCTGGTTGTCTTGTATAGGTGACTTCCAAGTCAGCCATATTGCTTGGGGGACATTGTGCTGGATGTATTGTATAGGTGACTTCCAAGTCAGCCATATTGCATGGGGGACATTGTGCTGGTTGCCATGTTCTATAGGTGACTTCCAAGTCATCCATATTGCATGGGGGACATTGTGCTGGTGGCCATGTTCTATACGTGACTTCGAAGTCAGCCATATTGCATTTGGGACATTGTGCTGGTTGTCTTGTATAGGTGACTTCCAAGTCAGCCATATTGCATGGGGGACATTGTGCTGGTTGTGTTGTATAGGTGACTTCCAAATCAGCCATATTGCATGGGGGACATTGTGCTGGTTGTATTGTATAGGTGAATTCCAAGTCAGCCATATTGCATGGGGGACATTGTGCTGGTTGTCTTGTATAGGTGACTTCCAAGTCAGCCATATTGCTTGGGGGACATTGTGCTGGTTGTATTGTATAGGTGACTTCCAAGTCAGCCATATTGCATGGGGGACATTGTGCTGGTTGCCATGTTGTATAGGTGACTTCCAAGTCAGCCATATTGCATGGGGGACATTGTGCTGGTGGCCATGTTCTATAGGTGACTTCTAAGTCAGCCATATTGCATTTGGGACATTGTGCTGGTTGTATTGTATAGGTGACTTCCAAGTCAGCCATATTGCATGGGGGACATTGTGCTGGTGGCCATGTTCTATAGGTGACTTCTAAGTCAGCCATATTGCATTTGGGACATTGTGCTGGTTGTATTGTATAGGTGACTTCCAAGTCAGCCATATTGCTTGGGGGACATTGTGCTGGTTGCCATGTTCTATAGGTGACTTCCAAGTCAGCCATATTGCTTGGGGGACATTGTGCTGGTGGCCATGTTCTATAGGTGACTTCCAAGTCAGCCATATTGCATGGGGGACATTGTGCTGGTTGTCTTGTATAGGTGACTTCCAAGTCAGCCGTGTTGCATGGGGGACATTGTGCTGGTTGTATTGTATAGGTGACTTCCAAGTCAGCCATATTGCATGGGGGACATTGTGCTGGTTGCCATGTTGTAATGGTGACTTCCAAGTCAGCCATATTGCATGGGGGACATTGTGCTGGTTGTCTTGTATAGTCAGCCATATTGCATTTGGGACATTGTGCTGGTTGTATTGTATAGGTGACTTCCAAGTCAGCCATATTGCATTTGGGACATTGTGCTGGTTGTCTTGTATAGGTGACTTCCAAGTCAGCCATATTGCATGGGGGACATTGTGCTGGTTGTCTTGTATAGGTGACTTCCAAGTCAGCCATATTGCATGGGGGACATTGTGCTGGTTGCCATGTTGTAATGGTGACTTCCAAGTCAGCCATATTGCATGGGGGACATTGTGCTGGTTGCCATGTTCTATAGGTGACTTCCAAGTCATCCATATTGCATGGGGGACATTGTGCTGGTGGCCATGTTCTATACGTGACTTCCAAGTCAGCCATATTGCATTTGGGACATTGTGCTGGTTGTCTTGTATAGGTGACTTCCAAGTCAGCCATATTGCATGGGGGACATTGTGCTGGTTGTGTTGTATAGGTGACTTCCAAATCAGCCATATTGCATGGGGGACATTGTGCTGGTTGTATTGTATAGGTGACTTCCAAGTCAGGCATATTGCATGGGGGACATTGTGCTGGTTGTCTTGTATAGGTGACTTCCAAGTCAGCCATATTGCTTGGGGGACATTGTGCTGGTTGTATTGTATAGGTGACTTCCAAGTCAGCCATATTGCATGGGGGACATTGTGCTGGTTGCCATGTTGTATAGGTGACTTCCAAGTCAGCCATATTGCATGGGGGACATTGTGCTGGTGGCCATGTTCTATAGGTGACTTCTAAGTCAGCCATATTGCATTTGGGACATTGTGCTGGTTGTATTGTATAGGTGACTTCCAAGTCAGCCATATTTCATGGGGGACATTGTGCTGGTTGTCTTGTATAGGTGACTTCCAAGTAAGCCATATTGCTTGGGGGACATTGTGCTGGTTGCCATGTTCTATAGGTGACTTCCAAGTCAGCCATATTGCTTGGGGGACATTGTGCTGGTGGCCATGTTCTATAGGTGACTTCCAAGTCAGCCATATTGCATGGGGGACATTGTGCTGGTTGTCTTGTATAGGTGACTTCCAAGTCAGCCGTGTTGCATGGGGGACATTGTGCTGGTTGTATTGTATAGGTGACTTCCAAGTCAGCCATATTGCATGGAGGACATTGTGCTGGTTGCCATGTTGTAAAGGTGACTTCCAAGTCAGCCATATTGCATGGGGGACATTGTGCTGGTTGCCATGTTGTATAGGTGACTTCCAAGTCAGCCATATTGCATGGGGGACATTGTGCTGGTTGCGATGTCCTATAGGTGACTTCCAAGTCAGCCATATTGCATGGGGGAAATTGTGCTGGTTGTCTTGTATAGGTGACTTTTAAGTCAGCAATATTGCTTGGGGGACATTGTGCTAGTTGCCATGTTCTATAGGTGACTTCCAAGTCAGCCATATTGCTTGGGGGACATTGTGCTGGTTGCCATGTTGTATAGGTGACTTCCAAGTCAGCCATATTGCTTGGGGGACATTGTGCTGGTTGCCATGTTGTATAGGTGAATTCCAAGTCTGCCATATTGCATGGGGGACATTGTGCTGGTGGCCATGTTCTATAGGTGACTTCCAAGTCAGCCATATTGCATGGGGGACATTGTGCTGGTTGTCTTGTATAGGTGACTTCCAAATCAGCCATATTGCATGGGGGACATTGTGCTGTTTGTCTTGTATAGGTGAATTCCAAGTCAGCCATATTGCATGGGGGACATTGTGCTGGTTGTGTTGTATAGGTGACTTCCAAATCAGCCATATTGCATGGGGGACATTGTGCTGGTTGTATTGTATAGGTGACTTCCAAGTCAGCCATATTGCATGGGGGACATTGTGCTGGTTGTATTGTATAGGTGACTTCCAAGTCAGCCATATTGCATGGGGGACATTGTGCTGTTGGCCATGTCGTATAGGTGACTTCCAAGTCAGCCATATTGCTTGGGGGACATTGTGCTGGTTGTATTGTATAGGTGACTTCCAAGTCAGCCATATTGCATGGGGGACATTGTGCTGGTTGCCATGTTGTATAGGTGACTTCCAAGTCAGCCATATTGCATGGGGGACATTGTGCTGGTGGCCATGTTCTATAGGTGACTTCTAAGTCAGCCATATTGCATTTGGGACATTGTGCTGGTTGTATTGTATAGGTGACTTCCAAGTCAGCCATATTGCATGGGGGACATTGTGCTGGTGGCCATGTTCTATAGGTGACTTCTAAGTCAGCCATATTGCATTTGGGACATTGTGCTGGTTGTATTGTATAGGTGACTTCCAAGTCAGCCATATTGCTTGGGGGACATTGTGCTGGTTGCCATGTTCTATAGGTGACTTCCAAGTCAGCCATATTGCTTGGGGGACATTGTGCTGGTGGCCATGTTCTATAGGTGACTTCCAAGTCAGCCATATTGCATGGGGGACATTGTGCTGGTTGTCTTGTATAGGTGACTTCCAAGTCAGCCGTGTTGCATGGGGGACATTGTGCTGGTTGTATTGTATAGGTGACTTCCAAGTCAGCCATATTGCATGGGGGACATTGTGCTGGTTGCCATGTTGTAATGGTGACTTCCAAGTCAGCCATATTGCATGGGGGACATTGTGCTGGTTGTCTTGTATAGTCAGCCATATTGCATTTGGGACATTGTGCTGGTTGTATTGTATAGGTGACTTCCAAGTCAGCCATATTGCATTTGGGACATTGTGCTGGTTGTCTTGTATAGGTGACTTCCAAGTCAGCCATATTGCATGGGGGACATTGTGCTGGTTGTCTTGTATAGGTGACTTCCAAGTCAGCCATATTGCATGGGGGACATTGTGCTGGTTGCCATGTTGTAATGGTGACTTCCAAGTCAGCCATATTGCATGGGGGACATTGTGCTGGTTGCCATGTTCTATAGGTGACTTCCAAGTCATCCATATTGCATGGGGGACATTGTGCTGGTGGCCATGTTCTATACGTGACTTCCAAGTCAGCCATATTGCATTTGGGACATTGTGCTGGTTGTCTTGTATAGGTGACTTCCAAGTCAGCCATATTGCATGGGGGACATTGTGCTGGTTGTGTTGTATAGGTGACTTCCAAATCAGCCATATTGCATGGGGGACATTGTGCTGGTTGTATTGTATAGGTGACTTCCAAGTCAGGCATATTGCATGGGGGACATTGTGCTGGTTGTCTTGTATAGGTGACTTCCAAGTCAGCCATATTGCTTGGGGGACATTGTGCTGGTTGTATTGTATAGGTGACTTCCAAGTCAGCCATATTGCATGGGGGACATTGTGCTGGTTGCCATGTTGTATAGGTGACTTCCAAGTCAGCCATATTGCATGGGGGACATTGTGCTGGTGGCCATGTTCTATAGGTGACTTCCAAGTCAGCCATATTGCTTGGGGGACATTGTGCTGGTTGTATTGTATAGGTGACTTCCAAGTCAGCCATATTGCATGGGGGACATTGTGCTGGTTGCCATGTTCTATAGGTGACTTCCAAGTCATCCATATTGCATGGGGGACATTGGGCTGGTGGCCATGTTCTATACGTGACTTCCAAGTCAGCCATATTGCATTTGGGACATTGTGCTGGTTGTCTTGTATAGGTGACTTCCAAGTCAGCCATATTGCATGGGGGACATTGTGCTGGTTGTGTTGTATAGGTGACTTCCAAATCAGCCATATTGCATGGGGGACATTGTGCTGGTTGTATTGTATAGGTGACTTCCAAGTCAGCCATATTGCATGGGGGACATTGTGCTGGTTGTCTTGTATAGGTGACTTCCAAGTCAGCCATATTGCTTGGGGGACATTGTGCTGGTTGTATTGTATAGGTGACTTCCAAGTCAGCCATATTGCATGGGGACATTGTGCTGGTTGCCATGTTGTATAGGTGACTTCCAAGTCAGCCATATTGCATGGGGGACATTGTGCTGGTGGCCATGTTCTATAGGTGACTTCTAAGTCAGCCATATTGCATTTGGGACATTGTGCTGGTTGTATTGTATAGGTGACTTCCAAGTCAGCCATATTGCATGGGGGACATTGTGCTGGTTGTCTTGTATAGGTGACTTCCAAGTCAGCCATATTGCTTGGGGGACATTGTGCTGGTTGCCATGTTCTATAGGTGACTTCCAAGTCAGCCATATTGCTTGGGGGACATTGTGCTGGTGGCCATGTTCTATAGGTGACTTCCAAGTCAGCCATATTGCATGGGGGACATTGTGCTGGTTGTCTTGTATAGGTGACTTCCAAGTCAGCCGTGTTGCATGGGGGACATTGTGCTGGTTGTATTGTATAGGTGACTTCCAAGTCAGCCATATTGCATGGGGGACATTGTGCTGGTGGCCATGTCCTATAGGTGACTTCCAAGTCAGCCGTATTGCATGGGGGACATTGTGCTGGTTGTCTTGTATAGGTGACTTCCAAGTCAGCCATATTGCTTGGGGGACATTGTGCTGGTTGTATTGTATAGGTGACTTCCAAGTCAGCCATATTGCATGGGGGACATTGTGCTGGTTGCCATGTTCTATAGGTGACTTCCAAGTCATCCATATTGCATGGGGGACATTGTGCTGGTGGCCATGTTCTATACGTGACTTCCAAGTCAGCCATATTGCATTTGGGACATTGTGCTAGTTGTCTTGTATAGGTGACTTCCAAGTCAGCCATATTGCATGGGGGACATTGTGCTGGTTGTGTTGTATAGGTGACTTCCAAATCAGCCATATTGCATGGGGGACATTGTGCTGGTTGTATTGTATAGGTGACTTCCAAGTCAGCCATATTGCATGGGGGACATTGTGCTGGTTGTCTTGTATAGGTGACTTCCAAGTCAGCCATATTGCTTGGGGGACATTGTGCTGGTTGTATTGTATAGGTGACTTCCAAGTCAGCCATATTGCATGGGGGACATTGTGCTGGTTGCAATGTTGTATAGGTGACTTCCAAGTCAGCCATATTGCATGGGGGACATTGTGCTGGTGGCCATGTTCTATAGGTGACTTCTAAGTCAGCCATATTGCATTTGGGACATTGTGCTAGTTGTAGTGTATAGGTGACTTCCAAGTCAGCCATATTGCATGGGGGACATTGTGCTGGTTGTCTTGTATAGGTGACTTCCAAGTCAGCCATATTGGTTGGGGGACATTGTGCTGGTTGCCATGTTCTATAGGTGACTTCCAAGTCAGCCATATTGCTTGGGGGACATTGTGCTGGTGGCCATGTTCTATAGGTGACTTCCAAGTCAGCCATATTGCATGGGGGACATTGTGCTGGTTGTCTTGCATAGGTGACTTCCAAGTCAGCCGTGTTGCATGGGGGACATTGTGCTGGTTGTATTGTATAGGTGACTTCCAAGTCAGCCATATTGCATGGGGGACATTGTGCTGGTTGCCATGTTGTAAAGGTGACTTCCAAGTCAGCCAAATTGCATGGGGGACATTGTGCTGGTTGTCTTGTATAGGTGACTTCCAAGTCAGCCATATTGCTTGGGGGACATTGTGCTGGATGTATTGTATAGGTGACTTCCAAGTCAGCCATATTGCATGGGGGACATTGTGCTGGTTGCCATGTTCTATAGGTGACTTCCAAGTCATCCATATTGCATGGGGGACATTGTGCTGGTGGCCATGTTCTATACGTGACTTCGAAGTCAGCCATATTGCATTTGGGACATTGTGCTGGTTGTCTTGTATAGGTGACTTCCAAGTCAGCCATATTGCATGGGGGACATTGTGCTGGTTGTGTTGTATAGGTGACTTCCAAATCAGCCATATTGCATGGGGGACATTGTGCTGGTTGTATTGTATAGGTGAATTCCAAGTCAGCCATATTGCATGGGGGACATTGTGCTGGTTGTCTTGTATAGGTGACTTCCAAGTCAGCCATATTGCTTGGGGGACATTGTGCTGGTTGTATTGTATAGGTGACTTCCAAGTCAGCCATATTGCATGGGGGACATTGTGCTGGTTGCCATGTTGTATAGGTGACTTCCAAGTCAGCCATATTGCATGGGGGACATTGTGCTGGTGGCCATGTTCTATAGGTGACTTCTAAGTCAGCCATATTGCATTTGGGACATTGTGCTGGTTGTATTGTATAGGTGACTTCCAAGTCAGCCATATTGCATGGGGGACATTGTGCTGGTGGCCATGTTCTATAGGTGACTTCTAAGTCAGCCATATTGCATTTGGGACATTGTGCTGGTTGTATTGTATAGGTGACTTCCAAGTCAGCCATATTGCTTGGGGGACATTGTGCTGGTTGCCATGTTCTATAGGTGACTTCCAAGTCAGCCATATTGCTTGGGGGACATTGTGCTGGTGGCCATGTTCTATAGGTGACTTCCAAGTCAGCCATATTGCATGGGGGACATTGTGCTGGTTGTCTTGTATAGGTGACTTCCAAGTCAGCCGTGTTGCATGGGGGACATTGTGCTGGTTGTATTGTATAGGTGACTTCCAAGTCAGCCATATTGCATGGGGGACATTGTGCTGGTTGCCATGTTGTAATGGTGACTTCCAAGTCAGCCATATTGCATGGGGGACATTGTGCTGGTTGTCTTGTATAGTCAGCCATATTGCATTTGGGACATTGTGCTGGTTGTATTGTATAGGTGACTTCCAAGTCAGCCATATTGCATTTGGGACATTGTGCTGGTTGTCTTGTATAGGTGACTTCCAAGTCAGCCATATTGCATGGGGGACATTGTGCTGGTTGTCTTGTATAGGTGACTTCCAAGTCAGCCATATTGCATGGGGGACATTGTGCTGGTTGCCATGTTGTAATGGTGACTTCCAAGTCAGCCATATTGCATGGGGGACATTGTGCTGGTTGCCATGTTCTATAGGTGACTTCCAAGTCATCCATATTGCATGGGGGACATTGTGCTGGTGGCCATGTTCTATACGTGACTTCCAAGTCAGCCATATTGCATTTGGGACATTGTGCTGGTTGTCTTGTATAGGTGACTTCCAAGTCAGCCATATTGCATGGGGGACATTGTGCTGGTTGTGTTGTATAGGTGACTTCCAAATCAGCCATATTGCATGGGGGACATTGTGCTGGTTGTATTGTATAGGTGACTTCCAAGTCAGGCATATTGCATGGGGGACATTGTGCTGGTTGTCTTGTATAGGTGACTTCCAAGTCAGCCATATTGCTTGGGGGACATTGTGCTGGTTGTATTGTATAGGTGACTTCCAAGTCAGCCATATTGCATGGGGGACATTGTGCTGGTTGCCATGTTGTATAGGTGACTTCCAAGTCAGCCATATTGCATGGGGGACATTGTGCTGGTGGCCATGTTCTATAGGTGACTTCTAAGTCAGCCATATTGCATTTGGGACATTGTGCTGGTTGTATTGTATAGGTGACTTCCAAGTCAGCCATATTTCATGGGGGACATTGTGCTGGTTGTCTTGTATAGGTGACTTCCAAGTAAGCCATATTGCTTGGGGGACATTGTGCTGGTTGCCATGTTCTATAGGTGACTTCCAAGTCAGCCATATTGCTTGGGGGACATTGTGCTGGTGGCCATGTTCTATAGGTGACTTCCAAGTCAGCCATATTGCATGGGGGACATTGTGCTGGTTGTCTTGTATAGGTGACTTCCAAGTCAGCCGTGTTGCATGGGGGACATTGTGCTGGTTGTATTGTATAGGTGACTTCCAAGTCAGCCATATTGCATGGAGGACATTGTGCTGGTTGCCATGTTGTAAAGGTGACTTCCAAGTCAGCCATATTGCATGGGGGACATTGTGCTGGTTGCCATGTTGTATAGGTGACTTCCAAGTCAGCCATATTGCATGGGGGACATTGTGCTGGTTGCGATGTCCTATAGGTGACTTCCAAGTCAGCCATATTGCATGGGGGAAATTGTGCTGGTTGTCTTGTATAGGTGACTTTTAAGTCAGCAATATTGCTTGGGGGACATTGTGCTAGTTGCCATGTTCTATAGGTGACTTCCAAGTCAGCCATATTGCTTGGGGGACATTGTGCTGGTTGCCATGTTGTATAGGTGACTTCCAAGTCAGCCATATTGCTTGGGGGACATTGTGCTGGTTGCCATGTTGTATAGGTGAATTCCAAGTCTGCCATATTGCATGGGGGACATTGTGCTGGTGGCCATGTTCTATAGGTGACTTCCAAGTCAGCCATATTGCATGGGGGACATTGTGCTGGTTGTCTTGTATAGGTGACTTCCAAATCAGCCATATTGCATGGGGGACATTGTGCTGTTTGTCTTGTATAGGTGAATTCCAAGTCAGCCATATTGCATGGGGGACATTGTGCTGGTTGTGTTGTATAGGTGACTTCCAAATCAGCCATATTGCATGGGGGACATTGTGCTGGTTGTATTGTATAGGTGACTTCCAAGTCAGCCATATTGCATGGGGGACATTGTGCTGGTTGTATTGTATAGGTGACTTCCAAGTCAGCCATATTGCATGGGGGACATTGTGCTGTTGGCCATGTCGTATAGGTGACTTCCAAGTCAGCCATATTGCATGGGGGACATTGTGCTGGTTGTCTTGTATAGGTGACTTCCAAGTCAGCCATATTGCTTGGTGGACATTGTGCTGGTTGTATTGTATAGGTGACTTCCAAGTCAGCCATATTGCATGGGGGACATTGTGCTGGTTGCCATGTTGTATAGGTGACTTCCAAGTCAGCCATATTGCATGGGGGACATTGTGCTGGTGGCCATGTTCTATAGGTGACTTCCAAGTCAGCCATATTGCATTTGGGACATTGTGCTGATTGTATTGTATAGGTGACTTCCAAGTCAGCCATATTGCATGGGGGACATTGTGCTGGTTGTATTGTATAGGTGACTTCCAAGTGAGCCATATTGCTTGGGGGATATTGTGCTGGTGGCCATGTTCTATAGGTGACTTCCAAGTCAGCCATATTGCATGGGGGACATTGTGCTGGTTGCATTGTCCTATAGGTGACTTCCAAGTCAGCCATATTGCATGGGGGACATTGTGCTGGTGGCCATGTTCTATAGGTGACTTCCAAGTCAGCCATATTGCATGGGGGACATTGTGCTGGTTGTCTTGTATAGGTGACTTCCAAGTCAGCCATATTGCATGGGGGACATTGTGCTGGTGGCCATGTTCTATAGGTGACTTCCAAGTCAGCCATATTGCTTAGGGGACATTGTGCTGGTTGTATTGTATAGGTGACTTCCAAGTCAGCCATATTGCATGGGGGACATTGTGCTGGTTGCCATGCTGTATAGGTGACTTCCAAGTCAGCCATATTGCATGGGGGACATTGTGCTGGTTGTCTTGTATAGGTGACTTCCAAGTCAGCCATATTGCATGGGGGACATTGTGCTGGTTGCCATGTTGTATAGGTGACTTCCAAGTCAGGCATATTGCATGGGGGACATTGTGCGGGTTGCCATGTTGTATAGGTGACTTCCAAGTAAGCCATATTGCTTGGGGGACATTGTGCTGGTTGTGTTGTATAGGTGACTTCCAAGTCAGCCATATTGCATGGGGGACATTGTGCTGGTTGTCTTGTATAGGTGACTTCCAAGTCAGCCGTGTTGCATGGGGGACATTGTGCTGGTGGCCATGTTCTATAGGTGACTTCCAAGTCAGCCATATTGCATTTGGGACATTGTGCCGGTTGTCTTGTATAGGTGACTTCCAAGTCAGCCATATTGCATGGGGGACATTGTGCTGGTTGTGTTGTATAGGTGACTTCCAAATCAGCCATATTGCATGGGGGACATTGTGCTGGTTGTATTGTATAGGTGACTTCCAAGTCAGCCATATTGCATGGGGGACATTGTGCTGGTTGTATTGTATAGGTGACTTCTAAGTCAGCCATATTGCATGGGGGACATTGTGCTGGTGGCCATGTCGTATAGGTGACTTCCAAGTCAGCCATATTGCATGGGGGACATTGTGCTGGTTGTCTTGTATAGGTGACTTCCAAGTCAGCCATATTGCATGGGGGACATTGTGCTGGTTGCCATGTTGTATAGGTGACTTCCAAGTCAGCCATATTGCATGGGGGACATTGTGCTGGTGGCCATGTGCTATAGGTGACTTCCAAGTCAGCCATATTGCATTTGGGACATTGTGCTGGTTGTATTGTATAGGTGACTTCCAAGTCAGCCATATTGCATGGGGGACATTGTGCTGGTTGTATTGTATAGGTGACTTCCAAGTGAGCCATATTGCTTGGGGGACATTGTGCTGGTGGCCATGTTCTATAGGTGACTTCCAAGTCAGCCATATTGCATGGGGGACATTGTGCTGGTTGCATTGTCCTATAGGTGACTTCCAAGTCAGCCATATTGCATGGGGGACATTGTGCTGGTGGCCATGTTCTATAGGTGACTTCCAAGTCAGCCATATTGCATGGGGGACATTGTGCTGGTTGTCTTGTATAGGTGACTTCCAAGTCAGCCATATTGCATGGGGGACATTGTGCTGGTGGCCATGTTCTATAGGTGACTTCCAAGTCAGCCATATTGCTTGGGGGACATTGTGCTGGTTGTATTGTATAGGTGACTTCCAAGTCAGCCATATTGCATGGGGGACATTGTGCTGGTTGCCATGTTGTATAGGTGACTTCCAAGTCAGCCATATTGCATGGGGGACATTGTGCTGGTTGTCTTGTATAGGTGACTTCCAAGTCAGCCATATTGCATGGGGGACATTGTGCTGCTTGCCATGTTGTATAGGTGACTTCCAAGTCAGGCATATTGCATGGGGGACATTGTGCTGGTTGCCATGTTGTATAGGTGACTTCCAAATGAGCCATATTGCTTGGGGGACATTGTGCTGGTTGTGTTGTATAGGTGTCTTCCAAGTCAGCCATATTGCATAGGGGACATTGTGCTGGTTGTCTTGTATAGGTGACTTCCAAGTCAGTCGTGTTGCATGGGGGACATTGTGCAGGTGGCCATGTTCTATAGGTGACTTCCAAGTCAGCCATATTGCATGGGGGACATTGTGCTGGTTGCCATGTTGTATAGGTGACTTCCAAGTGAGCCATATTGCTTGGGGGACATTGTGCTTTTTGCCATGTTGTATAGGTGACTTCCAAGTCAGCCATATTGCATGGGGGACATTGTGCTGGTGGCCATGTTCTATAGGTGACTTCCAAGTCAGCCATATTGCTTGGAGGACATTGTGCTGGTTGTCTTGTATAGGTGACTTCCAAGTCAGCCATATTGCATGGAGGACATTGTGCTGGTTGTCTTGTATAGGTGACTTCCAAGTCAGCCATATTGCTTGGCGGACATTGTGCTGGTTGTCTTGTATAGGTGACTTCCAAGTCAGCCATATTACATGGGGGAAATTGTGCTGGTTGCCATGTTGTATAGGTGACTTCCAAGTCAGCCATATTGCAGGGGGACATTGTGCTGGTTGCGATGTTGTATAGGTGACTTCCAAGTCAGCCATATTGCATGGGGGACATTGTGCTGGTTGCCATGTTGTATAGGTGACTTTCAAGTGAGCCATATTGCATGGGGGACATTGTGCTGGTTGTGTTGTATAGGTGACTTCCAAATCAGCCATATTGCATGGGGGACATTGTGCTGGTTGTGTTGTATAGGTGACTTCCAAGTCAGCCATATTGCATGGGGGACATTGTGCTGGTTGTATTGTATAGGTGACTTCCAAGTCAGCCATATTGCATGGGGGACATTGTGCTGGTTGTATTGTATAGGTGACTTCCAAGTGAGCCATATTTCATGGGGGACATTGTGCTGGTGGCCATGTTCTATAGATGACTTCCAAGTCAGCCATATTGCATGGGGGACATTGTGCTGGTTGTGTTGTTTAGGTGACTTCCAAGTCAGCCATATTGCATGGGGGACATTGTGCTGGTTGTGTTGTATAGGTGACTTCCAAGTCAGCCATATTGCATGGGGGACATTGTGCTGGTTGTATTGTATAGGTGACTTCCAAGTCAGCCATATTGCATGGGGGACATTGTGCTGGTTGTATTGTATAGGTGACTTCCAAGTCAGCCATATTGCATGGGGGACATTGTGCTGGTTGTCTTGTATAGGTGACTTCCAAGTCAGCCATATTGCTTGGGGGACATTGTGCTGGTTGCCATTTTCTATAGGTGACTTCCAATTCAGCCATATTGCATGGGGGACAATGTGCTGGTTGTATTGTATAGGTGACTTCCAAGTCAGCCATATTGCATGGGGGACATTGTGCTGGTTGTATGTATAGGTGACTTCCAAGTCAGCCATATTGCATGGGGGACATTGTGCTGGTTGCCATGTCCTATAGGTGACTTCCAAGTCAGCCATATTGCATGGGGGACATTGTGCTGGTTGTCTTGTATAGGTGACTTCCAAGTCAGCCATATTGCTTGGGGGACATTGTGCTGGTTGCCATGTTCTATAGGTGACTTCCAAGTCAGCCATATTGCTTGGGGGACATTGTGCTGGTGGCCATGTTCTATAGGTGACTTCCAAGTCAGCCATATTGCTTGGGGGACATTGTGCTGGTTGCCATGTTGTATAGGTGACTTCCAAGTCAGCCATATTGCATGGGGGACATTGTGCTGGTGGCCATGTTCTATAGGTGACTTCCAAGTCAGCCATATTGCATGGGGGACATTGTGCTGTTTGTCTTGTATAGGTGACTTCCAAGTCAGCCATATTGCATGGGGGACATTGTGCTGGTGGCCATGTTCTATAGGTGACTTCCAAGTCAGCCATATTTCTTGGGGGACATTGTGCTGGTTGTATTGTATAGGTGACTTCCAAGTCAGCCATATTGCATGGGGGACATTGTTCTGGTTGCCATGTTGTATAGGTGACTTCCAAGTGAGCCATATTGCTTGGGGGACATTGTGCTGGTTGTGTTGTATAGGTGACTTCCAAGTCAGCCAGATTGCATGGGGGACATTGTGCTGGTTGTCTTGTATAGGTGACTTCCAAGTCAGCCGTGTTGCATGGGGGACATTGTGCTGGTGGCCATGTTGTATAGGTAACTTCCAAGTCAGCCATATTGCTTGGGGGACATTGTGCTGGTGGCCATGTTCTATAGGTGACTTCCAAGTCAGCCATATTGCATGGGGGACATTGTGCTGGTTGCCATGTTGTATAGGTGACTTCCAAGTCAGCCATATTGCATGGGGGACATTGTGCTGGTGGCCATGTTCTATAGGTGACTTCCAAGTCAGCCATATTGCATTTGGGACATTGTGCTGGTTGTATTGTATAGGTGACTTCCAAGTCAGCCATATTGCATGGGGGACATTGTGCTGGTTGTATTGTATAGGTGACTTCCAAGTGAGCCATATTGCTTGGGGGACATTGTGCTGGTGGCCATGTTCTATAGGTGACTTCCAAGTCAGCCATATTGCATGGGGGACATTGTGCTGGTTGCATTGTCCTATAGGTGACTTCCAAGTCAGCCATATTGCATGGGGGACATTGTGCTGGTGGCCATGTTCTATAGTTGACTTCCAAGTCAGCCATATTGCATGGGGGACATTGTGCTGGTTGTCTTGTATAGGTGACTTCCAAGTCAGCCATATTGCATGTGGGACATTGTGCTGGTGGCCATGTTCTATAGGTGACTTCCAAGTCAGCCATATTGCTTGGGGGACATTGTGCTGGTTGTATTGTATAGGTGACTTCCAAGTCAGCCATATTGCATGGGGGACATTGTGCTGGTTGTGTTGTATAGGTGACTTCCAAGTCAGCCATATTGCATGGGGGACATTGTGCTGGTTGTCTTGTATAGGTGACTTCCAAGTCAGCCATATTGCATGGGGGACATTGTGCTCGTTGTGTTGTATAGGTGACTTCCAAATCAGCCATATTGCATGGGGGACATTGTGCTGGTTGTATTGTATAGGTGACTTCCAAGTCAGCCATATTGCATGGGGGACATTGTGCTGGTTGTATTGTATAGGTGACTTCCAAGTCAGCCATATTGCATGGGGGACATTGTGCTGGTGGCCATGTCGTATAGGTGACTTCCAAGTCAGCCATATTGCATGGGGAACATTGTGCTGGTTGTCTTGTATAGGTGACTTCCAAGTCAGCCATATTGCTTGGGGGACGTTGTGCTGGTTGTATTGTATAGGTGACTTCCAAGTGAGCCATATTGCTTGGGGGACATTGTGCTGGTGGCCATGTTCTATAGGTGACTTCCAAGTCAGCCATATTGCATGGGGGACATTGTGCTGGTTGCATTGTCCTATAGGTGACTTCCAAGTCAGCCATATTGCATGGGGGACATTGTGCTGGTGGCCATGTTCTATAGGTGACTTCCAAGTCAGCCATATTGCATGGGGGACATTGTGCTGGTTGTCTTGTATAGGTGACTTCCAAGTCAGCCATATTGCATGGGGGACATTGTGCTGGTGGCCATGTTCTATAGGTGACTTCCAAGTCAGCCATATTGCTTGGGGGACATTGTGCTGGTTGTATTGTATAGGTGACTTCCAAGTCAGCCATATTGCATGGGGGACATTGTGCTGGTTGCCATGTTGTATAGGTGACTTCCAAGTCAGCCATATTGCATGGGGGACATTGTGCTGGTTGTCTTGTATAGGTGACTTCCAAGTCAGCCATATTGCATGGGGGACATTGTGCTGCTTGCCATGTTGTATAGGTGACTTCCAAGTCAGGCATATTGCATGGGGGACATTGTGCTGGTTGCCATGTTGTATAGGTGACTTCCAAGTGAGCCATATTGCTTGGGGGACATTGTGCTGGTTGTGTTGTATAGGTGTCTTCCAAGTCAGCCATATTGCATGGGGGACATTGTGCTGGTTGTCTTGTATAGGTGACTTCCAAGTCAGTCATGTTGCATGGGGGACATTGAGCTGGTGGCCATGTTCTATAGGTGACTTCCAAGTCAGCCATTTTGCATGGGGGACATTGTGCTGGTTGCCATGTTGTATAGGTGACTTCCAAGTGAGCCATATTGCTTGGGGGACATTGAGCTGGTTGCCATGTTGTATAGGTGACTTCCAAGTCAGCCATATTGCATGGGGGACATTGTGCTGGTGGCCATGTTCTATAGGTGACTTCCAAGTCAGCCATATTGCTTGGAGGACATTGTGCTGGTTGTCTTGTATAGGTGACTTCCAAGTCAGCCATATTGCATGGAGGACATTGTGCTGGTTGTCTTGTATAGGTGACTTCCAAGTCAGCCATATTGCTTGGCGGACATTGTGCTGGTTGTCTTGTATAGGTGACTTCCAAGTCAGCCATATTACATGGGGGAAATTGTGCTGGTTGCCATGTTGTATAGGTGACTTCCAAGTCAGCCATATTGCAGGGGGACATTGTGCTGGTTGCGATGTTGTATAGGTGACTTCCAAGTCAGCCATATTGCATGGGGGACATTGTGCTGGTTGCCATGTTGTATAGGTGACTTTCAAGTGAGCCATATTGCATGGGGGACATTGTGCTGGTTGTGTTGTATAGGTGACTTCCAAATCAGCCATATTGCATGGGGGACATTGTGCTGGTTGTGTTGTATAGGTGACTTCCAAGTCAGCCATATTGCATGGGGGACATTGTGCTGGTTGTATTGTATAGGTGACTTCCAAGTCAGCCATATTGCATGGGGGACATTGTGCTGGTTGTATTGTATAGGTGACTTCCAAGTGAGCCATATTGCATGGGGGACATTGTGCTGGTGGCCATGTTCTATAGATGACTTCCAAGTCAGCCATATTGCATGGGGGACATTGTGCTGGTTGTGTTGTTTAGGTGACTTCCAAGTCAGCCATATTGCATGGGGGACATTGTGCTGGTTGTGTTGTATAGGTGACTTCCAAGTCAGCCATATTGCATGGGGGACATTGTGCTGGTTGTATTGTATAGGTGACTTCCAAGTCAGCCATATTGCATGGGGGACATTGTGCTGGTTGTATTGTATAGGTGACTTCCAAGTCAGCCATATTGCATGGGGGACATTGTGCTGGTTGTCTTGTATAGGTGACTTCCAAGTCAGCCATATTGCTTGGGGGACATTGTGCTGGTTGCCATTTTCTATAGGTGACTTCCAATTCAGCCATATTGCATGGGGGACAATGTGCTGGTTGTATTGTATAGGTGACTTCCAAGTCAGCCATATTGCATGGGGGACATTGTGCTGGTTGTATGTATAGGTGACTTCCAAGTCAGCCATATTGCATGGGGGACATTGTGCTGGTTGCCATGTCCTATAGGTGACTTCCAAGTCAGCCATATTGCATGGGGGACATTGTGCTGGTTGTCTTGTATAGGTGACTTCCAAGTCAGCCATATTGCTTGGGGGACATTGTGCTGGTTGCCATGTTCTATAGGTGACTTCCAAGTCAGCCATATTGCTTGGGGGACATTGTGCTGGTGGCCATGTTCTATAGGTGACTTCCAAGTCAGCCATATTGCTTGGGGGACATTGTGCTGGTTGCCATGTTGTATAGGTGACTTCCAAGTCAGCCATATTGCATGGGGGACATTGTGCTGGTGGCCATGTTCTATAGGTGACTTCCAAGTCAGCCATATTGCATGGGGGACATTGTGCTGTTTGTCTTGTATAGGTGACTTCCAAGTCAGCCATATTGCATGGGGGACATTGTGCTGGTGGCCATGTTCTATAGGTGACTTCCAAGTCAGCCATATTTCTTGGGGGACATTGTGCTGGTTGTATTGTATAGGTGACTTCCAAGTCAGCCATATTGCATGGGGGACATTGTTCTGGTTGCCATGTTGTATAGGTGACTTCCAAGTGAGCCATATTGCTTGGGGGACATTGTGCTGGTTGTGTTGTATAGGTGACTTCCAAGTCAGCCAGATTGCATGGGGGACATTGTGCTGGTTGTCTTGTATAGGTGACTTCCAAGTCAGCCGTGTTGCATGGGGGACATTGTGCTGGTGGCCATGTTGTATAGGTAACTTCCAAGTCAGCCATATTGCTTGGGGGACATTGTGCTGGTGGCCATGTTCTATAGGTGACTTCCAAGTCAGCCATATTGCATGGGGGACATTGTGCTGGTTGCCATGTTGTATAGGTGACTTCCAAGTCAGCCATATTGCATGGGGGACATTGTGCTGGTGGCCATGTTCTATAGGTGACTTCCAAGTCAGCCATATTGCATTTGGGACATTGTGCTGGTTGTATTGTATAGGTGACTTCCAAGTCAGCCATATTGCATGGGGGACATTGTGCTGGTTGTATTGTATAGGTGACTTCCAAGTGAGCCATATTGCTTGGGGGACATTGTGCTGGTGGCCATGTTCTATAGGTGACTTCCAAGTCAGCCATATTGCATGGGGGACATTGTGCTGGTTGCATTGTCCTATAGGTGACTTCCAAGTCAGCCATATTGCATGGGGGACATTGTGCTGGTGGCCATGTTCTATAGTTGACTTCCAAGTCAGCCATATTGCATGGGGGACATTGTGCTGGTTGTCTTGTATAGGTGACTTCCAAGTCAGCCATATTGCATGTGGGACATTGTGCTGGTGGCCATGTTCTATAGGTGACTTCCAAGTCAGCCATATTGCTTGGGGGACATTGTGCTGGTTGTATTGTATAGGTGACTTCCAAGTCAGCCATATTGCATGGGGGACATTGTGCTGGTTGTGTTGTATAGGTGACTTCCAAGTCAGCCATATTGCATGGGGGACATTGTGCTGGTTGTCTTGTATAGGTGACTTCCAAGTCAGCCATATTGCATGGGGGACATTGTGCTCGTTGTGTTGTATAGGTGACTTCCAAATCAGCCATATTGCATGGGGGACATTGTGCTGGTTGTATTGTATAGGTGACTTCCAAGTCAGCCATATTGCATGGGGGACATTGTGCTGGTTGTATTGTATAGGTGACTTCCAAGTCAGCCATATTGCATGGGGGACATTGTGCTGGTGGCCATGTCGTATAGGTGACTTCCAAGTCAGCCATATTGCATGGGGAACATTGTGCTGGTTGTCTTGTATAGGTGACTTCCAAGTCAGCCATATTGCTTGGGGGACGTTGTGCTGGTTGTATTGTATAGGTGACTTCCAAGTGAGCCATATTGCTTGGGGGACATTGTGCTGGTGGCCATGTTCTATAGGTGACTTCCAAGTCAGCCATATTGCATGGGGGACATTGTGCTGGTTGCATTGTCCTATAGGTGACTTCCAAGTCAGCCATATTGCATGGGGGACATTGTGCTGGTGGCCATGTTCTATAGGTGACTTCCAAGTCAGCCATATTGCATGGGGGACATTGTGCTGGTTGTCTTGTATAGGTGACTTCCAAGTCAGCCATATTGCATGGGGGACATTGTGCTGGTGGCCATGTTCTATAGGTGACTTCCAAGTCAGCCATATTGCTTGGGGGACATTGTGCTGGTTGTATTGTATAGGTGACTTCCAAGTCAGCCATATTGCATGGGGGACATTGTGCTGGTTGCCATGTTGTATAGGTGACTTCCAAGTCAGCCATATTGCATGGGGGACATTGTGCTGGTTGTCTTGTATAGGTGACTTCCAAGTCAGCCATATTGCATGGGGGACATTGTGCTGCTTGCCATGTTGTATAGGTGACTTCCAAGTCAGGCATATTGCATGGGGGACATTGTGCTGGTTGCCATGTTGTATAGGTGACTTCCAAGTGAGCCATATTGCTTGGGGGACATTGTGCTGGTTGTGTTGTATAGGTGTCTTCCAAGTCAGCCATATTGCATGGGGGACATTGTGCTGGTTGTCTTGTATAGGTGACTTCCAAGTCAGTCATGTTGCATGGGGGACATTGAGCTGGTGGCCATGTTCTATAGGTGACTTCCAAGTCAGCCATTTTGCATGGGGGACATTGTGCTGGTTGCCATGTTGTATAGGTGACTTCCAAGTGAGCCATATTGCTTGGGGGACATTGAGCTGGTTGCCATGTTGTATAGGTGACTTCCAAGTCAGCCATATTGCATGGGGGACATTGTGCTGGTGGCCATATTCTATAGGTGACTTCCAAGTCAGCCATATTGCTTGGAGGACATTGTGCTGGTTGTCTTGTATAGGTGACTTCCAAGTCAGCCATATTGCATGGGGGACATTGTGCTGGTTGTCTTGTATAGGTGACTTCCAAGTCAGCCATATTGCTTGGCGGACATTGTGCTGGTTGTCTTGTATAGGTGACTTCCAAGTCAGCCATATTACATGGGGGAAATTGTGCTGGTTGCCATGTTGTATAGGTGACTTCCAAGTCAGCCATATTGCATGGGGGACATTGTGCTGGTTGCCATTTTGTATAGGTGACTTTCAAGTGAGCCATATTGCATGGGGGACATTGTGCTGGTTGTGTTGTATAGGTGACTTCCAAGTCAGCCATATTGCATGGGGGACATTGTGCTGGTTGTGTTGTATAGGTGACTTCCAAGTTAGCCATATTGCATGGGGGACATTGTGCTGGTTGTATTGTATAGGTGACTTCCAAGTCAGCCATATTGCATGGGGGATATTGTGCTGGTTGTATTGTATAGGTGACTTCCAAGTGAGCCATATTGCATGGGGGACATTGTGCTGGTGGCCATGTTCTATAGGTGACTTCCAAGTCAGCCATATTGCATGGGGGACATTTGTGCTGGTTGTGTTGTTTAGGTGACTTCCAAGTCAGCCATATTGCATGGGGGACATTGTGCTGGTTGTGTTGTATATGTGACTTCCAAGTCAGCCATATTGCATGGGGGACATTGTGCTGGTTGTATTGTATAGGTGACTTCCAAGTCAGCCATATTGCATGGGGGACATTGTGCTGGTTGTATTGTATAGGTGACTTCCAAGTCAGCCATATTGCATGGGGGACATTTTGCTGGTTGTCTTGTATAGGTGACTTCCAAGTCAGCCATATTGCTTGGGGGACATTGTGCTGGTTGCCATTTTCTATAGGTGACTTCCAATTCAGCCATATTGCATGGGGGACATTGTGCTGGATGTATTTTATAGGTGACTTCCAAGTCAGCCATATTGCATGGGGGACATTGTGCTGGTTGTATGTATAGGTGACTTCCAAGTCAGCCATATTGCATGGGGGACATTGTGCTGGATGCCATGTCCTATAGGTGACTTCCAAGTCAGCCATATTGCATGGGGGACATTGTGCTGGTTGTCTTGTATAGGTGACTTCCAAGTCAGCCATATTGCTTGGGGGACATTGTGCTGGTTGCCATGTTCTATAGGTGACTTCCAAGTCAGCCATATTGCTTGGGGGACATTGTGCTGGTGGCCATGTTCTATAGGTGACTTCCAAGTCAGCCATATTGCTTGGGGGACATTGTGCTGGTTGCCATGTTGTATAGGTGACTTCCAAGTCAGCCATATTGCATGGGGGACATTGTGCTGGTGGCCATGTTCTATAGGTGACTTCCAAGTCAGCCATATTTCATGGGGGACATTGTGCTGGTTGTCTTGTATAGGTGACTTCCAAGTCAGCCATATTGCATGGGGGACATTGTGCTGGTGGCCATGTTCTATAGGTGACTTCCAAGTCAGCCATATTGCTTGGGGGACATTGTGCTGGTTGTATTGTATAGGTGACTTCCAAGTCAGCCATATTGCATGGGGGACATTGTGCTGGTTGCCATGTTGTATAGGTGACTTCCAAGTGAGCCATATTGCTTGGGGGACATTGTGCTGGTTGTGTTGTATAGGTGACTTCCAAGTCAGCCATATTGCATGGGGGACATTGTGCTGGTCGTCTTGTATAGGTGACTTCCAAGTCAGCCGTGTTGCATGGGGGACATTGTGCTGGTGGCCATGTTGTATAGGTGACTTCCAAGTCAGCCATATTGCTTGGGGGACATTGTGCTGGTGGCCATGTTCTATAGGTGACTTCCAAGTCAGCCATATTGCATGGGGGACATTGTGCTGGTTGCCATGTTGTATAGGTGACTTACAAGTCAGCCATATTGCATGGGGGACATTGTGCTGGTTGCCATGTCCTATAGGTGACTTCCAAGTCAGCCATATTGCATGGGGGAAATTGTGCTGGTTGTCTTGTATAGGTGACTTTTAAGTCAGCCATATTGCTTGGGGGACATTGTGCTGGTTGCCATGTTCTATAGGTGACTTCCAAGTCAGCCATATTGCTTGGGGGACATTGTGCTGGTTGCCATGTTGTATAGGTGACTTCCAAGTCAGCCATATTGCTTGGAGGACATTGTGCTGGTTGCCATGTTGTATAGGTGACTTCCAAGTCAGCCATATTGCATGGGGGACATTGTGCTGGTGGCCATGTTCTATAGGTGACTTCCAAGTCAGCCATATTGCATGGGGGACATTGTGCTGGTTGTCTTGTATAGGTGACTTCCAAGTCAGCCATATTGCATGGGGGACATTGTGCTGGTTGTGTTGTATAGGTGACTTCCAAATCAGCCATATTGCATGGGGGACATTGTGCTGGTTGTATTGTATAGGTGACTTCCAAGTCAGCCATATTGCATGGGGGACATTGTGCTGGTGGCCATGTCTTATAGGTGACTTCCAAGTGAGCCATATTGCATGGGGGACATTGTGCTGGTTGTCTTGTATAGGTGACTTCCAAGTCAGCCATATTGCTTTCGGGACATTGTGCTGGTTGTATTGTATAGGTGACTTCCAAGTCAGCGATATTGCATGGGGGACATTGTGCTGGTTGCCATGTTGTATAGGTGACTTCCAAGTCAGCCATATTGCATGGGGGACATTGTGCTGGTGGCCATGTTCTATAGGTGACTTCCAAGTCAGCCATATTGCATGGGGGACATTGTGCTGGTTGTGTTGTATAGGTGACTTCCAAGTCAGCCATATTGCATGGGGGACATTGTGCTGGTTGTATTGTATAGGTGACTTCCAAGTCAGCCATATTGCATGGGGGACATTGTGCTGGTTGTATTGTATAGGTAACTTCCAAGTCAGCCATATTGCATGGGGGACATTGTGCTGGTTGTCTTGTATAGGTGACATCCAAGTCAGCCATATTGCTTGGGGGACATTGTGCTGGTGGCCATGTTGTATAGGTGACTTCCAAGTCAGCCATATTGCTTGGGGGACATTGTGCTGGTGGCCATGTTCTATAGGTGACTTCCAAGTCAGCCATATTGCTTGGAGGACATTGTGCTGGTTGCCATGTTGTATAGGTGACTTCCAAGTCAGCCATATTGCATGGGGGACATTGTGCTGGTGGCCATGTTCTATAGGTGACTTCCAAGTCAGCCATATCGCATGGGGGACATTGTGCTGGTTGTATTGTATAGGTGACTTCCAAGTCAGCCATATTGCATGGGGGACATTGTGCTGGTTGTATTGTATAGGTGACTTCCAAGTCAGCCATATTGCATGGGGGACATTGTGCTGGTTGTCTTGTATAGGTGACTTCCAAGTCAGCCATATTGCTTGGTGGACATTGTGCTGGTTGCCATTTTCTATAGGTGACTTCCAATTCAGCCATATTGCATGGGGGACATTGTGCTGGTTGTATTGTATAGGTGACTTCCAAGTCAGCCATATTGCATGGGGGACATTGTGCTGGTTGTATGTATAGGTGACTTCCAAGTCAGCCATATTGCATGGGGGACATTGTGCTGGTTGCCATGTCCTATAGGTGACTTCCAAGTCAGCCATATTGCATGGGGGACATTGTGCTGGTTGTCTTGTAAAGGTGACTTCCAAGTCAGCCATATTGCTTGGGGGACATTGTGCTGGTTGCCATGTTCTATAGGTGACTTCCAAGTCAGCCATATTGCTTGGGGGACATTGTGCTGGTGGCCATGTTCTATAGGTGACTTCCAAGTCAGCCATATTGCTTGGGGGACATTGTGCTGGTTGCCATGTTGTAAAGGTGACTTCCAAGTCAGCCATATTGCATGGGGGACATTGTGCTGGTGGCCATGTTCTATAGGTGACTTCCAAGTCAGCCATATTGCATGTGGGACATTGTGCTGGTTGTCTTGTATAGGTGACTTCCAAGTCAGCCATATTGCATGGGGGACATTGTGCTGGTGGCCATGTTCTATAGGTGACTTCCAAGTCAGCCATATTGCTTGGGGGACATTGTGCTGGTTGTATTGTATAGGTGACTTCCAAGTCAGCCATATTGCATGGGGGACATTGTGCTGGTTGCAATGTTGTATAGGTGACTTCCAAGTGAGCCATATTGCTTGTGGGACATTGTGCTGGTTGTGTTGTATAGGTGACTTCCAAGTCAGCCATATTGCATGGGGGACATTGTGCTGGTTGTCTTGTATAGGTGACTTCCAAGTCAGCCGTGTTGCATGGGGGACATTGTGCTGGTGGCCATGTTGTATAGGTGACTTCCAAGTCAGCCATATTGCTTGGGGGACATTGTGCTGGTGGCCATGTTCTATAGGTGACTTCCAAGTCAGCCATATTGCATGGGGGACATTGTGCTGGTTGCCATGTTGTATTGGTGACTTACAAGTCAGCCATATTGCATCGGGGACATTGTGCTGGTTGCCATGTCCTATAGGTGACTTCCAAGTCAGCCATATTGCATGGGGGAAATTGTGCTGGTTGTCTTGTAATGGTGACTTTTAAGTCAGCCATATTGCTTGGGGGACATTGTGCTGGTTGCCATGTTCTATAGGTGACTTCCAAGTCAGCCATATTGCTTGGGGGACATTGTGCTGGTTGCCATGTTGTATAGGTGACTTCCAAGTCAGCCATATTGCTTGGAGGACATTGTGCTGGTTGCCATGTTGTATAGGTGACTTCCAAGTCAGCCATATTGCATGGGGGACATTGTGCTGGTGGCCATGTTCTATAGGTGACTTCCAAGTCAGCCATATTGCATGGGGGACATTGTGCTGGTTGTCTTGTATAGGTGACTTCCAAGTCAGCCATATTGCATGGGGGACATTGTGCTGGTTGTGTTGTATAGGTGACTTCCAAATCAGCCATATTGCATGGGGGACATTGTGCTGGTTGTATTGTATAGGTGACTTCCAAGTCAGCCATATTGCATGGGGGACATTGTGCTGGTGGCCATGTCCTATAGGTGACTTCCAAGTGAGCCATATTGCATGGGGGACATTGTGCTGGTTGTCTTGTATAGGTGACTTCCAAGTCAGCCATATTGCTTTCGGGACATTGTGCTGGTTGTATTGTAAAGGTGACTTCCAAGTCAGCCATATTGCATGGGGGACATTGTGCTGGTTGCCATGTTGTATAGGTGACTTCCAAGTCAGCCATATTGCATGGGGGACATTGTGCTGGTGGCCATGTTCTATAGGTGACTTCCAAGTCAGCCATATTGCATGGGGGACATTGTGCTGGTCGTCTTGTATAGGTGACTTCCAAGTCAGCCGTGTTGCATGGGGGACATTGTGCTGGTGGCCATGTTGTATAGGTGACTTCCAAGTCAGCCATATTGCTTGGGGGACATTGTGCTGGTGGCCATGTTCTATAGGTGACTTCCAAGTCAGCCATATTGCATGGGGGACATTGTGCTGGTTGCCATGTTGTATAGGTGACTTACAAGTCAGCCATATTGCATGGGGGACATTGTGCTGGTTGCCATGTCCTATAGGTGACGTCCAAGTCAGCCATATTGCATGGGGGAAATTGTGCTGGTTGTCTTGTATAGGTGACTTCCAAGTCAGCCGTGTTGCATGGGGGACATTGTGCTGGTGGCCATGTTGTATAGGTGACTTCCAAGTCAGCCATATTGCTTGGGGGACATTGTGCTGGTGGCCATGTTCTATAGGTGACTTCCAAGTCAGCCATATTGCATGGGGGACATTGTGCTGGTTGCCATGTTGTATAGGTGACTTACAAGTCAGCCATATTGCATGGGGGACATTGTGCTGGTTGCCATGTCCTATAGGTGACTTCCAAGTCAGCCATATTGCATGGGGGAAATTGTGCTGGTTGTCTTGTATAGGTGACTTTTAAGTCAGCCATATTGCTTGGGGGACATTGTGCTGGTTGCCATGTTCTATAGGTGACTTCCAAGTCAGCCATATTGCTTGGGGGACATTGTGCTGGTTGCCATGTTGTATAGGTGACTTCCAAGTCAGCCATATTGCTTGGAGGACATTGTGCTGGTTGCCATGTTGTATAGGTGACTTCCAAGTCAGCCATATTGCATGGGGGACATTGTGCTGGTGGCCATGTTCTATAGGTGACTTCCAAGTCAGCCATATTGCATGGGGGACATTGTGCTGGTTGTCTTGTATAGGTGACTTCCAAGTCAGCCATATTGCATGGGGGACATTGTGCTGGTTGTGTTGTATAGGTGACTTCCAAATCAGCCATATTGCATGGGGGACATTGTGCTGGTTGTATTGTATAGGTGACTTCCAAGTCAGCCATATTGCATGGGGGACATTGTGCTGGTGGCCATGTCCTATAGGTGACTTCCAAGTGAGCCATATTGCATGGGGGACATTGTGCTGGTTGTCTTGTATAGGTGACTTCCAAGTCAGCCATATTGCTTTCGGGACATTGTGCTGGTTGTATTGTATAGGTGACTTCCAAGTCAGCCATATTGCATGGGGGACATTGTGCTGGTTGCCATGTTGTATAGGTGACTTCCAAGTCAGCCATATTGCATGGGGGACATTGTGCTGGTGGCCATGTTCTATAGGTGACTTCCAAGTCAGCCATATTGCATGGGGGACATTGTGCTGGTTGTGTTGTATAGGTGACTTCCAAGTCAGCCATATTGCATGGGGGACATTGTGCTGGTTGTATTGTATAGGTGACTTCCAAGTCAGCCATATTGCATGGGGGACATTGTGCTGGTTGTATTGTATAGGTAACTTCCAAGTCAGCCATATTGCATGGGGGACATTGTGCTGGTTGTCTTGTATAGGTGACATCCAAGTCAGCCATATTGCTTGGGGGACATTGTGCTGGTTGCCATTTTCTATAGGTGACTTCCAATTCAGCCATATTGCATGGGGGACATTGTGCTGGTTGTATTGTATAGGTGACTTCCAAGTCAGCCATATTGCATGGGAGACATTGTGCTGGTTGTATGTATAGGTGACTTCCAAGTCAGCCATATTGCATGGGGGACATTGTGCTGGTTGCCATGTCCTATAGGTGACTTCCAAGTCAGCCATATTGCATGGGGGACATTGTGCTGGTTGTCTTGTATAGGTGAATTCCAAGTCAGCCATATTGCATGGGGGACATTGTGCTGGTGGCCATGTCCTATAGGTGACTTCCAAGTGAGCCATATTGCATGGGGGACATTGTGCTGGTTGTATTGTATAGGTGACTTCCAAGTCAGCCATATTGCATGGGGGACATTGTGCTGGTTGCCATGTTGTATAGGTGACTTCCAAGTCAGCCATATTGCATGGGGGACATTGTGCTGGTGGCCATGTTCTATAGGTGACTTCCAAGTCAGCCATATTGCATGGGGGACATTGTGCTGGTTGTGTTGTATAGGTGACTTCCAAGTCAGCCATATTGCATGGGGGACATTGTGCTGGTTGTATTGTATAGGTGACTTCCAAGTCAGCCATATTGCATGGGGGACATTGTGCTGGTTGTATTGTATAGGTGACTTCCAAGTCAGCCATATTGCATGGGGGACATTGTGCTGGTTGTCTTGTATAGGTGACTTCCAAGTCAGCCATATTGCTTGGTGGACATTGTGCTGGTTGCCATTTTCTATAGGTGACTTCCAATTCAGCCATATTGCATGGGGGACATTGTGCTGGTTGTATGTATAGGTGACTTCCAAGTCAGCCATATTGCATGGGGGACATTGTGCTGGTTGCCATGTCCTATAGGTGACTTCCAAGTCAGCCATATTGCATGGGGGACATTGTGCTGGTTGTCTTGTATAGGTGACTTCCAAGTCAGCCATATTGCTTGGGGGACATTGTGCTGGTTGCCATGTTCTATAGGTGACTTCCAAGTCAGCCATATTGCTTGGGGGACATTGTGCTGGTGGCCATGTTCTATAGGTGACTTCCAAGTCAGCCATATTGCTTGGGGGACATTGTGCTGGTTGCCATGTTGTAAAGGTGACTTCCAAGTCAGCCATATTGCATGGGGGACATTGTGCTGGTGGCCATGTTCTATAGGTGACTTCCAAGTCAGCCATATAGCATGTGGGACATTGTACTGGTTGTCTTGTATAGGTGACTTCCAAGTCAGCCATATTGCATGGGGGACATTGTGCTGGTGGCCATGTTCTATAGGTGACTTCCAAGTCAGCCATATTGCTTGGGGGACATTGTGCTGGTTGTATTGTATAGGTGACTTCCAAGTCAGCCATATTGCATGGGGGACATTGTGCTGGTTGCAATGTTGTATAGGTGACTTCCAAGTGAGCCATATTGCTTGTGGGACATTGTGCTGGTTGTGTTGTATAGGTGACTTCCAAGTCAGCCATATTGCATGGGGGACATTGTGCTGGTTGTCTTGTATAGGTGACTTCCAAGTCAGCCGTGTTGCATGGGGGACATTGTGCTGGTGGCCATGTTGTATAGGTGACTTCCAAGTCAGCCATATTGCTTGGGGGACATTGTGCTGGTGGCCATGTTCTATAGGTGACTTCCAAGTCAGCCATATTGCATGGGGGACATTGTGCTGGTTGCCATGTTGTATTGGTGACTTACAAGTCAGCCATATTGCATCGGGGACATTGTGCTGGTTGCCATGTCCTATAGGTGACTTCCAAGTCAGCCATATTGCATGGGGGAAATTGTGCTGGTTGTCTTGTATAGGTGACTTTTAAGTCAGCCATATTGCTTGGGGGACATTGTGCTGGTTGCCATGTTCTATAGGTGACTTCCAAGTCAGCCATATTGCTTGGGGGACATTGTGCTGGTTGCCATGTTGTATAGGTGACTTCCAAGTCAGCCATATTGCTTGGAGGACATTGTGCTGGTTGCCATGTTGTATAGGTGACTTCCAAGTCAGCCATATTGCATGGGGGACATTGTGCTGGTGGCCATGTTCTATAGGTGACTTCCAAGTCAGCCATATTGCATGGGGGACATTGTGCTGGTTGTCTTGTATAGGTGACTTCCAAGTCAGCCATATTGCTTGGGGGACATTGTGCTGGTTGTGTTGTATAGGTGACTTCCAAATCAGCCATATTGCATGGGGGACATTGTGCTGGTTGTATTGTATAGGTGACTTCCAAGTCAGCCATATTGCATGGGGGACATTGTGCTGGTGGCCATGTCCTATAGATGACTTCCAAGTGAGCCATATTGCATGGGGGACATTGTGCTGGTTGTCTTGTATAGGTGACTTCCAAGTCAGCCATATTGCTTTCGGGACATTGTGCTGGTTGTATTGTAAAGGTGACTTCCAAGTCAGCCATATTGCATGGGGGACATTGTGCTGGTTGCCATGTTGTATAGGTGACTTCCAAGTCAGCCATATTGCATGGGGGACATTGTGCTGGTGGCCATGTTCTATAGGTGACTTCCAAGTCAGCCATATTGCATTTGGGACATTGTGCTGGTTGTCTTGTATAGGTGACTTCCAAGTCAGCCATATTGCATGGGAGACATTGTGCTGGTTGTGTTGTATAGGTGACTTCCAAGTCAGCCATATTGCATGGGGGACATTGTGCTGGTTGTATTGTATAGGTGACTTCCAAGTCAGCCATATTGCATGGGGGACATTGTGCTGGTTGTATTGTATAGGTGACTTCCAAGTCAGCCATATTGCATGGGGGACATTGTGCTGGTGGCCATGTCCTATAGGTGACTTCCAAGTCAGCCATATTGCATGGGGGACATTGTGCTGGTTGTCTTGTATAGGTGACTTCCAAGTCAGCCATATTGCTTGGGGGACATTGTGCTGGTTGTATTGTATAGGTGACTTCCAAGTCAGCCATATTGCATGGGGGACATTGTGCTGGTTGCCATGTTGTATAGGTGACTTCCAAGTCAGCCATATTGCATGGGGGACATTGTGCTGGTGGCCATGTTCTATAGGTGACTTCCAAGTCAGCCATATTGCATTTGGGACATTGTGCTGGTTGTCTTGTATAGGTGACTTCCAAGTCAGCCATATTGCTTGGGGGACATTGTGCTGGTTGCCATGTCCTATAGGTGACTTCCAAGTCAGCCATATTGCATGGGGAACATTGTGCTGGTTGTCTTGTATAGGTGACTTCCAAGTCAGCCATATTGCATGGGGGACATTGTGCTGGTTGCCATGTTGTATAGGTGACTTCAAGTCAGCCATATTGCATGGGGGACATTGTGCTGGTTGCCATGTTGTAGAGGTGACTTCCAAGTGAGCCATATTGCTTGGGGGACATTGTGCTGGTTGTGTTGTATAGGTGACTTACAAGTCAGCCATATTGCATGGGGGACATTGTGCTGGTGGCCATGTTGTATAGGTGACTTCCAAGTCAGCCATATTGCTTGGGGGACATTGTGCTGGTGGCCATGTTCTATAGGTGACTTCCAAGTCAGCCATATTGCATGGGGGACATTGTGCTGGTTGCCATGTTGTATAGGTGACTTACAAGTCAGCCATATTGCATGGGGGACATTGTGCTGGTTGCCATGTCCTATAGGTGACTTCCAAGTCAGCCATATTGCATGGGGGAAATTGTGCTGGTTGTCTTGTATAGGTGACTTTTAAGTCAGCCATATTGCTTGGGGGACATTGTGCTGGTTGCCATGTTCTATAGGTGACTTCCAAGTCAGCCATATTGCTTGGGGGACATTGTGCTGGTTGCCATGTTGTATAGGTGACTTCCAAGTCAGCCATATTGCTTGGAGGACATTATGCTGGTTGCCATGTTGTATAGGTGACTTCCAAGTCAGCCATATTGCATGGGGGACATTGTGCTGGTGGCCATGTTCTATAGGTGACTTCCAAGTCAGCCATATTGCATGGGGGACATTGTGCTGTTTGTATTGTATAGGTGACTTCCAAGTCAGCCATATTGCATGGGGGACATTGTGCTGGTGGCCATGTCCTATAGGTGACTTCCAAGTGAGCCATATTGCATGGGGGACATTGTGCTGGTTGTCTTGTATAGGTGACTTCCAAGTCAGCCATATTGCTTTCGGGACATTGTGCTGGTTGTATTGTATAGGTGACTTCCAAGTCAGCCATATTGCATGGGGGACATTGTGCTGGTTGCCATGTTGTATAGGTGACTTCCAAGTCAGCCATATTGCATGGGGGGCATTGTGCTGGTGGCCATGTTCTATAGGTGACTTCCAAGTCAGCCATATTGCATTTGGGACATTGTGCTGGTTGTCTTGCATAGGTGACTTCCAAGTCAGCCATATTGCATGGGAGACATTGTGCTGGTTGTGTTGTATAGGTGACTTCCAAGTCAGCCATATTGCATGGGGGACATTGTGCTGGTTGTATTGTATAGGTGACTTCCAAGTCAGCCATATTGCATGGGGGACATTGTGCTGGTTGTATTGTATAGGTGACTTCCAAGTCAGCCATATTGCATGGGGGACATTGTGCTGGTGGCCATGTCCTATAGGTGACTTCCAAGTCAGCCATATTGCATGGGGGACATTGTGCTGGTTGTCTTGTATAGGTGACTTCCAAGTCAGCCATATTGCTTGGGGGACATTGTGCTGGTTGTATTGTATAGGTGACTTCCAAGTCAGCCATATTGCATGGGGGACATTGTGCTGGTTGCCATGTTGTATAGGTGACTTCCAAGTCAGCCATATTGCATGGGGGACATTGTGCTGGTGGCCATGTTCTATAGGTGACTTCCAAGTCAGCCATATTGCATTTGGGACATTGTGCTGGTTGTCTTGTATAGGTGACTTCCAAGTCAGCCATATTGCTTGGGGGACATTGTGCTGGTTGCCATGTCCTATAGGTGACTTCCAAGTCAGCCATATTGCATGGGGAACATTGTGCTGGTTGTCTTGTATAGGTGACTTCCAAGTCAGCCATATTGCATGGGGGACATTGTGCTGGTTGCCATGTTGTATAGGTGACTTCCAAGTCAGCCATATTGCATGGGGGACATTGTGCTGGTTGCCATGTTGTAGAGGTGACTTCCAAGTGAGCCATATTGCTTGGGGGACATTGTGCTGGTTGTGTTGTATAGGTGACTTACAAGTCAGCCATATTGCATGGGGGACATTGTGCTGGTGGCCATGTTGTATAGGTGCCTTCCAAGTCAGCCATATTGCTTGGGGGACATTGTGCTGGTGGCCATGTACAATAGGTTACTTCCAAGTCAGCCATATTGCATGGGCGACATTGTGCTGGTTGCCATGTTGTATAGGTGACTTACAAGTCAGCCATATTGCATGGGGGACATTGTGCTGGTTGCCATGTCCTATAGGTGACTTCCAAGTCAGCCATATTGCATGGGGGAAATTGTGCTGGTTGTCTTGTATAGGTGACTTTTAAGTCAGCCATATTGCTTGGGGGACATTGTGCTGGTTGCCATGTTCTATAGGTGACTTCCAAGTCAGCCATATTGCTTGGGGGACATTGTGCTGGTTGCCATGTTGTATAGGTGACTTCCAAGTCAGCCATATTGCTTGGAGGACATTGTGCTGGTTGCCATGTTGTATAGGTGACTTCCAAGTCAGCCATATTGCATGGGGGACATTGTGCTGGTGGCCATGTTCTATAGGTGACTTCCAAGTCAGCCATATTGCATGGGGGACATTGTGCTGGTTGTCTTGTATAGGTGACTTCCAAGTCAGCCATATTGCATGGGGGACATTGTGCTGTTTGTATTGTATAGGTGACTTCCAAGTCAGCCATATTGCATGGGGGACATTGTGCTGGTGGCCATGTCCTATAGGTGACTTCCAAGTGAGCCATATTGCATGGGGGACATTGTGCTGGTTGTCTTGTATAGGTGACTTCCAAGTCAGCCATATTGCTTTCGGGACATTGTGCTGGTTGTATTGTATAGGTGACTTCCAAGTCAGCCATATTGCATGGGGGACATTGTGCTGGTTGCCATGTTGTATAGGTTACTTCCAAGTCAGCCATATTGCATGGGGGACATTGTGCTGGTTGTGTTGTATAGGTGACTTCCAAGTCAGCCATATTGCATGGGGGACATTGTGCTGGTTGTATTGTATAGGTGACTTCCAAGTCAGCCATATTGCATGGGGGACATTGTGCTGGTTGTATTGTATAGGTAACTTCCAAGTCAGCCATATTGCATGGGGGACATTGTGCTGGTTGTCTTGTATAGGTGACATCCAAGTCAGCCATATTGCTTTGGGGACATTGTGCTGGTTGCCATTTTCTATAGGTGACTTCCAATTCAGCCATATTGCATGGGGGACATTGTGCTGGTTTTATTGTATAGGTGACTTCCAAGTCAGCCATATTGCATGGGAGACATTGTGCTGGTTGTATGTATAGGTGACTTCCAAGTCAGCCATATTGCATGGGGGACATTGTGCTGGTTGCCATGTCCTATAGGTGACTTCCAAGTCAGCCATATTGCATGGGGGACATTGTGCTGGTTGTCTTGTATAGGTGAATTCCAAGTCAGCCATATTGCTTGGGGGACATTGTGCTGGTTGTGTTGTATAGGTGACTTCCAAATCAGCCATATTGCATGGGGGACATTGTGCTGGTTGTATTGTATAGGTGACTTCCAAGTCAGCCATATTGCATGGGGGACATTGTGCTGGTGGCCATGTCCTATAGGTGACTTCCAAGTGAGCCATATTGCATGGGGGACATTGTGCTGGTTGTCTTGTATAGGTGACTTCCAAGTCAGCCATATTGCTTTTGGGACATTGTGCTGGATGTATTGTATAGGTGACTTCCAAGTCAGCCATATTGCATGGGGGACATTGTGCTGGTTGCCATGTTGTATAGGTGACTTCCAAGTCAGCCATATTGCATGGGGGACATTGTGCTGGTGGCCATGTTCTATAGGTGACTTCCAAGTCAGCCATATTGCATGGGGGACATTGTGCTGGTTGTGTTGTATAGGTGACTTCCAAGTCAGCCATATTGCATGGGGGACATTGTGCTGGTTGTATTGTATAGGTGACTTCCAAGTCAGCCATATTGCATGGGGGACATTGTGCTGGTTGTATTGTATAGGTGACTTCCAAGTCAGCCATATTGCATGGGGGACATTGTGCTGGTTGTCTTGTATAGGTGACTTCCAAGTCAGCCATATTGCTTGGTGGACATTGTGCTGGTTGCCATTTTCTATAGGTGACTTCCAATTCAGCCATATTGCATGGGGGACATTGTGCTGGTTGTATTGTATAGGTGACTTCCAAGTCAGCCATATTGCATGGGGGACATTGTGCTGGTTGTATGTATAGGTGACTTCCAAGTCAGCCATATTGCATGGGGGACATTGTGCTGGTTGCCATGTCCTATAGGTGACTTCCAAGTCAGCCATATTGCATGGGGGACATTGTGCTGGTTGTCTTGTATAGGTGACTTCCAAGTCAGCCATATTGCTTGGGGGACATTGTGCTGGTTGCCATGTTCTATAGGTGACTTCCAAGTCAGCCATATTGCTTGGGGGACATTGTGCTGGTTGCCATGTTGTAAAGGTGACTTCCAAGTCAGCCATATTGCATGGGGGACATTGTGCTGGTGGCCATGTTCTATAGGTGACTTCCAAGTCAGCCATATTGCATGGGGGACATTGTGCTGGTTGTCTTGTATAGGTGACTTCCAAGTCAGCCATATTGCATGGGGGACATTGTGCTGGTGGCCATGTTCTATAGGTGACTTCCAAGTCAGCCATATTGCTTGGGGGACATTGTGCTGGTTGTATTGTATAGGTGACTTCCAAGTCAGCCATATTGCTTGGGGGACATTGTGCTGGTTGTATTGTATAGGTGACTTCCAAGTCAGCCATATTGCATGGGGGACATTGTGCTGGTTGCAATGTTGTATAGGTGACTTCCAAGTGAGCCATATTGCTTGGGGGACATTGTGCTGGTTGTGTTGTATAGGTGACTTTTAAGTCAGCCATATTGCTTTGGGGACATTGTGCTGGTTGCCATGTTCTATAGGTGACTTCCAAGTCAGCCATATTGCTTGGGGGACATTGTGCTGGTTGCCATGTTGTATAGGTGACTTCCAAGTCAGCCATATTGCTTGGAGGACATTGTGCTGGTTGCCATGTTGTATAGGTGACTTCCAAGTCAGCCATATTGCATGGGGGACATTGTGCTGGTGGCCATGTTCTATAGGTGACTTCCAAGTCAGCCATATTGCATGGGGGACATTGTGCTGGTTGTCTTGTATAGGTGACTTCGAAGTCAGCCATATTGCATGGGGGACATTGTGCTGGTTGTCTTGTATAGGTGACTTCCAAGTCAGCCATATTGCTTGGGGGACATTGTGCTGGTTGTATTGTATAGGTGACTTCCAAGTCAGCCATATTGCATGGGGGACATTGTGCTGGTTGCCATGTTGTATAGGTGACTTCCAAGTCAGCCATATTGCATGGGGGACATTGTGCTGGTGGCCATGTTCTATAGGTGACTTCCAAGTCAGCCATATTGCATTTGGGACATTGTGCTGGTTGTCTTGTATAGGTGACTTCCAAGTCAGCCATATTGCATGGGGGACATTGTGCTGGTTGTATTGTATAGGTGACTTCCAAGTCAGCCATATTGCATGGGGGACATTGTGCTGGTGGCCATGTCGTATAGGTGACTTCCAAGTCAGACATATTGCATGGGGGACATTGTGCTGGTTGTCTTGTATAGGTGACTTCCAAGTCAGCCATATTGCTTGGGGGACATTGTGCTGGTTGTATTGTATAGGTGACTTCCAAGTCAGCCATATTGCATGGGGGACATTGTGCTGGTTGCCATGTTGTATAGGTGACTTCCAAGTCAGCCATATTTCATGAGGGACTTTGTGCTGGTGGCCATGTTCTATAGGTGACTTCCAAGTCAGCCATATTGCATTTGGGACATTGTGCTGGTTGTATTGTATAGGTGACTTCCAAGTCAGCCATATTGCATGGGGGACATTGTGCTGGTTGTATTGTATAGGTGACTTCCAAGTGAGCCATATTGCTTGGGGTACATTTAGCTGGTGGCCATGTTTTATAGGTGACTTCCAAGTCAGCCATATTGCATGGGGGACATTGTGCTAGTTGCCATGTCCTATAGGTGACTTCCAAGTCAGCCATATTGCATTGGGGACATTGTGCTGGTTGTCTTGTATAGGTGACTTCCAAGTCAGCCATATTGCTTGGGGGACATTGTGCTGGTTGCCATGTTCTATAGGTGACTTCCAAGTCAGCCATATTGCTTGGGGGACATTGTGCTGGTGGCCATGTTCTATAGGTGACTTCCAAGTCAGCCATATTGCTTGGGGGACATTGTGCTGGTTGCCATGTTGTATAGGTGACTTCCAAGTCAGCCATATTGCATGGGGGACATTGTGCTGGTGGCCATGTTCTATAGGTGACTTCCAAGTCAGCCATATTGCATGGGGGACATTGTGCTGGTTGTGTTGTATAGGTGACTTCCAAGTCAGCCATATTGCATGGGGGACATTGTGCTGGTTGTATTGTATAGGTGACTTCCAAGTCAGCCATATTGCATGGGGGACATTGTGCTGGTTGTATTGTATAGGTGACTTCCAAGTCAGCCATATTGCATTTGGGACATTGTGCTGGTTGTATTGTTTAGGTGACTTCCAAGTCAGCCATATTGCATGGGGGACATTGTGCTGGTTGTATTGTATAGGTGACTTCCAAGTGAGCCATATTGCTTGGGGGACATTTAGCTGGTGGCCATGTTTTATAGGTGACTTCCAAGTCAGCCATATTGCATGGGGGACATTGTGCTGGTTGCCATGTCCTATAGGTGACTTCCAAGTCAGCCATATTGCATTGGGGACATTGTGCTGGTTGTCTTGTATAGGTGACTTCCAAGTCAGCCATATTGCTTGGGGGACATTGTGCTGGTTGCCATGTTCTATAGGTGACTTCCAAGTCAGCCATATTGCTTGGGGGACATTGTGCTGGTGGCCATGTTCTAGAGGTGACTTCCAAGTCAGCCATATTGCTTGGGGGACATTGTGCTGGTTGCCATGTTGTATAGGTGACTTCCAAGTCAGCCATATTGCATGGGGGACATTGTGCTGGTGGCCATGTTCTATAGGTGACTTCCAAGTCAGCCATATTGCTTGGGGGACATTGTGCTGGTTGTGTTGTATAGGTGACTTCCAAGTCAGCCATATTGCATGGGGGACATTGTTCTGGTTGCCATGTTGTATAGGTGACTTCCAAGTCAGCCATATTGCTTGGGGGATATTGTGCTGGTTGTGTTGTATAGGTGACTTCCAAGTCAGCCATATTGCATGGGGGACATTGTGCTGGTTGTCTTGTATAGGTGACTTCCAAGTCAGCCATATTGCATGGGGGACATTGTGCTGGTTGTGTTGTATAGGTGACTTCCAAATCAGCCATATTGCATGGGGGACATCGTGCTGGTTGTATTGTATAGGTGACTTCCAAGTCAGCCATATTGCATGGGGGACATTGTGCTGGTTGTATTGTATAGGTGACTTCCAAGTCAGCCATATTGCATGGGGGACATTGTGCTGGTGACCATGTCATATAGGTGACTTCGAAGTCAGCCATATTGCATGGGGGACATTGTGCTGGTTGTCTTGTATAGGTGACTTCCAAGTCAGCCATATTGCTTGGGGGACATTGTGCTGGTTGTATTGTATAGGTGACTTCCAAGTCAGCCATATTGCATGGGGGACATTGTGCTGGTTGCCATGTTGTATAGGTGACTTCCAAGTCAGCCATATTGCATGGGGGACATTGTGCTGGTGGCCATGTTCTATAGGTGACTTCCAAGTCAGCCATATTGCATTTGGGACATTGTGCTGGTTGTCTTGTATAGGTGACTTCCAAGTCAGCCATATTGCATGGGGGACATTGTGCTGGTTGTATTGTATAGGTGACTTCCAAGTCAGCCATATTGCATGGGGGACATTGTGCTGGTGGCCATGTCGTATAGGTGACTTCCAAGTCAGCCATATTGCATGGGGGACATTGTGCTGGTTGTCTTGTATAGGTGACTTCCAAGTCAGCCATATTGCTTGGGGGACATTGTGCTGGTTGTATTGTATAGGTGACTTCAAGTCAGCCATATTGCATGGGGGACATTGTGCTGGTTGCCATGTTGTATAGGTGACTTCCAAGTCAGCCATATTTCATGGGGGACTTTGTGCTGGTGGCCATGTTCTATAGGTGACTTCCAAGTCAGCCATATTGCATTTGGGACATTGTGCTGGTTGTATTGTATAGGTGACTTCCAAGTCAGCCATATTGCATGGGGGACATTGTGCTGGTTGTATTGTATAGGTGACTTCCAAGTGAGCCATATTGCTTGGGGTACATTTAGCTGGTGGCCATGTTTTATAGGTGACTTCCAAGTCAGCCATATTGCATGGGGGACATTGTGCTGGTTGCCATGTCCTATAGGTGACTTCCAAGTCAGCCATATTGCATTGGGGACATTGTGCTGGTTGTCTTGTATAGGTGACTTCCAAGTCACCCATATTGCTTGGGGGACATTGTGCTGGTTGCCATGTTCTATAGGTGACTTCCAAGTCAGCCATATTGCTTGGGGGACATTGTGCTGGTGGCCATGTTCTATAGGTGACTTCCAAGTCAGCCATATTGCTTGGGGGACATTGTGCTGGTTGCCATGTTGTGTAGGTGACTTCCAAGTCAGCCATATTGCATGGGGGACATTGTGCTGGTGGCCATGTTCTATAGGTGACTTCCAAGTCAGCCATATTGCATGGGGGACATTGTGCCGGTTGTGTTGTATAGGTGACTTCCAAGTCAGCCATATTGCATGGGGGACATTGTGCTGGTTGTATTGTATAGGTGACTTCCAAGTCAGCCATATTGCATGGGGGACATTGTGCTGGTTGTATTGTGTAGGTGACTTCCAAGTCAGCCATATTGCATTTGGGACATTGTGCTGGTTGTATTGTATAGGTGACTTCCAAGTCAGCCATATTGCATGGGGGACATTGTGCTGGTTGTATTGTATAGGTGACTTCCAAGTGAGCCATATTGCTTGGGGGACATTTAGCTGGTGGCCATGTTTTATAGGTGACTTCCAAGTCAGCCATATTGCATGGGGGACATTGTGCTGGTTGCCATGTCCTATAGGTGACTTCCAAGTCAGCCATATTGCATTGGGGACATTGTGCTGGTTGTCTTGTATAGGTGACTTCCAAGTCAGCCATATTGCTTGGGGGACATTGTGCTGGTTGCCATGTTCTATAGGTGACTTCCAAGTCAGCCATATTGCTTGGGGGACATTGTGCTGGTGGCCATGTTCTAGAGGTGACTTCCAAGTCAGCCATATTGCTTGGGGGACATTGTGCTGGTTGCCATGTTGTATAGGTGACTTCCAAGTCAGCCATATTGCATGGGGGACATTGTGCTGGTGGCCATGTTCTATAGGTGACTTCCAAGTCAGCCATATTGTATGGGGGAAATTGTGCTGGTTGTGTTGTATAGGTGACTTCCAAGTCAGCCATATTGCATGGGGGACATTGTGCTGGTTGTATTGTATAGGTGACTTCCAAGTCAGCCATATTGCATGGGGGACATTGTGCTGGTTGTATTGTATAGGTGACTTCCAAGTCAGCCATATTGCATGGGGGACATTGTGCTGGTTGTCTTGTATAGGTGACTTCCAAGTCAGCCATATTGCTTGGGGGACATTGTGCTGGTTGCCATTTTCTATAGGTGACTTCCAATTCAGCCATATTGCATGGGGTACATTGTGCTGGTTGTATTGTATAGGTGACTTCCAAGTCAGCCATATTGCATGGGGGACATTGTGCTGGTTGTATGTATAGGTGACTTCCAAGTCAGCCATATTGCATGGGGGACATTGTGCTGGTTGCCAGGTCCTATAGGTGACTTCCAAGTCAGCCATATTGCATGGGGGACATTGTGCTGGTTGTCTTGTATAGGTGACTTCCAAGTCAGCCATATTGCTTGGGGGACATTGTGCTGGTTGCCATGTTCTATAGGTGACTTCCAAGTCAGCCATATTGCTTGGGGGACATTGTGCTGGTGGCCATGTTCTATAGGTGACTTCCAAGTCAGCCATATTGCTTGGGGGACATTGTGCTGGTTGCCATGTTGTATAGGTGACTTCCAAGTCAGCCATATTGCATGGGGGACATTGTGCTGGTGGACATGTTCTATAGGTGACTTCCAAGTCAGCCATATTGCATGTGGGACATTGTGCTGGTTGTCTTGTATAGGTGACTTCCAAGTCAGCCATATTGCATGGGGGACATTGTGCTGGTGGCCATGTTCTATAGGTGACTTCTAGGTCAGCCATATTGCTTGGGGGACATTGTGCTGGTTGTATTGTATAGGTGACTTCCAAGTCAGCCATATTGCATGGGGGACATTGTGCTGGTTGCCATGTTGTATAGGTGACTTCCAAGTGAGCCATATTGCTTGGGGGACATTGTGATGGTTGTGTTGTATAGGTGACTTCCAAGTCAGCCATATTGCATGGGGGACATTGTGCTGGTTGTCTTGTATAGGTGACTTCCAAGTCAGCCGTGTTGCATGGGGGACATTGTGCTGGTGGCCATGTTGTATAGGTGACTTCCAAGTCAGCCATATTGCTTGGGGGACATTGTGCTGGTGGCCATGTTCTATAGGTGACTTCCAAGTCAGCCATATTGCATGGGGGACATTGTGCTGGTTGCCATGTTGTATAGGTGACTTACAAGTCAGCCATATTGCATGGGGGACATTGTGCTGGTTGCCATGTCCTATAGGTGACTTCCAAGTCAGCCATATTGCATGGGGGAAATTGTGCTGGTTGTCTTGTATAGGTGACTTTTAAGTCAGCCATATTGCTTGGGGGACATTGTGCTGGTTGCCATGTTCTATAGGTGACTTCCAAGTCAGCCATATTGCTTGGGGGACATTGTGCTGGTTGCCATGTTGTATAGGTGACTTCCAAGTCAGCCATATTGCTTGGAGGACATTGTGCTGGTTGCCATGTTGTATAAGTGACTTCCAAGTCAGCCATATTGCATGGGGGACATTGTGCTGGTGGCCATGTTCTATAGGTGACTTCCAAGTCAGCCATATTGCATGGGGGACATTGTGCTGGTTGTCTTGTATAGGTGACTTCCAAGTCAGCCATATTGCATGGGGGACATTGTGCTGGTTGTGTTGTATAGGTGACTTCCCAATCAGCCATATTGCATGGGGTACATTGTGCTGGTTGTATTGTATAGGTGACTTCCAAGTCAGCCATATTGCATGGGGGACATTGTGCTGGTGGCCATGTCCTATAGGTGACTTCCAAGTGAGCCATATTGCATGGGGGACATTGTGCTGGTTGTCTTGTATAGGTGACTTCCAAGTCAGCCATATTGCTTTCGGGACATTGTGCTGGTTGTATTGTATAGGTGACTTCCAAGTCAGCCATATTGCATGGGGGACATTGTGCTGGTTGCCATGTTGTATAGGTGACTTCCAAGTCAGCCATATTGCATGGGGGACATTGTGCTGGTGGCCATGTTCTATAGGTGACTTCCAAGTCAGCCATATTGCATTTGGGACATTGTGCTGGTTGTCTTGTATAGGTGACTTCCAAGTCAGCCATATTGCATGGGAGACATTGTGCTGGTTGTGTTGTATAGGTGACTTCCAAGTCAGCCATATTGCATGGGGGACATTGTGCTGGTTGTATTGTATAGGTGACTTCCAAGTCAGCCATATTGCATGGGGGACATTGTGCTGGTTGTATTGTATAGGTGACTTCCAAGTCAGCCATATTGCATGGGGGACATTGTGCTGGTGGCCATGTCCTATAGGTGACTTCCAAGTCAGCCATATTGTATGGGGGACATTGTGCTGGTTGTCTTGTATAGGTGACTTCCAAGTCAGCCATATTGCTTGGGGGACATTGTGCTGGTTGTATTGTATAGGTGACTTCCAAGTCAGCCATATTGCATGGGGGACATTGTGCTGGTTGCCATGTTGTATAGGTGACTTCCAAGTCAGCCATATTGCATGGGGGACATTGTGCTGGTGGCCATGTTCTATAGGTGACTTCCAAGTCAGCCATATTGCATTTGGGACATTGTGCTGGTTGTCTTGTATAGGTGACTTCCAAGTCAGCCATATTGCTTGGGGGACATTGTGCTGGTTGCCATGTCCTATAGGTGACTTCCAAGTCAGCCATATTGCATGGGGAACATTGTGCTGGTTGTCTTGTATAGGTGACTTCCAAGTCAGCCATATTGCATGGGGGACATTGTGCTGGTTGCCATGTTGTATAGGTGACTTCCAAGTCAGCCATATTGCATGGGGGACATTGTGCTGGTTGCCATGTTGTAGAGGTGACTTCCAAGTGAGCCATATTGCTTGGGGGACATTGTGCTGGTTGTGTTGTATAGGTGACTTACAAGTCAGCCATATTGCATGGGGGACATTGTGCTGGTTGTCTTGTATAGGTGACTTCCAAGTCAGCCGTGTTGCATGGGGGACATTGTGCTGGTGGCCATGTTCTATAGGTGACTTCCAAGTCAGCCATATTGCATGGGGGACATTGTGCTGGTTGCCATGTTGTATAGGTGACTTCCAAGTCAGCCATATTGCTTGGGGGACATTGTGCTGGTTGCCATGTCCTATAGGTGACTTCCAAGTCAGCCATATTGCATGGGGGACATTGTGCTGGTTGTGTTGTATAGGTGACTTCCAAATCAGCCATATTGCATGGGGGACATTGTGCTGGTTGTATTGTATAGGTGACTTCCAAGTCAGCCATATTGCATGGGGGACATTGTGCTGGTTGTATTGTATAGGTGACTTCCAAGTCAGCCATATTGCATGGGGGACATTGTGCTGGTTGTCTTGTATAGGTGACTTCCAAGTCAGCCATATTGCTTGGGGGACATTGTGCTGGTTGCCATTTTCTATAGGTGACTTCCAATTCAGCCATATTGCATGGGGGACATTGTGCTGGTTGTATTGTATAGGTGACTTCCAAGTCAGCCATATTGCATGGGGGACATTGTGCTGGTTGTATGTATAGGTGACTTCCAAGTCAGCCATATTGCATGGGGGACATTGTGCTGGTTGCCATGTCCTATAGGTGACTTCCAAGTCAGCCATATTGCATGGGGGACATTGTGCTGGTTGTCTTGTATAGGTGACTTCCAAGTCAGCCATATTGCATGGGGGACATTGTGCTGGTGGCCATGTTCTATAGGTGACTTCCAAGTCAGCCATATTGCATGGGGGACATTGTGCTGGTTGTCTTGTATAGGTGACTTCCAAGTCAGCCATATTGCATGGGGGACATTGTGCTGGTTGTGTTGTATAGGTGACTTCCCAATCAGCCATATTGCATGGGGTACATTGTGCTGGTTGTATTGTATAGGTGACTTCCAAGTCAGCCATATTGCATGGGGGACATTGTGCTGGTGGCCATGTCCTATAGGTGACTTCCAAGTGAGCCATATTGCATGGGGGACATTGTGCTGGTTGTCTTGTATAGGTGACTTCCAAGTCAGCCATATTGCTTTCGGGACATTGTGCTGGTTGTATTGTATAGGTGACTTCCAAGTCAGCCATATTGCATGGGGGACATTGTGCTGGTTGCCATGTTGTATAGGTGACTTCCAAGTCAGCCATATTGCATGGGGGACATTGTGCTGGTGGCCATGTTCTATAGGTGACTTCCAAGTCAGCCATATTGCATTTGGGACATTGTGCTGGTTGTCTTGTATAGGTGACTTCCAAGTCAGCCATATTGCATGGGAGACATTGTGCTGGTTGTGTTGTATAGGTGACTTCCAAGTCAGCCATATTGCATGGGGGACATTGTGCTGGTTGTATTGTATAGGTGACTTCCAAGTCAGCCATATTGCATGGGGGACATTGTGCTGGTTGTATTGTATAGGTGACTTCCAAGTCAGCCATATTGCATGGGGGACATTGTGCTGGTGGCCATGTCCTATAGGTGACTTCCAAGTCAGCCATATTGTATGGGGGACATTGTGCTGGTTGTCTTGTATAGGTGACTTCCAAGTCAGCCATATTGCTTGGGGGACATTGTGCTGGTTGTATTGTATAGGTGACTTCCAAGTCAGCCATATTGCATGGGGGACATTGTGCTGGTTGCCATGTTGTATAGGTGACTTCCAAGTCAGCCATATTGCATGGGGGACATTGTGCTGGTGGCCATGTTCTATAGGTGACTTCCAAGTCAGCCATATTGCATTTGGGACATTGTGCTGGTTGTCTTGTATAGGTGACTTCCAAGTCAGCCATATTGCTTGGGGGACATTGTGCTGGTTGCCATGTCCTATAGGTGACTTCCAAGTCAGCCATATTGCATGGGGAACATTGTGCTGGTTGTCTTGTATAGGTGACTTCCAAGTCAGCCATATTGCATGGGGGACATTGTGCTGGTTGCCATGTTGTATAGGTGACTTCCAAGTCAGCCATATTGCATGGGGGACATTGTGCTGGTTGCCATGTTGTAGAGGTGACTTCCAAGTGAGCCATATTGCTTGGGGGACATTGTGCTGGTTGTGTTGTATAGGTGACTTACAAGTCAGCCATATTGCATGGGGGACATTGTGCTGGTTGTCTTGTATAGGTGACTTCCAAGTCAGCCGTGTTGCATGGGGGACATTGTGCTGGTGGCCATGTTCTATAGGTGACTTCCAAGTCAGCCATATTGCATGGGGGACATTGTGCTGGTTGCCATGTTGTATAGGTGACTTCCAAGTCAGCCATATTGCTTGGGGGACATTGTGCTGGTTGCCATGTCCTATAGGTGACTTCCAAGTCAGCCATATTGCATGGGGGACATTGTGCTGGTTGTGTTGTATAGGTGACTTCCAAATCAGCCATATTGCATGGGGGACATTGTGCTGGTTGTATTGTATAGGTGACTTCCAAGTCAGCCATATTGCATGGGGGACATTGTGCTGGTTGTATTGTATAGGTGACTTCCAAGTCAGCCATATTGCATGGGGGACATTGTGCTGGTTGTCTTGTATAGGTGACTTCCAAGTCAGCCATATTGCTTGGGGGACATTGTGCTGGTTGCCATTTTCTATAGGTGACTTCCAATTCAGCCATATTGCATGGGGGACATTGTGCTGGTTGTATTGTATAGGTGACTTCCAAGTCAGCCATATTGCATGGGGGACATTGTGCTGGTTGTATGTATAGGTGACTTCCAAGTCAGCCATATTGCATGGGGGACATTGTGCTGGTTGCCATGTCCTATAGGTGACTTCCAAGTCAGCCATATTGCATGGGGGACATTGTGCTGGTTGTCTTGTATAGGTGACTTCCAAGTCAGCCATATTGCTTGGGGGACATTGTGCTGGTTGCCATGTTCTATAGGTGACTTCCAAGTCAGCCATATTGCTTGGGGTACATTGTGCTGGTGGCCATGTTCTATAGGTGACTTCCAAGTCAGCCATATTGCTTGGGGGACATTGTGCTGGTTGCCATGTTGTATAGGTGACTTCCAAGTCAGCCATATTGCATGGGGGACATTGTGCTGGTGGCCATGTTCTATAGGTGACTTCCAAGTCAGCCATATTGCATGGGGGACATTGTGCTGGTTGTCTTGTATAGGTGACTTCCAAGTCAGCTATATTGCATGGGGGACATTGTGCTGGTGGCCATGTTCTATAGGTGACTTCCAAGTCAGCCATATTGCTTGGGGGACATTGTGCTGGTTGTATTGTATAGGTGACTTCCAAGTCAGCCATATTGCATGGGGGACTTTGTGCTGGTTGCCATGTTGTATAGGTGACTTCCAAGTGAGCCATATTGCTTGGGGGACATTGTGCTGGTTGTGTTGTATAGGTGACTTCCAAGTCAGCCATATTGCATGGGGGACATTGTGCTGGTTGTATTGTATAGGTGACTTCCAAGTCAGCCATATTGCATGGGGGACATTGTGCTGGTTGTCTTGTATAGGTGACTTCCAAGTCAGCCATATTGCTTGGGGGACATTGTGCTGGTTGCCATTTTCTATAGGTGACTTCCAATTCAGCCATATTGCATGGGGGACATTGTGCTGGTTGTATTGTATAGGTGACTTCCAAGTCAGCCATATTGCATGGGGGACATTGTGCTGGTTGTATGTATAGGTGACTTCCAAGTCAGCCATATTGCATGGGGGACATTGTGCTGGTTGCCATGTCCTATAGGTGACTTCCAAGTCAGCCATATTGCATGGGGGACATTGTGCTGGTTGTCTTGTATAGGTGACTTCCAAGTCAGCCATATTGCTTGGGGGACATTGTGCTGGTTGCCATGTTCTATAGGTGACTTCCAAGTCAGCCATATTGCTTGGGGGACATTGTGCTGGTGGCCATGTTCTATAGGTGACTTCCAAGTCAGCCATATTGCTTGGGGGACATTGTGCTGGTTGCCATGTTGTATAGGTGACTTCCAAGTCAGCCATATTGCATGGGGGACATTGTGCTGGTGGCCATGTTCTATAGGTGACTTCCAAGTCAGCCATATTGCATGGGGGACATTGTGCTGGTTGTCTTGTATAGGTGACTTCCAAGTCAGCTATATTGCATGGGGGACATTGTGCTGGTGGCCATGTTCTATAGGTGAATTCCAAGTCAGCCATATTGCTTGGGGGACATTGTGCTGGTTGTATTGTATAGGTGACTTCCAAGTCAGCCATATTGCATGGGGGACATTGTGCTGGTTGCCATGTTGTATAGGTGACTTCCAAGTGAGCCATATTGCTTGGGGGACATTGTGCTGGTTGTGTTGTATAGGTGACTTCCAAGTCAGCCATATTGCATGGGGGACATTGTGCTGGTTGTCTTGTATAGGTGACTTCCAAGTCAGCCGTGTTGCATGGGGGACATTGTGCTGGTGGCCATGTTGTATAGGTGACTTCCAAGTCAGCCATATTGCTTGGGGGACATTGTGCTGGTGGCCATGTTCTATAGGTGACTTCCAAGTCAGCCATATTGCATGGGGGACATTGTGCTGGTTGCCATGTTGTATAGGTGACTTACAAGTCAGCCATATTGCATGGGGGACATTGTGCTGGTTGCCATGTCCTATAGGTGACTTCCAAGTCAGCCATATTGCATGGGGGAAATTGTGCTGGTTGTCTTGTATAGGTGACTTTTAAGTCAGCCATATTGCTTGGGGGACATTGTGCTGGTTGCCATGTTCTCTAGGTGACTTCCAAGTCAGCCATATTGCTTGGGGGACATTGTGCTGGTTGCCATGTTGTATAGGTGACTTCCAAGTCAGCCATATTGCTTGGAGGACATTGTGCTGGTTGCCATGTTGTATAGGTGACTTCCAAGTCAGCCATATTGCATGGGGGACATTGTGCTGGTGGCCATGTTCTATAGGTGACTTCCAAGTCAGCCATATTGCATGGGGGACATTGTGCTGGTTGTCTTGTATAGGTGACTTCCAAGTCAGCCATATTGCATGGGGGACATTGTGCTGGTTGTGTTGTATAGGTGACTTCCCAATCAGCCATATTGCATGGGCGACATTGTGCTGGTTGTATTGTATAGGTGACTTCCAAGTCAGCCATATTGCATGGGGGACATTGTGCTGGTGGCCATGTCCTATAGGTGACTTCCAAGTGAGCAATATTGCATGGGGGACATTGTGCTGGTTGTCTTGTATAGGTGACTTCCAAGTCAGCCATATTGCTTTCGGGACATTGTGCTGGTTGTATTGTATAGGTGACTTCCAAGTCAGCCATATTGCATGGGGGACATTGTGCTGGTTGCCATGTTGTATAGGTGACTTCCAAGTCAGCCATATTGCATGGGGGACATTGTGCTGGTGGCCATGTTCTATAGGTGACTTCCAAGTCAGCCATATTGCATTTGCGAGATTGTGCTGGTTGTCTTGTATAGGTGACTTCCAAGTCAGCCATATTGCATGGGAGACATTGTGCTGGTTGTGTTGTATAGGTGACTTCCAAGTCAGCCATATTGCATGGGGGACATTGTGCTGGTTGTATTGTATAGGTGACTTCCAAGTCAGCCATATTGCATGGGGGACATTGTGCTGGTGGCCATGTCCTATAGGTGACTTCCAAGTCAGCCATATTGCATGGGGGACATTGTGCTGGTTGTCTTGTATAGGTGACTTCCAAGTCAGCCATATTGCTTGGGGGACATTGTGCTGGTTGTATTGTATAGGTGACTTCCAAGTCAGCCATATTGCATGGGGGACATTGTGCTGGTTGCCATGTTGTATAGGTGACTTCCAAGTCAGCCATATTGCATGGGGACATTGTGCTGGTGGCCGTGTTCTATAGGTGACTTCCAAGTCAGCCATATTGCATTTGGGACATTGTGCTGGTTGTCTTGTATAGGTGACTTCCAAGTCAGCCATATTGCTTGGGGGACATTGTGCTGGTTGCCATGTCCTATAGGTGACTTCCAAGTCAGCCATATTGCATGGGGAACATTGTGCTGGTTGTCTTGTATAGGTGACTTCCAAGTCAGCCATATTGCATGGGGGACATTGTGCTGGTTGCCATGTTGTATAGGTGACTTCCAAGTCAGCCATATTGCATGGGGGACATTGTGCTGGTTGCCATGTTGTAGAGGTGACTTCCAAGTGAGCCATATTGCTTGGGGGACATTGTGCTGGTTGTGTTGTATAGGTGACTTACAAGTCAGCCATATTGCATGGGGGACATTGTGCTGGTTGTCTTGTATAGGTGACTTCCAAGTCTGCCGTGTTGCATGGGGGACATTGTGCTGGTGGCCATGTTCTATAGGTGACTTCCAAGTCAGCCATATTGCATGGGGGACATTGTGCTGGTTGCCATGTTGTATAGGTGACTTCCAAGTCAGCCATATTGCTTGGGGGACATTGTGCTGGTTGTCATGTCCTATAGGTGACTTCCAAGTCAGCCATATTGCATGGGGGACATTGTGCTGGTTGTGTTGTATAGGTGACTTCCAAATCAGCCATATTGCATGGGGGGCATTGTGCTGGTTGTATTGTATAGGTGACTTCCAAGTCAGCCATATTGCATGGGGGACATTGTGCTGGTGGCCATGGCCTATAGGTGACTTCCAAGTGAGCCATATTGCATGGGGGACATTGTGCTGGTTGTCTTGTATAGGTGACTTCCAAGTCAGCCATATTGCTTGGGGGACTTTGTGCTGGTTGCCATGTTGTATAGGTGACTTCCAAGTCAGCCATATTGCATGGGGGACATTGTGCTGGTGGCCATGTCCTATAGGTGACTTCCAAGTGAGCCATATTGCATGGGGGACATTGTGCTGGTTGTCTTGTATAGGTGACTTCCAAGTCAGCCATATTGCATTTGGGACATTGTGCTGGTTGTCTTGTATAGGTGACTTCCAAGTCAGCCATATTGCATGGTGGACATTGTGCTGGTTGTGTTGTATAGGTGACTTCCAAATCAGCCATATTGCATGGGGGACATTGTGCTGGTTGTATTGTATAGGTGACTTCCAAGTCAGCCATATTGCATGGGGGATATTGTGCTGGTTGTATTGTATAGGTGACTTCCAAGTCAGCCATATTGCATGGGGGACATTGTGCTGGTGGCCATGTCCTATAGGTGACTTCCAAGTCAGCCATATTGCATGGGGGACATTGTGCTGGTTGTCTTGTATAGGTGACTTCCAAGTCAGCCATATTGCTTGGGGGACATTGTGCTGGTTGTATTGTATAGGTGACTTCCAAGTCAGCCATATTGCATGGGGGACATTGTGCTGGTTGTCATGTTGTATAGGTGACTTCCAAGTCAGCCATATTGCATGGGGGACATTGTGCTGGTGGCCATGTTCTATAGGTGACTTCCAAGTCAGCCATATTGCATTTGGGACATTGTGCTGGTTGTCTTGTATAGGTGACTTCCAAGTCAGCCATATTGCTTGGGGGACATTGTGCTGGTTGCCATGTCCTATAGGTGACTTCCAAGTCAGCCATATTGCATGGGGGACATTGTGCTGGTTGTCTTGTATAGGTGACTTCCAAGTCAGCCATATTGCATGGGGGACATTGTGCTGGTTGCCATGTTGTATAGGTGACTTCCAAGTCAGCCATATTGCATGGGGGACATTGTGCTGGTTTCCATGTGGTATAGGTGACTTCCAAGTGAGCCATATTGCTTGGGGGACATTGTGCTGGTTGTGTTGTAAAGGTGACTTCCAAGTCAGCCATATTGCATTGGGGACATTGCGCTGGTTGTCTTGTATAGGTGACTTCCAAGTCAGCTATATTGCTTGGGGGACATTGTGCTGGTTGCCATGTTCTATAGGTGACTTCCAAGTGAGCCATATTGCTTGGGGGACATTGTGCTGGTTGCCATGTTGTATAGGTGACTTCCAAGTCAGCCATATTGCATGGGGGACATTGTGCTGGTGGCCATGTTCTATAGGTGACTTCCAAGTCAGCCATATTGCATGGGGGACATTGTGCTGGTTGTCTTGTATAGGTGACTTCCAAGGCAGCCATATTGCATGGGGGACATTGTGCTGGTTGTGTTGTATAGGTGACTTCCAAGTCAGCCATATTGCATGGGGGACATTGTGCTGGTTGTGTTGTATAGGTGACTTCCAAGTCAGCCATATTGCATGGGGGTCATTGTGCTGGTTGTATTGTATAGGTGACTTCCAAGTCAGCCATATTGCATGGGGGACATTGTGCTGGTTGTATTGTATAGGTGACTTCCAAGTGAGCCATATTGCTTGGGGGACATTGTGCTGGTGGCCATGTTCAATAGGTGACTTCCAAGTCAGCCATATTGCATGGGGGGCATTTTGCTGGTTGCCATGTCCTATAGGTGACTTCCAAGTCAGCCATATTGCATGGGGGACATTGTGCTGGTGGACATGTTGTAAAGGTGACTTCCAAGTCAGCCATATTGCATGGGGGACATTGTGCTGGTTGCCATGTTGTATAGGTGACTTCCAAGTCAGCCATATTGCATGGGGGACATTGTGCTGGTTGCCATGTTGTATAGGTGACTTACAAGTCAGCCATATTGCATGGGGGACATTGTGCTGGTTGCCATGTCCTATAGGTGACTTCCAAGTCAGCCATATTGCATGGGGGAAATTGTGCTGGTTGTCTTGTATAGGTGACTTTTAAGTCAGCAATATTGCTTGGGGGACATTGTGCTGGTTGCCATGTTCTATAGGTGACTTGCAAGTCAGCCATATTGCTTGGGGGACATTGTGCTGGTTGCCATGTTGTATAGGTGACTTCCAAGTCAGCCATATTGCTTGGGGGACATTGTGCTGGTTGCCATGTTGTATAGGTGACTTCCAAGTCAGCCATATTGCATGGGGGACATTGTGCTGGTGGCCATGTTCTATAGGTGACTTCCAAGTCAGCCATATTGCATGGGGGACATTGTGCTGGTTGTCTTGTATAGGTGACTTCCAAGTCAGCCATATTGCATGGGGGACATTGTGCTGGTTGTGTTGTATAGGTGACTTCCAAATCAGCCATATTGCATGGGGGACATTGTGCTGGTTGTATTGTATAGGTGACTTCCAAGTCAGCCATATTGCATGGGGGACATTGTGCTGTTTGTATTGTATAGGTGACTTCCAAGTCAGCCATATTGCATGGGGGACATTGTGCTGGTGGCCATGTCCTATAGGTGACTTCCAAGTCAGCCATATTGCATGGGGGACATTGTGCTGGTTGTCTTGTATAGGTGACTTCCAAATCAGCCATATTGCTTGGGGGACATTGTGCTGGTTGTATTGTATAGGTGACTTCCAAGTCAGCCATATTGCATGGGGGACATTGTGCTGGTTGCCATGTTGTATAGGTGACTTCAAAGTCAGCCATATTGCATGGGGGACATTGTGCTGGTGGCCATGTTCTATAGGTGACTTCCAAGTCAGCCATATTGCATTTGGGACATTGTGCTGGTTGTCTTGTATAGGTGACTTCCAAGTCAGCCATATTGCATGGGGGACATTGTGCTGGTTGTATTGTATAGGTGACTTCCAAGTCAGCCATATTGCATGGGGGACATTGTGCTGGTTGCCATGTTGTATAGGTGACTTCCAAGTCAGCCATATTGCATGGGGGACATTGTGCTGGTGGCCATGTTCTATAGGTGACTTCCAAGTCAGCCATATTGCATGGGGGACATTGTGCTGGTTGTCTTGTATAGGTGACTTCCAAGTCAGCCATATTGCATGGGGGACATTGTGCTGGTTGTGTTGTATAGGTGACTTCCAAATCAGCCATATTGCATGGGGGACATTGTTCTGGTTGTATTGTATAGGTGACTTCCAAGTCAGGCATATTGCATGGGGGACATTGTGCTGGTTGTATTGTATAGGTGACTTCCAAGTCAGCCATATTGCATGGGGGACATTGTGCTGGTGGCCATGTCCTATAGGTGACTTCCAAGTCAGCCATATTGCATGGGGGACATTGTGCTGGTTGTCTTGTATAGGTGACTTCCAAGTCAGCCATATTGCATGGGGGACATTGTGCTGGTTGTATTGTATAGGTGACTTCCAAGTCAGCCATATTGCATGGGGGACATTGTGCTGGTTGCCATGTTGTATAGGTGACTTCCAAGTCAGCCATATTGCATGGGGGACATTGTGCTGGTGGCCATGTTCTATAGGTGACTTCCAAGTCAGCCATATTGCATGGGGGACATTGTGCTGGTTGTCTTGTATAGGTGACTTCCAAGTCAGCCATATTGCATGGGGGACATTGTGCTGGTTGTGTTGTATAGGTGACTTCCAAATCAGCCATATTGCATGGGGGACATTGTTCTGGTTGTATTGTATAGGTGACTTCCAAGTCAGGCATATTGCATGGGGGACATTGTGCTGGTTGTATTGTATAGGTGACTTCCAAGTCAGCCATATTGCATGGGGGACATTGTGCTGGTGGCCACGTCCTATAGGTGACTTCCAAGTCAGCCATATTGCATGGGGGACATTGTGCTGGTTGTCTTGTATAGGTGACTTCCAAGTCAGCCATATTGCTTGGGGGACATTGTGCTGGTTGTATTGTATAGGTGACTTCCAAGTCAGCCATATTGCATGGGGGACATTGTGCTGGTTGCCATGTTGTATAGGTGACTTCCAAGTCAGCCATATTGCATGGGGGACATTGTGCTGGTGGCCATGTTCTATAGGTGACTTCCAAGTCAGCCATATTGCATTTGGGACATTGTGCTGGTTGTCTTGTATAGGTGACTTCCAAGTCAGCCATATTGCATGGGGGACATTCTGCTGGTTGTCTTGTATAGGTGACTTCCAAGTCAGCCATATTGCTTGGGGGACATTGTGCTGGTTGTATTGTATAGGTGACTTCCAAGTCAGCCATATTGCATGGGGGACATTGTGCTGGTTGCCATGTTGTATAGGTGACTTCCAAGTCAGCCATATTGCATGGGGGACATTGTGCTGGTGGCCATGTTCTATAGGTGACTTCCAAGTCAGCCATATTGCATTTGGGACATTGTGCTGGTTGTATTGTATAGGTGACTTCCAAGTCAGCCATATTGCATGGGGGACATTGTGCTGGTTGTATTGTATAGGTGACTTCCAAGTGAGCCATATTGCTTGGGGGACATTTAGCTGGTGGCCATGTTCTATAGGTGACTTCCAAGTCAGCCATATTGCATGGGGGACATTGTGCTGGTTGCCATGTCCTATAGGTGGCTTCCAAGTCAGCCATATTGCATGGGGGACATTGTGCTGGTTGTCTTGTATAGGTGACTTCCAAGTGAGCCATATTGCTTGGGGGACATTGTGCTGGTTGCCATGTTCTATAGGTGACTTCCAAGTCAGCCATATTGCTTGGGGGACATTGTGCTGGTGGCCATGTTCTATAGGTGACTTCCAAGTCAGCCATATTGCTTGGGGGACATTGTGCTGGTTGCCATGTTGTATAGGTGACTTCCAAGTCAGCCATATTGCATGGGGGACATTGTGCTGGTGGCCATGTTCTATAGGTGACTTCCAAGTCAGCCATATTGCATGGGGGACATTGTGCTGGTTGCCATGTTGTATAGGTGACTTCCAAGTCATCCATATTGCATGGGGGACATTGTGCTGGTGGCCATGTTCTATAGGTGACTTCCAAGTCAGCCATATTGCATGGGGGACATTGTGCTGGTTGTCTTGTATAGGTGACTTCCAAATCAGCCATATTGCATGGGGGACATTGTGCTGGTTATATTGTATAGGTGACTTCCAAGTCAGCCATATTGCATGGGGGACATTGTGCTGGTTGTATTGTATAGGTGACTTCCAAGTCAGCCATATTGCATGGGGGACATTGTGCTGGTGGCCATGTCCTATAGGTGACTTCCAAGTCAGCCATATTGCTTGGGGGACATTGTGCTGGTTGTATTGTATAGGTGACTTCCAAGTCAGCCATATTGCATGGGGGACATTGTGCTGGTTGCCATGTTGTATAGGTGACTTCCAAGTCAGCCATATTGCATGGGGGACATTGTGCTGGTGGCCATGTTCTATAGGTGACTTCCAAGTCAGCCACATTGCATGGGGGACATTGTGCTGGTTTCTTGTATAGGTGACTTCCAAGTCAGCCATATTGCATGGGGGACATTGTGCTGGTTGCCATGTTGTATAGGTGACTTCCAAGTCAGCCATATTGCTTGGGGAACATTGTGCTGGTTGCCATGTCCTATAGGTGACTTCCAAGTCAGCCATATTGCATGGGGAACATTGTGCTGGTTGTGTTGTATAGGTGACTTCCAAATCAGCCATATTGCATGGGGGACATTGTGCTGGTTGTATTGTATAGGTGACTTCCAAGTCAGCCATATTGCATGGGGGACATTGTGCTGGTTGCCATGTTGTATAGGTGACTTCCAAGTCAGCCATATTGCTTGGGGAACATTGTGCTGGTTGCCATGTCCTATAGGTGACTTCCAAGTCAGCCATATTGCATGGGGAACATTGTGCTGGTTGTGTTGTATAGGTGACTTCCAAATCAGCCATATTGCATGGGGGACATTGTGCTGGTTGTATTGTATAGGTGACTTCCAAGTCAGCCATATTGCATGGGGGACATTGTGCTGGTGGCCATGTCCTATAGGTGACTTCCAAGTGAGCCATATTGCATGGGGGACATTGTGCTGGTTGTCTTGTATAGGTGACTTCCAAGTCAGCCATATTGCTTGGGGGACATTGTGCTGGTTGTATTGTATTGGTGACTTCCAAGTCAGCCATATTGCATGGGGGACATTGTGCTGGTTGCCATGTTGTATAGGTGACTTCCAAGTCAGCCATATTGCATGGGGGACATTGTGCTGGTGGCCATGTTCTATAGGTGACTTCCAAGTCAGCCATATTGCATTTGGGACATTGTGCTGGTTGTCTTGTATAGGTGACTTCCAAGTCAGCCATATTGCATGGGGGACATTGTGCTGGTTGTGTTGTATAGGTGACTTCCAAATCAGCCATATTGCATGGGGGACATTGTGCTGGTTGTATTGTATAGGTGACTTCCAAGTCAGCCATATTGCATGGGGGACATTGTGCTGGTGGCCATGTCCTATAGGTGACTTCCAAGTCAGCCATATTGCATGGGGGACATTGTGCTGGTTGTCTTGTATAGGTGACTTCCAAGTCAGCCATATTGCTTGGGGGACATTGTGCTGGTTGTATTGTATAGGTGACTTCCAAGTCAGCCATATTGCATGGGGACATTGTGCTGGTGGCCGTGTTCTATAGGTGACTTCCAAGTCAGCCATATTGCATTTGGGACATTGTGCTGGTTGTCTTGTATAGGTGACTTCCAAGTCAGCCATATTGCATGGGGGACATTGTGCTGGTTGCATGTTGTATTGGTGACTTCCAAGTCAGCCATATTGCATGGGGGACATTGTGCTGGTTGTGTTGTATAGGTGACTTCCAAGTCAGCCATATTGCATGGGGGACATTGTGCTGGTTGTATTGTATAGGTGACTTCCAAGTCAGCCATATTGCATGGGGGACATTGTGCTGGTTGTATTGTATAGGTGACTTCCAAGTGAGCCATATTGCTTGGGGGACATTGTGCTGGTGGCCATGTTCTATAGGTGACTTCCAAGTCAGCCATATTGCATGGGGGACATTTTGCTGGTTGCCATGTCCTATAGGTGACTTCCAAGTCAGCCATATTGCATGGGGGACATTGTGCTGGTGGCCATGTTGTAAAGGTGACTTCCAAGTCAGCCATATTGCATGGGGGACATTGTGCTGGTTGCCATGTTGTATAGGTGACTTACAAGTCAGCCATATTGCATGGGGGACATTGTGCTGGTTGCCATGTTCTATAGGTGACTTGCAAGTCAGCCATATTGCTTGGGGGACATTGTGCTGGTTGCCATGTTGTATAGGTGACTTCCAAGTCAGCCATATTGCTTGGGGGACATTGTGCTGGTTGCCATGTTGTATAGGTGACTTCCAAGTCAGCCATATTGCATGGGGGACATTGTGCTGGTGGCCATGTTCTATAGGTGACTTCCAAGTCAGCCATATTGCATGTGGGACATTGTGCTGGTTGTCTTGTATAGGTGACTTCCAAGTCAGCCATATTGCATGGGGGACATTGTGCTGGTTGTGTTGTATAGGTGACTTCCAAATCAGCCATATTGCATGGGGGACATTGTGCTGGTTGTATTGTATAGGTGACTTCCAAGTCAGCCATATTGCACGGGGGACATTGTGCTGGTTGTATTGTATAGGTGACTTCCAAGTCAGCCATATTGCATGGGGGACATTGTGCTGGTGGCCATGTCCTATAGGTGACTTCCAAGTCAGCCATATTGCATGGGGGACATTGTGCTGGTGGCCATGTCCTATAGGTGACTTCCAAGTCAGCCATATTGCATGGGGGACATTGTGCTGGTTGTCTTGTATAGGTGACTTCCAAGTCAGCCATATTGCATGGGGGACATTGTGCTGGTTGTATTGTATAGGTGACTTCCAAGTCAGCCATATTGCATGGGGGACATTGTGCTGGTTGCCATGTTGTATAGGTGACTTCCAAGTCAGCCATATTGCATGGGGGACATTGTGCTGGTGGCCATGTTCTATAGGTGACTTCCAAGTCAGCCATATTGCATGGGGGACATTGTGCTGGTTGTCTTGTATAGGTGACTTCCAAGTCAGCCATATTGCATGGGGGACATTGTGCTGGTTGTGTTGTATAGGTGACTTCCAAATCAGCCATATTGCATGGGGGACATTGTTCTGGTTGTATTGTATAGGTGACTTCCAAGTCAGGCATATTGCATGGGGGACATTGTGCTGGTTGTATTGTATAGGTGACTTCCAAGTCAGCCATATTGCATGGGGGACATTGTGCTGGTGGCCACGTCCTATAGGTGACTTCCAAGTCAGCCATATTGCATGGGGGACATTGTGCTGGTTGTCTTGTATAGGTGACTTCCAAGTCAGCCATATTGCTTGGGGGACATTGTGCTGGTTGTATTGTATAGGTGACTTCCAAGTCAGCCATATTGCATGGGGGACATTGTGCTGGTTGCCATGTTGTATAGGTGACTTCCAAGTCAGCCATATTGCATGGGGGACATTGTGCTGGTGGCCATGTTCTATAGGTGACTTCCAAGTCAGCCATATTGCATTTGGGACATTGTGCTGGTTGTCTTGTATAGGTGACTTCCAAGTCAGCCATATTGCATGGGGGACATTCTGCTGGTTGTCTTGTATAGGTGACTTCCAAGTCAGCCATATTGCTTGGGGGACATTGTGCTGGTTGTATTGTATAGGTGACTTCCAAGTCAGCCATATTGCATGGGGGACATTGTGCTGGTTGCCATGTTGTATAGGTGACTTCCAAGTCAGCCATATTGCATGGGGGACATTGTGCTGGTGGCCATGTTCTATAGGTGACTTCCAAGTCAGCCATATTGCATTTGGGACATTGTGCTGGTTGTATTGTATAGGTGACTTCCAAGTCAGCCATATTGCATGGGGGACATTGTGCTGGTTGTATTGTATAGGTGACTTCCAAGTGAGCCATATTGCTTGGGGGACATTTAGCTGGTGGCCATGTTCTATAGGTGACTTCCAAGTCAGCCATATTGCATGGGGGACATTGTGCTGGTTGCCATGTCCTATAGGTGGCTTCCAAGTCAGCCATATTGCATGGGGGACATTGTGCTGGTTGTCTTGTATAGGTGACTTCCAAGTGAGCCATATTGCTTGGGGGACATTGTGCTGGTTGCCATGTTCTATAGGTGACTTCCAAGTCAGCCATATTGCTTGGGGGACATTGTGCTGGTGGCCATGTTCTATAGGTGACTTCCAAGTCAGCCATATTGCTTGGGGGACATTGTGCAGGTTGCCATGTTGTATAGGTGACTTCCAAGTCAGCCATATTGCATGGGGGACATTGTGCTGGTGGCCATGTTCTATAGGTGACTTCCAAGTCAGCCATATTGCATGGGGGACATTGTGCTGGTTGCCATGTTGTATAGGTGACTTCCAAGTCATCCATATTGCATGGGGGACATTGTGCTGGTGGCCATGTTCTATAGGTGACTTCCAAGTCAGCCATATTGCATGGGGGACATTGTGCTGGTTGTCTTGTATAGGTGACTTCCAAATCAGCCATATTGCATGGGGGACATTGTGCTGGTTATATTGTATAGGTGACTTCCAAGTCAGCCATATTGCATGGGGGACATTGTGCTGGTTGTATTGTATAGGTGACTTCCAAGTCAGCCATATTGCATGGGGGACATTGTGCTGGTGGCCATGTCCTATAGGTGACTTCCAAGTCAGCCATATTGCTTGGGGGACATTGTGCTGGTTGTATTGTATAGGTGACTTCCAAGTCAGCCATATTGCATGGGGGACATTGTGCTGGTTGCCATGTTGTATAGGTGACTTCCAAGTCAGCCATATTGCATGGGGGACATTGTGCTGGTGGCCATGTTCTATAGGTGACTTCCAAGTCAGCCACATTGCATGGGGGACATTGTGCTGGTTTCTTGTATAGGTGACTTCCAAGTCAGCCATATTGCATGGGGGACATTGTGCTGGTTGCCATGTTGTATAGGTGACTTCCAAGTCAGCCATATTGCTTGGGGAACATTGTGCTGGTTGCCATGTCCTATAGGTGACTTCCAAGTCAGCCATATTGCATGGGGAACATTGTGCTGGTTGTGTTGTATAGGTGACTTCCAAATCAGCCATATTGCATGGGGGACATTGTGCTGGTTGTATTGTATAGGTGACTTCCAAGTCAGCCATATTGCATGGGGGACATTGTGCTGGTTGCCATGTTGTATAGGTGACTTCCAAGTCAGCCATATTGCTTGGGGAACATTGTGCTGGTTGCCATGTCCTATAGGTGACTTCCAAGTCAGCCATATTGCATGGGGAACATTGTGCTGGTTGTGTTGTATAGGTGACTTCCAAATCAGCCATATTGCATGGGGGACATTGTGCTGGTTGTATTGTATAGGTGACTTCCAAGTCAGCCATATTGCATGGGGGACATTGTGCTGGTGGCCATGTCCTATAGGTGACTTCCAAGTGAGCCATATTGCATGGGGGACATTGTGCTGGTTGTCTTGTATAGGTGACTTCCAAGTCAGCCATATTGCTTGGGGGACATTGTGCTGGTTGTATTGTATTGGTGACTTCCAAGTCAGCCATATTGCATGGGGGACATTGTGCTGGTTGCCATGTTGTATAGGTGACTTCCAAGTCAGCCATATTGCATGGGGGACATTGTGCTGGTGGCCATGTTCTATAGGTGACTTCCAAGTCAGCCATATTGCATTTGGGACATTGTGCTGGTTGTCTTGTATAGGTGACTTCCAAGTCAGCCATATTGCTTGGGGGACATTGTGCTGGTTGCCATGTTGTATAGGTGACTTCCAAGTCAGCCATATTGCATGGGGGACATTGTGCTGGTGGCCATGTTCTATAGGTGACTTCCAAGTCAGCCATATTGCATGGGGGACATTGTGCTGGTTGCCATGTTGTATAGGTGACTTCCAAGTCATCCATATTGCATGGGGGACATTGTGCTGGTGGCCATGTTCTATAGGTGACTTCCAAGTCAGCCATATTGCATGGGGGACATTGTGCTGGTTGTCTTGTATAGGTGACTTCCAAATCAGCCATATTGCATGGGGGACATTGTGCTGGTTATATTGTATAGGTGACTTCCAAGTCAGCCATATTGCATGGGGGACATTGTGCTGGTTGTATTGTATAGGTGACTTCCAAGTCAGCCATATTGCATGGGGGACATTGTGCTGGTGGCCATGTCCTATAGGTGACTTCCAAGTCAGCCATATTGCTTGGGGGACATTGTGCTGGTTGTATTGTATAGGTGACTTCCAAGTCAGCCATATTGCATGGGGGACATTGTGCTGGTTGCCATGTTGTATAGGTGACTTCCAAGTCAGCCATATTGCATGGGGGACATTGTGCTGGTGGCCATGTTCTATAGGTGACTTCCAAGTCAGCCACATTGCATGGGGGACATTGTGCTGGTTTCTTGTATAGGTGACTTCCAAGTCAGCCATATTGCATGGGGGACATTGTGCTGGTTGCCATGTTGTATAGGTGACTTCCAAGTCAGCCATATTGCTTGGGGAACATTGTGCTGGTTGCCATGTCCTATAGGTGACTTCCAAGTCAGCCATATTGCATGGGGAACATTGTGCTGGTTGTGTTGTATAGGTGACTTCCAAATCAGCCATATTGCATGGGGGACATTGTGCTGGTTGTATTGTATAGGTGACTTCCAAGTCAGCCATATTGCATGGGGGACATTGTGCTGGTTGCCATGTTGTATAGGTGACTTCCAAGTCAGCCATATTGCTTGGGGAACATTGTGCTGGTTGCCATGTCCTATAGGTGACTTCCAAGTCAGCCATATTGCATGGGGAACATTGTGCTGGTTGTGTTGTATAGGTGACTTCCAAATCAGCCATATTGCATGGGGGACATTGTGCTGGTTGTATTGTATAGGTGACTTCCAAGTCAGCCATATTGCATGGGGGACATTGTGCTGGTGGCCATGTCCTATAGGTGACTTCCAAGTGAGCCATATTGCATGGGGGACATTGTGCTGGTTGTCTTGTATAGGTGACTTCCAAGTCAGCCATATTGCTTGGGGGACATTGTGCTGGTTGTATTGTATTGGTGACTTCCAAGTCAGCCATATTGCATGGGGGACATTGTGCTGGTTGCCATGTTGTATAGGTGACTTCCAAGTCAGCCATATTGCATGGGGGACATTGTGCTGGTGGCCATGTTCTATAGGTGACTTCCAAGTCAGCCATATTGCATTTGGGACATTGTGCTGGTTGTCTTGTATAGGTGACTTCCAAGTCAGCCATATTGCATGGGGGACATTGTGCTGGTTGTGTTGTATAGGTGACTTCCAAATCAGCCATATTGCATGGGGGACATTGTGCTGGTTGTATTGTATAGGTGACTTCCAAGTCAGCCATATTGCATGGGGGACATTGTGCTGGTGGCCATGTCCTATAGGTGACTTCCAAGTCAGCCATATTGCATGGGGGACATTGTGCTGGTTGTCTTGTATAGGTGACTTCCAAGTCAGCCATATTGCTTGGGGGACATTGTGCTGGTTGTATTGTATAGGTGACTTCCAAGTCAGCCATATTGCATGGGGACATTGTGCTGGTGGCCGTGTTCTATAGGTGACTTCCAAGTCAGCCATATTGCATTTGGGACATTGTGCTGGTTGTCTTGTATAGGTGACTTCCAAGTCAGCCATATTGCATGGGGGACATTGTGCTGGTTGCATGTTGTATTGGTGACTTCCAAGTCAGCCATATTGCATGGGGGACATTGTGCTGGTTGTGTTGTATAGGTGACTTCCAAGTCAGCCATATTGCATGGGGGACATTGTGCTGGTTGTATTGTATAGGTGACTTCCAAGTCAGCCATATTGCATGGGGGACATTGTGCTGGTTGTATTGTATAGGTGACTTCCAAGTGAGCCATATTGCTTGGGGGACATTGTGCTGGTGGCCATGTTCTATAGGTGACTTCCAAGTCAGCCATATTGCATGGGGGACATTTTGCTGGTTGCCATGTCCTATAGGTGACTTCCAAGTCAGCCATATTGCATGGGGGACATTGTGCTGGTGGCCATGTTGTAAAGGTGACTTCCAAGTCAGCCATATTGCATGGGGGACATTGTGCTGGTTGCCATGTTGTATAGGTGACTTACAAGTCAGCCATATTGCATGGGGGACATTGTGCTGGTTGCCATGTTCTATAGGTGACTTGCAAGTCAGCCATATTGCTTGGGGGACATTGTGCTGGTTGCCATGTTGTATAGGTGACTTCCAAGTCAGCCATATTGCTTGGGGGACATTGTGCTGGTTGCCATGTTGTATAGGTGACTTCCAAGTCAGCCATATTGCATGGGGGACATTGTGCTGGTGGCCATGTTCTATAGGTGACTTCCAAGTCAGCCATATTGCATGTGGGACATTGTGCTGGTTGTCTTGTATAGGTGACTTCCAAGTCAGCCATATTGCATGGGGGACATTGTGCTGGTTGTGTTGTATAGGTGACTTCCAAATCAGCCATATTGCATGGGGGACATTGTGCTGGTTGTATTGTATAGGTGACTTCCAAGTCAGCCATATTGCACGGGGGACATTGTGCTGGTTGTATTGTATAGGTGACTTCCAAGTCAGCCATATTGCATGGGGGACATTGTGCTGGTGGCCATGTCCTATAGGTGACTTCCAAGTCAGCCATATTGCATGGGGGACATTGTGCTGGTTGTCTTGTATAGGTGACTTCCAAGTCAGCCATATTGCTTGGGGGACATTGTGCTGGTTGTATTGTATAGGTGACTTCCAAGTCAGCCATATTGCATGGGGGACATTGTGCTGGTTGCCATGTTGTATAGGTGACTTCCAAGTCAGCCATATTGCATGGGGGACATTGTGCTGGTGGCCATGTTCTATAGGTGACTTCCAAGTCAGCCATATTGCATTTGGGACATTGTGCTGGTTGTCTTGTATAGGTGACTTCCAATCAGCCATATTGCATGGGGGACATTGTGCTGGTTGTATTGTATAGGTGACTTCCAAGTCAGCCATATTGCATGGGGGACATTGTGCTGGTGGCCATGTCGTATAGGTGACTTCCAAGTCAGCCATATTGCATGGGGGACATTGTGCTGGTTGTCTTGTATAGGTGACTTCCAAGTCAGCCATATTGCTTGGGGGACATTGTGCTGGTTGTATTGTATAGGTGACTTCCAAGTCAGCCATATTGCATGGGGGACATTGTGCTGGTTGCCATGTTGTATAGGTGACTTCCAAGTCAGCCATATTGCATGGGGGACATTGTGCTGGTGGCCATGTTCTATAGGTGACTTCCAAGTCAGCCATATTGCATTTGGGACATTGTGCAGGTTGTATTGTATAGGTGACTTCCAAGTCAGCCATATTGCATGGGGGACATTGTGCTGGTTGTATTGTATAGGTGACTTCCAAGTGAGCCATATTGCTTGGGGGACATTTAGCTGGTGGCCATGTTCTATATGTGACTTCCAAGTCATCCATATTGCATGGGGGACATTGTGCTGGTTGCCATGTCCTATAGGTGACTTCCAAGTCAGCCATATTGCATGGGGGACATTGTGCTGGTTGTCTTGTATAGGTGACTTCCAAGTCAGCCATATTGCTTGGGGGACATTGTGCTGGTTGCCATGTCCTATAGGTGACTTCCAAGTCAGCCATATTGCATGGGGGAAATTGTGCTGGTTGTCTTGTATAGGTGACTTTTAAGTCAGCAATATTGCTTGGGGCACATTGTGCTGGTTGCCATGTTCTATAGGTGACTTGCAAGTCAGCCATATTGCTTGGGGGACATTGTGCTGGTTGCCATGTTGTATAGGTGACTTCCAAGTCAGCCATATTGGATGGGGGACATTGTGCTGGTGGCCATGTTCTATAGGTGACTTCCAAGTCAGCCATATTGCATGGGGGACATTGTGCTGGATGTCTTGTATAGGTGACTTCCAAATCAGCCATATTGCATGGGGGACATTGTGCTGGTTGCCATGTTGTATAGGTGACTTCCAAGTCAGCCATATTGCATGGGGGACATTGTGCTGGTGGCCATGTTCTATAGGTGACTTCCAAGTCAGCCATATTGCATTTGGGACATTGTGCTGTTTGTCTTGTATAGGTGACTTCCAAGTCAGCCATATTGCATGGGGGACATTGTGCTGGTTGTATTGTATAGGTGACGTCCAAGTCAGCCATATTGCATGGGGGACATTGTGCTGGTGGCCATGTCGTATAGGTGACTTCCAAGTCAGCCATATTGCATGGGGGACATTGTGCTGGTTGTCTTGTATAGGTGACTTCCAAGTCAGCCATATTGCTTGGGGGACATTGTGCTGGTTGTATTGTATAGGTGACTTCCAAGTGAGCCATATTGCTTGGGGGACATTGTGCTGGTGGCCATGTTCTATAGGTGACTTCCAAGTCAGCCATATTGCATGGGGGACATTTTGCTGGTTGCCATGTCCTATAGGTGACTTCCAAGTCAGCCATATTGCATGGGGGACATTGTGCTGGTGGCCATGTTGTAAAGGTGACTTCCAAGTCAGCCATATTGCATGGGGGACATTGTGCTGGTTGCCATGTTGTATAGGTGACTTACAAGTCAGCCATATTGCATGGGGGACATTTTGCTGGTTGCCATGTTCTATAGGTGACTTGCAAGTCAGCCATATTGCTTGGGGGACATTGTGCTGGTTGCCATGTTGTATAGGTGACTTCCAAGTCAGCCATATTGCATGGGGGACATTGTGCTGGTGGCCATGTTCTATAGGTGACTTCCAAGTCAGCCATATTGCATGTGGGACATTGTGCTGGTTGTCTTGTATAGGTGACTTCCAAGTCAGCCATATTGCATGGGGGACATTGTGCTGGTTGTGTTGTATAGGTGACTTCCAAATCAGCCATATTGCATGGGGGACATTGTGCTGGTTGTATTGTATAGGTGACTTCCAAGTCAGCCATATTGCACGGGGGACATTGTGCTGGTTGTATTGTATAGGTGACTTCCAAGTCAGCCATATTGCATGGGGGACATTGTGCTGGTGGCCATGTCCTATAGGTGACTTCCAAGTCAGCCATATTGCATGGGGGACATTGTGCTGGTTGTCTTGAATAGGTGACTTCCAAGTCAGCCATATTGCTTGGGGGACATTGTGCTGGTTGTATTGTATAGGTGACTTCCAAGTCAGCCATATTGCATGGGGGACATTGTGCTGGTTGCCATGTTGTATAGGTGACTTCCAAGTCAGCCATATTGCATGGGGGACATTGTGCTGGTGGCCATGTTCTATAGGTGACTTCCAAGTCAGCCATATTGCATTTGGGACATTGTGCTGGTTGTCTTGTATAGGTGACTTCCAATCAGCCATATTGCATGGGGGACATTGTGCTGGTTGTATTGTATAGGTGACTTCCAAGTCAGCCATATTGCATGGGGGACATTGTGCTGGTGGCCATGTCGTATAGGTGACTTCCAAGTCAGCCATATTGCATGGGGGACATTGTGCTGGTTGTCTTGTATAGGTGACTTCCAAGTCAGCCATATTGCTTGGGGGACATTGTGCTGGTTGTATTGTATAGGTGACTTCCAAGTCAGCCATATTGCATGGGGGACATTGTGCTGGTTGCCATGTTGTATAGGTGACTTCCAAGTCAGCCATATTGCATGGGGGACATTGTGCTGGTGGCCATGTTCTATAGGTGACTTCCAAGTCAGCCATATTGCATTTGGGACATTGTGCTGGTTGTATTGTATAGGTGACTTCCAAGTCAGCCATATTGCATGGGGGACATTGTGCTGGTTGTATTGTATAGGTGACTTCCAAGTGAGCCATATTGCTTGGGGGACATTTAGCTGGTGGCCATGTTCTATATGTGACTTCCAAGTCATCCATATTGCATGGGGGACATTGTGCTGGTTGCCATGTCCTATAGGTGACTTCCAAGTCAGCCATATTGCATGGGGGACATTGTGCTGGTTGTCTTGTATAGGTGACTTCCAAGTCAGCCATATTGCTTGGGGGACATTGTGCTGGTTGCCATGTCCTATAGGTGACTTCCAAGTCAGCCATATTGCATGGGGGAAATTGTGCTGGTTGTCTTGTATAGGTGACTTTTAAGTCAGCAATATTGCTTGGGGCACATTGTGCTGGTTGCCATGTTCTATAGGTGACTTGCAAGTCAGCCATATTGCTTGGGGGACATTGTGCTGGTTGCCATGTTGTATAGGTGACTTCCAAGTCAGCCATATTGGATGGGGGACATTGTGCTGGTGGCCATGTTCTATAGGTGACTTCCAAGTCAGCCATATTGCATGGGGGACATTGTGCTGGATGTCTTGTATAGGTGACTTCCAAATCAGCCATATTGCATGGGGGACATTGTGCTGGTTGCCATGTTGTATAGGTGACTTCCAAGTCAGCCATATTGCATGGGGGACATTGTGCTGGTGGCCATGTTCTATAGGTGACTTCCAAGTCAGCCATATTGCATTTGGGACATTGTGCTGTTTGTCTTGTATAGGTGACTTCCAAGTCAGCCATATTGCATGGGGGACATTGTGCTGGTTGTATTGTATAGGTGACGTCCAAGTCAGCCATATTGCATGGGGGACATTGTGCTGGTGGCCATGTCGTATAGGTGACTTCCAAGTCAGCCATATTGCATGGGGGACATTGTGCTGGTTGTCTTGTATAGGTGACTTCCAAGTCAGCCATATTGCTTGGGGGACATTGTGCTGGTTGTATTGTATAGGTGACTTCCAAGTCAGCCATATTGCATGGGGGACATTGTGCTGGTTGCCATGTTGTATAGGTCACTTCCAAGTCAGCCATATTGCATGGGGGACATTGTGCTGGTTGCCATGTTCTATAGGTGACTTCCAAGTCAGCCATATTGCATTTACGACATTGTGCTGGTTGTATTGTATAGGTGACTTCAAAGTCAGCCATATTGCATGGGGGACATTGTGCTGGTTGTATTGTATAGGTGACTTCCAAGTGAGCCATATTGCTTGGGGGACATTTAGCTGGTGGCCATGTTCTATAGGTGACTTCCAAGTCAGCCATATTGCATGGAGGACATTGTGCTGGTTGCCATGTCCTATAGGTGACTTCCAAGTCAGCCATATTGCATGGGGGACATTGTGCTGGTTGTCTTGTATAGGTGACTTCCAAGTCAGCCATATTGCTTGGGGGACATTGTGCTGATTGCCATGTTCTATAGGTGACTTCCAAGTCAGCCATATTGCTTGGGGGACATTGTGCTGGTGGCCATGTTCTATAGGTGACTTCCAAGTCAGCCATATTGCTTGGGGGACATTGTGCTGGTGGCCATGTTCTATAGGTGACTTCCAAGTCAGCCATATTGCTTGGGGGACATTGTGCTGGTGGCCATGTTCTATAGGTGACTTCCAAGTCAGCCATATTGCATTTGGGACATTGTGCTGTTTGTCTTGTATAGGTGACTTCCAAGTCAGCCATATTGCATGGGGGACATTGTGCTGGTTGTATTGTATAGGTGACGTCCAAGTCAGCCATATTGCATGGGGGACATTGTGCTGGTGGCCATGTCGTATAGGTGACTTCCAAGTCAGCCATATTGCATGGGGGACATTGTGCTGGTTGTCTTGTATAGGTGACTTCCAAGTCAGCCATATTGCTTGGGGGACATTGTGCTGGTTGTATTGTATAGGTGACTTCCAAGTCAGCCATATTGCATGGGGGACATTGTGCTGGTTGCCATGTTGTATAGGTCACTTCCAAGTCAGCCATATTGCATGGGGGACATTGTGCTGGTTGCCATGTTCTATAGGTGACTTCCAAGTCAGCCATATTGCATTTACGACATTGTGCTGGTTGTATTGTATAGGTGACTTCAAAGTCAGCCATATTGCATGGGGGACATTGTGCTGGTTGTATTGTATAGGTGACTTCCAAGTGAGCCATATTGCTTGGGGGACATTTAGCTGGTGGCCATGTTCTATAGGTGACTTCCAAGTCAGCCATATTGCATGGAGGACATTGTGCTGGTTGCCATGTCCTATAGGTGACTTCCAAGTCAGCCATATTGCATGGGGGACATTGTGCTGGTTGTCTTGTATAGGTGACTTCCAAGTCAGCCATATTGCTTGGGGGACATTGTGCTGATTGCCATGTTCTATAGGTGACTTCCAAGTCAGCCATATTGCTTGGGGGACATTGTGCTGGTGGCCATGTTCTATAGGTGACTTCCAAGTCAGCCATATTGCTTGGGGGACATTGTGCTGGTGGCCATGTTCTATAGGTGACTTCCAAGTCAGCCATATTGCTTGGGGGACATTGTGCTGGTTGCCATGTTGTATAGGTGACTTCCAAGTCAGCCATATTGCATGGGGGACATTGTGCTGGTGGCCATGTTCTATAGGTGACTTCCAAGTCAGCCATATTGCAAGGGGGACATTGTGCTGGTTGCCATGTTGTATAGGTGACTTCCAAGTCAGCCATATTGCATGGGGGACATTGTGCTGGTGGCCATGTTCTATAGGTGACTTCCAAGTCAGCCATATTGCATGGGGGACATTGTGCTGGTTGTGTTGTATAGGTGACTTCCAAATCAGCCATATTGCATGGGGGACATTGTGCTGGTTGTATTGTATAGGTGATTTCCAAGTCAGCCATATTGCATGGGGGACATTGTGCTGGTGGCCATGTCCTATAGGTGACTTCCAAGTCAGCCATATTGCATGGGGGACATTGTGCTGGTTGTCTTGTATAGGTGACTTCCAAGTCAGCCATATTGCTTGGGGGACATTGTGCTGGTTGTATTGTATAGGTGACTTCCAAGTCAGCCATATTGCATGGGGGACATTGTGCTGGTGGCCATGTTCTATAATTGACTTCCAAGTCAGCCACATTGCATGGGGGACATTGTGCTGGTTTCTTGTATAGGTGACTTCCAAGTCAGCCATATTGCATGGGGGACATTGTGCTGGTTGTATTGTATAGGTGACTTCCAAGTCAGCCATATTGCATGGGGGACATTGTGCTGGTGGCCATGTCCTATAGGTGACTTCCAAGTCAGCCATATTGCATGGGGGACATTGTGCTGGTTGTCTTGTATAGGTGACTTCCAAGTCAGCCATATTGCTTGGGGGACATTGTGCTGGTTGTATTGTATAGGTGACTTCCAAGTCAGCCATATTGCATGGGGGACATTGTGCTGGTTGCCATGTTGTATAGGTCACTTCCAAGTCAGCCATATTGCATGGGGGACATTGTGCTGGTGGCCATGTTCTATAGGTGACTTCCAAGTCAGCCATATTGCATTTGGGACATTGTGCTGGTTGTATTGTATAGGTGACTTCCAAGTCAGCCATATTGCATGGGGGACATTGTGCTGGTTGTATTGTATAGGTGACTTCCAAGTGAGCCATATTGCTTGGGGGACATTTAGCTGGTGGCCATGTTCTATAGGTGACTTCCAAGTCAGCCATATTGCATGGGGGACATTGTGCTGGTTGCCATGTCCTATAGGTGACTTCCAAGTCAGCCATATTGCATGGGGGACATTGTGCTGGTTGTCTTGTATAGGTGACTTCCAAGTCAGCCATATTGCTTGGGGGACATTGTGCTGGTTGCCATGTTCTAAAGGTGACTTCCAAGTCAGCCATATTGCTTGGGGGACATTGTGCTGGTGGCCATGTTCTATAGGTGACTTCCAAGTCAGCCATATTGCTTGGGGGACATTGTGCTGGTGGCCATGTTCTATAGGTGACTTCCAAGTCAGCCATATTGCTTGGGGGACATTGTGCTGGTTGCCATGTTGTATAGGTGACTTCCAAGTCAGCCATATTGCATGGGGGACATTGTGCTGGTGGCCATGTTCTATAGGTGACTTCCAAGTCAGCCATATTGCATGGGGGACATTGTGCTGGTGGCCATGTTCTATAGGTGACTTCCAAGTCAGCCATATTGCATGGGGGACATTGTGCTGGTTGTGTTGTATAGGTGACTTCCAAATCAGCCATATTGCATGGGGGACATTGTGCTGGTTGTATTGTATAGGTGACTTCCAAGTCAGCCATATTGCATGGGGGACATTGTGCTGGTTGTATTGTATAGGTGATTTCCAAGTCAGCCATATTGCATGGGGGACATTGTGCTGGTGGCCATGTCCTATAGGTGACTTCCAAGTCAGCCATATTGCATGGGGGACATTGTGCTGGTTGTCTTGTATAGGTGACTTCCAAGTCAGCCATATTGCTTGGGGGACATTGTGCTGGTTGTATTGTATAGGTGACTTCCAAGTCAGCCATATTGCATGGGGGACATTGTGCTGGTTGCCATGTTGTATAGGTGACTTCCAAGTCAGCCATATTGCATGGGGGACATTGTGCTGGTGGCCATGTTCTATAGGTGACTTCCAAGTCAGCCACATTGCATGGGGGACATTGTGCTGGTTTCTTGTATAGGTGACTTCCAAGTCAGCCATATTGCATGGGGGACATTGTGCTGGTTGTATTGTATAGGTGACTTCCAAGTCAGCCATATTGCATGGGGGACATTGTGCTGGTTGTATTGTATAGGTGATTTCCAAGTCAGCCATATTGCATGGGGGACATTGTGCTGGTGGCCATGTCCTATAGGTGACTTCCAAGTCAGCCATATTGCATGGGGGACATTGTGCTGGTTGTCTTGTATAGGTGACTTCCAAGTCAGCCATATTGCTTGGGGGACATTGTGCTGGTTGTATTGTATAGGTGACTTCCAAGTCAGCCATATTGCATGGGGGACATTGTGCTGGTGGCCATGTTCTATAGGTGACTTCCAAGTCAGCCATATTGCATGGGGGACATTGTGCTGGTTGCCATGTTGTATAGGTGACTTCCAAGTCAGCCATATTGCATGGGGGACATTGTGCTGGTGGCCATGTTCTATAGGTGACTTCCAAGTCAGCCATATTGCATGGGGGACATTGTGCTGGTTGTGTTGTATAGGTGACTTCCAAATCAGCCATATTGCATGGGGGACATTGTGCTGGTTGTATTGTATATGTGACTTCCAAGTCAGCCATATTGCATGGGGGACATTGTGGTGGTTGTATTGTATAGGTGATTTCCAAGTCAGCCATATTGCATAGGGGACATTGTGCTGGTGGCCATGTCCTATAGGTGACTTCCAAGTCAGCCATATTGCATGGGGGACATTGTGCTGGTTGTCTTGTATAGGTGACTTCCAAGTCAGCCATATTGCTTGGGGGACATTGTGCTGGTTGTATTGTATAGGTGACTTCCAATTCAGCCATATTGCATGGGGGACATTGTGCTGGTTGCCATGTTGTATAGGTGACTTCCAAGTCAGCCATATTGCATGGGGGACATTGTGCTGGTGGCCATGTTTTATAGGTGACTTCCAAGTCAGCCACATTGCATGGGGGACATTGTGCTGGTTTCTTGTATAGGTGACTTCCAAGTCAGCCATATTGCATGGGGGACATTGTGCTGGTTGCCATGTTGTATAGGTGACTTCCAAGTCTGCCATATTGCATGGGGGACATTGTGCTGGTTGCCATGTTGTATAGGTGACTTCCAAGTCAGCCATATTGCATGGGGGACATTGTGCTGGATGCCATGTTGTATAGGTGACTTCCAAGTGAGCCATATTGCATGGGGGATATTGTGCTGGTTGTGTTGTATAGGTGACTTCCAAGTCAGCCATATTGCATGGGGGACATTGTGCTGGTTGTGTTGTATAGGTGACTTCCAAGTCAGCCATATTGCATGGGGGACATTGTGCTGGTTGTATTATATAGGTGACTTCCAATTCAGCCATATTGCATGGGGGACATTGTGCTGGTTGTATTGTATAGGTGACTTCCAAGTGAGCCATATTGCTTGGGGGACATTGTGCTGGTGGCCATGTTCTATAGGTGACTTTCAAGTCAGCCATATTGCATGGGGGACATTGTGCTGGTTGCCATGTCCTATAGGTGACTTCCAAGTCAGCCATATTGCATGGGGGACATTGTGCTGGTTGCCATGTTGTATAGGTGACTTCCAAGTGAGCCATATTGCTTGGGGGACATTGTGCTGGTTGTGTTGTATAGGTGACTTCCAAGTCAGCCGTGTTGCATGGGGGACATTGTGCTGGTTGTATTGTATAGGTGACTTCCAAGTCAGCCATATTGCATGGGGGACATTGTGCTGGTTGCCATGTTGTATAGGTGACTTCCAAGTCAGCCATATTGCATGGGGGACATTGTGCTGGTGGCCATGTTCTATAGGTGACTTCCAAGTCAGCCATATTGCATTTGGGACATTGTGCTGGTTGTATTGTATAGGTGACTTCCAAGTCAGCCATATTTCATGGGGGACATTGTGCTGGTTGTATTGTATAGGTGACTTCCAAGTGAGCCATATTGCTTGGGGGACATTTAGCTGGTGGCCATGTTCTATAGGTGACTTCCAAGTCAGCCATATTGCATGGGGGACATTGTGCTGGTGGCCATGTTCTATAGGTGACTTCCAAGTCAGCCATATTGCATGGGGGACATTGTGCTGGTTGTCTTGTATAGGTGACTTCCAAGTCAGCCATATTGCTTGGGGGACATTGTGCTGGTTGCCATGTCCTATAGGTGACTTCCAAGTCAGCCATATTGCATGGGGGAAATTGTGCTGGTTGTCTTGTATAGGTGACTTTTAAGTCAGCAATATTGCTTGGGGCACATTGTGCTGGTTGCCATGTTCTATAGGTGACTTGCAAGTCAGCCATATTGCTTGGGGGACATTGTGCTGGTTGCCATGTTGTATAGGTGACTTCCAAGTCAGCCATATTGGATGGGGGACATTGTGCTGGTGGCCATGTTCTATAGGTGACTTCCAAGTCAGCCATATTGCATGGGGGACATTGTGCTGGATGTCTTGTATAGGTGACTTCCAAATCAGCCATATTGCATGGGGGACATTGTGCTGGTTGCCATGTTGTATAGGTGACTTCCAAGTCAGCCATATTGCATGGGGGACATTGTGCTGGTGGCCATGTTCTATAGGTGACTTCCAAGTCAGCCATATTGCATTTGGGACATTGTGCTGTTTGTCTTGTATAGGTGACTTCCAAGTCAGCCATATTGCATGGGGGACATTGTGCTGGTTGTATTGTATAGGTGACGTCCAAGTCAGCCATATTGCATGGGGGACATTGTGCTGGTGGCCATGTCGTATAGGTGACTTCCAAGTCAGCCATATTGCATGGGGGACATTGTGCTGGTTGTCTTGTATAGGTGACTTCTAAGTCAGCCATATTGCTTGGGGGACATTGTGCTGGTTGTATTGTATAGGTGACTTCCAAGTCAGCCATATTGCATGGGGGACATTGTGCTGGTTGCCATGTTGTATAGGTCACTTCCAAGTCAGCCATATTGCATGGGGGACATTGTGCTGGTTGCCATGTTCTATAGGTGACTTCCAAGTCAGCCATATTGCATTTACGACATTGTGCTGGTTGTATTGTATAGGTGACTTCAAAGTCAGCCATATTGCATGGGGGACATTGTGCTGGTTGTATTGTATAGGTGACTTCCAAGTGAGCCATATTGCTTGGGGGACATTTAGCTGGTGGCCATGTTCTATAGGTGACTTCCAAGTCAGCCATATTGCATGGAGGACATTGTGCTGGTTGCCATGTCCTATAGGTGACTTCCAAGTCAGCCATATTGCATGGGGGACATTGTGCTGGTTGTCTTGTATAGGTGACTTCCAAGTCAGCCATATTGCTTGGGGGACATTGTGCTGATTGCCATGTTCTATAGGTGACTTCCAAGTCAGCCATATTGCTTGGGGGACATTGTGCTGGTGGCCATGTTCTATAGGTGACTTCCAAGTCAGCCATATTGCTTGGGGGACATTGTGCTGGTGGCCATGTTCTATAGGTGACTTCCAAGTCAGCCATATTGCTTGGGGGACATTGTGCTGGTTGCCATGTTGTATAGGTGACTTCCAAGTCAGCCATATTGCATGGGGGACATTGTGCTGGTGGCCATGTTCTATAGGTGACTTCCAAGTCAGCCATATTGCATGGGGGACATTGTGCTGGTTGCCATGTTGTATAGGTGACTTCCAAGTCAGCCATATTGCATGGGGGACATTGTGCTGGTGGCCATGTTCTATAGGTGACTTCCAAGTCAGCCATATTGCATGGGGGACATTGTGCTGGTTGTGTTGTATAGGTGACTTCCAAATCAGCCATATTGCATGGGGGACATTGTGCTGGTTGTATTGTATAGGTGATTTCCAAGTCAGCCATATTGCATGGGGGACATTGTGCTGGTGGCCATGTCCTATAGGTGACTTCCAAGTCAGCCATATTGCATGGGGGACATTGTGCTGGTTGTCTTGTATAGGTGACTTCCAAGTCAGCCATATTGCTTGGGGGACATTGTGCTGGTTGTATTGTATAGGTGACTTCCAAGTCAGCCATATTGCTTGGGGGACATTGTGCTGGTTGTATTGTATAGGTGACTTCCAAGTCAGCCATATTGCATGGGGGACATTGTGCTGGTTGTATTGTATAGGTGACTTCCAAGTCAGCCATATTGCATGGGGGACATTGTGCTGGTGGCCATGTCCTATAGGTGACTTCCAAGTCAGCCATATTGCATGGGGGACATTGTGCTGGTTGTCTTGTATAGGTGACTTCCAAGTCAGCCATATTGCTTGGGGGACATTGTGCTGGTTGTATTGTATAGGTGACTTCCAAGTCAGCCATATTGCATGGGGGACATTGTGCTGGTTGCCATGTTGTATAGGTCACTTCCAAGTCAGCCATATTGCATGGGGGACATTGTGCTGGTGGCCATGTTCTATAGGTGACTTCCAAGTCAGCCATATTGCATTTGGGACATTGTGCTGGTTGTATTGTATAGGTGACTTCCAAGTCAGCCATATTGCATGGGGGACATTGTGCTGGTTGTATTGTATAGGTGACTTCCAAGTGAGCCATATTGCTTGGGGGACATTTAGCTGGTGGCCATGTTCTATAGGTGACTTCCAAGTCAGCCATATTGCATGGGGGACATTGTGCTGGTTGCCATGTCCTATAGGTGACTTCCAAGTCAGCCATATTGCATGGGGGACATTGTGCTGGTTGTCTTGTATAGGTGACTTCCAAGTCAGCCATATTGCTTGGGGGACATTGTGCTGGTTGCCATGTTCTAAAGGTGACTTCCAAGTCAGCCATATTGCTTGGGGGACATTGTGCTGGTGGCCATGTTTTATAGGTGACTTCCAAGTCAGCCATATTGCTTGGGGGACATTGTGCTGGTGGCCATGTTCTATAGGTGACTTCCAAGTCAGCCATATTGCTTGGGGGACATTGTGCTGGTTGCCATGTTGTATAGGTGACTTCCAAGTCAGCCATATTGCATGGGGGACATTGTGCTGGTGGCCATGTTCTATAGGTGACTTCCAAGTCAGCCATATTGCATGGGGGACATTGTGCTGGTTGCCATGTTGTATAGGTGACTTCCAAGTCAGCCATATTGCATGGGGGACATTGTGCTGGTGGCCATGTTCTATAGGTGACTTCCAAGTCAGCCATATTGCATGGGGGACATTGTGCTGGTTGTGTTGTATAGGTGACTTCCAAATCAGCCATATTGCATGGGGGACATTGTGCTGGTTGTATTGTATAGGTGACTTCCAAGTCAGCCATATTGCATGGGGGACATTGTGCTGGTTGTATTGTATAGGTGATTTCCAAGTCAGCCATATTGCATGGGGGACATTGTGCTGGTGGCCATGTCCTATAGGTGACTTCCAAGTCAGCCATATTGCATGGGGGACATTGTGCTGGTTGTCTTGTATAGGTGACTTCCAAGTCAGCCATATTGCTTGGGGGACATTGTGCTGGTTGTATTGTATAGGTGACTTCCAAGTCAGCCATATTGCATGGGGGACATTGTGCTGGTTGCCATGTTGTATAGGTGACTTCCAAGTCAGCCATATTGCATGGGGGACATTGTGCTGGTGGCCATGTTCTATAGGTGACTTCCAAGTCAGCCACATTGCATGGGGGACATTGTGCTGGTTTCTTGTATAGGTGACTTCCAAGTCAGCCATATTGCATGGGGGACATTGTGCTGGTTGTATTGTATAGGTGACTTCCAAGTCAGCCATATTGCATGGGGGACATTGTGCTGGTTGTATTGTATAGGTGATTTCCAAGTCAGCCATATTGCATGGGGGACATTGTGCTGGTGGCCATGTCCTATAGGTGACTTCCAAGTCAGCCATATTGCATGGGGGACATTGTGCTGGTTGTCTTGTATAGGTGACTTCCAAGTCAGCCATATTGCTTGGGGGACATTGTGCTGGTTGTATTGTATAGGTGACTTCCAAGTCAGCCATATTGCATGGGGTACATTGTGCTGGTGGCCATGTTCTATAGGTGACTTCCAAGTCAGCCATATTGCATGGGGGACATTGTGCTGGTTGCCATGTTGTATAGGTGACTTCCAAGTCAGCCATATTGAATGGGGGACATTGTGCTGGTGGCCATGTTCTATAGGTGACTTCCAAGTCAGCCATATTGCATGGGGGACATTGTGCTGGTTGTGTTGTATAGGTGACTTCCAAATCAGCCATATTGCATGGGGGACATTGTGCTGGTTGTATTGTATATGTGACTTCCAAGTCAGCCATATTGCATGGGGGACATTGTGCTGGTTGTATTGTATAGGTGATTTCCAAGTCAGCCATATTGCATAGGGGACATTGTGCTGGTGGCCATGTCCTATAGGTGACTTCCAAGTCAGCCATATTGCATGGGGGACATTGTGCTGGTTGTCTTGTATAGGTGACTTCCAAGTCAGCCATATTGCTTGGGGGACATTGTGCTGGTTGTATTGTATAGGTGACTTCCAATTCAGCCATATTGCATGGGGGACATTGTGCTGGTTGCCATGTTGTATAGGTGACTTCCAAGTCAGCCATATTGCATGGGGGACATTGTGCTGGTGGCCATGTTTTATAGGTGACTTCCAAGTCAGCCACATTGCATGGGGGACATTGTGCTGGTTTCTTGTATAGGTGACTTCCAAGTCAGCCATATTGCATGGGGGACATTGTGCTGGTTGCCATGTTGTATAGGTGACTTCCAAGTCTGCCATATTGCATGGGGGACATTGTGCTGGTTGCCATGTTGTATAGGTGACTTCCAAGTCAGCCATATTGCATGGGGGACATTGTGCTGGATGCCATGTTGTATAGGTGACTTCCAAGTGAGCCATATTGCATGGGGGACATTGTGCTGGTTGTGTTGTATAGGTGACTTCCAAGTCAGCCATATTGCATGGGGGACATTGTGCTGGTTGTGTTGTATAGGTGACTTCCAAGTCAGCCATATTGCATGGGGGACATTGTGCTGGTTGTATTATATAGGTGACTTCCAATTCAGCCATATTGCATGGGGGACATTGTGCTGGTTGTATTGTATAGGTGACTTCCAAGTGAGCCATATTGCTTGGGGGACATTGTGCTGGTGGCCATGTTCTATAGGTGACTTTCAAGTCAGCCATATTGCATGGGGGACATTGTGCTGGTTGCCATGTCCTATAGGTGACTTCCAAGTCAGCCATATTGCATGGGGGACATTGTGCTGGTTGCCATGTTGTATAGGTGACTTCCAAGTGAGCCATATTGCTTGGGGGACATTGTGCTGGTTGTGTTGTATAGGTGACTTCCAAGTCAGCCGTGTTGCATGGGGGACATTGTGCTGGTTGTATTGTATAGGTGACTTCCAAGTCAGCCATATTGCATGGGGGACATTGTGCTGGTTGCCATGTTGTATAGGTGACTTCCAAGTCAGCCATATTGCATGGGGGACATTGTGCTGGTGGCCATGTTCTATAGGTGACTTCCAATTCAGCCATATTGCATTTGGGACATTGTGCTGGTTGTATTGTATAGGTGACTTCCAAGTCAGCCATATTGCATGGGGGACATTGTGCTGGTTGTATTGTATAGGTGACTTCCAAGTGAGCCATATTGCTTGGGGGACATTTAGCTGGTGGCCATGTTCTATAGGTGACTTCCAAGTCAGCCATATTGCATGGGGGACATTGTGCTGGTGGCCATGTTCTATAGGTGACTTCCAAGTCAGCCATATTGCATGGGGGACATTGTGCTGGTGGCCATGTTCTATAGGTGACTTCCAAGTCAGCCACATTGCATGGGGGACATTGTGCTGGTTTCTTGTATAGGTGACTTCCAAGTCAGCCATATTGCATGGAGGACATTGTGCTGGTTGTATTGTATAGGTGACTTCCAAGTCAGCCATATTGCATGGGGGACATTGTGCTGGTTGTATTGTATAGCTGATTTCCAAGTCAGCCATATTGCATGGGGGACATTGTGCTGGTGGCCATGTCCTATAGGTGACTTCCAAGTCAGCCATATTGCATGGGGGACATTGTGCTGGTTGTCTTGTATAGGTGACTTCCAAGTCAGCCATATTGCTTGGGGGACATTGTGCTGGTTGTATTGTATAGGTGACTTCCAAGTCAGCCATATTGCATGGGGGACATTGTGCTGGTGGCCATGTTGTATAGGTGACTTCCAAGTCAGCCATATTGCATGGGGGACATTGTGCTGGTTGCCATGTTGTATAGGTGACTTCCAAGTCAGCCATATTGCATGGGGGACATTGTGCTGGTGGCCATGTTCTATAGGTGACTTCCAAGTCAGCCATATTGCATGGGGGACATTGTGCTGGTTGTGTTGTATAGGTGACTTCCAAATCAGCCATATTGCATGGGGGACATTGTGCTGGTTGTATTGTATATGTGACTTCCAAGTCAGCCATATTGCATGGGGGACATTGTGCTGGTTGTATTGTATAGGTGATTTCCAAGTCAGCCATATTGCATGGGGGACATTGTGCTGGTGGCCATGTCCTATAGGTGACTTCCAAGTCAGCCATATTGCATGGGGACATTGTGCTGGTTGTCTTGTATAGGTGACTTCCAAGTCAGCCATATTGCTTGGGGGACATTGTGCTGGTTGTATTGTATAGGTGACTTCCAATTCAGCCATATTGCATGGGGGACATTGTGCTGGTTGCCATGTGGTATAGGTGACTTCCAAGTCAGCCATATTGCATGGGGGACATTGTGCTGGTGGCCATGTTCTATAGGTGACTTCCAAGTCAGCCACATTGCATGGGGGACATTGTGCTGGTTTCTTGTATAGGTGACTTCCAAGTCAGCCATATTGCATGGGGGACATTGTGCTGGTTGCCATGTTGTATAGGTGACTTCCAAGTCTGCCATATTGCATGGGGGACATTGTGCTGGTTGCCATGTTGTATAGGTGACTTCCAAGTCAGCCATATTGCATGGGGGACATTGTGCTGGATGCCATGTTGTATAGGTGACTTCCAAGTGAGCCATATTGCATGGGGGACATTGTGCTGGTTGTGTTGTATAGGTGACTTCCAAGTCAGCCATATTGCATGGGGGACATTGTGCTGGTTGTGTTTTATAGGTGACTTCCAAGTCAGCCATATTGCATGGGGGACATTGTGCTGGTTGTATTGTATAGGTGACTTCCAATTCAGCCATATTGCATGGGGGACATTGTGCTGGTTGTATTGTATAGGTGACTTCCAAGTGAGCCATATTGCTTGGGGGACATTGTGCTGGTGGCCATGTTCTATAGGTGACTTTCAAGTCAGCCATATTGCATGGGGGACATTGTGCTGGTTGCCATGTCCTATAGGTGACTTCCAAGTCAGCCATATTGCATGGGGGACATTGTGCTGGTTGCCATGTTGTATAGGTGACTTCCAAGTGAGCCATATTGCTTGGGGGACATTGTGCTGGTTGTGTTGTATAGGTGACTTCCAAGTCAGCCGTGTTGCATGGGGGACATTGTGCTGGTTGTATTGTATAGGTGACTTCCAAGTCAGCCATATTGCATGGGGGACATTGTGCTGGTTGCCATGTTGTATAGGTGACTTCCAAGTCAGCCATATTGCATGGGGGACATTGTGCTGGTGGCCATGTTCTATAGGTGACTTCCAAGTCAGCCATATTGCATTTGGGACATTGTGCTGGTTGTATTGTATAGGTGACTTCCAAGTCAGCCATATTGCATGGGGGACATTGTGCTGGTTGTATTGTATAGGTGACTTCCAAGTGAGCCATATTGCTTGGGGGACATTTAGCTGGTGGCCATGTTCTATAGGTGACTTCCAAGTCAGCCATCTTGCATGGGGGACATTGTGCTGGTGGCCATGTTCTATAGGTGACTTCCAAGTCAGCCATATTGCATGGGGGACATTGTGCTGGTTGCCATGTTGTATAGGTGACTTCCAAGTCAGCCATATTGCATGGGGGACATTGTGCTGGTGGCCATGTTCTATAGTTGACTTCCAAGTCAGCCATATTGCATGGGGGACATTGTGCTGGTTGTGTTGTATAGGTGACTTCCAAATCAGCCATATTGCATGGGGGACATTGTGCTGGTTGTATTGTATAGGTGACTTCCAAGTCAGCCATATTGCATGGGGGACATTGTACTGGTTGTATTGTATAGGTGACTTCCAAGTGAGCCATATTGCTTGGGGGACATTTAGCTGGTGGCCATGTTCTATAGGTGACTTCCAAGTCAGCCATATTGCATGGGGGACATTGTGCTGGTGGCCATGTTCTATAGGTGACTTCCAAGTCAGCCATATTGCATGGGGGACATTGTGCTGGTTGCCATGTTGTATAGGTGACTTCCAAGTCAGCCATATTGCATGGGGGACATTGTGCTGGTGGCCATGTTCTATAGGTGACTTCCAAGTCAGCCATATTGCATGGGGGACATTGTGCTGGTTGTGTTGTATAGGTGACTTCCAAATCAGCCATATTGCATGGGGGACATTGTGCTGGTTGTATTGTATAGGTGACTTCCAAGTTAGCCATATTGCATGTGGGACATTGTGCTGGTTGTATTGTATAGGTGACTTCCAAGTCAGCCATATTGCATGGGGGACATTGTGCTGGTGGCCATGTCCTATAGGTGACTTCCAAGTCAGCCATATTGCATGGGGGACATTGTGCTGGTTGTCTTGTATAGGTGACTTCCAAGTCAGCCATATTGCTTGGGGGACATTGTGCTGGTTGTATTGTATAGGTGACTTCCAAGTCAGCCATATTGCATGGGGGACATTGTGCTGGTTGCCATGTTGTATAGGTGACTTCCAAGTCAGCCATATTGCATGGGGGACATTGTGCTGGTGGCCATGTTCTATAGGTGACTTCCAAGTCAGCCACATTGCATGGGGGACATTGTGCTGGTTTCTTGTATAGGTGACTTCCAAGTCAGCCATATTGCATGGGGGACATTGTGCTGGTTGCCATGTTGTATAGGTGACTTCCAAGTCTGCCATATTGCATGGGGGACATTGTGCTGGTTGCCATGTTGTATAGGTGACTTCCAAGTCAGCCATATTGCATGGGGGACATTGTGCTGGATGCCATGTTGTATAGGTGACTTCCAAGTGAGCCATATTGCATGGGGGACATTGTGCTGGTTGTGTTGTATAGGTGACTTCCAAGTCAGCCATATTGCATGGGGGACATTGTGCTGGTTGTGTTGTATAGGTGACTTCCAAGTCAGCCATATTGCATGGGGGACATTGTGCTGGTTGTATTGTATAGGTGACTTCCAAGTCAGCCATATTGCATGGGGGACATTGTGCTGGTTGTATTGTATAGGTGACTTCCAAGTGAGCCATATTGCTTGGGGGACATTGTGCTGGTGGCCATGTTCTATAGGTGACTTTCAAGTCAGCCATATTGCATGGGGGACATTGTGCTGGTTGCCATGTCCTATAGGTGACTTCCAAGTCAGCCATATTGCATGGGGGACATTGTGCTGGTTGCCATGTTGTATAGGTGACTTCCAAGTGAGCCATATTGCTTGGGGGACATTGTGCTGGTTGTGTTGTATAGGTGACTTCCAAGTCAGCCGTGTTGCATGGGGGACATTGTGCTGGTTGTATTGTATAGGTGACTTCCAAGTCAGCCATATTGCATTGGGGACATTGTGCTGGTTGCCATGTTGTATAGGTGACTTCCAAGTCAGCCATATTGCATGGGGGACATTGTGCTGGTGGCCATGTTCTATAGGTGACTTCCAAGTCAGCCATATTGCTTGGGGGACATTGTGCTGGTTGTATTGTATAGGTGACTTCCAAGTCAGCCATATTGCATGGGGGACATTGTGCTGGTTGTATTGTATAGGTGACTTCCAAGTGAGCCATATTGCTTGGGGGACATTTAGCTGGAGGCCATGTTCTATAGGTGACTTCCAAGTCAGCCATATTGCATGGGGGACATTGTGCTGGTTGCCATGTCCTATAGGTGACTTCCAAGTCAGCCATATTGCATGGGGGACATTGTGCTGGTTGTCTTGTATAGGTGACTTCCAAGTCAGCCATATTGCTTGGGGGACATTGTGCTGGTTGCCATGTTCTATAGGTGACTTCCAAGTCAGCCATATTGCTTGGGGGACATTGTGCTGGTTGCCATGTTGTATAGGTGACTTCCAAGTCAGCCATATTGCATGGGGGACATTGTGCTGGTGGCCATGTTCTATAGGTGACTTCCAAGTCAGCCATATTGCATGGGGGACATTGTGCTGGTTGCCATGTTGTATAGGTGACTTCCAAGTCAGCCATATTGCATGGGGGACATTGTGCTGGTGGCCATGTTCTATAGGTGACTTCCAAGTCAGCCATATTGCATGGGGGACATTGTGCTGGTTGTGTTGTATAGGTGACTTCCAAATCAGCCATATTGCATGGGGGACATTGTGCTGGTTGTATTGTATAGGTGACTTCCAAGTCAGCCATATTGCATGGGGGACATTGTGCTGGTTGTATTGTATAGGTGACTTCCAAGTCAGCCATATTGCATGGGGGACATTGTGCTGGTGGCCATGTCCTATAGGTGACTTCCAAGTCAGCCATATTGCATGGGGGACATTGTGCTGGTTGTCTTGTATAGGTGACTTCCAAGTCAGCCATATTGCTTGGGGGACATTGTGCTGGTTGTATTGTATAGGTGAATTCCAAGTCAGCCATATTGCATGTGGGACATTGTGCTGGTTGCCATGTTGTATAGGTGACTTCCAAGTCAGCCATATTGCATGGGGGACATTGTGCTGGTGGCCATGTTCTATAGGTGACTTCCAAGTCAGCCATATTGCATGGGGGACATTGTGCTGGTTGTCTTGTATAGGTGACTTCCAAGTCAGCCATATTGCATGGGGGACATTGTGCTGGTTGCCATGTTGTATAGGTGACTTCCAAGTCAGCCATATTGCATGGGGGACATTGTGCTGGTTGTGTTGTATAGGTGACTTCCAAGTCAGCCATATTGCATGGGGGACATTCTGCTGGTTGTATTGTATAGGTGACTTCCAAGTCAGCCATATTGCATGGGGGACATTGTGCTGGTTGTATTGTATAGGTGACTTCCAAGTGAGCCATATTGCTTGGGGGACATTGTGCTGGTGGCCATGTTCTATAGGTGACTTCCAAGTCAGCCATATTGCATGGGGGACATTTTGCTGGTTGCCATGTCCTATAGGTGACTTCCAAGTCAGCCATATTGCATGGGGGACATTGTGCTGGTGGCCATGTTGTAAAGGTGACTTCCAAGTCAGCCATATTGCATGGGGGACATTGTGCTGGTTGCCATGTTGTATAGGTGACTTCCAAGTCAGCCATATTGCATGGGGGACATTGTGCTGGTTGCCATGTTGTATAGGTGACTTACAAGTCAGCCATATTGCATGGGGGACATTGTGCTGGTTGCCATGTCCTATAGGTGACTTCCAAGTCAGCCATATTGCATGGGGGAAATTGTGCTGGTTGTCTTGTATAGGTGACTTTTAAGTCAACAATATTGCTTGGGGGACATTGTGCTGGTTGCCATGTTCTATAGGTGACTTGCAAGTCAGCCATATTGCTTGGGGGACATTGTGCTGGTTGCCATGTTGTATAGGTGACTTCCAAGTCAGCCATATTGCTTGGGGGACATTGTGCTGGTTGCCATGTTGTATAGGTGACTTCCAAGTCAGCCATATTGCATGGGGGACATTGTGCTGGTGGCCATGTTCTATAGGTGACTTCCAAGTCAGCCATAATGCATGGGGGACATTGTGCTGGTTGTCTTGTATAGGTGACTTCCAAGTCAGCCATATTGCATGGGGGACATTGTGCTGGTTGTGTTGTATAGGTGACTTCCAAATCAGCCATATTGCATGGGGGACATTGTGCTGGTTGTATTGTATAGGTGACTTCCAAGTCAGCAATATTGCATGGGGGACATTGTGCTGGTTGTATTGTATAGGTGACTTCCAAGTCAGCCATATTGCATGAGGGACATTGTGCTGGTGGCCATGTCCTATAGGTGACTTCCAAGTCAGCCATATTGCATGGGGGACATTGTGCTGGTTGTCTTGTATAGGTGACTTCCAAGTCAGCCATATTGCTTTGGGGACATTGTGCTGGTTGTATTGTATAGTTGACTTCCAAGTCAGCCATATTGCATGGGGGACATTGTGCTGGTTGCCATGTTGTATAGGTGACTTCCAAGTCAGCCATATTGCATGGGGGACATTGTGCTGGTGGCCATGTTCTATAGGTGACTTCCAAGTCAGCCATATTGCATTTGGGACATTGTGCTGGTTGTCTTGTATAGGTGACTTCCAAGTCAGCCATATTGCATGGGGGACATTGTGCTGGTTGTATTGTATAGGTGACTTCCAAGTCAGCCATATTGCATGGGGGACATTGTGCTGGTGGCCATGTCGTATAGGTGACTTCCAAGTCAGCCATATTGCATGGGGGACATTGTGCTGGTTGTCTTGTATAGGTGACTTCCAAGTCAGCCATATTGCTTGGGGGACATTGTGCTGGTTGTATTGTATAGGTGACTTCCAAGTCAGCCATATTGCATGGGGGACATTGTGCTGGTTGCCATGTTGTATAGGTGACTTCCAAGTCAGCCATATTGCATGGGGGACATTGTGCTGGTGGCCATGTTCTATAGGTGACTTCCAAGTCAGCCATATTGCATTTGGGACATTGTGCTGGTTGTATTGTAAAGGTGACTTCCAAGTCAGCCATATTGCATGGGGGACATTGTGCTGGTTGTATTGTATAGGTGATTCCAAGTGAGCCATATTGCTTGGGGGACATTTAGCTGGTGGCCATGTTCTATAGGTGACTTCCAAGTCAGCCATATTGCATGGGGGACATTGTGCTGGTTGTCTTGTATAGGTGACTTCCAAGTCAGCCATATTGCTTGGGGGACATTGTGCTGGTTGCCATGTTCTATAGGTGACTTCCAAGTCAGCCATATTGCTTGGGGGACATTGTGCTGGTGGCCATGTTCTATAGGTGACTTCCAAGTCAGCCATATTGCTTGGGGGACATTGTGCTGGTTGCCATGTTGTATAGGTGATTTCCAAGTCAGCCATATTGCATGGGGGACATTGTGCTGGTGGCCATTTTCTATAGGTGACTTCCAAGTCAGCCATATTGCATGGGGGACATTGTGCTGGTTGCCATGTTGTATAGGTGACTTCCAAGTCAGCCATATTGCATGGGGGACATTGTGCTGGTGGCCATGTTCTATAGGTGACTTCCAAGTCAGCCATATTGCATGGGGGACATTGTGCTGGTTGTGTTGTATAGGTGACTTCCAAATCAGCCATATTGCATGGGGGACATTGTGCTGGTTGTATTGTATAGGTGACTTCCAAGTCAGCCATATTGCATGGGGGACATTGTGCTGGTTGTATTGTATAGGTGACTTCCAAGTCAGCCATATTGCATGGGGGACATTGTGCTGGTGGCCATGTCCTATAGGTGACTTCCAAGTCAGCCATATTGCATGGGGGACATTGTGCTGGTTGTCTTGTATAGGTGACTTCCAAGTCAGCCATATTGCTTGGGGGACATTGTGCTGGTTGTATTGTATAGGTGACTTCCAAGTCAGCCATATTGCATGGGGGACATTGTGCTGGTTGCCATGTTGTATAGGTGACTTCCAAGTCAGCCATATTGCATGGGGGACATTGTGCTGGTTTCTTGTATAGGTGACTTCCAAGTCAGCCATATTGCATGGGGGACATTGTGCTGGTTGCCATGTTGTATAGGTGACTTCCAAGTCTGCCATATTGCATGGGGGACATTGTGCTGGTTGCCATGTTGTATAGGTGACTTCCAAGTCAGCCATATTGCATGGGGGACATTGTGCTGGATGCCATGTTGTATAGGTGACTTCCAAGTGAGCCATATTGCATGGGGGACATTGTGCTGGTTGTGTTGTATAGGTGACTTCCAAGTCAGCCATATTGCATGGGGGACATTGTGCTGGTTGTGTTGTATAGGTGACTTCCAAGTCAGCCATATTGCATGGGGTACATTGTGCTGGTTGTATTGAATAGGTGACTTCCAAGTCAGCCATATTGCATGGGGGACATTGTGCTGGTTGTATTGTATAGGTGACTTCCAAGTGAGCCATATTGCTTGGGGGACATTGTGCTGGTGGCCATGTTCTATAGGTGACTTTCAAGTCAGCCATATTGCATGGAGGACATTGTGCTGGTTGCCATGTCCTATAGGTGACTTCCAAGTCAACCATATTGCATGGGGGACATTGTGCTGGTTGCCATGTTGTATAGGTGACTTCCAAGTGAGCCATATTGCTTGGGGGACATTGTGCTGGTTGTGTTGTATAGGTGACTTCCAAGTCAGCCGTGTTGCATGGGGGACATTGTGCTGGTTGTATTGTATAGGTGACTTCCAAGTCAGCCACATTGCATGGGGGACATTGCGCTGGTTGCCATGTTGTATAGGTGACTTCCAAGGCAGCCATATTGCATGGGGGACATTGTGCTGGTGGCCATGTTCTATAGGTGACTTCCAAGTCAGCCATATTGCATTTGGGACATTGTGCTGGTTGTATTGTATAGGTGACTTCCAAGTCAGCCATATTGCATGGGGGACATTGTGCTGGTTGTATTGTATAGGTGATTCCAAGTGAGCCATATTGCTTGGGGGACATTTAGCTGGTGGCCATGTTCTATAGGTGACTTCCAAGTCAGCCATATTGCATGGGGGACATTGTGCTGGTTGTCTTGTATAGGTGACTTCCAAGTCAGCCATATTGCTTGGGGGACATTGTGCTGGTTGCCATGTTCTATAGGTGACTTCCAAGTCAGCCATATTGCTTGGGGGACATTGTGCTGGTGGCCATGTTCTATAGGTGACTTCCAAGTCAGCCATATTGCTTGGGGGACATTGTGCTGGTTGCCATGTTGTATAGGTGATTTCCAAGTCAGCCATATTGCATGGGGGACATTGTGCTGGTGGCCATTTTCTATAGGTGACTTCCAAGTCAGCCATATTGCATGGGGGACATTGTGCTGGTTGCCATGTTGTATAGGTGACTTCCAAGTCAGCCATATTGCATGGGGGACATTGTGCTGGTGGCCATGTTCTATAGGTGACTTCCAAGTCAGCCATATTGCATGGGGGGCATTGTGCTGGTTGTGTTGTATAGGTGACTTCCAAATCAGCCATATTGCATGGGGGAAATTGTGCTGGTTGTATTGTATAGGTGACTTCCAAGTCAGCCATATTGCATGGGGGACATTGTGCTGGTTGTATTGTATAGGTGACTTCCAAGTCAGCCATATTGCATGGGGGACATTGTGCTGGTGGCCATGTCCTATAGGTGACTTCCAAGTCAGCCATATTGCATGGGGGACATTGTGCTGGTTGTCTTGTATAGGTGACTTCCAAGTCAGCCATATTGCTTGGGGGACATTGTGCTGGTTGTATTGTATAGGTGACTTCCAAGTCAGCCATATTGCATGGGGGACATTGTGCTGGTTGCCATGTTGTATAGGTGACTTCCAAGTCAGCCATATTGCATGGGGGACATTGTGCTGGTTTCTTGTATAGGTGACTTCCAAGTCAGCCATATTGCATGGGGGACATTGTGCTGGTTGCCATGTTGTATAGGTGACTTCCAAGTCTGCCATATTGCATGGGGGACATTGTGCTGGTTGCCATGTTGTATAGGTGACTTCCAAGTCAGCCATATTGCATGGGGGACATTGTGCTGGATGCCATGTTGTATAGGTGACTTCCAAGTGAGCCATATTGCATGGGGGACATTGTGCTGGTTGTGTTGTATAGGTGACTTCCAAGTCAGCCATATTGCATGGGGGACATTGTGCTGGTTGTGTTGTATAGGTGACTTCCAAGTCAGCCATATTGCATGGGGTACATTGTGCTGGTTGTATTGAATAGGTGACTTCCAAGTCAGCCATATTGCATGGGGGACATTGTGCTGGTTGTATTGTATAGGTGACTTCCAAGTGAGCCATATTGCTTGGGGGACATTGTGCTGGTGGCCATGTTCTATAGGTGACTTTCAAGTCAGCCATATTGCATGGAGGACATTGTGCTGGTTGCCATGTCCTATAGGTGACTTCCAAGTCAACCATATTGCATGGGGGACATTGTGCTGGTTGCCATGTTGTATAGGTGACTTCCAAGTGAGCCATATTGCTTGGGGGACATTGTGCTGGTTGTGTTGTATAGGTGACTTCCAAGTCAGCCGTGTTGCATGGGGGACATTGTGCTGGTTGTATTGTATAGGTGACTTCCAAGTCAGCCACATTGCATGGGGGACATTGCGCTGGTTGCCATGTTGTATAGGTGACTTCCAAGGCAGCCATATTGCATGGGGGACATTGTGCTGGTGGCCATGTTCTATAGGTGACTTCCAAGTCAGCCATATTGCATTTGGGACATTGTGCTGGTTGTATTGTATAGGTGACTTCCAAGTCAGCCATATTGCATGGGGGACATTGTGCTGGTTGTATTGTATAGGTGATTCCAAGTGAGCCATATTGCTTGGGGGACATTTAGCTGGTGGCCATGTTCTATAGGTGACTTCCAAGTCAGCCATATTGCATGGGGGACATTGTGCTGGTTGTCTTGTATAGGTGACTTCCAAGTCAGCCATATTGCTTGGGGGACATTGTGCTGGTTGCCATGTTCTATAGGTGACTTCCAAGTCAGCCATATTGCTTGGGGGACATTGTGCTGGTGGCCATGTTCTATAGGTGACTTCCAAGTCAGCCATATTGCTTGGGGGACATTGTGCTGGTTGCCATGTTGTATAGGTGATTTCCAAGTCAGCCATATTGCATGGGGGACATTGTGCTGGTGGCCATTTTCTATAGGTGACTTCCAAGTCAGCCATATTGCATGGGGGACATTGTGCTGGTTGCCATGTTGTATAGGTGACTTCCAAGTCAGCCATATTGCATGGGGGACATTGTGCTGGTGGCCATGTTCTATAGGTGACTTCCAAGTCAGCCATATTGCATGGGGGGCATTGTGCTGGTTGTGTTGTATAGGTGACTTCCAAATCAGCCATATTGCATGGGGGAAATTGTGCTGGTTGTATTGTATAGGTGACTTCCAAGTCAGCCATATTGCATGGGGGACATTGTGCTGGTTGTATTGTATAGGTGACTTCCAAGTCAGCCATATTGCATGGGGGACATTGTGCTGGTGGCCATGTCCTATAGGTGACTTCCAAGTCAGCCATATTGCATGGGGGACATTGTGCTGGTTGTCTTGTATAGGTGACTTCCAAGTCAGCCATATTGCTTGGGGGACATTGTGCTGGTTGTATTGTATAGGTGACTTCCAAGTCAGCCATATTGCATGGGGGACATTGTGCTGGTTGCCATGTTGTATAGGTGACTTCCAAGTCAGCCATATTGCATGGGGGACATTGTGCTGGTTTCTTGTATAGGTGACTTCCAAGTCAGCCATATTGCATGGGGGACATTGTGCTGGTTGTGTTGTATAGGTGACTTCCAAGTCAGCCGTGTTGCATGGGGGACATTGTGCTGGTTGTATTGTATAGGTGACTTCCAAGTCAGCCACATTGCATGGGGGACATTGCGCTGGTTGCCATGTTGTATAGGTGACTTCCAAGGCAGCCATATTGCATGGGGGACATTGTGCTGGTGGCCATGTTCTATAGGTGACTTCCAAGTCAGCCATATTGCATTTGGGACATTGTGCTGGTTGTATTGTATAGGTGACTTCCAAGTCAGCCATATTGCATGGGGGACATTGTGCTGGTTGTATTGTATAGGTGATTCCAAGTGAGCCATATTGCTTGGGGGACATTTAGCTGGTGGCCATGTTCTATAGGTGACTTCCAAGTCAGCCATATTGCATGGGGGACATTGTGCTGGTTGTCTTGTATAGGTGACTTCCAAGTCAGCCATATTGCTTGGGGGACATTGTGCTGGTTGCCATGTTCTATAGGTGACTTCCAAGTCAGCCATATTGCTTGGGGGACATTGTGCTGGTGGCCATGTTCTATAGGTGACTTCCAAGTCAGCCATATTGCTTGGGGGACATTGTGCTGGTTGCCATGTTGTATAGGTGATTTCCAAGTCAGCCATATTGCATGGGGGACATTGTGCTGGTGGCCATTTTCTATAGGTGACTTCCAAGTCAGCCATATTGCATGGGGGACATTGTGCTGGTTGCCATGTTGTATAGGTGACTTCCAAGTCAGCCATATTGCATGGGGGACATTGTGCTGGTGGCCATGTTCTATAGGTGACTTCCAAGTCAGCCATATTGCATGGGGGGCATTGTGCTGGTTGTGTTGTATAGGTGACTTCCAAATCAGCCATATTGCATGGGGGAAATTGTGCTGGTTGTATTGTATAGGTGACTTCCAAGTCAGCCATATTGCATGGGGGACATTGTGCTGGTTGTATTGTATAGGTGACTTCCAAGTCAGCCATATTGCATGGGGGACATTGTGCTGGTGGCCATGTCCTATAGGTGACTTCCAAGTCAGCCATATTGCATGGGGGACATTGTGCTGGTTGTCTTGTATAGGTGACTTCCAAGTCAGCCATATTGCTTGGGGGACATTGTGCTGGTTGTATTGTATAGGTGACTTCCAAGTCAGCCATATTGCATGGGGGACATTGTGCTGGTTGCCATGTTGTATAGGTGACTTCCAAGTCAGCCATATTGCATGGGGGACATTGTGCTGGTTTCTTGTATAGGTGACTTCCAAGTCAGCCATATTGCATGGGGGACATTGTGCTGGTTGCCATGTTGTATAGGTGACTTCCAAGTCTGCCATATTGCATGGGGGACATTGTGCTGGTTGCCATGTTGTATAGGTGACTTCCAAGTCAGCCATATTGCATGGGGGACATTGTGCTGGATGCCATGTTGTATAGGTGACTTCCAAGTGAGCCATATTGCATGGGGGACATTGTGCTGGTTGTGTTGTATAGGTGACTTCCAAGTCAGCCATATTGCATGGGGGACATTGTGCTGGTTGTGTTGTATAGGTGACTTCCAAGTCAGCCATATTGCATGGGGTACATTGTGCTGGTTGTATTGAATAGGTGACTTCCAAGTCAGCCATATTGCATGGGGGACATTGTGCTGGTTGTATTGTATAGGTGACTTCCAAGTGAGCCATATTGCTTGGGGGACATTGTGCTGGTGGCCATGTTCTATAGGTGACTTTCAAGTCAGCCATATTGCATGGAGGACATTGTGCTGGTTGCCATGTCCTATAGGTGACTTCCAAGTCAACCATATTGCATGGGGGACATTGTGCTGGTTGCCATGTTGTATAGGTGACTTCCAAGTGAGCCATATTGCTTGGGGGACATTGTGCTGGTTGTGTTGTATAGGTGACTTCCAAGTCAGCCGTGTTGCATGGGGGACATTGTGCTGGTTGTATTGTATAGGTGACTTCCAAGTCAGCCACATTGCATGGGGGACATTGCGCTGGTTGCCATGTTGTATAGGTGACTTCCAAGGCAGCCATATTGCATGGGGGACATTGTGCTGGTGGCCATGTTCTATAGGTGACTTCCAAGTCAGCCATATTGCATTTGGGACATTGTGCTGGTTGTATTGTATAGGTGACTTCCAAGTCAGCCATATTGCATGGGGGACATTGTGCTGGTTGTATTGTATAGGTGATTCCAAGTGAGCCATATTGCTTGGGGGACATTTAGCTGGTGGCCATGTTCTATAGGTGACTTCCAAGTCAGCCATATTGCATGGGGGACATTGTGCTGGTTGTCTTGTATAGGTGACTTCCAAGTCAGCCATATTGCTTGGGGGACATTGTGCTGGTTGCCATGTTCTATAGGTGACTTCCAAGTCAGCCATATTGCTTGGGGGACATTGTGCTGGTGGCCATGTTCTATAGGTGACTTCCAAGTCAGCCATATTGCTTGGGGGACATTGTGCTGGTTGCCATGTTGTATAGGTGATTTCCAAGTCAGCCATATTGCATGGGGGACATTGTGCTGGTGGCCATTTTCTATAGGTGACTTCCAAGTCAGCCATATTGCATGGGGGACATTGTGCTGGTTGCCATGTTGTATAGGTGACTTCCAAGTCAGCCATATTGCATGGGGGACATTGTGCTGGTGGCCATGTTCTATAGGTGACTTCCAAGTCAGCCATATTGCATGGGGGGCATTGTGCTGGTTGTGTTGTATAGGTGACTTCCAAATCAGCCATATTGCATGGGGGAAATTGTGCTGGTTGTATTGTATAGGTGACTTCCAAGTCAGCCATATTGCATGGGGGACATTGTGCTGGTTGTATTGTATAGGTGACTTCCAAGTCAGCCATATTGCATGGGGGACATTGTGCTGGTGGCCATGTCCTATAGGTGACTTCCAAGTCAGCCATATTGCATGGGGGACATTGTGCTGGTTGTCTTGTATAGGTGACTTCCAAGTCAGCCATATTGCTTGGGGGACATTGTGCTGGTTGTATTGTATAGGTGACTTCCAAGTCAGCCATATTGCATGGGGGACATTGTGCTGGTTGCCATGTTGTATAGGTGACTTCCAAGTCAGCCATATTGCATGGGGGACATTGTGCTGGTTTCTTGTATAGGTGACTTCCAAGTCAGCCATATTGCATGGGGGACATTGTGCTGGTTGCCATGTTGTATAGGTGACTTCCAAGTCTGCCATATTGCATGGGGGACATTGTGCTGGTTGCCATGTTGTATAGGTGACTTCCAAGTCAGCCATATTGCATGGGGGACATTGTGCTGGATGCCATGTTGTATAGGTGACTTCCAAGTGAGCCATATTGCATGGGGGACATTGTGCTGGTTGTGTTGTATAGGTGACTTCCAAGTCAGCCATATTGCATGGGGGACATTGTGCTGGTTGTGTTGTATAGGTGACTTCCAAGTCAGCCATATTGCATGGGGTACATTGTGCTGGTTGTATTGAATAGGTGACTTCCAAGTCAGCCATATTGCATGGGGGACATTGTGCTGGTTGTATTGTATAGGTGACTTCCAAGTGAGCCATATTGCTTGGGGGACATTGTGCTGGTGGCCATGTTCTATAGGTGACTTTCAAGTCAGCCATATTGCATGGAGGACATTGTGCTGGTTGCCATGTCCTATAGGTGACTTCCAAGTCAACCATATTGCATGGGGGACATTGTGCTGGTTGCCATGTTGTATAGGTGACTTCCAAGTGAGCCATATTGCTTGGGGGACATTGTGCTGGTTGTGTTGTATAGGTGACTTCCAAGTCAGCCGTGTTGCATGGGGGACATTGTGCTGGTTGTATTGTATAGGTGACTTCCAAGTCAGCCACATTGCATGGGGGACATTGCGCTGGTTGCCATGTTGTATAGGTGACTTCCAAGGCAGCCATATTGCATGGGGGACATTGTGCTGGTGGCCATGTTCTATAGGTGACTTCCAAGTCAGCCATATTGCATTTTGGGACATTGTGCTGGTTGTATTGTATAGGTGACTTCCAAGTCAGCCATATTGCATGGGGGACATTGTGCTGGTTGTATTGTATAGGTGACTTCCAAGTGAGCCATATTGCTTGGGGGACATTTAGCTGGTGGCCATGTTCTATAGGTGACTTCCAAGTCAGCCATATTGCATGGGGGACATTGTGCTGGTTGCCATGTCCTATAGGTGACATCCAAGTCAGCCATATTGCATGGGGGACATTGTGCTGGTTGTCTTGTAAAGGTGACTTCCAAGTCAGCCATATTGCTTGGGGGACATTGTGCTGGTTGCCATGTTCTATAGGTGACTTCCAAGTCAGCCATATTGCTTGGGGGACATTGTGCTGGTGGCCATGTTCTATAGGTGACTTCCAAGTCAGCCATATTGCTTGGGGGACATTGTGCTGGTTGCCATGTTGTATAGGTGACTTCCAAGTCAGCCATATTGCTTGGGGGACATTGTGCTGGTGGCCATGTTCTATAGGTGACTTCCAAGTCAGCCATATTGCTTGGGGGACATTGTGCTGGTGGCCATGTTCTATAGGTGACTTCCAAGTCAGCCATATTGCTTGGGGGACATTGTGCTGGTTGCCATGTTGTATAGGTGACTTCCAAGTCAGCCATATTGCATGGGGGACATTGTGCTGGTGGCCATGTTCTATAGGTGACTTCAAAGTCAGCCATATTGCATGGGGGACATTGTGCTGGTTGCCATGTTGTATAGGTGACTTCCAAGTCAGCCATATTGCATGGGGGACATTGTGCTGGTGGCCATGTTCTATAGGTGACTTCCAAGTCAGCCATATTGCATGGGGGACATTGTGCTGGTTGTGTTGTATAGGTGACTTCCAAATCAGCCATATTGCATGGGGGACATTGTGCTGGTTGTATTGTATAGGTGACTTCCAAGTCAGCCATATTGCATGGGGGACATTGTGCTGGTTGTATTGTATAGGTGACTTCCAAGTCAGCCATATTGCATGGGGGACATTGTGCTGGTGGCCATGTCCTATAGGTGACTTCCAAGTCAGCCATATTGCATGGGGGACATTGTGCTGGTTGTCTTGTATAGGTGACTTCCAAGTCAGCCATATTGCTTGGGGGACATTGTGCTGGTTGTATTGTATAGGTGACTTCCAAGTCAGCCATATTGCATGGGGGACATTGTGCTGGTTGCCATGTTGTATAGGTGACTTCCAAGTCAGCCATATTGCATGGAGGACATTGTGCTGGTGGCCATGTTCTATAGGTGACTTCCAAGTCAGCCACATTGCATGGGGGACATTGTGCTGGTTTCTTGTATAGGTGACTTCCAAGTCAGCCATATTGCATGGGGGACATTGTGCTGGTTGCCATGTTGTATAGGTGACTTCCAAGACAGCCATATTGCATGGGGGACATTGTGCTGGTTGCCATGTTGTATAGGTGACTTCCAAGTCAGCCATATTGCATGGGGGACATTGTGCTGGATGCCATGTTGTATAGGTGACTTCCAAGTGAGCCATATTGCATGGGGGACATTGTGCTGGTTGTGTTGTATAGGTGACTTCCAAGTCAGCCATATTGCATGGGGGACATTGTGCTGGTTGTATTGTATAGGTGACTTCCAAGTCAGCCATATTGCATGGGGGACATTGTGCTGGTTGTATTGTATAGGTGACTTCCAAGTGAGCCATTTTGCTTGGGGGAAATTGTGCTGGTGGCCATGTTCTATAGGTGACTTTCAAGTCAGCCATATTGCATGGGGGACATTGTGCTGGTTGCCATGTCCTATAGGTGACTTCCAAGTCAGCCATATTGCATGGGGGACATTGTGCTGGTTGCCATGTTGTAAAGGTGACTTCCAAGTCAGCCATATTGCATGAGGGACATTGTGCTGGTTGCCATGTTGTATAGGTGACTTCCAAGTCAGCCATATTGCATGGGGGACATTGTGCTGGTTGCCATGTTGTATAGGTGACTTACAAGTCAGCCATATTGCATGGGGGACATTGTGCTGGTTGCCATGTTGTATAGGTGACTTCCAAGTCAGCCATATTGCTTGGGGGACATTGTGTTGGTTGCCATGTTGTATAGGTGACTTCCAAGTCAGCCATATTGCATGGGGGACATTGTGCTGGTGGCCATGTTCTATAGGTGACTTCCAAGTCAGCCATATTGCATGGGGGACATTGTGCTGGTTGTGTTATATAGGTGACTTCCAAATAAGCCATATTGCATGGGGGACATTGTGCTGGTTGTATTGTATTGGTGACTTCCAAGTCAGCCATATTGCATGGGGGACATTGTGCTGGTTGTATTGTATAGGTGACTTCCAAGTCAGCCATATTGCATGGGGGACATTGTGCTGATGGCCATGTCCTATAGGTGACTTCCAAGTCAGCCATATTGCATGGGGGACATTGTGCTGGTTGTCTTGTATAGGTGACTTCCAAGTCAGCCATATTGCTTGGGGGACATTGTGCTGGTTGTATTGTATAGGTGACTTCCAAGTCAGCCATATTGCATGGGGGACATTGTGCTGGTTGCCATGTTGTATAAGTGACTTCCAAGTCAGCCATATTGCATGGGGGACATTGTGCTGGCGGCCATGTTCTATAGGTGACTTCCAAGTCAGCCATATTGCATTTGGGACACTGTGCTGGTTGTCTTGTATAGGTGACTTCCAAGTCAGCCATATTGCATGGGGGACATTGTGCTGGTTGTGTTGTATAGGTGACTTCCAAATCAGCCATATTGCATGGGGGACATTGTGCTGGTTGTATTGTATAGGTGACTTCCAAGTCAGCCATATTGCATGGGGGACATTGTGCTGGTGGCCATGTTGTATAGGTGACTTCCAAGTGAGCCATATTGCATGGGGGACATTGTGCTGGTTGTTTTGTATAGGAGACTTCCAAGTGAGCCATATTGCATGGGGGACATTGTGCTGGTTGTGTTGTATAGGTGACTTCCAAGTGAGCCATATTGCATGGGGGACATTGTGCTGGTTGTGTTGTATAGGTGACTTCCAAGTCAGCCATATTGCATGGGGGACATTGTGCTGGTTGTATTGTATAGGTGACTTCCAAGTCAGCTATATTGCATGGGGGACATTGTGCTGGTTGTATTGTATATGTGACTTCCAAGTGAGCCATATTGCTTGGGGGACATTGTGCTGGTGGCCATGTTCTATAGGTGACTTTCAAGTCAGCCATATTGCATGGGGGACATTGTGCTGGTTGCCATGTCCTATAGGTGACTTCCAAGTCAGCCATATTGCATGGGGGACATTGTGCTGGTTGCCATGTTGTAAAGGTGACTTCCAAGTCAGCCATATTGCATGAGGGACATTGTGCTGGTTGCCATGTTGTATAGGTGACTTCCAAGTCAGCCATATTGCATGGGGGACATTGTGCTGGTGGCCATGTTCTATAGGTGACTTCCAAGTCAGCCATATTGCATGGGGGACATTGTGCTGGTTGTGTTATATAGGTGACTTCCAAATAAGCCATATTGCATGGGGGACATTGTGCTGGTTGTATTGTATTGGTGACTTCCAAGTCAGCCATATTGCATGGGGGACATTGTGCTGGTTGTATTGTATAGGTGACTTCCAAGTCAGCCATATTGCATGGGGGACATTGTGCTGGTGGCCATGTCCTATAGGTGACTTCCAAGTCAGCCATATTGCATGGGGGACATTGTGCTGGTTGTCTTGTATAGGTGACTTCCAAGTCAGCCATATTGCTTGGGGGACATTGTGCTGGTTGTATTGTATAGGTGACTTCCAAGTCAGCCATATTGCATGGGGGACATTGTGCTGGTTGCCATGTTGTATAAGTGACTTCCAAGTCAGCCATATTGCATGGGGGACATTGTGCTGGCGGCCATGTTCTATAGGTGACTTCCAAGTCAGCCATATTGCATTTGGGACATTGTGCTGGTTGTCTTGTATAGGTGACTTCCAAGTCAGCCATATTGCATGGGGGACATTGTGCTGGTTGTGTTGTATAGGTGACTTCCAAATCAGCCATATTGCATGGGGGACATTGTGCTGGTTGTATTGTATAGGTGACTTCCAAGTCAGCCATATTGCATGGGGGACATTGTGCTGGTTGTCTTGTATAGGTGACTTCCAAGTCAGCCATATTGCTTGGGGGACATTGTGCTGGTTGTATTGTATAGGTGACTTCCAAGTCAGCCATATTGCATGGAGGACATTGTGCTGGTTGCCATGTTGTATAGGTGACTTCCAAGTCAGCCATATTGCATTGGGGGCATTGTGCTGGTGGCCATGTTGTATAGGTGACTTTCAAGTGAGCCATATTGCATGGGGGACATTGTGCTGGTTGTGTTGTATAGGTGACTTCCAAGTGAGCCATATTGCATGGGGGACATTGTGCTGGTTGTGTTGTATAGGTGACTTCCAAGTCAGCCATATTGCATGGGGGACATTGTGCTGGTTGTGTTGTATAGGTGACTTCCAAATCAGCCATATTGCATGGGGGACATTGTGCTGGTTGTATTGTATAGGTGACTTCCAAGTCAGCCATATTGCATGGGGGACATTGTGCTGGTTGTCTTGTATAGGTGACTTCCAAGTCAGCCATATTGCTTGGGGGACATTGTGCTGGTTGTATTGTATAGGTGACTTCCAAGTCAGCCATATTGCATGGAGGACATTGTGCTGGTTGCCATGTTGTATAGGTGACTTCCAAGTCAGCCATATTGCATGGGGGACATTGTGCTGCTGGCCATGTTGTATAGGTGACTTCCAAGTGAGCCATATTGCATGGGGGACATTGTGCTGGTTGTGTTGTATAGGTGACTTCCAAGTGAGCCATATTGCATGGGGGACATTGTGCTGGTTGTGTTGTATAGGTGACTTCCAAGTCAGCCATATTGCATGGGGGACATTGTGCTGGTTGTATTGTATAGGTGACTTCCAAGTCAGCCATATTGCATGGGGGACATTGTGCTGGTTGTATTGTATAGGTGACTTCCAAGTGAGCCATATTGCTTGGGGGACATTGTGCTGGTGGCCATGTTCTATAGGTGACTTTCAAGTCAGCCATATTGCATGGGGGACATTGTGCTGGTTGCCATGTCCTATAGGTGACTTCCAAGTCAGCCATATTGCATGGGGGACATTGTGCTGGTTGCCATGTTGTAAAGGTGACTTCCAAGTCAGCCATATTGCATGAGGGACATTGTGCTGGTTGCCATGTTGTATAGGTGACTTCCAAGTCAGCCATATTGCATGGGGGACATTGTGCTGGTGGCCATGTTCTATAGGTGACTTCCAAGTCAGCCATATTGCATGGGGGACATTGTGCTGGTTGTGTTATATAGGTGACTTCCAAATAAGCCATATTGCATGGGGGACATTGTGCTGGTTGTATTGTATTGGTGACTTCCAAGTCAGCCATATTGCATGGGGGACATTGTGCTGGTTGTATTGTATAGGTGACTTCCAAGTCAGCCATATTGCATGGGGGACATTGTGCTGGTGGCCATGTCCTATAGGTGACTTCCAAGTCAGCCATATTGCATGGGGGACATTGTGCTGGTTGTCTTGTATAGGTGACTTCCAAGTCAGCCATATTGCTTGGGGGACATTGTGCTGGTTGTATTGTATAGGTGACTTCCAAGTCAGCCATATTGCATGGGGGACATTGTGCTGGTTGCCATGTTGTATAAGTGACTTCCAAGTCAGCCATATTGCATGGGGGACATTGTGCTGGCGGCCATGTTCTATAGGTGACTTCCAAGTCAGCCATATTGCATTTGGGACATTGTGCTGGTTGTCTTGTATAGGTGACTTCCAAGTCAGCCATATTGCATGGGGGACATTGTGCTGGTTGTGTTGTATAGGTGACTTCCAAATCAGCCATATTGCATGGGGGACATTGTGCTGGTTGTATTGTATAGGTGACTTCCAAGTCAGCCATATTGCATGGGGGACATTGTGCTGGTTGTCTTGTATAGGTGACTTCCAAGTCAGCCATATTGCTTGGGGGACATTGTGCTGGTTGTATTGTATAGGTGACTTCCAAGTCAGCCATATTGCATGGAGGACATTGTGCTGGTTGCCATGTTGTATAGGTGACTTCCAAGTCAGCCATATTGCATGGGGGACATTGTGCTGGTGGCCATGTTGTATAGGTGACTTCCAAGTGAGCCATATTGCATGGGGGACATTGTGCTGGTTGTGTTGTATAGGTGACTTCCAAGTGAGCCATATTGCATGGGGGACATTGTGCTGGTTGTGTTGTATAGGTGACTTCCAAGTCAGCCATATTGCATGGGGGACATTGTGCTGGTTGTATTGTATAGGTGACTTCCAAGTCAGCCATATTGCATGGGGGACATTGTGCTGGTTGTATTGTATAGGTGACTTCCAAGTGAGCCATATTGCTTGGGGGACATTGTGCTGGTGGCCATGTTCTATAGGTGACTTTCAAGTCAGCCATATTGCATGGGGGACATTGTGCTGGTTGCCATGTCCTATAGGTGACTTCCAAGTCAGCCATATTGCATGGGGGACATTGTGCTGGTTGCCATGTTGTAAAGGTGACTTCCAAGTCAGCCATATTGCATGAGGGACATTGTGCTGGTTGCCATGTTGTATAGGTGACTTCGAAGTCAGCCATATTGCATGGGGGACATTGTGCTGGTTGCCATGTTGTATAGGTGACTTACAAGTCAGCCATATTGCATGGGGGACATTGTGCTGGTTGCCATGTTGTATAGGTGACTTCCAAGTCAGCCATATTGCTTGGGGGACATTGTGTTGGTTGCCATGTTGTATAGGTGACTTCCAAGTCAGCCATATTGCATGGGGGACATTGTGCTGGTGGCCATGTTCTATAGGTGACTTCCAAGTCAGCCATATTGCATGGGGGACATTGTGCTGGTTGTGTTATATAGGTGACTTCCAAATAAGCCATATTGCATGGGGGACATTGTGCTGGTTGTATTGTATAGGTGACTTCCAAGTCAGCCATATTGCATGGGGGACATTGTGCTGGTTGTATTGTATAGGTGACTTCCAAGTCAGCCATATTGCATGGGGGACATTGTGCTGGTGGCCATGTCCTATAGGTGACTTCCAAGTCAGCCATAGTGCATGGGGGACATTGTGCTGGTTGTCTTGTATAGGTGACTTCCAAGTCAGCCATATTGCTTGGGGGACATTGTGCTGGTTGTATTGTATAGGTGACTTCCAAGTCAGCCATATTGCATGGGGGACATTGTGCTGGTTGCAATGTTGTATAAGTGACTTCCAAGTCAGCCATATTGCATGGGGGACATTGTGCTGGCGGCCATGTTCTATAGGTGACTTCCAAGTCAGCCATATTGCATTTGGGACATTGTGCTGGTTGTCTTGTATAGGTGACTTCCAAGTCAGCCATATTGCATGGGGGACATTGTGCTGGTTGTGTTGTATAGGTGACTTCCAAATCAGCCATATTGCATGGGGGACATTGTGCTGGTTGTATTGTATAGGTGACTTCCAAGTCAGCCATATTGCATGGGGGACATTGTGCTGGTTGTCTTGTATAGGTGACTTCCAAGTCAGCCATATTGCTTGGGGGACATTGTGCTGGTTGTATTGTATAGGTGACTTCCAAGTCAGCCATATTGCATGGAGGACATTGTGCTGGTTGCATTGTTGTATAGGTGACTTCCAAGTCAGCCATATTGCATGGGGGACATTGTGCTGGTGGCCATGTTGTATAGGTGACTTCCAAGTGAGCCATATTGCATGGGGGACATTGTGCTGGTTGTGTTGTATAGGTGACTTCCAAGTCAGCGATATTGCATGGGGGACATTGTTCTGGTTGTGTTGTATAGATGACTTCCAAGTCAGCCATATTGCATGGGGGACATTGTGCTGGTTGTATTGTATAGGTGACTTCCAAGTCAGCCATATTGCATGGGGGACATTGTGCTGGTTGTATTGTATAGGTGACTTCCAAGTGAGCCATATTGCTTGGGGGACATTGTGCTGGTGGCCATGTTCTATAGGTGACTTTCAAGTCAGCCATATTGCATGGGGGACATTGTGCTGGTTGTCTTGTATAGGTGACTTCCAAGTCAGCCATATTGCTTGGGGGACATTGTGCTGGTTGTATTGTATAGGTGACTTCCAAGTCAGCCATATTGCATGGGGGACATTGTGCTGGTTGCCATGTTGTATAAGTGACTTCCAAGTCAGCCATATTGCATGGGGGACATTGTGCTGGCGGCCATGTTCTATAGGTGACTTCCAAGTCAGCCATATTGCATTTGGGACATTGTGCTGGTTGTCTTGTATAGGTGACTTCCAAGTCAGCCATATTGCATGGGGGACATTGTGCTGGTTGTGTTGTATAGGTGACTTCCAAATCAGCCATATTGCATGGGGGACATTGTGCTGGTTGTATTGTATAGGTGACTTCCAAGTCAGCCATATTGCATGGGGGACATTGTGCTGGTTGTCTTGTATAGGTGACTTCCAAGTCAGCCATATTGCTTGGGGGACATTGTGCTGGTTGTATTGTATAGGTGACTTCCAAGTCAGCCATATTGCATGGAGGACATTGTGCTGGTTGCCATGTTGTATAGGTGACTTCCAAGTCAGCCATATTGCATGGGGGACATTGTGCTGGTGGCAATGTTGTATAGGTGACTTCCAAGTGAGCCATATTGCATGGGGGACATTGTGCTGGTTGTGTTGTATAGGTGACTTCCAAGTGAGCCATATTGCATGGGGGACATTGTGCTGGTTGTGTTGTATAGGTGACTTCCAAGTCAGCCATATTGCATGGGGGACATTGTGCTGGTTGTATTGTATAGGTGACTTCCAAGTCAGCCATATTGCATGGGGGACATTGTGCTGGTTGTATTGTATAGGTGACTTCCAAGTGAGCCATATTGCTTGGGGGACATTGTGCTGGTGGCCATGTTCTATAGGTGACTTTCAAGTCAGCCATATTGCATGGGGGACATTGTGCTGGTTGCCATGTCCTATAGGTGACTTCCAAGTCAGCCATATTGCATGGGGGACATTGTGCTGGTTGCCATGTTGTAAAGGTGACTTCCAAGTCAGCCATATTGCATGAGGGACATTGTGCTGGTTGCCATGTTGTATAGGTGACTTCCAAGTCAGCCATATTGCATGGGGGACATTGTGCTGGTTGCCATGTTGTATAGGTGACTTACAAGTCAGCCATATTGCATGGGGGACATTGTGCTGGTTGCCATGTTGTATAGGTGACTTCCAAGTCAGCCATATTGCTTGGGGGACATTGTGTTGGTTGCCATGTTGTATAGGTGACTTCCAAGTCAGCCATATTGCATGGGGGACATTGTGCTGGTGGCCATGTTCTATAGGTGACTTCCAAGTCAGCCATATTGCATGGGGGACATTGTGCTGGTTGTGTTATATAGGTGACTTCCAAATAAGCCATATTGCATGGGGGACATTGTGCTGGTTGTATTGTATAGGTGACTTCCAAGTCAGCCATATTGCATGGGGGACATTGTGCTGGTTGTATTGTATAGGTGACTTCCAAGTCAGCCATATTGCATGGGGGACATTGTGCTGGTGGCCATGTCCTATAGGTGACTTCCAAGTCAGCCATATTGCATGGGGGACATTGTGCTGGTTGTCTTGTATAGGTGACTTCCAAGTCAGCCATATTGCTTGGGGGACATTGTGCTGGTTGTATTGTATAGGTGACTTCCAAGTCAGCCATATTGCATGGGGGACATTGTGCTGGTTGCCATGTTGTATAAGTGACTTCCAAGTCAGCCATATTGCATGGGGGACATTGTGCTGGCGGCCATGTTCTATAGGTGACTTCCAAGTCAGCCATATTGCATGGGGGACATTGTGCTGGTGGCCATGTCCTATAGGTGACTTCCAAGTGAGCCATATTGCATGGGGGACATTGTGCTGGTTGTGTTGTATAGGTGACTTCCAAGTGAGCCATATTGCATGGGGGACATTGTGCTGGTTGTGTTGTATAGGTGACTTCCAAGTCAGCCATATTGCATGGGGGACATTGTGCTGGTTGTATTGTATAGGTGACTTCCAAGTCAGCCATATTGCATGGGGGACATTGTGCTGGTTGTATTGTATAGGTGACTTCCAAGTGAGCCATATTGCTTGGGGGACATTGTGCTGGTGGCCATGTTCTATAGGTGACTTTCAAGTCAGCCATATTGCATGGGGGACATTGTGCTGGTTGCCATGTCCTATAGGTGACTTCCAAGTCAGCCATATTGCATGGGGGACATTGTGCTGGTTGCCATGTTGTAAAGGTGACTTCCAAGTCAGCCATATTGCATGAGGGACATTGTGCTGGTTGCCATGTTGTATAGGTGACTTCCAAGTCAGCCATATTGCATGGGGGACATTGTGCTGGTTGCCATGTTGTATAGGTGACTTACAAGTCAGCCATATTGCATGGGGGACATTGTGCTGGTTGCCATGTTGTATAGGTGACTTCCAAGTCAGCCATATTGCTTGGGGGACATTGTGTTGGTTGCCATGTTGTATAGGTGACTTCCAAGTCAGCCATATTGCATGGGGGACATTGTGCTGGTGGCCATGTTCTATAGGTGACTTCCAAGTCAGCCATATTGCATGGGGGACATTGTGCTGGTTGTGTTATATAGGTGACTTCCAAATAAGCCATATTGCATGGGGGACATTGTGCTGGTTGTATTGTATAGGTGACTTCCAAGTCAGCCATATTGCATGGGGGACATTGTGCTGGTTGTATTGTATAGGTGACTTCCAAGTCAGCCATATTGCATGGGGGACATTGTGCTGGTGGCCATGTCCTATAGGTGACTTCCAAGTCAGCCATATTGCATGGGGGACATTGTGCTGGTTGTCTTGTATAGGTGACTTCCAAGTCAGCCATATTGCTTGGGGGACATTGTGCTGGTTGTATTGTATAGGTGACTTCCAAGTCAGCCATATTGCATGGGGGACATTGTGCTGGTTGCCATGTTGTATAAGTGACTTCCAAGTCAGCCATATTGCATGGGGGACATTGTGCTGGCGGCCATGTTCTATAGGTGACTTCCAAGTCAGCCATATTGCATTTGGGACATTGTGCTGGTTGTCTTGTATAGGTGACTTCCAAGTCAGCCATATTGCATGGGGGACATTGTGCTGGTTGTGTTGTATAGGTGACTTCCAAATCAGCCATATTGCATGGGGGACATTGTGCTGGTTGTATTGTATAGGTGACTTCCAAGTCAGCCATATTGCATGGGGGACATTGTGCTGGTTGTCTTGTATAGGTGACTTCCAAGTCAGCCATATTGCTTGGGGGACATTGTGCTGGTTGTATTGTATAGGTGACTTCCAAGTCAGCCATATTGCATGGAGGACATTGTGCTGGTTGCATTGTTGTATAGGTGACTTCCAAGTCAGCCATATTGCATGGGGGACATTGTGCTGGTGGCCATGTTGTATAGGTGACTTCCAAGTGAGCCATATTGCATGGGGGACATTGTGCTGGTTGTGTTGTATAGGTGACTTCCAAGTCAGCGATATTGCATGGGGGACATTGTTCTGGTTGTGTTGTATAGATGACTTCCAAGTCAGCCATATTGCATGGGGGACATTGTGCTGGTTGTATTGTATAGGTGACTTCCAAGTCAGCCATATTGCATGGGGGACATTGTGCTGGTTGTATTGTATAGGTGACTTCCAAGTGAGCCATATTGCATGGGGGACATTGTGCTGGTTGCCATGTTGTATAGTTGGCTTACAAGTCAGCCATATTGCATGGGGGACATTGTGCTGGTTGCCATGTCCTATAGGTGACTTCCAAGTCAGCCATATTGCATGGGGGAAATTGTGCTGGTTGTCTTGTATAGCTGACTTTTAAGTCAGCCATATTGCTTGGGGGACATTGTGCTGGTTGCCATGTTCTATAGGTGACTTCCAAGTCAGCCATATTGCTTGGGGGACATTGTGCTGGTTGCCATGTTGTATAGGTGACTTCCAAGTCAGCCATATTGCTTGGGGGACATTGTGTTGGTTGCCATGTTGTATAGGTGACTTCCAAGTCAGCCATATTGCATGGGGGACATTGTGCTGGTGGCCATGTTCTATAGGTGACTTCCAAGTCAGCCATATTGCATGGGGGACATTGTGCTGGTTGTGTTATATAGGTGACTTCCAAATAAGCCATATTGCATGGGGGACATTGTGCTGGTTGTATTGTATAGGTGACTTCCAAGTCAGCCATATTGCATGGGGGACATTGTGCTGGTTGTATTGTATAGGTGACTTCCAAGTCAGCCATATTGCATGGGGGACATTGTGCTGGTGGCCATGTCCTATAGGTGACTTCCAAGTCAGCCATATTGCATGGGGGACATTGTGCTGGTTGTCTTGTATAGGTGACTTCCAAGTCAGCCATATTGCTTGGGGGACATTGTGCTGGTTGTATTGTATAGGTGACTTCCAAGTCAGCCATATTGCATGGGGGACATTGTGCTGGTTGCCATGTTGTATAAGTGACTTCCAAGTCAGCCATATTGCATGGGGGACATTGTGCTGGCGGCCATGTTCTATAGGTGACTTCCAAGTCAGCCATATTGCATTTGGGACATTGTGCTGGTTGTCTTGTATAGGTGACTTCCAAGTCAGCCATATTGCATGGGGGACATTGTGCTGGTTGTGTTGTATAGGTGACTTCCAAATCAGCCATATTGCATGGGGGACATTGTGCTGGTTGTATTGTATAGGTGACTTCCAAGTCAGCCATATTGCATGGGGGACATTGTGCTGATTGTCTTGTATAGGTGACTTCCAAGTCAGCCATATTGCTTGGGGGACATTGTGCTGGTTGTATTGTATAGGTGACTTCCAAGTCAGCCATATTGCATGGAGGACATTGTGCTGGTTGCCATGTTGTATAGGTGACTTCCAAGTCAGCCATATTGCATGGGGGACATTGTGCTGGTGGCCATGTTCTATAGGTGACTTCCAAGTCAGCCATATTGCATTTGGGACATTGTGCTGGTTGTATTGTATAGGTGACTTCCAAGTCAGCCATATTGCATGGGGGACATTGTGCTGGTTGTATTGTATAGGTGACTTCCAAGTGAGCCATATTGCTTGGGGGACATTGTGCTGGTGGCCATGTTCTATAGGTGACTTTCAAGTCAGCCATATTGCATGGGGGACATTGTGCTGGTTGCCATGTTCTATAGGTGACTTCCAAGTCAGCCATTTTGCATGGGGGACATTGTGCTGGTTGTCTTGTATAGGTGACTTCCAAGTCAGTCATATTGCTTGGGGGACATTGTGCTGGTTGCCATGTTCTATAGGTGACGTCCAAGTCAGCCATATTGCTTGGGGGACATTGTGCTGGTGGTCATGTTCTATAGGTGACTTCCAAGTCAGCCATATTGCATGGGGGACATTGTGCTGGTGGCCATGTTCTATAGGTGACTTCCAAGTCAGCCATATTGCATGGGGGACATTGTGCTGGTTGCCATGTTGTATAGGTGACTTCCAAGTCAGCCATATTGCATGGGGGACATTGTGCTGGTGGCCATGTTCTATAGGTGACTTCCAAGTCAGCCATATTGCATGGGGGACATTGTGCTGGTTGTCTTGTATAGGTGACTTCCAAGTCAGCCATATTGCATGGGGGACATTGTGCTGGTTGTGTTGTATAGGTGACTTCCAAATCAGCCATATTGCATGGGGGACATTGTGCTGGTTGTATTGTATAGGTGACTTCCAAGTCAGCCATATTGCATGGGGGACATTGTGCTGGTTGTATTGTATAGGTGACTTCCAAGTCAGCCATATTGCATGTGGGACATTGTGCTGGTGGCCATGTCCTATAGGTGACTTCCAAGTCAGCCATATTGCATGGGGGACATTGTGCTGGTTGTATTGTATAGGTGACTTCCAAGTCAGCCATATTGCATGGGGGACATTGTGCTGATTGACTTGTATAGGTGACTTCCAAGTCAGCCATATTGCTTGGGGGACATTGTGCTGGTTGTATTGTATAGGTGACTTCCAAGTCAGCCATATTGCATGGAGGACATTGTGCTGGTTGCCATGTTGTATAGGTGACTTCCAAGTCAGCCATATTGCATGGGGGACATTGTGCTGGTGGCCATGTTCTATAGGTGACTTCCAAGTCAGCCATATTGCATTTGGGACATTGTGCTGGTTGTATTGTATAGGTGACTTCCAAGTCAGCCATATTGCATGGGGGACATTGTGCTGGTTGTATTGTATAGGTGACTTCCAAGTGAGCCATATTGCTTGGGGGACATTGTGCTGGTGGCCATGTTCTATAGGTGACTTCCAAGTCAGCCATATTGCATGGGGGACATTGTGCTGGTTGCCATGTTCTATAGGTGACTTCCAAGTCAGCCATATTGCATGGGGGACATTGTGCTGGTTGTCTTGTATAGGTGACTTCCAAGTCAGTCATATTGCTTGGGGGACATTGTGCTGGTTGCCATGTTCTATAGGTGACTTCCAAGTCAGCCATATTGCTTGGGGGACATTGTGCTGGTGGTCATGTTCTATAGGTGACTTCCAAGTCAGCCATATTGCATGGGGGACATTGTGCTGGTGGCCATGTTCTATAGGTGACTTCCAAGTCAGCCATATTGCATGGGGGACATTGTGCTGGTTGCCATGTTGTATAGGTGACTTCCAAGTCAGCCATATTGCATGGGGGACATTGTGCTGGTGGCCATGTTCTATAGGTGACTTCCAAGTCAGCCATATTGCATGGGGGACATTGTGCTGGTTGTCTTGTATAGGTGACTTCCAAGTCAGCCATATTGCATGGGGGACATTGTGCTGGTTGTGTTGTATAGGTGACTTCCAAATCAGCCATATTGCATGGGGGACATTGTGCTGGTTGTATTGTATAGGTGACTTCCAAGTCAGCCATATTGCATGGGGGACATTGTGCTGGTTGTATTGTATAGGTGACTTCCAAGTCAGCCATATTGCATGTGGGACATTGTGCTGGTGGCCATGTCCTATAGGTGACTTCCAAGTCAGCCATATTGCATGGGGGACATTGTGCTGGTTGTCTTGTATAGGTGACTTCCAAGTCAGCCATATTGCTTGGGGGACATTGTGCTGGTTGTATTGTATAGGTGACTTCCAAGTCAGCCATATTGCATGGGGGACATTGTGCTGGTTGCCATGTTGTATAGGTGACTTCCAAGTCAGCCATATTGCTTGGGGGACATTGTGTTGGTTGCCATGTTGTATAGGTGACTTCCAAGTCAGCCATATTGCATGGGGGACATTGTGCTGGTGGCCATGTTCTATAGGTGACTTCCAAGTCAGCCATATTGCATGGGGGACATTGTGCTGGTTGTGTTATATAGGTGACTTCCAAATAAGCCATATTGCATGGGGGACATTGTGCTGGTTGTATTGTATAGGTGACTTCCAAGTCAGCCATATTGCATGGGGGACATTGTGCTGGTTGTATTGTATAGGTGACTTCCAAGTCAGCCATATTGCATGGGGGACATTGTGCTGGTGGCCATGTCCTATAGGTGACTTCCAAGTCAGCCATATTGCATGGGGGACATTGTGCTGGTTGTCTTGTATAGGTGACTTCCAAGTCAGCCATATTGCTTGGGGGACATTGTGCTGGTTGTATTGTATAGGTGACTTCCAAGTCAGCCATATTGCATGGGGGACATTGTGCTGGTTGCCATGTTGTATAAGTGACTTCCAAGTCAGCCATATTGCATGGGGGACATTGTGCTGGCGGCCATGTTCTATAGGTGACTTCCAAGTCAGCCATATTGCATGGGGGACATTGTGCTGGTGGCCATGTCCTATAGGTGACTTCCAAGTGAGCCATATTGCATGGGGGACATTGTGCTGGTTGTGTTGTATAGGTGACTTCCAAGTGAGCCATATTGCATGGGGGACATTGTGCTGGTTGTGTTGTATAGGTGACTTCCAAGTCAGCCATATTGCATGGGGGACATTGTGCTGGTTGTATTGTATAGGTGACTTCCAAGTCAGCCATATTGCATGGGGGACATTGTGCTGGTTGTATTGTATAGGTGACTTCCAAGTGAGCCATATTGCTTGGGGGACATTGTGCTGGTGGCCATGTTCTATAGGTGACTTTCAAGTCAGCCATATTGCATGGGGGACATTGTGCTGGTTGCCATGTCCTATAGGTGACTTCCAAGTCAGCCATATTGCATGGGGGACATTGTGCTGGTTGCCATGTTGTAAAGGTGACTTCCAAGTCAGCCATATTGCATGAGGGACATTGTGCTGGTTGCCATGTTGTATAGGTGACTTCCAAGTCAGCCATATTGCATGGGGGACATTGTGCTGGTTGCCATGTTGTATAGGTGACTTACAAGTCAGCCATATTGCATGGGGGACATTGTGCTGGTTGCCATGTTGTATAGGTGACTTCCAAGTCAGCCATATTGCTTGGGGGACATTGTGTTGGTTGCCATGTTGTATAGGTGACTTCCAAGTCAGCCATATTGCATGGGGGACATTGTGCTGGTGGCCATGTTCTATAGGTGACTTCCAAGTCAGCCATATTGCATGGGGGACATTGTGCTGGTTGTGTTATATAGGTGACTTCCAAATAAGCCATATTGCATGGGGGACATTGTGCTGGTTGTATTGTATAGGTGACTTCCAAGTCAGCCATATTGCATGGGGGACATTGTGCTGGTTGTATTGTATAGGTGACTTCCAAGTCAGCCATATTGCATGGGGGACATTGTGCTGGTGGCCATGTCCTATAGGTGACTTCCAAGTCAGCCATATTGCATGGGGGACATTGTGCTGGTTGTCTTGTATAGGTGACTTCCAAGTCAGCCATATTGCTTGGGGGACATTGTGCTGGTTGTATTGTATAGGTGACTTCCAAGTCAGCCATATTGCATGGGGGACATTGTGCTGGTTGCCATGTTGTATAAGTGACTTCCAAGTCAGCCATATTGCATGGGGGACATTGTGCTGGCGGCCATGTTCTATAGGTGACTTCCAAGTCAGCCATATTGCATTTGGGACATTGTGCTGGTAGTCTTGTATAGGTGACTTCCAAGTCAGCCATATTGCATGGGGGACATTGTGCTGGTTGTGTTGTATAGGTGACTTCCAAATCAGCCATATTGCATGGGGGACATTGTGCTGGTTGTATTGTATAGGTGACTTCCAAGTCAGCCATATTGCATGGGGGACATTGTGCTGGTTGTCTTGTATAGGTGACTTCCAAGTCAGCCATATTGCTTGGGGGACATTGTGCTGGTTGTATTGTATAGGTGACTTCCAAGTCAGCCATATTGCATGGAGGACATTGTGCTGGTTGCATTGTTGTATAGGTGACTTCCAAGTCAGCCATATTGCATGGGGGACATTGTGCTGGTGGCCATGTTGTATAGGTGACTTCCAAGTGAGCCATATTGCATGGGGGACATTGTGCTGGTTGTGTTGTATAGGTGACTTCCAAGTCAGCGATATTGCATGGGGGACATTGTTCTGGTTGTGTTGTATAGATGACTTCCAAGTCAGCCATATTGCATGGGGGACATTGTGCTGGTTGTATTGTATAGGTGACTTCCAAGTCAGCCATATTGCATGGGGGACATTGTGCTGGTTGTATTGTATAGGTGACTTCCAAGTGAGCCATATTGCATGGGGGACATTGTGCTGGTTGCCATGTTGTATAGTTGGCTTACAAGTCAGCCATATTGCATGGGGGACATTGTGCTGGTTGCCATGTCCTATAGGTGACTTCCAAGTCAGCCATATTGCATGGGGGAAATTGTGCTGGTTGTCTTGTATAGCTGACTTTTAAGTCAGCCATATTGCTTGGGGGACATTGTGCTGGTTGCCATGTTCTATAGGTGACTTCCAAGTCAGCCATATTGCTTGGGGGACATTGTGCTGGTTGCCATGTTGTATAGGTGACTTCCAAGTCAGCCATATTGCTTGGGGGACATTGTGTTGGTTGCCATGTTGTATAGGTGACTTCCAAGTCAGCCATATTGCATGGGGGACATTGTGCTGGTGGCCATGTTCTATAGGTGACTTCCAAGTCAGCCATATTGCATGGGGGACATTGTGCTGGTTGTGTTATATAGGTGACTTCCAAATAAGCCATATTGCATGGGGGACATTGTGCTGGTTGTATTGTATAGGTGACTTCCAAGTCAGCCATATTGCATGGGGGACATTGTGCTGGTTGTATTGTATAGGTGACTTCCAAGTCAGCCATATTGCATGGGGGACATTGTGCTGGTGGCCATGTCCTATAGGTGACTTCCAAGTCAGCCATATTGCATGGGGGACATTGTGCTGGTTGTCTTGTATAGGTGACTTCCAAGTCAGCCATATTGCTTGGGGGACATTGTGCTGGTTGTATTGTATAGGTGACTTCCAAGTCAGCCATATTGCATGGGGGACATTGTGCTGGTTGCCATGTTGTATAAGTGACTTCCAAGTCAGCCATATTGCATGGGGGACATTGTGCTGGCGGCCATGTTCTATAGGTGACTTCCAAGTCAGCCATATTGCATTTGGGACATTGTGCTGGTTGTCTTGTATAGGTGACTTCCAAGTCAGCCATATTGCATGGGGGACATTGTGCTGGTTGTGTTGTATAGGTGACTTCCAAATCAGCCATATTGCATGGGGGACATTGTGCTGGTTGTATTGTATAGGTGACTTCCAAGTCAGCCATATTGCATGGGGGACATTGTGCTGATTGTCTTGTATAGGTGACTTCCAAGTCAGCCATATTGCTTGGGGGACATTGTGCTGGTTGTATTGTATAGGTGACTTCCAAGTCAGCCATATTGCATGGAGGACATTGTGCTGGTTGCCATGTTGTATAGGTGACTTCCAAGTCAGCCATATTGCATGGGGGACATTGTGCTGGTGGCCATGTTCTATAGGTGACTTCCAAGTCAGCCATATTGCATTTGGGACATTGTGCTGGTTGTATTGTATAGGTGACTTCCAAGTCAGCCATATTGCATGGGGGACATTGTGCTGGTTGTATTGTATAGGTGACTTCCAAGTGAGCCATATTGCTTGGGGGACATTGTGCTGGTGGCCATGTTCTATAGGTGACTTCCAAGTCAGCCATATTGCATGGGGGACATTGTGCTGGTTGCCATGTTCTATAGGTGACTTCCAAGTCAGCCATTTTGCATGGGGGACATTGTGCTGGTTGTCTTGTATAGGTGACTTCCAAGTCAGTCATATTGCTTGGGGGACATTGTGCTGGTTGCCATGTTCTATAGGTGACGTCCAAGTCAGCCATATTGCTTGGGGGACATTGTGCTGGTGGTCATGTTCTATAGGTGACTTCCAAGTCAGCCATATTGCATGGGGGACATTGTGCTGGTGGCCATGTTCTATAGGTGACTTCCAAGTCAGCCATATTGCATGGGGGACATTGTGCTGGTTGCCATGTTGTATAGGTGACTTCCAAGTCAGCCATATTGCATGGGGGACATTGTGCTGGTGGCCATGTTCTATAGGTGACTTCCAAGTCAGCCATATTGCATGGGGGACATTGTGCTGGTTGTCTTGTATAGGTGACTTCCAAGTCAGCCATATTGCATGGGGGACATTGTGCTGGTTGTGTTGTATAGGTGACTTCCAAATCAGCCATATTGCATGGGGGACATTGTGCTGGTTGTATTGTATAGGTGACTTCCAAGTCAGCCATATTGCATGGGGGACATTGTGCTGGTTGTATTGTATAGGTGACTTCCAAGTCAGCCATATTGCATGTGGGACATTGTGCTGGTGGCCATGTCCTATAGGTGACTTCCAAGTCAGCCATATTGCATGGGGGACATTGTGCTGGTTGTATTGTATAGGTGACTTCCAAGTCAGCCATATTGCATGGGGGACATTGTGCTGATTGACTTGTATAGGTGACTTCCAAGTCAGCCATATTGCTTGGGGGACATTGTGCTGGTTGTATTGTATAGGTGACTTCCAAGTCAGCCATATTGCATGGAGGACATTGTGCTGGTTGCCATGTTGTATAGGTGACTTCCAAGTCAGCCATATTGCATGGGGGACATTGTGCTGGTGGCCATGTTCTATAGGTGACTTCCAAGTCAGCCATATTGCATTTGGGACATTGTGCTGGTTGTATTGTATAGGTGACTTCCAAGTCAGCCATATTGCATGGGGGACATTGTGCTGGTTGTATTGTATAGGTGACTTCCAAGTGAGCCATATTGCTTGGGGGACATTGTGCTGGTGGCCATGTTCTATAGGTGACTTCCAAGTCAGCCATATTGCATGGGGGACATTGTGCTGGTTGCCATGTTCTATAGGTGACTTCCAAGTCAGCCATATTGCATGGGGGACATTGTGCTGGTTGTCTTGTATAGGTGACTTCCAAGTCAGTCATATTGCTTGGGGGACATTGTGCTGGTTGCCATGTTCTATAGGTGACTTCCAAGTCAGCCATATTGCTTGGGGGACATTGTGCTGGTGGTCATGTTCTATAGGTGACTTCCAAGTCAGCCATATTGCATGGGGGACATTGTGCTGGTGGCCATGTTCTATAGGTGACTTCCAAGTCAGCCATATTGCATGGGGGACATTGTGCTGGTTGCCATGTTGTATAGGTGACTTCCAAGTCAGCCATATTGCATGGGGGACATTGTGCTGGTGGCCATGTTCTATAGGTGACTTCCAAGTCAGCCATATTGCATGGGGGACATTGTGCTGGTTGTCTTGTATAGGTGACTTCCAAGTCAGCCATATTGCATGGGGGACATTGTGCTGGTTGTGTTGTATAGGTGACTTCCAAATCAGCCATATTGCATGGGGGACATTGTGCTGGTTGTATTGTATAGGTGACTTCCAAGTCAGCCATATTGCATGGGGGACATTGTGCTGGTTGTATTGTATAGGTGACTTCCAAGTCAGCCATATTGCATGTGGGACATTGTGCTGGTGGCCATGTCCTATAGGTGACTTCCAAGTCAGCCATATTGCATGGGGGACATTGTGCTGGTTGTCTTGTATAGGTGACTTCCAAGTCAGCCATATTGCTTGGGGGACATTGTGCTGGTTGTATTGTATAGGTGACTTCCAAGTCAGCCATATTGCATAGGGGACATTGTGCTGGTTGCCATGTTGTATAGGTGACTTCCAAGTCAGCCATATTGCATTTGGGACATTGTGCTGGTTGTCTTGTATAGGTGACTTCCAAGTCAGCCATATTGCATGGGGGACATTGTGCTGGTTGTGTTTGTATAGGTGACTTCCAAATCAGCCATATTGCATCGGGGACATTGTGCTGGTTGTATTGTATAGGTGACTTCCAAGTCAGCCATATTGCATGGGGGACATTGTGCTGGTTGTCTTGTATAGGTGACTTCCAAGTCAGCCATATTGCTTGGGGAACATTGTGCTGGTTGTATTGTATAGGTGACTTCCAAGTCAGCCATATTGCATGGGGGACATTGTGCTGGTTGCCATGTTGTATAGGTGACTTCCAAGTCAGCCATATTGCATGGGGGACATTGTGCTGGTGGCCATGTTCTATAGGTGACTTCCAAGTCAGCCATATTGCATTTGGGACATTGTGCTGGTTGTATTGTATAGGTGACTTCCAAGTCAGCCATATTGCATGGGGGACATTGTGCTGGTTGTATTGTATAGGTGACTTCCAAGTGAGCCATATTGCTTGGCGGACATTGTGCTGGTGGCCATGTTCTATAGGTGACTTCCAAGTCAGCCATATTGCATTCGGGACATTGTGCTGGTTGCCATGTCCTATAGGTGACTTCCAAGTCAGCCATATTGCATGGGGGACATTGTGCTGGTTGTCTTGTATAGGTGACTTCCAAGTCAGCCATATTGCTTGGGGGACATTGTGCTGGTTGCCATGTTCTATAGGTGACTTCCAAGTCAGCCATATTGCTTGGGGGACATTGTGCTGGTGGCCATGTTCTATAGGTGACTTCCAAGTCAGCCATATTGCTTGGGGGACATTGTGCTGGTTGCCATGTTCTATAGGTGACTTCCAAGTCAGCCATATTGCATGGGGGACATTGTGCTGGTTGCCTTGTCCTATAGGTGACTTCCAAGTCAGCCATATTGCATGGGGGAAATTGTGCTGGTTGTCTTGTATAGGTGACTTCCAAGTCAGCCATATTGCTTGGGGGACATTGTGCTGGTTGCCATGTTCTATAGGTGACATCCAAGTCAGCCATATTGCATGGGGGACATTGTGCTGGTGGCCATGTTCTATAGGTGACTTCCAAGTCAGCCATATTGCATGGGGGACATTGTGCTGGTTGTCTTGTATAGGTGACTTCCAAGTCAGCCATATTGCATGGGGGACATTGTGCTGGTGGCCATGTTCTATAGGTGACTTCCAAGTCAGCCATATTGCTTGGGGGACATTGTGCTGGTTGTATTGTATAGGTGACTTCCAAGTCAGCCATATTGCATGGGGGACATTGTGCTGGTTGCCATGTTGTATAGGTGACTTCCAAGTGAGCCATATTGCCTGGGTGACATTGTGCTGGTTGAGTTGTATAGGTGACTTCCAAGTCAGCCATATTGCATGGGGGACATTGTGCTGGTTGTCTTGTATAGGTGACTTCCAAGTCAGCCATATTGCATAGGGGACATTGTGCTGGTTGCCATGTTGTATAGGTGACTTCCAAGTCAGCCATATTGCATGGGGGACATTGTGCTGGTGGCCATGTTCTATAGGTGACTTCCAAGTCAGCCATATTGCATTTGGGACATTGTGCTGGTTGTCTTGTATAGGTGACTTCCAAGTCAGCCATATTGCATGGGGGACATTGTGCTGGTTGTGTTTGTATAGGTAACTTCCAAATCAGCCATATTGCATCGGGGACATTGTGCTGGTTGTATTGTATAGGTGACTTCCAAGTCAGCCATATTGCATGGGGGACATTGTGCTGGTTGTCTTGTATAGGTGACTTCCAAGTCAGCCATATTGCTTGGGGGACATTGTGCTGGTTGTATTGTATAGGTGACTTCCAAGTCAGCCATATTGCATGGGGGACATTGTGCTGGTTGCCATGTTGTATAGGTGACTTCCAAGTCAGCCATATTGCATGGGGGACATTGTGCTGGTGGCCATGTTCTATAGGTGACTTCCAAGTCAGCCATATTGCATTTGGGACATTGTGCTGGTTGTATTGTATAGGTGACTTCCAAGTCAGCCATATTGCATGGGGGACATTGTGCTGGTTGTATTGTATAGGTGACTTCCAAGTGAGCCATATTGCTTGGCGGACATTGTGCTGGTGGCCATGTTCTATAGGTGACTTCCAAGTCAGCCATATTGCATTCGGGACATTGTGCTGGTTGCCATGTCCTATAGGTGACTTCCAAGTCAGCCATATTGCATGGGGGACATTGTGCTGGTTGTCTTGTATAGGTGACTTCCAAGTCAGCCATATTGCTTGGGGGACATTGTGCTGGTTGCCATGTTCTATAGGTGACTTCCAAGTCAGCCATATTGCTTGGGGGACATTGTGCTGGTGGCCATGTTCTATAGGTAACTTCCAAGTCAGCCATATTGCTTGGGGGACATTGTGCTGGTTGCCATGTTGTATAGGTGACTTCCAAGTCAGCCATATTGCATGGGGGACATTGTGCTGGTGGCCATGTTCTATAGGTGACTTCCAAGTCAGCCATATTGCATGGGGACATTGTGCTGGTTGCCATGTTGTATAGGTGACTTCCAAGTCAGCCATATTGCATGGGGGACATTGTGCTGGTTGTATTGTATAGGTGACTTCCAAGTCAGCCATATTGCATGGGGGACATTGTGCTGGTTGTATTGTATAGGTGACTTCCAAGTGAGCCATATTGCTTGGCGGACATTGTGCTGGTGGCCATGTTCTATAGGTGACTTCCAAGTCAGCCATATTGCATGGGGGACATTGTGCTGGTTGTATTGTATAGGTGACTTCCAAGTGAGCCATATTGCTTGGCGGACATTGTGCTGGTGGCCATGTTCTATAGGTGACTTCCAAGTCAGCCATATTGCATTCGGGACATTGTGCTGGTTGCCATGTCCTATAGGTGACTTCCAAGTCAGCCATATTGCATGGGGGACATTGTGCTGGTTGTCTTGTATAGGTGACTTCCAAGTCAGCCATATTGCTTGGGGGACATTGTGCTGGTTGCCATGTTCTATAGGTGACTTCCAAGTCAGCCATATTGCTTGGGGGACATTGTGCTGGTGGCCATGTTCTATAGGTGACTTCCAAGTCAGCCATATTGCTTGGGGGACATTGTGCTGGTTGCCATGTTCTATAGGTGACTTCCAAGTCAGCCATATTGCATGGGGGACATTGTGCTGGTTGCATTGTCCTATAGGTGACTTCCAAGTCAGCCATATTGCATGGGGGAAATTGTGCTGGTTGTCTTGTATAGGTGACTTCCAAGTCAGCCATATTGCTTGGGGGACATTGTGCTGGTTGCCATGTTCTATAGGTGACATCCAAGTCAGCCATATTGCATGGGGGACATTGTGCTGGTGGCCATGTTCTATAGGTGACTTCCAAGTCAGCCATATTGCATGGGGGACATTGTGCTGGTTGTCTTGTATAGGTGACTTCCAAGTCAGCCATATTGCATGGGGGACATTGTGCTGGTGGCCATGTTCTATAGGTGACTTCCAAGTCAGCCATATTGCTTGGGGGACATTGTGCTGGTTGTATTGTATAGGTGACTTCCAAGTCAGCCATATTGCATGGGGGACATTGTGCTGGTTGCCATGTTGTATAGGTGACTTCCAAGTGAGCCATATTGCTTGGGGGACATTGTGCTGGTTGTGTTGTATAGGTGACTTCCAAGTCAGCCATATTGCATGGGGGACATTGTGCTGGTTGTCTTGTATAGGTGACTTCCAAGTCAGCCATATTGCATAGGGGACATTGTGCTGGTTGCCATGTTGTATAGGTGACTTCCAAGTCAGCCATATTGCATGGGGGACATTGTGCTGGTGGCCATGTTCTATAGGTGACTTCCAAGTCAGCCATATTGCATTTGGGACATTGTGCTGGTTGTCTTGTATAGGTGACTTCCAAGTCAGCCATATTGCATGGGGGACATTGTGCTGGTTGTGTTTGTATAGGTGACTTCCAAATCAGCCATATTGCATCGGGGACATTGTGCTGGTTGTATTGTATAGGTGACTTCCAAGTCAGCCATATTGCATGGGGGACATTGTGCTGGTTGTCTTGTATAGGTGACTTCCAAGTCAGCCATATTGCTTGGGGGACATTGTGCTGGTTGTATTGTATAGGTGACTTCCAAGTCAGCCATATTGCATGGGGGACATTGTGCTGGTTGCCATGTTGTATAGGTGACTTCCAAGTCAGCCATATTGCATGGGGGACATTGTGCTGGTGGCCATGTTCTATAGGTGACTTCCAAGTCAGCCATATTGCATTTGGGACATTGTGCTGGTTGTATTGTATAGGTGACTTCCAAGTCAGCCATATTGCATGGGGGACATTGTGCTGGTTGTATTGTATAGGTGACTTCCAAGTGAGCCATATTGCTTGGCGGACATTGTGCTGGTGGCCATGTTCTATAGGTGACTTCCAAGTCAGCCATATTGCATTCGGGACATTGTGCTGGTTGCCATGTCCTATAGGTGACTTCCAAGTCAGCCATATTGCATGGGGGACATTGTGCTGGTTGTCTTGTATAGGTGACTTCCAAGTCAGCCATATTGCTTGGGGGACATTGTGCTGGTTGCCATGTTCTATAGGTGACTTCCAAGTCAGCCATATTGCTTGGGGGACATTGTGCTGGTGGCCATGTTCTATAGGTGACTTCCAAGTCAGCCATATTGCTTGGGGGACATTGTGCTGGTTGCCATGTTGTATAGGTGACTTCCAAGTCAGCCATATTGCATGGGGGACATTGTGCTGGTGGCCATGTTCTATAGGTGACTTCCAAGTCAGCCATATTGCATGGGGACATTGTGCTGGTTGCCATGTTGTATAGGTGACTTCCAAGTCAGCCATATTGCATGGGGGACATTGTGCTGGTTGTATTGTATAGGTGACTTCCAAGTCAGCCATATTGCATGGGGGACATTGTGCTGGTTGTATTGTATAGGTGACTTCCAAGTGAGCCATATTGCTTGGCGGACATTGTGCTGGTGGCCATGTTCTATAGGTGACTTCCAAGTCAGCCATATTGCATTCGGGACATTGTGCTGGTTGCCATGTCCTATAGGTGACTTCCAAGTCAGCCATATTGCATGGGGGACATTGTGCTGGTTGTCTTGTATAGGTGACTTCCAAGTCAGCCATATTGCTTGGGGGACATTGTGCTGGTTGCCATGTTCTATAGGTGACTTCCAAGTCAGCCATATTGCTTGGGGGACATTGTGCTGGTGGCCATGTTCTATAGGTGACTTCCAAGTCAGCCATATTGCTTGGGGGACATTGTGCTGGTTGCCATGTTGTATAGGTGACTTCCAAGTCAGCCATATTGCATGGGGGACATTGTGCTGGTGGCCATGTTCTATAGGTGACTTCCAAGTCAGCCATATTGCATGGGGGACATTGTGCAGGTTGCCATGTTGTATAGGTGACTTCCAAGTCAGCCATATTGCATGGGGGACATTGTGCTGGTTGTATTGTATAGGTGACTTCCAAGTCATCCATATTGCATGGGGGACATTGTGCTGGTTGCCTTGTCCTATAGGTGACTTCCAAGTCAGCCATATTGCATGGGGGAAATTGTGCTGGTTGTCTTGTATAGCTGACTTCCAAGTCAGCCATATTGCTTGGGGGACATTGTGCTGGTTGCCATGTTCTATAGGTGACTTCCAAGTCAGCCATATTGCATGGGGGACATTGTGCTGGTGGCCATGTTCTATAGGTGACTTCCAAGTCAGCCATATTGCATGGGGGACATTGTGCTGGTTGTCTTGTATAGGTGACTTCCAAGTCAGCCATATTGCATGGGGGACATTGTGCTGGTGGCCATGTTCTATAGGTGACTTCCAAGTCAGCCATATTGCTTGGGGGACATTGTGCTGGTTGTATTGTATAGGTGACTTCCAAGTCAGCCATATTGCATGGGGGACATTGTGCTGGTTGCCATGTTGTATAGGTGACTTCCAAGTGAGCCATATTGCTTGGGGGACATTGTGCTGGTTGTGTTGTATAGGTGACTTCCAAGTCAGCCATATTGCATGGGGGACATTGTGCTGGTTGTCTTGTATAGGTGACTTCCAAGTCAGCCGTGTTGCATGGGGGACATTGTGCTGGTTGTCTTGTATAGGTGACTTCCAAGTCAGCCATATTGCTTGGGGGACATTGTGCTCGTTGCCATGTTCTGTAGGTGACTTCCAAGTCAGCCATATTGCTTGGGGGACATTGTGCTGGTGGCCATGTTCTATAGGTGACTTCCAAGTCAGCCATATTGCTTGGGGGACATTGTGCTGGTTGCCATGTTGTACAGGTGACTTCCAACTCAGCCATATTGCATGGGGGACATTGTGCTGGTTGTATTGTATAGGTGACTTCCAAGTCAGCCATATTGCATGTGGGACATTGTGCTGGTGGCCATGTCCTATAGGTGACTTCCAAGTCAGCCATATTGCATGGGGGACATTGTGCTGGTTGTCTTGTATAGGTGACTTCCAAGTCAGCCATATTGCTTGGGGGACATTGTGCTGGTTGTATTGTATAGGTGACTTCCAAGTCAGCCATATTGCATAGGGGACATTGTGCTGGTTGCCATGTTGTATAGGTGACTTCCAAGTCAGCCATATTGCATTTGGGACATTGTGCTGGTTGTCTTGTATAGGTGACTTCCAAGTCAGCCATATTGCATGGGGGACATTGTGCTGGTTGTGTTTGTATAGGTGACTTCCAAATCAGCCATATTGCATCGGGGACATTGTGCTGGTTGTATTGTATAGGTGACTTCCAAGTCAGCCATATTGCATGGGGGACATTGTGCTGGTTGTCTTGTATAGGTGACTTCCAAGTCAGCCATATTGCTTGGGGGACATTGTGCTGGTTGTATTGTATAGGTGACTTCCAAGTCAGCCATATTGCATAGGGGACATTGTGCTGGTTGCCATGTTGTATAGGTGACTTCCAAGTCAGCCATATTGCATTTGGGACATTGTGCTGGTTGTCTTGTATAGGTGACTTCCAAGTCAGCCATATTGCATGGGGGACATTGTGCTGGTTGTGTTTGTATAGGTGACTTCCAAATCAGCCATATTGCATCGGGGACATTGTGCTGGTTGTATTGTATAGGTGACTTCCAAGTCAGCCATATTGCATGGGGGACATTGTGCTGGTTGTCTTGTATAGGTGACTTCCAAGTCAGCCATATTGCTTGGGGAACATTGTGCTGGTTGTATTGTATAGGTGACTTCCAAGTCAGCCATATTGCATGGGGGACATTGTGCTGGTTGCCATGTTGTATAGGTGACTTCCAAGTCAGCCATATTGCATGGGGGACATTGTGCTGGTGGCCATGTTCTATAGGTGACTTCCAAGTCAGCCATATTGCATTTGGGACATTGTGCTGGTTGTATTGTATAGGTGACTTCCAAGTCAGCCATATTGCATGGGGGACATTGTGCTGGTTGTATTGTATAGGTGACTTCCAAGTGAGCCATATTGCTTGGCGGACATTGTGCTGGTGGCCATGTTCTATAGGTGACTTCCAAGTCAGCCATATTGCATTCGGGACATTGTGCTGGTTGCCATGTCCTATAGGTGACTTCCAAGTCAGCCATATTGCATGGGGGACATTGTGCTGGTTGTCTTGTATAGGTGACTTCCAAGTCAGCCATATTGCTTGGGGGACATTGTGCTGGTTGCCATGTTCTATAGGTGACTTCCAAGTCAGCCATATTGCTTGGGGGACATTGTGCTGGTGGCCATGTTCTATAGGTGACTTCCAAGTCAGCCATATTGCTTGGGGGACATTGTGCTGGTTGCCATGTTCTATAGGTGACTTCCAAGTCAGCCATATTGCATGGGGGACATTGTGCTGGTTGCCTTGTCCTATAGGTGACTTCCAAGTCAGCCATATTGCATGGGGGAAATTGTGCTGGTTGTCTTGTATAGGTGACTTCCAAGTCAGCCATATTGCTTGGGGGACATTGTGCTGGTTGCCATGTTCTATAGGTGACATCCAAGTCAGCCATATTGCATGGGGGACATTGTGCTGGTGGCCATGTTCTATAGGTGACTTCCAAGTCAGCCATATTGCATGGGGGACATTGTGCTGGTTGTCTTGTATAGGTGACTTCCAAGTCAGCCATATTGCATGGGGGACATTGTGCTGGTGGCCATGTTCTATAGGTGACTTCCAAGTCAGCCATATTGCTTGGGGGACATTGTGCTGGTTGTATTGTATAGGTGACTTCCAAGTCAGCCATATTGCATGGGGGACATTGTGCTGGTTGCCATGTTGTATAGGTGACTTCCAAGTGAGCCATATTGCTTGGGGGACATTGTGCTGGTTGTGTTGTATAGGTGACTTCCAAGTCAGCCATATTGCATGGGGGACATTGTGCTGGTTGTCTTGTATAGGTGACTTCCAAGTCAGCCATATTGCATAGGGGACATTGTGCTGGTTGCCATGTTGTATAGGTGACTTCCAAGTCAGCCATATTGCATGGGGGACATTGTGCTGGTGGCCATGTTCTATAGGTGACTTCCAAGTCAGCCATATTGCATTTGGGACATTGTGCTGGTTGTCTTGTATAGGTGACTTCCAAGTCAGCCATATTGCATGGGGGACATTGTGCTGGTTGTGTTTGTATAGGTGACTTCCAAATCAGCCATATTGCATCGGGGACATTGTGCTGGTTGTATTGTATAGGTGACTTCCAAGTCAGCCATATTGCATGGGGGACATTGTGCTGGTTGTCTTGTATAGGTGACTTCCAAGTCAGCCATATTGCTTGGGGGACATTGTGCTGGTTGTATTGTATAGGTGACTTCCAAGTCAGCCATATTGCATGGGGGACATTGTGCTGGTTGCCATGTTGTATAGGTGACTTCCAAGTCAGCCATATTGCATGGGGGACATTGTGCTGGTGGCCATGTTCTATAGGTGACTTCCAAGTCAGCCATATTGCATTTGGGACATTGTGCTGGTTGTATTGTATAGGTGACTTCCAAGTCAGCCATATTGCATGGGGGACATTGTGCTGGTTGTATTGTATAGGTGACTTCCAAGTGAGCCATATTGCTTGGCGGACATTGTGCTGGTGGCCATGTTCTATAGGTGACTTCCAAGTCAGCCATATTGCATTCGGGACATTGTGCTGGTTGCCATGTCCTATAGGTGACTTCCAAGTCAGCCATATTGCATGGGGGACATTGTGCTGGTTGTCTTGTATAGGTGACTTCCAAGTCAGCCATATTGCTTGGGGGACATTGTGCTGGTTGCCATGTTCTATAGGTGACTTCCAAGTCAGCCATATTGCTTGGGGGACATTGTGCTGGTGGCCATGTTCTATAGGTGACTTCCAAGTCAGCCATATTGCTTGGGGGACATTGTGCTGGTTGCCATGTTGTATAGGTGACTTCCAAGTCAGCCATATTGCATGGGGGACATTGTGCTGGTGGCCATGTTCTATAGGTGACTTCCAAGTCAGCCATATTGCATGGGGACATTGTGCTGGTTGCCATGTTGTATAGGTGACTTCCAAGTCAGCCATATTGCATGGGGGACATTGTGCTGGTTGTATTGTATAGGTGACTTCCAAGTCAGCCATATTGCATGGGGGACATTGTGCTGGTTGTATTGTATAGGTGACTTCCAAGTGAGCCATATTGCTTGGCGGACATTGTGCTGGTGGCCATGTTCTATAGGTGACTTCCAAGTCAGCCATATTGCATGGGGGACATTGTGCTGGTTGTATTGTATTGGTGACTTCCAAGTGAGCCATATTGCTTGGCGGACATTGTGCTGGTGGCCATGTTCTATAGGTGACTTCCAAGTCAGCCATATTGCATTCGGGACATTGTGCTGGTTGCCATGTCCTATAGGTGACTTCCAAGTCAGCCATATTGCATGGGGGACATTGTGCTGGTTGTCTTGTATAGGTGACTTCCAAGTCAGCCATATTGCTTGGGGGACATTGTGCTGGTTGCCATGTTCTATAGGTGACTTCCAAGTCAGCCATATTGCTTGGGGGACATTGTGCTGGTGGCCATGTTCTATAGGTGACTTCCAAGTCAGCCATATTGCTTGGGGGACATTGTGCTGGTTGCCATGTTCTATAGGTGACTTCCAAGTTAGCCATATTGCATGGGGGACATTGTGCTGGTTGCCTTGTCCTATACGTGACTTCCAAGTCAGCCATATTGCATGGGGGAAATTGTGCTGGTTGTCTTGTATAGGTGACTTCCAAGTCAGCCATATTGCTTGGGGGACATTGTGCTGGTTGCCATGTTCTATAGGTGACATCCAAGTCAGCCATATTGCATGGGGGACATTGTGCTGGTGGCCATGTTCTATAGGTGACTTCCAAGTCAGCCATATTGCATGGGGGACATTGTGCTGGTTGTCTTGTATAGGTGACTTCCAAGTCAGCCATATTGCATGGGGGACATTGTGCTGGTGGCCATGTTCTATAGGTGACTTCCAAGTCAGCCATATTGCTTGGGGGACATTGTGCTGGTTGTATTGTATAGGTGACTTCCAAGTCAGCCATATTGCATGGGGGACATTGTGCTGGTTGCCATGTTGTATAGGTGACTTCCAAGTGAGCCATATTGCTTGGGGGACATTGTGCTGGTTGTGTTGTATAGGTGACTTCCAAGTCAGCCATATTGCATGGGGGATATTGTGCTGGTTGTCTTGTATAGGTGACTTCCAAGTCAGCCATATTGCATAGGGGACATTGTGCTGGTTGCCATGTTGTATAGGTGACTTCCAAGTCAGCCATATTGCATGGGGGACATTGTGCTGGTGGCCATGTTCTATAGGTGACTTCCAAGTCAGCCATATTGCATTTGGGACATTGTGCTGGTTGTCTTGTATAGGTGACTTCCAAGTCAGCCATATTGCATGGGGGACATTGTGCTGGTTGTGTTTGTATAGGTGACTTCCAAATCAGCCATATTGCATCGGGGACATTGTGCTGGTTGTATTGTATAGGTGACTTCCAAGTCAGCCATATTGCATGGGGGACATTGTGCTGGTTGTCTTGTATAGGTGACTTCCAAGTCAGCCATATTGCTTGGGGGACATTGTGCTGGTTGTATTGTATAGGTGACTTCCAAGTCAGCCATATTGCATGGGGGACATTGTGCTGGTTGCCATGTTGTATAGGTGACTTCCAAGTCAGCCATATTGCATGGGGGACATTGTGCTGGTTGCCATGTTGTATAGGTGACTTCCAAGTGAGCCATATTGCTTGGGGGACATTGTGCTGGTTGTGTTGTATAGGTGACTTCCAAGTCAGCCATATTGCATGGGGGATATTGTGCTGGTTGTCTTGTATAGGTGACTTCCAAGTCAGCCATATTGCATAGGGGACATTGTGCTGGTTGCCATGTTGTATAGGTGACTTCCAAGTCAGCCATATTGCATGGGGGACATTGTGCTGGTGGCCATGTTCTATAGGTGACTTCCAAGTCAGCCATATTGCATTTGGGACATTGTGCTGGTTGTCTTGTATAGGTGACTTCCAAGTCAGCCATATTGCATGGGGGACATTGTGCTGGTTGTGTTTGTATAGGTGACTTCCAAATCAGCCATATTGCATCGGGGACATTGTGCTGGTTGTATTGTATAGGTGACTTCCAAGTCAGCCATATTGCATGGGGGACATTGTGCTGGTTGTCTTGTATAGGTGACTTCCAAGTCAGCCATATTGCTTGGGGGACATTGTGCTGGTTGTATTGTATAGGTGACTTCCAAGTCAGCCATATTGCATGGGGGACATTGTGCTGGTTGCCATGTTGTATAGGTGACTTCCAAGTCAGCCATATTGCATGGGGGACATTGTGCTGGTGGCCATGTTCTATAGGTGACTTCCAAGTCAGCCATATTGCATTTGGGACATTGTGCTGGTTGTATTGTATAGGTGACTTCCAAGTCAGCCATATTGCATGGGGGACATTGTGCTGGTTGTATGGTATAGGTGACTTCCAAGTGAGCCATATTGCTTGGCGGACATTGTGCTGGTGGCCATGTTCTATAGGTGACTTCCAAGTCAGCCATATTGCATTCGGGACATTGTGCTGGTTGCCATGTCCTATAGGTGACTTCCAAGTCAGCCATATTGCATGGGGGACATTGTGCTGGTTGTCTTGTATAGGTGACTTCCAAGTCAGCCATATTGCTTGGGGGACATTGTGCTGGTTGCCATGTTCTATAGGTGACTTCCAAGTCAGCCATATTGCTTGGGGGACATTGTGCTGGTGGCCATGTTCTATAGGTGACTTCCAAGTCAGCCATATTGCTTGGGGGACATTGTGCTGGTTGCCATGTTGTATAGGTGACTTCCAAGTCAGCCATATTGCATGGGGGACATTGTGCTGGTGGCCATGTTCTATAGGTGACTTCCAAGTCAGCCATATTGCATGGGGACATTGTGCTGGTTGCCATGTTGTATAGGTGACTTCCAAGTCAGCCATATTGCATGGGGGACATTGTGCTGGTTGTATTGTATAGGTGACTTCCAAGTCAGCCATATTGCATGGGGGACATTGTGCTGGTTGTATTGTATAGGTGACTTCCAAGTGAGCCATATTGCTTGGCGGACATTGTGCTGGTGGCCATGTTCTATAGGTGACTTCCAAGTCAGCCATATTGCATTCGGGATATTGTGCTGGTTGCCATGTCCTATAGGTGACTTCCAAGTCAGCCATATTGCATGGGGGACATTGTGCTGGTTGTCTTGTATAGGTGACTTCCAAGTCAGCCATATTGCTTGGGGGACATTGTGCTGGTTGCCATGTTCTATAGGTGACTTCCAAGTCAGCCATATTGCTTGGGGGACATTGTGCTGGTGGCCATGTTCTATAGGTGACTTCCAAGTCAGCCATATTGCTTGGGGGACATTGTGCTGGTTGCCATGTTGTATAGGTGACTTCCAAGTCAGCCATATTGCATGGGGGACATTGTGCTGGTGGCCATGTTCTATAGGTGACTTCCAAGTCAGCCATATTGCATGGGGGACATTGTGCAGGTTGCCATGTTGTATAGGTGACTTCCAAGTCAGCCATATTGCATGGGGGACATTGTGCTGGTTGTATTGTATAGGTGACTTCCAAGTCATCCATATTGCATGGGGGACATTGTGCTGGTTGCCTTGTCCTATAGGTGACTTCCAAGTCAGCCATATTGCATGGGGGAAATTGTGCTGGTTGTCATGTTCTATAGGTGACTTCCAAGTCAGCCATATTGCTTGGGGGACATTGTGCTGGTTGCCATGTTGTATAGGTGACTTCCAAGTCAGCCATATTGCATGGGGGACATTGTGCTGGTGGCCATGTTCTATAGGTGACTTCCAAGTCAGCCATATTGCATGGGGGACATTGTGCAGGTTGCCATGTTGTATAGGTGACTTCCAAGTCAGCCATATTGCATGGGGGACATTGTGCTGGTTGTATTGTATAGGTGACTTCCAAGTCATCCATATTGCATGGGGGACATTGTGCTGGTTGCCTTGTCCTATAGGTGACTTCCAAGTCAGCCATATTGCATGGGGGAAATTGTGCTGGTTGTCTTGTATAGCTGACTTCCAAGTCAGCCATATTGCTTGGGGGACATTGTGCTGGTTGCCATGTTCTATAGGTGACTTCCAAGTCAGCCATATTGCATGGGGGACATTGTGCTGGTGGCCATGTTCTATAGGTGACTTCCAAGTCAGCCATATTGCATGGGGGACATTGTGCTGGTTGTCTTGTATAGGTGACTTCCAAGTCAGCCATATTGCATGGGGGACATTGTGCTGGTGGCCATGTTCTATAGGTGACTTCCAAGTCAGCCATATTGCTTGGGGGACATTGTGCTGGTTGTATTGTATAGGTGACTTCCAAGTCAGCCATATTGCATGGGGGACATTGTGCTGGTTGCCATGTTGTATAGGTGACTTCCAAGTGAGCCATATTGCTTGGGGGACATTGTGCTGGTTGTGTTGTATAGGTGACTTCCAAGTCAGCCATATTGCATGGGGGACATTGTGCTGGTTGTCTTGTATAGGTGACTTCCAAGTCAGCCGTGTTGCATGGGGGACATTGTGCTGGTTGTCTTGTATAGGTGACTTCCAAGTCAGCCATATTGCTTGGGGGACATTGTGCTGGTTGCCATGTTCTATAGGTGACTTCCAAGTCAGCCATATTGCTTGGGGGACATTGTGCTGGTTGCCATGTTGTATAGGTGACTTCCAAGTCAGCCATATTGCTTGGGGGACATTGTGCTGGTTGCCATGTTGTATAGGTGACTTCCAAGTCAGCCATATTGAATGGGGGACATTGTGCTGGTGGCCATGTTCTATAGGTGACTTCCAAGTCAGCCATATTGCATGGGGGACATTGTGCTGGTTGTCTTGTATAGGTGACTTCCAAGGCAGCCATATTGCATGGGGGACATTGTGCTGGTTGTGTTGTATAGGTGACTTCCAAATCAGCCATATTGCATAGGGGACATTGTGCTGGTTGTATTGTATAGGTGACTTCCAAGTCAGCCATATTGCATGGGGGACATTGTGCTGGTGGCCATGTCCTATAGGTGACTTCCAAGTCAGCCATATTGCATGGGGGACATTGTGCTGGTTGTCTTGTATAGGTGACTTCCAAGTCAGGCATATTGCTTGGGGGACATTGTGCTGGTTGTATTGTATAGGTGACTTCCAAGTCAGCCATATTGCATGGGGGACATTGTGCTGGTTGCCATGTTGTATAGGTGACTTCCAAGTCAGCCATATTGCATGGGGGACATTGTGCTGGTGGCCATGTTCTATAGGTGACTTCCAAGTCAGCCATATTGCATTTGGGACATTGTGCTGGTTGTCTTGTATAGGTGACTTCCAAGTCAGCCATATTGCATGGGGGACATTGTGCTGGTTGTGTTGTATAGGTGACTTCCAAATCAGCCATATTGCATGGGGGACATTGTGCTGGTTGTATTGTATAGGTGACTTCCAAGTCAGCCATATTGCATGGGGGACATTGTGCTGGTTGTATTGTATAGGTGACTTCCAAGTCAGCCATATTGCATGGGGGACATTGTGCTGGTGGCCATGTCCTATAGGTGACTTCCAAGTCAGCCATATTGCATGGGGGACATTGTGCTGGTTGTCTTGTATAGGTGACTTCCAAGTCAGCCATATTGCTTGGGGGACATTGTGCTGGTTGTATTGTATAGGTGACTTCCAAGTCAACCATATTGCATGGGGGACATTGTGCTGGTTGCCATGTTGTATAGGTGACTTCCAAGTCAGCCATATTGCATGGGGGACATTGTGCTGGTGGCCATGTTCTATAGGTGACTTCCAAGTCAGCCATATTGCATTTGGGACATTGTGCTGGTTGCCTTGTATAGGTGACTTCCAAGTCAGCCATATTGCTTGGGGGACATTGTGCTGGTTGCCATGTCCTATAGGTGACTTCCAAGTCAGCCATATTGCATGGGGGACATTGTGCTGGTTGTCTTGTATAGGTGACTTCCAAGTCAGCCATATTGCATGGGGGACATTGTGCTGGTTGCCATGTTGTATAGGTGACTTCCAAGTCAGCCATATTGCATGGGGGACATTGTGCTGGTTGCCATGTTGTATAGGTGACTTCCAAGTGAGCCATATTGCTTGGGGGACATTGTGCTGGTTGTGTTGTATAGGTGACTTCCAAGTCAGCCATATTGCATGGGGGACATTGTGCTGGTTGTCTTGTATAGGTGACTTCCAAGTCAGCCGTGTTGCATGGGGGACATTGTGCTGGTGGCCATGTTCTATAGGTGACTTCCAAGTCAGCCATATTGCATGGGGGACATTGTGCTGGTTGCCATGTTGTATAGGTGACTTCCAAGTCAGCCATATTGCTTAGGGGACATTGTGCTGGTTGCCATGTTCTATAGGTGACTTCCAAGTGAGCCATATTGCTTGGGGGACATTGTGCTGGTTGCCATGTTGTATAGGTGACTTCCAAGTCAGCCATATTGCATGGGGGACATTGTCCTGGTGGCCATGTTCTATAGGTGACTTTCAAGTCAGCCACATTGCATGGGGGACATTGTGCTGGTTTCTTGTATAGGTGACTTCCAAGTCAGCCATATTGCATGGGGGACATTGTGCTGGTTGCTATGTTGTATAGGTGACTTCCAAGTCAGCCATATTGCATGGGGGACATTATGCTGGTTGCCATGTTGTATAGGTGACTTCCAAGTCAGCCAGATTGCTTGGGGGACATTGTGCTGGATGCCATGTTGTATAGGTGACTTCCAAGTGAGCCATATTGCAGGGGGGACATTGTGCTGGTTGTGTTGTATTGGTGACTTCCAAGTCAGCCATTTTGCATGGGGGACATTGTGCTGGTTGTGTTGTATAGGTGACTTCCAAGTCAGCCATATTGCATGGGAGACATTGTGCTGGTTGTATTGTATAGGTGACTTCCAAGTCAGCCATATTGCATGGGGGACATTGTGCTGTTTGTATTGTATAGGTGCCTTCCAAGTGAGCCATATTGCTTGGGGGACATTGTGCTGGTGGCCATGTTCTATAGGTGACTTCCAAGTCAGCCATATTGCATGGGGGACATTGTGCTGGTTGTCATGTCCTATAGGTGACTTCCAAGTCAGCCATATTGCATGGGGGACATTGTGCTGGTTGCCATGTTGTATAGGTGACTTCCAAGTCAGCCATATTGCTTGGGGGACATTGTGCTGGTTGTGTTGTATAGGTGACTTCCAAGTCAGCCATATTGCATGGGGGACATTGTGCTGGTTGTCTTGTATAGGTGACTTCCAAGTCAGCCGTGTTGCATGGGGGACATTGTGCTGGTTGTATTGTATAGGTGACTTCCAAGTCAGCCATATTGCATGGGGGTCATTGTGCTGGTGGCCATTTTGTAAAGGTGACTTCCAAGTCAGCCATATTGCATGGGGGACATTGTGCTGGTTGCCATGTTGTATAGGTGACTTCCAAGTCAGCCATATTGCATGGGGGACATTGTGCTGGTTGCCATGTTGTATAGGTGACTTACAAGTCAGCCATATTGCATGGGGGACATTGTGCTGGTTGCCATGTCCTATAGGTGACTTCCAAGTCAGCCATATTGCATGGGGGAAATTGTGCTGGTTGTCTTGTATAGGTGACTTGTAAGTCAGCCATATTGCTGGGGGACATTGTGCTGGTTGCCATGTTCTATAGGTGACTTCCAAGTCAGCCATATTGCTTGGGGGACATTGTGCTGGTTGCCATGTTGTATAGGTGACTTCCAAGTCAGCCATATTGCTTGGGGGACATTGTGCTGGTTGCCATGTTGTATAGGTGACTTCCAAGTCAGCCATATTGCATGGGGGACTTTGTGCTGGTGGCCATGTTCTATAGGTGACTTCCAAGTCAGCCATATTGCATGGGGGACATTGTGCTGGTTGTCTTGTATAGGTGACTTCCAAGTCAGCCATATTGCATGGGGGACATTGTGCTGGTTGTGTTGTATAGGTGACTTCCAAATCAGCCATATTGCATGGGGGACATTGTGCTGGTTGTATTGTATAGGTGACTTCTAAGTCAGCCATATTGCATGGGGGACATTGTGCTGGTGGCCATGTCCTATAGGTGACTTCCAAGTCAGCCATATTGCATGGGGGACATTGTGCTGGTTGTCTTGTATAGGTGAATTCCAAGTCAGCCATATTGCTTGGGGGACATTGTGCTGGTTGTATTGTATAGGTGACTTCCAAGTCAGCCATATTGCATGGGGGACATTGTGCTGGTTGCCATGTTGTATAGGTGACTTCCAAGTCAGCCATATTGCATGGGGGACATTGTGCTGGTGGCCATGTTCTATAGGTGACTTCCAAGTCAGCCATATTGCATTTGGGACATTGTGCTGGTTGTCTTGTATAGGTGACTTCCAAGTCAGCCATATTGCATGGGGGACATTGTGCTGGTTGTGTTGTATAGGTGACTTCCAAATCAGCCATATTGCATGGGGGACATTGTGCTGGTTGTATTGTATAGGTGACTTCCAAGTCAGCCATATTGCATGGGGGACATTGTGCTGGTTGTATTGTATAGGTGACTTCCAAGTCAGCCATATTGCATGGGGGACATTGTGCTGGTGGCCATGTCCTATAGGTGACTTCCAAGTCAGCCATATTGCATGGGGGACATTGTGCTGGTTGTCTTGTATAGGTGACTTCCAAGTCAGCCATATTGCTTGGGGGACATTGTGCTGGTTGTATTGTATAGGTGACTTCCAAGTCAGCCATATTGCATGGGGGACATTGTGCTGGTTGCCATGTTGTATAGGTGACTTCCAAGTCAGCCATATTGCATGGGCGACATTGTGCTGGTGGCCATGTTCTATAGGTGACTTCCAAGTCAGCCATATTGCATGGGGGACATTGTGCTGGTTGTCTTGTATAGGTGACTTCCAAGTCAGCCATATTGCATGGGGGACATTGTGCTGGTTGCCATGTTGTATAGGTGACTTCCAAGTCAGCCATATTGCATGGGGGACATTGTGCTGGTTGCCATGTTGTATAGGTGACTTCCAAGTGAGCCATATTGCTTGGGGGACATTGTGCTGGTTGTGTTGTATAGGTGACTTCCAAGTCAGCCATATTGCATGGGGGACATTGTGCTGGTTTCTTGTATAGGTGACTTCCAAGTCAGCCATATTGCATGGGGTACATTGTGCTGGTTGCCATGTTGTATAGGTGACTTCCAAGTCAGCCATATTGCATGGGGGACATTGTGCTGGTTGCCATGTTGTATAGGTGACTTCCAAGTCAGCCATATTACATAGGGGACATTGTGCTGGATGCCATGTTGTATAGGTGACTTCCAAGTGAGCCATATTGCATGGGGGACATTGTGCTGGTTGTGTTGTATAGGTGACTTCCAAGTCAGCCATATTGCATGGGGGACATTGTGCTGGTTGTGTTGTATAGGTGACTTCCAAGTCAGCCATATTGCATGGGGGACATTGTGTTGATTGTATTGTATAGGTGACTTCCAAGTCAGCCATATTGCATGGGGGACATTGTGCTGTTTGTATTGTATAGGTGCCTTCCAAGTGAGCCATATTGCGTGGGGGACATTGTGCTGGTGGCCATGTTCTATAGGTGACTTCCAAGTCAGCCATATTGCATGAGGGACATTGTGCTGGTTGCCATGTCCTATAAGTGACTTCCAAGTCAGCCATATTGCATGGGGGACATTGTGCTGGTTGCCATGTTGTATAGGTGACTTCAAAGTCAGCCATATTGCTTGGGGGACATTGTGCTGGTTGTGTTGTATAGGTGACTTCCAAGTCAGCCATATTGCATGGGGGACATTGTGCTGGTTGTCTTGTATAGGTGACTTCCAAGTCAGCCATATTGCATGGGGGACATTGTGCTGGTGGCCATGTTGTAAAGGTGACTTCCAAGTCAGCCATATTGCATGGGGGACATTGTGCTGGTTGCCATGTTGTATAGGTGACTTCCAAGTCAGCCATATTGCATGGGGGACATTGTGCTGGTTGCCATGTTGTATAGGTGACTTACAAGTCAGCCATATTGCATGGGGGACATTGTGCTGGTTGCCATGTCCTATAGGTGACTTCCAAGTCAGCCATATTGCATGGGGGAAATTGTGCTGGTTGTCTTGTATAGGTGACTTCCAAGTCAGCCATATTGCTTGGGGGGCATTGTGCTGGTTGCCTTGTTGTATAGGTTACTTCCAAGTCAGCCATATTGCATGGGGGATATTGTGCTGGTTGCCATGTTGTATAGGTGACTTCCAAGTCAGCCATATTGCATGGGGGACATTGTGCTGGTGGCCATGTTCTCTAGGTGACTTCCAAGTCAGCCATATTGCATTTGGGACATTGTGCTGGTTGTCTTGTATAGGTGACTTCCAAGTCAGCCATATTGCTTGGGGGACATTGTGCTGGTTGCCATGTCCTATAGGTGACTTCCAAGTCAGCCATATTGCATGGGGGACATTGTGCTGGTGGCCATGTTCTCTAGGTGACTTCCAAGTCAGCCATATTGCATTTGGGACATTGTGCTGGTTGTCTTGTATAGGTGAATTCCAAGTCAGCCATATTGCTTGGGGGACATTGTGCTGGTTGTATTGTATAGGTGACTTCCAAGTCAGCCATATTGCATGGGGGACATTGTGCTGGTTGCCATGTTGTATAGGTGACTTCCAAGTCAGCCATATTGCATGGGGGACATTGTGCTGGTGGCCATGTTCTATAGGTGACTTCCAAGTCAGCCATATTGCATTTGGGACATTGTGCTGGTTGTCTTGTATAGGTGACTTCCAAGTCAGCCATATTGCATGGGGGACATTGTGCTGGTTGTGTTGTATAGGTGACTTCCAAATCAGCCATATTGCATGGGGGACATTGTGCTGGTTGTATTGTATAGGTGACTTCCAAGTCAGCCATATTGCATGGGGGACATTGTGCTGGTTGTATTGTATAGGTGACTTCCAAGTCAGCCATATTGCATGGGGGACATTGTGCTGGTGGCCATGTCCTATAGGTGACTTCCAAGTCAGCCATATTGCATGGGGGACATTGTGCTGGTTGTCTTGTATAGGTGACTTCCAAGTCAGCCATATTGCTTGGGGGACATTGTGCTGGTTGTATTGTATAGGTGACTTCCAAGTCAGCCATATTGCATGGGGGACATTGTGCTGGTTGCCATGTTGTATAGGTGACTTCCAAGTCAGCCATATTGCATGGGCGACATTGTGCTGGTGGCCATGTTCTATAGGTGACTTCCAAGTCAGCCATATTGCATGGGGGACATTGTGCTGGTTGTCTTGTATAGGTGACTTCCAAGTCAGCCATATTGCATGGGGGACATTGTGCTGGTTGCCATGTTGTATAGGTGACTTCCAAGTCAGCCATATTGCATGGGGGACATTGTGCTGGTTGCCATGTTGTATAGGTGACTTCCAAGTGAGCCATATTGCTTGGGGGACATTGTGCTGGTTGTGTTGTATAGGTGACTTCCAAGTCAGCCATATTGCATGGGGGACATTGTGCTGGTTTCTTGTATAGGTGACTTCCAAGTCAGCCATATTGCATGGGGTACATTGTGCTGGTTGCCATGTTGTATAGGTGACTTCCAAGTCAGCCATATTGCATGGGGGACATTGTGCTGGTTGCCATGTTGTATAGGTGACTTCCAAGTCAGCCATATTACATAGGGGACATTGTGCTGGATGCCATGTTGTATAGGTGACTTCCAAGTGAGCCATATTGCATGGGGGACATTGTGCTGGTTGTGTTGTATAGGTGACTTCCAAGTCAGCCATATTGCATGGGGGACATTGTGCTGGTTGTGTTGTATAGGTGACTTCCAAGTCAGCCATATTGCATGGGGGACATTGTGCTGATTGTATTGTATAGGTGACTTCCAAGTCAGCCATATTGCATGGGGGACATTGTGCTGTTTGTATTGTATAGGTGCCTTCCAAGTGAGCCATATTGCTTGGGGGACATTGTGCTGGTGGCCATGTTCTATAGGTGACTTCCAAGTCAGCCATATTGCATGAGGGACATTGTGCTGGTTGCCATGTCCTATAAGTGACTTCCAAGTCAGCCATATTGCATGGGGGACATTGTGCTGGTTGCCATGTTGTATAGGTGACTTCAAAGTCAGCCATATTGCTTGGGGGACATTGTGCTGGTTGTGTTGTATAGGTGACTTCCAAGTCAGCCATATTGCATGGGGGACATTGTGCTGGTTGTCTTGTATAGGTGACTTCCAAGTCAGCCATATTGCATGGGGGACATTGTGCTGGTGGCCATGTTGTAAAGGTGACTTCCAAGTCAGCCATATTGCATGGGGGACATTGTGCTGGTTGCCATGTTGTATAGGTGACTTCCAAGTCAGCCATATTGCATGGGGGACATTGTGCTGGTTGCCATGTTGTATAGGTGACTTACAAGTCAGCCATATTGCATGGGGGACATTGTGCTGGTTGCCATGTCCTATAGGTGACTTCCAAGTCAGCCATATTGCATGGGGGAAATTGTGCTGGTTGTCTTGTATAGGTGACTTCCAAGTCAGCCATATTGCTTGGGGGGCATTGTGCTGGTTGCCTTGTTGTATAGGTTACTTCCAAGTCAGCCATATTGCATGGGGGATATTGTGCTGGTTGCCATGTTGTATAGGTGACTTCCAAGTCAGCCATATTGCATGGGGGACATTGTGCTGGTGGCCATGTTCTCTAGGTGACTTCCAAGTCAGCCATATTGCATTTGGGACATTGTGCTGGTTGTCTTGTATAGGTGACTTCCAAGTCAGCCATATTGCTTGGGGGACATTGTGCTGGTTGCCATGTCCTATAGGTGACTTCCAAGTCAGCCATATTGCATGGGGGACATTGTGCTGGTTGTCTTGTATAGGTGCCTTCCAAGTGAGCCATATTGCTTGGGGGACATTGTGCTGGTGGCCATGTTCTATAGGTGACTTCCAAGTCAGCCATATTGCATGGGGGACATTGTGCTGGTTGTCATGTCCTATAGGTGACTTCCAAGTCAGCCATATTGCATGGGGGACATTGTGCTGGTTGCCATGTTGTATAGGTGACTTCCAAGTCAGCCATATTGCTTGGGGGACATTGTGCTGGTTGTGTTGTATAGGTGACTTCCAAGTCAGCCATATTGCATGGGGGACATTGTGCTGGTTGTCTTGTATAGGTGACTTCCAAGTCAGCCGTGTTGCATGGGGGACATTGTGCTGGTTGTATTGTATAGGTGACTTCCAAGTCAGCCATATTGCATGGGGGTCATTGTGCTGGTGGCCATTTTGTAAAGGTGACTTCCAAGTCAGCCATATTGCATGGGGGACATTGTGCTGGTTGCCATGTTGTATAGGTGACTTCCAAGTCAGCCATATTGCATGGGGGACATTGTGCTGGTTGCCATGTTGTATAGGTGACTTACAAGTCAGCCATATTGCATGGGGGACATTGTGCTGGTTGCCATGTCCTATAGGTGACTTCCAAGTCAGCCATATTGCATGGGGGAAATTGTGCTGGTTGTCTTGTATAGGTGACTTTTAAGTCAGCCATATTGCTTGGGGACATTGTGCTGGTTGCCATGTTCTATAGGTGACTTCCAAGTCAGCCATATTGCTTGGGGGACATTGTGCTGGTTGCCATGTTGTATAGGTGACTTCCAAGTCAGCCATATTGCTTGGGGGACATTGTGCTGGTTGCCATGTTGTATAGGTGACTTCCAAGTCAGCCATATTGCATGGGGGACATTGTGCTGGTGGCCATGTTCTATAGGTGACTTCCAAGTCAGCCATATTGCTTGGGGGACATTGTGCTGGTTGTCTTGTATAGGTGACTTCCAAGTCAGCCATATTGCATGGGGGACATTGTGCTGGTTGTGTTGTATAGGTGACTTCCAAATCAGCCATATTGCATGGGGGACATTGTGCTGGTTGTATTGTATAGGTGACTTCTAAGTCAGCCATATTGCATGGGGGACATTGTGCTGGTGGCCATGTCCTATAGGTGACTTCCAAGTCAGCCATATTGCATGGGGGACATTGTGCTGGTTGTCTTGTATAGGTGAATTCCAAGTCAGCCATATTGCTTGGGGGACATTGTGCTGGTTGTATTGTATAGGTGACTTCCAAGTCAGCCATATTGCATGGGGGACATTGTGCTGGTTGCCATGTTGTATAGGTGACTTCCAAGTCAGCCATATTGCATGGGGGACATTGTGCTGGTGGCCATGTTCTATAGGTGACTTCCAAGTCAGCCATATTGCATTTGGGACATTGTGCTGGTTGTCTTGTATAGGTGACTTCCAAGTCAGCCATATTGCATGGGGGACATTGTGCTGGTTGTGTTGTATAGGTGACTTCCAAATCAGCCATATTGCATGGGGGACATTGTGCTGGTTGTATTGTATAGGTGACTTCCAAGTCAGCCATATTGCATGGGGGACATTGTGCTGGTTGTATTGTATAGGTGACTTCCAAGTCAGCCATATTGCATGGGGGACATTGTGCTGGTGGCCATGTCCTATAGGTGACTTCCAAGTCAGCCATATTGCATGGGGGACATTGTGCTGGTTGTCTTGTATAGGTGACTTCCAAGTCAGCCATATTGCTTGGGGGACATTGTGCTGGTTGTATTGTATAGGTGACTTCCAAGTCAGCCATATTGCATGGGGGACATTGTGCTGGTTGCCATGTTGTATAGGTGACTTCCAAGTCAGCCATATTGCATGGGCGACATTGTGCTGGTGGCCATGTTCTATAGGTGACTTCCAAGTCAGCCATATTGCATGGGGGACATTGTGCTGGTTGTCTTGTATAGGTGACTTCCAAGTCAGCCATATTGCATGGGGGACATTGTGCTGGTTGCCATGTTGTATAGGTGACTTCCAAGTCAGCCATATTGCATGGGGGACATTGTGCTGGTTGCCATGTTGTATAGGTGACTTCCAAGTGAGCCATATTGCTTGGGGGACATTGTGCTGGTTGTGTTGTATAGGTGACTTCCAAGTCAGCCATATTGCATGGGGGACATTGTGCTGGTTTCTTGTATAGGTGACTTCCAAGTCAGCCATATTGCATGGGGTACATTGTGCTGGTTGCCATGTTGTATAGGTGACTTCCAAGTCAGCCATATTGCATGGGGGACATTGTGCTGTTTGCCATGTTGTATAGGTGACTTCCAAGTCAGCCATATTACATAGGGGACATTGTGCTGGATGCCATGTTGTATAGGTGACTTCCAAGTGAGCCATATTGCATGGGGGACATTGTGCTGGTTGTGTTGTATAGGTGACTTCCAAGTCAGCCATATTGCATGGGGGACATTGTGCTGGTTGTGTTGTATAGGTGACTTCCAAGTCAGCAATATTGCATGGGGGACATTGTGCTGGTTGTATTGTATAGGTGACTTCCAAGTCAGCCATATTGCATGGGGGACATTGTGCTGTTTGTATTGTATAGGTGCCTTCCAAGTGAGCCATATTGCTTGGGGGACATTGTGCTGGTGGCCATGTTCTATAGGTGACTTCCAAGTCAGCCATATTGCATGGGGGACATTGTGCTGGTTGCCATGTCCTATAGGTGACTTCCAAGTCAGCCATATTGCAATGGGGACATTGTGCTGGTTGCCATGTTGTATAGGTGACTTCCAAGTCAGCCATATTGCTTGGGGGACATTGTGCTGGTTGTGTTGTATAGGTGACTTCCAAGTCAGCCATATTGCATGGGGGACATTGTGCTGGTTGTCTTGTATAGGTGACTTCCAAGTCAGCCATATTGCATGGGGGACATTGTGCTGGTGGCCATGTTGTAAAGGTGACTTCCAAGTCAGCCATATTGCATGGGGGACATTGTGCTGGTTGCCATGTTGTATAGGTGACTTCCAAGTCAGCCATATTGCATGGGGGACATTGTGCTGGTTGCCATGTTGTATAGGTGACTTCCAAGTCAGCCATATTGCATGGGGGACATTGTGCTGGTTGTCTTGTATAGGTGACTTCCAAGTCAGCCATATTGCTTGGGGGACATTGTGCTGGTTGTATTGTATAGGTGACTTCCAAGTCAGCCATATTGCATGGGGGACATTGTGCTGGTTGCCATGTTGTATAGGTGACTTCCAAGTCAGCCATATTGCATGGGCGACATTGTGCTGGTGGCCATGTTCTATAGGTGACTTCCAAGTCAGCCACATTGCATGGGGGACATTGTGCTGGTTGTCTTGTATAGGTGACTTCCAAGTCAGCCATATTGCATGGGGGACATTGTGCTGGTTGTGTTGTATAGGTGACTTCCAAATCAGCCATATTGCATGGGGGACATTGTGCTGGTTGTATTGTATAGGTGACTTCCAAGTCAGCCATATTGCATGGGGGACATTGTGCTGGTTGTATTGTATAGGTGACTTCCAAGTCAGCCATATTGCATGGGGGACATTGTGCTGGTGGCCATGTCCTATAGGTGACTTCGAAGTCAGCCATATTGCATGGGGGACATTGTGCTGGTTGTCTTGTATAGGTGACTTCCAAGTCAGCCATATTGCTTGGGGGACATTGTGCTGGTTGTATTGTATAGGTGACTTCCAAGTCAGCCATATTGCATGGGGGACATTGTGCTGGTTGCCATGTTGTATAGGTGACTTCCAAGTCAGCCATATTGCATGGGCGACATTGTGCTGGTGGCCATGTTCTATAGGTGACTTCCAAGTCAGCCATATTGCATGGGGGACATTGTGCTGGTTGTCTTGTATAGGTGACTTCCAAGTCAGCCATATTGCATGGGGGACATTGTGCTGGTTGCCATGTTGTATAGGTGACTTCCAAGTCAGCCATATTGCATGGGGGACATTGTGCTGGTTGCCATGTTGTATAGGTGACTTCCAAGTGAGCCATATTGCTTGGGGGACATTGTGCTGGTTGTGTTGTATAGGTGACTTCCAAGTCAGCCATATTGCATGGGGGACATTGTGCTGGTTTCTTGTATAGGTGACTTCCAAGTCAGCCATATTGCATGGGGTACATTGTGCTGGTTGCCATGTTGTATAGGTGACTTCCAAGTCAGCCATATTGCATGGGGGACATTGTGCTGGTTGCCATGTTGTATAGGTGACTTCCAAGTCAGCCATATTACATAGGGGACATTGTGCTGGATGTCATGTTGTATAGGTGACTTCCAAGTGAGCCATATTGCATGGGGGACATTGTGCTGGTTGTGTTGTATAGGTGACTTCCAAGTCAGCCATATTGCATGGGGGACATTGTGCTGGTTGTGTTGTATAGGTGACTTCCAAGTCAGCCATATTGCATGGGGGACATTGTGCTGGTTGTATTGTATAGGTGACTTCCAAGTCAGCCATATTGCATGGGGGACATTGTGCTGTTTGTATTGTATAGGTGCCTTCCAAGTGAGCCATATTGCTTGGGGGACATTGTGCTGGTGGCCATGTTCTATAGGTGACTTCCAAGTCAGCCATATTGCATGGGGGACATTGTGCTGGTTGCCATGTCCTATAGGTGACTTCCAAGTCAGCCATATTGCATGGGGGACATTGTGCTGGTTGCCATGTTGTATAGGTGACTTCCAAGTCAGCCATATTGCTTGGGGGACATTGTGCTGGTTGTGTTGTATAGGTGACTTCCAAGTCAGCCATATTGCATGGGGGACATTGTGCTGGTTGTCTTGTATAGGTGACTTCCAAGTCAGCCATATTGCATGGGGGACATTGTGCTGGTGGCCATGTTGTAAAGGTGACTTCCAAGTCAGCCATATTGCATGGGGGACATTGTGCTGGTTGCCATGTTGTATAGGTGACTTCCAAGTCAGCCATATTGCATGGGGGACATTGTGCTGGTTGCCATGTTGTATAGGTGACTTACAAGTCAGCCATATTGCATGGGGGACATTGTGCTGGTTGCCATGTCCTATAGGTGACTTCCAAGTCAGCCATATTGCATAGGGGAAATTGTGCTGGTTGTCTTGTATAGGTGACTTCCAAGTCAGCCATATTGCTTGGGGGACATTGTGCTGGTTGCCATGTTGTATAGGTTACTTCCAAGTCAGCCATATTGCATGGGGGATATTGTGCTGGTTGCCATGTTGTATAGGTGACTTCCAAGTCAGCCATATTGCATGGGGGACATTGTGCTGGTGGCCATGTTCTATAGGTGACTTCCAAGTCAGCCATATTGCATTTGGGACATTGTGCTGGTTGTCTTGTATAGGTGACTTCCAAGTCAGCCATATTGCTTGGGGGACATTGTGCTGGTTGCCATGTCCTATAGGTGACTTCCAAGTCAGCCATATTGCATGGGGGACATTGTGCTGGTTGTCTTGTATAGGTGACTTCCAAGTCAGCCATATTGCATGGGGGACATTGTGCTGGTTGCCATGTTGTATAGGTGACTTCCAAGTGAGCCATATTGCTTGGGGGACATTGTGCTGGTTGTGTTGTATAGGTGACTTCCAAGTCAGCCATATTGCATGGGGGACATTGTGCTGGTTGCCATGTTGTATAGGTGACTTCCAAGTCAGCCATATTGCATGGGGGACATTGTGCTGGTGGCCATGTTCTATAGGTGACTTCCAAGTCAGCCATATTGCATTTGGGACATTGTGCAGGTTGTCTTGTATAGGTGACTTCCAAGTCAGCCATATTGCATGGGGGACATTGTGCTGGTTGTGTTGTATAGGTGACTTCCAAATCAGCCATATTGCATGGGGGACATTGTGCTGGTTGTATTGTATAGGTGACTTCCAAGTCAGCCATATTGCATGGGGGACATTGTGCTGGTTGTATTGTATAGGTGACTTCCAAGTCAGCCATATTGCATGGGGGACATTGTGCTGGTGGCCATGTCCTATAGGTGACTTCCAAGTCAGCCATATTGCATGGGGGACATTGTGCTGGTTGTCTTGTATAGGTGACTTCCAAGTCAGCCATATTGCTTGGGGGACATTGTGCTGGTTGTATTGTATAGGTGACTTCCAAGTCAGCCATATTGCATGGGGGACATTGTGCTGGTTGCCATGTTGTATAGGTGACTTCCAAGTCAGCCATATTGCATGGGCGACATTGTGCTGGTGGCCATGTTCTATAGGTGACTTCCAAGTCAGCCATATTGCATGGGGGACATTGTGCTGGTTGTCTTGTATAGGTGACTTCCAAGTCAGCCATATTGCATGGGGGACATTGTGCTGGTTGCCATGTTGTATAGGTGACTTCCAAGTCAGCCATATTGCATGGGGGACATTGTGCTGGTTGCCATGTTGTATAGGTGACTTCCAAGTGAGCCATATTGCTTGGGGGACATTGTGCTGGTTGTGTTGTATAGGTGACTTCCAAGTCAGCCATATTGCATGGGGGACATTGTGCTGGTTTCTTGTATAGGTGACTTCCAAGTCAGCCATATTGCATGGGGTACATTGTGCTGGTTGCCATGTTGTATAGGTGACTTCCAAGTCAGCCATATTGCATGGGGGACATTGTGCTGGTTGCCATGTTGTATAGGTGACTTCCAAGTCAGCCATATTACATAGGGGACATTGTGCTGGATGCCATGTTGTATAGGTGACTTCCAAGTGAGCCATATTGCATGGGGGACATTGTGCTGGTTGTGTTGTATAGGTGACTTCCAAGTCAGCCATATTGCATGGGGGACATTGTGCTGGTTGTGTTGTATAGGTGACTTCCAAGTCAGCCATATTGCATGGGGGACATTGTGCTGGTTGTATTGTATAGGTGACTTCCAAGTCAGCCATATTGCATGGGGGACATTGTGCTGTTTGTATTGTATAGGTGCCTTCCAAGTGAGCCATATTGCTTGGGGGACATTGTGCTGGTGGCCATGTTCTATAGGTGACTTCCAAGTCAGCCATATTGCATGAGGGACATTGTGCTGGTTGCCATGTCCTATAGGTGACTTCCAAGTCAGCCATATTGCATGGGGGACATTGTGCTGGTTGCCATGTTGTATAGGTGACTTCCAAGTCAGCCATATTGCTTGGGGGACATTGTGCTGGTTGTGTTGTATAGGTGAATTCCAAGTCAGCCATATTGCATGGGGGACATTGTGCTGGTTGTCTTGTATAGGTGACTTCCAAGTCAGCCATATTGCATGGGGGACATTGTGCTGGTGGCCATGTTGTAAAGGTGACTTCCAAGTCAGCCATATTGCATGGGGGACATTGTGCTGGTTGCCATGTTGTATAGGTGACTTCCAAGTCAGCCATATTGCATGGGGGACATTGTGCTGGTTGACATGTTGTATAGGTGACTTACAAGTCAGCCATATTGCATGGGGGACATTGTGCTGGTTGCCATGTCCTATAGGTGACTTCCAAGTCAGCCATATTGCATGGGGGAAATTGTGCTGGTTGTCTTGTATAGGTGACTTCCAAGTCAGCCATATTGCTTGGGGGGCATTGTGCTGGTTGCCATGTTGTATAGGTTACTTCCAAGTCAGCCATATTGCATGGGGGATATTGTGCTGGTTGCCATGTTGTATAGGTGACTTCCAAGTCAGCCATATTGCATGGGGGACATTGTGCTGGTGGCCATGTTCTCTAGGTGACTTCCAAGTCAGCCATATTGCATTTGGGACATTGTGCTGGTTGTCTTGTATAGGTGACTTCCAAGTCAGCCATATTGCTTGGGGGACATTGTGCTGGTTGCCATGTCCTATAGGTGACTTCCAAGTCAGCCATATTGCATGGGGGACATTGTGCTGGTTGTCTTGTATAGGTGCCTTCCAAGTGAGCCATATTGCTTGGGGGACATTGTGCTGGTGGCCATGTTCTATAGGTGACTTCCAAGTCAGCCATATTGCATGGGGGACATTGTGCTGGTTGTCATGTCCTATAGGTGACTTCCAAGTCAGCCATATTGCATGGGGGACATTGTGCTGGTTGCCATGTTGTATAGGTGACTTCCAAGTCAGCCATATTGCTTGGGGGACATTGTGCTGGTTGTGTTGTATAGGTGACTTCCAAGTCAGCCATATTGCATGGGGGACATTGTGCTGGTTGTCTTGTATAGGTGACTTCCAAGTCAGCCGTGTTGCATGGGGGACATTGTGCTGGTTGTATTGTATAGGTGACTTCCAAGTCAGCCATATTGCATGGGGGTCATTGTGCTGGTGGCCATTTTGTAAAGGTGACTTCCAAGTCAGCCATATTGCATGGGGGACATTGTGCTGGTTGCCATGTTGTATAGGTGACTTCCAAGTCAGCCATATTGCATGGGGGACATTGTGCTGGTTGCCATGTTGTATAGGTGACTTACAAGTCAGCCATATTGCATGGGGGACATTGTGCTGGTTGCCATGTCCTATAGGTGACTTCCAAGTCAGCCATATTGCATGGGGGAAATTGTGCTGGTTGTCTTGTATAGGTGACTTTTAAGTCAGCCATATTGCTTGGGGACATTGTGTTGGTTGCCATGTTCTATAGGTGACTTCCAAGTCAGCCATATTGCTTGGGGGACATTGTGCTGGTTGCCATGTTGTATAGGTGACTTCCAAGTCAGCCATATTGCTTGGGGGACATTGTGCTGGTTGCCATGTTGTATAGGTGACTTCCAAGTCAGCCATATTGCATGGGGGACATTGTGCTGGTGGCCATGTTCTATAGGTGACTTCCAAGTCAGCCATATTGCTTGGGGGACATTGTGCTGGTTGTCTTGTATAGGTGACTTCCAAGTCAGCCATATTGCATGGGGGACATTGTGCTGGTTGTGTTGTATAGGTGACTTCCAAATCAGCCATGTTGCATGGGGGACATTGTGCTGGTTGTATTGTATAGGTGACTTCTAAGTCAGCCATATTGCATGGGGGACATTGTGCTGGTGGCCATGTCCTATAGGTGACTTCCAAGTCAGCCATATTGCATGGGGGACATTGTGCTGGTTGTCTTGTATAGGTGAATTCCAAGTCAGCCATATTGCTTGGGGGACATTGTGCTGGTTGTATTGTATAGGTGACTTCCAAGTCAGCCATATTGCATGGGGGACATTGTGCTGGTTGCCATGTTGTATAGGTGACTTCCAAGTCAGCCATATTGCATGGGGGACATTGTGCTGGTGGCCATGTTCTATAGGTGACTTCCAAGTCAGCCATATTGCATTTGGGACATTGTGCTGGTTGTCTTGTATAGGTGACTTCCAAGTCAGCCATATTGCATGGGGGACATTGTGCTGGTTGTGTTGTATAGGTGACTTCCAAATCAGCCATATTGCATGGGGGACATTGTGCTGGTTGTATTGTATAGGTGACTTCCAAGTCAGCCATATTGCATGGAGGACATTGTGCTGGTTGCCATGTTGTATAGGTGACTTCCAAGTCAGCCATATTGCATGGGCGACATTGTGCTGGTGGCCATGTTCTATAGGTGACTTCCAAGTCAGCCATATTGCATGGGGGACATTGTGCTGGTTGTCTTGTATAGGTGACTTCCAAGTCAGCCATATTGCATGGGGGACATTGTGCTGGTTGCCATGTTGTATAGGTGACTTCCAAGTCAGAGATATTGCATGGGGGACATTGTGCTGGTTGCCATGTTGTATAGGTGACTTCCAAGTGAGCCATATTGCTTGGGGGACATTGTGCTGGTTGTGTTGTATAGGTGACTTCCAAGTCAGCCATATTGCATGGGGGACATTGTGCTGGTTTCTTGTATAGGTGACTTCCAAGTCAGCCATATTGCATGGGGTACATTGTGCTGGTTGCCATGTTGTATAGGTGACTTCCAAGTCAGCCATATTGCATGGGGGACATTGTGCTGGTTGCCATGTTGTATAGGTGACTTCCAAGTCAGCCATATTACATAGGGGACATTGTGCTGGATGCCATGTTGTATAGGTGACTTCCAAGTGAGCCATATTGCATGGGGGACATTGTGCTGGTTGTGTTGTATAGGTGACTTCCAAGTCAGCCATATTGCATGGGGGACATTGTGCTGGTTGTGTTGTATAGGTGACTTCCAAGTCAGCCATATTGCATGGGGGACATTGTGCTGGTTGTATTGTATAGGTGACTTCCAAGTCAGCCATATTGCATGGGGGACATTGTGCTGTTTGTATTGTATAGGTGCCTTCCAAGTGAGCCATATTGCTTGGGGGACATTGTGCTGGTGGCCATGTTCTATAGGTGACTTCCAAGTCAGCCATATTGCATGGGGGACATTGTGCTGGTTGCCATGTCCTATAGGTGACTTCCAAGTCAGCCATATTGCATGGGGGACATTGTGCTGGTTGCCATGTTGTATAGGTGACTTCCAAGTCAGCCATATTGCTTGGGGGACATTGTGCTGGTTGTGTTGTATAGGTGACTTCCAAGTCAGCCATATTGCATGGGGGACATTGTGCTGGTTGTCTTGTATAGGTGACTTCCAAGTCAGCCATATTGCATGGGGGACATTGTGCTGGTGGCCATGTTGTAAAGGTGACTTCCAAGTCAGCCATATTGCATGGGGGACATTGTGCTGGTTGCCATGTTGTATAGGTGACTTCCAAGTCAGCCATATTGCATGGGGGACATTGTGCTGGTTGCCATGTTGTATAGGTGACTTCCAAGTCAGCCATATTGCATGGGGGACATTGTGCTGGTTGTCTTGTATAGGTGACTTCCAAGTCAGCCATATTGCTTGGGGGACATTGTGCTGGTTGTATTGTATAGGTGACTTCCAAGTCAGCCATATTGCATGGGGGACATTGTGCTGGTTGCCATGTTGTATAGGTGACTTCCAAGTCAGCCATATTGCATGGGCGACATTGTGCTGGTGGCCATGTTCTATAGGTGACTTCCAAGTCAGCCACATTGCATGGGGGACATTGTGCTGGTTGTCTTGTATAGGTGACTTCCAAGTCAGCCATATTGCATGGGGGACATTGTGCTGGTTGTGTTGTATAGGTGACTTCCAAATCAGCCATATTGCATGGGGGACATTGTGCTGGTTGTATTGTATAGGTGACTTCCAAGTCAGCCATATTGCATGGGGGACATTGTGCTGGTTGTATTGTATAGGTGACTTCCAAGTCAGCCATATTGCATGGGGGACATTGTGCTGGTGGCCATGTCCTATAGGTGACTTCCAAGTCAGCCATATTGCATGGGGGACATTGTGCTGGTTGTCTTGTATAGGTGACTTCCAAGTCAGCCATATTGCTTGGGGGACATTGTGCTGGTTGTATTGTATAGGTGACTTCCAAGTCAGCCATATTGCATGGGGGACATTGTGCTGGTTGCCATGTTGTATAGGTGACTTCCAAGTCAGCCATATTGCATGGGCGACATTGTGCTGGTGGCCATGTTCTATAGGTGACTTCCAAGTCAGCCATATTGCATGGGGGACATTGTGCTGGTTGTCTTGTATAGGTGACTTCCAAGTCAGCCATATTGCATGGGGGACATTGTGCTGGTTGCCATGTTGTATAGGTGACTTCCAAGTCAGCCATATTGCATGGGGGACATTGTGCTGGTTGCCATGTTGTATAGGTGACTTCCAAGTGAGCCATATTGCTTGGGGGACATTGTGCTGGTTGTGTTGTATAGGTGACTTCCAAGTCAGCCATATTGCATGGGGGACATTGTGCTGGTTTCTTGTATAGGTGACTTCCAAGTCAGCCATATTGCATGGGGTACATTGTGCTGGTTGCCATGTTGTATAGGTGACTTCCAAGTCAGCCATATTGCATGGGGGACATTGTGCTGGTTGCCATGTTGTATAGGTGACTTCCAAGTCAGCCATATTACATAGGGGACATTGTGCTGGATGCCATGTTGTATAGGTGACTTCCAAGTGAGCCATATTGCATGGGGGACATTGTGCTGGTTGTGTTGTATAGGTGACTTCCAAGTCAGCCATATTGCATGGGGGACATTGTGCTGGTTGTGTTGTATAGGTGACTTCCAAGTCAGCCATATTGCATGGGGGACATTGTGCTGGTTGTATTGTATAGGTGACTTCCAAGTCAGCCATATTGCATGGGGGACATTGTGCTGTTTGTATTGTATAGGTGCCTTCCAAGTGAGCCATATTGCTTGGGGGACATTGTGCTGGTGGCCATGTTCTATAGGTGACTTCCAAGTCAGCCATATTGCATGGGGGACATTGTGCTGGTTGCCATGTCCTATAGGTGACTTCCAAGTCAGCCATATTGCATGGGGGACATTGTGCTGGTTGCCATGTTGTATAGGTGACTTCCAAGTCAGCCATATTGCTTGGGGACATTGTGCTGGTTGTGTTGTATAGGTGACTTCCAAGTCAGCCATATTGCATGGGGGACATTGTGCTGGTTGTCTTGTATAGGTGACTTCCAAGTCAGCCATATTGCATGGGGGACATTGTGCTGGTGGCCATGTTGTAAAGGTGACTTCCAAGTCGGCCATATTGCATGGGGGACATTGTGCTGGTTGCCATGTTGTATAGGTGACTTCCAAGTCAGCCATATTGCATGGGGGACATTGTGCTGGTTGCCATGTTGTATAGGTGACTTACAAGTCAGCCATATTGCATGGGGGACATTGTGCTGGTTGCCATGTCCTATAGGTGACTTCCAAGTCAGCCATATTGCATAGGGGAAATTGTGCTGGTTGTCTTGTATAGGTGACTTCCAAGTCAGCCATATTGCTTGGGGGACATTGTGCTGGTTGCCATGTTGTATAGGTTACTTCCAAGTCAGCCATATTGCATGGGGGATATTGTGCTGGTTGCCATGTTGTATAGGTGACTTCCAAGTCAGCCATATTGCATGGGGGACATTGTGCTGGTGGCCATGTTCTATAGGTGACTTCCAAGTCAGCCATATTGCATTTGGGACATTGTGCTGGTTGTCTTGTATAGGTGACTTCCAAGTCAGCCATATTGCTTGGGGGACATTGTGCTGGTTGCCATGTCCTATAGGTGACTTCCAAGTCAGCCATATTGCATGGGGGACATTGTGCTGGTTGTCTTGTATAGGTGACTTCCAAGTCAGCCATATTGCATGGGGGACATTGTGCTGGTTGCCATGTTGTATAGGTGACTTCCAAGTGAGCCATATTGCTTGGGGGACATTGTGCTGGTTGTGTTGTATAGGTGACTTCCAAGTCAGCCATATTGCATGGGGGACATTGTGCTGGTTTCTTGTATAGGTGACTTCCAAGTCAGCCATATTGCATGGGGTACATTGTGCTGGTTGCCATGTTGTATAGGTGACTTCCAAGTCAGCCATATTGCATGGGGGACATTGTGCTGGTTGCCATGTTGTATAGGTGACTTCCAAGTGAGCCATATTGCATGGGGGACATTGTGCTGGATGTGTTGTATAGGTGACTTCCAAGTCAGCCATATTGCATGGGGGACATTGTGCTGGTTGTGTTGTATAGGTGACTTCCAAGTCAGCCATATTGCATGGGGGACATTGTGCTGGTTGTCTTGTATAGGTGACTTCCAAGTCAGCCATATTGCATGGGGGACATTGTGCTGGTGGCCATGTTGTAAAGGTGACTTCCAAGTCAGCCATATTGCATGGGGGACATTGTGCTGGTTGCCATGTTGTATAGGTGACTTCCAAGTCAGCCATATTGCATGGGGGACATTGTGCTGGTTGCCATGTTGTATAGGTGACTTACAAGTCAGCCATATTGCATGGGGGACATTGTGCTGGTTGCCATGTCCTATAGGTGACTTCCAAGTCAGCCATATTGCATGGGGGACATTGTGCTGGTTGTCTTGTATTGGTGACTTTTAAGTCAGCCATATTGCTTGGGGGACATTGTGCTGGTTGCCATGTTCTATAGGTGACTTCCAAGTCAGCCATATTGCTTGGAGGACATTGTGCTGGTTACCATGTTGTATAGGTGACTTCCAAGTCAGCCATATTGCTTGGGGGACATTGTGCTGGTTGCCATGTTGTATAGTTGACTTCCAAGTCAGCCATATTGCATGGGGGACATTGTGATGGTGGCCATGTTCTATAGGTGACTTCCAAGTCAGCCATATTGCATGGGGGACATTGTGCTGGTTGTCTTGTATACGTGACTTCCAAGTCAGCCATATTGCATGGGGGACATTGTGCTGGTTGTGTTGTATAGGTGACTTCCAAATCAGCCATATTGCATGGGGGACATTGTGCTGGTTGTATTGTATAGGTGACTTCCAAGTCAGCCATATTGCATGGGGGACATTGTGCTGGTTGTATTGTATAGGTGACTTCCAAGTCAGCCATATTGCATGGGGGACATTGTGCTGGTGGCCATGTCCTATAGGTGACTTCCAAGTCAGCCATATTGCATGGGGGACATTGTGCTGGTTGTGTTGTATAGGTGACTTCCAAGTCAGCCATATTGCTTGGGGGACATTGTGCTGGTTGTCTTGTATAGGTGACTTCCAAGTCAGCCGTGTTGCATGGGGGACATTGGGCTGGTGGCCATGTTCTATAGGTGACTTCCAAGTCAGCCATATTGCATGGGGGACATTGTGCTGGTTGCCATTTTGTATAGGTGACTTCCAAGTCAGCCATATTGCTTGGGGGACATTGTGCTGGTTGCCATGTTGTATAGGTGACTTACAAGTCAGCCATATTGCATGGGGGACATTGTGCTGGTTGCCATGTCCTATAGGTGACTTCCAAGTTAGCCATATTGCATGGGGGAAATTGTGCTGGTTGTCTTGTATAGGTGACTTTTAAGTCAGCCATATTGCTTGGGGGACATTGTGCTGGTTGCCATGTTCTATAGGTGACTTCCAAGTCAGCCATATTGCTTGGGGGACATTGTGCTGGTTGCCATGTTGTATAGGTGACTTCCAAGTCAGCCATATTGCTTGGGGGACATTGTGCTGGTTGCCATGTTGTATAGGTGACTTCCAAGTCAGCCATATTGCATGGGGGACATTGTGCTGGTGGCCATGTTCTATAGGTGACTTCCAAGTCAGCCATATTGCATGGGGGACATTGTGCTGGTTGTCTTGTATAGGTGACTTCCAAGTCAGCCATATTGCATGGGGGACATTGTGCTGGTTGTGTTGTATAGGTGACTTCCAAATCAGCCATATTGCATGGGGGACATTGTGCTGGTTGTATTGTATAGGTGACTTCCAAGTCAGCTATATTGCATGGGGGACATTGTGCTGGTGGCCATGTCCTATAGGTGACTTCCAAGTCAGCCATATTGCATGGGGGACATTGTGCTGGTTGTCTTGTATAGGTGACTTCCAAGTCAGCCATATTGCTTGGGGGACATTGTGCTGGTTGTATTGTATAGGTGACTTCCAAGTCAGCCATATTGCATGGGGGACATTGTGCTGGTTGCCATGTTGTATAGGTGACTTCCAAGTCAGCCATATTGCATGGGGGACATTGTGCTGGTGGCCATGTTCTATAGGTGACTTCCAAGTCAGCCATATTGCATTTGGGACATTGTGCTGGTTGTCTTGTATAGGTGACTTCCAAGTCAGCCATATTGCATGGGGGACATTGTGCTGGTTGTGTTGTATAGGTGACTTCCAAATCAGCCATATTGGATGGGGGACATTGTGCTGGTTGCCATGTCCTATAGGTGACTTCCAAGTCAGCCATATTGCATGGGGGAAATTGTGCTGGTTGTCTTGTATAGGTGACTTTTAAGTCAGCCATATTGCTTGGGGGACATTGTGCTGGTTGCCATGTTCTATAGGTGACTTCCAAGTCAGCCATATTGCATGGGGGACATTGTGCTGGTTGCCATGTTGTATAGGTGACTTCCAAGTCAGCCATATTGCTTGGGGGACATTGTGCTGGTTGCCATGTTGTATAGGTGACTTCCAAGTCAGCCATATTGCATGGGGGACATTGTGCTGGTGGCCATGTCCTATAGGTGACTTCCAAGTCAGCCATATTGCATGGGGGACATTGTGCTGGTTGTCTTGTATAGGTGACTTCCAAGTCAGCCGTGTTGCATGGGGGACATTGGGCTGGTGGCCATGTTCTATAGGTGATTTCCAAGTCAGCCATATTGCATGGGGGACATTGTGCTGGTTGCCATGTTGTATAGGTGACTTCCAAGTCAGCCATATTGCTTGGTGGACATTGTGCTGGTTGCCATGTTGTATAGGTGACTTACAAGTCAGCCATATTGCATGGGGGACATTGTGCTGGATGCCATGTCCTATAGGTGACTTCCAAGTCAGCCATATTGCATGGGGGAAATTGTGCTGGTTGTCTTGTATAGGTGACTTTTAAGTCAGCCATATTGCTTGGGGGACATTGTGCTGGTTGCCATGTTCTATAGGTGACTTCCAAGTCAGCCATATTGCTTGGGGGACATTGTGCTGGTTGCCATGTTGTATAGGTGACTTCCAAGTCAGCCATATACATGGGGGACATTGTGCTGGTGGCCATGTTCTATAGGTGACTTCCAAGTCAGCCATATTGCATGGGGGACATTGTGCTGGTTGTCTTGTATAGGTGACTTCCAAGTCAGCCATATTGCATGGGGGACATTGTGCTGGTTGTGTTGTATAGGTGACTTCCAAATCAGCCATATTGCATGGGGGACATTGTGCTGGTTGTATTGTATAGGTGACTTCCAAGTCAGCTATATTGCATGGGGGACATTGTGCTGGTGGCCATGTTGTAAAGGTGACTTCCAAGTCAGCCATATTGCATGGGGGACATTGTGCTGGTTGTCTTGTATAGGTGACTTCCAAGTCAGCCATATTGCTTGGGGGACATTGTGCTGGTTGTATTGTATAGGTGACTTCCAAGTCAGCCATATTGCATGGGGGACATTGTGCTGGTTGCCATGTTGTATAGGTGACTTCCAAGTCAGCCATATTGCATGGGGGACATTGTGCTGGTGGCCATGTTCTATAGATGACTTCCAAGTCAGCCATATTGCATTTGGGACATTGTGCTGGTTGTCTTGTATAGGTGACTTTTAAGTCAGCCATATTGCTTGGGGGACATTGTGCTGGTTGCCATGTTGTATAGGTGACTTCCAAGTCAGCCATATTGCATGGGGGACATTTTGCTGGTGGCCATGTTCTATAGGTGACTTCCAAGTCAGCCATATTGCATGGGGGACATTGTGCTGGTTGTCTTGTATAGGTGACTTCCAAGTCAGCCATATTGCATGGGGGACATTGTGCTGGTTGTGTTGTATAGGTGACTTCCAAATCAGCCATATTGCATGGGGGACATTGTGCTGGTTGTATTGTATAGGTGACTTCCAAGTCAGCCATATTGCATGGGGGACATTGTGCTGGTGGCCATGTCCTATAGGTGACTTCCAAGTCAGCCATATTGCATGGGGGACATTGTGCTGGTTGTCTTGTATAGGTGACTTCCAAGTCAGCCATATTGCTTGGGGGACATTGTGCTGGTTGTATTGTATAGGTGACTTCCAAGTCAGCCATATTGCATGGGGGACATTGTGCTGGTTGCCATGTTGTATAGGTGACTTCCAAGTCAGCCATATTGCATGGGGGACATTGTGCTGGTGGCCATGTTCTATAGGTGACTTCCAAGTCAGCCATATTGCATTTGGGACATTGTGCTGGTTGTCTTGTATAGGTGACTTCCAAGTCAGCCATATTGCATGGGGGACATTGTGCTGGTTGTGTTGTATAGGTGACTTCCAACTCAGCCATATTGCATAGGGGACATTGTGCTGGTTGTATTGTATAGGTGACTTCCAAGTCAGCCATATTGCATGGGGGACATTGTGCTGGTTGTATTGTATAGGTGACTTCCAAGTCAGCCATATTGCATGGGGGACATTGTGCTGGTGGCCATGTCCTATAGGTGACTTCCAAGTCAGCCATATTGCATGGGGGACATTGTGCTGGTTGTCTTGTATAGGTGACTTCCAAGTCAGCCATATTGCTTGGGGGACATTGTGCTGGTTGTATTGTATAGGTGACTTCCAAGTCAGCCATATTGCATGGGGGACATTGTGCTGGTTGCCATTTTGTATAGGTGACTTCCAAGTCAGCCATATTGCATGGGGGACATTGTGCTGGTGGCCATGTTCTATAGGTGACTTCCAAGTCAGCCATATTGCATTTTGGACATTGTGCTGGTTGTCTTGTATAGGTGACTTCCAAGTCAGCCATATTGCATGGGGGACATTGTGCTGGTTGTCTTGTATAGGTGACTTCCAAGTCAGCCATATTGCATGGGGGAAATTGTGCTGGTTGCCATGTTGTATAGGTGACTTCCAAGTCAGCCATATTGCATGGGGGACATTGTGCTGGTTGCCATGTTGTATAGGTGACTTCCAAGTGAGCCATATTGCTTGGGGGACATTGTGCTGGTTGTGTTGTATAGGTGACTTCCAAGTCAGCCATATTGCATTGGGGACATTGTGCTGGTTGTCTTGTATAGGTGACTTCCAAGTCAGCCGTGTTGCATGGGGGACATTGTGCTGGTGGCCATGTTCTATAGGTGACTTCCAAGTCAGCCATATTGCATGGGGGACATTGTGCTGGTTGCCATGTTGTATAGGTGACTTCCAAGTCAGCCATATTGCTTGGGGGACATTGTGCTGGTTGCCATGTTCTATAGGTGACTTCCAAGTGAGCCATATTGCTTGGGGGACATTGTGCTGGTTGCAATGTTGAATAGGTGACTTCCAAGTCAGCCATATTGCATGGGGGACATTGTGCTGGTGGCCATGTTCTATAGGTGACTTCCAAGTCAGCCACATTGCATGGGGGACATTGTGCTGGTTTCTTGTATAGGTGACTTCCAAGTCAGCCATATTGCATGGGGGACATTGTGCTGGTTGCCATGTTGTATAGGTGACTTCCAAGTCAGCCATATTGCATGGGGGACATTGTGCTGGTTGCCATGTTGTATAGGTGACTTCCAAGTCAGCCATATTGCATGGGGGACATTGTGCTGGATGCCATGTTGTATAGGTGCCTTCCAAGTGAGCCATATTGCTTGGGGGACATTGTGCTGGTGGCCATGTTCTATAGGTGACTTCCAAGTCAGCCATATTGCATGGGGGACATTATGCTGGTTGTGTTGTATAGGTGACTTCCAAGTCAGCCATATTGCATGGGGGACATTGTGCTGGTTGTATTGTATAGGTGACTTCCAAGTCAGCCATATTGCATGGGGGACAATGTGCTGTTTGTATTGTATAGGTGCCTTCCAAGTGAGCCATATTGCTTGGGGGACATTGTGCTGTGGCCATGTTCTATAGGTGACTTCCAAGTCAGCCATATTGCATGGGGGACATTGTGCTGGTTGCCATGTCCTATAGGTGACTTCCAAGTCAGCCATATTGCATTGGGGACATTGTGCTGGTTGCCATGTTGTATAGGTGACTTCCAAGTGAGCCATATTGCTTGGGGGACATTGTGCTGGTTGTGTTGTATAGGTGACTTCCAAGTCAGCCATATTGCATGGGGGACATTGTGCTGGTTGTCTTGTATAGGTGACTTCCAAGTCAGCCGTGTTGCATGGGGGACATTGTGCTGGTTGTATTGTATAGGTGACTTCCAAGTCAGCCATATTGCATGGGGGACATTGTGCTGGTGGCCATGTTGTAAAGGTGACTTCCAAGTCAGCCATATTGCATGGGGGACATTGTGCTGGTTGCCATGTCCTATAGGTGACTTCCAAGTCAGCCATATTGCATGGGGGAAATTGTGCTGGTTGTCTTTTATAGGTGACTTTTAAGTCAGCCATATTGCTTGTGGGACATTGTGCTGGTTGCCATGTTCTATAGGTGACTTCCAAGTCAGCCATATTGCTTGGGGGACATTGTGCTGGTTGCCATGTTGTATAGGTGACTTCCAATTCAGCCATATTGCATGGGGGACATTGTGCTGGTGGCCATGTTCTATAGGTGACTTCCAAGTCAGCCATATTGCATGGGGGACATTGTGCTGGTTGTCTTGTATAGGTGACTTCCAAGTCAGCCATATTGCATGGGGGACATTGTGCTGGTTGTGTTGTATAGGTGACTTCCAAATCAGCCATATTGCATGGGGGACATTGTGCTGGTTGTATTGTATAGGTGACTTCCAAGTCAGCCATATTGCATGGGGGACATTGTGCTGGTTGTATTGTATAGGTGACTTCCAAGTCAGCCATATTGCATGGGGGACATTGTGCTGGTGGCCATGTCCTATAGGTGACTTCCAAGTCAGCCATATTGCATGGGGGACATTGTGCTGGTTGCCATGTTGTTTAGGTGACTTCCAAGTCAGCCATATTGCATGGGGGACATTGTGCTGGTGGACATGTTCTTTAGGTGACTTCCAAGTCAGCCATATTGCATTTGGGACATTGTGCTGGTTGTCTTGTATAGGTGACTTCCAAGTCAGCCATATTGCATGGGGGACATTGTGCTGGTTGTGTTATATAGGTGACTTCCAAATCAGCCATATTGCATGGGGGACATTGTGCTGGTTGTATTGTATAGGTGACTTCCAAGTCAGCCATATTGCATGGGGGACATTGTGCTGGTGGCCATGTCCTATAGGTGACTTCCAAGTCAGCCATATTGCATGGGGGACATTGTGCTGGTTGTCTTGTATAGGTGACTTCCAAGTCAGCCATATTGCTTGGGGGACATTGTGCTGGTTGTATTGTATAGGTGACTTCCAAGTCAGCCATATTGCATGGGGGACATTGTGCTGGTTGACATTTTGTATAGGTGACTTCCAAGTCAGCCATATTGCATGGGGGACATTGTGCTGGTGGCCATGTTCTATAGGTGACTTCCAAGTCAGCCATATTGCATTTTGGACATTGTGCTGGTTGTCTTGTATAGGTGACTTCCAAGTCAGCCATATTGCATGGGGGACATTGTGCTGGTTGTCTTGTATAGGTGACTTCCAAGTCAGCCATATTGCATGGGGGAAATTGTGCTGGTTGCCATGTTGTATAGGTGACTTCCAAGTCAGCCATATTGCATGGGGGACATTGTGCTGGTTGCCATGTTGTATAGGTGACTTCCAAGTGAGCCATATTGCTTGGGGGACATTGTGCTGGTTGTGTTGTATAGGTGACTTCCAAGTCAGCCATATTGCATTGGGGACATTGTGCTGGTTGTCTTGTATAGGTGACTTCCAAGTCAGCCGTGTTGCATGGGGGACATTGTGCTGGTGGCCATGTTCTATAGGTGACTTCCAAGTCAGCCATATTGCATGGGGGACATTGTGCTGGTTGCCATGTTGTATAGGTGACTTCCAAGTCAGCCATATTGCTTGGGGGACATTGTGCTGGTTGCCATGTTCTATAGGTGACTTCCAAGTGAGCCATATTGCTTGGGGGACATTGTGCTGGTTGCAATGTTGAATAGGTGACTTCCAAGTCAGCCATATTGCATGGGGGACATTGTGCTGGTGGCCATGTTCTATAGGTGACTTCCAAGTCAGCCACATTGCATGGGGGACATTGTGCTGGTTTCTTGTATAGGTGACTTCCAAGTCAGCCATATTGCATGGGGGACATTGTGCTGGTTGCCATGTTGTATAGGTGACTTCCAAGTCAGCCATATTGCATGGGGGACATTGTGCTGGTTGCAATGTTGTATAGGTGACTTCCAAGTCAGCCATATTGCATGGGGGACATTGTGCTGGATGCCATGTTGTATAGGTGCCTTCCAAGTGAGCCATATTGCTTGGGGGACATTGTGCTGGTGGCCATGTTCTATAGGTGACTTCCAAGTCAGCCATATTGCATGGGGGACATTATGCTGGTTGTGTTGTATAGGTGACTTCCAAGTCAGCCATATTGCATGGGGGACATTGTGCTGGTTGTATTGTATAGGTGACTTCCAAGTCAGCCATATTGCATGGGGGACAATGTGCTGTTTGTATTGTATAGGTGCCTTCCAAGTGAGCCATATTGCTTGGGGGACATTGTGCTGTGGCCATGTTCTATAGGTGACTTCCAAGTCAGCCATATTGCATGGGGGACATTGTGCTGGTTGCCATGTCCTATAGGTGACTTCCAAGTCAGCCATATTGCATTGGGGACATTGTGCTGGTTGCCATGTTGTATAGGTGACTTCCAAGTGAGCCATATTGCTTGGGGGACATTGTGCTGGTTGTGTTGTATAGGTGACTTCCAAGTCAGCCATATTGCATGGGGGACATTGTGCTGGTTGTCTTGTATAGGTGACTTCCAAGTCAGCCGTGTTGCATGGGGGACATTGTGCTGGTTGTATTGTATAGGTGACTTCCAAGTCAGCCATATTGCATGGGGGACATTGTGCTGGTGGCCATGTTGTAAAGGTGACTTCCAAGTCAGCCATATTGCATGGGGGACATTGTGCTGGTTGCCATGTCCTATAGGTGACTTCCAAGTCAGCCATATTGCATGGGGGAAATTGTGCTGGTTGTCTTTTATAGGTGACTTTTAAGTCAGCCATATTGCTTGTGGGACATTGTGCTGGTTGCCATGTTCTATAGGTGACTTCCAAGTCAGCCATATTGCTTGGGGGACATTGTGCTGGTTGCCATGTTGTATAGGTGACTTCCAATTCAGCCATATTGCATGGGGGACATTGTGCTGGTGGCCATGTTCTATAGGTGACTTCCAAGTCAGCCATATTGCATCGGGGACATTGTGCTGGTTGTCTTGTATAGGTGACTTCCAAGTCAGCCATATTGCATGGGGGACATTGTGCTGGTTGTGTTGTATAGGTGACTTCCAAATCAGCCATATTGCATGGGGGACATTGTGCTGGTTGTATTGTATAGGTGACTTCCAAGTCAGCCATATTGCATGGGGGACATTGTGCTGGTTGTATTGTATAGGTGACTTCCAAGTCAGCCATATTGCATGGGGGACATTGTGCTGGTGGCCATGTCCTATAGGTGACTTCCAAGTCAGCCATATTGCATGGGGGACATTGTGCTGGTTGCCATGTTGTTTAGGTGACTTCCAAGTCAGCCATATTGCATGGGGGACATTGTGCTGGTGGACATGTTCTTTAGGTGACTTCCAAGTCAGCCATATTGCATTTGGGACATTGTGCTGGTTGTCTTGTATAGGTGACTTCCAAGTCAGCCATATTGCATGGGGGACATTGTGCTGGTTGTGTTATATAGGTGACTTCCAAATCAGCCATATTGCATGGGGGACATTGTGCTGGTTGTATTGTATAGGTGACTTCCAAGTCAGCCATATTGCATGGGGGACATTGTGCAGGTTGTCTTGTATAGGTGACTTCCAAGTCAGCCATATTGATTGGGGGACATTGTGCTGGTGGCCATGTTCTATAGGTGACTTCCAAGTCAGCCATATTGCATGGGGGACATTATGCTGGTTGTGTTGTATAGGTGACTTCCAAGTCAGCCATATTGCATGGGGGACATTGTGCTGGTTGTATTGTATAGGTGACTTCCAAGTCAGCCATATTGCATGGGGGACAATGTGCTGTTTGTATTGTATAGGTGCCTTCCAAGTGAGCCATATTGCGTGGGGGACATTGTGCTGGTGGCCATGTTCTATAGGTGACTTCCAAGTCAGCCATATTGCATGGGGGACATTGTGCTGGTTGCCATGTCCTATAGGTGACTTCCAAGTCAGCCATATTGCATTGGGGACATTGTGCTGGTTGCCATGTTGTATAGGTGACTTCCAAGTGAGCCATATTGCTTGGGGGACATTGTGCTGGTTGTGTTGTATAGGTGACTTCCAAGTCAGCCATATTGCATGGGGGACATTGTGCTGGTTGTCTTGTATAGGTGACTTCCAAGTCAGCCGTGTTGCATGGGGGACATTGTGCTGGTTGTATTGTATAGGTGACTTCCAAGTCAGCCATATTGCATGGGGGACATTGTGCTGGTGGCCATGTTGTAAAGGTGACTTCCAAGTCAGCCATATTGCATGGGGACATTGTGCTGGTTGCCATCTTGTATAGGTGACTTCCAAGTCAGCCAAATTGCATGGGGGACATTGTGCTGGTTGCCATGTTGTATAGGTGACTTACAAGTCAGCCATATTGCTTGTGGGACATTGTGCTGGTTGCCATGTTCTATAGGTGACTTCCAAGTCAGCCATATTGCTTGGGGGACATTGTGCTGGTTGCCATGTTGTATAGGTGACTTCCAAGTCAGCCATATTGCTTGGGGGACATTGTGCTGGTTGCCATGTTGTATAGGTGACTTCCAATTCAGCCATATTGCATGGGGGACATTGTGCTGGTGGCCATGTTCTATAGGTGACTTCCAAGTCAGCCATATTGCATGGGGGACATTGTGCTGGTTGTCTTGTATAGGTGACTTCCAAGTCAGCCATATTGCATGGGGGACATTGTGCTGGTTGTGTTGTATAGGTGACTTCCAAATCAGCCATATTGCATGGGGGACATTGTGCTGGTTGTATTGTATAGGTGACTTCCAAGTCAGCCATATTGCATGGGGGACATTGTGCTGGTTGTATTGTATAGGTGACTTCCAAGTCAGCCATATTGCATGGGGGACATTGTGCTGGTGGCCATGTCCTATAGGTGACTTCCAAGTCAGCCATATTGCATGGGGGACATTGTGCTGGTTGTCTTGTATAGGTGACTTCCAAGTCAGCCATATTGCTTGGGGGACATTGTGCTGGTTGTATTGTATAGGTGACTTCCAAGTCAGCCATATTGCATGGGGGACATTGTGCTGGTGGCCATGTCCTATAGGTGACTTCCAAGTCAGCCATATTGCATGGGGGACATTGTGCTGGTTGTCTTGTATAGGTGACTTCCAAGTCAGCCATATTGCTTGGGGGACATTGTGCTGGTTGTATTGTATAGGTGACTTCCAAGTCAGCCATATTGCATGGGGGACATTGTGCTGGTTGCCATGTTGTATAGGTGACTTACAAGTCAGCCATATTGCATGGGGGACATTGTGCTGGTTGCCATGTCCTATAGGTGACTTCCAAGTCAGCCATATTGCATGGGGGACATTGTGCTGGTTGTCTTGTATTGGTGACTTTTAAGTCAGCCATATTGCTTGGGGGACATTGTGCTGGTTGCCATGTTCTATAGGTGACTTCCAAGTCAGCCATATTGCTTGGAGGACATTGTGCTGGTTACCATGTTGTATAGGTGACTTCCAAGTCAGCCATATTGCTTGGGGGACATTGTGCTGGTTGCCATGTTGTATAGTTGACTTCCAAGTCAGCCATATTGCATGGGGGACATTGTGCTGGTGGCCATGTTCTATAGGTGACTTCCAAGTCAGCCATATTGCATGGGGGACATTGTGCTGGTTGTCTTGTATAGGTGACTTCCAAGTCAGCCATATTGCATGGGGGACATTGTGCTGGTTGTGTTGTATAGGTGACTTCCAAATCAGCCATATTGCATGGGGGACATTGTGCTGGTTGTATTGTATAGGTGACTTCCAAGTCAGCCATATTGCATGGGGGACATTGTGCTGGTTGTATTGTATAGGTGACTTCCAAGTCAGCCATATTGCATGGGGGACATTGTGCTGGTGGCCATGTCCTATAGGTGACTTCCAAGTCAGCCATATTGCATGGGGGACATTGTGCTGGTTGTGTTGTATAGGTGACTTCCAAGTCAGCCATATTGCTTGGGGGACATTGTGCTGGTTGTCTTGTATAGGTGACTTCCAAGTCAGCCGTGTTGCATGGGGGACATTGGGCTGGTGGCCATGTTCTATAGGTGACTTCCAAGTCAGCCATATTGCATGGGGGACATTGTGCTGGTTGCCATGTTGTATAGGTGACTTCCAAGTCAGCCATATTGCTTGGGGGACATTGTGCTGGTTGCCATGTTGTATAGGTGACTTACAAGTCAGCCATATTGCATGGGGGACATTGTGCTGGTTGCCATGTCCTATAGGTGACTTCCAAGTCAGCCATATTGCATGGGGGAAATTGTGCTGGTTGTCTTGTATAGGTGACTTTTAAGTCAGCCATATTGCTTGGGGGACATTGTGCTGGTTGCCATGTTCTATAGGTGACTTCCAAGTCAGCCATATTGCTTGGGGGACATTGTGCTGGTTGCCATGTTGTATAGGTGACTTCCAAGTCAGCCATATTGCTTGGGGGACATTGTGCTGGTTGCCATGTTGTATAGGTGACTTCCAAGTCAGCCATATTGCATGGGGGACATTGTGCTGGTGGCCATGTTCTATAGGTGACTTCCAAGTCAGCCATATTGCATGGGGGACATTGTGCTGGTTGTCTTGTATAGGTGACTTCCAAGTCAGCCATATTGCATGGGGGACATTGTGCTGGTTGTGTTGTATAGGTGACTTCCAAATCAGCCATATTGCATGGGGGACATTGTGCTGGTTGTATTGTATAGGTGACTTCCAAGTCAGCTATATTGCATGGGGGACATTGTGCTGGTGGCCATGTCCTATAGGTGACTTCCAAGTCAGCCATATTGCATGGGGGACATTGTGCTGGTTGTCTTGTATAGGTGACTTCCAAGTCAGCCATATTGCTTGGGGGACATTGTGCTGGTTGTATTGTATAGGTGACTTCCAAGTCAGCCATATTGCATGGGGGACATTGTGCTGGTTGCCATGTTGTATAGGTGACTTCCAAGTCAGCCATATTGCATGGGGGACATTGTGCTGGTGGCCATGTTCTATAGGTGACTTCCAAGTCAGCCATATTGCATTTGGGACATTGTGCTGGTTGTCTTGTATAGGTGACTTCCAAGTCAGCCATATTGCATGGGGGACATTGTGCTGGTTGTGTTGTATAGGTGACTTCCAAATCAGCCATATTGCATGGGGGACATTGTGCTGGTTGCCATGTCCTATAGGTGACTTCCAAGTCAGCCATATTGCATGGGGGAAATTGTGCTGGTTGTCTTGTATAGGTGACTTTTAAGTCAGCCATATTGCTTGGGGGACATTGTGCTGGTTGCCATGTTCTATAGGTGACTTCCAAGTCAGCCATATTGCATGGGGGACATTGTGCTGCTTGCCATGTTGTATAGGTGACTTCCAAGTCAGCCATATTGCTTGGGGGACATTGTGCTGGTTGCCATGTTGTATAGGTGACTTCCAAGTCAGCCATATTGCATGGGGGACATTGTGCTGGTGGCCATGTCCTATAGGTGACTTCCAAGTCAGCCATATTGCATGGGGGACATTGTGCTGGTTGTCTTGTATAGGTGACTTCCAAGTCAGCCGTGTTGCATGGGGGACATTGGGCTGGTGGCCATGTTCTATAGGTGACTTCCAAGTCAGCCATATTGCATGGGGGACATTGTGCTGGTTGCCATGTTGTATAGGTGACTTCCAAGTCAGCCATATTGCTTGGGGGACATTGTGCTGGTTGCCATGTTGTATAGGTGACTTACAAGTCAGCCATATTGCATGGGGGACATTGTGCTGGATGCCATGTCCTATAGGTGACTTCCAAGTCAGCCATATTGCATGGGGGAAATTGTGCTGGTTGTCTTGTATAGGTGACTTTTAAGTCAGCCATATTGCTTGGGGGACATTGTGCTGGTTGCCATGTTCTATAGGTGACTTCCAAGTCAGCCATATTGCTTGGGGGACATTGTGCTGGTTGCCATGTTGTATAGGTGACTTCCAAGTCAGCCATATTGCATGGGGGACATTGTGCTGGTGGCCATGTTCTATAGGTGACTTCCAAGTCAGCCATATTGCATGGGGGACATTGTGCTGGTTGTCTTGTATAGGTGACTTCCAAGTCAGCCATATTGCATGGGGGACATTGTGCTGGTTGTGTTGTATAGGTGACTTCCAAATCAGCCATATTGCATGGGGGACATTGTGCTGGTTGTATTGTATAGGTGACTTCCAAGTCAGCTATATTGCATGGGGGACATTGTGCTGGTGGCCATGTCCTATAGGTGACTTCCAAGTCAGCCATATTGCATGGGGGACATTGTGCTGGTTGTCTTGTATAGGTGACTTCCAAGTCAGCCATATTGCTTGGGGGACATTGTGCTGGTTGTATTGTATAGGTGACTTCCAAGTCAGCCATATTGCATTGGGGACATTGTGCTGGTTGCCATGTTGTATAGGTGACTTCCAAGTCAGCCATATTGCATGGGGGACATTGTGCTGGTGGCCATGTTCTATAGATGACTTCCAAGTCAGCCATATTGCATTTGGGACATTGTGCTGGTTGTCTTGTATAGGTGACTTTTAAGTCAGCCATATTGCTTGGGGGACATTGTGCTGGTTGCCATGTTGTATAGGTGACTTCCAAGTCTGCCATATTGCATGGGGGACATTGTGCTGGTGGCCATGTTCTATAGGTGACTTCCAAGTCAGCCATATTGCATGGGGGACATTGTGCTGGTTGTCTTGTATAGGTGACTTCCAAGTCAGCCATATTGCATGGGGGACATTGTGCTGGTTGTGTTGTATAGGTGACTTCCAAATCAGCCATATTGCATGGGGGACATTGTGCTGGTTGTATTGTATAGGTGACTTCCAAGTCAGCCATATTGCATGGGGGACATTGTGCTGGTTGCCATGTTGTATAGGTGACTTCCAAGTCAGCCATATTGCATGGGGGACATTGTGCTGGTTGTCTTGTATAGGTGACTTCCAAGTCAGCCATATTGCTTGGGGGACATTGTGCTGGTTGTATTGTATAGGTGACTTCCAAGTCAGCCATATTGCATGGGGGACATTGTGCTGGTTGCCATGTTGTATAGGTGACTTCCAAGTCAGCCATATTGCATGGGGGACATTGTGCTGGTGGCCATGTTCTATAGGTGACTTCCAAGTCAGCCATATTGCATTTGGGACATTGTGCTGGTTGTCTTGTATAGGTGACTTCCAAGTCAGCCATATTGCATGGGGGACATTGTGCTGGTTGTGTTGTATAGGTGACTTCCAACTCAGCCATATTGCATAGGGGACATTGTGCTGGTTGTATTGTATAGGTGACTTCCAAGTCAGCCATATTGCATGGGGGACATTGTGCTGGTTGTATTGTATAGGTGACTTCCAAGTCAGCCATATTGCATGGGGGACATTGTGCTGGTGGCCATGTCCTATAGGTGACTTCCAAGTCAGCCATATTGCATGGGGGACATTGTGCTGGTTGTCTTGTATAGGTGACTTCCAAGTCAGCCATATTGCTTGGGGGACATTGTGCTGGTTGTATTGTATAGGTGACTTCCAAGTCAGCCATATTGCATGGGGGACATTGTGCTGGTTGCCATTTTGTATAGGTGACTTCCAAGTCAGCCATATTGCATGGGGGACATTGTGCTGGTGGCCATGTTCTATAGGTGACTTCCAAGTCAGCCATATTGCATGGGGGACATTGTGCTGGTTGTCTTGTATAGGTGACTTCCAAGTCAGCCATATTGCATGGGGGACATTGTGCTGGTTGTGTTGTATAGGTGACTTCCAAATCAGCCATATTGCAAGGGGGACATTGTGCTGGTTGTATTGTATAGGTGACTTCCAAGTCAGCTATATTGCATGGGGGACATTGTGCTGGTGGCCATGTCCTATAGGTGACTTCCAAGTCAGCCATATTGCATGGGGGACATTGTGCTGGTTGTCTTGTATAGGTGACTTCCAAGTCAGCCATATTGCTTGGGGGACATTGTGCTGGTTGTATTGTATAGGTGACTTCCAAGTCAGCCATATTGCATGGGGGACATTGTGCTGGTTGCCATGTTGTATAGGTGACTTCCAAGTCAGCCATATTGCATGGGGGACATTGTGCTGGTGGCCATGTTCTATAGATGACTTCCAAGTCAGCCATATTGCATTTGGGACATTGTGCTGGTTGTCTTGTATAGGTGACTTTTAAGTCAGCCATATTGCTTGGGGGACATTGTGCTGGTTGCCATGTTGTATAGGTGACTTCCAAGTCAGCCATATTGCATGGGGGACATTGTGCTGGTGGCCATGTTCTATAGGTGACTTCCAAGTCAGCCATATTGCATGGGGGACATTGTGCTGGTTGTCTTGTATAGGTGACTTCCAAGTCAGCCATATTGCATGGGGGACATTGTGCTGGTTGTGTTGTATAGGTGACTTCCAAATCAGCCATATTGCATGGGGGACATTGTGCTGGTTGTATTGTATAGGTGACTTCCAAGTCAGCCATATTGCATGGGGGACATTGTGCTGGTGGCCATGTCCTATAGGTGACTTCCAAGTCAGCCATATTGCATGGGGGACATTGTGCTGGTTGTCTTGTATAGGTGACTTCCAAGTCAGCCATATTGCTTGGGGGACATTGTGCTGGTTGTATTGTATAGGTGACTTCCAAGTCAGCCATATTGCATGGGGGACATTGTGCTGGTTGCCATGTTGTATAGGTGACTTCCAAGTCAGCCATATTGCATGGGGGACATTGTGCTGGTGGCCATGTTCTATAGGTGACTTCCAAGTCAGCCATATTGCATTTGGGACATTGTGCTGGTTGTCTTGTATAGGTGACTTCCAAGTCAGCCATATTGCATGGGGGACATTGTGCTGGTTGTGTTGTATAGGTGACTTCCAACTCAGCCATATTGCATAGGGGACATTGTGCTGGTTGTATTGTATAGGTGACTTCCAAGTCAGCCATATTGCATGGGGGACATTGTGCTGGTTGTATTGTATAGGTGACTTCCAAGTCAGCCATATTGCATGGGGGACATTGTGCTGGTGGCCATGTCCTATAGGTGACTTCCAAGTCAGCCATATTGCATGGGGGACATTGTGCTGGTTGTCTTGTATAGGTGACTTCCAAGTCAGCCATATTGCTTGGGGGACATTGTGCTGGTTGTATTGTATAGGTGACTTCCAAGTCAGCCATATTGCATGGGGGACATTGTGCTGGTTGCCATTTTGTATAGGTGACTTCCAAGTCAGCCATATTGCATGGGGGACATTGTGCTGGTGGCCATGTTCTATAGGTGTCTTCCAAGTCAGCCATATTGCATTTTGGACATTGTGCTGGTTGTCTTGTATAGGTGACTTCCAAGTCAGCCATATTGCTTGGGGGACATTGTGCTGGTTGCCATGTCCTATAGGTGACTTCCAAGTCAGCCATATTGCATGGGGGACATTGTGCTGGTTGTCTTGTATAGGTGACTTCCAAGTCAGCCATATTGCATGGGGGACATTGTGCTGGTTGCCATGTTGTATAGGTGACTTCAAAGTGAGCCATATTGCTTGGGGGACATTGTGCTGGTTGTGTTGTATAGGTGACTTCCAAGTCAGCCATATTGCATTGGGGACATTGTGCTGGTTGTCTTGTATAGGTGACTTCCAAGTCAGCCGTGTTGCATGGGGGACATTGTGCTGGTTGTATTGTATAGGTGACTTCCAATTCAGCCATATTGCATGGGGGACATTGTGCTGTTTGTATTGTATAGGTGCCTTCCAAGTGAGCCATATTGCTTGGGGGACATTCTGCTGGTGGCCATGTTCTATAGGTGACTTCCAAGTCAGCCATATTGCATGGGGGACATTGTGCTGGTTGCCATGTCCTATAGGTGACTTCCAAGTCAGCCATATTGCATGGGGGACATTGTGCTGGTTGCCATGTTGTATAGGTGACTTCAAAGTGAGCCATATTGCTTGGGGGACATTGTGCTGGTTGTGTTGTATAGGTGACTTCCAAGTCAGCCATATTGCATGGGGGACATTGTGCTGGTTGTCTTGTATAGGTGACTTCCAAGTCAGCCATATTGCATCGGGGACATTGTGCTGGTGGCCATGTTGTAAAGGTGACTTCCAAGTCAGCCATATTGCATGGAGAACATTGTGCTGGTTGCCATGTTGTATAGGTGACTTCCAAGTCAGCCATAATGCATGGGGGACATTGTGCTGGTGGCCATGTTCTATAGGTGACTTCCAAGTCAGCCATATTGCATTTGGGACATTGTGCAGGTTGTCTTGTATAGGTGACTTCCAAGTCAGCCATATTGCATGGGGGACATTGTGCTGGTTGTGTTGTATAGGTGACTTCCAACTCAGCCATATTGCATAGGGGACATTGTGCTGGTTGTATTGTATAGGTGACTTCCAAGTCAGCCATATTGCATGGGGGACATTGTGCTGGTTGTATTGTATAGGTGACTTCCAAGTCAGCCATATTGCATGCGGGACATTGTGCTGGTGGCCATGTCCTATAGGTGACTACCAAGTCAGCCATATTGCATGGGGGACATTGTGCTGGTTGTCTTGTATAGGTGACTTCCAAGTCAGCCATATTGCTTGGGGGACATTGTGCTGGTTGTATTGTATAGGTGACTTCCAAGTCAGCCATATTGCATGGGGGACATTGTGCTGGTTGCCATTTTGTATAGGTGACTTCCAAGTCAGCCATATTGCATGGGGGACATTGTGCTGGTGGCCATGTTCTATAGGTGTCTTCCAAGTCAGCCATATTGCATTTTGGAAATTGTGCTGGTTGTCTTGTATAGGTGACTTCCAAGTCAGCCATATTGCTTGGGGGACATTGTGCTGGTTGCCATGTCCTATAGGTGACTTCCAAGTCAGCCATATTGCATGGGGGACATTGTGCTGGTTGTCTTGTATAGGTGACTTCCAAGTCAGCCATATTGCATGGGGGAAATTGTGCTGGTTGCCATGTTGTATAGGTGACTTCCAAGTCAGCCATATTGCATGGGGGACATTGTGCTGGTTGCCATGTTGTATAGGTGACTTCCAAGTGAGCCATATTGCTTGGGGGACATTGTGCTGGTTGTGTTGTATAGGTGACTTCCAAGTCAGCCATATTGCATTTGGGACATTGTGCTGGTTGTCTTGTATAGGTGACTTCCAAGTCAGCCATATTGCATGGGGGACATTGTGCTGGTTGTGTTGTATAGGTGACTTCCAACTCAGCCATATTGCATAGGGGACATTGTGCTGGTTGTATTGTATAGGTGACTTCCAAGTCAGCCATATTGCATGGGGGACATTGTGCTGGTTGTATTGTATAGGTGACTTCCAAGTCAGCCATATTGCATGGGGGACATTGTGCTGGTGGCCATGTCCTATAGGTGACTTCCAAGTCAGCCATATTGCTTGGGGGACATTGTGCTGGTTGTATTGTATAGGTGACTTCCAAGTCAGCCATATTGCATGGGGGACATTGTGCTGGTTGCCATTTTGTATAGGTGACTTCCAAGTCAGCCATATTGCATGGGGGACATTGTGCTGGTGGCCATGTTCTATAGGTGTCTTCCAAGTCAGCCATATTGCATTTTGGACATTGTGCTGGTTGTCTTGTATAGGTGACTTCCAAGTCAGCCATATTGCTTGGGGGACATTGTGCTGGTTGCCATGTCCTATAGGTGACTTCCAAGTCAGCCATATTGCATGGGGGACATTGTGCTGGTTGTCTTGTATAGGTGACTTCCAAGTCAGCCATATTTCATGGGGGAAATTGTGCTGGTTGCCATGTTGTATAGGTGACTTCCAAGTCAGCCATATTGCATGGGGGACATTGTGCTGGTTGCCATGTTGTATAGGTGACTTCCAAGTGAGCCATATTGCTTGGGGGACATTGTGCTGGTTGTGTTGTATAGGTGACTTCCAAATCAGCCATATTGCATTGGGGACATTGTGCTGGTTGTCTTGTATAGGTGACTTCCAAGTCAGCCGTGTTGCATGGGGGACATTGTGCTGGTTGTATTGTATAGGTGACTTCCAATTCAGCCATATTGCATGGGGGACATTGTGCTGTTTGTATTGTATAGGTGCCTTCCAAGTGAGCCATATTGCTTGGGGACATTCTGCTGGTGGCCATGTTCTATAGGTGACTTCCAAGTCAGCCATATTGCATGGGGGACATTGTGCTGGTTGCCATGTCCTATAGGTGACTTCCAAGTCAGCCATATTGCATGGGGGACATTGTGCTGGTTGCCATGTTGTATAGGTGACTTCAAAGTGAGCCATATTGCTTGGGGGACATTGTGCTGGTTGTGTTGTATAGGTGACTTCCAAGTCAGCCATATTGCATGGGGGACATTGTGCTGGTTGTCTTGTATAGGTGACTTCCAAGTCAGCCATATTGCATCGGGGACATTGTGCTGGTGGCCATGTTGTAAAGGTGACTTCCAAGTCAGCCATATTGCATGGAGAACATTGTGCTGGTTGCCATGTTGTATAGGTGACTTCCAAGTCAGCCATAATGCATGGGGGACATTGTCCTGGTTGCCATGTTGTATAGGTGACTTACAAGTCAGCCATATTGCATAGGGGACATTGTGCTGGTTGCCATGTCCTATAGGTGACTTCCAAGTCAGCCATATTGCATGGGGGAAATTGTGCTGGTTGTCTTGTATAGGTGACTTTTAAGTCAGCCATATTGCTTGGGGGACATTGTGCTGGTTGCCATGTTCTATAGGTGACTTCCAAGTCAGCCATATTGCTTGGGGGACATTGTGCTGGTTGCCATGTTGTATAGGTGACTTCCAAGTCAGCCATATTGCTTGGGGGACATTGTGCTGGTTGCCATGTTGTATAGGTGACTTCCAAGTCAGCCATATTGCATGGGGGACATTGTGCTGGTGGCCATGTTCTATAGGTGACTTCCAAGTCAGCCATATTGCATGAGGGACATTGTGCTGGTTGTCTTGTATAGGTGACTTCCAAGTCAGCCATATTGCATGGGGGACATTGTGCTGGTTGTGTTGTATAGGTGACTTCCAAATCAGCCATATTGCATGGGGGACATTGTGCTGTTTGCATTGTATAGGTGACTTCCAAGTCAGCCATATTGCATGGGGGACATTGTGCTGGTTGTATTGTATAGGTGACTTCCAAGTCAGCCATATTGCATGGGGGACATTGTGCTGGTGGCCATGTCCTATAGGTGACTTCCAAGTCAGCCATATTGCATGGGGGACATTGTGCTGGTTGTGTTGTATAGGTGACTTCCAAGTCAGCCATATTGCTTGGGGGACATTGTGCTGGTTGTCTTGTATAGGTGACTTCCAAGTCAGCCGTGTTGCATGGGGGACATTGTGCTGGTGGCCATGTTCTATAGGTTACTTCCAAGTCAGCCATATTGCATGGGGGACATTGTGCTGGTTGCCATGTTGTATAGGTGACTTCCAAGTCAGCCATATTGCTTGGGGGACATTGTGCTGGTTGCCATGTTCTATAGGTGACTTCCAAGTGAGCCATATTGCTTGGGGGACATTGTGCTGGTTGCAATGTTGAATAGGTGACTTCCAAGTCAGCCATATTGCATGGGGGACATTGTGCTGGTGGCCATGTTCTATAGGTGACTTCCAAGTCAGCCACATTGCATGGGGGACATTGTGCTGGTTTCTTGTATAGGTGACTTCCAAGTCAGCCATATTGCATGGGGGACATTGTGCTGGTGGCCATGTCCTATAGGTGACTTCCAAGTCAGCCATATTGCATGGGGGACATTGTGCTGGTTGTCTTGTATAGGTGACTTCCAAGTCAGCCATATTGCTTGGGGGACATTGTGCTGGTTGTATTGTATAGGTGACTTCCAAGTCAGCCATATTGCATGGGGGACATTGTGCTGGTTGCCATGTTGTATAGGTGACTTCCAAGTCAGCCATATTGCATGGGGGACATTGTGCTGGTGGCCATGTTCTATAGATGACTTCCAAGTCAGCCATATTGCATTTGGGACATTGTGCTGGTTGTCTTGTATAGGTGACTTTTAAGTCAGCCATATTGCTTGGGGGACATTGTGCTGGTTGCCATGTTGTATAGGTGACTTCCAAGTCAGCCATATTGCATGGGGGACATTGTGCTGGTGGCCATGTTCTATAGGTGACTTCCAAGTCAGCCATATTGCATGGGGGACATTGTGCTGGTTGTCTTGTATAGGTGACTTCCAAGTCAGCCATATTGCATGGGGGACATTGTGCTGGTTGTGTTGTATAGGTGACTTCCAAATCAGCCATATTGCATGGGGGACATTGTGCTGGTTGTATTGTATAGGTGACTTCCAAGTCAGCCATATTGCATGGGGGACATTGTGCTGGTGGCCATGTCCTATAGGTGACTTCCAAGTCAGCCATATTGCATGGGGGACATTGTGCTGGTTGTCTTGTATAGGTGACTTCCAAGTCAGCCATATTGCTTGGGGGACATTGTGCTGGTTGTATTGTATAGGTGACTTCCAAGTCAGCCATATTGCATGGGGGACATTGTGCTGGTTGCCATGTTGTATAGGTGACTTCCAAGTCAGCCATATTGCATGGGGGACATTGTGCTGGTGGCCATGTTCTATAGGTGACTTCCAAGTCAGCCATATTGCATTTGGGACATTGTGCTGGTTGTCTTGTATAGGTGACTTCCAAGTCAGCCATATTGCATGGGGGACATTGTGCTGGTTGTGTTGTATAGGTGACTTCCAACTCAGCCATATTGCATAGGGGACATTGTGCTGGTTGTATTGTATAGGTGACTTCCAAGTCAGCCATATTGCATGGGGGACATTGTGCTGGTTGTATTGTATAGGTGACTTCCAAGTCAGCCATATTGCATGGGGGACATTGTGCTGGTGGCCATGTCCTATAGGTGACTTCCAAGTCAGCCATATTGCATGGGGGACATTGTGCTGGTTGTCTTGTATAGGTGACTTCCAAGTCAGCCATATTGCTTGGGGGACATTGTCCTGGTTGTATTGTATAGGTGACTTCCAAGTCAGCCATATTGCATGGGGGACATTGTGCTGGTTGCCATTTTGTATAGGTGACTTCCAAGTCAGCCATATTGCATGGGGGACATTGTGCTGGTGGCCATGTTCTATAGGTGTCTTCCAAGTCAGCCATATTGCATTTTGGACATTGTGCTGGTTGTCTTGTATAGGTGACTTCCAAGTCAGCCATATTGCATGGGGGAAATTGTGCTGGTTGCCATGTTGTATAGGTGACTTCCAAGTCAGCCATATTGCATGGGGGACATTGTGCTGGTTGCCATGTTGTATAGGTGACTTCCAAGTGAGCCATATTGCTTGGGGGACATTGTGCTGGTTGTGTTGTATAGGTGACTTCCAAGTCAGCCATATTGCATTGGGGACATTGTGCTGGTTGTCTTGTATAGGTGACTTCCAAGTCAGCCGTGTTGCATGGGGGACATTGTGCTGGTTGTATTGTATAGGTGACTTCCAATTCAGCCATATTGCATGGGGGACATTGTGCTGTTTGTATTGTATAGGTGCCTTCCAAGTGAGCCATATTGCTTGGGGGACATTCTGCTGGTGGCCATGTTCTATAGGTGACTTCCAAGTCAGCCATATTGCATGGGGGACATTGTGCTGGTTGCCATGTCCTATAGGTGACTTCCAAGTCAGCCATATTGCATGGGGGACATTGTGCTGGTTGCCATGTTGTATAGGTGACTTCAAAGTGAGCCATATTGCTTGGGGGACATTGTGCTGGTTGTGTTGTATAGGTGACTTCCAAGTCAGCCATATTGCATGGGGGACATTGTGCTGGTTGTCTTGTATAGGTGACTTCCAAGTCAGCCATATTGCATGGAGAACATTGTGCTGGTTGCCATGTTGTATAGGTGACTTCCAAGTCAGCCATAATGCATGGGGGACATTGTCCTGGTTGCCATGTTGTATAGGTGACTTACAAGTCAGCCATATTGCATAGGGGACATTGTGCTGGTTGCCATGTCCTATAGGTGACTTCCAAGTCAGCCATATTGCATGGGGGAAATTGTGCTGGTTGTCTTGTATAGGTGACTTTTAAGTCAGCCATATTGCTTGGGGGACATTGTGCTGGTTGCCATGTTGTATAGGTGACTTCCAAGTCAGCCATATTGCTTGGGGGACATTGTGCTGGTTGCCATGTTGTATAGGTGACTTCCAAGTCAGCCATATTGCATGGGGGACATTGTGCTGGTGGCCATGTTCTATAGGTGACTTCCAAGTCAGCCATATTGCATGAGGGACATTGTGCTGGTTGTCTTGTATAGGTGACTTCCAAGTCAGCCATATTGCATGGGGGACATTGTGCTGGTTGTGTTGTATAGGTGACTTCCAAGTCAGCCATATTGCTTGGGGGACATTGTGCTGGTTGTCTTGTATAGGTGACTTCCAAGTCAGCCGTGTTGCATGGGGGACATTGTGCTGGTGGCCATGTTCTATAGGTGACTTCCAAGTCAGCCATATTGCATGGGGGACATTGTGCTGGTTGCCATGTTGTATAGGTGACTTCCAAGTCAGCCATATTGCTTGGGGGACATTGTGCTGGTTGCCATGTTCTATAGGTGACTTCCAAGTGAGCCATATTGCTTGGGGGACATTGTGCTGGTTGCAATGTTGAATAGGTGACTTCCAAGTCAGCCATATTGCATGGGGGACATTGTGCTGGTGGCCATGTTCTATAGGTGTCTTCCAAGTCAGCCACATTGCATGGGGGACATTGTGCTGGTTTCTTGTATAGGTGACTTCCAAGTCAGCCATATTGCATGGGGGACATTGTGCTGGTTGCCATGTTGTATAGGTGACTTCCAAGTCAGCCATATTGCATGGGGGACATTGTGCTGGTTGCCATGTTGTATAGGTGACTTCCAAGTCAGCCATATTGCATGGGGGACATTGTGCTGGATGCCATGTTGTATAGGTGCCTTCCAAGTGAGCCATATTGCTTGGGGGACATTGTGCTGGTGGCCATGTTCTATAGGTGACTTCCAAGTCAGCCATATTGCATGGGGGACATTATGCTGGTTGTGTTGTATAGGTGACTTCCAAGTCAGCCATATTGCATGGGGGACATTGTGCTGGTTGTATTGTATAGGTGACTTCCAAGTCAGCCATATTGCATGGGGGACAATGTGCTGTTTGTATTGTATAGGTGCCTTCCAAGTGAGCCATATTGCTTGGGGGACATTGTGCTGGTGGCCATGTTCTATAGGTGACTTCCAAGTCAGCCATATTGCATGGGGGACATTGTGCTGGTTGCCATGTCCTATAGGTGACTTCCAAGTCAGCCATATTGCATTGGGGACATTGTGCTGGTTGCCATGTTGTATAGGTGACTTCCAAGTGAGCCATATTGCTTGGGGGACATTGTGCTGGTTGTGTTGTATAGGTGACTTCCAAGTCAGCCATATTGCATGGGGGACATTGTGCTGGTTGTCTTGTATAGGTGACTTCCAAGTCAGCCGTGTTGCATGGGGGACATTGTGCTGGTTGTATTGTATAGGTGACTTCCAAGTCAGCCATATTGCATGGGGGACATTGTGCTGGTGGCCATGTTGTAAAGGTGACTTCCAAGTCAGCCATATTGCATGGGGGACATTGTGCTGGTTGCCATGTCCTATAGGTGACTTCCAAGTCAGCCATATTGCATGGGGGAAATTGTGCTGGTTGTCTTGTATAGGTGACTTTTAAGTCAGCCATATTGCTTGTGGGACATTGTGCTGGTTGCCATGTTCTATAGGTGACTTCCAAGTCAGCCATATTGCTTGGGGGACATTGTGCTGGTTGCCATGTTGTATAGGTGACTTCCAAGTCAGCCATATTGCTTGGGGGACATTGTGCTGGTTGCCATGTTGTATAGGTGACTTCCAATTCAGCCATATTGCATGGGGGACATTGTGCTGGTGGCCATGTTCTATAGGTGACTTCCAAGTCAGCCATATTGCATGGGGGACATTGTGCTGGTTGTCTTGTATAGGTGACTTCCAAGTCAGCCATATTGCATGGGGGACATTGTGCTGGTTGTGTTGTATAGGTGACTTCCAAATCAGCCATATTGCATGGGGGACATTGTGCTGGTTGTATTGTATAGGTGACTTCCAAGTCAGCCATATTGCATGGGGGACATTGTGCTGGTTGTATTGTATAGGTGACTTCCAAGTCAGCCATATTGCATGGGGGACATTGTGCTGGTGGCCATGTCCTATAGGTGACTTCCAAGTCAGCCATATTGCATGGGGGACATTGTGCTGGTTGTCTTGTATAGGTGACTTCCAAGTCAGCCATATTGCTTGGGGGACATTGTGCTGGTTGTATTGTATAGGTGACTTCCAAGTCAGCCATATTGCATGGGGGACATTGTGCTGGTTGCCATGTTGTATAGGTGACTTCCAAGTCAGCCATATTGCATGGGGGACATTGTGCTGGTGGACATGTTCTATAGGTGACTTCCAAGTCAGCCATATTGCATTTGGGACATTGTGCTGGTTGTCTTGTATAGGTGACTTCCAAGTCAGCCATATTGCATGGGGGACATTGTGCTGGTTGTGTTATATAGGTGACTTCCAAATCAGCCATATTGCATGGGGGACATTGTGCTGGTTGTATTGTATAGGTGACTTCCAAGTCAGCCATATTGCATGGGAGACATTGTGCAGGTTGTCTTGTATAGGTGACTTCCAAGTCAGCCATATTGCTTGGGGGACATTGTGCTGGTGGCCATGTTCTATAGGTGACTTCCAAGTCAGCCATATTGCATGGGGGACATTATGCTGGTTGTGTTGTATAGGTGACTTCCAAGTCAGCCATATTGCATGGGGGACATTGTGCTGGTTGTATTGTATAGGTGACTTCCAAGTCAGCCATATTGCATGGGGGACAATGTGCTGTTTGTATTGTATAGGTGCCTTCGAAGTGAGCCATATTGCTTGGGGGACATTGTGCTGGTGGCCATGTTCTATAGGTGACTTCCAAGTCAGCCATATTGCATGGGGGACATTGTGCTGGTTGCCATGTCCTATAGGTGACTTACAAGTCAGCCATATTGCATTGGGGAATTTGTGCTGGTTGCCATGTTGTATAGGTGACTTCCAAGTGAGCCATATTGCTTGGGGGACATTGGGCTGGTTGTGTTGTATAGGTGACTTCCAAGTCAGCCATATTGCATGGGGGACATTGTGCTGGTTGTCTTGTATAGGTGACTTCCAAGTCAGCCGTGTTGCATGGGGGACATTGTGCTGGTTGTATTGTATAGGTGACTTCCAAGTCAGCCATATTGCATGGGGGACATTGTGCTGGTGGCCATGTTGTAAAGGTGACTTCCAAGTCAGCCATATTGCATGGGGGACATTGTGCTGGTTGCCATCTTGTATAGGTGACTTCCAAGTCAGCCATGTTGCATGGGGGACATTGTGCTGGTTGCCATGTTGTATAGGTGACTTACAAGTCAGCCATATTTCATGGGGGACATTGTGCTGGTTGCCATGTCCTATAGGTGACTTCCAAGTCAGCCATATTGCATGGGGGAAATTGTGCTGGTTGTCTTGTATAGGTGACTTTTAAGTCAGCCATATTGCTTTTGGGACATTGTGCTGGTTGCCATGTTCTATAGGTGACTTCCAAGTCAGCCATATTGCTTGGGGGACATTGTGCTGGTTGCCATGTTGTATAGGTGACTTCCAAGTCAGCCATATTGCTTGGGGGACATTGTGCTGGTTGCCATGTTGTATAGGTGACTTCCAATTCAGCCATATTGCATGGGGGACATTGTGCTGGTGGCCATGTTCTATAGGTGACTTCCAAGTCAGCCATATTGCATGGGGGACATTGTGCTGGTTGTCTTGTATAGGTGACTTCCAAGTCAGCCATATTGCATGGGGGACATTGTGCTGGTTGTGTTGTATAGGTGACTTCCAAATCAGCCATATTGCATGGGGGACATTGTGCTGGTTGTATTGTATAGGTGACTTCCAAGTCAGCCATATTGCATGGGGGACATTGTGCTGGTTGTATTGTATAGGTGACTTCCAAGTCAGCCATATTGCATGGGGGACATTGTGCTGGTGGCCATGTCCTATAGGTGACTTCCAAGTCAGCCATATTGCATGGGGGACATTGTGCTGGTTGTCTTGTATAGGTGACTTCCAAGTCAGCCATATTGCTTGGGGGACATTGTGCTGGTTGTATTGTATAGGTGACTTCCAAGTCAGCCATATTGCATGGGGGATATTGTGCTGGTTGCCATGTTGTATAGGTGACTTCCAAGTCAGCCATATTGCATGGGGGACATTGTGCTGGTGGCCATGTTCTATAGGTGACTTCCAAGTCAGCCATATTGCATTTGGGACATTGTGCTGGTTGTCTTGTATAGGTGACTTCCAAGTCAGCCATATTGCATGGGGGACATTGTGCTGGTTGTGTTATATAGGTGACTTCCAAATCAGCCATATTGCATGGGGGACATTGTGCTGGTTGTATTGTATAGGTGACTTCCAAGTCAGCCATATTGCATGGGGGACATTGTGCAGGTTGTCTTGTATAGGTGACTTCCAAGTCAGCCATATTGCTTGGGGGACATTGTGCTGGTTGTATTGTATAGGTGACTTCCAAGTCAGCCATATTGCATGGGGGACATTGTGCTGGTTGCCATGTTGTATAGGTGACTTCCAAGTCAGCCATATTGCATGGGGGACATTGTGCTGGTGGCCATGTTCTATAGGTGACTTCCAAGTCAGCCATATTGCATTTGGGACATTGTGCTGGTTGTATTGTATAGGTGACTTCCAAGTCAGCCATATTGCATGGGGGACATTGTGCTGGTTGTATTGTATAGGTGCCTTCCAAGTGAGCCATATTGCTTGGGGGACATTGTGCTGGTGGCCATGTTCTATAGGTGACTTCCAAGTCAGCCATATTGCATGGGGGACATTGTGCTGGTTGCCATGTCCTATAGGTGACTTCCAAGTCAGCCATATTGCATTGGGGACATTGTGCTGGTTGCCATGTTGTATAGGTGACTTCCAAGTGAGCCATATTGCTTGGGGGACATTGTGCTGGTTGTGTTGTATAGGTGACTTCCAAGTCAGCCATATTGCATGGGGGACATTGTGCTGGTTGTCTTGTATAGGTGACTTCCAAGTCAGCCGTGTTGCATGGGGGACATTGTGCTGGTTGTATTGTATAGGTGACTTCCAAGTCAGCCATATTGCATGGGGGACATTGTGCTGGTGGCCATGTTGTAAAGGTGACTTCCAAGTCAGCCATATTGCATGGGGGACATTGTGCTGGTTGCCATGTTGTATAGGTGACTTCCAAGTCAGCCATATTGCATGGGGGACATTGTGCTGGTTGCCATGTTTTATAGGTGACTTACAAGTCAGCCATATTGCATGGGGGACATTGTGCTGGTTGCCATGTCCTATAGGTGACTTCCAAGTCAGCCATATTGCATGGGGGAAATTGTGCTGGTTGTCTTGTATAGGTGACTTTTAAGTCAGCCATATTGCTTGGGGGACATTGTGCTGGTTGCCATGTTCTATAGGTGACTTCCAAGTCAGCCATATTGCTTGGGGGACATTGTGCTGGTTGCCATGTTGTATAGGTGACTTCCAAGTCAGCCATATTGCTTGGGGGACATTGTGCTGGTTGCCATGTTGTATAGGTGACTTCCAATTCAGCCATATTGCATGGGGGACATTGTGCTGGTGGCCATGTTCTATAGGTGACTTCCAAGTCAGCCATATTGCATGGGGGACATTGTGCTGGTTGTCTTGTATAGGTGACTTCCAAGTCAGCCATATTGCATAGGGGACATTGTGCTGGTTGTGTTGTATAGGTGACTTCCAAATCAGCCATATTGCATGGGGGACATTGTACTGGTTGTATTGTATAGGTGACTTCCAAGTCAGCCATATTGCATGGGGGACATTGTGCTGGTTGTATTGTATAGGTGACTTCCAAGTCAGCCATATTGCATGGGGGACATTGTGCTGGTGGCCATGTCCTATAGGTGACTTCCAAGTCAGCCATATTGCATGGGGGACATTGTGCTGGTTGTCTTGTATAGGTGACTTCCAAGTCAGCCATATTGCTTGGGGGACATTGTGCTGGTTGTATTGTATAGGTGACTTCCAAGTCAGCCATATTGCATGGGGGACATTGTGCTGGTTGCCATGTTGTATAGGTGACTTCCAAGTCAGCCATATTGCATGGGGGACATTGTGCTGGTGGCCATGTTCTATAGGTGACTTCCAAGTCAGCCATATTGCATTTGGGACATTGTGCTGGTTGTCTTGTATAGGTGACTTCCAAGTCAGCCATATTGCATGGAGGATATTGTGCTGGTTGTGTTGTATAGGTGACTTCCAAATCAGCCATATTGCATGGGGGACATTGTGCTGGTTGTATTGTATAGGTGACTTCCAAGTCAGCCATATTGCATGGGGGACATTGTGCAGGTTGTCTTGTATAGGTGACTTCCAAGTCAGCCATATTGCTTGGGGGACATTGTGCTGGTTGTATTGTATAGGTGACTTCCAAGTCAGCCATATTGCTTGGGGGACATTGTGCTGGTTGCCATGTTGTATAGGTGACTTCCAAGTCAGCCATATTGCATGGGGGACATTGTGCTGGTGGCCATGTTCTATAGGTGACTTCCAAGTCAGCCATATTGCATTTGGGACATTGTGCTGGTTGTATTGTATAGGTGACTTCCAAGTCAGCCATATTGCATGGGGGACATTGTGCTGGTTGTATTGTATAGGTGACTTCCAAGTGAGCCATATTGCTTGGGGGACATTGTGCTGGTGGCCATGTTCTATAGGTGACTTCCAAGTCAGCCATATTGCATGGGGGACATTGTGCTGGTTGCCATGTCCTATAGGTGACTTCCAAGTCAGCCATATTGCATGGGGGACATTGTGCTGGTTGTCTTGTATAGGTGACTTCCAAGTCAGCCATATTGCTTGGGGGACATTGTGCTGGTTGCCATGTTCTATAGGTGACTTCCAAGTCAGCCATATTGCTTGGGGGACATTGTGCTGGTGGCCATGTTCTATAGGTGACTTCCAAGTCAGCCATATTGCATGGGGGACATTGTGCTGGTTGTCTTGTATAGGTGACTTCCAAGTCAGCCATATTGCATGGGGGACATGTGCTGGTTGTCTTGTATAGGTGACTTCCAAGTCAGCCATATTGCTTGGGGGACATTGTGCTGGTTGCCATGTTGTATAGGTGACTTCCAAGTCAGCCATATTGCATGGGGTACATTGTGCTGGTGGCCATGTTCTATAGCTGACTTCCAAGTCAGCCATATTGCATGGGGGACATTGTGCTGGTTGTCTTGTATAGGTGACTTCCAAGTCAGCCATATTGCATGGGGGACATTGTGCTGGTTGTGTTGTATAGGTGACTTCCAAATCAGCCATATTGCATGGGGGACATTGTGCTGGTTGTATTGTATAGGTGACTTCCAAGTCAGCCATATTGCATGGGGGACATTGTGCTGGTTGTATTGTATAGGTGACTTCCAAGTCAGCCATATTGCATGGGGGACATTGTGCTGGTGGCCATGTCCTATAGGTGACTTCCAAGTCAGCCATATTGCATGGGGGACATTGTGCTGGTTGTCTTGTATAGGTGACTTCCAAGTCAGCCATATTGCTTGGGGGACATTGTGCTGGTTGTATTGTATAGGTGACTTCCAAGTCAGCCATATTGCATGGGGGACATTGTGCTGGTTGCCATGTTGTATAGGTGACTTCCAAGTCAGCCATATTGCATGGGGGACATTGTGCTGGTGGCCATGTTCTATAGGTGACTTCCAAGTCAGCCATATTGCATTTGGGACATTGTGCTGGTTGTCTTGTATAGGTGATTTCCAAGTCAGCCATATTGCATGGGGGACATTGTGCTGGTTGTGTTGTATAGGTGACTTCCAAATCAGCCATATTGCATGGGGGACATTGTGCTGGTTGTATTGTATAGGTGACTTCCAAGTCAGCCATATTGCATGGGGGACATTGTGCTGGTTGTCTTGTATAGGTGACTTCCAAGTCAGCCATATTGCTTGGGGGACATTGTGCTGGTTATATTGTATAGGTGACTTCCAAGTCAGCCATATTGCATGGGGGACATTGTGCTGGTTGCCATGTTGTATAGGTGACTTCCAAGTCAGCCATATTGCATGGGGGACATTGTGCTGGTGGCCATGTTCTAAAGGTGACTTCCAAGTCAGCCATATTGCATTTGGGACATTGTGCTGGTTGTATTGTATAGGTGACTTCCAAGTCAGCCATATTGCATGGGGGACATTGTGCTGGTTGTATTGTATAGGTGACTTCCAAGTGAGCCATATTGCTTGGGGGACATTGTGCTGGTGGCCATGTTCTATAGGTGACTTCCAAGTCAGCCATATTGCATGGGGGACATTGTGCTGGTTGCCATGTCCTATAGGTGCCTTCCAAGTCAGCCATATTGCATGGGGGGCATTGTGCTGGTTGTCTTGTATAGTTGACTTCCAAGTCAGCCATATTGCTTGGGGGACATTGTGCTGGTTGCCATGTTCTATAGGTGACTTCAAAGTCAGCCATATTGCTTGGGGGGACATTGTGCTGGTGGCCATGTTCTATAGGTGACTTCCAAGTCAGCCATATTGCTTGGGGGACATTGTGCTGGTTGCCATGTTGTATAGGTGACTTCCAAGTCAGCCATATTGCATGCGGGACATTGTGCTGGTGGCCATGTTCTATAGGTGACTTCCAAGTCAGCCATATTGCATGGGGGACATTGTGCTGGTTGCCATGTTGTATAGGTGACTTCCAAATCAGCCATATTGCATGGGGGACATTGTGCTGGTTGTATTGTATAGGTGACTTCCAAGTCAGCCATATTGCATGAGGGACATTGTGCTGGTTGTATTGTATAGGTGACTTCCAAGTCATCCATATTGCATGGGGGACATTGTGCTGGTGGCCATGTCCTATAGGTGACTTCCAAGTCAGCCATATTGCATGGGGGACATTGTGCTGGTTGTCTTGTATAGGTGACTTCCAAGTCAGCCATATTGCTTGGGGGACATTGTGCTGGTTGTATTGTATAGGTGACTTCCAAGTCAGCCATATTGCATGGGGGACATTGTGCTGGTTGCCATGTTGTATAGGTGACTTCCAAGTCAGCCATATTGCATGGGGGACATTGTGCTGGTGGCCATGTTCTATAGGTGACTTCCAAGTCAGCCATATTGCATTTGGGACATTGTGCTGGTTGTCTTGTATAGGTGATTTCCAAGTCAGCCATATTGCATGGGTGACATTGTGCTGGTTGTGTTGTATAGGTGACTTCCAAATCAGCCATATTGCATGGGGGACATTGTGCTGGTTGTATTGTATAGGTGACTTCCAAGTCAGCCATATTGCATGGGGGACATTGTGCTGGTTGTCTTGTATAGGTGACTTCCAAGTCAGCCATATTGCTTGGGGGACATTGTGCTGGTTATATTGTATAGGTGACTTCCAAGTCAGCCATATTGCATGGGGGACATTGTGCTGGTTGCCATGTTGTATAGGTGACTTTCAAGTCAGCCATATTGCATGGGGGACATTGTGCTGGTGGCCATGTTCTATAGGTGACTTACAAGTCAGCCATATTGCATTTGAGACATTGTGCTGGTTGTATTGTTTAGGTGACTTCCAAGTCAGCCATATTGCATGGGGGACATTGTGCTGGTTGTATTGTATAGGTGTCTTCCAAGTGAGCCATATTGCTTGGGGGACATTGTGCTGGTGGCCATGTTCTATAGGTGACTTCCAAGTCAGCCATATTGCATGGGGGACATTGTGCTGGTTGTGTTGTATAGGTGACTTCCAAATCAGCCATATTGCATGGGGGACATTGTGCTGGTTGTATTGTATAGGTGACTTCCAAGTCAGCCATATTGCATGGGGGACATTGTGCTGGTTGTCTTGTATAGGTGACTTCCAAGTCAGCCATATTGCTTGGGGGACATTGTGCTGGTTATATTGTATAGGTGACTTCCAAGTCAGCCATATTGCATGGGGGACATTGTGCTGGTTGCCATGTTGTATAGGTGACTTTCAAGTCAGCCATATTGCATGGGGGACATTGTGCTGGTGGCCATGTTCTATAGGTGACTTACAAGTCAGCCATATTGCATTTGAGACATTGTGCTGGTTGTATTGTTTAGGTGACTTCCAAGTCAGCCATATTGCATGGGGGACATTGTGCTGGTTGTATTGTATAGGTGTCTTCCAAGTGAGCCATATTGCTTGGGGGACATTGTGCTGGTGGCCATGTTCTATAGGTGACTTCCAAGTCAGCCATATTGCATGGGGGACATTGTGCTGGTTGTCTTGTATAGGTGACTTCCAAGTCAGCCATATTGCATGGGGGACATGTGCTGGTTGTCTTGTATAGGTGACTTCCAAGTCAGCCATATTGCTTGGGGGACATTGTGCTGGTTGCCATGTTGTATAGGTGACTTCCAAGTCAGCCATATTGCATGGGGTACATTGTGCTGGTGGCCATGTTCTATAGCTGACTTCCAAGTCAGCCATATTGCATGGGGGACATTGTGCTGGTTGTCTTGTATAGGTGACTTCCAAGTCAGCCATATTGCATGGGGGACATTGTGCTGGTTGTGTTGTATAGGTGACTTCCAAATCAGCCATATTGCATGGGGGACATTGTGCTGGTTGTATTGTATAGGTGACTTCCAAGTCAGCCATATTGCATGGGGGACATTGTGCTGGTTGTATTGTATAGGTGACTTCCAAGTCAGCCATATTGCATGGGGGACATTGTGCTGGTGGCCATGTCCTATAGGTGACTTCCAAGTCAGCCATATTGCATGGGGGACATTGTGCTGGTTGTCTTGTATAGGTGACTTCCAAGTCAGCCATATTGCTTGGGGGACATTGTGCTGGTTGTATTGTATAGGTGACTTCCAAGTCAGCCATATTGCATGGGGGACATTGTGCTGGTTGCCATGTTGTATAGGTGACTTCCAAGTCAGCCATATTGCATGGGGGACATTGTGCTGGTGGCCATGTTCTATAGGTGACTTCCAAGTCAGCCATATTGCATTTGGGACATTGTGCTGGTTGTCTTGTATAGGTGATTTCCAAGTCAGCCATATTGCATGGGGGACATTGTGCTGGTTGTGTTGTATAGGTGACTTCCAAATCAGCCATATTGCATGGGGGACATTGTGCTGGTTGTATTGTATAGGTGACTTCCAAGTCAGCCATATTGCATGGGGGACATTGTGCTGGTTGTCTTGTATAGGTGACTTCCAAGTCAGCCATATTGCTTGGGGGACATTGTGCTGGTTATATTGTATAGGTGACTTCCAAGTCAGCCATATTGCATGGGGGACATTGTGCTGGTTGCCATGTTGTATAGGTGACTTCCAAGTCAGCCATATTGCATGGGGGACATTGTGCTGGTGGCCATGTTCTAAAGGTGACTTCCAAGTCAGCCATATTGCATTTGGGACATTGTGCTGGTTGTATTGTATAGGTGACTTCCAAGTCAGCCATATTGCATGGGGGACATTGTGCTGGTTGTATTGTATAGGTGACTTCCAAGTGAGCCATATTGCTTGGGGGACATTGTGCTGGTGGCCATGTTCTATAGGTGACTTCCAAGTCAGCCATATTGCATGGGGGACATTGTGCTGGTTGCCATGTCCTATAGGTGCCTTCCAAGTCAGCCATATTGCATGGGGGGCATTGTGCTGGTTGTCTTGTATAGTTGACTTCCAAGTCAGCCATATTGCTTGGGGGACATTGTGCTGGTTGCCATGTTCTATAGGTGACTTCAAAGTCAGCCATATTGCTTGGGGGGACATTGTGCTGGTGGCCATGTTCTATAGGTGACTTCCAAGTCAGCCATATTGCTTGGGGGACATTGTGCTGGTTGCCATGTTGTATAGGTGACTTCCAAGTCAGCCATATTGCATGCGGGACATTGTGCTGGTGGCCATGTTCTATAGGTGACTTCCAAGTCAGCCATATTGCATGGGGGACATTGTGCTGGTTGCCATGTTGTATAGGTGACTTCCAAATCAGCCATATTGCATGGGGGACATTGTGCTGGTTGTATTGTATAGGTGACTTCCAAGTCAGCCATATTGCATGAGGGACATTGTGCTGGTTGTATTGTATAGGTGACTTCCAAGTCATCCATATTGCATGGGGGACATTGTGCTGGTGGCCATGTCCTATAGGTGACTTCCAAGTCAGCCATATTGCATGGGGGACATTGTGCTGGTTGTCTTGTATAGGTGACTTCCAAGTCAGCCATATTGCTTGGGGGACATTGTGCTGGTTGTATTGTATAGGTGACTTCCAAGTCAGCCATATTGCATGGGGGACATTGTGCTGGTTGCCATGTTGTATAGGTGACTTCCAAGTCAGCCATATTGCATGGGGGACATTGTGCTGGTGGCCATGTTCTATAGGTGACTTCCAAGTCAGCCATATTGCATTTGGGACATTGTGCTGGTTGTCTTGTATAGGTGATTTCCAAGTCAGCCATATTGCATGGGTGACATTGTGCTGGTTGTGTTGTATAGGTGACTTCCAAATCAGCCATATTGCATGGGGGACATTGTGCTGGTTGTATTGTATAGGTGACTTCCAAGTCAGCCATATTGCATGGGGGACATTGTGCTGGTTGTCTTGTATAGGTGACTTCCAAGTCAGCCATATTGCTTGGGGGACATTGTGCTGGTTATATTGTATAGGTGACTTCCAAGTCAGCCATATTGCATGGGGGACATTGTGCTGGTTGCCATGTTGTATAGGTGACTTTCAAGTCAGCCATATTGCATGGGGGACATTGTGCTGGTGGCCATGTTCTATAGGTGACTTACAAGTCAGCCATATTGCATTTGAGACATTGTGCTGGTTGTATTGTTTAGGTGACTTCCAAGTCAGCCATATTGCATGGGGGACATTGTGCTGGTTGTATTGTATAGGTGTCTTCCAAGTGAGCCATATTGCTTGGGGGACATTGTGCTGGTGGCCATGTTCTATAGGTGACTTCCAAGTCAGCCATATTGCATGGGGGACATTGTGCTGGTTGCCATGTCCTATAGGTGACTTCCAAGTCAGCCATATTGCATGGGGGACATTGTGCTGGTTGTCTTGTATAGGTGACTTCCAAGTCAGCCATATTGCTTGGGGGACATTGTGCTGGTTGCCATGTTCTATAGGTGACTTCCAAATCAGCCATATTGCTTGGGGGACATTGTGCTGGTGGCCATGTTCTATAGGTGACTTCCAAGTCAGCCATATTGCTTGGGGGACATTGTGCTGGTTGCCATGTTGTATAGGTGACTTCCAAGTCAGCCATATTGCATGGGGGACATTGTGCTGGTGGCCATGTTCTATAGGTGACTTCCAAGTCAGCCATATTGCATGGGGGACATTGTGCTGGTTGCCATGTTGTATAGGTGACTTCCAAGTCAGCCATATTGCATGGGGGACATTGTGCTGGTTGTATTGTATAGGTGACTTCCAAGTCAGCCATATTGCATGGGGGACATTGTGCTGGTTGCCATGTCCTATAGGTGACTTCCAAGTCAGCCATATTGCATGGGGGAAATTGTGCTGGTTGTCTTGTATAGGTGACTTCCAAGTCAGCCATATTGCTTGGGGGACATTGTGCTGGTTGCCATGTTCTATAGGTGACTTCCAAGTCAGCATATTGCATGGGGGACATTGTGCTGGTGGCCATGTTCTATAGGTGACTTCCAAGTCAGCCATATTGCATGGGGGACATTGTGGTGGTGGCCATGTTCTATAGGTGACTTCCAAGTCAGCCATATTGCTTGGGGGACAATGTGCTGGTTGTATTGTATAGGTGACTTCCAAGTCAGCCATATTGCATGGGGGACATTGTGCTGGTTGCCATGTTGTATAGGTGAATTCCAAGTGAGCCATATTGCTTGGGGGACATTGTGCTGGTTGTGTTGTATAGGTGACTTCCAAGTCAGCCATATTGCATGGGGGACATTGTGCTGGTTGTCTTGTATAGGTGACTTCCAAGTCAGCCGTGTTGCATGGGGGACATTGTGCTGGTTGTCTTGTATAGGTGACTTCCAAGTCAGCCATATTGCTTGGGGGACATTGTGCTGGTTGCCATGTTCTGTAGGTGACTTCCAAGTCAGCCATATTGCTTGGGGGACATTGTGCTGGTGGCCATGTTCTATAGGTGACTTCCAAGTCAGCCATATTGCTTGGGGGACATTGTGCTGGTTGCCATGTTGTATAGGTGACTTCCAAGTCAGCCATATTGCATGGGGGACATTGTGCTGGTGGCCATGTTCTATAGGTGACTTCCAAGTCAGCCATATTGCATTTGGGACATTGTGCTGGTTGTCTTGTATAGGTGACTTCCAAGTCAGCCATATTGCTTGGGGGACATTGTGCTGGTTGCCATGTCCTATAGGTGACTTCCAAGTCAGCCATATTGCATGGGGGACATTGTGCTGGTGGCCATGTTGTATAGGTGACTTCCAAGTCAGCCATATTGCATGGGGGACATTTTGCTGGTTGCCATGTTGTATAGGTGACTTCCAAGTCAGCCATCTTGCATGGGGGACATTGTGCTGGTTGCCATGTTGTATAGGTGACTTCCAAGTGAGCCATATTGCATGGGGGACATTGTGCTGGTTGCCATGTTGTATAGGTGACTTCCAAGTCAGCCATATTGCTTGGGGGACATTGTGCTGGTTGCCATGTTGTATAGGTGACTTCCAAGTCAGCCATATTGCCTGGGGGACATTGTGCTGGTTGTATTGTATAGGTGACTTCCAAGTCAGCCATATTGCATGGGGGACATTGTGCTGGTTGCCATGTTGTATAGTTGACTTCCAAGTCAGCCATATTGCATGGGGGACATTGTGCTGGTTGCCATGTTGTATAGGTGACTTCCAAGTGAGCCATATTGCTTGGGGGACATTGTGTTGGTTGTGTTGTATAGGTGACTTCCAAGTCAGCCATATTGCATAGGGGACATTGTGCTGGTTGTCTTGTATAGGTGACTTCCAAGTCAGCCGTGTTGCATGGGGGACATTGTGCTGGTGGCCATGTTCTATAGGTGACTTCCAAGTCAGCCATATTGCATGGGGGACATTGTGCTGGTTGCCATGTTGTATAGGTGACTTCCAAGTGAGCCATATTGCTTGGGGGACATTGTGCTGGTTGTGTTGTATAGCTGACTTCCAAGTCAGCCATTTTGCATGAGGGACATTGTGCTGGTTGTATTGTATAGGTGACTTCCAAGTCAGCCATATTGCATGAGGGACATTGTGCTGGTTGTATTGTATAGGTGACTTCCAAGTGAGCCATATTGCTTGGGGGACATTGTGCTGGTGTCCATGTTGTATAGGTGACTTCCAAGTCAGCCATATTGCATGGGGGACATTGTGCTGGTTGCCATGTTGTATAGGTGACTTCCAAGTGAGCCATATTGCTTGGGGGACATTGTGCTGGTTGTGTTGTATAGGTGACTTCCAAGTCAGCCATATTGCATGGGGGACATTGTGCTGGTTGTATAGCATAGGTGACTTCCAAGTCAGCCATATTGCATGGGGGACATTGTGCTGGTTGCCATGTTGTATAGGTGACTTCCAAGTCTGCCATATTGCATGGGGGACATTGTGCTGGTGGCCATGTTCTATAGGTGACTTCCAAGTCAGCCATATTGCATGGGGGACATTGTGCTGGTTGTGTTGTATAGGTGACTTCCAAATCAGCCATATTGCATGGGGGACATTGTGCTGGTTGTATTGTATAGGTGACTTCCAAGTCAGCCATATTGCATGGGGGACATTGTGCTGGTTGTATTGTATAGGTGACTTCCAAGTCAGCCATATTGCATGGGGGACATTGTGCTGGTTGCCATGTTGTATAGGTGACTTCCAAGTCAGCCATATTGCATGGGAGACATTGTGCTGGTGGCCATGTTCTATAGGTGACTTCCAAGTCAGCCATATTGCATTTGGGACATTGTGCTGGTTGTCTTGTATAGGTGACTTCCAAGTCAGCCATATTGCTTGGGGGACATTGTGCTGGTTGCCATGTCCTATAGGTGACTTCCAAGTCAGCCATATTGCATGGGGGACATTGTGCTGGTTGTCTTGTATAGGTGACTTCCAAGTCAGCCATATTGCATGGGGGACATTGTGCTGGTTGCCATGTTGTATAGGTGACTTCCAAGTCAGCCATATTGCATGGGGGACATTGTGCTGGTTGCCATGTTATATAGGTGACTTCCAAGTGAGCCATATTGCTTGGGGGACATTGTGCTGGTTGTGTTGTATAGGTGACTTCCAAGTCAGCCATATTGCATGGGGGACATTGTGCTGGTTGCCATGTTGTATAGGTGACTTCCAAGTCAGCCATATTGCTTGGGGGACATTGTGCTGGTTGCCATGTTCTATAGGTGACTTCCAAGTGAGCCATATTGCTTGGGGGACATTGTGCTGGTTGCCATGTTGTATAGGTGACTTCCAAGTCAGCCATATTGCATGGGGGACATTGTGCTGGTGGCCATGTTCTATAGGTGACTTCCAAGTCAGCCACATTGCATGGGGGACATTGTGCTGGTTTCTTGTATAGGTGACTTCCAAGTCAGCCATATTGCATGGGGGACATTGTGCTGGTTGCCATGTTGTATAGGTGACTTCCAAGTCAGCCATATTGCATTGGGGACATTGTGCTGGTTGCCATGTTGTATAGGTGAATTCCAAGTGAGCCATATTGCTTGGGGGACATTGTGCTGGTTGTGTTGTATAGGTGACTTCCAAGTCAGCCATATTGCATGGGGGACATTGTGCTGGTTGTCTTGTATAGGTGACTTCCAAGTCAGCCGTGTTGCATGGGGGACATTGTGCTGGTTGTCTTGTATAGGTGACTTCCAAGTCAGCCATATTGCTTGGGGGACATTGTGCTGGTTGCCATGTTCTGTAGGTGACTTCCAAGTCAGCCATATTGCTTGGGGGACATTGTGCTGGTGGCCATGTTCTATAGGTGACTTCCAAGTCAGCCATATTGCTTGGGGGACATTGTGCTGGTTGCCATGTTGTATAGGTGACTTCCAAGTCAGCCATATTGCATGGGGGACATTGTGCTGGTGGCCATGTTCTATAGGTGACTTCCAAGTCAGCCATATTGCATTTGGGACATTGTGCTGGTTGTCTTGTATAGGTGACTTCCAAGTCAGCCATATTGCTTGGGGGACATTGTGCTGGTTGCCATGTCCTATAGGTGACTTCCAAGTCAGCCATATTGCATGGGGGACATTGTGCTGGTTGTCTTGTATAGGTGACTTCCAAGTCAGCCATATCGCTTGGGGGACATTGTGCTGGTTGCCATGTCCTATAGGTGACTTCCAAGTCAGCCATATTACATGAGGGACATTGTGCTGGTTGTATTGTATAGGTGACTTCCAAGTCAGCCATATTGCATGGGGGATATTGTGCTGGTTGTATTGTATAGGTGACTTCCAAGTGAGCCATATTGCTTGGGGGACATTGTGCTGGTGGCCATGTTGTATAGGTGACTTCCAAGTCAGCCATATTGCTTGGGGGACATTGTGCTGGTAGCCATGTTCTATAGGTGACTTCCAAGTCAGCCATATTGCATGGGGGACATTGTGCTGGTTGTGTTGTATAGGTGACTTCCAAGTCAGCCATATTGCATGGGGGACATTGTGCTGGTTGTATAGCATAGGTGACTTCCAAGTCAGCCATATTGCATGGGGGACATTGTGCTGGTTGCCATGTTGTATAGGTGACTTCCAAGTCAGCCATATTGCATGGGGGACATTGTGCTGGTGGCCATGTTCTATAGGTGACTTCCAAGTCAGCCATATTGCATTTGGGACATTGTGCTGGTTGTCTTGTATAGGTGACTTCCAAGTCAGCCATATTGCATGGGGGACATTGTGCTGGTTGTGTTGTATAGGTGACTTCCAAATCAGCCATATTGCATGGGGGACATTGTGCTGGTTGTATTGTATAGGTGACTTCCAAGTCAGCCATATTGCATGGGGGACATTGTGCTGGTTGTATTGTATAGGTGACTTCCAAGTCAGCCATATTGCATGGGGGACATTGTGCTGGTTGCCATGTTGTATAGGTGACTTCCAAGTCAGCCATATTGCATGGGGGGACATTGTGCTGGTGGCCATGTTCTATAGGTGACTTCCAAGTCAGCCATATTGCATTTGGGACATTGTGCTGGTTGTCTTGTATAGGTGACTTCCAAGTCAGCCATATTGCTTGGGGGACATTGTGATGGTTGCCATGTCCTATAGGTGACTTCCAAGTCAGCCATATTGCATGGGGGACATTGTGCTGGTTGTCTTGTATAGGTGACTTCCAAGTCAGCCATATTGCATGGGGGACATTGTGCTGGTTGCCATGTTGTATAGGTGACTTCCAAGTCAGCCATATTGCATGGGGGACATTGTGCTGGTTGCCATGTTATATAGGTGACTTCCAAGTGAGCCATATTGCTTGGGGGACATTGTGCTGGTTGTGTTGTATAGGTGACTTCCAAGTCAGCCATATTGCATGGGGGACATTGTGCTGGTTGTCTTGAATAGGTGACTTCCAAGTCAGCCGTGTTGCATGGGGGACATTGTGCTGGTGGCCATGTTCTATAGGTGACTTCCAAGTCAGCCATATTGCATGGGGGACATTGTGCTGGTTGCCATGTTGTATAGGTGACTTCCAAGTCAGCCATATTGCTTGGGGGACATTGTGCTGGTTGCCATGTTCTATAGGTGACTTCCAAGTGAGCCATATTGCTTGGGGGACATTGCGCTGGTTGCCATGTTGTATAGGTGACTTCCAAGTCAGCCATATTGCATGGGGGACATTGTGCTGGTGGCCATGTTCTATAGGTGACTTCCAAGTCAGCCACATTGCATGGGGGACATTGTGCTGGTTTCTTGTATAGGTGACTTCCAAGTCAGCCATATTGCATGGGGGACATTGTGCTGGTTGCCATGTTGTATAGGTGACTTCCAAGTCAGCCATATTGCATTGGGGACATTGTGCTGGTTGCCATGTTGTATAGGTGAATTCCAAGTGAGCCATATTGCTTGGGGGACATTGTGCTGGTTGTGTTGTATAGGTGACTTCCAAGTCAGCCATACTGCATGGGGGACATTGTGCTGGTTGTCTTGTATAGGTGACTTCCAAGTCAGCCGTGTTGCATGGGGGACATTGTGCTGGTTGTCTTGTATAGGTGACTTCCAAGTCAGCCATATTGCTTGGGGGACATTGTGCTGGTTGCCATGTTCTGTAGGTGACTTCCAAGTCAGCCATATTGCTTGGGGGACATTGTGCTGGTGGCCATGTTCTATAGGTGACTTCCAAGTCAGCCATATTGCTTGGGGGACATTGTGCTGGCTGCCATGTTGTATAGGTGACTTCCAAGTCAGCCATATTGCATGGGGGACATTGTGCTGGTGGCCATGTTCTATAGGTGACTTCCAAGTCAGCCATATTGCATTTGGGACATTGTGCTGGTTGTCTTGTATAGGTGACTTCCAAGTCAGCCATATTGCTTGGGGGACATTGTGCTGGTTGCCATGTCCTATAGGTGACTTCCAAGTCAGCCATATTGCATGGGGGACATTGTGCTGGTTGTCTTGTATAGGTGACTTCCAAGTCAGCCATATTGCATGGGGGACATTGTGCTGGTGGCCATGTTGTATAGGTGACTTCCAAGTCAGCCATATTGCATGGGGGACATTGTGCTGGTTGCCATGTTGTATAGGTGACTTCCAAGTCAGCCATCTTGCATGGGGGACATTGTGCTGGTTGCCATGTTGTATAGGTGACTTCCAAGTCAACCATATTGCATGGGGGACATTGTGCTGGTTGCCATGTTGTATAGGTGACTTCCAAGTCAGCCATATTGCTTGGGGGACATTGTGCTGGTTGCCATGTTGTATAGGTGACTTCCAAGTCAGCCATATTGCTTGGGGGACATTGTGCTGGTTGTATTGTATAGGTGACTTCCAAGTCAGCCATATTGCATGGGGGACATTGTGCTGGTTGCTATGTTGTATAGGTGACTTCCAAGTCAGCCATATTGCATGGGGGACATTGTGCTGGTTGCCATGTTGTATAGGTGACTTCCAAGTGAGCCATATTGCTTGGGGGACATTGTGCTGGTTGTGTTGTATAGGTGACTTCCAAGTCAGCCATATTGCATGGGGGACATTGTGCTGGTTGTCTTGTATAGGTGACTTCCAAGTCAGCCGTGTTGCATGGGGGACATTGTGCTGGTGGCCATGTTCTATAGGTGACTTCCAAGTCAGCCATATTGCATGGGGGACATTGTGCTGGTTGCCATGTTGTATAGGTGACTTCCAAGTGAGCCATATTGCTTGGGGGACATTGTGCTGGTTGCCATGTTGTATAAGTGACTTCCAAGTCAGCCATATTGCATGGGGGACATTGTGCTGGTGGCCATGTTATATAGTGACTTCCAAGTCAGCCATATTGCATGGGGACATTGTGCTGTTTGTCTTGTATAGGTGACTTCCAAGTCAGCCATATTGCATGGGGGACATTGTGCTGGTTGTCATGTTGTATAGGTGACTTCCAAGTCAGCCATATTGCATGGGGGACATTGTGCTGGTTGCCATGTTGTATAGGTGACTTCCAAGGCAGCCATATTGCATGGGGGACATTGTGCTGGTTGTGTTGTATAGGTGACTTCCAAGTCAGCCATATTGCATGAGGGACATTGTGCTGGTTGTATTGTATAGGTGACTTCCAAGTCAGCCATATTGCATGGGGGACATTGTGCTGGTTGTATTGTATAGGTGACTTCCAAGTGAGCCATATTGCTTGGGGGACATTGTGCTGGTGGCCATGTTGTATAGGTGACTTCCAAGTCAGCCATATTGCTTGGGGGACATTGTGCTGGTAGCCATGTTCTATAGGTGACTTCCAAGTCAGCCATATTGCATGGGGGACATTGTGCTGGTTGTGTTGTATAGGTGACTTCCAAGTCAGCCATATTGCATGGGGGACATTGTGCTGGTTGTGTTGTATAGGTGACTTCCAAGTCAGCCATATTGCATGGGGGACATTGTGCTGGTTGTATAGCATAGGTGACTTCCAAGTCAGCCATATTGCATGGGGGACATTGTGCTGGTTGCCATGTTGTATAGGTGACTTCCAAGTCAGCCATATTGCATGGGGGACATTGTGCTGGTGGCCATGTTCTATAGGTGACTTCCAAGTCAGCCATATTGCATTTGGGACATTGTGCTGGTTGTCTTGTATAGGTGACTTCCAAGTCAGCCATATTGCATGGGGGACATTGTGCTGGTTGTGTTGTATAGGTGACTTCCAAATCAGCCATATTGCATGGGGGACATTGTGCTGGTTGTATTGTATAGGTGACTTCCAAGTCAGCCATATTGCATGGGGGACATTGTGCTGGTTGTATTGTATAGGTGACTTCCAAGTCAGCCATATTGCATGGGGGACATTGTGCTGGTTGCCATGTTGTATAGGTGACTTCCAAGTCAGCCATATTGCATGCGGGACATTGTGCTGGTGGCCATGTTCTATAGGTGACTTCCAAGTCAGCCATATTGCTTGGGGGACATTGTGCTGGTTGCCATGTCCTATAGGTGACTTCCAAGTCAGCCATATTGCATGGGGGACAATGTGCTGGTTGTCTTGTATAGGTGACTTCCAAGTCAGCCATATTGCATGGGGGACATTGTGCTGGTTGCCATGTTGTATAGGTGACTTCCAAGTCAGCCATATTGCATGGGGGACATTGTGCTGGTTGCCATGTTGTATAGGTGACTTCCAAGTGAGCCATATTGCTTGGGGGACATTGTGCTGGTTGTGTTGTATAGGTGACTTCCAAGTCAGCCATATTGCATGGGGGACATTGTGCTGGTTGTCTTGTATAGGTGACTTCCAAGTCAGCCGTGTTGCATGGGGGACATTGTGCTGGTGGCCATGTTCTATAGGTGACTTCCAAGTCAGCCATATTGCATGGGGGACATTGTGCTGGTTGCCATGTTGTATAGGTGACTTCCAAGTCAGCCATATTGCTTGGGGGACATTGTGCTGGTTGCCATGTTCTATAGGTGACTTCCAAGTGAGCCATATTGCTTGGGGGACATTGTGCTGGTTGCCATGTTGTATAGGTGACTTCCAAGTCAGCCATATTGCATGGTGGACATTGTGCTGGTGGCCATGTTCTATAGGTGACTTCCAAGTCAGCCACATTGCATGGGGGACATTGTGCTGGTTTCTTGTATAGGTGACTTCCAAGTCAGCCATATTGCATGGGGGACATTGTGCTGGTTGCCATGTTGTATAGGTGACTTCCAAGTCAGCCATATTGCATGGGGGACATTGTGCTGGTTGCCATGTTGTATAGGTGACTTCCAAATCAGCCATATTGCATGGGGGACATTGTGCTGGATGCCATGTGGTATAGGTGACTTCCAAGTGAGCCATATTGCATGGGGGACATTGTGCTGGTTGTGTTGTATAGGTGACTTCCAAGTCAGCCATATTGCATGGGGGACATTGTGCTGGTTGTGTTGTATAGGTGACTTCCAAGTCAGCCATATTGCATGGGGGACATTGTGCTGGTTGTATTGTATAGGTGACTTCCAAGTCAGCCATATTGCATGGGGGACATTGTGCTGGTTGTCTTGTATAGGTGACTTCCAAGTCAGCCATATTGCATGGGGGACATTGTGCTGGTTGCCATGTTGTATAGGTGACTTCCAAGTCAGCCATATTGCATGGGGGACATTGTGCTGGTTGCCATGTTGTATAGGTGACTTCCAAGTGAGCCATATTGCTTGGGGGACATTGTGCTGGTGGCCATGTTGTATAGGTGACTTCCAAGTCAGCCATATTGCTTGGGGGACATTGTGCTGGTAGCCATGTTCTATAGGTGACTTCCAAGTCAGCCATATTGCATGGGGGACATTGTGCTGGTTGTGTTGTATAGGTGACTTCCAAGTCAGCCATATTGCATGGGGGACATTGTGCTGGTTGTGTTGTATAGGTGACTTCCAAGTCAGCCATATTGCATGGGGGACATTGTGCTGGTTGTATAGCATAGGTGACTTCCAAGTCAGCCATATTGCATGGGGGACATTGTACTGGTTGCCATGTTGTATAGGTGACTTCCAAGTCAGCCATATTGCATGGGGGACATTGTGCTGGTGGCCATGTTCTATAGGTGACTTCCAAGTCAGCCATATTGCATTTGGGACATTGTGCTGGTTGTGTTGTATAGGTGACTTCCAAATCAGCCATATTGCATGGGGGACATTGTGCTGGTTGTATTGTATAGGTGACTTCCAAGTCAGCCATATTGCATGGGGGACATTGTGCTGGTTGTATTGTATAGGTGACACCCAAGTCAGCCATATTGCATGGGGGACATTGTGCTGGTTGCCATGTTGTATAGGTGACTTCCAAGTCAGCCATATTGCATGGGGGACATTGTGCTGGTGGCCATGTTCTATAGGTGACTTCTAAGTCAGCCATATTGCATTTGGGACATTGTGCTGGTTGTCTTGTATAGGTGACTTCCAAGTCAGCCATATTGCTTGGGGGACATTGTGCTGGTTACCATGTCCTATAGGTGACTTCCAAGTCAGCCATATTGCATGGGAGACATTGTGCTGGTTGTCTTGTATAGGTGACTTCCAAGTCAGCCATATTGCATGGGGGACATTGTGCTGGTTGCCATGTTGTATAGGTGACTTCCAAGTCAGCCATATTGCATGGGGGACATTGTGCTGGTTGCCATGTTGTATAGGTGACTTCCAAGTGAGCCATATTGCTTGGGGGACATTGTGCTGGTTGTGTTGTATAGGTGACTTCCAAGTCAGCCATATTGCATGGGGGACATTGTGCTGGTTGTCTTGTATAGGTGACTTCCAAGTCAGCCGTGTTGCATGGGGGACATTGTGCTGGTGGCCATGTTCTATAGGTGACTTCCAAGTCAGCCATATTGCATGGGGGACATTGTGCTGGTTGTCATGTTGTATAGGTGACTTCCAAGTCAGCCATATTGCTTGGGGGACATTGTGCTGGTTGCCATGTTCTATAGGTGACTTCCAAGTGAGCCATATTGCTTGGGGGACATTGTGCTGGTTGCCATGTTGTATAGGTGACTTCCAAGTCAGCCATATTGCATGGGGGACATTGTGCTGGTGGCCATGTTCTATAGGTGACTTCCAAGTCAGCCACATTGCATGGGGGACATTGTGCTGGTTTCTTGTATAGGTGACTTCCAAGTCAGCCATATTGCATGGGGGACATTGTGCTGGTTGCCATGTTGTATAGGTGACTTCCAAGTCAGCCATATTGCATGGGGGACATTGTGCTGGTTGCCATGTTGTATAGGTGACTTCCAAGTCAGCCATATTGCATGGGGGACATTGTGCTGGATGCCATGTTGTATAGGTGACTTCCAAGTGAGCCATATTGCATGGGGGACATTGTGCTGGTTGTGTTGTATAGGTGACTTCCAAGTCAGCCATATTGCATGGGGGACATTGTGCTGGTTGTGTTGTATAGGTGACTTCCAAGTCAGCCATATTGCATGGGGGACATTGTGCTGGTTGTATTGTATAGGTGACTTCCAAGTCAGCCATATTGCATGGGGGACATTGTGCTGGTTGTCTTGTATAGGTGACTTCCAAGTCAGCCATATTGCATGGGGGACATTGTGCTGGTTGCCATGTTGTATAGGTGACTTCCAAGTCAGCCATATTGCATGGGGGACATTGTGCTGGTTGCCATGTTGTATAGGTGTCTTCCAAGTGAGCCATATTGCTTGGGGGACATTGTGCTGGTTGTGTTGTATAGGTGACTTCCAAGTCAGCCATATTGCATGGGGGACATTGTGCTGGTTGTCTTGTATAGGTGACTTCCAAGTCAGCTGTGTTGCATGGGGGACATTGTGCTGGTGGCCATGTTCTATAGGTGACTTCAAAAGTCAGCCATATTGCATGGGGGACATTGTGCTGGTTGCCATGTTGTATAGGTGACTTCCAAGTCAGCCATATTGCTTGGGGGACATTGTGCTGGTTGCCATGTTCTATAGGTGACTTCCAAGTGAGCCATATTTCTTGGGGGACATTGTGCTGGTTGCCATGTTGTATAGGTGACTTCCAAGTCAGCCATATTGCATGGGGGACATTGTGCTGGTGGGCATGTTCTATAGGTGACTTCCAAGTCAGCCACATTGCATGGGGGACATTGTGCTGGTTTCTTGTATAGGTGACTTCCAAGTCAGCCATATTGCATGGGGGACATTGTGCTGGTTGCCATGTTGTATAGGTGACTTCCAAGTCAGCCATATTGCATGGGGGACATTGTGCTGGTTGCCATGTTGTATAGGTGACTTCCAAGTCAGCCATATTGCATGGGGGACATTGTGCTGGATGCCATGTTGTATAGGTGACTTCCAAGTGAGCCATATTGCATGGGGGACATTGTGCTGGTTGTGTTGTATAGGTGACTTCCAAGTCAGCCATATTGCATGGGGGACATTGTGCTGGTTGTGTTGTATAGGTGACTTCCAAGTCAGCCATATTGCATGGGGGACATTGTGCTGGTTGTATTGTATACGTGACTTCCAAGTCAGCCATATTGCATGGGGGACATTGTGCTGGTTGTATTGTATAGGTGACTTCCAAGTGAGCCATATTGCTTGGGGGACATTGTGCTGGTGGCCATGTTCTATAGGTGACTTCCAAGTCAGCCATATTGCATGGGGGACATTGTGCTGGTTGCCATGTCCTATAGGTGACTTCCAAGTCAGCCATATTGCATGGGGGACATTGTGATGGTTGCCATGTTGTATAGGTGACTTCCAAGTGAGCCATATTGCTTGGGGGACATTGTGCTGGTTGTGTTGTATAGGTGACTTCCAAGTCAGCCATATTGCATGGGGGACATTGTGCTGGTTGTCTTGTATAGGTGACTTCCAAGTCAGCCGTGTTGCATGGGGGACATTGTGCTGGTTGTATTTTATAGGTGACTTCCAAGTCAGCCATATTGCATGGGGGACATTGTGCTGGTGGCCATGTTCTATAGGTGACTTCCAAGTCAGCCATATTGCATGGGGGACATTGTGCTGGTTGCCATGTCCTATAGGTGACTTCCAAGTCAGCCATATTGCATGGGGGACATTGTGATGGTTGCCATGTTGTATAGGTGACTTCCAAGTGAGCCATATTGCTTGGGGGACATTGTGCTGGTTGTGTTGTATAGGTGACTTCCAAGTCAGCCATATTGCATGGGGGACATTGTGCTGGTTGTCTTGTATAGGTGACTTCCAAGTCAGCCGTGTTGCATGGGGGACATTGTGCTGGTTGTATTTTATAGGTGACTTCCAAGTCAGCCATATTGCATGGGGGACATTGTGCTGGTGGCCATGTTGTAAAGGTGACTTCCAAGTCAGCCATATTGCATGGGGGACATTGTGCTGGTTGCCATGTTGTATAGGTGACTTCCAAGTCAGCCATATTGCATGGGGGACATTGTGCTGGTTGCCATGTTGTATAGGTGACTTACAAGTCAGCCATATTGCATGGGGGACATTGTGCTGGTTGCCATGTCCTATAGGTGACTTCCAAGTCAGCCATATTGCATGGGGGAAATTGTGCTGGTTGTCTTGTATAGGAGACTTTTAAGTCAGCCATATTGCTTGGGGGACATTGTGCTGGTTGCCATGTTCTATAGGTGACTTCCAAGTCAGCCATATTGCTTGGGGGACATTGTGCTGGTTGCCATGTTGTATAGGTGACTTCCAAGTCAGCCATATTGCTTGGGGGACATTGTGCTGGTTGCCATGTTGTATAGGTGACTTCCAAGTCAGCCATATTGCATGGGGGACATTGTTCTGGTGGCCATGTTCTATAGGTGACTTCCAAGTCAGCCATATTGCATGGGGGACATTGTGCTGGTTGTCTTGTATAGGTGACTTCCAAGTCAGCCATATTGCATGGGGGACATTGTGCTGGTTGTGTTGTATAGGTGACTTCCAAATCAGCCATATTGCATGGGGGACATTGTGCTGGTTGCCATGTTGTATAGGTGACTTCCAAGTCAGCCATATTGCATGGGGGACATTGTTCTGGTGGCCATGTTCTATAGGTGACTTCCAAGTCAGCCATATTGCATGGGGGACATTGTGCTGGTGGCCATGTCCTATAGGTGACTTCCAAGTCAGCCATATTGCATGGGGGACATTGTGCTGGTTGTCTTGTATAGGTGACTTCCAAGTCAGCCATATTGCATGGGGGACATTGTGCTGGTTGCCATGTTGTATAGGTGACTTCCAAGTCAGCCATATTGCATGGGGGACATTGTGCTGGTGGCATGTTCTATAGGTGACTTCCAAGTCAGCCATATTGCATTTGGGACATTGTGCTGGTTGTCTTGTATAGGTGACTTCCAAGTCAGCCATATTGCATGGGGGACATTGTGCTGGTTGTGTTGTATAGGTGACTTCCAAATCAGCCATATTGCATGGGGGACATTGTGCTGGTTGTATTGTATAGGTGACTTCCAAGTCAGCCATATTGCATGGGGGACATTGTGCTGGTTGTCTTGTATAGGTGACTTCCAAGTCAGCCATATTGCTTGGGGGACATTGTGCTGGTTGTATTGTATAGGTGACTTCCAAGTCAGCCATATTGCATGGGGGACATTGTGCTGGTTGCCATGTTGTATAGGTGACTTCCAAGTCAGCCATATTGCATGGGGGACATTGTGCTGGTAGCCATGTTCTATAGATGACTTCCAAGTCAGCCATATTGCATTTGGGACATTGTGCTGGTTGTATTGTATAGGTGACTTCCAAGTCAGCCATATTGCATGGGGGACATTGTGCTTGTTGTATTGTATAGGTGACTTCCAAGTGAGCCATATTGCTTGGGGGACATTGTGCTGGTGGCCATGTTCTATAGGTGACTTCCAAGTCAGCCATATTGCATGGGGGACATTGTGCTGGTGGCCATGTTCTATAGGTGACTTCAAAAGTCAGCCATATTGCATGGGGGACATTGTGCTGGTTGCCATGTTGTATAGGTGACTTCCAAGTCAGCCATATTGCTTGGGGGACATTGTGCTGGTTGCCATGTTCTATAGGTGACTTCCAAGTGAGCCATATTGCTTGGGGGACATTGTGCTGGTTGCCATGTTGTATAGGTGACTTCCAAGTCAGCCATATTGCATGGGGGACATTGTGCTGGTGGGCATGTTCTATAGGTGACTTCCAAGTCAGCCACATTGCATGGGGGACATTGTGCTGGTTTCTTGTATAGGTGACTTACAAGTCAGCCATATTGCATGGGGGACATTGTGCTGGTTGCCATGTTGTAAAGTGACTTCCAAGTCAGCCATATTGCATGGGGGACATTGTGCTGGTTGCCATGTTGTATAGGTGACTTCCAAGTCAGCCATATTGCATGGGGGACATTGTGCTGGATGCCATGTTGTATAGGTGACTTCCAAGTGAGCCATATTGCATGGGGGACATTGTGCTGGTTGTGTTGTATAGGTGACTTCCAAGTCAGCCATATTGCATGGGGGACATTGTGCTGGTTGTGTTGTATAGGTGACTTCCAAGTCAGCCATATTGCATGGGGGACATTGTGCTGGTTGTATTGTATACGTGACTTCCAAGTCAGCCATATTGCATGGGGGACATTGTGCTGGTTGTATTGTATAGGTGACTTCCAAGTGAGCCATATTGCTTGGGGGACATTGTGCTGGTGGCCATGTTCTATAGGTGACTTCCAAGTCAGCCATATTGCATGGGGGACATTGTGCTGGTTGCCATGTCCTATAGGTGACTTCCAAGTCAGCCATATTGCATGGGGGACATTGTGATGGTTGCCATGTTGTATAGGTGACTTCCAAGTGAGCCATATTGCTTGGGGGACATTGTGCTGGTTGTGTTGTATAGGTGACTTCCAAGTCAGCCATATTGCATGGGGGACATTGTGCTGGTTGTCTTGTATAGGTGACTTCCAAGTCAGCCGTGTTGCATGGGGGACATTGTGCTGGTTGTATTTTATAGGTGACTTCCAAGTCAGCCATATTGCATGGGGGACATTGTGCTGGTGGCCATGTTGTAAAGGTGACTTCCAAGTCAGCCATATTGCATGGGGGACATTGTGCTGGTTGCCATGTTGTATAGGTGACTTCCAAGTCAGCCATATTGCATGGGGGACATTGTGCTGGTTGCCATGTTGTATAGGTGACTTACAAGTCAGCCATATTGCATGGGGGACATTGTGCTGGTTGCCATGTCCTATAGGTGACTTCCAAGTCAGCCATATTGCATGGGGGAAATTGTGCTGGTTGTCTTGTATAGGAGACTTTTAAGTCAGCCATATTGCTTGAGGGACATTGTGCTGGTTGCCATGTTCTATAGGTGACTTCCAAGTCAGCCATATTGCTTGGGGGACATTGTGCTGGTTGCCATGTTGTATAGGTGACTTCCAAGTCAGCCATATTGCTTGGGGGACATTGTGCTGGTTGCCATGTTGTATAGGTGACTTCCAAGTCAGCCATATTGCATGGGGGACATTGTTCTGGTGGCCATGTTCTATAGGTGACTTCCAAGTCAGCCATATTGCATGGGGGACATTGTGCTGGTTGTCTTGTATAGGTGACTTCCAAGTCAGCCATATTGCATGGGGGACATTGTGCTGGTTGTGTTGTATAGGTGACTTCCAAATCAGCCATATTGCATGGGGGACATTGTGCTGGTTGCCATGTTGTATAGGTGACTTCCAAGTCAGCCATATTGCATGGGGGACATTGTTCTGGTGGCCATGTTCTATAGGTGACTTCCAAGTCAGCCATATTGCATGGGGGACATTGTGCTGGTGACCATGTCCTATAGGTGACTTCCAAGTCAGCCATATTGCATGGGGGACATTGTGCTGGTTGTCTTGTATAGGTGACTTCCAAGTCAGCCATATTGCATGGGGGACATTGTGCTGGTTGCCATGTTGTATAGGTGACTTCCAAGTCAGCCATATTGCATGGGGGACATTGTGCTGGTGGCATGTTCTATAGGTGACTTCCAAGTCAGCCATATTGCATTTGGGACATTGTGCTGGTTGTCTTGTATAGGTGACTTCCAAGTCAGCCATATTGCATGGGGGACATTGTGCTGGTTGTGTTGTATAGGTGACTTCCAAATCAGCCATATTGCATGGGGGACATTGTGCTGGTTGTATTGTATAGGTGACTTCCAAGTCAGCCATATTGCATGGGGGACATTGTGCTGGTTGTCTTGTATAGGTGACTTCCAAGTCAGCCATATTGCTTGGGGGACATTGTGCTGGTTGTATTGTATAGGTGACTTCCAAGTCAGCCATATTGCATGGGGGACATTGTGCTGGTTGCCATGTTGTATAGGTGACTTCCAAGTCAGCCATATTGCATGGGGGACATTGTGCTGGTAGCCATGTTCTATAGATGACTTCCAAGTCAGCCATATTGCATTTGGGACATTGTGCTGGTTGTATTGTATAGGTGACTTCCAAGTCAGCCATATTGCATGGGGGACATTGTGCTTGTTGTATTGTATAGGTGACTTCCAAGTGAGCCATATTGCTTGGGGGACATTGTGCTGGTGGCCATGTTCTATAGGTGACTTCCAAGTCAGCCATATTGCATGGGGGACATTGTGCTGGTGGCCATGTTCTATAGGTGACTTCAAAAGTCAGCCATATTGCATGGGGGACATTGTGCTGGTTGCCATGTTGTATAGGTGACTTCCAAGTCAGCCATATTGCTTGGGGGACATTGTGCTGGTTGCCATGTTCTATAGGTGACTTCCAAGTGAGCCATATTGCTTGGGGGACATTGTGCTGGTTGCCATGTTGTATAGGTGACTTCCAAGTCAGCCATATTGCATGGGGGACATTGTGCTGGTGGGCATGTTCTATAGGTGACTTCCAAGTCAGCCACATTGCATGGGGGACATTGTGCTGGTTTCTTGTATAGGTGACTTCCAAGTCAGCCATATTGCATGGGGGACATTGTGCTGGTTGCCATGTTGTAAAGTGACTTCCAAGTCAGCCATATTGCATGGGGGACATTGTGCTGGTTGCCATGTTGTATAGGTGACTTCCAAGTCAGCCATATTGCATGGGGGACATTGTGCTGGATGCCATGTTGTATAGGTGACTTCCAAGTGAGCCATATTGCATGGGGGACATTGTGCTGGTTGTGTTGTATAGGTGACTTCCAAGTCAGCCATATTGCATGGGGGACATTGTGCTGGTTGTGTTGTATAGGTGACTTCCAAGTCAGCCATATTGCATGGGGGACATTGTGCTGGTTGTATTGTATACGTGACTTCCAAGTCAGCCATATTGCATGGGGGACATTGTGCTGGTTGTATTGTATAGGTGACTTCCAAGTGAGCCATATTGCTTGGGGGACATTGTGCTGGTGGCCATGTTCTATAGGTGACTTCCAAGTCAGCCATATTGCATGGGGGACATTGTGCTGGTTGCCATGTCCTATAGGTGACTTCCAAGTCAGCCATATTGCATGGGGGACATTGTGATGGTTGCCATGTTGTATAGGTGACTTCCAAGTGAGCCATATTGCTTGGGGGACATTGTGCTGGTTGTGTTGTATAGGTGACTTCCAATTCAGCCATATTGCATGGGGGACATTGTGCTGGTTGTCTTGTATAGGTGACTTCCAAGTCAGCCGTGTTGCATGGGGGACATTGTGCTGGTTGTATTTTATAGGTGACTTCCAAGTCAGCCATATTGCATGGGGGACATTGTGCTGGTGGCCATGTTGTAAAGGTGACTTCCAAGTCAGCCATATTGCATGGGGGACATTGTGCTGGTTGCCATGTTGTATAGGTGACTTCCAAGTCAGCCATATTGCATGGGGGACATTGTGCTGGTTGCCATGTTGTATAGGTGACTTACAAGTCAGCCATATTGCATGGGGGACATTGTGCTGGTTGCCATGTCCTATAGGTGACTTCCAAGTCAGCCATATTGCATGGGGGAAATTGTGCTGGTTGTCTTGTATAGGTGACTTTTAAGTCAGCCATATTGCTTGGGGGACATTGTGCTGGTTGCCATGTTCTATAGGTGACTTCCAAGTCAGCCATATTGCTTGGGGGACATTGTGCTGGTTGCCATGTTGTATAGGTGACTTCCAAGTCAGCCATATTGCTTGGGGGACATTGTGCTGGTTGCCATGTTGTATAGGTGACTTCCAAGTCAGCCATATTGCATGGGGGACATTGTGCTGGTGGCCATGTTCTATAGGTGACTTCCAAGTCAGCCATATTGCATGGGGGACATTGTGCTGGTTGTCTTGTATAGGTGACTTCCAAGTCAGCCATATTGCATGGGGGACATTGTGCTGGTTGTGTTGTATAGGTGACTTCCAAATCAGCCATATTGCATGGGGGACATTGTGCTGGTTGTATTGTATAGGTGACATCCAAGTCAGCCATATTGCATGGGGGACATTGTGCTGGTTGTATTGTATAGGTGACTTCCAAGTCAGCCATATTGCATGGGGGACATTGTGCTGGTGGCCATGTCCTATAGGTGACTTCCAAGTCAGCCATATTGCATGGGGGACATTGTGCTGGTTGTCTTGTACTAGGTGACTTCCAAGTCAGCCATATTGCATGGGGGACATTGTGCTGGTTGCCATGTTGTATAGGTGACTTCCAAGTCAGCCATATTGCATGGGGGACATTGTGCTGGTGGCATGTTCTATAGGTGACTTCCAAGTCAGCCATATTTCATTTGGGACATTGTGCTGGTTGTCTTGTATAGGTGACTTCCAAGTCAGCCATATTGCATGGGGGACATTGTGCTGGTTGTGTTGTATAGGTGACTTCCAAATCAGCCATATTGCATGGGGGACATTGTGCTGGTTGTATTGTATAGGTGACTTCCAAGTCAGCCATATTGCATGGCGGACATTGTGCTGGTTGTCTTGTATAGGTGACTTCCAAGTCAGCCATATTGCTTGGGGGACATTGTGCTGGTTGTATTGTATAGGTGACTTCCAAGTCAGCCATATTGCATGGGGGACATTGTGCTGGTTGCCATGTTGTATAGGTGACTTCCAAGTCAGCCATATTGCATGGGGGACATTGTGCTGGTGGCCATGTTCTATAGATGACTTCCAAGTCAGCCATATTGCATTTGGGACATTGTGCTGGTTGTATTGTATAGGTGACTTCCAAGTCAGCCATATTGCATGGGGGACATTGTGCTGGTTGTATTGTATAGGTGACTTCCAAGTGAGCCATATTGCTTGGGGGACATTGTGCTGGTGGCCATGTTCTATAGGTGACTTCCAAGTCAGCCATATTGCATGGCGGACATTGTGCTGGTTGCCATGTCCTATAGGTGACTTCCAAGTCAGCCATATTGCATGGGGGACATTGTGCTGGTTGTCTTGTATAGGTGACTTCCAAGTCAGCCATATTGCTTGAGGGACATTGTGCTGGTTTGCCATGTTCTATAGGTGACTTCCAAGTCAGCCATATTGCTTGGGGGACATTGTGCTGGTGGCCATGTTCTATAGGTGACTTCCAAGTCAGCCATATTGCTTGGGGGACATTGTGCTAGTTGTATTGTATAGGTGACTTCCAAGTCAGCCATATTGCATGGGGGACATTGTGCTGGTTGTATTGTATAGGTGACTTCCAAGTCAGCCATATTGCATGGGGGACATTGTGCTGGTGGCCATGTCCTATAGGTGACTTCCAAGTCAGCGATATTGCATGGGGGACATTGTGCTGGTTGTCTTGTATAGGTGACTTCCAAGTCAGCCATATTGCTTCGGGGACATTGTGCTGGTTGTATTGTATAGGTGACTTCCAAGTCAGCCATATTGCATGGAGGACATTGTGCTGGTTGCCATGTTGTATAGGTGACTTCCAAGTCAGCCATATTGCATGGGGGACATTGTGCTGGTGGCCATGTTCTATAGGTGACTTCCAAGTCAGCCATATTGCATTTGGGACATTGTGCTGGTTGTTTTGTATAGGTGACTTCCAAGTCAGCCATATTGCATGGGGGACATTGTGCTGGTTGCCATGTTGTATAGGTGACTTCCAAGTCAGCCATATTGCATGGGGGACATTGTGCTGGTTGCCATGTTGTATAGGTGACTTACAAGTCAGCCATATTGCATGGGGGACATTGTGCTGGTTGCCATGTCCTATAGGTGACTTCCAAGTCAGCCATATTGCATGGGGGAAATTGTGCTGGTTGTCTTGTATAGGTGACTTTTAAGTCAGCCATATTGCTTGGGGGACATTGTGCTGGTTGCCATGTTCTATAGGTGACTTCCAAGTCAGCCATATTGCTTGGGGGACATTGTGCTGGTTGCCATGTTGTATAGGTGACTTCCAAGTCAGCCATATTGCTTGGGGGACATTGTGCTGGTTGCCATGTTGTATAGGTGACTTCCAAGTCAGCCATATTGCATGGGGGACATTGTGCTGGTGGCCATGTTCTATAGGTGACTTCCAAGTCAGCCATATTGCATGGGGGACATTGTGCTGGTTGTCTTGTATAGGTGACTTCCAAGTCAGCCATATTGCATGGGGGACATTGTGCTGGTTGTGTTGTATAGGTGACTTCCAAATCAGCCATATTGCATGGGGGACATTGTGCTGGTTGTATTGTATAGGTCACTTCCAAGTCAGCCATATTGCATGGGGGACATTGTGCTGGTTGTATTGTATAGGTGACTTCCAAGTCAGCCATATTGCATGGGGGACATTGTGCTGGTGGCCATGTCCTATAGGTGACTTCCAAGTCAGCCATATTGCATGGGGGACATTGTGCTGGTTGTCTTGTATAGGTGACTTCCAAGTCAGCCATATTGCATGGGGGACATTGTGCTGGTTGCCATGTTGTATAGGTGACTTCCAAGTCAGCCATATTGCATGGGGGACATTGTGCTGGTGGCATGTTCTATAGGTGACTTCCAAGTCAGCCATATTGCATTTGGGACATTGTGCTGGTTGTCTTGTATAGGTGACTTCCAAGTCAGCCATATTGCATGGGGGACATTGTGCTGGTTGTGTTGTATAGGTGACTTCCAAATCAGCCATATTGCATGGGGGACATTGTGCTGGTTGTATTGTATAGGTGACTTCCAAGTCAGCCATATTGCATGGGGGACATTGTGCTGGTTGTCTTGTATAGGTGACTTCCAAGTCAGCCATATTGCTTGGGGGACATTGTGCTGGTTGTATTGTATAGGTGACTTCCAAGTCAGCCATATTGCATGGGGGACATTGTGCTGGTTGCCATGTTGTATAGGTGACTTCCAAGTCAGCCATATTGCATGGGGGACATTGTGCTGGTGGCCATGTTCTATAGATGACTTCCAAGTCAGCCATATTGCATTTGGGACATTGTGCTGGTTGTATTGTATAGGTGACTTCCAAGTCAGCCATATTGCATGGGGGACATTGTGCTGGTTGTATTGTATAGGTGACTTCCAAGTGAGCCATATTGCTTGGGGGACATTGTGCTGGTGGCCATGTTCTATAGGTGACTTCCAAGTCAGCCATATTGCATGGCGGACATTGTGCTGGTTGCCATGTCCTATAGGTGACTTCCAAGTCAGCCATATTGCATGGGGGACATTGTGCTGGTTGTCTTGTATAGGTGACTTCCAAGTCAGCCATATTGCTTGAGGGACATTGTGCTGGTTGCCATGTTCTATAGGTGACTTCCAAGTCAGCCATATTGCTTGGGGGACATTGTGCTGGTGGCCATGTTCTATAGGTGACTTCCAAGTCAGCCATATTGCTTGGGGGACATTGTGCTAGTTGTATTGTATAGGTGACTTCCAAGTCAGCCATATTGCATGGGGGACATTGTGCTGGTTGTATTGTATAGGTGACTTCCAAGTCAGCCATATTGCATGGGGGACATTGTGCTGGTGGCCATGTCCTATAGGTGACTTCCAAGTCAGCGATATTGCATGGGGGACATTGTGCTGGTTGTCTTGTATAGGTGACTTCCAAGTCAGCCATATTGCTTCGGGGACATTGTGCTGGTTGTATTGTATAGGTGACTTCCAAGTCAGCCATATTGCATGGAGGACATTGTGCTGGTTGCCATGTTGTATAGGTGACTTCCAAGTCAGCCATATTGCATGGGGGACATTGTGCTGGTGGCCATGTTCTATAGGTGACTTCCAAGTCAGCCATATTGCATTTGGGACATTGTGCTGGTTGTTTTGTATAGGTGACTTCCAAGTCAGCCATATTGCATGGGGGACATTGTGCTGGTTGTGTTGTATAGGTGACTTCCAAATCAGCCATATTGCATGGGGGACATTGTGCTGGTTGTATTGTATAGGTGACTTCCAAGTCAGCCATATTGCATGGGGGACATTGTGCTGGTTGTCTTGTATAGGTGACTTCCAAGTCAGCCATATTGCTTGGGGAACATTGTGCTGGTTGTATTGTATAGGTGACTTCCAAGTCAGCCATATTGCTTGGGGGACATTGTGCTGGTTGCCATGTTGTATAGGTGACTTCCAAGTCAGCCATATTGCATGGGGGACATTGTGCTGGTTGTATTGTATAGGTGACTTCCAAGTCAGCCATATTGCATGGGGGACATTGTGCTGGTTGTATTGTATAGGTGACTTCCAAGTGAGCCATATTGCTTGGGGGACATTGTGCTGGTTGCCATGTCCTATAGGTGACTTCCAAGTCAGCCATATTGCATAGGGGACATTGTGCTGGTTGCCATGTCCTATAGGTGACTTCCAAGTCAGCCATATTGCATGGGGGACATTGTGCTGGTTGTCTTGTATAGGTGACTTCCAAGTCAGCCATATTGCTTGGGGGACATTGTGCTGGTGGCCATGTTCTATAGGTGACTTCCAAGTCAGCCATATTGCTTGGGGGACATTGTGCTGGTTGCCATGTTGTATAGGTGACTTCCAAGTCAGCCATATTGCATGGGGGACATTGTGCTGGTGGACATGTTCTATAGGTGACTTCCAAGTCAGCCATATTGCATGGGGGACATTGTGTTGGTTGCCATGTTGTATAGGTGACTTCCAAGTCAGCCATATTGCATGTGGGACATTGTGCTGGTTGTATTGTATAGGTGACTTCCAAGTCAGCCATATTGCATGGGGGACATTGTGCTGGTTGCCATGTCCTATAGGTGACTTCCAAGTTAGCCATATTGCATGGGGGAAATTGTGCTGGTTGTCTTGTATAGGTGACTTCCAAGTCAGCCATATTGCTTGGGGGACATTGTGCTGGTGGCTATGTTCTATAGGTGACTTCCAAGTCAGCCATATTGCATGGGGGACATTGTGCTGGTTGTCTTGTATAGGTGACTTCCAAGTCAGCCATATTGCATGGGGGACATTGTGCTGGTGGCCATGTTCTATAGGTGACTTCCAAGTCAGCCATATTGCTTGGGGGACATTGTGCTGGTTGTATTGTAGAGGTGACTTCCAAGTCAGCCATATTGCATGGGGGACATTGTGCTGGTTGCCATGTTGTATAGGTGACTTCCAAGTGAGCCATATTGCTTGGGGGACATTGTGCTGGTTGTGTTGTATAGGTGACTTCCAAGTCAGCCATATTGCATGGGGGACATTGTGCTGGTTGTCTTGTATAGGTGACTTCCAAGTCAGCCGTGTTGCATGGGGGACATTGTGCTGGTTGTCTTGTATAGGTGACTTCCAAGTCAGCCATATTGCTTGGGGGACATTGTGCTGGTTGCCATGTTCTGTAGGTGACTTTCAAGTCAGCCATATTGCTTGGGGGACATTGTGCTGGTGGCCATGTTCTATAGGTGACTTCCAAGTCAGCCATATTGCTTGGGTGACATTGTGCTGGTTGCCATGTTGTATAGGTGACTTCCAAGTCAGCCATATTGCATGGGGGACATTGTGCTGGTGGCCATGTTCTATAGGTGACTTCCAAGTCAGCCATATTGCATTTGGCACATTGTGCTGGTTGTCTTGTATAGGTGACTTCCAAGTCAGCCATATTGCTTGGGGGACATTGTGCTGGTTGCCATGTCCTATAGGTGACTTCCAAGTCAGCCATATTGCATGGGGGACATTGTGCTGGTTGTCTTGTATAGGTGACTTCCAAGTCAGCCATATTGCATGGGGGACATTGTGCTGGTGGCCATGTTGTATAGGTGACTTCCAAGTCAGCCATATTGCATGGGGGACATTGTGCTGGTTGCCATGTTGTATAGGTGACTTCCAAGTCAGCCATATTGCATGGGGGACATTGTGCTGGTTGCCATGTTGTATAGGTGACTTCCAAGTCAGCCATATTGCATGGGGGACATTGTGCTGGTTGCCATGTTGTATAGGTGACTTCCAAGTCAGCCATATTGCTTGGGGGACATTGTGCTGGTTGCCATGTTGTATAGGTGACTTCCAAGTCAGCCATATTGCCTGGGGGACAATGTGCTGGTTGCCATGTTGTATAGGTGACTTCCAAGTCAGCCATATTGCATGGGGGACATTGTGCTGGTTGCCATGTTGTATAGGTGACTTCCAAGTGAGCCATATTGCTTGGGGGACATTGTGCTGGTTGTGTTGTATAGGTGACTTCCAAGTCAGCCATATTGCATGGGGGACATTGTGCTGGTTGTCTTGTATAGGTGACTTCCAAGTCAGCCGTGTTGCATGGGGGACATTGTGCTGGTGGCCATGTTCTATAGGTGACTTCCAAGTCAGCCATATTGCATGGGGGACATTGTGCTTGTTGCCATGTTGTATAGGTGACTTCCAAGTGAGCCATATTGCTTGGGGGACATTGTGCTGGTTGCCATGTTGTATAGGTGACTTCCAAGTCAGCCATATTGCATGGGGGAAATTGTGCTGGTTGTCTTGTATAGGTGACTTCCAAGTCAGCCATATTGCTTGGGGGACATTGTGCTGGTTGCCATGTTCTATAGGTGACTTCCAAGTCAGCCATATTGCATGGGGGACATTGTGCTGGTGGCCATGTTCTATAGGTGACTTCCAAGTCAGCCATATTGCATGGGGGACATTGTGCTGGTGGCCATGTTCTATAGGTGACTTCCAAGTCAGCCATATTGCTAGGGGAACATTGTGCTGGTTGTATTGTAGAGGTGACTTCCAAGTCAGCCATATTGCATGGGGGACATTGTGCTGGTTGCCATGTTGTATAGGTGACTTCCAAGTGAGCCATATTGCTTGGGGGACATTGTGCTGGTTGTGTTGTATAGGTGACTTCCAAGTCAGCCATATTGCATGGGGGACATTGTGCTGGTTGTCTTGTATAGGTGACTTCCAAGTCTGCCGTGTTGCATGGGGGACATTGTGCTGGTTGTCTTGTATAGGTGACTTCCAAGTCAGCCATATTGCTTGGGGGACATTGTGCTGGTTGCCATGTTCTGTAGGTGACTTCCAAGTCAGCCATATTGCTTGGGGGACATTGTGCTGGTGGCCATGTTCTATAGGTGACTTCCAAGTCAGCCATATTGCTTGGGTGACATTGTGCTGGTTGCCATGTTGTATAGGTGACTTCCAAGTCCGCCATATTGCATGGGTGACATTGTGCTGGTGGCCATGTTCTATAGTTGAGTTCCAAGTCAGCCATATTGCATTTGACACATTGTGCTGGTTGTCTTGTATAGGTGACTTCCAAGTCAGCCATATTGCTTGGGGGACATTGTGCTGGTTGCCATGTCATATAGGTGACTTCCAAGTCAGCCATATTGCATGGGGGACATTGTGCTGGTTGTCTTGTATAGGTGACTTCCAAGTCAGCCATATTGCATGGGGGACATTGTGCTGGTGGCCATGTTGTATAGGTGACTTCCAAGTCAGCCATATTGCATGGGGGACATTGTGCTGGTTGCCATGTTGTATAGGTGACTTCCAAGTCAGCCATATTGCATGGGGGACATTGTGCTGGTTGCCATGTTGTATAGGTGACTTCCAAGTCAGCCATATTGCATGGGGGACATTGTGCTGGTTGCCATGTTGTATAGGTGACTTCCAAGTCAGCCATATTGCTTGGGGGACATTGTGCTGGTTGCCATGTTGTATAGGTGACTTCCAAGTCAGCCATATTGCCTGGGGGACATTGTGCTGGTTGCCATGTTGTATAGGTGACTTCCAAGTCAGCCATATTGCATGGGGGACATTGTGCTGGTTGCCATGTTGTATAGGTGACTTCCAAGTGAGCCATATTGCTTGGGGGACATTGTGCTGGTTGTGTTGTATAGGTGACTTCCAAGTCAGCCATATTGCATGGGGGACATTGTGCTGGTTGTCTTGTATAGGTGACTTCCAAGTCAGCCGTGTTGCATGGGCGACATTGTGCTGGTGGCCATGTTCTATAGGTGACTTCAAAGTCAGCCATATTGCATGGGGGACATTGTGCTTGTTGCCATGTTGTATAGGTGACTTCCAAGTGAGCCATATTGCTTGGGGGACATTGTGCTGGTTGCCATGTTGTATAGGTGACTTCCAAGTCAGCCATATTGCATGAGGGACATTGTGCTGGTGGCCATGTTCTAGAGGTGACTTCCAAGTCAGCCATATTGCATGGGGATATTGTGCTGGTTGTCTTGTATAGGTGACTTCCAAGTCAGCCATATTGCATGGGGGACATTGTGCTGGTTGCCATGTTGTATAGGTGACTTCCAAGTCAGCCATATTGCATGGGGGACATTGTGCTGGTTGCCATGTTGTATAGGTGACTTCCAAGTCAGCCATATTGCATGGGGGACATTGTGCTGGTTGTGTTGTATAGGTGACTTCCAAGTCAGCCATATTGCATGGGGGACATTGTGCTGGTTGTATTGTATAGGTGACTTCCAAGTCAGCCATATTGCATGGGGGACATTGTGCTGGTTGTATTGTATAGGTGACTTCCAAGTGAGCCATATTGCTTGGGGGACATTGTGCTGGTGGCCATGTTGTATAGGTGACTTCCAAGTCAGCCATATTGCTTGGGGGACATTGTGCTGGTTGCCATGTTCTATAGGTGACTTCCAAGTCAGCCATATTGCATGGTGGACATTGTGCTGGTTGTGTTGTATAGGGGACTTCCAAGTCAGCCATATTGCATGGGGGACATTGTGCTGGTTGTGTTGTATAGGTGACTTCCAAGTCAGCCATATTGCATGGGGGACATTGTGCTGGTTGTATTGCATAGGCGACTTCCAAGTCAGCCATATTGCATGGGGGACATTGTGCTGGTTGCCATGTTGTATAGGTGACTTCCAAGTCAGCCATATTGCATGGGGGACATTGTGCTGGTGGCATGTTCTATAGGTGACTTCCAAGTCAGCCATATTGCATTTGGGACATTGTGCTGGTTGTCTTGTATAGGTGACTTCCAAGTCAGCCATATTGCATGGGGGACATTGTGCTGGTTGTGTTGTATAGGTGACTTCCAAATCAGCCATATTGCATGGGGGACATTGTGCTGGTTGTATTGTATAGGTGACTTCCAAGTCAGCCATATTGCATGGGGGACATTGTGCTGGTTGTCTTGTATAGGTGACTTCCAAGTCAGCCATATTGCTTGGGGGACATTGTGCTGGTTGTATTGTATAGGTGACTTCCAAGTCAGCCATATTGCATGGGGGACATTGTGCTGGTTGCCATGTTGTATAGGTGACTTCCAAGTCAGCCATATTGCATGGGGGACATTGTGCTGGTGGCCATGTTCTATAGATGACTTCCAAGTCAGCCATATTGCATTTGGGACATTGTGCTGGTTGTATTGTATAGGTGACTTCCAAGTCAGCCATATTGCATGGGGGACATTGTGCTGGTTGTATTGTATAGGTGACTTCCAAGTGAGCCATATTGCTTGGGGGACATTGTGCTGGTGGCCATGTTCTATAGGTGACTTCCAAGTCAGCCATATTGCATGGCGGACATTGTGCTGGTTGCCATGTCCTATAGGTGACTTCCAAGTCAGCCATATTGCATGGGGGACATTGTGCTGGTTGTCTTGTATAGGTGACTTCCAAGTCAGCCATATTGCTTGAGGGACATTGTGCTGGTTGCCATGTTCTATAGGTGACTTCCAAGTCAGCCATATTGCTTGGGGGACATTGTGCTGGTGGCCATGTTCTATAGGTGACTTCCAAGTCAGCCATATTGCTTGGGGGACATTGTGCTAGTTGTATTGTATAGGTGACTTCCAAGTCAGCCATATTGCATGGGGGACATTGTGCTGGTTGTATTGTATAGGTGACTTCCAAGTCAGCCATATTGCATGGGGGACATTGTGCTGGTGGCCATGTCCTATAGGTGACTTCCAAGTCAGCGATATTGCATGGGGGACATTGTGCTGGTTGTCTTGTATAGGTGACTTCCAAGTCAGCCATATTGCTTCGGGGACATTGTGCTGGTTGTATTGTATAGGTGACTTCCAAGTCAGCCATATTGCATGGAGGACATTGTGCTGGTTGCCATGTTGTATAGGTGACTTCCAAGTCAGCCATATTGCATGGGGGACATTGTGCTGGTGGCCATGTTCTATAGGTGACTTCCAAGTCAGCCATATTGCATTTGGGACATTGTGCTGGTTGTTTTGTATAGGTGACTTCCAAGTCAGCCATATTGCATGGGGGACATTGTGCTGGTTGTGTTGTATAGGTGACTTCCAAATCAGCCATATTGCATGGGGGACATTGTGCTGGTTGTATTGTATAGGTGACTTCCAAGTCAGCCATATTGCATGGGGGACATTGTGCTGGTTGTCTTGTATAGGTGACTTCCAAGTCAGCCATATTGCTTGGGGAACATTGTGCTGGTTGTATTGTATAGGTGACTTCCAAGTCAGCCATATTGCTTGGGGGACATTGTGCTGGTTGCCATGTTGTATAGGTGACTTCCAAGTCAGCCATATTGCATGGGGGACATTGTGCTGGTTGTATTGTATAGGTGACTTCCAAGTCAGCCATATTGCATGGGGGACATTGTGCTGGTTGTATTGTATAGGTGACTTCCAAGTGAGCCATATTGCTTGGGGGACATTGTGCTGGTTGCCATGTCCTATAGGTGACTTCCAAGTCAGCCATATTGCATAGGGGACATTGTGCTGGTTGCCATGTCCTATAGGTGACTTCCAAGTCAGCCATATTGCATGGGGGACATTGTGCTGGTTGTCTTGTATAGGTGACTTCCAAGTCAGCCATATTGCTTGGGGGACATTGTGCTGGTGGCCATGTTCTATAGGTGACTTCCAAGTCAGCCATATTGCTTGGGGGACATTGTGCTGGTTGCCATGTTGTATAGGTGACTTCCAAGTCAGCCATATTGCATGGGGGACATTGTGCTGGTGGACATGTTCTATAGGTGACTTCCAAGTCAGCCATATTGCATGGGGGACATTGTGTTGGTTGCCATGTTGTATAGGTGACTTCCAAGTCAGCCATATTGCATGTGGGACATTGTGCTGGTTGTATTGTATAGGTGACTTCCAAGTCAGCCATATTGCATGGGGGACATTGTGCTGGTTGCCATGTCCTATAGGTGACTTCCAAGTTAGCCATATTGCATGGGGGAAATTGTGCTGGTTGTCTTGTATAGGTGACTTCCAAGTCAGCCATATTGCTTGGGGGACATTGTGCTGGTGGCTATGTTCTATAGGTGACTTCCAAGTCAGCCATATTGCATGGGGGACATTGTGCTGGTTGTCTTGTATAGGTGACTTCCAAGTCAGCCATATTGCATGGGGGACATTGTGCTGGTGGCCATGTTCTATAGGTGACTTCCAAGTCAGCCATATTGCTTGGGGGACATTGTGCTGGTTGTATTGTAGAGGTGACTTCCAAGTCAGCCATATTGCATGGGGGACATTGTGCTGGTTGCCATGTTGTATAGGTGACTTCCAAGTGAGCCATATTGCTTGGGGGACATTGTGCTGGTTGTGTTGTATAGGTGACTTCCAAGTCAGCCATATTGCATGGGGGACATTGTGCTGGTTGTCTTGTATAGGTGACTTCCAAGTCAGCCGTGTTGCATGGGGGACATTGTGCTGGTTGTCTTGTATAGGTGACTTCCAAGTCAGCCATATTGCTTGGGGGACATTGTGCTGGTTGCCATGTTCTGTAGGTGACTTTCAAGTCAGCCATATTGCTTGGGGGACATTGTGCTGGTGGCCATGTTCTATAGGTGACTTCCAAGTCAGCCATATTGCTTGGGTGACATTGTGCTGGTTGCCATGTTGTATAGGTGACTTCCAAGTCAGCCATATTGCATGGGGGACATTGTGCTGGTGGCCATGTTCTATAGGTGACTTCCAAGTCAGCCATATTGCATTTGGCACATTGTGCTGGTTGTCTTGTATAGGTGACTTCCAAGTCAGCCATATTGCTTGGGGGACATTGTGCTGGTTGCCATGTCCTATAGGTGACTTCCAAGTCAGCCATATTGCATGGGGGACATTGTGCTGGTTGTCTTGTATAGGTGACTTCCAAGTCAGCCATATTGCATGGGGGACATTGTGCTGGTGGCCATGTTGTATAGGTGACTTCCAAGTCAGCCATATTGCATGGGGGACATTGTGCTGGTTGCCATGTTGTATAGGTGACTTCCAAGTCAGCCATATTGCATGGGGGACATTGTGCTGGTTGCCATGTTGTATAGGTGACTTCCAAGTCAGCCATATTGCATGGGGGACATTGTGCTGGTTGCCATGTTGTATAGGTGACTTCCAAGTCAGCCATATTGCTTGGGGGACATTGTGCTGGTTGCCATGTTGTATAGGTGACTTCCAAGTCAGCCATATTGCCTGGGGGACAATGTGCTGGTTGCCATGTTGTATAGGTGACTTCCAAGTCAGCCATATTGCATGGGGGACATTGTGCTGGTTGCCATGTTGTATAGGTGACTTCCAAGTGAGCCATATTGCTTGGGGGACATTGTGCTGGTTGTGTTGTATAGGTGACTTCCAAGTCAGCCATATTGCATGGGGGACATTGTGCTGGTTGTCTTGTATAGGTGACTTCCAAGTCAGCCGTGTTGCATGGGGGACATTGTGCTGGTGGCCATGTTCTATAGGTGACTTCCAAGTCAGCCATATTGCATGGGGGACATTGTGCTTGTTGCCATGTTGTATAGGTGACTTCCAAGTGAGCCATATTGCTTGGGGGACATTGTGCTGGTTGCCATGTTGTATAGGTGACTTCCAAGTCAGCCATATTGCATGGGGGAAATTGTGCTGGTTGTCTTGTATAGGTGACTTCCAAGTCAGCCATATTGCTTGGGGGACATTGTGCTGGTTGCCATGTTCTATAGGTGACTTCCAAGTCAGCCATATTGCATGGGGGACATTGTGCTGGTGGCCATGTTCTATAGGTGACTTCCAAGTCAGCCATATTGCATGGGGGACATTGTGCTGGTGGCCATGTTCTATAGGTGACTTCCAAGTCAGCCATATTGCTAGGGGAACATTGTGCTGGTTGTATTGTAGAGGTGACTTCCAAGTCAGCCATATTGCATGGGGGACATTGTGCTGGTTGCCATGTTGTATAGGTGACTTCCAAGTGAGCCATATTGCTTGGGGGACATTGTGCTGGTTGTGTTGTATAGGTGACTTCCAAGTCAGCCATATTGCATGGGGGACATTGTGCTGGTTGTCTTGTATAGGTGACTTCCAAGTCTGCCGTGTTGCATGGGGGACATTGTGCTGGTTGTCTTGTATAGGTGACTTCCAAGTCAGCCATATTGCTTGGGGGACATTGTGCTGGTTGCCATGTTCTGTAGGTGACTTCCAAGTCAGCCATATTGCTTGGGGGACATTGTGCTGGTGGCCATGTTCTATAGGTGACTTCCAAGTCAGCCATATTGCTTGGGTGACATTGTGCTGGTTGCCATGTTGTATAGGTGACTTCCAAGTCCGCCATATTGCATGGGTGACATTGTGCTGGTGGCCATGTTCTATAGTTGAGTTCCAAGTCAGCCATATTGCATTTGACACATTGTGCTGGTTGTCTTGTATAGGTGACTTCCAAGTCAGCCATATTGCTTGGGGGACATTGTGCTGGTTGCCATGTCATATAGGTGACTTCCAAGTCAGCCATATTGCATGGGGGACATTGTGCTGGTTGTCTTGTATAGGTGACTTCCAAGTCAGCCATATTGCATGGGGGACATTGTGCTGGTGGCCATGTTGTATAGGTGACTTCCAAGTCAGCCATATTGCATGGGGGACATTGTGCTGGTTGCCATGTTGTATAGGTGACTTCCAAGTCAGCCATATTGCATGGGGGACATTGTGCTGGTTGCCATGTTGTATAGGTGACTTCCAAGTCAGCCATATTGCATGGGGGACATTGTGCTGGTTGCCATGTTGTATAGGTGACTTCCAAGTCAGCCATATTGCTTGGGGGACATTGTGCTGGTTGCCATGTTGTATAGGTGACTTCCAAGTCAGCCATATTGCCTGGGGGACATTGTGCTGGTTGCCATGTTGTATAGGTGACTTCCAAGTCAGCCATATTGCATGGGGGACATTGTGCTGGTTGCCATGTTGTATAGGTGACTTCCAAGTGAGCCATATTGCTTGGGGGACATTGTGCTGGTTGTGTTGTATAGGTGACTTCCAAGTCAGCCATATTGCATGGGGGACATTGTGCTGGTTGTCTTGTATAGGTGACTTCCAAGTCAGCCGTGTTGCATGGGCGACATTGTGCTGGTGGCCATGTTCTATAGGTGACTTCAAAGTCAGCCATATTGCATGGGGGACATTGTGCTTGTTGCCATGTTGTATAGGTGACTTCCAAGTGAGCCATATTGCTTGGGGGACATTGTGCTGGTTGCCATGTTGTATAGGTGACTTCCAAGTCAGCCATATTGCATGAGGGACATTGTGCTGGTGGCCATGTTCTAGAGGTGACTTCCAAGTCAGCCATATTGCATGGGGATATTGTGCTGGTTGTCTTGTATAGGTGACTTCCAAGTCAGCCATATTGCATGGGGGACATTGTGCTGGTTGCCATGTTGTATAGGTGACTTCCAAGTCAGCCATATTGCATGGGGGACATTGTGCTGGTTGCCATGTTGTATAGGTGACTTCCAAGTCAGCCATATTGCATGGGGGACATTGTGCTGGTTGTGTTGTATAGGTGACTTCCAAGTCAGCCATATTGCATGGGGGACATTGTGCTGGTTGTATTGTATAGGTGACTTCCAAGTCAGCCATATTGCATGGGGGACATTGTGCTGGTTGTATTGTATAGGTGACTTCCAAGTGAGCCATATTGCTTGGGGGACATTGTGCTGGTGGCCATGTTGTATAGGTGACTTCCAAGTCAGCCATATTGCTTGGGGGACATTGTGCTGGTTGCCATGTTCTATAGGTGACTTCCAAGTCAGCCATATTGCATGGTGGACATTGTGCTGGTTGTGTTGTATAGGGGACTTCCAAGTCAGCCATATTGCATGGGGGACATTGTGCTGGTTGTGTTGTATAGGTGACTTCCAAGTCAGCCATATTGCATGGGGGACATTGTGCTGGTTGTATTGCATAGGCGACTTCCAAGTCAGCCATATTGCATGGGGGACATTGTGCTGGTTGCCATGTTGTATAGGTGACTTAAAAGTCAGCCATATTGCATGGGGGACATTGTGCTGGTGGCCATGTTCTATAGGTGACTTCCAAGTCAGCCATATTGCATTTGGGACATTGTGCTGGTTGTCTTGTATAGGTGACTTCCAAGTCAGCCATATTGCATGGGGGACATTGTGCTGGTTGTGTTGTACAGGTGACTTCCAAATCAGCCATATTGCATGGGGGACATTGTGCTGGTTGTATTGTATAGGTGACTTCCAAGTCAACCATATTGCATGGGGGACATTGTGCTGGTTGTATTGTATAGGTGACTTCCAAGTCAGCCATATTGCATGGGGGACATTGTGCTGGTGGCCATGTCCTATAGGTGACTTCCAAGTCAGCCATATTGCATGGGGGACATTGTGCTGGTTGTCTTGTATAGGTGACTTCCAAGTCAGCCATATTGCTTGGGGGACATTGTGCTGGTTGTATTGTATAGGTGACTTCCAAGTCAGCCATATTGCATGGGGGACATTGTGCTGGTTGCCATGTTGTATAGGTGACTTCCAAGTCAGCCATATTGCATGGGGGACATTGTGCTGGTGGCCATGTTCTATAGGTGACTTCCAAGTCAGCCATATTGCATTTGGGACATTGTGCTGGTTGCCATGTTGTATAGGTGACTTCCAAGTCAGCCATATTGCTTGGGGGACATTGTGCTGGTTGCCATGTTGTATAGGTGACTTCCAAGTCAGCCATATTGCCTGGGGGACATTGTGCTGGTTGCCATGTTGTATAGGTGACTTCCAAGTCAGCCATATTGCTTGGGGGACATTGTGCTGGTTGTGTTGTATAGGTGACTTCCAAGTCAGCCATATTGCATGGGGGACATTGTGCTGGTTGTCTTGTATAGGTGACTTCCAAGTCAGCCGTGTTGCATGGGGGACATTGTGCTGGTGGCCATGTTCTATAGGTGACTTCCAAGTCAGCCATATTGCATGGGGGACATTGTGCTTGTTGCCATGTTGTATAGGTGACTTCCAAGTGAGCCATATTGCTTGGGGGACATTGTGCTGGTTGCCATGTTGTATAGGTGACTTCCAAGTCAGCCATATTGCATGGGGGACATTGTGCTGGTGGCCATGTTCTATAGGTGACTTCCAAGTCAGCCATATTGCATGGGGACATTGTGCTGGTTGTCTTGTATAGGTGACTTCCAAGTCAGCCATATTGCATGGGGGACATTGTGCTGGTTGCCATGTTGTATAGGTGACTTCCAAGTCAGCCATATTGCATGGGGGACATTGTGCTGGTTGCCATGTTGTATAGGTGACTTCCAAGTCAGCCATATTGCATGGGGGACATTGTGCTGGTTGTGTTGTATAGGTGACTTCCAAGTCAGCCATATTGCATGGGGGACATTGTGCTGGTTGTATTGTATAGGTGACTTCCAAGTCAGCCATATTGCATGGGGGACATTGTGCTGGTTGTATTGTATAGGTGACTTCCAAGTCAGCCATATTGCATGGGGGACATTGTGCTGGTTGTATTGTATAGGTGACTTCCAAGTCAGCCATATTGCATGGGGGACATTGTGCTGGTTGTGTTGTATAGGTGACTTCCAAGTCAGCCATATTGCATGGGGGACATTGTGCTGGTTGTGTTGTATAGGTGACTTCCAAGTCAGCCATATTGCATGGGGGACATTGTGCTGGTTGTATTGCATAGGTGACTTCCAAGTCAGCCATATTGCATGGGGGACATTGTGCTGGTTGCCATGTTGTATAGGTGACTTAAAAGTCAGCCATATTGCATGGGGGACATTGTGCTGGTGGCCATGTTCTATAGGTGACTTCCAAGTCAGCCATATTGCATTTGGGACATTGTGCTGGTTGTCTTGTATAGGTGACTTCCAAGTCAGCCATATTGCATGGGGGACATTGTGCTGGTTGTGTTGTATAGGTGACTTCCAAATCAGCCATATTGCATGGGGGACATTGTGCTGGTTGTATTGTATAGGTGACTTCCAAGTCAGCCATATTGCATGGGGGACATTGTGCTGGTTGTATTGTATAGGTGACTTCCAAGTCAGCCATATTGCATGGGGGACATTGTGCTGGTGGCCATGTCCTATAGGTGACTTCCAAGTCAGCCATATTGCATGGGGGACATTGTGCTGGTTGTCTTGTATAGGTGACTTCCAAGTCTGCCATATTGCTTGGGGGACATTGTGCTGGTTGTATTGTATAGGTGACTTCCAAGTCAGCCATATTGCATGGGGGACATTGTGCTGGTTGCCATGTTGTATAGGTGACGTCCAAGTCAGCCATATTGCATGGGGGACATTGTGCTGGTGGCCATGTTCTATAGGTGACTTCCAAGTCAGCCATATTGCATTTGGGACATTGTGTTGGTTGTATTGTATAGGTGACTTCCAAGTCAGCCATATTACATGGGGGACATTGTGCTAGTTGTATTGTATAGGTGACTTCCAAGTGAGCCATATTGCTTGGGGGACATTGTGCTGGTGGCCATGTTCTATAGGTGACTTCCAAGTCAGCCATATTGCATGGGGGACATTGTGCTGGTTGCCATGTCCTATAGGTGACTTCCAAGTCAGCCATATTGCATGGGGGACATTGTGCTGGTTGTCTTGTATAGGTGACTTCCAAGTCAGCCATATTGCTTGGGGGACATTGTGCTGGTTGCCATGTTCTATAGGTGACTTCCAAGTCAGCCATATTGCTTGGGGGACATTGTGCTGGTGACCATGTTCTATAGGTGACTTCCAAGTCAGCCATATTGCTTGGGGGACATTGTGCTGGTTGTATTGTATAGGTGACTTCCAAGTCAGCCATATTGCATGGGGGACATTGTGCTGGTTGTATTGTATAGGTGACTTCCAAGTCAGCCATATTGCATGGGGGACATTGTGCTGGTGGCCATGTCCTATAGGTGACTTCCAAGTCAGCCATATTGCATGGGGGACATTGTGCTGGTTGTCTTGTATAGGTGACTTCCAAGTCAGCCATATTGCTTGGGGGACATTGTGCTGGTTGTATTGTATAGGTGACTTCCAAGTCAGCCATATTGCATGGAGGACATTGTGCTGGTTGCCATGTTGTATAGGTGACTTCCAAGTCAGCCATATTGCATGGGGGACATTGTGCTGGTGGCCATGTTCTATAGGTGACTTCCAAGTCAGCCATATTGCATTTTGGACATTGTGCTGGTTGTCTTGTATAGGTGACTTCCAAGTCAGCCATATTGCATGGGGGACATTGTGCTGGTTGTGTTGTATAGGTGACTTCCAAATCAGCCATATTGCATGGGGGACATTGTGCTGGTTGTATTGTATAGGTGACTTCCAAATCAGCCATATTGCATGGGGGACATTGTGCTGGTTGTATTGTATAGGTGACTTCCAAGTCAGCCATATTGCTTGGGGGACATTGTGCTGGTTGTATTGTATAGGTGACTTCCAAGTCAGCCATATTGCATGGGGGACATTGTGCTGGTGGCCATGTTCTATAGGTGACTTCCAAGTCAGCCATATTGCTTGGGGGACATTGTGCTGGTTGCCATGTTCTATAGGTGACTTCCAAGTCAGCCATATTGCTTGGGGGACATTGTGCTGGTGACCATGTTCTATAGGTGACTTCCAAGTCAGCCATATTGCTTGGGGGACATTGTGCGGGTTGTATTGTATAGGTGACTTCCAAGTCAGCCATATTGCATGGGGGACATTGTGCTGGTTGTATTGTATAGGTGACTTCCAAGTCAGCCATATTGCATGGGGGACATTGTGCTGGTGGCCATGTCCTATAGGTGACTTCCAAGTCAGCCATATTGCATGGGGGACATTGTGCTGGTTGTCTTGTATAGGTGACTTCCAAGTCAGCCATATTGCTTGGGGGACATTGTGCTGGTTGTATTGTATAGGTGACTTCCAAGTCAGCCATATTGCATGGAGGACATTGTGCTGGTTGCCATGTTGTATAGGTGACTTCCAAGTCAGCCATATTGCATGGGGGACATTGTGCTGGTGGCCATGTTCTATAGGTGACTTCCAAGTCAGCCATATTGCATTTGGGACATTGTGCTGGTTGTCTTGTATAGGTGACTTCCAAGTCAGCCATATTGCATGGGGGACATTGTGTTGGTTGTGTTGTATAGGTGACTTCCAAATCAGCCATATTGCATGGGGGACATTGTGCTGGTTGTATTGTATAGGTGACTTCCAAATCAGCCATATTGCATGGGGGACATTGTGCTGGTTGTATTGTATAGGTGACTTCCAAGTCAGCCATATTGCTTGGGGGACATTGTGCTGGTTGTATTGTATAGGTGACTTCCAAGTCAGCCATATTGCATGGGGGACATTGTGCTGGTTGCCATGTTGTATAGGTGACTTCCAAGTCAGCCATATTGCATGGGGGACATTGTGCTGGTGGCCATGTTCTGTAGGTGACTTCCAAGTCAGCCATATTGCATTTGGGACATTGTGCTGGTTGTATTGTATAGGTGACTTCCAAGTCAGCCATATTGCATGGGGGACATTGTGCTGGTTGTATTGTATAGGTGACTTCCAAGTGAGCCATATTGCTTGGGGGACATTGTGCTGGTGGCCATGTTCTATAGGTGACTTCCAAGTCAGCCATATTGCATGGGGGACATTGTGCTGGTTGCCATGTCCTATAGGTGACTTCCAAGTCAGCCATATTGCATGGGGGACATTGTGCTGGTTGTCTTGTATAGGTGACTTCCAAGTCAGCCATATTGCTTGGGGGACATTGTGCTGGTTGCCATGTTCTATAGGTGACTTCCAAGTCAGCCATATTGCTTGGGGGACATTGTGCTGGTGGCCATGTTCTATAGGTGACTTCCAAGTCAGCCATATTGCTTGGGGGACATTGTGCTGGTTGCCATGTTTTATAGGTGACTTCCAAGTCAGCCATATTGCATGGGGGACGTTGTGCTGGTGGACATGTTCTATAGGTGACTTCCAAGTCAGCCATATTGCATGGGGGACATTGTGCTGGTTGCCATGTTGTATAGGTGACTTCCAAGTCAGCCATATTGCATGGGGGACATTGTGCTGGTTGTATTGTATAGGTGACTTCCAAGTCAGCCATATTGCATGGGGGACATTGTGCTGGTTGCCATGTCCTATAGGTGACTTCCAAGTCAGCCATATTGCATGGGGGAAATTGTGCTGGTTGTCTTGTATAGGTGACTTCCAAGTCAGCCATATTGCTTTGGGACATTGTGCTGGTTGCCATGTTCTATAGGTGACTTCCAAGTCAGCCATATTGCATGGGGGACATTGTGCTGGTGGCCATGTTCTATAGGTGACTTCCAAGTCAGCCATATTGCATGGGGGACATTGTGCTGGTTGTCTTGTATAGGTGACTTCCAAGTCAGCCATATTGCATGGGGGACATTGTGCTGGTGGCCATGTTCTATAGGTGACTTCCAAGTCAGCCATATTGCTTGGGGGACATTGTGCTGGTTGTATTGTATAGGTGACTTCCAAGTCAGCCATATTGCATGGGGGACATTGTGCTGGTTGCCATGTTGTATAGGTGACTTCCAAGTGAGCCATATTGCTTGGGGGACATTGTGCTGGTTGTGTTGTATAGGTGACTTCCAAGTCAGCCATATTGCATGGGGGACATTGTGCTGGTTGTCTTGTATAGGTGACTTCCAAGTCAGCCGTGTTGCATGGGGGACATTGTGCTGGTTGTCTTGTATAGGTGACTTCCAAGTCAGCCATATTGCTTGGGGGACATTGTGCTGGTTGCCATGTTCTGTAGGTGACTTCCAAGTCAGCCATATTGCTTGGGGGACATTGTGCTGGTGGCCATGTTCTATAGTTGACGTCCAAGTCAGCCATATTGCTTGGGTGACATTGTGCTGGTTGCCATGTTGTATAGGTGACTTCCAAGTCAGCCATATTGCATGGAGGACATTGTGCTGGTGGCCATGTTCTATAGGTGACTTCCAAGTCAGCCATATTGCATTTGGCACATTGTGCTGGTTGTCTTGTATAGGTGACTTCCAAGTCAGCCATATTGCATGGGGGACATTGTGCTGGTGGCCATGTTCTATAGGTGACTTCCAAGTCAGCCATATTGCATTTGGGACATTGTGCTGGTTGTCTTGTATAGGTGACTTCCAAGTCAGCCATATTGCATGGGGGACATTGTGCTGGTTGCCATGTTGTATAGGTGACTTCCAAGTCAGCCATATTGCATGGGGGACATTGTGCTGGTTGTATTGTATAGGTGACTTCCAAGTCAGCCATATTGCATGGGGGACATTGTGCTGGTTGCCATGTCCTATAGGTGACTTCCAAGTCAGCCATATTGCATGGGGGAAATTGTGCTGGTTGTCTTGTATAGGTGACTTCCAAGTCAGCCATATTGCTTTGGGACATTGTGCTGGTTGCCATGTTCTATAGGTGACTTCCAAGTCAGCCATATTGCATGGGGGACATTGTGCTGGTGGCCATGTTCTATAGGTGACTTCCAAGTCAGCCATATTGCATGGGGGACATTGTGCTGGTTGTCTTGTATAGGTGACTTCCAAGTCAGCCATATTGCATGGGGGACATTGTGCTGGTGGCCATGTTCTATAGGTGACTTCCAAGTCAGCCATATTGCGTGGGGGACATTGTGCTGGTTGTATTGTATAGGTGACTTCCAAGTCAGCCATATTGCATGGGGGACATTGTGCTGGTTGCCATGTTGTATAGGTGACTTCCAAGTGAGCCATATTGCTTGGGGGACATTGTGCTGGTTGTGTTGTATAGGTGACTTCCAAGTCAGCCATATTGCATGGGGGACATTGTGCTGGTTGTCTTGTATAGGTGACTTCCAAGTCAGCCGTGTTGCATGGGGGACATTGTGCTGGTTGTCTTGTATAGGTGACTTCCAAGTCAGCCATATTGCTTGGGGGACATTGTGCTGGTTGCCATGTTCTGTAGGTGACTTCCAAGTCAGCCATATTGCTTGGGGGACATTGTGCTGGTGGCCATGTTCTATAGTTGACGTCCAAGTCAGCCATATTGCTTGGGTGACATTGTGCTGGTTGCCATGTTGTATAGGTGACTTCCAAGTCAGCCATATTGCATGGGGGACATTGTGCTGGTGGCCATGTTCTATAGGTGACTTCCAAGTCAGCCATATTGCATTTGGCACATTGTGCTGGTTGTCTTGTATAGGTGACTTCCAAGTCAGCCATATTGCATGGGGGACATTGTGCTGGTGGCCATGTCCTATAGGTGACTTCCAAGTCAGCCATATTGCATGGGGGACATTGTGCTGGTTGTATTGTATAGGTGACTTCCAAGTCAGCCATATTGCATGGGGGACATTGTGCTGGTTGTGTTGTATAGGTGACTTCCAAGTCAGCCATATTGCATGGGGGACATTGTGCTGGTTGTGTTGTATAGGTGACTTCCAAGTCAGCCATATTGCATGGGGGACATTGTGCTGGTTGTATTGCATAGGTGACTTCCAAGTCAGCCATATTGCATGGGGGACATTGTGCTGGTTGCCATGTTGTATAGGTGACTTAAAAGTCAGCCATATTGCATGGGGGACATTGTGCTGGTGGCCATGTTCTATAGGTGACTTCCAAGTCAGCCATATTGCATTTGGGACATTGTGCTGGTTGTCTTGTATAGGTGACTTCCAAGTCAGCCATATTGCATGGGGGACATTGTGCTGGTTGTGTTGTATAGGTGACTTCCAAATCAGCCATATTGCATGGGGGACATTGTGCTGGTTGTATTGTATAGGTGACTTCCAAGTCAGCCATATTGCATGGGGGACATTGTGCTGGTTGTATTGTATAGGTGACTTCCAAGTCAGCCATATTGCATGGGGGACATTGTGCTGGTGGCCATGTCCTATAGGTGACTTCCAAGTCAGCCATATTGCATGGGGGACATTGTGCTGGTTGTCTTGTATAGGTGACTTCCAAGTCTGCCATATTGCTTGGGGGACATTGTGCTGGTTGTATTGTATAGGTGACTTCCAAGTCAGCCATATTGCATGGGGGACATTGTGCTGGTTGCCATGTTGTATAGGTGACGTCCAAGTCAGCCATATTGCATGGGGGACATTGTGCTGGTGGCCATGTTCTATAGGTGACTTCCAAGTCAGCCATATTGCATTTGGGACATTGTGCTGGTTGTATTGTATAGGTGACTTCCAAGTCAGCCATATTACATGGGGGACATTGTGCTAGTTGTATTGTATAGGTGACTTCCAAGTGAGCCATATTGCTTGGGGGACATTGTGCTGGTGGCCATGTTCTATAGGTGACTTCCAAGTCAGCCATATTGCATGGGGGACATTGTGCTGGTTGCCATGTCCTATAGGTGACTTCCAAGTCAGCCATATTGCATGGGGGACATTGTGCTGGTTGTCTTGTATAGGTGACTTCCAAGTCAGCCATATTGCTTGGGGGACATTGTGCTGGTTGCCATGTTCTATAGGTGACTTCCAAGTCAGCCATATTGCTTGGGGGACATTGTGCTGGTGACCATGTTCTATAGGTGACTTCCAAGTCAGCCATATTGCTTGGGGGACATTGTGCTGGTTGTATTGTATAGGTGACTTCCAAGTCAGCCATATTGCATGGGGGACATTGTGCTGGTTGTATTGTATAGGTGACTTCCAAGTCAGCCATATTGCATGGGGGACATTGTGCTGGTGGCCATGTCCTATAGGTGACTTCCAAGTCAGCCATATTGCATGGGGGACATTGTGCTGGTTGTCTTGTATAGGTGACTTCCAAGTCAGCCATATTGCTTGGGGGACATTGTGCTGGTTGTATTGTATAGGTGACTTCCAAGTCAGCCATATTGCATGGAGGACATTGTGCTGGTTGCCATGTTGTATAGGTGACTTCCAAGTCAGCCATATTGCATGGGGGACATTGTGCTGGTGGCCATGTTCTATAGGTGACTTCCAAGTCAGCCATATTGCATTTTGGACATTGTGCTGGTTGTCTTGTATAGGTGACTTCCAAGTCAGCCATATTGCATGGGGGACATTGTGCTGGTTGTGTTGTATAGGTGACTTCCAAATCAGCCATATTGCATGGGGGACATTGTGCTGGTTGTATTGTATAGGTGACTTCCAAATCAGCCATATTGCATGGGGGACATTGTGCTGGTTGTATTGTATAGGTGACTTCCAAGTCAGCCATATTGCTTGGGGGACATTGTGCTGGTTGTATTGTATAGGTGACTTCCAAGTCAGCCATATTGCATGGGGGACATTGTGCTGGTGGCCATGTTCTATAGGTGACTTCCAAGTCAGCCATATTGCTTGGGGGACATTGTGCTGGTTGCCATGTTCTATAGGTGACTTCCAAGTCAGCCATATTGCTTGGGGGACATTGTGCTGGTGACCATGTTCTATAGGTGACTTCCAAGTCAGCCATATTGCTTGGGGGACATTGTGCGGGTTGTATTGTATAGGTGACTTCCAAGTCAGCCATATTGCATGGGGGACATTGTGCTGGTTGTATTGTATAGGTGACTTCCAAGTCAGCCATATTGCATGGGGGACATTGTGCTGGTGGCCATGTCCTATAGGTGACTTCCAAGTCAGCCATATTGCATGGGGGACATTGTGCTGGTTGTCTTGTATAGGTGACTTCCAAGTCAGCCATATTGCTTGGGGGACATTGTGCTGGTTGTATTGTATAGGTGACTTCCAAGTCAGCCATATTGCATGGAGGACATTGTGCTGGTTGCCATGTTGTATAGGTGACTTCCAAGTCAGCCATATTGCATGGGGGACATTGTGCTGGTGGCCATGTTCTATAGGTGACTTCCAAGTCAGCCATATTGCATTTGGGACATTGTGCTGGTTGTCTTGTATAGGTGACTTCCAAGTCAGCCATATTGCATGGGGGACATTGTGTTGGTTGTGTTGTATAGGTGACTTCCAAATCAGCCATATTGCATGGGGGACATTGTGCTGGTTGTATTGTATAGGTGACTTCCAAATCAGCCATATTGCATGGGGGACATTGTGCTGGTTGTATTGTATAGGTGACTTCCAAGTCAGCCATATTGCTTGGGGGACATTGTGCTGGTTGTATTGTATAGGTGACTTCCAAGTCAGCCATATTGCATGGGGGACATTGTGCTGGTTGCCATGTTGTATAGGTGACTTCCAAGTCAGCCATATTGCATGGGGGACATTGTGCTGGTGGCCATGTTCTGTAGGTGACTTCCAAGTCAGCCATATTGCATTTGGGACATTGTGCTGGTTGTATTGTATAGGTGACTTCCAAGTCAGCCATATTGCATGGGGGACATTGTGCTGGTTGTATTGTATAGGTGACTTCCAAGTGAGCCATATTGCTTGGGGGACATTGTGCTGGTGGCCATGTTCTATAGGTGACTTCCAAGTCAGCCATATTGCATGGGGGACATTGTGCTGGTTGCCATGTCCTATAGGTGACTTCCAAGTCAGCCATATTGCATGGGGGACATTGTGCTGGTTGTCTTGTATAGGTGACTTCCAAGTCAGCCATATTGCTTGGGGGACATTGTGCTGGTTGCCATGTTCTATAGGTGACTTCCAAGTCAGCCATATTGCTTGGGGGACATTGTGCTGGTGGCCATGTTCTATAGGTGACTTCCAAGTCAGCCATATTGCTTGGGGGACATTGTGCTGGTTGCCATGTTTTATAGGTGACTTCCAAGTCAGCCATATTGCATGGGGGACGTTGTGCTGGTGGACATGTTCTATAGGTGACTTCCAAGTCAGCCATATTGCATGGGGGACATTGTGCTGGTTGCCATGTTGTATAGGTGACTTCCAAGTCAGCCATATTGCATGGGGGACATTGTGCTGGTTGTATTGTATAGGTGACTTCCAAGTCAGCCATATTGCATGGGGGACATTGTGCTGGTTGCCATGTCCTATAGGTGACTTCCAAGTCAGCCATATTGCATGGGGGAAATTGTGCTGGTTGTCTTGTATAGGTGACTTCCAAGTCAGCCATATTGCTTTGGGACATTGTGCTGGTTGCCATGTTCTATAGGTGACTTCCAAGTCAGCCATATTGCATGGGGGACATTGTGCTGGTGGCCATGTTCTATAGGTGACTTCCAAGTCAGCCATATTGCATGGGGGACATTGTGCTGGTTGTCTTGTATAGGTGACTTCCAAGTCAGCCATATTGCATGGGGGACATTGTGCTGGTGGCCATGTTCTATAGGTGACTTCCAAGTCAGCCATATTGCTTGGGGGACATTGTGCTGGTTGTATTGTATAGGTGACTTCCAAGTCAGCCATATTGCATGGGGGACATTGTGCTGGTTGCCATGTTGTATAGGTGACTTCCAAGTGAGCCATATTGCTTGGGGGACATTGTGCTGGTTGTGTTGTATAGGTGACTTCCAAGTCAGCCATATTGCATGGGGGACATTGTGCTGGTTGTCTTGTATAGGTGACTTCCAAGTCAGCCGTGTTGCATGGGGGACATTGTGCTGGTTGTCTTGTATAGGTGACTTCCAAGTCAGCCATATTGCTTGGGGGACATTGTGCTGGTTGCCATGTTCTGTAGGTGACTTCCAAGTCAGCCATATTGCTTGGGGGACATTGTGCTGGTGGCCATGTTCTATAGTTGACGTCCAAGTCAGCCATATTGCTTGGGTGACATTGTGCTGGTTGCCATGTTGTATAGGTGACTTCCAAGTCAGCCATATTGCATGGAGGACATTGTGCTGGTGGCCATGTTCTATAGGTGACTTCCAAGTCAGCCATATTGCATTTGGCACATTGTGCTGGTTGTCTTGTATAGGTGACTTCCAAGTCAGCCATATTGCATGGGGGACATTGTGCTGGTGGCCATGTTCTATAGGTGACTTCCAAGTCAGCCATATTGCATTTGGGACATTGTGCTGGTTGTCTTGTATAGGTGACTTCCAAGTCAGCCATATTGCATGGGGGACATTGTGCTGGTTGCCATGTTGTATAGGTGACTTCCAAGTCAGCCATATTGCATGGGGGACATTGTGCTGGTTGTATTGTATAGGTGACTTCCAAGTCAGCCATATTGCATGGGGGACATTGTGCTGGTTGCCATGTCCTATAGGTGACTTCCAAGTCAGCCATATTGCATGGGGGAAATTGTGCTGGTTGTCTTGTATAGGTGACTTCCAAGTCAGCCATATTGCTTTGGGACATTGTGCTGGTTGCCATGTTCTATAGGTGACTTCCAAGTCAGCCATATTGCATGGGGGACATTGTGCTGGTGGCCATGTTCTATAGGTGACTTCCAAGTCAGCCATATTGCATGGGGGACATTGTGCTGGTTGTCTTGTATAGGTGACTTCCAAGTCAGCCATATTGCATGGGGGACATTGTGCTGGTGGCCATGTTCTATAGGTGACTTCCAAGTCAGCCATATTGCGTGGGGGACATTGTGCTGGTTGTATTGTATAGGTGACTTCCAAGTCAGCCATATTGCATGGGGGACATTGTGCTGGTTGCCATGTTGTATAGGTGACTTCCAAGTGAGCCATATTGCTTGGGGGACATTGTGCTGGTTGTGTTGTATAGGTGACTTCCAAGTCAGCCATATTGCATGGGGGACATTGTGCTGGTTGTCTTGTATAGGTGACTTCCAAGTCAGCCGTGTTGCATGGGGGACATTGTGCTGGTTGTCTTGTATAGGTGACTTCCAAGTCAGCCATATTGCTTGGGGGACATTGTGCTGGTTGCCATGTTCTGTAGGTGACTTCCAAGTCAGCCATATTGCTTGGGGGACATTGTGCTGGTGGCCATGTTCTATAGTTGACGTCCAAGTCAGCCATATTGCTTGGGTGACATTGTGCTGGTTGCCATGTTGTATAGGTGACTTCCAAGTCAGCCATATTGCATGGGGGACATTGTGCTGGTGGCCATGTTCTATAGGTGACTTCCAAGTCAGCCATATTGCATTTGGCACATTGTGCTGGTTGTCTTGTATAGGTGACTTCCAAGTCAGCCATATTGCATGGGGGACATTGTGCTGGTGGCCATGTTCTATAGGTGACTTCCAAGTCAGCCATATTGCATTTGGGACATTGTGCTGGTTGTCTTGTATAGGTGACTTCCAAGTCAGCCATATTGCATGGGGGACATTGTGCTGGTTGTGTTGTATAGGTGACTTCCAAATCAGCCATATTGCATGGGGGACATTGTGCTGGTTGTATTGTATAGGTGACTTCCAAATCAGCCATATTGCATGGGGGACATTGTGCTGGTTGTATTGTATAGGTGACTTCCAAGTCAGCCATATTGCTTGGGGGACATTGTGCTGGTTGTATTGTATAGGTGACTTCCAAGTCAGCCATATTGCATGGGGGACATTGTGCTGGTTGCCATGTTGTATAGGTGACTTCCAAGTCAGCCATATTGCATGGGGGACATTGTGCTGGTGGCCATGTTCTATAGGTGACTTCCAAGTCAGCCATATTGCTTGGGGGACATTGTGCTGGTTGCCATGTTCTATAGGTGACTTCCAAGTCAGCCATATTGCTTGGGGGACATTGTGCTGGTGACCATGTTCTATAGGTGACTTCCAAGTCAGCCATATTGCTTGGGGGACATTGTGCGGGTTGTATTGTATAGGTGACTTCCAAGTCAGCCATATTGCATGGGGGACATTGTGCTGGTTGTATTGTATAGGTGACTTCCAAGTCAGCCATATTGCATGGGGGACATTGTGCTGGTGGCCATGTCCTATAGGTGACTTCCAAGTCAGCCATATTGCATGGGGGACATTGTGCTGGTTGTCTTGTATAGGTGACTTCCAAGTCAGCCATATTGCTTGGGGGACATTGTGCTGGTTGCCATGTTGTATAGGTGACTTCCAAGTCAGCCATATTGCATGGGGGACATTGTGCTGGTGGCCATGTTCTATAGGTGACTTCCAAGTCAGCCATATTGCATTTGGGACATTGTGCTGGTTGTCTTGTATAGGTGACTTCCAAGTCAGCCATATTGCATGGGGGACATTGTGTTGGTTGTGTTGTAAAGGTGACTTCCAAATCAGCCATATTGCATGGGGGACATTGTGCTGGTTGTATTGTATAGGTGACTTCCAAATCAGCCATATTGCATGGGGGACATTGTGCTGGTTGTCTTGTATAGGTGACTTCCAAGTCAGCCATATTGCATGGGGGACATTGTGCTGGTTGCCATGTTGTATAGGTGACTTCCAAGTCAGCCATATTGCATGGGGGACATTGTGCTGGTTGTATTGTATAGGTGACTTCCAAGTCAGCCATATTGCATGGGGGACATTGTGCTGGTTGCCATGTCCTATAGGTGACTTCCAAGTCAGCCATATTGCATGGGGGAAATTGTGCTGGTTGTCTTGTATAGGTGACTTCCAAGTCAGCCATATTGCTTTGGGACATTGTGCTGGTTGCCATGTTCTATAGGTGACTTCCAAGTCAGCCATATTGCATGGGGGACATTGTGCTGGTGGCCATGTTCTATAGGTGACTTCCAAGTCAGCCATATTGCATGGGGGACATTGTGCTGGTTGTCTTGTATAGGTGACTTCCAAGTCAGCCATATTGCATGGGGGACATTGTGCTGGTGGCCATGTTCTATAGGTGACTTCCAAGTCAGCCATATTGCTTGGGGGACATTGTGCTGGTTGTATTGTATAGGTGACTTCCAAGTCAGCCATATTGCATGGGGGACATTGTGCTGGTTGCCATGTTGTATAGGTGACTTCCAAGTGAGCCATATTGCTTGGGGGACATTGTGCTGGTTGTGTTGTATAGGTGACTTCCAAGTCAGCCATATTGCATGGGGGACATTGTGCTGGTTGTCTTGTATAGGTGACTTCCAAGTCAGCCGTGTTGCATGGGGGACATTGTGCTGGTTGTCTTGTATAGGTGACTTCCAAGTCAGCCATATTGCTTGGGGGACATTGTGCTGGTTGCCATGTTCTGTAGGTGACTTCCAAGTCAGGCATATTGCTTGGGGGACATTGTGCTGGTGGCCATGTTCTATAGTTGACGTCCAAGTCAGCCATATTGCTTGGGTGACATTGTGCTGGTTGCCATGTTGTATAGGTGACTTCCAAGTCAGCCATATTGCATGGGGGACATTGTGCTGGTGGCCATGTTCTATAGGTGACTTCCAAGTCAGCCATATTGCATTTGGCACATTGTGCTGGTTGTCTTGTATAGGTGACTTCCAAGTCAGCCATATTGCATGGGGGACATTGTGCTGGTGGCCATGTTCTATAGGTGACTTCCAAGTCAGCCATATTGCATTTGGGACATTGTGCTGGTTGTCTTGTATAGGTGACTTCCAAGTCAGCCATATTGCATGGGGGACATTGTGCTGGTTGTGTTGTATAGGTGACTTCCAAATCAGCCATATTGCATGGGGGACATTGTGCTGGTTGTATTGTATAGGTGACTTCCAAATCAGCCATATTGCATGGGGGACATTGTGCTGGTTGTATTGTATAGGTGACTTCCAAGTCAGCCATATTGCTTGGGGGACATTGTGCTGGTTGTATTGTATAGGTGACTTCCAAGTCAGCCATATTGCATGGGGGACATTGTGCTGGTTGCCATGTTGTATAGGTGACTTCCAAGTCAGCCATATTGCATGGGGGACATTGTGCTGGTGGCCATGTTCTATAGGTGACTTCCAAGTCAGCCATATTGCTTGGGGGACATTGTGCTGGTTGCCATGTTCTATAGGTGACTTCCAAGTCAGCCATATTGCTTGGGGGACATTGTGCTGGTGACCATGTTCTATAGGTGACTTCCAAGTCAGCCATATTGCTTGGGGGACATTGTGCGGGTTGTATTGTATAGGTGACTTCCAAGTCAGCCATATTGCATGGGGGACATTGTGCTGGTTGTATTGTATAGGTGACTTCCAAGTCAGCCATATTGCATGGGGGACATTGTGCTGGTGGCCATGTCCTATAGGTGACTTCCAAGTCAGCCATATTGCATGGGGGACATTGTGCTGGTTGTCTTGTATAGGTGACTTCCAAGTCAGCCATATTGCTTGGGGGACATTGTGCTGGTTGCCATGTTGTATAGGTGACTTCCAAGTCAGCCATATTGCATGGGGGACATTGTGCTGGTGGCCATGTTCTATAGGTGACTTCCAAGTCAGCCATATTGCATTTGGGACATTGTGCTGGTTGTCTTGTATAGGTGACTTCCAAGTCAGCCATATTGCATGGGGGACATTGTGTTGGTTGTGTTGTATAGGTGACTTCCAAATCAGCCATATTGCATGGGGGACATTGTGCTGGTTGTATTGTATAGGTGACTTCCAAATCAGCCATATTGCATGGGGGACATTGTGCTGGTTGTATTGTATAGGTGACTTCCAAGTCAGCCATATTGCTTGGGGGACATTGTGCTGGTTGTATTGTATAGGTGACTTCCAAGTCAGCCATATTGCATGGGGGACATTGTGCTGGTTGCCATGTTGTATAGGTGACTTCCAAGTCAGCCATATTGCATGGGGGACATTGTGCTGGTGGCATTTTCTGTAGGTGACTTCCAAGTCAGCCATATTGCATTTGGGACATTGTGCTGGTTGTATTGTATAGGTGACTTCCAAGTCAGCCATATTGCATGGGGGACATTGTGCTGGTTGTATTGTATAGGTGACTTCCAAGTGAGCCATATTGCTTGGGGGACATTGTGCTGGTGGCCATGTTCTATAGGTGACTTCCAAGTCAGCCATATTGCATGGGGGACATTGTGCTGGTTGCCATGTCCTATAGGTGACTTCCAAGTCAGCCATATTGCATGGGGGACATTGTGCTGGTTGTCTTGTATAGGTGACTTCCAAGTCAGCCATATTGCTTGGGGGACATTGTGCTGGTTGCCATGTTCTATAGGTGACTTCCAAGTCAGCCATATTGCTTGGGGGACATTGTGCTGGTGGCCATGTTCTATAGGTGACTTCCAAGTCAGCCATATTGCTTGGGGGACATTGTGCTGGTTGCCATGTTTTATAGGTGACTTCCAAGTCAGCCATATTGCATGGGGGACATTGTGCTGGTGGACATGTTCTATAGGTGACTTCCAAGTCAGCCATATTGCATGGGGGACATTGTGCTGGTTGCCATGTTGTATAGGTGACTTCCAAGTCAGCCATATTGCATGGGGGACATTGTGCTGGTTGTCTTGTATAGGTGACTTCCAAGTCAGCCATATTGCATGGGGGACATTGTGTTGGTTGTGTTGTATAGGTGACTTCCAAATCAGCCATATTGCATGGGGGACATTGTGCTGGTTGTATTGTATAGGTGACTTCCAAATCAGCCATATTGCATGGGGGACATTGTGCTGGTTGTATTGTATAGGTGACTTCCAAGTCAGCCATATTGCTTGGGGGACATTGTGCTGGTTGTATTGTATAGGTGACTTCCAAGTCAGCCATATTGCATGGGGGACATTGTGCTGGTTGCCATGTTGTATAGGTGACTTCCAAGTCAGCCATATTGCATGGGGGACATTGTGCTGGTGGCATTTTCTGTAGGTGACTTCCAAGTCAGCCATATTGCATTTGGGACATTGTGCTGGTTGTATTGTATAGGTGACTTCCAAGTCAGCCATATTGCATGGGGGACATTGTGCTGGTTGTATTGTATAGGTGACTTCCAAGTGAGCCATATTGCTTGGGGGACATTGTGCTGGTGGCCATGTTCTATAGGTGACTTCCAAGTCAGCCATATTGCATGGGGGACATTGTGCTGGTTGCCATGTCCTATAGGTGACTTCCAAGTCAGCCATATTGCATGGGGGACATTGTGCTGGTTGTCTTGTATAGGTGACTTCCAAGTCAGCCATATTGCTTGGGGGACATTGTGCTGGTTGCCATGTTCTATAGGTGACTTCCAAGTCAGCCATATTACTTGGGGGACATTGTGCTGGTGGCCATGTTCTATAGGTGACTTCCAAGTCAGCCATATTGCTTGGGGGACATTGTGCTGGTTGCCATGTTTTATAGGTGACTTCCTTGTCAGCCATATTGCATGGGGGACATTGTGCTGGTGGACATGTTCTATAGGTGACTTCCAAGTCAGCCATATTGCATGGGGGACATTGTGCTGGTTGCCATGTTGTATAGGTGACTTCCAAGTCAGCCATATTGCATGGGGGACATTGTGCTGGTTGTATTGTATAGGTGACTTCCAAGTCAGCCATATTGCATGGGGGACATTGTGCTGGTTGCCATGTCCTATAGGTGACTTCCAAGTCAGCCATATTGCATGGGGGAAATTGTGCTGGTTGTCTTGTATAGGTGACTTCCAAGTCAGCCATATTGCTTTGGGACATTGTGCTGGTTGCCATGTTCTATAGGTGACTTCCAAGTCAGCCATATTGAATGGGGGACATTGTGCTGGTGGCCATGTTCTATAGGTGACTTCCAAGTCAGCCATATTGCATGGGGGACATTGTGCTGGTTGTCTTGTATAGGTGACTTCCAAGTCAGCCATATTGCATGGGGGACATTGTGCTGGTGGCCATGTTCTATAGGTGACTTCCAAGTCAGCCATATTGCTTGGGGGACATTGTGCTGGTTGTATTGTATAGGTGACTTCCAAGTCAGCCATATTGCATGGGGGACATTGTGCTGGTTGCCATGTTGTATAGGTGACTTCCAAGTGAGCCATATTGCTTGGGGGACATTGTGCTGGTTGTGTTGTATAGGTGACTTCCAAGTCAGCCATATTGCATGGGGGACATTGTGCTGGTTGTCTTGTATAGGTGACTTCCAAGTCAGCCGTGTTGCATGGGGGACATTGTGCTGGTTGTCTTGTATAGGTGACTTCCAAGTCAGCCATATTGCTTGGGGGACATTGTGCTGGTTGCCATGTTCTGTAGGTGACTTCCAAGTCAGCCATATTGCTTGGGGGACATTGTGCTGGTGGCCATGTTCTATAGTTGACTTCCAAGTCAGCCATATTGCTAGGGTGACATTGTGCTGGTTGCCATGTTGTATAGGTGACTTCCAAGTCAGCCATATTGCATGGGGGACATTGTGCTGGTGGCCATGTTCTATAGGTGACTTCCAAGTCAGCCATATTGCATTTGGCACATTGTGCTGGTTGTCTTGTATAGGTGACTTCCAAGTCAGCCATATTGCTTGGGGGACATTGTGCTGGTTGCCATGTCCTATAGGTGGCTTTCAAGTCAGCCATATTGCATGGGGGACATTGTGCTGGTTGTCTTGTATAGGTGACTTCCAAGTCAGCCATATTGCATGGGGGACATTGTGCTGGTGGCCATGTTGTATAGGTCACTTCCAAGTCAGCCATATTGCATGGGGGACATTGTGCTGGTTGCCATGTTGTATAGGTGACTTCCAAGTCAGCCATATTGCATGGGGGACATTGTGCTGGTTGCCATGTTGTATAGGTGACTTCCAAGTCAGCCATATTGCATGGGGGACATTGTCCTGGTTGCCATGTTGTATAGGTGACTTCCAAGTCAGCCATATTGCTTGGGGGACATTGTGCTGGTTGCCATGTTGTATAGGTGACTTCCAAGTCAGCCATATTGCCTGGGGGACATTGTGCTGGTTGTGTTGTATAGGTGACTTCCAAATCAGCCATATTGCATGGGGGACATTGTGCTGGTTGTATTGTATAGGTGACTTCCAAATCAGCCATATTGCATGGGGGACATTGTGCTGGTTGTATTGTATAGGTGACTTCCAAGTCAGCCATATTGCTTGGGGGACATTGTGCTGGTTGTATTGTATAGGTGACTCACCAAGTCAGCCATATTGCATGGGGGACATTGTGCTGGTTGCCATGTTGTATAGGTGACTTCCAAGTCAGCCATATTGCATGGGGGACATTGTGCTGGTGGCCATGTTCTATAGGTGACTTCCAAGTCAGCCATATTGCATTTGGGACATTGTGCTGGTTGTATTGTATAGGTGACTTCCAAGTCAGCCATATTGCATGGCGGACATTGTGCTGGTTGTATTGTATAGGTGACTTCCAAGTGAGCCATATTGCTTGGGGGACATTGTGCTGGTGGCCATGTTCTATAGGTGACTTCCAAGTCAGCCATATTGCATGGGGGACATTGTGCTGGTTGCCATGTCCTATAGGTGACTTCCAAGTCAGCCATATTGCATGGGGGACATTGTGCTGGTTGTCTTGTATAGGTGACTTCCAAGTCAGCCATATTGCTTGGGGGACATTGTGCTGGTTGCCATGTTCTATAGGTGACTTCCAAGTCAGCCATATTGCTTGGGGGACATTGTGCTGGTGGCCATGTTCTATAGGTGACTTCCAAGTCAGCCATATTGCTTGGGGGACATTGTGCTGGTTGCCATGTTTTATAGGTGACTTCCAAGTCAGCCATATTGCATGGGGGACATTGTGCTGGTGGACATGTTCTATTGGTGACTTCCAAGTCAGCCATATTGCATGGGGGACATTGTGCTGGTTGCCATGTTGTATAGGTGACTTCCAAGTCAGCCATATTGCATGGGGGACATTGTGCTGGTTGTATTGTATAGGTGACTTCCAAGTCAGCCATATTGCATGGGGGACATTGTGCTGGTTGCCATGTCCTATAGGTGACTTCCAAGTCAGCCATATTGCATGGGGGAAATTGTGCTGGTTGTCTTGTATAGGTGACTTCCAAGTCAGCCATATTGCTTTGGGACATTGTGCTGGTTGCCATGTTCTATAGGTGACTTCCAAGTCAGCCATATTGCATGGGGGACATTGTGCTGGTGGCCATGTTCTATAGGTGACTTCCAAGTCAGCCATATAGCATGGGGGACATTATGCTGGTTGTCTTGTATAGGTGACTTCCAAGTCAGCCATATTGCATGGGGGACATTGTGCTGGTGGCCATGTTCTATAGGTGACTTTCAAGTCAGCCATATTGCTTGGGGGACATTGTGCTGGTTGTATTGTATAGGTGACTTCCAAGTCAGCCATATTGCATGGGGGACATTGTGCTGGTTGCCATGTTGTATAGGTGACTTCCAAGTGAGCCATATTGCTTGGGGGACATTGTGCTGGTTGTGTTGTATAGGTGACTTCCAAGTCAGCCATATTGCATGGGGGACATTGTGCTGGTTGTCTTGTATAGGTGACTTCCAAGTCAGCCGTGTTGCATGGGGGACATTGTGCTGGTTGTCTTGTATAGGTGACTTCCAAGTCAGCCATATTGCTTGGGGGACATTGTGCTGGTTGCCATGTTCTATAGGTGACTTCCAAGTCAGCCATATTGCTTGGGGGACATTGTGCTGGTGGCCATGTTCTATAGGTGACTTCCAAGTCAGCCATATTGCTTGGGGGACATTGTGCTGGTTGCCATGTTTTATAGGTGACTTCCAAGTCAGCCATATTGCATGGGGGACATTGTGCTGGTGGACATGTTCTATAGGTGACTTCCAAGTCAGCCATATTGCATGGGGGACATTGTGCTGGTTGCCATGTTGTATAGGTGACTTCCAAGTCAGCCATATTGCATGGGGGACATTGTGCTGGTTGTATTGTATAGGTGACTTCCAAGTCAGCCATATTGCATGGGGGACATTGTGCTGGTTGCCATGTCCTATAGGTGACTTCCAAGTCAGCCATATTGCATGGGGGAAATTGTGCTGGTTGTCTTGTATAGGTGACTTCCAAGTCAGCCATATTGCTTTGGGACATTGTGCTGGTTGCCATGTTCTATAGGTGACTTCCAAGTCAGCCATATTGAATGGGGGACATTGTGCTGGTGGCCATGTTCTATAGGTGACTTCCAAGTCAGCCATATTGCATGGGGGACATTGTGCTGGTTGTCTTGTATAGGTGACTTCCAAGTCAGCCATATTGCATGGGGGACATTGTGCTGGTGGCCATGTTCTATAGGTGACTTCCAAGTCAGCCATATTGCTTGGGGGACATTGTGCTGGTTGTATTGTATAGGTGACTTCCAAGTCAGCCATATTGCATGGGGGACATTGTGCTGGTTGCCATGTTGTATAGGTGACTTCCAAGTGAGCCATATTGCTTGGGGGACATTGTGCTGGTTGTGTTGTATAGGTGACTTCCAAGTCAGCCATATTGCATGGGGGACATTGTGCTGGTTGTCTTGTATAGGTGACTTCCAAGTCAGCCGTGTTGCATGGGGGACATTGTGCTGGTTGTCTTGTATAGGTGACTTCCAAGTCAGCCATATTGCTTGGGGGACATTGTGCTGGTTGCCATGTTCTGTAGGTGACTTCCAAGTCAGCCATATTGCTTGGGGGACATTGTGCTGGTGGCCATGTTCTATAGTTGACTTCCAAGTCAGCCATATTGCTTGGGTGACATTGTGCTGGTTGCCATGTTGTATAGGTGACTTCCAAGTCAGCCATATTGCATGGGGGACATTGTGCTGGTGGCCATGTTCTATAGGTGACTTCCAAGTCAGCCATATTGCATTTGGCACATTGTGCTGGTTGTCTTGTATAGGTGACTTCCAAGTCAGCCATATTGCTTGGGGGACATTGTGCTGGTTGCCATGTCCTATAGGTGGCTTTCAAGTCAGCCATATTGCATGGGGGACATTGTGCTGGTTGTCTTGTATAGGTGACTTCCAAGTCAGCCATATTGCATGGGGGACATTGTGCTGGTGGCCATGTTGTATAGGTCACTTCCAAGTCAGCCATATTGCATGGGGGACATTGTGCTGGTTGCCATGTTGTATAGGTGACTTCCAAGTCAGCCATATTGCATGGGGGACATTGTGCTGGTTGCCATGTTGTATAGGTGACTTCCAAGTCAGCCATATTGCATGGGGGACATTGTCCTGGTTGCCATGTTGTATAGGTGACTTCCAAGTCAGCCATATTGCTTGGGGGACATTGTGCTGGTTGCCATGTTGTATAGGTGACTTCCAAGTCAGCCATATTGCCTGGGGGACATTGTGCTGGTTGTGTTGTATAGGTGACTTCCAAATCAGCCATATTGCATGGGGGACATTGTGCTGGTTGTATTGTATAGGTGACTTCCAAATCAGCCATATTGCATGGGGGACATTGTGCTGGTTGTATTGTATAGGTGACTTCCAAGTCAGCCATATTGCTTGGGGGACATTGTGCTGGTTGTATTGTATAGGTGACTCACCAAGTCAGCCATATTGCATGGGGGACATTGTGCTGGTTGCCATGTTGTATAGGTGACTTCCAAGTCAGCCATATTGCATGGGGGACATTGTGCTGGTGGCCATGTTCTATAGGTGACTTCCAAGTCAGCCATATTGCATTTGGGACATTGTGCTGGTTGTATTGTATAGGTGACTTCCAAGTCAGCCATATTGCATGGCGGACATTGTGCTGGTTGTATTGTATAGGTGACTTCCAAGTGAGCCATATTGCTTGGGGGACATTGTGCTGGTGGCCATGTTCTATAGGTGACTTCCAAGTCAGCCATATTGCATGGGGGACATTGTGCTGGTTGCCATGTCCTATAGGTGACTTCCAAGTCAGCCATATTGCATGGGGGACATTGTGCTGGTTGTCTTGTATAGGTGACTTCCAAGTCAGCCATATTGCTTGGGGGACATTGTGCTGGTTGCCATGTTCTATAGGTGACTTCCAAGTCAGCCATATTGCTTGGGGGACATTGTGCTGGTGGCCATGTTCTATAGGTGACTTCCAAGTCAGCCATATTGCTTGGGGGACATTGTGCTGGTTGCCATGTTTTATAGGTGACTTCCAAGTCAGCCATATTGCATGGGGGACATTGTGCTGGTGGACATGTTCTATTGGTGACTTCCAAGTCAGCCATATTGCATGGGGGACATTGTGCTGGTTGCCATGTTGTATAGGTGACTTCCAAGTCAGCCATATTGCATGGGGGACATTGTGCTGGTTGTATTGTATAGGTGACTTCCAAGTCAGCCATATTGCATGGGGGACATTGTGCTGGTTGCCATGTCCTATAGGTGACTTCCAAGTCAGCCATATTGCATGGGGGAAATTGTGCTGGTTGTCTTGTATAGGTGACTTCCAAGTCAGCCATATTGCTTTGGGATATTGTGCTGGTTGCCATGTTCTATAGGTGACTTCCAAGTCAGCCATATTGCATGGGGGACATTGTGCTGGTGGCCATGTTCTATAGGTGACTTCCAAGTCAGCCATATAGCATGGGGGACATTATGCTGGTTGTCTTGTATAGGTGACTTCCAAGTCAGCCATATTGCATGGGGGACATTGTGCTGGTGGCCATGTTCTATAGGTGACTTTCAAGTCAGCCATATTGCTTGGGGGACATTGTGCTGGTTGTATTGTATAGGTGACTTCCAAGTCAGCCATATTGCATGGGGGACATTGTGCTGGTTGCCATGTTGTATAGGTGACTTCCAAGTGAGCCATATTGCTTGGGGGACATTGTGCTGGTTGTGTTGTATAGGTGACTTCCAAGTCAGCCATATTGCATGGGGGACATTGTGCTGGTTGTCTTGTATAGGTGACTTCCAAGTCAGCCGTGTTGCATGGGGGACATTGTGCTGGTTGTCTTGTATAGGTGACTTCCAAGTCAGCCATATTGCTTGGGGGACATTGTGCTGGTTGCCATGTTCTGTAGGTGACTTCCAAGTCAGCCATATTGCTTGGGGGACATTGTGCTGGTGGCCATGTTCTATAGTTGACTTCCAAGTCAGCCATATTGCTTGGGTGACATTGTGCTGGTTGCCATGTTGTATAGGTGACTTCCAAGTCAGCCATATTGCATGGGGGACATTGTGCTGGTGGCCATGTTCTATAGGTGACTTCCAAGTCAGCCATATTGCATTTGGCACATTGTGCTGGTTGTCTTGTATAGGTGACTTCCAAGTCAGCCATATTGCATGGGGGACATTGTGCTGGTTGCCATGTTGTATAGGTGACTTCCAAGTCAGCCATATTGCATGGGGGACATTGTGCTGGTGGCCATGTTCTATAGGTGACTTCCAAGTCAGCCATATTGCATTTGGGACATTGTGCTGGTTGTATTGTATAGGTGACTTCCAAGTCAGCCATATTGCATGGGGGACATTGTGCTGGTTGTATTGTATAGGTGACTTCCAAGTCAGCCATATTGCATGGGGGACATTGTGCTGGTTGCCATGTCCTATAGGTGACTTCCAAGTCAGCCATATTGCATGGGGGAAATTGTGCTGGTTGTCTTGTATAGGTGACTTCCAAGTCAGCCATATTGCTTTGGGACATTGTGCTGGTTGCCATGTTCTATAGGTGACTTCCAAGTCAGCCATATTGCATGGGGGACATTGTGCTGGTGGCCATGTTCTATAGGTGACTTCCAAGTCAGCCATATTGCATGGGGGACATTGTGCTGGTTGTCTTGTATAGGTGACTTCCAAGTCAGCCATATTGCATGGGGGACATTGTGCTGGTGGCCATGTTCTATAGGTGACTTCCAAGTCAGCCATATTGCTTGGGGGACATTGTGCTGGTTGTATTGTATAGGTGACTTCCAAGTCAGCCATATTGCATGGGGGACATTGTGCTGGTTGCCATGTTGTATAGGTGACTTCCAAGTGAGCCATATTGCTTGGGGGACATTGTGCTGGTTGTGTTGTATAGGTGACTTCCAAGTCAGCCATATTGCATGGGGGACATTGTGCTGGTTGTCTTGTATAGGTGACTTCCAAGTCAGCCGTGTTGCATGGGGGACATTGTGCTGGTTGTCTTGTATAGGTGACTTCCAAGTCAGCCATATTGCTTGGGGGACATTGTGCTGGTTGCCATGTTGTATAGGTGACTTCCAAGTCAGCCATATTGCATGGGGGACATTGTGCTGGTGGCCATGTTCTTTAGGTGACTTCCAAGTCAGCCATATTGCATTTGGCACATTGTGCTGGTTGTCTTGTATAGGTGACTTCCAAGTCAGCCATATTGCATGGGGGACATTGTGCTGGTGGCCATGTTGTATAGGTCACTTCCAAGTCAGCCATAATGCATGGGGGACATTGTGCTGGTTGCCATGTTGTATAGGTCACTTCCAAGTCAGCCATATTGCATTTGGCACATTGTGCTGGTTGTCTTGTATAGGTGACTTCCAAGTCAGCCATATTGCATGGGGGACATTGTGCTGGTGGCCATGTTGTATAGCTCACTTCCAAGTCAGCCATATTGCATGGGGGACATTGTGCTGGTTGCCATGTTGTATAGGTGACTTCCAAGTCAGCCATATTGCATTTGGCACATTGTGCTGGTTGTGTTGTATAGGTGACTTCCAAGTCAGCCATATTGCATGGGGGACATTGTGCTGGTTGTATTGTATAGGTGACTTCCAAATCAGCCATATTGCATGGGGGACATTGTGCTGGTTGTATTGTATAGGTGACTTCCAAGTCAGCCATATTGCTTGGGGGACATTGTGCTGGTTGTATTGTATAGGTGACTTCCAAGTCAGCCATATTGCATGGGGGACATTGTGCTGGTTGCCATGTTGTATAGGTGACTTCCAAGTCAGCCATATTGCATGGGGGACATTGTGCTGGTTGCCATGTTGTATAGGTGACTTCCAAGTCAGCCATATTGCATGGGGGACATTGTGCTGGTTGCCATGTTCTGTAGGTGACTTCCAAGTCAGCCATATTGCTTGGGGGACATTGTGCTGGTGGCCATGTTCTATAGTTGACTTCCAAGTCAGCCATATTGCTTGGGTGACATTGTGCTGGTTGCCATGTTGTATAGGTGACTTCCAAGTCAGCCATATTGCATGGGGGACATTGTGCTGGTGGCCATGTTCTATAGGTGACTTCCAAGTCAGCCATATTGCATTTGGCACATTGTGCTGGTTGTCTTGTATAGGTGACTTCCAAGTCAGCCATATTGCATGGGGGACATTGTGCTGGTGGCCATGTTGTATAGGTCACTTCCAAGTCAGCCATATTGCATGGGGGACATTGTGCTGGTTGCCATGTTGTATAGGTGACTTCCAAGTCAGCCATATTGCATTTGACACATTGTGCTGGTTGTCTTGTATAGGTGACTTCCAAGTCAGCCATATTGCATGGGGGACATTGTGCTGGTGGCCATGTTGTATAGGTCACTTCCAAGTCAGCCATATTGCATGGGGGACATTGTGCTGGTTGCCATGTTGTATAGGTGACTTCCAAGTCAGCCATATTGCCTGGGGGACATTGTGCTGGTTGTGTTGTATAGGTGACTTCCAAGTCAGCCATATTGCATGGGGGACATTGTGCTGGTTGTATTGTATAGGTGACTTCCAAATCAGCCATATTGCATGGGGGACATTGTGCTGGTTGTATTGTATAGGTGACTTCCAAGTCAGCCATATTGCTTGGGGGACATTGTGCTGGTTGTATTGTATAGGTGACTTCCAAGTCAGCCATATTGCATGGGGGACATTGTGCTGGTGGCCATGTTCTATAGGTGACTTCCAAGTCAGCCATATTGCATTTGGGACATTGTGCTGGTTGTATTGTATAGGTGACTTCCAAGTCAGCCATATTGCATTGGGGACATTGTGCTGGTTGTATTGTATAGGTGACTTCGAAGTGAGCCATATTGCTTGGGGGACATTGTGCTGGTGGCCATGTTCTATAGGTGACTTCCAAGTCAGCCATATTGCATGGGGGACATTGTGCTGGTTGCCATGTCCTATAGGTGACTTCCAAATCAGCCATATTGCATGGGGGACATTGTGCTGGTTGTCTTGTATAGGTGACTTCCAAGTCAGCCATATTGCTTGGGGGACATTGTGCTGGTTGCCATGTTCTATAGGTGACTTCCAAGTCAGCCATATTGCTTGGGGGACATTGTGCTGGTGGCCATGTTCTATAGGTGACTTCCAAGTCAGCCATATTGCTTGGGGGACATTGTGCTGGTTGCCATGTTTTATAGGTGACTTCCAAGTCAGCCATATTGCATGGGGGACATTGTGCTGGTGGACATGTTCTATAGGTGACTTCCAAGTCAGCCATATTGCATGGGGGACATTGTGCTGGTTGCCATGTTGTATAGGTGACTTCCAAGTCAGGCATATTGCATGGGGGACATTGTGCTGGTTGTATTGTATAGGTGACTTCCAAGTCAGCCATATTGCATGGGGGACATTGTGCTGGTTGCCATGTCCTATAGGTGACTTCCAAGTCAGCCATTTTGCATGGGGGAAATTGTGCTGGTTGTCTTGTATAGGTGACTTCCAAGTCAGCCATATTGCTTTGGGACATTGTGCTGGTTGCCATGTTCTATAGGTGACTTCCAAGTCAGCCATATTGCATGGGGGACATTGTGCTGGTGGCCATGTTCTATAGGTGACTTCCAAGTCAGCCATATTGCATGGGGGACATTGTGCTGGTTGTCTTGTATAGGTGACTTCCAAGTCAGCCATATTGCATGGGGGACATTGTGCTGGTGGCCATGTTCTATAGGTGACTTCCAAGTCAGCCATATTGCTTGGGGGACATTGTGCTGGTTGTATTGTATAGGTGACTTCCAAGTCAGCCATATTGCATGGGGGACATTGTGCTGGTTGCCATGTTATATAGGTGACTTCCAAGTGAGCCATATTGCTTGGGGGACATTGTGCTGGTTGTGTTGTATAGGTGACTTCCAAGTCAGCCATATTGCATGGGGGACATTGTGCTGGTTGTCTTGTATAGGTGACTTCCAAGTCAGCCGTGTTGCATGGGGGACATTGTGCTGGTTGTCTTGTATAGGTGACTTCCAAGTCAGCCATATTGCTTGGGGGACATTGTGCTGGTTGCCATGTTCTGTAGGTGACTTCCAAGTCAGCCATATTGCTTGGGGGACATTGTGCTGGTGGCCATGTTCTATAGTTGACTTCCAAGTCAGCCATATTGCTTGGGTGACATTGTGCTGGTTGCCATGTTGTATAGGTGATTTCCAAGTCAGCCATATTGCATGGGGGACATTGTGCTGGTGGCCATGTTCTATAGGTGACTTCCAAGTCAGCCATATTGCATTTGGCACATTGTGCTGGTTGTCTTGTATAGGTGACTTCCAAGTCAGCCATATTGCTTGGGGGACATTGTGCTGGTTGCCATGTCCTATAGGTGGCTTTCAAGTCAGCCATATTGCATGGGGGACATTGTGCTGGTTGTCTTGTATAGGTGACTTCCAAGTCAGCAATATTGCATGGGGGACATTGTGCTGGTGGCCATGTTGTATAGGTCACTTCCAAGTCAGCCATATTGCATGGGGGACATTGTGCTGGTTGCCATGTTGTATAGGTGACTTCCAAGTCAGCCATATTGCATGGGGGACATTGTGCTGGTTGCCATGTTGTATAGGTGACTTCCAAGTCAGCCATATTGCATGGGGGACATTGTGCTGGTTGCCATGTTGTATAGGTGACTTCCAAGTCAGCCATATTGCTTGGGGGACATTGTGCTGGTTGCCATGTTGTATAGGTGACTTCCAAGTCAGCCATATTGCCTGGGGGACATTGTGCTGGTTGCCATGTTGTATAGGTGACTTCCAAGTCAGCCATATTGCATGGGGGACATTGTGCTGGTTGCCATGTTGTATAGGTGACTTCCAAGTGAGCCATATTGCTTGGGGGACATTGTGCTGGTTGTGTTGTATAGGTGACTTCCAAGTCAGCCATATTGCATGGGGGACATTGTGCTGGTTGTCTTGTATAGGTGACTTCCAAGTCAGCCGTGTTGCATGGGGGACATTGTGCTGGTGGCCATGTTCTATAGGTGACTTCCAAGTCAGCCACATTGCATGGGGGACATTGTGCTGGTTGCCATGTTGTATAGGTGACTTCCAAGTGAGCCATATTGCTTGGGGGACATTGTGCTGGTTGCCATGTTGTATAGGTGACTTCCAAGTCAGCCATATTGCATGGGGGACATTGTGCTGGTGGCCATGTTCTATAGGTGACTTCCAAGTCAGCCATATTACATGGGGACATTGTGCTGGTTGTCTTGTATAGGTGACTTCCAAGTCAGCCATATTGCATGGGGGACATTGTGCTGGTTGCCATGTTGTATAGGTGACTTCCAAGTCAGCCATATTGCATGGGGGACATTGTGCTGGTTGCCATGTTGTATAGGTGACTTCCAAGTCAGCCATATTGCATGGGGGACATTGTGCTGGTTGTGTTGTATAGGTGACTTCCAAGTCAGCCATATTGCATGGGGGACATTGTGCTGGTTGTAATGCATAGGTGACTTCCAAGTCAGCCGTGTTGCATGGGGGACATTGTGCTGGTTGCCATGTTGTATAGGTGACTTCCAAGTGAGCCATATTGCTTGGGGGACATTGTGCTGGTTGTGTTGTATAGGTGACTTCCAAGTCAGCCATATTGCATGGGGGACATTGTGCTGGTTGTCTTGTATAGGTGACTTCCAAGTCAGCCGTGTTGCATGGGGGACATTGTGCTGGTTGTCTTGTATAGGTGACTTCCAAGTCAGCCATATTGCTTGGGGGACATTGTGCTGGTTGTGTTGTATAGGTGACTTCCAAGTCAGCCATATTGCATGGGGGACATTGTGCTGGTTGTCTTGTATAGGTGACTTCCAAGTCAGCCGTGTTGCATGGGGGACATTGTGCTGGTTGTCTTGTATAGGTGACTTCCAAGTCAGCCATATTGCTTGGGGGACATTGTGCTGGTTGCCATGTTCTGTAGGTGACTTCCAAGTCAGCCATATTGCTTGGGGGACATTGTGCTGGTGGCCATGTTCTATAGTTGACTTCCAAGTCAGCCATATTGCTTGGGTGACATTGTGCTGGTTGCCATGTTGTATAGGTGACTTCCAAGTCAGCCATATTGCATGGGGGACATTGTGCTGGTGGCCATGTTCTATAGGTGACTTCCAAGTCAGCCATATTGCATTTGGCACATTGTGCTGGTTGTCTTGTATAGGTGACTTCCAAGTCAGCCATATTGCTTGGGGGACATTGTGCTGGTTGCCATGTCCTATAGGTGGCTTTCAAGTCAGCCATATTGCATGGGGGACATTGTGCTGGTTGTCTTGTATAGGTGACTTCCAAGTCAGCCATATTGCATGGGGGACATTGTGCTGGTGGCCATGTTGTATAGGTCACTTCCAAGTCAGCCATATTGCATGGGGGACATTGTGCTGGTTGCCATGTTGTATAGGTGACTTCCAAGTCAGCCATATTGCATGGGGGACATTGTGCTGGTTGCCATGTTGTATGGGTGACTTCCAAGTCAGCCATATTGCATGGGGGACATTGTCCTGGTTGCCATGTTGTATAGGTGACTTCCAAGTCAGCCATATTGCTTGGGGGACATTGTGCTGGTTGCCATGTTGTATAGGTGACTTCCAAGTCAGCCATATTGCCTGGGGGACATTGTGCTGGTTGTGTTGTATAGGTGACTTCCAAATCAGCCATATTGCATGGGGGACATTGTGCTGGTTGTATTGTATAGGTGACTTCCAAATCAGCCATATTGCATGGGGGACATTGTGCTGGTTGTATTGTATAGGTGACTTCCAAGTCAGCCATATTGCTTGGGGGACATTGTGCTGGTTGTATTGTATAGGTGACTCACCAAGTCAGCCATATTGCATGGGGGACATTGTGCTGGTTGCCATGTTGTATAGGTGACTTCCAAGTCAGCCATATTGCATGGGGGACATTGTGCTGGTGGCCATGTTCTATAGGTGACTTCCAAGTCAGCCATATTGCATTTGGGACATTGTGCTGGTTGTATTGTATAGGTGACTTCCAAGTCAGCCATATTGCATGGCGGACATTGTGCTGGTTGTATTGTATAGGTGACTTCCAAGTGAGCCATATTGCTTGGGGGACATTGTGCTGGTGGCCATGTTCTATAGGTGACTTCCAAGTCAGCCATATTGCATGGGGGACATTGTGCTGGTTGCCATGTCCTATAGGTGACTTCCAAGTCAGCCATATTGCATGGGGGACATTGTGCTGGTTGTCTTGTATAGGTGACTTCCAAGTCAGCCATATTGCTTGGGGGACATTGTGCTGGTTGCCATGTTCTATAGGTGACTTCCAAGTCAGCCATATTGCTTGGGGGACATTGTGCTGGTGGCCATGTTCTATAGGTGACTTCCAAGTCAGCCATATTGCTTGGGGGACATTGTGCTGGTTGCCATGTTTTATAGGTGACTTCCAAGTCAGCCATATTGCATGGGGGACATTGTGCTGGTGGACATGTTCTATTGGTGACTTCCAAGTCAGCCATATTGCATGGGGGACATTGTGCTGGTTGCCATGTTGTATAGGTGACTTCCAAGTCAGCCATATTGCATGGGGGACATTGTGCTGGTTGTATTGTATAGGTGACTTCCAAGTCAGCCATATTGCATGGGGGACATTGTGCTGGTTGCCATGTCCTATAGGTGACTTCCAAGTCAGCCATATTGCATGGGGGAAATTGTGCTGGTTGTCTTGTATAGGTGACTTCCAAGTCAGCCATATTGCTTTGGGATATTGTGCTGGTTGCCATGTTCTATAGGTGACTTCCAAGTCAGCCATATTGCATGGGGGACATTGTGCTGGTGGCCATGTTCTATAGGTGACTTTCAAGTCAGCCATACAGCATGGGGGACATTATGCTGGTTGTCTTGTATAGGTGACTTCCAAGTCAGCCATATTGCATGGGGGACATTGTGCTGGTGGCCATGTTCTATAGGTGACTTTCAAGTCAGCCATATTGCTTGGGGGACATTGTGCTGGTTGTATTGTATAGGTGACTTCCAAGTCAGCCATATTGCATGGGGGACATTGTGCTGGTTGCCATGTTGTATAGGTGACTTCCAAGTGAGCCATATTGCTTGGGGGACATTGTGCTGGTTGTGTTGTATAGGTGACTTCCAAGTCAGCCATATTGCATGGGGGACATTGTGCTGGTTGTCTTGTATAGGTGACTTCCAAGTCAGCCGTGTTGCATGGGGGACATTGTGCTGGTTGTCTTGTATAGGTGACTTCCAAGTCAGCCATATTGCTTGGGGGACATTGTGCTGGTTGCCATGTTCTGTAGGTGACTTCCAAGTCAGCCATATTGCTTGGGGGACATTGTGCTGGTGGCCATGTTCTATAGTTGACTTCCAAGTCAGCCATATTGCTTGGGTGACATTGTGCTGGTTGCCATGTTGTATAGGTGACTTCCAAGTCAGCCATATTGCATGGGGGACATTGTGCTGGTGGCCATGTTCTATAGGTGACTTCCAAGTCAGCCATATTGCATTTGGCACATTGTGCTGGTTGTCTTGTATAGGTGACTTCCAAGTCAGCCATATTGCATGGGGGACATTGTGCTGGTTGCCATGTTGTATAGGTGACTTCCAAGTCAGCCATATTGCATGGGGGACATTGTGCTGGTGGCCATGTTCTATAGGTGACTTCCAAGTCAGCCATATTGCATTTGGGACATTGTGCTGGTTGTATTGTATAGGTGACTTCCAAGTCAGCCATATTGCATGGGGGACATTGTGCTGGTTGTATTGTATAGGTGACTTCCAAGTCAGCCATATTGCATGGGGGACATTGTGCTGGTTGCCATGTCCTATAGGTGACTTCCAAGTCAGCCATATTGCATGGGGGAAATTGTGCTGGTTGTCTTGTATAGGTGACTTCCAAGTCAGCCATATTGCTTTGGGACATTGTGCTGGTTGCCATGTTCTATAGGTGACTTCCAAGTCAGCCATATTGCATGGGGGACATTGTGCTGGTGGCCATGTTCTATAGGTGACTTCCAAGTCAGCCATATTGCATGGGGGACATTGTGCTGGTTGTCTTGTATAGGTGACTTCCAAGTCAGCCATATTGCATGGGGGACATTGTGCTGGTGGCCATGTTCTATAGGTGACTTCCAAGTCAGCCATATTGCTTGGGGGACATTGTGCTGGTTGTATTGTATAGGTGACTTCCAAGTCAGCCATATTGCATGGGGGACATTGTGCTGGTTGCCATGTTGTATAGGTGACTTCCAAGTGAGCCATATTGCTTGGGGGACATTGTGCTGGTTGTGTTGTATAGGTGACTTCCAAGTCAGCCATATTGCATGGGGGACATTGTGCTGGTTGTCTTGTATAGGTGACTTCCAAGTCAGCCGTGTTGCATGGGGGACATTGTGCTGGTTGTCTTGTATAGGTGACTTCCAAGTCAGCCATATTGCTTGGGGGACATTGTGCTGGTTGCCATGTTGTATAGGTGACTTCCAAGTCAGCCATATTGCATGGGGGACATTGTGCTGGTGGCCATGTTCTATAGGTGACTTCCAAGTCAGCCATATTGCATTTGGCACATTGTGCTGGTTGTCTTGTATAGGTGACTTCCAAGTCAGCCATATTGCATGGGGGACATTGTGCTGGTGGCCATGTTGTATAGGTCACTTCCAAGTCAGCCATAATGCATGGGGGACATTGTGCTGGTTGCCATGTTGTATAGGTCACTTCCAAGTCAGCCATATTGCATTTGGCACATTGTGCTGGTTGTCTTGTATAGGTGACTTCCAAGTCAGCCATATTGCATGGGGGACATTGTGCTGGTGGCCATGTTGTATAGCTCACTTCCAAGTCAGCCATATTGCATGGGGGACATTGTGCTGGTTGCCATGTTGTATAGGTGACTTCCAAGTCAGCCATATTGCATTTGGCACATTGTGCTGGTTGTGTTGTATAGGTGACTTCCAAGTCAGCCATATTGCATGGGGGACATTGTGCTGGTTGTATTGTATAGGTGACTTCCAAATCAGCCATATTGCATGGGGGACATTGTGCTGGTTGTATTGTATAGGTGACTTCCAAGTCAGCCATATTGCTTGGGGGACATTGTGCTGGTTGTATTGTATAGGTGACTTCCAAGTCAGCCATATTGCATGGGGGACATTGTGCTGGTTGCCATGTTGTATAGGTGACTTCCAAGTCAGCCATATTGCATGGGGGACATTGTGCTGGTTGCCATGTTGTATAGGTGACTTCCAAGTCAGCCATATTGCATGGGGGACATTGTGCTGGTTGCCATGTTCTGTAGGTGACTTCCAAGTCAGCCATATTGCTTGGGGGACATTGTGCTGGTGGCCATGTTCTATAGTTGACTTCCAAGTCAGCCATATTGCTTGGGTGACATTGTGCTGGTTGCCATGTTGTATAGGTGACTTCCAAGTCAGCCATATTGCATGGGGGACATTGTGCTGGTGGCCATGTTCTATAGGTGACTTCCAAGTCAGCCATATTGCATTTGGCACATTGTGCTGGTTGTCTTGTATAGGTGACTTCCAAGTCAGCCATATTGCATGGGGGACATTGTGCTGGTGGCCATGTTGTATAGGTCACTTCCAAGTCAGCCATATTGCATGGGGGACATTGTGCTGGTTGCCATGTTGTATAGGTGACTTCCAAGTCAGCCATATTGCATTTGACACATTGTGCTGGTTGTCTTGTATAGGTGACTTCCAAGTCAGCCATATTGCATGGGGGACATTGTGCTGGTGGCCATGTTGTATAGGTCACTTCCAAGTCAGCCATATTGCATGGGGGACATTGTGCTGGTTGCCATGTTGTATAGGTGACTTCCAAGTCAGCCATATTGCCTGGGGGACATTGTGCTGGTTGTGTTGTATAGGTGACTTCCAAGTCAGCCATATTGCATGGGGGACATTGTGCTGGTTGTATTGTATAGGTGACTTCCAAATCAGCCATATTGCATGGGGGACATTGTGCTGGTTGTATTGTATAGGTGACTTCCAAGTCAGCCATATTGCTTGGGGGACATTGTGCTGGTTGTATTGTATAGGTGACTTCCAAGTCAGCCATATTGCATGGGGGACATTGTGCTGGTGGCCATGTTCTATAGGTGACTTCCAAGTCAGCCATATTGCATTTGGGACATTGTGCTGGTTGTATTGTATAGGTGACTTCCAAGTCAGCCATATTGCATTGGGGACATTGTGCTGGTTGTATTGTATAGGTGACTTCGAAGTGAGCCATATTGCTTGGGGGACATTGTGCTGGTGGCCATGTTCTATAGGTGACTTCCAAGTCAGCCATATTGCATGGGGGACATTGTGCTGGTTGCCATGTCCTATAGGTGACTTCCAAATCAGCCATATTGCATGGGGGACATTGTGCTGGTTGTCTTGTATAGGTGACTTCCAAGTCAGCCATATTGCTTGGGGGACATTGTGCTGGTTGCCATGTTCTATAGGTGACTTCCAAGTCAGCCATATTGCTTGGGGGACATTGTGCTGGTGGCCATGTTCTATAGGTGACTTCCAAGTCAGCCATATTGCTTGGGGGACATTGTGCTGGTTGCCATGTTTTATAGGTGACTTCCAAGTCAGCCATATTGCATGGGGGACATTGTGCTGGTGGACATGTTCTATAGGTGACTTCCAAGTCAGCCATATTGCATGGGGGACATTGTGCTGGTTGCCATGTTGTATAGGTGACTTCCAAGTCAGGCATATTGCATGGGGGACATTGTGCTGGTTGTATTGTATAGGTGACTTCCAAGTCAGCCATATTGCATGGGGGACATTGTGCTGGTTGCCATGTCCTATAGGTGACTTCCAAGTCAGCCATTTTGCATGGGGGAAATTGTGCTGGTTGTCTTGTATAGGTGACTTCCAAGTCAGCCATATTGCTTTGGGACATTGTGCTGGTTGCCATGTTCTATAGGTGACTTCCAAGTCAGCCATATTGCATGGGGGACATTGTGCTGGTGGCCATGTTCTATAGGTGACTTCCAAGTCAGCCATATTGCATGGGGGACATTGTGCTGGTTGTCTTGTATAGGTGACTTCCAAGTCAGCCATATTGCATGGGGGACATTGTGCTGGTGGCCATGTTCTATAGGTGACTTCCAAGTCAGCCATATTGCTTGGGGGACATTGTGCTGGTTGTATTGTATAGGTGACTTCCAAGTCAGCCATATTGCATGGGGGACATTGTGCTGGTTGCCATGTTATATAGGTGACTTCCAAGTGAGCCATATTGCTTGGGGGACATTGTGCTGGTTGTGTTGTATAGGTGACTTCCAAGTCAGCCATATTGCATGGGGGACATTGTGCTGGTTGTCTTGTATAGGTGACTTCCAAGTCAGCCGTGTTGCATGGGGGACATTGTGCTGGTTGTCTTGTATAGGTGACTTCCAAGTCAGCCATATTGCTTGGGGGACATTGTGCTGGTTGCCATGTTCTGTAGGTGACTTCCAAGTCAGCCATATTGCTTGGGGGACATTGTGCTGGTGGCCATGTTCTATAGTTGACTTCCAAGTCAGCCATATTGCTTGGGTGACATTGTGCTGGTTGCCATGTTGTATAGGTGATTTCCAAGTCAGCCATATTGCATGGGGGACATTGTGCTGGTGGCCATGTTCTATAGGTGACTTCCAAGTCAGCCATATTGCATTTGGCACATTGTGCTGGTTGTCTTGTATAGGTGACTTCCAAGTCAGCCATATTGCTTGGGGGACATTGTGCTGGTTGCCATGTCCTATAGGTGGCTTTCAAGTCAGCCATATTGCATGGGGGACATTGTGCTGGTTGTCTTGTATAGGTGACTTCCAAGTCAGCAATATTGCATGGGGGACATTGTGCTGGTGGCCATGTTGTATAGGTCACTTCCAAGTCAGCCATATTGCATGGGGGACATTGTGCTGGTTGCCATGTTGTATAGGTGACTTCCAAGTCAGCCATATTGCATGGGGGACATTGTGCTGGTTGCCATGTTGTATAGGTGACTTCCAAGTCAGCCATATTGCATGGGGGACATTGTGCTGGTTGCCATGTTGTATAGGTGACTTCCAAGTCAGCCATATTGCTTGGGGGACATTGTGCTGGTTGCCATGTTGTATAGGTGACTTCCAAGTCAGCCATATTGCCTGGGGGACATTGTGCTGGTTGCCATGTTGTATAGGTGACTTCCAAGTCAGCCATATTGCATGGGGGACATTGTGCTGGTTGCCATGTTGTATAGGTGACTTCCAAGTGAGCCATATTGCTTGGGGGACATTGTGCTGGTTGTGTTGTATAGGTGACTTCCAAGTCAGCCATATTGCATGGGGGACATTGTGCTGGTTGTCTTGTATAGGTGACTTCCAAGTCAGCCGTGTTGCATGGGGGACATTGTGCTGGTGGCCATGTTCTATAGGTGACTTCCAAGTCAGCCACATTGCATGGGGGACATTGTGCTGGTTGCCATGTTGTATAGGTGACTTCCAAGTGAGCCATATTGCTTGGGGGACATTGTGCTGGTTGCCATGTTGTATAGGTGACTTCCAAGTCAGCCATATTGCATGGGGGACATTGTGCTGGTGGCCATGTTCTATAGGTGACTTCCAAGTCAGCCATATTACATGGGGACATTGTGCTGGTTGTCTTGTATAGGTGACTTCCAAGTCAGCCATATTGCATGGGGGACATTGTGCTGGTTGCCATGTTGTATAGGTGACTTCCAAGTCAGCCATATTGCATGGGGGACATTGTGCTGGTTGCCATGTTGTATAGGTGACTTCCAAGTCAGCCATATTGCATGGGGGACATTGTGCTGGTTGTGTTGTATAGGTGACTTCCAAGTCAGCCATATTGCATGGGGGACATTGTGCTGGTTGTAATGCATAGGTGACTTCCAAGTCAGCCATATTACATGGGGGACATTGTGCTGGTTGCCATGTTGTATAGGTGACTTCCAAGTCAGCCATATTGCATGGGGGGACATTGTGCTGGTTGCCAAGTCCTATAGGTGACTTCCAAGTCAGCCATATTGCATGGGGGAAATTGTGCTGGTTGTCTTGTATAGGTGACTTCCAAGTCAGCCATATTGCTTTGGGACATTGTGCTGGTTGCCATGTTCTATAGGTGACTTCCAAGTCAGCCATATTGCATGGGGGACATTGTGCTGGTGGCCATGTTCTATAGGTGACTTCCAAGTCAGCCATATTGCATGGGGGACATTGTGCTGGTTGTCTTGTATAGGTGACTTCCAAGTCAGCCATATTGCATGGGGGACATTGTGCTGGTGGCCATGTTCTATAGGTGACTTCCAAGTCAGCCATATTGCTTGGGGGACATTGTTCTGGTTGTATTGTATAGGTGACTTCCAAGTCAGCCATATTGCATGGGGGACATTGTGCTGGTTGCCATGTTGTATAGGTGACTTCCAAGTGAGCCATATTGCTTGGGGGACATTGTGCTGGTTGTGTTGTATAGGTGACTTCCAAGTCAGCCATATTGCATGGGGGACATTGTGCTGGTTGTCTTGTATAGGTGACTTCCAAGTCAGCCGTGTTGCATGGGGGACATTGTGCTGGTTGTCTTGTATAGGTGATTTCCAAGTCAGCAATATTGCTTGGGGGACATTGTGCTGGTTGCCATGTTCTGTAGGTGACTTCCAAGTCAGCCATATTGCTTGGGGGACATTGTGCTGGTGGCCATGTTCTATAGTTGACTTCCAAGTCAGCCATATTGCTTGGGTGACATTGTGCTGGTTGCCATGTTGTATATGTGACTTCCAAGTCAGCCATATTGCATGGGGGACAATGTGCTGGTGGCCATGTTCTATAGGTGACTTCCAAGTCAGCCATATTGCATTTGGCACATTGTGCTGGTTGTCTTGTATAGGTGACTTCCAAGTCAGCCATATTGCTTGGGGGACATTGTGCTGGTTGCCATGTCCTATAGGTGGCTTCCAAGTCAGCCATATTGCATGGGGGACATTGTGCTGGTTGTCTTGTATAGGTGACTTCCAAGTCAACCATATTGCATGGGGGACATTGTGCTGGTGGCCATGTTGTATAGGTCACTTCCAAGTCAGCCATATTGCATGGGGGACATTGTGCTGGTTGCCATGTTGTATAGGTGACTTCCAAGTCAGCCATATTGCATGGGGGACATTGTGCTGGTTGCCATGTTGTATAAGTGACTTCCAAGTCAGCCATATTGCATGGGGGACATTGTGCTGGTTGCCATGTTGTATAGGTGACTTCCAAGTCAGCCATATTGCTTGGGGGACATTGTGCTGGTTGCCATGTTGTATAGGTGACTTCCAAGTCAGTCATATTGCCTGGGGGACATTGTGCTGGTTGCCATGTTGTATAGGTGACTTCCAAGTCAGCCATATTGCATGGGGGACATTGTGCTGGTTGCCATGTTGTATAGGTGACTTCCAAGTGAGCCATATTGCTTGGGGGACATTGTGCTGGTTGTGTTGTATAGGTGACTTCCAAGTCAGCCATATTGCATGGGGGACATTGTGCTGGTTGTCTTGTATAGGTGACTTCCAAGTCAGCCGTGTTGCATGGGGGACATTGTGCTGGTGGCCATGTTCTATAGGTGACTTCCAAGTCAGCCACATTGCATGGGGGACATTGTGCTGGTTGCCATGTTGTATAGGTGACTTCCAAGTGAGCCATATTGCTTGGGGGACATTGTGCTGGTTGCCATGTTGTAAAGGTGACTTCCAAGTCAGCCATATTGCATGGGGGACATTGTGCTGGTGGCCATGTTCTATAGGTGACTTCCAAGTCAGCCATATTACATGGGGACATTGTGCTGGTTGTCTTGTATAGGTGACTTCCAAGTCAGCCATATTGCATGGGGGACATTGTGCTGGTTGCCATGTTGTATAGGTGACTTCCAAGTCAGCCATATTGCATCGGGGACATTGTGCTAGTTGCCATGTTGTATAGGTGAATTCCAAGTCAGCCATATTGCATGGGGGACATTGTGCTGGTTGTGTTGTATAGGTGACTTCCAAGTCAGCCATATTGCATGGGGGACATTGTGCTGGTTGTATTGTATAGGTGACTTCCAAGTCAGCCATATTGCATGGGGGACATTGTGCTGGTTGTATTGTATAGGTGACTTCCAAGTCAGCCATATTGCATGGGGGACATTGTGCTGGTTGTGTTGTGTAGGTGACTTCCAAGTCAGCCATATTGCATGGGGGACATTGTGCTGGTTGTAATGCATAGGTGACTTCCAAGTCAGCCATATTACATGGGGGACATTGTGCTGGTTGCCATGTTGTATAGGTGACTTCCAAGTCAGCCATATTGCATTGGGGACATTGTGCTGGTGGCCATGTTCTATAGGTGACTTCCAAGTCAGCCATATTGCATTTGGGACATTGTGCTGGTTGTCTTGTATAGGTGACTTCCAAGTCAGCCATATTGCATGGGGGACATTGTGCTGGTTGTGTTGTGTAGGTGACTTCCAAGTCAGCCATATTGCATGGGGGACATTGTGCTGGTTGTAATGCATAGGTGACTTCCAAGTCAGCCATATTACATGGGGGACATTGTGCTGGTTGCCATGTTGTATAGGTGACTTCCAAGTCATCCATATTGCATTGGGGACATTGTGCTGGTGGCCATGTTCTATAGGTGACTTCCAAGTCAGCCATATTGCATTTGGGACATTGTGCTGGTTGTCTTGTATAGGTGACTTCCAAGTCAGCCATATTGCATGGGGGACATTGTGCTGGTTGTGTTGTATAGGTGACTTCCAAATCAGCCATATTGCATGGGGGACATTGTGCTGGTTGTATTGTATAGGTGACTTCCAAGTCAGCCATATTGCATGGGGGACATTGTGCTGGTTGTATTGTATAGGTGACTTCCAAGTCAGCCATATTGCATGGGGGACATTGTGCTGGTGGCCATGTCCTATAGGTGACTTCCAAGTCAGCCATATTGCATGGGGGACATTGTGCTGGTTGTCTTGTATAGGTGACTTCCAAGTCAGCCATATTGCTTGGGAGACATTGTGCTGGTTGTATTGTATAGGTGACTTCCAAGTCAGCCATATTGCATGGGGGACATTGTGCTGGTTGCCATGTTGTATAGGTGACTTCCAAGTCAGCCATATTGCATGGGGGACATTGTGCTGGTGGCCATGTTCTATAGGTGACTTCCAAGTCAGCCATATTGCATTTGGGACATTGTGCTGGTTGTCTTGTATAGGTGACTTCCAAGTCAGCCATATTGCTTGGGGGACATTGTGCTGGTTGCCATGTCCTATAGGTGACTTCCAAGTCAGCCATATTGCATGGGGGACATTGTGCTGGTTGTCTTGTATAGGTGACTTCCAAGTCAGCCATATTGCATGGGGGACATTGTGCTGGTTGCCATGTTGTATAGGTGACTTCCAAGTGAGCCATATTGCTTGGGGGATATTGTGCTGGTTGTGTTGTATAGGTGACTTCCAAGTCAGCCATATTGCATGGGGGACATTGTGCTGGTTGTCTTGTATAGGTGACTTCCAAGTCAGCCGTGTTGCATGGGGGACATTGTGCTGGTGGCCATGTTCTATAGGTGACTTCCAAGTCAGCCATATTGCATGGGGGACATTGTGCTGGTTGCCATGTTGTAGAGGTGACTTCCAAGTCAGCCATATTGCATGGGGGACATTGTGCTGGTGGCCATGTTCTATAGGTGACTTCCAAGTCAGCCATATTGCATGGGGACATTGTGCTGGTTGTCTTGTATAGGTGACTTCCAAGTCAGCCATATTGCATGGGGGACATTGTGCTGGTTGTCTTGTATAGGTGACTTCCAAGTCAGCCATATTGCATGGGGGACATTGTGCTGGTTGTGTTGTATAGGTGACTTCCAAATCAGCCATATTGCATGGGGGACATTGTGCTGGTTGTATTGTATAGGTGACTTCCAAGTCAGCCATATTGCATGGGGGACATTGTGCTGGTTGTATTGTATAGGTGACTTCCAAGTCAGCCATATTGCATGGGGGACATTGTGCTGGTGGCCATGTCCTATAGGTGACTTCCAAGTCAGCCATATTGCATGGGGGACATTGTGCTGGTTGTCTTGTATAGGTGACTTCCAAGTCAGCCATATTGCATGGGGGACATTGTGCTGGTGGCCATGTTGTATAGGTCACTTCCAAGTCAGCCATATTGCATGGGGGACATTGTGCTGGTTGCCATGTTGTATAGGTGACTTCCAAGTCAGCCATATTGCCTGGGGGACATTGTGCTGGTTGTGTTGTATAGGTGACTTCCAAGTCAGCCATATTGCATGGGGGACATTGTGCTGGTTGTATTGTATAGGTGACTTCCAAATCAGCCATATTGCATGGGGGACATTGTGCTGGTTGTATTGTATAGGTGACTTCCAAGTCAGCCATATTGCTTGGGGGACATTGTGCTGGTTGTATTGTATAGGTGACTTCCAAGTCAGCCATATTGCATGGGGGACATTGTGCTGGTTGCCATGTTGTATAGGTGACTTCCAAGTCAGCCATATTGCATGGGGGACATTGTGCTGGTGGCCATGTTCTATAGGTGACTTCCAAGTCAGCCATATTGCATTTGGGACATTGTGCTGGTTGTATTGTATAGGTGACTTCCAAGTCAGCCATATTGCATTGGGGACATTGTGCTGGTTGTATTGTATAGGTGACTTCGAAGTGAGCCATATTGCTTGGGGGACATTGTGCTGGTGGCCATGTTCTATAGGTGACTTCCAAGTCAGCCATATTGCTTGGGGGACATTGTGCTGGTTGCCATGTTCTATAGGTGACTTCCAAGTCAGCCATATTGCTTGGGGGACATTGTGCTGGTGGCCATGTTCTATAGGTGACTTCCAAGTCAGCCATATTGCTTGGGGGACATTGTGCTGGTTGCCATGTTTTATAGGTGACTTCCAAGTCAGCCATATTGCATGGGGGACATTGTGCTGGTGGACATGTTCTATAGGTGACTTCCAAGTCAGCCATATTGCATGGGGGACATTGTGCTGGTTGCCATGTTGTATAGGTGACTTCCAAGTCAGCCATATTGCATGGGGGACATTGTGCTGGTTGTATTGTATAGGTGACTTCCAAGTCAGCCATATTGCATGGGGGACATTGTGCTGGTTGCCATGTCCTATAGGTGACTTCCAAGTCAGCCATATTGCATGGGGGAAATTGTGCTGGTTGTCTTGTATAGGTGACTTCCAAGTCAGCCATATTGCTTTGGGACATTGTGCTGGTTGCCATGTTCTATAGGTGACTTCCAAGTCAGCCATATTGCATGGGGGACATTGTGCTGGTGGCCATGTTCTATAGGTGACTTCCAAGTCAGCCATATTGCATGGGGGACATTGTGCTGGTTGTCTTGTATAGGTGACTTCCAAGTCAGCCATATTGCATGGGGGACATTGTGCTGGTGGCCATGTTCTATAGGTGACTTCCAAGTCAGCCATATTGCTTGGGGGACATTGTGCTGGTTGTATTGTATAGGTGACTTCCAAGTCAGCCATATTGCATGGGGGACATTGTGCTGGTTGCCATGTTGTATAGGTGACTTCCAAGTGAGCCATATTGCTTGGGGGACATTGTGCTGGTTGTGTTGTATAGGTGACTTCCAAGTCAGCCATATTGCATGGGGGACATTGTGCTGGTTGTATTGTATAGGTGACTTCCAAGTCAGCCATATTGCATTGGGGACATTGTGCTGGTTGTATTGTATAGGTGACTTCGAAGTGAGCCATATTGCTTGGGGGACATTGTGCTGGTGGCCATGTTCTATAGGTGACTTCCAAGTCAGCCATATTGCTTGGGGGACATTGTGCTGGTTGCCATGTTCTATAGGTGACTTCCAAGTCAGCCATATTGCTTGGGGGACATTGTGCTGGTGGCCATGTTCTATAGGTGACTTCCAAGTCAGCCATATTGCTTGGGGGACATTGTGCTGGTTGCCATGTTTTATAGGTGACTTCCAAGTCAGCCATATTGCATGGGGGACATTGTGCTGGTGGACATGTTCTATAGGTGACTTCCAAGTCAGCCATATTGCATGGGGGACATTGTGCTGGTTGCCATGTTGTATAGGTGACTTCCAAGTCAGCCATATTGCATGGGGGACATTGTGCTGGTTGTATTGTATAGGTGACTTCCAAGTCAGCCATATTGCATGGGGGACATTGTGCTGGTTGCCATGTCCTATAGGTGACTTCCAAGTCAGCCATATTGCATGGGGGAAATTGTGCTGGTTGTCTTGTATAGGTGACTTCCAAGTCAGCCATATTGCTTTGGGACATTGTGCTGGTTGCCATGTTCTATAGGTGACTTCCAAGTCAGCCATATTGCATGGGGGACATTGTGCTGGTGGCCATGTTCTATAGGTGACTTCCAAGTCAGCCATATTGCATGGGGGACATTGTGCTGGTTGTCTTGTATAGGTGACTTCCAAGTCAGCCATATTGCATGGGGGACATTGTGCTGGTGGCCATGTTCTATAGGTGACTTCCAAGTCAGCCATATTGCTTGGGGGACATTGTGCTGGTTGTATTGTATAGGTGACTTCCAAGTCAGCCATATTGCATGGGGGACATTGTGCTGGTTGCCATGTTGTATAGGTGACTTCCAAGTGAGCCATATTGCTTGGGGGACATTGTGCTGGTTGTGTTGTATAGGTGACTTCCAAGTCAGCCATATTGCATGGGGGACATTGTGCTGGTTGTCTTGTATAGGGGACTTCCAAGTCAGCCGTGTTGCATGGGGGACATTGTGCTGGTTGTCTTGTATAGGTGACTTCCAAGTCAGCCATATTGCTTGGGAGACATTGTGCTGGTTGCCATGTTCTGTAGGTGACTTCCAAGTCAGCCATATTGCTTGGGGGACATTGTGCTGGTGGCCATGTTCTATAGTTGACTTCCAAGTCAGCCATATTGCTTGGGTGACATTGTGCTGGTTGCCATGTTGTATAGGTGATTTCCAAGTCAGCCATATTGCATGGGGGACATTGTGCTGGTGGCCATGTTCTATAGGTGACTTCCAAGTCAGCCATATTGCATTTGGCAAATTGTGCTGGTTGTCTTGTATAGGTGACTTCCAAGTCAGCCATATTGCTTGGGGGACATTGTGCTGGTTGCCATGTCCTATAGGTGGCTTTCAAGTCAGCCATATTGCATGGGGGACATTGTGCTGGTTGTCTTGTATAGGTGACTTCCAAGTCAGCCATATTGCATGGGGGACATTGTGCTGGTGGCCATGTTGTATAGGTCACTTCCAAGTCAGCCATATTGCATGGGGGACATTGTGCTGGTTGCCATGTTGTATAGGTGACTTCCAAGTCAGCCATATTGCATGGGGGACATTGTGCTGGTTGCCATGTTGTATAGGTGACTTCCAAGTCAGCCATATTGCATGGGGGACATTGTGCTGGTTGCCATGTTGTATAGGTGACTTCCAAGTCAGCCATATTGCTTGGGGGACATTGTGCTGGTTGTCTTGTATAGGTGACTTCCAAGTCAGCCATATTGCATGGGGGACATTGTGCTGGTTGTGTTGTATAGGTGACTTCCAAATCAGCCATATTGCATGGGGGACATTGTGCTGGTTGTATTGTATAGGTGACTTCCAAGTCAGCCATATTGCATGGGGGACATTGTGCTGGTTGTATTGTATAGGTGACTTCCAAGTCAGCCATATTGCATGGGGGACATTGTGCTGGTGGCCATGTCCTATAGGTGACTTCCAAGTCAGCCATATTGCATGGGGGACATTGTGCTGGTTGTCTTGTATAGGTGACTTCCAAGTCAGCCATATTGCTTGGGAGACATTGTGCTGGTTGTATTGTATAGGTGACTTCCAAGTCAGCCATATTGCATGGGGGACATTGTGCTGGTTGCCATGTTGTATAGGTGACTTCCAAGTCAGCCATATTGCATGGGGGACATTGTGCTGGTGGCCATGTTCTATAGGTGACTTCCAAGTCAGCCATATTGCATTTGGGACATTGTGCTGGTTGTCTTGTATAGGTGACTTCCAAGTCAGCCATATTGCTTGGGGGACATTGTGCTGGTTGCCATGTCCTATAGGTGACTTCCAAGTCAGCCATATTGCATGGGGGACATTGTGCTGGTTGTCTTGTATAGGTGACTTCCAAGTCAGCCATATTGCATGGGGGACATTGTGCTGGTTGCCATGTTGTATAGGTGACTTCCAAGTGAGCCATATTGCTTGGGGGACATTGTGCTGGTTGTGTTGTATAGGTGACTTCCAAGTCAGCCATATTGCATGGGGGACATTGTGCTGGTTGTCTTGTATAGGTGACTTCCAAGTCAGCCGTGTTGCATGGGGGACATTGTGCTGGTGGCCATGTTCTATAGGTGACTTCCAAGTCAGCCATATTGCATGGGGGACATTGTGCTGGTTGCCATGTTGTAGAGGTGACTTCCAAGTCAGCCATATTGCATGGGGGACATTGTGCTGGTGGCCATGTTCTATAGGTGACTTCCAAGTCAGCCATATTGCATGGGGACATTGTGCTGGTTGTCTTGTATAGGTGACTTCCAAGTCAGCCATATTGCATGGGGGACATTGTGCTGGTTGTCTTGTATAGGTGACTTCCAAGTCAGCCATATTGCATGGGGGACATTGTGCTGGTTGTGTTGTATAGGTGACTTCCAAATCAGCCATATTGCATGGGGGACATTGTGCTGGTTGTATTGTATAGGTGACTTCCAAGTCAGCCATATTGCATGGGGGACATTGTGCTGGTTGTATTGTATAGGTGACTTCCAAGTCAGCCATATTGCATGGGGGACATTGTGCTGGTGGCCATGTCCTATAGGTGACTTCCAAGTCAGCCATATTGCATGGGGGACATTGTGCTGGTTGTCTTGTATAGGTGACTTCCAAGTCAGCCATATTGCATGGGGGACATTGTGCTGGTGGCCATGTTGTATAGGTCACTTCCAAGTCAGCCATATTGCATGGGGGACATTGTGCTGGTTGCCATGTTGTATAGGTGACTTCCAAGTCAGCCATATTGCCTGGGGGACATTGTGCTGGTTGTGTTGTATAGGTGACTTCCAAGTCAGCCATATTGCATGGGGGACATTGTGCTGGTTGTATTGTATAGGTGACTTCCAAATCAGCCATATTGCATGGGGGACATTGTGCTGGTTGTATTGTATAGGTGACTTCCAAGTCAGCCATATTGCTTGGGGGACATTGTGCTGGTTGTATTGTATAGGTGACTTCCAAGTCAGCCATATTGCATGGGGGACATTGTGCTGGTTGCCATGTTGTATAGGTGACTTCCAAGTCAGCCATATTGCATGGGGGACATTGTGCTGGTGGCCATGTTCTATAGGTGACTTCCAAGTCAGCCATATTGCATTTGGGACATTGTGCTGGTTGTATTGTATAGGTGACTTCCAAGTCAGCCATATTGCATTGGGGACATTGTGCTGGTTGTATTGTATAGGTGACTTCGAAGTGAGCCATATTGCTTGGGGGACATTGTGCTGGTGGCCATGTTCTATAGGTGACTTCCAAGTCAGCCATATTGCATGGGGGACATTGTGCTGGTTGCCATGTCCTATAGGTGACTTCCAAGTCAGCCATATTGCATGGGGGACATTGTGCTGGTTGTCTTGTATAGGTGACTTCCAAGTCAGCCATATTGCTTGGGGGACATTGTGCTGGTTGCCATGTTCTATAGGTGACTTCCAAGTCAGCCATATTGCTTGGGGGACATTGTGCTGGTGGCCATGTTCTATAGGTGACTTCCAAGTCAGCCATATTGCTTGGGGGACATTGTGCTGGTTGCCATGTTTTATAGGTGACTTCAAAGTCAGCCATATTGCATGGGGGACATTGTGCTGGTGGACATGTTCTATAGGTGACTTCCAAGTCAGCCATATTGCATGGGGGACATTGTGCTGGTTGCCATGTTGTATAGGTGACTTCCAAGTCAGCCATATTGCATGGGGGACATTGTGCTGGTTGTATTGTATAGGTGACTTCCAAGTCAGCCATATTGCATGGGGGACATTGTGCTGGTTGCCATGTCCTATAGGTGACTTCCAAGTCAGCCATATTGCATGGGGGAAATTGTGCTGGTTGTCTTGTATAGGTGACTTCCAAGTCAGCCATATTGCTTTGGGACATTGTGCTGGTTGCCATGTTCTATAGGTGACTTCCAAGTCAGCCATATTGCATGGGGGACATTGTGCTGGTGGCCATGTTCTATAGGTGACTTCCAAGTCAGCCATATTGCATGGGGGACATTGTGCTGGTTGTCTTGTATAGGTGACTTCCAAGTCAGCCATATTGCATGGGGGACATTGTGCTGGTGGCCATGTTCTATAGGTGACTTCCAAGTCAGCCATATTGCTTGGGGGACATTGTGCTGGTTGTATTGTATAGGTGACTTCCAAGTCAGCCATATTGCATGGGGGACATTGTGCTGGTTGCCATGTTGTATAGGTGACTTCCAAGTGAGCCATATTGCTTGGGGGACATTGTGCTGGTTGTGTTGTATAGGTGACTTCCAAGTCAGCCATATTGCATGGGGGACATTGTGCTGGTTGTCTTGTATAGGGGACTTCCAAGTCAGCCGTGTTGCATGGGGGACATTGTGCTGGTTGTCTTGTATAGGTGACTTCCAAGTCAGCCATATTGCTTGGGAGACATTGTGCTGGTTGCCATGTTCTGTAGGTGACTTCCAAGTCAGCCATATTGCTTGGGGGACATTGTGCTGGTGGCCATGTTCTATAGTTGACTTCCAAGTCAGCCATATTGCTTGGGTGACATTGTGCTGGTTGCCATGTTGTATAGGTGATTTCCAAGTCAGCCATATTGCATGGGGGACATTGTGCTGGTGGCCATGTTCTATAGGTGACTTCCAAGTCAGCCATATTGCATTTGGCAAATTGTGCTGGTTGTCTTGTATAGGTGACTTCCAAGTCAGCCATATTGCTTGGGGGACATTGTGCTGGTTGCCATGTCCTATAGGTGGCTTTCAAGTCAGCCATATTGCATGGGGGACATTGTGCTGGTTGTCTTGTATAGGTGACTTCCAAGTCAGCCATATTGCATGGGGGACATTGTGCTGGTGGCCATGTTGTATAGGTCACTTCCAAGTCAGCCATATTGCATGGGGGACATTGTGCTGGTTGCCATGTTGTATAGGTGACTTCCAAGTCAGCCATATTGCATGGGGGACATTGTGCTGGTTGCCATGTTGTATAGGTGACTTCCAAGTCAGCCATATTGCATGGGGGACATTGTGCTGGTTGCCATGTTGTATAGGTGACTTCCAAGTCAGCCATATTGCTTGGGGGACATTGTGCTGGTTGCCATGTTGTATAAGTGACTTCCAAGTCAGCCATATTGCCTGGGGGACATTGTGCTGGTTGCCATGTTGTATAGGTGACTTCCAAGTCAGCCATATTGCATGGGGGACATTGTGCTGGTTGCCATGTTGTATAGGTGACTTCCAAGTGAGCCATATTGGTTGGGGGACATTGTGCTGGTTGTGTTGTATAGGTGACTTCCAAGTCAGCCATATTGCATGGGGGACATTGTGCTGGTTGTCTTGTATAGGTGACTTCCAAGTCAGCCGTGTTGCATGGGGGACATTGTGCTGGTGGCCATGTTCTATAGGTGACTTCCAAGTCAGCCACATTGCATGGGGGACATTGTGCTGGTTGCCATGTTGTATAGGTGACTTCCAAGTGAGCCATATTGCTTGGGGGACATTGTGCTGGTTGCCATGTTGTATAGGTGACTTCCAAGTCAGCCATATTGCATGGGGGACATTGTGCTGGTGGCCATGTTCTATAGGTGACTTCCAAGTCAGCCATATTACATGGGGACATTGTGCTGGTTGTCTTGTATAGGTGACTTCCAAGTCAGCCATATTGCATGGGGGACATTGTGCTGGTTGCCATGTTGTATAGGTGACTTCCAAGTCAGCCATATTGCATGGGGGACATTGTGCTGGTTGCCATGTTGTATAGGTGACTTCCAAGTCAGCCATATTGCATGGGGGACATTGTGTTGGTTGTGTTGTATAGGTGACTTCCAAGTCAGCCATATTGCATGGGGGACATTGTGCTGGTTGTATTGTATAGGTGACTTCCAAGTCAGCCATATTGCATGGGGGACATTGTGCTGGTTGTATTGTATAGGTGACTTCCAAGTGAGCCATATTGCTTGGGGGACATTGTGCTGGTGGCCATGTTGCATAGGTGACTTCCAAGTCAGCAATATTGCTTGGGGGACATTGTGCTGGTTGCCATGTTCTATAGGTGACTTCCAAGTCAGGCATATTGCATGGGGGACATTGTGCTGGTTGTGTTGTATAGGTGACTTCCAAGTCAGCCATATTGCATGGGGGACATTGTGCTGGTTGTGTTGTATAGGTGACTTCCAAGTCAGCCATATTGCATGGGGGACATTGTGCTGGTTGTAATGCATAGGTGACTTCCAAGTCAGCCATATTACATGGGGGACATTGTGCTGGTTGCCATGTTGTATAGGTGACTTCCAAGTCAGCCATATTGCATGGGGGGACATTGTGCTGGTTGCCAAGTCCTATAGGTGACTTCCAAGTCAGCCATATTGCATGGGGGAAATTGTGCTGGTTGTCTTGTATAGGTGACTTCCAAGTCAGCCATATTGCTTTGGGACATTGTGCTGGTTGCCATGTTCTATAGGTGACTTCCAAGTCAGCCATATTGCATGGGGGACATTGTGCTGGTGGCCATGTTCTATAGGTGACTTCCAAGTCAGCCATATTGCATGGGGGACATTGTGCTGGTTGTCTTGTATAGGTGACTTCCAAGTCAGCCATATTGCATGGGGGACATTGTGCTGGTGGCCATGTTCTATAGGTGACTTCCAAGTCAGCCATATTGCTTGGGGGACATTGTTCTGGTTGTATTGTATAGGTGACTTCCAAGTCAGCCATATTGCATGGGGGACATTGTGCTGGTTGCCATGTTGTATAGGTGACTTCCAAGTGAGCCATATTGCTTGGGGGACATTGTGCTGGTTGTGTTGTATAGGTGACTTCCAAGTCAGCCATATTGCATGGGGGACATTGTGCTGGTTGTCTTGTATAGGTGACTTCCAAGTCAGCCGTGTTGCATGGGGGACATTGTGCTGGTTGTCTTGTATAGGTGATTTCCAAGTCAGCAATATTGCTTGGGGGACATTGTGCTGGTTGCCATGTTCTGTAGGTGACTTCCAAGTCAGCCATATTGCTTGGGGGACATTGTGCTGGTGGCCATGTTCTATAGTTGACTTCCAAGTCAGCCATATTGCTTGGGTGACATTGTGCTGGTTGCCATGTTGTATAGGTGACTTCCAAGTCAGCCATATTGCATGGGGGACAATGTGCTGGTGGCCATGTTCTATAGGTGACTTCCAAGTCAGCCATATTGCATTTGGCACATTGTGCTGGTTGTCTTGTATAGGTGACTTCCAAGTCAGCCATATTGCTTGGGGGACATTGTGCTGGTTGCCATGTCCTATAGGTGGCTTCCAAGTCAGCCATATTGCATGGGGGACATTGTGCTGGTTGTCTTGTATAGGTGACTTCCAAGTCAACCATATTGCATGGGGGACATTGTGCTGGTGGCCATGTTGTATAGGTCACTTCCAAGTCAGCCATATTGCATGGGGGACATTGTGCTGGTTGCCATGTTGTATAGGTGACTTCCAAGTCAGCCATATTGCATGGGGGACATTGTGCTGGTTGCCATGTTGTATAAGTGACTTCCAAGTCAGCCATATTGCATGGGGGACATTGTGCTGGTTGCCATGTTGTATAGGTGACTTCCAAGTCAGCCATATTGCTTGGGGGACATTGTGCTGGTTGCCATGTTGTATAGGTGACTTCCAAGTCAGTCATATTGCCTGGGGGACATTGTGCTGGTTGCCATGTTGTATAGGTGACTTCCAAGTCAGCCATATTGCATGGGGGACATTGTGCTGGTTGCCATGTTGTATAGGTGACTTCCAAGTGAGCCATATTGCTTGGGGGACATTGTGCTGGTTGTGTTGTATAGGTGACTTCCAAGTCAGCCATATTGCATGGGGGACATTGTGCTGGTTGTCTTGTATAGGTGACTTCCAAGTCAGCCGTGTTGCATGGGGGACATTGTGCTGGTGGCCATGTTCTATAGGTGACTTCCAAGTCAGCCACATTGCATGGGGGACATTGTGCTGGTTGCCATGTTGTATAGGTGACTTCCAAGTGAGCCATATTGCTTGGGGGACATTGTGCTGGTTGCCATGTTGTATAGGTGACTTCCAAGTCAGCCATATTGCATGGGGGACATTGTGCTGGTGGCCATGTTCTATAGGTGACTTCCAAGTCAGCCATATTACATGGGGACATTGTGCTGGTTGTCTTGTATAGGTGACTTCCAAGTCAGCCATATTGCATGGGGGACATTGTGCTGGTTGCCATGTTGTATAGGTGACTTCCAAGTCAGCCATATTGCATCGGGGACATTGTGCTAGTTGCCATGTTGTATAGGTGAATTCCAAGTCAGCCATATTGCATGGGGGACATTGTGCTGGTTGTGTTGTATAGGTGACTTCCAAGTCAGCCATATTGCATGGGGGACATTGTGCTGGTTGTATTGTATAGGTGACTTCCAAGTCAGCCATATTGCATGGGGGACATTGTGCTGGTTGTATTGTATAGGTGACTTCCAAGTCAGCCATATTGCATGGGGGACATTGTGCTGGTTGTGTTGTGTAGGTGACTTCCAAGTCAGCCATATTGCATGGGGGACATTGTGCTGGTTGTAATGCATAGGTGACTTCCAAGTCAGCCATATTACATGGGGGACATTGTGCTGGTTGCCATGTTGTATAGGTGACTTCCAAGTCAGCCATATTGCATTGGGGACATTGTGCTGGTGGCCATGTTCTATAGGTGACTTCCAAGTCAGCCATATTGCATTTGGGACATTGTGCTGGTTGTCTTGTATAGGTGACTTCCAAGTCAGCCATATTGCATGGGGGACATTGTGCTGGTTGTGTTGTATAGGTGACTTCCAAGTCAGCCATATTGCATGGGGGACATTGTGCTGGTTGTGTTGTGTAGGTGACTTCCAAGTCAGCCATATTGCATGGGGGACATTGTGCTGGTTGTAATGCATAGGTGACTTCCAAGTCAGCCATATTACATGGGGGACATTGTGCTGGTTGCCATGTTGTATAGGTGACTTCCAAGTCATCCATATTGCATTGGGGACATTGTGCTGGTGGCCATGTTCTATAGGTGACTTCCAAGTCAGCCATATTGCATTTGGGACATTGTGCTGGTTGTCTTGTATAGGTGACTTCCAAGTCAGCCATATTGCATGGGGGACATTGTGCTGGTTGTGTTGTATAGGTGACTTCCAAATCAGCCATATTGCATGGGGGACATTGTGCTGGTTGTATTGTATAGGTGACTTCCAAGTCAGCCATATTGCATGGGGGACATTGTGCTGGTTGTATTGTATAGGTGACTTCCAAGTCAGCCATATTGCATGGGGGACATTGTGCTGGTGGCCATGTCCTATAGGTGACTTCCAAGTCAGCCATATTGCATGGGGGACATTGTGCTGGTTGTCTTGTATAGGTGACTTCCAAGTCAGCCATATTGCTTGGGAGACATTGTGCTGGTTGTATTGTATAGGTGACTTCCAAGTCAGCCATATTGCATGGGGGACATTGTGCTGGTTGCCATGTTGTATAGGTGACTTCCAAGTCAGCCATATTGCATGGGGGACATTGTGCTGGTGGCCATGTTCTATAGGTGACTTCCAAGTCAGCCATATTGCATTTGGGACATTGTGCTGGTTGTCTTGTATAGGTGACTTCCAAGTCAGCCATATTGCTTGGGGGACATTGTGCTGGTTGCCATGTCCTATAGGTGACTTCCAAGTCAGCCATATTGCATGGGGGACATTGTGCTGGTTGTCTTGTATAGGTGACTTCCAAGTCAGCCATATTGCATGGGGGACATTGTGCTGGTTGCCATGTTGTATAGGTGACTTCCAAGTGAGCCATATTGCTTGGGGGACATTGTGCTGGTTGTGTTGTATAGGTGACTTCCAAGTCAGCCATATTGCATGGGGGACATTGTGCTGGTTGTCTTGTATAGGTGACTTCCAAGTCAGCCGTGTTGCATGGGGGACATTGTGCTGGTGGCCATGTTCTATAGGTGACTTCCAAGTCAGCCATATTGCATGGGGGACATTGTGCTGGTTGCCATGTTGTAGAGGTGACTTCCAAGTCAGCCATATTGCATGGGGGACATTGTGCTGGTGGCCATGTTCTATAGGTGACTTCCAAGTCAGCCATATTGCATGGGGACATTGTGCTGGTTGTCTTGTATAGGTGACTTCCAAGTCAGCCATATTGCATGGGGGACATTGTGCTGGTTGTCTTGTATAGGTGACTTCCAAGTCAGCCATATTGCATGGGGGACATTGTGCTGGTTGTGTTGTATAGGTGACTTCCAAATCAGCCATATTGCATGGGGGACATTGTGCTGGTTGTATTGTATAGGTGACTTCCAAGTCAGCCATATTGCATGGGGGACATTGTGCTGGTTGTATTGTATAGGTGACTTCCAAGTCAGCCATATTGCATGGGGGACATTGTGCTGGTGGCCATGTCCTATAGGTGACTTCCAAGTCAGCCATATTGCCTGGGGGACATTGTGCTGGTTGTGTTGTATAGGTGACTTCCAAGTCAGCCATATTGCATGGGGGACATTGTGCTGGTTGTATTGTATAGGTGACTTCCAAATCAGCCATATTGCATGGGGGACATTGTGCTGGTTGTATTGTATAGGTGACTTCCAAGTCAGCCATATTGCTTGGGGGACATTGTGCTGGTTGTATTGTATAGGTGACTTCCAAGTCAGCCATATTGCATGGGGGACATTGTGCTGGTTGCCATGTTGTATAGGTGACTTCCAAGTCAGCCATATTGCATGGGGGACATTGTGCTGGTGGCCATGTTCTATAGGTGACTTCCAAGTCAGCCATATTGCATTTGGGACATTGTGCTGGTTGTATTGTATAGGTGACTTCCAAGTCAGCCATATTGCATTGGGGACATTGTGCTGGTTGTATTGTATAGGTGACTTCGAAGTGAGCCATATTGCTTGGGGGACATTGTGCTGGTGGCCATGTTCTATAGGTGACTTCCAAGTCAGCCATATTGCATGGGGGACATTGTGCTGGTTGCCATGTCCTATAGGTGACTTCCAAGTCAGCCATATTGCATGGGGGACATTGTGCTGGTTGTATTGTATAGGTGACTTCCAAGTCAGCCATATTGCATGGGGGACATTGTGCTGGTTGCCATGTCCTATAGGTGACTTCCAAGTCAGCCATATTGCATGGGGGAAATTGTGCTGGTTGTCTTGTATAGGTGACTTCCAAGTCAGCCATATTGCTTTGGGACATTGTGCTGGTTGCCATGTTCTATAGGTGACTTCCAAGTCAGCCATATTGCATGGGGGACATTGTGCTGGTGGCCATGTTCTATAGGTGACTTCCAAGTCAGCCATATTGCATGGGGGACATTGTGCTGGTTGTCTTGTATAGGTGACTTCCAAGTCAGCCATATTGCATGGGGGACATTGTGCTGGTGGCCATGTTCTATAGGTGACTTCCAAGTCAGCCATATTGCTTGGGGGACATTGTGCTGGTTGTATTGTATAGGTGACTTCCAAGTCAGCCATATTGCATGGGGGACATTGTGCTGGTTGCCATGTTGTATAGGTGACTTCCAAGTCAGCCATATTGCATGGGGGACATTGTGCTGGTGGCCATGTTCTATAGGTGACTTCCAAGTCAGCCATATTGCATTTGGGACATTGTGCTGGTTGTATTGTATAGGTGACTTCCAAGTCAGCCATATTGCATTGGGGACATTGTGCTGGTTGTATTGTATAGGTGACTTCGAAGTGAGCCATATTGCTTGGGGGACATTGTGCTGGTGGCCATGTTCTATAGGTGACTTCCAAGTCAGCCATATTGCATGGGGGACATTGTGCTGGTTGCCATGTCCTATAGGTGACTTCCAAGTCAGCCATATTGCATGGGGGACATTGTGCTGGTTGTATTGTATAGGTGACTTCCAAGTCAGCCATATTGCATGGGGGACATTGTGCTGGTTGCCATGTCCTATAGGTGACTTCCAAGTCAGCCATATTGCATGGGGGAAATTGTGCTGGTTGTCTTGTATAGGTGACTTCCAAGTCAGCCATATTGCTTTGGGACATTGTGCTGGTTGCCATGTTCTATAGGTGACTTCCAAGTCAGCCATATTGCATGGGGGACATTGTGCTGGTGGCCATGTTCTATAGGTGACTTCCAAGTCAGCCATATTGCATGGGGGACATTGTGCTGGTTGTCTTGTATAGGTGACTTCCAAGTCAGCCATATTGCATGGGGGACATTGTGCTGGTGGCCATGTTCTATAGGTGACTTCCAAGTCAGCCATATTGCTTGGGGGACATTGTGCTGGTTGTATTGTATAGGTGACTTCCAAGTCAGCCATATTGCATGGGGGACATTGTGCTGGTTGCCATGTTGTATAGGTGACTTCCAAGTGAGCCATATTGCTTGGGGGACATTGTGCTGGTTGTGTTGTATAGGTGACTTCCAAGTCAGCCATATTGCATGGGGGACATTGTGCTGGTTGTCTTGTATAGGGGACTTCCAAGTCAGCCGTGTTGCATGGGGGACATTGTGCTGGTTGTCTTGTATAGGTGACTTCCAAGTCAGCCATATTGCTTGGGAGACATTGTGCTGGTTGCCATGTTCTGTAGGTGACTTCCAAGTCAGCCATATTGCTTGGGGGACATTGTGCTGGTGGCCATGTTCTATAGTTGACTTCCAAGTCAGCCATATTGCTTGGGTGACATTGTGCTGGTTGCCATGTTGTATAGGTGATTTCCAAGTCAGCCATATTGCATGGGGGACATTGTGCTGGTGGCCATGTTCTATAGGTGACTTCCAAGTCAGCCATATTGCATTTGGCAAATTGTGCTGGTTGTCTTGTATAGGTGACTTCCAAGTCAGCCATATTGCTTGGGGGACATTGTGCTGGTTGCCATGTCCTATAGGTGGCTTTCAAGTCAGCCATATTGCATGGGGGACATTGTGCTGGTTGTCTTGTATAGGTGACTTCCAAGTCAGCCATATTGCATGGGGGACATTGTGCTGGTGGCCATGTTGTATAGGTCACTTCCAAGTCAGCCATATTGCATGGGGGACATTGTGCTGGTTGCCATGTTGTATAGGTGACTTCCAAGTCAGCCATATTGCATGGGGGACATTGTGCTGGTTGCCATGTTGTATAGGTGACTTCCAAGTCAGCCATATTGCATGGGGGACATTGTGCTGGTTGCCATGTTGTATAGGTGACTTCCAAGTCAGCCATATTGCTTGGGGGACATTGTGCTGGTTGCCATGTTGTATAAGTGACTTCCAAGTCAGCCATATTGCCTGGGGGACATTGTGCTGGTTGCCATGTTGTATAGGTGACTTCCAAGTCAGCCATATTGCATGGGGGACATTGTGCTGGTTGCCATGTTGTATAGGTGACTTCCAAGTGAGCCATATTGGTTGGGGGACATTGTGCTGGTTGTGTTGTATAGGTGACTTCCAAGTCAGCCATATTGCATGGGGGACATTGTGCTGGTTGTCTTGTATAGGTGACTTCCAAGTCAGCCGTGTTGCATGGGGGACATTGTGCTGGTGGCCATGTTCTATAGGTGACTTCCAAGTCAGCCACATTGCATGGGGGACATTGTGCTGGTTGCCATGTTGTATAGGTGACTTCCAAGTGAGCCATATTGCTTGGGGGACATTGTGCTGGTTGCCATGTTGTATAGGTGACTTCCAAGTCAGCCATATTGCATGGGGGACATTGTGCTGGTGGCCATGTTCTATAGGTGACTTCCAAGTCAGCCATATTACATGGGGACATTGTGCTGGTTGTCTTGTATAGGTGACTTCCAAGTCAGCCATATTGCATGGGGGACATTGTGCTGGTTGCCATGTTGTATAGGTGACTTCCAAGTCAGCCATATTGCATGGGGGACATTGTGCTGGTTGCCATGTTGTATAGGTGACTTCCAAGTCAGCCATATTGCATGGGGGACATTGTGTTGGTTGTGTTGTATAGGTGACTTCCAAGTCAGCCATATTGCATGGGGGACATTGTGCTGGTTGTATTGTATAGGTGACTTCCAAGTCAGCCATATTGCATGGGGGACATTGTGCTGGTTGTATTGTATAGGTGACTTCCAAGTGAGCCATATTGCTTGGGGGACATTGTGCTGGTGGCCATGTTGCATAGGTGACTTCCAAGTCAGCAATATTGCTTGGGGGACATTGTGCTGGTTGCCATGTTCTATAGGTGACTTCCAAGTCAGGCATATTGCATGGGGGACATTGTGCTGGTTGTGTTGTATAGGTGACTTCCAAGTCAGCCATATTGCATGGGGGACATTGTGCTGGTTGTGTTGTATAGGTGACTTCCAAGTCAGCCATATTGCATGGGGGACATTGTGCTGGTTGTAATGCATAGGTGACTTCCAAGTCAGCCATATTACATGGGGGACATTGTGCTGGTTGCCATGTTGTATAGGTGACTTCCAAGTCAGCCATATTGCATGGGGGACATTGTGCTGGTTGCCAAGTCCTATAGGTGACTTCCAAGTCAGCCATATTGCATGGGGGAAATTGTGCTGGTTGTCTTGTATAGGTGACTTCCAAGTCAGCCATATTGCTTTGGGACATTGTGCTGGTTGCCATGTTCTATAGGTGACTTCCAAGTCAGCCATATTGCATGGGGGACATTGTGCTGGTGGCCATGTTCTATAGGTGACTTCCAAGTCAGCCATATTGCATGGGGGACATTGTGCTGGTTGTCTTGTATAGGTGACTTCCAAGTCAGCCATATTGCATGGGGGACATTGTGCTGGTGGCCATGTTCTATAGGTGACTTCCAAGTCAGCCATATTGCTTGGGGGACATTGTGCTGGTTGTATTGTATAGGTGACTTCCAAGTCAGCCATATTGCATGGGGGACATTGTGCTGGTTGCCATGTTGTATAGGTGACTTCCAAGTGAGCCATATTGCTTGGGGGACATTGTGCTGGTTGTGTTGTATAGGTGACTTCCAAGTCAGCCATATTGCATGGGGGACATTGTGCTGGTTGTCTTGTATAGGTTACTTCCAAGTCAGCCGTGTTGCATGGGGGACATTGTGCTGGTTGTCTTGTATAGGTGATTTCCAAGTCAGCCATATTGCTTGGGGGACATTGTGCTGGTTGCCATGTTCTGTAGGTGACTTCCAAGTCAGCCATATTGCTTGGGGGACATTGTGCTGGTGGCCATGTTCTATAGTTGACTTCAAGTCAGCCATATTGCTTGGGTGACATTGTGCTGGTTGCCATGTTGTATAGGTGACTTCCAAGTCAGCCATATTGCATGGGGGACAATGTGCTGGTGGCCATGTTCTATAGGTGACTTCCAAGTCAGCCATATTGCATTTGGCACATTGTGCTGGTTGTCTTGTATAGGTGACTTCCAAGTCAGCCATATTGCTTGGGGGACATTGTGCTGGTTGCCATGTCCTATAGGTGGCTTCCAAGTCAGCCATATTGCATGGGGGACATTGTGCTGGTTGTCTTGTATAGGTGACTTCCAAGTCAGCCATATTGCATGGGGGACATTGTGCTGGTGGCCATGTTGTATAGGTCACTTCCAAGTCAGCCATATTGCATGGGGGACATTGTGCTGGTTGCCATGTTGTATAGGTGACTTCCAAGTCAGCCATATTGCATGGGGGACATTGTGCTGGTTGCCATGTTGTATAAGTGACTTCCAAGTCAGCCATATTGCATGGGGGACATTGTGCTGGTTGCCATGTTGTATAGGTGACTTCCAAGTCAGCCATATTGCTTGGGGGACATTGTGCTGGTTGCCATGTTGTATAGGTGACTTCCAAGTCAGCCATATTGCCTGGGGGACATTGTGCTGGTTGCCATGTTGTATAGGTGACTTCCAAGTCAGCCATATTGCATGGGGGACATTGTGCTGGTTGCCATGTTGTATAGGTGACTTCCAAGTGAGCCATATTGCTTGGGGGACATTGTGCTGGTTGTGTTGTATAGGTGACTTCCAAGTCAGCCATATTGCATGGGGGACATTGTGCTGGTTGTCTTGTATAGGTGACTTCCAAGTCAGCCGTGTTGCATGGGGGACATTGTGCTGGTGGCCATGTTCTATAGGTGACTTCCAAGTCAGCCACATTGCATGGGGGACATTGTGCTGGTTGCCATGTTGTATAGGTGACTTCCAAGTGAGCCATATTGCTTGGGGGACATTGTGCTGGTTGCCATGTTGTATAGGTGACTTCCAAGTCAGCCATATTGCATGGGGGACATTGTGCTGGTGGCCATGTTCTATAGGTGACTTCCAAGTCAGCCATATTACATGGGGACATTGTGCTGGTTGTCTTGTATAGGTGACTTCCAAGTCAGCCATATTGCATGGGGGACATTGTGCTGGTTGCCATGTTGTATAGGTGACTTCCAAGTCAGCCATATTGCATCGGGGACATTGTGCTAGTTGCCATGTTGTATAGGTGAATTCCAAGTCAGCCATATTGCATGGGGGACATTGTGCTGGTTGTGTTGTATAGGTGACTTCCAAGTCAGCCATATTGCATGGGGGACATTGTGCTGGTTGTATTGTATAGGTGACTTCCAAGTCAGCCATATTGCATGGGGACATTGTGCTGGTTGTCTTGTATAGGTGACTTCCAAGTCAGCCATATTGCATGGGGGACATTGTGCTGGTTGTCTTGTATAGGTGACTTCCAAGTCAGCCATATTGCATGGGGGACATTGTGCTGGTTGTGTTGTATAGGTGACTTCCAAATCAGCCATATTGCATGGGGGACATTGTGCTGGTTGTATTGTATAGGTGACTTCCAAGTCAGCCATATTGCATGGGGGACATTGTGCTGGTTGTATTGTATAGGTGACTTCCAAGTCAGCCATATTGCATGGGGGACATTGTGCTGGTGGCCATGTCCTATAGGTGACTTCCAAGTCAGCCATATTGCATGGGGGACATTGTGCTGGTTGTCTTGTATAGGTGACTTCCAAGTCAGCCATATTGCTTGGGGGACATTGTGCTGGTTGTATTGTATAGGTGACTTCCAAGTCAGCCATATTGCATGGGGGACATTGTGCTGGTTGCCATGTTGTATAGGTGACTTCCAAGTGAGCCATATTGCTTGGGGGACATTGTGCTGGTTGTGTTGTATAGGTGACTTCCAAGTCAGCCATATTGCATGGGGGACATTGTGCTGGTTGTGTTGTATAGGTGACTTCCAAGTCAGCCGTGTTGCATGGGGGACATTGTGCTGGTGGCCATGTTCTCTAGGTGACTTCCAAGTCAGCCATATTGCATGGGGGACATTGTGCTGGTTGCCATGTTGTAGAGGTGACTTCCAAGTCAGCCATATTGCATGGGGGACATTGTGCTGGTGGCCATGTTCTATAGGTGACTTCCAAGTCAGCCATATTGCATGGGGACATTGTGCTGGTTGTCTTGTATAGGTGACTTCAAAGTCAGCCATATTGCATGGGGGACATTGTGCTGGTTGTATTGTATAGGTGACTTCCAAGTCAGCCATATTGCATGGGGGACATTGTGCTGGTGGCCATGTCCTATAGGTGACTTCCAAGTCAGCCATATTGCATGGGGACATTGTGCTGGTTGTCTTGTATAGGTGACTTCAAAGTCAGCCATATTGCATGGGGGACATTGTGCTGGTTGTATTGTATAGGTGACTTCCAAGTCAGCCATATTGCATGGGGGACATTGTGCTGGTGGCCATGTCCTATAGGTGACGTCCAAGTCAGCCATATTGCTTGGGGGACATTGTGCTGGTTGCCATGTCCTATAGGTGACTTCCAAGTCAGCCATATTGCATGGGGGACATTGTGCTGGTTGTCTTGTATAGGTGACTTCCAAGTCAGCCATATTGCATGGGGGACATTGTGCTGGTTGCCATGTTGTATAGGTGACTTCCAAGTGAGCCATATTGCTTGGGGGACATTGTGCTGGTTGTGTTGTATAGGTGACTTCCAAGTCAGCCATATTGCATGGGGGACATTGTGCTGGTTGTCTTGTATAGGTGACTTCCAAGTCAGCCGTGTTGCATGGGGGACATTGTGCTGGTGGCCATGTTCTATAGGTGACTTCCAAGTCAGCCATATTGCATGGGGGACATTGTGCTGGTTGCCATGTTGTATAGGTGACTTCCAAGTCAGCCATATTGCATGGGGGACATTGTGCTGGTGGCCATGTTCTATAGGTGACTTCCAAGTCAGCCATATTGCATGGGGACATTGTGCTGGTTGTCTTGTATAGGTGACTTCCAAGTCAGCCATATTGCATGGGGGACATTGTGCTGGTTGCCATGTTGTATAGGTGACTTCCAAGTCAGCCATATTGCATGGGGGACATTGTGCTGGTTGCCATGTTGTATAGGTGACTTCCAAGTCAGCCATATTGCATGGGGGACATTGTGCTGGTGGCCATGTTCTATAGGTGACTTCCAAGTCAGCCATATTGCATTTGGGACATTGTGCTGGTTGTCTTGTATAGGTGACGTCCTAGTCAGCCATATTGCTTGGGGGACATTGTGCTGGTTGCCATGTCCTATAGGTGACTTCCAAGTCAGCCATATTGCATGGGGGACATTGTGCTGGTTGTCTTGTATAGGTGACTTCCAAGTCAGCCATATTGCATGGGGGACATTGTGCTGGTTGCCATGTTGTATAGGTGACTTCCAAGTGAGCCATATTGCTTGGGGGACATTGTGCTGGTTGTGTTGTATAGGTGACTTCCAAGTCAGCCATATTGCATGGGGGACATTGTGCTGGTTGTCTTGTATAGGTGACTTCCAAGTCAGCCGTGTTGCATGGGGGACATTGTGCTGGTGGCCATGTTCTATAGGTGACTTCCAAGTCAGCCATATTGCATGGGGGACATTGTGCTGGTTGCCATGTTGTATAGGTGACTTCCAAGTCAGCCATATTGCATGGGGGACATTGTGCTGGTGGCCATGTTCTATAGGTGACTTCCAAGTCAGCCATATTGCATGGGGACATTGTGCTGGTTGTCTTGTATAGGTGACTTCCAAGTCAGCCATATTGCATGGGGGACATTGTGCTGGTTGCCATGTTGTATAGGTGACTTCCAAGTCAGCCATATTGCATGGGGGACATTGTGCTGGTTGCCATGTTGTATAGGTGACTTCCAAGTCAGCCATATTGCATGGCGGACATTGTGCTGGTTGTGTTGTATAGGTGACTTCCAAGTCAGCCATATTGCATGGGGGACATTGTGCTGGTTGTATTGTATAGGTGACTTCCAAGTCAGCCATATTGCATGGGGGACATTGTGCTGGTTGTATTGTATAGGTGACTTCCAAGTGAGCCATATTGCTTGGGGGACATTGTGCTGGTGGCCATGTTGTATAGGTGACTTCCAAGTCAGCCATATTGCTTGGGGGACATTGTGCTGGTTGCCATGTTCTATAGGTGACTTCCAAGTCAGCCATATTGCATGGGGGACATTGTGCTGGTTGTGTTGTATAGGTGACTTCCAAGTCAGCCATATTGCATGGGGGACATTGTGATGGTTGTGTTGTATAGGTGACTTCCAAGTCAGCCATATTGCATGGGGGACATTGTGCTGGTTGTATTGCATAGGTGACTTCCAAGTCAGCCATATTGCATGGGGGACATTGTGCTGGTTGCCATGTTGTATAGGTGACTTCCAAGTCAGCCATATTGCATGGGGGACATTGTGCTGGTGGCCATGTTCTATAGGTGACTTCCAAGTCAGCCATATTGCATTTGGGACATTGTGCTGGATGTCTTGTATAGGTGACTTCCAAGTCAGCCATATTGCATGGGGGACATTGTGCTGGTTGTGTTGTATAGGTGACTTCCAAATCACCCATATTGCATGGGGGACATTGTGCTGGTTGTATTGTATAGGTGACTTCCAAGTCAGCCATATTGCATTTGGGACATTGTGCTGGATGTCTTGTATAGGTGACTTCCAAGTCAGCCATATTGCATGGGGGACATTGTGCTGGTTGTGTTGTATAGGTGACTTCCAAATCACCCATATTGCATGGGGGACATTGTGCTGGTTGTATTGTATAGGTGACTTCCAAGTCAGCCATATTGCATGGGGGACATTGTGCTGGTTGTATTGTATAGGTGACTTCCAAGTCAGCCATATTGCATGGGGGACATTGTGCTGGTGGCCATGTCCTATAGGTGACTTCCAAGTCAGCCATATTGCATGGGGGACATTGTGCTGGTTGTCTTGTATAGGTGACTTCCAAGTCAGCCATATTGCTTGGGGGACATTGTGCTGGTTGCATTGTATAGGTGACTTCCAAGTCAGCCATATTGCATGGGGGACATTGTGCTGGTTGCCATGTTGTATAGGTGACTTCCAAGTCAGCCATATTGCATGGGGGACATTGTGCTGGTGGCCCTGTTCTATAGGTGACTTCCAAGTCAGCCATATTGCATTTGGGACATTGTGCTGGTTGTCTTGTATAGGTGACTTCCAAGTCAGCCATATTGCTTGGGGGACATTGTGCTGGTTGTGTTGTATAGGTGACTTCCAAGTCAGCCATATTGCATGGGGGACATTGTGCTGGTTGTCTTGTATAGGTGACTTCCAAGTCAGCCGTGTTGCATGGGGGACATTGTGCTGGTGGCCACCAGCACAATGTCCCCCATGCAATATGGCTGAATTGTTGCATGGGGGACATTGTGCTGGTGGCCACCAGCACAATGTCCCCCATGCAATATGGCTGACTTGGAAGTCACCTATACAATACAACCAGCACAATGTCCCCCATGCAATATGGCTGACTTGGAAGTCACCTATAGAACATGGCCACCAGCACAATGTCCCCCATGCAATATGGCTGACTTGGAAGTCACCTATAGAACATGGCAACCAGCACAATGTCCCCCAAGCAATATGGCTGACTTGGAAGTCACCTATAGAACATGGCCACCAGGACAATGTCCCCCAAGCAATATGGCTGACTTGGAAGTCACCTATACAATACAACCAGCACAATGTCCCCCATGCAATATGGCTGACTTGGAAGTCACCTATACAATACAACCAGCACAATGTCCCCCATGCAATATGGCTGACTTGAAAGTCACCTATACAACACAACCAGCACAATGTCCCCCATGCAATATGGCTGACTTGGAAGTCACCTAAACAACACAACCAGCACAATGTCCCCCATGCAATATGGCTGACTTGGAAGTCACCTATAGAACATGGCCACCAGCACAATGTCCCCCATGCAATATGGCTGACTTGGAAGTCACCTATACAACATGGCAACCAGCACAATGTCCCCCATGCAATATGGCTGACTTGGAAGTCACCTATACAACACAACCAGCACAATGTCCCCCATGCAATATGCCTCACTTGGAAGTCACCTATACAACATGGCAACCAGCACAATGTCCCCCATGCAATATGGCTGACTTGGAAGTCACCTATACAACATGGCAACCAGCACAATGTCCCCCATGCAATATGGCTGACTTGGAAGTCACCTATACAACATGGCAACCAGCACAATGTCCCCCATGCAATATGGCTGACTTGGAAGTCACCTATAGAACATGGCCACCAGCACAATGTCCCCCATGCAATATGGCTGATTTGGAAGTCACCTATACAAGACAACCAGCACAATGTCCCCCATGCAATATGGCTGACTTGGAAGTCACCTATACAAGACAACCAGCACAATGTCCCCCATGCAATATGGCTCACTTGGAAGTCACCTATACAACATGGCCACCAGCACAATGTCACCCATGCAATATGGCTGACTTGAAAGTCACCTATACAACATGGCAACCAGCACAATGTCCCCCAAGCAATATGGCTGATTTGGAAGTCACCTATAGAACATGGCCACCAGCACAATGTCCCCCATGCAATATGGCTGACTTGGAAGTCACCTATAGAACATGGCAACCAGTACAATGTCCCCCATGCAATATGGCTGATTTGGAAGTCACCTATACAAGACAACCAGCACAATGTCCCCCATGCAATATGGCTGACTTGGAAGTCACCTATACAAGACAACCAGCACAATGTCCCCCATGCAATATGGCTGACTTGGAAGTCACCTATAGAACATGGCCACCAGCACAATGTCCCCCATGCAATATGGCTGACTTGGAAGTCACCTATAGAACATGGCAACCAGCACAATGACCCCATGCAATATGGCTGACTTGGAAGTCACCTATACAATACAACCAGCACAATGTCCCCCATGCAATATGGCTGACTTGGACGTCACCTAGACAATACAACCAGCACAATGTCCCCCATGCAATATGGCTGACTTGGAAGTCACCTATACAATACAACCAGTACAATGTCCCCAAAGCAATATGGCTGACTTGGAAGTCACCAATAGAACATGGCCACCAGCACAATGTCCCCCATGCAATATGGCTGAATTGGAAGTCACCTATACAAGACAACCAGCACAATGTCCCCCATGCAATATGGCTGACTTGGAAGTCACCTATACAACACAACCAGCACAATGTCCCCCAAGTAATATGGCTGACTTGGAAGTCACCTATAGAACATGGCAACCAGCACAATGTCCCCCAAGCAATATGGCTGACTTGGACGTCACCTATACAAGACAACCAGCACAATGTCCCCCATGCAATATGGCTGACTTGGAGGTCACCTATAGGACATGGCAACCAGCACAATGTCCCCCATGCAATATGGCTGACTTGGAAGTCACCTATACAATACAACCAGCACAACGTCCCCCATGCAATATGGCTGACTTGGAAGTCACCTATACAATACAACCAGCACAATGTCCCCCATGCAATATGGCTGACTTGGAAGTCACCTATACAACACAACCAGCACAATGTGCCCCATGCAATATGGCTGACTTGGAAGTCACCTATACAACATGGCAACCAGCACAATGTCCCCCATGCAATATGGCTGACTTGGAAGTCACCTATACAACATGGCAACCAGCACAATGTCCCCCATGCAATATGGATGACTTGGAAGTCACCTATAGAACATGGCCACCAGCACAATGTCCCCAATGCAACACGGCTGACTTGGAAGTCACCTATACAAGACAACCAGTACAATGTCCCCCATGCAATATGGCTGACTTGGAAGTCACCTATACAACATGGCAACCAGCACAATGTCCCCCATGCAATATGGCTGACTTGGATGTCACCTATAGAACATGGCCACCAGCACAATGTCCACCATGCAACACGGCTGACTTCGAAGTCACCTATACAATACAACCAGCACAATGTCCCCCATGCAATATGGCTGACTTGGAAGTCACCTATACAATACAACCAGCAAAATGTCCCCCAAGCAATATGGCTCACTTGGAAGTCACCCATACAACATGGCAACCAGCACAATGTCCCCCATGCAATATGGCTCACTTGGAAGTCACCTATACAACATGGCAACCAGCACAATGTCCCCCATGCAATATGGCTGACTTGGAAGTCACCTATACAATACAACCAGCACAATGTCCCCCAAGCAATATGGCTGACTTGGAAGTCACCTATAGAACATGGCCACCAGCACAATGTCCCCCATGCAATATGGCTGACTTGGAAGTCACCTATACAAGACAACCAGCACAATGTCCCCCATGCAATATGGCTGACTTGGAAGTCACCTATAGAACATGGCCACCAGCACAATGTCCCCCATGCAACACGGCTGACTTGGAAGTCACCTATACAAGACAACCAGCACAATGTCCCCCATGCAATATGGCTGACTTGGAAGTCACCTATAGAACACAACCAGCACAATGTCCCCCAAGCAATATGGCTCACTTGGAAGTCACCTATACAACATGGCAACCAGCACAATGTCCCCCATGCAATATGGCTGACTTGGAAGTCACCTATACAATACAACCAGCACAATGTCCCCCAGGCAATATGGCTGACTTGGAAGTCACCTATACAACATGGCAACCAGCACAATGTCCCCCAAGCAATATGGCTGACTTGGAAGTCACCTATACAACATGGCAACCAGCACAATGTCCCCCATGCAATATGGCTGACTTGGAAGTCACCTATAGAACATGGCAACCAGTACAATGTCCCCCATGCAATATGGCTGATTTGGAAGTCACCTATACAAGACAACCAGCACAATGTCCCCCATGCAATATGGCTGACTTGGAAGTCACCTATACAAGACAACCAGCACAATGTCCCCCATGCAATATGGCTGACTTGGAAGTCACCTATAGAACATGGCCACCAGCACAATGTCCCCCATGCAATATGGCTGACTTGGAAGTCACCTATAGAACATGGCAACCAGCACAATGACCCCATGCAATATGGCTGACTTGGAAGTCACCTATACAATACAACCAGCACAATGTCCCCCATGCAATATGGCTGACTTGGACGTCACCTATACAATACAACCAGCACAATGTCCCCCATGCAATATGGCTGACTTGGAAGTCACCTATACAATACAACCAGCACAATGTCCCCCAAGCAATATGGCTGACTTGGAAGTCACCAATAGAACATGGCCACCAGCACAATGTCCCCCATGCAATATGGCTGAATTGGAAGTCACCTATACAAGACAACCAGCACAATGTCCCCCATGCAATATGGCTGACTTGGAAGTCACCTATACAACACAACCAGCACAATGTCCCCCAAGCAATATGGCTGACTTGGAAGTCACCTATAGAACATGGCAACCAGCACAATGTCCCCCAAGCAATATGGCTGACTTGGACGTCACCTATACAAGACAACCAGCACAATGTCCCCCATGCAATATGGCTGACTTGGAGGTCACCTATAGGACATGGCAACCAGCACAATGTCCCCCATGCAATATGGCTGACTTGGAAGTCACCTATACAATACAACCAGCACAACGTCCCCCATGCAATATGGCTGACTTGGAAGTCACCTATACAATACAACCAGCACAATGTCCCCCATGCAATATGGCTGACTTGGAAGTCACCTATACAACACAACCAGCACAATGTCCCCCATGCAATATGGCTGATTTGGAAGTCACCTATACAAGATGGCAACCAGCACAATGTCCCCCATGCAATATGGCTGACTTGGAAGTCACCTATACAACATGGCAACCAGCACAATGTCCCCCATGCAATATGGATGACTTGGAAGTCACCTATAGAACATGGCCACCAGCACAATGTCCCCAATGCAACACGGCTGACTTGGAAGTCACCTATACAAGACAACCAGTACAATGTCCCCCATGCAATATGGCTGACTTGGTAGTCACCTATACAACATGGCAACCAGCACAATGTCCCCCATGCAATATGGCTGACTTGGATGTCACCTATAGAACATGGCCACCAGCACAATGTCCACCATGCAACACGGCTGACTTGGAAGTCACCTATACAATACAACCAGCACAATGTCCCCCATGCAATATGGCTGACTTGGAAGTCACCTATACAATACAACCAGCAAAATGTCCCCCAAGCAACATGGCTCACTTGGAAGTCACCCATACAACATGGCAACCAGCACAATGTCCCCCATGCAATATGGCTCACTTGGAAGTCACCTATACAACATGGCAACCAGCACAATTTCCCCCATGCAATATGGCTGACTTGGAAGTCACCTATACAATACAACCAGCACAATGTCCCCCAAGCAATATGGCTGACTTGGAAGTCACCTATAGAACATGGCCACCAGCACAATGTCCCCCATGCAATATGGCTGACTTGGAAGTCACCTATACAAGACAACCAGCACAATGTCCCCCATGCAATATGGCTGACTTGTAAGTCACCTATAGAACATGGCCACCAGCACAATGTCCCCCATGCAACACGGCTGACTTGGAAGTCACCTATACAAGACAACCAGCACAATGTCCCCCATGCAATATGGCTGACTTGGAAGTCACCTATAGAACACAACCAGCACAATGTCCCCCAAGCAATATGGCTCACTTGGAAGTCACCTATACAACATGGCAACCAGCACAATGTCCCCCATGCAATATGGCTGACTTGGAAGTCACCTATACAATACAACCAGCACAATGTCCCCCAGGCAATATGGCTGACTTGGAAGTCACCTATACAACATGGCAACCAGCACAATGTCCCCCAAGCAATATGGCTGACTTGGAAGTCACCTATACAACATGGCAACCAGCACAATGTCCCCCATGCAATATGGCTCACTTGGAAGTCACCTATACAACATGGCAACCAGCACAATGTCCCCCATGCAATATGGCTGACTTGGAAGTCACCTATACAACATGGCCACCAGCACAATGTCCCCCATGCAATATAGCTGACTTGGAAGTCACACATACAAGACAACCAGCACAATGTCCCCCATGCAATATGGCTGACTTGGAAGTCACCTATAGGACATGGCCACCAGCACAATGTCCCCCATGCCATATGGCTGACTTGGAAGTCACCTATACAACATGGCAACCAGCACAATGTCCCCCAAGCAATATGGCTGACTTGGAAGTCACCTATAAAACATGGCCACCAGCACAATGTCCCCCAAGCAATATGGCTGACTTGGAAGTCACCTACAGAACATGGCAACCAGCACAATGTCCCCCAAGCAATATGGCTGACTTGGAAGTCACCTATACAAGACAACCAGCACAATGTCCCCCATGCAACACGGCTGACTTGGAAGTCACCTATAGGACATGGCAACCAGCACAATGTCCCCCATGCAATATGGCTGACTTGGAAGTCACCTATGCAATATAACCAGCACAATGTCCCCCATGCAATATGGCTGACTTGGAAGTCACCTATAGAACATGGCAACCAGCACAATGTCCCCCAAGCAATATGGCTGACTTGGAAGTCACCTATACAACATGGCCACCAGCACAATGTCCCCCAAGCAATATGGCTCACTTGGAAGTCACCTATACAATACAACCAGCACAATGTCCCCCATGAAATATGGCTGACTTGGAAGTCACCTATACAATATAACCAGCACAATGTCCCCCATGCAATATGGCTGACTTGGAAGTCAAATATACAACATGGCAACCAGCACAATGTCCCCCATGCAATATGGCTGACTTGGAAGTCACCTATACAACATGGCAACCAGCACAATGTCCCCCATGCAATATGGCTGACTTGGAAGTCACCTATACAAGACAACCAGCTCAATGTCCCCATGCAATATGACTGACTTGGAAGTCACCTATAGAACATGGCCACCAGCACAATGTCCCCCATGCAATATGGCTGACTTGGAAGTCACCTATACAACATGGCAACCAGCACAATGTCCCCCAAGCAATATGGCTCACTTGGAAGTCACCTATACAACATGGCAACCAGCACAATGTCCCCCATGCAATATGGCTGACTTGGAAGTCACCTATAGAACATGGCCACCAGCACAATGTCCCCCATGCAACACGGCTGACTTGGAAGTCACCTATACAAGACAACCAGCACAATGTCCCCCATGCAATATGGCTGACTTGGAAGTCACCTATACAACATGGCAACCAGCACAATGTCCCCCATGCAATATGGCTGACTTGGAAGTCACCTATACAACATGGCAACCAGCACAATGTCCCCCATGCAATATGGCTGACTTGGAAGTCACCTATACAAGACAACCAGCACAATGTCCCCCATGCAATATGGCTGACTTGGAGGTCACCTATAGGACATGGCAACCAGCACAATGTCCCCCATGCAATATGGCTGACTTGGAAGTCACCTATACAATACAACCAGCACAACGTCCCCCATGCAATATGGCTGACTTGGAAGTCACCTATACAATACAACCAGCACAATGTCCCCCATGCAATATGGCTGACTTGGAAGTCACCTATACAACACAACCAGCACAATGTCCCCCATGCAATATGGCTGATTTGGAAGTCACCTATAAAAGATGGCAACCAGCACAATGTCCCCCATGCAATATGGCTGACTTGGAAGTCACCTATACAACAAGGCAACCAGCACAATGTCCCCCATGCAATATGGATGACTTGGAAGTCACCTATAGAACATGGCCACCAGCACAATGTCCCCAATGCAACACGGCTGACTTGGAAGTCACCTATACAAGACAACCAGTACAATGTCCCCCATGCAATATGGCTGACTTGGAAGTCACCTATACAACATGGCAACCAGCACAATGTCCCCCATGCAAAATGGCTGACTTGGATGTCACCTATAGAACATGGCCACCAGCACAATGTCCACCATGCAACACGGCTGACTTGGAAGTCACCTATACAATACAACCAGCACAATGTCCCCCATGCAATATGGCTGACTTGGAAGTCACCTATACAATACAACCAGCAAAATGTCCCCCAAGCAATATGGCTCACTTGGAAGTCACCCATACAACATGGCAACCAGCACAATGTCCCCCATGCAATATGGCTCACTTGGAAGTCACCTATACAACATGGCAACCAGCACAATGTCCCCCATGCAATATGGCTGACTTGGAAGTCACCTATACAATACAACCAGCACAATGTCCCCCAAGCAATATGGCTGACTTGGAAGTCACCTATAGAACATGGCCACCAGCACAATGTCCCCCATGCAATATGGCTGACTTGGAAGTCACCTATACAAGACAACCAGCACAATGTCCCCCATGCAATATGGCTGACTTGTAAGTCACCTATAGAACATGGCCACCAGCACAATGTCCCCCATGCAACACGGCTGACTTGGAAGTCACCTATACAAGACAACCAGCACAATGTCCCCCATGCAATATGGCTGACTTGGAAGTCACCTATAGAACACAACCAGCACAATGTCCCCCAAGCAATATGGCTCACTTGGAAGTCACCTATACAACATGGCAACCAGCACAATGTCCCCCATGCAATATGGCTGACTTGGAAGTCACCTATACAATACAACCAGCACAATGTCCCCCAGGCAATATGGCTGACTTGGAAGTCACCTATACAACATGGCAACCAGCACAATGTCCCCCAAGCAATATGGCTGACTTGGAAGTCACCTATACAACATGGCAACCAGCACAATGTCCCCCATGCAATATGGCTCACTTGGAAGTCACCTATACAACATGGCAACCAGCACAATGTCCCCCATGCAATATGGCTGACTTGGAAGTCACCTATACAACATGGCCACCAGCACAATGTCCCCCATGCAATATAGTTGACTTGGAAGTCACCTATACAAGACAACCAGCACAATGTCCCCCATGCAATATGGCTGACTTGGAAGTCACCTATAGGACATGGCCACCAGAACAATGTCCCCCATGCCATATGGCTGACTTGGAAGTCACCTATACAACATGGCAACCAGCACAATGTCCCCCAAGCAATATGGCTGACTTGGAAGTCACCTATAGAACATGGCCACCAGCACAATGTCCCCCAAGCAATATGGCTGACTTGGAAGTCACCTACAGAACATGGCAACCAGCACAATGTCCCCCAAGCAATATGGCTGACTTGGAAGTCACCTATACAAGACAACCAGCACAATGTCCCCCATGCAACACGGCTGACTTGGAAGTCACCTATAGGACATGGCAACCAGCACAATGTCCCCCATGCAATATGGCTGACTTGGAAGTCACCTATGCAATATAACCAGCACAATGTCCCCCATGCAATATGGCTGACTTGGAAGTCACCTATACAACACAACCAGCACAATGTCCCCCATGCAATATGGCTGGCTTGGAAGTCACCTATACAACACAACCAGCACAATGTCCCCCATGCAATATGGCTGACTTGGAAGTCACCTATAGAACATGGCAACCAGCACAATGTCCCCCAAGCAATATGGCTGACTTGGAAGTCACCTATACAACATGGCCACCAGCACAATGTCCCCCAAGCAATATGGCTCACTTGGAAGTCACCTATACAATACAACCAGCACAATGTCCCCCATGAAATATGGCTGACTTGGAAGTCACCTATACAATATAACCAGCACAATGTCCCCCATGCAATATGGCTGACTTGGAAGTCAAATATACAACATGGCAACCAGCACAATGTCCCCCATGCAATATGGCTGACTTGGAAGTCACCTATACAACATGGCAACCAGCACAATGTCCCCCATGCAATATGGCTGACTTGGAAGTCAAATATACAACATGGCAACCAGCACAATGTCCCCCATGCAATATGGCTGACTTGGAAGTCACCTATACAAGACAACCAGCTCAATGTCCCCATGCAATATGACTGACTTGGAAGTCACCTATAGAACATGGCCACCAGCACAATGTCCCCCATGCAATATGGCTGACTTGGAAATCACCTATACAACATGGCAACCAGCACAATGTCCCCCAAGCAATATGGCTCACTTGGAAGTCACCTATACAACATGGCAACCAGCACAATGTCCCCCATGCAATATGGCTGACTTGGAAGTCACCTATAGAACATGGCCACCAGCACAATGTCCCCCATGCAACACGGCTGACTTGGAAGTCACCTATACAAGACAACCAGCACAATGTCCCCCATGCAATATGGCTGACTTGGAAGTCACCTATACAACATGGCAACCAGCACAATGTCCCCCATGCAATATGGCTGACTTGGAAGTCACCTATACAACATGGCAACCAGCACAATGTCCCCCATGCAATATGGCTGACTTGGAAGTCACCTATACAATACAACCAGCACAATGTCCCCCAGGCAATATGGCTGACTTGGAAGTCACCTATACAACATGGCAACCAGCACAATGTCCCCCATGCAATATGGCTGACTTGGAAGTCAAATATACAACATGGCAACCAGCACAATGTCCCCCATGCAATATGGCTGACTTGGAAGTCACCTATACAAGACAACCAGCTCAATGTCCCCATGCAATATGGCTGACTTGGAAGTCACCTATAGAACATGGGCACCAGCACAATGTCCCCCATGCAATATGGCTGACTTGGAAGTCACCTATACAACAGGGCAACCAGCACAATGTCCCCCAAGCAATATGGCTCACTTGGAAGTCACCTATACAACATGGCAACCAGCACAATGTCCCCCATGCAACACGGCTGACTTGGAAGTCACCTATACAAGACAATCAGCACAATGTCCCCCATGCAATATGGCTGACTTGGAAGTCACCTATACAATACAACCAGCACAATGTCCCCCAAGCAATATGGCTCACTTGGAAGTCACCTATACAACATGGCAACCAGCACAATGTCCCCCATGCAATATGGCTGACTTGGAAGTCACCTATACAACATGGCAACCAGCACAATGTCCCCCATGCAATATGGCTGACTTGGAAGTCACCTATACAATACAACCAGCACAATGTCCCCCAGGCAATATGGCTGACTTGGAAGTCACCTATACAACATGGCAACCAGCACAATGTCCCCCAAGCAATATGGCTAACTTGGAAGTCACCTATACAACATGGCAACCAGCACAATGTCCCCCATGCAATATGGCTCACTTGGAAGTCACCTATACAACATGGCAACCAGCACAATGTCCCCCATGCAATATGGCTGACTTGGAAGTCACCTATGCAATACAACCAGCACAATGTCCCCCATGCAATATGGCTGACTTGGAAGTCACCTATACAACATGGCAACCAGCACAATGTCCCCCATGCAAAATGGCTCACTTGGAAGTCACCTATACAACATGGCAACCAGCACAATGTCCCCCATGCAATATGGCTGACTTGGAAGTCACCTATACAACATGGCCACCAGCACAATGTCCCCCATGCAATATAGCTGACTTGGAAGTCACCTATACAAGACAACCAGCACAATGTCCCCCATGCAATATGGCTGACTTGGAAGTCACCTATAGGACATGGCCACCAGCACAATGTCCCCCATGCCATATGGCTGACTTGGAAGTCACCTATACAACATGGCAACCAGCACAATGTCCCCCAAGCAATATGGCTGACTTGGAAGTCACCTATAGAACATGGCCACCAGCACAATGTCCCCCAAGCAATATGGCTGACTTGGAAGTCACCTACAGAACATGGCAACCAGCACAATGTCCCCCAAGCAATATGGCTGACTTGGAAGTCACCTATACAAGACAACCAGCACAATGTCCCCCATGCAACACGGCTGACTTGGAAGTCACCTATAGGACATGGCAACCAGCACAATGTCCCCCATGCAATATGGCTGACTTGGAAGTCACCTATGCAATATAACCAGCACAATGTCCCCCATGCAATATGGCTGACTTGGAAGTCACCTATACAACACAACCAGCACAATGTCCCCCATGCAATATGGCTGGCTTGGAAGTCACCTATACAACACAACCAGCACAAAGTCCCCCATGCAATATGGCTGACTTGGAAGTCACCTATAGAACATGGCAACCAGCACAATGTCCCCCAAGCAATATGGCTGACTTGGAAGTCACCTATACAACATGGCCACCAGCACAATGTCCCCCAAGCAATATGGCTCACTTGGAAGTCACCTATACAATACAACCAGCACAATGTCCCCCATGAAATATGGCTGACTTGGAAGTCACCTATACAATATAACCAGCACAATGTCCCCCATGCAATATGGCTGACTTGGAAGTCACCTATACAAGACAACCAGCTCAATGTCCCCATGCAATATGGCTGACTTGGAAGTCACCTATAGAACATGGCCACCAGCACAATGTCCCCCATGCAATATGGCTGACTTGGAAGTCACCTATACAACATGGCAACCAGCACAATGTCCCCCAAGCAATATGGCTCACTTGGAAGTCACCTATACAACATGGCAACCAGCACAATGTCCCCCATGCAATATGGCTGACTTGGAAGTCACCTATAGAACATGGCCACCAGCACAATGTCCCCCATGCAACACGGCTGACTTGGAAGTCACCTATACAAGACAACCAGCACAATGTCCCCCATGCAATATGGCTGACTTGGAAGTCACCTATACAACATGGCAACCAGCACAATGTCCCCCATGCAATATGGCTGACTTGGAAGTCACCTATACAACATGGCAACCAGCACAATGTCCCCCATGCAATATGGCTGACTTGGAAGTCACCTATACAATACAACCAGCACAATGTCCCCCAGGCAATATGGCTGACTTGGAAGTCACCTATACAACATGGCAACCAGCACAATGTCCCCCATGCAATATGGCTGACTTGGAAGTCAAATATACAACATGGCAACCAGCACAATGTCCCCCATGCAATATGGCTGACTTGGAAGTCACCTATACAAGACAACCAGCTCAATGTCCCCATGCAATATGGCTGACTTGGAAGTCACCTATAGAACATGGCCACCAGCACAATGTCCCCCATGCAATATGGCTGACTTGGAAGTCACCTATACAACATGGCAACCAGCACAATGTCCCCCAAGCAATATGGCTCACTTGGAAGTCACCTATACAACATGGCAACCAGCACAATGTCCCCCATGCAATATGGCTGACTTGGAAGTCACCTATAGAACATGGCCACCAGCACAATGTCCCCCATGCAACACGGCTGACTTGGAAGTCACCTATACAAGACAATCAGCACAATGTCCCCCATGCAATATGGCTGACTTGGAAGTCACCTATACAACACAACCAGCACAATGTCCCCCAAGCAATATGGCTCACTTGGAAGTCACCTATACAACATGGCAACCAGCACAATGTCCCCCATGCAATATGGCTGACTTGGAAGTCACCTATACAACATGGCAACCAGCACAATGTCCCCCATGCAATATGGCTGACTTGGAAGTCACCTATACAATACAACCAGCACAATGTCCCCCAGGCAATATGGCTGACTTGGAAGTCACCTATACAACATGGCAACCAGCACAATGTCCCCCAACCAATATGGCTAACTTGGAAGTCACCTATACAACATGGCAACCAGCACAATGTCCCCCATGCAATATGGCTCACTTGGAAGTCACCTATACAACATGGCAACCAGCACAATGTCCCCCATGCAATATGGCTGACTTGGAAGTCACCTATGCAATACAACCAGCACAATGTCCCCCATGCAATATGGCTGACTTGGAAGTCACCTATACAAGACAACCAGCACAATGTCCCCATGCAATATGGCTGACTTGGAAGTCACCTATAGGACATGGCCACCAGCACAATGTCCCCCATGCCATATGGCTGACTTGGAAGTCACCTATACAACATGGCAACCAGCACAATGTCCCCCAAGCAATATGGCTGACTTGGAAGTCACCTATAGAACATGGCCACCAGCACAATGTCCCCCAAGCAATATGGCTGACTTGGAAGTCACCTACAGAACATGGCAACCAGCACAATGTCCCCCAAGCAATATGGCTGACTTGGAAGTCACCTATACAAGACAACCAGCACAATGTCCCCCATGCAACACGGCTGACTTGGAAGTCACCTATAGGACATGGCAACCAGCACAATGTCCCCCATGCAATATGGCTGACTTGGAAGTCACCTATGCAATACAACCAGCACAATGTCCCCCATGCAATATGGCTGACTTGGAAGTCACCTATACAACACAACCAGCACAATGTCCCCCATGCAATATGGCTCACTTGGAAGTCACCTATACAACACAACCAGCATAATGTCCCCCATGCAATATGGCTGACTTGGAAGTCACCTATAGAACATAGCAACCAGCACAATGTCCCCCAAGCAATATGGCTGACTTGGAAGTCACCTATACAACATGGCCACCAGCACAATGTCCCCCAAGCAATATGGCTCACTTGGAAGTCACCTATATAATACAACCAGCACAATGTCCCCCATGAAATATGGCTGACTTGGAAGTCACCTATACAATATAACCTGCACAATGTCCCCCATGCAATATGGCTGACTTGGAAGTCAAATATACAACATGGCAACCAGCACAATGTCCCCCATGCAATATGGCTGACTTGGAAGTCACCTATACAACATGGCAACCAGCACAATGTCCCCCATGCAATATGGCTGACTTGGAAGTCAAATATACAACATGGCAACCAGCACAATGTCCCCCATGCAATATGGCTGACTTGGAAGTCACCTATACAAGACAACCATCTCAATGTCCCCATGCAATATGGCTGACTTGGAAGTCACCTATAGAACATGGCCACCAGCACAATGTCCTCCATGCAATATGGCTGACTTGGAAGTCACCTATACAACATGGCAACCAGCACAATGTCCCCCAAGCAATATGGCTCACTTGGAAGTCACCTATACAACATGGCAACCAGCACAATGTCCCCCATGCAATATGGCTGACTTGGAAGTCACCTATAGAACATGGCCACCAGCACAATGTCCCCCATGCAACACGGCTGACTTGGAAGTCACCTATACAAGACAACCAGCACAATGTCCCCCATGCAATATGGCTGACTTGGAAGTCACCTATACAACACAACCAGCACAAAGTCCCCCAAGCAATATGGCTCACTTGGAAGTCACCTATACAACATGGCAACCAGCACAATGTCCCCCATGCAATATGGCTGACTTGGAAGTCACCTATACAACATGGCAACCAGCACAATGTCCCCCATGCAATATGGCTGACTTGGAAGTCACCTATACAATACAACCAGCACAATGTCCCCCAGGCAATATGGCTGACTTGGAAGTCACCTATACAACATGGCAACCAGCACAATGTCCCCCAAGCAATATGGCTGACTTGGAAGTCACCTATACAACATGGCAACCAGCACAATGTCCCCCATGCAATATGGCTCACTTGAAAGTCACCTATACAACATGGCAACCAGCACAATGTCCCCCATGCAATATGGCTGACTTGGAAGTCACCTATACAACATGGCCACCAGCACAATGTCCCCCATGCAATATGGCTGACTTGGAAGTCACCTATACAAGACAACCAGCACAATGTCCCCCATGCAATATGGCTGACTTGGAAGTCACCTATAGGACATGGCAACCAGTACAATGTCCCCCAAGCAATATGGCTGACTTGGAAGTCACCTATACAAGACAACCAGCACAATGTCCCAAATGCAATATGGCTGACTTGGAAGTCACCTATAGAACATGGCCACCAGCACAATGTCCCCCATGCAATATGGCTGACTTGGAAGTCACCTATACAACATGGCAACCAGCACAATGTCCCCCAAGCAATATGGCTGACTTGGAAGTCACCTATAGAACATGGCCACCAGCACAATGTCCCCCAAGCAATATGGCTGACTTGGAAGTCACCTACAGAACATGGCAACCAGCACAATGTCCCCCAAGCAATATGGCTCACTTGGAAGTCACCTATACAAGACAACCAGCACAATGTCCCCCATGTAACACGGCTGACTTGGAAGTCACCTATACAAGACAACCAGCACAATGTCCCCCATGCAATATGGCTGACTTGGAAGTCACCTATACAATACAACCAGCACAATGTCCCCCAGGCAATATGGCTGACTTGGAAGTCACCTATACAACATGGCAACCAGCACAATGTCCCCCAAGCAATATGGCTGACTTGGAAGTCACCTATACAACATGGCAACCAGTACAATGTCCCCCATGCAATATGGCTCACTTGGAAGTCACCTATACAACATGGCAACCAGCACAATGTCCCCCATGCAATATGGCTGACTTGGAAGTCACCTATACAACATGGCCACCAGCACAATGTCCCCCATGCAATATGGCTGACTTGGAAGTCACCTATACAAGACAACCAGCACAATGTCCCCCATGCAATATGGCTGACTTGGAAGTCACCTATAGGACATGGCAACCAGCACAATGTCCCCCAAGCAATATGGCTGACTTGGAAGTCACCTATACAAGACAACCAGCACAATGTCCCCCATGCAACACGGCTGACTTGGAAGTCACCTATACAAGACAACCAGCACAATGTCCCCCATGCAATATGGCTGACTTGGAAGTCACCTATACAATACAACCAGCACAATGTCCCCCAGGCAATATGGCTGACTTGGAAGTCACCTATACAACATGGCAACCAGCACAATGTCCCCCAAGCAATATGGCTGACTTGGAAGTCACCTATACAACATGGCAACCAGTACAATGTCCCCAATGCAATATGGCTCACTTGGAAGTCACCTATACAACATGGCAACCAGCACAATGTCCCCCATGCAATATGGCTGACTTGGAAGTCACCTATACAACATGGCCACCAGCACAATGTCTCCCATGCAATATGGCTGACTTGGAAGTCACCTATATAAGACAACCAGCACAATGTCCCCCATGCAATATGGCTGACTTGGAAGTCACCTATAGGACATGGCAACCAGCACAATGTCCCCCAAGCAATATGGCTGACTTGGAAGTCACCTATACAAGACAACCAGCACAATGTCTCAAATGCAATATGGCTGACTTGGAAGTCACCTATAGAACATGGCCACCAGCACAATGTCCCCAATGCAATATGGCTGACTTGGAAGTCACCTATACAACATGGCAACCAGCACAATGTCCCCCATGCAATATGGCTGACTTGGAAGTCACCTATACAACATGGCCACCAGCACAATGTCCCCCATGCAATATGGCTGACTTGGAAGTCACCTATACAAGACAACCAGCACAATGTCCCCCATGCAATATGGCTGACTTGGAAGTCACCTATACAACACAACCAGCACAAAGTCCCCCAAGCAATATGGCTCACTTGGAAGTCACCTATACAACATGGCAACCAGCACAATGTCCCCCATGCAATATGGCTGACTTGGAAGTCACCTATACAACATGGCAACCAGCACAATGTCCCCCATGCAATATGGCTGACTTGGAAGTCACCTATACAATACAACCAGCACAATGTCCCCCAGGCAATATGGCTGACTTGGAAGTCACCTATACAACATGGCAACCAGCACAATGTCCCCCAAGCAATATGGCTGACTTGGAAGTCACCTATACAACATGGCAACCAGCACAATGTCCCCCATGCAATATGGCTCACTTGAAAGTCACCTATACAACATGGCAACCAGCACAATGTCCCCCATGCAATATGGCTGACTTGGAAGTCACCTATACAACATGGCCACCAGCACAATGTCCCCCATGCAATATGGCTGACTTGGAAGTCACCTATACAAGACAACCAGCACAATGTCCCCCATGCAATATGGCTGACTTGGAAGTCACCTATAGGACATGGCAACCAGTACAATGTCCCCCAAGCAATATGGCTGACTTGGAAGTCACCTATACAAGACAACCAGCACAATGTCCCAAATGCAATATGGCTGACTTGGAAGTCACCTATAGAACATGGCCACCAGCACAATGTCCCCCATGCAATATGGCTGACTTGGAAGTCACCTATACAACATGGCAACCAGCACAATGTCCCCCAAGCAATATGGCTGACTTGGAAGTCACCTATAGAACATGGCCACCAGCACAATGTCCCCCAAGCAATATGGCTGACTTGGAAGTCACCTACAGAACATGGCAACCAGCACAATGTCCCCCAAGCAATATGGCTCACTTGGAAGTCACCTATACAAGACAACCAGCACAATGTCCCCCATGTAACACGGCTGACTTGGAAGTCACCTATACAAGACAACCAGCACAATGTCCCCCATGCAATATGGCTGACTTGGAAGTCACCTATACAATACAACCAGCACAATGTCCCCCAGGCAATATGGCTGACTTGGAAGTCACCTATACAACATGGCAACCAGCACAATGTCCCCCAAGCAATATGGCTGACTTGGAAGTCACCTATACAACATGGCAACCAGTACAATGTCCCCCATGCAATATGGCTCACTTGGAAGTCACCTATACAACATGGCAACCAGCACAATGTCCCCCATGCAATATGGCTGACTTGGAAGTCACCTATACAACATGGCCACCAGCACAATGTCCCCCATGCAATATGGCTGACTTGGAAGTCACCTATACAAGACAACCAGCACAATGTCCCCCATGCAATATGGCTGACTTGGAAGTCACCTATAGGACATGGCAACCAGCACAATGTCCCCCAAGCAATATGGCTGACTTGGAAGTCACCTATACAAGACAACCAGCACAATGTCCCCCATGCAACACGGCTGACTTGGAAGTCACCTATACAAGACAACCAGCACAATGTCCCCCATGCAATATGGCTGACTTGGAAGTCACCTATACAATACAACCAGCACAATGTCCCCCAGGCAATATGGCTGACTTGGAAGTCACCTATACAACATGGCAACCAGCACAATGTCCCCCAAGCAATATGGCTGACTTGGAAGTCACCTATACAACATGGCAACCAGTACAATGTCCCCAATGCAATATGGCTCACTTGGAAGTCACCTATACAACATGGCAACCAGCACAATGTCCCCCATGCAATATGGCTGACTTGGAAGTCACCTATACAACATGGCCACCAGCACAATGTCTCCCATGCAATATGGCTGACTTGGAAGTCACCTATATAAGACAACCAGCACAATGTCCCCCATGCAATATGGCTGACTTGGAAGTCACCTATAGGACATGGCAACCAGCACAATGTCCCCCAAGCAATATGGCTGACTTGGAAGTCACCTATACAAGACAACCAGCACAATGTCTCAAATGCAATATGGCTGACTTGGAAGTCACCTATAGAACATGGCCACCAGCACAATGTCCCCAATGCAATATGGCTGACTTGGAAGTCACCTATACAACATGGCAACCAGCACAATGTCCCCCATGCAATATGGCTGACTTGGAAGTCACCTATACAACATGGCCACCAGCACAATGTCCCCCATGCAATATGGCTGACTTGGAAGTCACCTATACAAGACAACCAGCACAATGTCCCCCATGCAATATGGCTGACTTGGAAGTCACCTATAGGACATGGCAACCAGTACAATGTCCCCCAAGCAATATGGCTGACTTGGAAGTCACCTATACAAGACAACCAGCACAATGTCCCAAATGCAATATGGCTGACTTGGAAGTCACCTATAGAACATGGCCACCAGCACAATGTCCCCCATGCAATATGGCTGACTTGGAAGTCACCTATACAACATGGCAACCAGCACAATGTCCCCCAAGCAATATGGCTGACTTGGAAGTCACCTATAGAACATGGCCACCAGCACAATGTCCCCCAAGCAATATGGCTGACTTGGAAGACACCTACAGAACATGGCAACCAGCACAATGTCCCCCAAGCAATATGGCTGACTTGGAAGTCACCTATACAAGACAACCAGCACAATGTCCCCATGCAACACGGCTGACTTGGAAGTCACCTATACAAGACAACCAGCACAATGTCCCCCATGCAATATGGCTGACTTGGAAGTCACCTATACAATACAACCAGCACAATGTCCCCCAGGCAATATGGCTGACTTGGAAGTCACCTATACAACATGGCAACCAGCACAATGTCCCCCAAGCAATATGGCTGACTTGGAAGTCACCTATACAACATGGCAACCAGTACAATGTCCCCCATGCAATATGGCTCACTTGGAAGTCACCTATACAACATGGCAACCAGCACAATGTCCCCCATGCAATATGGCTGACTTGGAAGTCACCTATACAACATGGCCACCAGCACAATGTCCCCCATGCAATATGGCTGACTTGGAAGTCACCTATACAAGACAACCAGCACAATGTCCCCCATGCAATATGGCTGACTTGGAAGTCACCTATAGGACATGGCAACCAGCACAATGTCCCCCAAGCAATATGGCTGACTTGGAAGTCACCTATACAAGACAACCAGCACAATGTCCCCCATGCAACACGGCTGACTTGGAAGTCACCTATACAAGACAACCAGCACAATGTCCCCCATGCAATATTGCTGACTTGGAAGTCACCTATACAATACAACCAGCACAATGTCCCCCAGGCAATATGGCTGACTTGGAAGTCACCTATACAACATGGCAACCAGCACAATGTCCCCCAAGCAATATGGCTGAATTGGAAGTCACCTATACAACATGGCAACCAGTACAATGTCCCCAATGCAATATGGCTCACTTGGAAGTCACCTATACAACATGGCAACCAGCACAATGTCCCCCATGCAATATGGCTGACTTGGAAGTCACCTATACAACATGGCCACCAGCACAATGTCCCCCATGCAATATGGCTGACTTGGAAGTCACCTATATAAGACAACCAGCACAATGTCCCCCATGCAATATGGCTGACTTGGAAGTCACCTATAGGACATGGCAACCAGCACAATGTCCCCCAAGCAATATGGCTGACTTGGAAGTCACCTATACAAGACAACCAGCACAATGTCTCAAATGCAATATGGCTGACTTGGAAGTCACCAATAGAACATGGCCACCAGCACAATGTCCCCAATGCAATATGGCTGACTTGGAAGTCACCTATACAACATGGCAACCAGCACAATGTCCCCCAAGCAATATGGCTGACTTGGAAGTCACCTATAGAACATGGCCACTAGCACAATCTCCCCCAAGCAATATGGCTGACTTGGAAGTCACCTACAGAACATGGCAACCAGCACAATGTCCCCCAAGCAATATGGCTGACTTGGAAGTCACCTATACAAGACAACCAGCACAATGTCCCCCATGCAACACGGCTGACTTGGAAGTCACCTATACAAGACAACCAGCACAATGTCCCCCATGCAATATGGCTGACTTGGAAGTCACCTATAGAACATGGCAACCAGCACAATGTCCCCCATGCAACACGGCTGACTTGGAAGTCACCTATAGAACATGGCCACCAGCACAATGTCCCCATGCAATATGGCTTACTTGGAAGTCACCTATACAACATGGCAACCAGCACAATGTCCCCCATGCAATATGGCTGACTTGGAAGTCACCTATACAACATGGCAACCAGCACAATGTCCCCCATGCAATATGGCTGACTTGGAAGTCACCTATAGGACATGGCAACCAGCACAATGTCCCCCATGCAATATGGCTGACTTGGAAGTCACCTATACAATACAACCAGCACAATGTCCCCAATGCAATATGGCTGACTTGGAAGTCACCTATACAAGACAACCAGCACAATGTCCCCCATGCAATATGGCTGACTTGGAAGTCACCTATAGAACATGGCCACCAGCACAATGTCCTCCATGCAATATGGCTTACTTGGAAGTCACCTATACAACATGGCAACCAGCACAATGTCACCCAAGCAATATGGCTGACTTGGAAATCACCTATACAACATGGCAACCAGCACAATGTCCCCCATGCAATATGGCTGACTTGGAAGTCACCTATACAATATGGCAACCAGCACAATGTCCCCCATGCAATATGGCTGACTTGGAAGTCACCTATACAATACAACCAGCACAATGTCCCCCAAGCAATATGGCTGACTTGGAAGTCACCTATAGAACATGGCCACCAGCACAATGTCCCCCATGCAATATGCCTGACTTGGAAGTCACCTATACAAGACAACCAGCACAATGTCCCCCATGCAATATGGCTGACTTGGAAGTCACCTATAGGACATGGCAACCAGCACAATGTCCCCCATGCAATATGGCTGACTTGGAAGTCACCTATACAATACAACCAGCACAATGTCCCCCATGCAATATGGCTGACTTGGAAGTCACCTATACAACATGGCAACCAGCACAATGTCCCCCAAGCAATATGGCTCACTTGGAAGTCACCTCTACAACATGGCAACCAGCACAATGTCCCCCATGCAATATGGCTGAAGTCACCTATAGAACATGGCCACCAGCACAATGTCTCCCATGCAACACGGCTGACTTGGAAGTCACCTATACAAGACAACCAGCACAATGTCCCCCATGCAATATGGCCGACTTGGATGTCACCTATACAACATGGCAACCAGCACAATGTCCCCCAAGCAATATGGCTCACTTGGAACTCACCTATACAACATGGCAACCAGCACAATGTCCCCCATGCAATATGGCTGACTTGGATGTCACCTATACAACATGGCAACCAGCACAATGTCCCCCATGCAATATGGCTGACTTGGAAGTCACCTATACAAGACAACCAGCACAAGGTCCCCCATGCAATATGGCTGACTTGGAAGTCACCTATAGGACAGGGCAACCAGCACAATGTCAACCAAGCAATATGGCTGACTTGGAAGTAACCTATACAAGACAACCAGCACAATGTCCCAAATGCAATATGGCTGACTTGGAAGTCACATTTACAACATGGCAACCAGCACAATGTCCCCCATGCAATATGGCTGACTTGGAAGTCACCTATACAACATGGCAACCAGCACAATGTCCCCCATGCAATATGGCTGACTTGGAAGTCACCTATAGAACATGGCCACCAGCACAATGTCCCCCAAGCAATATGGATGACTTGGAAGTCACCTATACAAGACAACCAGCACAATTTCCCCCATGCAATATGGCTGACTTGGAAGTCACCTATAGGACATGGCAACCAGCACAATGTCCCCCATGCAATATGGCTGACTTGGAAGTCACCTATACAATACAACCAGCACAATGTCCCCCATGCAATATGGCTGACTTGGAAGTCACCTATACAACATGGCAACCAGCACAATGTCCCCCATGCAGTATGGCTGACTTGGAAGTCACCTATACAATATGGCAACCAGCACAATGTCCCCCATGCACTATGGCTGACTTGGAAGTCACCTATACAACACAACCAGCACAATGTCCCATATGCAATATGGCTGACTTGGAAGTCACCTATACAACATGGCAACCAGCACAATGTCCCCCATGCAATATGGCTGACTTGGAAGTCACCTATACAATATGGCAACCAGCACAATGTCCCCCATACACTATGGCTGACTTGGAAGTCACCTATACAACACAACCAGCACAATGTCCCCCATGCAATATGGCTGACTTGGAAGTCACCTATACAAAACAACCAGCACAATGTCCCCCAAGCAATATGGCTGACTTGGAAGTCACCTATACAACATGGCAACCAGCACAATGTCCCCCATGCAATATGGCTCACTTGGAAGTCACCTATACAATACAACCAGCACAATGTCCCCCAAGCAATATGGCTGACTTGGAAGTCACCTATAGAACATGGCCACCAGCACAATGTCCCCCATGCAATATGGCTGACTTGGAAGTCACCTATACAAGACAACCAGCACAATGTCCCTCATGCAATATGGCTGACTTGGAAGTCACCTATAGAACATGGCCACCAGCACAATGTCCCCCATGCAATATGGCTGACTTGGAAGTCACCTATACAACATGGCAACCAGCACAATGTCCCCAAGCAATATGGCTGACTTGGAAGTCACCTATAGAACATGGCAACCAGCACAATGTCCCCCAAGCAATATGGCTGACTTGGAAGTCACCTATACAAGACAACCAGCACAATGTCTCCCATGCAATATGGCTGACTTGGAAGTCACCTATAGGACATGGCAACCAGCACAATGTCCCCCATGCAATATGGCTGACTTGGAAGTCACCTATACAATACAACCAGCACAATGTCCCCCATGCAATATGGCTGACTTGGAAGTCACCTATACAACATGGCAACCAGCACAATGTCCCCCATGCAATATGGCTGACTTGGAAGTCACCTATACAACACAACCAGCACAATGTCCCCCATGCAATATGGCTCACTTGGAAGTCACCTATACAACATGGCAACCAGCACAATGTCCCCCATGCAATATGGCTGACTTGGAAGTCACCTATACAACACAACAAGCACAATGTCCCCCAAGCAATATGGCTCACTTGGAAGTCACCTATACAACATGGCAACCAGCACAATGTCCCCCATGCAATATGGCTGACTTGGAAGTCACCTATACAACATGGCAACCAGCACAATGTCCCCCATGCAATATGGCTGACTTGGAAGTCACCTCTACAACATGGCAAACAGCACAATGTCCCCCATGCAATATGGCTGACTTGGAAGTCACCTATACAACATGGCAACCAGCACAATGTCCCCCAAGCAATATGGCTCACTTGGAAGTCACCTATACAACATGGCAACCAGCACAATGTCCCCCATGCAATATGGCTGACTTGGAAGTCACCTATACAACATGGCAACCAGCACAATGTCCCCCAAGCAATATGGCTGACTTGGAAGTCACCTATACAATATGGCAACCAGCACAATGTCCCCCATACACTATGGCTGACTTGGAAGTCACCTATACAACACAACCAGCACAATGTCCCCCATGCAATATGGCTGACTTGGAAGTCACCTATACAAAACAACCAGCACAATGTCCCCCAAGCAATATGGCTGACTTGGAAGTCACCTATACAACATGGCAACCAGCACAATGTCCCCCATGCAATATGGCTCACTTGGAAGTCACCTATACAATACAACCAGCACAATGTCCCCCAAGCAATATGGCTGACTTGGAAGTCACCTATAGAACATGGCCACCAGCACAATGTCCCCCATGCAATATGGCTGACTTGGAAGTCACCTATACAAGACAACCAGCACAATGTCCCACATGCAATATGGCTGACTTGGAAGTCACCTATAGAACATGGCCACCAGCACAATGTCCCCCATGCAATATGGCTGACTTGGAAGTCACCTATACAACATGGCAACCAGCACAATGTCCCCAAGCAATATGGCTGACTTGGAAGTCACCTATAGAACATGGCAACCAGCACAATGTCCCCCAAGCAATATGGCTGACTTGGAAGTCACCTATACAAGACAACCAGCACAATGTCTCCCATGCAATATGGCTGACTTGGAAGTCACCTATAGGACATGGCAACCAGCACAATGTCCCCCATGCAATAATGCTGACTTGGAAGTCACCTATACAATACAACCAGCACAATGTCCCCCATGCAATATGGCTGACTTGGAAGTCACCTATACAACATGGCAACCAGCACAATGTCCCCCATGCAATATGGCTGACTTGGAAGTCACCTATACAACACAACCAGCACAATGTCCCCCATGCAATATGGCTCACTTGGAAGTCACCTATACAACATGGCAACCAGCACAATGTCCCCCATGCAATATGGCTGACTTGGAAGTCACCTATACAACACAACAAGCACAATGTCCCCCAAGCAATATGGCTCACTTGGAAGTCACCTATACAACATGGCAACCAGCACAATGTCCCCCATGCAATATGGCTGACTTGGAAGTCACCTATACAACATGGCAACCAGCACAATGTCCCCCATGCAATATGGCTGACTTGGAAGTCACCTCTACAACATGGCAAACAGCACAATGTCCCCCATGCAATATGGCTGACTTGGAAGTCACCTATACAACATGGCAACCAGCACAATGTCCCCCAAGCAATATGGCTCACTTGGAAGTCACCTATACAACATGGCAACCAGCACAATGTCCCCCATGCAATATGGCTGACTTGGAAGTCACCTATACAAGACAACCAGCACAATGTCCCCCATGCAATATGGCTGACTTGGAAGTCACCTATACAACATGGCAACCAGCACAATGTCCCCCATGCAATATGGCTGACTTGGAAGTCACCTATACAACATGGCAACCAGCACAATGTCCCCCATGCAATATGGCTGACTTGGAAGTCACCTATACAACACAACCAGCACAATGTCCCCCATGCAATATGGCTGACTTGGAAGTCACCTATAGGACATGGCAACCAGCACAATGTCCCCCAAGCAATATGGCTGGCTTGGAAGTCACCTATAGAACATGGCCACCAGCACAATGTCCTCCATGCAATATGGCTGACTTGGAAGTCACCAATACAAGACAACCAGCACAATGTCCCCCATGCAATATGGCTGACTTGGAAGTCACCTATAGAACATGGCCACCAGCACAATGTCCCCCATGCAATATGGCTGACTTGGAAGTCACCTATACAACATGGCAACCAGCACAATGTCCCCAAGCAATATGGCTGACTTGGAAGTCACCTATAGAACATGGCAACCAGCACAATGTCCCCCAAGCAATATGGCTGACTTGGAAGTCACCTATACAAGACAACCAGCACAATGTCTCCCATGCAATATGGCTGACTTGGAAGTCACCTATAGGACATGGCAACCAGCACAATGTCCCCCATGCAATATGGCTGACTTGGAAGTCACCTATACAATACAACCAGCACAATGTCCCCCATGCAATATGGCTGACTTGGAAGTCAACTATACAACACAACCAGCACAATGTCCCCCATGCAATATGGCTGACTTGGAAGTCACCTATACAACACAACCAGCACAATGTCCCCCATGCAATATGGCTCACTTGGAAGTCACCTATACAACATGGCAACCAGCACAATGTCCCCCATGCAATATGGCTGAAGTCACCTATAGAACATGGCCACCAGCACAATGTCTCCCATGCAACACGGCTGACTTGGAAGTCACCTATACAAGACAACCAGCACAATGTCCCCCATGCAATATGGCTGACTTGGAAGTCACCTATATAACGCAACCAGCACAATGTCCCCCAAGCAATATGGCTCACTTGGAAGTCACCTATAGAACATGGCAACCAGCACAATGTCCCCCATGCAATATGGCCGACTTGGATGTCACCTATACAACATGGCAACCAGCACAATGTCCCCCAAGCAATATGGCTCACTTGGAACTCACCTATACAACATGGCAACCAGCACAATGTCCCCCATGCAATATGGCTGACTTGGATGTCACCTATACAACATGGCAACCAGCACAATGTCCCCCATGCAATATGGCTGACTTGGAAGTCACCTATACAAGACAACCAGCACAAGGTCCCCCATGCAATATGGCTGACTTGGAAGTCACCTATAGGACAGGGCAACCAGCACAATGTCAACCAAGCAATATGGCTGACTTGGAAGTCACCTATACAAGACAACCAGCACAATGTCCCAAATGCAATATGGCTGACTTGGAAGTCACCTTTACAACATGGCAACCAGCACAATGTCCCCCATGCAATATGGCTGACTTGGAAGTCACCTATACAACATGGCAACCAGCACAATGTCCCCCATGCAATATGGCTGACTTGGAAGTCACCTATAGAACATGGCCACCAGCACAATGTCCCCCAAGCAATATGGCTGACTTGGAAGTCACCTATACAAGACAACCAGCACAATTTCCCCCATGCAATATGGCTGACTTGGAAGTCACCTATAGGACATGGCAACCAGCACAATGTCCCCCATGCAATATGGCTGACTTGGAAGTCACCTATACAATACAACCAGCACAATGTCCCCCATGCAATATGGCTGACTTGGAAGTCACCTATACAATATGGCAACCAGCACAATGTCCCCCATGCACTATGGCTGACTTGGAAGTCACCTATACAACACAACCAGCACAATGTCCCATATGCAATATGGCTGACTTGGAAGTCACCTATACAACATGGCAACCAGCACAATGTCCCCCATGCAATATGGCTGACTTGGAAGTCACCTATACAATATGGCAACCAGCACAATGTCCCCCATACACTATGGCTGACTTGGAAGTCACCTATACAACACAACCAGCACAATGTCCCCCATGCAATATGGCTGACTTGGAAGTCACCTATACAAAACAACCAGCACAATGTCCCCCAAGCAATATGGCTGACTTGGAAGTCACCTATACAACATGGCAACCAGCACAATGTCCCCCATGCAATATGGCTCACTTGGAAGTCACCTATACAATACAACCAGCACAATGTCCCCCAAGCAATATGGCTGACTTGGAAGTCACCTATAGAACATGGCCACCAGCACAATGTCCCCCATGCAATATGGCTGACTTGGAAGTCACCTATACAAGACAACCAGCACAATGTCCCACATGCAATATGGCTGACTTGGAAGTCACCTATAGAACATGGCCACCAGCACAATGTCCCCCATGCAATATGGCTGACTTGGAAGTCACCTATACAACATGGCAACCAGCACAATGTCCCCAAGCAATATGGCTGACTTGGAAGTCACCTATAGAACATGGCAACCAGCACAATGTCCCCCAAGCAATATGGCTGACTTGGAAGTCACCTATACAAGACAACCAGCACAATGTCTCCCATGCAATGTGGCTGACTTGGAAGTCACCTATAGGACATGGCAACCAGCACAATGTCCCCCATGCAATATGGCTGACTTGGAAGTCACCTATACAATACAACCAGCACAATGTCCCCCATGCAATATGGCTGACTTGGAAGTCACCTATACAACATGGCAACCAGCACAATGTCCCCCATGCAATATGGCTGACTTGGAAGTCACCTATACAACACAACCAGCACAATGTCCCCCATGCAATATGGCTCACTTGGAAGTCACCTATACAACATGGCAACCAGCACAATGTCCCCCATGCAATATGGCTGACTTGGAAGTCACCTATACAACACAACAAGCACAATGTCCCCCAAGCAATATGGCTCACTTGGAAGTCACCTATACAACATGGCAACCAGCACAATGTCCCCCATGCAATATGGCTGACTTGGAAGTCACCTATGCAACATGGCAACCAGCACAATGTCCCCCATGCAATATGGCTGACTTGGAAGTCACCTCTACAACATGGCAAACAGCACAATGTCCCCCATGCAATATGGCTGACTTGGAAGTCACCTATACAACATGGCAACCAGCACAATGTCCCCCAAGCAATATGGCTCACTTGGAAGTCACCTATATAACATGGCAACCAGCACAATGTCCCCCATGCAATATGGCTGACTTGGAAGTCACCTATACAAGACAACCAGCACAATGTCCCCCATGCAATATGGCTGACTTGGAAGTCACCTATACAACATGGCAACCAGCACAATGTCCCCCATGCAATATGGCTGACTTGGAAGTCACCTATACAACATGGCAACCAGCACAATGTCCCCCATGCAATATGGCTGACTCGGAAGTCACCTATACAAGACAACCAGCACAATGTCCCCCATGCAATATGGCTGACTTGGAAGTCACCTATACAACATGGCAACCAGCACAATGTCCCCCAAGCAATATGGCTCACTTGGAAGTCACCTATACAACATGGCAACCAGCACAATGTCCCCCAAGCAATATGGCTGACTTGGAAGTCACTTATACAAGACAACCAGCACAATGTCCCCCATGCAATATGGCTGACTTGGAAGTCACCTATAGAACATGGCCACCAGCACAATGTCCCCCATGCAATATGGCTGACTTGGAAGTCACCTATACAACATGGCAACCAGCACAATGTCCCCCAAGCAATATGGCTGACTTGGAAATCACCTATAGCACATGGCAACCAGCACAATGTCCCCCAAGCAATATGGCTGACTTGGAAGTCACCTATACAAGACAACCAGCACAATGTCTCCCATGCAATATGGCTGACTTGGAAGTCTCCTATAGGACATGGCAACCAGCACAATGTCCCCCATGCAATATGGCTGACTTGGAAGTCACCTATACAATACAACCAGCACAATGTCCCCCATGCAATATGGCTGACTTGGAAGTCACCAATACAACACAACCAGCACAATGTCCCCCATGCAATATGGCTGACTTGGAAGTCACCTAAACAACACACCAGCACAATGTCCCCCATGCAATATGGCTGACTTGGAAGTCACCTATACAACACAACCAGCACAATGTCCCCCATGCAATATGGCTCACTTGGAAGTCACCTATACAACATGGCAACCAGCACAATGTCCCCCATGCAATATGGCTGACTTGGAAGTCACCTATACAACATGGCAACCAGCACAATGTCCCCCATGCAATATGGCTGACTTGGAAGTCACCTATACAACATGGCAACCAGCACAATGTCCCCCATGCAATATGGCTGACTTGGAAGTCACCTATACAAGCCAACCAGCACAATGTCCCCATGCAATATGGCTGACTTGGAAGTCACCTATAGAACATGGCCACCAGCACAATGTCCCCCATGCAATATGGCTGACTTGAAAGTCACCTATACAACATGGCAACCAGCACAATGTCCCCCAAGCAATATGGCTCACTTGGAAGTCACCTATACAACATGGCAACCAGCACAATGTCCCCCATGCAATATGGCTGACTTGGAAGTCACCTATAGAACATGGCCACCAGCACAATGTCCCCCATGCAACACGGCTGACTTGGAAGTCACCTATACAAGACAACCAGCACAATGTCCCCCATGCAATATGGCTGACTTGGAAGTCACCTATACAACATGGCAACCAGCACAATGTCCCCCATGCAATATGGCTGACTTGGAAGTCACCTATAGAACATGGCCACCAGCACAATGTCCCCCATGCAACACGGCTGACTTGGAAGTCACCTATACAAGACAACCAGCACAATGTCCCCCATGCAATATGGCTGACTTGGAAGTCACCTATACAACACAACCAGCACAATGTCCCCCAAGCAATATGGCTCACTTGGAAGTCACCTATACAACATGGCAACCAGCACAATGTCCCCCATGCAATATGGCTGACTTGGAAGTCACCTATACAACATGGCAACCAGCACAATATCCACCATGCAATATGGCTGACTTGCAAGTCACCTCTACAACATGGCAAATAGCACAATGTCCCCCATGCAATATGGCTGACTTGGAAGTCACCTATACAACATGGCAACCAGCACAATGTCCCCCAAGCAATATGGCTCACTTGGAAGTCACCTATACAACATGGCAACCAGCACAATGTCCCCCATGCAATATGGCTGACTTGGAAGTCACCTATACAACATGGCAACCAGCACAATGTCCCCCATGCAATATGGCTGACTTGGAAGTCACCTATACAAGACAACCAGCACAATGTCCCCCATGCAATATGGCTGACTTGGAAGTCACCTATACAACATGGCCACCAGCACAATGTCCCCCATGCAATATGGCTGACTTGGAAGTCACCTATACAAGACAACCAGCACAATGTCCCCCATGCAATATGGCTGACTTGGAAGTCACCTATAGAACATGGCCACCAGCACAATGTCCCCCATGCAATATGGCTGGCTTGGAAGTCACCTATACAACATGGCAACCAGCACAATGTCCCCCAAGCAATATGGCTGACTTGGAAGTCACCTATAGAACATGGCAACCAGCACAATGTCCCCCAAGCAATATGGCTGACTTGGAAGTCACCTATACAAGACAACCAGCACAATGTCTTCCATGCAATATGGCTGACTTGGGAGTCACCTATAGGACATGGCAACCAGCACAATGTCCCCCATGCAATATGGCTGACTTGGAAGTCACCTATACAATACAACCAGCACAATGTCCCCCATGCAATATGGCTGACTTGGAAGTCACCAATACAACACAACCAGCACAATATCCCCCATGCAATATGGCTGACTTGGAAGTCACCTAAACAACACAACCAGCACAATGTCCCCCATGCAATATGGCTGCCTTTTAAGTCACCTATACAACACAACCAGCACAATGTCCCCCATGCAATATGGCTCACTTGGAAGTCACCTATACAACATGGCAACCAGCACAATGTCCCCCATGCAATATGGGTGACTTGGAAGTCACCTATACATCATGGCAACCAACACAATGCCCCCCATGCAATATGGCTGACTTGGAAGTCACCTATACAACATGGCAACCAGCACAATGTCCCCCATGCAATATGGCTGACTTGGAAGTCACCTATACAAGACAACCAGCACAATGTCCCCATGCAATATGGCTGACTTGGAAGTCACCTATAGAACATGGCCACCAGCACAATGTCCCCCATGCAATATGGCTGACTTGGAAGTCACCTATACAACATGGCAACCAGCACAATGTCCCCCAAGCAATATGGCTCACTTGGAAGTCACCTATACAACATGGCAACCAGCACAATGTCCCCCATGCAATATGGCTGACTTGGAAGTCACCTATAGAACATGGCCACCAGCACAATGTCCCCCATGCAACACGGCTGACTTGGAAGTCACCTATACAAGACAACCAGCACAATGTCCCCCATGCAATATGGCTGACTTGGAAGTCACCTATACAACACAACCAGCACAATGTCCCCCAAGCAATATGGCTCACTTGGAAGTCACCTATACAACATGGCAACCAGCGCAATGTCCCCCATGCAATATGGCTGACTTGGAAGTCACCTATACAACATGGCAACCAGCACAATGTCCCCCATGCAATATGGCTGACTTGGAAGTCACCTATACAACATGGCAAACAGCACAATGTCCCCCATGCAATATGGCTGACTTGGAAGTCACCTATAGAACATGGCAACCAGCACAATGTCCCCCAAGCAATATGGCTGACTTGGAAGTCACCTATACAAGACAACCAGCACAATGTCTCCCATGCAATATGGCTGACTTGGAAGTCACCTATAGGACATGGCAACCAGCACAATGTCCCCCATGCAATATGGCTGACTTGGAAGTCACCTATACAACACAACCAGCACAATGTCCCCCATGCAATATGGCTGACTTGGAAGTCACCTATACAACACAACCAGCACAATGTCCCCCATGCAATATGGCTCACTTGGAAGTCACCTATACAACATGGCAACCAGCACAATGTCCCCCATGCAATATGGCTGACTTGGAAGTCACCTATACAACATGGCAACCAGCACAATGTCCCCCATGCAATATGGCTCACTTGGAAGTCACCTATACAACATGGCAACCAGCACAATGTCCCCCATGCAATATGGCTGACTTGGAAGTCATCTATACAACATGGCAACCAGCACAATGTCCCCCAAGCAATATGGCTCACTTGGAAGTCACCTATACAACATGGCAACCAGCACAATGTCCCCCATGCAATATGGCTGACTTGGAAGTCACCTATAGGACATGGCCACCAGCACAATGTCCCCCATGCAATATGGCTGACTTGGAAGTCACCTATACAACATGGCAACCAGCACAATGTCCCCCAAGCAATATGGCTCACTTGGAAGTCACCTATACAACATGGCAACCAGCACAATGTCCCCCAAGCAATATGGCTGACTTGGAAGTCACCTATACAAGACAACCAGCACAATGTCCCCCATGCAATATGGCTGACTTGGAAGTCACCTATAGAACATGGCCACCAGCACAATGTCCCCCATGCAATATGGCTGACTTGGAAGTCACCTATACAACATGGCAACCAGCACAATGTCCCCCAAGCAATATGGCTGACTTGGAAATCACCTATAGAACATGGCAACCAGCACAATGTCCCCCAAGCAATATGGCTGACTTGGAAGTCACCTATACAAGACAACCAGCACAATGTCTCCCATGCAATATGGCTGACTTGGAAGTCTCCTATAGGACATGGCAACCAGCACAATGTCCCCCATGCAATATGGCTGACTTGGAAGTCACCTATACAATACAACCAGCACAATGTCCCCCATGCAATATGGCTGACTTGGAAGTCACCAATACAACACAACCAGCACAATGTCCCCCATGCAATATGGCTGACTTGGAAGTCACCTAAACAACACACCAGCACAATGTCCCCCATGCAATATGGCTGACTTGGAAGTCACCTATACAACACAACCAGCACAATGTCCCCCATGCAATATGGCTCACTTGGAAGTCACCTATACAACATGGCAACCAGCACAATGTCCCCCATGCAATATGGCTGACTTGGAAGTCACCTATACAACATGGCAACCAGCACAATGTCCCCCATGCAATATGGCTGACTTGGAAGTCACCTATACAACATGGCAACCAGCACAATGTCCCCCATGCAATATGGCTGACTTGGAAGTCACCTATACAAGCCAACCAGCACAATGTCCCCATGCAATATGGCTGACTTGGAAGTCACCTATAGAACATGGCCACCAGCACAATGTCCCCCATGCAATATGGCTGACTTGGAAGTCACCTATACAACGTGGCAACCAGCACAATGTCCCCCAAGCAATATGGCTCACTTGGAAGTCACCTATACAACATGGCAACCAGCACAATGTCCCCCATGCAATATGGCTGACTTGGAAGTCACCTATAGAACATGGCCACCAGCACAATGTCCCCCATGCAACACGGCTGACTTGGAAGTCACCTATACAAGACAACCAGCACAATGTCCCCCATGCAATATGGCTGACTTGGAAGTCACCTATACAACATGGCAACCAGCACAATGTCCCCCATGCAATATGGCTGACTTGGAAGTCACCTATAGAACATGGCCACCAGCACAATGTCCCCCATGCAACACGGCTGACTTGGAAGTCACCTATACAAGACAACCAGCACAATGTCCCCCATGCAATATGGCTGACTTGGAAGTCACCTATACAACACAACCAGCACAATGTCCCCCAAGCAATATGGCTCACTTGGAAGTCACCTATACAACATGGCAACCAGCACAATGTCCCCCATGCAATATGGCTGACTTGGAAGTCACCTATACAATATGGCAACCAGCACAATATCCACCATGCAATATGGCTGACTTGCAAGTCACCTCTACAACATGGCAAACAGCACAATGTCCCCCATGCAATATGGCTGACTTGGAAGTCACCTATACAACATGGCAACCAGCACAATGTCCCCCAAGCAATATGGCTCACTTGGAAGTCACCTATACAACATGGCAACCAGCACAATGTCCCCCATGCAATATGGCTGACTTGGAAGTCACCTATACAACATGGCAACCAGCACAATGTCCCCCATGCAATATGGCTGACTTGGAAGTCACCTATACAAGACAACCAGCACAATGTCCCCCATGCAATATGGCTGACTTGGAAGTCACCTATAGGACATGGCAACCAGCACAATGTCCCCCAAGCAGTATGGCTGACTTGGAAGTCACCTATACAAGACAACCAGCACAATGGCCCCCATGCAATATGGCTGACTTGGAAGTCACCTATAGAACATGGCCACCAGCACAATGTCCCCCATGCAATATGGCTGGCTTGGAAGTCACCTATACAACATGGCAACCAGCACAATGTCCCCCAAGCAATATGGCTGACTTGGAAGTCACCTATAGAACATGGCAACCAGCACAATGTCCCCCAAGCAATATGGCTGACTTGGAAGTCACCTATACAAGACAACCAGCACAATGTCTCCCATGCAATATGGCTGACTTGGGAGTCACCTATAGGACATGGCAACCAGCACAATGTCCCCCATGCAATATGGCTGACTTGGAAGTCACCTATACAATACAACCAGCACAATGTCCCCCATGCAATATGGCTGACTTGGAAGTCACCAATACAACACAACCAGCACAATATCCCCCATGCAATATGGCTGACTTGGAAGTCACCTAAACAACACAACCAGCACAATGTCCCCCATGCAATATGGCTGACTTGGAAGTCACCTATACAACACAACCAGCACAATGTCCCCCATGCAATATGGCTCACTTGGAAGTCACCTATACAACATGGCAACCAGCACAATGTCCCCCATGCAATATGGGTGACTTGGAAGTCACCTATACATCATGGCAACCAACACAATGCCCCCCATGCAATATGGCTGACTTGGAAGTCACCTATACAACATGGCAACCAGCACAATGTCCCCCATGCAATATGGCTGACTTGGAAGTCACCTATACAAGACAACCAGCACAATGTCCCCATGCAATATGGCTGACTTGGAAGTCACCTATAGAACATGGCCACCAGCACAATGTCCCCCATGCAATATGGCTGACTTGGAAGTCACCTATACAACATGGCAACCAGCACAATGTCCCCCAAGCAATATGGCTCACTTGGAAGTCACCTATACAACATTGCAACCAGCACAATGTCCCCCATGCAATATGGCTGACTTGGAAGTCACCTATAGAACATGGCCACCAGCACAATGTCCCCCATGCAACACGGCTGACTTGGAAGTCACCTATACAAGACAACCAGCACAATGTCCCCCATGCAATATGGCTGACTTGGAAGTCACCTATACAACACAACCAGCACAATGTCCCCCAAGCAATATGGCTCACTTGGAAGTCACCTATACAACATGGCAACCAGCGCAATGTCCCCCATGCAATATGGCTGACTTGGAAGTCACCTATACAACATGGCAACCAGCACAATGTCCCCCATGCAATATGGCTGACTTGGAAGTCACCTCTACAACATGGCAAACAGCACAATGTCCCCCATGCAATATGGCTGACTTGGAAGTCACCTATACAACATGGCAACCAGCACAATGTCCCCCAAGCAATATGGCTCACTTGGAAGTCACCTATACAACATGGCAACCAGCACAATGTCCCCCATGCAAAATGGCTGACTTGGAAGTCACCTATACAACATGGCAACCAGCACAATGCCCCCCATGCAATATGGCTGACTTGGAAGTCACCTATACAAGACAACCAGCACAATGTCCCCCATGCAATATGGCTGACATGGAAGTCACCTATAGGACATGGCAACCAGCACAATGTCCCCCAAGCAATATGGCTGACTTGGAAGTCACCTATACAAGACAACCAGCACAATGTCCCAAATGCAATATGGCTGACTTGGAAGTCACCTATAGAACATGGCCACCAGCACAATGTCCCCCATGCAATATGGCTGACTTGGAAGTCACCTATACAACATGGCAACCAGCACAATGTCCCCCAAGCAATATGGCTGACTTGGAAGTCACCTATACAAGACAACCAGCACAATGTCCCCCATGCAACACGGCTGACTTGGAAGTCACCTATACAAGACAACCAGCACAATGTCCCCCATGCAATATGGCTGACTTGGAAGTCACCTATACAACACAACCAGCGCAATGTCCCCCATGCAATATGGCTCACTTGGAAGTCACCTATACAACATGGCAACCAGCACAATGTCCCCCATGCAATATGGCTGACTTGGAAGTCACCTATACAATACAACCAGCACAATGTCCCCCAAGCAATATGGCTGACTTGGAAGTCACCTATAGAACATGGCCACAAGCACAATGTCCCCCATGCAATATGGCTGACTTGGAAGTCACCTATACAAGACAACCAGCACAATGTCCACCATGCAATATGGCTGACTTGGAAGTCACCTATAGAACATGGCCACCAGCACAATGTCCCCCATGCAATATGGCTGACTTGGAAGTCACCTATAGAACATGGCAACCAGCACAATGTCCCCCAAGCAATATGGCTGACTTGGAAGTCACCTATACAAGACAACCAGAACAATTTCCCCCATGCAATATGGCTGACTTGGAAGTCACCTATAGGACATGGCAACCAGCACAATGTCCCCCATGCAATATGGCTGACTTGGAAGTCACCTATACAATACAACCAGCACAATGTCCCCCATGCAATATGGCTGACTTGGAAGTCACCTATACAACATGGCAACCAGCACAATGTCCCCCATGCAATATGGCTGACTTGGAAGTCACCTATACAATATGGCAACCAGCACAATGTCCCCCATGCAATATGGCTCACTTGGAAGTCACCTATAGAACATGGTCACCAGCACAATGTCCCCAATGCAATATGGCTGACTTGGAAGTCACCTATACAACATGGCAACCAGCACAATGTCCCCCATGCAATATGGCTGACTTGGAAGTCACCTATACAATACAACCAGCACAATGTCCCCCAAGCAATATGGCTGACTTGGAAGTCACCTATAGAACATGGCCACCAGCACAATGTCCCCCATGCAATATGGCTGACTTTGAAGTCACCTATACAAGACAACCAGCACAATGTCCCCCATGCAATATGGCTGACTTGGAAGTCACCTATAGAACATGGCCACCAGCACAATGTCCCCCATGCAATATGGCTGACTTGGAAGTCACCTATAGAACATGGCAACCAGCACAATGTCCCCCAAGCAATATGGCTGACTTGGAAGTCACCTATACAACACAACCAGCACAATGTCCCCCATGTAATATGGCTGACTTGGAAGTCACCTATACAACACAACCAGCACAATGTCCCCCATGTAATATGGCTGACTTGGAAGTCACCTATACAACACAACCAGCACAATGTCCCCCAAGCAATATGGCTGACTTGGAAGTCACCTATAGAACATGGCAACCAGCACAATGTCCCCCATGCAACACGGCTGACTTGGAAGTCACCTATAGAACATGGCAACCAGCACAATGTCCCCCATGCAATATGGCTGACTTGGAAGTCACCTATAGAACATGGCCACCAGCACAATGTCCCCCATGCAACACGGCTGACTTGGAAGTCACCTATACAAGACAACCAGCACAATGTCCCCCATGCAATATGGCTGACTTGGAAGTCACGTATACAACACAACCAGCACAATGTCCCCCAAGCAATATGGCTCACTTGGAAGTCACCTATAGAACATGGCCACCAGCACAATGTCCCCCATGGAATATGGCTGACTTGGAAGTCACCTATACAAGACAACCAGCACAATGTCCCCCATGCAATATGGCTGACTTGGAAGTCACCTATAGAACATGGCCACCAGCACAATGTCCCCCATGCAACACGGCTGACTTGGAAGTCACCTATACAAGACAACCAGCACAATGTCCCCCAAGCAATATGGCTGACTTGGAAGTCACGTATACAACACAACCAGCACAATGTCCCCCAAGCAATATGGCTCACTTGGAAGTCACCTATAGAACATGGCCACCAGCACAATGTCCCCCATGGAATATGGCTGACTTGGAAGTCACCTATACAACACAACCAGCACAATGTCCCCCATGCAATATGGCTCACTTGGAAGTCACCTATACAACATGGCAACCAGCACAATGTCCCCCATGCAATATGGCTGACTTGGAAGTCACCTATACAACATGGCAACCAGCACAATGTCCCCCATGCAAAATGGCTGACTTGGAAGTCACCTATAAAACATGGCAACCAGCACAATGTCCCCCATGCAATATGGCTGACTTGGAAGTCACCTATACAACATGGCAACCAGCACAATGTCCCCCATGCAATATGGCTGACTTGGAAGTCACCTATACAACATGGCAACCAGCACAATGTCCCCCATGCAAGATGGCTGACTTGGAAGTCACCTATAAAACATGGCAACCAGCACAATGTCCCCCATGCAATATGGCTGACTTGGAAGTCATCTATACAATACAACCAGCACAATGTCCCCCAAGCAATATGGCTGACTTGGAAGTCACCTATAGAACATGGCCACCAGCACAATGTCCCCCATGCAATATGGCTGACTTGGAAGTCACCTATATAAGACAACCGGCACAATGTCCCCCATGCAATATGGCTGACTTGGAAGTCACGTATACAACACAACCAGCACAATGTCCCCCAAGCAATATGGCTGACTTGGAAGTCACCTATAGAACATGGCCACCAGCACAATGTCCCCCAAGCAATATGGCTGACTTGGAAGTCACCTATAGAACATGGCCACCAGCACAATGTCCCCCAAGCAATATGGCTGACTTGGAAGTCACCTATAGAACATGGCAACCAGCACAATGTCCCCTAAGAAATATGTCTGACTTGGAAGTCACCTATACAAGACAACCAGCACAATGTCCCCCATGCAATATGGCCGACTTGGAAGTCACCTATAGGACATGGCAACCAGCACAATGTCCCCCATGCAATATGGCTGACTTGGAAGTCACCTATACAAGACAACCAGCACAATGTCCCCCATGCAATATGGCTGACTTGGAAGTCACCTATACAATACAACCAGCACAATGTCCCCCATGCAATATGGCTGACTTGGAAGTCACCTATACAACACAAAAAGCACAATGTCCCCCATGCAATATGGCTGACTTGGAAGTCACCTATACAACATGGCAACCAGCACAATGTCCCCCATGCAATATGGCTGACTTGGAAGTCACCTATAAAACATGGCAACCAGCACAATGTCCCCCATGCAATATGGCTGACTTGGAAGTCACCTATACAACATGGCAACCAGCACAATGTCCCCCATGCAATATGGCTGACTTGGAAGTCACCTATACAACATGGCAACCAGCACAATGTCCCCCATGCAATATGGCTGACTTGGAAGTCACCTATACAACATGGCAACCAGCACAATGTCCCCCATGCAATATGGCTGACTTGGAAGTCATCTATACAATACAACCAGCACAATGTCCCCCAAGCAATATGGCTGACTTGGAAGTCACCTATAGAACATGGCCACCAGCACAATGTCCCCCATGCAATATGGCTGACTTGGAAGTCACCTATATAAGACAACCAGCACAATGTCCCCCATGCAATATGGCTGACTTGGAAGTGACCTATAAAACATAGCCACCAGCACAATATCCCCCATGCAATATGGCTGACTTGGAAGTCACCTATACAGCATGGCAACCAGCACAATGTCCCCCAAGCAATATGGCTGACTTGGAAGTCACCTATAGAACATGGCCACCAGCACAATGTCCCCCAAGCAATATGGCTGACTTGGAAGTCACCTATAGAACATGGCAACCAGCACAATGTCCCCTAAGAAATATGGCTGACTTGGAAGTCACCTATACAAGACAACCAGCACAATGTCCCCCATGCAATATGGCCGACTTGGAAGTCACCTATAGGACATGGCAACCAGCACAATGTCCCCCATGCAATATGGCTGACTTGGAAGTCACCTATACAACATGGCAACCAGCACAATGTCCCCCATGCAATATGGCTGACTTGGAAGTCACCTATACAACATGGCAACCAGCACAATGTCCCCCATGCAATATGGCTGACTTGGAAGTCACCTATACAACATGGCAACCAGCACAATGTCCCCCATGCAATATGGCTGACTTGGAAGTCATCTATACAATACAACCAGCACAATGTCCCCCAAGCAATATGGCTGACTTGGAAGTCACCTATAGAACATGGCCACCAGCACAATGTCCCCCATGCAATATGGCTGACTTGGAAGTCACCTATATAAGACAACCAGCACAATGTCCCCCATGCAATATGGCTGACTTGGAAGTGACCTATAAAACATAGCCACCAGCACAATGTCCCCCATGCAATATGGCTGACTTGGAAGTCACCTATACAGCATGGCAACCAGCACAATGTCCCCCAAGCAATATGGCTGACTTGGAAGTCACCTATAGAACATGGCCACCAGCACAATGTCCCCCAAGCAATATGGCTGACTTGGAAGTCACCTATAGAACATGGCAACCAGCACAATGTCCCCTAAGAAATATGGCTGACTTGGAATTCACCTATACAAGACAACCAGCACAATGTCCCCCATGCAATATGGCCGACTTGGAAGTCACCTATAGGACATGGCAACCAGCACAATGTCCCCCATGCAATATGGCTGACTTGGAAGTCACCTATACAATACAACCAGCACAATGTCCCCCATGCAATATGGCTGACTTGGAAGTCACCTATACAATACAACCAGCACAATGTCCCCCATGCAATATGGCTGACTTGGAAGTCACCTAAACAACACAACCAGCACAATGTCCCCCATGCAATATGGCTGACTTGGAAGTCACCTAAACAACACAACCAGCACAATGTCCCCCATGCAATATGGCTGACTTGGAAGTCACCTATACAACATGGCAACCAGCACAATGTCCCCCATGCAATATGGCTGACTTGGAAGTCACCTATACAACATGGCAACCAGCACAATGTCCCCCATGCAATATGGCTGACTTGGAAGTCACCTATACAACATGGCAACCAGCACAATGTCCCCCATGCAATATGGCTGACTTGGAAGTTACCTATACAACATGGCAACCAGCACAATGTCCCACAAGCAATATGGCTGACTTGGAAGTCACCTATACAACATCGTAACCAGCACAATGTCCCCCATGCAATATGGCTGACTTGGAAGTCACCTATACAACATGGCAACCAGCACAATGTCCCCCATGCAATATGGCTGACTTGGAAGTCACCTATAGAACATGGCAAACCAGCACAATGTCCCCCATGCAATATGGCTGACTTGGAAGTCACCTATACAATACAACCAGCACAATGTCCCCCATGCAATATGGCTGACTTGGAAGTCACCTATACAATACAACCAGCACAATGTCCCCCATGCAATATGGCTGACTTGGAAGTCACCTATAGAACATGGCCACCAGCACAATGTCCCCCATGCAACACGGCTGACTTGGAAGTCACCTATACAAGACAACCAGCACAATGTCCCCCATGCAATATGGCTGACTTGGAAGTCACGTATACAACACAACCAGCACAATGTCCCCCAAGCAATATGGCTCACTTGGAAGTCACCTATAGAACATGGCCACCAGCACAATGTCCCCCATGGAATATGGCTGACTTGGAAGTCACCTATACAAGACAACCAGCACAATGTCCCCCATGCAATATGGCTGATTGGAAGTCACCTATAGAACATGGCCACCAGCACAATGTCCCCCATGCAATATGGCTGACTTGGAAGTCACCTATAGAACATGGCCACCAGCACAATGTCCCCCATGCAACACGGCTGACTTGGAAGTCACCTATACAAGACAACCAGCACAATGTCCCCCATGCAATATGGCTGACTTGGAAGTCACGTATACAACACAACCAGCACAATGTCCCCCAAGCAATATGGCTCACTTGGAAGTCACCTATAGAACATGGCCACCAGCACAATGTCCCCCATGCAATATGGCTGACTTGGAAGTCACCTATACAACACAACCAGCACAATGTCCCCCATGCAATATGGCTCACTTGGAAGTCACCTATACAACATGGCAACCAGCACAATGTCCCCCATGCAATATGGCTGACTTGGAAGTGACCTATAAAACATAGCCACCAGCACAATATCCCCCATGCAATATGGCTGACTTGGAAGTCACCTATACAGCATGGCAACCAGCACAATGTCCCCCAAGCAATATGGCTGACTTGGAAGTCACCTATAGAACATGGCCACCAGCACAATGTCCCCCAAGCAATATGGCTGACTTGGAAGTCACCTATAGAACATGGCAACCAGCACAATGTCCCCTAAGAAATATGGCTGACTTGGAAGTCACCTATACAAGACAACCAGCACAATGTCCCCCATGCAATATGGCCGACTTGGAAGTCACCTATAGGACATGGCAACCAGCACAATGTCCCCCATGCAATATGGCTGACTTGGAAGTCACCTATACAACATGGCAACCAGCACAATGTCCCCCATGCAATATGGCTGACTTGGAAGTCACCTATACAACATGGCAACCAGCACAATGTCCCCCATGCAATATGGCTGACTTGGAAGTCACCTATACAACATGGCATCCAGCACAATGTCCCCCATGCAATATGGCTGACTTGGAAGTCATCTATACAATACAACCAGCACAATGTCCCCCAAGCAATATGGCTGACTTGGAAGTCACCTATAGAACATGGCCACCAGCACAATGTCCCCCATGCAATATGGCTGACTTGGAAGTCACCTATATAAGACAACCAGCACAATGTCCCCCATGCAATATGGCTGACTTGGAAGTGACCTATAAAACATAGCCACCAGCACAATGTCCCCCATGCAATATGGCTGACTTGGAAGTCACCTATACAGCATGGCAACCAGCACAATGTCCCCCAAGCAATATGGCTGACTTGGAAGTCACCTATAGAACATGGCCACCAGCACAATGTCCCCCAAGCAATATGGCTGACTTGGAAGTCACCTATAGAACATGGCAACCAGCACAATGTCCCCTAAGAAATATGGCTGACTTGGAAGTCACCTATACAAGACAACCAGCACAATGTCCCCCATGCAATATGGCCGACTTGGAAGTCACCTATAGGACATGGCAACCAGCACAATGTCCCCCATGCAATATGGCTGACTTGGAAGTCACCTATACAATACAACCAGCACAATGTCCCCCATGCAATATGGCTGACTTGGAAGTCACCTATACAATACAACCAGCACAATGTCCCCCATGCAATATGGCTGACTTGGAAGTCACCTAAACAACACAACCAGCACAATGTCCCCCATGCAATATGGCTGACTTGGAAGTCACCTAAACAACACAACCAGCACAATGTCCCCCATGCAATATGGCTGACTTGGAAGTCACCTATACAACATGGCAACCAGCACAATGTCCCCCATGCAATATGGCTGACTTGGAAGTCACCTATACAACATGGCAACCAGCACAATGTCCCCCATGCAATATGGCTGACTTGGAAGTCACCTATACAACATGGCAACCAGCACAATGTCCCCCATGCAATATGGCTGACTTGGAAGTCACCTATACAACATGGCAACCAGCACAATGTCCCACAAGCAATATGGCTGACTTGGAAGTCACCTATACAACATGGCAACCAGCACAATGTCCCCCATGCAATATGGCTGACTTGGAAGTCACCTATACAACATGGCAACCAGCACAATGTCCCCCATGCAATATGGCTGACTTGGAAGTCACCTATAGAACATGGCAAACCAGCACACTGTCCCCCATGCAATATGGCTGACTTGGAAGTCACCTATACAATACAACCAGCACAATGTCCCCCATGCAATATGGCTGACTTGGAAGTCACCTATACAATACAACCAGCACAATGTCCCCCATGCAATATGGCTGACTTGGAAGTCACCTATAGAACATGGCCACCAGCACAATGTCCCCCATGCAACAAGGCTGACTTGGAAGTCACCTATACAAGACAACCAGCACAATGTCCCCCATGCAATATGGCTGACTTGGAAGTCACGTATACAACACAACCAGCACAATGTCCCCCAAGCAATATGGCTCACTTGGAAGTCACCCATAGAACATGGCCACCAGCACAATGTCCCCCATGGAATATGGCTGACTTGGAAGTCACCTATACAAGACAACCAGCACAATGTCCCCCATGCAATATGGCTGATTGGAAGTCACCTATAGAACATGGCCACCAGCACAATGTCCCCCATGCAATATGGCTGACTTGGAAGTCACCTATAGAACATGGCCACCAGCACAATGTCCCCCATGCAACACGGCTGACTTGGAAGTCACCTATACAACATGGCAACCAGCACAATGTCCCCCATGCAATATGGCTGACTTGGAAGTCACCTATACAACATGGCAACCAGCACAATGTCCCCCATGCAATATGGCTGACTTGGAAGTCACCTATAGAACATGGCAAACCAGCACAATGTCCCCCATGCAATATGGCTGACTTGGAAGTCACCTATACAATACAACCAGCACAATGTCCCCCATGCAATATGGCTGACTTGGAAGTCACCTATACAATACAACCAGCACAATGTCCCCCATGCAATATGGCTGACTTGGAAGTCACCTATAGAACATGGCCACCAGCACAATGTCCCCCATGCAACACGGCTGACTTGGAAGTCACCTATACAAGACAACCAGCACAATGTCCCCCATGCAATATGGCTGACTTGGAAGTCACGTATACAACACAACCAGCACAATGTCCCCCAAGCAATATGGCTCACTTGGAAGTCACCCATAGAACATGGCCACCAGCACAATGTCCCCCATGGAATATGGCTGACTTGGAAGTCACCTATACAAGACAACCAGCACAATGTCCCCCATGCAATATGGCTGATTGGAAGTCACCTATAGAACATGGCCACCAGCACAATGTCCCCCATGCAATATGGCTGACTTGGAAGTCACCTATAGAACATGGCCACCAGCACAATGTCCCCCATGCAACACGGCTGACTTGGAAGTCACCTATACAAGACAACCAGCACAATGTCCCCCATGCAATATGGCTGACTTGGAAGTCACGTATACAACACAACCAGCACAATGTCCCCCAAGCAATATGGCTCACTTGGAAGTCACCTATAGAACATGGCCACCAGCACAATGTCCCCCATGCAATATGGCTGACTTGGAAGTCACCTATACAACACAACCAGCACAATGTCCCCCATGCAATATGGCTCACTTGGAAGTCACCTATACAACATGGCAACCAGCACAATGTCCCCCATGCAATATGGCTGACTTGGAAGTCACCTATACAACATGGCAACCAGCACAATGTCCCACAAGCAATATGGCTGACTTGGAAGTCACCTATACAACATGGCAACCAGCACAATGTCCCCCATGCAATATGGCTGACTTGGAAGTCACCTATACAACATGGCAACCAGCACAATGTCCCCCATGCAATATGGCTGACTTGGAAGTCACCTATAGAACATGGCAACCAGCACAATGTCCCCCAAGCAATATGGCTGACTTGGAAGTCACCTATAGAACATGGCAACCAGCACAATGTCCCCCATGCAACACGGCTGACTTGGAAGTCACCTATAGAACATGGCCACCAGCACAATGTCCCCCATGCAATATGGCTGACTTGGAAGTCACCTATAGAACATGGCCACCAGCACAATGTCCCCCATGCAACACGGCTGACTTGGAAGTCACCTATACAAGACAACCAGCACAATGTCCCCCATGCAATATGGCTGACTTGGAAGTCACGTATACAACACAACCAGCACAATGTCCCCCAAGCAATATGGCTCACTTGGAAGTCACCTATAGAACATGGCCACCAGCACAATGTCCCCCATGGAATATGGCTGACTTGGAAGTCACCTATACAAGACAACCACCACAATGTCCCCCATGCAATATGGCTGACTTGGAAGTCACCTATAGAACATGGCCACCAGCACAATGTCCCCCATGCAATATGGCTGACTTGGAAGTCACCTATAGAACATGGCCACCAGCACAATGTCCCCCATGCAACACGGCTGACTTGGAAGTCACCTATACAAGACAACCAGCACAATGTCCCCCATGCAATATGGCTGACTTGGAAGTCACGTATACAACACAAACAGCACAATGTCCCCCAAGCAATATGGCTCACTTGGAAGTCACCTATAGAACATGGCCACCAGCACAATGTCCCCCATGGAATATGGCTGACTTGGAAGTCACCTATACAAGACAACCAGCACAATGTCCCCCATGCAATATGGCTGACTTGGAAGTCACCTAAACAACACAACCAGCACAATGTCCCCCATGCAATATGGCTGACTTGGAAGTCACCTATACAACATGGCAACCAGCACAATGTCCCCCATGCAATATGGCTGACTTGGAAGTCACCTATAAAACATGGCAACCAGCACAATGTCCCCCATGCAATATGGCTGACTTGGAAGTCACCTATACAACATGGCAACCAGCACATGGTCCCCATGCAATATGGCTGACTTGGAAGTCACCTATACAACATGGCAACCAGCACAATGTCCCCCATGCAATATGGCTGACTTGGAAGTCACCTATACAACATGGCAACCAGCACAATGTCCCCCATGCAATATGGCTGACTTGGAAGTCATCTATACAATACAACCAGCACAATGTCCCCCAAGCAATATGGCTGACTTGGAAGTCACCTATAGAACATGGCCACCAGCACAATGTCCCCCATGCAATATGGCTGACTTGGAAGTCACCTATATAAGACAACCAGCACAATGTCCCCCATGCAATATGGCTGACTTGGAAGTGACCTATAAAACATAGCCACCAGCACAATGTCCCCCATGCAATATGGCTGACTTGGAAGTCACCTATACAAAATGGCAACCAGCACAATGTCCCCCAAGCAATATGGCTGACTTGGAAGTCACCTATAGAACATGGCCACCAGCACAATGTCCCCCAAGCAATATGGCTGACTTGGAAGTCACCTATAGAACATGGCAACCAGCACAATGTCCCCTAAGCAATATGGCTGACTTGTAAGTCACCTATACAAGACAACCAGCACAATGTCCCCCATGCAATATGGCCGACTTGGAAGTCACCTATAGGACATGGCAACCAGCACAATGTCCCCCATGCAATATGGCTGACTTGGAAGTCACCTATACAACACAACCAGCACAATGTCCCCCATGCAATATGGCTGACTTGGAAGTCACCTATACAATACAACCAGCACAATGTCCCCCATGCAATATGGCTGACTTGGAAGTCACCTATACAACACAACCAGCACAATGTCCCCCATGCAATATGGCTGAGTTGGAAGTCACCTATACAATACAACCAGCACAATGTCCCCCATGCAATATGGCTGACTTGGAAGTCACCTATACAATACAACCAGCACAATGTCCCCCATGCAATATGGCTGACTTGGAAGTCACCTAAACAACACAACCAGCACAATGTCCCCCATGCAATATGGCTGACTTGGAAGTCACCTAAACAACACAACCAGCACAATGTCCCCCATGCAATATGGCTGACTTGGAAGTCACCTATACAACATGGCAACCAGCACAATGTCCCCCATGCAATATGGCTGACTTGGAAGTCACCTATACGTCATGGCAACCAGCACAGTGTCCCCCATGCAATATGGCTGACTTGGAAGTCACCTATACAACATTGCAAACAGCACAATGTCCCCCATGCAATATGGCTGACTTGGAAGTCACCTATACAACATGGCAACCAGCACAATGTCCCCCATGCAACACGGCTGACTTGGAAGTCACCTATAGAACATGGCCACCAGCACAATGTCCCCCATGCAATATGGCTGACTTGGAAGTCACCTATAGAACATGGCCACCAGCACAATGTCCCCCATGCAACACGGCTGACTTGGAAGTCACCTATACAAGACAACCAGCACAATGTCCCCCATGCAATATGGCTGACTTGGAAGTCGCGTATACAACACAACCAGCACAATGTCCCCCAAGCAATATGGCTCACTTGGAAGTCACCTATAGAACATGGCCACCAGCACAATGTCCCCCATGGAATATGGCTGACTTGGAAGTCACCTATACAAGACAACCACCACAATGTCCCCCATGCAATATGGCTGACTTGGAAGTCACCTATAGAACATGGCCACCAGCACAATGTCCCCCATGCAATATGGCTGACTTGGAAGTCACCTATAGAACATGGCCACCAGCACAATGTCCCCCATGCAACACGGCTGACTTGGATGTCACCTATACAAGACAACCAGCACAATGTCCCCCATGCAATATGGCTGACTTGGAAGTCACGTATACAACACAAACAGCACAATGTCCCCCAAGCAATATGGCTCACTTGGAAGTCACCTATAGAACTTGGCCACCAGCACAATGTCCCCCATGGAATATGGCTGACTTGGAAGTCACCTATACAAGACAACCAGCACAATGTCCCCCATGCAATATGGCTGACTTGGAAGTCACCTAAACAACACAACCAGCACAATGTCCCCCATGCAATATGGCTGACTTGGAAGTCACCTATACAACATGGCAACCAGCACAATGTCCCCCATGCAATATGGCTGACTTGGAAGTCACCTATAAAACATGGCAACCAGCACAATGTCCCCCATGCAATATGGCTGACTTGGAAGTCACCTATACAACATGGCAACCAGCACAATGTCCCCATGCAATATGGCTGACTTGGAAGTCACCTATACAACATGGCAACCAGCACAATGTCCCCCATGCAATATGGCTGACTTTGAAGTCACCTATACAACATGGCAACCAGCACAATGTCCCCCATGCAATATGGCTGACTTGGAAGTCATCTATACAATACAACCAGCACAATGTCCCCCAAGCAATATGGCTGACTTGGAAGTCACCTATAGAACATGGCCACCAGCACAATGTCCCCCATGCAATATGGCTGACTTGGAAGTCACCTATATAAGACAACCAGCACAATGTCCCCCATGCAATATGGCTGACTTGGAAGTGACCTATAAAACATAGCCACCAGCACAATGTCCCCCATGCAATATGGCTGACTTGGAAGTCACCTATACAACATGGCAACCAGCACAATGTCCCCCAAGCAATATGGCTGACTTGGAAGTCACCTATAGAACATGGCCACCAGCACAATGTCCCCCAAGCAATATGGCTGACTTGGAAGTCACCTATAGAACATGGCAACCAGCACAATGTCCCCTAAGCAATATGGCTGACTTGGAAGTCACCTATACAAGACAACCAGCACAATGTCCCCCATGCAATATGGCCGACTTGGAAGTCACCTATAGGACATGGCAACCAGCACAATGTCCCCCATGCAATATGGCTGACTTGGAAGTCACCTATACAAGACAACCAGCACAATGTCCCCCATGCAATATGGCTGACTTGGAAGTCACCTATACAATACAACCAGCACAATGTCCCCCATGCAATATGGCTGACTTGGAAGTCACCTATACAACACAACCAGCACAATGTCCCCCATGCAATATGGCTGAGTTGGAAGTCACCTATACAATACAACCAGCACAATGTCCCCCATGCAATATGGCTGACTTGGAAGTCACCTATACAATACAACCAGCACAATGTCCCCCATGCAATATGGCTGACTTGGAAGTCACCTAAACAACACAACCAGCACAATGTCCCCCATGCAATATGGCTGACTTGGAAGTCACCTAAACAACACAACCAGCACAATGTCCCCCATGCAATATGGCTGACTTGGAAGTCACCTATACAACATGGCAACCAGCACAATGTCCCCCATGCAATATGGCTGACTTGGAAGTCACCTATACAACATGGCAACCAGCACAATGTCCCCCATGCAATATGGCTGACTTGGAAGTCACCTATACAACATTGCAAACAGCACAATGTCCCCCATGCAATATGGCTGACTTGGAAGTCACCTATACAACATGGCAACCAGCACAATGTCCCCCATGCAATATGGCTGACTTGGAAGTCACCTATACAACATGGCAACCAGCACAATGTCCCCCATGCAATATGGCTGACTTCGAAGTCACCTATACAATAAAACCAGCACAATGTCCCCTAAGCAATATGGCTGACTTGGAAGTCACCTATACAACACAACCAGCACAATGTCCCCCATGCAATATGGCTCACTTGGAAGTCACCTATACAACATGGCAACCAGCACAATGTCCCCCATGCAATATGGCTGACTTGGAAGTCACCTATACAACATGGCAACCAGCACAATGTCCCACAAGCAATATGGCTGACTTGGAAGTCACCTATACAACATGGCAACCAGCACAATGTCCCCCATGCAATATGGCTGACTTGGAAGTCACCTATACAACATGGCAACCAGCACAATGTCCCCCATGCAATATGGCTGACTTGGAAGTCACCTATAGAACATGGCAACCAGCACAATGTCCCCCAAGCAATATGGTTGACTTGGAAGTCACCTATAGAACATGGCAACCAGCACAATGTCCCCCATGCAACACGGCTGACTTGGAAGTCACCTATAGAACATGGCCACCAGCACAATGTCCCCCATGCAATATGGCTGACTTGGAAGTCACCTATAGAACATGGCCACCAGCACAATGTCCCCCATGCAACACGGCTGACTTGGAAGTCACCTATACAAGACAACCAGCACAATGTCCCCCATGCAATATGGCTGACTTGGAAGTCACGTATACAACACAACCAGCACAATGTCCCCCAAGCAATATGGCTCACTTGGAAGTCACCTATAGAACATGGCCACCAGCACAATGTCCCCCATGGAATATGGCTGACTTGGAAGTCACCTATACAAGACAACCACCACAATGTCCCCCATGCAATATGGCTGACTTGGAAGTCACCTATAGAACATGGCCACCAGCACAATGTCCCCCATGCAATATGGCTGACTTGGAAGTCACCTATAGAACATGGCCACCAGCACAATATCCCCCATGCAACACGGCTGACTTGGAAGTCACCTATACAAGACAACCAGCACAATGTCCCCCATGCAATATGGCTGACTTGGAAGTCACGTATACAACACAAACAGCACAATGTCCCCCAAGCAATATGGCTCACTTGGAAGTCACCTATAGAACATGGCCACCAGCACAATGTCCCCCATGGAATATGGCTGACTTGGAAGTCACCTATACAAGACAACCAGCACAATGTCCCCCATGCAATATGGCTGACTTGGAAGTCACCTAAACAACACAACCAGCACAATGTCCCCCATGCAATATGGCTGACTTGGAAGTCACCTATACAACATGGCAACCAGCACAATGTCCCCCATGCAATATGGCTGACTTGGAAGTCACCTATAAAACATGGCAACCAGCACAATGTCCCCCATGCAATATGGCTGACTTGGAAGTCACCTATACAACATGGCAACCAGCACAATGTCCCCATGCAATATGGCTGACTTGGAAGTCACCTATACAACATGGCAACCAGCACAATGTCCCCCATGCAATATGGCTGACTTGGAAGTCACCTATACAACATGGCAACCAGCACAATGTCCCCCATGCAATATGGCTGACTTGGAAGTCATCTATACAATACAACCAGCACAATGTCCCCCAAGCAATATGGCTGACTTGGAAGTCACCTATAGAACATGGCCACCAGCACAATGTCCCCCATGCAATATGGCTGACTTGGAAGTCACCTATATAAGACAACCAGCACAATGTCCCCCATGCAATATGGCTGACTTGGAAGTGACCTATAAAACATAGCCACCAGCACAATGTCCCCCATGCAATATGGCTGACTTGGAAGTCACCTATACAACATGGCAACCAGCACAATGTCCCCCAAGCAATATGGCTGACTTGGAAGTCACCTATAGAACATGGCCACCAGCACAATGTCCCCCAAGCAATATGGCTGACTTGGAAGTCACCTATAGAACATGGCAACCAGCACAATGTCCCCTAAGCAATATGGCTGACTTGGAAGTCACCTATACAAGACAACCAGCACAATGTCCCCCATGCAATATGGCCGACTTGGAAGTCACCTATAGGACATGGCAACCAGCACAATGTCCCCCATGCAATATGGCTGACTTGGAAGTCACCTATACAAGACAACCAGCACAATGTCCCCCATGCAATATGGCTGACTTGGAAGTCACCTATACAATACAACCAGCACAATGTCCCCCATGCAATATGGCTGACTTGGAAGTCACCTATACAACACAACCAGCACAATGTCCCCCATGCAATATGGCTGAGTTGGAAGTCACCTATACAATACAACCAGCACAATGTCCCCCATGCAATATGGCTGACTTGGAAGTCACCTATACAATACAACCAGCACAATGTCCCCCATGCAATATGGCTGACTTGGAAGTCACCTAAACAACACAACCAGCACAATGTCCCCCATGGAATATGGCTGACTTGGAAGTCACCTATACAAGACAACCAGCACAATGTCCCCCATGCAATATGGCTGACTTGGAAGTCACCTAAACAACACAACCAGCACAATGTCCCCCATGCAATATGGCTGACTTGGAAGTCACCTATACAACATGGCAACCAGCACAATGTCCCCCATGCAATATGGCTGACTTGGAAGTCACCTATAAAACATGGCAACCAGCACAATGTCCCCCATGCAATATGGCTGACTTGGAAGTCACCTATACAACATGGCAACCAGCACAATGTCCCCATGCAATATGGCTGACTTGGAAGTCACCTATACAACATGGCAACCAGCACAATGTCCCCCATGCAATATGGCTGACTTGGAAGTCACCTATACAACATGGCAACCAGCACAATGTCCCCCATGCAATATGGCTGACTTGGAAGTCATCTATACAATACAACCAGCACAATGTCCCCCAAGCAATATGGCTGACTTGGAAGTCACCTATAGAACATGGCCACCAGCACAATGTCCCCCATGCAATATGGCTGACTTGGAAGTCACCTATATAAGACAACCAGCACAATGTCCCCCATGCAATATGGCTGACTTGGAAGTGACCTATAAAACATAGCCACCAGCACAATGTCCCCCATGCAATATGGCTGACTTGGAAGTCACCTATACAACATGGCAACCAGCACAATGTCCCCCAAGCAATATGGCTGACTTGGAAGTCACCTATAGAACATGGCCACCAGCACAATGTCCCCCAAGCAATATGGCTGACTTGGAAGTCACCTATAGAACATGGCAACCAGCACAATGTCCCCTAAGCAATATGGCTGACTTGGAAGTCACCTATACAAGACAACCAGCACAATGTCCCCCATGCAATATGGCCGACTTGGAAGTCACCTATAGGACATGGCAACCAGCACAATGTCCCCCATGCAATATGGCTGACTTGGAAGTCACCTATACAAGACAACCAGCACAATGTCCCCCATGCAATATGGCTGACTTGGAAGTCACCTATACAATACAACCAGCACAATGTCCCCCATGCAATATGGCTGACTTGGAAGTCACCTATACAACACAACCAGCACAATGTCCCCCATGCAATATGGCTGAGTTGGAAGTCACCTATACAATACAACCAGCACAATGTCCCCCATGCAATATGGCTGACTTGGAAGTCACCTATACAATACAACCAGCACAATGTCCCCCATGCAATATGGCTGACTTGGAAGTCACCTAAACAACACAACCAGCACAATGTCCCCCATGCAATATGGCTGACTTGGAAGTCACCTAAACAACACAACCAGCACAATGTCCCCCATGCAATATGGCTGACTTGGAAGTCACCTATACAACATGGCCACCAGCACAATGTCCCCCATGCAATATGGCTGACTTGGAAGTCACCTATATAAGACAACCAGCACAATGTCCCCCATGCAATATGGCTGACTTGGAAGTGACCTATAAAACATAGCCACCAGCACAATGTCCCCCATGCAATATGGCTGACTAGGAAGTCACCTATACAACATGGCAACCAGCACAATGTCCCCCAAGCAATATGGCTGACTTGGAAGTCACCTATAGAACATGGCCACCAGCACAATGTCCCCCAAGCAAAATGGCTGACTTGGAAGTCACCTATAGAACATGGCAACCAGCACAATGTCCCCTAAGCAATATGGCTGACTTGGAAGTCACCTATACAAGACAACCAGCACAATGTCCCCCATGCAATATGGCCGACTTGGAAGTCACCTATAGGACATGGCAACCAGCACAATGTCCCCCATGCAATATGGCTGACTTGGAAGTCACCTATACAAGACAACCAGCACAATGTCCCCCATGCAATATGGCTGACTTGGAAGTCACCTATACAATACAACCAGCACAATGTCCCCCATGCAATATGGCTGACTTGGAAGTCACCTATACAACACAACCAGCACAATGTCCCCCATGCAATATGGCTGAGTTGGAAGTCACCTATACAATACAACCAGCACAATGTCCCCCATGCAATATGGCTGACTTGGAAGTCACCTATACAATACAACCAGCACAATGTCCCCCATGCAATATGGCTGACTTGGAAGTCACCTAAACAACACAACCAGCACAATGTCCCCCATGCAATATGGCTGACTTGGAAGTCACCTAAACAACACAACCAGCACAATGTCCCCCATGCAATATGGCTGACTTGGAAGTCACCTATACAACATGGCAACCAGCACAATGTCCCCCATGCAATATGGCTGACTTGGAAGTCACCTATACAACATGGCAACCAGCACAATGTCCCCCATGCAATATGGCTGACTTGGAAGTCACCTATACAACATTGCAAACAGCACAATGTCCCCCATGCAATATGGCTGACTTCGAAGTCACCTATACAACATGGCAACCAGCACAATGTCCCCCATGCAACACGGCTGACTTGGAAGTCACCTATAGAACATGGCCACCAGCACAATGTCCCCCATGCAATATGGCTGACTTGGAAGTCACCTATAGAACATGGCCACCAGCACAATGTCCCCCATGCAACACGGCTGACTTGGAAGTCACCTATACAAGACAACCAGCACAATGTCCCCCATGCAATATGGCTGACTTGGAAGTCACGTATACAACACAACCAGCACAATGTCCCCCAAGCAATATGGCTCACTTGGAAGTCACCTATAGAACATGGCCACCAGCACAATGTCCCCCATGGAATATGGCTGACTTGGAAGTCACCTATACAAGACAACCACCACAATGTCCCCCATGCAATATGGCTGACTTGGAAGTCACCTATAGAACATGGCCACCAGCACAATGTCCCCCATGCAATATGGCTGACTTGGAAGTCACCTATAGAACATGGCCACCAGCACAATGTCCCCCATGCAACACGGCTGACTTGGAAGTCACCTATACAAGACAACCAGCACAATGTCCCCCATGCAATATGGCTGACTTGGAAGTCACCTATAGAACATGGCCACCAGCACAATGTCCCCCATGCAATATGGCTGACTTGGAAGTCACCTATAGAACATGGCCACCAGCACAATGTCCCCCATGCAACACGGCTGACTTGGAAGTCACCTATACAAGACAACCAGCACAATGTCCCCCATGCAATATGGCTGACTTGGAAGTCACCTATAGAACATGGCCACCAGCACAATGTCCCCCATGGAATATGTCTGACTTGGAAGTCACCTATACAAGACAACCAGCACAATGTCCCCCATGCAATATGGCTGACTTGGAAGTCACCTAAACAACACAACCAGCACAATGTCCCCCATGCAATATGGCTGACTTGGAAGTCACCTATACAACATGGCAACCAGCACAATGTCCCCCATGCAATATGGCTGACTTGGAAGTCACCTATAAAACATGGCAACCAGCACAATGTCCCCCATGCAATATGGCTGACTTGGAAGTCACCTATACAACATGGCAACCAGCACAATGTCCCCATGCAATATGGCTGACTTGGAAGTCACCTATACAACATGGCAACCAGCACAATGTCCCCCATGCAATATGGCTGACTTGGAAGTCACCTATACAACATGGCAACCAGCACAATGTCCCCCATGCAATATGGCTGACTTGGAAGTCATCTATACAAAACAACCAGCACAATGTCCCCCAAGCAATATGGCTGACTTGGAAGTCACCTATAGAACATGGCCACCAGCACAATGTCCCCCATGCAATATGGCTGACTTGGAAGTCACCTATATAAGACAACCAGCACAATGTCCCCCATGCAATATGGCTGACTTGGAAGTGACCTATAAAACATAGCCACCAGCACAATGTCCCCCATGCAATATGGCTGACTTGGAAGTCACCTATACAACATGGCAACCAGCACAATGTCCCCCAAGCAATATGGCTGACTTGGAAGTCACCTATAGAACATGGCCACCAGCACAATGTCCCCCAAGCAATATGGCTGACTTGGAAGTCACCTATAGAACATGGCAACCAGCACAATGTCCCCTAAGCAATATGGCTGACTTGGACGTCACCTATACAAGACAACCAGCACAATGTCCCCCATGCAATATGGCCGACTTGGAAGTCACCTATAGGACATGGCAACCAGCACAATGTCCCCCATGCAATATGGCTGACTTGGAAGTCACCTATACAAGACAACCAGCACAATGTCCCCCATGCAATATGGCTGACTTGGAAGTCACCTATACAATACAACCAGCACAATGTCCCCCATGCAATATGGCTGACTTGGAAGTCACCTATACAACACAACCAGCACAATGTCCCCCATGCAATATGGCTGAGTTGGAAGTCACCTATACAATACAACCAGCACAATGTCCCCCATGCAATATGGCTGACTTGGAAGTCACCTATACAATACAACCAGCACAATGTCCCCCATGCAATATGGCTGACTTGGAAGTCACCTAAACAACACAACCAGCACAATGTCCCCCATGCAATATGGCTGACTTGGAAGTCACCTAAACAACACAACCAGCACAATGTCCCCCATGCAATATGGCTGACTTGGAAGTCACCTATACAACATGGCAACCAGCACAATGTCCCCCATGCAATATGGCTGACTTGGAAGTCACCTATACAACATGGCAACCAGCACAATGTCCCCCATGCAATATGGCTGACTTGGAAGTCACCTATACAACATTGCAAACAGCACAATGTCCCCCATGCAATATGGCTGACTTCGAAGTCACCTATACAACATGGCAACCAGCACAATGTCCCCCATGCAACACGGCTGACTTGGAAGTCACCTATAGAACATGGCCACCAGCACAATGTCCCCCATGCAATATGGCTGACTTGGAAGTCACCTATAGAACATGGCCACCAGCACAATGTCCCCCATGCAACACGGCTGACTTGGAAGTCACCTATACAAGACAACCAGCACAATGTCCCCCATGCAATATGGCTGACTTGGAAGTCGCGTATACAACACAACCAGCACAATGTCCCCCAAGCAATATGGCTCACTTGGAAGTCACCTATAGAACATGGCCACCAGCACAATGTCCCCCATGGAATATGGCTGACTTGGAAGTCACCTATACAAGACAACCACCACAATGTCCCCCATGCAATATGGCTGACTTGGAAGTCACCTATAGAACATGGCCACCAGCACAATGTCCCCCATGCAATATGGCTGACTTGGAAGTCACCTATAGAACATGGCCACCAGCACAATGTCCCCCATGCAACACGGCTGACTTGGAAGTCACCTATACAAGACAACCAGCACAATGTCCCCCATGCAATATGGCTGACTTGGAAGTCACGTATACAACACAAACAGCACAATGTCCCCCAAGCAATATGGCTCACTTGGAAGTCACCTATAGAACATGGCCACCAGCACAATGTCCCCCATGGAATATGGCTGACTTGGAAGTCACCTATACAAGACAACCAGCACAATGTCCCCCATGCAATATGGCTGACTTGGAAGTCACCTAAACAACACAACCAGCACAATGTCCCCCATGCAATATGGCTGACTTGGAAGTCACCTATACAACATGGCAACCAGCACAATGTCCCCCATGCAATATGGCTGACTTGGAAGTCACCTATAAAACATGGCAACCAGCACAATGTCCCCCATGCAATATGGCTGACTTGGAAGTCACCTATACAACATGGCAACCAGCACAATGTCCCCATGCAATATGGCTGACTTGGAAGTCACCTATACAACATGGCAACCAGCACAATGTCCCCCATGCAATATGGCTGACTTTGAAGTCACCTATACAACATGGCAACCAGCACAATGTCCCCCATGCAATATGGCTGACTTGGAAGTCATCTATACAATACAACCAGCACAATGTCCCCCAAGCAATATGGCTGACTTGGAAGTCACCTATAGAACATGGCCACCAGCACAATGTCCCCCATGCAATATGGCTGACTTGGAAGTCACCTATATAAGACAACCAGCACAATGTCCCCCATGCAATATGGCTGACTTGGAAGTGACCTATAAAACATAGCCACCAGCACAATGTCCCCCATGCAATATGGCTGACTTGGAAGTCACCTATACAACATGGCAACCAGCACAATGTCCCCCAAGCAATATGGCTGACTTGGAAGTCACCTATAGAACATGGCCACCAGCACAATGTCCCCCAAGCAATATGGCTGACTTGGAAGTCACCTATAGAACATGGCAACCAGCACAATGTCCCCTAAGCAATATGGCTGACTTGGAAGTCACCTATACAAGACAACCAGCACAATGTCCCCCATGCAATATGGCCGACTTGGAAGTCACCTATAGGACATGGCAACCAGCACAATGTCCCCCATGCAATATGGCTGACTTGGAAGTCACCTATACAAGACAACCAGCACAATGTCCCCCATGCAATATGGCTGACTTGGAAGTCACCTATACAATACAACCAGCACAATGTCCCCCATGCAATATGGCTGACTTGGAAGTCACCTATACAACACAACCAGCACAATGTCCCCCATGCAATATGGCTGAGTTGGAAGTCACCTATACAATACAACCAGCACAATGTCCCCCATGCAATATGGCTGACTTGGAAGTCACCTATACAATACAACCAGCACAATGTCCCCCATGCAATATGGCTGACTTGGAAGTCACCTAAACAACACAACCAGCACAATGTCCCCCATGCAATATGGCTGACTTGGAAGTCACCTAAACAACACAACCAGCACAATGTCCCCCATGCAATATGGCTGACTTGGAAGTCACCTATACAACATGGCAACCAGCACAATGTCCCCCATGCAATATGGCTGACTTGGAAGTCACCTATACAACATTGCAAACAGCACAATGTCCCCCATGCAATATGGCTGACTTGGAAGTCACCTATACAACATGGCAACCAGCACAATGTCCCCCATGCAATATGGCTGACTTGGAAGTCACCTATACAACATGGCAACCAGCACAATGTCCCCCATGCAATATGGCTGACTTCGAAGTCACCTATACAATAAAACCAGCACAATGTCCCCCAAGCAATATTGCTTGCTTATTAAAAGTCACCTATACAAGACAACCAGCACAATGTCCCCCATGCAATATGGCTGACTTGGAAGTCACCTATAGGACATGGCAACCAGCACAATGTCCCCCAAGCAATATGGCTGACTTGGAAGTCACCTATACAAGACAACCAGCTTAATGTCCCAAATGCAATATGGCTGACTTGGAAGTCACCTATAGAACATTGCCACCAGCACAATGTCCCCCATGCAATATGGCTGACTTGGAAGTTACCTATAGAACATGGCCACCTGCACAATGTCCCCCATGCAATATGGCTGACTTGGAAGTCACCTATACAATACAACCAGCACAATGTCCCCCAAGCAATATGGCTGACTTGGAAGTCACCTATAGAACATGGCCACCAGCACAATGTCCCCCATGCAATATGGCTGACTTGGAAGTCCCCTATACAAGACAACCAGCACAATGTCCCCCATGCAATATGGCTGACTTGGAAGTCACCTATACAACATGACAACCAGCACAATGTCCCCCAAGCAATATGGCTGACCTGGAAGTCACCTATAGAACATGGCAACCAGCACAATGTCCCCCATGCAAAACGGCTGACTTGGAAGTCACCTATAGAACATGGCCACCAGCACAATGTCCCCCATGCAATATGGCTGACTTGGAAGTCACCTATAGAACATGGCCACCAACACAATGTCCCCCATGCAACACGGCTGACTTGGAAGTCACCTATACAATACAACCAGCACAATGTCCCCCATGCAATATGTCTGACTTGGAAGTCACGTATACAACACAACCAGCACAATGTCCCCCAAGCAATATGGCTCACTTGGAAGTCACCTATAGAACATGGCCACCAGCACAATGTCCCCCATGGAAAATGGCTGACTTGGAAGTCACCTATACAAGACAACCAGCACAATGTCCCCCATGCAATATGGCTGACTTGGAAGTCACCTATAGAACATGGCCACCAGCACAATGTCTCCCATGCAATATGGCTGACTTGGAAGTCACCTATATTACATGGCAACCAGCACAATGTCCCCCAAGCAATATGGCTGACTTGGAAGTCACCTATAGAACATGGCAACCAGCACAATGTCCCCCAAGCAATATGGCTGACTTGGACGTCACCTATACAAGACAACCAGCACAATGTCCCCCATGCAATATGGCTGACTTGGAAGTCACCTATAGGACATGGCAACCAGCACAATGTCCCCCATGCAATATGGCTGACTTGGAAGTCACCTATACAATACAAACAGCACAATGTCCCCCATGCAATATGGCTGACTTGGAAGTCACCTATACAATACAACCAGCACAATGTCCCCCATGCAATATGGCTGACTTGGAAGTCACCTATACAACACAACCAGCACAAGGCCCCCATGCAATATGGCTGACTTGGAAGTCACCTATACAACATGGCAACCAGCACAATGTCCCCCATGCAATATGGCTGACTTGGAAGTCACCTATACAACATGGCAACCAGCACAATGTCCCCCATGCAATATGGCTGACTTGGAAGTCACCTATAGAACATGGCCACCAGCACAATATCCCCAATGCAACACGGCTGACTTGGAAGTCACCTATACAAGACAACCAGGACAATGTCCCCCATGCAATATGGCTGACTTGGAAGTCACCTATACAACATGGCAACCAGCACAATGTCCCCCATGCAATATGGCTGACTTGGATGTCACCTATAGAACATGGCCACCAGCACAATGTCCCCCATGCAACACGGCTGACTTGGAAGTCACCTATACAATACAACCAGCACAATGTCCCCCATGCAATATGTCTGACTTGGAAGTCACGTATACAACACAACCAGCACAATGTCCCCCAAGCAATATGGCTCACTTGGAAGTCACCTATAGAACATGGCCACCAGCACAATGTCCCCCATGGAAAATGGCTGACTTGGAAGTCACCTATACAAGACAACCAGCACAATGTCCCCCATGCAATATGGCTGACTTGGAAGTCACCTATAGAACATGGCCACCAGCACAATGTCTCCCATGCAATATGGCTGACTTGGAAGTCACCTATATTACATGGCAACCAGCACAATGTCCCCCAAGCAATATGGCTGACTTGGAAGTCACCTATAGAACATGGCAACCAGCACAATGTCCCCCAAGCAATATGGCTGACTTGGACGTCACCTATACAAGACAACCAGCACAATGTCCCCCATGCAATATGGCTGACTTGGAAGCCACCTATAGGACATGGCAACCAGCACAATGTCCCCCATGCAATATGGCTGACTTGGAAGTCACCTATACAATACAAACAGCACAATGTCCCCCATGCAATATGGCTGACTTGGAAGTCACCTATACAATACAACCAGCACAATGTCCCCCATGCAATATGGCTGACTTGGAAGTCACCTATACAACACAACCAGCACAAGGCCCCCATGCAATATGGCTGACTTGGAAGTCACCTATACAACATGGCAACCAGCACAATGTCCCCCATGCAATATGGCTGACTTGGAAGTCACCTATACAACATGGCAACCAGCACAATGTCCTCCATGCAATATGGCTGACTTGGAAGTCACCTATAGAACATGGCCACCAGCACAATATCCCCAATGCAACACGGCTGACTTGGAAGTCACCTATACAAGACAACCAGGACAATGTCCCCCATGCAATATGGCTGACTTGGAAGTCACCTATACAACATGGCAACCAGCACAATGTCCCCCATGCAATATGGCTGACTTGGATGTCACCTATAGAACATGGCCACCAGCACAATGTCCCCCATGCAACACGGCTGACTTGGAAGTCACCTATACAATACAACCAGCACAATGTCCCCCATGCAATATGGCTGACTTGGAAGTCACCTATACAATACAACCAGCACAATGTCCCCCATGCAATATGGCTGACTTGGAAGTCACCTATACAATACATCCAGCACAATGTCCCCCAAGCAATATGGCTGACTTGGAAGTCACCTATAGAACATGGCCACCAGCACAATGTCCCCCATGCAATATGGCTGAATTGGAAGTCACCTATACAAGACAACCAGCACAATGTCCCCCATGCAATATGGCTGACTTGGAAGTCACCTATACAACACAACCAGCACAATGTCCCCCAAGCAATATGGCTGACTTGGAAGTCACCTATAGAACATGGCAACCAGCACAATGTCCCCCAAGCAATATGGCTGACTTGGACGTCACCTATACAAGACAACCAGCACAATGTCCCCCATGCAATATGGCTGACTTGGAAGTCACCTATAGTACATGGCAACCAGCACAATGTCCCCCATGCAATATGGCTGACTTGGAAGTCACCTATACAAGACAACCAGCACAATGTCCCCCATGCAATATGGCTGACTTGGAAGTCACCTATACAACACAACCAGCACAATGTCCCCCATGCAATATGGCTGACTTGGAAGTCACCTATACAACACAACCAGCACAATGTCCCCCATGCAATATGGCTGACTTGGAAGTCACCTATACAACATGGCAACCAGCACAATGTCCCCCATGCAATATGGCTGACTTGGAAGTCACCTATACAACATGGCAACCAGCACAATGTCCCCCAAGCAATATGGCTGACTTGGAAGTCACCTATAGAACATGGCCACCAGCACAATGTCCCCCATGCAATATGGCTGACTTGGAAGTCACCTATACAATACAACCAGCACAATGTCCCCCATGCAATATGGCTGACTTGGAAGTCACCTATACAACACAACCAGCACAATGTCCCCCATGCAATATGGCTGAGTTGGAAGTCACCTATACAATACAACCAGCACAATGTCCCCCATGCAATATGGCTGACTTGGAAGTCACCTATACAATACAACCAGCACAATGTCCCCCATGCAATATGGCTGACTTGGAAGTCACCTAAACAACACAACCAGCACAATGTCCCCCATGCAATATGGCTGACTTGGAAGTCACCTAAACAACACAACCAGCACAATGTCCCCCATGCAATATGGCTGACTTGGAAGTCACCTATACAACATGGCAACCAGCACAATGTCCCCCATGCAATATGGCTGACTTGGAAGTCACCTATACAACATGGCAACCAGCACAATGTCCCCCATGCAATATGGCTGACTTGGAAGTCACCTATACAACATTGCAAACAGCACAATGTCCCCCATGCAATATGGCTGACTTGGAAGTCACCTATACAACATGGCAACCAGCACAATGTCCCCCATGCAATATGGCTGACTTGGAAGTCACCTATACAACATGGCAACCAGCACAATGTCCCCCATGCAATATGGCTGACTTCGAAGTCACCTATACAATAAAACCAGCACAATGTCCCCCAAGCAATATTGCTTGCTTATTAAAAGTCACCTATACAAGACAACCAGCACAATGTCCCCCATGCAATATGGCTGACTTGGAAGTCACCTATAGGACATGGCAACCAGCACAATGTCCCCCAAGCAATATGGCTGACTTGGAAGTCACCTATACAAGACAACCAGCTTAATGTCCCAAATGCAATATGGCTGACTTGGAAGTCACCTATAGAACATTGCCACCAGCACAATGTCCCCCATGCAATATGGCTGACTTGGAAGTTACCTATAGAACATGGCCACCTGCACAATGTCCCCCATGCAATATGGCTGACTTGGAAGTCACCTATACAATACAACCAGCACAATGTCCCCCAAGCAATATGGCTGACTTGGAAGTCACCTATAGAACATGGCCACCAGCACAATGTCCCCCATGCAATATGGCTGACTTGGAAGTCCCCTATACAAGACAACCAGCACAATGTCCCCCATGCAATATGGCTGACTTGGAAGTCACCTATACAACATGACAACCAGCACAATGTCCCCCAAGCAATATGGCTGACCTGGAAGTCACCTATAGAACATGGCAACCAGCACAATGTCCCCCATGCAAAACGGCTGACTTGGAAGTCACCTATAGAACATGGCCACCAGCACAATGTCCCCCATGCAATATGGCTGACTTGGAAGTCACCTATAGAACATGGCCACCAACACAATGTCCCCCATGCAACACGGCTGACTTGGAAGTCACCTATACAATACAACCAGCACAATGTCCCCCATGCAATATGTCTGACTTGGAAGTCACGTATACAACACAACCAGCACAATGTCCCCCAAGCAATATGGCTCACTTGGAAGTCACCTATAGAACATGGCCACCAGCACAATGTCCCCCATGGAAAATGGCTGACTTGGAAGTCACCTATACAAGACAACCAGCACAATGTCCCCCATGCAATATGGCTGACTTGGAAGTCACCTATAGAACATGGCCACCAGCACAATGTCTCCCATGCAATATGGCTGACTTGGAAGTCACCTATATTACATGGCAACCAGCACAATGTCCCCCAAGCAATATGGCTGACTTGGAAGTCACCTATAGAACATGGCAACCAGCACAATGTCCCCCAAGCAATATGGCTGACTTGGACGTCACCTATACAAGACAACCAGCACAATGTCCCCCATGCAATATGGCTGACTTGGAAGTCACCTATAGGACATGGCAACCAGCACAATGTCCCCCATGCAATATGGCTGACTTGGAAGTCACCTATACAATACAAACAGCACAATGTCCCCCATGCAATATGGCTGACTTGGAAGTCACCTATACAATACAACCAGCACAATGTCCCCCATGCAATATGGCTGACTTGGAAGTCACCTATACAACACAACCAGCACAAGGCCCCCATGCAATATGGCTGACTTGGAAGTCACCTATACAACATGGCAACCAGCACAATGTCCCCCATGCAATATGGCTGACTTGGAAGTCACCTATACAACATGGCAACCAGCACAATGTCCCCCATGCAATATGGCTGACTTGGAAGTCACCTATAGAACATGGCCACCAGCACAATATCCCCAATGCAACACGGCTGACTTGGAAGTCACCTATACAAGACAACCAGGACAATGTCCCCCATGCAATATGGCTGACTTGGAAGTCACCTATACAACATGGCAACCAGCACAATGTCCCCCATGCAATATGGCTGACTTGGATGTCACCTATAGAACATGGCCACCAGCACAATGTCCCCCATGCAACACGGCTGACTTGGAAGTCACCTATACAATACAACCAGCACAATGTCCCCCATGCAATATGGCTGACTTGGAAGTCACCTATACAATACAACCAGCACAATGTCCCCCATGCAATATGGCTGACTTGGAAGTCACCTATACAATACATCCAGCACAATGTCCCCCAAGCAATATGGCTGACTTGGAAGTCACCTATAGAACATGGCCACCAGCACAATGTCCCCCATGCAATATGGCTGAATTGGAAGTCACCTATACAAGACAACCAGCACAATGTCCCCCATGCAATATGGCTGACTTGGAAGTCACCTATACAACACAACCAGCACAATGTCCCCCAAGCAATATGGCTGACTTGGAAGTCACCTATAGAACATGGCAACCAGCACAATGTCCCCCAAGCAATATGGCTGACTTGGACGTCACCTATACAAGACAACCAGCACAATGTCCCCCATGCAATATGGCTGACTTGGAAGTCACCTATAGTACATGGCAACCAGCACAATGTCCCCCATGCAATATGGCTGACTTGGAAATCACCTATACAAGACAACCAGCACAATGTCCCCCATGCAATATGGCTGACTTGGAAGTCACCTATACAACACAACCAGCACAATGTCCCCCATGCAATATGGCTGACTTGGAAGTCACCTATACAACACAACCAGCACAATGTCCCCCATGCAATATGGCTGACTTGGAAGTCACCTATACAACATGGCAACCAGCACAATGTCCCCCATGCAATATGGCTGACTTGGAAGTCACCTATACAACATGGCAACCAGCACAATGTCCCCCAAGCAATATGGCTGACTTGGAAGTCACCTATAGAACATGGCCACCAGCACAATGTCCCCCATGCAATATGGCTGACTTGGAAGTCACCTATACAACATGGCAACCAGCACAATGTCCCCCAAGCAATATGGCTGACTTGGAAGTCACCTATAGAACATGGCCACCAGCACAATGTCCCCCATGCAATATGGCTGACTTGGAAGTCACCTATACAATACAACCAGCACAATGTCCCCAAAGCAATATGGCTGACTTGGAAGTCACCTATAGAACATGGCCACCAGCACAATGTCCCCCATGCAATATGGCTGACTTGGAAGTCACCTATACAACAAAACCAGCACAATGTCCCCCATGCAATATGGCTGACTTGGAAGTCACCTATACAACATGGCAACCAGCACAATGTCCCCCATGCAATATGGCTGACTTGGAAGTCACCTATACAACATGGCAACCAGCACAATGTCCCCCAAGCAATATGGCTGACTTGGAAGTCACCTATAGAACATGGCCACCAGCACAATGTCCCCCATGCAATATGGCTGACTTGGAAGTCACCTATAGGACATGGCAACCAGCACAATGTCCCCCAAGCAATATGGCTGACTTGGAAGTCACCTATACAAGACAACCAGCTCAATGTCCCAAATGCAATATGGCTGACTTGGAAGTCACCTATAGAACATTGACACCAGAACAATGTCCCCCATGCAATATGTCTGACTTGGAAGTCACCTATACAACATGGCAACCAGCACAATGTCCCCCAAGCAATATGGCTGACTTGGAAGTCACCTATAGAACATGGCCACCAGCACAATGTCCCCCATGCAATATGGCTGACTTGGAAGTCACCTATACAATACAACCAGCACAATGTCCCCAAAGCAATATGGCTGACTTGGAAGTCACCTATAGAACATGGCCACCAGCACAATGTCCCCCATGCAATATGGCTGACTTGGAAGTCCCCTATACAAGACAACCAGCACAATGTCCCCCATGCAATATGGCTGACTTGGAAGTCACCTATACAACATGGCAACCAGCACAATGTCCCCCAAGCAATATGGCTGACCTGGAAGTCACCTATAGAACATGGCAACCAGCACAATGTCCCCCATGCAAAACGGCTGACTTGGACGTCACCTATAGAACATGGCCACCAGCACAATGTCCCCCATGCAATATGGCTGACTTGGAAGTCACCTATAGAACATGGCCACCAGCACAATGTCCCCCATGCAACACGGCTGACTTGGAAGTCACCTATACAAGACAACCAGCACAATGTCCCCCATGCAATATGTCTGACTTGGAAGTCACGTATACAACACAACCAGCACAATGTCCCCCAAGCAATATGGCTCACTTGGAAGTCACCTATAGAACATGTCCACCAGCACAATGTCCTCCATGGAATATGGCTGACTTGGAAGTCACCTATACAAGACAACCAGCACAATGTCCCCCATGCAATATGGCTGACTTGGAAGTCACCTATAGAACATGGCCACCAGCACAATGTCCCCCATGCAATATGGCTGACTTGGAAGTCACCTATAGAACATGGCAACCAGCACAATGACCCCCATGCAATATGGCTGACTTGGAAGTCACCTATACAATACAACCAGCACAATGTCCCCCATGCAATATGGCTGACTTGGAAGTCACCTATACAATACAACCAGCACAATGTCCCCCATGCAATATAGCTGACTTGGAAGTCACCTATACAACACAACCAGCACAATGTCCCCCATGCAATATGGCTGACTTGGAAGTCACCTATAGAACATGGCCACCAGCACAATGTCCCCCATGCAATATGGCTGACTTGGAAGTCACCTATAGAACATGGCCACCAGCACAATGACCCCCATGCAATATGGCTGACTTGGAAGTCACCTATACAATACAACCAGCACAATGTCCCCCATGCAATATGGCTGACTTGGAAGTCACCTATACAATACAACCAGCACAATGTCCCCCATGCAATATGGCTGACTTGGAAGTCACCTATACAACACAACCAGCACAATGTCCCCCATGCAATATGGCTGACTTGGAAGTCACCTATACAATACAACCAGCACAATGTCCCCCAAGCAATATGGCTGACTTGGAAGTCACCTATAGAACATGGCCACCAGCACAATGTCCCCCATGCAATATGGCTGAATTGGAAGTCACCTATACAACATGGCAACCAGCACAATGTCCCCCAAGCAATATGGCTGACCTGGAAGTCACCTATAGAACATGGCAACCAGCACAATGTCCCCCATGCAAAACGGCTGACTTGGAAGTCACCTATAGAACATGGCCACCAGCACAATGTCCCCCATGCAATATGGCTGACTTGGAAGTCACCTATAGAACATGGCCACCAGCACAATGTCCCCCATGCAACACGGCTGACTTGGAAGTCACCTATACAAGACAACCAGCACAATGTCCCCCATGCAATATATGTCTGACTTGGAAGTCACGTATACAACACAACCAGCACAATGTCCCCCAAGCAATATGGCTCACGTGGAAGTCACCTATAGAACATGGCCACCAGCACAATGTCCCCCATGGAATATGGCTGACTTGGAAGTCACCTATACAAGACAACCAGCACAATGTCCCCCATGCAATATGGCTGACTTGGAAGTCACCTATAGAACATGGCCACCAGCACAATGTCCCCCATGCAATATGGCTGACTTGGAAGTCACCTATAGAACATGGCAACCAGCACAATGACCCCCATGCAATATGGCTGACTTGGAAGTCACCTATACAATACAACCAGCACAATGTCCCCCATGCAATATGGCTGACTTGGAAGTCACCTATACAATACAACCAGCACAATGTCCCCCATGCAATATGGCGACTTGGAAGTCACCTATACAACACAACCAGCACAATGTCCCCCATGCAATATGGCTGACTTGGAAGTCACCTATACAATACAACCAGCACAATGTCCCCCAAGCAATATGGCTGACTTGGAAGTCACCTATAGAACATGGCCACCAGCACAATGTCCCCCATGCAATATGGCTGAATTGGAAGTCACCTATACAAGACAACCAGCACAATGTCCCCCATGCAATATGGCTGACTTGGAAGTCACCTATACAACACAACCAGCACAATGTCCCCAAGCAATATGGCTGACTTGGAAGTCACCTATAGAACATGGCAACCGGCACAATGTCCCCCAAGCAATATGGCTGACTTGGACGTCACCTATACAAGACAACCAGCACAATGTCCCCCATGCAATATGGCTGACTTGGAAGTCACCTATAGGACATGGCAACCAGCACAATGTCCCCCATGCAATATGGCTGACTTGGAAGTCACCTATACAATACAACCAGCACAATGTCCCCCATGCAATATGGCTGACTTGGAAGTCACCTATACAATACAACCAGCACAATGTCCCCCATGCAATATGGCTGACTTGGAAGTCACCTATACAACACAACCAGCACAATGTCCCCCATGCAATATGGCTGACTTGGAAGTCACCTATACAACATGGCAACCAGCACAATGTCCCCCATGCAATTTGGCTGACTTGGAAGTCACCTATACAACATGGCAACCAGCACAATGTCCCCCATGCAATATGGCTGACTTGGAAGTCACCTATAGAACATGGCCACCAGCACAATGTCCCCAATGCAACACGGCTGACTTGGAAGTCACCTATACAAGACAACCAGTACAATGTCCCCCATGCAATATGGCTGACTTGGAAGTCACCTATACAACATGGCAACCAGCACAATGTCCCCCATGCAATATGGCTGACTTGGATGTCACCTATAGAACATGGCCACCAGCACAATGTCCCCCATGCAACACGGCTGACTTGGAAGTCACCTATACAAGACAACGAGCACAATGTCCCCCATGCAATATGTCTGACTTGGAAGTCACGTATACAACACAACCAGCACAATGTCCCCCAAGCAATATGGCTCACTTGGAAGTCACCTATAGAACATGGCCACCAGCACAATGTCCCCCATGGAATATGGCTGACTTGGAAGTCACCTATACAAGACAACCAGCACAATGTCCCCCATGCAATATGGCTGACTTGGAAGTCACCTATAGAACATGGCCACCAGCACAATGTCCCCCATGCAATATGGCTGACTTGGAAGTCACCTATAGAACATGGCAACCAGCACAATGACCCCCATGCAATATGGCTGACTTGGAAGTCACCTATAGGACATGGCAACCAGCACAATGTCCCCCAAGCAATATGGCTGACTTGGAAGTCACCTATACAAGACAACCAGCTCAATGTCCCAAATGCAATATGGCTGACTTGGAAGTCACCTATAGAACATTGACACCAGCACAATGTCCCCCATGCAATATGTCTGACTTGGAAGTCACCTATACAACATGGCAACCAGCACAATGTCCCCCAAGCAATATGGCTGACTTGGAAGTCACCTATAGAACATGGCCACCAGCACAATGTCCCCATTGCAATATGGCTGACTTGGAAGTCACCTATACAATACAACCAGCACAATGTCCCCAAAGCAATATGGCTGACTTGGAAGTCACCTATAGAACATGGCCACCAGCACAATGTCCCCCATGCAATATGGCTGACTTGGAAGTCCCCTATACAAGACAACCAGCACAATGACCCCCATGCAATATGGCTGACTTGGAAGTCACCTATACAACATGGCAACCAGCACAATGTCCCCCAAGCAATATGGCTGACCTGGAAGTCACCTATAGAACATGGCAACCAGCACAATGTCCCCCATGCAAAACGGCTGACTTGGAAGTCACCTATAGAACATGGCCACCAGCACAATGTCCCCCATGCAATATGGCTGACTTGGAAGTCACCTATAGAACATGGCCACCAGCACAATGTCCCCCATGCAACACGGCTGACTTGGAAGTCACCTATACAAGACAACCAGCACAATGTCCCCCATGCAATATGTCTGACTTGGAAGTCACGTATACAACACAACCAGCACAATGTCCCCCAAGCAATATGGCTCACTTGGAAGTCACCTATAGAACATGGCCACCAGCACAATGTCCCCCATGGAATATGGCTGACTTGGAAGTCACCTATACAAGACAACCAGCACAATGTCCCCCATGCAATATGGCTGACTTGGAAGTCACCTATAGAACATGGCCACCAGCACAATGTCCCCCATGCAATATGGCTGACTTGGAAGTCACCTATAGAACATGGCAACCAGCACAATGACCCCCATGCAATATGGCTGACTTGGAAGTCACCTATACAATACAACCAGCACAATGTCCCCCATGCAATATGGCTGACTTGGAAGTCACCTATACAATACAACCAGCACAATGTCCCCCATGCAATATGGCTGACTTGGAAGTCACCTATACAACACAACCAGCACAATGTCCCCCATGCAATATGGCTGACTTGGAAGTCACCTATAGAACATGGCCACCAGCACAATGTCCCCCATGCAATATGGCTGACTTGGAAGTCACCTATAGAACATGGCAACCAGCACAATGACCCCCATGCAATATGGCTGACTTGGAAGTCACCTATACAATACAACCAGCACAATGTCCCCCATGCAATATGGCTGACTTGGAAGTCACCTATACAATACAACCAGCACAATGTCCCCCATGCAATATGGCTGACTTGGAAGTCACCTATACAACACAACCAGCACAATGTCCCCCATGCAATATAGCTGACTTGGAAGTCACCTATACAACACAACCAGCACAATGTCCCCCATGCAATATGGCTGACTTGGAAGTCACCTATAGAACATGGCCACCAGCACAATGTCCCCCATGCAATATGGCTGACTTGGAAGTCACCTATAGAACATGGCCACCAGCACAATGACCCCCATGCAATATGGCTGACTTGGAAGTCACCTATACAATACAACCAGCACAATGTCCCCCATGCAATATGGCTGACTTGGAAGTCACCTATACAATACAACCAGCACAATGTCCCCCATGCAATATGGCTGACTTGGAAGTCACCTATACAACACAACCAGCACAATGTCCCCCATGCAATATGGCTGACTTGGAAGTCACCTATACAATACAACCAGCACAATGTCCCCCAAGCAATATGGCTGACTTGGAAGTCACCTATAGAACATGGCCACCAGCACAATGTCCCCCATGCAATATGGCTGAATTGGAAGTCACCTATACAACATGGCAACCAGCACAATGTCCCCCAAGCAATATGGCTGACTTGGAAGTCACCTATAGAACATGGCCACCAGCACAATGTCCCCCATGCAACACGGCTGACTTGGAAGTCACCTATACAAGACAACCAGCACAATGTCCCCCATGCAATATATGTCTGACTTGGAAGTCACGTATACAACACAACCAGCACAATGTCCCCCAAGCAATATGGCTCACGTGGAAGTCACCTATAGAACATGGCCACCAGCACAATGTCCCCCATGGAATATGGCTGACTTGGAAGTCACCTATACAAGACAACCAGCACAATGTCCCCCATGCAATATGGCTGACTTGGAAGTCACCTATAGAACATGGCCACCAGCACAATGTCCCCCATGCAATATGGCTGACTTGGAAGTCACCTATAGAACATGGCAACCAGCACAATGACCCCCATGCAATATGGCTGACTTGGAAGTCACCTATACAATACAACCAGCACAATGTCCCCCATGCAATATGGCTGACTTGGAAGTCACCTATACAATACAACCAGCACAATGTCCCCCATGCAATATGGCGACTTGGAAGTCACCTATACAACACAACCAGCACAATGTCCCCCATGCAATATGGCTGACTTGGAAGTCACCTATACAATACAACCAGCACAATGTCCCCCAAGCAATATGGCTGACTTGGAAGTCACCTATAGAACATGGCCACCAGCACAATGTCCCCCATGCAATATGGCTGAATTGGAAGTCACCTATACAAGACAACCAGCACAATGTCCCCCATGCAATATGGCTGACTTGGAAGTCACCTATACAACACAACCAGCACAATGTCCCCAAGCAATATGGCTGACTTGGAAGTCACCTATAGAACATGGCAACCAGCACAATGTCCCCCAAGCAATATGGCTGACTTGGACGTCACCTATACAAGACAACCAGCACAATGTCCCCCATGCAATATGGCTGACTTGGAAGTCACCTATAGGACATGGCAACCAGCACAATGTCCCCCATGCAATATGGCTGACTTGGAAGTCACCTATACAATACAACCAGCACAATGTCCCCCATGCAATATGGCTGACTTGGAAGTCACCTATACAATACAACCAGCACAATGTCCCCCATGCAATATGGCTGACTTGGAAGTCACCTATACAACACAACCAGCACAATGTCCCCCATGCAATATGGCTGACTTGGAAGTCACCTATACAACATGGCAACCAGCACAATGTCCCCCATGCAATTTGGCTGACTTGGAAGTCACCTATACAACATGGCAACCAGCACAATGTCCCCCATGCAATATGGCTGACTTGGAAGTCACCTATAGAACATGGCCACCAGCACAATGTCCCCAATGCAACACGGCTGACTTGGAAGTCACCTATACAAGACAACCAGTACAATGTCCCCCATGCAATATGGCTGACTTGGAAGTCACCTATACAACATGGCAACCAGCACAATGTCCCCCATGCAATATGGCTGACTTGGATGTCACCTATAGAACATGGCCACCAGCACAATGTCCCCCATGCAACACGGCTGACTTGGAAGTCACCTATACAAGACAACCAGCACAATGTCCCCCATGCAATATGTCTGACTTGGAAGTCACGTATACAACACAACCAGCACAATGTCCCCCAAGCAATATGGCTCACTTGGAAGTCACCTATAGAACATGGCCACCAGCACAATGTCCCCCATGGAATATGGCTGACTTGGAAGTCACCTATACAAGACAACCAGCACAATGTCCCCCATGCAATATGGCTGACTTGGAAGTCACCTATAGAACATGGCCACCAGCACAATGTCCCCCATGCAATATGGCTGACTTGGAAGTCACCTATAGAACATGGCAACCAGCACAATGACCCCCATGCAATATGGCTGACTTGGAAGTCACCTATAGGACATGGCAACCAGCACAATGTCCCCCAAGCAATATGGCTGACTTGGAAGTCACCTATACAAGACAACCAGCTCAATGTCCCAAATGCAATATGGCTGACTTGGAAGTCACCTATAGAACATTGACACCAGCACAATGTCCCCCATGCAATATGTCTGACTTGGAAGTCACCTATACAACATGGCAACCAGCACAATGTCCCCCAAGCAATATGGCTGACTTGGAAGTCACCTATAGAACATGGCCACCAGCACAATGTCCCCATTGCAATATGGCTGACTTGGAAGTCACCTATACAATACAACCAGCACAATGTCCCCAAAGCAATATGGCTGACTTGGAAGTCACCTATAGAACATGGCCACCAGCACAATGTCCCCCATGCAATATGGCTGACTTGGAAGTCCCCTATACAAGACAACCAGCACAATGACCCCCATGCAATATGGCTGACTTGGAAGTCACCTATACAACATGGCAACCAGCACAATGTCCCCCAAGCAATATGGCTGACCTGGAAGTCACCTATAGAACATGGCAACCAGCACAATGTCCCCCATGCAAAACGGCTGACTTGGAAGTCACCTATAGAACATGGCCACCAGCACAATGTCCCCCATGCAATATGGCTGACTTGGAAGTCACCTATAGAACATGGCCACCAGCACAATGTCCCCCATGCAACACGGCTGACTTGGAAGTCACCTATACAAGACAACCAGCACAATGTCCCCCATGCAATATGTCTGACTTGGAAGTCACGTATACAACACAACCAGCACAATGTCCCCCAAGCAATATGGCTCACTTGGAAGTCACCTATAGAACATGGCCACCAGCACAATGTCCCCCATGGAATATGGCTGACTTGGAAGTCACCTATACAAGACAACCAGCACAATGTCCCCCATGCAATATGGCTGACTTGGAAGTCACCTATAGAACATGGCCACCAGCACAATGTCCCCCATGCAATATGGCTGACTTGGAAGTCACCTATAGAACATGGCAACCAGCACAATGACCCCCATGCAATATGGCTGACTTGGAAGTCACCTATACAATACAACCAGCACAATGTCCCCCATGCAATATGGCTGACTTGGAAGTCACCTATACAATACAACCAGCACAATGTCCCCCATGCAATATGGCTGACTTGGAAGTCACCTATACAACACAACCAGCACAATGTCCCCCATGCAATATGGCTGACTTGGAAGTCACCTATAGAACATGGCCACCAGCACAATGTCCCCCATGCAATATGGCTGACTTGGAAGTCACCTATAGAACATGGCAACCAGCACAATGACCCCCATGCAATATGGCTGACTTGGAAGTCACCTATACAATACAACCAGCACAATGTCCCCCATGCAATATGGCTGACTTGGAAGTCACCTATACAATACAACCAGCACAATGTCCCCCATGCAATATAGCTGACTTGGAAGTCACCTATACAACACAACCAGCACAATGTCCCCCATGCAATATGGCTGACTTGGAAGTCACCTATAGAACATGGCCACCAGCACAATGTCCCCCATGCAATATGGCTGACTTGGAAGTCACCTATAGAACATGGCCACCAGCACAATGACCCCCATGCAATATGGCTGACTTGGAAGTCACCTATACAATGCAACCAGCACAATGTCCCCCATGCAATATGGCTGACTTGGAAGTCACCTATACAATACAACCAGCACAATGTCCCCCATGCAATATGGCTGACTTGGAAGTCACCTATACAACACAACCAGCACAATGTCCCCCATGCAATATGGCTGACTTGGAAGTCACCTATACAATACAACCAGCACAATGTCCCCCAAGCAATATGGCTGACTTGGAAGTCACCTATAGAACATGGCCACCAGCACAATGTCCCCCATGCAATATGGCTGAATTGGAAGTCACCTATACAACATGGCAACCAGCACAATGTCCCCCAAGCAATATGGCTGACCTGGAAGTCACCTATAGAACATGGCAACCAGCACAATGTCCCCCATGCAAAACGGCTGACTTGGAAGTCACCTATAGAACATGGCCACCAGCACAATGTCCCCCATGCAATATGGCTGACTTGGAAGTCACCTATAGAACATGGCCACCAGCACAATGTCCCCCATGCAACACGGCTGACTTGGAAGTCACCTATACAAGACAACCAGCACAATGTCCCCCATGCAATATATGTCTGACTTGGAAGTCACGTATACAACACAACCAGCACAATGTCCCCCAAGCAATATGGCTCACTTGGAAGTCACCTATAGAACATGGCCACCAGCACAATGTCCCCCATGGAATATGGCTGACTTGGAAGTCACCTATACAAGACAACCAGCACAATGTCCCCCATGCAATATGGCTGACTTGGAAGTCACCTATAGAACATGGCCACCAGCACAATGTCCCCCATGCAATATGGCTGACTTGGAAGTCACCTATAGAACATGGCAACCAGCACAATGACCCCCATGCAATATGGCTGACTTGGAAGTCACCTATACAATGCAACCAGCACAATGTCCCCCATGCAATATGGCTGACTTGGAAGTCTCCTATACAATACAACCAGCACAATGTCCCCCATGCAATATGGCGACTTGGAAGTCACCTATACAACACAACCAGCACAATGTCCCCCATGCAATATGGCTGACTTGGAAGTCACCTATACAATACAACCAGCACAATGTCCCCCAAGCAATATGGCTGACTTGGAAGTCACCTATAGAACATGGCCACCAGCACAATGTCCCCCATGCAATATGGCTGAATTGGAAGTCACCTATACAAGACAACCAGCACAATGTCCCCCATGCAATATGGCTGACTTGGAAGTCACCTATACAACACAACCAGCACAATGTCCCCAAGCAATATGGCTGACTTGGAAGTCACCTATAGAACATGGCAACCAGCACAATGTCCCCCAAGCAATATGGCTGACTTGGACGTCACCTATACAAGACAACCAGCACAATGTCCCCCATGCAATATGGCTGACTTGGAAGTCACCTATAGGACATGGCAACCAGCACAATGTCCCCCATGCAATATGGCTGACTTGGAAGTCACCTATACAATACAACCAGCACAATGTCCCCCATGCAATATGGCTGACTTGGAAGTCACCTATACAATACAACCAGCACAATGTCCCCCATGCAATATGGCTGACTTGGAAGTCACCTATACAACACAACCAGCACAATGTCCCCCATGCAATATGGCTGACTTGGAAGTCACCTATACAACATGGCAACCAGCACAATGTCCCCCATGCAATTTGGCTGACTTGGAAGTCACCTATACAACATGGCAACCAGCACAATGTCCCCCATGCAATATGGCTGACTTGGAAGTCACCTATAGAACATGGCCACCAGCACAATGTCCCCAATGCAACACGGCTGACTTGGAAGTCACCTATACAAGACAACCAGTACAATGTCCCCCATGCAATATGGCTGACTTGGAAGTCACCTATACAACATGGCAACCAGCACAATGTCCCCCATGCAATATGGCTGACTTGGATGTCACCTATAGAACATGGCCACCAGCACAATGTCCCCCATGCAACACGGCTGACTTGGAAGTCACCTATACAAGACAACCAGCACAATGTCCCCCATGCAATATGTCTGACTTGGAAGTCACGTATACAACACAACCAGCACAATGTCCCCCAAGCAATATGGCTCACTTGGAAGTCACCTATAGAACATGGCCACCAGCACAATGTCCCCCATGGAATATGGCTGACTTGGAAGTCACCTATACAAGACAACCAGCACAATGTCCCCCATGCAATATGGCTGACTTGGAAGTCACCTATAGAACATGGCCACCAGCACAATGTCCCCCATGCAATATGGCTGACTTGGAAGTCACCTATAGAACATGGCAACCAGCACAATGACCCCCATGCAATATGGCTGACTTGGAAGTCACCTATAGGACATGGCAACCAGCACAATGTCCCCCAAGCAATATGGCTGACTTGGAAGTCACCTATACAAGACAACCAGCTCAATGTCCCAAATGCAATATGGCTGACTTGGAAGTCACCTATAGAACATTGACACCAGCACAATGTCCCCCATGCAATATGTCTGACTTGGAAGTCACCTATACAACATGGCAACCAGCACAATGTCCCCCAAGCAATATGGCTGACTTGGAAGTCACCTATAGAACATGGCCACCAGCACAATGTCCCCCATGCAATATGGCTGACTTGGAAGTCACCTATACAATACAACCAGCACAATGTCCCCAAAGCAATATGGCTGACTTGGAAGTCACCTATAGAACATGGCCACCAGCACAATGTCCCCCATGCAATATGGCTGACTTGGAAGTCCCCTATACAAGACAACCAGCACAATGTCCCCCATGCAATATGGCTGACTTGGAAGTCACCTATACAACATGGCAACCAGCACAATGTCCCCCAAGCAATATGGCTGACCTGGAAGTCACCTATAGAACATGGCAACCAGCACAATGTCCCCCATGCAAAACGGCTGACTTGGAAGTCACCTATAGAACATGGCCACCAGCACAATGTCCCCCATGCAATATGGCTGACTTGGAAGTCACCTATAGAACATTGCCACCAGCACAATGTCCCCCATGCAACACGGCTGACTTGGAAGTCACCTATACAAGACAACCAGCACAATGTCCCCCATGCAAAATGTCTGACTTGGAAGTCACGTATACAACACAACCAGCACAATGTCCCCCAAGCAATATGGCTCACTTGGAAGTCACCTATAGAACATGGCCACCAGCACAATGTCCCCCATGGAATATGGCTGACTTGGAAGTCACCTATACAAGACAACCAGCACAATGTCCCCCATGCAATATGGCTGACTTGGAAGTCACCTATAGAACATGGCCACCAGCACAATGTCCCCCATGCAATATGGCTGACTTGGAAGTCACCTATAGAACATGGCAACTAGCACAATGACCCCCATGCAATATGGCTGACTTGGAAGTCACCTATACAATACAACCAGCACAATGTCCCCCATGCAATATGGCTGACTTGGAAGTCACCTATACAATACAACCAGCACAATGTCCCCCATGCAATATGGCTGACTTGGAAGTCACCTATACAACACAACCAGCACAATGTCCCCCATGCAATATGGCTGACTTGGAAGTCACCTATAGAACATGGCCACCAGCACAATGTCCCCCATGCAATATGGCTGACTTGGAAGTCACCTATAGAACATGGCAACCAGCACAATGACCCCCATGCAATATGGCTGACTTGGAAGTCACCTATACAATACAACCAGCACAATGTCCCCCATGCAATATGGCTGACTTGGAAGTCACCTATACAATACAACCAGCACAATGTCCCCCATGCAATATGGCTGACTTGGAAGTCACCTATACAACACAACCAGCACAATGTCCCCCATGCAATATGGCTGACTTGGAAGTCACCTATACAATACAACCAGCACAATGTCCCCCAAGCAATATGGCTGACTTGGAAGTCACCTATAGAACATGGCCACCAGCACAATGTCCCCCATGCAATATGGCTGAATTGGAAGTCACCTATACAACATGGCAACCAGCACAATGTCCCCCAAGCAATATGGCTGACCTGGAAGTCACCTATAGAACATGGCAACCAGCACAATGTCCCCCATGCAAAACGGCTGACTTGGAAGTCACCTATAGAACATGGCCACCAGCACAATGTCCCCCATGCAATATGGCTGACTTGGAAGTCACCTATAGAACATGGCCACCAGCACAATGTCCCCCATGCAACACGGCTGACTTGGAAGTCACCTATACAAGACAACCAGCACAATGTCCCCCATGCAATATATGTCTGACTTGGAAGTCACGTATACAACACAACCAGCACAATGTCCCCCAAGCAATATGGCTCACTTGGAAGTCACCTATAGAACATGGCCACCAGCACAATGTCCCCCATGGAATATGGCTGACTTGGAAGTCACCTATACAAGACAACCAGCACAATGTCCCCCATGCAATATGGCTGACTTGGAAGTCACCTATAGAACATGGCCACCAGCACAATGTCCCCCATGCAATATGGCTGACTTGGAAGTCACCTATAGAACATGGCAACCAGCACAATGACCCCCATGCAATATGGCTGACTTGGAAGTCACCTATACAATACAACCAGCACAATGTCCCCCATGCAATATGGCTGACTTGGAAGTCACCTATACAATACAACCAGCACAATGTCCCCCATGCAATATGGCTGACTTGGAAGTCACCTATACAACACAACCAGCACAATGTCCCCCATGCAATATGGCTGACTTGGAAGTCACCTATACAATACAACCAGCACAATGTCCCCCAAGCAATATGGCTGACTTGGAAGTCACCTATAGAACATGGCCACCAGCACAATGTCCCCCATGCAATATGGCTGAATTGGAAGTCACCTATACAAGACAACCAGCACAATGTCCCCCATGCAATATGGCTGACTTGGAAGTCACCTATACAACACAACCAGCACAATGTCCCCAAGCAATATGGCTGACTTGGAAGTCACCTATAGAACATGGCAACCAGCACAATGTCCCCCAAGCAATATGGCTGACTTGGACGTCACCTATACAAGACAACCAGCACAATGTCCCCCATGCAATATGGCTGACTTGGAAGTCACCTATAGGACATGGCAACCAGCACAATGTCCCCCATGCAATATGGCTGACTTGGAAGTCACCTATACAATACAACCAGCACAATGTCCCCCATGCAATATGGCTGACTTGGAAGTCACCTATACAATACAACCAGCACAATGTCCCCCATGCAATATGGCTGACTTGGAAGTCACCTATACAACACAACCAGCACAATGTCCCCCATGCAATATGGCTGACTTGGAAGTCACCTATACAACATGGCAACCAGCACAATGTCCCCCATGCAATATGGCTGACTTGGAAGTCACCTATACAACATGGCAACCAGCACAATGTCCCCCATGCAATATGGCTGACTTGGAAGTCACCTATAGAACATGGCCACCAGCACAATGTCCCCAATGCAACACGGCTGACTTGGAAGTCACCTATACAAGACAACCAGTACAATGTCCCCCATGCAATATGGCTGACTTGGAAGTCACCTATACAACATGGCAACCAGCACAATGTCCCCCATGCAATATGGCTGACTTGGATGTCACCTATAGAACATGGCCACCAGCAGAATGTCCCCCATGCAACACGGCTGACTTGGAAGTCACCTATACAATACAACCAGCACAATGTCCCCCATGCAATATGGCTGACTTGGAAGTCACCTATACAATACAACCAGCACAATGTCCCCCATGCAATATGGCTGACTTGGAAGTCACCTATACAACACAACCAGCACAATGTCCCCCATGCAATATGGCTGACTTGGAAGTCACCTATACAATACAACCAGCACAATGTCCCCCAAGCAATATGGCTGACTTGAAAGTCACCTATAGAACATGGCCACCAGCACAATGTCCCCCATGCAATATGGCTGAATTGGAAGTCACCTATACAAGACAACCAGCACAATGTCCCCCATGCAATATGGCTGACTTGGAAGTCACCTATACAACACAACCAGCACAATGTCCCCCAAGCAATATGGCTGACTTGGAAGTCACCTATAGAACATGGCAACCAGCACAATGTCCCCCAAGCAATATGGCTGACTTGGAAGTCACCTATACAACATGGCAACCAGCACAATGCCCCCATTGCAATATGGCTGACTTGGAAGTCACCTATAGGACATGGCAACCAGCACAATGTCCCCCATGCAATATGGCTGACTTGGAAGTCACCTATACAATACAACCAGCACAATGTCCCCCATGCAATATGGCTGACTTGGAAGTCACCTATACAACACAACCAGCACAATGTCCCCCATGCAATATGGCTGACTTGGAAGTCACCTATACAACACAACCAGCACAATGTCCCCCAAGCAATATGGCTGACTTGGAAGTCACCTATAGAACATGGCCACCAGCACAATGTCCCCCATGCAATATGGCTGACTTGGAAGTCACCTATACAAGACAACCAGCACAATGTCCCCCATGCAATATGGCTGACTTGGAAGTCACCTATAGAACATGGCCACCAGCACAATGTCCCCCATGCAATATGGCTGACTTGGAAGTCACCTATAAAACATGGCCACCAGCACAATGTCCCCCATGCAATATGGCTGACTTGGAAGTCACCTATACAACACAACCAGCACAATGTCCTCCATGCAATATGGCTGACTTGGAAGTCACCTATAGAACATGGCAACCAGCACAATGTCCCCCAAGCAATATGGCTGACTTGGAAGTCACCTATACAAGACAACCAGCACAATGTCCCCCATGCAATATGGCTGACTTGGAAGTCACCTATAGGACATGGCAACCAGCACAATGTCCCCCATGCAATATGGCTGACTTGGAAGTCACCTATACAATACAACCCGCACAATGTCCCCCATGCAATATGGCTGACTTGGAAGTCACCTATACAATACAACCAGCACAATGTCCCCCATGCAATATGGCTGACTTGGAAGTCACCTATACAACACAACCAGCACAATGTCCCCCAAGCAATATGGCTGACTTGGAAGTCACCTATAGAACATGGCAACCAGCACAATGTCCCCCAAGCAATATGGCTGACTTGGACGTCACCTATACAAGACAACCAGCACAATGTCCCCCATGCAATATGGCTGACTTGGAAGTCACCTATAGGACATGGCAACCAGCACAATGTCCCCCATGCAATATGGCTGACTTGGAAGTCACCTATACAATACAACCAGCACAATGTCCCCCATGCAATATGGCTGACTTGGAAGTCACCTATACAATACAACCAGCACAATGTCCCCCATGCAATATGGCTGACTTGGAAGTCACCTATACAACACAACCAGCACAATGTCACGCATGAAATATGGCTGAATTGGAAGTCACCTATACAAGACAACCAGCACAATGTCCCCCATGCAATATGGCTGACTTGGAAGTCACCTATACAACACAACCAGCACAATGTCCCCAAGCAATATGGCTGACTTGGAAGTCACCTATAGGACATGGCAACCAGCACAATGTCCCCCATGCAATATGGCTGACTTGGAAGTCACCTATACAATACAACCAGCACAATGTCCCCCATGCAATATGGCTGACTTGGAAGTCACCTATACAATACAACCAGCACAATGTCCCCCATGCAATATGGCTGACTTGGGAGTCACCTATACAACACAACCAGCACAATGTCCCCCATGCAATATGGCTGACTTGGAAGTCACCTATACAACATGGCAACCAGCACAATGTCCCCCATGCAATTTGGCTGACTTGGAAGTCACCTATACAACATGGCAACCAGCACAATGTCCCCCATGCAATATGGCTGACTTGGAAGTCACCTATAGAACATGGCCACCAGCACAATGTCCCCAATGCAACACGGCTGACTTGGAAGTCACCTATACAAGACAACCAGTACAATGTCCCCCATGCAATATGGCTGACTTGGAAGTCACCTATACAACATGGCAACCAGCACAATGTCCCCCATGCAATATGGCTGACTTGGATGTCACCTATAGAACATGGCCACCAGCACAATGTCCCCCATGCAACACGGCTGACTTGGAAGTCACCTATACAAGACAACCAGCACAATGTCCCCCATGCAATATGTCTGACTTGGAAGTCACGTATACAACACAACCAGCACAATGTCCCCCAAGCAATATGGCTCACTTGGAAGTCACCTATAGAACATGGCCACCAGCACAATGTCCCCCATGGAATATGGCTGACTTGGAAGTCACCTATACAAGACAACCAGCACAATGTCCCCCATGCAATATGGCTGACTTGGAAGTCACCTATAGAACATGGCCACCAGCACAATGTCCCCCATGCAATATGGCTGACTTGGAAGTCACCTATAGAACATGGCAACCAGCACAATGACCCCCATGCAATATGGCTGACTTGGAAGTCACCTATACAATACAACCAGCACAATGTCCCCCTTGCAATATGGCTGACTTGGAAGTCACCTATACAATACAACCAGCACAATGTCCCCCATGCAATATGGCTGACTTGGAAGTCACCTATACAACACAACCAGCACAATGTCCCCCATGCAATATGGCTGACTTGGAAGTCACCTATAGAACATGGCCACCAGCACAATGTCCCCCATGCAATATGGCTGACTTGGAAGTCACCTATAGAACATGCCCACCAGCACAATGTCCCCCATGCAATATGGCTGAATTGGAAGTCACCTATACAATACAACCAGCACAATGTCCCCCTTGCAATATGGCTGACTTGGAAGTCACCTATACAATACAACCAGCACAATGTCCCCCATGCAATATGGCTGACTTGGAAGTCACCTATACAACACAACCAGCACAATGTCCCCCATGCAATATGGCTGACTTGGAAGTCACCTATACAATACAACCAGCACAATGTCCCCCAAGCAATATGGCTGACTTGGAAGTCACCTATAGAACATGCCCACCAGCACAATGTCCCCCATGCAATATGGCTGAATTGGAAGTCACCTATACAACATGGCAACCAGCACAATGTCCCCCAAGCAATATGGCTGACCTGGAAGTCACCTATAGAACATGGCAACCAGCACAATGTCCCCCATGCAAAACGGCTGACTTGGAAGTCACCTATAGAACATGGCCACCAGCACAATGTCCCCCATGCAATATGGCTGACTTGGAAGTCACCTATAGAACATGGCCACCAGCACAATGTCCCCCATGCAACACGGCTGACTTGGAAGTCACCTATACAAGACAACCAGCACAATGTCCCCCATGCAATATATGTCTGACTTGGAAGTCACGTATACAACACAACCAGCACAATGTCCCCCAAGCAATATGGCTCACTTGGAAGTCACCTATAGAACATGGCCACCAGCACAATGTCCCCCATGGAATATGGCTGACTTGGAAGTCACCTATACAAGACAACCAGCACAATGTCCCCCATGCAATATGGCTGACTTGGAAGTCACCTATAGAACATGGCAACCAGCACAATGTCCCCCAAGCAATATGGCTGACTTGGACGTCACCTATACAAGACAACCAGCACAATGTCCCCCATGCAATATGGCTGACTTGGAAGTCACCTATAGGACATGGCAACCAGCACAATGTCCCCCATGCAATATGGCTGACTTGGAAGTCACCTATACAATACAACCAGCACAATGTCCCCCATGCAATATGGCTGACTTGGAAGTCACCTATACAATACAACCAGCACAATGTCCCCCATGCAATATGGCTGACTTGGAAGTCACCTATACAACACAACCAGCACAATGTCCCCCATGCAATATGGCTGACTTGGAAGTCACCTATACAACATGGCAACCAGCACAATGTCCCCCATGCAATTTGGCTGACTTGGAAGTCACCTATACAACATGGCAACCAGCACAATGTCCCCCATGCAATATGGCTGACTTGGAAGTCACCTATAGAACATGGCCACCAGCACAATGTCCCCAATGCAACACGGCTGACTTGGAAGTCACCTATACAAGACAACCAGTACAATGTCCCCCATGCAATATGGCTGACTTGGAAGTCACCTATACAACATGGCAACCAGCACAATGTCCCTCATGCAATATGGCTGACTTGGATGTCACCTATAGAACATGGCCACCAGCACAATGTCCCCCATGCAACACGGCTGACTTGGAAGTCACCTATACAAGACAACCAGCACAATGTCCCCCATGCAATATGTCTGACTTGGAAGTCACGTATACAACACAACCAGCACAATGTCCCCCAAGCAATATGGCTCACTTGGAAGTCACCTATAGAACATGGCCACCAGCACAATGTCCCCCATGGAATATGGCTGACTTGGAAGTCACCTATACAAGACAACCAGCACAATGTCCCCCATGCAATATGGCTGACTTGGAAGTCACCTATAGAACATGGCCACCAGCACAATGTCCCCCATGCAATATGGCTGACTTGGAAGTCACCTATAGAACATGGCAACCAGCACAATGACCCCCATGCAATATGGCTGACTTGGAAGTCACCTATACAATACAACCAGCACAATGTCCCCCTTGCAATATGGCTGACTTGGAAGTCACCTATACAATACAACCAGCACAATGTCCCCCATGCAATATGGCTGACTTGGAAGTCACCTATACAACACAACCAGCACAATGTCCCCCATGCAATATGGCTGACTTGGAAGTCACCTATAGAACATGGCCACCAGCACAATGTCCCCCATGCAATATGGCTGACTTGGAAGTCACCTATATAATACAACCAGCACAATGTCCCCCATGCAATATGGCTGACTTGGAAGTCACCTATACAATACAACCAGCACAATGTCCCCCATGCAATATGGCTGACTTGGAAGTCACCTATACAACACAACCAGCACAATGTCCCCCATGCAATATGGCTGACTTGGAAGTCACCTATACAATACAAACAGCACAATGTCCCCCAAGCAATATGGCTGACTTGGAAGTCACCTATAGAACATGGCCACCAGCACAATGTCCCCCATGCAATATGGCTGAATTGGAAGTCACCTATACAACATGGCAACCAGCACAATGTCCCCCAAGCAATATGGCTGACCTGGAAGTCACCTATAGAACATGGCAACCAGCACAATGTCCCCCATGCAAAACGGCTGACTTGGAAGTCACCTATAGAACATGGCCACCAGCACAATGTCCCCCATGCAATATGGCTGACTTGGAAGTCACCTATAGAACATGGCCACCAGCACAATGTCCCCCATGCAACACGGCTGACTTGGAAGTCCCCTATACAAGACAACCAGCACAATGTCCCCCATGCAATATATGTCTGACTTGGAAGTCACGTATACAACACAACCAGCACAATGTCCCCCAAGCAATATGGCTCACTTGGAAGTCACCTATAGAACATGGCCACCAGCACAATGTCCCCCATGTAATATGGCTGACTTGGAAGTCACCTATACAAGACAACCAGCACAATGTCCCCCATGCAATATGGCTGACTTGGAAGTCACCTATAGAACATGGCCACCAGCACAATGTCCCCCATGCAATATGGCTGACTTGGAAGTCACCTATAGAACATGGCAACCAGCACAATGACCCCCATGCAATATGGCTGACTTGGAAGTCACCTATACAATACAACCAGCACAATGTCCCCCATGCAATATGGCTGACTTGGAAGTCACCTATACAATACAACCAGCACAATGTCCCCCATGCAATATGGCTGACTTGGAAGTCACCTATACAACACAACCAGCACAATGTCCCCCATGCAATATGGCTGACTTGGAAGTCACCTATACAATACAACCAGCACAATGTCCCCCAAGCAATATGGCTGACTTGGAAGTCACCTATAGAACATGGCCACCAGCACAATGTCCCCCATGCAATATGGCTGAATTGGAAGTCACCTATACAAGACAACTAGCACAATGTCCCCCATGCAATATGGCTGACTTGGAAGTCACCTATACAACACAACCAGCACAATGTCCCCAAGCAATATGGCTGACTTGGAAGTCACCTATAGAACATGGCAACCAGCACAATGTCCCCCAAGCAATATGGCTGACTTGGACGTCACCTATACAAGACAACCAGCACAATGTCCCCCATGCAATATGGCTGACTTGGAAGTCACCTATAGGACATGGCAACCAGCACAATGTCCCCCATGCAATATGGCTGACTTGGAAGTCACCTATACAATACAACCAGCACAATGTCCCCCATGCAATATGGCTGACTTGGAAGTCACCTATACAATACAACCAGCACAATGTCCCCCATGCAATATGGCTGACTTGGAAGTCACCTATACAACACAACCAGCACAATGTCCCCCATGCAATATGGCTGACTTGGAAGTCACCTATACAACATGGCAACCAGCACAATGTCCCCCATGCAATATGGCTGACTTGGAAGTCACCTATACAACATGGCAACCAGCACAATGTCCCCCATGCAATATGGCTGACTTGGAAGTCACCTATAGAACATGGCCACCAGCACAATGTCCCCAATGCAACACGGCTGACTTGGAAGTCACCTATACAAGACAACCAGTACAATGTCCCCCATGCAATATGGCTGACTTGGAAGTCACCTATACAACATGGCAACCAGCACAATGTCCCCCATGCAATATGGCTGACTTGGATGTCACCTATAGAACATGGCCACCAGCAGAATGTCCCCCATGCAACACGGCTGACTTGGAAGTCACCTATACAATACAACCAGCACAATGTCCCCCATGCAATATGGCTGACTTGGAAGTCACCTATACAATACAACCAGCACAATGTCCCCCATGCAATATGGCTGACTTGGAAGTCACCTATACAACACAACCAGCACAATGTCCCCCATGCAATATGGCTGACATGGAAGTCACCTATACAATACAACCAGCACATTGTCCCCCAAGCAATATGGCTGACTTGAAAGTCACCTATAGAACATGGCCACCAGCACAATGTCCCCCATGCAATATGGCTGAATTGGAAGTCACCTATACAAGACAACCAGCACAATGTCCCCCATGCAATATGGCTGACTTGGAAGTCACCTATACAACACAACCAGCACAATGTCCCCAAGCAATATGGCTGACTTGGAAGTCACCTATAGAACATGGCAACCAGCACAATGTCCCCCAAGCAATATGGCTGACTTGGACGTCACCTATACAAGACAACCAGCACAATGTCCCCCATGCAATATGGCTGACTTGGAAGTCACCTATAGGACATGGCAACCAGCACAATGTCCCCCATGCAATATGGCTGACTTGGAAGTCACCTATACAATACAACCAGCACAATGTCCCCCATGCAATATGGCTGACTTGGAAGTAACCTATACAATACAACCAGCACATTGTCCCCCATGCAATATGGCTGACTTGGGAGTCACCTATACAACACAACCAGCACAATGTCCCCCATGCAATATGGCTGACTTGGAAGTCACCTATACAACATGGCAACCAGCACAATGTCCCCCATGCAATTTGGCTGACTTGGAAGTCACCTATACAACATGGCAACCAGCACAATGTCCCCCATGCAATATGGCTGACTTGGAAGTCACCTATAGAACATGGCCACCAGCACAATGTCCCCAATGCAACACGGCTGACTTGGAAGTCACCTATACAAGACAACCAGTACAATATCCCCCATGCAATATGGCTGACTTGGAAGTCACCTATACAACATGGCAACCAGCACAATGTCCCCCATGCAATATGGCTGACTTGGATGTCACCTATAGAACATGGCCACCAGCACAATGTCCCCCATGCAACACGGCTGACTTGGAAGTCACCTATACAAGACAACCAGCACAATGTCCCCCATGCAATATGTCTGACTTGGAAGTCACGTATACAACACAACCAGCACAATGTCCCCCAAGCAATATGGCTCACTTGGAAGTCACCTATAGAACATGGCCACCAGCACAATGTCCCCCATGGAATATGGCTGACTTGGAAGTCACCTATACAAGACAACCAGCACAATGTCCCCCATGCAATATGGCTGACTTGGAAGTCACCTATAGAACATGGCCACCAGCACAATGTCCCCCATGCAATATGGCTGACTTGGAAGTCACCTATAGAACATGGCAACCAGCACAATGACCCCCATGCAATATGGCTGACTTGGAAGTCACCTATACAATACAACCAGCACAATGTCCCCCTTGCAATATGGCTGACTTGGAAGTCACCTATACAATACAACCAGCACAATGTCCCCCATGCAATATGGCTGACTTGGAAGTCACCTATACAACACAACCAGCACAATGTCCCCCATGCAATATGGCTGACTTGGAAGTCACCTATAGAACATGGCCACCAGCACAATGTCCCCCATGCAATATGGCTGACTTGGAAGTCACCTATAGAACATGGCAACCAGCACAATGACCCCCATGCAATATGGCTGACTTGGAAGTCACCTATACAATACAACCAGCACAATGTCCCCCATGCAATATGGCTGACTTGGAAGTCACCTATACAATACAACCAGCACAATGTCCCCCATGCAATATGGCTGACTTGGAAGTCACCTATACAACACAACCAGCACAATGTCCCCCATGCAATATGGCTGACTTGGAAGTCACCTATACAATACAACCAGCACAATGTCCCCCAAGCAATATGGCTGACTTGGAAGTCACCTATAGAACATGCCCACCAGCACAATGTCCCCCATGCAATATGGCTGAATTGGAAGTCACCTATACAACATGGCAACCAGCACAATGTCCCCCAAGCAATATGGCTGACCTGGAAGTCACCTATAGAACATGGCAACCAGCACAATGTCCCCCATGCAAAACGGCTGACTTGGAAGTCACCTATAGAACATGGCCACCAGCACAATGTCCCCCATGCAATATGGCTGACTTGGAAGTCACCTATAGAACATGGCCACCAGCACAATGTCCCCCATGCAACACGGCTGACTTGGAAGTCACCTATACAAGACAACCAGCACAATGTCCCCCATGCAATATATGTCTGACTTGGAAGTCACGTATACAACACAACCAGCACAATGTCCCCCAAGCAATATGGCTCACTTGGAAGTCACCTATAGAACATGGCCACCAGCACAATGTCCCCCATGGAATATGGCTGACTTGGAAGTCACCTATACAAGACAACCAGCACAATGTCCCCCATGCAATATGGCTGACTTGGAAGTCACCTATAGAACATGGCAACCAGCACAATGTCCCCCAAGCAATATGGCTGACTTGGACGTCACCTATACAAGACAACCAGCACAATGTCCCCCATGCAATATGGCTGACTTGGAAGTCACCTATAGGACATGGCAACCAGCACAATGTCCCCCATGCAATATGGCTGACTTGGAAGTCACCTATACAATACAACCAGCACAATGTCCCCCATGCAATATGGCTGACTTGGAAGTCACCTATACAATACAACCAGCACAATGTCCCCCATGCAATATGGCTGACTTGGAAGTCACCTATACAACACAACCAGCACAATGTCCCCCATGCAATATGGCTGACTTGGAAGTCACCTATACAACATGGCAACCAGCACAATGTCCCCCATGCAATTTGGCTGACTTGGAAGTCACCTATACAACATGGCAACCAGCACAATGTCCCCCATGCAATATGGCTGACTTGGATGTCACCTATAGAACATGGCCACCAGCACAATGTCCCCCATGCAACACGGCTGACTTGGAAGTCACCTATACAAGACAACCAGCACAATGTCCCCCATGCAATATGTCTGACTTGGAAGTCACGTATACAACACAACCAGCACAATGTCCCCCAAGCAATATGGCTCACTTGGAAGTCACCTATAGAACATGGCCACCAGCACAATGTCCCCCATGGAATATGGCTGACTTGGAAGTCACCTATACAAGACAACCAGCACAATGTCCCCCATGCAATATGGCTGACTTGGAAGTCACCTATAGAACATGGCCACCAGCACAATGTCCCCCATGCAATATGGCTGACTTGGAAGTCACCTATAGAACATGGCAACCAGCACAATGACCCCCATGCAATATGGCTGACTTGGAAGTCACCTATACAATACAACCAGCACAATGTCCCCCTTGCAATATGGCTGACTTGGAAGTCACCTATACAATACAACCAGCACAATGTCCCCCATGCAATATGGCTGACTTGGAAGTCACCTATACAACACAACCAGCACAATGTCCCCCATGCAATATGGCTGACTTGGAAGTCACCTATAGAACATGGCCACCAGCACAATGTCCCCCAAGCAATATGGCTGACTTGAAAGTCACCTATAGAACATGGCCACCAGCACAATGTCCCCCATGCAATATGGCTGAATTGGAAGTCACCTATACAAGACAACCAGCACAATGTCCCCCATGCAATATGGCTGACTTGGAAGTCACCTATACAACACAACCAGCACAATGTCCCCAAGCAATATGGCTGACTTGGAAGTCACCTATAGAACATGGCAACCAGCACAATGTCCCCCAAGCAATATGGCTGACTTGGACGTCACCTATACAAGACAACCAGCACAATGTCCCCCATGCAATATGGCTGACTTGGAAGTCACCTATAGGACATGGCAACCAGCACAATGTCCCCCATGCAATATGGCTGACTTGGAAGTCACCTATACAATACAACCAGCACAATGTCCCCCATGCAATATGGCTGACTTGGAAGTAACCTATACAATACAACCAGCACATTGTCCCCCATGCAATATGGCTGACTTGGGAGTCACCTATACAACACAACCAGCACAATGTCCCCCATGCAATATGGCTGACTTGGAAGTCACCTATACAACATGGCAACCAGCACAATGTCCCCCATGCAATTTGGCTGACTTGGAAGTCACCTATACAACATGGCAACCAGCACAATGTCCCCCATGCAATATGGCTGACTTGGAAGTCACCTATAGAACATGGCCACCAGCACAATGTCCCCAATGCAACACGGCTGACTTGGAAGTCACCTATACAAGACAACCAGTACAATATCCCCCATGCAATATGGCTGACTTGGAAGTCACCTATACAACATGGCAACCAGCACAATGTCCCCCATGCAATATGGCTGACTTGGATGTCACCTATAGAACATGGCCACCAGCACAATGTCCCCCATGCAACACGGCTGACTTGGAAGTCACCTATACAAGACAACCAGCACAATGTCCCCCATGCAATATGTCTGACTTGGAAGTCACGTATACAACACAACCAGCACAATGTCCCCCAAGCAATATGGCTCACTTGGAAGTCACCTATAGAACATGGCCACCAGCACAATGTCCCCCATGGAATATGGCTGACTTGGAAGTCACCTATACAAGACAACCAGCACAATGTCCCCCATGCAATATGGCTGACTTGGAAGTCACCTATAGAACATGGCCACCAGCACAATGTCCCCCATGCAATATGGCTGACTTGGAAGTCACCTATAGAACATGGCAACCAGCACAATGACCCCCATGCAATATGGCTGACTTGGAAGTCACCTATACAATACAACCAGCACAATGTCCCCCTTGCAATATGGCTGACTTGGAAGTCACCTATACAATACAACCAGCACAATGTCCCCCATGCAATATGGCTGACTTGGAAGTCACCTATACAACACAACCAGCACAATGTCCCCCATGCAATATGGCTGACTTGGAAGTCACCTATAGAACATGGCCACCAGCACAATGTCCCCCATGCAATATGGCTGACTTGGAAGTCACCTATAGAACATGGCAACCAGCACAATGACCCCCATGCAATATGGCTGACTTGGAAGTCACCTATACAATACAACCAGCACAATGTCCCCCATGCAATATGGCTGACTTGGAAGTCACCTATACAATACAACCAGCACAATGTCCCCCATGCAATATGGCTGACTTGGAAGTCACCTATACAACACAACCAGCACAATGTCCCCCATGCAATATGGCTGACTTGGAAGTCACCTATACAATACAACCAGCACAATGTCCCCCAAGCAATATGGCTGACTTGGAAGTCACCTATAGAACATGCCCACCAGCACAATGTCCCCCATGCAATATGGCTGAATTGGAAGTCACCTATACAACATGGCAACCAGCACAATGTCCCCCAAGCAATATGGCTGACCTGGAAGTCACCTATAGAACATGGCAACCAGCACAATGTCCCCCATGCAAAACGGCTGACTTGGAAGTCACCTATAGAACATGGCCACCAGCACAATGTCCCCCATGCAATATGGCTGACTTGGAAGTCACCTATAGAACATGGCCACCAGCACAATGTCCCCCATGCAACACGGCTGACTTGGAAGTCACCTATACAAGACAACCAGCACAATGTCCCCCATGCAATATATGTCTGACTTGGAAGTCACGTATACAACACAACCAGCACAATGTCCCCCAAGCAATATGGCTCACTTGGAAGTCACCTATAGAACATGGCCACCAGCACAATGTCCCCCATGGAATATGGCTGACTTGGAAGTCACCTATACAAGACAACCAGCACAATGTCCCCCATGCAATATGGCTGACTTGGAAGTCACCTATAGAACATGGCAACCAGCACAATGTCCCCCAAGCAATATGGCTGACTTGGACGTCACCTATACAAGACAACCAGCACAATGTCCCCCATGCAATATGGCTGACTTGGAAGTCACCTATAGGACATGGCAACCAGCACAATGTCCCCCATGCAATATGGCTGACTTGGAAGTCACCTATACAATACAACCAGCACAATGTCCCCCATGCAATATGGCTGACTTGGAAGTCACCTATACAATACAACCAGCACAATGTCCCCCATGCAATATGGCTGACTTGGAAGTCACCTATACAACACAACCAGCACAATGTCCCCCATGCAATATGGCTGACTTGGAAGTCACCTATACAACATGGCAACCAGCACAATGTCCCCCATGCAATTTGGCTGACTTGGAAGTCACCTATACAACATGGCAACCAGCACAATGTCCCCCATGCAATATGGCTGACTTGGATGTCACCTATAGAACATGGCCACCAGCACAATGTCCCCCATGCAACACGGCTGACTTGGAAGTCACCTATACAAGACAACCAGCACAATGTCCCCCATGCAATATGTCTGACTTGGAAGTCACGTATACAACACAACCAGCACAATGTCCCCCAAGCAATATGGCTCACTTGGAAGTCACCTATAGAACATGGCCACCAGCACAATGTCCCCCATGGAATATGGCTGACTTGGAAGTCACCTATACAAGACAACCAGCACAATGTCCCCCATGCAATATGGCTGACTTGGAAGTCACCTATAGAACATGGCCACCAGCACAATGTCCCCCATGCAATATGGCTGACTTGGAAGTCACCTATAGAACATGGCAACCAGCACAATGACCCCCATGCAATATGGCTGACTTGGAAGTCACCTATACAATACAACCAGCACAATGTCCCCCTTGCAATATGGCTGACTTGGAAGTCACCTATACAATACAACCAGCACAATGTCCCCCATGCAATATGGCTGACTTGGAAGTCACCTATACAACACAACCAGCACAATGTCCCCCATGCAATATGGCTGACTTGGAAGTCACCTATAGAACATGGCCACCAGCACAATGTCCCCCATGCAATATGGCTGACTTGGAAGTCACCTATATAATACAACCAGCACAATGTCCCCCATGCAATATGGCTGACTTGGAAGTCACCTATACAATACAACCAGCACAATGTCCCCCATGCAATATGGCTGACTTGGAAGTCACCTATACAATACAACCAGCACAATGTCCCCCATGCAATATGGCTGACTTGGAAGTCACCTATACAATACAACCAGCACAATGTCCCCCATGCAATATGGCTGACTTGGAAGTCACCTATACAACACAACCAGCACAATGTCCCCCATGCAATATGGCTGACTTGGAAGTCACCTATACAATACAACCAGCACAATGTCCCCCAAGCAATATGGCTGACTTGGAAGTCACCTATAGAACATGCCCACCAGCACAATGTCCCCCATGCAATATGGCTGAATTGGAAGTCACCTATACAACATGGCAACCAGCACAATGTCCCCCAAGCAATATGGCTGACCTGGAAGTCACCTATAGAACATGGCAACCAGCACAATGTCCCCCATGCAAAACGGCTGACTTGGAAGTCACCTATAGAACATGGCCACCAGCACAATGTCCCCCATGCAATATGGCTGACTTGGAAGTCACCTATAGAACATGGCCACCAGCACAATGTCCCCCATGCAACACGGCTGACTTGGAAGTCACCTATACAAGACAACCAGCACAATGTCCCCCATGCAATATATGTCTGACTTGGAAGTCACGTATACAACACAACCAGCACAATGTCCCCCAAGCAATATGGCTCACTTGGAAGTCACCTATAGAACATGGCCACCAGCACAATGTCCCCCATGGAATATGGCTGACTTGGAAGTCACCTATACAAGACAACCAGCACAATGTCCCCCATGCAATATGGCTGACTTGGAAGTCACCTATAGAACATGGCAACCAGCACAATGTCCCCCAAGCAATATGGCTGACTTGGACGTCACCTATACAAGACAACCAGCACAATGTCCCCCATGCAATATGGCTGACTTGGAAGTCACCTATAGGACATGGCAACCAGCACAATGTCCCCCATGCAATATGGCTGACTTGGAAGTCACCTATACAATACAACCAGCACAATGTCCCCCATGCAATATGGCTGACTTGGAAGTCACCTATACAATACAACCAGCACAATGTCCCCCATGCAATATGGCTGACTTGGAAGTCACCTATACAACACAACCAGCACAATGTCCCCCATGCAATATGGCTGACTTGGAAGTCACCTATACAACATGGCAACCAGCACAATGTCCCCCATGCAATTTGGCTGACTTGGAAGTCACCTATACAACATGGCAACCAGCACAATGTCCCCCATGCAATATGGCTGACTTGGATGTCACCTATAGAACATGGCCACCAGCACAATGTCCCCCATGCAACACGGCTGACTTGGAAGTCACCTATACAAGACAACCAGCACAATGTCCCCCATGCAATATGTCTGACTTGGAAGTCACGTATACAACACAACCAGCACAATGTCCCCCAAGCAATATGGCTCACTTGGAAGTCACCTATAGAACATGGCCACCAGCACAATGTCCCCCATGGAATATGGCTGACTTGGAAGTCACCTATACAAGACAACCAGCACAATGTCCCCCATGCAATATGGCTGACTTGGAAGTCACCTATAGAACATGGCCACCAGCACAATGTCCCCCATGCAATATGGCTGACTTGGAAGTCACCTATAGAACATGGCAACCAGCACAATGACCCCCATGCAATATGGCTGACTTGGAAGTCACCTATACAATACAACCAGCACAATGTCCCCCTTGCAATATGGCTGACTTGGAAGTCACCTATACAATACAACCAGCACAATGTCCCCCATGCAATATGGCTGACTTGGAAGTCACCTATACAACACAACCAGCACAATGTCCCCCATGCAATATGGCTGACTTGGAAGTCACCTATAGAACATGGCCACCAGCACAATGTCCCCCATGCAATATGGCTGACTTGGAAGTCACCTATATAATACAACCAGCACAATGTCCCCCATGCAATATGGCTGACTTGGAAGTCACCTATACAATACAACCAGCACAATGTCCCCCATGCAATATGGCTGACTTGGAAGTCACCTATACAACACAACCAGCACAATGTCCCCCATGCAATATGGCTGACTTGGAAGTCACCTATACAATACAACCAGCACAATGTCCCCCAAGCAATATGGCTGACTTGGAAGTCACCTATAGAACATGGCCACCAGCACAATGTCCCCCATGCAATATGGCTGAATTGGAAGTCACCTATACAACATGGCAACCAGCACAATGTCCCCCAAGCAATATGGCTGACCTGGAAGTCACTTATAGAACATGGCAACCAGCACAATGTCCCCCATGCAAAACGGCTGACTTGGAAGTCACCTATAGAACATGGCCACCAGCACAATGTCCCCCATGCAATATGGCTGACTTGGAAGTCACCTATAGAACATGGCCACCAGCACAATGTCCCCCATGCAACACGGCTGACTTGGAAGTCCCCTATACAAGACAACCAGCACAATGTCCCCCATGCAATATATGTCTGACTTGGAAGTCACGTATACAACACAACCAGCACAATGTCCCCCAAGCAATATGGCTCACTTGGAAGTCACCTATAGAACATGGCCACCAGCACAATGTCCCCCATGTAATATGGCTGACTTGGAAGTCACCTATACAAGACAACCAGCACAATGTCCCCCATGCAATATGGCTGACTTGGAAGTCACCTATAGAACATGGCCACCAGCACAATGTCCCCCATGCAATATGGCTGACTTGGAAGTCACCTATAGAACATGGCAACCAGCACAATGACCCCCATGCAATATGGCTGACTTGGAAGTCACCTATACAATACAACCAGCACAATGTCCCCCATGCAATATGGCTGACTTGGAAGTCACCTATACAATACAACCAGCACAATGTCCCCCATGCAATATGGCTGACTTGGAAGTCACCTATACAACACAACCAGCACAATGTCCCCCATGCAATATGGCTGACTTGGAAGTCACCTATACAATACAACCAGCACAATGTCCCCCAAGCAATATGGCTGACTTGGAAGTCACCTATAGAACATGGCCACCAGCACAATGTCCCCCATGCAATATGGCTGACTTGGAAGTCACCTATACAAGACAACCAGCACAATGTCCCCCATGCAATATGGCTGACTTGGAAGTCACCTATACAACACAACCAGCACAATGTCCCCAAGCAATATGGCTCACTTGGAAGTCACCTATAGAACATGGCCACCAGCACAATGTCCCCCATGTAATATGGCTGACTTGGAAGTCACCTATACAAGACAACCAGCACAATGTCCCCCATGCAATATGGCTGACTTGGAAATCACCTATAGAACATGGCCACCAGCACAATGTCCCCCATGCAATATGGCTGACTTGGAAGTCACCTATAGAACATGGCAACCAGCACAATGACCCCCATGCAATATGGCTGACTTGGAAGTCACCTATACAATACAACCAGCACAATGTCCCCCATGCAATATGGCTGACTTGGAAGTCACCTATACAATACAACCAGCACAATGTCCCCCATGCAATATGGCTGACTTGGAAGTCACCTATACAACACAACCAGCACAATGTCCCCCATGCAATATGGCTGACTTGGAAGTCACCTATACAATACAACCAGCACAATGTCCCCCAAGCAATATGGCTGACTTGGAAGTCACCTATAGAACATGGCCACCAGCACAATGTCCCCCATGCAATATGGCTGACTTGGAAGTCACCTATACAAGACAACCAGCACAATGTCCCCCATGCAATATGGCTGACTTGGAAGTCACCTATACAACACAACCAGCACAATGTCCCCAAGCAATATGGCTGACTTGGAAGTCACCTATAGAACATGGCAACCAGCACAATGTCCCCCAAGCAATATGGCTGACTTGGACGTCACCTATACAAGACAACCAGCACAATGTCCCCCATGCAATATGGCTGACTTGGAAGTCACCTATAGGACATGGCAACCAGCACAATGTCCCCCATGCAATATGGCTGACTTGGAAGTCACCTATACAATACAACCAGCACAATGTCTCCCTTGCAATATGGCTGACTTGGAAGTCACCTATACAATACAACCAGCACAATGTCCCCCATGCAATATGGCTGACTTGGAAGTCACCTATACAACACAACCAGCACAATGTCCCCCATGCAATATGGCTGACTTGGAAGTCACCTATACAACATGGCAACCAGCACAATGTCCCCCATGCAATATGGCTGACTTGGAAGTCACCTATACAACATGGCAACCAGCACAATGTCCCCCATGCAATATGGCTGACTTGGAAGTCACCTATAGAACATGGCCACCAGCACAATGTCCCCAATGCAACACGGCTGACTTGGAAGTCACCTATACAAGACAACCAGTACAATGTCCCCCATGCAATATGGCTGACTTGTAAGTCACCTATACAACATGGCAACCAGCACAATGTCCCCCATGCAATATGGCTGACTTGGATGTCACCTATAGAACATGGCCACCAGCAGAATGTCCCCCATTCAACACGGCTGACTTGGAAGTCACCTATACAATACAACCAGCACAATGTCCCCCATGCAATATGGCTGACTTGGAAGTCACCTATACAATACAACCAGCACAATGTCCCCCATGCAATATGGCTGACTTGGAAGTCACCTATACAACACAACCAGCACAATGTCCCCCATGCAATATGGCTGACTTGGAAGTCACCTATACAATACAACCAGCACATTGTCCCCCAAGCAATATGGCTGACTTGAAAGTCACCTATAGAACATGGCCACCAGCACAATGTCCCCCATGCAATATGGCTGAATTGGAAGTCACCTATACAAGACAACCAGCACAATGTCCCCCATGCAATATGGCTGACTTGGAAGTCACCTATACAACACAACCAGCACAATGTCCCCCAAGCAATATGGCTGACTTGGAAGTCACCTATAGAACATGGCAACCAGCACAATGTCCCCCAAGCAATATGGCTGACTTGGAAGTCACCTATACAACATGGCAACCAGCACAATGCCCCCCATGCAATATGGCTGACTTGGAAGTCACCTATAGGACATGGCAACCAGCACAATGTCCCCCATGCAATATGGCTGACTTGGAAGTCACCTATACAATACAACCAGCACAATGTCCCCCATGCAATATGGCTGACTTGGAAGTCACCTATACAACACAACCAGCACAATGTCCCCCATGCAATATGGCTGACTTGGAAGTCACCTATACAACACAACCAGCACAATGTCCCCCATGCAATATGGCTGACTTGGATGTCACCTATAGAACATGGCCACCAGCAGAATGTCCCCCATGCAACACGGCTGACTTGGAAGTCACCTATACAATACAACCAGCACAATGTCCCCCATGCAATATGGCTGACTTGGAAGTCACCTATACAATACAACCAGCACAATGTCCCCCATGCAATATGGCTGACTTGGAAGTCACCTATACAACACAACCAGCACAATGTCCCCCATGCAATATGGCTGACTTGGAAGTCACCTATACAATACAACCAGCACATTGTCCCCCAAGCAATATGGCTGACTTGAAAGTCACCTATAGAACATGGCCACCAGCACAATGTCCCCCATGCAATATGGCTGAATTGGAAGTCACCTATACAAGACAACCAGCACAATGTCCCCCATGCAATATGGCTGACTTGGAAGTCACCTATAGAACATGGCCACCAGCACAATGTCCCCCATGCAATATGGCTGACTTGGAAGTCACCTATAGAACATGGCAACCAGCACAATGACCCCCATGCAATATGGCTGACTTGGAAGTCACCTATACAATACAACCAGCACAATGTCCCCCATGCAATATGGCTGACTTGGAAGTCACCTATACAATACAACCAGCACAATGTCCCCCATGCAATATGGCTGACTTGGAAGTCACCTATACAACACAACCAGCACAATGTCCCCCATGCAATATGGCTGACTTGGAAGTCACCTATACAATACAACCAGCACAATGTCCCCCAAGCAATATGGCTGACTTGGAAGTCACCTATAGAACATGGCCACCAGCACAATGTCCCCCATGCAATATGGCTGACTTGGAAGTCACCTATACAAGACAACCAGCACAATGTCCCCCATGCAATATGGCTGACTTGGAAGTCACCTATACAACACAACCAGCACAATGTCCCCAAGCAATATGGCTGACTTGGAAGTCACCTATAGAACATGGCAACCAGCACAATGTCCCCCAAGCAATATGGCTGACTTGGACGTCACCTATACAAGACAACCAGCACAATGTCCCCCATGCAATATGGCTGACTTGGAAGTCACCTATAGGACATGGCAACCAGCACAATGTCCCCCATGCAATATGGCTGACTTGGAAGTCACCTATACAATACAACCAGCACAATGTCTCCCATGCAATATGGCTGACTTGGAAGTCACCTATACAATACAACCAGCACAATGTCCCCCATGCAATATGGCTGACTTGGAAGTCACCTATACAACACAACCAGCACAATGTCCCCCATGCAATATGGCTGACTTGGAAGTCACCTATACAACATGGCAACCAGCACAATGTCCCCCATGCAATATGGCTGACTTGGAAGTCACCTATACAACATGGCAACCAGCACAATGTCCCCCATGCAATATGGCTGACTTGGAAGTCACCTATAGAACATGGCCACCAGCACAATGTCCCCAATGCAACACGGCTGACTTGGAAGTCACCTATACAAGACAACCAGTACAATGTCCCCCATGCAATATGGCTGACTTGGAAGTCACCTATACAACATGGCAACCAGCACAATGTCCCCCATGCAATATGGCTGACTTGGATGTCACCTATAGAACATGGCCACCAGCAGAATGTCCCCCATTCAACACGGCTGACTTGGAAGTCACCTATACAATACAACCAGCACAATGTCCCCCATGCAATATGGCTGACTTGGAAGTCACCTATACAATACAACCAGCACAATGTCCCCCATGCAATATGGCTGACTTGGAAGTCACCTATACAACACAACCAGCACAATGTCCCCCATGCAATATGGCTGACTTGGAAGTCACCTATACAATACAACCAGCACATTGTCCCCCAAGCAATATGGCTGACTTGAAAGTCACCTATAGAACATGGCCACCAGCACAATGTCCCCCATGCAATATGGCTGAATTGGAAGTCACCTATACAAGACAACCAGCACAATGTCCCCCATGCAATATGGCTGACTTGGAAGTCACCTATACAACACAACCAGCACAATGTCCCCCAAGCAATATGGCTGACTTGGAAGTCACCTATAGAACATGGCAACCAGCACAATGTCCCCCAAGCAATATGGCTGACTTGGAAGTCACCTATACAACATGGCAACCAGCACAATGCCCCCCATGCAATATGGCTGACTTGGAAGTCACCTATAGGACATGGCAACCAGCACAATGTCCCCCATGCAATATGGCTGACTTGGAAGTCACCTATACAATACAACCAGCACAATGTCCCCCATGCAATATGGCTGACTTGGAAGTCACCTATACAACACAACCAGCACAATGTCCCCCATGCAATATGGCTGACTTGGAAGTCACCTATACAACACAACCAGCACAATGTCCCCCATGCAATATGGCTGACTTGGATGTCACCTATAGAACATGGCCACCAGCAGAATGTCCCCCATGCAACACGGCTGACTTGGAAGTCACCTATACAATACAACCAGCACAATGTCCCCCATGCAATATGGCTGACTTGGAAGTCACCTACACAATACAACCAGCACAATGTCCCCCATGCAATATGGCTGACTTGGAAGTCACCTATACAACACAACCAGCACAATGTCCCCCATGCAATATGGCTGACTTGGAAGTCACCTATACAATACAACCAGCACATTGTCCCCCAAGCAATATGGCTGACTTGAAAGTCACCTATAGAACATGGCCACCAGCACAATGTCCCCCATGCAATATGGCTGAATTGGAAGTCACCTATACAAGACAACCAGCACAATGTCCCCCATGCAATATGGCTGACTTGGAAGTCACCTATACAACACAACCAGCACAATGTCCCCCAAGCAATATGGCTGACTTGGAAGTCACCTATAGAACATGGCAACCAGCACAATGTCCCCCAAGCAATATGGCTGACTTGGAAGTCACCTATACAACATGGCAACCAGCACAATGCCCCCCATGCAATATGGCTGACTTGGAAGTCACCTATAGGACATGGCAACCAGCACAATGTCCCCCATGCAATATGGCTGACTTGGAAGTCACCTATACAATACAACCAGCACAATGTCCCCCATGCAATATGGCTGACTTGGAAGTCACCTATACAACACAACCAGCACAATGTCCCCCATGCAATATGGCTGACTTGGAAGTCACCTATACAACACAACCAGCACAATGTCCCCCATGCAATATGGCTGACTTGGAAGTCACCTATACAACATGGCAACCAGCACAATGTCCCCCATGCAATATGGCTGACTTGGAAGTCACCTATACAACATGGCAACCAGCACAATGTCCCCCAAGCAATATGTCTGACTTGGAAGTCACCTATAGAACATGGCCACCAGCACAATGTCCCCCATGCAATATGGCTGACTTGGAAGTCACCTATACAAGACAACCAGCACAATGTCCCCCATGCAATATGGCTGACTTGGAAGTCACCTATAGAACATGGCCACCAGCACAATGTCCCCCATGCAATATGGCTGACTTGGAAGTCACCTATAAAACATGGCCACCAGCACAATGTCCCCCATGCAATATGGCTGACTTGGAGGTCACCTATACAACACAACCAGCACAATGTCCTCCATGCAATATGGCTGACTTGGAAGTCACCTATAGAACATGGCAACCAGCACAATGTCCCCCAAGCAATATGGCTGACTTGGAAGTCACCTATACAAGACAACCAGCACAATGTCCCCCATGCAATATGGCTGACTTGGAAGTCACCTATAGGACATGGCAACCAGCACAATGTCCCCCATGCAATATGGCTGACTTGGAAGTCACCTATACAATACAACCAGCACAATGTCCCCCATGCAATATGGCTGACTTGGAAGTCACCTATACAACACAACCAGCACAATGTCCCCCAAGCAATATGGCTGACTTGGAAGTCACCTATAGAACATAGCAACCAGCACAATGTCCCCCAAGCAATATGGCTGACTTGGACGTCACCTATACAAGACAACCAGCACAATGTCCCCCATGCAATATGGCTGACTTGGAAGTCACCTATAGGACATGGCAACCAGCACAATGTCCCCCATGCAATATGGCTGACTTGGAAGTCACCTATACAATACAACCAGCACAATGTCCCCCATGCAATATGGCTGACTTGGAAGTCACCTATACAATACAACCAGCACAATGTCCCCCATGCAATATGGCTGACTTGGAAGTCACCTATACAACATGGCAACCAGCACAATGTCCCCCATGCAATATGGCTGACTTGGAAGTCACCTATACAACATGGTAACCAGCACAATGTCCCCCATGCAATATGGCTGACTTGGAAGTCACCTATAGAACATGGCCACCAGCACAATGTCCCCAATGCAACACGGCTGACTTGGAAGTCACCTATACAAGACAACCAGTACAATGTCCCCCATGCAATATGGCTGACTTGGAAGTCACCTATACAACATGGCAACCAGCACAATGTCCCCCATGCAATATGGCTGACTTGGAAGTCACCTATAGAACATGGCCACCAGCACAATGTCCCCAATGCAACACGGCTGACTTGGAAGTCACCTATACAAGACAACCAGTACAATGTCCCCCATGCAATATGGCTGACTTGGAAGTCACCTATACAACATGGCAACCAGCACAATGTCCCCCATGCAATATGGCTGACTTGGATGTCACCTATAGAACATGGCAACCAGCACAATGTCCCCCATGCAATATGGCTGACTTGGAAGTCACATCTAGGACATGGCAACCAGCACAATGTCCCCCATGCAATATGGCTGACTTGGAAGTCACCTATACAACACAACCAGCACAATGTCCCCCATGCAATATGGCTGACTTGGAAGTCACCTATACAACACAACCAGCACAATGTCCCCCATGCAATATGGCTGACTTGGAAGTCACCTATACAACATGGCAACCAGCACAATGTCCCCCATGCAATATGGCTGACTTGGAAGTCACCTATACAACATGGCAACCAGCACAATGTCCCCCATGCAATATGGCTGACTTGGAAGTCACCTATAGAACATGGCCACCAGCACAATGTCCCCAATGCAACACGGCTGACTTGGAAGTCACCTATACAAGACAACCAGTACAATGTCCCCCATGCAATATGGCTGACTTGGAAGTCACCTATACAACATGGCAACCAGCACAATGTCCCGCATGCAATATGGCTGACTTGGATGTCACCTATAGAACAAGGCCACCAGCACAATGTCCCCCATGCAACACGGCTGACTTGGAAGTCACCTATACAATACAACCAGCACAATGTCCCCCATGCAATATGGCTGACTTGGAAGTCACCTATACAATACAACCAGCACAATGTCCCCCATGCAATATGGCTGACTTGGAAGTCACCTATACAACACAACCAGCACAATGTCCCCCATGCAATATGGCTGACTTGGAAGTCACCTATACAATACAACCAGCACAATGTCCCCCAAGCAATATGGCTGACTTGGAAGTCACCTATAGAACATGGCCACCAGCACAATGTCCCCCATGCAATATGGCTGAATTGGAAGTCACCTATACAAGACAACCAGCACAATGTCCCCCATGCAATATGGCTGACTTGGAAGTCACCTATACAACACAACCAGCACAATGTCCCCCAAGCAATATGGCTGACTTGGAAGTCACCTATAGAACATGGCAACCAGCACAATGTCCCCCAAGCAATATGGCTGACTTGGACGTCACCAATACAAGACAACCAGCACAATGTCTCCCATGCAATATGGCTGACTTGGAAGTCACCTATAGGACATGGCAACCAGCACAATGTCCCCCATGCAATATGGCTGACTTGGAAGTCACCTATACAATACAACCAGCACAATGTCCCCTATGCAATATGGCTGACTTGGAAGTCACCTATACAACACAACCAGCACAATGTCCCCCATGCAATATGGCTGACTTGGAAGTCACCTATACAACACAACCAGCACAATGTCCCCCATGCAATATGGCTGACTTGGAAGTCACCTATACAACATGGCAACCAGCACAATGTCCCCCATGCAATATGGCTGACTTGGAAGTCACCTATACAACATGGCAACCAGCACAATGTCCCCCAAGCAATATGGCTGACTTGGAAGTCACCTATAGAACATGGCCACCAGCACAATGTCCCCCATGCAATATGGCTGACTTGGAAGTCACCTATACAAGACAACCAGCACAATGTCCCCCATGCAATATGGCTGACTTGGAAGTCACCTATAGAACATGGCCACCAGCACAATGTCCCCCATGCAATATGGCTGACTTGGAAGTCACCTATAGAACATGGCCACCAGCACAATGTCCCCCATGCAATATGGCTGACTTGGAAGTCACCTATACAACACAACCAGCACAATGTCCCCCATGCAATATGGCTGACTTGGAAGTCACCTATAGAACATGGCAACCAGCACAATGTCCCCCAAGCAATATGGCTGACTTGGAAGTCACCTATACAAGACAACCAGCACAATGTCCCCCATGCAATATGGCTGACTTGGAAGTCACCTATAGGACATGGCAACCAGCACAATGTCCCCCATGCAATATGGCTGACTTGGAAGTCACCTATACAATACAACCAGCACAATGTCCCCCATGCAATATGGCTGACTTGGAAGTCACCTATACAATACAACCAGCACAATGTCCCCCATGCAAAATGGCTGACTTGGAAGTCACCTATACAACACAACCAGCACAATGTCCCCCAAGCAATATGGCTGACTTGGAAGTCACCTATAGAACATGGCAACCAGCACAATGTCCCCCAAGCAATATGGCTGACTTGGACGTCACCTATACAAGACAACCAGCACAATGTCCCCCATGCAATATGGCTGACTTGGAAGTCACATATAGGACATGGCAACCAGCACAATGTCCCCCATGCAATATGGCTGACTTGGAAGTCACCTATACAATACAACCAGTACAATGTCCCCCATGCAATATGGCTGACTTGGAAGTCACCTATACAATACAACCAGCACAATGTCCCCCATGCAATATGGCTGACTTGGAAGTCACCTATACAACACAACCAGCACAATGTCCCCAATGCAACACGGCTGACTTGGAAGTCACCTATACAAGACAACCAGTACAATGTCCCCCATGCAATATGGCTGACTTGGAAGTCACCTATACAACATGGCAACCAGCACAATGTCCCCCATGCAATATGGCTGACTTGGATGTCACCTATAGAACAAGGCCACCAGCACAATGTCCCCCATGCAACACGGCTGACTTGGAAGTCACCTATACAATACAACCAGCACAATGTCCCCCATGCAATATGGCTGACTTGGAAGTCACCTATACAATACAACCAGCACAATGTCCCCCATGCAATATGGCTGACTTGGAAGTCACCTATACAACACAACCAGCACAATGTCCCCCATGCAATATGGCTGACTTGGAAGTCACCTATACAATACAACCAGCACAATGTCCCCCAAGCAATATGGCTGACTTGGAAGTCACCTATAGAACATGGCCACCAGCACAATGTCCCCCATGCAATATGGCTGAATTGGAAGTCACCTATACAAGACAACCAGCACAATGTCCCCCATGCAATATGGCTGACTTGGAAGTCACCTATACAACACAACCAGCACAATGTCCCCCAAGCAATATGGCTGACTTGGAAGTCACCTATAGAACATGGCAACCAGCACAATGTCCCCCAAGCAATATGGCTGACTTGGACGTCACCTATACAAGACAACCAGCACAATGTCCCCCATGCAATATGGCTGACTTGGAAGTCACCTATAGGACATGGCAACCAGCACAATGTCCCCCATGCAATATGGCTGACTTGGAAGTCACCTATACAATACAACCAGCACAATGTCCCCTATGCAATATGGCTGACTTGGAAGTCACCTATACAACACAACCAGCACAATGTCCCCCATGCAATATGGCTGACTTGGAAGTCACCTATACAACACAACCAGCACAATGTCCCGCATGCAATATGGCTGACTTGGAAGTCACCTATACAACATGGCAACCAGCACAATGTCCCCCATGCAATATGGCTGACTTGGAAGTCACCTATACAACATGGCAACCAGCACAATGTCCCCCATGCAATATGGCTGACTTGGAAGTCACCTATAGAACATGGCCACAAGCACAATGTCCCCAATGCAACACGGCTGACTTGGAAGTCACCTATACAAGACAACCAGTACAATGTCCCCCATGCAATATGGCTGACTTGGAAGTCACCTATACAACATGGCAACCAGCACAATGTCCCCCATGCAATATGGCTGACTTGGAAGTCACCTATAGAACATGGCCACCAGCACAATGTCCCCAATGCAACACGGCTGACTTGGAAGTCACCTATACAAGACAACCAGTACAATGTCCCCCATGCAATATGGCTGACTTGGAAGTCACCTATACAACATGGCAACCAGCACAATGTCCCCCATGCAATATGGCTGACTTGGATGTCACCTATAGAACATGGCCACCAGCACAATGTCCCCCTTGCAACACGGCTGACTTGGAAGTCACCTATACAATACAACCAGCACAATGTCCCCCATGCAATATGGTTAACTTGGAAGTCACCTATACAATACAACCAGCACAATGTCCCCCATGCAATATGGCTGACTTGGAAGTCACCTATACAACACAACCAGCACAATGTCCCCCATGCAATATGGCTGACTTGGAAGTCACCTATACAATACAACCAGCACAATGTCCCCCAAGCAATATGGCTGACTTGGAAGTCACCTATAGAACATGGCCACCAGCACAATGTCCCCCATGCAATATGGCTGAATTGGAAGTCACCTATACAAGACAACCAGCACAATGTCCCCCATGCAATATGGCTGACTTGGAAGTCACCTATACAACACAACCAGCACAATGTCCCCCAAGCAATATGGCTGACTTGGAAGTCACCTATAGAACATGGCAACCAGCACAATGTCCCCCAAGCAATATGGCTGACTTGGACGTCACCAATACAAGACAACCAGCACAATGTCTCCCATGCAATATGGCTGACTTGGAAGTCACCTATAGGACATGGCAACCAGCACAATGTCCCCCATGCAATATGGCTGACTTGGAAGTCACCTATACAATACAACCAGCACAATGTCCCCTATGCAATATGGCTGACTTGGAAGTCACCTATACAACACAACCAGCACAATGTCCCCCATGCAATATGGCTGACTTGGAAGTCACCTATACAACACAACCAGCACAATGTCCCCCATGCAATATGGCTGACTTGGAAGTCACCTATACAACATGGCAACCAGCACAATGTCCCCCATGCAATATGGCTGACTTGGAAGTCACCTATACAACATGGCAACCAGCACAATGTCCCCCAAGCAATATGGCTGACTTGGAAGTCACCTATACAATACAACCAGCACAATGTCCCCCATGCAATATGGCTGACTTGGAAGTCACCTATACAACACAACCAGCACAATGTCCCCCATGCAATATGGCTGACTTGGAAGTCACCTATACAACATGGCAACCAGCACAATGTCCCCCATGCAATATGGCTGACTTGGAAGTCACCTATACAACATGGCAACCAGCACAATGTCCCCCATGCAATATGGCTGACTTGGAAGTCACCTATAGAACATGGCCACCAGCACAATGTCCCCAATGCAACACGGCTGACTTGGAAGTCACCTATACAAGACAACCAGTACAATGTCCCCCATGCAATATGGCTGACTTGGAAGTCACCTATACAACATGGCAACCAGCACAATGTCCCCCATGCAATATGGCTGACTTGGATGTCACCTATAGAACAAGGCCACCAGCACAATGTCCCCCATGCAACACGGCTGACTTGGAAGTCACCTATACAATACAACCAGCACAATGTCCCCCATGCAATATGGCTGACTTGGAAGTCACCTATACAATACAACCAGCACAATGTCCCCCATGCAATATGGCTGACTTGGAAGTCACCTATACAACACAACCAGCACAATGTCCCCCATGCAATATGGCTGACTTGGAAGTCACCTATACAATACAACCAGCACAATGTCCCCCAAGCAATATGGCTGACTTGGAAGTCACCTATAGAACATGGCCACCAGCACAATGTCCCCCATGCAATATGGCTGAATTGGAAGTCACCTATACAAGACAACCAGCACAATGTCCCCCATGCAATATGGCTGACTTGGAAGTCACCTATACAACACAACCAGCACAATGTCCCCCAAGCAATATGGCTGACTTGGAAGTCACCTATAGAACATGGCAACCAGCACAATGTCCCCCAAGCAATATGGCTGACTTGGACGTCACCTATACAAGACAACCAGCACAATGTCCCCCATGCAATATGGCTGACTTGGAAGTCACCTATAGGACATGGCAACCAGCACAATGTCCCCCATGCAATATGGCTGACTTGGAAGTCACCTATACAATACAACCAGCACAATGTCCCCTATGCAATATGGCTGACTTGGAAGTCACCTATACAACACAACCAGCACAATGTCCCCCATGCAATATGGCTGACTTGGAAGTCACCTATACAACACAACCAGCACAATGTCCCGCATGCAATATGGCTGACTTGGAAGTCACCTATACAACATGGCAACCAGCACAATGTCCCCCATGCAATATGGCTGACTTGGAAGTCACCTATACAACATGGCAACCAGCACAATGTCCCCCATGCAATATGGCTGACTTGGAAGTCACCTATAGAACATGGCCACCAGCACAATGTCCCCAATGCAACACGGCTGACTTGGAAGTCACCTATACAAGACAACCAGTACAATGTCCCCCATGCAATATGGCTGACTTGGAAGTCACCTATACAACATGGCAACCAGCACAATGTCCCCCATGCAATATGGCTGACTTGGAAGTCACCTATAGAACATGGCCACCAGCACAATGTCCCCAATGCAACACGGCTGACTTGGAAGTCACCTATACAAGACAACCAGTACAATGTCCCCCATGCAATATGGCTGACTTGGAAGTCACCTATACAACATGGCAACGAGCACAATGTCCCCCATGCAATATGGCTGACTTGGATGTCACCTATAGAACATGGCCACCAGCACAATGTCCCCCTTGCAACACGGCTGACTTGGAAGTCACCTATACAATACAACCAGCACAATGTCCCCCATGCAATATGGTTAACTTGGAAGTCACCTATACAATACAACCAGCACAATGTCCCCCATGCAATATGGCTGACTTGGAAGTCACCTATACAACACAACCAGCACAATGTCCCCCATGCAATATGGCTGACTTGGAAGTCACCTATACAACACAACCAGCACAATGTCCCCCAAGCAATATGGCTGACTTGGAAGTCACCTATAGAACATGGCAACCAGCACAATGTCCCCCAAGCAATATGGCTGACTTGGACGTCACCAATACAAGACAACCAGCACAATGTCTCCCATGCAATATGGCTGACTTGGAAGTCACCTATAGGACATGGCAACCAGCACAATGTCCCCCATGCAATATGGCTGACTTGGAAGTCACCTATACAATACAACCAGCACAATGTCCCCTATGCAATATGGCTGACTTGGAAGTCACCTATACAACACAACCAGCACAATGTCCCCCATGCAATATGGCTGACTTGGAAGTCACCTATACAACACAACCAGCACAATGTCCCCCATGCAATATGGCTGACTTGGAAGTCACCTATACAACATGGCAACCAGCACAATGTCCCCCATGCAATATGGCTGACTTGGAAGTCACCTATACAACATGGCAACCAGCACAATGTCCCCCAAGCAATATGGCTGACTTGGAAGTCACCTATAGAACATGGCCAACAGCACAATGTCCCCCAAGCAATATGGCTGACTTGGAAGTCACCTATACAAGACAACCAGCACAATGTCCCCCATGCAATATGGCTGACTTGGAAGTCACCTATAGGACATGGCAACCAGCACAATGTCCCCCATGCAATATGGCTGACTTGGAAGTCACCTATACAATACAACCAGCACAATGTCCCCCATGCAATATGGCTGACTTGGAAGTCACCTATACAATACAACCAGCACAATGTCCCCCATGCAAAATGGCTGACTTGGAAGTCACCTATACAACACAACCAGCACAATGTCCCCCAAGCAATATGGCTGGCTTGGAAGTCACCTATAGAACATGGCAACCAGCACAATGTCCCCCAAGCAATATGGCTGACTTGGACGTCACCTATACAAGACAACCAGCACAATGTCCCCCATGCAATATGGCTGACTTGGAAGTCACATATAGGACATGGCAACCAGCACAATGTCCCCCATGCAATATGGCTGACTTGGAAGTCACCTATACAATACAACCAGTACAATGTCCCCCATGCAATATGGCTGACTTGGAAGTCACCTATACAATACAACCAGCACAATGTCCCCCATGCAATATGGCTGACTTGGAAGTCACCTATACAACACAACCAGCACAATGTCCCCCATGCAATATGGCTGACTTGGAAGTCACCTATACAACATGGCAACCAGCACAATGTCCCCCATGCAATATGGCTGACTTGGAAGTCACCTATACAACATGGCAACCAGCACAATGTCCCCCATGCAATATGGCTGACTTGGAAGTCACCTATAGAACATGGCCACCAGCACAATGTCCCCAATGCAACACGGCTGACTTGGAAGTCACCTATACAAGACAACCAGTACAATGTCCCCCATGCAATATGGCTGACTTGGAAGTCACCTATACAACATGGCAACCAGCACAATGTCCCCAATGCAATATGGCTGACTTGGATGTCACCTATAGAACAAGGCCACCAGCACAATGTCCCCCATGCAACACGGCTGACTTGGAAGTCACCTATACAATACAACCAGCACAATGTCCCCCATGCAATATGGCTGACTTGGAAGTCACCTATACAACACAACCAGCACAATGTCCCCCATGCAATATGGCTGACTTGGAAGTCACCTATACAATACAACCAGCACAATGTCCCCCAAGCAATATGGCTGACTTGGAAGTCACCTATAGAACATGGCCACCAGCACAATGTCCCCCATGCAATATGGCTGAATTGGAAGTCACCTATACAAGACAACCAGCACAATGTCCCCCATGCAATATGGCTGACTTGGAAGTCACCTATACAACACAACCAGCACAATGTCCCCCAAGCAATATGGCTGACTTGGAAGTCACCTATAGAACATGGCAACCAGCACAATGTCCCCCAAGCAATATGGCTGACTTGGACGTCACCTATACAAGACAACCAGCACAATGTCCCCCATGCAATATGGCTGACTTGGAAGTCACCTATAGGACATGGCAACCAGCACAATGTCCCCCATGCAATATGGCTGACTTGGAAGTCACCTATACAATACAACCAGCACAATGTCCCCTATGCAATATGGCTGACTTGGAAGTCACCTATACAACACAACCAGCACAATGTCCCCCATGCAATATGGCTGACTTGGAAGTCACCTATACAACACAACCAGCACAATGTCCCGCATGCAATATGGCTGACTTGGAAGTCACCTATACAACATGGCAACCAGCACAATGTCCCCCATGCAATATGGCTGACTTGGAAGTCACCTATACAACATGGCAACCAGCACAATGTCCCCCATGCAATATGGCTGACTTGGAAGTCACCTATAGAACATGGCCACCAGCACAATGTCCCCAATGCAACACGGCTGACTTGGAAGTCACCTATACAAGACAACCAGTACAATGTCCCCCATGCAATATGGCTGACTTGGAAGTCACCTATACAACATGGCAACCAGCACAATGTCCCCCATGCAATATGGCTGACTTGGAAGTCACCTATAGAACATGGCCACCAGCACAATGTCCCCAATGCAACACGGCTGACTTGGAAGTCACCTATACAAGACAACCAGTACAATGTCCCCCATGCAATATGGCTGACTTGGAAGTCACCTATACAACATGGCAACCAGCACAATGTCCCCCATGCAATATGGCTGACTTGGATGTCACCTATAGAACATGGCCACCAGCACAATGTCCCCCTTGCAACACGGCTGACTTGGAAGTCACCTATACAATACAACCAGCACAATGTCCCCCATGCAATATGGTTAACTTGGAAGTCACCTATACAATACAACCAGCACAATGTCCCCCATGCAATATGGCTGACTTGGAAGTCACCTATACAACACAACCAGCACAATGTCCCCCATGCAATATGGCTGACTTGGAAGTCACCTATACAATACAACCAGCACAATGTCCCCCAAGCAATATGGCTGACTTGGAAGTCACCTATAGAACATGGCCACCAGCACAATGTCCCCCATGCAATATGGCTGAATTGGAAGTCACCTATACAAGACAACCAGCACAATGTCCCCCATGCAATATGGCTGACTTGGAAGTCACCTATACAACACAACCAGCACAATGTCCCCCAAGCAATGTGGCTGACTTGGAAGTCACCTATAGAACATGGCAACCAGCACAATGTCCCCCAAGCAATATGGCTGACTTGGACGTCACCAATACAAGACAACCAGCACAATGTCTCCCATGCAATATGGCTGACTTGGAAGTCACCTATAGGACATGGCAACCAGCACAATGTCCCCCATGCAATATGGCTGACTTGGAAGTCACCTATACAATACAACCAGCACAATGTCCCCTATGCAATATGGCTGACTTGGAAGTCACCTATACAACACAACCAGCACAATGTCCCCCATGCAATAAGGCTGACTTGGAAGTCACCTATACAACACAACCAGCACAATGTCCCCCATGCAATATGGCTGACTTGGAAGTCACCTATACAACATGGCAACCAGCACAATGTCCCCCATGCAATATGGCTGACTTGGAAGTCACCTATACAACATGGCAACCAGCACAATGTCCCCCAAGCAATATGGCTGACTTGGAAGTCACCTATAGAACATGGCCAACAGCACAATGTCCCCCATGCAATATGGCTGACTTGGAAGTCACCTATACAAGACAACCAGCACAATGTCCCCCATGCAATATGGCTGACTTGGAAGTCACCTATAGAACATTGCCACCAGCACAATGTCCCCCATGCAATATGGCTGACTTGGAAGTCACCTATAGAACATGGCCACCAGCACAATGTCCCCCATGCAATATGGCTGACTTGGAAGTCACCTATACAACACAACCAGCACAATGTCCCCCATGCAATATGGCTGACTTGGAAGTCACCTATAGAACATGGCAACCAGCACAATGTCCCCCAAGCAATATGGCTGACTTGGAAGTCACCTATACAAGACAACCAGCACAATGTCCCCCATGCAATATGGCTGACTTGGAAGTCACCTATAGGACATGGCAACCAGCACAAAATCCCCCATGCAATATGGCTGACTTGGAAGTCACCTATACAATACAACCAGCACAATGTCCCCCATGCAATATGGCTGACTTGGAAGTCACCTATACAATACAACCAGCACAATGTCCCCCATGCAAAATGGCTGACTTGGAAGTCACCTATACAACACAACCAGCACAATGTCCCCCAAGCAATATGGCTGACTTGGAAGTCACCTATAGAACATGGCCACCAGCACAATGTCCCCCATGCAATATGGCTGAATTGGAAGTCACCTATACAAGACAACCAGCACAATGTCCCCCATGCAATATGGCTGACTTGGAAGTCACCTATACAACACAACCAACACAATGTCCCCCAAGCAATATGGCTGACTTGGAAGTCACCTATAGAACATGGCAACCAGCACAATGTCCCCCAAGCAATATGGCTGACTTGGACGTCACCTATACAAGACAACCAGCACAATGTCCCCCATGCAATATGGCTGACTTGGAAGTCACCTATACAACATGGCAACCAGCACAATGTCCCCCATGCAATATGGCTGACTTGGATGTCACCTATAGAACAAGGCCACCAGCACAATGTCCCCCATGCAACACGGCTGACTTGGAAGTCACCTATACAATACAACCAGCACAATGTCCCCCATGCAATATGGCTGACTTGGAAGTCACCTATACAATACAACCAGCACAATGTCCCCCATGCAATATGGCTGACTTGGAAGTCACCTATACAACACAACCAGCACAATGTCCCCCATGCAATATGGCTGACTTGGAAGTCACCTATACAATACAACCAGCACAATGTCCCCCAAGCAATATGGCTGACTTGGAAGTCACCTATAGAACATGGCCACCAGCACAATGTCCCCCATGCAATATGGCTGAATTGGAAGTCACCTATACAAGACAACCAGCACAATGTCCCCCATGCAATATGGCTGACTTGGAAGTCACCTATACAACACAACCAGCACAATGTCCCCCAAGCAATATGGCTGACTTGGAAGTCACCTATAGAACATGGCAACCAGCACAATGTCCCCCAAGCAATATGGCTGACTTGGACGTCACCTATACAAGACAACCAGCACAATGTCCCCCATGCAATATGGCTGACTTGGAAGTCACTTATAGGACATGGCAACCAGCACAATGTCCCCCATGCAATATGGCTGACTTGGAAGTCACCTATACAATACAACCAGCACAATGTCCCCTATGCAATATGGCTGACTTGGAAGTCACCTATACAACACAACCAGCACAATGTCCCCCATGCAATATGGCTGACTTGGAAGTCACCTATACAACACAACCAGCACAATGTCCCGCATGCAATATGGCTGACTTGGAAGTCACCTATACAACATGGCAACCAGCACAATGTCCCCCATGCAATATGGCTGACTTGGAAGTCACCTATACAACATGGCAACCAGCACAATGTCCCCCATGCAATATGGCTGACTTGGAAGTCACCTATAGAACATGGCCACCAGCACAATGTCCCCAATGCAACACGGCTGACTTGGAAGTCACCTATACAAGACAACCAGTACAATGTCCCCCATGCAATATGGCTGACTTGGAAGTCACCTATACAACATGGCAACCAGCACAATGTCCCCCATGCAATATGGCTGACTTGGAAGTCACCTATAGAACATGGCCACCAGCACAATGTCCCCAATGCAACACGGCTGACTTGGAAGTCACCTATACAAGACAACCAGTACAATGTCCACCATGCAATATGGCTGACTTGGAAGTCACCTATACAACATGGCAACCAGCACAATGTCCCCCATGCAATATGGCTGACTTGGATGTCACCTATAGAACATGGCCACCAGCACAATGTCCCCCATGCAACACGGCTGACTTGGAAGTCACCTATACAATACAACCAGCACAATGTCCCCCATGCAATATGGTTAACTTGGAAGTCACCTATACAATACAACCAGCACAATGTCCCCCATGCAATATGGCTGACTTGGAAGTCACCTATACAACACAACCAGCACAATGTCCCCCATGCAATATGGCTGACTTGGAAGTCACCTATACAATACAACCAGCACAATGTCCCCCAAGCAATATGGCTGACTTGGAAGTCACCTATAGAACATGGCCACCAGCACAATGTCCCCCATGCAATATGGCTGAATTGGAAGTCACCTATACAAGACAACCAGCACAATGTCCCCCATGCAATATGGCTGACTTGGAAGTCACCTATACAACACAACCAGCACAATGTCCCCCAAGCAATATGGCTGACTTGGAAGTCACCTATAGAAGATGGCAACCAGCACAATGTCCCCCAAGCAATATGGCTGACTTGGACGTCACCAATACAAGACAACCAGCACAATGTCTCCCATGCAATATGGCTGACTTGGAAGTCACCTATAGGACGTGGCAACCAGCACAATGTCCCCCATGCAATATGGCTGACTTGGAAGTCACCTATACAATACAACCAGCACAATGTCCCCTATGCAATATGGCTGACTTGGAAGTCACCTATACAACACAACCAGCACAATGTCCCCCATGCAATATGGCTGACTTGGAAGTCACCTATACAACACAACCAGCACAATGTCCCCCATGCAATATGGCTGACTTGGAAGTCACCTATACAACATGGCAACCAGCACAATGTCCCCCATGCAATATGGCTGACTTGGAAGTCACCTATACAACATGGCAACCAGCACAATGTCCCCCAAGCAATATGGCTGACTTGGAAGTCACCTATAGAACATGGCCACCAGCACAATGTCCCCCATGCAATATGGCTGACTTGGAAGTCACCTATACAAGACAACCAGCACAATGTCCCCCATGCAATATGGCTGACTTGGAAGTCACCTATAGAACATGGCCACCAGCACAATGTCCCCCATGCAATATGGCTGACTTGGAAGTCACCTATAGAACATGGCCACCAGTACAATGTCCCCCATGCAATATGGCTGACTTGGAAGTCACCTATACAACACAACCAGCACAATGTCCCCCATGCAATATGGCTGACTTGGAAGTCACCTATAGAACATGGCAACCAGCACAATGTCCCCCAAGCAATATGGCTGACTTGGAAGTCACCTATACAAGACAACCAGCACAATGTCCCCCATGCAATATGGCTGACTTGGAAGTCACCTATAGGACATGGCAACCAGCACAATGTCCCCCATGCAACACGGCTGACTTGGAAGTCACCTATACAATACAACCAGCACAATGTCCCCCATGCAATATGGTTAACTTGGAAGTCACCTATACAATACAACCAGCACAATGTCCCCCATGCAATATGGCTGACTTGGAAGTCACCTATACAACACAACCAGCACAATGTCCCCCATGCAATATGGCTGACTTGGAAGTCACCTATACAATACAACCAGCACAATGTCCCCCAAGCAATATGGCTGACTTGGAAGTCACCTATAGAACATGGCCACCAGCACAATGTCCCCCATGCAATATGGCTGAATTGGAAGTCACCTATACAAGACAACCAGCACAATGTCCCCCATGCAATATGGCTGACTTGGAAGTCACCTATACAACACAACCAGCACAATGTCCCCCAAGCAATATGGCTGACTTGGAAGTCACCTATAGAACATGGCAACCAGCACAATGTCCCCCAAGCAATATGGCTGACTTGGACGTCACCAATACAAGACAACCAGCACAATGTCTCCCATGCAATATGGCTGACTTGGAAGTCACCTATAGAACATGGCAACCAGCACAATGTCCCCCATGCAATATGGCTGACTTGGAAGTCACCTATACAAAACAACCAGCACAATGTCCCCTATGCAATATGGCTGACTTGGAAGTCACCTATACAACACAACCAGCACAATGTCCCCATGCAATATGGCTGACTTGGAAGTCACCTATACAACACAACCAGCACAATGTCCCCCATGCAATATAGCTGACTTGGAAGTCACCTATACAACATGGCAACCAGCACAATGTCCCCCATGCAATATGGCTGACTTGGAAGTCACCTATACAACATGGCAACCAGCACAATGTCCCCCAAGCAATATGGCTGACTTGGAAGTCACCTATAGAACATGGCCACCAGCACAATGTCCCCCATGCAATATGGCTGACTTGGAAGTCACCTATACAAGACAACCAGCACAATGTCCCCCATGCAATATGGCTGACTTGGAAGTCACCTATAGAACATGGCCACCAGCACAATGTCCCCCATGCAATATGGCTGACTTGGAAGTCACCTATAGAACATGGCCACCAGTACAATGTCCCCCATGCAATATGGCTGACTTGGAAGTCACCTATACAACACAACCAGCACAATGTCCCCCATGCAATATGGCTGACTTGGAAGTCACCTATAGAACATGGCAACCAGCACAATGTCCCCCAAGCAATATGGCTGACTTGGAAGTCACCTATACAACACAACCAGCACAATGTCCCCCAAGCAATATGGCTGACTTGGAAGTCACCTATAGAACATGGCAACCAGCACAATGTCCCCCAAGCAATATGGCTGACTTGGACGTCACCAATACAAGACAACCAGCACAATGTCTCCCATGCAATATGGCTGACTTGGAAGTCACCTATAGAACATGGCAACCAGCACAATGTCCCCCATGCAATATGGCTGACTTGGAAGTCACCTATACAAAACAACCAGCACAATGTCCCCTATGCAATATGGCTGACTTGGAAGTCACCTATACAACACAACCAGCACAATGTCCCCATGCAATATGGCTGACTTGGAAGTCACCTATACAACACAACCAGCACAATGTCCCCCATGCAATATAGCTGACTTGGAAGTCACCTATACAACATGGCAACCAGCACAATGTCCCCCATGCAATATGGCTGACTTGGAAGTCACCTATACAACATGGCAACCAGCACAATGTCCCCCAAGCAATATGGCTGACTTGGAAGTCACCTATAGAACATGGCCACCAGCACAATGTCCCCCATGCAATATGGCTGACTTGGAAGTCACCTATACAAGACAACCAGCACAATGTCCCCCATGCAATATGGCTGACTTGGAAGTCACCTATAGAACATGGCCACCAGCACAATGTCCCCCATGCAATATGGCTGACTTGGAAGTCACCTATAGAACATGGCCACCAGTACAATGTCCCCCATGCAATATGGCTGACTTGGAAGTCACCTATACAACACAACCAGCACAATGTCCCCCATGCAATATGGCTGACTTGGAAGTCACCTATAGAACATGGCAACCAGCACAATGTCCCCCAAGCAATATGGCTGACTTGGAAGTCACCTATACAAGACAACCAGCACAATATCCCCCATGCAATATGGCTGATTTGGAAGTCACCTATAGGACATGGCAACCAGCACAATGTCCCCCATGCAATATGGCTGACTTGGAAGTCACCTATACAATACAACCAGCACAATGTACCCCATGCAATATGGCTGACTTGGAAGTCACCTATACAATACAACCAGCACAATGTCCCCCATGCAAAATGGCTGACTTGGAAGTCACCTATACAACACAACCAGCACAATGTCCCCCATGCAATATGGCTGACTTGGAAGTCACCTATAGAACATGGCAACCAGCACAATGTCCCCCAAGCAATATGGCTGACTTGGACGTCACCTATACAAGACAACCAGCACAATGTCCCCCATGCAATATGGCTGACTTGGAAGTCACATATAGGACATGGCAACCAGCACAATGTCCCCCATGCAATATGGCTGACTTGGAAGTCACCTATACAATACAACCAGTACAATGTCCCCATGCAATATGGCTGACTTGGAAGTCACCTATACAATACAACCAGCACAATGTCCCCCATGCAATATGGCTGACTTGGAAGTCACCTATACAACATAACCAGCACAATGTCCCCCATGCAATATGGCTGACTTGGAAGTCACCTATACAACATGGCAACCAGCACAATGTCCCCCATGCAATATGGCTGACTTGGAAGTCACCTATACAACATGGCAACCAGCACAATGTCCCCCATGCAATATGGCTGACTTGGAAGTCACCTATAGAACATGGCCACCAGCACAATGTCCCCAATGCAACACGGCTGACTTGGAAGTCACCTATACAAGACAACCAGTACAATGTCCCCCATGCAATATGGCTGACTTGGAAGTCACCTATACAACATGGCAACCAGCACAATGTCCCCCATGCAATATGGCTGACTTGGATGTCACCTATAGAACAAGGCCACCAGCACAATGTCCCCCATGCAACACGGCTGACTTGGAAGTCACCTATACAATACAACCAGCACAATGTCCCCCATGCAATATGGCTGACTTGGAAGTCACCTATACAATACAACCAGCACAATGTCCCCCATGCAATATGGCTGACTTGGAAGTCACCTATACAACACAACCAGCACAATGTCCCCCATGCAATATGGCTGACTTGGAAGTCACCTATACAATACAACCAGCACAATGTCCCCCAAGCAATATGGCTGACTTGGAAGTCACCTATAGAACATGGCCACCAGCACAATGTCCCACATGCAATATGGCTGAATTGGAAGTCACCTATACAATACAACCAGCACAATGTCCCCCATGCAATATGGCTGACTTGGAAGTCACCTATACAACACAACCAGCACAATGTCCCCCAAGCAATATGGCTGACTTGGAAGTCACCTATAGAACATGGCAACCAGCACAATGTCCCCCAAGCAATATGGCTGACTTGGACGTCACCTATACAAGACAACCAGCACAATGTCCCCCATGCAATATGGCTGACTTGGAAGTCACCTATAGGACATGGCAACCAGCACAATGTCCCCCATGCAATATGGCTGACTTGGAAGTCACCTATACAATACAACCAGCACAATGTCCCCTATGCAATATGGCTGACTTGGAAGTCACCTATACAACACAACCAGCACAATGTCCCCCATGCAATATGGCTGACTTGGAAGTCACCTATACAACACAACCAGCACAATGTCCCGCATGCAATATGGCTGACTTGGAAGTCACCTATACAACATGGCAACCAGCACAATGTCCCCCATGCAATATGGCTGACTTGGAAGTCACCTATACAACATGGCAACCAGCACAATGTCCCCCATGCAATATGGCTGACTTGGAAGTCACCTATAGAACATGGCCACCAGCACAATGTCCCCAATGCAACACGGCTGACTTGGAAGTCACCTATACAAGACAACCAGTACAATGTCCCCCATGCAATATGGCTGACTTGGAAGTCACCTATACAACATGGCAACCAGCACAATGTCCCCCATGCAATATGGCTGACTTGGAAGTCACCTATAGAACATGGCCACCAGCACAATGTCCCCAATGCAACACGGCTGACTTGGAAGTCACCTATACAAGACAACCAGTACAATGTCCCCCATGCAATATGGCTGACTTGGAAGTCACCTATACAACATGGCAACCAGCACAATGTCCCCCATGCAATATGGCTGACTTGGATGTCACCTATAGAACATGGCCACCAGCACAATGTCCCCCATGCAACACGGCTGACTTGGAAGTCACCTATACAATACAACCAGCACAATGTCCCCTATGCAATATGGCTGACTTGGAAGTCACCTATACAACACAACCAGCACAATGTCCGCCATGCAATATGGCTGACTTGGAAGTCACCTATACAACACAACCAGCACAATGTCCCCCATGCAATATGGCTGACTTGGAAGTCACCTATACAACATGGCAACCAGCACAATGTCCCCCATGCAATATGGCTGACTTGGAAGTCACCTATACAACATGGCAACCAGCACAATGTCCCCCAAGCAATATGGCTGACTTGGAAGTCACCTATAGAACATGGCCACCAGCACAATGTCCCCCATGCAATATGGCTGACTTGGAAGTCACCTATACAAGACAACCAGCACAATGTCCCCCATGCAATATGGCTGACTTGGAAGTCACCTATAGAACATGGCCACCAGCACAATGTCCCCCATGCAATATGGCTGACTTGGAAGTCACCTATAGAACATGGCCACCAGCACAATGTCCCCCATGCAATATGGCTGACTTGGAAGTCACCTATACAACACAACCAGCACAATGTCCCCCATGCAATATGGCTGACTTGGAAGTCACCTATAGAACATGGCAACCAGCACAATGTCCCCCAAGCAATATGGCTGACTTGGAAGTCACCTATACAAGACAACCAGCACAATGTCCCCCATGCAATATGGCTGACTTGGAAGTCACCTATAGGACATGGCAACCAGCACAATGTCCCCCATGCAATATGGCTGACTTGGAAGTCACCTATACAATACAACCAGCACAATGTCCCCCATGCAATATGGCTGACTTGGAAGTCACCTATACAATACAACCAGCACAATGTCCCCCATGCAAAATGGCTGACTTGGAAGTCACCTATACAACACAACCAGCACAATGTCCCCCAAGCAATATGGCTGACTTGGAAGTCACCTATAGAACATGGCAACCAGCACAATGTCCCCCAAGCAATATGGCTGACTTGGACGTCACCTATACAAGACAACCAGCACAATGTCCCCCATGCAATATGGCTGACTTGGAAGTCACATATAGGACATGGCAACCAGCACAATGTCCCCCATGCAATATGGCTGACTTGGAAGTCACCTATACAATACAACCAGTACAATGTCCCCCATGCAATATGGCTGACTTGGAAGTCACCTATACAATACAACCAGCACAATGTCCCCCATGCAATATGGCTGACTTGGAAGTCACCTATACAACACAACCAGCACAATGTACCCCATGCAATATGGCTGACTTGGAAGTCACCTATACAACATGGCAACCAGCACAATGTCCCCCATGCAATATGGCTGACTTGGAAGTCACCTATACAACATGGCAACCAGCACAATGTCCCCCATGCAATATGGCTGACTTGGAAGTCACCTATAGAACATGGCCACCAGCACAATGTCCCCAATGCAACACGGCTGACTTGGAAGTCACCTATACAAGACAACCAGTACAATGTCCCCCATGCAATATGGCTGACTTGGAAGTCACCTATACAACATGGCAACCAGCACAATGTCCCCCATGCAATATGGCTGACTTGGATGTCACCTATAGAACAAGGCCACCAGCACAATGTCCCCCATGCAACACGGCTGACTTGGAAGTCACCTATACAATACAACCAGCACAATGTCCCCCATGCAATATGGCTGACTTGGAAGTCACCTATACAATACAACCAGCACAATGTCCCCCATGCAATATGGCTGACTTGGAAGTCACCTATACAACACAACCAGCACAATGTCCCCCATGCAATATGGCTGACTTGGAAGTCACCTATACAATACAACCAGCACAATGTCCCCCAAGCAATATGGCTGACTTGGAAGTCACCTATAGAACATGGCCACCAGCACAATGTCCCCCATGCAATATGGCTGAATTGGAAGTCACCTATACAAGACAACCAGCACAATGTCCCCCATGCAATATGGCTGACTTGGAAGTCACCTATACAACACAACCAGCACAATGTCCCCCAAGCAATATGGCTGACTTGGAAGTCACCTATAGAACATGGCAACCAGCACAATGTCCCCCAAGCAATATGGCTGACTTGGACGTCACCTATACAAGACAACCAGCACAATGTCCCCCATGCAATATGGCTGACTTGGAAGTCACCTATAGGACATGGCAACCAGCACAATGTCCCCCATGCAATATGGCTGACTTGGAAGTCACCTATACAATACAACCAGCACAATGTCCCCTATGCAATATGGCTGACTTGGAAGTCACCTATACAACACAACCAGCACAATGTCCCCCATGCAATATGGCTGACTTGGAAGTCACCTATACAACACAACCAGCACAATGTCCCCCATGCAATATGGCTGACTTGGAAGTCACCTATACAACATGGCAACCAGCACAATGTCCCCCATGCAATATGGCTGACTTGGAAGTCACCTATACAACATGGCAACCAGCACAATGTCCCCCAAGCAATATGGCTGACTTGGAAGTCATCTATAGAACATGGCCACCAGCACAATGTCCCCCATGCAATATGGCTGACTTGGAAGTCACCTATACAAGACAACCAGCACAATGTCTCCCATGCAATATGGCTGACTTGGAAGTCACCTATAGAACATGGCCACCAGCACAATGTCCCCCATGCAATATGGCTGACTTGGAAGTCACCTATAGAACATGGCCACCAGCACAATGTCCCCCATGCAATATGGCTGACTTGGAAGTCACCTATACAACACAACCAGCACAATGTCCCCCATGCAATATGGCTGACTTGGAAGTCACCTATAGAACATGGCAACCAGCACAATGTCTCCCAAGCAATATGGCTGACTTGGAAGTCACCTATACAAGACAACCAGCACAATGTCCCCCATGCAATATGGCTGACTTGGAAGTCACCTATAGGACATGGCAACCAGCACAATGTCCCCCATGCAATATGGCTGACTTGGAAGTCACCTATACAATACAACCAGCACAATGTCCCCCATGCAATATGGCTGAATTGGAAGTCACCTATACAATACAACCAGCACAATGTCCCCCATGCAATATGGCTGACTTGGAAGTCACCTATAAAACACAACCAGCACAATGTCCCCCAAGCAATATGGCTGACTTGGAAGTCACCTATAGAACATGGCAACCAGCACAATGTCCCCCAAGCAATATGGCTGACTTGGACGTCACCTATACAAGACAACCAGCACAATGTCCCCCATGCAATATGGCTGACTTGGAAGTCACCTATAGGACATGGCAACCAGCACAATGTCCCCCATGCAATATGGCTGACTTGGAAGTCACCTATACAATACAACCAGCACAATGTCCCCCATGCAATATGGCTGACTTGGAAGTCACCTATACAAGACAACCAGCACAATGTCTCCCATGCAATATGGCTGACTTGGAAGTCACCTATAGAACATGGCCACCAGCACAATGTCCCCCATGCAATATGGCTGACTTGGAAGTCACCTATAGAACATGGCCACCAGCACAATGTCCCCCATGCAATATGGCTGACTTGGAAGTCACCTATACAACACAACCAGCACAATGTCCCCCATGCAATATGGCTGACTTGGAAGTCACCTATAGAACATGGCAACCAGCACAATGTCTCCCAAGCAATATGGCTGACTTGGAAGTCACCTATACAAGACAACCAGCACAATGTCCCCCATGCAATATGGCTGACTTGGAAGTCACCTATAGGACATGGCAACCAGCACAATGTCCCCCATGCAATATGGCTGACTTGGAAGTCACCTATACAATACAACCAGCACAATGTCCCCCATGCAATATGGCTGAATTGGAAGTCACCTATACAATACAACCAGCACAATGTCCCCCATGCAATATGGCTGACTTGGAAGTCACCTATAAAACACAACCAGCACAATGTCCCCCAAGCAATATGGCTGACTTGGAAGTCACCTATAGAACATGGCAACCAGCACAATGTCCCCCAAGCAATATGGCTGACTTGGACGTCACCTATACAAGACAACCAGCACAATGTCCCCCATGCAATATGGCTGACTTGGAAGTCACCTATAGGACATGGCAACCAGCACAATGTCCCCCATGCAATATGGCTGACTTGGAAGTCACCTATACAATACAACCAGCACAATGTCCCCCATGCAATATGGCTGACTTGGAAGTCACCTATACAATACAACCAGCACAATGTCCCCCATGCAATATGGCTGACTTGGAAGTCACCTATACAACACAACCAGCACAATGTCCCCCATGCAATATGGCTGACTTGGAAGTCACCTATACAACATGGCAACCAGCACAATGTCCCCCATGCAATATGGCTGACTTGGAAGTCACCTATACAAGACAACCAGTACAATGTCCCCCATGCAATATGGCTGACTTGGAAGTCACCTATACAACATGGCAACCAGCACAATGTCCCCCATGCAATATGGCTGACTTGGATGTCACCTATAGAACATGGCCACCAGCACAATGTCCCCCATGCAACACGGCTGACTTGGAAGTCACCTATACAATACAACCAGCACAATGTCCCCCATGCAATATGGCTGACTTGGAAGTCACCTATACAATACAACCAGCACAATGTCCCCCATGCAATATGGCTGACTTGGAAGTCACCTATACAACACAACCAGCACAATGTCCCCCATGCAATATGGCTGACTTGGAAGTCACCTATACAATACAACCAGCACAATGTCACCCAAGCAATATGGCTGACTTGGAAGTCACCTATAGAACATGGCCACCAGCACAATGTCCCCCATGCAATATGGCTGACTTGGAAGTCACCTATACAACATGGCAACCAGCACAATGTCCCCCATGCAATATGGCTGACTTGGAAGTCACCTATACAACATGGCAACCAGCACAATGTCCCCCATGCAATATGGCTGACTTGGAAGTCACCTATAGAACATGGCCACCAGCACAATGTCCCCAATGCAACACGGCTGACTTGGAAGTCACCTATACAAGACAACCAGTACAATGTCCCCCATGCAATATGGCTGACTTGGAAGTCACCTATACAACATGGCAACCAGCACAATGTCCCCCATGCAATATGGCTGACTTGGATGTCACCTATAGAACATGGCCACCAGCACAATGTCCCCCATGCAACACGGCTGACTTGGAAGTCACCTATACAATACAACCAGCACAATGTCCCCCATGCAATATGGCTGACTTGGAAGTCACCTATACAATACAACCAGCACAATGTCCCCCATGCAATATGGCTGACTTGGAAGTCACCTATACAACACAACCAGCACAATGTCTCCCATGCAATATGGCTGACTTGGAAGTCACCTATAGGACATGGCAACCAGCACAATGTCCCCCATGCAATATGGCTGACTTGGAAGTCACCTATACAATACAACCAGCACAATGTCCCCTATGCAATATGGCTGACTTGGAAGTCACCTATACAACACAACCAGCACAATGTCCCCCATGCAATATGGCTGACTTGGAAGTCACCTATACAACACAACCAGCACAATGTCCCCCATGCAATATGGCTGACTTGGAAGTCACCTATACAACATGGCAACCAGCACAATGTCCCCCATGCAATATGGCTGACTTGGAAGTCACCTATACAACATGGCAACCAGCACAATGTCCCCCAAGCAATATGGCTGACTTGGAAGTCATCTATAGAACATGGCCACCAGCACAATGTCCCCCATGCAATATGGCTGACTTGGAAGTCACCTATACAAGACAACCAGCACAATGTCCCCCATGCAATATGGCTGACTTGGAAGTCACCTATAGAACATGGCCACCAGCACAATGTCCCCCATGCAATATGGCTGACTTGGAAGTCACCTATAGAACATGGCCACCAGCACAATGTCCCCCATGCAATATGGCTGACTTGGAAGTCACCTATACAACACAACCAGCACAATGTCCCCCATGCAATATGGCTGACTTGGAAGTCACCTATAGAACATGGCAACCAGCACAATGTCCCCCAAGCAATATGGCTGACTTGGAAGTCACCTATACAAGACAACCAGCACAATGTCCCCCATGCAATATGGCTGACTTGGAAGTCACCTATAGGACATGGCAACCAGCACAATGTCCCCCATGCAATATGGCTGACTTGGAAGTCACCTATACAATACAACCAGCACAATGTCCCCCATGCAATATGGCTGACTTGGAAGTCACCTATACAATACAACCAGCACAATGTCCCCCATGCAATATGGCTGACTTGGAAGTCACCTATAAAACACAACCAGCACAATGTCCCCCAAGCAATATGGCTGACTTGGAAGTCACCTATAGAACATGGCAACCAGCACAATGTCCCCCAAGCAATATGGCTGACTTGGACGTCACCTATACAAGACAACCAGCACAATGTCCCCCATGCAATATGGCTGACTTGGAAGTCACCTATAGGACATGGCAACCAGCACAATGTCCCCCATGCAATATGGCTGACTTGGAAGTCACCTATACAATACAACCAGCACAATGTCCCCCATGCAATATGGCTGACTTGGAAGTCACCTATACAATACAACCAGCACAATGTCCCCCATGCAATATGGCTGACTTGGAAGTCACCTATACAACACAACCAGCACAATGTCCCCCATGCAATATGGCTGACTTGGAAGTCACCTATACAACATGGCAACCAGCACAATGTCCCCCATGCAATATGGCTGACTTGGAAGTCACCTATACAACATGGCAACCAGCACAATGTCCCCCATGCAATATGGCTGACTTGGAAGTCACCTATAGAACATGGCCACCAGCACAATGTCCCCAATGCAACACGGCTGACTTGGAAGTCACCTATACAAGACAACCAGTACAATGTCCCCCATGCAATATGGCTGACTTGGAAGTCACCTATACAACATGGCAACCAGCACAATGTCCCCCATGCAATATGGCTGACTTGGATGTCACCTATAGAACATGGCCACCAGCACAATGTCCCCCATGCAACACGGCTGACTTGGAAGTCACCTATACAATACAACCAGCACAATGTCCCCCATGCAATATGGCTGACTTGGAAGTCACCTATACAATACAACCAGCACAATGTCCCCCATGCAATATGGCTGACTTGGAAGTCACCTATACAACACAACCAGCACAATGTCCCCCATGCAATATGGCTGACTTGGAAGTCACCTATACAATACAACCAGCACAATGTCACCCAAGCAATATGGCTGACTTGGAAGTCACCTATAGAACATGGCCACCAGCACAATGTCCCCCATGCAATATGGCTGACTTGGAAGTCACCTATACAACATGGCAACCAGCACAATGTCCCCCATGCAATATGGCTGACTTGGAAGTCACCTATACAACATGGCAACCAGCACAATGTCCCCCATGCAATATGGCTGACTTGGAAGTCACCTATAGAACATGGCCACCAGCACAATGTCCCCAATGCAACACGGCTGACTTGGAAGTCACCTATACAAGACAACCAGTACAATGTCCCCCATGCAATATGGCTGACTTGGAAGTCACCTATACAACATGGCAACCAGCACAATGTCCCCCATGCAATATGGCTGACTTGGATGTCACCTATAGAACATGGCCACCAGCACAATGTCCCCCATGCAACACGGCTGACTTGGAAGTCACCTATACAATACAACCAGCACAATGTCCCCCATGCAATATGGCTGACTTGGAAGTCACCTATACAATACAACCAGCACAATGTCCCCCATGCAATATGGCTGACTTGGAAGTCACCTATACAACACAACCAGCACAATGTCCCCCAATCAATATGGCTGACTTGGAAGTCACCTATACAATACAACCAGCACAATGTCCCCCAAGCAATATGGCTGACTTGGAAGTCACCTATAGAACATGGCCACCAGCACAATGTCCCCCATGCAATATGGCTGAATTGGAAGTCACCTATACAAGACAACCAGCACAATGTCCCCCATGCAATATGGCTGACTTGGAAGTCACCTATACAACACAACCAGCACAATGTCCCCCAAGCAATATGGCTGACTTGGAAGTCACCTATAGAACATGGCAACCAGCACAATGTCCCCCAAGCAATATGGCTGACTTGGACGTCACCAATACAAGACAACCAGCACAATGTCTCCCATGCAATATGGCTGACTTGGAAGTCACCTATAGGACATGGCAACCAGCACAATGTCCCCCATGCAATATGGCTGACTTGGAAGTCACCTATACAATACAACCAGCACAATGTCCCCTATGCAATATGGCTGACTTGGAAGTCACCTATACAACACAACCAGCACAATGTCCCCCATGCAATATGGCTGACTTGGAAGTCACCTATACAACACAACCAGCACAATGTCCCCCATGCAATATGGCTGACTTGGAAGTCACCTATACAACATGGCAACCAGCACAATGTCCCCCATGCAATATGGCTGACTTGGAAGTCACCTATACAACATGGCAACTAGCACAATGTCCCCCAAGCAATATGGCTGACTTGGAAGTCACCCATAGAACATGGCCACCAGCACAATGTCCCCCATGCAATATGGCTGACTTGGAAGTCACCTATACAAGACAACCAGCACAATGTCCCCCATGCAATATGGCTGACTTGGAAGTCACCTATAGAACATGGCCACCAGCACAATGTCCCCCATGCAATATGGCTGACTTGGAAGTCACCTATAGAACATGGCCACCAGCACAATGTCCCCCATGCAATATGGCTGACTTGGAAGTCACCTATACAACACAACCAGCACAATGTCCCCCATGCAATATGGCTGACTTGGAAGTCACCTATAGAACATGGCAACCAGCACAATGTCCCCCAAGCAATATGGCTGACTTGGAAGTCACCTATACAAGACAACCAGCACAATGTCCCCCATGCAATATGGCTGACTTGGAAGTCACCTATAGGACATGGCAACCAGCACAATGTCCCCCATGCAATATGGCTGACTTGGAAGTCACCTATACAATACAACCAGCACAATGTCCCCCATGCAATATGGCTGACTTGGAAGTCACCTATACAATACAACCAGCACAATGTCCCCCATGCAATATGGCTGACTTGGAAGTCACCTATACAACACAACCAGCACAATGTCCCCCAAGCAATATGGCTGACTTGGAAGTCACCTATAGAACATGGCAACCAGCACAATGTCCCCCAAGCAATATGGCTGACTTGGACGTCACCTATACAAAACAACCAGCACAATGTCCCCCATGCAATATGGCTGACTTGGAAGTCACATATAGGACATGGCAACCAGCACAATGTCCCCCATGCAATATGGCTGACTTGGAAGTCACCTATACAATACAACCAGTACAATGTCCCCCATGCAATATGGCTGACTTGGAAGTCACCTATACAATACAACCAGCACAATGTCCCCCATGCAATATGGCTGACTTGGAAGTCACCTATACAACACAACCAGCACAATGTCCCCCATGCAATATGGCTGACTTGGAAGTCACCTATACAACATGGCAACCAGCACAATGTCTCCCATGCAATATGGCTGACTTGGAAGTCACCTATAGGACATGGCAACCAGCACAATGTCCCCCATGCAATATGGCTGACTTGGAAGTCACCTATACAATACAACCAGCACAATGTCCCCTATGCAATATGGCTGACTTGGAAGTCACCTATACAACACAACCAGCACAATGTCCCCCATGCAATATGGCTGACTTGGAAGTCACCTATACAACACAACCAGCACAATGTCCCCCATGCAATATGGCTGACTTGGAAGTCACCTATACAACATGGCAACCAGCACAATGTCCCCCATGCAATATGGCTGACTTGGAAGTCACCTATACAACATGGCAACCAGCACAATGTCCCCCAAGCAATATGGCTGACTTGGAAGTCACCTATAGAACATGGCCACCAGCACAATGTCCCCCATGCAATATGGCTGACTTGGAAGTCACCTATACAAGACAACCAGCACAATGTCCCCCATGCAATATGGCTGACTTGGAAGTCACCTATAGAACATGGTCACCAGCACAATGTCCCCCATGCAATATGGCTGACTTGGAAGTCACCTATAGAACATGGCCACCAGCACAATGTCCCCCATGCAATATGGCTGACTTGGAAGTCACCTATACAACACAACCAGCACAATGTCCCCCATGCAATATGGCTGACTTGGAAGTCACCTATAGAACATGGCAACCAGCACAATGTCCCCCAAGCAATATGGCTGACTTGGAAGTCACCTATACAAGACAACCAGCACAATGTCCCCCATGCAATATGGCTGACTTGGAAGTCACCTATAGGACATGGCAACCAGCACAATGTCCCCCATGCAATATGGCTGACTTGGAAGTCACCTATACAATGCAACCAGCACAATGTCCCCCATGCAATATGGCTGACTTGGAAGTCACCTATACAATACAACCAGCACAATGTCCCCCATGCAAAATGGCTGACTTGGAAGTCACCTATACAACACAACCAGCACAATGTCCCCCAAGCAATATGGCTGACTTGGAAGTCACCTATAGAACATGGCAACCAGCACAATGTCCCCCAAGCAATATGGCTGACTTGGACGTCACCTATACAAGATAACCAGCACAATGTCCCCCATGCAATATGGCTGACTTGGAAGTCACATATAGGACATGGCAACCAGCACAATGTCCCCCATGCAATATGGCTGACTTGGAAGTCACCTATACAATACAACCAGCACAATGTCCCCCATGCAATATGGCTGACTTGGAAGTCACCTATACAACACAACCAGCACAATGTACCCCATGCAAAATGGCTGACTTGGAAGTCACCTATACAACATGGCAACCAGCACAATGTCCCCCATGCAATATGGCTGACTTGGAAGTCACCTATACAACATGGCAACCAGCACAATGTCCCCCATGCAATATGGCTGACTTGGAAGTCACCTATAGAACATGGCCACCAGCACAATGTCCCCCATGCAACACAGCTGACTTGGAAGTCACCTATACAATACAACCAGCACAATGTCCCCCATGCAATATGGCTGACTTGGAAGTCACCTATACAATACAACCAGCACAATGTCCCCCATGCAATATGGCTGACTTGGAAGTCACCTATACAACACAACCAGCACAATGTCCCCCATGCAATATGGCTGACTTGGAAGTCACCTATACAATACTACCAGCACAATGTCCCCCAAGCAATATGGCTGACTTGGAAGTCACCTATAGAACATGGCCACCAGCACAATGTCCCCCATGCAATATGGCTGAATTGGAAGTCACCTATACAAGACAACCAGCACAATGTCCCCCATGCAATATGGCTGACTTGGAAGTCACCTATACAACACAACCAGCACAATGTCCCCCAAGCAATATGGCTGACTTGGAAGTCACCTATAGAACATGGCAACCAGCACAATGTCCCCCAAGCAATATGGCTGACTTGGACGTCACCTATACAAGACAACCAGCACAATGTCCCCCATGCAATATGGCTGACTTGGAAGTCACCTATAGGACATGGCAACCAGCACAATGTCCCCCATGCAATATGGCTGACTTGGAAGTCACCTATACAATACAACCAGCACAATGTCCCCTATGCAATATGGCTGACTTGGAAGTCACCTATACAACACAACCAGCACAATGTCCCCCATGCAATATGGCTGACTTGGAAGTCACCTATACAACACAACCAGCACAATGTCCCCCATGCAATATGGCTGACTTGGAAGTCACCTATACAACATGGCAACCAGCACAATGTCCCCCATGCAATATGGCTGACTTGGAAGTCACCTATACAACATGGCAACCAGCACAATGTCCCCCAAGCAATATGGCTGACTTGGAAGTCATCTATAGAACATGGCCACCAGCACAATGTCCCCCATGCAATATGGCTGACTTGGAAGTCACCTATACAAGACAACCAGCACAATGTCCCCCATGCAATATGGCTGACTTGGAAGTCACCTATACAACATGGCAACCAGCACAATGTCCCCCATGCAATATGGCTGACTTGGAAGTCACCTATACAACATGGCAACCAGCACAATGTCCCCCATGCAATATGGCTGACTTGGAAGTCACCTATAGAACATGGCCACCAGCACAATGTCCCCCATGCAACACGGCTGACTTGGAAGTCACCTATACAATACAACCAGCACAATGTCCCCCATGCAATATGGCTGACTTGGAAGTCACCTATACAATACAACCAGCACAATGTCCCCCATGCAATATGGCTGACTTGGAAGTCACCTATACAACACAACCAGCACAATGTCCCCCATGCAATATGGCTGACTTGGAAGTCACCTATACAATACAACCAGCACAATGTCCCCCAAGCAATATGGCTGACTTGGAAGTCACCTATAGAACATGGCCACCAGCACAATGTCCCCCATGCAATATGGCTGAATTGGAAGTCACCTATACAAGACAACCAGCACAATGTCCCCCATGCAATATGGCTGACTTGGAAGTCACCTATACAACACAACCAGCACAATGTCCCCCAAGCAATATGGCTGACTTGGAAGTCACCTATAGAACATGGCAACCAGCACAATGTCCCCCAAGCAATATGGCTGACTTGGACGTCACCTATACAAGACAACCAGCACAATGTCCCCCATGCAATATGGCTGACTTGGAAGTCACCTATAGGACATGGCAACCAGCACAATGTCCCCCATGCAATATGGCTGATTTGGAAGTCACCTATACAATACAACCAGCACAATGTCCCCTATGCAATATGGCTGACTTGGAAGTCACCTATACAACACAACCAGCACAATGTCCCCCATGCAATATGGCTGACTTGGAAGTCACCTATACAACACAACCAGCACAATGTCCCCCATGCAATATGGCTGACTTGGAAGTCACCTATACAACATGGCAACCAGCACAATGTCCCCCATGCAATATGGCTGACTTGGAAGTCACCTATACAACATGGCAACCAGCACAATGTCCCCCAAGCAATATGGCTGACTTGGAAGTCATCTATAGAACATGGCCACCAGCACAATGTCCCCCATGCAATATGGCTGACTTGGAAGTCACCTATACAAGACAACCAGCACAATGTCCCCCATGCAATATGGCTGACTTGGAAGTCACCTATAGAACATGGCCACCAGCACAATGTCCCCCATGCAATATGGCTGACTTGGAAGTCACCTATAGAACATGGCCACCAGCACAATGTCCCCCATGCAATATGGCTGACTTGGAAGTCACCTATACAACACAACCAGCACAATGTCCCCCATGCAATATGGCTGACTTGGAAGTCACCTATAGAACATGGCAACCAGCACAATGTCCCCCAAGCAATATGGCTGACTTGGAAGTCACCTATACAAGACAACCAGCACAATGTCCCCCATGCAATATGGCTGACTTGGAAGTCACCTATAGGACATGGCAACCAGCACAATGTCCCCCATGCAATATGGCTGACTTGGAAGTCACCTATACAATACAACCAGCACAATGTCCCCCATGCAATTTGGCTGACTTGGAAGTCACCTATACAATACAACCAGCACAATGTCCCCCATGCAATATGGCTGACTTGGAAGTCACCTATAAAACACAACCAGCACAATGTCCCCCAAGCAATATGGCTGACTTGGAAGTCACCTATAGAACATGGCAACCAGCACAATGTCCCCCAAGCAATATGGCTGACTTGGACGTCACCTATACAAGACAACCAGCACAATGTCCCCCATGCAATATGGCTGACTTGGAAGTCACCTATAGGACATGGCAACCAGCACAATGTCCCCCATGCAATATGGCTGACTTGGAAGTCACCTATACAATACAACCAGCACAATGTCCCCCATGCAATATGGCTGACTTGGAAGTCACCTATACAATACAACCAGCACAATGTCCCCCATGCAATATGGCTGACTTGGAAGTCACCTATACAACACAACCAGCACAATGTCCCCCATGCAATATGGCTGACTTGGAAGTCACCTATACAACATGGCAACCAGCACAATGTCCCCCATGCAATATGGCTGACTTGGAAGTCACCTATACAACATGGCAACCAGCACAATGTCCCCCATGCAATATGGCTGACTTGGAAGTCACCTATAGAACATGGCCACCAGCACAATGTCCCCAATGCAACACGGCTGACTTGGAAGTCACCTATACAAGACAACCAGTACAATGTCCCCCATGCAATATGGCTGACTTGGATGTCACCTATACAACATGGCAACCAGCACAATGTCCCCCATGCAATATGGCTGACTTGGATGTCACCTATAGAACATGGTCACCAGCACAATGTCCCCCATGCAACACGGCTGACTTGGAAGTCACCTATACAATACAACCAGCACAATGTCCCCCATGCAATATGGCTGACTTGGAAGTCACCTATACAATACAACCAGCACAATGTCCCCCATGCAATATGGCTGACTTGGAAGTCACCTATACAACACAACCAGAACAATGTCCCCCATGCAATATGGCTGACTTGGAAGTCACCTATACAATACAACCAGCACAATGTCACCCAAGCAATATGGCTGACTTGGAAGTCACCTATAGAACATGGCCACCAGCACAATGTCCCCCATGCAATATGGCTGACTTGGAAGTCACCTATACAACATGGCAACCAGCACAATGTCCCCCATGCAATATGGCTGACTTGGAAGTCACCTATACAACATGGCAACCAGCACAATGTCCCCCATGCAATATGGCTGACTTGGAAGTCACCTATAGAACATGGCCACCAGCACAATGTCCCCAATGCAACACGGCTGACTTGGAAGTCACCTATACAAGACAACCAGTACAATGTCCCCCATGCAATATGGCTGACTTGGAAGTCACCTATACAACATGGCAACCAGCACAATGTCCCCCATGCAACACGGCTGACTTGGAAGTCACCTATACAATACAACCAGCACAATGTCCCCCATGCAATATGGCTGACTTGGAAGTCACCTATACAACATGGCAACCAGCACAATGTCCCCCAAGCAATATGGCTGACTTGGAAGTCATCTATAGAACATGGCCACCAGCACAATGTCCCCCATGCAATATGGCTGACTTGGAAGTCACCTATACAAGACAACCAGCACAATGTCCCCCATGCAATATGGCTGACTTGGAAGTCACCTATAGAACATGGCCACCAGCACAATGTCCCCCATGCAATATGGCTGACTTGGAAGTCACCTATAGAACATGGCCACCAGCACAATGTCCCCCATGCAATATGGCTGACTTGGAAGTCACCTATACAACACAACCAGCACAATGTCCCCCATGCAATATGGCTGACTTGGAAGTCACCTATAGAACACAACCAGCACAATGTCCCCCAAGCAATATGGCTGACTTGGAAGTCACCTATAGAACATGGCAACCAGCACAATGTCCCCCAAGCAATATGGCTGACTTGGACGTCACCTATACAAGACAACCAGCACAATGTCCCCCATGCAATATGGCTGACTTGGAAGTCACCTATAGGACATGGCAACCAGCACAATGTCCCCCATGCAATATGGCTGACTTGGAAGTCACCTATACAATACAACCAGCACAATGTCCCCCATGCAATATGGCTGACTTGGAAGTCACCTATACAATACAACCAGCACAATGTCCCCCATGCAATATGGCTGACTTGGAAGTCACCTATACAACACAACCAGCACAATGTCCCCCATGCAATATGGCTGACTTGGAAGTCACCTATACAACATGGCAACCAGCACAATGTCCCCCATGCAATATGGCTGACTTGGAAGTCACCTATACAACATGGCAACCAGCACAATGTCCCCCATGCAATATGGCTGACTTGGAAGTCACCTATAGAACATGGCCACCAGCACAATGTCCCCAATGCAACACGGCTGACTTGGAAGTCACCTATACAAGACAACCAGTACAATGTCCCCCATGCAATATGGCTGACTTGGAAGTCACCTATACAACATGGCAACCAGCACAATGTCCCCCATGCAATATGGCTGACTTGGATGTCACCTATAGAACATGGCCACCAGCACAATGTCCCCCATGCAACACGGCTGACTTGGAAGTCACCTATACAATACAACCAGCACAATGTCCCCCATGCAATATGGCTGACTTGGAAGTCACCTATACAATACAACCAGCACAATGTCCCCCATGCAATATGGCTGACTGGGAAGTCACCTATACAACACAACCAGAACAATGTCCCCAATGCAATATGGCTGATTTGGAAGTCACCTATACAATACAACCAGCACAATGTCACCCAAGCAATATGGCTGACTTGGAAGTCACCTATAGAACATGGCCACCAGCACAATGTCCCCCATGCAATATGGCTGACTTGGAAGTCACCTATACAACATGGAAACCAGCACAATGTCCCCCATGCAATATGGCTGACTTGGAAGTCACCTATACAACATGGCAACCAGCACAATGTCCCCCATGCAATATGGCTGACTTGGAAGTCACCTATAGAACATGGCCACCAGCACAATGTCCCCAATGCAACACGGCTGACTTGGAAGTCACCTATACAAGACAACCAGTACAATGTCCCCCATGCAATATGGCTGACTTGGAAAATCACCTATACAACATGGCAACCAGCACAATGTCCCCCATGCAATATGGCTGACTTGGATGTCACCTATAGAACATGGCCACCAGCACAATGTCCCCCATGCAACACGGCTGACTTGGAAGTCACCTATACAATACAACCAGCACAATGTCCCCCATGCAATATGGCTGACTTGGAAGTCACCTATACAACATGGCAACCAGCACAATGTCCCCCAAGCAATATGGCTGACTTGGAAGTCATCTATAGAACATGGCCACCAGCACAATGTCCCCCATGCAATATGGCTGACTTGGAAGTCACCTATACAAGACAACCAGCACAATGTCCCCCATGCAATATGGCTGACTTGGAAGTCACCTATAGAACATGGCCACCAGCACAATGTCCCCCATGCAATATGGCTGACTTGGAAGTCACCTATAGAACATGGCCACCAGCACAATGTCCCCCATGCAATATGGCTGACTTGGAAGTCACCTATACAACACAACCAGCACAATGTCCCCCATGCAATATGGCTGACTTGGAAGTCACCTATAGAACATGGCAACCAGCACAATGTCCCCCAAGCAATATGGCTGACTTGGAAGTCACCTATACAAGACATCCAGCACAATGTCCCCCATGCAATATGGCTGACTTGGAAGTCACCTATAGGACATGGCAACCAGCACAATGTCCCCCATGCAATATGGCTGACTTGGAAGTCACCTATACAATACAACCAGCACAATGTCCCCCATGCAATTTGGCTGACTTGGAAGTCACCTATACAATACAACCAGCACAATGTCCCCCATGCAATATGGCTAACTTGGAAGTCACCTATAAAACACAACCAGCACAATGTCCCCCAAGCAATATGGCTGACTTGGAAGTCACCTATAGAACATGGCAACCAGCACAATGTCCCCCAAGCAATATGGCTGACTTGGACGTCACCTATACAAGACAACCAGCACAATGTCCCCCATGCAATATGGCTGACTTGGAAGTCACCTATAGGATGTGGCAACCAGCACAATGTCCCCCATGCAATATGGCTGACTTGGAAGTCACCTATACAATACAACCAGCACAATGTCCCCCATGCAATATGGCTGACTTGGAAGTCACCTATACAATACAACCAGCACAATGTCCCCCATGCAATATAGCTGACTTGGAAGTCACCTATACAACACAACCAGCACAATGTCCCCCATGCAATATGGCTGACTTGGAAGTCACCTATACAACATGGCAACCAGCACAATGTCCCCCATGCAATATGGCTGACTTGGAAGTCACCTATACAACATGGCAACCAGCACAATGTCCCCCATGCAATATGGCTGACTTGGAAGTCACCTATAGAACATGGCCACCAGCACAATGTCCCCAATGCAACACGGCTGACTTGGAAGTCACCTATACAAGACAACCAGTACAATGTCCCCCATGCAATATGGCTGACTTGGAAGTCACCTATACAACATGGCAACCAGCACAATGTCCCCCATGCAATATGGCTGACTTGGATGTCACCTATAGAACATGGCCACCAGCACAATGTCCCCCATGCAACACGGCTGACTTGGAAGTCACCTATACAATACAACCAGCACAATGTCCCCCATGCAATATGGCTGACTTGGAAGTCACCTATACAATACAACCAGCACAATGTCCCCCATGCAATATGGCTGACTTGGAAGTCACCTATACAACACAACCAGAACAATGTCCCCCATGCAATATGGCTGACTTGGAAGTCACCTATACAATACAACCAGCACAATGTCACCCAAGCAATATGACTGACTTGGAAGTCACCTATAGAACATGGCCACCAGCACAATGTCCCCCATGCAATATGGCTGACTTGGAAGTCACCTATACAACATGGCAACCAGCACAATGTCCCCCATGCAATATGGCTGACTTGGAAGTCACCTATACAACATGGCAACCAGCACAATGTCCCCCATGCAATATGGCTGACTTGGAAGTCACCTATAGAACATGGCCACCAGCACAATGTCCCCAATGCAACACGGCTGACTTGGAAGTCACCTATACAAGACAACCAGTACAATGTCCCCCATGCAATATGGCTGACTTGGAAGTCACCTATACAACATGGCAACCAGCACAATGTCCCCCATGCAATATGGCTGACTTGGATGTCACCTATAGAACATGGCCACCAGCACAATGTCCCCCATGCAACACGGCTGACTTGGAAGTCACCTATACAATACAACCAGCACAATGTCCCCCATGCAATATGGCTGACTTGGAAGTCACCTATACAATACAACCAGCACAATGTCCCCCATGCAATATGGCTGACTTGGAAGTCACCTATACAACACAACCAGCACAATGTCCCCCATGCAATATGGCTGACTTGGAAGTCACCTATACAATACAACCAGCACAATGTCCCCCAAGCAATATGGCTGACTTGGAAGTCACCTATAGAACATGGCCACCAGCACAATGTCCCCCATGCAATATGGCTGAATTGGAAGTCACCTATACAAGACAACCAGCACAATGTCCCCCATGCAATATGGCTGACTTGGAAGTCACCTATACAACACAACCAGCACAATGTCCCCCAAGCAATATGGCTGACTTGGAAGTCACCTATAGAACATGGCAACCAGCACAATGTCCCCCAAGCAATATGGCTGACTTGGACGTCACCAATACAAGACAACCAGCACAATGTCTCCCATGCAATATGGCTGACTTGGAAGTCACCTATAGGACATGGCAACCAGCACAATGTCCCCCATGCAATATGGCTAACTTGGAAGTCACCTATACAATACAACCAGCACAATGTCCCCTATGCAATATGGCTGACTTGGAAGACACCTATACAACACAACCAGCACAATGTCCCCCATGCAATATGGCTGACTTGGAAGTCACCTATACAACACAACCAACACAATGTCCCCCATGCAATATGGCTGACTTGGAAGTCACCTATACAACATGGCAACCAGCACAATGTCCCCCATGCAATATGGCTGACTTGGAAGTCACCTATACAACATGGCAACCAGCACAATGTCCCCCAAGCAATATGGCTGACTTGGAAGTCACCTATAGAACATGGCCACCAGCACAATGTCCCCCATGCAATATGGCTGACTTGGAAGTCACCTATACAAGACAACCAGCACAATGTCCCCCATGCAATATGGCTGACTTGGAAGTCACCTATAGAACATGGCCACCAGCACAATGTCCCCCATGCAATATGGCTGACTTGGAAGTCACCTATAGAACATGGCCACCAGCACAATGTCCCCCATGCAATATGGCTGACTTGGAAGTCACCTATACAACACAACCAGCACAATGTCCCCCATGCAATATGGCTGACTTGGAAGTCACCTATAGAACATGGCAACCAGCACAATGTCCCCCAAGCAATATGGCTGACTTGGAAGTCACCTATACAAGACAACCAGCACAATGTCCCCCATGCAATATGGCTGACTTGGAAGTCACCTATAGGACATGGCAACCAGCACAATGTCCCCCATGCAATATGGCTGACTTGGAAGTCACCTATACAATACAACCAGCACAATGTCCCCCATGCAATATGGCTGACTTGGAAGTCACCTATACAATACAACCAGCACAATGTCCCCCATGCAATATGGCTGACTTGGAAGTCACCTATACAACACAACAAGCACAATGTCCCCCAAGCAATATGGCTGACTTGGAAGTCACCTATAGAACATGGCAACCAGCACAATGTCCCCCAAGCAATATGGCTGACTTGGACGTCACCTATACAAGACAACCAGCACAATGTCCCCCATGCAATATGGCTGACTTGGAAGTCACATATAGGACATGGCAACCAGCACAATGTCCCCCATGCAATATGGCTGACTTGGAAGTCACCTATACAATACAACCAGTACAATGTCCCCCATGCAATATGGCTGACTTGGAAGTCACCTATACAATACAACCAGCACAATGTCCCCCATGCAATATGGCTGACTTGGAAGTCACCTATACAACACAACCAGCACAATGTCCCCCATGCAATATGGCTGACTTGGAAGTCACCTATACAACATGGCAACCAGCACAATGTCCCCCATGCAATATGGCTGACTTGGAAGTCACCTATACAACATGGCAACCAGCACAATGTCCCCCATGCAATATGGCTGACTTGGAAGTCACCTATAGAACATGGCCACCAGCACAATGTCCCCAATGCAACACGGCTGACTTGGAAGTCACCTATACAAGACAACCAGTACAATGTCCCCCATGCAATATGGCTGACTTGGAAGTCACCTATACAACATGGCAACCAGCACAATGTCCCCCATGCAATATGGCTGACTTGGATGTCACCTATAGAACAAGGCCACCAGCACAATGTCCCCCATGCAACACGGCTGACTTGGAAGTCACCTATACAATACAACCAGCACAATGTCCCCCATGCAATATGGCTGACTTGGAAGTCACCTATACAATACAACCAGCACAATGTCCCCCATGCAATATGGCTGACTTGGAAGTCACCTATACAACACAACCAGCACAATGTCCCCCATGCAATATGGCTGACTTGGAAGTCACCTATACAATACAACCAGCACAATGTCCCCCAAGCAATATGGCTGACTTGGAAGTCACCTATAGAACATGGCCACCAGCACAATGTCCCCCATGCAATATGGCTGAATTGGAAGTCACCTATACAAGACAACCAGCACAATGTCCCCCATGCAATATGGCTGACTTGGAAGTCACCTATACAACACAACCAGCACAATGTCCCCCAAGCAATATGGCTGACTTGGAAGTCACCTATAGAACATGGCAACCAGCACAATGTCCCCCAAGCAATATGGCTGACTTGGACGTCACCTATACAAGACAACCAGCACAATGTCCCCCATGCAATATGGCTGACTTGGAAGTCACCTATAGGACATGGCAACCAGCACAATGTCCCCCATGCAATATGGCTGACTTGGAAGTCACCTATACAATACAACCAGCACAATGTCCCCTATGCAATATGGCTGACTTGGAAGTCACCTATACAACACAACCAGCACAATGTCCCCCATGCAATATGGCTGACTTGGAAGTCACCTATACAACACAACCAGCACAATGTCCCCCATGCAATATGGCTGACTTGGAAGTCACCTATACAACATGGCAACCAGCACAATGTCCCCCATGCAATATGGCTGACTTGGAAGTCACCTATACAACATGGCAACCAGCACAATGTCCCCCAAGCAATATGGCTGACTTGGAAGTCACCTATAGAACATGGCCACCAGCACAATGTCCCCCATGCAATATGGCTGACTTGGAAGTCACCTATACAACACAACCAGCACAATGTCCCCCATGCAATATGGCTGACTTGGAAGTCACCTATACAACATGGCAACCAGCACAATGTCCCCCATGCAATATGGCTGACTTGGAAGTCACCTATACAACATGGCAACCAGCACAATGTCCCCCATGCAATATGGCTGACTTGGAAGTCACCTATAGAACATGGCCACCAGCACAATGTCCCCAATGCAACACGGCTGACTTGGAAGTCACCTATACAAGACAACCAGTACAATGTCCCCCATGCAATATGGCTGACTTGGAAGTCACCTATACAACATGGCAACCAGCACAATGTCCCCCATGCAATATGGCTGACTTGGATGTCACCTATAGAACAAGGCCACCAGCACAATGTCCCCCATGCAACACGGCTGACTTGGAAGTCACCTATACAATACAACCAGCACAATGTCCCCCATGCAATATGGCTGACTTGGAAGTCACCTATACAATACAACCAGCACAATGTCCCCCATGCAATATGGCTGACTTGGAAGTCACCTATACAACACAACCAGCACAATGTCCCCCATGCAATATGGCTGACTTGGAAGTCACCTATACAATACAACCAGCACAATGTCCCCCAAGCAATATGGCTGACTTGGAAGTCACCTATAGAACATGGCCACCAGCACAATGTCCCCCATGCAATATGGCTGAATTGGAAGTCACCTATACAAGACAACCAGCACAATGTCCCCCATGCAATATGGCTGACTTGGAAGTCACCTATACAACACAACCAGCACAATGTCCCCCAAGCAATATGGCTGACTTGGAAGTCACCTATAGAACATGGCAACCAGCACAATGTCCCCCAAGCAATATGGCTGACTTGGACGTCACCTATACAAGACAACCAGCACAATGTCCCCCATGCAATATGGCTGACTTGGAAGTCACCTATAGGACATGGCAACCAGCACAATGTCCCCCATGCAATATGGCTGACTTGGAAGTCACCTATACAATACAACCAGCACAATGTCCCCTATGCAATATGGCTGACTTGGAAGTCACCTATACAACACAACCAGCACAATGTCCCCCATGCAATATGGCTGACTTGGAAGTCACCTATACAACACAACCAGCACAATGTCCCCCATGCAATATGGCTGACTTGGAAGTCACCTATACAACATGGCAACCAGCACAATGTCCCCCATGCAATATGGCTGACTTGGAAGTCACCTATACAACATGGCAACCAGCACAATGTCCCCCAAGCAATATGGCTGACTTGGAAGTCACCTATAGAACATGGCCACCAGCACAATGTCCCCCATGCAATATGGCTGACTTGGAAGTCACCTATACAAGACAACCAGCACAATGTCCCCCATGCAATATGGCTGACTTGGAAGTCACCTATAGAACATGGCCACCAGCACAATGTCCCCCATGCAATATGGCTGACTTGGAAGTCACCTATAGAACATGGCCACCAGCACAATGTCCCCCATGCAATATGGCTGACTTGGAAGTCACCTATACAACACAACCAGCACAATGTCCCCCATGCAATATGGCTGACTTGGAAGTCACCTATAGAACATGGCAACCAGCACAATGTCCCCCAAGCAATATGGCTGACTTGGAAGTCACCTATACAAGACAACCAGCACAATGTCCCCCATGCAATATGGCTGACTTGGAAGTCACCTATAGGACATGGCAACCAGCACAATGTCCCCCATGCAATATGGCTGACTTGGAAGTCACCTATACAATACAACCAGCACAATGTCCCCCATGCAATATGGCTGACTTGGAAGTCACCTATACAATACAACCAGCACAATGTCCCCCATGCAATATGGCTGACTTGGAAGTCACCTATAAAACACAACCAGCACAATGTCCCCCAAGCAATATGGCTGACTTGGAAGTCACCTAAAGAACATGGCAACCAGCACAATGTCCCCCAAGCAATATGGCTGACTTGGACGTCACCTATACAAGACAACCAGCACAATGTCCCCCATGCAATATGGCTGACTTGGAAGTCACCTATAGGACATGGCAACCAGCACAATGTCCCCCATGCAATATGGCTGACTTGGAAGTCACCTATACAATACAACCAGCACAATGTCCCCCATGCAATATGGCTGACTTGGAAGTCACCTATACAATACAACCAGCACAATGTCCCCCATGCAATATGGCTGACTTGGAAGTCACCTATACAACACAACCAGCACAATGTCCCCCATGCAATATGGCTGACTTGGAAGTCACCTATACAACATGGCAACCAGCACAATGTCCCCCATGCAATATGGCTGACTTGGAAGTCACCTATACAACATGGCAACCAGCACAATGTCCCCCATGCAATATGGCTGACTTGGAAGTCACCTATAGAACATGGCCACCAGCACAATGTCCCCAATGCAACACGGCTGACTTGGAAGTCACCTATACAAGACAACCAGTACAATGTCCCCCATGCAATATGGCTGACTTGGAAGTCACCTATACAACATGGCAACCAGCACAATGTCCCCCATGCAATATGGCTGACTTGGATGTCACCTATAGAACATGGCCACCAGCACAATGTCCCCCATGCAACACGGCTGACTTGGAAGTCACCTATACAATACAACCAGCACAATGTCCCCCATGCAATATGGCTGACTTGGAAGTCACCTATACAATACAACCAGCACAATGTCCCCCATGCAATATGGCTGACTTGGAAGTCACCTATAGAACATGGCCACCAGCACAATGTCCCCCATGCAATATGGCTGACTTGGAAGTCACCTATAGAACATGGCCACCAGCACAATGTCCCCCATGCAATATGGCTGACTTGGAAGTCACCTATACAACACAACCAGCACAATGTCCCCCATGCAATATGGCTGACTTGGAAGTCACCTATAGAACATGGCAACCAGCACAATGTCCCCCAAGCAATATGGCTGACTTGGAAGTCACCTATACAAGACAACCAGCACAATGTCCCCCATGCAATATGGCTGACTTGGAAGTCACCTATAGGACATGGCAACCAGCACAATGTCCCCCATGCAATATGGCTGACTTGGAAGTCACCTATACAATACAACCAGCACAATGTCCCCCATGCAATATGGCTGACTTGGAAGTCACCTATACAATACAACCAGCACAATGTCCCCCATGCAATATGGCTGACTTGGAAGTCACCTATAAAACACAACCAGCACAATGTCCCCCAAGCAATATGGCTGACTTGGAAGTCACCTAAAGAACATGGCAACCAGCACAATGTCCCCCAAGCAATATGGCTGACTTGGACGTCACCTATACAAGACAACCAGCACAATGTCCCCCATGCAATATGGCTGACTTGGAAGTCACCTATAGGACATGGCAACCAGCACAATGTCCCCCATGCAATATGGCTGACTTGGAAGTCACCTATACAATACAACCAGCACAATGTCCCCCATGCAATATGGCTGACTTGGAAGTCACCTATACAATACAACCAGCACAATGTCCCCCATGCAATATGGCTGACTTGGAAGTCACCTATACAACACAACCAGCACAATGTCCCCCATGCAATATGGCTGACTTGGAAGTCACCTATACAACATGGCAACCAGCACAATGTCCCCCATGCAATATGGCTGACTTGGAAGTCACCTATACAACATGGCAACCAGCACAATGTCCCCCATGCAATATGGCTGACTTGGAAGTCACCTATAGAACATGGCCACCAGCACAATGTCCCCAATGCAACACGGCTGACTTGGAAGTCACCTATACAAGACAACCAGTACAATGTCCCCCATGCAATATGGCTGACTTGGAAGTCACCTATACAACATGGCAACCAGCACAATGTCCCCCATGCAATATGGCTGACTTGGATGTCACCTATAGAACATGGCCACCAGCACAATGTCCCCCATGCAACACGGCTGACTTGGAAGTCACCTATACAATACAACCAGCACAATGTCCCCCATGCAATATGGCTGACTTGGAAGTCACCTATACAATACAACCAGCACAATGTCCCCCATGCAATATGGCTGACTTGGAAGTCACCTATACAACACAACCAGCACAATGTCCCCCATGCAATATGGCTGACTTGGAAGTCACCTATACAATACAACCAGCACAATGTCCCCCAAGCAATATGGCTGACTTGGAAGTCACCTATAGAACATGGCCACCAGCACAATGTCCCCCATGCAATATGGCTGAATTGGAAGTCACCTATACAAGACAACCAGCACAATGTCCCCCATGCAATATGGCTGACTTGGAAGTCACCTATACAACACAACCAGCACAATGTCCCCCAAGCAATATGGCTGACTTGGAAGTCACCTATAGAACATGGCAACCAGCACAATGTCCCCCAAGCAATATGGCTGACTTGGACGTCACCTATACAAGACAACCAGCACAATGTCCCCCATGCAATATGGCTGACTTGGAAGTCACCTATAGGACATGGCAACCAGCACAATGTCCCCCATGCAATATGGCTGACTTGGAAGTCACCTATACAATACAACCAGCACAATGTCCCCTATGCAATATGGCTGACTTGGAAGTCACCTATACAACACAACCAGCACAATGTCCCCCATGCAATATGGCTGACTTGGAAGTCACCTATACAACACAACCAGCACAATGTCCCCCATGCAATATGGCTGACTTGGAAGTCACCTATACAACATGGCAACCAGCACAATGTCCCCCATGCAATATGGCTGACTTGGAAGTCACCTATACAACATGGCAACCAGCACAATGTCCCCCAAGCAATATGGCTGACTTGGAAGTCACCTATAGAACATGGCCACCAGCACAATGTCCCCCATGCAATATGGCTGACTTGGAAGTCACCTATACAAGACAACCAGCACAATGTCCCCCATGCAATATGGCTGACTTGGAAGTCACCTATAGAACATGGCCACCAGCACAATGTCCCCCATGCAATATGGCTGACTTGGAAGTCACCTATAGAACATGGCCACCAGCACAATGTCCCCATGCAATATGGCTGACTTGGAAGTCACCTATACAACACAACCAGCACAATGTCCCCCATGCAATATGGCTGACTTGGAAGTCACCTATAGAACATGGCAACCAGCACAATGTCCCCCAAGCAATATGGCTGACTTGGAAGTCACCTATACAAGACAACCAGCACAATGTCCCCCATGCAATATGGCTGACTTGGAAGTCACCTATAGGACATGGCAACCAGCACAATGTCCCCCATGCAATATGGCTGACTTGGAAGTCACCTATACAATACAACCAGCACAATGTCCCCCATGCAATATGGCTGACTTGGAAGTCACCTATACAATACAACCAGCACAATGTCCCCCATGCAATATGGCTGACTTGGAAGTCACCTATAAAACACAACCAGCACAATGTCCCCCAAGCAATATGGCTGACTTGGAAGTCACCTAAAGAACATGGCAACCAGCACAATGTCCCCCAAGCAATATGGCTGACTTGGACGTCACCTATACAAGACAACCAGCACAATGTCCCCCATGCAATATGGCTGACTTGGAAGTCACCTATAGGACATGGCAACCAGCACAATGTCCCCCATGCAATATGGCTGACTTGGAAGTCACCTATACAATACAACCAGCACAATGTCCCCCATGCAATATGGCTGACTTGGAAGTCACCTATACAATACAACCAGCACAATGTCCCCCATGCAATATGGCTGACTTGGAAGTCACCTATACAACACAACCAGCACAATGTCCCCCATGCAATATGGCTGACTTGGAAGTCACCTATACAACATGGCAACCAGCACAATGTCCCCCATGCAATATGGCTGACTTGGAAGTCACCTATACAACATGGCAACCAGCACAATGTCCCCCATGCAATATGGCTGACTTGGAAGTCACCTATAGAACATGGCCACCAGCACAATGTCCCCAATGCAACACGGCTGACTTGGAAGTCACCTATACAAGACAACCAGTACAATGTCCCCCATGCAATATGGCTGACTTGGAAGTCACCTATACAACATGGCAACCAGCACAATGTCCCCCATGCAATATGGCTGACTTGGATGTCACCTATAGAACATGGCCACCAGCACAATGTCCCCCATGCAACACGGCTGACTTGGAAGTCACCTATACAATACAACCAGCACAATGTCCCCCATGCAATATGGCTGACTTGGAAGTCACCTATACAATTCAACCAGCACAATGTCCCCCATGCAATATGGCTGACTTGGAAGTCACCTATACAACACAACCAGCACAATGTCCCCCATGCAATATGGATGACTTGGAACTCACCTATACAATACAACCAGCACAATGTCACCCAAGCAATATGGCTGACTTGGAAGTCACCTATAGAACATGGCCACCAGCACAATGTCCCCCATGCAATATGGCTGACTTGGAAGTCACCTATACAACATGGCAACCAGCACAATGTCCCCCATGCAATATGGCTGACTTGGAAGTCACCTATACAACATGGCAACCAGCACAATGTCCCCCATGCAATATGGCTGACTTGGAAGTCACCTATAGAACATGGCCACCAGCACAATGTCCCCAATGCAACACGGCTGACTTGGAAGTCACCTATACAAGACAACCAGTACAATGTCCCCCATGCAATATGGCTGACTTGGAAGTCACCTATACAACATGGCAACCAGCACAATGTCCCCCATGCAATATGGCTGACTTGGATGTCACCTATAGAACATGGCCACCAGCACAATGTCCCCCATGCAATATGGCTGACTTGGAAGTCACCTATACAAGACAACCAGCACAATGTCCCCCATGCAATATGGCTGACTTGGAAGTCACCTATAGAACATGGCCACCAGCACAATGTCCCCCATGCAATATGGCTGACTTGGAAGTCACCTATAGAACATGGCCACCAGCACAATGTCCCCCATGCAATATGGCTGACTTGGAAGTCACCTATACAACACAACCAGCACAATGTCCCCCATGCAATATGGCTGACTTGGAAGTCACCTATAGAACATGGCAACCAGCACAATGTCCCCCAAGCAATATGGCTGACTTGGAAGTCACCTATACAAGACAACCAGCACAATGTCCCCCATGCAATATGGCTGACTTGGAAGTCACCTATAGGACATGGCAACCAGCACAATGTCCCCCATGCAATATGGCTGACTTGGAAGTCACCTATACAATACAACCAGCACAATGTCCCCCATGCAATATGGCTGACTTGGAAGTCACCTATACAATACAACCAGCACAATGTCCCCCATGCAATATGGCTGACTTGGAAGTCACCTATAAAACACAACCAGCACAATGTCCCCCAAGCAATATGGCTGACTTGGAAGTCACCTATAGAACATGGCAACCAGCACAATGTCCCCCAAGCAATATGGCTGACTTGGACGTCACCTATACAAGACAACCAGCACAATGTCCCCCATGCAATATGGCTGACTTGGAAGTCACCTATAGGACATGGCAACCAGCACAATGTCCCCCATGCAATATGGCTGACTTGGAAGTCACCTATACAATACAACCAGCACAATGTCCCCCATGCAATATGGCTGACTTGGAAGTCACCTATACAATACAACCAGCACAATGTCCCCCATGCAATATGGCTGACTTGGAAGTCACCTATACAACACAACCAGCACAATGTCCCCCATGCAATATGGCTGACTTGGAAGTCACCTATACAACATGGCAACCAGCACAATGTCCCCCATGCAATATGGCTGACTTGGAAGTCACCTATACAACATGGCAACCAGCACAATGTCCCCCATGCAATATGGCTGACTTGGAAGTCACCTATAGAACATGGCCACCAGCACAATGTCCCCAATGCAACACGGCTGACTTGGAAGTCACCTATACAAGACAACCAGTACAATGTCCCCCATGCAATATGGCTGACTTGGAAGTCACCTATACAACATGGCAACCAGCACAATGTCCCCCATGCAATATGGCTGACTTGGATGTCACCTATAGAACATGGCCACCAGCACAATGTCCCCCATGCAACACGGCTGACTTGGAAGTCACCTATACAATACAACCAGCACAATGTCCCCCATGCAATATGGCTGACTTGGAAGTCACCTATACAATACAACCAGCACAATGTCCCCCATGCAATATGGCTGACTTGGAAGTCACCTATACAACACAACCAGCACAATGTCCCCCATGCAATATGGCTGACTTGGAAGTCACCTATACAATACAACCAGCACAATGTCACCCAAGCAATATGGCTGACTTGGAAGTCACCTATAGAACATGGCCACCAGCACAATGTCCCCCATGCAATATGGCTGACTTGGAAGTCACCTATACAACATGGCAACCAGCACAATGTCCCCCATGCAATATGGCTGACTTGGAAGTCACCTATACAACATGGCAACCAGCACAATGTCCCCCATGCAATATGGCTGACTTGGAAGTCACCTATAGAACATGGCCACCAGCACAATGTCCCCAATGCAACACGGCTGACTTGGAAGTCACCTATACAAGACAACCAGTACAATGTCCCCCATGCAATATGTCTGACTTGGAAGTCACCTATACAACATGGCAACCAGCACAATGTCCCCCATGCAATATGGCTGACTTGGATGTCACCTATAGAACATGGCCACCAGCACAATGTCCCCCATGCAACACGGCTGACTTGGAAGTCACCTATACAATACAACCAGCACAATGTCCCCCATGCAATATGGCTGACTTGGAAGTCACCTATACAATACAACCAGCACAATGTCCCCCATGCAATATGGCTGACTTGGAAGTTACCTATACAACACAACCAGCACAATGTCCCCCATGCAATATGGCTGACTTGGAAGTCACCTATACAATACAACCAGCACAATGTCCCCCATGCAATATGGCTGAATTGGAAGTCACCTATACAAGACAACCAGCACAATGTCCCCCATGCAATATGGCTGACTTGGAAGTCACCTATACAACACAACCAGCACAATGTCCCCCAAGCAATATGGCTGACTTGGAAGTCACCTATAGAACATGGCAACCAGCACAATGTCCCCCAAGCAATATGGCTGACTTGGACGTCACCTATACAAGACAACCAGCACAATGTCCCCCATGCAATATGGCTGACTTGGAAGTCACCTATAGGACATGGCAACCAGCACAATGTCCCCCATGCAATATGGCTGACTTGGAAGTCACCTATACAATACAACCAGCACAATGTCCCCCATGCAATATGGCTGACTTGGAAGTCACCTATACAACACAACCAGCACAATGTCCCCCATGCAATATGGCTGACTTGGAAATCACCTAAACAACACAACCAGCACAATGTCCCCCATGCAATATGGCTGACTTGGAAGTCACCTATACAACATGGCAACCAGCACAATGTCCCCCATGCAATATGGCTGACTTGGAAGTCACCTATACAACATGGCAACCAGCACAATGTCCCCCAAGCAATATGGCTGACTTGGAAGTCACCTATAGAACATGTCCACCAGCACAATGTCCCCCATGCAATATGGCTGACTTGGAAGTCACCTATACAAGACAACCAGCACAATGTCCCCCATGCAATATGGCTGACTTGGAAGTCACCTATAGAACATGGCCACCAGCACAATGTCCCCCATGCAATATGGCTGACTTGGAAGTCACCTATACAACACAACCAGCACAATGTCCCCCATGCAATATGGCTGACTTGGAAGTCACCTATACAACACAACCAGCACAATGTCCCCCATGCAATATGGCTGACTTGGAAGTCACCTATAGAACATGGCAACCAGCACAATGTCCCCCAAGCAATATGGCTGACTTGGAAGTCACCTATACAAGACAACCAGCACAATGTCCCCCATGAAATATGGCTGACTTGGAAGTCACCTATACAAGACAACCAGCACAATGTCCCCCATGCAATATGGCTGACTTGGAAGTCACCTATAGGACATGGCAACCAGCACAATGTCCCCCATGCAATATGGCTGACTTGGAAGTCACCTATACAATACAACCAGCACAATGTCCCCCATGCAATATGGCTGACTTGGAAGTCACCTATACAATACAACCAGCACAATGTCCCCCATGCAATATGGCTGACTTGGAAGTCACCTATAAAACACAACCAGCACAATGTCCCCCAAGCAATATGGCTGACTTGGAAGTCACCTATAGAACATGGCAACCAGCACAATGTCCCCCAAGCAATATGGCTGACTTGGACGTCACCTATACAAGACAACCAGCACAATGTCCCCCATGCAATATGGCTGACTTGGAAGTCACCTATAGGACATGGCAACCAGCACAATGTCCCCCATGCAATATGGCTGACTTGGAAGTCACCTATACAATACAACCAGCACAATGTCCCCCATGCAATATGGCTGACTTGGAAGTCACCTATACAATACAACCAGCACAATGTCCCCCATGCAATATGGCTGACTTGGAAGTCACCTATACAACACAACCAGCACAATGTCCCCCATGCAATATGGCTGACTTGGAAGTCACCTATACAACATGGCAACCAGCACAATGTCCCCCATGCAATATGGCTGACTTGGAAGTCACCTATACAACATGGCAACCAGCACAATGTCCCCCATGCAATATGGCTGACTTGGAAGTCACCTATAGAACATGGCCACCAGCACAATGTCCCCAATGCAACACGGCTGACTTGGAAGTCACCTATACAAGACAACCAGTACAATGTCCCCCATGCAATATGGCTGACTTGGAAGTCACCTATACAACATGGCAACCAGCACAATGTCCCCCATGCAATAAGGCTGACTTGGATGTCACCTATAGAACATGGCCACCAGCACAATGTCCCCCATGCAACACGGCTGACTTGGAAGTCACCTATACAATACAACCAGCACAATGTCCCCCATGCAATATGGCTGACTTGGAAGTCACCTATACAATACAACCAGCACAATGTCCCCCATGCAATATGGCTGACTTGGAAGTCACCTATACAACACAACCAGCACAATGTCCCCCATGCAATATGGCTGACTTGGAAGTCACCTATACAATACAACCAGCACAATGTCACCCAAGCAATATGGCTGACTTGGAAGTCACCTATAGAACATGGCCACCAGCACAATGTCCCCCATGCAATATGGCTGACTTGGAAGTCACCTATACAACATGGCAACCAGCACAATGTCCCCCATGCAATATGGCTGACTTGGAAGTCACCTATACAACATGGCAACCAGCACAATGTCCCCCATGCAATATGGCTGACTTGGAAGTCACCTATAGAACATGGCCACCAGCACAATGTCCCCAATGCAACACGGCTGACTTGGAAGTCACCTATACAAGACAACCAGTACAATGTCCCCCATGCAATATGTCTGACTTGGAAGTCACCTATACAACATGGCAACCAGCACAATGTCCCCCATGCAATATGGCTGACTTGGATGTCACCTATAGAACATGGCCACCAGCACAATGTCCCCCATGCAACACGGCTGACTTGGAAGTCACCTATACAATACAACCAGCACAATGTCCCCCATGCAATATGGCTGACTTGGAAGTCACCTATACAATACAACCAGCACAATGTCCCCCATGCAATATGGCTGACTTGGAAGTTACCTATACAACACAACCAGCACAATGTCCCCCATGCAATATGGCTGACTTGGAAGTCACCTATACAATACAACCAGCACAATGTCCCCCATGCAATATGGCTGAATTGGAAGTCACCTATACAAGACAACCAGCACAATGTCCCCCATGCAATATGGCTGACTTGGAAGTCACCTATACAACACAACCAGCACAATGTCCCCCAAGCAATATGGCTGACTTGGAAGTCACCTATAGAACATGGCAACCAGCACAATGTCCCCCAAGCAATATGGCTGACTTGGACGTCACCTATACAAGACAACCAGCACAATGTCCCCCATGCAATATGGCTGACTTGGAAGTTACCTATAGGACATGGCAACCAGCACAATGTCCCCCATGCAATATGGCTGACTTGGAAGTCACCTATACAATACAACCAGCACAATGTCCCCCATGCAATATGGCTGACTTGGAAGTCACCTATACAACACAACCAGCACAATGTCCCCCATGCAATATGGCTGACTTGGAAATCACCTAAACAACACAACCAGCACAATGTCCCCCATGCAATATGGCTGACTTGGAAGTCACCTATACAACATGGCAACCAGCACAATGTCCCCCATGCAATATGGCTGACTTGGAAGTCACCTATACAACATGGCAACCAGCACAATGTCCCCCAAGCAATATGGCTGACTTGGAAGTCACCTATAGAACATGTCCACCAGCACAATGTCCCCCATGCAATATGGCTGACTTGGAAGTCACCTATACAAGACAACCAGCACAATGTCCCGCATGCAATATGGCTGACTTGGAAGTCACCTATAGAACATGGCCACCAGCACAATGTCCCCCATGCAATATGGCTGACTTGGAAGTCACCTATACAACACAACCAGCACAATGTCCCCCATGCAATATGGCTGACTTGGAAGTCACCTATACAACACAACCAGCACAATGTCCCCCATGCAATATGGCTGACTTGGAAGTCACCTATAGAACATGGCAACCAGCACAATGTCCCCCAAGCAATATGGCTGACTTGGAAGTCACCTATACAAGACAACCAGCACAATGTCCCCCATGCAATATGGCTGACTTGGAAGTCACCTATAGGACATGGCAACCAGCACAATGTCCCCCATGCAATATGGCTGACTTGGAAGTCACCTATACAATACAACCAGCACAATGTCCCCCATGCAATATAGCTGACTTGGAAGTCACCTATACAATACAACCAGCACAATGTCCCCCATGCAATATGGCTGACTTGGAAGTCACCTATAAAACACAACCAGCACAATGTCCCCCAAGCAATATGGCTGACTTGGAAGTCACCTATAGAACATGGCAACCAGCACAATGTCCCCCAAGCAATATGGCTGACTTGGACGTCACCTATACAAGACAACCAGCACAATGTCCCCCATGCAATATGGCTGACTTGGAAGTCACCTATAGGACATGGCAACCAGCACAATGTCCCCCATGCAATATGGCTGACTTGGAAGTCACCTATACAATACAACCAGCACAATGTCCCCCATGCAATATGGCTGACTTGGAAGTCACCTATACAATACAACCAGCACAATGTCCCCCATGCAATATGGCTGACTTGGAAGTCACCTATACAACACAACCAGCACAATGTCCCCCATGCAATATGGCTGACTTGGAAGTCACCTATACAACATGGCAACCAGCACAATGTCCCCCATGCAATATGGCTGACTTGGAAGTCACCTATACAACATGGCAACCAGCACAATGTCCCCCATGCAATATGGCTGACTTGGAAGTCACCTATAGAACATGGCCACCAGCACAATGTCCCCAATGCAACACGGCTGACTTGGAAGTCACCTATACAAGACAACCAGTACAATGTCCCCCATGCAATATGGCTGACTTGGAAGTCACCTATACAACATGGCAACCAGCACAATGTCGCCCATGCAATATGGCTGACTTGGATGTCACCTATAGAACATGGCCACCAGCACAATGTCCCCCATGCAACACGGCTGACTTGGAAGTCACCTATACAACATGGCAACCAGCACAATGTCCCCCATGCAATATGGCTGACTTGGAAGTCACCTATACAACATGGCAACCAGCACAATGTCCCCCAAGCAATATGGCTGACTTGGAAGTCACCTATACAACACAACCAGCACAATGTCCCCCATGCAATATGGCTGACTTGGAAGTCACCTATAGAACATGGCCACCAGCACAATGTCCCCCATGCAACACGGCTGACTTGGAAGTCACCTATACAATACAACCAGCACAATGTCCCCCATGCAATATGGCTGACTTGGAAGTCACCTATACAATACAACCAGCACAATGTCCCCCATGCAATATGGCTGACTTGGAAGTTACCTATACAACACAACCAGCACAATGTCCCCCATGCAAAATGGCTGACTTGGAAGTCACCTATACAATACAACCAGCACAATGTCCCCCATGCAATATGGCTGAATTGGAAGTCACCTATACAAGACAACCAGCACAATGTCCCCCATGCAATATGGCTGACTTGGAAGTCACCTATACAACACAACCAGCACAATGTCCCCCAAGCAATATGGCTGACTTGGAAGTCACCTATAGAACATGGCAACCAGCACAATGTCCCCCAAGCAATATGGCTGACTTGGACGTCACCTATACAAGACAACCAGCACAATGTCCCCCATGCAATATGGCTGACTTGGAAGTCACCTATAGGACATGGCAACCAGCACAATGTCCCCCATGCAATATGGCTGACTTGGAAGTCACCTATACAATACAACCAGCACAATGTCCCCCATGCAATATGGCTGACTTGGAAGTCACCTATACAACACAACCAGCACAATGTCCCCCATGCAATATGGCTGACTTGGAAATAACCTAAACAACACAACCAGCACAATGTCCCCCATGCAATATGGCTGACTTGGAAGTCACCTATACAACATGGCAACCAGCACAATGTCCCCCATGCAATATGGCTGACTTGGAAGTCACCTATACAACATGGCAACCAGCACAATGTCCCCCAAGCAATATGGCTGACTTGGAAGTCACCTATAGAACATGTTCACCAGCACAATGTCCCCCATGCAATATGGCTGACTTGGAAGTCACCTATACAAGACAACCAGCACAATGTCCCCCATGCAATATGGCTGACTTGGAAGTCACCTATAGAACATGGCCACCAGCACAATGTCCCCCATGCAATATGGCTGACTTGGAAGTCACCTATACAACACAACCAGCACAATGTCCCCCATGCAATATGGCTGACTTGGAAGTCACCTATACAACACAACCAGCACAATGTCCCCCATGCAATATGGCTGACTTGGAAGTCACCTATAGAACATGGCAACCAGCACAATGTCCCCCAAGCAATATGGCTGACTTGGAAGTCACCTATACAAGACAACCAGCACAATGTCCCCCATGCAATATGGCTGACTTGGAAGTCACCTATAGGACATGGCAACCAGCACAATGTCCCCCATGCAATATGGCTGACTTGGAAGTCACCTATACAATACAACCAGCACAATGTCCCCCATGCAATATGGCTGACTTGGAAGTCACCTATACAATACAACCAGCACAATGTCCCCCATGCAATATGGCTGACTTGGAAGTCACCTATAAAACACAACCAGCACAATGTCCCCCAAGCAATATGGCTGACTTGGAAGTCACCTATAGAACATGGCAACCAGCACAATGTCCCCCAAGCAATATGGCTGACTTGGACGTCACCTATACAAGACAACCAGCACAATGTCCCCCATGCAATATGGCTGACTTGGAAGTCACCTATAGGACATGGCAACCAGCACAATGTCCCCCATGCAATATGGCTGACTTGGAAGTCACCTATACAATACAACCAGCACAATGTCCCCCATGCAATATGGCTGACTTGGAAGTCACCTATACAATACAACCAGCACAATGTCCCCCATGCAATATGGCTGACTTGGAAGTCACCTATACAACACAACCAGCACAATGTCCCCCATGCAATATGGCTGACTTGGAAGTCACCTATACAACATGGCAACCAGCACAATGTCCCCCATGCAATATGGCTGACTTGGAAGTCACCTATACAACATGGCAACCAGCACAATGTCCCCCATGCAATATGGCTGACTTGGAAGTCACCTATAGAACATGGCCACCAGCACAATGTCCCCAATGCAACACGGCTGACTTGGAAGTCACCTATACAAGACAACCAGTACAATGTCCCCCATGCAATATGGCTGACTTGGAAGTCACCTATACAACATGGCAACCAGCACAATGTCGCCCATGCAATATGGCTGACTTGGATGTCACCTATAGAACATGGCCACCAGCACAATGTCCCCCATGCAACACGGCTGACTTGGAAGTCACCTATACAACATGGCAACCAGCACAATGTCCCCCATGCAATATGGCTGACTTGGAAGTCACCTATACAACATGGCAACCAGCACAATGTCCCCCAAGCAATATGGCTGACTTGGAAGTCACCTATACAACACAACCAGCACAATGTCCCCCATGCAATATGGCTGACTTGGAAGTCACCTATACAATACAACCAGCACAATGTCACCCAAGCAATATGGCTGACTTGGAAGTCACCTATAGAACATGGCCACCAGCACAATGTCCCCCATGCAATATGGCTGAATTGGAAGTCACCTATACAAGACAACCAGCACAATGTCCCCCATGCAATATGGCTGACTTGGAAGTCACCTATACAAGACAACCAGCACAATGTCCCCCAAGCAATATGGCTGACTTGGAAGTCACCTATAGAACATGGCAACCAGCACAATGTCCCCCAAGCAATATGGCTGACTTGGACGTCACCTATACAAGACAACCAGCACAATGTCCCCCATGCAATATGGCTGACTTGGAAGTAACCTATAGGACATGGCAACCAGCACAATGTCCCCCATGCAATATGGCTGACTTGGAAGTCACCTATACAATACAACCAGCACAATGTCCCCCATGCAATATGGCTGACTTGGAAGTCACCTATACAACACAACCAGCACAATGTCCCCCATGCAATATGGCTGACTTGGAAATCACCTATACAACACAACCAGCACAATGTCCCCCATGCAATATGGCTGACTTGGAAGTCACCTATACAACATGGCAACCAGCACAATGTCCCCCATGCAATATGGCTGACTTGGAAGTCACCTATACAACATGGCAACCATCACAATGTCCCCCAAGCAATATGGCTGACTTGGAAGTCACCTATAGAATGTGGCCACCAGCACAATGTCCCCCATGCAATATGGCTGACTTGGAAGTCACCTATACAAGACAACCAGCACAATGTCCCCCATGCAATATGGCTGACTTGGAAGTCACCTATAGAACATGGCCACCAGCACAATGTCCCCCATGCAATATGGCTGACTTGGAAGTCACCTATACAACACAACCAACACAATGTCCCCCATGCAATATGGCTGACTTTGAAGTCACCTATAGAACATGGCAACCAGCACAATGTCCCCCAAGCAATATGGCTGACTTGGAAGTCACCTATACAAGACAACCAGCACAATGTCCCCCATGCAATATGGCTGACTTGGAAGTCACCTATAGGACATGGCAACCAGCACAATGTCCCCCATGCAATATGGCTGACTTGGAAGTCACCTATACAATACAACCAGCACAATGTCCCCCATGCAATATGGTTGACTTGGAAGTCACCTATACAATACAACCAGCACAATGTCCCCCATGCAATATGGCTGACTTGGAAGTCACCTATACAATACAACCAGCACAATGTCCCCCATGCAATATGGCTGACTTGGAAGTCACCTATACAACATGGCAACCAGCACAATGTCCCCCATGCAATATGGCTGACTTGGAAGTCACCTATACAACATGGCAACCAGCACAATGTCCCCCATGCAATATGGCTGACTTGGAAGCCACCTATAGAACATGGCCACCAGCACAATGTCCCCAATGCAACACGGCTGACTTGGAAGTCACCTATACAAGACAACCAGCACAATGTCCCCCATGCAATATGGCTGACTTGGAAGTCACGTATACAACATGGCAACCAGCACAATGTCCCCCATGCAATATGGCTGACTTGGATGTCACCTATAGAACATGGCCACCAGCACAATGTCCCCCATGCAACACGGCTGACTTGGAAGTCACCTATACAATAAAACCAGCACAATGTCCCCCATGCAATATGGCTGACTTGGAAGTCACCTATACAATACAACCAGCACAATGTCCCCCATGCAATATGGCTGACTTGGAAGTCACCTATACAACACAACCAGCACAATGTCCCCCATGCAATATGGCTGAATTGGAAGTCACCTATACAAGACAACCAGCACAATGTCCCCCATGCAATATGGCTGACTTGGAAGTCACCTATACAACACAACCAGCACAATGTCCCCCATGCAATATGGCTGACTTGGAAGTCACCTATAGGACATGGCAACCAGCACAATGTCCCTCATGCAATATGGCTGACTTGGAAGTCACCTATACAATACAACCAGCACAATGTCCCCCATGCAATATGGCTGACTTGGAAGTCACCTATACAACACAACCAGCACAATGTCCCCCATGCAATATGGCTGACTTGGAAGTCACCTATACAACACAACCAGCACAATGTCCCCCATGCAATATGGCTGACTTGGAAGTCACCTATACAACATGGCAACCAGCACAATGTCCCCCATGCAATATGGCTGACTTGGAAGTCACCTATACAACATGGCAACCAGCACAATGTCCCCCAAGCAATATGGCTGACTTTGAAGTCACCTATAGAACATGGCCACCAGCACAATGTCCCCCATGCAATATGGCTGACTTGGAAGTCACCTATACAAGACAACCAGCACAATGTCCCCCATGCAATATGGCTGACTTGGAAGTCACCTATAGAACATGGCCACCAGCACAATGTCCCCCATGCAATATGGCTGACTTTGAAGTGACCTATAGAACATGGCCACCAGCACAATGTCCCCCATGCAATATGGCTGACTTGGAAGTCACCTATACAACACAACCAACACAATGTCCCCCATGCAATATGGCTGACTTAGAAGTCACCTATAGAACATGGAAACCAGCACAATTTCCCCCAAGCAATATGGCTGACTTGGAAGTCACCTATACAAGACAACCAGCACAATGTCCCCCATGCAATATGGCTGACTTGGAAGTCACCTATAGGACATGGCAACCAGCACAATGTCCCCCATGCAATATGGCTGACTTGGAAGTCACCTATACAATACAACCAGCACAATGTCCCCCATGCAATATGGCTGACTTGGAAGTCACCTATACAATACAACCAGCACAATGTCCCCCATGCAATATGGCTGACTTGGAAGTCACCTATACAATACAACCAGCACAATGTCCCCCATGCAATATGGCTGACTTGGAAGTCACCTATACAACACAACCAGCACAATGTCCCCCATGCAATATGGCTGACTTGGAAGTCACCTATACAACATGGCAACCAGCACAATGTCCCCCATGCAATATGGCTGACTTGGAAGTCACCTATACAACATGGCAACCAGCACAATGTCCCCCATGCAATATGGCTGACTTGGAAGTCACCTATAGAACATGGCCACCAGCACAATGTCCCCAATGCAACACGGCTGACTTGGAAGTCACCTATACAAGACAACCAGTACAATGTCCCCCATGCAATATGGCTGACTTGGAAGTCACCTATACAACATGGCAACCAGCACAATGTCCCCCATGCAATATGGCTGACTTGGATGTCACCTATAGAACATGGCCACCAGCACAATGTCCCCCATGCAACACGGCTGACTTGGAAGTCACCTATACAATACAACCAGCACAATGTCCCCCATGCAATATGGCTGACTTGGAAGTCACCTATACAATACAACCAGCACAATGTCCCCCATGCAATATGGCTGACTTGGAAGTCACCTATACAACACAACCAGCACAATGTCCCCCATGCAATATGGCTGACTTGGAAGTCACCTATACAACACAACCAGCACAATGTCCCCCATGTAATATGGCTGACTTGGAAGTCACCTATACAACACAACCAGCACAATGTCCCCCAAGCAATATGGCTCACTTGGAAGTCACCTATACAACACAACCAGCGCAATGTCCCCCATGCAATATGGCTCACTTGGAAGTCACCTATACAACATGGCAACCAGCACAATGTCACCCATGCAATATGGCTGACTTGGAAGTCACCTATACAACATGGCAACCAGCACAATGTCACCCAAGCAATATGGCTGACTTTGAAGTCACCTATAGAACATGGCCACCAGCACAATGTCCCCCATGCAATATGGCTGACTTGGAAGTCACCTATACAAGACAACCAGCACAATGTCCCCCATGCAATATGGCTGACTTGGAAGTCACCTATAGAACATGGCCACCAGCACAATGTCCCCCATGCAATATGGCTGACTTTGAAGTGACCTATAGAACATGGCCACCAGCACAATGTCCCCCATGCAATATGGCTGACTTGGAAGTCACCTATACAACACAACCAACACAATGTCCCCCATGCAATATGGCTGACTTAGAAGTCACCTATAGAACATGGAAACCAGCACAATTTCCCCCAAGCAATATGGCTGACTTGGAAGTCACCTATACAAGACAACCAGCACAATGTCCCCCATGCAATATGGCTGACTTGGAAGTCACCTATAGGACATGGCAACCAGCACAATGTCCCCCATGCAATATGGCTGACTTGGAAGTCACCTATACAATACAACCAGCACAATGTCCCCCATGCAATATGGCTGACTTGGAAGTCACCTATACAATACAACCAGCACAATGTCCCCCATGCAATATGGCTGACTTGGAAGTCACCTATACAATACAACCAGCACAATGTCCCCCATGCAATATGGCTGACTTGGAAGTCACCTATACAACACAACCAGCACAATGTCCCCCATGCAATATGGCTGACTTGGAAGTCACCTATACAACATGGCAACCAGCACAATGTCCCCCATGCAATATGGCTGACTTGGAAGTCACCTATACAACATGGCAACCAGCACAATGTCCCCCATGCAATATGGCTGACTTGGAAGTCACCTATAGAACATGGCCACCAGCACAATGTCCCCAATGCAACACGGCTGACTTGGAAGTCACCTATACAAGACAACCAGTACAATGTCCCCCATGCAATATGGCTGACTTGGAAGTCACCTATACAACATGGCAACCAGCACAATGTCCCCCATGCAATATGGCTGACTTGGATGTCACCTATAGAACATGGCCACCAGCACAATGTCCCCCATGCAACACGGCTGACTTGGAAGTCACCTATACAATACAACCAGCACAATGTCCCCCATGCAATATGGCTGACTTGGAAGTCACCTATACAATACAACCAGCACAATGTCCCCCATGCAATATGGCTGACTTGGAAGTCACCTATACAACACAACCAGCACAATGTCCCCCATGCAATATGGCTGACTTGGAAGTCACCTATACAACACAACCAGCACAATGTCCCCCATGTAATATGGCTGACTTGGAAGTCACCTATACAACACAACCAGCACAATGTCCCCCAAGCAATATGGCTCACTTGGAAGTCACCTATACAACATGGCAACCAGCGCAATGTCCCCCATGCAATATGGCTCACTTGGAAGTCACCTATACAACATGGCAACCAGCACAATGTCCCCCATGCAATATGGCTGACTTGGAAGTCACCTATACAACATGGCAACCAGCACAATGTCACCCAAGCAATATGGCTAACTTGGAAGTCACCTATACAACATGGCAACCAGCACAATGTCCCCCATGCAATATGGCTGAATTGGAAGTCACCTATAGAACATGGCCACCAGCCCAATGTCCCCCATGCAATATGGCTGACTTGGAAGTCACCTATACAACATGGCAACCAGCACAATGTCCCCCAAGCAATATGGCTGACTTGGAAGTCACCTATAGAACATGGCAACCAGCACAATGTCCCCCAAGCAATATGGCTGACTTGGAAGTCACCTATACAAGACAACCAGCACAATGTCCCCCATGCAATATGGCTGACTTGGAAGTCACCTATAGGACATGGCAACCAGCACAATGTCCCCCATGCAATATGGCTGACTTTGAAGTCACCTTACAATACAACCAGCACAATGTCCCCCATGCAATATGGCTAACTTGGAAGTCACCTATAGAACATGGCCACCAGCACAATGTCCCCCATGCAATATGGCTGACTTGGAAGTCACCTATAGAACATGGCAACCAGCACAATGTCCCCCATGCAATATGGCTGACTTGGAAGTCACCTATACAATACAACCAGCACAATGTCCCCCATGCAATATGGCTGACTTGGAAGTCACCTATACAATACAACCAGCACAATGTCCCCCATGCAATATGGCTGACTTGGAAGTCACCTATACAATACAACCAGCACAATGTCCCCCATGCAATATGGCTGACTTGGAAGTCACCTATACAACACAACCAGCACAATGTCCCCCATGCAATATGGCTGACTTGGAAGTCACCTATACAATACAACCAGCACAATGTCCCCCAAGCAATATGGCTGACTTGGAAGTCACCTATAGAACATGGCCACCAGCACAATGTCCCCCATGCAATATGGTTGAATTGGAAGTCACTTATACAAGACAACCAGCACAATGTCCCCCATGCAATATGGCGACTTGGAAGTCACCTATACAACACAACCAGCACAATGTCCCCCAAGCAAAATGGCTGACTTGGAAGTCACCTATAGAACATGGCAACCAGCACAATGTCCCCCAAGCAATATGGCTGACTTGGACGTCACCTATACAAGACAACCAGCACAATGTCCCCCATGCAATATGGCTGACTTGGAAGTCACCTATAGGACATGGCAACCAGCACAATGTCCCCCATGCAATATGGCTGACCTGGAAGTCACCTATACAATACAACCAGCACAATGTCCCCCATGCAATATGGCTGACTTGGAAGTCACCTATACAATACAACCAGCACAATGTCCCCCATGCAATATGGCTGACTTGGAAGTCACCTATACAACACAACCAGCACAATGCCCCCCATGCAATATGGCTGACTTGGAAGTCACCTATACAACATGGCAACCAGCACAATGTCCCCCATGCAATATGGCTGCCTTGGAAGTCACCTATACAACATGGCAACCAGCACAAGGTCCCCCATGCAATATGGCTGACTTGGAAGTCACCTATAGAACATGGCCACCAGCACAATGTCCCCAATGCAACACGGCTGACTTGGAAGTCACCTATACAAGACAACCAGTACAATGTCCCCCATGCAATATGGCTGACTTGGAAGTCACCTATACAACATGGCAACCAGCACAATGTCCCCCATGCAATATGGCTGACTTGGATGTCACCTATAGAACATGGCCACAAGCACAATGTCCCCCATGCAACACGGCTGACTTGGAAGTCACCTATACAATACAACCAGCACAATGTCCCCCATGCAATATGGCTGACTTGGAAGTCACCTATACAATACAACCAGCACAATGTCCCCCAAGCAATATGGCTGACTTGGAAGTCACCGATAGAACATGGCCACCAGCACAATGTCCCCCATGCAATATGGCTTAATTGGAAGTCACCTATACAAGACAACCAGCACAATGTCCCCCATGCAATATGGCTGACTTGGAAGTCACCTATACAACACAACCAGCACAATGTCCCCCAAGCAATATGGCTGACTTGGAAGTCACCTATAGAACATGGCAACCAGCACAATGTCCCCCAAGCAATATGGCTGACTTGGACGTCACCTATACAAGACAACCAGCACAATGTCCCCCATGCAATATGGCTGACTTGGAAGTCACCTATAGGACATGGCAACCAGCACAATATCCCCCATGCAATATGGCTGACTTGGAAGTCACCTATACAATACAACCAGCACAATGTCCCCCATGCAATATGGCTGACTTGGAAGTCACCTATACAACACAACCAGCACAATGTCCCCCATGCAATATGGCTGACTTGGAAGTCACCTATACAACACAACCAGCACAATGTCCCCCATGCAATATGGCTGACTTGGAAGTCACCTATACAACATGGCAACCAGCACAATGTCCCCCATGCAATATGGCTGACTTGGAAGTCACCTATACAACATGGCAACCAGCACAATGTCCCCCAAGCAATATGGCTGACTTGGAAGTCACCTATAGAACATGGCCACCAGCACAATGTCCCCCATGCAATATGGCTGACTTGGAAGTCACCTATACAAGACAACCAGCACAATGTCCCCCATGCAATATGGCTGACTTGGAAGTCACCTATAGAACATGGCCACCAGCACAATGTCCCCCATGCAATATGGCTGACTTGGAAGTCACCTATAGAACATGGCCACCAGCACAATGTCCCCCATGCAATATGGCTGACTTGGAAGTCACCTATACAACACAACCAGCACAATGTCCCCCATGCAATATGGCTGACTTGGAAGTCACCTATAGAACATGGCAACCAGCACAATGTCCCCCAAGCAATATGGCTGACTTGGAAGTCACCTATATAAGACAACCAGCACAATGTCCCCCATGCAATATGGCTGACTTGGAAGTCACCTATAGGACATGGCAACCAGCACAATGTCCCCCATGCAATATGGCTGACTTGAAAGTCACCTATACAATACAACCAGCACAATGTCCCCCATGCAATATGGCTGACTTGGAAGTCACCTATACAATACAACCAGCACAATGTCCCCCATGCAATATGGCTGACTTGGAAGTCACCTATACAACACAACCAGCACAATGTCCCCCATGTAATATGGCTGACTTGGAAGTCACCTATACAACACAACCAGCACAATGTCCCCCAAGCAATATGGCTCACTTGGAAGTCACCTATACAACATGGCAACGATCACAATGTCCCCCATGCAATATGGCTCACTTGGAAGTCACCTATACAACATGGCAACCAGCACAATGTCCCCCATGCAATATGGCTGACTTGGAAGTCACCTATACAACATGGCAACCAGCACAATGTCCCCCAAGCAATATGGCTAACTTGGAAGTCACCTATACAACATGGCAACCAGCACAATGTCCCCCATGCAATATGGCTGACTTGGAAGTCACCTATAGAACATGGCCACCAGCACAATGTCCCCCATGCAATATGGCTGACTTGGAAGTCACCTATACAACATGGCAACCAGCACAATGTCCCCCAAGCAATATGGCTGACTTGTAAGTCACCTATAGAACATGGCAACCAGCACAATGTCCCCCAAGCAATATGGCTGACTTGGAAGTCACCTATACAAAACAACCAGCACAATGTCCCCCATGCAATATGGCTGACTTGGAAGTCACCTATAGGACATGGCAACCAGCACAATGTCCCCCATGCAATATGGCTGACTTGGAAGTCACCTATACAATACAACCAGCACAATGTCCCCCATGCAATATGGCTGACTTGGAAGTCACCTATACAATACAACCAGCACAATGTCCCTCATGCTATATGGCTGACTTCGAAGTCACCTATACAACACAACCAGCACAATGTCCCCCATGTAATATGGCTGACTTGGAAGTCACCTATACAACACAACCAGCACAATGTCCCCCAAGCAATATGGCTCACTTGGAAGTCACCTATACAACATGGCAACCAGCACAATGTCCCCCATGCAATATGGCTCACTTGGACGTCACCTATACAACATGGCAACCAGCACAATGTCCCCCATGCAATATGGCTGACTTGGAAGTCACCTATACAACATGGCAACCAGCACAATGTCCCCCAAGCAATATGGCTGACTTGGAACTCACCTATACAACATGGCAACCAGCACAATGTCCCCCATGCAATATGGCTGACTTGGAAGTCACCTATACAACATGGCAACCAGCACAATGTCCCCCATGCAATATGGCTGACTTGGAAGTCACCTATAGAACATGGCCACCAGCACAATGTCCCCCATGCAATATGGCTGACTTGGAAGTCACCTATACAACATGGCAACCAGCACAATGTCCCCCAAGCAATATGGCTGACTTGGAAGTCACCTATAGAACATGGCAACCAGCACAATGTCCCCCATGCAAAACGGCTGACTTGGAAGTCACCTATAGAACATGGCCACCAGCACAATGTCCCCCATGCAATATGGCTGACTTGGAAGTCACCTATAGAACATGGCCACCAGCACAATGTCCCCCATGCAACACGGCTGACTTGGAAGTCACCTATACAAGACAACCAGCACAATGTCCCCCATGCAATATGGCTGACTTGGAAGTCACGTATACAACACAACCAGCACAATGTCCCCCAAGCAATATGGCTCACTTGGAAGTCACCTATAGAACATGGCCAACAGCACAATGTCCCCCATGGAATATGGCTGACTTGGAAGTCACCTAAGCATAAGTTGCTGAATTAAGCCTATTTAATAAGCCTAAGTTGCTAAAATAAGCCTATTTAATGAGGCTATTTAATAAGTCTATTTAATAAGGCTATTTAATAAGTCTATTTAATAAGCCTATTTAATGAGACTATTTAATACGCCTATTTAATAAACCTATTTAATAAGTATTTAATGAGCCTATTTAATAAGTCTATTTAATAAGCCTGTTTAATAAGCCTTTTTAATAAGTATTTAATGAGCCTATTTAATAAGCCTAAGTTGCTGAATAAGCCTATTTAATAAGCCTGAGTTGCTGAAATAAGCCTATTTAATAAGCCTTTTTAATAAGTATTTAATGAGCCTATTTAATAAGCCTAAGTTGCTGAATAAGCCTATTTAATAAGCCTGAGTTGCTGAAATAAGCCTATTTAATAAGCCTATTTAATAAGCCTAAGTTGCTGAATAAGCCTATTTAATAAGCCTAAGTTTCTGAACTAAGCCTATTTAAAAAGGTCTATTTAATAAGTCTAAGTTACTGAAATAAACCTATTTAAAAATGCTATTTAATACGCCTAAATTGCTGAAATAAACCTGATTAATAAGGCTATTTAATAAGCATAAATTGCTGAAATAAGCCTATTTAATAAGCCTACGTTGCTGAACTAAGCCTATATAAAAAGGTCTATTTAATAAGTCTAAGTTACTGAAATAAACCTATTTAAAATGCTATTTAATAAGCCTAAATTGCTGAAATAAACCTGATTAATAAGGCTATTTAATAAGCATAAGTTGCTGAAATAAGCCTATTTAATAAGCCTACGTTGCTGAACTAAGCCTATATAAAAAGGTCTATTTAATAAGTCTAAGTTGCTGAAATAAACCTATTTAAAAATGCTATTTAATAAGCCTAAATTGCTGAAATAAACCTGTTTAATAAGGCTATTTAATAAGCATAAGTTGCTGAAATAAGCCTATTTAATAATCCTAAGTTGCTGAAATAAGCCTATTTAATAAGGCTATTTAATAAGTCTAAGTTGCAGAAATAAACCTATTTAATAATGCTATTTAATACGCCTAAGTTGCTGAAATAAGCATATTTAATAAGCCTAAGTTGTAAAAAATAAGCCTATTTAATAGGCCTATCTAATAAGTCTAAGTTTCAGAAATGAGCATATTTCATAAGCATATTTAATGAGCCTAAGTTGCTGAAATGTCTATTTAATAAGTCGATTTAATAAGTCTAAGTTGCTAAAATAAGCCTATTTAATAAGGCTATTTAATAAGCCTAAGTTGCTGAAATAAGCCTATTTATTAAGGCTATTTAATGAGCCTAAGTTGCTGAAATAAACCTATTTAAAAAGCCTAAGTTTCTGAACTGAACCTATTTAAAAAGGTATATTTAATAAGTCTAAGTTGCTGAAATAAACCTATTTAAAAATGCTATTTAATACGCCTAAGTTGCTGAAATAAACCTGTTTAATAAGGCTATTTAATAAGTGTAAGTTGCTGAAATAAGCTTATTTAATAAGCATAAGTTGCTGAAATAAGCCTATTTAATAAGGCTATTTCATAAGTCTACATTGCTGAAATAAACCTATTTAATAAGCCTAAGTTGCTAAAAAAGCCTATTTAATGAGGCTATTTAATAAGTCCATTTAATAAGCCTATTTAATAAGCCTATTTAATAAGCCTATTTAATACACCTATTTAATAAACCTATTTAATAAGTATTTAATGAGCCTATATATTAAGTGTATTTAATACGCCTTTTTAATAAGCCTATTTAATAAAGTCTATTTAATAAGCCTATTTAATAAGTCTATTTAATAAGTCTATTTAATAAGCCTAATTAATAAGTATTTAATGAGCCTATTTAATAAGCCTATTTATTGAGCCTATTTAATAAGCCTATTTATTGAGCCTATTTAATAAGCCTATTTATTGAGCCTATTTAGTAAGCCTTTTTATTGAGCGCATTTAATAAGCCTATTTAATAAGCCTATTTAATAAGTCTATTTAATAAGCCTATTTTATAAGCCTATTTAATAAGCCTATTTAATACGCCTATTTATTGAGCCTATTTAATAAGTCTATTTAATAAGCCTATTTAATAAGTATTTAATGAGCCTATTTAATAAGTCTATTTAATAAGCCTATTTAATAGGCCTATTTAATAAGTCTAAGTTGCTGAAATAAGCCTATTTAATAAGCCTAAGTTGCTAAAATAAGCCTATTTAATGAGGCTATTTAATAAGTCTATTTAATGAGGCTATTTAATAAGTCTATTTAATAAGCCTATTTAATAAGTATTTAACGAGCCTATTTAATAAGCCAATTTATTGAGCCTATTTAATAAGCCTATTAAATAAGCCTATTTAATAAGCCTATTTAATAAGTCTATTTAATAAGCCTATTTAATAAGCCTATTTAATAAGCCTATTAATTAAGCCTATTTAATGAGCCTATTTAATAAGCCTATTTATTGAACCTATTTAATAAGTCTATTTAATAAGCCTGTTTAATAAGCCTATTTAATAAGTATTTAATGAGCCTATTTAATAAGCCTAAGTTGCTGAATAAGCCTATTTAATAAGCCTAAGTTGCTGAAATAAGCCTATTTAATAAGCCTATTTAATAAGCCTAAGTTGCTGAAATAAGCCTATTTAATAAGCCTAAGTTGCTGAAATAAGGCTATTTAATAAGTCTAAGTTGCTGAAATAAGCCTATTTAATAAGCCTATGTTGCTGAAATAAGTATATTTAATAAGCATAAGTTGCTGAAATAAGCCTATTTAATAAGTCTAAGTTGCTGAAATAAGGCTATTTAATAAGTCTAAGTTGCTGAAATGAGCCTATTTAATCAGCGTAAGTTGCTGAAATAAGCCTATTTAATAAGCCCTAGTTGCTGAAATAAGCCTATTTAATGAGTCTAAGTTGCTGAAATAAGCCTATTTAATAAGCCTAAGTTGCTGAAATAAGCCTATTTAATAAGTCTAAGTTGCTGAAATAAGGCGATTTAATAAGCTTAAGTTGCTGAAATGAGCCTATTTAATAAGCCTAAGTTGCTGAAATAAGGCTATTTAATAAGTCTAAGTCGCTGAAATAAGCCTATTTAATAAGCCTAAGTTGCTAAAATAAGCCTATTTAATGAGGCTATTTAATAAGTCTATTTAATAAGCCTATTTAATAAGCCTATTTAATAAGCCTATTTAATAAGTCTATTTAATAAGTCTATTTAATAAGCCTATTTAAAGAGTATTCAATGAGCCTATTTATTAAGCCTATTTATTGAGCCTATTTAATAAGCCTATTTATTAAGCCTATTTATTAAGCCTATTTATTGAGCCTATTTAATAAGCCTATTTATTAAGCCTATTTATTACGCCTATTTAATAAGTCTATTTAATAAGCCTATTTAATAAGCCTATTTAATAAGTCTATTTAATAAGCCTATTTATTGAGCCTATTTAATAAGCCTATTTAATAAGTCTATTTAATAAGTATTTAATGAGCCTATTTCATCAGTCTATTTAATAAGCCTATTTAATAGGCCTATTTAATAAGTCTAAGTTGCTGAAATAAGCCTATTTAATAAGCCTAAGTTGCTGAAAAGCCTATTTCATAAGCCTAAGTTGCTGAAATAAGCCTTTTTAATAAGTCTAAGTTGCTGAAATAAGCCTATTTAATAAGCCTAAGTTGCTAAAATAAGCCTATTTAATGAGGCTGTTTAATAAGTCTATTTAATAAGCCTATTTAATAAGCCTATTTAATGCGCCTATTTAAAAAGCCTATTTAATAAGTCTATTTAATAAGTCTATTTAATAAGCCTATTTAATACGCCTATTTAATAAGCCTATTTAATACGCCTATTTAATAAACCTATTTAATAAGTATTTAATGAGCCTATATATTAAGTGTATTTAATACGCCTTTTTAATAAGCCTATTTAATAAAGTCTATTTAATAAGCCTATTTAATAAGTCTATTTAATAAGTCTATTTAATAAGCCTATTTAAAGAGTATTCAATGAGCCTATTTATTAAGCCTATTTATTGAGCCTATTTAATAAGCCTATTTATTGAGCCTATTTAATAAGCCTATTTATTGAGCCTATTTAGTAAGCCTATTTATTGAGCGTATTTAATAAGCCTATTTAATAAGCCTATTTAATAAGTCTATTTAATAAGCCTATTTTATAAGCCTATTTAATAAGCCTATTTAATAAGCCTATTTAATAAGTATTTAATGAGCCTATTTAATAAGTCTATTTAATAAGCCTATTTAATAGGCCTATTTAATAAGTCTAAGTTGTTGAAATAAGCCTATTTAATAAGCCTAAGTTGCTAAAATAAGCCTATTTAATGAGGCTATTTAATAAGTCTATTTAATGAGGCTATTTAATAAGTCTATTTAATAAGCCTATTTAATAAGCCTATTTAATAAGTCTATTTAATAAGCCTATTTAATAAGCCTATTTAATAAGCCTATTAATTAAGCCTATTTAATGAGCCTATTTAATAAGCCTATTTATTGAACCTATTTAATAAGTCTATTTAATAAGCCTGTTTAATAAGCCTATTTAATAAGTATTTAATGAGCCTATTTAATAAGCCTAAGTTGCTGAAATGTCTATTTAATAAGTCGATTTAATAAGTCTAAGTTGCTAAAATAAGCCTATTTAATAAGGCTATTTAATAAGCCTAAGTTGCTGAAATAAGCCTATTTATTAAGGCTATTTAATGAGCCTAAGTTGCTGAAATAAGCCTATTTAATAAGCCTATTTAATAAGCCTAAGTTGCTGAATAAGCCTATTTAATAAGCCTACGTTTCTGAACTAAGCCTATTTAAAAAGGTCTATTTAATAAGTCTAACTTTCTGAAATAAACCTATTTAAAAATGCTATTTAATAAGCCTAAGTTGCTGAAATAAACCTGTTTAATAAGGCTATTTAATAAGTGTAAGTTGCTGAAATAAGCTTATTTAATAAGCCTAAGTTGCTGAACTAAGCCTATATAAAAAGGTCTATTTAATAAGTCTAAGTTGCTGAAATAAACCTATTTAAAAATGCTATTTAATAAGCCTAAATTGCTGAAATAAACCTGTTTAATAAGGCTATTTAATAAGCATAAGTTGCTGAAATAAGCCTATTTAATAATCCTAAGTTGCTGAAATAAGCCTATTTAATAAGGCTATTTAATAAGTCTAAGTTGCAGAAATAAACCTATTTAATAATGCTATTTAATAAGCCTAAGTTGCTGAAATAAGCATATTTAATAAGCCTAAGTTGTAAAAATAAGCCTATTTAATAGGCCTATCTAATAAGTCTAAGTTTCAGAAATGAGCATATTTCATAAGCATATTTAATGAGCCTAAGTTGCTGAAATGTCTATTTAATAAGTCGATTTAATAAGTCTAAGTTGCTAAAATAAGCCTATTTAATAAGGCTATTTAATAAGCCTAAGTTGCTGAAATAAGCCTATTTATTAAGGCTATTTAATGAGCCTAAGTTGCTGAAATAAGTCTATTTAAAAAGCCTAAGTTTCTGAACTAAGCCTATTTGAAAAGGTATATTTAATAAGTCTAAGTTGCTGAAATAAACCTATTTAAAAATGCTATTTAATAAGCCTAAGTTGCTGAAATAAACCTGTTTAATAAGGCTATTTAATAAGCATAAGTTGCTGAAATAAGCTTATTTAATAAGCATAAGTTGCTGAAATAAGCCTATTTAATAAGGCTATTTAATAAGTCTACGTTGCTGAAATAAACCTATTTAATAAGCCTAAGTTGCTAAAAAAAGCCTATTTAATGAGGCTATTTAATAAGTCCATTTAATAAGCCTATTTAATAAGCCTATTTAATACGCCTATTTAATAAGCCTATTTAATACGCCTATTTAATAAACCTATTTAATAAGTATTTAATGAGCCTATTTATTAAGTCTATTTAATACACCTTTTTAATAAGCCTATTTAATAAAGTCTATTTAATAAGCCTATTTAATAAGTCTATTTAATAAGTCTATTTAATCAGCCTAATTAATAACTATTTAATGAGCCTATTTAATAAGCCTATTTATTGAGCATATTTAATAAGCCGATTTATTGAGGCTATTTAATAAGCCTATTTATTGAGCCTATTTAGTAAGCCTATTTATTGAGCGTATTTAATAAGCCTATTTAATAAGCCTATTTAATAAGCCTATTTAATAAGCCTATTTTATAAGCTTATTTAATAAGCCTATTTAATACGCCTATTTATTGAGCCTATTTAATAAGTCTATTTAATAAGCCTATTTAATAAGCCTATTTAATAAGTATTTAATGAGCCTTTTTAATAAGTCTATTTAATAAGCCTATTTAATAGGCCTTTTTAATAAGCCTAAGTTGCTAAAATAAGCCTATTTAATGAGGCTATTTAATATGTCTATTTAATGAGGCTATTTAATAAGTCTATTTAATAAGCCTATTTAATAAGTATTTAACGAGCCTATTTAATAAGCCTATTTATTGAGCCTATTTAATAAGCCTATTAAATAAGCCTATTTAATAAGCCTATTTAATAAGTCTATTTAATAAGCCTATTTAATAAGCCTATTTAAAAGGCCTATTAATTAAGCCTATTTAATGAGCCTATTTAATAAGCCTATTTATTGAACCTATTTAATAAGTCTATTTAATAAGCCTGTTTAATAAGCCTATTTAATAAGTATTTAATGAGCCTATTTAATAAGCCTAAGTTGCTGAATAAGCCTATTTAATAAGCCTACGTTGCTGAAATAAGCCTATTTAATAAGCCTATTTAATGAGCCTAAGTTGCTGAAATAAGCCTATTTAATAAGCCTAAGTTGCTGAAATAAGGCTATTTAATAAGTCTAAGTTGCTGAAATAAGCCTATTTAATAAGCCTATGTTGCTGAAATAAGTATATTTAATAAGCATAAGTTGCTGAAATAAGCCTATTTAATAAGTCTAAGTTGCTGAAATAAGGCTATTTAATAAGTCTAAGTTGCTGAAATTAGCCTATTTAATCAGCGTAAGTTGCTGAAATAAGCCTATTTAATAAGCCCTAGTTGCTGAAATAAGCCTATTTAATAAGTCTAAGTTGCTGAAATAAGCCTATTTAATAAGCCTAAGTTGCTGAAATAAGCCTATTTAATAAGTCTAAGTTGCTGAAATAAGGCGATTTAATAAGCTTAAGTTGCTGAAATGAGCCTATTTAATAAGCCTAAGTTGCTGAAATAAGGCTATTTAATAAGTCTAAGTCGCTGAAATAAGTCTATTTAATAAGCCTAAGTTGCTAAAATAAGCCTATTTAATGAGGCTATTTAATAAGTCTATTTAATAAGCCTATTTAATAAGCCTATGTAATAAGCCTATTTAATAAGTCTATTTAATAAGTCTATTTAATAAGCCTATTTAAAGAGTATTGAATGAGCCTATTTATTAAGCCTATTTATTGAGCCTATTTAATAAGCCTATTTATTAAGCTATTTATTAAGCAAATTTATTGAGCCTATTTAATAAGCCTATTTATTAAGCCTATTTAATACGCCTATTTAATAAGTCTATTTAATAAGCATATTTAATAAGCCTATTTAATAAGTCTATTTAATAAGCCTATTTATTGATCCTATTTAATAAGCCTATTTATTAAGCCTATTTATTAAGCCTATTTATTGAGCCTATTTAATAAGCCTATTTATTAAGCCTATTTAATACGCCTATTTAATAAGTCTATTTAATAAGCCTATTTAATAAGCCTATTTAATAAGTCTATTTAATAAGCCTATTTATTGAGCCTATTTAATAAGCCTATTAATTAAGCCTATTTAATGAGCCTATTTAATAAGCCTATTTATTGAACCTATTTAATAAGTCTATTTAATAAGCCTGTTTAATAAGCCTATTTAATAAGTATTTAATGAGCCTATTTAATAAGCCTAAGTTGCTGAATAAGCCTATTTAATAAGCCTAAGTTGCTGAAATAAGCCTATTTAATAAGCCTATTTAATAAGCCTAAGTTGCTGAAATAAGCCTATTTAATAAGCCTAAGTTGCTGAAATAAGGCTATTTAATAAGTCTAAGTTGCTGAAATAAGCCTATTTAATAAGCCTATGTTGCTGAAATAAGTATATTTAATAAGCATAAGTTGCTGAAATAAGCCTATTTAATAAGTCTAAGTTGCTGAAATAAGGCTATTTAATAAGTCTAAGTTGCTGAAATGAGCCTATTTAATCAGCGTAAGTTGCTGAAATAAGCCTATTTAATAAGCCCTAGTTGCTGAAATAAGCCTATTTAATAAGGCTATTTAATAAGCCTAAGTTGCTGAAATAAGCCTATTTAATAAGTCTAAGTTGCTGAAATAAGCCTATTTAATAAGCCTAAGTTGCTGAAATAAGCCTATTTAATAAGTCTAAGTTGCTGAAATAAGGCTATTTAATAAGCTTAAGTTGCTGAAATGAGCCTATTTAATAAGCCTAAGTTGCTGAAATAAGGATATTTAATAAGTCTAAGTCGCTGAAATAAGCCTATTTAATAAGCCTAAGTTGCTAAAATAAGCCTATTTAATGAGGCTATTTAATAAGTCTATTTAATAAGCCTATTTAATAAGCCTATTTAATAAGCCTATTTAATAAGCCTATTTAATAAGTCTATTTAATAAGTCTATTTAATAAGCCTATTTAAAGAGTATTCAATGAGCCTATTTATTAAGCCTATTTATTGAGCCTATTTAATAAGCCTATTTATTAAGCCTATTTATTAAGCCTATTTATTGAGCCTATTTAATAAGCCTATTTATTAAGCCTATTTAATACGCCTATTTAATAAGTCTATTTAATAAGCCTATTTAATAAGCCTATTTAATAAGCCTATTTAATACGCCTATTTATTGAGCCTATTTAATAAGTCTATTTAATAAGCCTATTTAATAAGCCTAATTAATAAGTATTTAATGAGCCTATTTAATCAGTCTACTTAATAAGCCTATTTAATAGGCCTATTAATAAGTCTAATTTGCTGAAATAAGCCTATTTAATAAGCCTAAGTTGCTCAAAAGCCTATTTCATAAGCCTAAGTTGCTGAAATAAGCCTTTTTAATAAGTCTAAGTTGCTGAAATAAGCCTATTTAATAAGCCTAAGTTGCTAAAATAAGCCTATTTAATGAGGCTGTTTAATAAGTCTATTTAATAAGCCTATTTAATAAGCCTATTTAATGAGCCTATTTAAAAAGCCTATTTAATAAGTCTATTTAATAAGCCTATTTAATAAGTATTTAACGAGCCTATTTAATAAGCCTATTTATTGAGCCTATTTAATACGCCTATTTATTAAGCCAATTAAATAAGCCTATTTAATAAGCATATTTAATAAGTCTATTTAATAAGCCTATTTAATAAGCCTATTTAATAAGCCTATTAATTAAGCCTTTTTAATGAGCCTATTTAATAAGCCTATTTATTGAACCTATTTAATAAGTCTATTTAATAAGCCTGTTTAATAAGCCTATTTAATAAGTATTTAATGAGCCTATTTAATAAGCCTAAGTTGCTGAATAAGCCTATTTAATAAGCCTAAGTTGCTGAAACCAGCCTATTTAATAAGCCTATTTAATAAGCCTAAGTTGCTGAATAGGCCTATTTAATAAGCCTAAGTTGCTGAAATAAGCCTATTTAATAAGTCTCAGTTGCTGAAATAAGGCTATTTAATAAGCCTAAGTTGCTGAAATAAGCCTATTTAATAAGCCTAAGTTGCTGAAATAAGGCTATTTAATAAGTCTAAGTTGCTGAAATAAGCCTATTTAATAAGTCTAAGTTGCTGAAATAAGGCTATTTAATAAGTCTAAAATTGCTGAAATAAGCCTATTTAATCAGCGTAAGTTGCTGAAATAAGCCTATTTAATAAGCCCAAGTTGCTTAAATAAGCCTATTTAATAAGGCTATTTAATAAGCCTAAGTTGCTGAAAGAAGTCTATTTAATAATCATAAGTTGCTGAAATAAGGCTATTTAATAAGTCTAAGTTGCTGAAATAAGCCTATTTAATAAGCCTAAGTTGCTAAAATAAGCCTATTTAATAAGCCTAAGTTGCTGAAATAATGCTATTTAATAGGCCTATCTAATAAGTCTAAGTTGCAGAAATAAGCATATTTCATAAGCTTAAGTTGCTAAAATAAGCCTATTTAATGAGGCTGTTTAATAAGTCTATTTAATAAGCCTATTTAATAAGCCTATTTAATGAGCCTATTTAAAAAGCCTATTTAATAAGTCTATTTAATGAGTCTATTTAATAAGCCTATTTAATAAGTATTTAACGAGCCTATTTAATAAGCCTATTTATTGAGCCTATTTAATAAGCCTATTTATTAAGCCAATTAAATAAGCCTGTTTAATAAGCCTATTTAATAAGTCTATTTAATAAGCCTATTTAATAAGCCTATTTAATAAGCCTATTAATTAAGCCTATTTAATGAGCCTATTTAATAAGCCTATTTATTGAACCTATTTAATAAGTCTATTTAATAAGCCTGTTTAATAAGCCTATTTAATAAGTAATTAATGAGCCTATTTAATATGCCTAAGTTGCTGAATAAGCCTATTTAATAAGCCTAAGTTGCTGAAATAAGCCTATTTAATAAGCCTATTTAATAAGCCTAAGTTGCTGAAATAAGCCTATTTAATAAGCCTAAGTTGCTGAAATAAGGCTATTTAATAAGTCTAAGTTGCTGAAATAAGCCTATTTAATAAGCCTATGTTGCTGAAATAAGTATATTTAATAAGCATAAGTTGCTGAAATAAGCCTATTTAATCAGTCTAAGTTGCTGAAATAAGGCTATTTAATAAGTTTAAGTTGCTGAAATGTGCCTATTTAATCAGCGTAAGTTGCTGAAATAAGCCTATTTAATAAGCGCTAGTTGCTGAAATATGCCTATTTAATAAGGCTATTTAATAAGCCTAAGTTGCTGAAATAAGCCTATTTAATAAGTCTAAGTTGCTGAAATAAGGCTATTAATAAGTCTAAGTTGCTGAAATGAGCCTATTTAATCAGCGTAAGTTGCTGAAATAAGCCTATTTAATAAGCCCTAGTTGCTGAAATAAGCCTATTTAATAAGTCTAAGTTGCTGAAATAAGCCTATTTAATAAGCCTAAGTTGCTGAAATAAGCCTATTTAATAAGTCTAAGTTGCTGAAATAAGGCGATTTAATAAGCTTAAGTTGCTGAAATGAGCCTATTTAATAAGCCTAAGTTGCTAAATAAGCCTATTTAATGAGGCTATTTAATAAGTCTATTTAATAAGCCTATTTAATAAGCCTATTTAATAAGCCTATTTAATAAGTCTATTTAATAAGACTATTTAATAAGCCTATTTAAAGAGTATTCAATGAGCCTATTTATTAAGCCTATTTATTGAGCCTATTTAATAAGCCTATTTATTAAGCATATTTATTAAGCCTATTTATTGAGCCTATTTAATAAGCCTATTTATTAAGCCTATTTAATACGCCTATTTAATAAGTCTATTTAATAAGCCTATTTAATAAGCCTATTTAATAAGTCTATTTAATAAGCCTATTTATTGAGCCTATTTAATAAGCCTATTTAATAAGCCTATTTAATAAGTATTTAATGAGCCTATTTAATAAGTCTATTTAATAAGCCTATTTAATAAGCCTATTTAATAAGCCCATTAATGAAGCCTATTTAATGAGCCTATTTAATAAGCCTATTTGTTGAACCTATTTAATAAGTTTATTTAATAAACCTGTTTAATAAGCCTATTTAATAAGTATTTAATGAGCCTATTTAATAAGCCTAAGTTGCTGAATAAGCCTATTTAATAAGCCTAAGTTGCTGAAAAAGCCTATTTAATAAGCCTATTTAATAAGCCTAAGTTGCTGAAATAAGCCTATTTACTAAGCCTAAGTTGCTGAAATAAGGCTATTTAATAAGTCTAAGTTGCTGAAATAAGCCTATTTAATAAGCCTATGTTGCTGAAATAAGTATATTTAATAAGCATAAGTTGCTGAAATAAGCCTATTTAATAAGTCTAAGTTGCTGAAATAAGGCTATTTAATAAGTCTAAGTTGCTGAAATGTGCCTATTTAATAAGCCCTAGTTGCTGAAATAAGCCTATTTAATAAGGCTTTTTAATAAGCCTAAGTTGCTGAAATAAGCCTATTTAATAAGTCTAAGTTGCTGAAATAAGGCTATTTAATAAGTCTAAGTTGCTGAAATGAGCCTATTTAATCAGCGTAAGTTGCTGAAATAAGCCTATTTAATAAGCCCTAGTTGCTGAAATAAGCCTATTTAATAAGTCTAAGTGGCTGAAATAAGCCTATTTAATAAGCCTAAGTTGCTGAAATAAGCCTATTTAATAAGTCTAAGTTGCTGAAATAAGGCAATTTAATAAGCTTAAGTTGCTGAAATGAGCCTATTTAATAAGCCTAAGTTGCTGAAATAAGGATATTTAATAAGTCTAAGTCGCTGAAATAAGCCTATTTAATAAGCCTAAGTTGCTAAAATAAGCCTATTTAATGAGGCTATTTAATAAGTCTATTTAATAAGCCTATTTAATAAGCCTATTTAATAAGCCTATTTAATAAGCCTATTTAATAAGTCTATTTAATAAGTCTATTTAATAAGCCTATTTAAAGAGTATTCAATGAGCCTATTTATTAAGCCTATTTATTGAGCCTATTTAATAAGCCTATTTATTAAGCCTATTTATTAAGCCTATTTATTGAGACTATTTAATAAGCCTATTTATTATGCCTATTTAATACGCCTATTTAATAAGTCTATTTAATAAGCCTATTTAATAAGCCTATTTAATAAGCCTATTTAATACGCCTATTTATTGAGCCTATTTAATAAGTCTATTTAATAAGCCTACTAATAAGCCTATTTAATAAGTATTTAATGAGCCTATTTAATCAGTCTACTTAATAAGCCTATTTAATAGGCCTATTAATAAGTCTAATTTGCTGAAATAAGCCTATTTAATAAGCCTAAGTTGCTCAAAAGCCTATTTCATAAGCCTAAGTTGCTGAAATAAGCCTTTTTAATAAGTCTAAGTTGCTGAAATAAGCCTATTTAATAAGCCTAAGTTGCTAAAATAAGCCTATTTAATGAGGCTGTTTAATAAGTCTATTTAATAAGCCTATTTAATAAGCCTATTTAATGAGCCTATTTAAAAAGCCTATTTAATAAGTCTATTTAATAAGCCTATTTAATAAGTATTTAACGAGCCTATTTAATAAGCTTATTTATTGAGCCTATTTAATAAGCCTATTTATTAAGCCAATTAAATAAGCCTATTTAATAAGCATATTTAATAAGTCTATTTAATAAGCCTATTTAATAAGCCTATTTAATAAGCCTATTAATTAAGCCTTTTTAATGAGCCTATTTAATAAGCCTATTTATTGAACCTATTTAATAAGTCTATTTAATAAGCCTGTTTAATAAGCCTATTTAATAAGTATTTAATGAGCCTATTTAATAAGCCTAAGTTGCTGAATAAGCCTATTTAATAAGCCTAAGTTGCTGAAACCAGCCTATTTAATAAGCCTATTTAATAAGCCTAAGTTGCTGAATAGGCCTATTTAATAAGCCTAAGTTGCTGAAATAAGCCTATTTAATAAGTCTCAGTTGCTGAAATAAGGCTATTTAATAAGCCTAAGTTGCTGAAATAAGCCTATTTAATAAACCTAAGTTGCTGAAATAAGGCTATTTAATAAGTCTAAGTTGCTGAAATAAGCCTATTTAATGAGGCTGTTTAATAAGTCTATTTAATAAGCCTATTTAATAAGCCTATTTAATGAGCCTATTTAAAAAGCCTATTTAATAAGTCTATTTAATAAGCCTATTTAATAAGTATTTAACGAGCCTATTTAATAAGCCTATTTATTGAGCCTATTTAATAAGCCTATTTATTAAGCCAATTAAATAAGCCTATTTAATAAGCATATTTAATAAGTCTATTTAATAAGCCTATTTAATAAGCCTATTTAATAAGCCTATTAATTAAGCCTTTTTAATGAGCCTATTTAATAAGCCTATTTATTGAACCTATTTAATAAGTCTATTTAATAAGCCTGTTTAATAAACCTATTTAATAAGTATTTAATGAGCCTATTTAATAAGCCTAAGTTGCTGAATAAGCCTATTTAATAAGCCTAAGTTGCTGAAACCAGCCTATTTAATAAGCCTATTTAATAAGCCTAAGTTGCTGAATAGGCCTATTTAATAAGCCTAAGTTGCTGAAATAAGCCTATTTAATAAGTCTCAGTTGCTGAAATAAGGCTATTTAATAAGCCAAAGTTGCTGAAATAAGCCTATTTAATAAGCCTAAGTTGCTGAAATAAGGCTATTTAATAAGTCTAAGTTGCTGAAATAAGCCTATTTAATAAGTCTAAGTTGCTGAAATAAGGCTATTTAATAAGTCTAAGTTGCTGAAATAAGCCTATTTAATCAGCGTAAGTTGCTGAAATAAGCCTATTTAATAAGCCCAAGTTGCTTAAATAAGCCTATTTAATAAGGCTATTTAATAAGCCTAAGTTGCTGAAAGAAGTCTATTTAATAATCATAAGTTGCTGAAATAAGGCTATTTAATAAGTCTAAGTTGCTGAAATAAGCCTATTTAATAAGCCTAAGTTGCTGAAATAAGCCTATTTAATAAGCCTAAGTTGCTGAAATAAGCCTATTTAATAGGCCTATCTAATAAGTCTAAGTTGCAGAAATAAGCATATTTCATAAGCTTAAGTTGCTAAAATAAGCCTATTTAATGAGGCTGTTTAATAAGTCTATTTAATAAGCCTATTTAATAAGCCTATTTAATGAGCCTATTTAAAAAGCCTATTTAATAAGTCTATTTAATAAGTCTATTTAATAAGCCTATTTAATAAATATTTAACGAGCCTATTTAATAAGCCTATTTATTGAGCCTATTTAATAAGCCTATTTATTAAGCCAATTAAATAAGCCTATTTAATAAGCCTATTTAATAAGTCTATTTAATAAGCCTATTTAATAAACCTATTTAATAAGCCTATTAATTAAGCCTATTTAATGAGCCTATTTAATAAGCCTATTTATTGAACCTATTTAATAAGTCTATTTAATAAGCCTGTTTAATAAGCCTATTTAATAAGTATTTAATGAGCCTATTTAATATGCCTAAGTTGCTGAATAAGCCTATTTAATAAGCCTAAGTTGCTGAAATAAGCCTATTTAATAAGCCTAAGTTGCTGAAATAAGCCTATTTAATAAGCATAAGTTGCTGAAATAAGGCTATTTAATAAGTCTAAGTTGCTGAAATAAGCCTATTTAATAAGCCTATGTTGCTGAAATAAGTATATTTAATAAGCATAAGTTGCTGAAATAAGCCTATTTAATAAGTCTAAGTTGCTGAAATAAGGCTATTTAATAAGTTTAAGTTGCTGAAATGTGCCTATTTAATCAGCGTAAGTTGCTGAAATAAGCCTATTTAATAAGCGCTAGTTGCTGAAATATGCCTATTTAATAAGGCTATTTAATAAGCCTAAGTTGCTGAAATAAGCCTATTTAATAAGTCTAAGTTGCTGAAATAAGGCTATTAATAAGTCTAAGTTGCTGAAATGAGCCTATTTAATCAGCGTAAGTTGCTGAAATAAGCCTATTTAATAAGCCCTAGTTGCTGAAATAAGCCTATTTAATAAGTCTAAGTTGCTGAAATAAGCCTATTTAATAAGCCTAAGTTGCTGAAATAAGCCTATTTAATAAGTCTAAGTTGCTGAAATAAGGCGATTTAATAAGCTTAAGTTGCTGAAATGAGCCTATTTAATAAGCCTAAGTTGCTGAAATAAGGCTATTTAATAAGTCTAAGTCGCTGAAATAAGCCTATTTAATAAGCCTAAGTTGCTAAAATAAGCCTATTTAATGAGGCTATTTAATAAGTCTATTTAATAAGCCTATTTAATAAGCCTATTTAATAAGCCTATTTAATAAGTCTATTTAATAAGACTATTTAATAAGCCTATTTAAAGAGTATTCAATGAGCCTATTTATTAAGCCTATTTATTGAGCCATTTAATAAGCCTATTTATTAAGCATATTTATTAAGCCTATTTATTGAGCCTATTTAATAAGCCTATTTATTAAGCCTATTTAATACGCCTATTTAATAAGTCTATTTAATAAGCCTATTTAATAAGCATATTTAATAAGTCTATTTAATAAGCCTATTTATTGAGCCTATTTAATAAGCCTATTTAATAAGCCTATTTAATAAGTATTTAATGAGCCTATTTAATAAGTCTATTTAATAAGCCTATTTAATAAGCCTATTTAATAAGCCCATTAATGAAGCCTATTTAATGAGCCTATTTAATAAGCCTATTTGTTGAACCTATTTAATAAGTCTATTTAATAAGCCTGTTTAATAAGCCTATTTAATAAGTATTTAATGAGCCTATTTAATAAGCCTAAGTTGCTGAATAAGCCTTTTTAATAAGCCTAAGTTGCTGAAAAAGCCTATTTAATAAGCCTATTTAATAAGCCTAAGTTGCTGAAATAAGCCTATTTACTAAGCCTACAGCTGAAATAAGGCTATTTAATAAGTCTAAGTTGCTGAAATAAGCCTATTTAATAAGCCTATGTTGCTGAAATAAGTATATTTAATAAGCATAAGTTGCTGAAATAAGCCTATTTAATAAGTCTAAGTTGCTGAAATAAGGCTATTTAATAAGTCTAAGTTGCTGAAATGTGCCTATTTAATAAGCCCTAGTTGCTGAAATAAGCCTATTTAATAAGGCTTTTTAATAAGCCTAAGTTGCTGAAATAAGCCTATTTAATAAGTCTAAGTTGCTGAAATAAGGCTATTTAATAAGTCTAAGTTGCTGAAATGAGCCTATTTAATCAGCGTAAGTTGCTGAAATAAGCCTATTTAATAAGCCCTAGTTGCTGAAATAAGCCTATTTAATAAGTCTAAGTTGCTGAAATAAGCCTATTTAATAAGCCTAAGTTGCTGAAATAAGCCTATTTAATAAGTCTAAGTTGCTGAAATAAGGCGATTTAATAAGCTTAAGTTGCTGAAATGAGCCTATTTAATAAGCCTAAGTTGCTGAAATAAGGCTATTTAATAAGTCTAAGTCACTGAAATAAGCCTATTTAATAAGCCTAAGTTGCTAAAATAAGCCTATTTAATGAGGCTATTTAATAAGTCTATTTAATAAGCCTATTTAATAAGCCTATTTAATAAGCCTATTTAATGAGTCTATTTAATAAGTCTATTTAATAAGCCTATTTAAAGAGTATTCAATGAGCCTATTTATTAAGCCTATTTATTGAGCCTATTTAATAAGCCTATTTATTAAGCCTATTTATTAAGCCTATCTATTGAGCCTATTTAATAAGCCTATTTATTAAGCCTATTTAATACGCCTATTTAATAAGTCTATTTAATAAGCCTATTTAATAAGCCTATTTAATAAGTCTATTTAATAAGCCTATTTATTGAGCCTATTTAATACGCCTATTTAATAAGCCTATTTAATAAGTATTTAATGAGCCTATTTAATCAGTCTATTTAATAAGCCTATTTAATAGGCCTATTTAATAAGTCTAAGTTGCTGAAATAAGCCTATTTAATAAGCCTAAGTTGCTGAAAAGCCTATTTCATAAGCCTAAGTTGCTGAAATAAGCCTTTTTAATAAGTCTAAGTTGCTGAAATAAGCCTATTTAATAAGCCTAAGTTGCTAAAATAAGCCTATTTAATGAGGCTGTTTAATAAGTCTATTTAATAAGCCTATTTAATGAGCCTATTTAATGAGCCTATTTAACGAGCCTATTTAATAAGCCTATTTATTGAGCCTATTTAATAAGCCTATTTATTAAGCCAATTAAATAAGCCTATTTAATAAGCCTATTTAATAAGTCTATTTAATAAGCCATTTAATAAGCCTATTTAATAAGCCTATTAATTAAGCCTATTTAATGAGCTATTTAATAAGCCTATTTATTGAACCTATTTAATAAGTCTATTTAATAAGCCTGTTTAATAAGCCTATTTAATAAGTATTTAATGAGCCTATTTAATAAGCCTAAGTTGCTGAATAAGCCTATTTAATAAGCCTAAGTTGCTGAAATAAGCCTATTTAATAAGCCTATTTAATAAGCCTAAGTTGCTGAAATAAGCCTATTTAATAAGCCTAAGTTGCTGAAATAAGGCTATTTAATAAGTCTAAGTTGCTGAAATAAGCCTATTTAATAAGCCTATGTTGCTGAAATAAGTATATTTAATAAGCATAAGTTGCTGAAATAAGCCTATTTAATAAGTCTAAGTTGCTGAAATAAGGCTATTTAATAAGTCTAAGTTGCTGAAATGAGCCTATTTAATCAGCATAAGTTGCTGAAATAAGCCTATTTAATAAGCCCTAGTTGCTGAAATAAGCATATTTAATAAGGCTATTTAATAAGCTAAGTTGCTGAAATAAGCCTATTTAATAAGTCTAAGTTGCTGAAATAAGCCTATTTAATAAGCCTAAGTTGCTGAAATAAGCCTATTTAATAAGTCTAAGTTGCTGAAATAAGGCTATTTAATAAGCTTAAGTTGCTGAAATGAGCCTATTTAATAAGCCTAAGTTGCTGAAATAAGGATATTTAATAAGTCTAAGTCGCTGAAATAAGCCTATTTAATAAGCCTAAGTTGCTAAAATAAGCCTATTTAATGAGGCTATTTAATAAGTCTATTTAATAAGCCTATTTAATAAGCCTATTTAATAAGCCTATTTAATAAGCCTATTTAATAAGTCTATTTAATAAGTCTATTTAATAAGCCTATTTAAAGAGTATTCAATGAGCCTATTTATTAAGCCTATTTATTGAGCCTATTTAATAAGCCTATTTATTAAGCCTATTTATTAAGCCTATTTATTGAGCCTATTTAATAAGCCTATTTATTAAGCCTATTTAATACGACTATTTAATAAGTCTATTTAATAAGCCTATTTAATAAGCCTATTTAATACGCCTATTTATTGAGCCTATTTAATAAGTCTATTTAATAAGCCTATTTAATAAGCCTATTTAATAAGTATTTAATGAGCCTATTTAATCAGTCTACTTAATAAGCCTATTTAATAGGCCTATTAATAAGTCTAATTTGCTGAAATAAGCCTATTTAATAAGCCTAAGTTGCTCAAAAGCCTATTTCATAAGCCTAAGTTGCTGAAATAAGCCTTTTTAATAAGTCTAAGTTGCTGAAATAAGCCTATTTAATAAGCCTAAGTTGCTAAAATAAGCCTATTTAATGAGGCTGTTTAATAAGTCTATTTAATAAGCCTATTTAATAAGCCTATTTAATGAGCCTATTTAAAAAGCCTATTTAATAAGTCTATTTAATAAGCCTATTTAATAAGTATTTAACGAGCCTATTTAATAAGCCTATTTATTGAGCCTATTTAATAAGCCTATTTATTAAGCCAATTAAATAAGCCTATTTAATAAGCATATTTAATAAGTCTATTTAATAAGCCTATTTAATAAGCCTATTTAATAAGCCTATTAATTAAGCCTTTTTAATTAGCCTATTTAATAAGCCTATTTATTGAACCTATTTAATAAGTCTATTTAATAAGCCTGTTTAATAAGCCTATTTAATAAGTATTTAATGAGCCTATTTAATAAGCCTAAGTTGCTGAATAAGCCTATTTAATAAGCCTAAGTTGCTGAAATAAGCCTATTTAATAAGTCTCAGTTGCTGAAATAAGGCTATTTAATAAGCCTAAGTTGCTGAAATAAGCCTATTTAATAAGCCTAAGTTGCTGAAATAAGGCTATTTAATAAGTCTAAGTTGCTGAAATAAGCCTATTTAATAAGTCTAAGTTGCTGAAATAAGGCTATTTAATAAGTCTAAGTTGCTGAAATAAGCCTATTTAATCAGCGTAAGTTGCTGAAATAAGCCTATTTAATAAGCCCAAGTTGCTTAAATAAGCCTATTTAATAAGGCTATTTAATAAGCCTAAGTTGCTGAAAGAAGTCTATTTAATAATCATAAGTTGCTGAAATAAGGCTATTTAATAAGTCTAAGTTGCTGAAATAAGCCTATTTAATAAGCCTAAGTTGCTGAAATAAGCCTATTTAATAAGCCTAAGTTGCTGAAATAAGCCTATTTAATAGGCCTATCTAATAAGTCTAAGTTGCAGAAATAAGCATATTTCATAAGCTTAAGTTGCTAAAATAAGCCTATTTATTGAGCCTATTTAATAAGCCTATTTATTAAGCCAATTAAATAAGCCTATTTAATAAGCCTATTTAATAAGTCTATTTAATAAGCCTATTTAATAAACCTATTTAATAAGCCTATTAATTAAGCCTATTTAATGAGCCTATTTAATAAGCCTATTTATTGAACCTATTTAATAAGTCTATTTAATAAGCCTGTTTAATAAGCCTATTTAATAAGTATTTAATGAGCCTATTTAATATGCCTAAGTTGCTGAATAAGCCTATTTAATAAGGCTAAGTTGCTGAAATAAGCCTATTTAATAAGCCTATTTAATAAGCCTAAGTTGCTGAAATAAGCCTATTTAATAAGCCTAAGTTGCTGAAATAAGGCTATTTAATAAGTCTAAGTTGCTGAAATAAGCCTATTTAATAAGCCTATGTTGCTGAAATAAGTATATTTAATAAGCTTAAGTTGCTGAAATGAGCCTATTTAATAAGCCTAAGTTGCTGAAATAAGGATATTTAATAAGTCTAAGTCGCTGAAATAAGCCTATTTAATAAGCCTAAGTTGCTAAAATAAGCCTATTTAATGAGGCTATTTAATAAGTCTATTTAATAAGCCTATTTAATAAGCCTATTTAATAAGCCTATTTAATAAGCCTATTTAATAAGTCTATTTAATAAGTCTATTTAATAAGCCTATTTAAAGAGTATTCAATGAGCCTATTTATTAAGCCTATTTATTGAGCCTATTTAATAAGCCTATTTATTAAGCCTATTTATTAAGCCTATTTATTGAGCCTATTTAATAAGCCTATTTATTAAGCCTATTTAATACGACTATTTAATAAGTCTATTTAATAAGCCTATTTAATAAGCCTATTTAATACGCCTATTTATTGAGCCTATTTAATAAGTCTATTTAATAAGCCTATTTAATAAGCCTATTTAATAAGTATTTAATGAGCCTATTTAATCAGTCTACTTAATAAGCCTATTTTATAGGCCTATTAATAAGTCTAATTTGCTGAAATAAGCCTATTTAATAAGCCTAAGTTGCTCAAAAGCCTATTTCATAAGCCTAAGTTGCTGAAATAAGCCTTTTTAATAAGTCTAAGTTGCTGAAATAAGCCTATTTAATAAGCCTAAGTTGCTAAAATAAGCCTATTTAATGAGGCTGTTTAATAAGTCTATTTAATAAGCCTATTTAATAAGCCTATTTAATGAGCCTATTTAAAAAGCCTATTTAATAAGTCTATTTAATAAGCCTATTTAATAAGTATTTAACGAGCCTATTTAATAAGCCTATTTATTGAGCCTATTTAATAAGCCTATTTATTAAGCCAATTAAATAAGCCTATTTAATAAGCATATTTAATAAGTCTATTTAATAAGCCTATTTAATAAGCCTATTTAATAAGCCTATTAATTAAGCCTTTTTAATTAGCCTATTTAATAAGCCTATTTATTGAACCTATTTAATAAGTCTATTTAATAAGCCTGTTTAATAAGCCTATTTAATAAGTATTTAATGAGCCTATTTAATAAGCCTAAGTTGCTGAATAAGCCTATTTAATAAGCCTAAGTTGCTGAAACCAGCCTATTTAATAAGCCTATTTAATAAGCCTAAGTTGCTGAATAGGCCTATTTAATAAGCCTAAGTTGCTGAAATAAGCCTATTTAATAAGTCTCAGTTGCTGAAATAAGGCTATTTAATAAGCCTAAGTTGCTGAAATAAGCCTATTTAATAAGCCTAAGTTGCTGAAATAAGGCTATTTAATAAGTCTAAGTTGCTGAAATAAGCCTATTTAATAAGTCTAAGTTGCTGAAATAAGGCTATTTAATAAGTCTAAGTTGCTGAAATAAGCCTATTTAATCAGCGTAAGTTGCTGAAATAAGCCTATTTAATAAGCCCAAGTTGCTTAAATAAGCCTATTTAATAAGGCTATTTAATAAGCCTAAGTTGCTGAAAGAAGTCTATTTAATAATCATAAGTTGCTGAAATAAGGCTATTTAATAAGTCTAAGTTGCTGAAATAAGCCTATTTAATAAGCCTAAGTTGCTGAAATAAGCCTATTTAATAAGCCTAAGTTGCTGAAATAAGCCTATTTAATAGGCCTATCTAATAAGTCTAAGTTGCAGAAATAAGCATATTTCATAAGCTTAAGTTGCTAAAATAAGCCTATTTATTGAGCCTATTTAATAAGCCTATTTATTAAGCCAATTAAATAAGCCTATTTAATAAGCCTATTTAATAAGTCTATTTAATAAGCCTATTTAATAAACCTATTTAATAAGCCTATTAATTAAGCCTATTTAATGAGCCTATTTAATAAGCCTATTTATTGAACCTATTTAATAAGTCTATTTAATAAGCCTGTTTAATAAGCCTATTTAATAAGTATTTAATGAGCCTATTTAATATGCCTAAGTTGCTGAATAAGCCTATTTAATAAGCCTAAGTTGCTGAAATAAGCCTATTTAATAAGCCTATTTAATAAGCCTAAGTTGCTGAAATAAGCCTATTTAATAAGCCTAAGTTGCTGAAATAAGGCTATTTAATAAGTCTAAGTTGCTGAAATAAGCCTATTTAATAAGCCTATGTTGCTGAAATAAGTATATTTAATAAGCATAAGTTGCTGAAATAAGCCTATTTAATAAGTCTAAGTTGCTGAAATAAGGCTATTTAATAAGTTTAAGTTGCTGAAATGTGCCTATTTAATCAGCGTAAGTTGCTGAAATATGCCTATTTAATAAGCGCTAGTTGCTGAAATATGCCTATTTAATAAGGCTATTTAATAAGCCTAAGTTGCTGAAATAAGCCTATTTAAAAAGTCTAAGTTGCTGAAATAAGGCTATTAATAAGTCTAAGTTGCTGAAATGAGCCTATTTAATCAGCGTAAGTTGCTGAAATAAGCCTATTTAATAAGCCCTAGTTGCTGAAATAAGCCTATTTAATAAGTCTAAGTTGCTGAAATAAGCCTATTTAATAAGCCTAAGTTGCTGAAATAAGCCTATTTAATAAGTCTAAGTTGCTGAAATAAGGCGATTTAATAAGCTTAAGTTGCTGAAATGAGCCTATTTAATAAGCCTAAGTTGCTGAAATAAGGCTATTTAATAAGGCTAAGTCGCTGAAATAAGCCTATTTAATAAGCCTAAGTTGCTAAAATAAGCCTATTTAATGAGGCTATTTAATAAGTCTATTTAATAAGCCTATTTAATAAGCCTATTTAATAAGCCTATTTAATAAGTCTATTTAATAAGACTATTTAATAAGCCTATTTAAAGAGTATTCAATGAGCCTATTTATTAAGCCTATTTATTGAGCCTATTTAATAAGCCTATTTATTAAGCATATTTATTAAGCCTATTTATTGAGCCTATTTAATAAGCCTATTTATTAAGCCTATTTAATACGCCTATTTAATAAGTCTATTTAATAAGCCTATTTAATAAGCCTATTTAATAAGTCTATTTAATAAGCCTATTTATTGAGCCTATTTAATAAGCCTATTTAATAAGCCTATTTAATAAGTATTTAATGAGCCTATTTAATAAGTCTATTTAATAAGCCTATTTAATAAGCCTATTTAATAAGCCCATTAATGAAGCCTATTTAATGAGCCTATTTAATAAGCCTATTTGTTGAACCTATTTAATAAGTCTATTTAATAAGCCTGTTTAATAAGCCTATTTAATAAGTATTTAATGAGCCTATTTAATAAGCCTAAGTTGCTGAATAAGCCTATTTAATAAGCCTAAGTTGCTGAAAAAGCCTATTTAATAAGCCTATTTAATAAGCCTAAGTTGCTGAAATAAGCCTATTTACTAAGCCTAAGTTGCTGAAATAAGGCTATTTAATAAGTCTAAGTTGCTGAAATAAGCCTATTTAATAAGCCTATGTTGCTGAAATAAGTATATTTAATAAGCATAAGTTGCTGAAATAAGCCTATTTAATAAGTCTAAGTTGCTGAAATAAGGCTATTTAATAAGTCTAAGTTGCTGAAATGTGCCTATTTAATAAGCCCTAGTTGCTGAAATAAGCCTATTTAATAAGGCTTTTTAATAAGCCTAAGTTGCTGAAATAAGCCTATTTAATAAGTCTAAGTTGCTGAAATAAGGCTATTTAATAAGTCTAAGTTGCTGAAATGAGCCTATTTAATCAGCGTAAGTTGCTGAAATAAGCCTATTTAATAAGCCCTAGTTGCTGAAATAAGCCTATTTAATAAGTCTAAGTTGCTGAAATAAGCCTATTTAATAAGCCTAAGTTGCTGAAATAAGCCTATTTAATAAGTCTAAGTTGCTGAAATAAGGCGATTTAATAAGCTTAAGTTGCTGAAATGAGCCTATTTAATAAGCCTAAGTTGCTGAAATAAGGCTATTTAATAAGTCTAAGTCACTGAAATAAGCCTATTTAATAAGCCTAAGTTGCTAAAATAAGCCTATTTAATGAGGCTATTTAATAAGTCTATTTAATAAGCCTATTTAATAAGCCTATTTAATAAGCCTATTTAATGAGTCTATTTAATAAGTCTATTTAATAAGCCTATTTAAAGAGTATTCAATGAGCCTATTTATTAAGCCTATTTATTGAGCCTATTTAATAAGCCTATTTATTAAGCCTATTTATTAAGCCTATTTATTGAGCCTATTTAATAAGCCTATTTATTAAGCCTATTTAATACGCCTATTTAATAAGTCTATTTAATAAGCCTATTTAATAAGCCTATTTAATAAGTCTATTTAATAAGCCTATTTATTGAGCCTATTTAATAAGCCTATGTAATAAGCCTATTTAATAAGTATTTAATGAGCCTATTTAATCAGTCTATTTAATAAGCCTATTTAATAGGCCTATTTAATAAGTCTAAGTTGCTGAAATAAGCCTATTTAATAAGCCTAAGTTGCTGAAAAGCCTATTTCATAAGCCTAAGTTGCTGAAATAAGCCTTTTTAATAAGTCTAAGTTGCTGAAATAAGCCTATTTAATAAGCCTAAGTTGCTAAAATAAGCCTATTTAATGAGGCTGTTTAATAAGTCTATTTAATAAGCCTGTTTAATGAGCCTATTTAATGAGCCTATTTAACGAGCCTATTTAATAAGCCTATTTATTGAGCCTATTTAATAAGCCTATTTATTAAGCCAATTAAATAAGCCTATTTAATAAGCCTATTTAATAAGTCTATTTAATAAGCCTATTTAATAAGCCTATTTAATAAGCCTATTAATTAAGCCTATTTAATGAGCCTATTTAATAAGCCTATTTATTGAACCTATTTAATAAGTCTATTTAATAAGCCTGTTTAATAAGCCTATTTAATAAGTATTTAATGAGCCTATTTAATAAGCCTAAGTTGCTGAATAAGCCTATTTAATAAGCCTAAGTTGCTGAAATAAGCCTATTTAATAAGCCTATTTAATAAGCATAAGTTGCTGAAATAAGCCTATTTAATAAGCCTAAGTTGCTGAAATAAGGCTATTTAATAAGTCTAAGTTGCTGAAATAAGCCTATTTAATAAGCCTATGTTGCTGAAATAAGTATATTTAATAAGCATAAGTTGCTGAAATAAGCCTATTTAATAAGTCTAAGTTGCTGAAATAAGGCTATTTAATGAGTCTAAGTTGCTGAAATGAGCCTATTTAATCAGCATAAGTTGCTGAAATAAGCCTATTTAATAAGCCCTAGTTGCTGAAATAAGCATATTTAATAAGGCTATTTAATAAGCTAAGTTGCTGAAATAAGCCTATTTAATAAGTCTAAGTTGCTGAAATAAGCCTATTTAATAAGCCTAAGTTGCTGAAGTAAGCCTATTTAATAAGTCTAAGTTGCTGAAATAAGGCTATTTAATAAGCTTAAGTTGCTGAAATGAGCCTATTTAATAAGCCTAAGTTGCTGAAATAAGGATATTTAATAAGTCTAAGTCGCTGAAATAAGCCTATTTAATAAGCCTAAGTTGCTAAAATAAGCCTATTTAATGAGGCTATTTAATACGTCTATTTAATAAGCCTATTTAATAAGCCTATTTAATAAGCCTATTTAATAAGCCTATTTAATAAGTCTATTTAATAAGTCTATTTAATAAGCCTATTTAAAGAGTATTCAATGAGCCTATTTATTAAGCCTATTTATTGAGCCTATTTAATAAGCCTATTTATTAAGCCTATTTATTAAGCCTATTTATTGAGCCTATTTAATAAGCCTATTTATTAAGCCTATTTAATACGCCTATTTAATAAGTCTATTTAATAAGCCTATTTAATAAGCCTATTTAATAAGCCTATTTAATACGCCTATTTATTGAGCCTATTTAATAAGTCTATTTAATAAGCCTATTTAATAAGTCTATTTAATAAGCCTATTTAATAAACCTATTTAATAAGCCTATTAATTAAGCCTATTTAATGAGCCTATTTAATAAGCCTATTTATTGAACCTATTTAATAAGTCTATTTAATAAGCCTAAGTTGCTAAAATAAGCCTATTTAATGAGGCTATTTAATAAGTCTATTTAATAAGCCTATTTAATAAGCCTATTTAATAAGCCTATTTAATAAGTCTATTTAATAAGACTATTTAATAAGCCTATTTAAAGAGTATTCAATGAGCCTATTTATTAAGCCTATTTATTGAGCCTATTTAATAAGCCTATTTATTAAGCATATTTATTAAGCCTATTTATTGAGCCTATTTAATAAGCCTATTTATTAAGCCTATTTAATACGCCTATTTAATAAGTCTATTTAATAAGCCTATTTAATAAGCCTATTTAATAAGTCTATTTAATAAGCCTATTTATTGAGCCTATTTAATAAGCCTATTTAATAAGCCTATTTAATAAGTATTTAATGAGCCTATTTAATAAGTCTATTTAATAAGCCTATTTAATAAGCCTATTTAATAAGCCCATTAATGAAGCCTATTTAATGAGCCTATTTAATAAGCCTATTTGTTGAACCTATTTAATAAGTCTATTTAATAAGCCTGTTTAATAAGCCTATTTAATAAGTATTTAATGAGCCTATTTAATAAGCCTAAGTTGCTGAATAAGCCTATTTAATAAGCCTAAGTTGCTGAAAAAGCCTATTTAATAAGCCTATTTAATAAGCCTAAGTTGCTGAAATAAGCCTATTTACTAAGCCTAAGTTGCTGAAATAAGGCTATTTAATAAGTCTAAGTTGCTGAAATAAGCCTATTTAATAAGCCTATGTTGCTGAAATAAGTATATTTAATAAGCATAAGTTGCTGAAATAAGCCTATTTAATAAGTCTAAGTTGCTGAAATAAGGCTATTTAATAAGTCTAAGTTGCTGAAATGTGCCTATTTAATAAGCCCTAGTTGCTGAAATAAGCCTATTTAATAAGGCTTTTTAATAAGCCTAAGTTGCTGAAATAAGCCTATTTAATAAGTCTAAGTTGCTGAAATAAGGCTATTTAATAAGTCTAAGTTGCTGAAATGAGCCTATTTAATCAGCGTAAGTTGCTGAAATAAGCCTATTTAATAAGCCCTAGTTGCTGAAATAAGCCTATTTAATAAGTCTAAGTTGCTGAAATAAGCCTATTTAATAAGCCTAAGTTGCTGAAATAAGCCTATTTAATAAGTCTAAGTTGCTGAAATAAGGCGATTTAATAAGCTTAAGTTGCTGAAATGAGCCTATTTAATAAGCCTAAGTTGCTGAAATAAGGCTATTTAATAAGTCTAAGTCACTGAAATAAGCCTATTTAATAAGCCTAAGTTGCTAAAATAAGCCTATTTAATGAGGCTATTTAATAAGTCTATTTAATAAGCCTATTTAATAAGCCTATTTAATAAGCCTATTTAATGAGTCTATTTAATAAGTCTATTTAATAAGCCTATTTAAAGAGTATTCAATGAGCCTATTTATTAAGCCTATTTATTGAGCCTATTTAATAAGCCTATTTATTAAGCCTATTTATTAAGCCTATTTATTGAGCCTATTTAATAAGCCTATTTATTAAGCCTATTTAATACGCCTATTTAATAAGTCTATTTAATAAGCCTATTTAATAAGCCTATTTAATAAGTCTATTTAATAAGCCTATTTATTGAGCCTATTTAATAAGCCTATGTAATAAGCCTATTTAATAAGTATTTAATGAGCCTATTTAATCAGTCTATTTAATAAGCCTATTTAATAGGCCTATTTAATAAGTCTAAGTTGCTGAAATAAGCCTATTTAATAAGCCTAAGTTGCTGAAAAGCCTATTTCATAAGCCTAAGTTGCTGAAATAAGCCTTTTTAATAAGTCTAAGTTGCTGAAATAAGCCTATTTAATAAGCCTAAGTTGCTAAAATAAGCCTATTTAATGAGGCTGTTTAATAAGTCTATTTAATAAGCCTGTTTAATGAGCCTATTTAATGAGCCTATTTAACGAGCCTATTTAATAAGCCTATTTATTGAGCCTATTTAATAAGCCTATTTATTAAGCCAATTAAATAAGCCTATTTAATAAGCCTATTTAATAAGTCTATTTAATAAGCCTATTTAATAAGCCTATTTAATAAGCCTATTAATTAAGCCTATTTAATGAGCCTATTTAATAAGCCTATTTATTGAACCTATTTAATAAGTCTATTTAAAAAGCCTGTTTAATAAGCCTATTTAATAAGTATTTAATGAGCCTATTTAATAAGCCTAAGTTGCTGAATAAGCCTATTTAATAAGCCTAAGTTGCTGAAATAAGCCTATTTAATAAGCCTATTTAATAAGCATAAGTTGCTGAAATAAGCCTATTTAATAAGCCTAAGTTGCTGAAATAAGGCTATTTAATAAGTCTAAGTTGCTGAAATAAGCCTATTTAATAAGCCTATGTTGCTGAAATAAGTATATTTAATAAGCATAAGTTGCTGAAATAAGCCTATTTAATAAGTCTAAGTTGCTGAAATAAGGCTATTTAATGAGTCTAAGTTGCTGAAATGAGCCTATTTAATCAGCATAAGTTGCTGAAATAAGCCTATTTAATAAGCCCTAGTTGCTGAAATAAGCATATTTAATAAGGCTATTTAATAAGCTAAGTTGCTGAAATAAGCCTATTTAATAAGTCTAAGTTGCTGAAATAAGCCTATTTAATAAGCCTAAGTTGCTGAAGTAAGCCTATTTAATAAGTCTAAGTTGCTGAAATAAGGCTATTTAATAAGCTTAAGTTGCTGAAATGAGCCTATTTAATAAGCCTAAGTTGCTGAAATAAGGATATTTAATAAGTCTAAGTCGCTGAAATAAGCCTATTTAATAAGCCTAAGTTGCTAAAATAAGCCTATTTAATGAGGCTATTTAATACGTCTATTTAATAAGCCTATTTAATAAGCCTATTTAATAAGCCTATTTAATAAGCCTATTTAATAAGTCTATTTAATAAGTCTATTTAATAAGCCTATTTAAAGAGTATTCAATGAGCCTATTTATTAAGCCTATTTATTGAGCCTATTTAATAAGCCTATTTATTAAGCCTATTTATTAAGCCTATTTATTGAGCCTATTTAATAAGCCTATTTATTAAGCCTATTTAATACGCCTATTTAATAAGTCTATTTAATAAGCCTATTTAATAAGCCTATTTAATAAGCCTATTTAATACGCCTATTTATTGAGCCTATTTAATAAGTCTATTTAATAAGCCTATTTAATAAGTCTATTTAATAAGCCTATTTAATAAACCTATTTAATAAGCCTATTAATTAAGCCTATTTAATGAGCCTATTTAATAAGCCTATTTATTGAACCTATTTAATAAGTCTATTTAATAAGCCTGTTTAATAAGCCTATTTAATAAGTATTTAATGAGCCTATTTAATATGCCTAAGTTGCTGAATAAGCCTATTTAATAAGCCTAAGTTGCTGAAATAAGCCTATTTAATAAGCCTATTTAATAAGCCTAAGTTGCTGAAATAAGCCTATTTAATAAGCCTAAGTTGCTGAAATAAGGCTATTTAATAAGTCTAAGTTGCTGAAATAAGCCTATTTAATAAGCCTATGTTGCTGAAATAAGTATATTTAATAAGCATAAGTTGCTGAAATAAGCCTATTTAATAAGTCTAAGTTGCTGAAATAAGGCTATTTAATAAGTTTAAGTTGCTGAAATGTGCCTATTTAATCAGCGTAAGTTGCTGAAATAAGCCTATTTAATAAGCGCTAGTTGCTGAAATATGCCTATTTAATAAGGCTATTTAATAAGCCTAAGTTGCTGAAATAAGCCTATTTAAAAAGTCTAAGTTGCTGAAATAAGGCTATTAATAAGTCTAAGTTGCTGAAATGAGCCTATTTAATCAGCGTAAGTTGCTGAAATAAGCCTATTTAATAAGCCCTAGTTGCTGAAATAAGCCTATTTAATAAGTCTAAGTTGCTGAAATAAGCCTATTTAATAAGCCTAAGTTGCTGAAATAAGCCTATTTAATAAGTCTAAGTTGCTGAAATAAGGCGATTTAATAAGCTTAAGTTGCTGAAATGAGCCTATTTAATAAGCCTAAGTTGCTGAAATAAGGCTATTTAATAAGTCTAAGTCGCTGAAATAAGCCTATTTAATAAGCCTAAGTTGCTAAAATAAGCCTATTTAATGAGGCTATTTAATAAGTCTATTTAATAAGCCTATTTAATAAGCCTATTTAATAAGCCTATTTAATAAGTCTATTTAATAAGACTATTTAATAAGCCTATTTAAAGAGTATTCAATGAGCCTATTTATTAAGCCTATTTATTGAGCCTATTTAATAAGCCTATTTATTAAGCATATTTATTAAGCCTATTTATTGAGCCTATTTAATAAGCCTATTTATTAAGCCTATTTAATACGCCTATTTAATAAGTCTATTTAATAAGCCTATTTAATAAGCCTATTTAATAAGTCTATTTAATACGCCTATTTATTGAGCCTATTTAATAAGCCTATTTAATAAGCCTATTTAATAAGTATTTAATGAGCCTATTTAATAAGTCTATTTAATAAGCCTATTTAATAAGCCTATTTAATAAGCCCATTAATGAAGCCTATTTAATGAGCCTATTTAATAAGCCTATTTGTTGAACCTATTTAATAAGTCTATTTAATAAGCCTGTTTAATAAGCCTATTTAATAAGTATTTAATGAGCCTATTTAATAAGCCTAAGTTGCTGAATAAGCCTATTTAATAAGCCTAAGTTGCTGAAAAAGCCTATTTAATAAGCCTATTTAATAAGCCTAAGTTGCTGAAATAAGCCTATTTACTAAGCCTAAGTTGCTGAAATAAGGCTATTTAATAAGTCTAAGTTGCTGAAATAAGCCTATTTAATAAGCCTATGTTGCTGAAATAAGTATATTTAATAAGCATAAGTTGCTGAAATAAGCCTATTTAATAAGTCTAAGTTGCTGAAATAAGGCTATTTAATAAGTCTAAGTTGCTGAAATGTGCCTATTTAATAAGCCCTAGTTGCTGAAATAAGCCTATTTAATAAGGCTTTTTAATAAGCCTAAGTTGCTGAAATAAGCCTATTTAATAAGTCTAAGTTGCTGAAATAAGGCTATTTAATAAGTCTAAGTTGCTGAAATGAGCCTATTTAATCAGCGTAAGTTGCTGAAATAAGCCTATTTAATAAGCCCTAGTTGCTGAAATAAGCCTATTTAATAAGTCTAAGTTGCTGAAATAAGCCTATTTAATAAGCCTAAGTTGCTGAAATAAGCCTATTTAATAAGTCTAAGTTGCTGAAATAAGGCGATTTAATAAGCTTAAGTTGCTGAAATGAGCCTATTTAATAAGCCTAAGTTGCTGAAATAAGGCTATTTAATAAGTCTAAGTCACTGAAATAAGCCTTTTTAATAAGCCTAAGTTGCTAAAATAAGCCTATTTAATGAGGCTATTTAATAAGTCTATTTAATAAGCCTATTTAATAAGCCTATTTAATAAGCCTATTTAATGAGTCTATTTAATAAGTCTATTTAATAAGCCTATTTAAAGAGTATTCAATGAGCCTATTTATTAAGCCTATTTATTGAGCCTATTTAATAAGCCTATTTATTAAGCCTATTTATTAAGCCTATTTATTGAGCCTATTTAATAAGCCTATTTATTAAGCCTATTTAATACGCCTATTTAATAAGTCTATTTAATAAGCCTATTTAATAAGCCTATTTAATAAGTCTATTTAATAAGCCTATTTATTGAGCCTATTTAATAAGCCTATGTAATAAGCCTATTTAATAAGTATTTAATGAGCCTATTTAATCAGTCTATTTAATAAGCCTATTTAATAGGCCTATTTAATAAGTCTAAGTTGCTGAAATAAGCCTATTTAATAAGCCTAAGTTGCTGAAAAGCCTATTTCATAAGCCTAAGTTGCTGAAATAAGCCTTTTTAATAAGTCTAAGTTGCTGAAATAAGCCTATTTAATAAGCCTAAGTTGCTAAAATAAGCCTATTTAATGAGGCTGTTTAATAAGTCTATTTAATAAGCCTGTTTAATGAGCCTATTTAATAAGCCTATTTAATAAGTCTATTTAATAAGCCTATTTAATAAGCCTATTTAATAAGCCTATTAATTAAGCCTATTTAATGAGCCTATTTAATAAGCCTATTTATTGAACCTATTTAATAAGTCTATTTAATAAGCCTGTTTAATAAGCCTATTTAATAAGTATTTAATGAGCCTATTTAATAAGCCTAAGTTGCTGAATAAGCCTATTTAATAAGCCTAAGTTGCTGAAATAAGCCTATTTAATAAGCCTATTTAATAAGCCTAAGTTGCTGAAATAAGCCTATTTAATAAGCCTAAGTTGCTGAAATAAGGCTATTTAATAAGTCTAAGTTGCTGAAATAAGCCTATTTAATAAACCTATGTTGCTGAAATAAGTATATTTAATAAGCATAAGTTGCTGAAATAAGCCTATTTAATAAGTCTAAGTTGCTGAAATAAGGCTATTTAATAAGTCTAAGTTGCTGAAATGAGCCTATTTAATCAGCATAAGTTGCTGAAATAAGCCTATTTAATAAGCCCTAGTTGCTGAAATAAGCATATTTAATAAGGCTATTTAATAAGCTAAGTTGCTGAAATAAGCCTATTTAATAAGTCTAAGTTGCTGAAATAAGCCTATTTAATAAGCCTAAGTTGCTGAAATAAGCCTATTTAATAAGTCTAAGTTGCTGAAATAAGGCTATTTAATAAGCTTAAGTTGCTGAAATGAGCCTATTTAATAAGCCTAAGTTGCTGAAATAAGGATATTTAATAAGTCTAAGTCGCTGAAATAAGCCTATTTAATAAGCCTAAGTTGCTAAAATAAGCCTATTTAATGAGGCTATTTAATACGTCTATTTAATAAGCCTATTTAATAAGCCTATTTAATAAGCCTATTTAATAAGCCTATTTAATAAGTCTATTTAATAAGTCTATTTAATAAGCCTATTTAAAGAGTATTCAATGAGCCTATTTATTAAGCCTATTTATTGAGCCTATTTAATAAGCCTATTTATTAAGCCTATTTATTAAGCCTATTTATTGAGCCTATTTAATAAGCTTATTTATTAAGCCTATTTAATACGCCTATTTAATAAGTCTATTTAATAAGCCTATTTAATAAGCCTATTTAATACGCCTATTTATTGAGCCTATTTAATAAGTCTATTTAATACGCCTATTTAATAAGCCTATTTAATAAGTATTTAATGAGCCTATTTAATCAGTCTATTTAATAAGCCTATTTAATAGGCCTATTTAATAAGTCTAAGTTGCTGAAATAAGCCTATTTAATAAGCCTAAGTTGCTGAAAAGCCTATTTCATAAGCCTAAGTTGCTGAAATAAGCCTTTTTAATAAGTCTAAGTTGCTGAAATAAGCCTATTTAATAAGCCTAAGTTGCTAAAATAAGCCTATTTAATGAGGCTGTTTAATAAGTCTATTTAATAAGCCTATTTAATAAGCCTATTTAATGAGCCTATTTAAAAAGCCTATTTAATAAGTCTATTTAATAAGCCTATTTAATACGTATTTAACGAGCCTATTTAATAAGCCTATTTATTGAGCCTATTTAATAAGCCTATTTATTAAGCCAATTAAATAAGCCTATTTAATAAGCCTATTTAATAAGTCTATTTAATAAGCCTATTTAATAAGCCTATTTAATAAGCCTATTAATTAAGCCTATTTAATGAGCCTATTTAATAAGCCTATTTATTGAACCTATTTAATAAGTCTATTTAATAAGCCTGTTTAATAAGCCTATTTAATAAGTATTTAATGAGCCTATTTAATAAGCCTAAGTTGCTGAATAAGCCTATTTAATAAGCCTAAGTTGCTGAAATAAGCCTATTTAATAAGCCTATGTTGCTGAAATAAGTATATTTAATAAGCATAAGTTGCTGAAATAAGCCTATTTAATAAGTCTAAGTTGCTGAAATAAGGCTATTTAATAAGTCTAAGTTCCTGAAATGAGCCAATTTAATCAGCATAAGTTGCTGAAATAAGCCTATTTAATAAGCCCTAGTTGCTGAAATAAGCCTATTTAATAAGGCTATTTAATAAGCCTAAGTTGCTGAAATAAGCCTATTTAATAAGTCTAAGTTGCTGAAATAAGCCTATTTAATAAGTCTAAGTTGCTGAAATAAGGCTATTTAATAAGCTTAAGTTGCTGAAATGAGCCTATTTAATAAGCCTAAGTTGCTGAAATAAGGATATTTAATAAGTCTAAGTCGCTGAAATAAGCCTATTTAATAAGCCTAAGTTGCTAAAATAAGCCTATTTAATGAGGCTATTTAATAAGTCTATTTAATAAGCCTATTTAATAAGCCTATTTAATAAGTCTATTTAATAAGCCTATTTAATAAGTCTATTTAATAAGTCTATTTAATAAGCCTATTTAAAGAGTATTCAATGAGCCTATTTATTAAGCCTATTTATTGAGCCTATTTAATAAGCCTATTTATTAAGCCTATTTATTAAGCCTATTTATTGAGCCTATTTAATATGCCTATTTATTAAGCCTATTTAATATGCCTATTTAATAAGTCTATTTAATAAGCCTATTTAATAAGCCTATTTAATAAGCCTATTTAATACGCCTATTTATTGAGCCTATTTAATAAGTCTATTTAATACGCCTATTTAATAAGCCTATTTAATAAGTATTTAATGAGCATATTTAATCAGTCTATTTAATAAGCCTATTTAATAGGCCTATTTAATAAGTCTAAGTTGCTGAAATAAGCCAATTTAATAAGCCTAAGTTGCTGAAAAGCCTATTTCATAAGCCTAAGTTGCTGAAATAAGCCTTTTTAATAAGTCTAAGTTGCTGAAATAAGCCTATTTAATAAGCCTAAGTTGCTAAAATAAGCCTATTTAATGAGGCTGTTTAATAAGTCTATTTAATAAGCCTATTTAATAAGCCTATTTAATGAGCCTATTTAAAAAGCCTATTTAATAAGTCTATTTAATAAGCCTATTTAATAAGTATTTAACGAGCCTATTTAATAAGCCTATTTATTGAGCCTATTTAATAAGCCTATTTATTAAGCCAATTAAATGAGCCTATTTAATAAGCCTATTTAATAAGTCTATTTAATAAGCCTATTTAATAAGCCTATTTAATAAGCCTATTAATTAAGCCTATTTAATGAGCCTATTTAATAAGCCTATTTATTGAACCTATTTAATAAGTCTATTTAATAAGCCTGTTTAATAAGCCTATTTAATAAGTATTTAATGAGCCTATTTAATAAGCCTAAGTTGCTGAATAAGCCTATTTAATAAGCCTAAGTTGCTGAAATAAGCCTATTTAATAAGCCTATTTAATAAGCCTAAGTTGCTGAATAACCCTATTTAATAAGCCTAATTTGCTGAAATAAGCCTATTTAATAAATCTCAGTTGCTGAAATAAGACTATTTAATAAGCCTAAGTTGAAGAAATAAGCCTATTTAATAAGCCTAAGTTGCTGAAATAAGGCTATTTAATAAGTCTAAGTTGCTGAAATAAGCCTATTTAATAAGTCTAAGTTGCTGAAATAAGGCAATTTAATAAGTCTAAGTTGCTGAAATAAGCCTATTTAATCAGCGTAAGTTGCTGAAATAAGCCTATTTAATAAGCCCAAGTTGCTTAAATAAGCCTATTTAATAAGGCTATTTAATAAGCCTAAGTTGCTGAAAGAAGTCTATTTAATAATCGTAAGTTGCTGAAATAAGGCTATTTAATAAGTCTAAGTTGCTGAAATAAGCCTATTTAATAAGCCTAAGTTGCTGAAATGAGCCTATTTAATCAGCGTAAGTTGCTGAAATAAGCCTATTTAATAAGCCCTAGTTGCTGAAATAAGCCTATTTAATAAGTCTAAGTTGCTGAAATAAGCCTATTTAATAAGCCTAAGTTGCTGAAATAAGCCTATTTAATAAGTCTAAGTTGCTGAAATAAGGCGATTTAAAAGCTTAAGTTGCTGAAATGAGCATATTTAATAAGCCTAAGTTGCTGAAATAAGGCTATTTAATAAGTCTAAGTCACTGAAATAAGCCTATTTAATAAGCCTAAGTTGCTAAAATAAGCCTATTTAATTAGGCTATTTAATAAGTCTATTTAATAAGCCTATTTAATAAGCCTATTTAATAAGCCTATTTAATGAGTCTATTTAATAAGTCTATTTAATAAGCCTATTTAAAGAGTATTCAATGAGCCTATTTATTAAGCCTATTTATTGAGCCTATTTAATAAGCCTATTTATTAAGCCTATTTATTAAGCCTATTTATTGTGCCTATTTAATAAGCCTATTTATTAAGCCTATTTAATACGCCTATTTAATAAGTCTATTTAATAAGCCTATTTAATAAGCCTATTTAATAAGTCTATTTAATAAGCCTATTTATTGAGCCTATTTAATAAGCCTATTTAATAAGCCTATTTAATAAGTATTTAATGATATTCTTAGTTTTTTCGGTAAAGTCACGTTGAAAAAACTAAGAATATGAATTACTGCAGTCACGAAAGCTTTAAATCAAAATTTAAGTATTTAATGAGCCTATTTAATAAGCCTAAGTTGCTGAATAAGCCTATTTAATAAGCCTAAGTTGCTGAAATAAGCCTATTTAATAAGCCTAAGTTGCTGAAAAGCCTATTTCATAAGCCTAAGTTGCTGAAATAAGCCTTTTTAATAAGTCTATGTTGCTGAAATAAGCCTATTTAATAAGCCTAAGTTGCTAAAATAAGCCTATTTAATGAGGCTGTTTAATAAGTCTATTTAATAAGCCTATTTAATGAGCCTATTTAATGAGCCTATTTAACGAGCCTATTTAATAAGCCAATTTATTGAGCCTATTTAATAAGCCTATTTATTAAGCCAATTAAATAAGCCTATTTAATAAGCCTATTTAATAAGTCTATTTAATAAGCCTATTTAATAAGCCTATTTAATAAGCCTATTAATTAAGCCTATTTAATGAGCCTATTTAATAAGCCTATTTATTGAACCTATTTAATAAGTCTATTTAATAAGCCTGTTTAATAAGCCTATTTAATAAGTATTTAATGAGACTATTTAATAAGTCTAAGTTGCTGAAATAAGGCTATTTAATAAGTCTAAGTTGCTGAAATGAGCCTATTTAATCAGCATAAGTTGCTGAAATAAGCCTATTTAATAAGCCCTAGTTGCTGAAATAAGCATATTTAATAAGGCTATTTAATAAGCTAAGTTGCTGAAATAAGCCTATTTAATAAGTCTAAGTTGCTGAAATAAGCCTATTTAATAAGCCTAAGTTGCTGAAATAAGCCGATTTAATAAGTCTAAGTTGCTGAAATAAGGCTATTTAATAAGCTTAAGTTGCTGAAATGAGCCTATTTAATAAGCCTAAGTTGCTGAAATAAGGATATTTAATAAGTCTAAGTCGCTGAAATAAGCCTATTTAATAAGCCTAAGTTGCTAAAATAAGCCTATTTAATGAGGCTATTTAATAAGTCTATTTAATAAGCCTATTTAATAAGCCTATTTAATAAGCCTATTTAATAAGCCTATTTAATAAGTCTATTTAATAAGTCTATTTAATAAGCCTATTTAAAGAGTATTCAATGAGCCTATTTATTAAGCCTATTTATTGAGCCTATTTAATAAGCCTATTTATTAAGCCTATTTATTAAGCCTATTTATTGAGCCTATTTAATACGCCTATTTATTAAGCCTATTTAATACGCCTATTTAATAAGTCTATTTAATAAGCCTATTTAATAAGCCTATTTAATAAGCCTATTTAATACGCCTATTTATTGAGCCTATTTAATAAGTATTTAATGAGCCTATTTAATCAGTCTATTTAATAAGCCTATTTAATAGGCCTATTTAATAAGTCTAAGTTGCTGAAATAAGCCTATTTAATAAGCCTAAGTTGCTGAAAAGCCTATGTCATAAGCCTAAGTTGCTGAAATAAGCCTTTTTAATAAGTCTAAGTTGCTGAAATAAGCCTATTTAATAAGCCTAAGTTGCTAAAATAAGCCTATTTAATGAGGCTGTTTAATAAGTCTATTTAATAAGCCTATTTAATAAGCCTATTTAACGAGCCTATTTAATAAGCCTATTTATTGAGCCTATTTAATAAGCCTATTTATTAAGCCAATTAAATAAGCCTATTTAATAAGCCTATTTAATAAGTCTATTTAATAAGCCTATTTAATAAGCCTATTTAATAAGCCTGTTTAATAAGCCTATTTAATAAGTATTTAATGAGCCTATTTAATAAGCCTAAGTTGCTGAATAAGCCTATTTAATAAGCCTAAGTTGCTGAAATAAGCCTATTTAATAAGCCTAAGTTGCTGAAAAGCCTATTTCATAAGCCTAAGTTGCTGAAATAAGCCTTTTTAATAAGTCTAAGTTGCTGAAATAAGCCTATTTAATAAGCCTAAGTTGCTAAAATAAGCCTATTTAATGAGGCTGTTTAATAAGTCTATTTAATAAGCCTATTTAATGAGCCTATTTAATGAGCCTATTTAACGAGCCTATTTAATAAGCCAATTTATTGAGCCTATTTAATAAGCCTATTTATTAAGCCAATTAAATAAGCCTATTTAATAAGCCTATTTAATAAGTCTATTTAATAAGCCTATTTAATAAGCCTATTTAATAAGCCTATTAATTAAGCCTATTTAATGAGCCTATTTAATAAGCCTATTTATTGAACCTATTTAATAAGTCTATTTAATAAGCCTGTTTAATAAGCCTATTTAATAAGTATTTAATGAGCCTATTTAATAAGTCTAAGTTGCTGAAATAAGGCTATTTAATAAGTCTAAGTTGCTGAAATGAGCCTATTTAATCAGCATAAGTTGCTGAAATAAGCCTATTTAATAAGCCCTAGTTGCTGAAATAAGCATATTTAATAAGGCTATTTAATAAGCTAAGTTGCTGAAATAAGCCTATTTAATAAGTCTAAGTTGCTGAAATAAGCCTATTTAATAAGCCTAAGTTGCTGAAATAAGCCGATTTAATAAGTCTAAGTTGCTGATTAAGGCTATTTAATAAGCTTAAGTTGCTGAAATGAGCCTATTTAATAAGCCTAAGTTGCTGAAATAAGGATATTTAATAAGTCTAAGTCGCTGAAATAAGCCTATTTAATAAGCCTAAGTTGCTAAAATAAGCCTATTTAATGAGGCTATTTAATAAGTCTATTTAATAAGCCTATTTAATAAGCCTATTTAATAAGCCTATTTAATAAGCCTATTTAATAAGTCTATTTAATAAGTCTATTTAATAAGCCTATTTAAAGAGTATTCAATGAGCCTATTTATTAAGCCTATTTATTGAGCCTATTTAATAAGCCTATTTATTAAGCCTATTTATTAAGCCTATTTATTGAGCCTATTTAATAAGCCTATTTATTAAGCCTATTTAATACGCCTATTTAATAAGTCTATTTAATAAGCCTATTTAATAAGCCTATTTAATAAGCCTATTTAATAGGCCTATTTAATAAGTCTAAGTTGCTGAAATAAGCCTATTTAATAAGCCTAAGTTGCTGAAAAGCCTATGTCATAAGCCTAAGTTGCTGAAATAAGCCTTTATAATAAGTCTAAGTTGCTGAAATAAGCCTATTTAATAAGCCTAAGTTGCTAAAATAAGCCTATTTAATGAGGCTGTTTAATAAGTCTATTTAATAAGCCTATTTAATACGTATTTAACGAGCCTATTTAATAAGCCTATTTATTGAGCCTATTTAATAAGCCTATTTATTAAGCCAATTAAATAAGCCTATTTAATAAGCCTATTTAATAAGTCTATTTAATAAGCCTATTTAATAAGCCTATTTAATAAGCCTGTTTAATAAGCCTATTTAATAAGTATTTAATGAGCCTATTTAATAAGCCTAAGTTGCTGAATAAGCCTATTTAATAAGCCTAAGTTGCTGAAATAAGCCTATTTAATAAGCCTATGTTGCTGAAATAAGTATATTTAATAAGCATAAGTTGCTGAAATAAGCCTATTTAATAAGTCTAAGTTGCTGAAATAAGGCTATTTAATAAGTCTAAGTTGCTGAAATGAGCCTATTTAATCAGCATAAGTTGCTGAAATAAGCCTATTTAATAAGCCCTAGTTGCTGAAATAAGCCTATTTAATAAGGCTATTTAATAAGCCTAAGTTGCTGAAATAAGCCTATTTAATAAGTCTAAGTTGCTGAAATAAGCCTATTTAATAAGTCTAAGTTGCTGAAATAAGGCTATTTAATAAGCTTAAGTTGCTGAAATGAGCCTATTTAATAAGCCTAAGTTGCTGAAATAAGGATATTTAATAAGTCTAAGTCGCTGAAATAAGCCTATTTAATAAGCCTAAGTTGCTAAAATAAGCCTATTTAATGAGGCTATTTAATAAGTCTATTTAATAAGCCTATTTAATAAGCCTATTTAATAAGCCTATTTAATAAGCCTATTTAATAAGTCTATTTAATAAGTCTATTTAATAAGCCTATTTAAAGAGTATTCAATGAGCCTATTTATTAAGCCTATTTATTGAGCCTATTTAATAAGCCTATTTATTAAGCCTATTTATTAAGCCTATTTATTGAGCCTATTTAATAAGCCTATTTATTAAGCCTATGTAATACGCCTATTTAATAAGTCTATTTAATAAGCCTATTTAATCAGCCTATTTAATACGCCTATTTATTGAGCCTATTTAATAAGTCTATTTAATACACCTATTTAATAAGCCTATTTAATAAGTATTTAATGAGCATATTTAATCAGTCTATTTAATAAGCCTATTTAATAGGCCTATTTAATAAGTCTAAGTTGCTGAAATAAGCCTATTTAATAAGCCTAAGTTTCTGAAAAGCCTATTTCATAAGCCTAAGTTGCTGAAATAAGCCTTTTTAATAAGTCTAAGTTGCTGAAATAAGCCTATTTAATAAGCCTAAGTTGCTAAAATAAGCCTATTTAATGAGGCTGTTTAATAAGTCTATTTAATAAGCCTATTTAATAAGCCTATTTAATGAGCCTATTTAAAAAGCCTATTTAATAAGTCTATTTAATAAGCCTATTTAATATGTATTTAACGAGCCTATTTAATAAGCCTATTTATTGAGCCTATTTAATAAGCCTATTTATTAAGCCAATTAAATAAGCCTATTTAATAAGCCTATTTAATAAGTCTATTTAATAAGCCTATTTAATAAGCCTATTTAATAAGCCTATTAATTAAGCATATTTAATGAGCCTATTTAATAAGCCTATTTATTGAACCTATTTAATAAGTCTATTTAATAAGCCTGTTTAATAAGCCTATTTAATAAGTATTTAATGAGCCTATTTAATAAGTCTAAGTTGCTGAAATAAGGCTATTTAATAAGTCTAAGTTGCTGAAATGAGCCTATTTAATCAGCATAAGTTGCTGAAATAAGCCTATTTAATAAGCCCTAGTTGCTGAAATAAGCATATTTAATAAGGCTATTTAATAAGCTAAGTTGCTGAAATAAGCCTATTTAATAAGTCTAAGTTGCTGAAATAAGCCTATTTAATAAGCCTAAGTTGCTGAAATAAGCCGATTTAATAAGTCTAAGTTGCTGAAATAAGGCTATTTAATAAGCTTAAGTTGCTGAAATGAGCCTATTTAATAAGCCTAAGTTGCTGAAATAAGGATATTTAATAAGTCTAAGTCGCTGAAATAAGCCTATTTAATAAGCCTAAGTTGCTAAAATAAGCCTATTTAATGAGGCTATTTAATAAGTCTATTTAATAAGCCTATTTAATAAGCCTATTTAATAAGCCTATTTAATAAGCCTATTTAATAAGTCTATTTAATAAGTCTATTTAATAAGCCTATTTAAAGAGTATTCAATGAGCCTATTTATTAAGCCTATTTATTGAGCCTATTTAATAAGCCTATTTATTAAGCCTATTTATTAAGCCTATTTATTGAGCCTATTTAATAAGCCTATTTATTAAGCCTATTTAATACGCCTATTTAATAAGTCTATTTAATAAGCCTATTTAATAAGCCTATTTAATAAGCCTATTTAATACGCCTATTTATTGAGCCTATTTAATAAGTCTATTTAATACACCTATTTAATAAGCCTATTTAATAAGTATTTAATGAGCCTATTTAATCAGTCTATTTAATAAGCCTATTTAATAGGCCTATTTAATAAGTCTAAGTTGCTGAAATAAGCCTATTTAATAAGCCTAAGTTGCTGAAAAGCCTATGTCATAAGCCTAAGTTGCTGAAATAAGCCTTTTTAATAAGTCTAAGTTGCTGAAATAAGCCTATTTAATAAGCCTAAGTTGCTAAAATAAGCCTATTTAATGAGGCTGTTTAATAAGTCTATTTAATAAGCCTATTTAATAAGCCTATTTAATGAGACTATTTAAAAAGCCTATTTAATAAGTCTATTTAATAAGCCTATTTAATACGTATTTAACGAGCCTATTTAATAAGCCTATTTATTGAGCCTATTTAATAAGCCTATTTATTAAGCCAATTAAATAAGCCTATTTAATAAGCCTATTTAATAAGTCTATTTAATAAGCCTATTTAATAAGCCTATTTAATAAGCCTGTTTAATAAGCCTATTTAATAAGTATTTAATGAGCCTATTTAATAAGCCTAAGTTGCTGAATAAGCCTATTTAATAAGCCTAAGTTGCTGAAATAAGCCTATTTAATAAGCCTATGTTGCTGAAATAAGTATATTTAATAAGCATAAGTTGCTGAAATAAGCCTATTTAATAAGTCTAAGTTGCTGAAATAAGGCTATTTAATAAGTCTAAGTTGCTGAAATGAGCCTATTTAATCAGCATAAGTTGCTGAAATAAGCCTATTTAATAAGCCCTAGTTGCTGAAATAAGCCTATTTAATAAGGCTATTTAATAAGCCTAAGTTGCTGAAATAAGCCTATTTAATAAGTCTAAGTTGCTGAAATAAGCCTATTTAATAAGTCTATTTAATAAGTATTTAATGAGCATATTTAATCAGTCTATTTAATAAGCCTATTTAATAGGCCTATTTAATAAGTCTAAGTTGCTGAAATAAGCCTATTTAATAAGCCTAAGTTGCTGAAAAGCCTATTTCATAAGCCTAAGTTGCTGAAATAAGCCTTTTTAATAAGTCTAAGTTGCTGAAATAAGCCTATTTAATAAGCCTAAGTTGCTAAAATAAGCCGATTTAATGAGGCTGTTTAATAAGTCTATTTAATAAGCCTATTTAATAAGCCTATTTAATGAGCCTATTTAAAAAGCCTATTTAATAAGTCTATTTAATAAGCCTATTTAATATGTATTTAACGAGCCTATTTAATAAGCCTATTTATTGAGCCTATTTAATAAGCCTATTTATTAAGCCAATTAAATAAGCCTATTTAATAAGCCTATTTAATAAGTCTATTTAATAAGCCTATTTAATAAGCCTATTTAATAAGCCTATTAATTAAGCCTATTTAATGAGCCTATTTAATAAGCCTATTTATTGAACCTATTTAATAAGTCTATTTAATAAGCCTGTTTAATAAGCCTATTTAATAAGTATTTAATGAGCCTATTTAATAAGCCTAAGTTGCTGAATAAGCCTATTTAATAAGCCTAAGTTGCTGAAATAAGCCTATTTAATAAGCCTATTTAATAAGCCTAAGTTGCTGAATAGGCCTATTTAATAAGCCTAATTTGCTGAAATAAGCCTATTTAATAAATCTCAGTTGCTGAAATAAGGCTATTTAATAAGCCTAAGTTGCTGAAATAAGCCTATTTAATAAGCCTAAGTTGCTGAAATAAGGCTATTTAATAAGTCTAAGTTGCTGAAATAAGCCTATTTAATAAGTCTAAGTTGCTGAAATAAGGCAATTTAATAAGTCTAAGTTGCTGAAATAAGCCTATTTAATCAGCGTAAGTTGCTGAAATAAGCCTATTTAATAAGCCCAAGTTGCTTAAATAAGCCTATTTAATAAGGCTATTTAATAAGCCTAAGTTGCTGAAAGAAGTCTATTTAATAATCGTAAGTTGCTGAAATAAGGCCATTTAATAAGTCTAAGTTGCTGAAATAAGCCTATTTAATAAGCCTAAGTTGCTGAAATAAGCCTATTTAATAAGCCTAAGTTGCTGAAATAAGCCTATTTAATAGGCCTATCTAATAAGTCTAAGTTGCAGAAATAAGCATATTTCATAAGCTTAAGTTGCTAAAATAAGCATATTTAATGAGGCTGTTTAATAAGTCTATTTAATAAGCCTATTTAATAAGCCTATTTAATGAGCATATTTAAAAAGCCTATTTAATAAGTCTATTTAATAAGTCTATTTAATAAGCCTATTTAATAAGTATTTAACGAGCCTATTTAATACGCCTATTTATTGAGCCTATTTAATAAGCCTATTTATTAAGCCAATTAAATAAGCCTATTTAATAAGCCTATTTAATAAGTCTATTTAATGAGCCTATTTAATAAGCCCATTTAATAAGCCTATTAATTAAGCCTATTTAATGAGCCTATTTAATAAGCCTATTTATTGAACCTATTTAATAAGTCTATTTAATAAGCCTGTTTAATAAGCCTATTTAATAAGTATTTAATGAGCCTATTTAATAAGCGTAAGTTGCTGAATAAGCCTATTTAATAAGCCTAAGTTGCTGAAATAAACCTATTTAATAAGCCTATTTAATAAGCCTAAGTTGCTGAAATAAGCCTATTTAATAAGCCTAAGTTGCTGAAATAAGTATATTTAATAAGCATAAGTTGCTGAAATAAGCCTATTTAATAAGTCTAAGTTGCTGAAATAAGGCTATTTAATAAGTCTAAGTTGCTGAAATGTGCCTATTTAATCAGCATAAGTTGCTGAAATAAGCCTATTTAATAAGCCCTAGTTGCTGAAATAAGCCTATTTAATAAGGCTATTTAATAAGCCTAAGTTGCTGAAATAAGCCTATTTAAAAAGTCTAAGTTGCTGAAATAAGCCTATTTAATAAGCCTAAGTTGCTGAAATAAGCCTATTTAATAAGTCTAAGTTGCTGAAATAAGCCTATTTAATAAGCCTAAGTTGCTGAAAAGCCTATTTCATAAGCCTAAGTTGCTGAAATAAGCCTTTTTAATAAGTCTAAGTTGCTGAAATAAGCCTATTTAATAAGCCTAAGTTGCTAAAATAAGCCTATTTAATGAGGCTGTTTAATAAGTCTATTTAATAAGCCTATTTAATGAGCCTATTTAATGAGCCTATTTAACGAGCCTATTTAATACGCCTATTTATTGAGCCTATTTAATAAGCCTATTTATTAAGCCAATTAAATAAGCCTATTTAATAAGCCTATTTAATAAGTCTATTTAATAAGCCTATTTAATAAGCCCATTTAATAAGCCTATTAATTAAGCCTATTTAATGAGCCTATTTAATAAGCCTATTTATTGAACCTATTTAATAAGTCTATTTAATAAGCCTGTTTAATAAGCCTATTTAATAAGTATTTAATGAGCCTATTTAATAAGCGTAAGTTGCTGAATAAGCCTATTTAATAAGCCTAAGTTGCTGAAATAAGCCTATTTAATAAGCCTATTTAATAAGCCTAAGTTGCTGAAATAAGCCTATTTAATAAGCCTATGTTGCTGAAATAAGTATATTTAATAAGCATAAGTTGCTGAAATAAGCCTATTTAATAAGTCTAAGTTGCTGAAATAAGGCTATTTAATAAGTCTAAGTTGCTGAAATAAGCCTATTTAATAAGCCTATGTTGCTGAAATAAGTATATTTAATAAGCATAAGTTGCTGAAATAAGCCTATTTAATAAGTCTAAGTTGCTGAAATAAGGCTATTTAATAAGTCTAAGTTGCTGAAATGTGCCTATTTAATCAGCATAAGTTGCTGAAATAAGCCTATTTAATAAGCCCTAGTTGCTGAAATAAGCCTATTTAATAAGGCTATTTAATAAGCCTAAGTTGCTGAAATAAGCCTATTTAAAAAGTCTAAGTTGCTGAAATAAGCCTATTTAATAAGCCTAAGTTGCTGAAATAAGCCTATTTAATAAGTCTAAGTTGCTGAAATAAGCCTATTTAATAAGCCTAAGTTGCTGAAAAGCCTATTTCATAAGCCTAAGTTGCTGAAATAAGCCTTTTTAATAAGTCTAAGTTGCTGAAATAAGCCTATTTAATAAGCCTAAGTTGCTAAAATAAGCCTATTTAATGAGGCTGTTTAATAAGTCTATTTAATAAGCCTATTTAATGAGCCTATTTAATGAGCCTATTTAACGAGCCTATTTAATAAGCCTATTTATTGAGCCTATTTAATAAGCCTATTTATTAAGCCATTAAATAAGCCTATTTAATAAGCCTATTTAATAAGTCTATTTAATAAGCCTATTTAATAAGCCTATTTAATAAGCCTATTAATTAAGCCTATTTAATGAGCCTATTTAATAAGCCTATTTATTGAACCTATTTAATAAGTCTATTTAATAAGCCTGTTTAATAAGCCTATTTAATAAGTATTTAATGAGCCTATTTAATAAGCCTAAGTTGCTGAATAAGCCTATTTAATAAGCCTAAGTTGCTGAAATAAGCCTATTTAATAAGCCTAAGTTGCTGAAATAAGGCTATTTAATAAGTCTAAGTTGCTGAAATAAGCCTATTTAATAAGCCTATGTTGCTGAAATAAGTATATTTAATAAGCATACGTTGCTGAAATAAGCCTATTTAATAAGTCTAAGTTGCTGAAATAATGCTATTTAATAAGTCTAAGTTGCTGAAATGAGCCTATTTAATCAGCATAAGTTGCTGAAATAAGCCTATTTAATAAGCCCTAGTTGCTGAAATAAGCATATTTAATAAGGCTATTTAATAAGCTAAGTTGCTGAAATAAGCCTATTTAATAAGTCTAAGTTGCTGAAATAAGCCTATTTAATAAGCCTAAGTTGCTGAAATAAGCCTATTTAATAAGTCTAAGTTGCTGAAATAAGGCTATTTAATAAGCTTAAGTTGCTGAAATGAGCTTATTTAATAAGCCTAAGTTGCTGAAATAAGGATATTTAATAAGTCTAAGTCGCTGAAATAAGCCTATTTAATAAGCCTAAGTTGCTAAAATAAGCCTATTTAATGAGGCTATTTAATAAGTCTATTTAATAAGCCTATTTAATAAGCCTATTTAATAAGCCTATTTAATAAGCCTATTTAATAAGTCTATTTAATAAGTCTATTTAATAAGCCTATTTAAAGAGTATTCAATGAGCCTATTTATTAAGCCTATTTATTGAGCCTATTTAATAAGCCTATTTATTAAGCCTATTTAATACGCCTATTTAATAAGTCTATTTAATAAGCCTATTTAATAAGCCTATTTAATAAGCCTATTTAATACACCTATTTATTGAGCCTATTTAATAAGTCTATTTAATACGCCTATTTAATAAGCCTATTTAATAAGTATTTAATGAGCCTATTTAATCAGTCTATTTAATAAGCCTATTTAATAGGCCTATTTAATAAGTCTAAGCTGCTGAAATAAGCCTATTTAATAAGCCTAAGTTGCTGAAAAGCCTATTTCATAAGCCTAAGTTGCTGAAATAAGCCTTTTTAATAAGTCTAAGTTGCTGAAATAAGCCTATTTAAAAAGTCTAAGTTGCTGAAATAAGCCTATTTAATAAGCCTAAGTTGCTGAAATAAGCCTATTTAATAAGTCTAAGTTGCTGAAATAAGCCTATTTAATAAGCCTAAGTTGCTGAAAAGCCTATTTCATAAGCCTAAGTTGCTGAAATAAGCCTTTTTAATAAGTCTAAGTTGCTGAAATAAGCCTATTTAATAAGCCTAAGTTGCTAAAATAAGCCTATTTAATGAGGCTGTTTAATAAGTCTATTTAATAAGCCTATTTAATGAGCCTATTTAATGAGCCTATTTAACGAGCCTATTTAATACGCCTATTTATTGAGCCTATTTAATAAGCCTATTTATTAAGCCAATTAAATAAGCCTATTTAATAAGCCTATTTAATAAGTCTATTTAATAAGCCTATTTAATAAGCCCATTTAATAAGCCTATTAATTAAGCCTATTTAATGAGCCTATTTAATAAGCCTATTTATTGAACCTATTTAATAAGTCTATTTAATAAGCCTGTTTAATAAGCCTATTTAATAAGTATTTAATGAGCCTATTTAATAAGCGTAAGTTGCTGAATAAGCCTATTTAATAAGCCTAAGTTGCTGAAATAAGCCTATTTAATAAGCCTATTTAATAAGCCTAAGTTGCTGAAATAAGCCTATTTAATAAGCCTATGTTGCTGAAATAAGTATATTTAATAAGCATAAGTTGCTGAAATAAGCCTATTTAATAAGTCTAAGTTGCTGAAATAAGGCTATTTAATAAGTCTAAGTTGCTGAAATAAGCCTATTTAATAAGCCTATGTTGCTGAAATAAGTATATTTAATAAGCATAAGTTGCTGAAATAAGCCTATTTAATAAGTCTAAGTTGCTGAAATAAGGCTATTTAATAAGTCTAAGTTGCTGAAATGTGCCTATTTAATCAGCATAAGTTGCTGAAATAAGCCTATTTAATAAGCCCTAGTTGCTGAAATAAGCCTATTTAATAAGGCTATTTAATAAGCCTAAGTTGCTGAAATAAGCCTATTTAAAAAGTCTAAGTTGCTGAAATAAGCCTATTTAATAAGCCTAAGTTGCTGAAATAAGCCTATTTAATAAGTCTAAGTTGCTGAAATAAGCCTATTTAATAAGCCTAAGTTGCTGAAAAGCCTATTTCATAAGCCTAAGTTGCTGAAATAAGCCTTTTTAATAAGTCTAAGTTGCTGAAATAAGCCTATTTAATAAGCCTAAGTTGCTAAAATAAGCCTATTTAATGAGGCTGTTTAATAAGTCTATTTAATAAGCCTATTTAATGAGCCTATTTAATGAGCCTATTTAACGAGCCTATTTAATAAGCCTATTTATTGAGCCTATTTAATAAGCCTATTTATTAAGCCAATTAAATAAGCCTATTTAATAAGCCTATTTAATAAGTCTATTTAATAAGCCTATTTAATAAGCCTATTTAATAAGCCTATTAATTAAGCCTATTTAATGAGCCTATTTAATAAGCCTATTTATTGAACCTATTTAATAAGTCTATTTAATAAGCCTGTTTAATAAGCCTATTTAATAAGTATTTAATGAGCCTATTTAATAAGCCTAAGTTGCTGAATAAGCCTATTTAATAAGCCTAAGTTGCTGAAATAAGCCTATTTAATAAGCCTAAGTTGCTGAAATAAGGCTATTTAATAAGTCTAAGTTGCTGAAATAAGCCTATTTAATAAGCCTATGTTGCTGAAATAAGTATATTTAATAAGCATACGTTGCTGAAATAAGCCTATTTAATAAGTCTAAGTTGCTGAAATAAGGCTATTTAATAAGTCTAAGTTGCTGAAATGAGCCTATTTAATCAGCATAAGTTGCTGAAATAAGCCTATTTAATAAGCCCTAGTTGCTGAAATAAGCATATTTAATAAGGCTATTTAATAAGCTAAGTTGCTGAAATAAGCCTATTTAATAAGTCTAAGTTGCTGAAATAAGCCTATTTAATAAGCCTAAGTTGCTGAAATAAGCCTATTTAATAAGTCTAAGTTGCTGAAATAAGGCTATTTAATAAGCTTAAGTTGCTGAAATGAGCTTATTTAATAAGCCTAAGTTGCTGAAATAAGGATATTTAATAAGTCTAAGTCGCTGAAATAAGCCTATTTAATAAGCCTAAGTTGCTAAAATAAGCCTATTTAATGAGGCTATTTAATAAGTCTATTTAATAAGCCTATTTAATAAGCCTATTTAATAAGCCTATTTAATAAGCCTATTTAATAAGTCTATTTAATAAGTCTATTTAATAAGCCTATTTAAAGAGTATTCAATGAGCCTATTTATTAAGCCTATTTATTGAGCCTATTTAATAAGCCTATTTATTAAGCCTATTTAATACGCCTATTTAATAAGTCTATTTAATAAGCCTATTTAATAAGCCTATTTAATAAGCCTATTTAATACGCCTATTTATTGAGCCTATTTAATAAGTCTATTTAATACGCCTATTTAATAAGCCTATTTAATAAGTATTTAATGAGCCTATTTAATCAGTCTATTTAATAAGCCTATTTAATAGGCCTATTTAATAAGTCTAAGCTGCTGAAATAAGCCTATTTAATAAGCCTAAGTTGCTGAAAAGCCTATTTCATAAGCCTAAGTTGCTGAAATAAGCCTTTTTAATAAGTCTAAGTTGCTGAAATAAGCCTATTTAATAAGCCTAAGTTGCTAAAATAAGCCTATTTAATGAGGCTGTTTAATAAGTCTATTTAATAAGCCTATTTAATAAGCCTATTTAATGAGCCTATTTAAAAAGCCTATTTAATAAGTCTATTTAATAAGCCTATTTAATACGTATTTAACGAGCCTATTTAATAAGCCTATTTATTGAGCCTATTTAATAAGCCTATTTATTAAGCCAATTAAATAAGCCTATTTAATAAGCCTATTTAATAAGTCTATTTAATAAGCCTATTTAATAAGCCTATTTAATAAGCCTATTAATTAAGCCTATTTAATGAGCCTATTTAATAAGCCTATTTATTGAACCTATTTAATAAGTCTATTTAATAAGCCTGTTTAATAAGCCTATTTAATAAGTATTTAATGAGCCTATTTAATAAGCCTAAGTTGCTGAATAAGCCTATTTAATAAGCCTAAGTTGCTGAAATAAGCCTATTTAATAAGCCTATGTTGCTGAAATAAGTATATTTAATAAGCATAAGTTGCTGAAATAAGCCTATTTAATAAGTCTAAGTTGCTGAAATAAGGCTATTTAATAAGTCTAAGTTGCTGAAATGAGCCTATTTAATCAGCATAAGTTGCTGAAATAAGCCTATTTAATAAGCCCTAGTTGCTGAAATAAGCCTTTTTAATAAGGCTATTTAATAAGCCTAAGTTGCTGAAATAAGCCTATTTAATAAGTCTAAGTTGCTGAAATAAGCCTATTTAATAAGTCTAAGTTGCTGAAATAAGGCTATTTAATAAGCTTAAGTTGCTGAAATGAGCCTATTTAATAAGCCTAAGTTGCTGAAATAAGGATATTTAATAAGTCTAAGTCGCTGAAATAAGCCTATTTAATAAGTCTATTTAATAAGCCTATTTAATAAGCCTATTTAATAAGCCTAAGTTGCTGAAATAAGCCTATTTAATAAGTCTAAGTTGCTGAAATAAGGCTATTTAATAAGCTTAAGTTGCTGAAATGAGCTTATTTAATAAGCCTAAGTTGCTGAAATAAGGATATTTAATAAGTCTAAGTCGCTGAAATAAGCCTATTTAATAAGCCTAAGTTGCTAAAATAAGCCTATTTAATGAGGCTATTTAATAAGTCTATTTAATAAGCCTATTTAATAAGCCTATTTAATAAGCCTATTTAATAAGCCTATTTAATAAGTCTATTTAATAAGTCTATTTAATAAGCCTATTTAAAGAGTATTCAATGAGCCTATTTATTAAGCCTATTTATTGAGCCTATTTAATAAGCCTATTTATTAAGCCTATTTATTAAGCCTATTTATTGAGCCTATTTAATAAGCCTATTTATTAAGCCTATTTAATACGCCTATTTAATAAGTCTATTTAATAAGCCTATTTAATAAGCCTATTTAATAAGCCTATTTAATACGCCTATTTATTGAGCCTATTTAATAAGTCTATTTAATACGCCTATTTAATAAGCCTATTTAATAAGTATTTAATGAGCCTATTTAATCAGTCTATTTAATAAGCCTATTTAATAGGCCTATTTAATAAGTCTAAGCTGCTGAAATAAGCCTATTTAATAAGCCTAAGTTGCTGAAAAGCCTATTTCAAAAGCCTAAGTTGCTGAAATAAGCCTTTTAAATAAGTCTAAGTTGCTGAAATAAGCCTATTTAATAAGCCTAAGTTGCTAAAATAAGCCTATTTAATGAGGCTGTTTAATAAGTCTATTTAATAAGCCTATTTAATAAGCCTATTTAATGAGCCTATTTAAAAAGCCTATTTAATAAGTCTATTTAATAAGCCTATTTAATACGTATTTAACGAGCCTATTTAATAAGCCTATTTATTGAGCCTATTTAATAAGCCTATTTATTAAGCCAATTAAATAAGCCTATTTAATAAGCCTATTTAATAAGTCTATTTAATAAGCCTATTTAATAAGCCTATTTAATAAGCCTATTAATTAAGCCTATTTAATGAGCCTATTTAATAAGCCTATTTATTGAACCTATTTAATAAGTCTATTTAATAAGCCTGTTTAATAAGCCTATTTAATAAGTATTTAATGAGCCTATTTAATAAGCCTAAGTTGCTGAATAAGCCTATTTAATAAGCCTAAGTTGCTGAAATAAGCCTATTTAATAAGCCTATGTTGCTGAAATAAGTATATTTAATAAGCATAAGTTGCTGAAATAAGCCTATTTAATAAGTCTAAGTTGCTGAAATAAGGCTATTTAATAAGTCTAAGTTGCTGAAATGAGCCTATTTAATCAGCATAAGTTGCTGAAATAAGCCTATTTAATAAGCCCTAGTTGCTGAAATAAGCCTATTTAATAAGGCTATTTAATAAGCCTAAGTTGCTGAAATAAGCCTATTTAATAAGTCTAAGTAGCTGAAATAAGCTTATTTAATAAGCCTAAGTTGCTGAAATAAGCCTACATAATAAGGCTATTTAATAAGCATAAGTTGCTGAAATAAGCCTATTTCATAAGCCTAAGTTGCTGAAATAAGGCTTTTTAATAAGTCTAAGTTGCTGATATAAGCCTATTTAATAAGCCTAAGTTGCTAAAATAAGCCTATTTAATAAGGCTATTTAATAAGCCTAAGTTGCTGAATAAGCCTATTTAATAAGTCTACGTTGCTGAAATAAGGCTATTTAATAAGCCTAAGTTGCTGAAATGAGCCTTTTTAATAAGCCTAAGTTGCTGAAATTAGGCTATTTAATAAGTCTAAGTTGCTGAAATAAGCCTATTTAAAAAGCATAAGTTGCTAAAATAAGCCTATTTAATGAGGCTATTTAATAAGTCTATTTAATAAGCTTATTTAATAAGCCTATTTAATAAGCCTATTTAATATGCCTATTTAATAAGTCTATTTAATAAGTCTATTTAATACGCCTATTTAATAAGTATTTAATGAGCCTATTTAATAAGCCTATTTATTGAGCCTACGTGTTAAACCTATTTATTAAGCCTATTTAATAAGCCTATTTAATACGCCTATTTAATAAGTCTATTTACTAAGCCTATTTAATAAGCCTATTTAATAAGCCTATTTAATATGCCTATTTATTAAGCATATTTGATGAGCCTATTTAATAAGCCTATTTATTGAGCCTATTTAATAAGTCTATTTAATAAGCCTGTTTAATAAGCCTATTTAATAAGTATTTAAATAGCCTATTTAATAAGCCTAAGTTGCTGAATAAGCCTATTTAATAAGCCTGAGTTGCTGAAATAAGCCTATTTAATAAGCCTATTTAATAAGCCTAAGTTGCTGAATAAGCCTATTTAATAAGCCTGACTTGCTGAAATAAGCCTATTTAATAAGCCTATTTAATAAGCCTAAGTTGCTGAAATGAGCCTATTTAATCAGCGTAATTTGCTGAAATAAGCCTATTTAATAAGCCCAAGTTGCTGAAATAAGCCTAATTAATAAGGCTATTTAATAAGCCTAAGAAGCTGAAATAAGCCTATTTAATAAGTCTAAGTTGCTGAAATGAGCCTATTTAATAAGCCTAAGTTGCTGAAATAAGCCTATTTAATAAGTTTAAGTTGCTGAAATGAGCCTATTTAATAAGTCTAAGTTGCTGAAATAAGCCTATTTAATGAGGCTATTTAATAAGCCTATTTAATAAGCCTATTTAATGAGCCTATTTAATAAGCCTATTTAATAAGTCTATTTAATGAGGCTATTTAATAAGCCTATTTAAAGAGTATTCAATGAGCCTATTTATTAAGCCTATTTATTGAGCCTATTTAATAAGCCTATTTAATAAGCCTATTTAATGAGCCTATTTAATAAGTTTATTTAATAAGCCTATTTAATAAGCCTATTTAATAAGCATATTTAATAAGCCTATTTATTAAGCCGATTTAATGAGCCTATTTAATAAGCCTATTTATTGAGCCTATTTAATAAGTCTATTTAATAAACCTGTTTAATAAGCCTATTTACTAAGTATTTAATGAGCCTATTTAATAAGCCTAAGTTGCTGAATAAGCCTATTTAATAAGCCTAAGTTGCTGAAATAAGTCTATTTAATAAGCCTAAGTTGCTGAATAAGCCTATTTTTATTAAGCCTAAGTTACTGAAATAAGCCTATTTAATAAGCCCAAGTTGCTGAAATAAGCCTATTTAATAAGGCTATGTAATAAGCCTAAGTTGCTGAAATAAGCCTATTTAATAAGCGTAAGTTGCTGAAATAAGGCTATTTAATAAGTCTAAGTTGCTGAAATAAGCCTATTTAATAAGCCTAAGTTGCTGAAATAAGGCTATTTAATAAGCCTAAGTTGCTGAAATAAGCCTATTTAATAAGCCTATCTAATAAGTCTAAGTTGCAGAAAGAAGCATATTTCATAAGCCTATTTAATGAGCCTAAGTTGCTGAAATAAGCCTATTTAATAAGCCTATTTAATAAGTCTAAGTTGCTGAAATAAGCCTATTTAATAAGCCTAAGTTTCTGAACTAAGCCTATTTCATAAGCCTAAGTTGCTGAAATAAGCCTTTTTAATAAGTCTAAGTTGCTGAAATAAGCCTATTTAATAAGCCTAAGTTGCTAAAATAAGCCTATTTAATGAGGCTGTTTAATAAGTCTATTTAATAAGCCTATTTAATGAGCCTATTTAATGAGCCTATTTAACGAGCCTATTTAATAAGCCTATTTATTGAGCCTATTTAATAAGCCTATTTATTAAGCCAATTAAATAAGCCTATTTAATAAGCCTATTTAATAAGTCTATTTAATAAGCCTATTTAATAAGCCTATTTAATAAGCCTATTAATTAAGCCTATTTAATGAGCCTATTAAATAAGCCTATTTATTGAACCTATTTAATAAGTCTATTTAATAAGCCTGTTTAATAAGCCTATTTAATAAGTATTTAATGAGCCTATTTAATAAGCCTAAGTTGCTGAATAAGCCTATTTAATAAGCCTAAGTTGCTGAAATAAGCCTATTTAATAAGCCTAAGTTGCTGAAATAAGGCTATTTAATAAGTCTAAGTTGCTGAAATAAGCCTATTTAATAAGCCTATGTTGCTGAAATAAGTATATTTAATAAGCATACGTTGCTGAAATAAGCCTATTTAATAAGTCTAAGTTGCTGAAATAAGGCTATTTAATAAGTCTAAGTTGCTGAAATGAGCCTATTTAATCAGCATAAGTTGCTGAAATAAGCCTATTTAATAAGCCCTAGTTGCTGAAATAAGCATATTTAATAAGGCTATTTAATAAGCTAAGTTGCTGAAATAAGCCTATTTAATAAGTCTAAGTTGCTGAAATAAGCCTATTTAATAAGCCTAAGTTGCTGAAATAAGCCTATTTAATAAGTCTAAGTTGCTGAAATAAGGCTATTTAATAAGCTTAAGTTGCTGAAATGAGCTTATTTAATAAGCCTAAGTTGCTGAAATAAGGATATTTCATAAGTCTAAGTCGCTGAAATAAGCCTATTTAATAAGCCTAAGTTGCTAAAATAAGCCTATTTAATGAGGCTATTTAATAAGTCTATTTAATAAGCCTATTTAATAAGCCTATTTAATAAGTCTATTTAATAAGTCTATTTAATAAGCCTATTTAAAGAGTATTCAATGAGCCTATTTATTAAGCCTATTTATTGAGCCTATTTAATAAGCCTATTTATTAAGCCTATTTAATACGCCTATTTAATAAGTCTATTTAATAAGCCTATTTAATAAGCCTATTTAATAAGCCTATTTAATACGCCTATTTATTGAGCCTATTTAATAAGTCTATTTAATACGCCTATTTAATAAGCCTATTTAATAAGTATTTAATGAGCCTATTTAATCAGTCTATTTAATAAGCCTATTTAATAGGCCTATTTAATAAGTCTAAGCTGCTGAAATAAGCCTATTTAATAAGCCTAAGTTGCTGAAAAGCCTATTTCATAAGCCTAAGTTGCTGAAATAAGCCTTTTTAATAAGTCTAAGTTGCTGAAATAAGCCTATTTAATAAGCCTAAGTTGCTAAAATAAGCCTATTTAATGAGGCTGTTTAATAAGTCTATTTAATAAGCCTATTTAATAAGCCTATTTAATGAGCCTATTTAAAAAGCCTATTTAATAAGTCTATTTAATAAGCCTATTTAATACGTATTTAACGAGCCTATTTAATAAGCCTATTTATTGAGCCTATTTAATAAGCCTATTTATTAAGCCAATTAAATAAGCCTATTTAATAAGCCTATTTAATAAGTCTATTTAATAAGCCTATTTAATAAGCCTATTTAATAAGCCTATTAATTAAGCCTATTTAATGAGCCTATTTAATAAGCCTATTTATTGAACCTATTTAATAAGTCTATTTAATAAGCCTGTTTAATAAGCCTATTTAATAAGTATTTAATGAGCCTATTTAATAAGCCTAAGTTGCTGAATAAGCCTATTTAATAAGCCTAAGTTGCTGAAATAAGCCTATTTAATAAGCCTATGTTGCTGAAATAAGTATATTTAATAAGCATAAGTTGCTGAAATAAGCCTATTTAATAAGTCTAAGTTGCTGAAATAAGGCTATTTAATAAGTCTAAGTTGCTGAAATGAGCCTATTTAATCAGCATAAGTTGCTGAAATAAGCCTATTTAATAAGCCCTAGTTGCTGAAATAAGCCTTTTTAATAAGGCTATTTAATAAGCCTAAGTTGCTGAAATAAGCCTATTTAATAAGTCTAAGTTGCTGAAATAAGCCTATTTAATAAGTCTAAGTTGCTGAAATAAGGCTATTTAATAAGCTTAAGTTGCTGAAATGAGCCTATTTAATAAGCCTAAGTTGCTGAAATAAGGATATTTAATAAGTCTAAGTCGCTGAAATAAGCCTATTTAATAAGTCTATTTAATAAGCCTATTTAATAAGCCTATTTAATAAGCCTAAGTTGCTGAAATAAGCCTATTTAATAAGTCTAAGTTGCTGAAATAAGGCTATTTAATAAGCTTAAGTTGCTGAAATGAGCTTATTTAATAAGCCTAAGTTGCTGAAATAAGGATATTTAATAAGTCTAAGTCGCTGAAATAAGCCTATTTAATAAGCCTAAGTTGCTAAAATAAGCCTATTTAATGAGGCTATTTAATAAGTCTATTTAATAAGCCTATTTAATAAGCCTATTTAATAAGCCTATTTAATAAGTCTATTTAATAAGTCTATTTAATAAGCCTATTTAAAGAGTATTCAATGAGCCTATTTATTAAGCCTATTTATTGAGCCTATTTAATAAGCCTATTTATTAAGCCTATTTATTAAGCCTATTTATTGAGCCTATTTAATAAGCCTATTTATTAAGCCTATTTAATACGCCTATTTAATAAGTCTATTTAATAAGCCTATTTAATAAGCCTATTTAATAAGCCTATTTAATACGCCTATTTATTGAGCCTATTTAATAAGTCTATTTAATACGCCTATTTAATAAGCCTATTTAATAAGTATTTAATGAGCCTATTTAATCAGTCTATTTAATAAGCCTATTTAATAGGCCTATTTAATAAGTCTAAGCTGCTGAAATAAGCCTATTTAATAAGCCTAAGTTGCTGAAAAGCCTATTTCATAAGCCTAAGTTGCTGAAATAAGCCTTTTTAATAAGTCTAAGTTGCTGAAATAAGCCTATTTAATAAGCCTAAGTTGCTAAAATAAGCCTATTTAATGAGGCTGTTTAATAAGTCTATTTAATAAGCCTATTTAATAAGCCTATTTAATGAGCCTATTTAAAAAGCCTATTTAATAAGTCTATTTAATAAGCCTATTTAATACGTATTTAACGAGCCTATTTAATAAGCCTATTTATTGAGCCTATTTAATAAGCCTATTTATTAAGCCAATTAAATAAGCCTATTTAATAAGCCTATTTAATAAGTCTATTTAATAAGCCTATTTAATAAGCCTATTTAATAAGCCTATTAATTAAGCCTATTTAATGAGCCTATTTAATAAGCCTATTTATTGAACCTATTTAATAAGTCTATTTAATAAGCCTGTTTAATAAGCCTATTTAATAAGTATTTAATGAGCCTATTTAATAAGCCTAAGTTGCTGAATAAGCCTATTTAATAAGCCTAAGTTGCTGAAATAAGCCTATTTAATAAGCCTATGTTGCTGAAATAAGTATATTTAATAAGCATAAGTTGCTGAAATAAGCCTATTTAATAAGTCTAAGTTGCTGAAATAAGCCTATTTAATAAGTCTAAGTTGCTGAAATGAGCCTATTTAATCAGCATAAGTTGCTGAAATAAGCCTATTTAATAAGCCCTAGTTGCTGAAATAAGTATATTTAATAAGCATAAGTTGCTGAAATAAGCCTATTTAATAAGTCTAAGTTGCTGAAATAAGGCTATTTAATAAGCTTAAGTTGCTGAAATGAGCCTATTTAATAAGCCTAAGTTGCTGAAATAAGGATATTTAATAAGTCTAAGTCGCTGAAATAAGCCTATTTAATAAGTCTATTTAATAAGCCTATTTAATAAGCCTATTTAATAAGCCTATTTAATAAGCCTATTTAATAAGTCTATTTAATAAGTCTATTTAATAAGCCTATTTAAAGAGTATTCAATGAGCCTATTTATTAAGCCTATTTATTGAGCCTATTTAATAAGCCTATTTATTAAGCCTATTTATTAAGCCTATTTATTGAGCCTATTTAATAAGCCTATTTATTAAGCCTATTTAATACGCCTATTTAATAAGTCTATTTAATAAGCCTATTTAATAAGCCTATTTAATAAGCCTATTTAATATGCCTATTTATTGAGCCTATTTAATAAGTCTATTTAATACGCCTATTTAATAAGCCTATTTAATAAGTATTTAATGAGCCTATTTAATCAGTCTATTTAATAAGCCTATTTAATAGGCCTATTTAATAAGTCTAAGCTGCTGAAATAAGCCTATTTAATAAGCCTAAGTTGCTGAAAAGCCTATTTCATAAGCCTAAGTTGCTGAAATAAGCCTTTTTAATAAGTCTAAGTTGCTGAAATAAGCCTATTTAATAAGCCTAAGTTGCTAAAATAAGCCTATTTAATGAGGCTGTTTAATAAGTCTATTTAATAAGCCTATTTAATAAGCCTATTTAATGAGCCTATTTAAAAAGCCTATTTAATAAGTCTATTTAATAAGCCTATTTAATACGTATTTAACGAGCCTATTTAATAAGCCTATTTATTGAGCCTATTTAATAAGCCTATTTATTAAGCCAATTAAATAAGCCTATTTAATAAGCCTATTAATTAAGCCTATTTAATGAGCCTATTTAATAAGCCTATTTATTGAACCTATTTAATAAGTCTATTTAATAAGCCTGTTTAATAAGCCTATTTAATAAGTATTTAATGAGCCTATTTAATAAGCCTAAGTTGCTGAATAAGCCTATTTAATAAGCCTAAGTTGCTGAAATAAGCCTATTTAATAAGCCTATGTTGCTGAAATAAGTATATTTAATAAGCATAAGTTGCTGAAATAAGCCTATTTAATAAGTCTAAGTTGCTGAAATAAGGCTATTTAATAAGTCTAAGTTGCTGAAATGAGCCTATTTAATCAGCATAAGTTGCTGAAATAAGCCTATTTAATAAGCCATAGTTGCTGAAATAAGCCTATTTAATAAGGCTATTTAATAAGCCTAAGTTGCTGAAATAAGCCTATTTAATAAGTCTAAGTTGCTGAAATAAGCCTATTTAATAAGTCTAAGTTGCTGAAATAAGGCTATTTAATAAGCTTAAGTTGCTGAAATGAGCCTATTTAATAAGCCTAAGTTGCTGAAATAAGGATATTTAATAAGTCTAAGTCGCTGAAATAAGCCTATTTAATCAGCATAAGTTGCTGAAATAAGCCTATTTAATAAGCCCTAGTTGCTGAAATAAGCCTATTTAATAAGGCTATTTAATAAGCCTAGGTTGCTGAAATAAGTCTATTTAATAAGTCTAAGTTGCTGAAATAAGCCTATTTAATAAGTCTAAGTTGCTGAAATAAGGCTATTTAATAAGCTTAAGTTGCTGAAATGAGCCTATTTAATAAGCCTAAGTTGCTGAAATAAGGATATTTAATAAGTCTAAGTCGCTGAAATAAGCCTATTTAATAAGTCTATTTAATAAGCCTATTTAATAAGCCTATTTGATAAGCCTATTTAATAAGCCTATTTAATAAGTCTATTTAATAAGTCTATTTAATAAGCCTATTTAAAGAGTATTCAATGAGCCTATTTATTAAGCCTATTTATTGAGCCTATTTAATAAGCCTATTTATTAAGCCTATTTATTAAGCCTATTTATTGAGCCTATTTAATAAGCCTATTTATTAAGCCTATTTAATACGCCTATTTAATAAGTCTATTTAATAAGCCTATTTAATAAGCCTATTTAATAAGCCTATTTAATACGCCTATTTATTGAGCCTATTTAATAAGTCTATTTAATACGCCTATTTAATAAGCCTATTTAATAAGTATTTAATGAGCCTATTTAATCAGTCTATTTAATATGCCTATTTAATAGGCCTATTTAATAAGTCTAAGCTGCTGAAATAAGCCTATTTAATAAGCCTAAGTTGCTGAAAAGCCTATTTCATAAGCCTAAGTTGCTGAAATAAGCCTTTTTAATAAGTCTAAGTTGCTGAAATAAGCCTATTTAATAAGCCTAAGTTGCTAAAATAAGCCTATTTAATGAGGCTGTTTAATAAGTCTATTTAATAAGCCTATTTAATAAGCCTATTTAATGAGCCTATTTAAAAAGCCTATTTAATAAGTCTATTTAATAAGCCTATTTAATACGTATTTAACGAGCCTATTTAATAAGCCTATTTATTGAGCCTATTTAATAAGCCTATTTATTAAGCCAATTAAATAAGCCTATTTAATAAGCCTATTAATTAAGCCTATTTAATGAGCCTATTTAATAAGCCTATTTATTGAACCTATTTAATAAGTCTATTTAATAAGCCTGTTTAATAAGCCTATTTAATAAGTATTTAATGAGCCTATTTAATAAGCCTAAGTTGCTGAATAAGCCTATTTAATAAGCCTAAGTTGCTGAAATAAGCCTATTTAATAAGCCTATGTTGCTGAAATAAGTATATTTAATAAGCATAAGTTGCTGAAATAAGCCTATTTAATAAGTCTAAGTTGCTGAAATAAGGCTATTTAATAAGTCTAAGTTGCTGAAATGAGCCTATTTAATCAGCATAAGTTGCTGAAATAAGCCTATTTAATAAGCCATAGTTGCTGAAATAAGCCTATTTAATAAGGCTATTTAATAAGCCTAAGTTGCTGAAATAAGCCTATTTAATAAGTCTAAGTTGCTGAAATAAGCCTATTTAATAAGTCTAAGTTGCTGAAATAAGGCTATTTAATAAGCTTAAGTTGCTGAAATGAGCCTATTTAATAAGCCTAAGTTGCTGAAATAAGGATATTTAATAAGTCTAAGTCGCTGAAATAAGCCTATTTAATCAGCATAAGTTGCTGAAATAAGCCTATTTAATAAGCCCTAGTTGCTGAAATAAGCCTATTTAATAAGGCTATTTAATAAGCCTAGGTTGCTGAAATAAGCCTATTTAATAAGTCTAAGTTGCTGAAATAAGCCTATTTAATAAGTCTAAGTTGCTGAAATAAGGCTATTTAATAAGCTTAAGTTGCTGAAATGAGCCTATTTAATAAGCCTAAGTTGCTGAAATAAGGATATTTAATAAGTCTAAGTCGCTGAAATAAGCCTATTTAATAAGTCTATTTAATAAGCCTATTTAATAAGCCTATTTAATAAGCCTATTTAATAAGCCTATTTAATAAGTCTATTTAATAAGTCTATTTAATAAGCCTATTTAAAGAGTATTCAATGAGCCTATTTATTAAGCCTATTTATTGAGCCTATTTAATAAGCCTATTTATTAAGCCTATTTATTAAGCCTATTTATTGAGCCTATTTAATAAGCCTATTTATTAAGCCTATTTAATACGCCTATTTAATACGTCTATTTAATAAGCCTATTTAATAAGCCTATTTAATAAGCCTATTTAATACGCCTATTTATTGAGCCTATTTAATAAGTCTATTTAATACGCCTATTTAATAAGCCTATTTAATAAGTATTTAATGAGCCTATTTAATCAGTCTATTTAATATGCCTATTTAATAGGCCTATTTAATAAGTCTAAGCTGCTGAAATAAGCCTATTTAATAAGCCTAAGTTGCTGAAAAGCCTATTTCATAAGCCTAAGTTGCTGAAATAAGCCTTTTTAATAAGTCTAAGTTGCTGAAATAAGCCTATTTAATAAGCCTAAGTTGCTAAAATAAGCCTATTTAATGAGGCTGTTTAATAAGTCTATTTAATAAGCCTATTTAATAAGCCTATTTAATGAGCCTATTTAAAAAGCCTATTTAATAAGTCTATTTAATAAGCCTATTTAATACGTATTTAACGAGCCTATTTAATAAGCCTATTTATTGAGCCTATTTAATAAGCCTATTTATTAAGCCAATTAAATAAGCCTATTTAATAAGCCTATTAATTAAGCCTATTTAATGAGCCTATTTAATAAGCCTATTTATTGAACCTATTTAATAAGTCTATTTAATAAGCCTGTTTAATAAGCCTATTTAATAAGTATTTAATGAGCCTATTTAATAAGCCTAAGTTGCTGAATAAGCCTATTTAATAAGCCTAAGTTGCTGAAATAAGCCTATTTAATAAGCCTATGTTGCTGAAATAAGTATATTTAATAAGCATAAGTTGCTGAAATAAGCCTATTTAATAAGTCTAAGTTGCTGAAATAAGGCTATTTAATAAGTCTAAGTTGCTGAAATGAGCCTATTTAATCAGCATAAGTTGCTGAAATAAGCCTATTTAATAAGCCATAGTTGCTGAAATAAGCCTATTTAATAAGGCTATTTAATAAGCCTAAGTTGCTGAAATAAGCCTATTTAATAAGTCTAAGTTGCTGAAATAAGCCTATTTAATAAGTCTAAGTTGCTGAAATAAGGCTATTTAATAAGCTTAAGTTGCTGAAATGAGCCTATTTAATAAGCCTAAGTTGCTGAAATAAGGATATTTAATAAGTCTAAGTCGCTGAAATAAGCCTATTTAATAAGCCTAAGTTGCTAAAATAAGCCTATTTAATGAGGCTATTTAATAAGTCTATTTAATAAGCCTATTTAATAAGCCTATTTAATAAGCCTATTTAATAAGCCTATTTAATAAGTCTATTTAATAAGTCTATTTAATAAGCCTATTTAAAGAGTATTCAATGAGCCTATTTATTAAGCCTATTTATTGAGCCTATTTAATAAGCCTATTTATTAAGCCTATTTATTAAGCCTATTTATTGAGCCTATTTAATAAGCCTATTTATTAAGCCAATTAAATAAGCCTATTTAATGAGGCTGTTTAATAAGTCTATTTAATAAGCCTATTTAATAAGCCTATTTAATGAGCCTATTTAAAAAGCCTATTTAATAAGTCTATTTAATAAGCCTATTTAATAAGTATTTAACGAGCCTATTTAATAAGCCTATTTATTGAGCCTATTTAATAAGCCTATTTATTAAGCCAATTAAATAAGCCTATTTAATAAGCCTATTTAATAAGTCTATTTAATAAGCCTATTTAATAAGCCTATTTAATAAGCCTATTAATTAAGCCTATTTAATGAGCCTATTTAATAAGCCTATTTATTGAACCTATTTAATAAGTCTATTTAATAAGCCTGTTTAATAAGCCTATTTAATAAGTATTTAATGAGCCTATTTAATAAGCCTAAGTTGCTGAATAAGCCTATTTAATAAGCCTAAGTTGCTGAAATAAGCCTATTTATAAGCCTATTTAATAAGCCTAAGTTGCTGAATAGGCCTATTTAATAAGCCTAATTTGCTGAAATAAGCCTATTTAATAAATCTCAGTTGCTGAAATAAGGCTATTTAATAAGCCTAAGTTGCTGAAAAAAGCCTATTTAATAAGCCTAAGTTGCTGAAATAAGGCTATTTAATAAGTCTAAGTTGCTGAAATAAGCCTATTTAATAAGTCTAAGTTGCTGAAATAAGGCAATTTAATAAGTCTAAGTTGCTGAAATAAGCCTATTTAATCAGCATAAGTTGCTGAAATAGGCCTATTTAATAAGCCCAAGTTGCTTAAATAAGCCTATTTAATAAGGCTATTTAATAAGCCTAAGTTGCTGAAAGAAGTCTATTTAATAATCGTAAGTTGCTGAAATAAGGCCATTTAATAAGTCTAAGTTGCTGAAATAAGCCTATTTAATAAGCCTAAGTTGCTGAAATAAGCCTATTTAATAAGCCTAAGTTGCTGAAATAAGCCTATTTAATAGGCCTATCTAATAAGTCTAAGTTGCAGAAATAAGCATATTTCATAAGCTTAAGTTGCTAAAATAAGCATATTTAATGAGGCTGTTTAATAAGTCTATTTAATAAGCCTATTTAATAAGCCTATTTAATGAGCCTATTTAAAAAGCCTATTTAATAAGTCTATTTAATAAGTCTATTTAATAAGCCTATTTAATAAGTATTTAACGAGCCTATTTAATACGCCTATTTATTGAGCCTATTTAATAAGCCTATTTATTAAGCCAATTAAATAAGCCTATTTAATAAGCCTATTTAATAAGTCTATTTAATAAGCCTATTTAATAAGCCTATTTAATAAGCCTATTAATTAAGCCTATTTAATGAGCCTATTTAATAAGCCTATTTATTGAACCTATTTAATAAGTCTATTTAATAAGCCTGTTTAATAAGCCTATTTAATAAGTATTTAATGAGCCTATTTAATAAGCGTAAGTTGCTGAATAAGCCTATTTAATAAGCCTAAGTTGCTGAAATAAGCCTATTTAATAAGCCTATTTAATAAGCCTAAGTTGCTGAAATAAGCCTATTTAATAAGCCTAAGTTGCTGAAATAAGGCTATTTAATAAGTCTAAGTTGCTGAAATAAGCCTATTTAATAAGCCTATGTTGCTGAAATAAGTATATTTAATAAGCATAAGTTGCTGAAATAAGCCTATTTAATAAGTCTAAGTTGCTGAAATAAGGCTATTTAATAAGTCTAAGTTGCTGAAATGTGCCTATTTAATCAGCGTAAGTTGCTGAAATAAGCCTATTTAATAAGCCCTGGTTGCTGAAATAAGCCTATTTAATAAGGCTATTTAATAAGCCTAAGTTGCTGAAATAAGCCTATTTAAAAAGTCTAAGTTGCTGAAATAAGCCTATTTAATAAGCCTAAGTTGCTGAAATAAGCCTATTTAATAAGTCTAAGTTGCTGAAATAAGCCTATTTAATAAGCCTAAGTTGCTGAAAAGCCTATTTCATAAGCCTAAGTTGCTGAAATAAGCCTTTTTAATAAGTCTAAGTTGCTGAAATAAGCCTATTTAATAAGCCTAAGTTGCTAAAATAAGCCTATTTAATGAGGCTGTTTAATAAGTCTATTTAATAAGCCTATTTAATAAGCCTATTTAATGAGCCTATTTAACGAGCCTATTTAATAAGCCTATTTATTGAGCCTATTTAATAAGCCTATTTATTAAGCCAATTAAATAAGCCTATTTAATAAGCCTATTTAATACGTCTATTTAATAAGCCTATTTAATAAGCCTATTTAATAAGCCTATTAATTAAGCCTATTTAATGAGCCTATTTAATAAGCCTATTTATTTAACCTATTTAATAAGTCTATTTAATAAGCCTGTTTAATAAGCCTATTTAATAAGTATTTAATGAGCCTATTTAATAAGCCTAAGTTGCTGAATAAGCCTATTTAATAAGCCTAAGTTGCTGAAATAAGCCTATTTAATAAGCCTATTTAATAAGCCTAAGTTGCTGAAATAAGCCTATTTAATAAGCCTAAGTTGCTGAAATAAGGCTATTTAATAAGTCTAAGTTGCTGAAATAAGCCTATTTAATAAGCCTATGTTGCTGAAATAAGTATATTTAATAAGCATAAGTTGCTGAAATAAGCCTATTTAATAAGTCTAAGTTGCTGAAATAAGGCTATTTAATAAGTCTAAGTTGCTGAAATGAGCCTATTTAATCAGCGTAAGTTGCTGAAATAAGCCTATTTAATAAGCCCTAGTTGCTGAAATAAGCCTATTTAATAAGGCTATTTAATAAGCCTAAGTTGCTGAAATAAGCCTATTTAATAAGTCTAAGTTGCTGAAATAAGCCTATTTAATAAGCCTAAGTTGCTGAAATAAGCCTATTTAATAAGTCTAAGTTGCTGAAATAAGGCTATTTAATAAGCTTAAGTTGCTGAAATGAGCCTATTTAATAAGCCTAAGTTGCTGAAATAAGGATATTTAATAAGTCTAAGTCGCTGAAATAAGCCTATTTAATAAGCCTAAGTTGCTAAAATAAGCCTATTTAATGAGGCTATTTAATAAGTCTATTTAATAAGCCTATTTAATAAGCCTATTTAATAAGCCTATTTAATAAGTCTATTTAATAAGTCTATTTAATAAGCCTATTTAAAGAGTATTCAATGAGCCTATTTATTAAGCCTATTTATTGAGCCTATTTAATAAGCCTATTTATTAAGCCTATTTAATAAGCCTATTTATTAAGCCATTTAAATAAGCCTATTTAATAAGCCTATTTAATACGTCTATTTAATAAGCCTATTTAATAAGCCTATTTAATAAGCCTATTAATTAAGCCTATTTAATGAGCCTATTTAATAAGCCTATTTATTTAACCTATTTAATAAGTCTATTTAATAAGCCTGTTTAATAAGCCTATTTAATAAGTATTTAATGAGCCTATTTAATAAGCCTAAGTTGCTGAATAAGCCTATTTAATAAGCCTAAGTTGCTGAAATAAGCCTATGTAATAAGCCTATTTAATAAGCCTAAGTTGCTGAAATAAGCCTATTTAATAAGCCTAAGTTGCTGAAATAAGGCTATTTAATAAGTCTAAGTTGCTGAAATAAGCCTATTTAATAAGCCTATGTTGCTGAAATAAGTATATTTAATAAGCATAAGTTGCTGAAATAAGCCTATTTAATAAGTCTAAGTTGCTGAAATAAGGCTATTTAATAAGTCTAAGTTGCTGAAATGAGCCTATTTAATCAGCGTAAGTTGCTGAAATAAGCCTATTTAATAAGCCCTAGTTGCTGAAATAAGCCTATTTAATAAGGCTATTTAATAAGCCTAAGTTGCTGAAATAAGCCTATTTAATAAGTCTAAGTTGCTGAAATAAGGCTATTTAATAAGCTTAAGTTGCTGAAATGAGCCTATTTAATAAGCCTAAGTTGCTGAAATAAGGATATTTAATAAGTCTAAGTCGCTGAAATAAGCCTATTTAATAAGCCTAAGTTGCTAAAATAAGCCTATTTAATGAGGCTATTTAATAAGTCTATTTAATAAGCCTATTTAATAAGCCTATTTAATAAGCCTATTTAATAAGTCTATTTAATAAGTCTATTTAATAAGCCTATTTAAAGAGTATTCAATGAGCCTATTTATTAAGCCTATTTATTGAGCCTATTTAATAAGCCTATTTATTAAGACTATTTAATACGCCTATTTAATAAGTCTATTTAATAAGCCTATTTAATAAGCCTATTTAATAAGCCTATTTAATACGCCTATTTATTGAGCCTATTTAATAAGTCTATTTAATACACCTATTTAATAAGCCTATTTAATAAATATTTAATGAGCCTATTTAATCAGTCTATTTAATAAGCCTATTTAATAGGCCTATTTAATAAGTCTAAGTTGCTGAAATAAGCCTATTTAATAAGCCTAAGTTGCTGAAAAGCCTATTTCATAAGCCTAAGTTGCTGAAATAAGCCTTTTTAATAAGTCTAAGTTGCTGAAATAAGCCTATTTAATAAGCCTAAGTTGCTAAAATAAGCCTATTTAATGAGGCTGTTTAATAAGTCTATTTAATAAGCCTATTTAATACGCCTATTTAATGAGCCTATTTAAAAAGCCTATTTAATAAGTCTATTTAATAAGCCTATTTAATACGTATTTAACGAGCCTATTTAATAAGCCTATTTATTGAGCCTATTTAATAAGCCTATTTATTAAGCCAATTAAATAAGCCTATTTAATAAGCCTATTTAATAAGTCTATTTAATAAGCCTATTTAATAAGCCTATTTAATAAGCCTATTAATTAAGCCTATTTAATGAGCCTATTTAATAAGCCTATTTATTGAACCTATTTAATAAGTCTATTTAATAAGCCTGTTTAATAAGCCTATTTAGTAAGTATTTAATGAGCCTATTTAAAAAGCCTAAGTTGCTGAATAAGCCTATTTAATAAGCCTAAGTTGCTGAAATAAGCCTATTTAATACGCCTATGTTGCTGAAATAAGTATATTTAATAAGCATAAGTTGCTGAAATAAGCCTATTTAATAAGTCTAAGTTGCTGAAATGAGCCTATTTAATAAGCGTAAGTTGCTGAATAAGCCTATTTAATAAGCCTACGTTGCTGAAATAAGCCTATTTATTAAGCCTATTTAATAAGCCTAAGTTGCTGAAATAAGCCTATTTAATAAGTCTAAGTTGCTGAAATAAGCCTATTTAATAAGTCTAAGTTGCTGAAATAAGGCTATTTAATAAGCTTAAGTTGCTGAAATGTGCCTATTTAATAAGCCTAAGTTGCTGAAATAAGGATATTTAATAAGTCTAAGTCGCTGAAATAAGCCTATTTAATAAGCCTAAGTTGCTAAAATAAGCCTATTTAATGAGGCTATTTAATAAGTCTATTTAATAAGCCTATTTAATAAGCCTATTTAATAAGCCTATTTAATAAGCCTATTTAATAAGTCTATTTAATAAGTCTATTTAATAAGCCTATTTAAAGAGTATTCAATGAGCCTATTTATTAAACCTATTTATTGAGCCTATTTAATAAACCTATTTATTAAGCCTATTTATTAAGCCTATTTATTGAGCCTATTTAATAAGCCTATTTATTAAGCCTATTTAATACGCCTATTTAATAAGTCTATTTAATAAGCCTATTTAATAAGCCTATTTAATAAGCCTATTTAATACGCCTATTTATTGAGCCTATTTAATAAGTCTAATTAATACGCCTATTTAATAAGCCTATTTAATAAGTATTTAATGAGCATATTTAATCAGTCTATTTAATAAGCCTATTTAATAGGCCTATTTAATAAGTCTAAGTTGCTGAAATAAGCCTATTTAATAAGCCTAAGTTGCTGAAAAGCCTATTTCATAAGCCTAAGTTGCTGAAATAAGCCTTTTTAATGAGTCTAAGTTGCTGAAATAAGCCTATTTAATAAGCCTAAGTTGCTAAAATAAGCCTATTTAATGAGGCTGTTTAATAAGTCTATTTAATAAGCCTATTTAATAAGCCTATTTAATGAGCCTATTTAAAAAGCCTATTTAATAAGTCTATTTAATAAGCCTATTTAATAAGTATTTAACGAGCCTATTTAATAAGCCTATTTATTGAGCCTATTTAATAAGCCTATTTATTAAGCCAATTAAATAAGCCTATTTAATAAGCCTATTTAATAAGTCTATTTAATAAGCCTATTTAATAAGCCTATTTAATAAGCCTATTAATTAAGCCTATTTAATGAGCCTATTTAATAAGCCTATTTATTGAACCTATTTAATAAGTCTATTTAATAAGCCTGTTTAATAAGCCTATTTAATAAATATTTAATGAGCCTATTTAATAAGCCTAAGTTGCTGAATAAGCCTATTTAATAAGCCTAAGTTGTTGAAATAAGCCTATTTAATAAGCCTATTTAATAAGCCTAAGTTGCTGAATAGGCCTATTTAATAAGCCTAATTTGCTGAAATAAGCCTATTTAATAAGTCTCAGTTGCTGAAATAAGGCAATTAATAAGCCTAAGTTGCTGAAATAAGCCTATTTAATAAGCCTAAGTTGCTGAAATAAGGCTATTTAATAAGTCTAAGTTGCTGAAATAAGCCTATTTAATAAGTCTAAGTTGCTGAAATAAGCCTATTTAATAAGTCTAAGTTGCTGAAATAAGGATATTTAATAAGTCTAAGTCGCTGAAATAAGCCTATTTAATGAGGCTATTTAATAAGTCTATTTAATAAGCCTATTTAATAAGCCTATTTAATAAGCCTATTTAATAAGCCTATTTAATAAGTCTATTTAATAAGTCTATTTAATAAGCCTATTTAAAGAGTATTCAATGAGCCTATTTATTAAGCCTATTTATTGAGCCTATTTAATAAGCCTATTTATTAAGCCTATTTATTAAGCCTATTTATTGAGCCTATTTAATAAGCCTATTTATTAAGCCTATTTAATACGCCTATTTAATAAGTCTATTTAATAAGCCTATTTAATAAGCCTATTTAATAAGCCTATTTAATACGCCTATTTATTGAGCCTATTTAATAAGTCTAATTAATACACCTATTTAATAAGCCTATTTAATAAGTATTTAATGAGCATATTTAATCAGTCTATTTAATAAGCCTATTTAATAGGCCTATTTAATAAGTCTAAGTTGCTGAAATAAGCCTATTTAATAAGCCTAAGTTGCTGAAAAGCCTATTTCATAAGCCTAAGTTGCTGAAATAAGCCTTTTTAATGAGTCTAAGTTGCTGAAATGAGCCTATTTAATAAGCCTAAGTTGCTAAAATAAGCCTATTTAATGAGGCTGTTTAATAAGTCTATTTAATAAGCCTATTTAATAAGCCTATTTAATGAGCCTATTTAAAAAGCCTATTTAATAAGTCTATTTAATAAGCCTATTTAATAAGTATTTAACGAGCCTATTTAATAAGCCTATTTATTGAGCCTATTTAATAAGCCTATTTATTAAGCCAATTAAATAAGCCTATTTAATAAGCCTATTTAATAAGTCTATTTAATAAGCCTATTTAATAAGCCTATTTAATAAGCCTATTAATTAAGCCTATTTAATGAGCCTATTTAATAAGCCTATTTATTGAACCTATTTAATAAGTCTATTTAATAAGCCTGTTTAATAAGCCTATTTAATAAGTATTTAATGAGCCTATTTAATAAGCCTAAGTTGCTGAATAAGCCTATTTAATAAGCCTAAGTTGCTGAAATAAGCCTATTTAATAAGCCTATTTAATAAGCCTAAGTTGCTGAATAGGCCTATTTAATAAGCCTAATTTGCTGAAATAAGCCTATTTAATAAGTCTCAGTTGCTGAAATAAGGCTATTTAATAAGCCTAAGTTGCTGAAATAAGCCTATTTAATAAGCCTAAGTTGCTGAAATAAGGCTATTTAATAAGTCTAAGTTGCTGAAATAAGCCTATTTAATAAGTCTAAGTTGCTGAAATGAGCCTATTTAATCAGCATAAGTTGCTGAAATAAGCCTATTTAATAAGCCCTAGTTGCTGAAATAAGCCTATTTAATAAGGCTATTTAATAAGCCTAAGTTGCTGAAATAAGCCTATTTAATAAGTCTAAGTTGCTGAAATAAGCCTATTTAATAAGTCTAAGTTGCTGAAATAAGGCTATTTAATAAGCTTAAGTTGCTGAAATGTGCCTATTTAATAAGCCTAAGTTGCTGAAATAAGGATATTTAATAAGTCTAAGTCGCTGAAATAAGCCTATTTAATAAGCCTAAGTTGCTAAAATAAGCCTATTTAATGAGGCTATTTAATAAGTCTATTTAATAAGCCTATTTAATAAGCCTATTTAATAAGCCTATTTAATAAGCCTATTTAATAAGTCTATTTAATAAGTCTATTTAATAAGCCTATTTAAAGAGTATTCAATGAGCCTATTTATTAAGCCTATTTATTGAGCCTATTTAATAAGCCTATTTATTAAGCCTATTTATTAAGCCTATTTATTGAGCCTATTTAATAAGCCTATTTATTAAGCCTATTTAATACGCCTATTTAATAAGTCTATTTAATAAGCCTATTTAATAAGCCTATTTAATAAGCCTATTTAATACGCCTATTTATTGAGCCTATTTAATAAGTCTAATTAATATGCCTATTTAATAAGCCTATTTAATAAGTATTTAATGAGCATATTTAATCAGTCTATTTAATAAGCCTATTTAATAGGCCTATTTAATAAGTCTAAGTTGCTGAAATAAGCCTATTTAATAAGCCTAAGTTGCTGAAAAGCCTATTTCATAAGCCTAAGTTGCTGAAATAAGCCTTTTTAATGAGTCTAAGTTGCTGAAATAAGCCTATTTAATAAGCCTAAGTTGCTAAAATAAGCCTATTTAATGAGGCTGTTTAATAAGTCTATTTAATAAGCCTATTTAATAAGCCTATTTAATGAGCCTATTTAAAAAGCCTATTTAATAAGTCTATTTAATAAGCCTATTTAATAAGTATTTAACGAGCCTATTTAATAAGCCTATTTATTGAGCCTATTTAATAAGCCTATTTATTAAGCCAATTAAATAAGCCTATTTAATAAGCCTATTTAATAAGTCTATTTAATAAGCCTATTTAATAAGCCTATTTAATAAGCCTATTAATTAAGTCTATTTAATGAGCCTATTTAATAAGCCTATTTATTGAACCTATTTAATAAGTATATTTAATAAGCCTGTTTAATAAGCCTATTTAATAAGTATTTAATGAGCCTATTTAATAAGCCTAAGTTGCTGAATAAGCCTATTTAATAAGCCTAAGTTGCTGAAATAAGCCTATTTAATAAGCCTATTTAATAAGCCTAAGTTGCTGAATAAGCCTATTTAATAAGCCTAAGTTGCTGAAATAAGCCTATTTAATAAGCCTATTTAATAAGCCTAAGTTGCTGAATAGGCCTATTTAATAAGCCTAATTTGCTGAAATAAGCCTATTTAATAAGTCTCAGTTGCTGAAATAAGGCTATTTAATAAGCCTAAGTTGCTGAAATAAGCCTATTTAATAAGCCTAAGTTGCTGAAATAAGGCTATTTAATAAGTCTAAGTTGCTGAAATAAGCCTATTTAATAAGTCTAAGTTGCTGAAATAAGGCAATTTAATAAGTCTAAGTTGCTGAAATAAGTCTATTTAATCAGCGTAAGTTGCTGAAATAAGCCTATTTAATAAGCCCAAGTTGCTTAAATAAGCCTATTTAATAAGGCTATTTAATAAGCCTAAGTTGCTGAAATAAGCCTATTTAATAAGCCTAAGTTGCTGAAATAAGCCTATTTAATAGGCCTATCTAATAAGTCTAAGTTGCAGAAATAAGCATATTTCATAAGCTTAAGTTGCTAAAATAAGCCTATTTAATGAGGCTGTTTAATAAGTCTATTTAATAAGCCTATTTAATAAGCCTATTAAATAAGTCTATTTAATAAGCCTATTTAATAAGTATTTAACGAGCCTATTTAATAAGCCTATTTATTGAGCCTATTTAATAAGCCTATTTATTAAGCCTATTTAATAAGCCTATTTAATAAGCCTATTAATTAAGCCTATTTAATGAGCCTATTTAATAAGCCTATTTATTGAACCTATTTAATAAGTCTATTTAATAAGCCTGTTTAATAAGCCTATTTAATAAGTATTTAATGAGCCTATTTAATAAGCGTAAGTTGCTGAATAAGCCTATTTAATAAGCCTAAGTTGCTGAAATAAGCCTATTTATTAAGCCTATTTAATAAGCCTAAGTTGCTGAAATAAGCCTATTTAATAAGTCTAAGTTGCTGAAATAAGCCTATTTAATAAGTCTAAGTTGCTGAAATAAGGCTATTTAATAAGCTTAAGTTGCTGAAATGTGCCTATTTAATAAGCCTAAGTTGCTGAAATAAGGATATTTAATAAGTCTAAGTCGCTGAAATAAGCCTATTTAATAAGCCTAAGTTGCTAAAATAAGCCTATTTAATGAGGCTATTTAATAAGTCTATTTAATAAGCCTATTTAATAAGCCTATTTAATAAGCCTATTTAATAAGCCTATTTAATAAGTCTATTTAATAAGTCTATTTAATAAGCCTATTTAAAGAGTATTCAATGAGCCTATTTATTAAGCCTATTTATTGAGCCTATTTAATAAGCCTATTTATTAAGCCTATTTATTAAGCCTATTTATTGAGCCTATTTAATAAGCCTATTTATTAAGCCTATTTAATACGCCTATTTATTGAGCCTATTTAATAAGTCTAATTAATACGCCTATTTAATAAGCCTATTTAATAAGTATTTAATGAGCATATTTAATCAGTCTTTTTAATAAGCCTATTTAATAAGCCTATTTAATAAGCCTATTTAATACGCCTATTTATTGAGCCTATTTAATAAGTCTAATTAATACGCCTATTTAATAAGCCTATTTAATAAGTATTTAATGAGCATATTTAATCAGTCTTTTTAATAAGCCTATTTAATAGGCCTATTTAATAAGTCTAAGTTGCTGAAATAAGCCTATTTAATAAGCCTAAGTTGCTGAAAAGCCTATTTCATAAGCCTAAGTTGCTGAAATAAGCCTTTTTAATGAGTCTAAGTTGCTGAAATAAGCCTATTTAATAAGCCTAAGTTGCTAAAATAAGCCTATTTAATGAGGCTGTTTAATAAGTCTATTTAATAAGCCTATTTAATAAGCCTATTTAATGAGCCTATTTAAAAAGCCTATTTAATAAGTCTATTTAATAAGCTTATTTAATAAGTATTTAACGAGCCTATTTAATAAGCCTATTTATTGAGCCTATTTAATAAGCCTATTTATTAAGCCAATTAAATAAGCCTATTTAATAAGCCTATTTAATAAGTCTATTTAATAAGCCTATTTAATAAGCCTATTTAATAAGCCTATTAATTAAGCCTATTTAATGAGCCTATTTAATAAGCCTATTTATTGAACCTATTTAATAAGTCTATTTAATAAGCCTGTTTAATAAGCCTATTTAATAAGTATTTAATGAGCCTATTTAATAAGCCTAAGTTGCTGAATAAGCCTATTTAATAAGCCTAAGTTGCTGAAATAAGCCTATTTAATAAGCCTATTTAATAAGCCTAAGTTGCTGAATAGGCCTATTTAATAAGCCTAATTTGCTGAAATAAGCCTATTTAATAAGTCTCAGTTGCTGAAATAAGGCTATTTAATAAGCCTAAGTTGCTGAAATAAGCCTATTTAATAAGCCTAAGTTGCTGAAATAAGGCTATTTAATAAGTCTAAGTTGCTGAAATAAGCCTATTTAATAAGTCTAAGTTGCTGAAATAAGGCAATTTAATAAGTCTAAGTTGCTGAAATAAGCCTATTTAATCAGCGTAAGTTGCTGAAATAAGCCTATTTAATAAGCCCAAGTTGCTTAAATAAGCCTATTTAATAAGGCTATTTAATAAGCCTAAGTTGCTGAAAGAAGTCTATTTAATAATCGTAAGTTGCTGAAATAAGGCCATTTAATAAGTCTAAGTTGCTGAAATAAGCCTATTTAATAAGCCTAAGTTGCTGAAATAAGCCTATTTAATAAGCCTAAGTTGCTGAAATAAGCCTATTTAATAGGCCTATCTAATAAGTCTAAGTTGCAGAAATAAGCATATTTCATAAGCTTAAGTTGCTAAAATAAGCCTATTTAATGAGGCTGTTTAATAAGTCTATTTAATAAGCCTATTTAATAAGCCTATTTAATGAGCCTATTTAAAAAGCCTATTTAATAAGTCTATTTAATAAGTCTATTTAATAAGCCTATTTAATAAGTATTTAACGAGCCTATTTAATAAGCCTATTTATTGAGCCTATTTAATAAGCCTATTTATTAAGCCTATTTAATAAGCCTATTTAATAAGCCTATTAATTAAGCCTATTTAATGAGCCTATTTAATAAGCCTATTTATTGAACCTATTTAATAAGTCTATTTAATAAGCCTGTTTAATAAGCCTATTTAATAAGTATTTAATGAGCCTATTTAATAAGCGTAAGTTGCTGAATAAGCCTATTTAATAAGCCTAAGTTGCTGAAATAAGCCTATTTATTAAGCCTATTTAATAAGCCTAAGTTGCTGAAATAAGCCTATTTAATAAGCCTAAGTTGCTGAAATAAGGCTATTTAATAAGTCTAAGTTGCTGAAATAAGGCTATTTAATAAGTCTAAGTTGCTGAAATGTGCCTATTTAATCAGCGTAAGTTGCTGAAATAAGCCTATTTAATAAGCCCTAGTTGCTGAAATAAGCCTATTTAATAAGGCTATTTAATAAGCCTAAGTTGCTGAAATAAGCCTATTTAAAAAGTCTAAGTTGCTGAAATAAGCCTATTTAATAAGCCTAAGTTGCTGAAATAAGCCTATTTAATAAGTCTAAGTTGCTGAAATAAGGCTATTTAATAAGTCTAAGTCGCTGAAATAAGCTTATTTAATAAGCCTAAGTTGCTAAAATAAGCCTATTTAATGAGGCTATTTAATAAGTCTATTTAATAAGCCTATTTAATAAGCCTATTTAATAAGCCTATTTAATAAGCCTATTTAATAAGTCTATTTAATAAGTCTATTTAATAAGCCTATTTAAAGAGTAGTCAATGAGCCTATTTATTAAGCCTATTTATTGTGCCTATTTAATAAGCCTATTTATTAAGCCTATTTATTAAGCCTATTTATTGAGCCTATTTAATAAGCCTATTTATTAAGCCTATTTAATACACTTATTTAATAAGTCTATTTAATAAGCCTATTTAATAAGCCTATTTAATAAGCCTATTTAATACGCCTATTTATTGAGCCTATTTAATAAGTCTATTTAATAAGCCTATTTAATAAGCCTATTTAATAACTATTTAATGAGCCTATTTAATCAGTCTATTTAATAAGCCTATTTAATAGTCCTATTTAATAAGTCTAAGTTGCTGAAATAAGCCTATTTAGTAAGCCTAAGTTGCTCAAAAGCCTATTTCATAAGCCTAAGTTGCTGAAATAAGCCTTTTTAATAAGTCTAAGTTGCTGATATAAGCCTATTTAATAAGCCTAAGTTGCTAAAATAAGCATATTTAATGAGGCTGTTTAATAAGTCTATTTAATAAGCCTATTTAATAAGCCTATTTAATGAGCCTATTTAAAAAGCCTATTTAATAAGTATTTAACGAGCCTATTTAATAAGCCTATTTATTGAGCCTATTTAATAAGCCTATTTATTAAGTCAATTAAATAAGCCTATTTAATAAGCCTATTTAATAAGTCTATTTAATAAGCCTATTTAATAAGCCTATTTAATAAGCCTATTAATTAAGCCTATTTAATGAGCCTATTTAATAAGACTATTTATTGAACCTATTTAATAAGTCTATTTAATAAGCCTGTTTAATAAGCCTATTTAATAAGTATTTAATGAGCCTATTTAATAAGCCTAAGTTGCTGAATAAGCCTATTTAATAAGCCTAAGTTGCTGAAATAAGCCTATTTAATAAGCCTATTTAATAAGCCTAAGTTGCTGAATAGGCCTATTTAATAAGCCTAAGTTGCTGAAATAAGCCTATTTAATAAGTCTAAGTTGCTGAAATAAGGCTATTTAATAAGCCTAAGTTGCTGAAATAAGCCTATTTAATAAGCCTAAGTTGCTGAAATAAGGCTATTTAATAAGTCTAAGTTGCTGAAATAAGCCTATTTAATAAGTCTAAGTTGCTGAAATAAGCCTATTTAATAGGCCTATCTAATAAGTCTAAGTTGCAGAAATAAGCATATTTCATAAGCTTAAGTTGCTAAAATAAGCCTATTTAATGAGGCTGTTTAATAAGTCTATTTAATAAGCCTATTTAATAAGCCTATTTAATGAGCCTATTTAAAAAGCCTATTTAATAAGTCTATTTAATAAGTCTATTTAATAAGCCTATTTAATAAGTATTTAACGAGCCTATTTAATAAGCCTATTTATTGAGCCTATTTAATAAGCCTATTTATTGAGCCTATTTAATAAGCCTATTTATTAAGCCTATTTAATAAGCCTATTTAATAAGTCTATTTAATAAGCCTGTTTAATAAGCCTATTTAATAAGTATTTAATGAGCCTATTTAATAAGCGTAAGTTGCTGAATAAGCCTATTTAATAAGCCTAAGTTGCTGAAATAAGCCTATTTATTAAGCCTATTTAATAAGCCTAAGTTGCTGAAATAAGCCTATTTAATAAGCCTAAGTTGCTGAAATAAGGCTATTTAATAAGTCTAAGTTGCTGAAATAAGGCTATTTAATAAGTCTAAGTTGCTGAAATGTGCCTATTTAATCAGCGTAAGTTGCTGAAATAAGCCTATTTAATAAGCCCTAGTTGCTGAAATAAGCCTATTTAATAAAGCTATTTAATAAGCCTAAGTTGCTGAAATAAGCCTATTTAAAAAGTCTAAGTTGCTGAAATAAGCCTATTTAATAAGCCTAAGTTGCTGAAATAAGCCTATTTAATAAGTCTAAGTTGCTGAAATAAGGCTATTTAATAAGCTTAAGTTGCTGAAATGAGCCTATTTAATAAGCCTAAGTTGCTGAAATAAGGCTATTTAATAAGTCTAAGTCGCTGAAATAAGCTTATTTAATAAGCCTAAGTTGCTAAAATAAGCCTATTTAATGAGGCTATTTAATAAGTCTATTTAATAAGCCTATTTAATAAGCCTATTTAATAAGCCTATTTAATAAGCCTATTTAATAAGTCTATTTAATAAGTCTATTTAATAAGCCTATTTAAAGAGTATTCAATGAGCCTATTTATTAAGCCTATTTATTGTGCCTATTTAATAAGCCTATTTATTAAGCCTATTTATTAAGCCTATTTATTGAGCCTATTTAATAAGCCTATTTATTAAGCCTATTTAATACACCTATTTAATAAGTCTATTTAATAAGCCTATTTAATAAGCCTATTTAATAAGCCTATTTAATACGCCTATTTATTGAGCCTATTTAATAAGTCTATTTAATAAGCCTATTTAATAAGCCTATTTAATAACTATTTAATGAGCCTATTTAATCAGTCTATTTAATAAGCCTATTTAATAGTCCTATTTAATAAGTCTAAGTTGCTTAAATAAGCCTATTTAGTAAGGCTAAGTTGCTCAAAAGCCTATTTCATAAGCCTAAGTTGCTGAAATAAGCCTTTTTAATAAGTCTAAGTTGCTGATATAAGCCTATTTAATAAGCCTAAGTTGCTAAAATAAGCATATTTAATGAGGCTGTTAAATAAGTCTATTTAATAAGCCTATTTAATAAGCCTATTTAATGAGCCTATTTAAAAAGCCTATTTAATAAGTATTTAACGAGCCTATTTAATAAGCCTATTTATTGAGCCTATTTAATAAGCCTATTTAATAAGTCTATTTAATAAGCCTATTTAATAAGCCTATTTAATAAGCCTATTAATTAAGCCTATTTAATGAGCCTATTTAATAAGACTATTTATTGAACCTATTTAATAAGTCTATTTAATAAGCCTGTTTAATAAGCCTATTTAATAAGTATTTAATGAGCCTATTTAATAAGCCTAAGTTGCTGAATAAGCCTATTTAATAAGCCTAAGTTGCTGAAATAAGGCTATTTAATAAGTCTAAGTTGCTGAAATAAGCCTATTTAATAAGTCTAAGTTGCTGAAATAAGGCTATTTAATAAGTCTAAGTTGCTGAAATAAGCCTATTTAATCAGCGTAAGTTGCTGAAATAAGTATATTTAATAAGCCCAAGTTGCTGAAATAAGCCTATTTAATAAGGCTATTTAATAAGCCTAAGTTGCTGAAAAAAGCCTATTTAATAATCGTAAGTTGCTGAAATAAGCCTATTTAATAAGCCTAAGTTGCTGAAATAATCCTATTTAATAAGCCTAAGTTGCTGAAATAAGCCTATTTAATAGGCCTATCTAATAAGTCTAAGTTGCAGAAATAAGCATATTTCATAAGCCTATTTAATGAGCCTAAGTTGCTGAAATGTCTATTTAATAAGTCGATTTAATAAGTCAAAGTTGCTAAAATAAGCCTATTTAATAAGGCTATTTAATAAGCCTAAGTTGCTGAAATAAGCCTATTTAATAAGCCTAAGTTGCTGAAATAAGCCTATTTAATAAGGCTATTTAATAAGTCCATTTAATAAGCCTATTTAATAAGCCTATTTAATACGCCTATTTAATAAGCCTATTTAATACACCTATTTAATAAACCTATTTAATAAGTATTTAATGAGCCTATTTATTAAGTCTATTTAATAAGCCTTTTTAATAAGCCTACTTAATAAGTCTATTTAATAAGCCTATATAATAGGCCTATTTAATAAGTCTAAGTTGCTGAAATAAGCCTTTTTAATAAGCCTAGTTGCTGAATAAACCAATTTAATAAGTCTAAGTAGCTGAAATAAGGCTATTTAATAAGCCTAAGTTGCTGAAATGAGCCTATTTAATAAGCCTAAGTTGCTGAAATAAGGCTATTCAATAAGTCTAAGTTGCTGAAATAAGCCTATTTAATAAGCCTAAGTTGCTAAAATAAGCCTATTTAATGAGGCTATTTAATAAATCTATTTAATAAGCCTATTTAATAAGCCTATTTAATAAGCCTATTTAATATGCCTATTTAATAAGTCTATTTAAGAAGTCTATTTAATAAGCCTATTTAAGGAGTATTCAATGAGCCTATTTATTAAGCCTATTTATTGAGCCTATTTAATAAGCCTATTTATTAAGCCTATTTATTAAGCCTATTTATTGAGCCTATTTAATAAGACTATTTATTAAGCCTATTTAATACGCCTATTTAATAAGTCTATTTAATAAGCCTATTTAATAAGCCTATTTAATAAGCCTATTTAATAAGCCTATTTATTGAGCCTATTTAATAAGTCTATTTAATAAGCCTATCTAATAAGCCTATTTAATAAGTATTTAATGAGCCTATTTAATCAGTCTATTTAATAAGCCTATTTAATAGGCCTATTTAATAAGTCTAAGTTGCTGAAATAAGCCTATTTAATAAGCCTAAGTTGCTGAAAAGCCAATTTCATAGGCCTAAGTTGCTGAAATAAGCCTTTTTAATAAGTCTAAGTTGCTGAAATAAGCCTATTTAATGAAGCTGTTTAATAAGTCTATTTAATAAGTCTATTTAATACGCCTATTTAATAAGTATTTAACGAGCCTATTTAATAAGCCTATTTATTGAGCCTATTTAATAAGCCTATTTAATAAGCCTATTTAATAAGCCTATTAATTAAGCCTATTTAATGAGCCTATTTTAAAAGCCTATTTATTGAACCTATTTAATAAGTCTATTTAATAAGCCTGTTTAATAAGCCTATTTAATAAGTATTTAATGAGCCTATTTAATAAGCCCAAGTTGCTGAATAAGCCTATTGAATAAGCCTAAGTTGCTGAAATAAGCCGATTTAATAAGCCTATTTAATAAGCCTAAGTTGCTGAATAAGCCTATTTAATAAGCCTAAGTTGCTGAAATAAGCCCATTTAATAAGTCTAAGTTGCTGAAATAAGGCTATTTAATAAGCCTAAGTTGCTGAAATAAGGCTATTTAATAAGCCTAAGTTGCTGAAATAAGGGTATTTAATAAGTCTAAGTTGCTGAAATAAGCCTATTTAATAAGTCTAAGTTGCTGAAATAAGCCTATTTAATCAGCGTAAGTTGCTGAAATAAGCCTATTTAATAAGCCCAAGTTGCTGAAATAAGCCTATTTAATAAGGCTATTTAATAAGCCTAAGTTGCTGAAAAAAGCCTATTTAATAATCGTAAGTTGCTGAAATAAGGCTATTTAATAAGTCTAAGTTGCTGAAATAAGCCTATTTAATAAGCATAAGTTGCTGAAATAATCCTATTTAATAAGCCTAAGTTGCTGAAATAAGCCTATTTAATAGGCCTATCTAATAAGTCTAAGTTGCAGAAATAAGCATATTTAATAAGCCTATTTAATGAGCCTAAGTTGCTGAAATGTCTATTTAATAAGTCGATTTAATAAGTCAAAGTTGCTAAAATAAGCCTATTTAATAAGGCTATTTAATAAGCCTAAGTTGCTGAAATAAGCCTATTTAATAAGCCTAAGTTGCTGAAATAAGCCTATTTAATAAGGCTATTTAATAAGTCTAAGTTGCTGAAATAAACCTATTTAATAAGCCTAGTTGCTGAATAAACCAATTTAATAAGTCTAAGTAGCTGAAATAAGGCTATTTAATAAGCCTAAGTTGCTGAAATGAGCCTATTTAATAAGCCTAAGTTGCTGAAATAAGGCTATTCAATAAGTCTAAGTTGCTGATATAAGCCTATTTAATAAGCCTAAGTTGCTAAAATAAGCCTATTTAATGAGGCTATTTAATAAATCTATTTAATAAGCCTATTTAATAAGCCTATTTAATAAGCCTATTTAATATGCCTATTTAATAAGTCTATTTAAGAAGTCTATTTAATAAGCCTATTTAAGGAGTATTCAATGAGCCTATTTATTAAGCCTATTTATTGAGCCTATTTAATAAGCCTATTTATTAAGCCTATTTATTAAGCCTATTTATTGAGCCTATTTAATAAGACTACTTATTAAGCCTATTTAATACGCCTATTTAATAAGTCTATTTAATAAGCCTATTTAATAAGCCTATTTAATATGCCTATTTAATAAGCCTATTTATTGAGCCTATTTAATAAGTCTATTTAATAAGCCTATCTAATAAGCCTATTTAATAAGTATTTAATGAGCCTATTTAATCAGTCTATTTAATAAGCCTATTTAATAGGCCTATTTAATAAGTCTAAGTTGCTGAAATAAGCCTATTTAATAAGCCTAAGTTGCTGAAAAGCCTATTTCATAGGCCTAAGTTGCTGAAATAAGCCTTTTTAATAAGTCTAAGTTGCTGAAATAAGCCTATTTAATAAGCCTAAGTTGCTAAAATAAGCCTATTTAATGAAGCTGTTTAATAAGTCTATTTAATAAGTCTATTTAATACGCCTATTTAATAAGTATTTAACGAGCCTATTTAATAAGCCTATTTATTGAGCCTATTTAATAAGCCTATTTAATAAGCCTATTTAATAAGCCTATTAATTAAGCCTATTTAATGAGCCTTTTTTAAAAGCCTATTTATTGAACCTATTTAATAAGTCTATTTAATAAGCCTGTTTAATAAGCCTATTTAATAAGTATTTAATGAGCCTATTTAATAAGCCCAAGTTGCTGAATAAGCCTATTGAATAAGCCTAAGTTGCTGAAATAAGCCTATTTAATAAGCCTAAGTTGCTGAATAAGCCTATTTAATAAGCCTAAGTTGCTGAAATAAGCCCATTTAATAAGTCTAAGTTGCTGAAATAAGGCTATTTAATAAGCCTAAGTTGCTGAAATAAGGCTATTTAATAAGCCTAAGTTGCTGAAATAAGGATATTTAATAAGTCTAAGTTGCTGAAATAAGCCTATTTAATAAGTCTAAGTTGCTGAAATAAGCCTATTTAATAAGTCTAAGTTGCTGAAATAAGGCTATTTAATAAGTCTAAGTTGCTGAAATAAGCGTATTTAATCAGCGTAAGTTGCTGAAATAAGCCTATTTAATAAGCCCAAGTTGCTGAAATAAGCCTATTTAATAAGGCTATTTAATAAGCCTAAGTTGCTGAAAGAAGCCTATTTAATAAGCGTAAGTTGCTGAAATAAGGCTATTTAATAAGTCTAAGTTGCTGAAATAAGCCTATTTAATAAGCCTAAGTTGCTGAAATAAGCCTATTTAATAAGCCTAAGTTGCTGAAATAAGCCTATTTAAAAGGCCTATCTAATAAGTCTAAGTTGCAGAAATAAGCATATTTCATAAGCCTATTTAATGAGCCTAAGTTGCTGAAATGTCTATTTAATAAGTCAATTTAATAAGTCAAAGTTGCTAAAATAAGCCTATTTAATAAGGCTATTTAATAAACCTAAGTTGCTGAAATAAGCCTATTTAATGAGGCTATTTAATGAGCCTAAGTTGCGGAAATAAGCCGATTTAATAAGCCTAAGTTTCTGAACTAAGCCTATTTAAAAAGGTCTATTTAATAAGTCTAAGTTGCTGAAATAAACCTATTTAAAAATGCTATTCAATACGCCCAAGTTGCTGAAATAAACCTGATTAATAAGGCTATTTAATAAGCGTAAGTTGCTGAAATAAGCCTATTTAATAAGCCTAAGTTGCTGAAATAAGCCTATTTAATAAGGCTATTTAATAAGTCTAAGTTGCTGAAATAAACCTATTTAATAAGCCTAAGTTGCTAAAATAAGCCTATTTAATGAGGCTATTTAATAAGTCAATTTAATAAGCCTATTAAATAAGCCTATTTAATACGCCTATTTAATAAGCCTATTTAATACGCCTATTTAATAAACCTATTTAATAAGTATTTAATGAGCCTATTTATTAAGTCTATTTATTAAGCCTTTTTAATAAGCCTATTTATTGAGCCTATTTAATAAGCCTATTTATTAAGCCAATTAAATAAGCCTATTTAATAAGCCTATTTAATAAGTCTATTTAATAAGCCTATTTAATAAGCCTATTTAATAAGCCTATTAATTAAGCCTATTTAATGAGCCTATTTAATAAGCCTAAGTTGCTGAATAAGCCTATTTAATAAGCCTAAGTTGCTGAAATAAGCCTATTGAATAAGTCTAAGTTGCTGAAATAAGGCTATTTAATAAGCCTAAGTTGCTGAAATAAGCCTATTTAATAAGGCTATTTAATGAGCCTAAGTTGCTGAAATAAGCCTATTTAATAAGCCGAAGTTTCTGAACTAAGCCTATTTAAAAAGGTATATTTAATAAGTCTAAGTTGCTGAAATAAACCTATTTAAAATGTTATTTAATAAGCCTAAGTTGCAGAAATAAACCTGTTTAATAAGGCTATTTAATAAGCCTGTTTAATAAGCCTATTTAATAAGTATTTAATGAGCATATTTAATAAGCCCAAGTTGCTGAATAAGCCTATTTAATAAGCCTAAGTTGCTGAAATAAGCCTATTTAATAAGCCTATTTAATAAGCCTAAGTTGCTGAATAAGCCTATTTAATAAGCCTAAGTTGCTGAAATAAGCCTATTTAATAAGTCTAAGTTGCTGAAATAAGGCTATTTAATAAGCCTAAGTTGCTGAAATAAGCCTATTTAATAAGCCTAAGTTGCTGAAATAAGGCTATTTAATAAGTCCAAGTTGCTGAAATGAGCCTATTTAATAAGTCTAAGTTGCTGAAATAAGGCTATTTAATAAGTCTAAGTTGCTGAAATAAGCCTATTTAATAAGTCTAAGTTGCTGAAATAAGGCTATTTAATAAGTCTAAGTTGCTGAAATAAGCCTATTTAATCAGCGTAAGTTGCTGAAATAAGCCTATTTAATAAGCCCAAGTTGCTGAAATAAGCCTATTTAATAAGGCTATTTAATAAGCCTAAGTTGCTGAAAGAAGCCTATTTAATAAGCGTAAGTTGCTGAAATAAGGCTATTTAATAAGTCTAAGTTGCTGAAATAAGCCTATTTAATAAGCCTAAGTTGCTGAAATAAGCCTATTTAATAAGCCTAAGTTGCTGAAATAAGCCTATTTAATATGCCTATCTAATAAGTCTAAGTTGCAGAAATAAGCATATTTCATAAGCCTATTTAATGAGCCTAAGTTGCTGAAATGTCTATTTAATAAGTCGATTTAATAAGTCAAAGTTGCTAAAATAAGCCTATTTAATAAGGCTATTTAATAAACCTAAGTTGCTGAAATAAGCCTATTTAATGAGGTTATTTAATGAGCCTAAGTTGCGGAAATAAGCCGATTTAATAAGCCTAAGTTTCTGAACTAAGCCTATTTAAAAAGGTCTATTTAATAAGTCTAAGTTGCTGAAATAAACCTATTTAAAAATGCTATTCAATACGCCCAAGTTGCTGAAATAAACCTGATTAATAAGGCTATTTAATAAGCGTAAGTTGCTGAAATAAGCCTATTTAATAAGCCTAAGTTGCTGAAATAAGCCTATTTAATAAGGCTATTTAATAAGCCTAAGTTGCTTAAAGAAGCCTATTTAATAAGCGTAAGTTGCTGAAATAAGGCTATTTAATAAGTCTAAGTTGCTGAAATAAGCCTATTTAATAAGCCTAAGTTGCTGAAATAAGCCTATTTAATAAGCCTAAGTTGCTGAAATAAGCCTATTTAAAAGGCCTATCTAATAAGTCTAAGTTGCAGAAATAAGCATATTTCATAAGCCTATTTAATGAGCCTAAGTTGCTGAAATGTCTATTTAATAAGTCGATTTAATAAGTCAAAGTTGCTAAAATAAGCCTATTTAATAAGGCTATTTAATAAGCCTAAGTTGCTGAAATAAGCCTATTTAAGGAGGCTATTTAATGAGCCTAAGTTGCTGAAATAAGCCGAATTAATAAGCCTAAGTTTCTGAACTAAGCCTATTTAAAAAGGTATATTTAATAAGTCTAAGTTGCTTAAATAAACCTATTTAAAATGCTATTTAATACGCCCAAGTTGCTGAAATAAACCTGATTAATAAGGCTATTTAATAAGCGTAAGTTGCTGAAATAAGCCTATTTAATCAGCGTAAGTTGCTGAAATAAGCCTATTTAATAAGCCCAAGTTGCTGAAATAAGCCTATTTAATAAGGCTATTTAATAAGCCTAAGTTGCTGAAAGAAGCCTATTTAATAAGCGTAAGTTGCTGAAATAAGGCTATTTAATAAGTCTAAGTTGCTAAAATAAGCCTATTTAATGAGGCTATTTAATAAGTCTATTTAATAAGCCTATTTAATAAGCCTATTTAACAAGCCTATTTAATAAGCCTATTTAATAAGTCTATTTAATAAGTACATTTAATAAGCCTATTTAAGGAGTATTCAATGAGCCTATTTATTAAGCCTATTTATTGAGCCTATTTAATAAGCCTATTTAATAAGCCTATTTATTAAGCCTATTTATTGAGCCTATTTAATAAGCCTATTTATTAAGCCTATTTAATACGCCTATTTAATAAGTCTATTTAATAAACCTATTTAATAAGCCTATTTAATAAGCCTATGTAATAAGCCTATTTATTGAGCCTATTTAATAAGTCTATTTCATAAGCCTATTTAATGAGCCTATTTAATAAGTATTTAATGAGCCTATTTAATCAGTCTATTTAATAAGCCTATTTAATAGGCCTATTTAATAAGTCTAAGTTGCTGAAATAAGCCTATTTAATAAGCCTAAGTTGCTGAAAAGCCTATTTCATAGGCCTAAGTTGCTGAAATAAGCCTTTTTAATAAGTCTAAGTTGCTGAAATAAGCCTATTTAATAAGCCTAAGTTGCTAAAATAAGCCTATTTAATGAAGCTGTTTAATAAGTCTATTTAATAAGCCTACTTAATAAGCCTATTTAATGAGCCTATTTAAAAAGCCTATTTAATAAGTCTATTTAATAAGTCTATTTAATACGCCTATTTAATAAGTATTTAACGAGCCTATTTAATAAGCCTATTTATTGAGCCTATTTAATAAGCCTATTTAATAAGCCTATTTAATAAGCCTATTAATTAAGCCTATTTAATGAGCCTATTTTATAAACCTATTTATTGAACCTATTTAATAAGTCTATTTAATAAGCCTGTTTAATAAGCCTATTTAATAAGTATTTAATGAGCCTATTTAATAAGCCCAAGTTGCTGAATAAGCCTATTTAATAAGCCTAAGTTGCTGAAATAAGCCTATTTAATAAGCCTATTTAATAAGCCTAAGTTGCTGAATAAGCCTATTTAATAAGCCTAAGTTGCTGAAATAAGCCCATTTAATAAGTCTAAGTTGCTGAAATAAGGCTATTTAATAAGCCTAAGTTGCTGAAATAAGCCTATTTAATAAGCCTAAGTTGCTGAAATAAGGGTATTTAATAAGTCTAAGTTGCTGAAATAAGCCTATTTAATATGTCTAAGTTGCTGAAATAAGCCTATTTAATAAGTCTAAGTTGCTGAAATAAGGCTATTTAATAAATCTAAGTTGCTGAAATAAGCCTATTTAATCAGCGTAAGTTGCTGAAATAAGCCTATTTAATAAGCCCAAGTTGCTGAAATAAGCCTATTTAATAAGGCTATTTAATAAGCCTAAGTTGCTGAAAGAAGCCTATTTAATAAGCGTAAGTTGCTGAAATAAGGCTATTTAATAAGTCTAAGTTGCTGAAATAAGCCTATTTAATAAGCCTAAGTTGCTGAAATAAGCCTATTTAATAAGCCTAAGTTGCTGAAATAAGCCTATTTAATAGGCCTATCTAATAAGTCTAAGTTGCAGAAATAAGCATATTTCATAAGCCTATTTAATGAGCCTAAGTTGCTGAAATGTCTATTTAATAAGTCGATTTAATAAGTCAAAGTTGCTAAAATAAGCCTATTTAATAAGGCTATTTAATAAACCTAAGTTGCTGAAATAAGCCTATTTAATGAGGCTATTTAATGAGCCTAAGTTGCGGAAATAAGCCGATTTAATAAGCCTAAGTTTCTGAACTAAGCCTATTTAAAAAGGTCTATTTAATAAGTCTAAGTTGCTGAAATAAACCTATTTAAAAATGCTATTCAATACGCCCAAGTTGCTGAAATAAACCTGATTAATAAGGCTATTTAATAAGCGTAAGTTGCTGAAATAAGCCTATTTAATAAGCCTAAGTTGCTGAAATAAGCCTATTTAATAAGGCTATTTAATAAGTCTAAGTTGCTGAAATAAACCTATTTAATAAGCCTAAGTTGCTAAAATAAGCCTATTTAATGAGGCTATTTAATAAGTCAATTTAATAAGCCTATTAAATAAGTCTATTTAATACGCCTATTTAATAAGCCTATTTAATACGCCTATTTAATAAACCTATTTAATAAGTATTTAATGAGCCTATTTATTAAGTCTATTTATTAAGCCTTTTTAATAAGCCTATTTAATAAGTCTATTTAATAAGCCTATTTAATAGGGCTATTTAATAAGTCTAAGTTGCTTAAATAAGCATATTTAATAAGCCTAAGTTGCTAAAATAAGCCTATTTAATGAGGCTATTTAATAAGTCTATTTAATAAACCTATTTAATAAGCCTATTTAATAAGCCTATTTAATAAGTTTATTTAATAAGTCTATTTAATAAGTATTTAATGAGCCTATTTAATAAGCCTATTTATTGAGCCTATTTAATAAGCCAATTTATTGAGCCTATTTAATAAGCCAATTTATTGAGCCTATTTAATTATCCTATTTAATAAGCCTATGTAATGAGTCTATTTTATAAGCCTATTTAATATGCCTATTTAATAAGCCTATTTAATAAGTATTTAATGAGCCTATTTAATAAGCCTAAGTGTTGAATAAGCCTATTTAATAAGCCTAAGTTGCTGAAATAAGCCTATTTAATAAGCCTATTTAATAAGCCTAAGTTGCTGAATAAGCCTATTTAATAAGCCTAAGTTGCTGAAATAAGCCTATTTAATAAGTCTAAGTTGCTGAAATAAGGCTATTTAATAAGCCTAAGTTGCTGAAATAAGCCTATTTAATAAGCCTAAGTTGCTGAAATAAGGCTATTTAATAAGTCTAAGTTGCTGAAATAAGCCTATTTAATCAGCGTAAGTTGCTGAAATAAGCCTATTTAATAAGCCCAAGTTGCTGAAATAAGCCTATTTAATAAGGCTATTTAATAAGCCTAAGTTGCTGAAAGAAGCCTATTTAATAAGCGTAAGTTGCTGAAATAAGGCTATTTAATAAGTCTAAGTTGCTGAAATAAGCCTATTTAATAAGCCTAAGTTGCTGAAATAAGCCTATTTAATAAGCCTAAGTTGCTGAAATAAGCCTATTTAATATGCCTATCTAATAAGTCTAAGTTGCAGAAATAAGCATATTTCATAAGCCTATTTAATGAGCCTAAGTTGCTGAAATGTCTATTTAATAAGCCGATTTAATAAGTCAAAGTTGCTAAAATAAGCCTATTTAATAAGGCTATTTAATAAGCCTAAGTTGCTGAAATAAGCCTATTTAATAAGCCTAAGTTGCTGAAATAAGCCTATTTAATAGGCCTATCTAATAAGTCTAAGTTGCAGAAATAAGCATATTTCATAAGCCTAAGTTGCTGAAATAAGCCTATTTAATAGGGCTATTTAATAAGTCTAAGTTGCTTAAATAAGCCTATTTAATAAGCCTAAGTTGCTGAATAAACCAATTTAATAAGTCCAAGTTGCTGAAATAAGGCTATTTAATACGCCTAAGTTGCTGAAATGAGCTTATTTAATAAGCCTAAGTTGCTGAAATAAGGCAATTCAATAAGTCTAAGTTGCTGAAATAAGCCTATTTAATAAACCTAAGTTGCTAAAATAAGCCTATTTAATGAGGCTATTTAATAAGTCTATTTAATAAACCTATTTAATAAGCCTATTTAATAAGCCTATTTAATAAGTTTATTTAATAAGTCTATTTAATAAGTCAATTTAATAAGCCTATTTAATAAGTATTTAATGAGCCTATTTAATAAGCCAATTTATTGAGCCTATTTAATAAGCCAATTTATTGAGCCCATTTAATTATCCTATTTAATAAGCCTATGTAATGAGTCTATTTAATATGCCTATTTAATAAGCCTATTTAATAATTATTTAATGAGCCTATTTAATAAGCCTAAGTTGCTGAATAAGCCTATTTAATAAGCCTAAGTTGCTGAAATAAGCCTATTTAATAAGCCTATTTAATAAGCCTAAGTTGCTGAATAAGCCTATTTAATAAGCCTAAGTTGCTGAAATAAGCCTATTTAATAAGTCTAAGTTGCTGAAATAAGGCTATTTAATAAGCCTAAGTTGCTGAAATTAGCCTATTTAATAAGCCTAAGTTGCTGAAATAAGGCTATTTAATAAGTCTAAGTTGCTGAAATAAGCCTATTTAATCAGCGTAAGTTGCTGAAATAAGCCTATTTAATCAGCGTAAGTTGCTGAAATAAGCCTATTTAATAAGGCTATTTAATAAGCCTAAGTTGCTGAAATAAGGTTATTTAATAAGTCTAAGTTGCTGAAATAAGGCTATTTAATAAGTCTAAGTTGCTGAAATAAGCCTATTTAATCAGCGTAAGTTGCTGAAATAAGCCTATTTCATCAGCGTAAGTTGTTGAAATAAGCCTATTTAATAAGGCTATTTAATAAGCCTAAGTTGCTGAAAGAAGCCTATTTAATAAGCGTAAGTTGCTGAAATAAGGCTATTTAATAAGTCTAAGTTGCTGAAATAAGCCTATTTAATAAGCCTAAGTTGCTGAAATAAGCCTATTTAATAAGCCTAAGTTGCTGAAATAAGCCTATTTAATATGCCTATCTAATAAGTCTAAGTTGCAGAAATAAGCATATTTCATAAGCCTATTTAATGAGCCTAAGTTGCTGAAATGTCTATTTAATAAGTCGATTTAATAAGTCAAAGTTGCTAAAATAAGCCTATTTAATAAGGCTATTTAATAAACCTAAGTTGCTGAAATAAGCCTATTTAATGAGGCTATTTAATGAGCCTAAGTTGCGGAAATAAGCCGATTTAATAAGCCTAAGTTTCTGAACTAAGCCTATTTAAAAAGGTCTATTTAATAAGTCTAAGTTGCTGAAATAAACCTATTTAAAAATGCTATTCAATACGCCCAAGTTGCTGAAATAAACCTGATTAATAAGGCTATTTAATAAGCGTAAGTTGCTGAAATAAGCCTATTTAATAAGCCTAAGTTGCTGAAATAAGCCTATTTAATAAGGCTATTTAATAAGTCTAAGTTGCTGAAATAAACCTATTTAATAAGCCTAAGTTGCTGAAATAAGCCTATTTAATAGGGCTATTTAATAAGTCTAAGTTGCTTAAATAAGCCTATTTAATAAGCCTAAGTTGCTGAATAAACCAATTTAATAAGTCCAAGTTGCTGAAATAAGGCTATTTAATACGCCTAAGTTGCTGAAATGAGCTTATTTAATAAGCCTAAGTTGCTGAAATAAGGCAATTCAATAAGTCTAAGTTGCTGAAATAAGCCTATTTAATAAACCTAAGTTGCTAAAATAAGCCTATTTAATGAGGCTATTTAATAAGTCTATTTAATAAACCTATTTAATAAGCCTATTTAATAAGCCTATTTAATAAGTTTATTTAATAAGTCTATTTAATAAGTCAATTTAATAAGCCTATTTAATAAGTATTTAATGAGCCTATTTAATAAGCCAATTTATTGAGCCTATTTAATAAGCCAATTTATTGAGCCTATTTAATTATCCTATTTAATAAGCCTATGTAATGAGTCTATTTAATATGCCTATTTAATAAGCCTATTTAATAATTATTTAATGAGCCTATTTAATAAGCCTAAGTTGCTGAATAAGCCTATTTAATAAGCCTAAGTTGCTGAAATAAGCCTATTTAATAAGCCTATTTAATAACCCTAAGTTGCTGAATAAGCCTATTTAATAAGCCTAAGTTGCTGAAATAAGCCTATTTAATAAGTCTAAGTTGCTGAAATAAGGCTATTTAATAAGCCTAAGTTGCTGAAATAAGCCTATTTAATAAGCCTAAGTTGCTGAAATAAGGTTATTTAATAAGTCTAAGTTGCTGAAATAAGCCTATTTAATAAGTCTAAGTTGCTGAAATAAGGCTATTTAATAAGTCTAAGTTGCTGAAATAAGCCTATTTAATCAGCGTAAGTTGCTGAAATAAGCCTATTTAATAAGGCTATTTAATAAACCTAAGTTGCTGAAAGAAGCCTATTTAATAAGCGTAAGTTGCTGAAATAAGGCTATTTAATAAGTCTAAGTTGCTGAAATAAGCCTATTTAATAAGGTTAAGTTGCTGAAATAAGCCTATTTAATATGCCTATCTAATACATCTAAGTTGCAGAAATAAGCATATTTCATAAGCCTATTTAATGAGCCTAAGTTGCTGAAATGTCTATTTAATAAGTCGATTTAATAAGTCAAAGTTGCTAAAATAAGCCTATTTAATAAGGCTATTTAATAAGCCTAAGTTGCTGAAATAAGCCTATTTAATAAGCCTAAGTTGCTGAAATAAGCCTATTTAATAGGCCTATCTAATAAGTCTAAGTTGCAGAAATAAGCATATTTCATAAGCCTATTTAATGAGCCTAAGTTGCTGAAATGCCTATTTAATAAGTCGATTTAATAAGTCAAAGTTGCTAAAATAAGCCTATTTAATAAGGCTATTTAATAAGCCTAAGTTGCTGAAATAAGCCTATTTAAGGAGGCTATTTAATGAGCCTAAGTTGCTGAAATAAGCCGATTTAATAAGCCTAAGTTTCTGAACTAAGCCTATTTAAAAAGGTCTATTTAATAAGTCTAAGTTGCTTAAATAAACCTATTTAAAAATGCTATTTAATACGCCCAAGTTGCTGAAATAAACCTGATTAATAAGGCTATTTAATAAGCGTAAGTTGCTGAAATAAGCCTTTTTAATCAGCGTAAGTTGCTGAAATAAGCCTATTTAATAAGCCCAAGTTGCTGAAATAAGCCTATTTAATAAGGCTATTTAATAAGCCTAAGTTGCTGAAAGAAGCCTATTTAATAAGCGTAAGTTGCTGAAATAAGGCTATTTAATAAGTCTAAGTTGCTGAAATAAGCCTATTTAATAAGCCTAAGTTGCTGAAATAAGCCTATTTAATAAGCCTAAGTTGCTGAAATAAGCCTATTTAATAGGCCTATCTAATAAGTCTAAGTTGCAGAAATAAGCATATTTCATAAGCCTATTTAATGAGCCTAAGTTGCTGAAATGTCTATTTAATAAGTCGATTTAATAAGTCAAAGTTGCTAAAATAAGCCTATTTAATAAGGCTATTTAATAAGCCTAAGTTGCTGAAATAAGACTATTTAAGGAGGCTATTTAATGAGCCTAAGTTGCTGAAATAAGCCGATTTAATAAGCCTAAGTTTCTGAACTAAGCCTATTTAAAAAGGTCTATTTAATAAGTCTAAGTTGCTTAAATAAACCTATTTAAAAATGCTATTTAATACGCCCAAGTTGCTGAAATAAACCTGATTAATAAGGCTATTTAATAAGCTTAAGTTGCTGAAATAAGCCTATTTAATAAGGCTATTTAATAAGTCTAAGTTGCTGAAATAAACCTATTTAATAAGCCTAAGTTGCTAAAATAAGCCTATTTAATGAGGCTATTTAATAAGTCCATTTAATAAGCCTATTTAATACGCCTATTTAATACGCCTATTTAATAAGCCTATTTAATACGCCTATTTAATAAACCTATTTAATAAGTATTTAATGAGCCTATTTATTAAGTCCTTTTAATAAGCCTTTTTAATAAGCCTATTTAATAAGTCTATTTAATAAGCCTATATAATAGGCCTATTTAATAAGTCTAAGTTGCTGAAATCAGCCTATTTAATAAGCCTAAGTTGCTGAATAAACCAATTTAATAAGTCTAAGTTGCTGAAATAAGGCTATTTTATAAGCCTAAGATGCTGAAATGAGCCTATTTAATATGCCTAAGTTGCTGAAATAAGGCCATTCAATAAGTCTAAGTTGCTGAAATAAGCCTATTTAATAAGCCTAAGTTGCTAAAATAAGCCTATTTAATGAGGCTATTTAATAAGTCTATTTAATAAGCCTATTTAATAGGCCTATCTAATAAGTCTAAGTTGCAGAAATAAGCATATTTCATAAGCCTATTTAATGAGCCTAAGTTGCTGAAATGTCTATTTAATAAGTCGATTTAATAAGTCAAAGTTGCTAAAATAAGCCTATTTAATAAGGCTATTTAATAAGCCTAAGTTGCTGAAATAAGACTATTTAAGGAGGCTATTTAATGAGCCTAAGTTGCTGAAATAAGCCGATTTAATAAGCCTAAGTTTCTGAACTAAGCCTATTTAAAAAGGTCTATTTAATAAGTCTAAGTTGCTTAAATAAACTTATTTAAAAATGCTATTTAATACGCCCAAGTTGCTGAAATAAACCTGATTAATAAGGCTATTTAATAAGCTTAAGTTGCTGAAATAAGCCTATTTAATAAGGCTATTTAATAAGTCTAAGTTGCTGAAATAAACCTATTTAATAAGCCTAAGTTGCTAAAATAAGCCTATTTAATGAGGCTATTTAATAAGTCCATTTAAAAAGCCTATTTAATACGCCTATTTAATACGCCTATTTAATAAGCCTATTTAATACGCCTATTTAATAAACCTAATTAATAAGTATTTAATGAGCCTATTTATTAAGTCCTTTTAATAAGCCTTTTTAATAAGCCTATTTAATAAGTCTATTTAATAAGCCTATATAATAGGCCTATTTAATAAGTCTAAGTTGCTGAAATCAGCCTATTTAATAAGCCTAAGTTGCTGAATAGACCAATTTAATAAGTCTAATTTGCTGAAATAAGGCTATTTTATAAGCCTAAGATGCTGAAATGAGCCTATTTAATATGCCTAAGTTGCTGAAATAAGGCCATTCAATAAGTCTAAGTTGCTGAAATAAGCCTATTTAATAAGCCTAAGTTGCTAAAATAAGCCTATTTAATGAGGCTATTTAATAAGTCTATTTAATAAGCTTATTTAATAAGCCTATTTAATAAGCCTATTTAATATGCCTATTTAATAAACATATTTAATAAGTATTTAATGAGCCTATTTAATAAGTCTATTTAATAAGCCTATTTAATGAGGCTATTTAATAAGTCTATTTAATAAGCTTATTTAATAAGCCTATTTAATAAGCCTATTTAATAAGCCTATTTAATAAGTCTATTTAATAAGTCTATTTAATAAGCCTATTTGAAGAGTATTCAATGAGCCTATTTATTAAGCCTATTTATTGAGCCTATTTAATAAGCCTATTTATTAAGCCTATTTATTAAGCCTATTTATTGAGCCTATTTAATAAGCCTATTTATTAAGCCTATTTAATACGCCTATTTAATAAGTATATTTAATAAGCCTATTTAATAAGCCTATTTAATAAGCCTATTTAATAAGCCTATTTATTGAGCCTATTTAATAAATCTATTTAATAAGCCTATTTAATAAGCCTATTTAATAAGTATTTAATGAGCCTATTTAATCAGTCTATTTAATAAGCCTATTTAATAGGCCTATTTAATAAGTCTAAGTTGCTGAAATAAGCCTATTTAATAAGCCTAAGTTGCTGAAAAGCCTATTTCATAGGCCTAAGTTGCTAAAATAAGCCTTTTTAATAAGTCTAAGTTGCTGAAATAAGCCTATTTAATAAGCCTAAGTTGCTGAAATAAGGCTATTTAATAAGTCTAAGTTGTTGAAATAAGCCTATTTAATAAGCTTAAGTTGCTGAAATAAGGTTATTTAATAAGTCTAAGTTGCTGAAATAAGCCTATTTAATAAGTCTAAGTTGCTGAAATAAAGCTATTTAATAAGTCTAAGTTGCTGAAATAAGCCTATTTAATAAGCCTATTTAATAAGCCTAAGTTGCTGAATAAGCCTATTTAATAAGCCTAAGTTGCTGAAATAAGCCTATTTAATAAGTCTAAGTTGCTGAAATAAGGCTATTTAATAAGCCTAAGTTGCTGAAATAAGCCTATTTAATAAGCCTAAGTTGCTGAAATAAGGTTATTTAATAAGTCTAAGTTGCTGAAATAAGCCTATTTAATAAGTCTAAGTTGCTGAAATAAGGCTATTTAATAAGTCTAAGTTGCTGAAATAAGCCTATTTAATCAGCGTAAGTTGCTGAAATAAGCCTATTTAATAAGGCTATTTAATAAGCCTAAGTTGCTGAAAGAAGCCTATTTAATAAGCGTAAGTTGCTGAAATAAGGCTATTTAATAAGTCTAAGTTGCTGAAATAAGCCTATTTAATAAGCCTAAGTTGCTGAAATAAGCCTATTTAATATGCCTATCTAATACGTCTAAGTTGCAGAAATAAGCATATTTCATAAGCCTATTTAATGAGCCTAAGTTGCTGAAATGTCTATTTAATAAGTCGATTTAATAAGTCAAAGTTGCTAAAATAAGCCTATTTAATAAGGCTATTTAATAAGCCTAAGTTGCTGAAATAAGCCTATTTAATAAGCCTAAGTTGCTGAAATAAGCCTATTTAAAAGGCCTATCTAATAAGTCTAAGTTGCAGAAATAAGCATATTTCATAAGCCTATTTAATGAGCCTAAGTTGCTGAAATGTCTATTTAAAAAGTCGATTTAATAAGTCAAAGTTGCTAAAATAAGCCTATTTAATAAGGCTATTTAATAAGCCTAAGTTGCTGAAATAAGCCTATTTAAGGAGGCTATTTAATGAGCCTAAGTTGCTGAAATAAGCCGATTTAATAAGCCTAAGATTTCTGAACAAAGCCTATTTAAAAAGGTCTATTTAATAAGTCTAAGTTGCTTAAATAAACCTATTTAAAAATGCTATTTAATACGCCCAAGTTGCTGAAATAAACCTGATTAATAATGCTATTTAATAAGCGTAAGTTGCTGAAATAAGCCTATTTAATCAGCGTAAGTTGCTGAAATAAGCCTATTTAATAAGCCCAAGTTGCTGAAATAAGCCTATTTAATAAGGCTATTTAATAAGCCTAAGTTGCTGAAAGAAGCCTATTTAATAAGCGTAAGTTGCTGAAATAAGGCTATTTAATAAGTCTAAGTTGCTGAAATAAGCCTATTTAATAAGCCTAAGTTGCTGAAATAAGCCTATTTAATAAGCCTAAGTTGCTGAAATAAGCCTATTTAATAGGCCTATCTAATAAGTCTAAGTTGCAGAAATAAGCATATTTCATAAGCCTATTTAATGAGCCTAAGTTGCTGAAATGTCTATTTAATAAGTCGATTTAATAAGTCAAAGTTGCTAAAATAAGCCTATTTAATAAGGCTATTTAATAAGCCTAAGTTGCTGAAATAAGACTATTTAAGGAGGCTATTTAATGAGCCTAAGTTGCTGAAATAAGCCGATTTAATAAGCCTAAGTTTCTGAACTAAGCCTATTTAAAAAGCTCTATTTAATAAGTCTAAGTTGCTTAAATAAACCTATTTAAAAATGCTATTTAATACGCCCAAGTTGCTGAAATAAACCTGATTAATAAGGCTATTTAATAAGCTTAAGTTGCTGAAATAAGCCTATTTAATAAGGCTATTTAATAAGTCTAAGTTGCTGAAATAAACCTATTTAATAAGCCTAAGTTGCTAAAATAAGCCTATTTAATGAGGCTATTTAATAAGTCCATTTAATAAGCCTATTTAATACGCCTATTTAATACGCCTATTTAATAAGCCTATTTAATACGCCTATTTAATAAACCTATTTAATAAGTATTTAATGAGCCTATTTATTAAGTCCTTTTAATAAGCCTTTTTAATAAGCCTATTTAATAAGTCTATTTAATAAGCCTATATAATAGGCCTATTTAATAAGTCTAAGTTGCTGAAATCAGCCTATTTAATAAGCCTAAGTTGCTGAATAAACCAATTTAATAAGTCTAAGTTGCTGAAATAAGGTTATTTTATAAGCCTAAGATGCTGAAATGAGCCTATTTAATATGCCTAAGTTGCTGAAATAAGGCCATTCAATAAGTCTAAGTTGCTGAAATAAGCCTATTTAATAAGCCTAAGTTGCTAAAATAAGCCTATTTAATGAGGCTATTTAATAAGTCTATTTAATAAGCCTATTTAATAAGCCTATTTAATAAGCCTATTTAATAAGCCTATTTAATAAGTCTATTTAATAAGTCTATTTAATAAGCCTATTTGAAGAGTATTCAATGAGCCTATTTATTAAGCCTATTTATTGAGCCTATTTAATAAGCCTATTTATTAAGCCTATTTATTAAGCCTATTTATTGAGCCTATTTAATAAGCCTATTTATTAAGCCTATTTAATACGCCTATTTAATAAGTATATTTAATAAGCCTATTTAATAAGCCTATTTAATAAGCCTATTTAATAAGCCTATTTATTGAGCCTATTTAATAAATCTATTTAATAAGCCTATTTAATAAGCCTATTTAATAAGTATTTAATGAGCCTATTTAATCAGTCTATTTAATAAGCCTATTTAATAGGCCTATTTAATAAGTCTAAGTTGCTGAAATAAGCCTATTTAATAAGCCTAAGTTGCTGAAAAGCCTATTTCATAGGCCTAAGTTGCTAAAATAAGCCTTTTTAATAGGTCTAAGTTGCTGAAATAAGCCTATTTAATAAGCCTAAGTTGCTGAAATAAGGCTATTTAATAAGCCTAAGTTGCTGAAATAAGCCTATTTAATAGGCCTATCTAATAAGTCTAAGTTGCAGAAATAAGCATATTTCATAAGCCTATTTAATGAGCCTAAGTTGCTGAAATGTCTATTTAATAAGTCGATTTAATAAGTCAAAGTTGCTAAAATAAACCTATTTAATAAGGCTATTTAATAAGCCTAAGTTGCTGAAATAAGCCGATTTAATAAGCCTAAGTTTCTGAACTAAGCCTATTTAAAAAGGTCTATTTAATAAGTCTAAGTTGCTGAAATAAACCTATTTAAAAATGCTATTTAATACGCCCAAGTTGCTGAAATAAACCTGATTAATAAGGCTATTTAATAAGCGTAAGTTGCTGAAATAAGCCTATTTAATAAGCCTAAGTTGCTGAAATAAGCCTATTTAATAAGGCTATTTAATAAGTCCATTTAATAAGCCTATTTAATACGCCTATTTAATACGCCTATTTAATAAGCCTATTTAATACGCCTATTTAATAAACCTATTTAATAAGTATTTAATGAGCCTATTTATTAAGTCTATTTAATAAGCCTTTTTAATAAGCCTATTTAATAAGTCTATTTAATAAGCCTATATAATAGGCCTATTTAATAAGTCTAAGTTGCTGAAATAAGCCTATTTAATAAGCCTAAGTTGCTGAATAAACCAATTTAATAAGTCTAAGTTGCTGAAATAAGGCTATTTAATAAGCCTAAGTTGCTGAAATGAGCCTATTTAATATGCCTAAGTTGCTGAAATAAGGCTATTTAATAAGTCTAAGTTGCTGAAATAAGCCTATTTAATAAGCCTAAGTTGCTAAAATAAGCCTATTTAATGAGGCTATTTAATAAGTCTTTTTTAATAAGCCTATTTAATAAGCCTATTTAATAAGCCTATTTAATAAGCCTATTTAATAAGTCTATTTAATAAGTCTATTTAATAAGCCTATTTGAAGAGTATTCAATGAGCCTATTTATTAAGCCTATTTATTGAGCCTATTTAATAAGCCTATTTATTAAGCCTATTTATTAAGCCTATTTATTCAGCCTATTTAATAAGCCTATTTATTAAGTCTATTTAATACGCCTATTTAATAAGTATATTTAATAAGCCTATTTAATAAGCCTATTTAATAAGCCTATTTAATAAGCATATTTATTGAGCCTATTTAATAAGTCTATTTAATAAGCCTATTTAATAAGCCTATTTAATAAGTGTTTAATGAGCCTATTTAATCAGTCTATTTAATAAGCCTATTTAATAGGCCTATTTAATAAGTCTAAGTTGCTGAAATAAGCCTATTTAATAAGCCTAAGTTGCTGAAAAGCCTACTTCATAGGCCTAAGTTGCTGAAATAAGCCTTTTTAATAAGTCTAAGTTGCTGAAATAAGCCTATTTAATACGCCTAAGTTGCTAAAATAAGCCTATTTAATGAGGCTGTTTAATAAGTCTATTTAATAAGCCTACTTAATAAGCCTATTTAATGAGCCTATTTAAAAAGCCTATTTAATAAGTCTATTTAATAAGTCTATTTAATACGCCTATTTAATAAGTATTTAACGAGCCTATTTAATAAGCCTATTTATTGAGCCTATTTAATAAGCCTATTTAATAAGCCTATTTAATAAGCCTATTAATTAAGCCTATTTAATGAGCCTATTTAATAAGCCTATTTATTGAACCTATTTAATAAGCCTATTTAATAAGTATTTAATGAGCCTATTTAATAAGCCCAAGTTGCTGAATAAGCCGATTTAATAAGCCTAAGTTGCTGAAATAAGCCTATTTAATAAGCCTATTTAATAAGCCTAAGTTGCTGAATAAGCCTATTTAATAAGCCTAAGTTGCTGAAATAAGCCTATTTAATAAGTCTAAGTTGCTGAAATAAGGCTATTTAATAAGCCTAAGTTGCTGAAATAAGCCTATTTAATAAGCCTAAGTTGCTGAAATAAGGCTATTTAATAAGTCTAAGTTGCTGAAATAAGCCTATTTAATAAGTCTAAGTTTCTGAAATAAGCCTATTTAATAAGTCTAAGTTGCTGAAATAAGGCTATTTAATAAATCTAAGTTGCTGAAATAAGCCTATTTAATCAGCGTAAGTTGCTGAAATAAGCCTATTTAATAAGCCTAAGTTGCTGAAATAAGCCTATTTAATAGGCCTATCTAATAAGTCTAAGTTGCAGAAATAAGCATATTTCATAAGCCTATTTAATGAGCCTAAGTTGCTGAAATGTCTATTTAATAAGTCGATTTAATAAGACAAAGTTGCTAAAATAAGCCTATTTAATAAGGCTATTTAATAAACCTAAGTTGCTGAAATAAGCCTATTTAATGAGGCTATTTAATGAGCCTAAGTTGCTGAAATAAGCCGATTTAATAAGCCTATTTAATAAGCCTATTTAATAAGCCTATTTAATAAGTCTATTTAATAAGCCTATTTAATAAGCCTATTTAATAAGCCTATTTAATAAGTCTATTTAATAAGTCTATTTAATAAGCCTATTTGAAGAGTATTCAATGAGCCTATTTATTAAGCCTATTTATTGAGCCTATTTAATAAGCCTATTTATTAAGCCTATTTATTAAGCCTATTTATTGAGCTTATTTAATAAGCCTATTTATTAAGCCTATTTAATACGCCTATTTAATAAGTATATTTAATAAGCCTATTTAATAAGCCTATTTAATAAGCCTATTTAATAAGCCTATTTATTGAGCCTATTTAATAAGTCTATTTAATAAGCCTATTTAATAAGCCTATTTAATAAGTATTTAATGCGCCTATTTAATCAGTCTATTTAATAAGCCTATTTAATAGGCCTATTTAATAAGCCTAAGTTGCTGAAAAGCCTATTTCATAGGCCTAAGTTGCTGAAATAAGCCTTTTTAATAAGTCTAAGTTGCTGAAATAAGCCTATTTAATAAGCCTAAGTTGCTAAAATAAGCCTATTTAATGAGGCTGTTTAATAAGTCTATTTAATAAGCCTACTTAATAAGCCTATTTAATGAGACTATTTAAACAGCCTATTTAATAAGTCTATTTAATAAGTCTATTTAATACGCCTATTTAATAAGTATTTAACGTGCCTATTTAATAAGCCTATTTATTGAGCCTATTTAATAAGCCTATTTAATAAGCCTATTTAATAAGCCTATTAATTAAGCCTATTTAATGAGCCTATTTAATAAGCCAATTTATTGAGCCTATTTAATTATACTATTTAATAAGCCTATGTAATGAGTCTATTTTATAAGCCTATTTAATACGCCTATTTAATAAGTATTTAATGAGCCTATTTAATAAGCCTAAGTTGCTGAATAAGCCTATTTAATAAGCCTAAGTTGCTGAAATAAGCCTATTTAATAAGCCTATTTAATAAGCCTAAGTTGCTGAATAAGCCTATTTAATAAGCCTAAGTTGCTGAAATAAGCCTATTTAATAAGTCTAAGTTGCTGAAATAAGGCTATTTAATAAGCCTAAGTTGCTCAAATAAGCCTATTTAATAAGCCTAAGTTGCTGAAATAAGGCTATTTAATAAGTCTAAGTTGCTGAAATAAGCCTATTTAATAAGTCTAAGTTGCTGAAATAAGCCTATTTAATAAGTCTAAGTTGCTGAAATAAGGCTATTTAATAAGTATAAGTTGCTGAAATAAGCCTATTTAATCAGCGAAGTTGCTGAAATAAGCCTATTTAATAAGCCCAAGTTGCTGAAATAAGCCTATTTAATAAGGCTATTTAATAAGCCTAAGTTGCTGAAAGAAGCCTATTTAATAAGCGTAAGTTGCTGAAATAAGGCTATTTAATAAGTCTAAGTTGCTGAAATAAGCCTATTTAATAAGCCTAAGTTTCTGAAATAAGCCTATTTAATACGCCTAAGTTGCTGAAATAAGCCTATTTAATAGGCCTATCTAATAAGTCTAAGTTGCAGAAATAAGCATATTTCATAAGCCTATTTAATGAGCCTAAGTTGCTGAAATGTCTATTTAATGAGTCGATTTAATAAGTCAAAGTTGCTAAAATAAGCCTATTTAATAAGGCTATTTAATAAGCCTAAGTTGCTGAAATAAGCGTATTTAAGTAGGCTATTTAATGAGCCTAAGTTGCTGAAATAAGCCGATTTAATAAGCCTAAGTTTCTGAACTAAGCCTATTTAAAAAGGTCTATTTAATAAGTCTAAGTTGCTGAAATAAACCTATTTAAAAATGCGATTTAATACGCCCAAGTTGCTGAAATAAACCTGATTAATAAGGCTATTTAATAAGCGTAAGTTGCTGAAATAAGCCTATTTAATCAGCGTAAGTTGCTGAAATAAGCCTATTTAATAAGCCCAAGTTGCTGAAATAAGCCTATTTAATAAGGCTATTTAATAAGCCTAAGTTGCTGAAAGAAGCCTATTTAATAAGCGTAAGTTGCTGAAATAAGGCTATTTAATAAGTTTAAGTTGCTGAAATAAGCCTATTTAATAAGCCTAAGTTGCTGAAATAAGCCGATTTAATAAGCCTAAGTTTCTGAACTAAGCCTATTTAAAAAGGTCTATTTAATAAGTCTAAGTTGCTGAAATAAACCTATTTAAAAATGCTATTTAATAAGCCTAAGTTGCTGAAATAAATCTATTTAAAAATGCTATTTAATACACCCAAGTTGCTGAAATAAACCTGATTAATAAGGCTATTTAATAAGCGTAAGTTGCTGAAATAAGCCTATTTAATAAGCCTAAGTTGCTGAAATAAGCCTATTTAATAAGGCTATTTAATAAGTCTAAGTTGCTGAAATAAACCTATTTAATAAGCCTAAGTTGCTAAAATAAGCCTATTTAATGAGGCTATTTAATAAGTCCATTTAATAAGCATATTTAATAAGCCTATTTAATACGCCTATTTAATAAGCCTATTTAATATGCCTATTTAATAAACCTATTTAATAAGTATTTAATGAGCCTATTTATTAAGTCTATTTAATAAGCCTTTTTAATAAGCCTATTTAATAAGTCTATTTAATAAGCCAATATAATAGGCCTATTTAATAAGTCTAAGTTGCTGAAATAAGCCCATTTAATAAGCCTAAGTTACTAAAATAAGCCTATTTAATGAGGCTATTTAATAAGTCTATTTAATAAGCCTATTTAATAAGCCTATTTAATAAGCCTATTTAATAAGCCTATTTAATAAGTCTATTTAATAAGTCTATTTAATAAGCCTATTTAAAAAGTATTCAATGAGCCTATTTATTAAGCCTATTTATTGAGCCTATTTAATAAGCCTATTTATTAAGCCTATTTATTAAGCCTATTTATTGAGCCTATTTAATAAGCCTATTTATTAAGCCTATTTAATACGCCTATTTAATAAGTCTATTTAATAAGCCTATTTAATAAGCCTATTTAATAAGCCTATTTAATAAGCCTATTTAATGAGCCTATTTAATCAGTCTATTTAATAAGCCTATTTAATAGGTCTATTTAATAAGTCTAAGTTGCTGAAATAAGCCTATTTAATAAGCCTAAGTTGCTAAAATAAGCCTATTTAATGAGGCTGTTTAATAAGTCTATTTAATAAGCCTACTTAATAAGCCTATTTAATGAGCCTATTTAAAAAGCCTATTTAATAAGTCTATTTAATAAGTCTATTTAATACGCCTATTTAATAAGTATTTAACAAGCCTATTTAATAAGCCTATTTATTGAGCCTATTTAATAAGCCTATTTAATAAGCCTATTTAATAAGCCTATTAATTAAGCCTATTTAATGAGCCTATTTAATAATCCTATTTATTGAACCTATTTAATAAGTCTATTTAATAAGCCTGTTTAATAAGCCTATTTAATAAGTATTTAATGAGCCTATTTAATAAGCCCAAGTTGCTGAATAAGCCTATTTAATAAGCCTAAGTTGCTGAAATAAGCATATTTAATAAGCCTATTTAATAAGCCTAAGTTGCTGAATAAGCCTATTTAATGAGCCTGAGTTGCTGAAAAAAGCCTATTTAATAAGTCTAAATTGCTGAAATAAGCCTATTTAATAAGCCTAAGTTGCTGAAATAAGCCTATTTAATAAGCCTAAGTTGCTGAAATAAGGCTATTTAATAAGTCTAAGTTGCTGAAATAAGCCTATTTAATAAGTCTAAGTTGCTGAAATAAGCCTGTTTAATAAGTCTAAGTTGCTGAAATAAGGCTATTTAATAAATCTAAGTTGCTGAAATAAGCCTATTTAATCAGCGTAAGTTGCTAAAATAAGCCTATTTAATAAGCCCAAGTTGCTGAAATAAACCTGATTAATAAGGCAATTTAATAAGTCTAAGTTGCTGAAATAGGCCTATTTAATAAGCCTAAGTTGCTGAAATAAGCCTATTCAATAAGCCTAAGTTGCTGAAATAACCCTATTTAATAGGCCTATCTAATATGTCTAAGTTGCAGAAATAAGCATATTTCATAAGCCTATTTAATGAGCCTAAGTTGCTGAAATGTCTATTTAATAATTCGATTTAATAAGTCAAAGTTGCTAAAATAAGCCTATTTAATAAGGCTATTTAATAAACCTAAGTTGCTGAAATAAGCCGATTTAATAAGCCTAAGTTTCTGAACTAAGCCTATTTAAAAAGGTCTATTTAATAAGTCTAAGTTGCTGAAATAAACCTATTTAAAAATGCTATTTAATACGCCCAAGTTGCTGAAATAAACCTGATTAATAAGGCTATTTAATAAGCGTAAGTTGCTGAAATAAGCCTATTTAATAAGCTTAAGTTGCTGAAATAAGCCTATTTAATAAGGCTATTTAACAAGTCTAAGTTGCTGAAATAAACCTATTTAATGAGCCTAAGTTGCTAAAATAAGCCTATTTAATGAGGCTATTTAATAAGTCCATTTAATAAGCCTATTTAATACGCCTATTTAATACGCCTATTTAATAAGCCTATTTAATACGCCTATTTAATAAACCTATTTAATAAGTATTTAATGAGCCTATTTATTAAGTCTATTTAATAAGCCTTTTAATAAGCCTATTTAATAAGTCTATTTAATAAGCCTATATAATAGGCCTATTTAATAAGTCTAAGTTGCTGAAATAAGCCTATTTAATAAGCCTAAGTTGCTGAATAAACCAATTTAATAAGTCTAAGTTGCTGAAATAAGGCTATTTAATAAGCCTAAGTTGCTGAAATGAGCCTATTTAATAAGCCTAAGTTGCTTAAATAAGGCTATTCAATAAGTCTAAGTTGCTGAAATAAGCCTATTTAATAAGCCTAAGTTGCTAAACTAAGCCTATTTAATGAGGCTATTTAATAAGTCTATTTAATAAGCCTATTTAATAAGCCTATTTAATACGCCTATTTAATAAGCCTATTTATTAAGCCTATTTATTGAGCCTATTTAATAAGCCTATTTATTAAGCCTATTTAATACGCCTATTTAATAAGTCTATTAAATAAGCCTATTTAATAAGCCTATTTAATAAGCCTATTTAATAAGCCTATTTAATGAGCCTATTTAATCAGTCTATTTAATAAGCCTATTTAATAGGCCTATTTAATAAGTCTAAGTTGCTGAAATAAGCCTATTTAATAAGCCTAAGTTGCTAAAATAAGCCTATTTAATGAGGCTGTTTAATAAGTCTATTTAATAAGCCTACTTAATAAGCCTATTTAATGAGCCTATTTAAAAAGCCTATTTAATAAGTCTATTTAATAAGTCTATTTAATACGCCTATTTAATACGTATTTAACGAGCCTATTTAATAAGCCTATTTATTGTGCCTATTTAATAAGCCTATTTAATAAGCCTATTTAATAAGCCTATTAATTAAGATTATTTAATGAGCCTATTTAATAAGCCTATTTATTGAACCTATTTAATAAGTCTATTTAAAAAGCCTGTTTTATAAGCCTATTTAATAAGTATTTAATGAGCCTATTTAATAAGCCCAAGTTGCTGAATAAGCCTATTTAATAAGCCTAAGTTGCTGAAATAAGCCTATTTAATAAGCCTATTTAATAAGCCTAAGTTGCTGAATAAGCCTATTTAATAAGCCTAAGTTGCTGAAATAAGCCTATTTAATAAGTCTAAGTTGCGGAAATAAGGCTATTTAATAAGCCTAAGTTGCTGAAATAAGCCTATTTAATAAGCCTAAGTTGCTGAAATAAGGCTATTTAATAAGTCTAAGTTGCTGAAATAAGCCTATTTAATAAGTCTAAGTTGCTGAAATAAGGCTATTTAATAAATCTAAGTTGCTGAAATAAGCCTATTTAATCAGCGTAAGTTGCTGAAATAAGCCTATTTAATAAGCCCAAGTTGCTGAAATAAGCCTATTTAATAAGGCTATTTAATAAGCCTAAGTTGCTGAAAGAAGCCTATTAAATAAGCGTAAGTTGCTGAAATAAGGCTATTTACTAAGTCTAAGTTGCTGAAATAAGCCTATTTAATAAGCCTAAGTTGCTGAAATAAGCCTATTTAATAAGCCTAAGTTGCTGAAATAAGCCTATTTAATAGGCCTATCTAATAAGTCTAAGTTGCAGAAATAAGCATATTTCATAAGCCTATTTAATGAGCCTAAGTTGCTGAAATGTCTATTTAATAAGTCGATTTAATAAGTCAAAGTTGCTAAAATAAGCCTATTTAATAAGGCTATTTAATAAACCTAAGTTGCTGAAATAAGCCTATTTAATGAGGCTATTTAATGAGCCTAAGTTGCTGAAATAAGCCGATTTAATAAGCCTAAGTTTCTGAACTAAGCCTATTTAAAAAGGTATATTTAATAAGTCTAAGTTGCTGAAATAAACCTATTTAAAAATGCTATTTAATACGCCCAAGTTGCTGAAATAAACCTGATTAATAAGGCTATTTAATAAGCGTAAGTTGGTGAAATAAGCCTATTTAATAAGCCTAAGTTGCTGAAATAAGCCTATTTAATAAGGCTATTTAATAAGTCTAAGTTGCTGAAATAAACCTATTTAATAAGCCTACGTTGCTAAAATAAGCCTATTTAATGAGGCTATTTAATAAGTCCATTTAATAAGCCTATTTAATAAGCCTATTTAATACGCCTATTTAAAAAGCCTATTTAATACGCCTATTTAATAAACCTATTTAATAAGTATTTAATGAGCCTATTTATTAAGTCTATTTAATAAGCCTTTTTAATAAGCCTATTTATTAAGCCTATTTATTAAGCCTATTTATTGAGCCTATTTAATAATCCTATTTATTAAGCCTATTTAATACGCCTATTTAATAAGTCTATTTAATAAGTCTATTTAATAAGCCTATTTAATAAGCCTATTTAATAAGCCTATTTAATGAGCCTATTTAATCAGTCTATTTAATAAGCCTATTTAATAGGCCTATTTAATAAGTCTAAGTTGCTAAAATAAGCCTATTTAATGAAGCTGTTTAATAAGTCTATTTAATAAGCCTACTTAATAAGCCTATTTAATGAGCCTATTTAAAAAGCCTATTTAATAAGTCTATTTAATAAGTCTATTTAATACGCCTATTTAATACGTATTTAACGAGCCTATTTAATAAGCCTATTTATCGTGCCTATTTAATAAGCCTATTTAATAAGCCTATTAATTAAGCCTATTTAATGAGCCTATTTAATAAGCCTATTTATTGAACCTATTTAATAAGTCTATTTAATAAGCCTGTTTTATAAGCCTATTTAATAAGTATTTAATGAGCCTATTTAATAAGCCCAAGTTGCTGAATAAGCCTATTTAATAAGCCTAAGTTGCTGAAATAAGCATATTTAATAAGCCTATTTAATAAGCCTAAGTTGCTGAATAAGCCTATTTAATGAGCCTGAGTTGCTGAAAAAAGCCTATTTAATAAGTCTAAATTGCTGAAATAAGCCTATTTAATAAGCCTAAGTTGCTGAAATAAGCCTATTTAATAAGCCTAAGTTGCTGAAATAAGGCTATTTAATAAGTCTAAGTTGCTGAAATAAGCCTATTTAATAAGTCTAAGTTGCTGAAATAAGCCTATTTAATAAGTCTAAGTTGCTGAAATAAGGCTATTTAATAAATCTAAGTTGCTGAAATAAGCCTATTTAATCAGCGTAAGTTGCTAAAATAAGCCTATTTAATAAGCCCAAGTTGCTGAAATAAACCTGATTAATAAGGCAATTTAATAAGTCTAAGTTGCTGAAATAGGCCTATTTAATAAGCCTAAGTTGCTGAAATAAGCCTATTTAATAAGCCTAAGTTGCTGAAATAAGCCTATTTAATAGGCCTATCTAATAAGTCTAAGTTGCAGAAATAAGCATATTTCATAAGCCTATTTAATGAGCCTAAGTTGCTGAAATGTCTATTTAATAAGTCGATTTAATAAGTCAAAGTTGCTAAAATAAGCCTATTTAATAAGGCTATTTAATAAACCTAAGTTGCTGAAATAAGCCTATTTAATGAGGCTATTTAATGAGCCTAAGTTGCTGAAATAAGCCGATTTAATAAGCCTAAGTTTCTGAACTAAGCCTATTTAAAAAGGTATATTTAATAAGTCTAAGTTGCTGAAATAGGCCTATTTAATAAGCCTAAGTTGCTGAAATAAGCCTATTTAATAAGTCTAAGTTGCTGAAATAAGCCTATTTAATAGGCCTATCTAATAAGTCTAAGTTGCAGAAATAAGCATATTTCATAAGCCTATTTAATGAGCCTAAGTTGCTGAAATGTCTATTTAATAAGTCGATTTAATAAGTCAAAGTTGCTAAAATAAGCCTATTTAATAAGGCTATTTAATAAACCTAAGTTGCTGAAATAAGCCTATTTAATGAGGCTATTTAATGAGCCTAAGTTGCTGAAATAAGCCGATTTAATAAGCCTAAGTTTCTGAACTAAGCCTATTTAAAAAGGTATATTTAATAAGTCTAAGTTGCTGAAATAAACCTATTTAAAAATGCTATTTAATACGCCCAAGTTGCTGAAATAAACCTGATTAATAAGGCTATTTAATAAGCGTAAGTTGGTGAAATAAGCCTATTTAATAAGCCTAAGTTGCTGAAATAAGCCTATTTAATAAGGCTATTTAATAAGTCTAAGTTGCTGAAATAAACCTATTTAATAAGCCTACGTTGCTAAAATAAGCCTATTTAATGAGGCTATTTAATAAGTCCATTTAATAAGCCTATTTAATAAGCCTATTTAATACGCCTATTTAATAAACCTATTTAATAAGTATTTAATGAGCCTATTTATTAAGTCTATTTAATAAGCCTTTTTAATAAGCCTATTTATTAAGCCTATTTATTAAGCCTATTTATTGAGCCTATTTAATAATCCTATTTATTAAGCCTATTTAATACGCCTATTTAATAAGTCTATTTAATAAGTCTATTTAATAAGCCTATTTAATAAGCCTATTTAATAAGCCTATTTAATGAGCCTATTTAATCAGTCTATTTAATAAGCCTATTTAATAGGCCTATTTAATAAGTCTAAGTTGCTAAAATAAGCCTATTTAATGAAGCTGTTTAATAAGTCTATTTAATAAGCCTACTTAATAAGCCTATTTAATGAGCCTATTTAAAAAGCCTATTTAATAAGTCTATTTAATAAGTCTATTTAATACGCCTATTTAATACGTATTTAACGAGCCTATTTAATAAGCCTATTTATTGTGCCTATTTAATAAGCCTATTTAATAAGCCTATTTAATAAGCCTATTAATTAAGCCTATTTAATGAGCCTATTTAATAAGCCTATTTATTGAACCTATTTAATAAGTCTATTTAATAAGCCTGTTTTATAAGCCTATTTAATAAGTATTTAATGAGCCTATTTAATAAGCCCAAGTTGCTGAATAAGCCTATTTAATAAGCCTAAGTTGCTGAAATAAGCATATTTAATAAGCCTATTTAATAAGCCTAAGTTGCTGAATAAGCCTATTTAATGAGCCTGAGTTGCTGAAAAAAGCCTATTTAATAAGTCTAAATTGCTGAAATAAGCCTATTTAATAAGCCTAAGTTGCTGAAATAAGCCTATTTAATAAGCCTAAGTTGCTGAAATAAGGCTATTTAATAAGTCTAAGTTGCTGAAATAAGCCTATTTAATAAGTCTAAGTTGCTGAAATAAGCCTATTTAATAAGTCTAAGTTGCTGAAATAAGGCTATTTAATAAATCTAAGTTGCTGAAATAAGCCTATTTAATCAGCGTAAGTTGCTAAAATAAGCCTATTTAATAAGCCCAAGTTGCTGAAATAAACCTGATTAATAAGGCAATTTAATAAGTCTAAGTTGCTGAAATAGGCCTATTTAATAAGCCTAAGTTGCTGAAATAAGCCTATTTAATAAGCCTAAGTTGCTGAAATAACCCTATTTAATTGGCCTATCTAATATGTCTAAGTTGCAGAAATAAGCATATTTCATAAGCCTATTTAATGAGCCTAAGTTGCTGAAATGTCTATTTAATAATTCGATTTAATAAGTCAAAGTTGCTAAAATAAGCCTATTTAATAAGGCTATTTAATAAACCTAAGTTGCTGAAATAAGCCGATTTAATAAGCCTAAGTTTCTGAACTAAGCCTATTTAAAAAGGTCTATTTAATAAGTCTAAGTTGCTGAAATAAACCTATTTAAAAATGCTATTTAATACGCCCAAGTTGCTGAAATAAACCTGATTAATAAGGCTATTTAATAAGCGTAAGTTGCTGAAATAAGCCTATTTAATAAGCTTAAGTTGCTGAAATAAGCCTATTTAATAAGGCTATTTAATAAGTCTAAGTTGCTGAAATAAACCTATTTAATGAGCCTAAGTTGCTAAAATAAGCCTATTTAATGAGGCTATTTAATAAGTCCATTTAATAAGCCTATTTAATACGCCTATTTAATACGCCTATTTAATAAGCCTATTTAATACGCCTATTTAATAAACCTATTTAATAAGTATTTAATGAGCCTATTTATTAAGTCTATTTAATAAGCCTTTTAATAAGCCTATTTAATAAGTCTATTTAATAAGCCTATATAATAGGCCTATTTAATAAGTCTAAGTTGCTGAAATAAGCCTATTTAATAAGCCTAAGTTGCTTAATAAACCAATTTAATAAGTCTAAGTTGCTGAAATAAGGCTATTTAATAAGCCTAAGTTGCTGAAATGAGCCTATTTAATAAGCCTAAGTTGCTTAAATAAGGCTATTCAATAAGTCTAAGTTGCTGAAATAAGCCTATTTAATAAGCCTAAGTTGCTAACCTAAGCCTATTTAATGAGGCTATTTAATAAGTCTATTTAATAAGCCTATTTAATAAGCCTATTTAATAAGCCTATTTAATAAGCCTATTTATTAAGCCTATTTATTGAGCCTATTTAATAAGCCTATTTATTAAGCCTATTTAATACGCCTATTTAATAAGTCTATTAAATAAGCCTATTTAATAAGCCTATTTAATAAGCCTATTTAATGAGCCTATTTAATCAGTCTATTTAATAAGCCTATTTAATAGGCCTATTTAATAAGTCTAAGTTGCTGAAATAAGCCTATTTAATAAGCCTAAGTTGCTAAAATAAGCCTATTTAATGAGGCTGTTTAATAAGTCTATTTAATAAGCCTACTTAATAAGCCTATTTAATGAGCCTATTTAAAAAGCCTATTTAATAAGTCTATTTAATAAGTCTATTTAATACGCCTATTTAATACGTATTTAACGAGCCTATTTAATAAGCCTATTTATTGTGCCTATTTAATAAGCCTATTTAATAAGCCTATTTAATAAGCCTATTAATTAAGCCTATTTAATGAGCCTATTTAATAAGCCTATTTATTGAACCTATTTAATAAGTCTATTTAATAAGCCTGTTTTATAAGCCTATTTAATAAGTATTTAATGAGCCTATTTAATAAGCCCAAGTTGCTGAATAAGCCTATTTAATAAGCCTAAGTTGCTGAAATAAGCCTATTTAATAAGCCTATTTAATAAGCCTAAGTTGCTGAATAAGCCTATTTAATAAGCCTAAGTTGCTGAAATAAGCCTATTTAATAAGTCTAAGTTGCTGAAATAAGGCTATTTAATAAGCCTAAGTTGCTGAAATAAGCCTATTTAATAAGCCTAAGTTGCTGAAATAAGGCTATTTAATAAGTCTAAGTTGCTGAAATAAGCCTATTTAATAAGTCTAAGTTGCTGAAATAAGGCTATTTAATAAATCTAAGTTGCTGAAATAAGCCTATTTAATCAGCGTAAGTTGCTGAAATAAGCCTATTTAATAAGCCCAAGTTGCTGAAATAAGCCTATTTAATAAGGCTATTTAATAAGCCTAAGTTGCTGAAAGAAGCCTATTAAATAAGCGTAAGTTGCTGAAATAAGGCTATTTAATAAGTCTAAGTTGCTGAAATAAGCCTATTTAATAAGCCTAAGTTGCTGAAATAAGCCTATTTAATAAGCCTAAGTTGCTGAAATAAGCCTATTTAATAGGCCTATCTAATAAGTCTAAGTTGCAGAAATAAGCATATTTCATAAGCCTATTTAATGAGCCTAAGTTGCTGAAATGTCTATTTAATAAGTCGATTTAATAAGTCAAAGTTGCTAAAATAAGCCTATTTAATAAGGCTATTTAATAAACCTAAGTTGCTGAAATAAGCCTATTTAATGAGGCTATTTAATGAGCCTAAGTTGCTGAAATAAGCCGATTTAATAAGCCTAAGTTTCTGAACTAAGCCTATTTAAAAAGGTATATTTAATAAGTCTAAGTTGCTGAAATAAACCTATTTAAAAATGCTATTTAATACGCCCAAGTTGCTGAAATAAACCTGATTAATAAGGCTATTTAATAAGCGTAAGTTGGTGAAATAAGCCTATTTAATAAGCCTAAGTTGCTGAAATAAGCCTATTTAATAAGGCTATTTAATAAGTCTAAGTTGCTGAAATAAACCTATTTAATAAGCCTACGTTGCTAAAATAAGCCTATTTAATGAGGCTATTTAATAAGTCCATTTAATAAGCCTATTTAATAAGCCTATTTAATACGCCTATTTAAAAAGCCTATTTAATACGCCTATTTAATAAACCTATTTAATAAGTATTTAATGAGCCTATTTATTAAGTCTATTTAATAAGCCTTTTTAATAAGCCTATTTATTAAGCCTATTTATTAAGCCTATTTATTGAGCCTATTTAATAATCCTATTTATTAAGCCTATTTAATACGCCTATTTAATAAGTCTATTTAATAAGTCTATTTAATAAGCCTATTTAATAAGCCTATTTAATAAGCCTATTTAATGAGCCTATTTAATCAGTCTATTTAATAAGCCTATTTAATAGGCCTATTTAATAAGTCTAAGTTGCTAAAATAAGCCTATTTAATGAAGCTGTTTAATAAGTCTATTTAATAAGCCTACTTAATAAGCCTATTTAATGAGCCTATTTAAAAAGCCTATTTAATAAGTCTATTTAATAAGTCTATTTAATACGCCTATTTAATACGTATTTAACGAGCCTATTTAATAAGCCTATTTATTGTGCCTATTTAATAAGCCTATTTAATAAGCCTATTTAATAAGCCTATTAATTAAGCCTATTTAATGAGCCTATTTAATAAGCCTATTTATTGAACCTATTTAATAAGTCTATTTAATAAGCCTGTTTTATAAGCCTATTTAATAAGTATTTAATGAGCCTATTTAATAAGCCCAAGTTGCTGAATAAGCCTATTTAATAAGCCTAAGTTGCTGAAATAAGCCTATTTAATAAGCCTATTTAATAAGCCTAAGTTGCTGAATAAGCCTATTTAATAAGCCTAAGTTGCTGAAATAAGCCTATTTAATAAGTCTAAGTTGCTGAAATAAGGCTATTTAATAAGCCTAAGTTGCTGAAATAAGCCTATTTAATAAGCCTAAGTTGCTGAAATAAGGCTATTTAATAAGTCTAAGTTGCTGAAATAAGCCTATTTAATAAGTCTAAGTTGCTGAAATAAGGCTATTTAATAAATCTAAGTTGCTGAAATAAGCCTATTTAATCAGCGTAAGTTGCTGAAATAAGCCTATTTAATAAGCCCAAGTTGCTGAAATAAGCCTATTTAATAAGGCTATTTAATAAGCCTAAGTTGCTGAAAGAAGCCTATTAAATAAGCGTAAGTTGCTGAAATAAGGCTATTTAATAAGTCTAAGTTGCTGAAATAAGCCTATTTAATAAGCCTAAGTTGCTGAAATAAGCCTATTTAATAAGCCTAAGTTGCTGAAATAAGCCTATTTAATAGGCCTATCTAATAAGTCTAAGTTGCAGAAATAAGCATATTTCATAAGCCTATTTAATGAGCCTAAGTTGCTGAAATGTCTATTTAATAAGTCGATTTAATAAGTCAAAGTTGCTAAAATAAGCCTATTTAATAAGGCTATTTAATAAACCTAAGTTGCTGAAATAAGCCTATTTAATGAGGCTATTTAATGAGCCTAAGTTGCTGAAATAAGCCGATTTAATAAGCCTAAGTTTCTGAACTAAGCCTATTTAAAAAGGTATATTTAATACGCCCAAGTTGCTGAAATAAACCTGATTAATAAGGCTATTTAATAAGCGTAAGTTGGTGAAATAAGCCTATTTAATAAGCCTAAGTTGCTGAAATAAGCCTATTTAATAAGGCTATTTAATAAGTCTAAGTTGCTGAAATAAACCTATTTAATAAGCCTACGTTGCTAAAATAAGCCTATTTAATGAGGCTATTTAATAAATCCATTTAATAAGCCTATTTAATAAGCCTATTTAATACGCCTATTTAAAAAGCCTATTTAATACGCCTATTTAATAAACCTATTTAATAAGTATTTAATGAGCCTATTTATTAAGTCTATTTAATAAGCCTTTTTAATAAGCCTATTTATTAAGCATATTTATTAAGCCTATTTATTGAGCCTATTTAATAAGCCTATTTATTAAGCCTATTTAATACGCCTATTTAATAAGTCTATTTAATAAGTCTATTTAATAAGCCTATTTAATGAGCCTATTTAATAAGCCTATTTAATGAGCCTATTTAATCAGTCTATTTAATAAGCCTATTTAATAGGCCTATTTAATAAGTCTAAGTTGCTGAAATAAGCCTATTTAATACGCCTAAGTTGCTAAAATAAGCCTATTTAATGAAGCTGTTTAATAAGTCTATTTAATAAGCCTACTTAATAAGCCTATTTAATGAGCCTATTTAAAAAGCCTATTTAATAAGTCTATTTAATAAGTCTATTTAATATGCCTATTTAATAAGTATTTAACGAGCCTATTTAATAAGCCTATTTATTAAGCCTATTTAATACGCCTATTTAATAAGTCTATTTAATAAGCCTACTTAATAAGCCTATTTAATGAGCCTATTTAAAAAGCCTATTTAATAAGCCTATTTATTGAGCCTATTTAATAAGCCTATTTAATAAGCCTATTTAATAAGCCTATTAATTAAGCCTATTTAATGAGCCTATTTATTAAGCCTATTTATTGAACCTATTTAATAAGTCTATTTAATAAGCCTGTTTAATAAGCCTATTTAATAAGTATTTAATGAGCCTATTTAATAAGCCCAAGTTGCTGAATAAGCCTATTTAATAAGCCTAAGTTGCTGAAATAAGGCTATTTAATAAGCCTATTTAATAAGCCTAAGTTGCTGAATAAGCCTATTTAATAAGCCTAAGTTGCTGAAATAAGCCTATTTAATAAGTCTAAGTTGCTGAAATAAGGCTATTTAATAAGCCTAAGTTGCTGAAATAAGCCTATTTAATAAGCCTAAGTTGCTGAAATAAGGCTATTTAATAAGTCTAAGTTGCTGAAATAAGCCTATTTAATAAGTCTAAGTTGCTGAAATAAGCCTATTTAATAAGTATAAGTTGCTGAAATAAGGCTATTTAATAAATCTAAGTTGCTGAAATAAGCCTATTTAATCAGCGTAAGTTGCTGAAATAAGCCTATTTAATAAGCCCAAGTTGCTGAAATAAACCTGATTAATAAGGCAATTTAATAAGTCTAAGTTGCTGAAAGAAGCCTATTTAATAAGCGTAAGTTGCTGAAATAAGGCTATTTAATAAGTCTAAGTTGCTGAAATAAGCCTATTTAATAAGCCTAAGTTGCTGAAATAAGGCTATTCAATAAGTCTAAGTTGCTGAAATAAGCCTATTTAATAAGCCTAAGTTGCTAAAATAAGCCTATTTAATGAGGCTATTTAATAAGTCTATTTAATAAGCCTATTTAATAAGCCTATTTAATAAGCCTATTTAATAAGTCTATTTAATAAGTCTATTTAATAAGCCTATTTAAAGAGTATTCAATGAGCCTATTTATTAAGCCTATTTATTGAGCCTATTTAATAAGCCTATTTATTAAGCCTATTTAATACGCCTATTTAATAAGTCTATTTAATAAGCCTATTTAATAAGCCTATTTAATAAGCCTATTTAATAAGCCTATTTAATGAGCCTATTTAATCAGTCTATTTAATAAGCCTATTTAATAGGCCTATTTAATAAGTCTAAGTTGCTGAAATAAGCCTATTTAATACGCCTAAGTTGCTAAAATAAGCATATTTAATGAAGCTGTTTAATAAGTCTATTTAATAAGCCTACTTAATAAGCCTATTTAATGAGCCTATTTAAAAAGCCTATTTAATAAGTCTATTTAATAAGTCTATTTAATATGCCTATTTAATAAGTATTTAACGAGCCTATTTAATAAGCCTATTTATTGAGCGTATTTAATAAGCCTATTTAATAAGCCTATTTAATAAGCCTATTAATTAAACCTATTTAATGAGCCTATTTAATAAGCCTATTTATTGAACCTATTTAATAAGTCTATTTAATAAGCCTGTTTAATAAGCCTATTTAATAAGTATTTAATGAGCCTATTTAATAAGCCCAAGTTGCTGAATAAGCCTATTTAATAAGCCTAAGTTGCTGAAATAAGGCTATTTAATAAGCCTATTTAATAAGCCTAAGTTGCTGAATAAGCCTATTTAATAAGCCTAAGTTGCTGAAATAAGCCTATTTAATAAGTCTAAGTTGCTGAAATAAGGCTATTTAATAAGCCTAAGTTGCTGAAATAAGCCTATTTAATAAGCCTAAGTTGCTGAAATAAGGCTATTTAATAAGTCTAAGTTGCTGAAATAAGCCTATTTAATAAGTATAAGTTGCTGAAATAAGGCTATTTAATAAGTCTAAGTTGCTGAAATAAGGCTATTTAATAAATCTAAGTTGCTGAAATAAGCCTATTTAATCAGCGTAAGTTGCTGAAATAAGCCTATTTAATAAGCGTACTTTGCTGAAATAAGGCTATCTAATAAGTCTAAGTTGCAGAAATAAGCATATTTCATAAGCCTATTTAATGAGCCTAAGTTGCTGAAATGTCTATTTAATAAGTCGATTTAATAAGTCAAAGTTGCTAAAATAAGCCTATTTAATAAGGCTATTTAATAAACCTAAGTTGCTGAAATAAGCCTATTTAATGAGGCTATTTAATGAGCCTAAGTTGCTGAAATTAGCCGATTTAATAAGCCTAAGTTTCTGAACTAAGCCTATTTAAAAAGGTCTATTTAATAAGTCTAAGTTGCTGAAATAAACCTATTTAAAAATGCTATTTAATACGCCCAAGTTGCTGAAATAAACCTGATTAATAAGGCTATTTAATAAGCGTAAGTTGCTGAAATAAGCCTATTTAATAAGCCTAAGTTGCTGAAATAAGCCTATTTAATAAGGCTATTTAATAAGTCTAAGTTGCTGAAATAAACCTATTTAATAAGCCTTAGTTGCTAAAATAAGCCTATTTAATGAGGCTATTTAATAAGTCCATTTAATAAGCCTATTTAATAAGCCTATTTAATACGCCTATTTAATAAGCCTATTTAATACGCCTATTTAATAAACCTATTTAATAAGTATTTAATGAGCCTATTTATTAAGTCTATTTAATAAGCCTTTTTAATAAGCCTATTTAATAAGTCTATTTAATAAGCCTATTTAATAGGCCTATTTAATAAGTCTAAGTTGCTTAAATACGCCTATTTAAAAAGCCTAAGTTGCTGAATAAACCAATTTAATAAGTCTAAGTTGCTGAAATAAGGCTATTTAATAAGCCTAAGTTGCTGAAATGAGCCTATTTAATAAGCCTAAGTTGCTGAAATAAGGCTATTCAATAAGTCTAAGTTGCTGAAATAAGCGTATTTAATAAATCTAAGTTGCTAAAATAAGCCTATTTAATGAGGCTATTTAATAAGTCTATTTAATAAACCTATTTAATAAGCCTATTTAATAAGCCTATTTAATAAGCCTATTTAATAAGTCTATTTAATAAGTCTATTTAATAAGCCTATTTAATAAGTATTTAATGAGCCTATTTAATAAGCCAACTTATTGAGCCTATTTAATAAGCCAATTTATTGAGCCTATTTAATTATCCTATTTAATAAGCCTATTTAATGAGTCTATTTTATAAGCCTATTTAATATGCCTATTTAATAAGCCTATTTAATAAGCCTAAGTTGCAGAATAAGCCTATTTAATAAGCCTGAGTTGCTGAAATAAGCCTATTTAATAAGCCTAAGTTGCTGAATAAGCATATTTAATAAGCCTAAGTTGCTGAAATTAGCCTATTTAATAAGTCTAAGTTGCTGAATTAAGGCTATTTAATAAGCCTAAGTTTCTGAAATAAGCCTATTTAATAAGCCTAAGTTGCTGAAATAAGGCTATTTAATAAGTCTAAGTTGCTGAAATAAGCCTATTTAATAAGCCTAAGTTGCTGAAATAAGTATATTTAATAAGCATAAGTTGCTGAAATAAGCCTATTTAACAAGTCTAAGTTGCTGAAATAAGGCTATTTAATAAGTCTAAGTTGCTGAAATAAGCCTATTTAATCAGCGTAAGTTGCTGAAATAAGCCTATTTAATAAGCCCAAGTTGCTGAAATAAGCCTATTTAATAAGGCTATTTAATAATCCTAAGTTGCTGAAATAAGCCTATTTAATAAGCGTAAGTTGCTGAAATAAGGCTATTTAATAAGTCTAAGTTGCTGAAATAAGCCTATTTAATAAGCCTAACTTGCTGAAATAAGCCTATTTAATAAGCCTAAGTTGCTGAAATAAGCCTATTTAATAGGCCTAACTAATAAGTCTAAGTTGCAGAAATAAGCAAATTTCATAAGCCTATTTAATGAGCCTAAGTTGCTGAAATGTATATTTAATAAGTCGATTTAATAAGTCTAAGTTTCTAAAATAAGCCTATTTAATAAGGCTATTTAATAAGCCTAAGTTGCTGAAATAAGCCTATTTAATAAGGCTATTTAATGAGCCTAAGTTGCTGAAATAAGCCTATTTAATAAGCCAAAGTTTCTGAACTAAGCCTATTTAAAAAGGTATATTTAATAAGTCTAAGTTGCTGAAATAAACCTATTTAAAATGCTATTTAATAAGCGTAAGTTGCTGAAATAAACCTGTTTAATAAGGCTATTTAATAAGCATAAATTGCTGAATAAGCCTATTTAATAAGCCTAAGTTGCTGAAATAAGCCTATTTAATAAGTCTAAGTTGCTGAAATAAGGCTATTTAATAAGCCTAAGTTGCTGAAATAAGCCTATTTAATAAGCCTAAGTTGCTGAAATAAGGCTATTTAATAAGTCTAAGTTGTGAAAAATAAGCCTATTTAATAAGTCTAAGTTGCTGAAATAAGGCTATTTAATAAGTCTAATTTGCTGGAATAAGCCTATTTAATCAGCGTAAGTTGCTAAAATAAGCCTATTTAATAAGTCCAAGTTGCTGAAATAAGCCTATTTAATAAGGCTATTTAATAAGCCTAAGTTGCTGAAAGAAGCCTATTTAATAAGCCTAAGTTGCTGAAATAAGCCTATTTAATAAGCCTAAGTTGCTGAAATAAGCCTATTTAATAGGCCTATCTAATAAGTCTAAGTTGCAGAAATAAGCATATTTCATAAGCCTATTTAATGAGCCTAAGTTGCTGAAATGTCTATTTAATAAGTCGATTTAATAAGTCAAAGTTGCTAAAATAAGCCTATTTAATAAGGCTATTTAATAAACCTAAGTTGCTGAAATAAGCCTATTTAATGAGGCTATTTAATGAGCCTAAGTTGCTGAAATAAGCCGATTTAATAAGCCTAAGTTTCTGAACTAAGCCTATTTAAAAAGGTATATTTAATACGCCCAAGTTGCTGAAATAAACCTGATTAATAAGGCTATTTAATAAGCGTAAGTTGGTGAAATAAGCCTATTTAATAAGCCTAAGTTGCTGAAATAAGCCTATTTAATAAGGCTATTTAATAAGTCTAAGTTGCTGAAATAAACCTATTTAATAAGCCTACGTTGCTAAAATAAGCCTATTTAATGAGGCTATTTAATAAATCCATTTAATAAGCCTATTTAATAAGCCTATTTAATACGCCTATTTAAAAAGCCTATTTAATACGCCTATTTAATAAACCTATTTAATAAGTATTTAATGAGCCTATTTATTAAGTCTATTTAATAAGCCTTTTTAATAAGCCTATTTATTAAGCATATTTATTAAGCCTATTTATTGAGCCTATTTAATAAGCCTATTTATTAAGCCTATTTAATACGCCTATTTAATAAGTCTATTTAATAAGTCTATTTAATAAGCCTATTTAATAAGCCTATTTAATAAGCCTATTTAATGAGCCTATTTAATCAGTCTATTTAATAAGCCTATTTAATAGGCCTATTTAATAAGTCTAAGTTGCTGAAATAAGCCTATTTAATACGCCTAAGTTGCTAAAATAAGCCTATTTAATGAAGCTGTTTAATAAGTCTATTTAATAAGCCTACTTAATAAGCCTATTTAATGAGCCTATTTAAAAAGCCTATTTAATAAGTCTATTTAATAAGTCTATTTAATATGCCTATTTAATAAGTATTTAACGAGCCTATTTAATAAGCCTATTTATTAAGCCTATTTAATACGCCTATTTAATAAGTCTATTTAATAAGCCTACTTAATAAGCCTATTTAATGAGCCTATTTAAAAAGCCTATTTAATAAGCCTATTTATTGAGCCTATTTAATAAGCCTATTTAATAAGCCTATTTAATAAGCCTATTAATTAAGCCTATTTAATGAGCCTATTTATTAAGCCTATTTATTGAACCTATTTAATAAGTCTATTTAATAAGCCTGTTTAATAAGCCTATTTAATAAGTATTTAATGAGCCTATTTAATAAGCCCAAGTTGCTGAATAAGCCTATTTAATAAGCCTAAGTTGCTGAAATAAGGCTATTTAATAAGCCTATTTAATAAGCCTAAGTTGCTGAATAAGCCTATTTAATAAGCCTAAGTTGCTGAAATAAGCCTATTTAATAAGTCTAAGTTGCTGAAATAAGGCTATTTAATAAGCCTAAGTTGCTGAAATAAGCCTATTTAATAAGCCTAAGTTGCTGAAATAAGGCTATTTAATAAGTCTAAGTTGCTGAAATAAGCCTATTTAATAAGTCTAAGTTGCTGAAATAAGCCTATTTAATAAGTATAAGTTGCTGAAATAAGGCTATTTAATAAATCTAAGTTGCTGAAATAAGCCTATTTAATCAGCGTAAGTTGCTGAAATTAGCCTATTTAATAAGCCCAAGTTGCTGAAATAAACCTGATTAATAAGGCAATTTAATAAGTCTAAGTTGCTGAAAGAAGCCTATTTAATAAGCGTAAGTTGCTGAAATAAGGCTATTTAATAAGTCTAAGTTGCTGAAATAAGCCTATTTAATAAGCCTAAGTTGCTGAAATAAGGCTATTCAATAAGTCTAAGTTGCTGAAATAAGCCTATTTAATAAGCCTAAGTTGCTAAAATAAGCCTATTTAATGAGGCTATTTAATAAGTCTATTTAATAAGCCTATTTAATAAGCCTATTTAATAAGCCTATTTAATAAGTCTATTTAATAAGTCTATTTAATAAGCCTATTTAAAGAGTATTCAATGAGCCTATTTATTAAGCCTATTTATTGAGCCTATTTAATAAGCCTATTTATTAAGCCTATTTATTAAGCCTATTTATTGAGCCTATTTAATAAGCCTATTTATTAAGCCTATTTAATACGCCTATTTAATAAGTCTATTTAATAAGCCTATTTAATAAGCCTATTTAATAAGCCTATTTAATAAGCCTATTTAATGAGCCTATTTAATCAGTCTATTTAATAAGCCTATTTAATAGGCCTATTTAATAAGTCTAAGTTGCTGAAATAAGCCTATTTAATACGCCTAAGTTGCTAAAATAAGCATATTTAATGAAGCTGTTTAATAAGTCTATTTAATAAGCCTACTTAATAAGCCTATTTAATGAGCCTATTTAAAAAGCCTATTTAATAAGTCTATTTAATAAGTCTATTTAATATGCCTATTTAATAAGTATTTAACGAGCCTATTTAATAAGCCTATTTATTGAGCGTATTTAATAAGCCTATTTAATAAGCCTATTTAATAAGCCTATTAATTAAACCTATTTAATGAGCCTATTTAATAAGCCTATTTATTGAACCTATTTAATAAGTCTATTTAATAAGCCTGTTTAATAAGCCTATTTAATAAGTATTTAATGAGCCTATTTAATAAGCCCAAGTTGCTGAATAAGCCTATTTAATAAGCCTAAGTTGCTGAAATAAGGCTATTTAATAAGCCTATTTAATAAGCCTAAGTTGCTGAATAAGCCTATTTAATAAGCCTAAGTTGCTGAAATAAGCCTATTTAATAAGTCTAAGTTGCTGAAATAAGGCTATTTAATAAGCCTAAGTTGCTGAAATAAGCCTATTTAATAAGCCTAAGTTGCTGAAATAAGGCTATTTAATAAGTCTAAGTTGCTGAAATAAGCCTATTTAATAAGTATAAGTTGCTGAAATAAGCCTATTTAATAAGTCTAAGTTGCTGAAATAAGGCTATTTAATAAATCTAAGTTGCTGAAATAAGCCTATTTAATCAGCGTAAGTTGCTGAAATAAGCCTATTTAATAAGCGTACTTTGCTGAAATAAGGCTATCTAATAAGTCTAAGTTGCAGAAATAAGCATATTTCATAAGCCTATTTAATGAGCCTAAGTTGCTGAAATGTCTATTTAATAAGTCGATTTAATAAGTCAAAGTTGCTAAAATAAGCCTATTTAATAAGGCTATTTAATAAACCTAAGTTGCTGAAATAAGCCTATTTAATGAGGCTATTTAATGAGCCTAAGTTGCTGAAATTAGCCGATTTAATAAGCCTAAGTTTCTGAACTAAGCCTATTTAAAAAGGTCTATTTAATAAGTCTAAGTTGCTGAAATAAACCTATTTAAAAATGCTATTTAATACGCCCAAGTTGCTGAAATAAACCTGATTAATAAGGCTATTTAATAAGCGTAAGTTGCTGAAATAAGCCTATTTAATAAGCCTAAGTTGCTGAAATAAGCCTATTTAATAAGGCTATTTAATAAGTCTAAGTTGCTGAAATAAACCTATTTAATAAGCCTTAGTTGCTAAAATAAGCCTATTTAATGAGGCTATTTAATAAGTCCATTTAATAAGCCTATTTAATAAGCCTATTTAATACGCCTATTTAATAAGCCTATTTAATACGCCTATTTAATAAACCTATTTAATAAGTATTTAATGAGCCTATTTATTAAGTCTATTTAATAAGCCTTTTTAATAAGCCTATTTAATAAGTCTATTTAATAAGCCTATTTAATAGGCCTATTTAATAAGTCTAAGTTGCTTAAATACGCCTATTTAAAAAGCCTAAGTTGCTGAATAAACCAATTTAATAAGTCTAAGTTGCTGAAATAAGGCTATTTAATAAGCCTTAGTTGCTGAAATGAGCCTATTTAATAAGCCTAAGTTGCTGAAATAAGGCTATTCAATAAGTCTAAGTTGCTGAAATAAGCGTATTTAATAAATCTAAGTTGCTAAAATAAGCCTATTTAATGAGGCTATTTAATAAGTCTATTTAATAAACCTATTTAATAAGCCTATTTAATAAGCCTATTTAATAAGCCTATTTAATAAGTCTATTTAATAAGTCTATTTAATAAGCCTATTTAATAAGTATTTAATGAGCCTATTTAATAAGCCAACTTATTGAGCCTATTTAATAAGCCAATTTATTGAGCCTATTTAATTATCCTATTTAATAAGCCTATTTAATGAGTCTATTTTATAAGCCTATTTAATATGCCTATTTAATAAGCCTATTTAATAAGCCTAAGTTGCAGAATAAGCCTATTTAATAAGCCTGAGTTGCTGAAATAAGCCTATTTAATAAGCCTAAGTTGCTGAATAAGCATATTTAATAAGCCTAAGTTGCTGAAATTAGCCTATTTAATAAGTCTAAGTTGCTGAATTAAGGCTATTTAATAAGCCTAAGTTTCTGAAATAAGCCTATTTAATAAGCCTAAGTTGCTGAAATAAGGCTATTTAATAAGTCTAAGTTGCTGAAATAAGCCTATTTAATAAGCCTAAGTTGCTGAAATAAGTATATTTAATAAGCATAAGTTGCTGAAATAAGCCTATTTAACAAGTCTAAGTTGCTGAAATAAGGCTATTTAATAAGTCTAAGTTGCTGAAATAAGCCTATTTAATCAGCGTAAGTTGCTGAAATAAGCCTATTTAATAAGCCCAAGTTGCTGAAATAAGCCTATTTAATAAGGCTATTTAATAATCCTAAGTTGCTGAAATAAGCCTATTTAATAAGCGTAAGTTGCTGAAATAAGGCTATTTAATAAGTCTAAGTTGCTGAAATAAGCCTATTTAATAAGCCTAACTTGCTGAAATAAGCCTATTTAATAAGCCTAAGTTGCTGAAATAAGCCTATTTAATAGGCCTAACTAATAAGTCTAAGTTGCAGAAATAAGCAAATTTCATAAGCCTATTTAATGAGCCTAAGTTGCTGAAATGTATATTTAATAAGTCGATTTAATAAGTCTAAGTTTCTAAAATAAGCCTATTTAATAAGGCTATTTAATAAGCCTAAGTTGCTGAAATAAGCCTATTTAATAAGGCTATTTAATGAGCCTAAGTTGCTGAAATAAGCCTATTTAATAAGCCAAAGTTTCTGAACTAAGCCTATTTAAAAAGGTATATTTAATAAGTCTAAGTTGCTGAAATAAACCTATTTAAAATGCTATTTAATAAGCGTAAGTTGCTGAAATAAACCTGTTTAATAAGGCTATTTAATAAGCATAAATTGCTGAATAAGCCTATTTAATAAGCCTAAGTTGCTGAAATAAGCCTATTTAATAAGTCTAAGTTGCTGAAATAAGGCTATTTAATAAGCCTAAGTTGCTGAAATAAGCCTATTTAATAAGCCTAAGTTGCTGAAATAAGGCTATTTAATAAGTCTAAGTTGTGAAAAATAAGCCTATTTAATAAGTCTAAGTTGCTGAAATAAGGCTATTTAATAAGTCTAATTTGCTGGAATAAGCCTATTTAATCAGCGTAAGTTGCTAAAATAAGCCTATTTAATAAGTCCAAGTTGCTGAAATAAGCCTATTTAATAAGGCTATTTAATAAGCCTAAGTTGCTGAAAGAAGCCTATTTAATAAGCGTAAGTTGCTGAAATAAGGCTATTTAATAAGTCTAAGTTGCTGAAATAGGCCTATTTAATAAGCCTAAGTTGCTGAAATAAGCCTATTTAATAAGCCTAAGTTGCTGAAATAAGCCTATTTAATAGGCCTATCTAATAAGTATAAGTTGCAGAAATAAGCATATTTCATAAGCCTATTTAATGAGCCTAAGTTGCTGAAATGTCTATTTAATAAGTCGATTTAATAAGTCAAAGTCGCTAAAATAAGCCTATTTAATAAGGCTATTTAATAAGCCTAAGTTGCTGAAATAAGCCTATTTAATGAGGCTATTTAATGAGCCTAAGTTGCTGAAATAAGCCAATTTAATAAGCATAAGTTTCTGAACTAAGCCTATTTAAAAAGGTCTACTTAATAAGTCTAAGTTGCTGAAATAAACCTATTTAAAAATGGTTTTTAATACGCCCAAGTTGCTGAAATAAACCTGATTAATAAGGCTATTTAATAAGCGTAAGTTGCTGAAATACGCCTATTTAATAAGCCTAAGTTGCTGAAATAAGCCTATTTAATAAGGCTATTTAATAAGTCTAAGTTGCTGAAATAAACATATTTAATAAGCCTAAGTTGCTAAAATAAGCCTATTTAATGAGGCTATTTAATAAGTCCATTTAATAAGCCTATTTAATAGGCCTATTTAATACGCCTATTTAATAAGCCTATTTAATACGCCTATTTAATAAACCTATTTAATAAGTATTTAATGAGCCTATTTATTAAGTATATTTAATAAGCCTTTTTAATAAGCCTATTTAATAAGTCTATTTAATAAGCCTATTTAATAGGCCTATTTAATAAGTCTAAGTTGCTGAAATAAGCCTATTTAATAAGCCTAATTTGCTGAATAAACCAATTTAATAAGTCTAAGTTGCTGAAATAAGGCTATTTAATAAGCCTAAGTTGGTGAAATGAGCCTATTTAATAAGCCTAAATTGCTGAAATAAGGCTATTCAATAAGTCTAAGTTGCTGAAATAAGCCTATTTAATAAGCCTAAGTTGCTAAAATAAGCCTATTTAATGAGGCTATTTAATAAGTCTATTTAATAAGCCTATTTAATAAGCCTATTTAATAAGCCTATTTAATAAGCCTATTTAACAAGTCAATTTAATAAGTCTATTTAATAAGCCTATTTAAAGAGTATTCAATGAGCCTATTTATTAAGCCTATTTATTGAGCCTATTTAATAAGCCTATTTATTAAGCCTATTTATTGAGCCTATTTATTGAGCCTATTTAATAAGCCTATTTATTAAGCCTATTTAATACGCCTATTTAATAAGTCTATTTAATAAGCCTATTTAATGAGCCTATTTAATAAGCCTATTTAATAAGCCTATTTATTGAGCCTATTTAATAAGTCTATTTAATAAGCCTATTTAATAAGCCTATTTAATAAGCCTATTTAATAGGCCTATATAATAAGTCTAAGTTGCTGAAATAAGCCTTTTTAATTAGCCTAAGTTGCTGAATAAACCAATTTAATAAGTCTAAGTTGCTGAAATAAGGCTATTTAATAAGCCTAAGTTGCTGAAATGAGCCTATTTAATAAGTCTAAGTTGCTGAAATAAGGCTATTCAATAAGTCTAAGTTGCTGAAATAAGCCTATTTAATAAGCCTAAGTTGCTAAAATAAGCCTAATTAAGGAGGCTATTTAATAAGTCTATTTAATAAGCATATTTAATAAGCCTATTTAATAAGCCTATTTAATAAGCCTATTTAACAAGTCCATTTAATAAGTCTATTTAATAAGCCTATTTAAAGAGTATTCAATGAGCCTATTTATTAAGCCTATTTATTGAGCCTATTTAATAAGCCTATTTATTAAGCCTATTTATTAAGCTTATTTATTCAGCCTATTTAATGAGCCTATTTATTAAGCCTATTTAATACGCCTATTTAATAAGTCTATTTAATAAGCCTATTTAATAAGCCTATTTAATAAGCCTATTTATTGAGCCTATTTAATAAGTCTATTTAATAAGCCTATTTAATAAGCCTATTTAATAAGCCTATTTAATAGGCCTATTTAATAAGTCTAAGTTGCTGAAATAAGCCTATTTAATAAGCCTAAGTTGCTGAATAAACCAATTTAATAAGTCTAAGTTGCTGAAATAAGGCTATTTATTAAGCCTAAGTTGATGAAATGAGCCTATTTAATAAGCCTAAGTTGCTGAAATAAGGCTATTCAATAAGTCTAAGTTGCTGAAATAAGCCTATTTAATAAGCCTAAGTTGCTAAAATAAGCCTATTTAATGAGGCTATTTAATACGTCTATTTAATAAGCCTATTTAATAAGCCTATTTAATAAGCCTATTTAATAAGCCTATTTAACAAGTCAATTTAATAAGTCTATTTAATAAGCCTATTTAAAGAGTATTCAATGAGCCTATTTATTAAGCCTATTTATTGAGCCTATTTAATAAGCCTATTTATTAAGCCTATTTATTAAGCCTATTTATTGAGCCTATTTAATACGCCTATTTAATAAGTCTATTTAATAAGCCTATTTAATAAGCCTATTTAATAAGCCTATTTATTGAGCCTATTTAATAAGTCTATTTAATAAGCCTATTTAATAAGTATTTAATGAGCCTATTTAATCAGTCTATTTAATAAGCCTATTTAATAGGCCTATTTAATGAGTCTAAGTTGCTGAAATAAGCCTATTTAATAAGCCTAAGTTGCTAAAATAAGCCTATTTAATGAGGCTGTTTAATAAGTCTATTTAATAAGCCTATTTAATAAGCCTATTTAATGAGCCTATTTAAAAAGCCTATTTAATAAGTCTGTTTAATACATTTATTTAATACGCCTATTTAATAAGTATTTAACGAGCCTATTTAATACGCCTATTTATTGAGCCTATTTAATAAGCCTATTTATTAAGCCAATTAAATAAGCCTATTTAATAAGCCTATTTAATAAGTCTATTTAATAAGCCTATTTAATAAGGCTATTTAATAAGCCTATTAATTAAGCCTATTTAATGAGCCTATTTAATAAGCCTATGTATTGAACCTATTTAATACGTCTATTTAATAAGCCTGTTCAATAAGCCTATTTAATAAGTATTTAATGAGCCTATTTAATAAGCCCAAGTTGCTGAATAAGCCTATTTAATAAGCCTAAGTTGCTGAAATAAGCCTATTTAATAAGCCTATTTAATAAGCCTAAGTTGCTGAATAAGCCTATTTAATAAGCCTAAGTTGCTGAAATAAGCCTATTTAATAAGTCTAAGTTGCTGAAATAAGCCTATTTAATCAGCGTAAGTTGCTGAAATAAGCCTATTTAATAAGCCCAAGTTGCTGAAATAAGCCTATTTAATAAGGCTATTTAATAAGCCTAAGTTGCTGAAAGAAGCCTATTTAATAAGCGTAAGTTGCTGAAATAAGGCTATTTAATAAGTCTAAGTTGCTGAAAGAAGCCTATTTAATAAGCCTAAGTTGCTGAAATAAGCCTATTTAATAAGCCTAAGTTGCTGAAATAAGCCTATTTAATAGGCCTATCTAATAAGTCTAAGTTGCAGAAATAAGCATATTTCATAAGCCTATTTAATGAGCCTAAGTTGCTGAAATGTCTATTTAATAAGTCGATTTAATAAGTCAAAGTTGCTAAAATAAGCCTATTTAATAAGGCTATTTAATAAGCCTAAGTTGCTGAAATAAGCCTATTTAAGGAGGCTATTTAATGAGCCTAAGTTGCTGAAATAAGCCTATTTAATAAGGCTATTTAATAAGTCTAAGTTGCTAAAATAAACCTATTTAATAAGCCTAAGTTGCTAAAATAAGCCTATTTAATGAGGCTATTTAATAAGCCTATTTAATACGCCTATTTAATAAACCTATTTAATAAGTATTTAATGAGCCTATTTATTAAGTCTATTTAATAAGCCTTTTTAATAAGCCTATTTAATAAGTCTATTTAATAAGCCTATTTAATAGGCCTATTTAATAAGTCTAAGTTGCTTAAATAAGCCTATTTAATAAGCCTAAGTTGCTGAATAAACCAATTTAATAAGTCTAAGTTGCTGAAATAAGGCTATTTAATAAGCCTAAGTTGCTGAAATGAGCCTATTTAATAAGCCTAAGTTGCTGAAATAAGGCTATTCAATAAGTCTAAGTTGCTGAAATAAGCCTATTTAATAAGCCTAAGTTGCTGAAATAAGCCTATTTAATAAGGCTATTTAATAAGTCTAAGTTGCTGAAATAAACATATTTAATAAGCCTAAGTTGCTAAAATAAGCCTATTTAATGAGGCTATTTAATAAGTCCATTTAATAAGCCTATTTAATAGGCCTATTTAATACGCCTATTTAATAAGCCTATTTAATACGCCTATTTAATAAACCTATTTAATAAGTATTTAATGAGCCTATTTATTAAGTATATTTAATAAGCCTTTTTAATAAGCCTATTTAATAAGTCTATTTAATAAGCCTATTTAATAGGCCTATTTAATAAGTCTAAGTTGCTGAAATAAGCCTATTTAATAAGCCTAAGTTGCTGAATAAACCAATTTAATAAGTCTAAGTTGCTGAAATAAGGCTATTTATTAAGCCTAAGTTGATGAAATGAGCCTATTTAATAAGCCTAAGTTGCTGAAATAAGGCTATTCAATAAGTCTAAGTTGCTGAAATAAGCCTATTTAATAAGCCTAAGTTGCTCAAATAAGCCTATTTAATGAGGCTATTTAATAAGTCTATTTAATAAGCCTATTTAATAAGCCTATTTAATAAGCCTATTTAATAAGCCTATTGAACAAGTCAATTTAATAAGTCTATTTAATAAGCCTATTTAAAGAGTATTCAATGAGCCTATTTATTAAGCCTATTTATTGAGCCTATTTAATAAGCCTATTTATTAAGCCTATTTATTAAGCCTATTTATTGAGCCTATTTAATACGCCTATTTAATAAGTCTATTTAATAAGCCTATTTAATAAGCCTATTTAATAAGCCTATTTATTGAGCCTATTTAATAAGTCTATTTAATAAGCCTATTTAATAAGTATTTAATGAGCCTATTTAATCAGTCTATTTAATAAGCCTATTTAATAGGCCTATTTAATACGTCTAAGTTGCTGAAATAAGCCTATTTAATAAGCCTAAGTTGCTAAAATAAGCCTATTTAATGAGGCTGTTTAATAAGTCTATTTAATAAGCCTATTTAATAAGCCTATTTAATGAGCCTATTTAAAAAGCCTATTTAATAAGTCTGTTTAATACATCTATTTAATACGCCTATTTAATAAGTATTTAACGAGCCTATTTAATACGCCTATTTATTGAGCCTATTTAATAAGCCTATTTATTAAGCCAATTAAATAAGCCTATTTAATAAGCCTATTTAATAAGTCTATTTAATAAGCCTATTTAATAAGGCTATTTAATAAGCCTATTAATTAAGCCTATTTAATGAGCCTATTTAATAAGCCTATGTATTGAACCTATTTAATAAGTCTATTTAATAAGCCTGTTCAATAAGCCTATTTAATAAGTATTTAATGAGCCTATTTAATAAGCCCAAGTTGCTGAATAAGCCTATTTAATAAGCCTAAGTTGCTGAAATAAGCCTATTTAATAAGCCTATTTAATAAGCCTAAGTTGCTGAATAAGCCTATTTAATAAGCCTAAGTTGCTGAAATAAGCCTATTTAATAAGTCTAAGTTGCTGAAATAAGGCTATTTAATAAGCCTAAGTTGCTGAAATAAGCCTATTTAATAAGCCTAAGTTGCTGAAATAAGGCTATTTAATAAGTCTAAGTTGCTGAAATAAGCCTATTTAATAAGTCTAAGTTGCTGAAATAAGGCTATTTAATAAATCTAAGTTGCTGAAATAAGCCTATTTAATCAGCGTAAGTTGCTGAAATAAGCCTATTTAATAAGCCCAAGTTGCTGAAATAAGCCTATTTAATAAGGCTATTTAATAAGCCTAAGTTGCTGAAAGAAGCCTATTAAATAAGCGTAAGTTGCTGAAATAAGGCTATTTAATAAGTCTAAGTTGCTGAAATAAGCCTATTTAATAAGCCTAAGTTGCTGAAATAAGCCTATTTAATAAGCCTAAGTTGCTGAAATAAGCCTATTTAATAGGCCTATCTAATAAGTCTAAGTTGCAGAAATAAGCATATTTCATAAGCCTATTTAATGAGCCTAAGTTGCTGAAATGTCTATTTAATAAGTCGATTTAATAAGTCAAAGTTGCTAAAATAAGCCTATTTAATAAGGCTATTTAATAAACCTAAGTTGCTGAAATAAGCCTATTTAATGAGGCTATTTAATGAGCCTAAGTTGCTGAAATAAGCCGATTTAATAAGCCTAAGTTTCTGAACTAAGCCTATTTAAAAAGGTATATTTAATACGCCCAAGTTGCTGAAATAAACCTGATTAATAAGGCTATTTAATAAGCGTAAGTTGGTGAAATAAGCCTATTTAATAAGCCTAAGTTGCTGAAATAAGCCTATTTAATAAGGCTATTTAATAAGTCTAAGTTGCTGAAATAAACCTATTTAATAAGCCTACGTTGCTAAAATAAGCCTATTTAATGAGGCTATTTAATAAATCCATTTAATAAGCCTATTTAATAAGCCTATTTAATACGCCTATTTAAAAAGCCTATTTAATACGCCTATTTAATAAACCTATTTAATAAGTATTTAATGAGCCTATTTATTAAGTCTATTTAATAAGCCTTTTTAATAAGCCTATTTATTAAGCATATTTATTAAGCCTATTTATTGAGCCTATTTAATAAGCCTATTTATTAAGCCTATTTAATACGCCTATTTAATAAGTCTATTTAATAAGTCTATTTAATAAGCCTATTTAATGAGCCTATTTAATAAGCCTATTTAATGAGCCTATTTAATCAGTCTATTTAATAAGCCTATTTAATAGGCCTATTTAATAAGTCTAAGTTGCTGAAATAAGCCTATTTAATACGCCTAAGTTGCTAAAATAAGCCTATTTAATGAAGCTGTTTAATAAGTCTATTTAATAAGCCTACTTAATAAGCCTATTTAATGAGCCTATTTAAAAAGCCTATTTAATAAGTCTATTTAATAAGTCTATTTAATATGCCTATTTAATAAGTATTTAACGAGCCTATTTAATAAGCCTATTTATTAAGCCTATTTAATACGCCTATTTAATAAGTCTATTTAATAAGCCTACTTAATAAGCCTATTTAATGAGCCTATTTAAAAAGCCTATTTAATAAGCCTATTTATTGAGCCTATTTAATAAGCCTATTTAATAAGCCTATTTAATAAGCCTATTAATTAAGCCTATTTAATGAGCCTATTTATTAAGCCTATTTATTGAACCTATTTAATAAGTCTATTTAATAAGCCTGTTTAATAAGCCTATTTAATAAGTATTTAATGAGCCTATTTAATAAGCCCAAGTTGCTGAATAAGCCTATTTAATAAGCCTAAGTTGCTGAAATAAGGCTATTTAATAAGCCTATTTAATAAGCCTAAGTTGCTGAATAAGCCTATTTAATAAGCCTAAGTTGCTGAAATAAGCCTATTTAATAAGTCTAAGTTGCTGAAATAAGGCTATTTAATAAGCCTAAGTTGCTGAAATAAGCCTATTTAATAAGCCTAAGTTGCTGAAATAAGGCTATTTAATAAGTCTAAGTTGCTGAAATAAGCCTATTTAATAAGTCTAAGTTGCTGAAATAAGCCTATTTAATAAGTATAAGTTGCTGAAATAAGGCTATTTAATAAATCTAAGTTGCTGAAATAAGCCTATTTAATCAGCGTAAGTTGCTGAAATAAGCCTATTTAATAAGCCCAAGTTGCTGAAATAAACCTGATTAATAAGGCAATTTAATAAGTCTAAGTTGCTGAAAGAAGCCTATTTAATAAGCGTAAGTTGCTGAAATAAGGCTATTTAATAAGTCTAAGTTGCTGAAATAAGCCTATTTAATAAGCCTAAGTTGCTGAAATAAGGCTATTCAATAAGTCTAAGTTGCTGAAATAAGCCTATTTAATAAGCCTAAGTTGCTAAAATAAGCCTATTTAATGAGGCTATTTAATAAGTCTATTTAATAAGCCTATTTAATAAGCCTATTTAATAAGCCTATTTAATAAGTCTATTTAATAAGTCTATTTAATAAGCCTATTTAAAGAGTATTCAATGAGCCTATTTATTAAGCCTATTTATTGAGCCTATTTAATAAGCCTATTTATTAAGCCTATTTAATACGCCTATTTAATAAGTCTATTTAATAAGCCTATTTAATAAGCCTATTTAATAAGCCTATTTAATAAGCCTATTTAATGAGCCTATTTAATCAGTCTATTTAATAAGCCTATTTAATAGGCCTATTTAATAAGTCTAAGTTGCTGAAATAAGCCTATTTAATACGCCTAAGTTGCTAAAATAAGCATATTTAATGAAGCTGTTTAATAAGTCTATTTAATAAGCCTACTTAATAAGCCTATTTAATGAGCCTATTTAAAAAGCCTATTTAATAAGTCTATTTAATAAGTCTATTTAATATGCCTATTTAATAAGTATTTAACGAGCCTATTTAATAAGCCTATTTATTGAGCGTATTTAATAAGCCTATTTAATAAGCCTATTTAATAAGCCTATTAATTAAACCTATTTAATGAGCCTATTTAATAAGCCTATTTATTGAACCTATTTAATAAGTCTATTTAATAAGCCTGTTTAATAAGCCTATTTAATAAGTATTTAATGAGCCTATTTAATAAGCCCAAGTTGCTGAATAAGCCTATTTAATAAGCCTAAGTTGCTGAAATAAGGCTATTTAATAAGCCTATTTAATAAGCCTAAGTTGCTGAATAAGCCTATTTAATAAGCCTAAGTTGCTGAAATAAGCCTATTTAATAAGTCTAAGTTGCTGAAATAAGGCTATTTAATAAGCCTAAGTTGCTGAAATAAGCCTATTTAATAAGCCTAAGTTGCTGAAATAAGGCTATTTAATAAGTCTAAGTTGCTGAAATAAGCCTATTTAATAAGTATAAGTTGCTGAAATAAGGCTATTTAATAAGTCTAAGTTGCTGAAATAAGGCTATTTAATAAATCTAAGTTGCTGAAATAAGCCTATTTAATCAGCGTAAGTTGCTGAAATAAGCCTATTTAATAAGCGTACTTTGCTGAAATAAGGCTATCTAATAAGTCTAAGTTGCAGAAATAAGCATATTTCATAAGCCTATTTAATGAGCCTAAGTTGCTGAAATGTCTATTTAATAAGTCGATTTAATAAGTCAAAGTTGCTAAAATAAGCCTATTTAATAAGGCTATTTAATAAACCTAAGTTGCTGAAATAAGCCTATTTAATGAGGCTATTTAATGAGCCTAAGTTGCTGAAATTAGCCGATTTAATAAGCCTAAGTTTCTGAACTAAGCCTATTTAAAAAGGTCTATTTAATAAGTCTAAGTTGCTGAAATAAACCTATTTAAAAATGCTATTTAATACGCCCAAGTTGCTGAAATAAACCTGATTAATAAGGCTATTTAATAAGCGTAAGTTGCTGAAATAAGCCTATTTAATAAGCCTAAGTTGCTGAAATAAGCCTATTTAATAAGGCTATTTAATAAGTCTAAGTTGCTGAAATAAACCTATTTAATAAGCCTTAGTTGCTAAAATAAGCCTATTTAATGAGGCTATTTAATAAGTCCATTTAATAAGCCTATTTAATAAGCCTATTTAATACGCCTATTTAATAAGCCTATTTAATACGCCTATTTAATAAACCTATTTAATAAGTATTTAATGAGCCTATTTATTAAGTCTATTTAATAAGCCTTTTTAATAAGCCTATTTAATAAGTCTATTTAATAAGCCTATTTAATAGGCCTATTTAATAAGTCTAAGTTGCTTAAATACGCCTATTTAAAAAGCCTAAGTTGCTGAATAAACCAATTTAATAAGTCTAAGTTGCTGAAATAAGGCTATTTAATAAGCCTAAGTTGCTGAAATGAGCCTATTTAATAAGCCTAAGTTGCTGAAATAAGGCTATTCAATAAGTCTAAGTTGCTGAAATAAGCGTATTTAATAAATCTAAGTTGCTAAAATAAGCCTATTTAATGAGGCTATTTAATAAGTCTATTTAATAAACCTATTTAATAAGCCTATTTAATAAGCCTATTTAATAAGCCTATTTAATAAGTCTATTTAATAAGTCTATTTAATAAGCCTATTTAATAAGTATTTAATGAGCCTATTTAATAAGCCAACTTATTGAGCCTATTTAATAAGCCAATTTATTGAGCCTATTTAATTATCCTATTTAATAAGCCTATTTAATGAGTCTATTTTATAAGCCTATTTAATATGCCTATTTAATAAGCCTATTTAATAAGCCTAAGTTGCAGAATAAGCCTATTTAATAAGCCTGAGTTGCTGAAATAAGCCTATTTAATAAGCCTAAGTTGCTGAATAAGCATATTTAATAAGCCTAAGTTGCTGAAATTAGCCTATTTAATAAGTCTAAGTTGCTGAATTAAGGCTATTTAATAAGCCTAAGTTTCTGAAATAAGCCTATTTAATAAGCCTAAGTTGCTGAAATAAGGCTATTTAATAAGTCTAAGTTGCTGAAATAAGCCTATTTAATAAGCCTAAGTTGCTGAAATAAGTATATTTAATAAGCATAAGTTGCTGAAATAAGCCTATTTAACAAGTCTAAGTTGCTGAAATAAGGCTATTTAATAAGTCTAAGTTGCTGAAATAAGCCTATTTAATCAGCGTAAGTTGCTGAAATAAGCCTATTTAATAAGCCCAAGTTGCTGAAATAAGCCTATTTAATAAGGCTATTTAATAATCCTAAGTTGCTGAAATAAGCCTATTTAATAAGCGTAAGTTGCTGAAATAAGGCTATTTAATAAGTCTAAGTTGCTGAAATAAGCCTATTTAATAAGCCTAACTTGCTGAAATAAGCCTATTTAATAAGCCTAAGTTGCTGAAATAAGCCTATTTAATAGGCCTAACTAATAAGTCTAAGTTGCAGAAATAAGCAAATTTCATAAGCCTATTTAATGAGCCTAAGTTGCTGAAATGTATATTTAATAAGTCGATTTAATAAGTCTAAGTTTCTAAAATAAGCCTATTTAATAAGGCTATTTAATAAGCCTAAGTTGCTGAAATAAGCCTATTTAATAAGGCTATTTAATGAGCCTAAGTTGCTGAAATAAGCCTATTTAATAAGCCAAAGTTTCTGAACTAAGCCTATTTAAAAAGGTATATTTAATAAGTCTAAGTTGCTGAAATAAACCTATTTAAAATGCTATTTAATAAGCGTAAGTTGCTGAAATAAACCTGTTTAATAAGGCTATTTAATAAGCATAAATTGCTGAATAAGCCTATTTAATAAGCCTAAGTTGCTGAAATAAGCCTATTTAATAAGTCTAAGTTGCTGAAATAAGGCTATTTAATAAATCTAAGTTGCTGAAATAAGCCTATTTAATCAGCGTAAGTTGCTGAAATAAGCCTATTTAATAAGCGTACTTTGCTGAAATAAGGCTATCTAATAAGTCTAAGTTGCAGAAATAAGCATATTTCATAAGCCTATTTAATGAGCCTAAGTTGCTGAAATGTCTATTTAATAAGTCGATTTAATAAGTCAAAGTTGCTAAAATAAGCCTATTTAATAAGGCTATTTAATAAACCTAAGTTGCTGAAATAAGCCTATTTAATGAGGCTATTTAATGAGCCTAAGTTGCTGAAATTAGCCGATTTAATAAGCCTAAGTTTCTGAACTAAGCCTATTTAAAAAGGTCTATTTAATAAGTCTAAGTTGCTGAAATAAACCTATTTAAAAATGCTATTTAATACGCCCAAGTTGCTGAAATAAACCTGATTAATAAGGCTATTTAATAAGCGTAAGTTGCTGAAATAAGCCTATTTAATAAGCCTAAGTTGCTGAAATAAGCCTATTTAATAAGGCTATTTAATAAGTCTAAGTTGCTGAAATAAACCTATTTAATAAGCCTTAGTTGCTAAAATAAGCCTATTTAATGAGGCTATTTAATAAGTCCATTTAATAAGCCTATTTAATAAGCCTATTTAATACGCCTATTTAATAAGCCTATTTAATACGCCTATTTAATAAACCTATTTAATAAGTATTTAATGAGCCTATTTATTAAGTCTATTTAATAAGCCTTTTTAATAAGCCTATTTAATAAGTCTATTTAATAAGCCTATTTAATAGGCCTATTTAATAAGTCTAAGTTGCTTAAATACGCCTATTTAAAAAGCCTAAGTTGCTGAATAAACCAATTTAATAAGTCTAAGTTGCTGAAATAAGGCTATTTAATAAGCCTAAGTTGCTGAAATGAGCCTATTTAATAAGCCTAAGTTGCTGAAATAAGGCTATTCAATAAGTCTAAGTTGCTGAAATAAGCGTATTTAATAAATCTAAGTTGCTAAAATAAGCCTATTTAATGAGGCTATTTAATAAGTCTATTTAATAAACCTATTTAATAAGCCTATTTAATAAGCCTATTTAATAAGCCTATTTAATAAGTCTATTTAATAAGTCTATTTAATAAGCCTATTTAATAAGTATTTAATGAGCCTATTTAATAAGCCAACTTATTGAGCCTATTTAATAAGCCAATTTATTGAGCCTATTTAATTATCCTATTTAATAAGCCTATTTAATGAGTCTATTTTATAAGCCTATTTAATATGCCTATTTAATAAGCCTATTTAATAAGCCTAAGTTGCAGAATAAGCCTATTTAATAAGCCTGAGTTGCTGAAATAAGCCTATTTAATAAGCCTAAGTTGCTGAATAAGCATATTTAATAAGCCTAAGTTGCTGAAATTAGCCTATTTAATAAGTCTAAGTTGCTGAATTAAGGCTATTTAATAAGCCTAAGTTTCTGAAATAAGCCTATTTAATAAGCCTAAGTTGCTGAAATAAGGCTATTTAATAAGTCTAAGTTGCTGAAATAAGCCTATTTAATAAGCCTAAGTTGCTGAAATAAGTATATTTAATAAGCATAAGTTGCTGAAATAAGCCTATTTAACAAGTCTAAGTTGCTGAAATAAGGCTATTTAATAAGTCTAAGTTGCTGAAATAAGCCTATTTAATCAGCGTAAGTTGCTGAAATAAGCCTATTTAATAAGCCCAAGTTGCTGAAATAAGCCTATTTAATAAGGCTATTTAATAATCCTAAGTTGCTGAAATAAGCCTATTTAATAAGCGTAAGTTGCTGAAATAAGGCTATTTAATAAGTCTAAGTTGCTGAAATAAGCCTATTTAATAAGCCTAACTTGCTGAAATAAGCCTATTTAATAAGCCTAAGTTGCTGAAATAAGCCTATTTAATAGGCCTAACTAATAAGTCTAAGTTGCAGAAATAAGCAAATTTCATAAGCCTATTTAATGAGCCTAAGTTGCTGAAATGTATATTTAATAAGTCGATTTAATAAGTCTAAGTTTCTAAAATAAGCCTATTTAATAAGGCTATTTAATAAGCCTAAGTTGCTGAAATAAGCCTATTTAATAAGGCTATTTAATGAGCCTAAGTTGCTGAAATAAGCCTATTTAATAAGCCAAAGTTTCTGAACTAAGCCTATTTAAAAAGGTATATTTAATAAGTCTAAGTTGCTGAAATAAACCTATTTAAAATGCTATTTAATAAGCGTAAGTTGCTGAAATAAACCTGTTTAATAAGGCTATTTAATAAGCATAAATTGCTGAATAAGCCTATTTAATAAGCCTAAGTTGCTGAAATAAGCCTATTTAATAAGTCTAAGTTGCTGAAATAAGGCTATTTAATAAGCCTAAGTTGCTGAAATAAGCCTATTTAATAAGCCTAAGTTGCTGAAATAAGGCTATTTAATAAGTCTAAGTTGTGAAAAATAAGCCTATTTAATAAGTCTAAGTTGCTGAAATAAGGCTATTTAATAAGTCTAATTTGCTGGAATAAGCCTATTTAATCAGCGTAAGTTGCTAAAATAAGCCTATTTAATAAGTCCAAGTTGCTGAAATAAGCCTATTTAATAAGGCTATTTAATAAGCCTAAGTTGCTGAAAGAAGCCTATTTAATAAGCCTAAGTTGCTGAAATAAGCCTATTTAATAAGCCTAAGTTGCTGAAATAAGCCTATTTAATAGGCCTATCTAATAAGTCTAAGTTGCAGAAATAAGCATATTTCATAAGCCTATTTAATGAGCCTAAGTTGCTGAAATGTCTATTTAATAAGTCGATTTAATAAGTCAAAGTTGCTAAAATAAGCCTATTTAATAAGGCTATTTAATAAACCTAAGTTGCTGAAATAAGCCTATTTAATGAGGCTATTTAATGAGCCTAAGTTGCTGAAATAAGCCGATTTAATAAGCCTAAGTTTCTGAACTAAGCCTATTTAAAAAGGTATATTTAATACGCCCAAGTTGCTGAAATAAACCTGATTAATAAGGCTATTTAATAAGCGTAAGTTGGTGAAATAAGCCTATTTAATAAGCCTAAGTTGCTGAAATAAGCCTATTTAATAAGGCTATTTAATAAGTCTAAGTTGCTGAAATAAACCTATTTAATAAGCCTACGTTGCTAAAATAAGCCTATTTAATGAGGCTATTTAATAAATCCATTTAATAAGCCTATTTAATAAGCCTATTTAATACGCCTATTTAAAAAGCCTATTTAATACGCCTATTTAATAAACCTATTTAATAAGTATTTAATGAGCCTATTTATTAAGTCTATTTAATAAGCCTTTTTAATAAGCCTATTTATTAAGCATATTTATTAAGCCTATTTATTGAGCCTATTTAATAAGCCTATTTATTAAGCCTATTTAATACGCCTATTTAATAAGTCTATTTAATAAGTCTATTTAATAAGCCTATTTAATAAGCCTATTTAATAAGCCTATTTAATGAGCCTATTTAATCAGTCTATTTAATAAGCCTATTTAATAGGCCTATTTAATAAGTCTAAGTTGCTGAAATAAGCCTATTTAATACGCCTAAGTTGCTAAAATAAGCCTATTTAATGAAGCTGTTTAATAAGTCTATTTAATAAGCCTACTTAATAAGCCTATTTAATGAGCCTATTTAAAAAGCCTATTTAATAAGTCTATTTAATAAGTCTATTTAATATGCCTATTTAATAAGTATTTAACGAGCCTATTTAATAAGCCTATTTATTAAGCCTATTTAATACGCCTATTTAATAAGTCTATTTAATAAGCCTACTTAATAAGCCTATTTAATGAGCCTATTTAAAAAGCCTATTTAATAAGCCTATTTATTGAGCCTATTTAATAAGCCTATTTAATAAGCCTATTTAATAAGCCTATTAATTAAGCCTATTTAATGAGCCTATTTATTAAGCCTATTTATTGAACCTATTTAATAAGTCTATTTAATAAGCCTGTTTAATAAGCCTATTTAATAAGTATTTAATGAGCCTATTTAATAAGCCCAAGTTGCTGAATAAGCCTATTTAATAAGCCTAAGTTGCTGAAATAAGGCTATTTAATAAGCCTATTTAATAAGCCTAAGTTGCTGAATAAGCCTATTTAATAAGCCTAAGTTGCTGAAATAAGCCTATTTAATAAGTCTAAGTTGCTGAAATAAGGCTATTTAATAAGCCTAAGTTGCTGAAATAAGCCTATTTAATAAGCCTAAGTTGCTGAAATAAGGCTATTTAATAAGTCTAAGTTGCTGAAATAAGCCTATTTAATAAGTCTAAGTTGCTGAAATAAGCCTATTTAATAAGTATAAGTTGCTGAAATAAGGCTATTTAATAAATCTAAGTTGCTGAAATAAGCCTATTTAATCAGCGTAAGTTGCTGAAATTAGCCTATTTAATAAGCCCAAGTTGCTGAAATAAACCTGATTAATAAGGCAATTTAATAAGTCTAAGTTGCTGAAAGAAGCCTATTTAATAAGCGTAAGTTGCTGAAATAAGGCTATTTAATAAGTCTAAGTTGCTGAAATAAGCCTATTTAATAAGCCTAAGTTGCTGAAATAAGGCTATTCAATAAGTCTAAGTTGCTGAAATAAGCCTATTTAATAAGCCTAAGTTGCTAAAATAAGCCTATTTAATGAGGCTATTTAATAAGTCTATTTAATAAGCCTATTTAATAAGCCTATTTAATAAGCCTATTTAATAAGTCTATTTAATAAGTCTATTTAATAAGCCTATTTAAAGAGTATTCAATGAGCCTATTTATTAAGCCTATTTATTGAGCCTATTTAATAAGCCTATTTATTAAGCCTATTTATTAAGCCTATTTATTGAGCCTATTTAATAAGCCTATTTATTAAGCCTATTTAATACGCCTATTTAATAAGTCTATTTAATAAGCCTATTTAATAAGCCTATTTAATAAGCCTATTTAATAAGCCTATTTAATGAGCCTATTTAATCAGTCTATTTAATAAGCCTATTTAATAGGCCTATTTAATAAGTCTAAGTTGCTGAAATAAGCCTATTTAATACGCCTAAGTTGCTAAAATAAGCATATTTAATGAAGCTGTTTAATAAGTCTATTTAATAAGCCTACTTAATAAGCCTATTTAATGAGCCTATTTAAAAAGCCTATTTAATAAGTCTATTTAATAAGTCTATTTAATATGCCTATTTAATAAGTATTTAACGAGCCTATTTAATAAGCCTATTTATTGAGCGTATTTAATAAGCCTATTTAATAAGCCTATTTAATAAGCCTATTAATTAAACCTATTTAATGAGCCTATTTAATAAGCCTATTTATTGAACCTATTTAATAAGTCTATTTAATAAGCCTGTTTAATAAGCCTATTTAATAAGTATTTAATGAGCCTATTTAATAAGCCCAAGTTGCTGAATAAGCCTATTTAATAAGCCTAAGTTGCTGAAATAAGGCTATTTAATAAGCCTATTTAATAAGCCTAAGTTGCTGAATAAGCCTATTTAATAAGCCTAAGTTGCTGAAATAAGCCTATTTAATAAGTCTAAGTTGCTGAAATAAGGCTATTTAATAAGCCTAAGTTGCTGAAATAAGCCTATTTAATAAGCCTAAGTTGCTGAAATAAGGCTATTTAATAAGTCTAAGTTGCTGAAATAAGCCTATTTAATAAGTATAAGTTGCTGAAATAAGCCTATTTAATAAGTCTAAGTTGCTGAAATAAGGCTATTTAATAAATCTAAGTTGCTGAAATAAGCCTATTTAATCAGCGTAAGTTGCTGAAATAAGCCTATTTAATAAGCGTACTTTGCTGAAATAAGGCTATCTAATAAGTCTAAGTTGCAGAAATAAGCATATTTCATAAGCCTATTTAATGAGCCTAAGTTGCTGAAATGTCTATTTAATAAGTCGATTTAATAAGTCAAAGTTGCTAAAATAAGCCTATTTAATAAGGCTATTTAATAAACCTAAGTTGCTGAAATAAGCCTATTTAATGAGGCTATTTAATGAGCCTAAGTTGCTGAAATTAGCCGATTTAATAAGCCTAAGTTTCTGAACTAAGCCTATTTAAAAAGGTCTATTTAATAAGTCTAAGTTGCTGAAATAAACCTATTTAAAAATGCTATTTAATACGCCCAAGTTGCTGAAATAAACCTGATTAATAAGGCTATTTAATAAGCGTAAGTTGCTGAAATAAGCCTATTTAATAAGCCTAAGTTGCTGAAATAAGCCTATTTAATAAGGCTATTTAATAAGTCTAAGTTGCTGAAATAAACCTATTTAATAAGCCTTAGTTGCTAAAATAAGCCTATTTAATGAGGCTATTTAATAAGTCCATTTAATAAGCCTATTTAATAAGCCTATTTAATACGCCTATTTAATAAGCCTATTTAATACGCCTATTTAATAAACCTATTTAATAAGTATTTAATGAGCCTATTTATTAAGTCTATTTAATAAGCCTTTTTAATAAGCCTATTTAATAAGTCTATTTAATAAGCCTATTTAATAGGCCTATTTAATAAGTCTAAGTTGCTTAAATACGCCTATTTAAAAAGCCTAAGTTGCTGAATAAACCAATTTAATAAGTCTAAGTTGCTGAAATAAGGCTATTTAATAAGCCTTAGTTGCTGAAATGAGCCTATTTAATAAGCCTAAGTTGCTGAAATAAGGCTATTCAATAAGTCTAAGTTGCTGAAATAAGCGTATTTAATAAATCTAAGTTGCTAAAATAAGCCTATTTAATGAGGCTATTTAATAAGTCTATTTAATAAACCTATTTAATAAGCCTATTTAATAAGCCTATTTAATAAGCCTATTTAATAAGTCTATTTAATAAGTCTATTTAATAAGCCTATTTAATAAGTATTTAATGAGCCTATTTAATAAGCCAACTTATTGAGCCTATTTAATAAGCCAATTTATTGAGCCTATTTAATTATCCTATTTAATAAGCCTATTTAATGAGTCTATTTTATAAGCCTATTTAATATGCCTATTTAATAAGCCTATTTAATAAGCCTAAGTTGCAGAATAAGCCTATTTAATAAGCCTGAGTTGCTGAAATAAGCCTATTTAATAAGCCTAAGTTGCTGAATAAGCATATTTAATAAGCCTAAGTTGCTGAAATTAGCCTATTTAATAAGTCTAAGTTGCTGAATTAAGGCTATTTAATAAGCCTAAGTTTCTGAAATAAGCCTATTTAATAAGCCTAAGTTGCTGAAATAAGGCTATTTAATAAGTCTAAGTTGCTGAAATAAGCCTATTTAATAAGCCTAAGTTGCTGAAATAAGTATATTTAATAAGCATAAGTTGCTGAAATAAGCCTATTTAACAAGTCTAAGTTGCTGAAATAAGGCTATTTAATAAGTCTAAGTTGCTGAAATAAGCCTATTTAATCAGCGTAAGTTGCTGAAATAAGCCTATTTAATAAGCCCAAGTTGCTGAAATAAGCCTATTTAATAAGGCTATTTAATAATCCTAAGTTGCTGAAATAAGCCTATTTAATAAGCGTAAGTTGCTGAAATAAGGCTATTTAATAAGTCTAAGTTGCTGAAATAAGCCTATTTAATAAGCCTAACTTGCTGAAATAAGCCTATTTAATAAGCCTAAGTTGCTGAAATAAGCCTATTTAATAGGCCTAACTAATAAGTCTAAGTTGCAGAAATAAGCAAATTTCATAAGCCTATTTAATGAGCCTAAGTTGCTGAAATGTATATTTAATAAGTCGATTTAATAAGTCTAAGTTTCTAAAATAAGCCTATTTAATAAGGCTATTTAATAAGCCTAAGTTGCTGAAATAAGCCTATTTAATAAGGCTATTTAATGAGCCTAAGTTGCTGAAATAAGCCTATTTAATAAGCCAAAGTTTCTGAACTAAGCCTATTTAAAAAGGTATATTTAATAAGTCTAAGTTGCTGAAATAAACCTATTTAAAATGCTATTTAATAAGCGTAAGTTGCTGAAATAAACCTGTTTAATAAGGCTATTTAATAAGCATAAATTGCTGAATAAGCCTATTTAATAAGCCTAAGTTGCTGAAATAAGCCTATTTAATAAGTCTAAGTTGCTGAAATAAGGCTATTTAATAAGCCTAAGTTGCTGAAATAAGCCTATTTAATAAGCCTAAGTTGCTGAAATAAGGCTATTTAATAAGTCTAAGTTGTGAAAAATAAGCCTATTTAATAAGTCTAAGTTGCTGAAATAAGGCTATTTAATAAGTCTAATTTGCTGGAATAAGCCTATTTAATCAGCGTAAGTTGCTAAAATAAGCCTATTTAATAAGTCCAAGTTGCTGAAATAAGCCTATTTAATAAGGCTATTTAATAAGCCTAAGTTGCTGAAAGAAGCCTATTTAATAAGCGTAAGTTGCTGAAATAAGGCTATTTAATAAGTCTAAGTTGCTGAAATAGGCCTATTTAATAAGCCTAAGTTGCTGAAATAAGCCTATTTAATAAGCCTAAGTTGCTGAAATAAGCCTATTTAATAGGCCTATCTAATAAGTATAAGTTGCAGAAATAAGCATATTTCATAAGCCTATTTAATGAGCCTAAGTTGCTGAAATGTCTATTTAATAAGTCGATTTAATAAGTCAAAGTCGCTAAAATAAGCCTATTTAATAAGGCTATTTAATAAGCCTAAGTTGCTGAAATAAGCCTATTTAATGAGGCTATTTAATGAGCCTAAGTTGCTGAAATAAGCCAATTTAATAAGCATAAGTTTCTGAACTAAGCCTATTTAAAAAGGTCTACTTAATAAGTCTAAGTTGCTGAAATAAACCTATTTAAAAATGGTTTTTAATACGCCCAAGTTGCTGAAATAAACCTGATTAATAAGGCTATTTAATAAGCGTAAGTTGCTGAAATACGCCTATTTAATAAGCCTAAGTTGCTGAAATAAGCCTATTTAATAAGGCTATTTAATAAGTCTAAGTTGCTGAAATAAACATATTTAATAAGCCTAAGTTGCTAAAATAAGCCTATTTAATGAGGCTATTTAATAAGTCCATTTAATAAGCCTATTTAATAGGCCTATTTAATACGCCTATTTAATAAGCCTATTTAATACGCCTATTTAATAAACCTATTTAATAAGTATTTAATGAGCCTATTTATTAAGTATATTTAATAAGCCTTTTTAATAAGCCTATTTAATAAGTCTATTTAATAAGCCTATTTAATAGGCCTATTTAATAAGTCTAAGTTGCTGAAATAAGCCTATTTAATAAGCCTAATTTGCTGAATAAACCAATTTAATAAGTCTAAGTTGCTGAAATAAGGCTATTTAATAAGCCTAAGTTGCTGAAATGAGCCTATTTAATAAGCCTAAATTGCTGAAATAAGGCTATTCAATAAGTCTAAGTTGCTGAAATAAGCCTATTTAATAAGCCTAAGTTGCTAAAATAAGCCTATTTAATGAGGCTATTTAATAAGTCTATTTAATAAGCCTATTTAATAAGCCTATTTAATAAGCCTATTTAATAAGCCTATTTAACAAGTCAATTTAATAAGTCTATTTAATAAGCCTATTTAAAGAGTATTCAATGAGCCTATTTATTAAGCCTATTTATTGAGCCTATTTAATAAGCCTATTTATTAAGCCTATTTATTGAGCCTATTTATTGAGCCTATTTAATAAGCCTATTTATTAAGCCTATTTAATACGCCTATTTAATAAGTCTATTTAATAAGCCTATTTAATGAGCCTATTTAATAAGCCTATTTAATAAGCCTATTTATTGAGCCTATTTAATAAGTCTATTTAATAAGCCTATTTAATAAGCCTATTTAATAAGCCTATTTAATAGGCCTATATAATAAGTCTAAGTTGCTGAAATAAGCCTTTTTAATTAGCCTAAGTTGCTGAATAAACCAATTTAATAAGTCTAAGTTGCTGAAATAAGGCTATTTAATAAGCCTAAGTTGCTGAAATGAGCCTATTTAATAAGTCTAAGTTGCTGAAATAAGGCTATTCAATAAGTCTAAGTTGCTGAAATAAGCCTATTTAATAAGCCTAAGTTGCTAAAATAAGCCTAATTAAGGAGGCTATTTAATAAGTCTATTTAATAAGCATATTTAATAAGCCTATTTAATAAGCCTATTTAATAAGCCTATTTAACAAGTCCATTTAATAAGTCTATTTAATAAGCCTATTTAAAGAGTATTCAATGAGCCTATTTATTAAGCCTATTTATTGAGCCTATTTAATAAGCCTATTTATTAAGCCTATTTATTAAGCTTATTTATTCAGCCTATTTAATGAGCCTATTTATTAAGCCTATTTAATACGCCTATTTAATAAGTCTATTTAATAAGCCTATTTAATAAGCCTATTTAATAAGCCTATTTATTGAGCCTATTTAATAAGTCTATTTAATAAGCCTATTTAATAAGCCTATTTAATAAGCCTATTTAATAGGCCTATTTAATAAGTCTAAGTTGCTGAAATAAGCCTATTTAATAAGCCTAAGTTGCTGAATAAACCAATTTAATAAGTCTAAGTTGCTGAAATAAGGCTATTTATTAAGCCTAAGTTGATGAAATGAGCCTATTTAATAAGCCTAAGTTGCTGAAATAAGGCTATTCAATAAGTCTAAGTTGCTGAAATAAGCCTATTTAATAAGCCTAAGTTGCTAAAATAAGCCTATTTAATGAGGCTATTTAATACGTCTATTTAATAAGCCTATTTAATAAGCCTATTTAATAAGCCTATTTAATAAGCCTATTTAACAAGTCAATTTAATAAGTCTATTTAATAAGCCTATTTAAAGAGTATTCAATGAGCCTATTTATTAAGCCTATTTATTGAGCCTATTTAATAAGCCTATTTATTAAGCCTATTTATTAAGCCTATTTATTGAGCCTATTTAATACGCCTATTTAATAAGTCTATTTAATAAGCCTATTTAATAAGCCTATTTAATAAGCCTATTTATTGAGCCTATTTAATAAGTCTATTTAATAAGCCTATTTAATAAGTATTTAATGAGCCTATTTAATCAGTCTATTTAATAAGCCTATTTAATAGGCCTATTTAATGAGTCTAAGTTGCTGAAATAAGCCTATTTAATAAGCCTAAGTTGCTAAAATAAGCCTATTTAATGAGGCTGTTTAATAAGTCTATTTAATAAGCCTATTTAATAAGCCTATTTAATGAGCCTATTTAAAAAGCCTATTTAATAAGTCTGTTTAATACATTTATTTAATACGCCTATTTAATAAGTATTTAACGAGCCTATTTAATACGCCTATTTATTGAGCCTATTTAATAAGCCTATTTATTAAGCCAATTAAATAAGCCTATTTAATAAGCCTATTTAATAAGTCTATTTAATAAGCCTATTTAATAAGGCTATTTAATAAGCCTATTAATTAAGCCTATTTAATGAGCCTATTTAATAAGCCTATGTATTGAACCTATTTAATACGTCTATTTAATAAGCCTGTTCAATAAGCCTATTTAATAAGTATTTAATGAGCCTATTTAATAAGCCCAAGTTGCTGAATAAGCCTATTTAATAAGCCTAAGTTGCTGAAATAAGCCTATTTAATAAGCCTATTTAATAAGCCTAAGTTGCTGAATAAGCCTATTTAATAAGCCTAAGTTGCTGAAATAAGCCTATTTAATAAGTCTAAGTTGCTGAAATAAGCCTATTTAATCAGCGTAAGTTGCTGAAATAAGCCTATTTAATAAGCCCAAGTTGCTGAAATAAGCCTATTTAATAAGGCTATTTAATAAGCCTAAGTTGCTGAAAGAAGCCTATTTAATAAGCGTAAGTTGCTGAAATAAGGCTATTTAATAAGTCTAAGTTGCTGAAAGAAGCCTATTTAATAAGCCTAAGTTGCTGAAATAAGCCTATTTAATAAGCCTAAGTTGCTGAAATAAGCCTATTTAATAGGCCTATCTAATAAGTCTAAGTTGCAGAAATAAGCATATTTCATAAGCCTATTTAATGAGCCTAAGTTGCTGAAATGTCTATTTAATAAGTCGATTTAATAAGTCAAAGTTGCTAAAATAAGCCTATTTAATAAGGCTATTTAATAAGCCTAAGTTGCTGAAATAAGCCTATTTAAGGAGGCTATTTAATGAGCCTAAGTTGCTGAAATAAGCCTATTTAATAAGGCTATTTAATAAGTCTAAGTTGCTAAAATAAACCTATTTAATAAGCCTAAGTTGCTAAAATAAGCCTATTTAATGAGGCTATTTAATAAGCCTATTTAATACGCCTATTTAATAAACCTATTTAATAAGTATTTAATGAGCCTATTTATTAAGTCTATTTAATAAGCCTTTTTAATAAGCCTATTTAATAAGTCTATTTAATAAGCCTATTTAATAGGCCTATTTAATAAGTCTAAGTTGCTTAAATAAGCCTATTTAATAAGCCTAAGTTGCTGAATAAACCAATTTAATAAGTCTAAGTTGCTGAAATAAGGCTATTTAATAAGCCTAAGTTGCTGAAATGAGCCTATTTAATAAGCCTAAGTTGCTGAAATAAGGCTATTCAATAAGTCTAAGTTGCTGAAATAAGCCTATTTAATAAGCCTAAGTTGCTGAAATAAGCCTATTTAATAAGGCTATTTAATAAGTCTAAGTTGCTGAAATAAACATATTTAATAAGCATAAGTTGCTAAAATAAGCCTATTTAATGAGGCTATTTAATAAGTCCATTTAATAAGCCTATTTAATAGGCCTATTTAATACGCCTATTTAATAAGCCTATTTAATACGCCTATTTAATAAACCTATTTAATAAGTATTTAATGAGCCTATTTATTAAGTATATTTAATAAGCCTTTTTAATAAGCCTATTTAATAAGTCTATTTAATAAGCCTATTTAATAGGCCTATTTAATAAGTCTAAGTTGCTGAAATAAGCCTATTTAATAAGCCTAAGTTGCTGAATAAACCAATTTAATAAGTCTAAGTTGCTGAAATAAGGCTATTTATTAAGCCTAAGTTGATGAAATGAGCCTATTTAATAAGCCTAAGTTGCTGAAATAAGGCTATTCAATAAGTCTAAGTTGCTGAAATAAGCCTATTTAATAAGCCTAAGTTGCTCAAATAAGCCTATTTAATGAGGCTATTTAATAAGTCTATTTAATAAGCCTATTTAATAAGCCTATTTAATAAGCCTATTTAATAAGCCTATTGAACAAGTCAATTTAATAAGTCTATTTAATAAGCCTATTTAAAGAGTATTCAATGAGCCTATTTATTAAGCCTATTTATTGAGCCTATTTAATAAGCCTATTTATTAAGCCTATTTATTAAGCCTATTTATTGAGCCTATTTAATACGCCTATTTAATAAGTCTATTTAATAAGCCTATTTAATAAGCCTATTTAATAAGCCTATTTATTGAGCCTATTTAATAAGTCTATTTAATAAGCCTATTTAATAAGTATTTAATGAGCCTATTTAATCAGTCTATTTAATAAGCCTATTTAATAGGCCTATTTAATACGTCTAAGTTGCTGAAATAAGCCTATTTAATAAGCCTAAGTTGCTAAAATAAGCCTATTTAATGAGGCTGTTTAATAAGTCTATTTAATAAGCCTATTTAATAAGCCTATTTAATGAGCCTATTTAAAAAGCCTATTTAATAAGTCTGTTTAATACATCTATTTAATACGCCTATTTAATAAGTATTTAACGAGCCTATTTAATACGCCTATTTATTGAGCCTATTTAATAAGCCTATTTATTAAGCCAATTAAATAAGCCTATTTAATAAGCCTATTTAATAAGTCTATTTAATAAGCCTATTTAATAAGGCTATTTAATAAGCCTATTAATTAAGCCTATTTAATGAGCCTATTTAATAAGCCTATGTATTGAACCTATTTAATAAGTCTATTTAATAAGCCTGTTCAATAAGCCTATTTAATAAGTATTTAATGAGCCTATTTAATAAGCCCAAGTTGCTGAATAAGCCTATTTAATAAGCCTAAGTTGCTGAAATAAGCCTATTTAATAAGCCTATTTAATAAGCCTACGTTGCTGAATAAGCCTATTTAATAAGCCTAAGTTGCTGAAATAAGCCTATTTAATAAGTCTAAGTTGCTGAAATAAGCCTATTTAATCAGTGTAAGTTGCTGAAATAAGGCTATTTAATAAGCCCAAGTTGCTGAAATAAGCCTATTTAATAAGGCTATTTAATAAGCCTAAGTTGCTGAAAGAAGCCTATTTAATAAGCGTAAGTTGCTGAAATAAGGCTATTTAATAAGTCTAAGTTGCTGAAAAAAGCCTATTTAATAAGCCTAAGTTGCTGAAATAAGCCTATTTAATAAGCCTAAGTTGCTGAAATAAGCCTATTTAATAGGCCTATCTAATAAGTCTAAGTTGCAGAAATAAGCATATTTCATAAGCCTATTTAATGAGCCTAAGTTGCTGAAATGTCTATTTAATAAGTCGATTTAATAAGTCAAAGTTGCTAAAATAAGCCTATTTAATAAGGCTATTTAATAAGCCTAAGTTGCTGAAATAAGCCTATTTAAGGAGGCTATTTAATGAGCCTAAGTTGCTGAAATAAGCCTATTTAATAAGGCTATTTAATAAGTCTAAGTTGCTAAAATAAACCTATTTAATAAGCCTAAGTTGCTAAAATAAGCCTATTTAATGAGGCTATTTAATAAGTCCATTTAATAAGCCTATTTAATAAGCCTATTTAATACGCCTATTTAATAAGCCTATTTAATACGCCTATTTAATAAACCTATTTAATAAGTATTTAATGAGCCTATTTATTAAGTCTATTTAATAAGCCTTTTTAATAAGCCTATTTAATAAGTCTATTTAATAAGCCTATTTAATAGGCCTATTTAATAAGTCTAAGTTGCTTAAATAAGCCTATTTAATAAGCCTAAGTTGCTGAATAAACCAATTTAATAAGTCTAAGTTGCTGAAATAAGGCTATTTAATAAGCCTAAGTTGCTGAAATGAGCCTATTTAATAAGCCTAAGTTGCTGAAATAAGGCTATTCAATAAGTCTAAGTTGCTGAAATAAGCCTATTTAATAAGCCTAAGTTGCTGAAATAAGCCTATTTAATAAGGCTATTTAATAAGTCTAAGTTGCTGAAATAAACATATTTAATAAGCCTAAGTTGCTAAAATAAGCCTATTTAATGAGGCTATTTAATAAGTCCATTTAATAAGCCTATTTAATAGGCCTATTTAATACGCCTATTTAATAAGCCTATTTAATACGCCTATTTAATAAACCTATTTAATAAGTATTTAATGAGCCTATTTATTAAGTATATTTAATAAGCCTTTTTAATAAGCCTATTTAATAAGTCTATTTAATAAGCCTATTTAATAGGCCTATTTAATAAGTCTAAGTTGCTAAAATAAGCCTATTTAATAAGCCTAATTTGCTGAATAAACCAATTTAATAAGTCTAAGTTGCTGAAATAAGGCTATTTAATAAGCCTAAGTTGCTGAAATGAGCCTATTTAATAAGCCTAAGTTGCTGAAATAAGGCTATTCAATAAGTCTAAGTTGCTGAAATAAGCCTATTTAATAAGCCTAAGTTGCTAAAATAAGCCTATTTAATGAGGCTATTTAATAAGTCTATTTAATAAGCCTATTTAATAAGCCTATTTAATAAGCTTATTTAATAAGCCTATTTAACAAGTCCATTTAATAAGTCTATTTAATAAGCCTATTTAAAGAGTATTCAATGAGCCTATTTATTAAGCCTATTTATTGAGCCTATTTAATAAGCCTATTTATTAAGCCTATTTATTGAGCCTATTTATTGAGCCTATTTAATAAGCCTATTTATTAAGCCTATTTAATACGCCTATTTAATAAGTCTATTTAATAAGCCTATTTAATGAGCCTATTTAATAAGCCTATTTAATAAGCCTATTTATGGAGCCTATTTAATAAGTCTATTTAATAAGCCTATTTAATAAGCCTATTTAATAAGCCTATTTAATACGCCTATATAATACGTCTAAGTTGCTGAAATAAGCCTTTTTAATTAGCCTAAGTTGCTGAATAAACCAATTTAATAAGTCTAAGTTGCTGAAATAAGGCTATTTAATAAGCCTAAGTTGCTGAAATGAGCCTATTTAATAAGCCTAAGTTGCTGAAATAAGGCTATTCAATAAGTCTAAGTTGCTGAAATAAGCCTATTTAATAAGCCTAAGTTGCTAAAATAAGCCTAATTAAGGAGGCTATTTAATAAGTCTATTTAATAAGCATATTTAATAAGCCTATTTAATAAGCCTATTTAATAAGCCTATTTAACAAGTCCATTTAATAAGTCTATTTAATAAGCCTATTTAAAGAGTATTCAATGAGCCTATTTATTAAGCCTATTTATTGAGCCTATTTAATAAGCCTATTTATTAAGCCTATTTATTAAGCTTATTTATTCAGCCTATTTAATAAGCCTATTTATTAAGCCTATTTAATACGCCTATTTAATAAGTCTATTTAATAAGCCTATTTAATAAGCCTATTTAATAAGCCTATTTATTGAGCCTATTTAATAAGTCTATTTAATAAGCCTATTTAATAAGCCTATTTAATAAGCCTATTTAATAGGCCTATTTAATAAGTCTAAGTTGCTGAAATAAGCCTATTTAATAAGCCTAAGTTGCTGAATAAACCAATTTAATAAGTCTAAGTTGCTGAAATAAGGCTATTTATTAAGCCTAAGTTGATGAAATGAGCCTATTTAATAAGCCTAAGTTGCTGAAATAAGGCTATTCAATAAGTCTAAGTTGCTGAAATAAGCCTATTTAATAAGCCTAAGTTGCTAAAATAAGCCTATTTAATGAGGCTATTTAATAAGTCTATTTAATAAGCCTATTTAATAAGCCTATTTAATAAGCCTATTTAATAAGCCTATTTAACAAGTCAATTTAATAAGTCTATTTAATAAGCCTATTTAAAGAGTATTCAATGAGCCTATTTATTAAGCCTATTTATTGAGCCTAATTAATAAGCCTATTTATTAAGCCTATTTATTAAGCCTATTTATTGAGCCTATTTAATACGCCTATTTATTAAGCCTATTTAATACGCCTATTTAATAAGTCTATTTAATAAGCCTATTTAATAAGCCTATTTAATAAGCCTATTTAATAAGCCTATTTATTGAGCCTATTTAATAAGTCTATTTAATAAGCCTATTTAATAAGTATTTAATGAGCCTATTTAATCAGTCTATTTAATAAGCCTATTTAATAGGCCTATTTAATAAGTCTAAGTTGCTGAAATAAGCCTATTTAATAAGCCTAAGTTGCTGAAAAGCCTATTTCATAGAACTAAGTTGCTGAAATAAGCCTTTTTAATAAGCCTAAGTTGCTAAAATAAGCCTATTTAATGAGCCTATTTAATGAGCCTATTTAAAAAGCCTATTTAATAAGTCTATTTAATACATCTATTTAATACGCCTATTTAATAAGTATTTAACGAGCCTATTTAATAAGCCTATTTATTGAGCCTATTTAATAAGCCTATTTATTAAGCCAATTAAATACGCCTATTTAATAAGCCTATTTAATAAGTCTATTTAATAAGCCTATATAATAAGGCTATTTAATAAGCCTATTAATTAAGCCTATTTAATCAGCCTATTTAATAAGCCTATTTATTGAACCTATTTAATAAGTCTATTTAATAAGCCTGTTTAATAAGCCTATTTAATAAGTATTTAATGAGCATATTTAATAAGCCCAAGTTGCTGAATAAGCCTATTTAATAAGCCTAAGTTGCTGAAATAAGCCTATTTAATAAGCCTATTTAATAAGCCTAAGTTGCTGAATAAGCCTATTTAATAAGCCTAAGTTGCTGAAATAAGCCTATTTAATAAGTCTAAGTTGCTGAAATAAGGCTATTTAATAAGCCTAAGTTGCTGAAATAAGCCTATTTAATAAGCTTAAGTTGCTGAATAAGCCTATTTAATAAGCCTAAGTTGCTGAAATAAGCCTATTTAATAAGTCTAAGTTGCTGAAATAAGGCTATTTAATAAGCCTAAGTTGCTGAAATAAGCCTATTTAATAAGGCTATTTAATAAGCCTAAGTTGCTGAAATAAGCCTATTTAATAAGGCTAATTAATGAGCCTAAGTTGCTGAAATAAGCCTATTTAATAAGCCGAAGTTTGTGAACTAAGCCTATTTAAAAAGGTATATTTAATAAGTCTAAGTTGCTGAAATAAACCTATTTAAAATGCGATTTAATAAGCCTAAGTTGCTGAAATAAACCTGTTTAATAAGGCTATTTAATAAGCATAAATTGCTGAAATAAGCCTATTTAATAAGCCTAAGTTGCTGAAATAAGCCTATTTAATAAGGCTATTTAATAAGTCTAAGTTGCTGAAATAAACCTATTTAAAAAGCCTAAGTTGCTAAAATAAGCCTATTTAATAAGCCTATTTAATAAGCCTAAGTTGCTGAATAAGCCTATTTAATAAGCCTAGGTTGCTGAAATAAGCCTATTTAATAAGTCTAAGTTGCTGAAATAAGGCTATTTAATAAGCCTAAGTTGCTGAAATAAGCCTATTTAATAAGCCTAAGTTGCTGAAATAAGGCTATTTAATAAGTCTAAGTTGCTGAAATAAGCCTATTTAATAAGTCTAAGTTGCTGAAATAAGCCTATTTAATAAGTCTAAGTTGCTGAAATAAGGCTATTTAATAAGTCTAAGTTGCTGAAATAAGCCTATGTAATCAGCGTAAGTTGCTAAAATAAGCCTATTTAATAAGCCCAAGTTGCTGAAATAAGCCTATTTAATAAGGCTATTTAATAAGCCTAAGTTTCTGAAAGAAGCCTATTTAATAAGCGTAAGTTGCTGAAATAAGGCTATTTAATAAGTCTAAGCTGCTGAAATAGGCCTATTTAATAAGCCTAAGTTGCTGAAATAAGCCTATTTAATAAGCCTAAGTTGCTGAAATAAGCCTATTTAATAGGCCTATCTAATAAGTCTAAGTTGCAGAAATAAGCATATTTCATAAGCCTATTTATTGAGCCTAAGTTGCTGAAATGTCTATTTAATAAGTCGATTTAATAAGTCAAAGTTGCTAAAATAAGCCTATTTAATAAGGCTATTTAATAAGCCTAAGTTGCTGAAATAAGCCTATTTAATAAGCCTATTTAATAAGCCTAAGTTGCTGAATAAGCCTATTTAATAAGCCTAAGTTGCTGAAATAAGCCTATTTAATAAGTCTAAGTTGCTGAAATAAGGCTATTTAATAAACCTAAGTTGCTGAAATAAGCCTATTTAATAAGCCTAAGTTGCTGAATAAGCCTATTTAATAAGCCTAAGTTGCTGAAATAAGCCTATTGAATAAGTCTAAGTTGCTGAAATAAGGCTATTTAATAAGCCTAAGTTGCTGAAATAAGCCTATTTAATAAGGCTATTTAATGAGCCTAAGTTGCTGAAATAAGCCTATTTAATAAGCCGAAGTTTCTGAACTAAGCCTATTTAAAAAGGTATATTTAATAAGTCTAAGTTGCTGAAATAAACCTATTTAAAATGTTATTTAATAAGCCTAAGTTGCTGAAATAAACCTGTTTAATAAGGCTATTTAATAAGCATAAATTGCTGAAATAAGCCTATTTAATAAGCCTAAGTTGCTGAAATAAGCCTATTTAATAAGGCTATTTAATACGTCTAAGTTGCTGAAATAAACCTATTTAAAAAGCCTAAGTTGCTAAAATAAGCCTATTTAATAAGCCTATTTAATAAGCCTAAGTTGCTGAATAAGCCTATTTAATAAGCCTAAGTTGCTGAAATAAGCCTATTTAATAAGTCTAAGTTGCTGAAATAAGGCTATTTAATAAGCCTAAGTTGCTGAAATAAGCCTATTTAATAAGTCTAAGTTGCTGAAATAAGCCTATTTAATAAGTCTAAGTTGCTGAAATAAGCCTATTTAATCAGCGTAAGTTGCTAAAATAAGCCTATTTAATAAGCCCAAGTTGCTGAAATAAGCCTATTTAATAAGGCTATTTAATAAGCCTAAGTTGCTGAAAGAAGCCTATTTAATAAGCGTAAGTTGCTGAAATAAGGCTATTTAATAAGTCTAAGTTGCTGAAAGAGGCCTATTTAATAAGCCTAAGTTGCTGAAATAAGCCTATTTAATAAGCCTAAGTTGCTGAAATAAGCCTATTTAATAGGCCTATCTAATAAGTCTAAGTTGCAGAAATAAGCATATTTCATAAGCCTATTTAATGAGCCTAAGTTGCTGAAATGTCTATTTAATAAGTCGATTTAATAAGTCAAAGTTGCTAAAATAAGCCTATTTAATAAGGCTATTTAATAAGCCTAAGTTGCTGAAATAAGCCTATTTAATGAGGCTATTTAATGAGCCTAAGTTGCTGAAATAAGCCGATTTAATAAGCCTAAGTTTCTGAACTAAGCCTATTTAAAAAGTTCTACTTAATAAGTCTAAGTTGCTGAAATAAACCTATTTAAAAATGGTATTTAATACGCCCAAGTTGCTGAAATAAACCTGATTAATAAGGCTATTTAATAAGCGTAAGTTGCTGAAATAAGCCTATTTAATAAGCCTAAGTTGCTGAAATAAGCCTATTTAATAAGGCTATTTAATAAGTCTAAGTTGCTGAAATAAACCTATTTAATAAGCTTAAGTTGCTAAAATAAGCCAATTTAATGAGGCTATTTAATAAGTCCATTTAATAAGCCTATTTAATAAGCCTATTTAATACGCCTATTTAATAAGCCTATTTAATAGGCCTATTTAATAAACCTATTTAATAAGTATTTAATGAGCCTATTTATTAAGTCTATTTAATAAGCCTATTTAATAGCCCTATTTAATAAGTCTAAGTTGCTGAAATAAGCCTATTTAATAAGCCTAAGTTGCTGAATAAACCAATTTAATAAGTCTAAGTTGCTGAAATAAGGCTATTTAATAAGCCTAAGTTGCTGAAATGAGCCTATTTAATAAGCCTAATTTGCTGAAATAAGGCTATTCAATAAGTCTAAGTTGCTGAAATAAGCCTATTTAATAAGCCTAAGTTGCTAAAATAAGCCTATTTAATGAGGCTATTTAATAAGTCTATTTAATAAGCCTATTTAATAAGTATTTAATGCGCCTATTTAATAAGCCTATTTATTGAGCCTATTTAATAAGCCTATTTATTGAGCCTATTTAATAAGCCTATTTATTGAGCCTATTTAATAAGCCTATTTATTGAGCCTATTTAATAAGCCTATTTAATAAGTCTATTTAATAAGGCTATTTAATAGGCCTATTTTAATAAGTCTAAGTTGCTGAAATAAGCCTATTTAATAAGCCTATTTAATAGGCCTATTTAATAAGTCTAAGTTGCTGAAATAAGCCTATTTAATAAGGCTATTTAATAAGCCCAAGTTGCTGAAATAAGCCTATTTAATAAGGCTATTTAATAAGCCTAAGTTGCTGAAAGAAGCCTATTTAATAAGCGTAAGTTGCTGAAATAAGGCTATTTAATAAGTCTAAGTTGCTGAAAAAAGCCTATTTAATAAGCCTAAGTTGCTGAAATAAGCCTATTTAATAAGCCTAAGTTGCTGAAATAAGCCTATTTAATAGGCCTATCTAATAAGTCTAAGTTGCAGAAATAAGCATATTTCATAAGCCTATTTAATGAGCCTAAGTTGCTGAAATGTCTATTTAATAAGTCGATTTAATAAGTCAAAGTTGCTAAAATAAGCCTATTTAATAAGGCTATTTAATAAGCCTAAGTTGCTGAAATAAGCCTATTTAAGGAGGCTATTTAATGAGCCTAAGTTGCTGAAATAAGCCTATTTAATAAGGCTATTTAATAAGTCTAAGTTGCTAAAATAAACCTATTTAATAAGCCTAAGTTGCTAAAATAAGCCTATTTAATGAGGCTATTTAATAAGTCCATTTAATAAGCCTATTTAATAAGCCTATTTAATACGCCTATTTAATAAGCCTATTTAATACGCCTATTTAATAAACCTATTTAATAAGTATTTAATGAGCCTATTTATTAAGTCTATTTAATAAGCCTTTTTAATAAGCCTATTTAATAAGTCTATTTAATAAGCCTATTTAATAGGCCTATTTAATAAGTCTAAGTTGCTTAAATAAGCCTATTTAATAAGCCTAAGTTGCTGAATAAACCAATTTAATAAGTCTAAGTTGCTGAAATAAGGCTATTTAATAAGCCTAAGTTGCTGAAATGAGCCTATTTAATAAGCCTAAGTTGCTGAAATAAGGCTATTCAATAAGTCTAAGTTGCTGAAATAAGCCTATTTAATAAGCCTAAGTTGCTGAAATAAGCCTATTTAATAAGGCTATTTAATAAGTCTAAGTTGCTGAAATAAACATATTTAATAAGCCTAAGTTGCTAAAATAAGCCTATTTAATGAGGCTATTTAATAAGTCCATTTAATAAGCCTATTTAATAGGCCTATTTAATACGCCTATTTAATAAGCCTATTTAATACGCCTATTTAATAAAACTATTTAATAAGTATTTAATGAGCCTATTTATTAAGTATATTTAATAAGCCTTTTTAATAAGCCTATTTAATAAGTCTATTTAATAAGCCTATTTAATAGGCCTATTTAATAAGTCTAAGTTGCTAAAATAAGCCTATTTAATAAGCCTAATTTGCTGAATAAACCAATTTAATAAGTCTAAGTTGCTTAAATAAGGCTATTTAATAAGCCTAAGTTGCTGAAATGAGCCTATTTAATAAGCCTAAGTTGCTGAAATAAGGCTATTCAATAAGTCTAAGTTGCTGAAATAAGCCTATTTAATAAGCCTAAGTTGCTAAAATAAGCCTATTTAATGAGGCTATTTAATAAGTCTATTTAATAAGCCTATTTAATAAGCCTATTTAATAAGCTTATTTAATAAGCCTATTTAACAAGTCCATTTAATAAGTCTATTTAATAAGCCTATTTAAAGAGTATTCAATGAGCCTATTTATTAAGCCTATTTATTGAGCCTATTTAATAAGCCTATTTATTAAGCCTATTTATTGAGCCTATTTATTGAGCCTATTTAATAAGCCTATTTATTAAGCCTATTTAATACGCCTATTTAATAAGTCTATTTAATAAGCCTATTTAATGAGCCTATTTAATAAGCCTATTTAATAAGCCTATTTATGGAGCCTATTTAATAAGTCTATTTAATAAGCCTATTTAATAAGCCTATTTAATAAGCCTATTTAATACGCCTATATAATACGTCTAAGTTGCTGAAATAAGCCTTTTTAATTAGCCTAAGTTGCTGAATAAACCAATTTAATAAGTCTAAGTTGCTGAAATAAGGCTATTTAATAAGCCTAAGTTGCTGAAATGAGCCTATTTAATAAGCCTAAGTTGCTGAAATAAGGCTATTCAATAAGTCTAAGTTGCTGAAATAAGCCTATTTAATAAGCCTAAGTTGCTAAAATAAGCCTAATTAAGGAGGCTATTTAATAAGTCTATTTAATAAGCATATTTAATAAGCCTATTTAATAAGCCTATTTAATAAGCCTATTTAACAAGTCCATTTAATAAGTCTATTTAATAAGCCTATTTAAAGAGTATTCAATGAGCCTATTTATTAAGCCTATTTATTGAGCCTATTTAATAAGCCTATTTATTAAGCCTATTTATTAAGCTTATTTATTCAGCCTATTTAATAAGCCTATTTATTAAGCCTATTTAATACGCCTATTTAATAAGTCTATTTAATAAGCCTATTTAATAAGCCTATTTAATAAGCCTATTTATTGAGCCTATTTAATAAGTCTATTTAATAAGCCTATTTAATAAGCCTATTTAATAAGCCTATTTAATAGGCCTATTTAATAAGTCTAAGTTGCTGAAATAAGCCTATTTAATAAGCCTAAGTTGCTGAATAAACCAATTTAATAAGTCTAAGTTGCTGAAATAAGGCTATTTATTAAGCCTAAGTTGATGAAATGAGCCTATTTAATAAGCCTAAGTTGCTGAAATAAGGCTATTCAATAAGTCTAAGTTGCTGAAATAAGCCTATTTAATAAGCCTAAGTTGCTAAAATAAGCCTATTTAATGAGGCTATTTAATAAGTCTATTTAATAAGCCTATTTAATAAGCCTATTTAATAAGCCTATTTAATAAGCCTATTTAACAAGTCAATTTAATAAGTCTATTTAATAAGCCTATTTAAAGAGTATTCAATGAGCCTATTTATTAAGCCTATTTATTGAGCCTAATTAATAAGCCTATTTATTAAGCCTATTTATTAAGCCTATTTATTGAGCCTATTTAATACGCCTATTTATTAAGCCTATTTAATACGCCTATTTAATAAGTCTATTTAATAAGCCTATTTAATAAGCCTATTTAATAAGCCTATTTAATAAGCCTATTTATTGAGCCTATTTAATAAGTCTATTTAATAAGCCTATTTAATAAGTATTTAATGAGCCTATTTAATCAGTCTATTTAATAAGCCTATTTAATAGGCCTATTTAATAAGTCTAAGTTGCTGAAATAAGCCTATTTAATAAGCCTAAGTTGCTGAAAAGCCTATTTCATAGAACTAAGTTGCTGAAATAAGCCTTTTTAATAAGCCTAAGTTGCTAAAATAAGCCTATTTAATGAGCCTATTTAATGAGCCTATTTAAAAAGCCTATTTAATAAGTCTATTTAATACATCTATTTAATACGCCTATTTAATAAGTATTTAACGAGCCTATTTAATAAGCCTATTTATTGAGCCTATTTAATAAGCCTATTTATTAAGCCAATTAAATACGCCTATTTAATAAGCCTATTTAATAAGTCTATTTAATAAGCCTATATAATAAGGCTATTTAATAAGCCTATTAATTAAGCCTATTTAATCAGCCTATTTAATAAGCCTATTTATTGAACCTATTTAATAAGTCTATTTAATAAGCCTGTTTAATAAGCCTATTTAATAAGTATTTAATGAGCATATTTAATAAGCCCAAGTTGCTGAATAAGCCTATTTAATAAGCCTAAGTTGCTGAAATAAGCCTATTTAATAAGCCTATTTAATAAGCCTAAGTTGCTGAATAAACCTATTTAATAAGCCTAAGTTGCTGAAATAAGCCTATTTAATAAGTCTAAGTTGCTGAAATAAGGCTATTTAATAAGCCTAAGTTGCTGAAATAAGCCTATTTAATAAGCTTAAGTTGCTGAATAAGCCTATTTAATAAGCCTAAGTTGCTGAAATAAGCCTATTTAATAAGTCTAAGTTGCTGAAATAAGGCTATTTAATAAGCCTAAGTTGCTGAAATAAGCCTATTTAATAAGGCTATTTAATAAGCCTAAGTTGCTGAAATAAGCCTATTTAATAAGGCTAATTAATGAGCCTAAGTTGCTGAAATAAGCCTATTTAATAAGCCGAAGTTTGTGAACTAAGCCTATTTAAAAAGGTATATTTAATAAGTCTAAGTTGCTGAAATAAACCTATTTAAAATGCGATTTAATAAGCCTAAGTTGCTGAAATAAACCTGTTTAATAAGGCTATTTAATAAGCATAAATTGCTGAAATAAGCCTATTTAATAAGCCTAAGTTGCTGAAATAAGCCTATTTAATAAGGCTATTTAATAAGTCTAAGTTGCTGAAATAAACCTATTTAAAAAGCCTAAGTTGCTAAAATAAGCCTATTTAATAAGCCTATTTAATAAGCCTAAGTTGCTGAATAAGCCTATTTAATAAGCCTAGGTTGCTGAAATAAGCCTATTTAATAAGTCTAAGTTGCTGAAATAAGGCTATTTAATAAGCCTAAGTTGCTGAAATAAGCCTATTTAATAAGCCTAAGTTGCTGAAATAAGGCTATTTAATAAGTCTAAGTTGCTGAAATAAGCCTATTTAATAAGTCTAAGTTGCTGAAATAAGCCTATTTAATAAGTCTAAGTTGCTGAAATAAGGCTATTTAATAAGTCTAAGTTGCTGAAATAAGCCTATGTAATCAGCGTAAGTTGCTAAAATAAGCCTATTTAATAAGCCCAAGTTGCTGAAATAAGCCTATTTAATAAGGCTATTTAATAAGCCTAAGTTTCTGAAAGAAGCCTATTTAATAAGCGTAAGTTGCTGAAATAAGGCTATTTAATAAGTCTAAGCTGCTGAAATAGGCCTATTTAATAAGCCTAAGTTGCTGAAATAAGCCTATTTAATAAGCCTAAGTTGCTGAAATAAGCCTATTTAATAGGCCTATCTAATAAGTCTAAGTTGCAGAAATAAGCATATTTCATAAGCCTATTTATTGAGCCTAAGTTGCTGAAATGTCTATTTAATAAGTCGATTTAATAAGTCAAAGTTGCTAAAATAAGCCTATTTAATAAGGCTATTTAATAAGCCTAAGTTGCTGAAATAAGCCTATTTAATAAGCCTATTTAATAAGCCTAAGTTGCTGAATAAGCCTATTTAATAAGCCTAAGTTGCTGAAATAAGCCTATTTAATAAGTCTAAGTTGCTGAAATAAGGCTATTTAATAAACCTAAGTTGCTGAAATAAGCCTATTTAATAAGCCTAAGTTGCTGAATAAGCCTATTTAATAAGCCTAAGTTGCTGAAATAAGCCTATTGAATAAGTCTAAGTTGCTGAAATAAGGCTATTTAATAAGCCTAAGTTGCTGAAATAAGCCTATTTAATAAGGCTATTTAATGAGCCTAAGTTGCTGAAATAAGCCTATTTAATAAGCCGAAGTTTCTGAACTAAGCCTATTTAAAAAGGTATATTTAATAAGTCTAAGTTGCTGAAATAAACCTATTTAAAATGTTATTTAATAAGCCTAAGTTGCTGAAATAAACCTGTTTAATAAGGCTATTTAATAAGCATAAATTGCTGAAATAAGCCTATTTAATAAGCCTAAGTTGCTGAAATAAGCCTATTTAATAAGGCTATTTAATACGTCTAAGTTGCTGAAATAAACCTATTTAAAAAGCCTAAGTTGCTAAAATAAGCCTATTTAATAAGCCTATTTAATAAGCCTAAGTTGCTGAATAAGCCTATTTAATAAGCCTAAGTTGCTGAAATAAGCCTATTTAATAAGTCTAAGTTGCTGAAATAAGGCTATTTAATAAGCCTAAGTTGCTGAAATAAGCCTATTTAATAAGTCTAAGTTGCTGAAATAAGCCTATTTAATAAGTCTAAGTTGCTGAAATAAGCCTATTTAATCAGCGTAAGTTGCTAAAATAAGCCTATTTAATAAGCCCAAGTTGCTGAAATAAGCCTATTTAATAAGGCTATTTAATAAGCCTAAGTTGCTGAAAGAAGCCTATTTAATAAGCGTAAGTTGCTGAAATAAGGCTATTTAATAAGTCTAAGTTGCTGAAAGAGGCCTATTTAATAAGCCTAAGTTGCTGAAATAAGCCTATTTAATAAGCCTAAGTTGCTGAAATAAGCCTATTTAATAGGCCTATCTAATAAGTCTAAGTTGCAGAAATAAGCATATTTCATAAGCCTATTTAATGAGCCTAAGTTTCTGAAATGTCTATTTAATAAGTCGATTTAATAAGTCAAAGTTGCTAAAATAAGCCTATTTAATAAGGCTATTTAATAAGCCTAAGTTGCTGAAATAAGCCTATTTAATGAGGCTATTTAATGAGCCTAAGTTGCTGAAATAAGCCGATTTAATAAGCCTAAGTTTCTGAACTAAGCCTATTTAAAAAGTTCTACTTAATAAGTCTAAGTTGCTGAAATAAACCTATTTAAAAATGGTATTTAATACGCCCAAGTTGCTGAAATAAACCTGATTAATAAGGCTATTTAATAAGCGTAAGTTGCTGAAATAAGCCTATTTAATAAGCCTAAGTTGCTGAAATAAGCCTATTTAATAAGGCTATTTAATAAGTCTAAGTTGCTGAAATAAACCTATTTAATAAGCTTAAGTTGCTAAAATAAGCCAATTTAATGAGGCTATTTAATAAGTCCATTTAATAAGCCTATTTAATAAGCCTATTTAATACGCCTATTTAATAAGCCTATTTAATAGGCCTATTTAATAAACCTATTTAATAAGTATTTAATGAGCCTATTTATTAAGTCTATTTAATAAGCCTATTTAATAGCCCTATTTAATAAGTCTAAGTTGCTGAAATAAGCCTATTTAATAAGCCTAAGTTGCTGAATGAACCAATTTAATAAGTCTAAGTTGCTGAAATAAGGCTATTTAATAAGCCTAAGTTGCTGAAATGAGCCTATTTAATAAGCCTAATTTGCTGAAATAAGGCTATTCAATAAGTCTAAGTTGCTGAAATAATCCTATTTAATAAGCCTAAGTTGCTAAAATAAGCCTATTTAATGAGGCTATTTAATAAGTCTATTTAATAAGCCTATTTAATAAGCCTATTTAATAAGCCTATTTAATAAGCCTATTTAACAAGTCCAATTAATAAGTCTATTTAATAAGCCTATTTAAAGAGTATTCAATGAGCCTATTTATTAAGCCTATTTATTGAGCCTATTTAATAAGCCTATTTATTAAGCATATTTATTAAGCCTATTTATTGAGCCTATTTAATAAGCCTATTTATTAAGCCTATTTAATACGCCAATTTAATAAGTCTATTTAATAAGCCTATTTAATGAGCTTATTTAATAAGCCTATTTAATAAGCCTATTTATTGAGCCTATTTAATAAGTCTATTTAATAAGCCTATTTAATAAGCCTATTTAATAAACCTATTTAATAGGCCTATTTAATAAGTCTAAGTTGCTGAAATAAGCCTATTTAATAAGCCTAAGTTGCTGAAATAAGCCTATTTAATAAGCCTAAGTTGCTAAAATAAGCCTATTTAATGAGGCTATTTAAAGAGTCTATTTAATAAGCCTATTTAATAAGCCTATTTAATAAGCCTATTTAACAAGTCAATTTAATAAGTCTATTTAATAAGCCTATTTAAAGAGTATTCAATGAGCCTATTTATTAAGCCTATTTATTGAGCCTATTTAATAAGCCTATTTATTAAGCCTATTTATTAAGCTTATTTATTGAGCCTATTTAATAAGCCTATTTATTAAGCCTATTTAATACGCCTATTTAATAAGTCTATTTAATAAGCCTATTTAATAAGCCTATTTAATAAGCCTATTTAATAGGCCTATTTAATAAGTCTAAGTTGCTGAAATAAGCCTATTTAATAAGCCTAAGTTGCTGAAAAGCCTATTTCATAGGCCTAAGTTGCTGAAATAAGCCTATTTAATAAGTCTAAGTTGCTGAAATAAGCCTATTTAATAAGCCTAAGTTGCTAAAATAAGCCTATTTAATGAGGCTGTTTAATAAGTCTATTTAATAAGCCTATTTAATAAGCCTATTTAATGAGCCTATTTAAAAAGCCTATTTAATAAGTCTATTTAATACATCTATTTAATACGCCTATTTAATAAGTATTTAACGAGCCTATTTAATAAGCCTATTTATTGAGCCTATTTAATAAGCCTATTTATTAAGCCAATTAAATAAGCCTATTTAATAAGCCTATTTAATAAGTCTATTTAATAAGCCTATTTAATAAGGCTATTTAATAAGCCTATTAATTAAGCCTATTTAATGAGCCTATTTAATAAGCCTATTTATTGAACCTATTTAATAAGTCTATTTAATAAGCCTGTTTAATAAGCCTATTTAATAAGTATTTAATGAGCATATTTAATAAGCCCAAGTTGCTGAATAAGCCTATTTAATAAGCCTAAGTTGCTGAAATAAGCCTATTTAATAAGACTATTTAATAAGCCTAAGTTGCTGAATAAGCCTATTTAATAAGCCTAAGTTGCTGAAATAAGCCTATTTAATAAGTCTAAGTTGCTGAAATAAGGCTATTTAATAAGCCTAAGTTGCTGAAATAAGCCTATTTAATAAGCTTAAGTTGCTGAATAAGCCTATTTAATAAGCCTAAGTTGCTGAAATAAGCCTATTTAATAAGTCTAAGTTGCTGAAATAAGCCTATTTAATAAGCCTAAGTTGCTGAAATAAGCCTATTTAATAAGGCTATTTAATAAGCCTAAGTTGCTGAAATAAGCCTATTTAATAAGGCTAATTAATGAGCCTAAGTTGCTGAAATAAGCCTATTTAATAAGCCGAAGTTTGTGAACTAAGCCTATTTAAAAAGGTATATTTAATAAGTCTAAGTTGCTGAAATAAACCTATTTAAAATGCGATTTAATAAGCCTAAGTTGCTGAATAAACCTGTTTAATAAGGCTATTTAATAAGCATAAATTGCTGAAATAAGCCTATTTAATAAGCCTAAGTTGCTGAAATAAGCCTATTTAATAAGGCTATTTAATAAGTCTAAGTTGCTGAAATAAACCTATTTAAAAAGCCTAAGTTGCTAAAATAAGCCTATTTAATAAGCCTATTTAATAAGCCTAAGTTGCTGAATAAGCCTATTTAATAAACCTAGGTTGCTGAAATAAGCCTATTTAATAAGTCTAAGTTGCTGAAATAAGGCTATTTAATAAGCCTAAGTTGCTGAAATAAGCCTATTTAATAAGCCTAAGTTGCTGAAATAAGGCTATTTAATAAGTCTAAGTTGCTGAAATAAGCCTATTTAATAAGTCTAAGTTGCTGAAATAAGCCTATTTAATAAGTCTAAGTTGCTGAAATAAGGCTATTTATTAAGTCTAAGTTGCTGAAATAAGCCTATTTAATCAGCGTAAGTTGCTAAAATAAGCCTATTTAATAAGCCCAAGTTGCTGAAATAAGCCTATTTAATAAGGCTATTTAATAAGCCTAAGTTTCTGAAAGAAGCCTATTTAATAAGCGTAAGTTGCTGAAATAAGGCTATTTAATAAGTCTAAGTTGCTGAAATAGGCCTATTTAATAAGCCTAAGTTGCTGAAATAAGCCTATTTAATAAGCCTAAGTTGCTGAAATAAGCCTATTTAATAGGCCTATCTAATAAGTCTAAGTTGCAGAAATAAGCATATTTCATAAGCCTATTTATTGAGCCTAAGTTGCTGAAATGTCTATTTAATAAGTCGATTTAATAAGTCAAAGTTGCTAAAATAAGCCTATTTAATAAGGCTATTTAATAAGCCTAAGTTGCTGAAATAAGCCTATTTAATAAGCCTATTTAATAAGCCTAAGTTGCTGAATAAGCCTATTTAATAAGCCTAAGTTGCTGAAATAAGCCTATTTAATAAGTCTAAGTTGCTGAAATAAGGCTATTTAATAAACCTAAGTTGCTGAAATAAGCCTATTTAATAAGCCTAAGTTGCTGAATAAGCCTATTTAATAAGCCTAAGTTGCTGAAATAAGCCTATTGAATAAGTATAAGTTGCTGAAATAAGGCTATTTAATAAGCCTAAGTTGCTGAAATAAGCCTATTTAATAAGGCTATTTAATGAGCCTAAGTTGCTGAAATAGCCTATTTAATAAGCCGAAGTTTCTGAACTAAGCCTATTTAAAAAGGTATATTTAATAAGTCTAAGTTGCTGAAATAAACCTATTTAAAATGTTATTTAATAAGCCTAAGTTGCAGAAATAAACCTGTTTAATAAGGCTATTTAATAAGCCTGTTTAATAAGCCTATTTAATAAGTATTTAATGAGCATATTTAATAAGCCCAAGTTGCTGAATAAGCCTATTTAATAAGCCTAAGTTGCTGAAATAAGCCTATTTAATAAGCCTATTTAATAAGCCTAAGTTGCTGAATAAGCCTATTTAATAAGCCTAAGTTGCTGAAATAAGCCTATTTAATAAGTCTAAGTTGCTGAAATAAGGCTATTTAATAAGCCTAAGTTGCTGAAATAAGCCTATTTAATAAGCTTAAGTTGCTGAATAAGCCTATTTAATAAGCCTAAGTTGCTGAAATAAGCCTATTTAATAAGTCTAAGTTGCTGAAATAAGGCTATTTAATAAGCCTAAGTTGCTGAAATAAGCCTATTTAATAAGGCTATTTAATAAGCCTAAGTTGCTGAAATAAGCCTATTTAATAAGGCTAATTAATGAGCCTAAGTTGCTGAAATAAGCCTATTTAATAAGCCGAAGTTTGTGAACTAAGCCTATTTAAAAAGGTATATTTAATAAGTCTAAGTTGCTGAAATAAACCTATTTAAAATGCGATTTAATAAGCCTAAGTTGCTGAATAAACCTGTTTAATAAGGCTATTTAATAAGCATAAATTGCTGAAATAAGCCTATTTAATAAGCCTAAGTTGCTGAAATAAGCCTATTTAATAAGGCTATTTAATAAGTCTAAGTTGCTGAAATAAACCTATTTAAAAAGCCTAAGTTGCTAAAATAAGCCTATTTAATAAGCCTATTTAATAAGCCTAAGTTGCTGAATAAGCCTATTTAATAAGCCTAGGTTGCTGAAATAAGCCTATTTAATAAGTCTAAGTTGCTGAAATAAGGCTATTTAATAAGCCTAAGTTGCTGAAATAAGCCTATTTAATAAGCCTAAGTTGCTGAAATAAGGCTATTTAATAAGTCTAAGTTGCTGAAATAAGCCTATTTAATAAGTCTAAGTTGCTGAAATAAGGCTATTTAATAAGGCTATTTAATAAGCCTAAGTTGCTGAAATAAGCCTATTTAATAAGCCTATTTAATAAGCCTAAGTTGCTGAATAAGCCTATTTAATAAGCCTAAGTTGCTGAAATAAGCCTATTTAATAAGTCTAAGTTGCTGAAATAAGGCTATTTAATAAACCTAAGTTGCTGAAATAAGCCTATTTAATAAGCCTAAGTTGCTGAATAAGCCTATTTAATAAGCCTAAGTTGCTGAAATAAGCCTATTGAATAAGTATAAGTTGCTGAAATAAGGCTATTTAATAAGCCTAAGTTGCTGAAATAAGCCTATTTAATAAGGCTATTTAATGAGCCTAAGTTGCTGAAATAAACCTATTTAATAAGCCGAAGTTTCTGAACTAAGCCTATTTAAAAAGGTATATTTAATAAGTCTAAGTTGCTGAAATAAACCTATTTAAAATGTTATTTAATAAGCCTAAGTTGCAGAAAGAAACCTGTTTAATAAGGCTATTTAATAAGCATAAATTGCTGAAATAAGCCTATTTAATAAGACTAAGTTGCTGAAATAAGCCTATTTAATAAGGCTATTTAATACGTCTAAGTTGCTGAAATAAACCTATTTAAAAAGCCTAAGTTGCTAAAATAAGCCTATTTAATAAGCCTATTTAATAAGCCTAAGTTGCTGAATAAGCCTATTTAATAAGCCTAAGTTGCTGAAATAAGCCTATTTAATAAGTCTAAGTTGCTGAAATAAGCCTATTTAATAAGTCTAAGTTGCTGAAATAAGCCTATTTAATAAGTCTAAGTTGCTGAAATAAGGCTATTTAATAAGTCTAAGTTGCTGAAATAAGCCTATTTAATCAGCGTAAGTTGCTAAAATAAGCCTATTTAATAAGCCCAAGTTGCTGAAATAAGCCTATTTAATAAGGCTATTTAATAAGCCTAAGTTGCTGAAAGAAGCCTATTTAATAAGCGTAAGTTGCTGAAATAAGGCTATTTAATAAGTCTAAGTTGCTGAAAGAGGCCTATTTAATAAGCCTAAGTTGCTGAAATAAGCCTATTTAATAAGCCTAAGTTGCTGAAATAAGCCTATTTAATAGGCCTATCTAATAAGTCTAAGTTGCAGAAATAAGCATATTTCATAAGCCTAATTAATGAGCCTAAGTTGCTGAAATGTCTATTTAATAAGTCGATTTAATAAGTCAAAGTTGCTAAAATAAGCCTATTTAATAAGGCTATTTAATAAGCCTAAGTTGCTGAAATAAGCCTATTTAATGAGGCTATTTAATGAGCCTAAGTTGCTGAAATAAGCCGATTTAATAAGCCTAAGTTTCTGAACTAAGCCTATTTAAAAAGGTCTACTTAATAAGTCTAAGTTGCTGAAATAAACCTATTTAAAAATGGTATTTAATACGCCCAAGTTGCTGAAATAAACCTGATTAATAAGGCTATTTAATAAGCGTAAGTTGCTGAAATAAGCCTATTTAATAAGCCTAAGTTGCTGAAATAAGCCTATTTAATAAGGCTATTTAATAAGTCTAAGTTGCTGAAATAAACCTATTTAATAAGCCTAAGTTGCTAAAATAAGCCAATTTAATGAGGCTATTTAATAAGTCCATTTAATAAGCCTATTTAATAAGCCTATTTAATACGCCTATTTAATAAGCCTATTTAATAGGCCTATTTAATAAACCTATTTAAGAAGTATTTAATGAGCCTATTTATTAAGTCTATTTAATAAGCCTTTTTAATAAGCCTATTTAATAAGTCTATTTAATAAGCCTATTTAATATTCCTATTTAATAAGTCTAAGTTGCTGAAATAAGCCTATTTAATAAGCCTAAGTTGCTGAATAAACCAATTTAATAAGTCTAAGTTGCTGAAATAAGGCTATTTAATAAGCCTAAGTTGCTGAAATGAGCCTATTTAATAAGCCTAAGTTGCTGAAATAAGGCTATTCAATAAGTCTAAGTTGCTGAAATAAGCCTATTTAATAAGCCTAAGTTGCTAAAATAAGCCTATTTAATGAGGCTATTTAATAAGTCTATTTAATAAGCCTATTTAATAAGCCTATTTAATAAGCCTATTTAATAAGCCTATTTAACAAGTCCAATTAATAAGTCTATTTAATAAGCCTATTTAAAGAGTATTCAATGAGCCTATTTATTAAGCCTATTTATTGAGCCTATTTAATAAGCCTATTTATTAAGCATATTTATTAAGCCTATTTATTGAGCCTATTTAATAAGCCTATTTATTAAGCCTATTTAATACGCCAATTTAATAAGTCTATTTAATAAGCCTATTTAATGAGCCTATTTAATAAGCCTATTTAATAAGCCTATTTATTGAGCCTATTTAATAAGTCTATTTAATAAGCCTATTTAATAAGCCTATTTAATAAACCTATTTAATAGGCCTATTTAATAAGTCTAAGTTGCTGAAATAAGCCTATTTAATAAGCCTAAGTTGCTGAATAAACCAATTGAATAAGTCTAAGTTGCTGAAATAAGGCTATTTAATAAGCCTAAGTTGCTGAAATGAGCCTATTTAATAAGCCTAAGTTGCTGAAATAAGGCTATTCAATAAGTCTAAGTTGCTGAAATAAGCCTATTTAATAAGCCTAAGTTGCTAAAATAAGCCTATTTAATGAGGCTATTTAATAAGTCTATTTAATAAGCCTATTTAATAAGCCTATTTAATAAGCCTATTTAACAAGTCAATTTAATAAATCTATTTAATAAGCCTATTTAAAGAGTATTCAATGAGCCTATTTATTAAGCCTATTTATTGAGCCTATTTAATAAGCCTATTTATCAAGCCTATTTATTAAGCTTATTTATTGAGCCTTTTTAATAAGCCTATTTATTAAGCCTATTTAATACGCCTATTTAATAAGTCTATTTAATAAGCCTATTTAATAAGCCTATTTAATAAGCCAATTTAATAAGCCTATTTATTGAGCCTATTTAATAAGTCTATTTAATAAGCCTATTTAATAAGTATTTAATGAGCCTATTTAATCAGTCTATTTAATAAGCCTATTTAATAGGCCTATTTAATAAGTCTAAGTTGCTGAAATAAGCCTATTTAATAAGCCTAAATTGCTGAAAAGCCTATTTCATAGGCCTAAGTTGCTGAAATAAGCCTTTTTAATAAGTCTAAGTTGCTGAAATAAGCCTATTTAATAAGCCTAAGTTGCTAAAATAAGCCTATTTAAAGAGGCTGTTTAATAAGTCTATTTAATAAGCCTATTTAATAAGCCTATTTAATGAGCCTATTTAAAAAGCCTATTTAATAAGTATATTTAATACGTCTATTTAATATGCCTATTTAATAAGTATTTAACGAGCCTATTTAATAAGCCTATTTATTGAGCCTATTTAAGAAGCCTATTTATTAAGCCAATTAAATAAGCCTATTTTATAAGCCTATTTAATACGTCTATTTAATAAGCCTATTTAATAAGGCTATTTAATAAGCCTATTAATTAAGCCTATTTAATGAGCCTATTTAATAAGCCTATTTATTGAACCTATTTAATAAGTCTATTTAATAAGCCTGTTTAATAAGCCTATTTAATAAGTATTTAATGAGCCTATTTAATAAGCCCAAGTTGCTGAATAAGCATATTTAATAAGCCTAAGTTGCTGAAATAAGCCTATTTAATAAGCCTATTTAATAAGCCTAAGTTGCTGAAAAAGCCTATTTAATAAGCCTAAGTTGCTGAAATAAGCCTATTTAATAAGTCTAAGTTTCTGAAATAAGGCTATTTAATAAGCCTAAGTTGCTTAAATAAGCCTATTTAATAAGCCTAAGTTGCTCAATAAGCCTATTTAATAAGCCTAAGTTGCTGAAATAAGCCTATTTAATAAGTCTAAGTTGCTGAAATAAGGCTATTTAATAAGCCTAAGTTGCTGAAATAAGCCTATTTAATTAGCCTAAGTTGCTGAAATAAGGCTATTTAATAAGTCTAAGTTGCTGAAATAAGCCTATTTAATAAGTCTAAGTTGCTGAAATAAGCCTATTTAATAAGTCTAAGTTGCTGAAATAAGGCTATTTAATAAGTCTAAGTTACTGAAATAAGCCTATTTAATCAGCGTAAGTTGCTAAAATAAGCCTATTTAATAAGTCTAAGTTGCTGAAATAAGGCTATTTAATAAGCCTAAGTTGCTGAAATAAGCCTATTTAATTAGCCTAAGTTGCTGAAATAAGGCTATTTAATAAGTCTAAGTTGCTGAAATAAGCCTATTTAATAAGTCTAAGTTACTGAAATAAGCCTATTTAATCAGCGTAAGTTGCTAAAATAAGCCTATTTAATAAGCCCAAGTTGCTGAAATAAGCCTATTTAATAAGGCTATTTAATAAGCCTAAGTTGCTGAAAGAAGCCTATTTAATAAGCGTAAGTTGCTGAAATAAGGCAATTTAATAAGTCTAAGTTGCTGAAATAGGCCTATTTAATAAGCCTAAGTTGCTGAAATAAGCCTATTTAATAAGCCTACGTTGCTGAAATAAGCCTATTTAATAGGCCTATCTAATAAGTCTAAGTTGCAGAAATAAGCATATTTCATAAGCCTATTTAATGAGCCTAAGTTGCTGAAATGTCTATTTAATAAGTCGATTTAATAAGTCAAAGTTTCTAAAATAAGCCTATTTAATAAGGCTATTTAATAAGCCTAAGTTGCTGAAATAAGCCTATTTAATGAGGCTATTTAATGAGCCTAAGTTGCTGAAATAAGCCGATTTAATAAGCCTAAGTTTCTGAACTAAGCCTATTTAAAAAGGTCTATTTAATAAGTCTAAGTTGCTGAAATAAACCTATTTAAAAATGGTATTTAATACGCCCAAGTTGCTGAAATAAACCTGATTAATAAGGCTATTTAATAAGCGTAAGTTGCTGAAATAAGCCTATTTAATAAGCCTAAGTTGCTGAAATAAGCCTATTTAATAAGGCTATTTAATAAGTCTAAGTTGCTGACATAAACCTATTTAATAAGCCTAAGTTGCTAAAATAAGCCTATTTAATGAGGCTATTTAATAAGTCCATTTAATAAGAATTTTTAATAAGCCTATTTAATACGCCTAAGTTGCTGAAATAAGCCTATTTAATAAGTCTAAGTTGCTGAAATAAGGCTATTTAATAAACCTAAGTTGCTGAAATAAGCCTATTTAATAAGCCTAAGTTGCTGAATAAGCCTATTTAATAAGCCTAAGTTGCTGAAATAAGCCTATTGAATAAGTCTAAGTTGCTGAAATAAGGCTATTTAATAAGCCTAAGTTGCTGAAATAAGCCTATTTAATAAGGCTATTTAATGCGCCTAAGTTGCTGAAATAAGCCTATTTAATAAGCCGAAGTTTCTGAACTAAGCCTATTTAAAAAGGTATATTTAATAAGTCTAAGTTGCTGAAATAAACCTATTTAAAATGCTATTTAATAAGCCTAAGTTGCTGAAATAAACCTGTTTAATAAGGCTATTTAATAAGCATAAATTGCTGAAATAAGCCTATTTAATAAGCCTAAGTTGCTGAAATAATCCTATTTAATAAGGCTATTTAATAAGTCTAAGTTGCTGAAATAAACCTATTTAAAAAGCCTAAGTTGCTAAAATAAGCCTATTTAATAAGCCTATTTAATAAGCCTAAGTTGCTGAATAAGCCTATTTAATAAGCCTAAGTTGCTGAAATAAGCCTATTTAATAAGTCTAAGTTGCTGAAATAAGGCTATTTAATAAGCGTAAGTTGCTGAAATAAGCCTATTTAATAAGCCTAAGTTGCTGAAATAAGGCTATTTAATAAGTCTAAGTTGCTGAAATAAGGCTATTTAATAAGCCTAAGTTGCTGAAATAAGCCTATCTAATAATCTAAGTTGCAGAAATAAGCATATTTCATAAGCCTATTTAATGAGCCTAAGTTGCTGAAATGTCTATTTAATAAGTCGATTTAATAAGTCAAAGTTGCTCAAATAAGCCTATTTAATAAGTCTATTTAATAAGCCTAAGTTGCTGAAATAAGCCTATTTAATGAGGCTATTTAATGAGCCTAAGTTGCTGAAATAAGCCGATTTCATAAGCCTAAGTTTCTGAACTAAGCCTATTTAAAAAGGTCTACTTAATAAGTATAAGTTGCTGAAATAAACCTATTTAAAAATGGTATTTAATATGCCCAAGTTGCTGAAATAAACCTGATTAATAAGGCTATTTAATAAGCGTAAGTTGCTGAAATAAGCCTATTTAATAAGCCTAAGTTGCTGAAATAAGCCTATTTAATAAGGCTATTTAATAAGTCTAAGTTGCTGAAATAAACCTATTTAATAAGCCTAAGTTGCTAAAATAAGCCTATTTAATGAGGCTATTTAATAAGTCCATTTAATAAGCCTATTTAATAAGCCTATTTAATACGCCTATTTAATAAGCCTATTTAATAGGCCTATTTAATAAACCTATTTAATAAGTATTTAATGAGCCTATTTAATAGGCCTATTTAATAAACCTATTTAATAAGTATTTAATTAGCCTATTTATTAAGTCTATTTAATAAGCCTTTTTAATAAGCCTATTTAATAAGTCTATTTAATAAGCCTATTTAATAGGCCTATTTAATAAGTCTAAGTTGATGAAATAAGCCTATTTAATAAGCCAAAGTTGCTGAACAAACCAATTTAATAAGTCTAAGTTGCTGAAATAAGGCTATTTAATAAGCCTAAGTTGCTGAAATGAGCCTATTTAATAAGCCTAAGTTGCTGAAATAAGGCTATTCAATAAGTATAAGTTGCTGAAATAAGCCTATTTAATGAGGCTATTTAATAAGTCTATTTAATAAGCCTATTTAATAAGCCTATTTAATAAGCCTATTTAATAAGCCTATTTAATAAGCCTATTTAACAAGTCCATTTAATAAGTCTAATTAATAAGCCTATTTAAAGAGTATTCAATGAGCCTATTTATTAAGCCTATTTATTGAGCCTATTTAATAAGCCTATTTATTAAGCATATTTATTAAACCTATTTATTGAGCCTATTTAATAAGCCTATTTATTAAGCCTATTTAATAAGCCTATTTAATAAGCCTATTTATTGAGCCTATTTAATAAGTCTATTTAATAAGCCTATTTAATAAGCATATTTAATAAACCTATTTAATAGGCCTATTTAATAAGTCTAAGTTGCTGAAATAAGCCTATTTAATAAGCCTAAGTTGCTGAATAAACCAATTTAATAAGTCTAAGTTGCTGAAATAAGGCTATTTAATAAGCCTAAGTTGCTAAAATGAGCCTATTTAATAAGCATAAGTTGCTGAAATAAGGCTATTCAATAAGTCTAAGTTGCTGAAATAAGCCTATTTAATAAGCCTAAGTTGCTAAAATAAGCCTATTTAATGAGGCTATTTAATAAGTCTATTTAATAAGCCTATTTAATAAGTCTAAGTTGCTGAAATAAGGCTATTTAATAAGCCTAAGTTGCTGAAATAAGCCTATTTAATTAGCCTAAATTGCTGAAATAAGGCTATTTAATAAGCCTAAGTTGCTGAAATAAGCCTATTTAATAAGTCTAAGTTGCTGAAATAAGCCTATTTAATAAGTCTAAGTTGCTGAAATAAGGCTATTTAATAAGTCTAAGTTACTGAAATAAGCCTATTTAATCAGCGTAAGTTGCTAAAATAAGCCTATTTAATAAGCCCAAGTTGCTGAAATAAGCCTATTTAATAAGGCTATTTAATAAGCCTAAGTTGCTGAAAGAAGCCTATTTAATAAGCCTAAGTTGCTGAAATAAGCCTATTTAATAAGTCTAAGTTGCTGAAATAAGGCTATTTAATAAGCCTAAGTTGCTGAAATAAGCCTATTTAATTAGCCTAAGTTGCTGAAATAAGGCTATTTAATAAGTCTAAGTTGCTGAAATAAGCCTATTTAATAAGTCTAAGTTACTGAAATAAGCCTATTTAATCAGCGTAAGTTGCTAAAATAAGCCTATTTAATAAGCCCAAGTTGCTGAAATAAGCCTATTTAATAAGGCTATTTAATAAGCCTAAGTTGCTGAAAGAAGCCTATTTAATAAGCGTAAGTTGCTGAAATAAGGCAATTTAATAAGTCTAAGTTGCTGAAATAGGCCTATTTAATAAGCCTAAGTTGCTGAAATAAGCCTATTTAATAAGCCTACGTTGCTGAAATAAGCCTATTTAATAGGCCTATCTAATAAGTCTAAGTTGCAGAAATAAGCATATTTCATAAGCTTATTTAATGAGCCTAAGTTGCTGAAATGTCTATTTAATAAGTCGATTTAATAAGTCAAAGTTTCTAAAATAAGCCTATTTAATAAGGCTATTTAATAAGCCTAAGTTGCTGAAATAAGCCTATTTAATGAGGCTATTTAATGAGCCTAAGTTGCTGAAATAAGCCGATTTAATAAGCCTAAGTTTCTGAACTAAGCCTATTTAAAAAGGTCTATTTAATAAGTCTAAGTTGCTGAAATAAACCTATTTAAAAATGGTATTTAATACGCCCAAGTTGCTGAAATAAACCTGATTAATAAGGCTATTTAATAAGCGTAAGTTGCTGAAATAAGCCTATTTAATAAGCCTAAGTTGCTGAAATAAGCCTATTTAATAAGGCTATTTAATAAGTCTAAGTTGCTGACATAAACCTATTTAATAAGCCTAAGTTGCTAAAATAAGCCTATTTAATGAGGCTATTTAATAAGTCCATTTAATAAGAATTTTTAATAAGCCTATTTAATACGCCTAAGTTGCTGAAATAAGCCTATTTAATAAGTCTAAGTTGCTGAAATAAGGCTATTTAATAAACCTAAGTTGCTGAAATAAGCCTATTTAATAAGCCTAAGTTGCTGAATAAGCCTATTTAATAAGCCTAAGTTGCTGAAATAAGCCTATTGAATAAGTCTAAGTTGCTGAAATAAGGCTATTTAATAAGCCTAAGTTGCTGAAATAAGCCTATTTAATAAGGCTATTTAATGCGCCTAAGTTGCTGAAATAAGCCTATTTAATAAGCCGAAGTTTCTGAACTAAGCCTATTTAAAAAGGTATATTTAATAAGTCTAAGTTGCTGAAATAAACCTATTTAAAATGCTATTTAATAAGCCTAAGTTGCTGAAATAAACCTGTTTAATAAGGCTATTTAATACGCATAAATTGCTGAAATAAGCCTATTTAATAAGCCTAAGTTGCTGAAATAATCCTATTTAATAAGGCTATTTAATAAGTCTAATTTGCTGAAATAAACCTATTTAAAAAGCCTAAGTTGCTAAAATAAGCCTATTTAATAAGCCTATTTAATAAGCCTAAGTTGCTGAATAAGCCTATTTAATAAGCATAAGTTGCTGAAATAAGCCTATTTAATAAGTCTAAGTTGCTGAAATAAGGCTATTTAATAAGCGTAAGTTGCTGAAATAAGCCTATTTAATAAGCCTAAGTTGCTGAAATAAGGCTATTTAATAAGTCTAAGTTGCTGAAATAAGCCTATTTAATGAGGCTATTTAATGAGCCTAAGTTGCTGAAATAAGCCGATTTCATAAGCCTAAGTTTCTGAACTAAGCCTATTTAAAAAGGTCTACTTAATAAGTCTAAGTTGCTGAAATAAACCTATTTAAAAATGGTATTTAATATGCCCAAGTTGCTGAAATAAACCTGATTAATAAGGCTATTTAATAAGCGTAAGTTGCTGAAATAAGCCTATTTAATAAGCCTAAGTTGCTGAAATAAGCCTATTTAATAAGGCTATTTAATAAGTCTAAGTTGCTGAAATAAACCTATTTAATAAGCCTAAGTTGCTAAAATAAGCCTATTTAATGAGGCTATTTAATAAGTCCATTTAATAAGCCTATTTAATAAGCCTATTTAATACGCCTATTTAATAAGCCTATTTAATAGGCCTATTTAATAAACCTATTTAATAAGTATTTAATGAGCCTATTTAATAGGCCTATTTAATAAACCTATTTAATAAGTATTTAATTAGCCTATTTATTAAGTCTATTTAATAAGCCTTTTTAATAAGCCTATTTAATAAGTCTATTTAATAAGCCTATTTAACAGGCCTATTTAATAAGTCTAAGTTGCTGAAATAAGCCTATTTAATAAGCCTAAGTTGCTGAACAAACCAAATTAATAAGTCTAAGTTGCTGAAATAAGGCTATTTAATAAGCCTAAGTTGCTGAAATGAGCCTATTTAATAAGCCTAAGTTGCTGAAATAAGGCTATTCAATAAGTATAAGTTGCTGAAATAAGCCTATTTAATGAGGCTATTTAATAAGTCTATTTAATAAGCCTATTTAATAAGCCTATTTAATAAGCCTATTTAATAAACCTATTTAATAAGCCTATTTAACAAGTCCATTTAATAAGTCTATTTAATAAGCCTATTTAAAGAGTATTCAATGAGCCTATTTATTAAGCCTATTTATTGAGCCTATTTAATAAGCCTATTTATTAAGCATATTTATTAAACCTATTTATTGAGCCTATTTAATAAGCCTATTTATTAAGCCTATTTAATAAGCCTATTTAATAAGCCTATTTATTGAGCCTATTTAATAAGTCTATTTAATAAGCCTATTTAATAAGCATATTTAATAAACCTATTTAATAGGCCTATTTAATAAGTCTAAGTTGCTGAAATAAGCCTATTCAATAAGCCTAAGTTGCTGAATAAACCAATTTAATAAGTCTAAGTTGCTGAAATAAGGCTATTTAATAAGCCTAAGTTGCTAAAATGAGCCTATTCAATAAGCATAAGTTGCTGAAATAAGGCTATTCAATAAGTCTAAGTTGCTGAAATAAGCCTATTTAATAAGCCTAAGTTGCTAAAATAAGCCTATTTAATGAGGCTATTTAATAAGTCTATTTAATAAGCCTATTTAATAAGCCTATTTAATAAGCCTATTTAATAAGCCTATTTAACAAGTCAATTTAATAAGTCTATTTAATAAGCCTATTATTAAGCCTATTTATTGAGCCTATTTAATAAGCCTATTTATTAAGCCTATTTATTAAGCTTATTTATTGAGCCTATTTAATAAGCCTATTTATTAAGCCTATTTAATACGCCTATTTAATAAGTCTATTTAATAAGCCTATTTATTAAGCCTATTTAATAAGCCTATTTAATAAGCCTATTTATTGAGCCTATTTAATAAGTCTATTTAATAAGCCTATTTAATAAGTATTTAATGAGCCTATTTAATCAGTCTATTTAATAAGCCTATTTAATAGGCCTATTTAATAAGTCTAAGTTGCTGAAATAAGCCTATGTAATAAGCCTAAATTGCTGAAAAGCCTATTTCATAGGCCTAAGTTGCTGAAATAAGCCTTTTTAATAAGTCTAAGTTGCTGAAATAAGCCTATTTAATAAGCCTAAGTTGCTAAAGTAAGCCTATTTAATGAGGCTGTTTAATAAGTCTATTTAATAAGCCTATTTAATAAGCCTATTTAATTAGCCTATTTAAAAAGCCTATTTAATAAGTCTATTTAATACGTCTATTTAATACGCCTATTTAATAAGTATTTAACGAGCCTATTTAATAAGCCTATTTATTGAGCCTATTTAATAAGCCTATTTATTAAGCCCATTAAATAAGCCTATTTAATAAGCCTATTTAATAAGTCTATTTAATAAGCCTATTTAATAAGGCTATTTAATAAGCCTATTAATTAAGCCTATTTAATGAGCCTATTTAATAAGCCTATTTATTGAACCTATTTAATATGTCTATTTAATAAGCCTGTTTAATAAGCCTATTTAATAAGTATTTAATGAGCCTATTTAATAAGTCTAAGTTTCTGAAATAAGGCTATTTAATAAGCCTAAGTTGCTTAAATAAGCCTATTTAATAAGCCTAAGTTGCTAAATAAGCCTATTTAATAAGCCTAAGTTGCTGAAATAAGCCTATTTAATAAGTCTAAGTTGCTGAAATAAGGCTATTTAATAAGCCTAAGTTGCTGAAATAAGCCTATTTAATAAGCCTAAGTTGCTGAAATAAGGCTATTTAATAAGTCTAAGTTGCTGAAATAAGCCTATTTAATAAGTCTAAGTTGCTGAAATAAACCTATTTAATAAGTCTAAGTTGCTGAAATAAGGCTATTTAATAAGTCTAAGTTACTGAAATAAGCCTATTTAATCAGCGTAAGTTGCTAAAATAAGCCTATTTAATAAGCGCAAGTTGCTGAAATAAGCCTATTTAATAAGGCTATTTAATAAGCCTAAGTTGCTGAAAGAAGCCTATTTAATAAGCGTAAGTTGCTGAAATAAGGCAATTTAATAAGTCTAAGTTGCTGAAATAGGCCTATTTAATAAGCCTAAGTTGCTGAAATAAGCCTATTTAATAAGCCTACGTTGCTGAAATAAGCCTATTTAATAGGCCTATCTAATAAGTTTAAGTTGCAGAAATAAGCATATTTCATATTTAATGAGCGTAAGTTGCTGAAATGTCTATTTAATAAGTCGATTTAATAAGTCAAAGTTTCTAAAATAAGCCTATTTAATAAGGCTATTTAATAAGCCTAAGTTGCTGAAATAAGCCTATTTAATGAGGCTACTTAATGAGCCTAAGTTGCTGAAATAAGCCGATTTAATAAGCCTAAGTTTCTGAACTAAGCCTATTTAAAAAGGTCTATTTAATAAGTCTAAGTTGCTGAAATAAACCTATTTAAAAATGGTATTTAATACGCCCAAGTTGCTGAAATAAACCTGATTAATAAGGCTATTTAATAAGCGTAAGTTGCTGAAATAAGCCTATTTAATAAGCCTAAGTTGCTGAAATAAGCCTATTTAATAAGGCTATTTAATAAGTCTAAGTTGCTGACATAAACCTATTTAATAAGCCTAAGTTGCTAAAATAAGCCTATTTAATGAGGCTATTTAATAAGTCCATTTAATAAGAATTTTTAATAAGCCTATTTAATACGCCTATTTAATAAGCCTATTAAATACGCCTAAGTTGCTGAAATAAGCCTATTTAATAAGTCTAAGTTGCTGAAATAACGCTATTTAATAAACCTAAGTTGCTGAAATAAGCCTATTTAATAAGCCTAAGTTGCTGAATAAGCCTATTTAATAAGCCTAAGTTGCTGAAATAAGCCTATTGAATAAGTCTAAGTTGCTGAAATAAGGCTATTTAATAAGCCTAAGTTGCTGAAATAAGCCTATTTAATAAGGCTATTTAATACGCCTAAGTTGCTGAAATAAGCCTATTTAATAAGGCTATTTAATGCGCCTAAGTTGCTAAAATAAGCCTATTTAATAAGCCGAAGTTTCTGAACTAAGCCTATTTAAAAAGGTATATTTAATAAGTCTAAGTTGCTGAAATAAACCTATTTAAAATGCTATTTAATAAGCCTAAGTTGCTGAAATAAACCTGTTTAATAAGGCTATTTAATAAGCATAAATTGCTGAAATAAGCCTATTTAATAAGCCTAAGTTGCTGAAATAATCCTATTTAATAAGGCTATTTAATAAGTCTAAGTTGCTGAAATAAACCTATTTAAAAAGCCTAAGTTGCTCAAATAAGCCTATTTAATAAGCCTTTTTAAAAAGCCTAAGTTGCTGAATAAGCCTATTTAATAAGCCTAAGTTGCTGAAATAAGCCTATTTAATAAGTCTAAGTTGCTGAAATAAGGCTATTTAATAAGTCTAAGTTGCTGAAATAGGCCTATTTAATAAGCCTAAGTTGCTCAAATACGCCTATTTAATAAGCCTAAGTTGCTGAAATAAGCCTATTTAATAGGCCTATCTAATAATCTAAGTTGCAGAAATAAGCATATTTCATAAGCCTATTTAATGAGCCTAAGTTGCTGAAATGTCTATTTAATAAGTCGATTTAATAAGTCAAAGTTGCTCAAATAAGCCTATTTAATAAGGCTATTTAATAAGCCTAAGTTGCTGAAATAAGCCTATTTAATGAGGCTATTTAATGAGCCTAAGTTGCTGAAATAAGCCGATTTAATAAGTCTAAGTGTCTGAACTAAGCCTATTTAAAAAGGTCTACTTAATAAGTCTAAGTTGCTGAAATAAACCTATTTATAAATGGTATTTAATACGCCCAAGTTGCTGAAATAAACCTGATTAATAAGGCTATTTAATAAGCGTAAGTTGCTGAAATAAGCCTATTTAATAAGCCTAAGTTGCTGAAATAAGCCTATTTAATAAGGCTATTTAATAAGTCTAAGTTGCTGAAATAAACCTATTTAATAAGCCTAAGTTGCTAAAATAAGCCTATTTAATGAGGCTATTTAATAAGTCCATTTAATAAGCCTATTTAATAAGCCTATTTAATACGCCTATTTAATAAGCCTATTTAATAGGCCTATTTAATAAACCTATTTAATATGTATTTAATGAGCCTATTTATTAAGTCTATTTAATAAGCCTTTTTAATAAGCCTATTTAATAAGTCTATTTAATAAGCCTATTTAATAGGCATATTTAATAAGTATAAGTTGCTGAAATAAGCCTATTTAATAAGCCTAAGTTGCTGAACAAACCAATTTAATAAGTCTAAGTTGCTGAAATAAGGCTATTTAATAAGCCTAAGTTGCTGAAATGAGCCTATTTAATAAGCATAAGTTGCTGAAATAAGGCTATTCAATAAGTCTAAGTTGCTGAAATAAGCCTATTTAATAAGCCTAAGTTGCTAAAATAAGCCTATTTAATGAGGCTATTTAATAAGTCTATTTAATAAGCCTATTTAATAAGCCTATTTAATAAGCCTATTTAATAAGCCTATTTAACAAGTCAATTTAATAAGTCTATTTAATAAGCCTATTATTAAGCCTATTTATTGAGCCTATTTAATAAGCCTATTTATTAAGCCTATTTATTAAGCTTATTTATTGAGCCTATTTAATAAGCCTATTTATTAAGCCTATTTAATACGCCTATTTAATAAGTCTATTTAATAAGCCTATTTATTAAGCCTATTTAATAAGCCTATTTAATAAGCCTATTTATTGAGCCTATTTAATAAGTCTATTTAATAAGCCTATTTAATAAGTATTTAATGAGCCTATTTAATCAGTCTATTTAATAAGCCTATTTAATAGGCCTATTTAATAAGTCTAAGTTGCTGAAATAAGCCTATTTAATAAGCCTAAATTGCTGAAAAGCCTATTTAATAGGCCTAAGTTGCTGAAATAAGCCTTTTTAATAAGGCTAAGTTGCTGAAATAAGCCTATTTAATAAGCCTAAGTTGCTAAAGTAAGCCTATTTAATGAGGCTGTTTAATAAGTCTATTTAATAAGCATATTTAATAAGCCTATTTAATGAGCCTATTTAAAAAGCCTATTTAATAAGTCTATTTAATACGTCTATTTAATACGCCTATTTAATAAGTATTTAACGAGCCTATTTAATAAGCCTATTTATTGAGCCTATTTAATAAGCCTATTTATTAAGCCAATTAAATAAGCCTATTTAATAAGCCTATTTAATAAGTCTATTTAATTAGCCTATTTAAAAAGCCTATTTAATAAGTCTATTTAATACGTCTATTTAATACGCCTATTTAATAAGTATTTAACGAGCCTATTTAATAAGCCTATTTATTGAGCCTATTTAATAAGCCTATTTATTAAGCCCATTAAATAAGCCTATTTAATAAGCCTATTTAATAAGTCTATTTAATAAGCCTATTTAATAAGGCTATTTAATAAGCCTATTAATTAAGCCTATTTAATGAGCCTATTTAATAAGCCTATTTATTGAACCTATTTAATATGTCTATTTAATAAGCCTGTTTAATAAGCCTATTTAATAAGTATTTAATGAGCCTATTTAATAAGTCTAAGTTTCTGAAATAAGGCTATTTAATAAGCCTAAGTTGCTTAAATAAGCCTATTTAATAAGCCTAAGTTGCTAAATAAGCCTATTTAATAAGCCTAAGTTGCTGAAATAAGCCTATTTAATAAGTCTAAGTTGCTGAAATAAGGCTATTTAATAAGCCTAAGTTGCTGAAATAAGCCTATTTAATAAGCCTAAGTTGCTGAAATAAGGCTATTTAATAAGTCTAAGTTGCTGAAATAAGCCTATTTAATAAGTCTAAGTTGCTGAAATAAACCTATTTAATAAGTCTAAGTTGCTGAAATAAGGCTATTTAATAAGTCTAAGTTACTGAAATAAGCCTATTTAATCAGCGTAAGTTGCTAAAATAAGCCTATTTAATAAGCGCAAGTTGCTGAAATAAGCCTATTTAATAAGGCTATTTAATAAGCCTAAGTTGCTGAAAGAAGCCTATTTAATAAGCGTAAGTTGCTGAAATAAGGCAATTTAATAAGTCTAAGTTGCTGAAATAGGCCTATTTAATAAGCCTAAGTTGCTGAAATAAGCCTATTTAATAAGCCTACGTTGCTGAAATAAGCCTATTTAATAGGCCTATCTAATAAGTTTAAGTTGCAGAAATAAGCATATTTCATATTTAATGAGCGTAAGTTGCTGAAATGTCTATTTAATAAGTCGATTTAATAAGTCAAAGTTTCTAAAATAAGCCTATTTAATAAGGCTATTTAATAAGCCTAAGTTGCTGAAATAAGCCTATTTAATGAGGCTACTTAATGAGCCTAAGTTGCTGAAATAAGCCGATTTAATAAGCCTAAGTTTCTGAACTAAGCCTATTTAAAAAGGTCTATTTAATAAGTCTAAGTTGCTGAAATAAACCTATTTAAAAATGGTATTTAATACGCCCAAGTTGCTGAAATAAACCTGATTAATAAGGCTATTTAATAAGCGTAAGTTGCTGAAATAAGCCTATTTAATAAGCCTAAGTTGCTGAAATAAGCCTATTTAATAAGGCTATTTAATAAGTCTAAGTTGCTGACATAAACCTATTTAATAAGCCTAAGTTGCTAAAATAAGCCTATTTAATGAGGCTATTTAATAAGTCCATTTAATAAGAATTTTTAATAAGCCTATTTAATACGCCTATTTAATAAGCCTATTAAATACGCCTAAGTTGCTGAAATAAGCCTATTTAATAAGTCTAAGTTGCTGAAATAACGCTATTTAATAAACCTAAGTTGCTGAAATAAGCCTATTTAATAAGCCTAAGTTGCTGAATAAGCCTATTTAATAAGCCTAAGTTGCTGAAATAAGCCTATTGAATAAGTCTAAGTTGCTGAAATAAGGCTATTTAATAAGCCTAAGTTGCTGAAATAAGCCTATTTAATAAGGCTATTTAATACGCCTAAGTTGCTGAAATAAGCCTATTTAATAAGGCTATTTAATGCGCCTAAGTTGCTAAAATAAGCCTATTTAATAAGCCGAAGTTTCTGAACTAAGCCTATTTAAAAAGGTATATTTAATAAGTCTAAGTTGCTGAAATAAACCTATTTAAAATGCTATTTAATAAGCCTAAGTTGCTGAAATAAACCTGTTTAATAAGGCTATTTAATAAGCATAAATTGCTGAAATAAGCCTATTTAATAAGCCTAAGTTGCTGAAATAATCCTATTTAATAAGGCTATTTAATAAGTCTAAGTTGCTGAAATAAACCTATTTAAAAAGCCTAAGTTGCTCAAATAAGCCTATTTAATAAGCCTTTTTAAAAAGCCTAAGTTGCTGAATAAGCCTATTTAATAAGCCTAAGTTGCTGAAATAAGCCTATTTAATAAGTCTAAGTTGCTGAAATAAGGCTATTTAATAAGCCTAAGTTGCTGAAATAAGCCTATTTAATAAGCCTAAGTTGCTGAAATAAGGCTATTTAATAAGTCTAAGTTGCTGAAATAAGCCTATTTAATAAGTCTAAGTTGCTGAAATAAGCCTATTTAATAAGTCTAAGTTGCTGAAATAAGGCTATTTAATAAGTCTAAGTTGCTGAAATAAGCCTATTTAAACAGCGTTAGTTGCTAAAATAAGCCTATTTAATAAGCCCAAGTTGCTGAAATAAGCCTATTTAATAAGGCTATTTAATAAGCCTAAGTTGCTGAAAGAAGCCTATTTAATAAGCGTAAGTTGCTGAAATAAGGCTATTTAATAAGTCTAAGTTGCTGAAATAGGCCTATTTAATAAGCCTAAGTTGCTCAAATACGCCTATTTAATAAGCCTAAGTTGCTGAAATAAGCCTATTTAATAGGCCTATCTAATAATCTAAGTTGCAGAAATAAGCATATTTCATAAGCCTATTTAATGAGCCTAAGTTGCTGAAATGTCTATTTAATAAGTCGATTTAATAAGTCAAAGTTGCTCAAATAAGCCTATTTAATAAGGCTATTTAATAAGCCTAAGTTGCTGAAATAAGCCTATTTAATGAGGCTATTTAATGAGCCTAAGTTGCTGAAATAAGCCGATTTAATAAGTCTAAGTGTCTGAACTAAGCCTATTTAAAAAGGTCTACTTAATAAGTCTAAGTTGCTGAAATAAACCTATTTATAAATGGTATTTAATACGCCCAAGTTGCTGAAATAAACCTGATTAATAAGGCTATTTAATAAGCGTAAGTTGCTGAAATAAGCCTATTTAATAAGCCTAAGTTGCTGAAATAAGCCTATTTAATAAGGCTATTTAATAAGTCTAAGTTGCTGAAATAAACCTATTTAATAAGCCTAAGTTGCTAAAATAAGCCTATTTAATGAGGCTATTTAATAAGTCCATTTAATAAGCCTATTTAATAAGCCTATTTAATACGCCTATTTAATAAGCCTATTTAATAGGCCTATTTAATAAACCTATTTAATATGTATTTAATGAGCCTATTTATTAAGTCTATTTAATAAGCCTTTTTAATAAGCCTATTTAATAAGTCTATTTAATAAGCCTATTTAATAGGCATATTTAATAAGTATAAGTTGCTGAAATAAGCCTATTTAATAAGCCTAAGTTGCTGAACAAACCAATTTAATAAGTCTAAGTTGCTGAAATAAGGCTATTTAATAAGCCTAAGTTGCTGAAATGAGCCTATTTAATAAGCATAAGTTGCTGAAATAAGGCTATTCAATAAGTCTAAGTTGCTGAAATAAGCCTATTTAATAAGCCTAAGTTGCTAAAATAAGCCTATTTAATGAGGCTATTTAATAAGTCTATTTAATAAGCCTATTTAATAAGCCTATTTAATAAGCCTATTTAATAAGCCTATTTAACAAGTCAATTTAATAAGTCTATTTAATAAGCCTATTATTAAGCCTATTTATTGAGCCTATTTAATAAGCCTATTTATTAAGCCTATTTATTAAGCTTATTTATTGAGCCTATTTAATAAGCCTATTTATTAAGCCTATTTAATACGCCTATTTAATAAGTCTATTTAATAAGCCTATTTATTAAGCCTATTTAATAAGCCTATTTAATAAGCCTATTTATTGAGCCTATTTAATAAGTCTATTTAATAAGCCTATTTAATAAGTATTTAATGAGCCTATTTAATCAGTCTATTTAATAAGCCTATTTAATAGGCCTATTTAATAAGTCTAAGTTGCTGAAATAAGCCTATTTAATAAGCCTAAATTGCTGAAAAGCCTATTTAATAGGCCTAAGTTGCTGAAATAAGCCTTTTTAATAAGGCTAAGTTGCTGAAATAAGCCTATTTAATAAGCCTAAGTTGCTAAAGTAAGCCTATTTAATGAGGCTGTTTAATAAGTCTATTTAATAAGCATATTTAATAAGCCTATTTAATGAGCCTATTTAAAAAGCCTATTTAATAAGTCTATTTAATACGTCTATTTAATACGCCTATTTAATAAGTATTTAACGAGCCTATTTAATAAGCCTATTTATTGAGCCTATTTAATAAGCCTATTTATTAAGCCAATTAAATAAGCCTATTTAATAAGCCTATTTAATAAGTCTATTTAATAAGCCTATTTAATAAGGCTATTTAATAAGCCTATTAATTAAGCCTATTTAATGAGCCTATTTAATAAGCCTATTTATTGAACCTATTTAATATGTCTATTTAATAAGCCTGTTTAATAAGCCTATTTAATAAGCCGAAGTTTCTGAACTAAGCCTATTTAAAAAGGTATATTTAATAAGTCTAAGTTGCTGAAATAAACCTATTTAAAATGCTATTTAATAAGCCTAAGTTGCTGAAATAAACCTGTTTAATAAGGCTATTTAATAAGCATAAATTGCTGAAATAAGCCTATTTAATAAGCCTAAGTTGCTGAAATAATCCTATTTAATAAGGCTATTTAATAAGTCTAAGTTGCTGAAATAAACCTATTTAAAAAGCCTAAGTTGCTCAAATAAGCCTATTTAATAAGCCTTTTTAAAAAGCCTAAGTTGCTGAATAAGCCTATTTAATAAGCCTAAGTTGCTGAAATAAGCCTATTTAATAAGTCTAAGTTGCTGAAATAAGGCTATTTAATATGCCTAAGTTGCTGAAATAAGCCTATTTAATAAGCCTAAGTTGCTGAAATAAGGCTATTTAATAAGTCTAAGTTGCTGAAATAAGCCTATTTAATAAGTCTAAGTTGCTGAAATAAGCCTATTTAATAAGTCTAAGTTGCTGAAATAAGGCTATTTAATAAGTCTAAGTTGCTGAAATAAGCCTATTTAAACAGCGTTAGTTGCTAAAATAAGCCTATTTAATAAGCCCAAGTTGCTGAAATAAGCCTATTTAATAAGGCTATTTAATAAGCCTAAGTTGCTGAAAGAAGCCTATTTAATAAGCGTAAGTTGCTGAAATAAGGCTATTTAATAAGTCTAAGTTGCTGAAATAGGCCTATTTAATAAGCCTAAGTTGCTCAAATACGCCTATTTAATAAGCCTAAGTTGCTGAAATAAGCCTATTTAATAGGCCTATCTAATAATCTAAGTTGCAGAAATAAGCATATTTCATAAGCCTATTTAATGAGCCTAAGTTGCTGAAATGTCTATTTAATAAGTCGATTTAATAAGTCAAAGTTGCTCAAATAAGCCTATTTAATAAGGCTATTTAATAAGCCTAAGTTGCTGAAATAAGCCTATTTAATGAGGCTATTTAATGAGCCTAAGTTGCTGAAATAAGCCGATTTAATAAGTCTAAGTGTCTGAACTAAGCCTATTTAAAAAGGTCTACTTAATAAGTCTAAGTTGCTGAAATAAACCTATTTATAAATGGTATTTAATACGCCCAAGTTGCTGAAATAAACCTGATTAATAAGGCTATTTAATAAGCGTAAGTTGCTGAAATAAGCCTATTTAATAAGCCTAAGTTGCTGAAATAAGCCTATTTAATAAGGCTATTTAATAAGTCTAAGTTGCTGAAATAAACCTATTTAATAAGCCTAAGTTGCTAAAATAAGCCTATTTAATGAGGCTATTTAATAAGTCCATTTAATAAGCCTATTTAATAAGCCTATTTAATACGCCTATTTAATAAGCCTATTTAATAGGCCTATTTAATAAACCTATTTAATATGTATTTAATGAGCCTATTTATTAAGTCTATTTAATAAGCCTTTTTAATAAGCCTATTTAATAAGTCTATTTAATAAGCCTATTTAATAGGCATATTTAATAAGTATAAGTTGCTGAAATAAGCCTATTTAATAAGCCTAAGTTGCTGAACAAACCAATTTAATAAGTCTAAGTTGCTGAAATAAGGCTATTTAATAAGCCTAAGTTGCTGAAATGAGCCTATTTAATAAGCATAAGTTGCTGAAATAAGGCTATTCAATAAGTCTAAGTTGCTGAAATAAGCCTATTTAATAAGCCTAAGTTGCTAAAATAAGCCTATTTAATGAGGCTATTTAATAAGTCTATTTAATAAGCCTATTTAATAAGCCTATTTAATAAGCCTATTTAATAAGCCTATTTAACAAGTCAATTTAATAAGTCTATTTAATAAGCCTATTATTAAGCCTATTTATTGAGCCTATTTAATAAGCCTATTTATTAAGCCTATTTATTAAGCTTATTTATTGAGCCTATTTAATAAGCCTATTTATTAAGCCTATTTAATACGCCTATTTAATAAGTCTATTTAATAAGCCTATTTATTAAGCCTATTTAATAAGCCTATTTAATAAGCCTATTTATTGAGCCTATTTAATAAGTCTATTTAATAAGCCTATTTAATAAGTATTTAATGAGCCTATTTAATCAGTCTATTTAATAAGCCTATTTAATAGGCCTATTTAATAAGTCTAAGTTGCTGAAATAAGCCTATTTAATAAGCCTAAATTGCTGAAAAGCCTATTTAATAGGCCTAAGTTGCTGAAATAAGCCTTTTTAATAAGGCTAAGTTGCTGAAATAAGCCTATTTAATAAGCCTAAGTTGCTAAAGTAAGCCTATTTAATGAGGCTGTTTAATAAGTCTATTTAATAAGCATATTTAATAAGCCTATTTAATGAGCCTATTTAAAAAGCCTATTTAATAAGTCTATTTAATACGTCTATTTAATACGCCTATTTAATAAGTATTTAACGAGCCTATTTAATAAGCCTATTTATTGAGCCTATTTAATAAGCCTATTTATTAAGCCAATTAAATAAGCCTATTTAATAAGCCTATTTAATAAGTCTATTTAATAAGCCTATTTAATAAGGCTATTTAATAAGCCTATTAATTAAGCCTATTTAATGAGCCTATTTAATAAGCCTATTTATTGAACCTATTTAATATGTCTATTTAATAAACCTGTTTAATAAGCCTATTTAATAAGTATTTAATGAGCCTATTTAATAAGCCCAAGTTGCTGAATAAGCCTATTTAATAAGCCTAAGTTGCTGAAATAAGCCTATTTAATAAGCCTATTTAATAAGCCTAAGTTGCTGAATAAGCCTATTTAATAAGCCTAAGTTGCTGAAATAAGCCTATTTAATAAGTCTAAGTTTCTGAAATAAGGCTATTTAATAAGCCTAAGTTGCTTAAATAAGCCTATTTAATAAGCCTAAGTTGCTAAATAAGCCTATTTAATAAGCCTAAGTTGCTGAAATAAGCCTATTTAATGAGTCTAAGTTGCTGAAATAAGGCTATTTAATAAGCCTAAGTTGCTGAAATAAGCCTATTTAATAAGCCTAAGTTGCTGAAATAAGGCTATTTAATAAGTCTAAGTTGCTGAAATAAGCCTATTTAATAAGTCTAAGTTGCTGAAATAAACCTATTTAATAAGTCTAAGTTGCTGAAATAAGGCTATTTAATAAGTCTAAGTTACTGAAATAAGCCTATTTAATCAGCGTAAGTTGCTAAAATAAGCCTATTTAATAAGCACAAGTTGCTGAAATAAGCCTATTTAATAAGGCTATTTAATAAGCCTAAGTTGCTGAAAGAAGCCTATTTAATAAGCGTAAGTTGCTGAAATAAGGCAATTTAATAAGTCTAAGTTGCTGAAATAGGCCTATTTAATAAGCCTAAGTTGCTGAAATAAGCCTATTTAATAAGCCTACGTTGCTGAAATAAGCCTATTTAATAGGCCTATCTAATAAGTCTAAGTTGCAGAAATAAGCATATTTCATATTTAATGAGCGTAAGTTGCTGAAATGTCTATTTAATAAGTCGATTTAATAAGTCAAAGTTTCTAAAATAAGCCTATTTAATAAGGCTATTTAATAAGCCTAGGTTGCTGAAATAAGCCTATTTAATGAGGCTATTTAATGAGCCTAAGTTGCTGAAATAAGCCGATTTAATAAGCCTAAGTTTCTGAACTAAGCCTATTTAAAAAGGTCTATTTAATAAGTCTAAGTTGCTGAAATAAACCTATTTAAAAATGGTATTTAATACGCCCAAGTTGCTGAAATAAACCTGATTAATAAGGCTATTTAATAAGCGTAAGTTGCTGAAATAAGCCTATTTAATAAGCTTTAAGTTGCTGAAATAAGCCTATTTAATAAGGCTATTTAATAAGTCTAATATGCTGACATAAACCTATTTAATAAGCCTAAGTTGCTAAAATAAGCCTATTTAATGAGGCTATTTAATAAGTCCATTTAATAAGAATTTTTAATAAGCCTATTTAATACGCCTATTTAATAAGCCTATTTAATACGCCTAAGTTGCTGAAATAAGCCTATTTAATAAGTCTAAGTTGCTGAAATAACGCTATTTAATAAACCTAAGTTGCTGAAATAAGCCTATTTAATAAGCCTAAGTTGCTGAATAAGCCTATTTAATAAGCCTAAGTTGCTGAAATAAGCCTATTGAATAAGTCTAAGTTGCTGAAATAAGGCTATTTAATAAGCCTAAGTTGCTGAAATAAGCCTATTTAATAAGGCTATTTAATACGCCTAAGTTGCTGAAATAAGCCTATTTAATAAGGCTATTTAATAAGCATAAATTGCTGAAATAAGCCTATTTAATAAGCCTAAGTTGCTGAAATAATCCTATTTAATAAGGCTATTTAATAAGTCTAAGTTGCTGAAATAAACCTATTTAAAAAGCCTAAGTTGCTCAAATAAGCCTATTTAATAAGCCTTTTTAAAAAGCCTAAGTTGCTGAAATAAGCCTATTTAATAAGTCTAAGTTGCTGAAATAAGGCTATTTAATAAGCCTAAGTTGCTGAAATAAGCCTATTTAATAAGCCTAAGTTGCTGAAATAAGGCTATTTAATAAGTCTAAGTTGCTGAAATAAGCCTATTTAATAAGTCTAAGTTGCTGAAATAAGCCTATTTAATAAGTCTAAGTTGCTGAAATAAGGCTATTTAATAAGTCTAAGTTGCTGAAATAAGCCTATTTAAACAGCGTTAGTTGCTAAAATAAGCCTATTTAATAAGCCCAAGTTGCTGAAATAAGCCTATTTAATAAGGCTATTTAATAAGCCTAAGTTGCTGAAAGAAGCCTATTTAATAAGCGTAAGTTGCTGAAATAAGGCTATTTAATAAGTCTAAGTTGCTGAAATAGGCCTATTTAATAAGCCTAAGTTGCTCAAATACGCCTATTTAATAAGCCTAAGTTGCTGAAATAAGCCTATTTAATAGGCCTATCTAATAATCTAAGTTGCAGAAATAAGCATATTTCATAAGCCTATTTAATGAGCCTAAGTTGCTGAAATGTCTATTTAATAAGTCGATTTAATAAGTCAAAGTTGCTCAAATAAGCCTATTTAATAAGGCTATTTAATAAGCCTAAGTTGCTGAAATAAGCCTATTTAATGAGGCTATTTAATGAGCCTAAGTTGCTGAAATAAGCCGATTTAATAAGTCTAAGTGTCTGAACTAAGCCTATTTAAAAAGGTCTACTTAATAAGTCTAAGTTGCTGAAATAAACCTATTTATAAATGGTATTTAATACGCCCAAGTTGCTGAAATAAACCTGATTAATAAGGCTATTTAATAAGCGTAAGTTGCTGAAATAAGCCTATTTAATAAGCCTAAGTTGCTGAAATAAGCCTATTTAATAAGGCTATTTAATAAGTCTAAGTTGCTGAAATAAACCTATTTAATAAGCCTAAGTTGCTAAAATAAGCCTATTTAATGAGGCTATTTAATAAGTCCATTTAATAAGCCTATTTAATAAGCCTATTTAATACGCCTATTTAATAAGCCTATTTAATAGGCCTATTTAATAAACCTATTTAATATGTATTTAATGAGCCTATTTATTAAGTCTATTTAATAAGCCTTTTTAATAAGCCTATTTAATAAGTCTATTTAATAAGCCTATTTAATAGGCATATTTAATAAGTATAAGTTGCTGAAATAAGCCTATTTAATAAGCCTAAGTTGCTGAACAAACCAATTTAATAAGTCTAAGTTGCTGAAATAAGGCTATTTAATAAGCCTAAGTTGCTGAAATGAGCCTATTTAATAAGCATAAGTTGCTGAAATAAGGCTATTCAATAAGTCTAAGTTGCTGAAATAAGCCTATTTAATAAGCCTAAGTTGCTAAAATAAGCCTATTTAATGAGGCTATTTAATAAGTCTATTTAATAAGCCTATTTAATAAGCCTATTTAATAAGCCTATTTAATAAGCCTATTTAACAAGTCAATTTAATAAGTCTATTTAATAAGCCTATTATTAAGCCTATTTATTGAGCCTATTTAATAAGCCTATTTATTAAGCCTATTTATTAAGCTTATTTATTGAGCCTATTTAATAAGCCTATTTATTAAGCCTATTTAATACGCCTATTTAATAAGTCTATTTAATAAGCCTATTTATTAAGCCTATTTAATAAGCCTATTTAATAAGCCTATTTATTGAGCCTATTTAATAAGTCTATTTAATAAGCCTATTTAATAAGTATTTAATGAGCCTATTTAATCAGTCTATTTAATAAGCCTATTTAATAGGCCTATTTAATAAGTCTAAGTTGCTGAAATAAGCCTATTTAATAAGCCTAAATTGCTGAAAAGCCTATTTAATAGGCCTAAGTTGCTGAAATAAGCCTTTTTAATAAGGCTAAGTTGCTGAAATAAGCCTATTTAATAAGCCTAAGTTGCTAAAGTAAGCCTATTTAATGAGGCTGTTTAATAAGTCTATTTAATAAGCTAATAAGCCTATTTAATGAGCCTATTTAAAAAGCCTATTTAATAAGTCTATTTAATACGTCTATTTAATACGCCTATTTAATAAGTATTTAACGAGCCTATTTAATAAGCCTATTTATTGAGCCTATTTAATAAGCCTATTTATTAAGCCAATTAAATAAGCCTATTTAATAAGCCTATTTAATAAGTCTATTTAATAAGCCTATTTAATAAGGCTATTTAATAAGCCTATTAATTAAGCCTATTTAATGAGCCTATTTAATAAGCCTATTTATTGAACCTATTTAATATGTCTATTTAATAAGCCTGTTTAATAAGCCTATTTAATAAGTATTTAATGAGCCTATTTAATAAGCCCAAGTTGCTGAATAAGCCTATTTAATAAGCCTAAGTTGCTGAAATAAGCCTATTTAATAAGCCTATTTAATAAGCCTAAGTTGCTGAATAAGCCTATTTAATAAGCCTAAGTTGCTGAAATAAGCCTATTTAATAAGTCTAAGTTTCTGAAATAAGGCTATTTAATAAGCCTAAGTTGCTTAAATAAGCCTATTTAATAAGCCTAAGTTGCTAAATAAGCCTATTTAATAAGCCTAAGTTGCTGAAATAAGCCTATTTAATGAGTCTAAGTTGCTGAAATAAGGCTATTTAATAAGCCTAAGTTGCTGAAATAAGCCTATTTAATAAGCCTAAGTTGCTGAAATAAGGCTATTTAATAAGTCTAAGTTGCTGAAATAAGCCTATTTAATAAGTCTAAGTTGCTGAAATAAACCTATTTAATAAGTCTAAGTTGCTGAAATAAGGCTATTTAATAAGTCTAAGTTACTGAAATAAGCCTATTTAATCAGCGTAAGTTGCTAAAATAAGCCTATTTAATAAGCACAAGTTGCTGAAATAAGCCTATTTAATAAGGCTATTTAATAAGCCTAAGTTGCTGAAAGAAGCCTATTTAATAAGCGTAAGTTGCTGAAATAAGGCAATTTAATAAGTCTAAGTTGCTGAAATAGGCCTATTTAATAAGCCTAAGTTGCTGAAATAAGCCTATTTAATAAGCCTACGTTGCTGAAATAAGCCTATTTAATAGGCCTATCTAATAAGTCTAAGTTGCAGAAATAAGCATATTTCATATTTAATGAGCGTAAGTTGCTGAAATGTCTATTTAATAAGTCGATTTAATAAGTCAAAGTTTCTAAAATAAGCCTATTTAATAAGGCTATTTAATAAGCCTAGGTTGCTGAAATAAGCCTATTTAATGAGGCTATTTAATGAGCCTAAGTTGCTGAAATAAGCCGATTTAATAAGCCTAAGTTTCTGAACTAAGCCTATTTAAAAAGGTCTATTTAATAAGTCTAAGTTGCTGAAATAAACCTATTTAAAAATGGTATTTAATACGCCCAAGTTGCTGAAATAAACCTGATTAATAAGGCTATTTAATAAGCGTAAGTTGCTGAAATAAGCCTATTTAATAAGCCTAAGTTGCTGAAATAAGCCTATTTAATAAGGCTATTTAATAAGTCTAATATGCTGACATAAACCTATTTAATAAGCCTAAGTTGCTAAAATAAGCCTATTTAATGAGGCTATTTAATAAGTCCATTTAATAAGAATTTTTAATAAGCCTATTTAATACGCCTATTTAATAAGCCTATTTAATACGCCTAAGTTGCTGAAATAAGCCTATTTAATAAGTCTAAGTTGCTGAAATAACGCTATTTAATAAACCTAAGTTGCTGAAATAAGCCTATTTAATAAGCCTAAGTTGCTGAATAAGCCTATTTAATAAGCCTAAGTTGCTGAAATAAGCCTTTTGAATAAGTCTAAGTTGCTGAAATAAGGCTATTTAATAAGCCTAAGTTGCTGAAATAAGCCTATTTAATAAGGCTATTTAATACGCCTAAGTTGCTGAAATAAGCCTATTTAATAAGGCTATTTAATAAGCATAAATTGCTGAAATAAGCCTATTTAATAAGCCTAAGTTGCTGAAATAATCCTATTTAATAAGGCTATTTAATAAGTCTAAGTTGCTGAAATAAACCTATTTAAAAAGCCTAAGTTGCTCAAATAAGCCTATTTAATAAGCCTTTTTAAAAAGCCTAAGTTGCTGAAATAAGCCTATTTAATAAGTCTAAGTTGCTGAAATAAGGCTATTTAATAAGCCTAAGTTGCTGAAATAAGCCTATTTAATAAGCCTAAGTTGCTGAAATAAGGCTATTTAATAAGTCTAAGTTGCTGAAATAAGCCTATTTAATAAGTCTAAGTTGCTGAAATAAGCCTATTTAATAAGTCTAAGTTGCTGAAATAAGGCTATTTAATAAGTCTAAGTTGCTGAAATAAGCCTATTTAAACAGCGTTAGTTGCTAAAATAAGCCTATTTAATAAGCCCAAGTTGCTGAAATAAGCCTATTTAATAAGGCTATTTAATAAGCCTAAGTTGCTGAAAGAAGCCTATTTAATAAGCGTAAGTTGCTGAAATAAGGCTATTTAATAAGTCTAAGTTGCTGAAATAGGCCTATTTAATAAGCCTAAGTTGCTGAAATAAGCCTATTTAATAAGCCTAAGTTGCTGAAATAAGCCTATTTAATGAGCCTAAGTTGCTGAAATGTCTATTTAATAAGTCGATTTAATAAGTCAAAGTTGCTCAAATAAGCCTATTTAATAAGGCTATTTAATAAGCCTAAGTTGCTGAAATAAGCCTATTTAATGAGGCTATTTAATGAGCCTAAGTTGCTGAAATAAGCCGATTTAATAAGCCTAAGTTTCTGAACTAAGCCTATTTAAAAAGGTCTACTTAATAAGTCTAAGTTGCTGAAATAAACCTATTTATAAATGGTATTTAATACGCCCAAGTTGCTGAAATAAACCTGATTAATAAGGCTATTTAATAAGCGTAAGTTGCTGAAATAAGCCTATTTAATAAGCCTAAGTTGCTGAAATAAGCCTATTTAATAAGGCTATTTAATAAGTCTAAGTTGCTGAAATAAACCTATTTAATAAGCCTAAGTTGCTAAAATAAGCCTATTTAATGAGGCTATTTAATAAGTCCATTTAATAAGCCTATTTAATAAGCCTATTTAATACGCCTATTTAATAAGCCTATTTAATAGGCCTATTTAATAAACCTATTTAATATGTATTTAATGAGCCTATTTATTAAGTCTATTTAATAAGCCTTTTTAATAAGCCTATTTAATAAGTCTATTTAATAAGCCTATTTAATAGGCCTATTTAATAAGTCTAAGTTGCTGAAATAAGCCTATTTAATAAGCCTAAGTTGCTGAACAAACCAATTTAATAAGTCTAAGTTGCTGAAATAAGGCTATTTAATAAGCCTAAGTTGCTGAAATGAGCCTATTTAATAAGCCTAAGTTGCTGAAATAAGGCTATTCAATAAGTCTAAGTTGCTGAAATAAGCCTATTTAATAAGCCTAAGTTGCTAAAATAAGCCTATTTAATGAGGCTATTTAATAAGTCTATTTAATAAGCCTATTTAATAAGCCTATTTAATAAGCCTATTTAATAAGCCTATTTAACAAGTCCATTTAATAAGTATATTTAATAAGCCTATTTAAAGAGTATTCAATGAGCCTATTTATTAAGCCTATTTATTGAGCCTATTTAATAAACCTATTTAATAAGCCTATTTAATAAACCTATTTAATAGGCCTATTTAATAAGTCTAAGTTGCTGAAATAAGCCTATTTAATAAGCCTAAGTTGCTGAATAAACCAATTTAATAAGTCTAAGTTGCTGAAATAAGGCTATTTAATGAGCCTAAGTTGCTGAAATGAGCCTATTTAATAAGCCTAAGTTGCTGAAATAAGGCTATTCAATAAGTCTAAGTTGCTGAAATAAGCCTATTTAATAAGCCTAAGTTGCTAAAATAAGCCTATTTAATGAGGCTATTTAATAAGTCCATTTAATAAGCCTATTTAATAAGCCTATTTAATACGCCTGTTTAATAAGCCTATTTAATAGGCCTATTTAATGAACCTATTTAATAAGTATTTAATGAGCCTATTTATTAAGTCTATTTAATAAGCCTTTTTAATAAGCCTATTTAATAAGTCTATTTAATAAGCCTATTTAATAGGCCTATTTAATAAGTCTAAGTTGCTGAAATAAGCCTATTTAATAAGCCTAAGTCGCTGAACAAACCAATTTAATAAGTCTAAGTTGCTGAAATAAGGCTATTTAATAAGCCTAAGTTGCTGAAATGAGCCTATTTAATAAGCCTAAGTTGCTGAAATAAGGCTATTCAATAAGTCTAAGTTGCTGAAATAAGCCTATTTAATAAGCCTAAGTTGCTAAAATAAGCCTATTTAATGAGGCTATTTAATAAGTCTATTTAATAAGCCTATTTAATAAGCCTATTTAATAAGCCTATTTAATAAGCCTATTTAATAAGCCTATTTAACAAGTCCATTTAATAAGTCTATTTAATAAGCCTATATAAAGAGTATTCAATGAGCCTATTTATTAAGCCTATTTATTGAGCCTATTTAATAAGCCTATTTATTAAGCATATTTATTAAACCTATTTATTGAGCCTATTTAATAAGCCTATTTATTAAGCCTATTTAATACGCCTATTTAATAAGTCTATTTAATAAGCCTATTTAATGAGCCTATTTAATAAGCCTATTTAATAAGCCTATTTATTGAGCCTATTTAATAAGTCTATTTAATAAGCCTATTTAATAAGCCTATTTAATAAACCTATTTAATAGGCCTATTTAATAAGTCTAAGTTGCTGAAATAAGCCTATTTAATAAGCCTAAGTTGCTGAATAAACCAATTTAATAAGTCTAAGTTGCTGAAATAAGGCTATTTAATAAGCCTAAGTTGCTGAAATGAGCCTATTTAATAAGCATAAGTTGCTGAAATAAGGCTATTCAATAAGTCTAAGTTGCTGAAATAAGCCTATTTAATAAGCCTAAGTTGCTAAAATAAGCCTATTTAATGAGGCTATTTAATAAGTCTATTTAATAAGCCTATTTAATAAGCCTATTTAATAAGCCTATTTAACAAGTCAATTTAATAAGTCTATTTAATAAGCCTATTTAAAGAGTATTCAATGAGCCTATTTATTAAGCCTATTTATTGAGCCTATTTAATAAGCCTATTTATTAAGCCTATTTATTAAGCTTATTTATTGAGCCTATTTAATAAGCCTATTTATTAAGCCTATTTAATACGCCTATTTAATAAGTCTATTTAATAAGCCTATTTAATAAGCCTATTTAATAAGCCTATTTAATAAGCCTATTTATTGAGCCTATTTAATAAGTCTATTTAATAAGCCTATTTAATAAGTATTTAATGAGCCTATTTAATCAGTCTATTTAATAAGCCTATTTAATAGGCCTATTTAATAAGTCTAAGTTGCTGAAATAAGCCTATTTAATAAGCCTAAATTGCTGAAAAGCCTATTTCATAGGCCTAAGTTGCTGAAATAAGCCTTTTTAATAAGTCTAAGTTGCTGAAATAAGCCTATTTAATAAGCCTAAGTTGCTAAAGTAAGCCTATTTAATGAGGCTGTTTAATAAGTCTATTTAATAAGCCTATTTAATAAGCCTATTTAATGAGCCTATTTAAAAAGCCTATTTAATAAGTCTATTTAATACGTCTATTTAATACGCCTATTTAATAAGTATTTAATGAGCCTATTTAATAAGCCTATTTATTGAGCCTATTTAATAAGCCTATTTATTAAGCCAATTAAATAAGCCTATTTAATAAGCCTATTTAATAAGTCTATTTAATAAGCCTATTTAATAAGGCTATTTAATAAGCCTATTAATTAAGCCTATTTAATGAGCCTATTTAATAAGCCTATTTATTGAACCTATTTAATAAGTCTATTTAATAAGCCTGTTTAATAAGCCTATTTAATAAGTATTTAATGAGCCTATTTAATAAGCCCAAGTTGCTGAATAAGCCTATTTAATAAGCCTAAGTTGCTGAAATAAGCCTATTTAATAAGCCTATTTAATAAGCCTAAGTTGCTGAATAAGCCTATTTAATAAGCCTAAGTTGCTGAAATAAGCCTATTTAATAAGTCTAAGTTTCTGAAATAAGGCTATTTAATAAGCCTAAGTTGCTTAAATAAGCCTATTTAATAAGCCTAAGTTGCTGAATAAGCCTATTTAATAAGCCTAAGTTGCTGAAATAAGCCTATTTAATAAGTCTAAGTTGCTGAAATAAGGCTATTTAATAAGCCTAAGTTGCTTAAATAAGCCTATTTAATAAGCCTAAGTTGCTGAAATAAGGCTATTTAATAAGTCTAAGTTGCTGAAATAAGCCTATTTAATAAGTCTAAGTTGCTGAAATAAGCCTATTTAATCAGCGTAAGTTGCTAAAATAAGCCTATTTAATAAGCACAAGTTGCTGAAATAAGCCTATTTAATAAGGCTATTTAATAAGCCTAAGTTGCTGAAAGAATCCTATTTAATAAGCATAAGTTGCTGAAATAAGGCAAATTAATAAGTCTAAGTTGCTGAAATAGGCCTATTTAATAAGCCTAAGTTGCTGAAATAAGCCTATTTAATAAGCCTACGTTGCTGAAATAAGCCTATTTAATAGGCCTATCTAATAAGTCTAAGTTGCAGAAATAAGCATATTTCATAAGCCTATTTAATGAGCCTAAGTTGCTGAAATGTCTATTTAATAAGTCGATTTAATAAGTCAAAGTTTCTAAAATAAGCCTATTTAATAAGGCGATTTAATAAGCCTAAGTTGCTGAAATAAGCCTATTTAATGAGGCTATTTAATGAGCCTAAGTTGCTGAAATAAGCCGATTTAATAAGCCTAAGTTTCTGAACTAAGCCTATTTAAAAAGGTCTATTTAATAAGTCTAAGTTGCTGAAATAAACCTATTTAAAAATGGTATTTAATACGCCCAAGTTGCTGAAATAAACCTGATTAATAAGGCTATTTAATAAGCGTAAGTTGCTGAAATAAGCCTATTTAATAAGCCTAAGTTGCTGAAATAAGCCTATTTAATAAGGCTATTTAATAAGTCTAAGTTGCTGACATAAACCTATTTAATAAGCCTAAGTTGCTAAAATAAGCCTATTTAATGAGGCTATTTAATAAGTCCATTTAATAAGAATTTGTAATAAGCCTATTTAATATGCCTATTTAATAAGCCTATTTAATACGCCTAAGTTGCTGAAAAAAGCCTATTTAATAAGTCTAAGTTGCTGAAATAAGGCTATTTAATAAACCTAAGTTGCTGAAATAAGCCTATTTAATAAGCCTAAGTTGCTGAATAAGCCTATTTAATAAGCCTAAGTTGCTGAAATAAGCCTATTGAATAAGTCTAAGTTGCTGAAATAAGGCTATTTAATAAGCCTAAGTTGCTGAAATAAGCCTATTTAATAAGGCTATTTAATACGCCTAAGTTGCTGAAATAAGGCTATTTAATGCGCCTAAGTTGCTAAAATAAGCCTATTTAATAAGCCGAAGTTTCTGAACTAAGCCTATTTAAAAAGGTATATTTAATAAGTCTAAGTTGCTGACATAAACCTATTTAAAATGCTATTTAATAAGCCTAAGTTGCTGAAATAAACCTGTTTAATAAGGCTATTTAATAAGCATAAATTGCTGAAATAAGCCTATTTAATAAGCCTAAGTTGCTGAAATAATCCTATTTAATAAGGCTATTTAATAAGTCTAAGTTGCTGAAATAAACCTATTTAAAAAGCCTAAGTTGCTAAAATAAGCCTATTTAATAAGCCTTTTTAATAAGCCTAAGTTGCTGAATAAGCCTATTTAATAAGCCTAAGTTGCTGAAATAAGCCTATTTAATAAGTCTAAGTTGCTGAAATAAGGCTATTTAATAAGCCTAAGTTGCTGAAATAAGCCTATTTAATAAGCCTAAGTTGCTGAAATAAGGCTATTTAATAAGTCCAAGTTGCTGAAATGAGCCTATTTAATAAGTCTAAGTTGCTGAAATAAGCCTATTTAATAAGTCTAAGTTGCTGAAATAAGGCTATTTAATAAGTCTAAGTTGCTGAAATAAACCTATTTAAACAGCGTTAGTTGCTAAAATAAGCCTATTTAATAAGCCCAAGTTGCTGAAATAAGCCTATTTAATAAGGCTATTTAATAAGCCTAAGTTGCTGAAAGAAGCCTATTTAATAAGCGTAAGTTGCTGAAATAAGGCTATTTAATAAGCCTAAGTTGCTGAAATAAGCCTATTTAATAGGCCTATCTAATAATCTAAGTTGCAGAAATAAGCATATTTCATAAGCCTATTTAATGAGCCTAAGTTGCTGAAATGTCTATTTAATAAGTCGATTTAATAAGTCAAAGTTGCTCAAATAAGCCTATTTAATAAGGCTATTTAATAAGCCTAAGTTGCTGAAATAAGCCTATTTAATGAGGCTATTTAATGAAACTAAGTTGCTGAAATAAGCCGATTTAATAAGCCTAAGTTTCTGAACTAAGCCTATTTAAAAAGGTCTACTTAATAAGTCTAAGTTGCTGAAATAAACCTATTTAAAAATGGTATTTAATACGCCCAAGTTGCTGAAATAAACCTGATTAATAAGGCTATTTAATAAGCGTAAGTTGCTGAAATAAGCCTATTTAATATGCCTAAGTTGCTGAAATAAGCCTATTTAATAAGGCTATTTAATAAGTCTAAGTTGCTGAAATAAACCTATTTAATTAGCCTAAGTTGCTAAAATAAGCCTATTTAATGAGGCTATTTAATAAGTCCATTTAATAAGCCTATTTAATAAGCCTATTTAATACGCCTATTTAATAAGCCTATTTAATAGGCCTATTTAATAAACCTATTTAATAAGTATTTAATGAGCCTATTTATTAAGTCTATTTAATAAGCCTTTTTAATAAGCCTATTTAATAAGTCTATTTAATAAGCCTATTTAATAGGCCTATTTAATAAGTCTAAGTTGCTGAAATAAGCCGATTTAATAAGCCTAAGTTTCTGAACTAAGCCTATTTAAAGAGGTCTATTTAATAAGTCTAATTTGCTGAAATAAACCTATTTAAAAATGGTATTTAATACGCCCAAGTTGCTGAAATAAACCTGATTAATAAGGCTATTTAATAAGCCTAAGTTGCTGAAATAAGCCTATTTAATAAGGCTATTTAATAAGTCTAAGTTGCTGACATAAACCTATTTAATAAGCCTAAGTTGCTAAAATAAGCCTATTTAATGAGGCTATTTAATAAGTCAATTTAATAAGCCTATTTAATAAGCCTATTTAATACGCCTATTTAATAAGCCTATTTAATACGCCTATTTAATAAACCTATTTAATAAGTATTAATGAGCCTATTTATTAAGTCTATTTAATAAGCCTTTTTAATAAGCATATTTAATAAGTCTATTTAATAAGCCTATTTAATAGGCCTATTTAATAAGTCTAAGTTGCTGAAATAAGCCTATTTAATAAGCCTAAGTTGCTGAATAAACCAATTTAATAAGTCTAAGTTGCTGAAATAAGGCAATTTAATAAGCCTAAGTTGCTGAAATAAGCCTATTTAATAAGCCTACGTTGCTGAAATAAGCCTATTTAATAGGCCTATCTAATAAGTCTAAGTTGCAGAAATAAGCATATTTCATAAGCCTATTTAATGAGCCTAAGTTGCTGAAATGTCTATTTAATAAGTCGATTTAATAAGTCAAAGTTTCTAAAATAAGCCTATTTAATAAGGCTATTTAATAAGCCTAAGTTGCTGAAATAAGCCTATTTAATGAGGCTATTTAATGAGCCTAAGTTGCTGAAATAAGCCGATTTAATAAGCCTAAGTTTCTGAACTAAGCCTATTTAAAAAGGTCTATTTAATAAGTCTAAGTTGCTGAAATAAACCTATTTAAAAATGGTATTTAATACGCCCAAGTTGCTGAAATAAACCTGATTAATAAGGCTATTTAATAAGCGTAAGTTGCTGAAATAAGCCTATTTAATAAGCCTAAGTTGCTGAAATAAGCCTATTTAATAAGGCTATTTAATAAGTCTAAGTTGCTGACATAAACCTATTTAATAAGCCTAAGTTGCTGAAAAAAGCCTATTTAATAAGTCTAAGTTGCTGAAATAAGGCTATTTAATAAACCTAAGTTGCTGAAATAAGCCTATTTAATAAGCCTAAGTTGCTGAATAAGCCTATTTAATAAGCCTAAGTTGCTGAAATAAGCCTATTGAATAAGTCTAAGTTGCTGAAATAAGGCTATTTAATGCGCCTAAGTTGCTAAAATAAGCCTATTTAATAAGCCGAAGTTTCTGAACTAAGCCTATTTAAAAAGGTATATTTAATAAGTCTAAGTTGCTGAAATAAACCTATTTAAAATGCTATTTAATAAGCCTAAGTTGCTGAAATAAACCTGTTTAATAAGGCTATTTAATAAGCATAAATTGCTGAAATAAGCCTATTTAATAAGCCTAAGTTGCTGAAATAATCCTATTTAATAAGGCTATTTAATAAGTCTAAGTTGCTGAAATAAACCTATTTAAAAAGCCTAAGTTACTAAAATAAGCATATTTAATAAGCCTTTTTAATAAGCCTAAGTTGCTGAATAAGCCTATTTAATAAGCCTAAGTTGCTGAAATAAGCCTATTTAATAAGTCTAAGTTGCTGAAATAAGGCTATTTAATAAGCCTAAGTTGCTGAAATAAGCCTATTTAATAAGCTTAAGTTGCTGAAATAAGGCTATTTAATAAGTCTAAGTTGCTGAAATAAGCCTATTTAATAAGTCTAAGTTGCTGAAATAAGCCTATTTAATAAGTCTAAGTTGCTGAAATAAGGCTATTTAATAAGTCTAAGTTGCTGAAATAAGCCTATTTAAACAGTGTTAGTTGCTAAAATAAGCCTATTTAATACGCCCAAGTTGCTGAAATAAGCCTATTTAATAAGGCTATTTAATAAGCCTAAGTTGCTGAAAGAAGCCTATTTAATAAGCGTAAATTGCTGAAATAAGGCTATTTAATAAGTCTAAGTTGCTGAAATAGGCCTATTTAATAAGCCTAAGTTGCTGAAATAAGCCTATTAAATAAGCCTAAGTTGCTGAAATAAGCCTATTTAATAGGCCTATCTAATAATCTAAGTTGCAGAAATAAGCATATTTCATAAGCCTATTTAATGAGCCTAAGTTGCTGAAATGTCTATTTAATAAGTCGATTTAATAAGTCAAAGTTGCTCAAATAAGCCTATTTAATAAGGCTATTTAATAAGCCTAAGTTGCTGAAATAAGCCTATTTAATGAGGCTATTTAATGGGCCTAAGTTGCTGAAATAAGCCGATTTAATAAGCCTAAGTTTCTGAACTAAGCCTATTTAAAACGGTCAATTTAATAAGTCTAAGTTGCTGAGATAAACCTATTTAAAAATGGTATTTAATACGCCCAAGTTGCTGAAATAAACCTGATTAATAAGGCTATTTAATAAGTGTAAGTTGCTAAAATAAGCCTATTTAATAAGCCTAAGTTGCTGAAATAAGCCTATTTAATAAGGCTATTTAATAAGTCTAAGTTGCTGAAATAAACCTATTTAATAAGCCTAAGTTGCTAAAATAAGCCTATTTAATGAGGCTATTTAATAAGTCCATTTAATAAGCCTATTTAATAAGCCTATTTAATACGCCTATTTAATAAGCCTATTTAATACGCCTATTTAATAAACCTATTTAATAAGTATTTAATGAGCCTATTTATTAAGTCTATTTAATAAGCCTTTTTAATAAGCCTATTTAATAAGTCTATTTAATAAGCCTATTTAATAGGCCTATTTAATAAGTCTAAGTTGCTGAAATAAGCCTATTTAATAAGCCTAAGTTGCTGAATAAACCAATTTAATAAGTCTAAGTTGCTGAAATAAGGCAATTTAATAAGCCTAAGTTGCTGAAATAAGCCTATTTAATAAGCCTACGTTGCTGAAATAAGCCTATTTAATAGGCCTATCTAATAAGTCTAAGTTGCAGAAATAAGCATATTTCATAAGCCTATTTAATGAGCCTAAGTTGCTGAAATGTCTATTTAATAAGTCGATTTAATAAGTCAAAGTTTCTAAAATAAGCCTATTTAATAAGGCTATTTAATAAGCCTAAGTTGCTGAAATAAGCCTATTTAATGAGGCTATTTAATGAGCCTAAGTTGCTGAAATAAGCCGATTTAATAAGCCTAAGTTTCTGAACTAAGCCTATTTAAAAAGGTCTATTTAATAAGTCTAAGTTGCTGAAATAAACCTATTTAAAAATGGTATTTAATACGCCCAAGTTGCTGAAATAAACCTGATTAATAAGGCTATTTAATAAGCGTAAGTTGCTGAAATAAGCCTATTTAATAAGCCTAAGTTGCTGAAATAAGCCTATTTAATAAGGCTATTTAATAAGTCTAAGTTGCTGACATAAACCTATTTAATAAGCCTAAGTTGCTGAAAAAAGCCTATTTAATAAGTCTAAGTTGCTGAAATAAGGCTATTTAATAAACCTAAGTTGCTGAAATAAGCCTATTTAATAAGCCTAAGTTGCTGAATAAGCCTATTTAATAAGCCTAAGTTGCTGAAATAAGCCTATTGAATAAGTCTAAGTTGCTGAAATAAGGCTATTTAATAAGCCTAAGTTGCTGAAATAAGCCTATTTAATAAGGCTATTTAATATGCCTAAGTTGCTGAAATAAGGCTATTTAATGCGCCTAAGTTGCTAAAATAAGCCTATTTAATAAGCCGAAGTTTCTGAACTAAGCCTATTTAAAAAGGTATATTTAATAAGTCTAAGTTGCTGAAATAAACCTATTTAAAATGCTATTTAATAAGCCTAAGTTGCTGAAATAAACCTGTTTAATAAGGCTATTTAATAAGCATAAATTGCTGAAATAAGCCTATTTAATAAGCCTAAGTTGCTGAAATAATCCTATTTAATAAGGCTATTTAATAAGTCTAAGTTGCTGAAATAAACCTATTTAAAAAGCCTAAGTTACTAAAATAAGCCTATTTAATAAGCCTTTTTAATAAGCCTAAGTTGCTGAATAAGCCTATTTAATAAGCCTAAGTTGCTGAAATAAGCCTATTTAATAAGTCTAAGTTGCTGAAATAAGGCTATTTAATAAGCCTAAGTTGCTGAAATAAGCCTATTTAATAAGCTTAAGTTGCTGAAATAAGGCTATTTAATAAGTCTAAGTTGCTGAAATAAGCCTATTTAATAAGTCTAAGTTGCTGAAATAAGCCTATTTAATAAGTCTAAGTTGCTGAAATAAGGCTATTTAATAAGTCTAAGTTGCTGAAATAAGCCTATTTAAACAGTGTTAGTTGCTAAAATAAGCCTATTTAATACGCCCAAGTTGCTGAAATAAGCCTATTTAATAAGGCTATTTAATAAGCCTAAGTTGCTGAAAGAAGCCTATTTAATAAGCGTAAATTGCTGAAATAAGGCTATTTAATAAGTCTAAGTTGCTGAAATAGGCCTGTTTAATAAGCCTAAGTTGCTGAAGTAAGCCTATTAAATAAGCCTAAGTTGCTGAAATAAGCCTATTTAATAGGCCTATCTAATAATCTAAGTTGCAGAAATAAGCATATTTCATAAGCCTATTTAATGAGCCTAAGTTGCTGAAATGTCTATTTAATAAGTCGATTTAATAAGTCAAAGTTGCTAAAATAAGCCTATTTAATAAGGCTATTTAATAAGCCTAAGTTGCTGAAATAAGCCTATTTAATGAGGCTATTTAATGGGCCTAAGTTGCTGAAATAAGCCGATTTAATAAGCCTAAGTTTCTGAACTAAGCCTATTTAAAACGGTCAATTTAATAAGTCTAAGTTGCTGAGATAAACCTATTTAAAAATGGTATTTAATACGCCCAAGTTGCTGAAATAAACCTGATTAATAATGCTATTTAATAAGTGTAAGTTGCTAAAATAAGCCTATTTAATAAGCCTAAGTTGCTGAAATAAGCCTATTTAATAAGGCTATTTAATAAGTCTAAGTTGCTGAAATAAACCTATTTAATAAGCCTAAGTTGCTAAAATAAGCCTATTTAATGAGGCTATTTAATAAGTCCATTTAATAAGCCTATTTAATAAGCCTATTTAATACGCCTATTTAATAAGCCTATTTAATACGCCTATTTAATAAACCTATTTAATAAGTATTTAATGAGCCTATTTATTAAGTCTATTTAATAAGCCTTTTTAATAAGCCTATTTAATAAGTCTATTTAATAAGCCTATTTAATAGGCCTATTTAATAAGTCTAAGTTGCTGAAATAAGCCTATTTAATAAGCATAAGTTGCTGAATAAACCAATTTAATAAGTCTAAGTTGCTGAAATAAGGCTATTTAATAAGCCTAAGTTGCTGAAATGAGCCTATTTAACAAGCCTAAGTTGCTGAAATAAGGCTATTCAATAAGTCTAAGTTGCTGAAATAAGCCTATTTAATAAGCCTAAGTTGCTAAAATAAGCCTATTTAATGAGGCTATTTAATAAGTCTATTTAATAAGCCTATTTAATAAGCCTATTTAATAAGCCTATTTAATAAGCCTATTTAACAAGTCTGTTTAATAAGTCTATTAAATAAGCCTATTTAAAGAGTATTCAATGAGCCTATTTATTAAGCCTATTTATTGAGCCTATTAAATAAGCCTATTTATTAAGCCTATTTATTAAGCCTATTTATTGAGCCTATTTAATAAGCCTATTTATTAAGCCTATTTAATACGCCTATTTAATAAGTCTATTTAATAAGCCTATTTAATAAGCCTATTTAATAAGCCTATTTAACAAGCCTATTTATTGAGCCTATTTAATAAGTCTATTTAATAAGCCTATTTAATAAGCCTATTTAATAAGTATTTAATGAGCCTATTTAATCAGTCTATTTAATAAGCCTATTTAATAGGCCTATTTAATAAGTCTAAGTTGCTGAAATAAGCCTATTTAATAAGCCTAAGTTGCTGAAAAGCCTATTTCATAGGCCTAAGTTGCTGAAATAAGCCTTTTTAATAAGTTTAAGTTGCTGAAATAAGCCTATTTAATAAGCCTATGTTGCTAAAATAAGCCTATTTAATGAGGCTGTTTAATAAGTCTATTTAATAAGCCTATTTAATACGCCTATTTAATGAGCCTATTTAAAAAGCCTATTTAATAAGTCTATTTAATAAGTCTATTTAATACGCCTATTTAATAAGTATTTAACGAGCCTATTTAATGAGCCTATTTATTAAGGCAATTAAATAAGCCTATTTAATAAGCCTATTTAATAAGCCTATTTAATAAGCCTATTAATTAAGCCTATTTAATGAGCCTATTTAATAAGCCTATTTATTGAACCTATTTAATAAGTCTATTTAATAAGCCTGTTTAATAAGCCTATTTAATAAGTATTTAATGAGCCTATTTAATAAGCCCAAGTTGCTGAATAAGCCTATTTAATAAGCCTAAGTTGCTGAAATAAGCCTATTTAATAAGCCTAAGTTGCTGAATAAGCCTATTTAATAAGCCTAAGTTGCTGAAATAAGGCTATTTAATAAGTCTAAGTTGCTGAAATAAGCCTATTTAATAAGTCTAAGTTGCTGAAATAAGCCTATTTAATAAGTCTAAGTTGCTGAAATAAGGCTATTTAATAAGTCTAAGTTGCTGAAATAAGCCTATTTAATCAGCGTAAGTTGCTAAAATAAGCCTATTTAATAAGCCCAAGTTGCTGAAATAAGCCTATTTAATAAGGCTATTTAATAAGCCTAAGTTGCTGAAAGAAGCCTATTTAATAAGCATAAGTTGCTGAAATAAGGCAATTTAATAAGTCTAAGTTGCTGAAATAGGCCTATTTAATAAGCCTAAGTTGCTGAAATAAGCCTATTTAATAAGCCTATTTAATAAGCCTATTTATTGAGCCTATTTAATAAGTCTATTTAATAAGCCTATTTAATAAGCCTATTTAATAAGTATTTAATGAGCCTATTTAATCAGTCTATTTAATAAGCCTATTTAATAGGCCTATTTAATAAGTCTAAGTTGCTGAAATAAGCCTATTTAATAAGCCTAAGTTGGTGAAAAGCCTATTTCATAGGCCTAAGTTGCTGAAATAAGCCTTTTTAATAAGTCTAAGTTGCTGAAATAAGCCTATTTAATAAGCCTAAGTTGCTAAAATAAGCCTATTTAATGAGGCTGTTTAATAAGTCTATTTAATAAGCCTATTTAATAAGCCTATTTAATGAGCCTATTTAAAAAGCCTATTTAATAAGTCTATTTAATAAGTCTATTTAATACGCCTATTTAATAAGTATTTAACGAGCCTATTTAATAAGCCTATTTATTGAGCCTATTTAATAAGCCTATTTATTAAGCCAATTAAATAAGCCTATTTAATAAGCCTATTTAATAAGCCTATTTAATTAGCCTATTAATTAAGCCTATTTAATGAGCCTATTTAATAAGCCTATTTATTGAACCTATTTAATAAGTCTATTTAATAAGCCTGTTTAATAAGCCTATTTAATACGTATTTAATGAGCCTATTTAATGAGCCCAAGTTGCTGAATAAGCCTATTTAATAAGCCTAAGTTGCTGAAATAAGCCTATTTAATAAGCCTATTTAATAAGCCTAAGTTGCTGAATAAGCCTATTTAATAAGCCTAAGTTGCTGAAATAAGCCTATTTAATAAGTCTAAGTTGCTGAAATAAGGCTATTTAATAAGCCTAAGTTGCTGAAATAAGCCTATTTAATAAGCCTAAGTTGCTGAAATAAGGCTATTTAATAAGTCTAAGTTGCTGAAATAAGCCTATTTAATAAGTCTAAGTTGCTGAAATAAGCCTATTTAATAAGTCTAAGTTGCTGAAATAAGGCTATTTAATAAATCTAAGTTGCAGAAATAAGCCTATTTAATCAGCGTAAGTTGCTGAAATAAGCCTATTTAATAAGCCCAAGTTGCTGAAATAAGCCTATTTAATAAGGCTATTTAATAAGCCTAAGTTGCTGAAAGAAGCCTATTTAATAAGGCTATTTAATAAGCCTAAGTTGCTGAAATAAGCCTATTTAATGAGGCTATTTAATGGGCCTAAGTTGCTGAAATAAGCCGATTTAATAAGCCTAAGTTTCTGAACTAAGCCTGTTTAAAACGGTCAATTAATAAGTCTAAGTTGCTGAAATAAACCTATTTAAAAATGGTATTTAATACGCCCAAGTTGCTGAAATAAACCTGATTAATAAGGCTATTTAATAAGTGTAAGTTGCTGAAATAAGCCTATTTAATAAGCCTAAGTTGCTGAAATAAGCCTATTTAATAAGGCTATTTAATAAGTCTAAGTTGCTGAAATAAACCTATTTAATAAGCCTAAGTTGCTAAAATAAGCCTATTTAATGAGGCTATTTAATAAGTCCATTTAATAAGCCTATTTAATAAGCCTATTTAATACGCCTATTTAATAAGCCTATTTAATACGCCTATTTAATAAACCTATTTAATAAGTATTTAATGAGCCTATTTATTAAGTCTATTTAATAAGCCTTTTTAATAAGCCTATTTAATAAGTCTATTTAATAAGCCTATTTAATAGGCCTATTTAATAAGTCTAAGTTGCTGAAATAAGCCTATTTAATAAGCATAAGTTGCTGAATAAACCAATTTAATAAGTCTAAGTTGCTGAAATAAGGCTATTTAATAAGCCTAAGTTGCTGAAATGAGCCTATTTAACAAGCCTAAGTTGCTGAAATAAGGCTATTCAATAAGTCTAAGTTGCTGAAATAAGCCTATTTAATAAGCCTAAGTTGCTAAAATAAGCCTATTTAATGAGGCTATTTAATAAGTCTATTTAATAAGCCTATTTAATAAGCCTATTTAATAAGCCTATTTAATAAGCCTATTTAACAAGTCTGTTTAATAAGTCTATTAAATAAGCCTATTTAAAGAGTATTCAATGAGCCTATTTATTAAGCCTATTTATTGAGCCTATTAAATAAGCCTATTTATTAAGCCTATTTATTAAGCCTATTTATTGAGCCTATTTAATAAGCCTATTTATTAAGCCTATTTAATACGCCTATTTAATAAGTCTATTTAATAAGCCTATTTAATAAGCCTATTTAATAAGCCTATTTAACAAGCCTATTTATTGAGCCTATTTAATAAGTCTATTTAATAAGCCTATTTAATAAGCCTATTTAATAAGTATTTAATGAGCCTATTTAATCAGTCTATTTAATAAGCCTATTTAATAGGCCTATTTAATAAGTCTAAGTTGCTGAAATAAGCCTATTTAATAAGCCTAAGTTGCTGAAAAGCCTATTTCATAGGCCTAAGTTGCTGAAATAAGCCTTTTTAATAAGTTTAAGTTGCTGAAATAAGCCTATTTAATAAGCCTATGTTGCTAAAATAAGCCTATTTAATGAGGCTGTTTAATAAGTCTATTTAATAAGCCTATTTAATACGCCTATTTAATGAGCCTATTTAAAAAGCCTATTTAATAAGTCTATTTAATAAGTCTATTTAATACGCCTATTTAATAAGTATTTAACGAGCCTATTTAATGAGCCTATTTATTAAGGCAATTAAATAAGCCTATTTAATAAGCCTATTTAATAAGCCTATTTAATAAGCCTATTAATTAAGCCTATTTAATGAGCCTATTTAATAAGCCTATTTATTGAACCTATTTAATAAGTCTATTTAATAAGCCTGTTTAATAAGCCTATTTAATAAGTATTTAATGAGCCTATTTAATAAGCCCAAGTTGCTGAATAAGCCTATTTAATAAGCCTAAGTTGCTGAAATAAGCCTATTTAATAAGCCTAAGTTGCTGAATAAGCCTATTTAATAAGCCTAAGTTGCTGAAATAAGGCTATTTAATAAGTCTAAGTTGCTGAAATAAGCCTATTTAATAAGTCTAAGTTGCTGAAATAAGCCTATTTAATAAGTCTAAGTTGCTGAAATAAGGCTATTTATTAAGTCTAAGTTGCTGAAATAAGCCTATTTAATCAGCGTAAGTTGCTAAAATAAGCCTATTTAATAAGCCCAAGTTGCTGAAATAAGCCTATTTAATAAGGCTATTTAATAAGCCTAAGTTGCTGAAAGAAGCCTATTTAATAAGCATAAGTTGCTGAAATAAGGCAATTTAATAAGTCTAAGTTGCTGAAATAGGCCTATTTAATAAGCCTAAGTTGCTGAAATAAGCCTATTTAATAAGCCTATTTAATAAGCCTATTTATTGAGCCTATTTAATAAGTCTATTTAATAAGCCTATTTAATAAGCCTATTTAATAAGTATTTAATGAGCCTATTTAATCAGTCTATTTAATAAGCCTATTTAATAGGCCTATTTAATAAGTCTAAGTTGCTGAAATAAGCCTATTTAATAAGCCTAAGTTGGTGAAAAGCCTATTTCATAGGCCTAAGTTGCTGAAATAAGCCTTTTTAATAAGTCTAAGTTGCTGAAATAAGCCTATTTAATAAGCCTAAGTTGCTAAAATAAGCCTATTTAATGAGGCTGTTTAATAAGTCTATTTAATACGCCTATTTAATAAGTATTTAACGAGCCTATTTAATAAGCCTATTTATTGAGCCTATTTAATAAGCCTATTTATTAAGCCAATTAAATAAGCCTATTTAATAAGCCTATTTAATAAGCCTATTTAATTAGCCTATTAATTAAGCCTATTTAATGAGCCTATTTAATAAGCCTATTTATTGAACCTATTTAATAAGTCTATTTAATAAGCCTGTTTAATAAGCCTATTTAATACGTATTTAATGAGCCTATTTAATGAGCCCAAGTTGCTGAATAAGCCTATTTAATAAGCCTAAGTTGCTGAAATAAGCCTATTTAATAAGCCTATTTAATAAGCCTAAGTTGCTGAATAAGCCTATTTAATAAGCCTAAGTTGCTGAAATAAGCCTATTTAATAAGTCTAAGTTGCTGAAATAAGGCTATTTAATAAGCCTAAGTTGCTGAAATAAGCCTATTTAATAAGCCTAAGTTGCTGAAATAAGGCTATTTAATAAGTCTAAGTTGCTGAAATAAGCCTATTTAATAAGTCTAAGTTGCTGAAATAAGCCTATTTAATAAGTCTAAGTTGCTGAAATAAGGCTATTTAATAAATCTAAGTTGCAGAAATAAGCCTATTTAATCAGCGTAAGTTGCTGAAATAAGCCTATTTAATAAGCCCAAGTTGCTGAAATAAGCCTATTTAATAAGGCTATTTAATAAGCCTAAGTTGCTGAAAGAAGCCTATTTAATAAGGCTATTTAATAAGCCTAAGTTGCTGAAATAAGCCTATTTAATGAGGCTATTTAATGGGCCTAAGTTGCTGAAATAAGCCGATTTAATAAGCCTAAGTTTCTGAACTAAGCCTGTTTAAAACGGTCAATTAATAAGTCTAAGTTGCTGAAATAAACCTATTTAAAAATGGTATTTAATACGCCCAAGTTGCTGAAATAAACCTGATTAATAAGGCTATTTAATAAGTGTAAGTTGCTGAAATAAGCCTATTTAATAAGCCTAAGTTGCTGAAATAAGCCTATTTAATAAGGCTATTTAATAAGTCTAAGTTGCTGAAATAAACCTATTTAATAAGCCTAAGTTGCTAAAATAAGCCTATTTAATGAGGCTATTTAATAAGTCCATTTAATAAGCCTATTTAATAAGCCTATTTAATACGCCTATTTAATAAGCCTATTTAATACGCCTATTTAATAAACCTATTTAATAAGTATTTAATGAGCCTATTTATTAAGTCTATTTAATAAGCCTTTTTAATAAGCCTATTTAATAAGTCTATTTAATAAGCCTATTTAATAGGCCTATTTAATAAGTCTAAGTTGCTGAAATAAGCCTATTTAATAAGCATAAGTTGCTGAATAAACCAGTTTAATAAGTCTAAGTTGCTGAAATAAGGCTATTTAATAAGCCTAAGTTGCTGAAATGAGCCTATTTAATAAGCCTATTTAATAAGCCTATTTATTGAACCTATTTAATAAGTCTATTTAATAAGCCTGTTTAATAAGCCTATTTAATACGTATTTAATGAGCCTATTTAATAAGCCCAAGTTGCTGAATAAGCCTATTTAATAAGCCTAAGTTGCTGAAATAAGCCTATTTAATAAGCCTATTTAATAAGCCTAAGTTGCTGAATAAGCCTATTTAATAAGCCTAAGTTGCTGAAATAAGCCTATTTAATAAGTCTAAGTTGCTGAAATAAGGCTATTTAATAAATCTAAGTTGCAGAAATAAGCCTATTTAATCAGCGTAAGTTGCTGAAATAAGCCTATTTAATAAGCCCAAGTTGCTGAAATAAGCCTATTTAATAAGGCTATTTAATAAGCCTAAGTTGCTGAAAGAAGCCTATTTAATAAGCATAAGTTGCTGAAATAAGGCAATTTAATAAGTCTAAGTTGCTGAAATAGGCCTATTTAATAAGCCTAAGTTGCTGAAATAAGCCTATTTAATAAGCCTATTTAATAAGCCTATTTATTGAGCCTATTTAATAAGTCTATTTAATAAGCCTATTTAATAAGCCTATTTAATAAGTATTTAATGAGCCTATTTAATCAGTCTATTTAATAAGCCTATTTAATAGGCCTATTTAATAAGTCTAAGTTGCTGAAATAAGCCTATTTAATAAGCCTAAGTTGGTGAAAAGCCTATTTCATAGGCCTAAGTTGCTGAAATAAGCCTTTTTAATAAGTCTAAGTTGCTGAAATAAGCCTATTTAATAAGCCTAAGTTGCTAAAATAAGCCTATTTAATGAGGCTGTTTAATAAGTCTATTTAATAAGTCTATTTAATACGCCTATTTAATAAGTATTTAACGAGCCTATTTAATAAGCCTATTTATTGAGCCTATTTAATAAGCCTATTTATTAAGCCAATTAAATAAGCCTATTTAATAAGCCTATTTAATAAGCCTATTTAATTAGCCTATTAATTAAGCCTATTTAATGAGCCTATTTAATAAGCCTATTTATTGAACCTATTTAATAAGTCTATTTAATAAGCCTGTTTAATAAGCCTATTTATTACGTATTTAATGAGCCTATTTAATGAGCCCAAGTTGCTGAATAAGCCTATTTAATAAGCCTAAGTTGCTGAAATAAGCCTATTTAATAAGCCTATTTAATAAGCCTAAGTTGCTGAATAAGCCTATTTAATAAGCCTAAGTTGCTGAAATAAGCCTATTTAATAAGTCTAAGTTGCTGAAATAAGGCTATTTAATAAGCCTAAGTTGCTGAAATAAGCCTATTTAATAAGCCTAAGTTGCTGAAATAAGGCTATTTAATAAGTCTAAGTTGCTGAAATAAGCCTATTTAATAAGTCTAAGTTGCTGAAATAAGCCTATTTAATAAGTCTAAGTTGCTGAAATAAGGCTATTTAATAAATCTAAGTTGCAGAAATAAGCCTATTTAATCAGCGTAAGTTGCTGAAATAAGCCTATTTAATAAGCCCAAGTTGCTGAAATAAGCCTATTTAATAAGGCTATTTAATAAGCCTAAGTTGCTGAAAGAAGCCTATTTAATAAGCCTAAGTTGCTGAAATAAGCCTATTTAATAAGGCTATTTAATAAGTCTAAGTTGCTGAAATAAACCTATTTAATAAGCCTAAGTTGCTAAAATAAGCCTATTTAATGAGGCTATTTAATAAGTCCATTTAATAAGCCTATTTAATAAGCCTATTTAATACGCCTATTTAATAAGCCTATTTAATACGCCTATTTAATAAACCTATTTAATAAGTATTTAATGAGCCTATTTATTAAGTCTATTTAATAAGCCTTTTTAATAAGCCTATTTAATAAGTCTATTTAATAAGCCTATTTAATAGGCCTATTTAATAAGTCTAAGTTGCTGAAATAAGCCTATTTAATAAGCATAAGTTGCTGAATAAACCAGTTTAATAAGTCTAAGTTGCTGAAATAAGGCTATTTAATAAGCCTAAGTTGCTGAAATGAGCCTATTTAATAAGCCTATTTAATAAGCCTATTTATTGAACCTATTTAATAAGTCTATTTAATAAGCCTGTTTAATAAGCCTATTTAATACGTATTTAATGAGCCTATTTAATAAGCCCAAGTTGCTGAATAAGCCTATTTAATAAGCCTAAGTTGCTGAAATAAGCCTATTTAATAAGCCTATTTAATAAGCCTAAGTTGCTGAATAAGCCTATTTAATAAGCCTAAGTTGCTGAAATAAGCCTATTTAATAAGTCTAAGTTGCTGAAATAAGGCTATTTAATAAATCTAAGTTGCAGAAATAAGCCTATTTAATCAGCGTAAGTTGCTGAAATAAGCCTATTTAATAAGCCCAAGTTGCTGAAATAAGCCTATTTAATAAGGCTATTTAATAAGCCTAAGTTGCTGAAAGAAGCCTATTTAATAAGGCTATTTAATAAGCCTAAGTTGCTGAAATAAGCCTATTTAATGAGGCTATTTAATGGGCCTAAGTTGCTGAAATAAGCCGATTTAATAAGCCTAAGTTTCTGAACTAAGCCTATTTAAAACGGTCAATTAATAAGTCTAAGTTGCTGAAATAAACCTATTTAAAAATGGTATTTAATACGCCCAAGTTGCTGAAATAAACCTGATTAATAAGGCTATTTAATAAGTGTAAGTTGCTGAAATAAGCCTATTTAATAAGCCTAAGTTGCTGAAATAAGCCTATTTAATAAGGCTATTTAATAAGTCTAAGTTGCTGAAATAAACCTATTTAATAAGCCTAAGTTGCTAAAATAAGCCTATTTAATGAGGCTATTTAATAAGTCCATTTAATAAGCCTATTTAATAAGCCTATTTAATACGCCTATTTAATAAGCCTATTTAATACGCCTATTTAATAAACCTATTTAATAAGTATTTAATGAGCCTATTTATTAAGTCTATTTAATAAGCCTTTTTAATAAGCCTATTTAATAAGTCTATTTAATAAGCCTATTTAATAGGCCTATTTAATAAGTCTAAGTTGCTGAAATAAGCCTATTTAATAAGCATAAGTTGCTGAATAAACCAGTTTAATAAGTCTAAGTTGCTGAAATAAGGCTATTTAATAAGCCTAAGTTGCTGAAATGAGCCTATTTAATAAGCCTATTTAATAAGCCTATTTATTGAACCTATTTAATAAGTCTATTTAATAAGCCTGTTTAATAAGCCTATTTAATACGTATTTAATGAGCCTATTTAATAAGCCCAAGTTGCTGAATAAGCCTATTTAATAAGCCTAAGTTGCTGAAATAAGCCTATTTAATAAGCCTATTTAATAAGCCTAAGTTGCTGAATAAGCCTATTTAATAAGCCTAAGTTGCTGAAATAAGCCTATTTAATAAGTCTAAGTTGCTGAAATAAGGCTATTTAATAAGCCTAAGTTGCTGAAATAAGCCTATTTAATAAGCCTAAGTTGCTAAAATAAGCCTATTTAATAAGCCCAAGTTGCTGAAATAAGCCTATTTAATAAGGCTATTTAATAAGCCTAAGTTGCTGAAAGAAGCCTATTTAATAAGCGTAAGTTGCTGAAATAAGGCAATTTAATAAGTCTAAGTTGCTGAAATAGGCCTATTTAATAAGCCTAAGTTGCTGAAATAAGCCTATTTAATAAGCCTAAGTTGCTGAAATAAGCCTATTTAATAGGCCTATCTAATAAGTCTAAGTTGCAGAAATAAGCATATTTCATAAGCCTATTTAATGACCCTAAGTTGCTGAAATGTCTATTTAATAAGTCGATTTAATAAGTCAAAGTTGCTAAAATAAGCCTATTTAATAAGGCTATTTAATAAGCCTAAGTTGCTGAAATAAGCCTATTTAATGAGGCTATTTAATGAGCCTAAGTTGCTGAAATAAGCCGATTTAATAAGCCTAAGTTTCTGAACTAAGCCTATTTAAAAAGGTCTATTTAATAAGTCTAAGTTGCTGAAATAAACCTATTTAAAAATGGTATTTAATACGCCCAAGTTGCTGAAATAAACCTGATTAATAAGGCTATTTAATAAGCGTAAGTTGCTGAAATAAGCCTATTTAATAAGCCTAAGTTGCTGAAATAAGCCTATTTAATAAGGCTATTTAATAAGTCTAAGTTGCTGACATAAACCTATTTAATAAGCCTAAGTTGCTAAAATAAGCCTATTTAATGAGGCTATTTAATAAGTCAATTTAATAAGCCTATTTAATAAGCCTATTTAATACGCCTCTTTAATAAGCCTATTTAATACGCCTATTTAATAAACCTATTTAATAAGTATTAATGAGCCTATTTATTAATTCTATTTAATAAGCCTTTTTAATAAGCCTATTTAATAAGTCTATTTAATGAGCCTATTTAATAGGCCTATTTAATAAGTCTAAGTTGCTGAAATAAGCCTATTTAATAAGCCTAAGTTGCTGAATAAACCAATTTAATAAGTCTAAGTTGCTGAAATAAGGCTATTTAATAAGCCTAAGTTGCTGAAATGAGCCTATTTAATAAGCCTAAGTTGCTGAAATAAGGCTATTCAATAAGTCTAAGTTGCTGAAATAAGACTATTTAATAAGCCTAAGTTGCTAAAATAAGCCTATTTAATGAGGCTATTTAATAAGTCTATTTAATAAGCCTATTTAATAAGCCTATTTAATAAGCCTATTTAATAAGCCTATTTAATAAGCCTATTTAACAAGTCTATTTAATAAGTCTATTTAATAAACCTATTTAAAGAGTATTCAATGAGCCTATTTATTAAGCCTATTTATTGAGCCTATTTAATAAGCCTATTTATTAAGCCTATTTATTAAGCCTATTTATTGAGCCTATTTAATAAGTCTTTTTAATAAGCCTATTTAATAAGCCTATTTAATAAGTATTTAATGAGCCTATTTAATCAGTCTATTTAATAAGCCTATTTAATAGGCCTATTTAATAAGTCTAAGTTGCTGAAATAAGCCTATTTAATAAGCCTAAGTTGGTGAAAAGCCTATTTCATAGGCCTAAGTTGCTGAAATAAGCCTTTTTAATAAGTCTAAGTTGCTGAAATAAGCCTATTTAATAAGCCTAAGTTGCTAAAATAAGCCTATTTAATGAGGTTGTTTAATAAGTCTATTTAATAAGCCTATTTAATAAGCCTATTTAATGAGCCTATTTAAAAAGCCTATTTAATAAGTCTATTTAATAAGTCTATTTAATACGCCTATTTATTAAGCCAATTAAATAAGCCTATTTAATAAGCCTATTTAATAAGCCTATTTAATAAGCCTATTAATTAAGCCTATTTAATGAGCCTATTTAATAAGCCTATTTATTAAGCCAATTAAATAAGCCTATTTAATAAGCCTATTTAATAAGCCTATTTAATAAGCCTATTAATTAAGCCTATTTAACGAGCCTATTTAATAAGCCTATTTATTGAGCCTATTTAATACGCCTATTTATTAAGCCAATTAAATAAGCCTATTTAATAAGCCTATTTAATAAGCCTATTTAATAAGCCTATTAATTAAGCCTATTTAATGAGCCTATTTAATAAGCCTATTTATTGAACCTATTTAATAAGTCTATTTAATAAGCCTGTTTAATAAGCCTATTTAATACGTATTTAATGAGCCTATTTAATGAGCCCAAGTTGCTGAATAAGCCTATTTAATAAGCCTAAGTTGCTGAAATAAGCCTATTTAATAAGCCTATTTAATGAGCCTAAGTTGCTGAATAAGCCTATTTAATAAGCCTAAGTTGCTGAAATAAGCCTATTTAATAAGTCTAAATTGCTGAAATAAGGCTATTTAATAAGCCTAAGTTGCTGAAATAAGCCTATTTAATAAGCCTAAGTTGCTGAAATAAGGCTATTTAATAAGTCTAAGTTGCTGAAATAAGCCTATTTAATAAGTCTAAGTTGCTGAAATAAGCCTATTTAATAAGTCTAAGTTGCTGAAATAAGGCTATTTAATAAATCTAAGTTGCAGAAATAAGCCTATTTAATCAGCGTAAGTTGCTGAAATAAGCGTATTAAATAAGCCCAAGTTGCTGAAATAAGCCTATTTAATAAGGCTATTTAATAAGCCTAAGTTGCTGAAAGAAGCCTATTTAATAAGGCTATTTAATAAGCCTAAGTTGCTGAAATAAGCATATTTCATAAGCCTATTTAATGAGCCTAAGTTGCTGAAATGTCTATTTAATAAGTCGATTTAATAAGTCAAAGTTTCTAAAATAAGCCTATTTAATAAGGCTATTTAATAAGCCTAAGTTGCTGAAATAAGCCTATTTAATGAGGCTATTTAATGAGCCTAAGTTGCTGAAATAAGCCGATTTAATAAGCCTAAGTTTCTGAACTAAGCCTATTTAAAAAGGTCTATTTAATAAGTCTAAGTTGCTGAAATAAAACTATTTAAAAATGGTATTTAATACGCCCAAGTTGCTGAAATAAACCTGATTAATAAGGCTATTTAATAAGCGTAAGTTGCTGAAATAAGCCTATTTAATAAGCCTAAGTTGCTGAAATAAGCCTATTTAATAAGGCTATTTAATAAGTCTAAGTTGCTAAAATAAACCTATTTAATAAGCCTAAGTTGCTAAAATAAGCCTATTTAATGAGGCTATTTAATAAGTCCATTTAATAAGCCAATTTAATAAGCCTATTTAATACGCCTCTTTAATAAGCCTATTTAATACGCCTATTTAATAAACCTATTTGATAAGTATTAATGAGCCTATTTATTAAGTCTATTTAATAAGCCTTTTTAATAAGCCTATTTAATAAGTCTATTTAATAAGCCTATTTAATAGGCCTATTTAATAAGTCTAAGTTGCTGAAATAAGCCTATTTAATAAGCCTAAGTTGCTGAATAAACCAATTTAATAAGTCTAAGTTGCTGAAATAAGGCTATTTAATAAGCCTAAGTTGCTGAAATAAGGCTATTTAATAAGTCTAAGTTGCTGAAATAAGCCTATTTAATAAGTCTAAGTTGCTGAAATAAGCCTATTTAATAAGTCTAAGTTGCTGAAATAATGCTATTTAATAAATTTAAGTTGCAGAAATAAGCCTATTTAATCAGCGTAAGTTGCTGAAATAAGCCTATTTAATAAGCCCAAGTTGCTGAAATAAGCCTATTTAATAAGGCTATTTAATAAGCCTAAGTTGCTGAAAGAAGCCTATTTAATAAGGCTATTTAATAAGCCTAAGTTGCTGAAATAAGCCTATTTAATGAGGCTATTTAATGGGCCTAAGTTGCTGAAATAAGCCGATTTAATAAGCCTAAGTTTCTGAACTAAGCCTATTTAAAACGGTCAATTAATAAGTCTAAGTTGCTGAAATAAACCTATTTAAAAATGGTATTTAATACGCCCAAGTTGCTGAAATAAACCTGATTAATAAGGCTATTTAATAAGTGTAAGTTGCTGAAATAAGCCTATTTAATAAGCCTAAGTTGCTGAAATAAGCCTATTTAATAAGGCTATTTAATAAGTCTAAGTTGCTGAAATAAACCTATTTAATAAGCCTAAGTTGCTAAAATAAGCCTATTTAATGAGGCTATTTAATAAGTCCATTTAATAAGCCTATTTAATAAGCCTATTTAATACGCCTATTTAATAAGCCTATTTAATACGCCTATTTAATAAACCTATTTAATAAGTATTTAATGAGCCTATTTATTAAGTCTATTTAATAAGCCTTTTTAATAAGCCTATTTAATAAGTCTATTTAATAAGCCTATTTAATAGGCCTATTTAATAAGTCTAAGTTGCTGAAATAAGCCTATTTAATAAGCATAAGTTGCTGAATAAACCAATTTAATAAGTCTAAGTTGCTGAAATAAGGCTATTTAATAAGCCTAAGTTGCTGAAATGAGCCTATTTAATAAGCCTATTTAATAAGCCTATTTATTGAACCTATTTAATAAGTCTATTTAATAAGCCTGTTTAATAAGCCTATTTAATACGTATTTAATGAGCCTATTTAATAAGCCCAAGTTGCTGAATAAGCCTATTTAATAAGCCTAAGTTGCTGAAATAAGCCTATTTAACAAGCCTATTTAATAAGCCTAAGTTGCTGAAATAAGCCTATTTAATAAGTCTAAGTTGCTGAAATAAGGCTATTTAATAAGCCTAAGTTGCTGAAATAAGCCTATTTAATAAGCCTAAGTTGCTAAAATAAGCCTATTTAATAAGCCCAAGTTGCTGAAATAAGCCTATTTAATAAGGCTATTTAATAAGCCTAAGTTGCTGAAAGAAGCCTATTTAATAAGCGTAAGTTGCTGAAATAAGGCAATTTAATAAGTCTAAGTTGCTGAAATAGGCCTATTTAATAAGCCTAAGTTGCTGAAATAAGCCTATTTAATAAGCCTAAGTTGCTGAAATAAGCCTATTTAATAGGCCTATCTAATAAGTCTAAGTTGCAGAAATAAGCATATTTCATAAGCCTATTTAATGACCCTAAGTTGCTGAAATGTCTATTTAATAAGTCGATTTAATAAGTCAAAGTTGCTAAAATAAGCCTATTTAATAAGGCTATTTAATAAGCCTAAGTTGCTGAAATAAGCCTATTTAATGAGGCTATTTAATGAGCCTAAGTTGCTGAAATAAGCCGATTTAATAAGCCTAAGTTTCTGAACTAAGCCTATTTAAAAAGGTCTATTTAATAAGTCTAAGTTGCTGACATAAACCTATTTAATAAGCCTAAGTTGCTAAAATAAGCCTATTTAATGAGGCTATTTAATAAGTCAATTTAATAAGCCTATTTAATAAGCCTATTTAATACGCCTCTTTAATAAGCCTATTTAATACGCCTATTTAATAAACCTATTTAATAAGTATTAATGAGCCTATTTATTAATTCTATTTAATAAGCCTTTTTAATAAGCCTATTTAATAAGTCTATTTAATGAGCCTATTTAATAGGCCTATTTAATAAGTCTAAGTTGCTGAAATAAGCCTATTTAATAAGCCTAAGTTGCTGAATAAACCAATTTAATAAGTCTAAGTTGCTGAAATAAGGCTATTTAATAAGCCTAAGTTGCTGAAATGAGCCTATTTAATAAGCCTAAGTTGCTGAAATAAGGCTATTCAATAAGTCTAAGTTGCTGAAATAAGACTATTTAATAAGCCTAAGTTGCTAAAATAAGCCTATTTAATGAGGCTATTTAATAAGTCTATTTAATAAGCCTATTTAATAAGCCTATTTAATAAGCCTATTTAATAAGCCTATTTAATAAGCCTATTTAACAAGTCTATTTAATAAGTCTATTTAATAAACCTATTTAAAGAGTATTCAATGAGCCTATTTATTAAGCCTATTTATTGAGCCTATTTAATAAGCCTATTTATTAAGCCTATTTATTAAGCCTATTTATTGAGCCTATTTAATAAGTCTTTTTAATAAGCCTATTTAATAAGCCTATTTAATAAGTATTTAATGAGCCTATTTAATCAGTCTATTTAATAAGCCTATTTAATAGGCCTATTTAATAAGTCTAAGTTGCTGAAATAAGCCTATTTAATAAGCCTAAGTTGGTGAAAAGCCTATTTCATAGGCCTAAGTTGCTGAAATAAGCCTTTTTAATAAGTCTAAGTTGCTGAAATAAGCCTATTTAATAAGCCTAAGTTGCTAAAATAAGCCTATTTAATGAGGTTGTTTAATAAGTCTATTTAATAAGCCTATTTAATAAGCCTATTTAATGAGCCTATTTAAAAAGCCTATTTAATAAGTCTATTTAATAAGTCTATTTAATACGCCTATTTAATAAGTATTTAACGAGCCTATTTAATAAGCCTATTTATTGAGCCTATTTAATACGCCTATTTATTAAGCCAATTAAATAAGCCTATTTAATAAGCCTATTTAATAAGCCTATTTAATAAGCCTATTAATTAAGCCTATTTAATGAGCCTATTTAATAAGCCTATTTATTGAACCTATTTAATAAGTTTATTTAATAAGCCTGTTTAATAAGCCTATTTAATACGTATTTAATGAGCCTATTTAATGAGCCCAAGTTGCTGAATAAGCCTATTTAATAAGCCTAAGTTGCTGAAATAAGCCTATTTAATAAGCCTATTTAATGAGCCTAAGTTGCTGAATAAGCCTATTTAATAAGCCTAAGTTGCTGAAATAAGCCTATTTAATAAGTCTAAATTGCTGAAATAAGGCTATTTAATAAGCCTAAGTTGCTGAAATAAGCCTATTTAATAAGCCTAAGTTGCTGAAATAAGGCTATTTAATAAGTCTAAGTTGCTGAAATAAACCTATTTAATAAGTCTAAGTTGCTGAAATAAGCCTATTTAATAAGCTAAGTTGCTGAAATAAGGCTATTTAATAAATCTAAGTTGCAGAAATAAGCCTATTTAATCAGCGTAAGTTGCTGAAATAAGCGTATTAAATAAGCCCAAGTTGCTGAAATAAGCCTATTTAATAAGGCTATTTAATAAGCCTAAGTTGCTGAAAGAAGCCTATTTAATAAGGCTATTTAATATGCCTAAGTTGCTGAAATAAGCATATTTCATAAGCCTATTTAATGAGCCTAAGTTGCTGAAATGTCTATTTAATAAGTCGATTTAATAAGTCAAAGTTTCTAAAATAAGCCTATTTAATAAGGCTATTTAATAAGCCTAAGTTGCTGAAATAAGCCTATTTAATGAGGCTATTTAATGAGCCTAAGTTGCTGAAATAAGCCGATATAATAAGCCTAAGTTTCTGAACTAAGCCTATTTAAAAAGGTCTATTTAATAAGTCTAAGTTGCTGAAATAAAACTATTTAAAAATGGTATTTAATACGCCCAAGTTGCTGAAATAAACCTGATTAATAAGGCTATTTAATAAGCGTAAGTTGCTGAAATAAGCCTATTTAATAAGCCTAAGTTGCTGAAATAAGCCTATTTAATAAGGCTATTTAATAAGTCTAAGTTGCTAAAATAAACCTATTTAATAAGCCTAAGTTGCTAAAATAAGCCTATTTAATGAGGCTATTTAATAAGTCCATTTAATAAGCCTATTTAATAAGCCTATTTAATACGCCTCTTTAATAAGCCTATTTAATACGCCTATTTAATAAACCTATTTGATAAGTATTAATGAGCCTATTTATTAAGTCTATTTAATAAGCCTTTTTAATAAGCCTATTTAATAAGTCTATTTAATAAGCCTATTTAATAGGCCTATTTAATAAGTCTAAGTTGCTGAAATAAGCCTATTTAATAAGCCTAAGTTGCTGAATAAACCAATTTAATAAGTCTAAGTTGCTGAAATAAGGCTATTTAATAAGCCTAAGTTGCTGAAATGAGCCTATTTAATAAGCCTATTTAATAAGCCTATTTATTGAACCTATTTAATAAGTCTATTTAATAAGCCTGTTTAATAAGCCTATTTAATACGTATTTAATGAGCCTATTTAATAAGCCCAAGTTGCTGAATAAGCCTATTTAATAAGCCTAAGTTGCTGAAATAAGCCTATTTAATAAGCCTATTTAATAAGCCTAAGTTGCTGAAATAAGCCTATTTAATAAGTCTAAGTTGCTGAAATAAGGCTATTTAATAAGCCTAAGTTGCTGAAATAAGCCTATTTAATAAGCCTAAGTTGCTAAAATAAGCCTATTTAATAAGCCCAAGTTGCTGAAATAAGCCTATTTAATAAGGCTATTTAATAAGCCTAAGTTGCTGAAAGAAGCCTATTTAATAAGCGTAAGTTGCTGAAATAAGGCAATTTAATAAGTCTAAGTTGCTGAAATAGGCCTATTTAATAAGCCTAAGTTGCTGAAATAAGCCTATTTAATAAGCCTAAGTTGCTGAAATAAGCCTATTTAATAGGCCTATCTAATAAGTCTAAGTTGCAGAAATAAGCATATTTCATAAGCCTATTTAATGACCCTAAGTTGCTGAAATGTCTATTTAATAAGTCGATTTAATAAGTCAAAGTTGCTAAAATAAGCCTATTTAATAAGGCTATTTAATAAGCCTAAGTTGCTGAAATAAGCCTATTTAATGAGGCTATTTAATGAGCCTAAGTTGCTGAAATAAGCCGATTTAATAAGCCTAAGTTTCTGAACTAAGCCTATTTAAAAAGGTCTATTTAATAAGTCTAAGTTGCTGACATAAACCTATTTAATAAGCCTAAGTTGCTAAAATAAGCCTATTTAATGAGGCTATTTAATAAGTCAATTTAATAAGCCTATTTAATAAGCCTATTTAATACGCCTCTTTAATAAGCCTATTTAATACGCCTATTTAATAAACCTATTTAATAAGTATTAATGAGCCTATTTATTAATTCTATTTAATAAGCCTTTTTAATAAGCCTATTTAATAAGTCTATTTAATGAGCCTATTTAATAGGCCTATTTAATAAGTCTAAGTTGCTGAAATAAGCCTATTTAATAAGCCTAAGTTGCTGAATAAACCAATTTAATAAGTCTAAGTTGCTGAAATAAGGCTATTTAATAGGCCTAAGTTGCTGAAATGAGCCTATTTAATAAGCCTAAGTTGCTGAAATAAGGCTATTCAATAAGTCTAAGTTGCTGAAATAAGACTATTTAATAAGCCTAAGTTGCTAGAATAAGCCTATTTAATGAGGCTATTTAATAAGTCTATTTAATAAGCCTATTTAATAAGCCTATTTAATAAGCCTATTTAATAAGCCTATTTAATAAGCCTATTTAACAAGTCTATTTAATAAGTCTATTTAATAAGCCTATTTAAAGAGTATTCAATGAGCCTATTTATTAAGCCTATTTATTGAGCCTATTTAATAAGCCTATTTATTAAGCCTATTTATTAAGCCTATTTATTGAGCCTATTTAATAAGTCTTTTTAATAAGCCTATTTAATAAGCCTATTTAATAAGTATTTAATGAGCCTATTTAATCAGTCTATTTAATAAGCCTATTTAATAGGCCTATTTAATAAGTCTAAGTTGCTGAAATAAGCCTATTTAATAAGCCTAAGTTGGTGAAAAGCCTATTTCATAGGCCTAAGTTGCTGAAATAAGCCTTTTTAATAAGTCTAAGTTGCTGAAATAAGCCTATTTAATAAGCCTAAGTTGCTAAAATAAGCCTATTTAATGAGGTTGTTTAATAAGTCTATTTAATAAGCCTATTTAATAAGCCTATTTAATGAGCCTATTTAAAAAGCCTATTTAATAAGTCTATTTAATAAGTCTATTTAATACGCCTATTTAATAAGTATTTAACGAGCCTATTTAATAAGCCTATTTATTGAGCCTATTCAATACGCCTATTTATTAAGCCAATTAAATAAGCCTATTTAATAAGCCTATTTAATAAGCCTATTTAATAAGCCTATTAATTAAGCCTATTTAATGAGCCTATTTAATAAGCCTATTTATTGAACCTATTTAATAAGTCTATTTAATAAGCCTGTTTAATAAGCCTATTTAATACGTATTTAATGAGCCTATTTAATGAGCCCAAGTTGCTGAATAAGCCTATTTAATAAGCCTAAGTTGCTGAAATAAGCCTATTTAATAAGCCTATTTAATGAGCCTAAGTTGCTGAATAAGCCTATTTAATAAGCCTAAGTTGCTGAAATAAGCCTATTTAATAAGTCTAAATTGCTGAAATAAGGCTATTTAATAAGCCTAAGTTGCTGAAATAAGCCTATTTAATAAGCCTAAGTTGCTGAAATAAGGCTATTTAATAAGTCTAAGTTGCTGAAATAAACCTATTTAATAAGTCTAAGTTGCTGAAATAAGCCTATTTAATAAGTCTAAGTTGCTGAAATAAGGCTATTTAATAAATCTAAGTTGCAGAAATAAGCCTATTTAATCAGCGTAAGTTGCTGAAATAAGCGTATTAAATAAGCCCAAGTTGCTGAAATAAGCCTATTTAATAAGGCTATTTAATAAGCCTAAGTTGCTGAAAGAAGCCTATTTAATAAGGCTATTTAATAAGCATAAGTTGCTGAAATAAGCATATTTCATAAGCCTATTTAATGAGCCTAAGTTGCTGAAATGTCTATTTAATAAGTCGATTTAATAAGTCAAAGTTTCTAAAATAAGCCTATTTAATAAGGCTATTTAATAAGCCTAAGTTGCTGAAATAAGCCTATTTAATGAGGCTATTTAATGAGCCTAAGTTGCTGAAATAAGCCGATTTAATAAGCCTAAGTTTCTGAACTAAGCCTATTTAAAAAGGTCTATTTAATAAGTCTAAGTTGCTGAAATAAAACTATTTAAAAATGGTATTTAATACGCCCAAGTTGCTGAAATAAACCTGATTAATAAGGCTATTTAATAAGCGTAAGTTGCTGAAATAAGCCTATTTAATAAGCCTAAGTTGCTGAAATAAGCCTATTTAATAAGGCTATTTAATAAGTCTAAGTTGCTAAAATAAACCTATTTAATAAGCCTAAGTTGCTAAAATAAGCCTATTTAATGAGGCTATTTAATAAGTCCATTTAATAAGCCTATTTAATAAGCCTATTTAATACGCCTATTTAATAAGTCTATTTAATAAGCCTATTTAATAGGCCTATTTAATAAGTCTAAGTTGCTGAAATAAGCCTATTTAATAAGCCTAAGTTGCTGAATAAACCAATTTAATAAGTCTAAGTTGCTGAAATAAGGCTTTTTAATAAGCCTAAGTTGCTGAAATGAGCCTATTTAATAAGCCTAAGTTGCTGAAATAAGGCTATTCAATAAGTCTAAGTTGCTGAAATAAGACTATTTAATAAGCCTAAGTTGCTAAAATAAGCCTATTTAATGAGGCTATTTAATAAGTCTATTTAATAAGCCTATTTAATAAGCCTATTTAATAAGCCTATTTAATAAGCCTATTTAATAAGCCTATTTAACAAGTCTATTTAATAAGTCTATTTAATAAACCTATTTAAAGAGTATTCAATGAGCCTATTTATTAAGCCTATTTATTGAGCCTATTTAATAAGCCTATTTATTAAGCCTATTTATTAAGCCTATTTATTGAGCCTATTTAATAAGTATATTTAATAAGCCTATTTAATAAGCCTATTTAATAAGTATTTAATGAGCCTATTTAATCAGTCTATTTAATAAGCCTATTTAATAGGCCTATTTAATAAGTCTAAGTTGCTGAAATAAGCCTATTTAATAAGCCTAAGTTGGTGAAAAGCCTATTTCATAGGCCTAAGTTGCTGAAATAAGCCTTTTTAATAAGTCTAAGTTGCTGAAATAAGCCTATTTAATAAGCCTAAGTTGCTAAAATAAGCCTATTTAATGAGGCTGTTTAATAAGTCTATTTAATAAGCCTATTTAATAAGCCTATTTAATGAGCCTATTTAAAAAGCCTATTTAATAAGTCTATTTAATAAGTCTATTTAATACGCCTATTTAATAAGTATTTAACGAGCCTATTTAATAAGCCTATTTATTGAGCCTATTTAATACGCCTATTTATTAAGCCAATTAAATAAGCCTATTTAATAAGCCTATTTAATAAGCCTATTTAATAAGCCTATTAATTAAGCCTATTTAATGAGCCTATTTAATAAGCCTATTTATTGAACCTATTTAATAAGTCTATTTAATAAGCTTGTTTAATAAGCCTATTTAATACGTATTTAATGAGCCTATTTAATGAGCCCAAGTTGCTGAATAAGCCTATTTAATAAGCCTAAGTTGCTGAAATAAGCCTATTTAATAAGCCTATTTAATGAGCCTAAGTTGCTGAATAAGCCTATTTAATAAGCCTAAGTTGCTGAAATATGCCTATTTAATAAGTCTAAATTGCTGAAATAAGGCTATTTAATAAGCCTAAGTTGCTGAAATAAGCCTATTTAATAAGCCTAAGTTGCTGAAATAAGGCTATTTAATAAGTCTACGTTGCTGAAATAAACCTATTTAATAAGTCTAAGTTGCTGAAATAAGCCTATTTAATAAGTCTAAGTTGCTGAAATAAGCCTATTTAATAAGGCTATTTAATAAGTCTAAGTTGCTGACATAAACCTATTTAATAAGCCTAAGTTGCTAAAATAAGCCTATTTAATGAGGCTATTTAATAAGTCCATTTAATATGCCTATTTAATAAGCCTATTTAATACGCCTCTTTAATAAGCCTATTTAATACGCCTATTTAATAAACCTATTTAATAAGTATTAATGAGCCTATTTATTAAGTCTATTTAATAAGCCTTTTTACTAAGCCTATTTAATAAGTCTATTTAATAAGCCTATTTAATAGGCCTATTTAATAAGTCTAAGTTGCTGAAATAAGCCTATTTAATAAGCCTAAGTTGCTGAATAAACCAATTTAATAAGTCTAAGTTGCTGAAATAAGGCTATTTAATAAGCCTAAGTTGCTGAAATGAGCCTATTTAATAAGCCTAAGTTGCTGAAATAAGGCTATTCAATAAGTCTAAGTTGCTGAAATAAGACTATTTAATAAGCCTAAGTTGCTAAAATAAGCCTATTTAATGAGGCTATTTAATAAGTCTATTTAATAAGCCTATTTAATAAGCCTATTTAATAAGCCTATTTAATAAGCCTATTTAATAAGCCTATTTAACAAGTCTATTTAATAAGTCTATTTAATAAACCTATTTAAAGAGTATTCAATGAGCCTATTTATTAAGCCTATTTATTGAGCCTATTTAATAAGCCTATTTATTAAGCCTATTTATTAAGCCTATTTATTGAGCCTATTTAATAAGTCTATTTAATAAGCCTATTTAATAGGCCTATTTAATAAGTCTAAGTTGCTGAAATAAGCCTATTTAATAAGCCTAAGTTGGTGAAAAGCCTATTTCATAGGCCTAAGTTGCTGAAATAAGCCTTTTTAATAAGTCTAAGTTGCTGAAATAAGCCTATTTAATAAGCCTAAGTTGCTAAAATAAGCCTATTTAATGAGGCTGTTTAATAAGTCTATTTAATAAGCCTATTTAATAAGCCTATTTAATGAGCCTATTTAAAAAGCCTATTTAATAAGTCTATTTAATAAGTCTATTTAATACGCCTATTTAATAAGTATTTAACGAGCCTATTTAATAAGCCTATTTATTGAGCCTATTTAATACGCCTATTTATTAAGCCAATTAAATAAGCCTATTTAATAAGCCTATTTAATAAGCCTATTTAATAAGCCTATTAATTAAGCCTATTTAATGAGCCTATTTAATAAGCCTATTTATTGAACCTATTTAATAAGTCTATTTAATAAGCCTGTTTAATAAGCCTATTTAATACGTATTTAATGAGCCTATTTAATGAGCCCAAGTTGCTGAATAAGCCTATTTAATAAGCCTAAGTTGCTGAAATAAGCCTATTTAATAAGCCTATTTAATAAGCCTAAGTTGCTGAATAAGCCTATTTAATAAGCCTAAGTTGCTGAAATAAGCCTATTTAATAAGTCTAAGTTGCTGAAATAAGGCTATTTAATAAGCCTAAGTTGCTGAAATAAGCCTATTTAATAAGTCTAAGTTGCTGAAATAAGGCTATTTAATAAGTCTAAGTTGCTGAAATAAGCCTATTTAATAAGTCTAAGTTGCTGAAATAAGCCTATTTAATAAGTCTAAGTTGCTGAAATAAGGCTATTTAATAAATCTAAGTTGCAGAAATAAGCCTATTTATTCAGCGTAAGTTGCTGAAATAAGCGTATTAAATAAGCCCAAGTTGCTGAAATAAGCCTATTTAATAAGGCTATTTAATAAGCCTAAGTTGCTGAAAGAAGCCTATTTAATAAGGCTATTTAATAAGCCTAAGTTGCTGAAATAAGCATATTTCATAAGCCTATTTAATGAGCCTAAGTTGCTGAAATGTCTATTTAATAAGTCGATTTAATAAGTCAAAGTTTCTAAAATAAGCCTATTTAATAAGGCTATTTAATAAGCCTAAGTTGCTGAAATAAGCCTATTTAATGAGGCTATTTAATGAGCCTAAGTTGCTGAAATAAGCCGATTTAATAAGCCTAAGTTTCTAAACTAAGCCTATTTAAAAAGGTCTATTTAATAAGTCTAAGTTGCTGAAATAAAACTATTTAAAAATGTATTTAATACGCCCAAGTTGCTGAAATAAACCTGATTAATAAGGCTATTTAATAAGCGTAAGTTGCTGCAATAAGCCTATTTAATAAGCCTAAGTTGCTGAAATAAGCCTATTTAATAAGGCTATTTAATAAGTCTAAGTTGCTGACATAAACCTATTTAATAAGCCTAAGTTGCTAAAATAAGCCTATTTAATGAGGCTATTTAATAAGTCCATTTAATAAGAATTTTTAATAAGCCTATTTAATACGCCTATTTAATAAGCCTATTTAATACGCCTAAGTTGCTGAAATAAGCCTATTTAATAAGTCTAAGTTGCTGAAATAAGGCTATTTAATAAACCTAAGTTGCTGAAATAAGCCTATTTAATAAGCCTAAGTTGCTGAATAAGCCTATTTAATAAGCCTAAGTTGCTGAAATAAGCCTATTGAATAAGTCTAAGTTGCTGAAATAAGGCTATTTAATAAGCCTAAGTTGCTGAAATAAGCCTATTTAATAAGGCTATTTAATACGCCTAAGTTGCTGAAATAAGGCTATTTAATGCGCCTAAGTTGCTAAAATAAGCCTGTTTAATAAGCCGAAGTTTCTGAACTAAGCCTATTTAAAAAGGTATATTTAATAAGTCTAAGTTGCTGAAATAAACCTATTTAAAATGCTATTTAATAAGCCTAAGTTGCTGAAATAAACCTGTTTAATAAGGCTATTTAATAAGCATAAATTGCTTAAATAAGCCTATTTAATAAGCCTAAGTTGCTGAAATAATCCTATTTAATAAGGCTATTTAATAAGTCTAAGTTGCTGAAATAAACCTATTTAAAAAGCCTAAGTTGCTAAGATAAGCCTATTTAATAAGCCTTTTTAATAAGCCTAAGTTGCTGAATAAGCCTATTTAATAAGCCTAAGTTGCTGAAATAAGCCTATTTAATAAGTCTAAGTTGCTGAAATAAGGCTATTTAATAAGCCTAAGTTGCTGAAATAAGCCTATTTAATAAGCCTAAGTTGCTGAAATAAGGCTATTTAATAAGTCTAAGTTGCTGAAATAAGCCTATTTAATAAGTCTAAGTTGCTTAAATAAGCCTATTTAATAAGTCTAAGTTGCTGAAATAAGGCTATTTAATAAGTCTAAGTTGCTGAAATAAGCCTATTTAAACAGCGTTAGTTGCTAAAATAAGCCTATTTAATAAGCCCAAGTTGCTGAAATAAGCCTATTTAATAAGGCTATTTAATAAGCCTAAGTTGCTGAAAGAAGCCTATTTAATAAGCGTAAGTTGCTGAAATAAGGCTATTTAATAAGTCTAAGTTGCTGAAATAGGCCTATTTAATAAGCCTAAGTTGCTGAAATAAGCCTATTTAATAAGCCTAAGTTGCTGAACTAAGCCTATTTAATAGGCCTATCTAATAATCTAAGTTGCAGAAATAAGCATATTTCATAAGCCTATTTAATGAGCCTAAGTTGCTGAAATGTCTATTTAATAAGTCGATTTAATAAGTCAAAGTTGCTCAAATAAGCCTATTTAATAAGGCTATTTAATAAGCCTAAGTTGCTGAAATAAGCCTATTTAATGAGGCTATTTAATGAGCCTAAGTTGCTGAAATAAGCCGATTTAATAAGCCTAAGTTTCTGAACTAAGCCTATTTAAAAAGGTCTACTTAATAAGTCTAAGTTGCTGAAATAAACCTATTTAAAAATGGTATTTAATACGCCCAAGTTGCTGAAATAAACCTGATTAATAAGGCTATTTAATAAGCGTAAGTTGCTGAAATAAGCCTATTTAATAAGCCTAAGTTGCTAAAATAAGCCTATTTAATAAGGCTATTTAATAAGTCTAAGTTGCTGAAATAAACCTATTTAATAAGCCTAAGTTGCTAAAATAAGCCTATTTAATAAGCCTATTTAATACGCCTATTTAATAAGCCTATTTAATAGGCCTATTTAATAAACCTATTTAATAAGTATTTAATGAGCCTATTTATTAAGTCTATTTAATAAGGCTTTTTAATAAGCCTATTTAATAAGTCTATTTAATAAGCCTATTTAATAGGCCTATTTAATAAGTCTAAGTTGCTGAAATAAGCCGATTTAATAAGCCTAAGTTTCTGAACTAAGCCTATTTAAAAAGGTCTATTTAATAAGTCTAATTTGCTGAAATAAACCTATTTAAAAATGGTATTTAATACGCCCAAGTTGCTGAAATAAACCTGATTAATAAGGCTATTTAATAAGCGTAAGTTGCTGCAATAAGCCTATTTAATAAGCCTAAGTTGCTGATATAAGCCTATTTAATAAGGCTATTTATTAAGTCTAAGTTGCTGACATAAACCTATTTAATAAGCCTAAGTTGCTAAAATAAGCCTACTTAATGAGGCTATTTAATAAGTCCATTTAATAAGAATTTTTAATAAGCCTATTTAATACGCCTATTTAATAAGCCTATTTAATACGCCTAAGTTGCTGAAATAAGCCTATTTAATAAGTCTAAGTTGCTGAAATAAGGCTATTTAATAAACCTAAGTTGCTGAAATAAGCCTATTTAATAAGCCTAAGTTGCTGAATAAGCCTATTTAATAAGCCTAAGTTGCTGAAATAAGCCTATTGAATAAGTCTAAGTTGCTGAAATAAGGCTATTTAATAAGCCTAAGTTGCTGAAATAAGCCTATTTAATAAGGCTATTTAATACGCCTAAGTTGCTGAAATAAGGCTATTTAATGCGCCTAAGTTGCTAAAATAAGCCTGTTTAATAAGCCGAAGTTTCTGAACTAAGCCTATTTAAAAAGGTATATTTAATAAGTCTAAGTTGCTGAAATAAACCTATTTAAAATGCTATTTAATAAGCCTAAGTTGCTGAAATAAACCTGTTTTATAAGGCTATTTAATAAGCATAAATTGCTGAAATAAGCCTATTTAATAAGCCTAAGTTGCTGAAATAATCCTATTTAATAAGGCTATTTAATAAGTCTAAGTTGCTGAAATAAACCTATTTAAAAAGCCTAAGTTGCTAAGATAAGCCTATTTAATAAGCCTTTTTAATAAGCCTAAGTTGCTGAATAAGCCTATTTAATAAGCCTAAGTTGCTGAAATAAGCCTATTTAATAAGTCTAAGTTGCTGAAATAAGGCGATTTAATAAGCCTAAGTTGCTGAAATAAGCCTATTTAATAAGCCTAAGTTGCTGAAATAAGGCTATTTAATAAGTCTAAGTTGCTGAAATAAGCCTATTTAATAAGTCTAAGTTGCTTAAATAAGCCTATTTAATAAGTCTAAGTTGCTGAAATAAGGCTATTTAATAAGTCTAAGTTGCTGAAATAAGCCTATTTAAACAGCGTTAGTTGCTAAAATAAGCCTATTTAATAAGCCCAAGTTGCTGAAATAAGCCTATTTAATAAGGCTATTTAATAAGCCTAAGTTGCTGAAAGAAGCCTATTTAATAAGCGTAAGTTGCTGAAATAAGGCTATTTAATAAGTCTAAGTTGCTGAAATAGGCCTATTTAATAAGCCTAAGTTGCTGAAATAAGCCTATTTAATAAGCCTAAGTTGCTGAACTAAGCCTATTTAATAGGCCTATCTAATAATCTAAGTTGCAGAAATAAGCATATTTCATAAGCCTATTTAATGAGCCTAAGTTGCTGAAATGTCTATTTAATAAGTCGATTTAATAAGTCAAAGTTGCTCAAATAAGCCTATTTAATAAGGCTATTTAATAAGCCTAAGTTGCTGAAATAAGCCTATTTAATGAGGCTATTTAATGAGCCTAAGTTGCTGAAATAAGCCGATTTAATAAGCCTAAGTTTCTGAACTAAGCCTATTTAAAAAGGTCTACTTAATAAGTCTAAGTTGCTGAAATAAACCTATTTAAAAATGGTATTTAATACGCCCAAGTTGCTGAAATAAACCTGATTAATAAGGCTATTTAATAAGCGTAAGTTGCTGAAATAAGCCTATTTAATAAGCCTAAGTTGCTGAAATAAGCCTATTTAATAAGGCTATTTAATAAGTCTAAGTTGCTGAAATAAACCTATTTAATAAGCCTAAGTTGCTAAAATAAGCCTATTTAATAAGCCTATTTAATACGCCTATTTAATAAGCCTATTTAATAGGCCTATTTAATAAACCTATTTAATAAGTATTTAATGAGCCTATTTATTAAGTCTATTTAATAAGGCTTTTTAATAAGCCTATTTAATAAGTCTATTTAATAAGCCTATTTAATAGGCCTATTTAATAAGTCTAAGTTGCTGAAATAAGCCGATTTAATAAGCCTAAGTTTCTGAACTAAGCCTATTTAAAAAGGTCTATTTAATAAGTCTAATTTGCTGAAATAAACCTATTTAAAAATGGTATTTAATACGCCCAAGTTGCTGAAATAAACCTGATTAATAAGGCTATTTAATAAGCGTAAGTTGCTGCAATAAGCCTATTTAATAAGCCTAAGTTGCTGATATAAGCCTATTTAATAAGGCTATTTAATAAGTCTAAGTTGCTGACATAAACCTATTTAATAAGCCTAAGTTGCTAAAATAAGCCTACTTAATGAGGCTATTTAATAAGTCCATTTAATAAGAATTTTTAATAAGCCTATTTAATACGCCTATTTAATAAGCCTATTTAATACGCCTAAGTTGCTGAAATAAGCCTATTTAATAAGTCTAAGTTGCTGAAATAAGGCTATTTAATAAACCTAAGTTGCTGAAATAAGCCTATTTAATAAGCCTAAGTTGCTGAATAAGCCTATTTAATAAGCCTAAGTTGCTGAAATAAGCCTATTGAATAAGTCTAAGTTGCTGAAATAAGGCTATTTAATAAGCCTAAGTTGCTGAAATAAGCCTATTTAATAAGGCTATTTAATACGCCTAAGTTGCTGAAATAAGGCTATTTAATGCGCCTAAGTTGCTAAAATAAGCCTGTTTAATAAGCCGAAGTTTCTGAACTAAGCCTATTTAAAAAGGTATATTTAATAAGTCTAAGTTGCTGAAATAAACCTATTTAAAATGCTATTTAATAAGCCTAAGTTGCTGAAATAAACCTGTTTTATAAGGCTATTTAATAAGCATAAATTGCTGAAATAAGCCTATTTAATAAGCCTAAGTTGCTGAAATAATCCTATTTAATAAGGCTATTTAATAAGTCTAAGTTGCTGAAATAAACCTATTTAAAAAGCCTAAGTTGCTAAGATAAGCCTATTTAATAAGCCTTTTTAATAAGCCTAAGTTGCTGAATAAGCCTATTTAATAAGCCTAAGTTGCTGAAATAAGCCTATTTAATAAGTCTAAGTTGCTGAAATAAGGCGATTTAATAAGCCTAAGTTGCTGAAATAAGCCTATTTAATAAGCCTAAGTTGCTGAAATAAGGCTATTTAATAAGTCTAAGTTGCTGAAATAAGCCTATTTAATAAGTCTAAGTTGCTTAAATAAGCCTATTTAATAAGTCTAAGTTGCTGAAATAAAGCTATTTAATAAGTCTAAGTTGCTGAAATAAGCCTATTTAAACAGCGTTAGTTGCTAAAATAAGCCTATTTAATAAGCCCAAGTTGCTGAAATAAGCCTATTTAATAAGGCTATTTAATAAGCCTAAGTTGCTGAAAGAAGCCTATTTAATAAGCGTAAGTTGCTGAAATAAGGCTATTTAATAAGTCTAAGTTGCTGAAATAGGCCTATTTAATAAGCCTAAGTTGCTGAAATAAGCCTATTTAATAAGCCTAAGTTGCTGAACTAAGCCTATTTAATAGGCCTATCTAATAATCTAAGTTGCAGAAATAAGCATATTTCATAAGCCTATTTAATGAGCCTAAGTTGCTGAAATGTCTATTTAATAAGTCGATTTAATAAGTCAAAGTTGCTCAAATAAGCCTATTTAATAAGGCTATTTAATAAGCCTAAGTTGCTGAAATAAGCCTATTTAATGAGGCTATTTAATGAGCCTAAGTTGCTGAAATAAGCCGATTTAATAAGCCTAAGTTTCTGAACTAAGCCTATTTAAAAAGGTCTACTTAATAAGTCTAAGTTGCTGAAATAAACCTATTTAAAAATGGTATTTAATACGCCCAAGTTGCTGAAATAAACCTGATTAATAAGGCTATTTAATAAGCGTAAGTTGCTGAAATAAGCCTATTTAATAAGCCTAAGTTGCTGAAATAAGCCTATTTAATAAGGCTATTTAATAAGTCTAAGTTGCTGAAATAAACCTATTTAATAAGCCTAAGTTGCTAAAATAAGCCTATTTAATGAGGCTATTTAATAAATCCATTTAATAAGCCTATTTAATAAGCCTATTTAATACGCCTATTTAATAAGCCTATTTAATAGGCCTATTTAATAAACCTATTTAATAAGTATTTAATGAGCCTATTTATTAAGTCTATTTAATAAGGCTTTTTAATAAGCCTATTTAATAAGTCTATTTAATAAGCCTATTTAATAGGCCTATTTAATAAGTCTAAGTTGCTGAAATAAGCCGATTTAATAAGCCTAAGTTTCTGAACTAAGCCTATTTAAAAAGGTCTATTTAATAAGTCTAATTTGCTGAAATAAACCTATTTAAAAATGGTATTTAATACGCCCAAGTTGCTGAAATAAACCTGATTAATAAGGCTATTTAATAAGCCTAAGTTGCTGAAATAAGCCTATTTAATAAGGCTATTTAATAAGTCTAAGTTGCTGACATAAACCTATTTAATAAGCCTAAGTTGCTAAAATAAGCCTATTTAATGAGGCTATTTAATAAGTCAATTTAATAAGCCTATTTAATAAGCCTATTTAATATGCCTATTTAATAAACCTATTTAATAAGTATTAATGAGCCTATTTATTAAGTCTATTTAATAAGCCTTTTTAATAAGCATATTTAATAAGTCTATTTAATAAGCCTATTTAATAGGCCTATTTAATAAGTCTAAGTTGCTGAAATAAGCCTATTTAATAAGCCTAAGTTGCTGAATAAACCAATTTAATAAGTCTAAGTTGCTGAAATAAGGCTATTTAATAAGCCTAAGTTGCTGAAATTAGCCTATTTAATAAGCCTAAGTTGCTGAAATAAGGCTATTCAATAAGTCTAAGTTGCTGAAATAAGACTATTTAATAAGCCTAAGTTGCTAAAATAAGCCTATTTAATGAGGCTATTTAATAAGTCTATTTAATAAGCCTATTTAATAAGCCTATTTAATAAGCCTATTTAATAAGCCTATTTAATAAGCCTATTTAACAAGTCTATTTAATAAGTCTATTTAATAAGCCTATTTAAAGAGTATTCAATGAGCCTATTTATTAAGGCTATTTATTGAGCCTATTTAATAAGCCTATTTATTAAGCCTATTTATTAAGCCTATTTATTGAGCCTATTTAATAAGTCTATTTAATAAGCCTATTTAATAAGCCTATTTAATAAGTATTTAATGAGCCTATTTAATCAGTCTATTTAATAAGCCTATTTAATAGGCCTATTTAATAAGTCTAAGTTGCTGAAATAAGCCTATTTAATAAGCCTAAGTTGGTGAAAAGCCTATTTCATAGGCCTAAGTTGCTGAAATAAGCCTTTTTAATAAGTCTAAGTTGCTGAAATAAGCCTATTTAATAAGCCTAAGTTGCTAAAATAAGCCTATTTAATGAGGCTGTTTAATAAGTCTATTTAATAAGCCTATTTAATAAGCCTATTTAATGAGCCTATTTAAAAAGCCTATTTAATAAGTCTATTTAATAAGTCTATTTAATACGCCTATTTAATAAGTATTTAACGAGCTTATTTAATAAGCCTATTTATTGAGCCTATTTAATAAGCCTATTTATTAAGCCAATTAAATAAGCCTATTTAATAAGCCTATTTAATAAGCCTCTTTAATAAGCCTATTAATTAAGCCTATTTAATGAGCCTATTTAATAAGCCTATTTATTGAACCTATTTAATAAGTCTATTTAATAAGCCTGTTTAATATGCCTATTTAATACGTATTTAATGAGCCTATTTAATGAGCCCAAGTTGCTGAATAAGCCTATTTAATAAGCCTATTTAATAAGCCTAAGTTGCTGAATAAGCCTATTTAATAAGCCTAAGTTGCTGAAATAAGCCTATTTAATAAGTCTAAGTTGCTGAAATAAGGCTATTTAATAAGCATAAGTTGCTGAAATAAGGCTATTTAATAAGTCTAAGTTGCTGAAATAAGCCTATTTAATAAGTCTAAGTTGCTGAAATAAGGCTATTTAATAAATCTAAGTTGCAGAAATAAGCCTATTTAATCAGCGTAAGTTGCTGAAATAAGCCTATTAAATAAGCCCAAGTTGCTGAAATAAGCCTATTTAATAAGGCTATTTAATAAGCCTAAGTTGCTGAAAGAAGCCTATTTAATAAGGCTATTTAATAAGCCTAAGTTGCTGAAATAAGCCTATTTAATGAGGCTATTTAATGGGCCTAAGTTGCTGAAATAAGCCGATTTTATAAGCCTAAGTTTCTGAACTAAGCCTATTTAAAACGGTCAATTTAATAAGTCTAAGTTGCTGAAATAAACCTATTTAAAAATGGTATTTAATACGCCCAAGTTGCTGAAATAAACCTGATTAATAAGGCTATTTAATAAGTGTAAGTTGCTAAAATAAGCCTATTTAATAAGCCTAAGTTGCTGAAATAAGCCTATTTAATAAGTCTAAGTTGCTGAAATAAACCTATTTAATAAGCCTAAGTTGCTAAAATAAGCCTATTTAATGAGCCTATTTAATAAGTCCATTTAATAAGCCTATTTAATAAGCCTATTTAATACGCCTATTTAATAAGCCTATTTAATACGCCTATTTAATAAACCTATTTAATAAGTATTTAATGAGCCTATTTATTAAGTCTATTTAATAAGCCTTTTTAATAAGCCTATTTAATAAGCCTATTTAATAAGCCTATTTAATAAGTATTTAATGAGCCTATTTAATCAGTCTATTTAATAAGCCTATTTAATAGGCCTATTTAATAAGTCTAAGTTGCTGAAATAAGCCTATTTAATAAGCCTAAGTTGGTGAAAAGCCTATTTCATAGGCCTAAGTTGCTGAAATAAGCCTTTTTAATAAGTCTAAGTTGCTGAAATAAGCCTATTTAATAAGCCTAAGTTGCTAAAATAAGCCTATTTAATGAGGCTGTTTAATAAGTCTATTTAATAAGCCTATTTAATAAGCCTATTTAATGAGCCTATTTAAAAAGCCTATTTAATAAGTCTATTTAATAAGTCTATTTAATACGCCTATTTAATAAGTATTTAACGAGCTTATTTAATAAGCCTATTTATTGAGCCTATTTAATAAGCCTATTTATTAAGCCAATTAAATAAGCCTATTTAATAAGCCTATTTAATAAGCCTCTTTAATAAGCCTATTAATTAAGCCTATTTAATGAGCCTATTTAATAAGCCTATTTATTGAACCTATTTAATAAGTCTATTTAATAAGCCTGTTTAATATGCCTATTTAATACGTATTTAATGAGCCTATTTAATGAGCCCAAGTTGCTGAATAAGCCTATTTAATAAGCCTATTTAATAAGCCTAAGTTGCTGAATAAGCCTATTTAATAAGCCTAAGTTGCTGAAATAAGCCTATTTAATAAGTCTAAGTTGCTGAAATAAGGCTATTTAATAAGCATAAGTTGCTGAAATAAGGCTATTTAATAAGTCTAAGTTGCTGAAATAAGCCTATTTAATAAGTCTAAGTTGCTGAAATAAGGCTATTTAATAAATCTAAGTTGCAGAAATAAGCCTATTTAATCAGCGTAAGTTGCTGAAATAAGCCTATTAAATAAGCCCAAGTTGCTGAAATAAGCCTATTTAATAAGGCTATTTAATAAGCCTAAGTTGCTGAAAGAAGCCTATTTAATAAGGCTATTTAATAAGCCTAAGTTGCTGAAATAAGCCTATTTAATGAGGCTATTTAATGGGCCTAAGTTGCTGAAATAAGCCGATTTTATAAGCCTAAGTTTCTGAACTAAGCCTATTTAAAACGGTCAATTTAATAAGTCTAAGTTGCTGAAATAAACCTATTTAAAAATGGTATTTAATACGCCCAAGTTGCTGAAATAAACCTGATTAATAAGGCTATTTAATAAGTGTAAGTTGCTAAAATAAGCCTATTTAATAAGCCTAAGTTGCTGAAATAAGCCTATTTAATAAGGCTATTTAATAAGTCTAAGTTGCTGAAATAAACCTATTTAATAAGCCTAAGTTGCTAAAATAAGCCTATTTAATGAGCCTATTTAATAAGTCCATTTAATAAGCCTATTTAATAAGCCTATTTAATACGCCTATTTAATAAGCCTATTTAATACGCCTATTTAATAAACCTATTTAATAAGTATTTAATGAGCCTATTTATTAAGTCTATTTAATAAGCCTTTTTAATAAGCCTATTTAATAAGCCTATTTAATAAGCCTATTTAATAAGTATTTAATGAGCCTATTTAATCAGTCTATTTAATAAGCCTATTTAATAGGCCTATTTAATAAGTCTAAGTTGCTGAAATAAGCCTATTTAATAAGCCTAAGTTGGTGAAAAGCCTATTTCATAGGCCTAAGTTGCTGAAATAAGCCTTTTTAATAAGTCTAAGTTGCTGAAATAAGCCTATTTAATAAGCCTAAGTTGCTAAAATAAGCCTATTTAATGAGGCTGTTTAATAAGTCTATTTAATAAGCCTATTTAATAAGCCTATTTAATGAGCCTATTTAAAAAGCCTATTTAATAAGTCTATTTAATAAGTCTATTTAATACGCCTATTTAATAAGTATTTAACGAACCTATTTAATAAGCCTATTTATTGAGCCTATTTAATACGCCTATTTATTAAGCCAATTAAATAAGCCTATTTAATAAGCCTATTTAATAAGCCTATTAATTAAGCCTATTTAATGAGCCTATTTAATAAGCCTATTTATTGAACCTATTTAATAAGTCTATTTAATAAGCCTGTTTAATAAGCCTATTTAATACGTATTTAATGAGCCTATTTAATGAGCCCAAGTTGCTGAATAAGCCTATTTAATAAGCCTAAGTTGCTGAAATAAGCCTATTTAATAAGCCTATTTAATAAGCCTAAGTTGCTGAATAAGCCTATTTAATAAGCCTAAGTTGCTGAAATAAGCCTATTTAATAAGTCTAAGTTGCTGAGATAAGGCTATTTAATAAGCCTAAGTTGCTGAAATAAGCCTATTTAATAAGCCTAAGTTGCTGAAATAAGGCTATTTAATAAGTCTAAGTTGCTGAAATAAGCCTATTTAATAAGTCTAAGTTGCTGAAATAAGCCTATTTAATAAGTCTAAGTTGCTGAAATAAGGCTATTTAATAAATCTAAGTTGCAGAAATAAGCCTATTTATTCAGCGTAAGTTGCTGAAATAAGCGTATTAAATAAGCCCAAGTTGCTGAAATAAGCCTATTTAATAAGGCTATTTAATAAGCCTAAGTTGCTGAAAGAAGCCTATTTAATAAGGCTATTTAATAAGCCTAAGTTGCTGAAATAAGCATATTTCATAAGCCTATTTAATGAGCCTAAGTTGCTGAAATGTCTATTTAATAAGTCGATTTAATAAGTCAAAGTTTCTAAAATAAGCCTATTTAATAAGGCTATTTAATAAGCCTAAGTTGCTGAAATAAGCCTATTTAATGAGGCTATTTAATGAGCCTAAGTTGCTGAAATAAGCCGATTTAATAAGCCTAAGTTTCTAAACTAAGCCTATTTAAAAAGGTCTATTTAATAAGTCTAAGTTGCTGAAATAAAACTATTTAAAAATGGTATTTAATACGCCCAAGTTGCTGAAATAAACCTGATTAATAAGGCTATTTAATAAGCGTAAGTTGCTGCAATAAGCCTATTTAATAAGCCTAAGTTGCTGAAATAAGCCTATTTAATAAGGCTATTTAATAAGTCTAAGTTGCTGACATAAACCTATTTAATAAGCCTAAGTTGCTAAAATAAGCCTATTTAATGAGGCTATTTAATAAGTCCATTTAATAAGAATTTTTAATAAGCCTATTTAATACGCCTATTTAATAAGCCTATTTAATACGCCTAAGTTGCTGAAATAAGCCTATTTAATAAGTCTAAGTTGCTGAAATAAGGCTATTTAATAAACCTAAGTTGCTGAAATAAGCCTATTTAATAAGCCTAAGTTGCTGAATAAGCCTATTTAATAAGCCTAAGTTGCTGAAATAAGCCTATTGAATAAGTCTAAGTTGCTGAAATAAGGCTATTTAATAAGCCTAAGTTGCTGAAATAAGCCTATTTAATAAGGCTATTTAATACGCCTAAGTTGCTGAAATAAGGCTATTTAATGCGCCTAAGTTGCTAAAATAAGCCTGTTTAATAAGCCGAAGTTTCTGAACTAAGCCTATTTAAAAAGGTATATTTAATAAGTCTAAGTTGCTGAAATAAACCTATTTAAAATGCTATTTAATAAGCCTAAGTTGCTGAAATAAACCTGTTTAATAAGGCTATTTAATAAGCATAAATTGCTGAAATAAGCCTATTTAATAAGCCTAAGTTGCTGAAATAATCCTATTTAATAAGGCTATTTAATAAGTCTAAGTTGCTGAAATAAACCTATTTAAAAAGCCTAAGTTGCTAAGATAAGCCTATTTAATAAGCCTTTTTAATAAGCCTAAGTTGCTGAATAAGCCTATTTAATAAGCCTAAGTTGCTGAAATAAGCCTATTTAATAAGTCTAAGTTGCTGAAATAAGGCTATTTAATAAGCCTAAGTTGCTGAAATAAGCCTATTTAATAAGCCTAAGTTGCTGAAATAAGGCTATTTAATAAGTCTAAGTTGCTGAAATAAGCCTATTTAATAAGTCTAAGTTGCTTAAATAAGCCTATTTAATAAGTCTAAGTTGCTGAAATAAGGCTATTTAATAAGTCTAAGTTGCTGAAATAAGCCTATTTAAACAGCGTTAGTTGCTAAAATAAGCCTATTTAATAAGCCCAAGTTGCTGAAATAAGCCTATTTAATAAGGCTATTTAATAAGCCTAAGTTGCTGAAAGAAGCCTATTTAATAAGCGTAAGTTGCTGAAATAAGGGTATTTAATAAGTCTAAGTTGCTGAAATAGGCCTATTTAATAAGCCTAAGTTGCTGAAATAAGCCTATTTAATAAGCCTAAGTTGCTGAACTAAGCCTATTTAATAGGCCTATCTAATAATCTAAGTTGCAGAAATAAGCATATTTCATAAGCCTATTTAATGAGCCTAAGTTGCTGAAATGTCTATTTAATAAGTCGATTTAATAAGTCAAAGTTGCTCAAATAAGCCTATTTAATAAGGCTATTTAATAAGCCTAAGTTGCTGAAATAAGCCTATTTAATGAGGCTATTTAATGAGCCTAAGTTGCTGAAATAAGCCGATTTAATAAGCCTAAGTTTCTGAACTAAGCCTATTTAAAAAGGTCTACTTAATAAGTCTAAGTTGCTGAAATAAACCTATTTAAAAATGGTATTTAATACGCCCAAGTTGCTGAAATAAACCTGATTAATAAGGCTATTTAATAAGCGTAAGTTGCTGAAATAAGCCTATTTAATAAGCCTAAGTTGCTGAAATAAGCCTATTTAATAAGGCTATTTAATAAGTCTAAGTTGCTGAAATAAACCTATTTAATAAGCCTAAGTTGCTAAAATAAGCCTATTTAATGAGGCTATTTAATAAATCCATTTAATAAGCCTATTTAATAAGCCTATTTAATACGCCTATTTAATAAGCCTATTTAATAGGCCTATTTAATAAACCTATTTAATAAGTATTTAATGAGCCTATTTATTAAGTCTATTTAATAAGGCTTTTTAATAAGCCTATTTAATAAGTCTATTTAATAAGCCTATTTAATAGGCCTATTTAATAAGTCTAAGTTGCTGAAATAAGCCGATTTAATAAGCCTAAGTTTCTGAACTAAGCCTATTTAAAAAGGTCTATTTAATAAGTCTAATTTGCTGAAATAAACCTATTTAAAAATGGTATTTAATACGCCCAAGTTGCTGAAATAAACCTGATTAATAAGGCTATTTAATAAGCCTAAGTTGCTGAAATAAGCCTATTTAATAAGTCTAAGTTGCTGAAATAACGCTATTTAATAAACCTAAGTTGCTGAAATAAGCCTATTTAATAAGCCTAAGTTGCTGAATAAGCCTATTTAATAAGCCTAAGTTGCTGAAATAAGCCTATTGAATAAGTCTAAGTTGCTGAAATAAGGCTATTTAATAAGCCTAAGTTGCTGAAATAAGCCTATTTAATAAGGCTATTTAATACTCCTAAGTTGCTGAAATAAGCCTATTTAATAAGGCTATTTAATGCGCCTAAGTTGCTAAAATAAGCCTATTTAATAAGCCGAAGTTTCTGAACTAAGCCTATTTAAAAAGGTATATTTAATAAGTCTAAGTTGCTGAAATAAACCTATTTAAAATGCTATTTAATAAGCCTAAGTTGCTGAAATAAACCTGTTTAATAAGGCTATTTAATAAGCATAAATTGCTGAAATAAGCCTATTTAATAAGCCTAAGTTGCTGAAATAATCCTATTTAATAAGGCTATTTAATATGTCTAAGTTGCTGAAATAAACCTATTTAAAAAGCCTAAGTTGCTCAAATAAGCCTATTTAATAAGCCTTTTTAAAAAGCCTAAGTTGCTGAATAAGCCTATTTAATAAGCCTAAGTTGCTGAAATAAGCCTATTTAATAAGTCTAAGTTGCTGAAATAAGGCTATTTAATAAGCCTAAGTTGCTGAAATAAGCCTATTTAATAAGCCTAAGTTGCTGAAATAAGGCTATTTAATAAGTCTAAGTTGCTGAAATAAGGCTATTTAATAAGTCTAAGTTGCTGAAATAAGCCTATTTAATAAGTCTAAGTTGCTGAAATAAGGCTATTTAATAAGTCTAAGTTGCTGAAATAAGCCTATTTAAACAGCGTTAGTTGCTAAAATAAGCCTATTTAATAAGCCCAAGTTGCTGAAATATGCCTATTTAATAAGGCTATTTAATAAGCCTAAGTTGCTGAAAGAAGCCTATTTAATAAGCGTAAGTTGCTGAAATAAGGCTATTTAATAAGTCTAAGTTGCTGAAATAGGCCTATTTAATAAGCCTAAGTTGCTGAAATAAGCCTATTTAATAAGCCTAAGTTGCTGAAATAAGCCTATTTAATAGGCCTATCTAATAATCTAAGTTGCAGAAATAAGCATATTTCATAAGCCTATTTAATGAGCCTAAGTTGCTGAAATGTCTATTTAATAAGTCGATTTAATAAGTCAAAGTTGCTCAAACAAGCCTATTTAATAAGGCTATTTAATAAGCCTAAGTTGCTGAAATAAGCCTATTTAATGAGGCTATTTAATGAGCCTAAGTTGCTGAAATAAGCCGATTTAATAAGCCTAAGTGTCTGAACTAAGCCTATTTAAAAAGGTCTACTTAATAAGTCTAAGTTGCTGAAATAAACATATTTATAAATGGTATTTAATACGCCCAAGTTGCTGAAATAAACCTGATTAATAAGGCTATTTAATAAGTGTAAGTTGCTAAAATAAGCCTATTTAATAAGCCTAAGTTGCTGAAATAAGCCTATTTAATAAGGCTATTTAATAAGTCTAAGTTGCTGAAATAAACCTATTTAATAAGCCTAAGTTGCTAAAATAAGCCTATTTAATGAGGCTATTTAATAAGTCCATTTAATAAGCCTATTTAATAAGCCTATTTAATACGCCTATTTAATAAGCCTATTTAATACGCCTATTTAATAAACCTATTTAATAAGTATTTAATGAGCCTATTTATTAAGTCTATTTAATAAGCCTTTTTAATAAGCCTATTTAATAAGTCTATTTAATAAGCCTATTTAATAGGCCTATTTAATAAGTCTAAGTTGCTTAAATAAGCCTATTTAATAAGCATAAGTTGCTGAATAAACCAATTTAATAAGTCTAAGTTGCTGAAATAAGGCTATTTAATAAGCCTAAGTTGCTGAAATGAGCCTATTTAATAAGCCTAAGTTGCTGAAATAAGGCTATTCAATAAGTCTAAGTTGCTGAAATAAGCCTATTTAATAAGCCTAAGTTGCTAAAATAAGCCTATTTAATGAGGCTATTTAATAAGTCTATTTAATAAGCCTATTTAATAAGCCTATTTAATAAGCCTATTTAATAAGCCTATTTAACAAGTCTGTTTAATAAGTCTATTAAATAAGCCTATTTAAAGAGTATTCAATGAGCCTATTTATTAAGCCTATTTATTGAGCCTATTTAATAAGCCTATTTATTAAGCCTATTTATTAAGCCTATTTATTAAGCCTATTTAATACGCCTATTTAATAAGTCTATTTAATAAGCCTATTTAATAAGCCTATTTAATAAGCCTATTTAACAAGCCTATTTATTGAGCCTATTTAATAAGTCTATTTAATAAGCCTATTTAATAAGCCTATTTAATAAGTATTTAATGAGCCTATTTAATCAGTCTATTTAATAAGCCTATTTAATAGGCCTATTTAGTAAGTCTAAGTTGCTGAAATAAGCCTATTTAATAAGCCTAAGTTGCTGAAAAGCCTATTTCATAGGCCTAAGTTGCTGAAATAAGCCTTTTTAATAAGTTTAAGTTGCTGAAATAAGCCTATTTAATAAGCCTATGTTGCTAAAATAAGCCTATTTAATGAGGCTGTTTAATAAGTCTATTTAATAAGCCTATTTAATAAGCCTATTTAATGAGCCTATTTAAAAAGCCTATTTAATAAGTCTATTTAATAAGTCTACTTAATACGCCTATTTAATAAGTATTTAACGAGCCTATTTAATGAGCCTATTTATTAAGGCAATTAAATAAGCCTATTTAATAAGCCTATTTAATAAGCCTATTTAATAAGCCTATTAATTAAGCCTATTTAATGAGCCTATTTAATAAGCCTATTTATTGAACCTATTTAATAAGTCTATTTAATAAGCCTGTTTAATAACCCTATTTAATAAGTATTTAATGAGCCTATTTAATAAGCCCAAGTTGCTGAATAAGCCTATTTAATAAGCCTATTTAATAAGCCTAAGTTGCTGAATAAGCCTATTTAATAAGCCTAAGTTGCTGAAATAAGGCTATTTAATAAGTCTAAGTTGCTGAAATAAGCCTATTTAATAAGTCTAAGTTGCTGAAATAAGCCTATTTAATAAGTCTAAGTTGCTGAAATAAGGCTATTTAATAAGTCTAAGTTGCTGAAATAAGCCTATTTAATCAGCATAAGTTGCTAAAATAAGCCTATTTAATAAGCCCAAGTTGCTGAAATAAGCCTATTTAATAAGGCTATTTAATAAGCCTAAGTTGCTGAAAGAAGCCTATTTAATAAGCATAAGTTGCTGAAATAAGGCAATTTAATAAGTCTAAGTTGCTGAAATAGGCCTATTTAATAAGCCTAAGTTGCTGAAATAAGCCTATTTAATAAGCCTATTTAATAAGCCTATTTATTGAGCCTATTTAATAAGTCTATTTAATAAGCCTATTTAATAATCCTATTTAATAAGTATTTAATGAGCCTATTTAATCAGTCTATTTAATAAGCCTATTTAATAGGCCTATTTAATAAGTCTAAGTTGCTGAAATAAGCCTATATAATAAGCCTAAGTTGGTGAAAAGCCTATTTCATAGGCCTAAGTTGCTGAAATAAGCCTTTTTAATAAGTCTAAGTTGCTGAAATAAGCCTATTTAATAAGCCTAAGTTGCTCAAATAAGCCTATTTAATGAGGCTGTTTAATAAGTCTATTTAATAAGCCTATTTAATAAGCCTATTTAATGAGCCTATTTAAAAAGCCTATTTAATAAGTCTATTTAATAAGTCTATTTAATACGCCTATTTAATAAGTATTTAACGAGCCTATTTAATAAGCCTATTTATTGAGCCTATTTAATAAGCCTATTTATTAAGCCAATTAAATAAGCCTATTTAATAAGCCTATTTAATAAGCCTATTTAATTAGCCTATTAATTAAGCCTATTTAATGAGCCTATTTAATAAGCCTATTTATTGAACCTATTTAATAAGTCTATTTAATAAGCCTGTTTAATAAGCCTATTTAATACGTATTTAATGAGCCTATTTAATGAGCCCAAGTTGCTGAATAAGCCTATTTAATAAGCCTAAGTTGCTGAAATAAGCCTATTTAATAAGCCTATTTAATAAGCCTAAGTTTCTGAATAAGCCTATTTAATAAGCCTAAGTTGCTGAAATAAGCCTATTTAATAAGTCTAAGTTGCTGAAATAAGGCTATTTAATAAGCCTAAGTTGCTGAAATAAGCCTATTTAATAAGCCTAAGTTGCTGAAATAAGGCTATTTAATAAGTCTAAGTTGCTGAAATAAGCCTATTTAATAAGTCTAAGTTGCTGAAATAAGCCTATTTAATAAGTCTAAGTTGCTGAAATAAGGCTATTTAATAAATCTAAGTTGCAGAAATAAGCCTATTTAATCAGCGTAAGTAGCTGAAATAAGCCCATTTAATAAGCCCAAGTTGCTGAAATAAGCCTATTTAATAAGGCTATTTAATAAGCCTAAGTTGCTGAAAGAAGCCTATTTAATAAGCCTATTTAATAAGCCTATTAATTTAGCCTATTTAATGAGCCTATTTAATAAGCCTATTTATTGAACCTATTTAATAAGTCTATTTAATAAGCCTGTTTAATAAGCCTATTTAATAAGTATTTAATGAGCCTATTTAATAAGCCCAAGTTGCTGAATAAGCCTATTTAATAAGCCTAAGTTGCTGAAATAAGCCTATTTAATAAGCCTATTTAATAAGCCTAAGTTGCTGAATAAGCCTATTTAATAAGCCTAAGTTGCTGAAATAAGGCTATTTAATAAGTCTAAGTTGCTGAAATAAGCCTATTTAATAAGTCTAAGTTGCTGAAATAAGCCTATTTAATAAGTCTAAGTTGCTGAAATAAGGCTATTTAATAAGTCTAAGTTGCTGAAATAAGCCTATTTAATCAGCGTAAGTTGCTAAAATAAGCCTATTTAATAAGCCCAAGTTGCTGAAATAAGCCTATTTAATAAGGCTATTTAATAAGCCTAAGTTGCTGAAAGAAGCCTATTTAATAAGCATAAGTTGCTGAAATAAGGCAATTTAATAAGTCTAAGTTGCTGAAATAGGCCTATTTAATAAGCCTAAGTTGCTGAAATAGGCCTATTTAATAAGCCTAAGTTGCTGAAATAAGCCTATTTAATAAGCCTATTTAATAAGCCTATTTATTGAGCCTATTTAATAAGTCTATTTAATAAGCCTATTTAATAATCCTATTTAATAAGTATTTAATGAGCCTATTTAATCAGTCTATTTAATAAGCCTATTTAATAGGCCTATTTAATAAGTCTAAGTTGCTGAAATAAGCCTATATAATAAGCCTAAGTTGGTGAAAAGCCTATTTCATAGGCCTAAGTTGCTGAAATAAGCCTTTTTAATAAGTCTAAGTTGCTGAAATAAGCCTATTTAATAAGCCTAAGTTGCTAAAATAAGCCTATTTAATGAGGCTGTTTAATAAGTCTATTTAATAAGCCTATTTAATAAGCCTATTTAATGAGCCTATTTAAAAAGCCTATTTAATAAGTCTATTTAATAAGTCTATTTAATACGCCTATTTAATAAGTATTTAACGAGCCTATTTAATAAGCCTATTTATTGAGCCTATTTAATAAGCCTATTTATTAAGCCAATTAAATAAACCTATTTAATAAGCCTATTTAATAAGCCTATTTAATTAGCCTATTAATTAAGCCTATTTAATGAGCCTATTTAATAAGCCTATTTATTGAACCTATTTAATAAGTCTATTTAATAAGCCTGTTTAATAAGCCTATTTAATACGTATTTAATGAGCCTATTTAATGAGCCCAAGTTGCTGAATAAGCCTATTTAATAAGCCTAAGTTGCTGAAATAAGCCTATTTAATAAGCCTATTTAATAAGCCTAAGTTGCTGAATAAGCCTATTTAATAAGCCTAAGTTGCTGAAATAAGCCTATTTAATAAGTCTAAGTTGCTGAAATAAGGCTATTTAATAAGCCTAAGTTGCTGAAATAAGCCTATTTAATAAGCCTAAGTTGCTGAAATAAGGCTATTTAATAAGTCTAAGTTGCTGAAATAAGCCTATTTAATAAGTCTAAGTTGCTGAAATAAGCCTATTTAATAAGTCTAAGTTGCTGAAATAAGGCTATTTAATAAATCTAAGTTGCAGAAATAAGCCTATTTAATCAGCGTAAGTAGCTGAAATAAGCCCATTTAATAAGCCCAAGTTGCTGAAATAAGCCTATTTAATAAGGCTATTTAATAAGCCTAAGTTGCTGAAAGAAGCCTATTTAATAAGGCTATTTAATAAGCCTAAGTTGCTGAAATAAGCCTATTTAATGAGGCTTTTTAATGGGCCTAAGTTGCTGAAATAAGCCGATTTAATAAGCCTAAGTTTCTGAACTAAGCCTATTTAAAACGGTCAATTTAATAAGTCTAAGTTGCTGAAATAAACCTATTTAATAAGCCTAAGTTGCTAAAATAAGCCTATTTAATGAGGCTGTTTAATAAGTCTATTTAATAAGCCTATTTAATAAGCCTATTTAATGAGCCTATTTAAAAAGCCTATTTAATAAGTCTATTTAATAAGTCTATTTAATACGCCTATTTAATAAGTATTTAACGAGCCTATTTAATAAGCCTATTTATTGAGCCTATTTAATAAGCCTATTTATTAAGCCAATTAAATAAGCCTATTTAATAAGCCTATTTAATTAGCCTATTAATTAAGCCTATTTAATGAGCCTATTTAATAAGCCTATTTATTGAACCTATTTAATAAGTCTATTTAATAAGCCTGTTTAATAAGCCTATTTAATACGTATTTAATGAGCCTATTTAATGAGCCCAAGTTGCTGAATAAGCCTATTTAATAAGCCTAAGTTGCTGAAATAAGCCTATTTAATAAGCCTATTTAATAAGCCTAAGTTGCTGAATAAGCCTATTTAATAAGCCTAAGTTGCTGAAATAAGCCTATTTAATAAGTCTAAGTTGCTGAAATAAGGCTATTTAATAAGCCTAAGTTGCTGAAATAAGCCTATTTAATAAGCCTAAGTTGCTGAAATAAGGCTATTTAATAAGTCTAAGTTGCTGAAATAAGCCTATTTAATAAGTCTAAGTTGCTGAAATAAGCTATTTAATAAGTCTAAGTTGCTGAAATAAGGCTATTTAATAAATCTACGTTGCAGAAAAAAGCCTATTTAATCAGCGTAAGTTGCTGAAATAAGCCTATTTAATAAGCCCAAGTTGCTGAAATAAGCCTATTTAATAAGGCTATTTAATAAGCCTAAGTTGCTGAAAGAAGCCTATTTAATAAGGCTATTTAATAAGCCTAAGTTGCTGAAATAAGCCTATTTAATGAGGCTATTTAATGGGCCTAAGTTGCTGAAATAAGCCGATTTAATAAGCCTAAGTTTCTGAACTAAGCCTATTTAAAACGGTCAATTTAATAAGTCTAAGTTGCTGAAATAAACCTATTTAAAAATGGTATTTAATACGCCCAAGTTGCTGAAATAAACCTGATTAATAAGGCTATTTAATAAGTGTAAGTTGCTGAATTAAGCCTATTTAATAAGCCTAAGTTGCTGAAATAAGCCTATTTAATAAGGCTATTTAATAAGTCTAAGTTGCTGAACTAAACCTATTTAATAAGCCTAAGTTGCTAAAATAAGCCTATTTAATGAGGCTATTTAATAATTCCATTTAATAAGCCTATTTAATAAGCCTATTTAATACGCCTATTTAATAAGCCTATTTAATACGCCTATTTAATAAACCTATTTAATAAGTATTTAATGAGCCTATTTATTAAGTCTATTTAATAAGCCTTTTTAATAAGCCTATTTAATAAGTCTATTTAATAAGCCTATTTAATAGGCCTATTTAATAAGTCTAAGTTGCTGAAATAAGCCTATTTAATAAGCATAAGTTGCTGAATAAACTAATTTAATAAGTCTAAGTTGCTGAAATAAGGCTATTTAATAAGCCTAAGTTGCTGAAATGAGCCTATTTAATAAGCCTAAGTTGCTGAAATAAGGCTATTCAATAAGTCTAAGTTGCTTAAATAAGCCTATTTAATAAGCCTAAGTTGCTAAAATAAGCCTATTTAATGAGGCTATTTAATAAGTCTATTTAATAAGCCTATTTAATAAGCCTATTTAATAAGCCTATTTAATAAGCCTATTTAATAAGCCTATTTAATAAGCCTATTTAATAAGCCTATTTAATAAGTCTATTTAATAAGCCTATTTAAAGAGTATTCAATGAGCCTATTTATTAAGCCTATTTATTGAGCCTATTTAATAAGCCTATTTATTAAACCTATTTATTAAGCCTATTTATTGAGCCTATTTAATAAGCCTATTTAATAAGCCTATTTAATAAGCCTATTTAATATGCCTATTTATTGAGCCTATTTAATAAGTCTATTTAATAAGCCTATTTAATAAGCCTATTTAATAAGTATTTAATGAGCCTATTTAATCAGTCTATTTAATAAGCCTATTTAATAGGCCTATTTAATAAGTCTAAGTTGCTGAAATAAGCCTATTTAATAAGCCTAAGTTGCTGAAAAGCCTATTTCATAGGCCTAAGTTGCTGAAATAAGCCTTTTTAATAAGTCTAAGTTGCTGAAATAAGCCTATTTAATAAGCCTAAGTTGCTAAAATAAGCCTATTTAATGAGGCTGTTTAATAAGTCTATTTAATAAGCCTATTTAATAAGCCTATTTAATGAGCCTATTTAAAAAGCCTATTTAATAAGTCTATTTAATAAGCCTTTTTAATACGCCTATTTAATAAGTCTATTTAATAAGCCTATTTAATAAGCCTATTTAATAAGCCTATTTAATATGCCTATTTATTGAGCCTATTTAATAAGTCTATTTAATAAGCCAATTTAATAAGCCTATTTAATAAGTATTTAATGAGCCTATTTAATCAGTCTATTTAATAAGCCTATTTAATAGGCCTATTTAATAAGTCTAAGTTGCTGAAATAAGCCTATTTAATAAGCCTAAGTTGCTGAAAAGCCTATTTCATAGGCCTAAGTTGCTGAAATAAGCCTTTTTAATAAGTCTAAGTTGCTGAAATAAGCCTAAGTTGCTAAAATAAGCCTATTTAATGAGGCTGATTAATAAGTCTATTTAATAAGCCTATTTAATAAGCCTATTAAATGAGCCTATTTAAAAAGCCTATTTAATAAGTCTATTTAATAAGCCTTTTTAATAAGCCTATTTAATAAGTCTATTTAATAAGCCTATTTAATAGGCCTATTTAATAAGTCTAAGTTGCTGAAATAAGCCTATTTAATAAGCCCAAGTTGCTGAATAAGCCTATTTAATAAGCCTAAGTTGCTGAAATAAGCCTATTTAATGAGGCTATTTAATAAGTCTATTTAATAAGCCTATTTAATAAGCCTATTTAATGAGCCTATTTAAAAAGCCTATTTAATAAGTCTATTTAATAAGTCTATTTAATACGCCTATTTAATAAGTATTTAACGAGCCTATTTAATAAGCCTATTTATTGAGCCTATTTAATAAGCCTATTTATTAAGCCAATTAAATAAGCCTATTTAATAAGCCTATTTAATAAGCCTATTTAATTAGCCTATTAATTAAGCCTATTTAATGAGCCTATTTAATAAGCCTATTTATTGAACCTATTTAATAAGTCTATTTAATAAGCCTGTTTAATAAGCCTATTTAATACGTATTTAATGTGCCTATTTAATGAGCCCAAGTTGCTGAATAAGCCTATTTAATAAGCCTAAGTTGCTGAAAAAAGCCTATTTAATAAGCCTATTTAATAAGCCTAAGTTGCTGAATAAGCCTATTTAATAAGTCTAAGTTGCTGACATAAACCTATTTAATAAGCCTAAGTTGCTAAAATAAGCCTATTTAATGAGGCTATTTAATAAGTCAATTTAATAAGCCTATTTAATAAGCCTATTTAATACGCCTATTTAATGAGCCTATTAAATAGGCCTATTTAATAAGTCTATTTAATAGGCCTATTTAATAAGTCTAAGTTGCTGAAATAAGCCTATTTAATAAGCCCAAGTTGCTGAATAAGCCTATTTAATAAGCCTAAGTTGCTGAAATAAGCCTATTTAATAAGCCTATTTAATAAGCCTAAGTTGCTGAATAAGCCTATTTAATAAGCCTAAGTTGCTGAAATAAGGCTATTTAATAAGTCTAAGTTGCTGAAATAAGCCTATTTAATAAGCGTAAGTTGCTGAATAAACCAATTTAATAAGTCTAAGTTGCTGAAATAAGGCTATTTAATAAGCCTAAGTTGCTAAAATGAGCCTATTTAATAAGCATAAGTTGCTGAAATAAGCCTATTTAATAAGCCTAAGTTGCTGAATAAACCAATTTAATAAGTCTAAGTTGCTGAAATAAGCCTATTTAATAAGCCTAAGTTGCTGAAATAAGCCGATTTAACAAGCCTAAGTTTCTGAACTAAGCCTATTTAAAAAGGTCTATTTAATAAGTCTAAGTTGCTGAAATAAACCTATTTAAAAATGGTATTTAATACGCCCAAGTTGCTGAAATAAACCTGATTAATAAGGCTATTTAATAAGCGTAAGTTGCTGAAATAAGCCTATTTAATAAGCCTAAGTTGCTAAAATAAGCCTATTTAATGAGGCTATTTAATAAGTCTATTTAATAAGCCTATTTAATAAGCCTATTTAATAAGCCTATTTAATAAGCCTATTTAACAAGTCAATTTAATAAGTCTATTTAATAAGCCTATTATTAAGCCTATTTATTGAGCCTATTTAATAAGTCTATTTATTAAGCCTATTTATTAAGCTTATTTATTGAGCCTATTTAATAAGCCTATTTATTAAGCCTATTTAATACGCCTATTTAATAAGTCTATTTAATAAGCCTATTTATTAAGCCTATTTAATAAGCCTATTTAATAAGCCTATTTAATGAGGCTGTTTAATAAGTCTATTTAATAAGCCTATTTAATAAGCCTATTTAATGAGCCTATTTAAAAAGCCTATTTAATAAGTCTATTTAATACGTCTATTTAATACACCTATTTAATACGTATTTAACGAGCCTATTTAATAAGCCTATTTATTGAGCCTATTTAATAAGCCTATTTATTAAGCCAATTAAATAAGCCTATTTAATAAGCCTATTTAATAAGTCTATTTAATAAGCCTATTTAATAAGCCTATTTAATAAGCCTAAGTTGCTGAAATAAGCCTATTTAATAAGTCTAAGTTGCTGAAATAAGGCTATTTAATAAGCCTAAGTTGCTTAAATAAGCCTATTTAATAAGCCTAAGTTGCTGAAATAAGGCTATTTAATAAGTCTAAGTTGCTGAAATAAGCCTATTTAATAAGTCTAAGTTGCTGAAATAAACCTATTTAATAAGTTTAAGTTGCTGAAATAAGGCTATTTAATAAGTCTAAGTTACTGAAATAAGCCTATTTAATCAGCGTAAGTTGCTAAAATAAGCCTATTTAATAAGCACAAGTTGCTGAAATAAGCCTATTTAATAAGGCTATTTAATAAGCCTAAGTTGCTGAAAGAAGCCTATTTAATAAGCGTAAGTTGCTGAAATAAGGCAATTTAATAAGTCTAAGTTGCTGAAATAGGCCTATTTAATAAGCCTAAGTTGCTGAAATAAGCCTATTTAATAAGCCTACGTTGCAGAAATAAGCCTATTTAATAGGCCTATCTAATAAGTCTAAGTTGCAGAAATAAGCATATTTCATAAGCCTATTTAATGAGCCTAAGTTGCTGAAATGTCTATTTAATAAGTCGATTTAATAAGTCAAAGTTTCTAAAATAAGCCTATTTAATAAGGCGATTTAATAAGCCTAAGTTGCTGAAATAAGCCTATTTAATGAGGCTATTTAATGAGCCTAAGTTGCTGAAATAAGCCGATTTAATAAGCCTAAGTTTCTGAACTAAGCCTATTTAAAAAGGTCTATTTAATAAGTCTAAGTTGCTGAAATAAACCTATTTAAAAATGGTATTTAATACGCCCAAGTTGCTGAAATAAACCTGATTAATAAGGCTATTTAATAAGCGTAAGTTGCTGAAATAAGCCTATTTAATAAGCCTAAGTTGCTGAAATAAGCCTATTTAATAAGGCTATTTAATAAGTCTAAGTTGCTGACATAAACCTATTTAATAAGCCTAAGTTGCTAAAATAAGCCTATTTAATGAGGCTATTTAATAAGTCAATTTAATAAGAATTTTTAATAAGCCTATTTAATACGCCTATTTAATAAGCCTATTTAATACGCCTAAGTTGCTGAAAAAAGCCTATTTAATAAGTCTAAGTTGCTGAAATAAGGCTATTTAATAAACCTAAGTTGCTGAAATAAGCCTATTTAATAAGCCTAAGTTGCTGAATAAGCCTATTTAATAAGCCTAAGTTGCTGAAATAAGCCTATTGAATAAGTCTAAGTTGCTGAAATAAGGCTATTTAATAAGCCTAAGTTGCTGAAATAAGCCTATTTAATAAGGCTATTTAATACGCCTAAGTTGCTGAAATAAGGCTATTTAATGCGCCTAAGTTGCTAAAATAAGCCTATTTAATAAGCCGAAGTTTCTGAACTAAGCCTATTTAAAAAGGTATATTTAATAAGTCTAAGTTGCTGACATAAACCTATTTAAAATGCTATTTAATAAGCCTAAGTTGCTGAAATAAACCTGTTTAATAAGGCTATTTAATAAGCATAAATTGCTGAAATAAGCCTATTTAATAAGCCTAAGTTGCTGAAATAATCCTATTTAATAAGGCTATTTAATAAGTCTAAGTTGCTGAAATAAACCTATTTAAAAAGCCTAAGTTGCTAAAATAAGCCTATTTAATAAGCCTTTTTAATAAGCCTAAGTTGCTGAATAAGCCTATTTAATAAGCCTAAGTTGCTGAAATAAGCCTATTTAATAAGTCTAAGTTGCTGAAATAAGGCTATTTAATAAGCCTAAGTTGCTGAAATAAGCCTATTTAATAAGCCTAAGTTGCTGAAATAAGGCTATTTAATAAGTCCAAGTTGCTGAAATGAGCCTATTTAATAAGTCTAAGTTGCTGAAATAAGGCTATTTAATAAGTCTAAGTTGCTGAAATAAACCTATTTAAACAGCGTTAGTTGCTAAAATAAGCCTATTTAATAAGCCCAAGTTGCTGAAATAAGCCTATTTAATAAGGCTATTTAATAAGCCTAAGTTGCTGAAAGAAGCCTATTTAATAAGCGTAAGTTGCTGAAATAAGGCTATTTAATAAGTCTAAGTTGCTGAAATAGGCCTATTTAATAAGCCTAAGTTGCTGAAATAAGCCTATTTAATAAGCCTAAGTTGCTGAAATAAGCCTATTTAATAGGCCTATCTAATAATCTAAGTTGCAGAAATAAGCATATTTCATAAGCCTATTTAATGAGCCTAAGTTGCTGAAATGTCTATTTAATAAGTCGATTTAATAAGTCAAAGTTGCTCAAATAAGCCTATTTAATAAGGCTATTTAATAAGCCTAAGTTGCTGAAATAAGCCTATTTAATGAGGCTATTTAATGAGCCTAAGTTGCTGAAATAAGCCGATTTAATAAGCCTAAGTTTCTGAACTAAGCCTATTTAAAAAGGTCTACTTAATAAGTCTAAGTTGCTGAAATAAACCTATTTAAAAATGGTATTTAATACGCCCAAGTTGCTGAAATAAACCTGATTAATAAGGCTATTTAATAAGCGTAAGTTGCTGAAATAAGCCTATTTAATAAGCCTAAGTTGCTGAAATAAGCCTATTTAATAAGCCTACGTTGCAGAAATAAGCCTATTTAATAAGGCTATTTAATAAGTCTAAGTTGCTGAACTAAACCTATTTAATAAGCCTAAGTTGCTAAAATAAGCCTATTTAATGAGGCTATTTAATAATTCCATTTAATAAGCCTATTTAATAAGCCTATTTAATACGCCTATTTAATAAGCCTATTTAATACGCCTATTTAATAAACCTATTTAATAAGTATTTAATGAGCCTATTTATTAAGTCTATTTAATAAGCCTTTTTAATAAGCCTATTTAATAAGTCTATTTAATAAGCCTATTTAATAGGCCTATTTAATAAGTCTAAGTTGCTGAAATAAGCCTATTTAATAAGCATAAGTTGCTGAATAAACTAATTTAATAAGTCTAAGTTGCTGAAATAAGGCTATTTAATAAGCCTAAGTTGCTGAAATGAGCCTATTTAATAAGCCTAAGTTGCTGAAATAAGGCTATTAAATAAGTCTAAGTTGCTTAAATAAGCCTATTTAATAAGCCTAAGTTGCTAAAATAAGCCTATTTAATGAGGCTATTTAATAAGTCTATTTAATAAGCCTATTTAATAAGCCTATTTAATAAGCCTATTTAATAAGCCTATTTAATAAGCCTATTTAATAAGCCTATTTAATAAGCCTATTTAATAAGTCTATTTAATAAGCCTATTTAAAGAGTATTCAATGAGCCTATTTATTAAGCCTATTTATTGAGCCTATTTAATAAGCCTATTTATTAAACCTATTTATTAAGCCTATTTATTGAGCCTATTTAATAAGCCTATTTAATAAGCCTATTTAATAAGCCTATTTAATATGCCTATTTATTGAGCCTATTTAATAAGTCTATTTAATAAGCCTATTTAATAAGCCTATTTAATAAGTATTTAATGAGCCTATTTAATCAGTCTATTTAATAAGCCTATTTAATAGGCCTATTTAATAAGTCTAAGTTGCTGAAATAAGCCTATTTAATAAGCCTAAGTTGCTGAAAAGCCTATTTCATAGGCCTAAGTTGCTGAAATAAGCCTTTTTAATAAGTCTAAGTTGCTGAAATAAGCCTATTTAATAAGCCTAAGTTGCTAAAATAAGCCTATTTAATGAGGCTGTTTAATAAGTCTATTTAATAAGCCTATTTAATAAGCCTATTTAATGAGCCTATTTAAAAAGCCTATTTAATAAGTCTATTTAATAAGCCTTTTTAATACGCCTATTTAATAAGTCTATTTAATAAGCCTATTTAATAAGCCTATTTAATAAGCCTATTTAATATGCCTATTTATTGAGCCTATTTAATAAGTCTATTTAATAAGCCAATTTAATAAGCCTATTTAATAAGTATTTAATGAGCCTATTTAATCAGTCTATTTAATAAGCCTATTTAATAGGCCTATTTAATAAGTCTAAGTTGCTGAAATAAGCCTATTTAATAAGCCTAAGTTGCTGAAAAGCCTATTTCATAGGCCTAAGTTGCTGAAATAAGCCTTTTTAATAAGTCTAAGTTGCTGAAATAAGCCTAAGTTGCTAAAATAAGCCTATTTAATGAGGCTGTTTAATAAGTCTATTTAATAAGCCTATTTAATAAGCCTATTAAATGAGCCTATTTAAAAAGCCTATTTAATAAGTCTATTTAATAAGCCTTTTTAATAAGCCTATTTAATAAGTCTATTTAATAAGCCTATTTAATAGGCCTATTTAATAAGTCTAAGTTGCTGAAATAAGCCTATTTAATAAGCCCAAGTTGCTGAATAAGCCTATTTAATAAGCCTAAGTTGCTGAAATAAGCCTATTTAATGAGGCTATTTAATAAGTCTATTTAATAAGCCTATTTAATAAGCCTATTTAATGAGCCTATTTAAAAAGCCTATTTAATAAGTCTATTTAATAAGTCTATTTAATACGCCTATTTAATAAGTATTTAACGAGCCTATTTAATAAGCCTATTTATTGAGCCTATTTAATAAGCCTATTTATTAAGCCAATTAAATAAGCCTATTTAATAAGCCTATTTAATAAGCCTATTTAATTAGCCTATTAATTAAGCCTATTTAATGAGCCTATTTAATAAGCCTATTTATTGAACCTATTTAATAAGTCTATTTAATAAGCCTGTTTAATAAGCCTATTTAATACGTATTTAATGTGCCTATTTAATGAGCCCAAGTTGCTGAATAAGCCTATTTAATAAGCCTAAGTTGCTGAAAAAAGCCTATTTAATAAGCCTATTTAATAAGCCTAAGTTGCTGAATAAGCCTATTTAATAAGTCTAAGTTGCTGACATAAACCTATTTAATAAGCCTAAGTTGCTAAAATAAGCCTATTTAATGAGGCTATTTAATAAGTCAATTTAATAAGCCTATTTAATAAGCCTATTTAATACGCCTATTTAATGAGCCTATTAAATAGGCCTATTTAATAAGTCTATTTAATAGGCCTATTTAATAAGTCTAAGTTGCTGAAATAAGCCTATTTAATAAGCCCAAGTTGCTGAATAAGCCTATTTAATAAGCCTAAGTTGCTGAAATAAGCCTATTTAATAAGCCTATTTAATAAGCCTAAGTTGCTGAATAAGCCTATTTAATAAGCCTAAGTTGCTGAAATAAGGCTATTTAATAAGTCTAAGTTGCTGAAATAAGCCTATTTAATAAGCCTAAGTTGCTGAATAAACCAATTTAATAAGTCTAAGTTGCTGAAATAAGGCTATTTAATAAGCCTAAGTTGCTAAAATGAGCCTATTTAATAAGCATAAGTTGCTGAAATAAGCCTATTTAATAAGCCTAAGTTGCTGAATAAACCAATTTAATAAGTCTAAGTTGCTGAAATAAGCCTATTTAATAAGCCTAAGTTGCTGAAATAAGCCGATTTAACAAGCCTAAGTTTCTGAACTAAGCCTATTTAAAAAGGTCTATTTAATAAGTCTAAGTTGCTGAAATAAACCTATTTAAAAATGGTATTTAATACGCCCAAGTTGCTGAAATAAACCTGATTAATAAGGCTATTTAATAAGCGTAAGTTGCTGAAATAAGCCTATTTAATAAGCCTAAGTTGCTAAAATAAGCCTATTTAATGAGGCTATTTAATAAGTCTATTTAATAAGCCTATTTAATAAGCCTATTTAATAAGCCTATTTAATAAGCCTATTTAACAAGTCAATTTAATAAGTCTATTTAATAAGCCTATTATTAAGCCTATTTATTGAGCCTATTTAATAAGTCTATTTATTAAGCCTATTTATTAAGCTTATTTATTGAGCCTATTTAATAAGCCTATTTATTAAGCCTATTTAATACGCCTATTTAATAAGTCTATTTAATAAGCCTATTTATTAAGCCTATTTAATAAGCCTATTTAATAAGCCTATTTAATGAGGCTGTTTAATAAGTCTATTTAATAAGCCTATTTAATAAGCCTATTTAATGAGCCTATTTAAAAAGCCTATTTAATAAGTCTATTTAATACGTCTATTTAATACACCTATTTAATACGTATTTAACGAGCCTATTTAATAAGCCTATTTATTGAGCCTATTTAATAAGCCTATTTATTAAGCCAATTAAATAAGCCTATTTAATAAGCCTATTTAATAAGTCTATTTAATAAGCCTATTTAATAAGCCTATTTAATAAGCCTAAGTTGCTGAAATAAGCCTATTTAATAAGTCTAAGTTGCTGAAATAAGGCTATTTAATAAGCCTAAGTTGCTTAAATAAGCCTATTTAATAAGCCTAAGTTGCTGAAATAAGGCTATTTAATAAGTCTAAGTTGCTGAAATAAGCCTATTTAATAAGTCTAAGTTGCTGAAATAAACCTATTTAATAAGTTTAAGTTGCTGAAATAAGGCTATTTAATAAGTCTAAGTTACTGAAATAAGCCTATTTAATCAGCGTAAGTTGCTAAAATAAGCCTATTTAATAAGCACAAGTTGCTGAAATAAGCCTATTTAATAAGGCTATTTAATAAGCCTAAGTTGCTGAAAGAAGCCTATTTAATAAGCGTAAGTTGCTGAAATAAGGCAATTTAATAAGTCTAAGTTGCTGAAATAGGCCTATTTAATAAGCCTAAGTTGCTGAAATAAGCCTATTTAATAAGCCTACGTTGCAGAAATAAGCCTATTTAATAGGCCTATCTAATAAGTCTAAGTTGCAGAAATAAGCATATTTCATAAGCCTATTTAATGAGCCTAAGTTGCTGAAATGTCTATTTAATAAGTCGATTTAATAAGTCAAAGTTTCTAAAATAAGCCTATTTAATAAGGCGATTTAATAAGCCTAAGTTGCTGAAATAAGCCTATTTAATGAGGCTATTTAATGAGCCTAAGTTGCTGAAATAAGCCGATTTAATAAGCCTAAGTTTCTGAACTAAGCCTATTTAAAAAGGTCTATTTAATAAGTCTAAGTTGCTGAAATAAACCTATTTAAAAATGGTATTTAATACGCCCAAGTTGCTGAAATAAACCTGATTAATAAGGCTATTTAATAAGCGTAAGTTGCTGAAATAAGCCTATTTAATAAGCCTAAGTTGCTGAAATAAGCCTATTTAATAAGGCTATTTAATAAGTCTAAGTTGCTGACATAAACCTATTTAATAAGCCTAAGTTGCTAAAATAAGCCTATTTAATGAGGCTATTTAATAAGTCAATTTAATAAGAATTTTTAATAAGCCTATTTAATACGCCTATTTAATAAGCCTATTTAATACGCCTAAGTTGCTGAAAAAAGCCTATTTAATAAGTCTAAGTTGCTGAAATAAGGCTATTTAATAAACCTAAGTTGCTGAAATAAGCCTATTTAATAAGCCTAAGTTGCTGAATAAGCCTATTTAATAAGCCTAAGTTGCTGAAATAAGCCTATTGAATAAGTCTAAGTTGCTGAAATAAGGCTATTTAATAAGCCTAAGTTGCTGAAATAAGCCTATTTAATAAGGCTATTTAATACGCCTAAGTTGCTGAAATAAGGCTATTTAATGCGCCTAAGTTGCTAAAATAAGCCTATTTAATAAGCCGAAGTTTCTGAACTAAGCCTATTTAAAAAGGTATATTTAATAAGTCTAAGTTGCTGACATAAACCTATTTAAAATGCTATTTAATAAGCCTAAGTTGCTGAAATAAACCTGTTTAATAAGGCTATTTAATAAGCATAAATTGCTGAAATAAGCCTATTTAATAAGCCTAAGTTGCTGAAATAATCCTATTTAATAAGGCTATTTAATAAGTCTAAGTTGCTGAAATAAACCTATTTAAAAAGCCTAAGTTGCTAAAATAAGCCTATTTAATAAGCCTTTTTAATAAGCCTAAGTTGCTGAATAAGCCTATTTAATAAGCCTAAGTTGCTGAAATAAGCCTATTTAATAAGTCTAAGTTGCTGAAATAAGGCTATTTAATAAGCCTAAGTTGCTGAAATAAGCCTATTTAATAAGCCTAAGTTGCTGAAATAAGGCTATTTAATAAGTCCAAGTTGCTGAAATGAGCCTATTTAATAAGTCTAAGTTGCTGAAATAAGGCTATTTAATAAGTCTAAGTTGCTGAAATAAACCTATTTAAACAGCGTTAGTTGCTAAAATAAGCCTATTTAATAAGCCCAAGTTGCTGAAATAAGCCTATTTAATAAGGCTATTTAATAAGCCTAAGTTGCTGAAAGAAGCCTATTTAATAAGCGTAAGTTGCTGAAATAAGGCTATTTAATAAGTCTAAGTTGCTGAAATAGGCCTATTTAATAAGCCTAAGTTGCTGAAATAAGCCTATTTAATAAGCCTAAGTTGCTGAAATAAGCCTATTTAATAGGCCTATCTAATAATCTAAGTTGCAGAAATAAGCATATTTCATAAGCCTATTTAATGAGCCTAAGTTGCTGAAATGTCTATTTAATAAGTCGATTTAATAAGTCAAAGTTGCTCAAATAAGCCTATTTAATAAGGCTATTTAATAAGCCTAAGTTGCTGAAATAAGCCTATTTAATGAGGCTATTTAATGAGCCTAAGTTGCTGAAATAAGCCGATTTAATAAGCCTAAGTTTCTGAACTAAGCCTATTTAAAAAGGTCTACTTAATAAGTCTAAGTTGCTGAAATAAACCTATTTAAAAATGGTATTTAATACGCCCAAGTTGCTGAAATAAACCTGATTAATAAGGCTATTTAATAAGCGTAAGTTGCTGAAATAAGCCTATTTAATAAGCCTAAGTTGCTGAAATAAGCCTATTTAATAAGGCTATTTAATAAGTCTAAGTTGCTGAAATAAACCTATTTAATAAGCCTAAGTTGCTAAAATAAGCCTATTTAATGAGGCTATTTAATAAGTCCATTTAATAAGCCTATTTAATAAGCCTATTTAATATGCCTATTTAATAAGCCTATTTAATAGGCCTATTTAATAAACCTATTTAATAAGTATTTAATGAGCCTATTTATTAAGTCTATTTAATAAGCCTTTTTAATAAGCCTATTTAATAAGTCTATTTAATAAGCCTATTTAATAGGCCTATTTAATAAGTCTAAGTTGCTGAAATAAGCCGATTTAATAAGCCTAAGTTTCTGAACTAAGCCTATTTAAAGAGGTCTATTTAATAAGTCTAATTTGCTGAAATAAACCTATTTAAAAATGGTATTTAATACGCCCAAGTTGCTGAAATAAACCTGATTAATAAGGCTATTTAATAAGCCTAAGTTGCTGAAATAAGCCTATTTAATAAGGCTATTTAATAAGTCTAAGTTGCTGACATAAACCTATTTAATAAGCCTAAATTGCTAAAATAAGCCTATTTAATGAGGCTATTTAATAAGTCAATTTAATAAGCCTATTTAATAAGCCTATTTAATACGCCTATTTAATAAGCCTATTTAATACGCCTATTTAATAAACCTATTTAATAAGTATTAATGAGCCTATTTATTAAGTCTATTTAATAAGCCTTTTTAATAAGCATATTTAATAAGTCTATTTAATAAGCCTATTTAATAGGCCTATTTAATAAGTCTAAGTTGCTGAAATAAGCCTATTTAATAAGCCTAAGTTGCTGAATAAACCAATTTAATAAGTCTAAGTTGCTGAAATAAGGCAATTTAATAAGCCTAAGTTGCTGAAATAAGCCTATTTAATAAGCCTACGTTGCTGAAATAAGCCTATTTAATAGGCCTATCTAATAAGTCTAAGTTGCAGAAATAAGCATATTTCATAAGCCTATTTAATGAGCCTAAGTTGCTGAAATGTCTATTTAATAAGTCGATTTAATAAGTCAAAGTTTCTAAAATAAGCCTATTTAATAAGGCTATTTAATAAGCCTAAGTTGCTGAAATAAGCCTATTTAATGAGGCTATTTAATGAGCCTAAGTTGCTGAAATAAGCCGATTTAATAAGCCTAAGTTTCTGAACTAAGCCTATTTAAAAAGGTCTATTTAATAAGTCTAAGTTGCTGAAATAAACCTATTTAAAAATGGTATTTAATACGCCCAAGTTGCTGAAATAAACCTGATTAATAAGGCTATTTAATAAGCGTAAGTTGCTGAAATAAGCCTATTTAATAAGCCTAAGTTGCTGAAATAAGCCTATTTAATAAGGCTATTTAATAAGTCTAAGTTGCTGACATAAACCTATTTAATAAGCCTAAGTTGCTGAAAAAAGCCTATTTAATAAGTCTAAGTTGCTGAAATAAGGCTATTTAATAAACCTAAGTTGCTGAAATAAGCCTATTTAATAAGCCTAAGTTGCTGAATAAGCCTATTTAATAAGCCTAAGTTGCTGAAATAAGCCTATTGAATAAGTCTAAGTTGCTGAAATAAGGCTATTTAATAAGCCTAAGTTGCTGAAATAAGCCTATTTAATAAGGCTATTTAATACGCCTAAGTTGCTGAAATAAGGCTATTTAATGCGCCTAAGTTGCTAAAATAAGCCTATTTAATAAGCCGAAGTTTCTGAACTAAGCCTATTTAAAAAGGTATATTTAATAAGTCTAAGTTGCTGAAATAAACCTATTTAAAATGCTATTTAATAAGCCTAAGTTGCTGAAATAAACCTGTTTAATAAGGCTATTTAATAAGCATAAATTGCTGAAATAAGCCTATTTAATAAGCCTAAGTTGCTGAAATAATCCTATTTAATAAGGCTATTTAATAAGTCTAAGTTGCTGAAATAAACCTATTTAAAAAGCCTAAGTTGCTAAAATAAGCCTATTTAATAAGCCTTTTTAATAAGCCTAAGTTGCTGAATAAGCCTATTTAATAAGCCTAAGTTGCTGAAATAAGCCTATTTAATAAGTCTAAGTTGCTGAAATAAGGCTATTTAATAAGCCTAAGTTGCTGAAATAAGCCTATTTAATAAGCCTAAGTTGCTGAAATAAGGCTATTTAATAAGTCTAAGTTGCTGAAATAAGCCTATTTAATAAGTCTAAGTTGCTGAAATAAGCCTATTTAATAAGTCTAAGTTGCTGAAATAAGGCTATTTAATAAGTCTAAGTTGCTGAAATAAGCCTATTTAAACAGTGTTAGTTGCTAAAATAAGCCTATTTAATAAGCCCAAGTTGCTGAAATAAGCCTATTTAATAAGGCTATTTAATAAGCCTAAGTTGCTGAATAAGCCTATTTAATAAGCCTAAGTTGCTGAAAAAAGCCTATTTAATAAGTCTAAGTTGCTGAAATAAGGCTATTTAATAAACCTAAGTTGCTGAAATAAGCCTATTTAATAAGCCTAAGTTGCTGAATAAGCCTATTTAATAAGCCTAAGTTGCTGAAATAAGCCTATTGAATAAGTCTAAGTTGCTGAAATAAGGCTATTTAATAAGCCTAAGTTGCTGAAATAAGCCTATTTAATAAGGCTATTTAATACGCCTAAGTTGCTGAAATAAGGCTATTTAATGCGCCTAAGTTGCTAAAATAAGCCTATTTAATAAGCCGAAGTTTCTGAACTAAGCCTATTTAAAAAGGTATATTTAATAAGTCTAAGTTGCTGAAATAAACCTATTTAAAATGCTATTTAATAAGCCTAAGTTGCTGAAATAAACCTGTTTAATAAGGCTATTTAATAAGCATAAATTGCTGAAATAAGCCTATTTAATAAGCCTAAGTTGCTGAAATAATCCTATTTAATAAGGCTATTTAATAAGTCTAAGTTGCTGAAATAAACCTATTTAAAAAGCCTAAGTTGCTAAAATAAGCCTATTTAATAAGCCTTTTTAATAAGCCTAAGTTGCTGAATAAGCCTATTTAATAAGCCTAAGTTGCTGAAATAAGCCTATTTAATAAGTCTAAGTTGCTGAAATAAGGCTATTTAATAAGCCTAAGTTGCTGAAATAAGCCTATTTAATAAGCCTAAGTTGCTGAAATAAGGCTATTTAATAAGTCTAAGTTGCTGAAATAAGCCTATTTAATAAGTCTAAGTTGCTGAAATAAGCCTATTTAATAAGTCTAAGTTGCTGAAATAAGGCTATTTAATAAGTCTAAGTTGCTGAAATAAGCCTATTTAAACAGTGTTAGTTGCTAAAATAAGCCTATTTAATAAGCCCAAGTTGCTGAAATAAGCCTATTTAATAAGGCTATTTAATAAGCCTAAGTTGCTGAAAGAAGCCTATTTAATAAGCGTAAATTGCTGAAATAAGGCTATTTAATAAGTCTAAGTTGCTGAAATAGGCCTATTTAATAAGCCTAAGTTGCTGAAATAAGCCTATTAAATAAGCCTAAGTTGCTGAAATAAGCCTATTAAATAAGCCTAAGTTGCTGAATAAGCCTATTTAATAAGCCTAAGTTGCTGAAATAAGCCTATTGAATAAGTCTAAGTTGCTGAAATAAGGCTATTTAATAAGCCTAAGTTGCTGAAATAAGCCTATTTAATAAGGCTATTTAATACGCCTAAGTTGCTGAAATAAGGCTATTTAATGCGCCTAAGTTGCTAAAATAAGCCTATTTAATAAGCCGAAGTTTCTGAACTAAGCCTATTTAAAAAGGTATATTTAATAAGTCTAAGTTGCTGAAATAAACCTATTTAAAATGCTATTTAATAAGCCTAAGTTGCTGAAATAAACCTGTTTAATAAGGCTATTTAATAAGCATAAATTGCTGAAATAAGCCTATTTAATAAGCCTAAGTTGCTGAAATAATCCTATTTAATAAGGCTATTTAATAAGTCTAAGTTGCTGAAATAAACCTATTTAAAAAGCCTAAGTTGCTAAAATAAGCCTATTTAATAAGCCTTTTTAATAAGCCTAAGTTGCTGAATAAGCCTATTTAATAAGCCTAAGTTGCTGAAATAAGCCTATTTAATAAGTCTAAGTTGCTGAAATAAGGCTATTTAATAAGCCTAAGTTGCTGAAATAAGCCTATTTAATAAGCCTAAGTTGCTGAAATAAGGCTATTTAATAAGTCTAAGTTGCTGAAATAAGCCTATTTAATAAGTCTAAGTTGCTGAAATAAGCCTATTTAATAAGTCTAAGTTGCTGAAATAAGGCTATTTAATAAGTCTAAGTTGCTGAAATAAGCCTATTTAAACAGTGTTAGTTGCTAAAATAAGCCTATTTAATAAGCCCAAGTTGCTGAAATAAGCCTATTTAATAAGGCTATTTAATAAGCCTAAGTTGCTGAATAAGCCTATTTAATAAGCCTAAGTTGCTGAAAAAAGCCTATTTAATAAGTCTAAGTTGCTGAATTAAGGCTATTTAATAAACCTAAGTTGCTGAAATAAGCCTATTTAATAAGCCTAAGTTGCTGAATAAGCCTATTTAATAAGAATAAGTTGCTGAAATAAGCCTATTGAATAAGTCTAAGTTGCTGAAATAAGGCTATTTAATAAGCCTAAGTTGCTGAAATAAGCCTATTTAATAAGGCTATTTAATACGCCTAAGTTGCTGAAATAAGGCTATTTAATGCGCCTAAGTTGCTAAAATAAGCCTATTTAATAAGCCGAAGTTTCTGAACTAAGCCTATTTAAAAAGGTATATTTAATAAGTCTAAGTTGCTGAAATAAACCTATTTAAAATGCTATTTAATAAGCCTAAGTTGCTGAAATAAACCTGTTTAATAAGGCTATTTAATAAGCATAAATTGCTGAAATAAGCCTATTTAATAAGCCTAAGTTGCTGAAATAATCCTATTTAATAAGGCTATTTAATAAGTCTAAGTTGCTGAAATAAACCTATTTAAAAAGCCTAAGTTGCTAAAATAAGCCTATTTAATAAGCCTTTTTAATAAGCCTAAGTTGCTGAATAAGCCTATTTAATAAGCCTAAGTTGCTGAAATAAGCCTATTTAATAAGTCTAAGTTGCTGAAATAAGGCTATTTAATAAGCCTAAGTTGCTGAAATAAGCCTATTTAATAAGCCTAAGTTGCTGAAATAAGGCTATTTAATAAGTCTAAGTTGCTGAAATAAGCCTATTTAATAAGTCTAAGTTGCTGAAATAAGCCTATTTAATAAGTCTAAGTTGCTGAAATAAGGCTATTTAATAAGTCTAAGTTGCTGAAATAAGCCTATTTAAACAGTGTTAGTTGCTAAAATAAGCCTATTTAATAAGCCCAAGTTGCTGAAATAAGCCTATTTAATAAGTCTATTTAATAAGCCTAAGTTGCTGAAAGAAGCCTATTTAATAAGCGTAAATTGCTGAAATAAGGCTATTTAATAAGTCTAAGTTGCTGAAATAGGCCTATTTAATAAGCCTAAGTTGCTGAAATAAGCCTATTAAATAAGCCTAAGTTGCTGAAATAAGCCTATTTAATAGGCCTATCTAATAATCTAAGTTGCAGAAATAAGCATATTTCATAAGCTTATTTAATGAGCCTAAGTTGCTGAAATGTCTATTTAATAAGTCGATTTAATAAGTCAAAGTTGCTCAAATAAGCCTATTTAATAAGGCTATTTAATAAGCCTAAGTTGCTGAAATAAGCCTATTTAATGAGGCTATTTAATGGGCCTAAGTTGCTGAAATAAGCCGATTTAATAAGCCTAGGTTTCTGAACTAAGCCTATTTAAAACGGTCAATTTAATAAGTCTAAGTTGCTGAGATAAACCTATTTAAAAATGGTATTTAATACGCCCAAGTTGCTGAAATAAACCTGATTAATAAGGCTATTTAATAAGTGTAAGTTGCTAAAATAAACCTATTTAATAAGCCTAAGTTGCTGAAATAAGCCTATTTAATAAGGCTATTTAATAAGTCTAAGTTGCTGAAATAAACCTATTTAATAAGCCTAAGTTGCTAAAATAAGCCTATTTAATGAGGCTATTTAATAAGTCCATTTTATAAGCCTATTTAATAAGCCTATTTAATACGCCTATTTAATAAGCCTATTTAATACGCCTATTTAATAAACCTATTTAATAAGTATTTAATGAGCCTATTTATTAAGTCTATTTAATAAGCCTTTTTAATAAGCCTATTTAATAAGTCTATTTAATAAGCCTATTTAATAGGCCTATTTAATAAGTCTAAGTTGCTGAAATAAGCCTATTTAATAAGCATAAGTTGCTGAATAAACCAATTTAATAATTCTAAGTTGCTGAAATAAGGCTATTTAATAAGCCTAAGTTGCTGAAATGAGCCTATTTAACAAGCCTAAGTTGCTGAAATAAGGCTATTCAATAAGTCTAAGTTGCTGAAATAAGCCTATTTAATAAGCCTAAGTTGCTAAAATAAGCCTATTTAATGAGGCTATTTAATAAGTCTATTTAATAAGCCTATTTAATAAGCCTATTTAATAAGCCTATTTAATAAGCCTATTTAACAAGTCTGTTTAATAAGTCTATTAAATAAGCCTATTTAAAGAGTATTCAATGAGCCTATTTATTAAGCCTATTTATTGAGCCTATTAAATAAGCCTATTTATTAAGCCTATTTATTAAGCCTATTTATTGAGCCTATTTAATAAGCCTATTTATTAAGCCTATTTAATACGCCTATTTAATAAGTCTATTTAATAAGCCTATTTAATAAGCCTATTTAATAAGCCTATTTAACAAGCCTATTTATTGAGCCTATTTAATAAGTCTATTTAATAAGCCTATTTAATAAGCCTATTTAATAAGTATTTAATGAGCCTATTTAATCAGTCTATTTAATAAGCCTATTTAATAGGCCTATTTAATAAGTCTAAGTTGCTGAAATAAGCCTATTTAATAAGCCTAAGTTGCTGAAAAGCCTATTTCATAGGCCTAAGTTGCTGAAATAAGCCTTTTTAATAAGTTTAAGTTGCTGAAATAAGCCTATTTAATAAGCCTATGTTGCTAAAATAAGCCTATTTAATGAGGCTGTTTTTAATAAGTCTATTTAATAAGCCTATTTAATACGCCTATTTAATGAGCCTATTTAAAAAGCCTATTTAATAAGTCTATTTAATAAGTCTATTTAATACGCCTATTTAATAAGTATTTAACGAGCCTATTTAATGAGCCTATTTATTAAGGCAATTAAATAAGCCTATTTAATAAGCCTATTTAATAAGCCTATTTAATAAGCCTATTAATTAAGCCTATTTAATGAGCCTATTTAATAAGCCTATTTATTGAACCTATTTAATAAGTCTATTTAATAAGCCTGTTTAATAAGCCTATTTAATAAGTATTTAATGAGCCTATTTAATAAGCCCAAGTTGCTGAATAAGCCTATTTAATAAGCCTAAGTTGCTGAAATAAGCCTATTTAATAAGCCTATTTAATAAGCCTAAGTTGCTGACTAAGCCTATTTAATAAGCCTAAGTTGCTGAAATAAGGCTATTTAATAAGTCTAAGTTGCTGAAATAAGCCTATTTAATAAGTCTAAGTTGCTGAAATAAGCCTATTTAATAAGTCTAAGTTGCTGAAATAAGGCTATTTAATAAGTCTAAGTTGCTGAAATAAGCCTATTTAATCAGCGTAAGTTGCTAAAATAAGCCTATTTAATAAGCCCAAGTTGCTGAAATAAGCCTATTTAATAAGGCTATTTAATAAGCCTAAGTTGCTGAAAGAAGCCTATTTAATAAGCATAAGTTGCTGAAATAAGGCAATTTAATAAGTCTAAGTTGCTGAAATAGGCCTATTTAATAAGCCTAAGTTGCTGAAATAAGCCTATTTAATAAGCCTATTTAATAAGCCTATTTATTGAGCCTATTTAATAAGTCTATTTAATAAGCCTATTTAATAAGCCTATTTAATAAGTATTTAATGAGCCTATTTAATCAGTCTATTTAATAAGCCTATTTAATAGGCCTATTTAATAAGTCTAAGTTGCTGAAATAAGCCTATTTAATAAGCCTAAGTTGGTGAAAAGCCTATTTCATAGGCCTAAGTTGCTGAAATAAGCCTTTTTAATAAGTCTAAGTTGCTGAAATAAGCCTATTTAATAAGCCTAAGTTGCTAAAATAAGCCTATTTAATGAGGCTGTTTAATAAGTCTATTTAATAAGCCTATTTAATAAGCCTATTTAATGAGCCTATTTAATAAAGTCTATTTAATAAGCCTATTTAATAAGTCTATTTAATAAGTCTATTTAATACGCCTATTTAATAAGTATTTAACGAGCCTATTTAATAAGCCTATTTATTGAGCCTATTTAATAAGCCTATTTATTAAGCCAATTAAATAAGCCTATTTAATAAGCCTATTTAATAAGCCTATTTAATTAGCCTATTAATTAAGCCTATTTAATGAGCCTATTTAATAAGCCTATTTATTGAACCTATTTAATAAGTCTATTTAATAAGCCTGTTTAATAAGCCTATTTAATACGTATTTAATGAGCCTATTTAATGAGCCCAAGTTGCTGAATAAGCCTATTTAATAAGCCTAAGTTGCTGAAATAAGCCTATTTAATAAGCCTATTTAATAAGCCTAAGTTGCTGAATAAGCCTATTTAATAAGCCTAAGTTGCTGAAATAAGCCTATTTAATAAGTCTAAGTTGCTGAAATAAGGCTATTTAATAAGCCTAAGTTGCTGAAATAAGCCTATTTAATAAGCCTAAGTTGCTGAAATAAGGCTATTTAATAAGTCTAAGTTGCTGAAATAAGCCTATTTAATAAGTCTAAGTTGCTGAAAAAAGCCTATTTAATAAGTCTAAGTTGCTGAAATAAGGCTATTTAATAAATCTAAGTTGCAGAAATAAGCCTATTTAATCAGCGTAAGTTGCTGAAATAAGCCTATTTAATAAGCCCAAGTTGCTGAAATAAGCCTATTTAATAAGGCTATTTAATAAGCCTAAGTTGCTGAAAGAAGCCTATTTAATAAGGCTATTTAATAAGCCTAAGTTGCTGAAATAAGCCTATTTAATGATGCTATTTAATGGGCCTAAGTTGCTGAAATAAGCCGATTTAATAAGCCTAAGTTTCTGAACTAAGCCTATTTAAAACGGTCAATTTAATAAGTCTAAGTTGCTGAAATAAACCTATTTAAAATGGTATTTAATACGCCCAAGTTGCTGAAATAAACCTGATTAATAAGGCTATTTAATAAGTGTAAGTTGCTGAAATAAGCCTATTTAATAAGCCTAAGTTGCTGAAATAAGCCTATTTAATAAGCCTATTTAATAAGCCTATTTATTGAGCCTATTTAATAAGTCTATTTAATAAGCCTATTTAATAAGCCTATTTAATAAGTATTTAATGAGCCTATTTAATCAGTCTATTTAATAAGCCTATTTAATAGGCCTATTTAATAAGTCTAAGTTGCTGAAATAAGCCTATTTAATAAGCCTAAGTTGGTGAAAAGCCTATTTCATAGGCCTAAGTTGCTGAAATAAGCCTTTTTAATAAGTCTAAGTTGCTGAAATAAGCCTATTTAATAAGCCTAAGTTGCTAAAATAAGCCTATTTAATGAGGCTGTTTAATAAGTCTATTTAATAAGCCTATTTAATAAGCCTATTTAATGAGCCTATTTAATAAAGTCTATTTAATAAGCCTATTTAATAAGTCTATTTAATAAGTCTATTTAATACGCCTATTTAATAAGTATTTAACGAGCCTATTTAATAAGCCTATTTATTGAGCCTATTTAATAAGCCTATTTATTAAGCCAATTAAATAAGCCTATTTAATAAGCCTATTTAATAAGCCTATTTAATTAGCCTATTAATTAAGCCTATTTAATGAGCCTATTTAATAAGCCTATTTATTGAACCTATTTAATAAGTCTATTTAATAAGCCTGTTTAATAAGCCTATTTAATACGTATTTAATGAGCCTATTTAATGAGCCCAAGTTGCTGAATAAGCCTATTTAATAAGCCTAAGTTGCTGAAATAAGCCTATTTAATAAGCCTATTTAATAAGCCTAAGTTGCTGAATAAGCCTATTTAATAAGCCTAAGTTGCTGAAATAAGCCTATTTAAACAGTGTTAGTTGCTAAAATAAGCCTATTTAATACGCCCAAGTTGCTGAAAGAAGCCTATTTAATAAGGCTATTTAATAAGCCTAAGTTGCTGAAATAAGCCTATTTAATGAGGCTATTTAATGGGCCTAAGTTGCTGAAATAAGCCGATTTAATAAGCCTAAGTTTCTGAACTAAGCCTATTTAAAACGGTCAATTTAATAAGTCTAAGTTGCTGAAATAAACCTATTTAAAATGGTATTTAATACGCCCAAGTTGCTGAAATAAACCTGATTAATAAGGCTATTTAATAAGTGTAAGTTGCTGAAATAAGCCTATTTAATAAGCCTAAGTTGCTGAAATAAGCCTATTTAATAAGCCTATTTAATAAGCCTATTTATTGAGCCTATTTAATAAGTCTATTTAATAAGCCTATTTAATAAGCCTATTTAATAAGTATTTAATGAGCCTATTTAATCAGTCTATTTAATAAGCCTATTTAATAGGCCTATTTAATAAGTCTAAGTTGCTGAAATAAGCCTATTTAATAAGCCTAAGTTGGTGAAAAGCCTATTTCATAGGCCTAAGTTGCTGAAATAAGCCTTTTTAATAAGTCTAAGTTGCTGAAATAAGCCTATTTAATAAGCCTAAGTTGCTAAAATAAGCCTATTTAATGAGGCTGTTTAATAAGTCTATTTAATAAGCCTATTTAATAAGCCTATTTAATGAGCCTATTTAATAAAGTCTATTTAATAAGCCTATTTAATAAGTCTATTTAATAAGTCTATTTAATACGCCTATTTAATAAGTATTTAACGAGCCTATTTAATAAGCCTATTTATTGAGCCTATTTAATAAGCCTATTTATTAAGCCAATTAAATAAGCCTATTTAATAAGCCTATTTAATAAGCCTATTTAATTAGCCTATTAATTAAGCCTATTTAATGAGCCTATTTAATAAGCCTATTTATTGAACCTATTTAATAAGTCTATTTAATAAGCCTGTTTAATAAGCCTATTTAATACGTATTTAATGAGCCTATTTAATGAGCCCAAGTTGCTGAATAAGCCTATTTAATAAGCCTAAGTTGCTGAAAGAAGCCTATTTAATAAGCCTATTTAATAAGCCTAAGTTGCTGAATAAGCATATTTCATAAGCCTATTTAATGAGCCTAAGTTGCTGAAATGTCTATTTAATAAGTCGATTTAATAAGTCAAAGTTTCTAAAATAAGCCTATTTAATAAGGCTATTTAATAAGCCTAAGTTGCTGAAATAAGCCTAATTAATGAGGCTATTTAATGAGCCTAAGTTGCTGAAATAAGCCGATTTAATAAGCCTAAGTTTCTGAACTAAGCCTATTTAAAAAGGTCTATTTAATAAGTCTAAGTTGCTGAAATAAAACTATTTAAAAATGTTATTTAATATGCCCAAGTTGCTGAAATAAACCTGATTAATAAGGCTATTTAATAAGCGTAAGTTGCTGAAATAAGCCTATTTAATAAGCCTAAGTTGCTGAAATAAGCCTATTTAATAAGGCTATTTAATAAGTCTAAGTTGCTGAAATAAGGCTATTTAATAAGCCTAAGTTGCTGAAATAAGCCTATTTAATAAGCCTAAGTTGCTGAAATAAGGCTATTTAATAAGTCTAAGTTGCTGAAATAAGCCTATTTAATATGTCTAAGTTGCTGAAAAAAGCCTATTTAATAAGTCTAAGTTGCTGAAATAAGGCTATTTAATAAATCTAAGTTGCAGAAATAAGCCTATTTAATCAGCGTAAGTTGCTGAAATAAGCCTATTTAATAAGCCCAAGTTGCTGAAATAAGCCTATTTAATAAGGCTATTTAATAAGCCTAAGTTGCTGAAAGAAGCCTATTTAATAAGGCTATTTAATAAGCCTAAGTTGCTGAAATAAGCCTATTTAATGAGGCTATTTAATGGGCCTAAGTTGCTGAAATAAGCCGATTTAATAAGCCTAAGTTTCTGAACTAAGCCTATTTAAAACGGTCAATTTAATAAGTCTAAGTTGCTGAAATAAACCTATTTAAAATGGTATTTAATACGCCCAAGTTGCTGAAATAAACCTGATTAATAAGGCTATTTAATAAGTGTAAGTTGCTGAAATAAGCCTATTTAATAAGCCTAAGTTGCTGAAATAAGCCTATTTAATAAGGCTATTTAATAAGTCTAAGTTGCTGAAATAAACCTATTTAATAAGCCTAAGTTGCTAAAATAAGCCTACTTAATGAGGCTATTTAATAAGTCCATTTAATAAGCCTATTTAATAAGCCTATTTAATACGCCTATTTAATAAGCCTATTTAATACGCCTATTTAATAAACCTATTTAATAAGTATTTAATGAGCCTATTTATTAAGTCTATTTAATAAGCCTTTTTAATAAGCCTATTTAATAAGTCTATTTAATAAGCCTATTTAATAGGCCTATTTAATAAGTCTAAGTTGCTGAAATAAGCCTATTTAATAAGCATAAGTTGCTGAATAAACCAATTTAATAAGTCTAAGTTGCTGAAATAAGGCTATTTAATAAGCCTAAGTTGCTGAAATGAGCCTATTTAATAAGCCTATTTAATAAGCCTATTTATTGAACCTATTTAATAAGTCTATTTAATAAGCCTGTTTAATAAGCCTATTTAATACGTATTTAATGAGCCTATTTATTAAGCCCAAGTTGCTGAATAAGCCTATTTAATAAGCCTAAGTTGCTGAAATAAGCCTATTTAATAAGCCTATTTAATAAGCCTAAGTTGCTGAATAAGCCTATTTAATAAGCCTAAGTTGCTGAAATAAGCCTATTTAATAAGTCTAAGTTGCTGAAATAAGGCTATTTAATAAGCCTAAGTTGCTGAAATAAGCCTATTTAATAAGCCTAAGTTGCTAAAATAAGCCTATTTAATAAGCCCAAGTTGCTGAAATAAGCCTATTTAATAAGGCTATTTAATAAGCCTAAGTTGCTGAAAGAAGCCTATTTAATAAGCGTAAGTTGCTGAAATAAGGCAATTTAATAAGTCTAAGTTGCTGAAATAGGCCTATTTAATAAGCCTAAGTTGCTGAAATAAGCCTATTTAATAAGCCTAAGTTGCTGAAATAAGCCTATTTAATAGGCCTATCTAATAAGTCTAAGTTGCAGAAATAAGCATATTTCATAAGCCTATTTAATGACCCTAAGTTGCTGAAATGTCTATTTAATAAGTCGATTTAATAAGTCAAAGTTGCTAAAATAAGCCTATTTAATAAGGCTATTTAATAAGCCTAAGTTGCTGAAATAAGCCTATTTAATGAGGCTATTTAATGAGCCTAAGTTGCTGAAATAAGCCGATTTAATAAGCCTAAGTTTCTGAACTAAGCCTATTTAAAAAGGTCTATTTAATAAGTCTAAGTTGCTGAAATAAACCTATTTAAAAATGGTATTTAATACGCCCAAGTTGCTGAAATAAACCTGATTAATAAGGCTATTTAATAAGCGTAAGTTGCTGAAATAAGCCTATTTAATAAGCCTAAGTTGCTGAAATAAGCCTATTTAATGAGGCTATTTAATAAGTCTAAGTTGCTGACATAAACCTATTTAATAAGCCTAAGTTGCTAAAATAAGCCTATTTAATGAGGCTATTTAATAAGTCAATTTAATAAGCCTATTTAATAAGCCTATTTAATACGCCTCTTTAATAAGCCTATTTAATACGCCTATTTAATAAACCTATTTAATAAGTATTAATGAGCCTATTTATTAATTCTATTTAATAAGCCTTTTTAATAAGCCTATTTAATAAGTCTATTTAATAAGCCTATTTAATAGGCCTATTTAATAAGTCTAAGTTGCTGAAATAAGCCTATTTAATAAGCCTAAGTTGCTGAATAAACCAATTTAATAAGTCTAAGTTGCTGAAATAAGGCTATTTAATAAGCCTAAGTTGCTGAAATGAGCCTATTTAATAAGCCTAAGTTGCTGAAATAAGGCTATTCAATAAGTCTAAGTTGCTGAAATAAGACTATTTAATAAGCCTAAGTTGCTAAAATAAGCCTATTTAATGAGGCTATTTAATAAGTCTATTTAATATGCCTATTTAATAAGCCTATTTAATAAGCCTATTTAATAAGCCTATTTAATAAGCCTATTTAACAAGTCTATTTAATAAGTCTATTTAATAAACCTATTTAAAGAGTATTCAATGAGCCTATTTATTAAGCCTATTTATTGAGCCTATTTAATAAGCCTATTTATTAAGCCTATTTATTAAGCCTATTTATTGAGCCTATTTAATAAGTCTATTTAATAAGCCTATTTAATAAGCCTATTTAATAAGTATTTAATGAGCCTATTTAATCAGTCTATTTAATAAGCCTATTTAATAGGCCTATTTAATAAGTCTAAGTTGCTGAAATAAGCCTATTTAATAAGCCTAAGTTGGTGAAAAGCCTATTTCATAGGCCTAAGTTGCTGAAATAAGCCTTTTTAATAAGTCTAAGTTGCTGAAATAAGCCTATTTAATAAGCCTAAGTTGCTAAAATAAGCCTATTTAATGAGGCTGTTTAATAAGTCTATTTAATAAGCCTATTTAATAAGCCTATTTAATGAGCCTCTTTAAAAAGCCTATTTAATAAGTCTATTTAATAAGTCTATTTAATACGCCTATTTAATAAGTATTTAACGAGCCTATTTAATAAGCCTATTTATTGAGCCTATTTAATACGCCTATTCATTAAGCCAATTAAATAAGCCTATTTAATAAGCCTATTTAATAAGCCTATTTAATAAGCCTATTAATTAAGCCTATTTAATGAGCCTATTTAATAAGCCTATTTATTGAACCTATTTAATAAGTCTATTTAATAAGCCTGTTTAATAAGCCTATTTAATACGTATTTAATGAGCCTATTTAATGAGCCCAAGTTGCTGAATAAGCCTATTTAATAAGCCTAAGTTGCTGAAATAAGCCTATTTAATAAGCCTATTTAATGAGCCTAAGTTGCTGAATAAGCCTATTTAATAAGCCTAAGTTGCTGAAATAAGCCTATTTAATAAGTCTAAGTTGCTGAAATAAGGCTATTTAATAAGCCTAAGTTGCTGAAATAAGCCTATTTAATAAGCCTAAGTTGCTGAAATAAGGCTATTTAATAAGTCTAAGTTGCTGAAATAAGCCTATTTAATAAGTCTAAGTTGCTGAAATAAGCCTATTTAATAAGTCTAAGTTGCTGAAATAAGGCTATTTAATAAATCTAAGTTGCAGAAATAAGCCTATTTAATCAGCGTAAGTTGCTGAAATAAGCGTATTAAATAAGCCCAAGTTGCTGAAATAAGCCTATTTAATAAAGCTATTTAATAAGCCTAAGTTGCTGAAAGAAGCCTATTTAATAAGGCTATTTAATAAGCCTAAGTTGCTGAAATAAGCATATTTCATAAGCCTATTTAATGAGCCTAAGTTGCTGAAATGTCTATTTAATAAGTCGATTTAATAAGTCAAAGTTTCTAAAATAAGCCTATTTAATAAGGCTATTTAATAAGCCTAAGTTGCTGAAATAAGCCTAATTAATGAGGCTATTTAATGAGCCTAAGTTGCTGAAATAAGCCGATTTAATAAGCCTAAGTTTCTGAACTAAGCCTATTTAAAAAGGTCTATTTAATAAGTCTAAGTTGCTGAAATAAAACTATTTAAAAATGTTATTTAATATGCCCAAGTTGCTGAAATAAACCTGATTAATAAGGCTATTTAATAAGCGTAAGTTGCTGAAATAAGCCTATTTAATAAGCCTAAGTTGCTGAAATAAGCCTATTTAATAAGGCTATTTAATAAGTCTAAGTTGCTGACATAAACCTATTTAATAAGCCTAAGTTGCTAAAATAAGCCTATTTAATGAGGCTATTTAATAAGTCCATTTAATAAGCCTATTTAATAAGCCTATTTAATACGCCTCTTTAATAAGCCTATTTAATACGCCTATTTAATAAACCTATTTGATAAGTATTAATGAGCCTATTTATTAAGTCTATTTAATAAGCCTTTTTAATAAGCCTATTTAATAAGTCTCTTTAATAAGCCTATTTAATAGGCCTATTTAATAAGTCTAAGTTGCTGAAATAAGCCTATTTAATAAGCCTAAGTTGCTGAATAAACCAATTTAATAAGTCTAAGTTGCTGAAATAAGGCTATTTAATAAGCTTAAGTTGCTGAAATAAGCCGATTTAATAAGCCTAAGTTTCTGAACTAAGCCTATTTAAAAAGGTCTATTTAATAAGTCTAAGTTGCTGAAATAAACCTATTTAAAAATGGTATTTAATACGCCCAAGTTGCTGAAATAAACCTGATTAATAAGGCTATTTAATAAGCGTAAGTTGCTGAAATAAGCCTATTTAATAAGCCTAAGTTGCTGAAATAAGCCTATTTAATAAGGCTATTTAATAAGTCTAAGTTGCTGACATAAACCTATTTAATAAGCCTAAGTTGCTAAAATAAGCCTATTTAATGAGGCTATTTAATAAGTCAATTTAATAAGCCTATTTAATAAGCCTATTTAATACGCCTCTTTAATAAGCCTATTTAATACGCCTATTTAATAAACCTATTTAATAAGTATTAATGAGCCTATTTATTAATTCTATTTAATAAGCCTTTTTAATAAGCCTATTTAATAAGTCTATTTAATAAGCCTATTTAATAGGCCTATTTAATAAGTCTAAGTTGCTGAAATAAGCCTATTTAATAAGCCTAAGTTGCTGAATAAACCAATTTAATAAGTCTAAGTTGCTGAAATAAGGCTATTTAATAAGCCTAAGTTGCTGAAATGAGCCTATTTAATAAGCCTAAGTTGCTGAAATAAGGCTATTCAATAAGTCTAAGTTGCTGAAATAAGACTATTTAATAAGCCTAAGTTGCTAAAATAAGCCTATTTAATGAGGCTATTTAATAAGTCTATTTAATATGCCTATTTAATAAGCCTATTTAATAAGCCTATTTAATAAGCCTATTTAATAAGCCTATTTAACAAGTCTATTTAATAAGTCTATTTAATAAACCTATTTAAAGAGTATTCAATGAGCCTATTTATTAAGCCTATTTATTGAGCCTATTTAATAAGCCTATTTATTAAGCCTATTTATTAAGCCTATTTATTGAGCCTATTTAATAAGTCTATTTAATAAGCCTATTTAATAAGCCTATTTAATAAGTATTTAATGAGCCTATTTAATCAGTCTATTTAATAAGCCTATTTAATAGGCCTATTTAATAAGTCTAAGTTGCTGAAATAAGCCTATTTAATAAGCCTAAGTTGGTGAAAAGCCTATTTCATAGGCCTAAGTTGCTGAAATAAGCCTTTTTAATAAGTCTAAGTTGCTGAAATAAGCCTATTTAATAAGCCTAAGTTGCTAAAATAAGCCTATTTAATGAGGCTGTTTAATAAGTCTATTTAATAAGCCTATTTAATAAGCCTATTTAATGAGCCTCTTTAAAAAGCCTATTTAATAAGTCTATTTAATAAGTCTATTTAATACGCCTATTTAATAAGTATTTAACGAGCCTATTTAATAAGCCTATTTATTGAGCCTATTTAATACGCCTATTCATTAAGCCAATTAAATAAGCCTATTTAATAAGCCTATTTAATAAGCCTATTTAATAAGCCTATTAATTAAGCCTATTTAATGAGCCTATTTAATAAGCCTATTTATTGAACCTATTTAATAAGTCTATTTAATAAGCCTGTTTAATAAGCCTATTTAATACGTATTTAATGAGCCTATTTAATGAGCCCAAGTTGCTGAATAAGCCTATTTAATAAGCCTAAGTTGCTGAAATAAGCCTATTTAATAAGCCTATTTAATGAGCCTAAGTTGCTGAATAAGCCTATTTAATAAGCCTAAGTTGCTGAAATAAGCCTATTTAATAAGTCTAAGTTGCTGAAATAAGGCTATTTAATAAGCCTAAGTTGCTGAAATAAGCCTATTTAATAAGCCTAAGTTGCTGAAATAAGGCTATTTAATAAGTCTAAGTTGCTGAAATAAGCCTATTTAATAAGTCTAAGTTGCTGAAATAAGCCTATTTAATAAGTCTAAGTTGCTGAAATAAGGCTATTTAATAAATCTAAGTTGCAGAAATAAGCCTATTTAATCAGCGTAAGTTGCTGAAATAAGCGTATTAAATAAGCCCAAGTTGCTGAAATAAGCCTATTTAATAAAGCTATTTAATAAGCCTAAGTTGCTGAAAGAAGCCTATTTAATAAGGCTATTTAATAAGCCTAAGTTGCTGAAATAAGCATATTTCATAAGCCTATTTAATGAGCCTAAGTTGCTGAAATGTCTATTTAATAAGTCGATTTAATAAGTCAAAGTTTCTAAAATAAGCCTATTTAATAAGGCTATTTAATAAGCCTAAGTTGCTGAAATAAGCCTAATTAATGAGGCTATTTAATGAGCCTAAGTTGCTGAAATAAGCCGATTTAATAAGCCTAAGTTTCTGAACTAAGCCTATTTAAAAAGGTCTATTTAATAAGTCTAAGTTGCTGAAATAAAACTATTTAAAAATGTTATTTAATATGCCCAAGTTGCTGAAATAAACCTGATTAATAAGGCTATTTAATAAGCGTAAGTTGCTGAAATAAGCCTATTTAATAAGCCTAAGTTGCTGAAATAAGCCTATTTAACAAGGCTATTTAATAAGTCTAAGTTGCTGACATAAACCTATTTAATAAGCCTAAGTTGCTAAAATAAGCCTATTTAATGAGGCTATTTAATAAGTCCATTTAATAAGCCTATTTAATAAGCCTATTTAATACGCCTCTTTAATAAGCCTATTTAATACGCCTATTTAATAAACCTATTTGATAAGTATTAATGAGCCTATTTATTAAGTCTATTTAATAAGCCTTTTTAATAAGCCTATTTAATAAGTCTATTTAATAAGCCTATTTAATAGGCCTAAGTTGCTGAATAAACCAATTTAATAAGTCTAAGTTGCTGAAATAAGGCTATTTAATAAGCTTAAGTTGCTGAAATGAGCCTATTTAATAAGCCTAAGTTGCTGAAATAAGGCTATTCAATAAGTCTAAGTTGCTGAAATAAGACTATTTAATAAGCCTAAGTTGCTAAAATAAGCCTATTTAATGAGGCTATTTAATAAGCCTATTTATTGAACCTATTTAATAAGTCTATTTAATAAGCCTGTTTAATAAGCCTATTTAATACGTATTTAATGAGCCTATTTAATGAGCCCAAGTTGCTGAATAAGCCTATTTAATAAGCCTAAGTTGCTGAAATAAGCCTATTTAATAAGCCTATTTAATGAGCCTAAGTTGCTGAATAAGCCTATTTAATAAGCCTAAGTTGCTGAAATAAGCCTATTTAATAAGTCTAAGTTGCTGAAATAAGGCTATTTAATAAGCCTAAGTTGCTGAAATAAGCCTATTTAATAAGCCTAAGTTGCTGAAATAAGGCTATTTAATAAGTCTAAGTTGCTGAAATAAGCCTATTTAATAAGTCTAAGTTGCTGAAATAAGCCTATTTAATAAGTCTAAGTTGCTGAAATAAGGCTATTTAATAAATCTAAGTTGCAGAAATAAGCCTATTTAATCAGCGTAAGTTGCTGAAATAAGCGTATTAAATAAGCCCAAGTTGCTGAAATAAGCCTATTTAATAAAGCTATTTAATAAGCCTAAGTTGCTGAAAGAAGCCTATTTAATAAGGCTATTTAATAAGCCTAAGTTGCTGAAATAAGCATATTTCATAAGCCTATTTAATGAGCCTAAGTTGCTGAAATGTCTATTTAATAAGTCGATTTAATAAGTCAAAGTTTCTAAAATAAGCCTATTTAATAAGGCTATTTAATAAGCCTAAGTTGCTGAAATAAGCCTAATTAATGAGGCTATTTAATGAGCCTAAGTTGCTGAAATAAGCCGATTTAATAAGCCTAAGTTTCTGAACTAAGCCTATTTAAAAAGGTCTATTTAATAAGTCTAAGTTGCTGAAATAAAACTATTTAAAAATGTTATTTAATATGCCCAAGTTGCTGAAATAAACCTGATTAATAAGGCTATTTAATAAGCGTAAGTTGCTGAAATAAGCCTATTTAATAAGCCTAAGTTGCTGAAATAAGCCTATTTAATAAGGCTATTTAATAAGTCTAAGTTGCTGACATAAACCTATTTAATAAGCCTAAGTTGCTAAAATAAGCCTATTTAATGAGGCTATTTAATAAGTCCATTTAATAAGCCTATTTAATAAGCCTATTTAATACGCCTCTTTAATAAGCCTATTTAATACGCCTATTTAATAAACCTATTTGATAAGTATTAATGAGCCTATTTATTAAGTCTATTTAATAAGCCTTTTTAATAAGCCTATTTAATAAGTCTATTTAATAAGCCTATTTAATAGGCCTATTTAATAAGTCTAAGTTGCTGAAATAAGCCTATTTAATAAGCCTAAGTTGCTGAATAAACCAATTTAATAAGTCTAAGTTGCTGAAATAAGGCTATTTAATAAGCTTAAGTTGCTGAAATGAGCCTATTTAATAAGCCTAAGTTGCTGAAATAAGGCTATTCAATAAGTCTAAGTTGCTGAAATAAGACTATTTAATAAGCCTAAGTTGCTAAAATAAGCCTATTTAATGAGGCTATTTAATAAGTCTATTTAATAAGCCTATTTAATAAGCCTATTTAATAAGCCTATTTAATAAGCCTATTTAATAAGCCTATTTAACAAGTCTATTTAATAAGTCTATTTAATAAACCTATTTAAAGAGTATTCAATGAGCCTATTTATTAAGCCTATTTATTGAGCCTATTTAATAAGCCTATTTATTAAGCCTATTTATTAAGCCTATTTATTGAGCCTATTTAATAAGTCTATTTAATAAGCCTATTTAATAAGCCTATTTAATAAGTATTTAATGAGCCTATTTAATCAGTCTATTTAATAAGCCTATTTAATAGGCCTATTTAATAAGTCTAAGTTGCTGAAATAAGCCTATTTAATAAGCCTAAGTTGGTGAAAAGCCTATTTCATAGGCCTAAGTTGCTGAAATAAGCCTTTTTAATAAGTCTAAGTTGCTGAAATAAGCCTATTTAATAAGCCTAAGTTGCTAAAATAAGCTATTTAATGAGGCTGTTTAATAAGTCTATTTAATAAGCCTATTTAATAAGCCTATTTAATGAGCCTATTTAAAAAGCCTATTTAATAAGTCTATTTAATAAGTCTATTTAATACGCCTATTTAATAAGTATTTAACGAGCCTATTTAATAAGCCTATTTATTGAGCCTATTTAATACGCCTATTTATTAAGCCAATTAAATAAGCCTATTTAATAAGCCTATTTAATAAGCCTATTTAATAAGCCTATTAATTAAGCCTATTTAATGAGCCTATTTAATAAGCCTATTTATTGAACCTATTTAATAAGTCTATTTAATAAGCTTGTTTAATAAGCCTATTTAATACGTATTTAATGAGCCTATTTAATGAGCCCAAGTTGCTGAATAAGCCTATTTAATAAGCCTAAGTTGTTGAATAAGCCTATTTAATAAGCCTAAGTTGCTGAAATAAGACTATTTAATAAGGCTAAGTTGCTAAAATAAGCCTATTTAATGAGGCTATTTAATGAGGCTATTTAATAAGTCTATTTAATAAGCCTATTTAATAAGCCTATTTAATAAGCCTATTTAATAAGCCTATTTAACAAGTCTATTTAATAAGTCTATTTAATAAACCTATTTAAAGAGTATTCAATGAGCCTATTTATTAAGCCTATTTATTGAGCCTATTTAATAAGCCTATTTATTAAGCCTATTTATTAAGCCTATTTATTGAGCCTATTTAATAAGTCTATTTAATAAGCCTATTTAATAAGCCTATTTAATAAGTATTTAATGAGCCTATTTAATCAGTCTATTTAATAAGCCTATTTAATAGGCCTATTTAATAAGTCTAAGTTGCTGAAATAAGCCTATTTAATAAGCCTAAGTTGGTGAAAAGCCTATTTCATATGCCTAAGTTGCTGAAATAAGCCTTTTTAATAAGTCTAAGTTGCTGAAATAAGCCTATTTAATAAGCCTAAGTTGCTAAAATAAGCCTATTTAATGAGGCTGTTTAATAAGTCTATTTAATAAGCCTATTTAATAAGCCTATTTAATGAGCCTATTTAAAAAGCCTATTTAATAAGTCTATTTAATAAGTCTATTTAATACGCCTATTTAATAAGTATTTAACGAGCCTATTTAATAAGCCTATTTATTGAGCCTATTTAATACGCCTATTTATTAAGCCAATTAAATAAGCCTATTTAATAAGCCTATTTAATAAGCCTATTTAATAAGCCTATTAATTAAGCCTATTTAATGAGCCTATTTAATAAGCCTATTTATTGAACCTATTTAATAAGTCTATTTAATAAGCTTGTTTAATAAGCCTATTTAATACGTATTTAATGAGCCTATTTAATGAGCACAAGTTGCTGAATAAGCCTATTTAATAAGCCTAAGTTGCTGAAATAAGCCTATTTAATAAGCCTATTTAATAAGCCTAAGTTGCTGAATAAGCCTATTTAATAAGCCTAAGTTGCTGAAATAAGCCTATTTAATAAGTCTAAGTTGCTGAAATAAGGCTATTTAATAAGCCTAAGTTGCTGAAATAAGCCTATTTAATAAGCCTAAGTTGCTGAAATAAGGCTATTTAATAAGTCTAAGTTGCTGAAATAAGCCTATTTAATAAGTCTAAGTTGCTGAAATAAGCCTATTTAATAAGGCTAAGTTGCTGAAATAAGGCTATTTAATAAATCTAAGTTGCAGAAATAAGCCTATTTAATCAGCGTAAGTTGCTGAAATAAGCGTATTAAATAAGCCCAAGTTGCTGAAATAAGCCTATTTAATAAAGCTATTTAATAAGCCTAAGTTGCTGAAAGAAGCCTATTTAATAAGGCTATTTAATAAGCCTAAGTTGCTGAAATAAGCATATTTCATAAGCCTATTTAATGAGCCTAAGTTGCTGAAATGTCTATTTAATAAGTCGATTTAATAAGTCAAAGTTTCTAAAATAAGCCTATTTAATAAGGCTATTTAATAAGCCTAAGTTGCTGAAATAAGCCTATTTAATGAGGCTATTTAATGAGCCTAAGTTGCTGAAATAAGCCGATTTAATAAGCCTAAGTTTCTGAACTAAGCCTATTTAAAAAGGTCTATTTAATAAGTCTAAGTTGCTGAAATAAAACTATTTAAAAATGGTATTTAATACGCCCAAGTTGCTGAAATAAACCTGATTAATAAGGCTATTTAATAAGCGTAAGTTGCTGAAATAAGCCTATTTAATAAGCCTAAGTTGCTGAAATAAGCCTATTTAATAAGGCTATTTAATAAGTCTAAGTTGCTGACATAAACCTATTTAATAAGCCTAAGTTGCTAAAATAAGCCTATTTAATGAGGCTATTTAATAAGTCCATTTAATAAGAATTTTTAATAAGCCTATTTAATACGCCTATTTAATAAGCCTATTTAATACGCCTAAGTTGCTGCAATAAGCCTATTTAATAAGTCTAAGTTGCTGAAATAAGGCTATTTAATAAACCTAAGTTGCTGAAATAAGCCTATTTAATAAGCCTAAGTTGCTGAATAAGCCTATTTAATAAGCCTAAGTTGCTGAAATAAGCCTATTGAATAAGTCTAAGTTGCTGAAATAAGGCTATTTAATAAGGCTATTTAATAAGTCTAAGTTGCTGACATAAACCTATTTAATAAGCCTAAGTTGCTAAAATAAGCCTATTTAATGAGGCTATTTAATAAGTCAATTTAATAAGCCTATTTAATAAGCCTATTTAATATGCCTATTTAATAAGCCTATTTAATACGCCTATTTAATAAACCTATTTAATAAGTATTAATGAGCCTATTTATTAAGTCTATTTAATAAGCCTTTTTAATAAGCCTATTTAATAAGTCTATTTAATAAGCCTATTTAATAGGCCTATTTAATAAGTCTAAGTTGCTGAAATAAGCCTATTTAATAAGCCTAAGTTGCTGAATAAACCAATTTAATAAGTCTAAGTTGCTGAAATAAGGCTATTTAATAAGCCTAAGTTGCTGAAATGAGCCTATTTAATAAGCCTAAGTTGCTGAAATAAGGCTATTCAATAAGTCTAAGTTGCTGAAATAAGACTATTTAATAAGCCTAAGTTGCTAAAATAAGCCTATTTAATGAGGCTATTTAATAAGTCTATTTAATAAGCCTATTTAATAAGCCTATTTAATAAGCCTATTTAATAAGCCTATTTAACAAGTCTATTTAATAAGTCTATTTAATAAGCCTATTTAAAGAGTATTCAATGAGCCTATTTATTAAGCCTATTTATTGAGCCTATTTAATAAGCCTATTTATTAAGCCTATTTATTAAGCCTATTTATTGAGCCTATTTAATAAGTCTATTTAATAAGCCTATTTAATAAGCCTATTTAATAAGTATTTAATGAGCCTATTTAATCAGTCTATTTAATAAGCCTATTTAATAGGCCTATTTAATAAGTCTAAGTTGCTGAAATAAGCCTATTTAATAAGCCTAAGTTGGTGAAAAGCCTATTTCATAGGCCTAAGTTGCTGAAATAAGCCTATTTAATAAGCCTAAGTTGCTAAAATAAGCCTATTTAATGAGGCTGTTTAATAAGTCTATTTAATAAGCCTATTTAATAAGCCTATTTAATGAGCCTATTTAAAAAGCCTATTTAATAAGTCTATTTAATAAGTCTATTTAATACGCCTATTTAATAAGTATTTAACGAGCCTATTTAATAAGCCTATTTATTGAGCCTATTTAATACGCCTATTTATTAAGCCAATTAAATAAGCCTATTTAATAAGCCTATTTAATAAGCCTATTTAATAAGCCTATTAATTAAGCCTATTTAATGAGGCTATTTAATAAGCCTATTTATTGAACCTATTTAATAAGTCTATTTAATAAGCCTGTTTAATATGCCTATTTAATACGTATTTAATGAGCCTATTTAATGAGCCCAAGTTGCTGAATAAGCCTATTTAATAAGCCTAAGTTGCTGAAAGAGTCCTATTTAATAAGCCTATTTAATAAGCCTAAGTTGCTGAATAAGCCTATTTAATAAGCCTAAGTTGCTGAAATAAGCCTATTTAATAAGTCTAAGTTGCTGAAATAAGGCTATTTAATAAGCCTAAGTTGCTGAAATAAGCCTATTTAATAAGCCTAAGTTGCTGAAATAAGGCTATTTAATAAGTCTAAGTTGCTGAAATAAGCCTATTTAATAAGTCTAAGTTGCTGAAATAAGCCTATTTAATAAGTCTAAGTTGCTGAAATAAGCCTATTTAATAAACCTAAGTTGCTAAAATAAGCCTATTTAATGAGGCTATTTAATAAGTCTATTTAATAAACCTATTTAATAAGCCTATTTAATAAGTATTTAATGAGCCTATTTAATCAGTCTATTTAATAAGCCTATTTAATAGGCCTATTTAATAAGTCTAAGTTGCTGAAATAAGCCTATTTAATAAGCCTAAGTTGGTGAAAAGCCTATTTCATAGGCCTAAGTTGCTGAAATAAGCCTTTTTAATAAGTCTAAGTTGCTGAAATAAGCCTATTTAATAAGCCTAAGTTGCTAAAATAAGCCTATTTAATGAGGCTGTTTAATAAGTCTATTTAATAAGCCTATTTAATAAGCCTATTTAATGAGCCTATTTAAAAAGCCTATTTAATAAGTCTATTTAATAAGTCTATTTAATACGCCTATTTAATAAGTATTTAACGAGCCTATTTAATAAGCCTATTTATTGAGCCTATTTAATACGCCTATTTATTAAGCCAATTAAATAAGCCTATTTAAGAAGCCTATTTAATAAGCCTATTTAATAAGCCTATTAATTAAGCCTATTTAATGAGCCTATTTAATAAGCCTATTTATTGAACCTATTTAATAAGTCTATTTAATAAGCCTGTTTAATAAGCCTATTTAATACGTATTTAATGAGCCTATTTAATGAGCCCAAGTTGCTGAATAAGCCTATTTAATAAGCCTAAGTTGCTGAAATAAGCCTATTTAATAAGCCTATTTAATAAGCCTAAGTTGCTGAATAAGCCTATTTAATAAGCCTAAGTTGCTGAAATAAGCCTATTTAATAAGTCTAAGTTGCTGAAATAAGGCTATTTAATAAGCCTAAGTTGCTGAAATAAGCCTATTTAATAAGCCTAAGTTGCTGAAATAAGGCTATTTAATAAGTCTAAGTTGCTGAAATAAGCCTATTTAATAAGTCTAAGTTGCTGAAATAAGCCTATTTAATAAGTCTAAGTTGCTGAAATAAGGCTATTTAATAAATCTAAGTTGCAGAAATAAGCCTATTTAATCAGCGTAAGTTGCTGAAATAAGCGTATTAAATAAGCCCAAGTTGCTGAAATAAGCCTATTTAATAAGGCTATTTAATAAGCCTAAGTTGCTGAAAGAAGCCTATTTAATAAGGCTATTTAATAAGCCTAAGTTGCTGAAATAAGCATATTTCATAAGCCTATTTAATGAGCCTAAGTTGCTGAAATGTCTATTTAATAAGTCGATTTAATAAGTCAAAGTTTCTAAAATAAGCCTATTTAATAAGGCTATTTAATAAGCCTAAGTTGCTGAAATAAGCCTATTTAATGAGGCTATTTAATGAGCCTAAGTTGCTGAAATAAGCCGATTTAATAAGCCTAAGTTTCTAAACTAAGCCTATTTAAAAAGGTCTATTTAATAAGTCTAAGTTGCTGAAATAAAACTATTTAAAAATGGTATTTAATACGCCCAAGTTGCTGAAATAAACCTGATTAATAAGGCTATTTAATAAGCGTAAGTTGCTGCAATAAGCCTATTTAATAAGCCTAAGTTGCTGAAATAAGCCTATTTAATAAGGCTATTTAATAAGTCTAAGTTGCTGACATAAACCTATTTAATAAGCCTAAGTTGCTAAAATAAGCCTATTTAATGAGGCTATTTAATAAGTCCATTTAATAAGAATTTTTAATAAGCCTATTTAATACGCCTATTTAATAAGCCTATTTAATACGCCTAAGTTGCTGAAATAAGCCTATTTAATAAGTCTAAGTTGCTGAAATAAGGCTATTTAATAAACCTAAGTTGCTGAAATAAGCCTATTTAATAAGCCTAAGTTGCTGAATAAGCCTATTTAATAAGCCTAAGTTGCTGAAAAAAGCCTATTGAATAAGTCTAAGTTGCTGAAATAAGGCTATTTAATAAGCCTAAGTTGCTGAAATAAGCCTATTTAATAAGGCTATTTAATACGCCTAAGTTGCTGAAATAAGGCTATTTAATGCGCCTAAGTTGCTAAAATAAGCCTGTTTAATAAGCCGAAGTTTCTGAACTAAGCCTATTTAAAAAGGTATATTTAATAAGTCTAAGTTGCTGAAATAAACCTATTTAAAATGCTATTTAATAAGCCTAAGTTGCTGAAATAAACCTGTTTAATAAGGCTATTTAATAAGCATAAATTGCTGAAATAAGCCTATTTAATAAGCCTAAGTTGCTGAAATAATCCTATTTAATAAGGCTATTTAATAAGTCTAAGTTGCTGAAATAAACCTATTTAAAAAGCCTAAGTTGCTAAGATAAGCCTATTTAATAAGCCTTTTTAATAAGCCTAAGTTGCTGAATAAGCCTATTTAATAAGCCTAAGTTGCTGAAATAAGCCTATTTAATAAGTCTAAGTTGCTGAAATAAGGCTATTTAATAAGCCTAAGTTGCTGAAATAAGCCTATTTAATAAGCCTAAGTTGCTGAAATAAGGCTATTTAATAAGTCTAAGTTGCTGAAATAAGCCTATTTAATAAGTCTAAGTTGCTTAAATAAGCCTATTTAATAAGTCTAAGTTGCTGAAATAAGGCTATTTAATAAGTCTAAGTTGCTGAAATAAGCCTATTTAAACAGCGTTAGTTGCTAAAATAAGACTATTTAATAAGCCCAAGTTGCTGAAATAAGCCTATTTAATAAGGCTATTTAATAAGCCTAAGTGGCTGAAAGAAGCCTATTTAATAAGCGTAAGTTGCTGAAAAAAGGCTATTTAATAAGTCTAAGTTGCTGAAATAGGCTTATTTAATAAGCCTAAGTTGCTGAAATAAGCCTATTTAATAAGCCTAAGTTGCTGAACTAAGCCTATTTAATAGGCCTATCTAATAATCGAAGTTGCAGAAATAAGCATATTTCATAAGCCTATTTAATGAGCCTAAGTTGCTGAAATGTCTATTTAATAAGTCGATTTAATAAGTCAAAGTTGCTCAAATAAGCCTATTTAATAAGGCTATTTAATAAGCCTAAGTTGCTGAAATAAGCCTATTTAATGAGGCTATTTAATGAGCCTAAGTTGCTGAAATAAGCCGATTTAATAAGCTTAAGTTTCTGAACTAAGCCTATTTAAAAAGGTCTACTTAATAAGTCTAAGTTGCTGAAATAAACCTATTTAAAAATGGTATTTAATACGCCCAAGTTGCTGAAATAAACCTGATTAATAAGGCTATTTAATAAGCGTAAGTTGCTGAAATAAGCCTATTTAATAAGACTAAGTTGCTGAAATAAGCCTATTTAATAAGGCTATTTAATAAGTCTAAGTTGCTGAAATAAACCTATTTAATAAGCCTAAGTTGCTAAAATAAGCCTATTTAATGAGGCTATTTAATAAATCCATTTAATAAGCCTATTTAATAAGCCTATTTAATACGCCTATTTAATAAGCCTATTTAATAGGCCTATTTAATAAACCTATTTAATAAGTATTTAATGAGCCTATTTATTAAGTCTATTTAATAAGGCTTTTTAATAAGCCTATTTAATAAGTCTATTTAATAAGCCTATTTAATAGGCCTATTTAATAAGTCTAAGTTGCTGAAATAAGCCGATTTAATAAGCCTAAGTTTCTGAACTAAGCCTATTTAAAAAGGTCTATTTAATAAGTCTAATTTGCTGAAATAAACCTATTTAAAAATGGTATTTAATACGCCCAAGTTGCTGAAATAAACCTGATTAATAAGGCTATTTATTAAGCCTAAGTTGCTGAAATAAGCCTATTTAATAAGGGTATTTAATAAGTCTAAGTTGCTGACATAAACCTATTTAATAAGCCTAAGTTGCTAAAATAAGCCTATTTAATGAGGCTATTTAATAAGTCAATTTAATAAGCCTATTTAATAAGCCTATTTAATATGCCTATTTAATAAGCCTATTTAATACGCCTATTTAATAAACCTATTTAATAAGTATTAATGAGCCTATTTATTAAGTCTATTTAATAAGCCTTTTTAATAAGCATATTTAATAAGTCTATTTAATAAGCCTATTTAATAGGCCTATTTAATAAGTCTAAGTTGCTGAAATAAGCCTATTTAATAAGCCTAAGTTGCTGAATAAACCAATTTAATAAGTCTAAGTTGCTGAAATAAGGCTATTTAATAAGCCTAAGTTGCTGAAATGAGCCTATTTAATAAGCCTAAGTTGCTGAAATAAGGCTATTCAATAAGTCTAAGTTGCTGAAATAAGACTATTTAATAAGCCTAAGTTGCTAAAATAAGCCTATTTAATGAGGCTATTTAATAAGTCTATTTAATAAGCCTATTTAATAAGCCTATTTAATAAGCCTATTTAATAAGCCTATTTAATACGCCTATTTAACAAGTCTATTTAATAAGTCTATTTAATAAGCCTATTTAAAGAGTATTCAATGAGCCTATTTATTAAGCCTATTTATTGAGCCTATTTAATAAGCCTATTTATTAAGCCTATTTATTAAGCCTATTTATTGAGCCTATTTAATAAGTCTATTTAATAAGCCTATTTAATAAGCCTATTTAATAAGTATTTAATGAGCCTATTTAATCAGTCTTTTTAATAAGCCTATTTAATAGGCCTATTTAATAAGTCTAAGTTGCTGAAATAAGCCTATTTAATAAGCCTAAGTTGGTGAAAAGCCTATTTCATAGGCCTAAGTTGCTGAAATAAGCCTTTTTAATAAGTCTAAGTTGCTGAAATAAGCCTATTTAATAAGCCTAAGTTGCTAAAATAAGCCTATTTAATGAGGCTGTTTAATAAGTCTATTTAATAAGCCTATTTAATAAGCCTATTTAATGAGCCTATTTAAAAAGCCTATTTAATAAGTCTATTTAATAAGTCTATTTAATACGCCTATTTAATAAGTATTTAACGAGCCTATTTAATAAGCCTATTTATTGAGCCTATTTAATAAGCCTATTTATTAAGCCAATTAAATAAGCCTATTTAATAAGCCTATTTAATAAGCCTCTTTAATAAGCCTATTAATTAAGCCTATTTAATGAGCCTATTTAATAAGCCTATTTATTGAACCTATTTACTAAGTCTATTTAATAAGCCTGTTTAATAAGCCTATTTAATACGTATTTAATGAGCCTATTTAATGAGCCCAAGTTGCTGAATAAGCCTATTTAATAAGCCTATTTAATAAGCCTAAGTTGCTGAATAAGCCTATTTAATAAGCCTAAGTTGCTGAAATAAGCCTATTTAATAAGTCTAAGTTGCTGAAATAAGGCTATTTAATAAGCATAAGTTGCTGAAATAAGGCTATTTAATAAGTCTAAGTTGCTGAAATAAGCCTATTTAATAAGTCTAAGTTGCTGAAATAAGCCTATTTAATAAGTCTAAGTTGATGAAATAAGGCTATTTAATAAATCTAAGTTGCAGAAATAAGCCTATTTAATCAGCGTAAGTTGCTGAAATAAGCCTATTAAATAAGCCCAAGTTGCTGAAATAAGCCTATTTAATAAGGCTATTTAATAAGCCTAAGTTGCTGAAAGAAGCCTATTTAATAAGGCTATTTAATAAGCCTAAGTTGCTGAAATAAGCCTATTTAATGAGGCTATTTAATGGGCCTAAGTTGCTGAAATAAGCCGATTTTATAAGCCTAAGTTTCTGAACTAAGCCTATTTAAAACGGTCAATTTAATAAGTCTAAGTTGCTGAAATAAACCTATTTAAAAATGGTATTTAATACGCCCAAGTTGCTGAAATAAACCTGATTAATAAGGCTATTTAATAAGTGTAAGTTGCTAAAATAAGCCTATTTAATAAGCCTAAGTTGCTGAAATAAGCCTATTTAATAAGGCTATTTAATAAGTCTAAGTTGCTGAAATAAACCTATTTAATAAGCCTAAGTTGCTAAAATAAGCCTATTTAATGAGGCTATTTAATAAGTCCATTTAATAAGCCTATTTAATAAGCCTATTTAATACGCCTATTTAATAAGCCTATTTAATACGCCTATTTAATAAACCTATTTAATAAGTATTTAATGAGCCTATTTATTAAGTCTATTTAATAAGCCTTTTTAATAAGCCTATTTAATAAGTCTATTTAATAAGCCTATTTAATAGGCCTATTTAATAAGTCTAAGTTGCTGAAATAAGCCTATTTAATAAGCATAAGTTGCTGAATAAACCAATTTAATAAGTCTAAGTTGCTGAAATAAGGCTATTTAATAAGCCTAAGTTGCTGAAATGAGCCTATTTAATAAGCCTAAGTTGCTGAAATAAGGCTATTCAATAAGTCTAAGTTGCTGAAATAAGCCTATTTAATAAGCCTAAGTTGCTGAAATAAGCCTATTTAATAAGGGTATTTAATAAGTCTAAGTTGCTGACATAAACCTATTTAATAAGCCTAAGTTGCTAAAATAAGCCTATTTAATGAGGCTATTTAATAAGTCAATTTAATAAGCCTATTTAATAAGCCTATTTAATATGCCTATTTAATAAGCCTATTTAATACGCCTATTTAATAAACCTATTTAATAAATATTAATGAGCCTATTTATTAAGTCTATTTAATAAGCCTTTTTAATAAGCATATTTAATAAGTCTATTTAATAAGCCTATTTAATAGGCCTATTTAATAAGTCTAAGTTGCTGAAATAAGCCTATTTAATAAGCCTAAGTTGCTGAATAAACCAATTTAATAAGTCTAAGTTGCTGAAATAAGGCTATTTAATAAGCCTAAGTTGCTGAAATGAGCCTATTTAATAAGCCTAAGTTGCTGAAATAAGGCTATTCAATAAGTCTAAGTTGCTGAAATAAGACTATTTAATAAGCCTAAGTTGCTAAAATAAGCCTATTTAATGAGGCTATTTAATAAGTCTATTTAATAAGCCTATTTAATAAGCCTATTTAATAAGCCTATTTAATAAGCCTATTTAATACGCCTATTTAACAAGTCTATTTAATAAGTCTATTTAATAAGCCTATTTAAAGAGTATTCAATGAGCCTATTTATTAAGCCTATTTATTGAGCCTATTTAATAAGCCTATTTATTAAGCCTATTTATTAAGCCTATTTATTGAGCCTATTTAATAAGTCTATTTAATAAGCCTATTTAATAAGCCTATTTAATAAGTATTTAATGAGCCTATTTAATCAGTCTTTTTAATAAGCCTATTTAATAGGCCTATTTAATAAGTCTAAGTTGCTGAAATAAGCCTATTTAATAAGCCTAAGTTGGTGAAAAGCCTATTTCATAGGCCTAAGTTGCTGAAATAAGCCTTTTTAATAAGTCTAAGTTGCTGAAATAAGCCTATTTAATAAGCCTAAGTTGCTAAAATAAGCCTATTTAATGAGGCTGTTTAATAAGTCTATTTAATAAGCCTATTTAATAAGCCTATTTAATGAGCCTATTTAAAAAGCCTATTTAATAAGTCTATTTAATAAGTCTATTTAATACGCCTATTTAATAAGTATTTAACGAGCCTATTTAATAAGCCTATTTATTGAGCCTATTTAATAAGCCTATTTATTAAGCCAATTAAATAAGCCTATTTAATAAGCCTATTTAATAAGCCTCTTTAATAAGCCTATTAATTAAGCCTATTTAATGAGCCTATTTAATAAGCCTATTTATTGAACCTATTTACTAAGTCTATTTAATAAGCCTGTTTAATAAGCCTATTTAATACGTATTTAATGAGCCTATTTAATGAGCCCAAGTTGCTGAATAAGCCTATTTAATAAGCCTATTTAATAAGCCTAAGTTGCTGAATAAGCCTATTTAATAAGCCTAAGTTGCTGAAATAAGCCTATTTAATAAGTCTAAGTTGCTGAAATAAGGCTATTTAATAAGCATAAGTTGCTGAAATAAGGCTATTTAATAAGTCTAAGTTGCTGAAATAAGCCTATTTAATAAGTCTAAGTTGCTGAAATAAGCCTATTTAATAAGGCTATTTAATAAGCCTAAGTTGCTGAAAGAAGCCTATTTAATAAGGCTATTTAATAAGCCTAAGTTGCTGAAATAAGCCTATTTAATGAGGCTATTTAATGGGCCTAAGTTGCTGAAATAAGCCGATTTTATAAGCCTAAGTTTCTGAACTAAGCCTATTTAAAACGGTCAATTTAATAAGTCTAAGTTGCTGAAATAAACCTATTTAAAAATGGTATTTAATACGCCCAAGTTGCTGAAATAAACCTGATTAATAAGGCTATTTAATAAGTGTAAGTTGCTAAAATAAGCCTATTTAATAAGCCTAAGTTGCTGAAATAAGCCTATTTAATAAGGCTATTTAATAAGTCTAAGTTGCTGAAATAAACCTATTTAATAAGCCTAAGTTGCTAAAATAAGCCTATTTAATGAGGCTATTTAATAAGTCCATTTAATAAGCCTATTTAATAAGCCTATTTAATACGCCTATTTAATAAGCCTATTTAATACGCCTATTTAATAAACCTATTTAATAAGTATTTAATGAGCCTATTTATTAAGTCTATTTAATAAGCCTTTTTAATAAGCCTATTTAATAAGTCTATTTAATAAGCCTATTTAATAGGCCTATTTAATAAGTCTAAGTTGCTGAAATAAGCCTATTTAATAAGCATAAGTTGCTGAATAAACCAATTTAATAAGTCTAAGTTGCTGAAATAAGGCTATTTAATAAGCCTAAGTTGCTGAAATGAGCCTATTTAATAAGCCTAAGTTGCTGAAATAAGGCTATTCAATAAGTCTAAGTTGCTGAAATAAGCCTATTTAATAAGCCTAAGTTGCTAAAATAAGCCTATTTAATGAGGCTATTTAATAAGTCTATTTAATAAGCCTATTTAATAAGCCTATTTAATAAGCCTATTTAATAAGCCTATTTAACAAGTCTGTTTAATAAGTCTATTAAATAAGCCTATTTAAAGAGTATTCAAAGAGCCTATTTATTAAGCCTATTTATTGAGCCTATTTAATAAGCCTATTTATTAAGCCTATTTATTAAGCCTATTTATTAAGCCTATTTAATACGCCTATTTAATAAGTCTATTTAATAAGCCTATTTAATAAGCCTATTTAATAAGCCTATTTAACAAGCCTATTTATTGAGCCTATTTAATAAGTCTATTTAATAAGCCTATTTAATAAGCCTATTTAATAAGTATTTAATGAGCCTATTTAATCAGTCTATTTAATAAGCCTATTTAATAGGCCTATTTAATAAGTCTAAGTTGCTGAAATAAGCCTATTTAATAAGCCTAAGTTGCTGAAAAGCCTATTTCATAGGCCTAAGTTGCTGAAATAAGCCTTTTTAATAAGTTTAAGTTGCTGAAATAAGCCTATTTAATAAGCCTATGTTGCTAAAATAAGCCTATTTAATGAGGCTGTTTAATAAGTCTATTTAATAAGCCTATTTAATAAGCCTATTTAATGAGCCTATTTAAAAAGCCTATTTAATAAGTCTATTTAATAAGTCTACTTAATACGCCTATTTAATAAGTATTTAACGAGCCTATTTAATGAGCCTATTTATTAAGGCAATTAAATAAGCCTATTTAATAAGCCTATTTAATAAGCCTATTTAATAAGCCTATTAATTAAGCATATTTAATGAGCCTATTTAATAAGCCTATTTATTGAACCTATTTAATAAATCTATTTAATAAGCCTGTTTAATAAGCCTATTTAATAAGTATTTAATGAGCCTATTTAATAAGCCCAAGTTGCTGAATAAGCCTATTTAATAAGCCTAAGTTGCTGAAATAAGCCTATTTAATAAGCCTATTTAATAAGCCTAAGTTGCTGAATAAGCCTATTTAATAAGCCTAAGTTGCTGAAATAAGGCTATTTAATAAGTCTAAGTTGCTGAAATAAGCCTATTTAATAAGTCTAAGTTGCTGAAATAAGCCTATTTAATAAGTCTAAGTTGCTGAAATAAGGCTATTTAATAAGTCTAAGTTGCTGAAATAAGCCTATTTAATCAGCGTAAGTTGCTAAAATAAGCCTATTTAATAAGCCCAAGTTGCTGAAATAAGCCTATTTAATAAGGCTATTTAATAAGCCTAAGTTGCTGAAAGAAGCCTATTTAATAAGCATAAGTTGCTGAAATAAGGCAATTTAATAAGTCTAAGTTGCTGAAATAGGCCTATTTAATAAGCCTAAGTTGCTGAAATAAGCCTATTTAATAAGCCTATTTAATAAGCCTATTTATTGAGCCTATTTAATAAGTCTATTTAATAAGCCTATTTAATAATCCTATTTAATAAGTATTTAATGAGCCTATTTAATCAGTCTATTTAATAAGCCTATTTAATAGGCCTATTTAATAAGTCTAAGTTGCTGAAATAAGCCTATATAATAAGCCTAAGTTGGTGAAAAGCCTATTTCATAGGCCTAAGTTGCTGAAATAAGCCTTTTTAATAAGTCTAAGTTGCTGAAATAAGCCTATTTAATAAGCCTAAGTTGCTAAAATAAGCCTATTTAATGAGGCTGTTTAATAAGTCTATTTAATAAGCCTATTTAATAAGCCTATTTAATGAGCCTATTTAAAAAGCCTATTTAATAAGTCTATTTAATAAGTCTATTTAATACGCCTATTTAATAAGTATTTAACGAGCCTATTTAATAAGCCTATTTATTGAGCCTATTTAATAAGCCTATTTATTTTGCCAATTAAATAAGCCTATTTAATAAGCCTATTTAATGAGCCTATTTAATTAGCCTATTAATTAAGCCTATTTAATGAGCCTATTTAATAAGCCTATTTATTGAACCTATTTAATGAGTCTATTTAATAAGCCTGTTTAATAAGCCTATTTAATACGTATTTAATGAGCCTATTTAATGAGCCCAAGTTGCTGAATAAGCCTATTTAATAAGCCTAAGTTGCTGAAATAAGCCTATTTAATAAGCCTATTTAATAAGCCTAAGTTGCTGAATAAGCCTATTTAATAAGCCTAAGTTACTGAAATAAGCCTATTTAATAAGTCTAAGTTGCTGAAATAAGGCTATTTAATAAGCCTAAGTTGCTGAAATAAGCCTATTTAATAAGCCTAAGTTGCTGAAATAAGGCTATTTAATAAGTCTAAGTTGCTGAAATAAGCCTATTTAATAAGTCTAAGTTGCTGAAATAAGCCTATTTAATAAGTCTAAGTTGCTGAAATAAGGCTATTTAATAAATCTAAGTTGCAAAAATAAGCCTATTTAATCAGCGTAAGTAGCTGAAATAAGCCCATTTAATATGCCCAAGTTGCTGAAATAAGCCTATTTAATAAGGCTATTTAATAAGCCTAAGTTGCTGAAAGAAGCCTATTTAATAAGGCTATTTAATAAGCCTAAGTTGCTGAAATAAGCCAATTTAATGAGGCTATTTAATGGGCCTAAGTTGCTGAAATAAGCCGATTTAATAAGCCTAAGTTTCTGAACTAAGCCTATTTAAAACGGTCAATTTAATAAGTCTAAGTTGCTGAAATAAACCTATTTAAAAATGGTATTTAATACGCCCAAGTTGCTGAAATAAACCTGATTAATAAGGCTATTTAATAAGTGTAAGTTGCTGAAATAAGCCTATTTAATAAGCCTAAGTTGCTGAAATAAGCCTATTTAATAAGGCTATTTAATAAGTCTAAGTTGCTGAAATAAACCTATTTAATAAGCCTAAGTTGCTAAAATAAGCCTATTTAATGAGGCTATTTAATAAGTCCATTTAATAAGCCTATTTAATAAGCCTACTTAATACGCCTATTTAATAAGCCTATTTAATACGCCTATTTAATAAACCTATTTAATAAGTATTTAATGAGCCTATTTATTAAGTCTATTTAATAAGCCTTTTTAATAAGCCTATTTAATAAGTCTATTTAATAAGCCTATTTAATAGGCCTATTTAATAAGTCTAAGTTGCTGAAATAAGCCTATTTAATAAGCATAAGTTGCTGAATAAACCAATTTAATAAGTCTAAGTTGCTGAAATAAGGCTATTTAATAAGCCTAAGTTGCTGAAATGAGCCTATTTAATAAGCCTATTTAATAATCCTATTTATTGAACCTATTTAATTAGTCTATTTAATAAGCCTGTTTAATAAGCCTATTTAATACGTATTTAATGAGCCTATTTAATAAGCCCAAGTTGCTGAATAAGCCTATTTAATAAGCCTAAGTTGCTGAAAAAAGCCTATTTAATAAGCCTATTTAATAAGCCTAAGTTGCTGAATAAGCCTATTTAATAAGTCTAAGTTGCTGAAATAAGGCTATTTAATAAATCTAAGTTGCAGAAATAAGCCTATTTAATCAGCGTAAGTAGCTGAAATAAGCCCATTTAATATGCCCAAGTTGCTGAAATAAGCCTATTTAATAAGGCTATTTAATAAGCCTAAGTTGCTGAAAGAAGCCTATTTAATAAGGCTATTTAATAAGCCTAAGTTGCTGAAATAAGCCAATTTAATGAGGCTATTTAATGGGCCTAAGTTGCTGAAATAAGCCGATTTAATAAGCCTAAGTTTCTGAACTAAGCCTATTTAAAACGGTCAATTTAATAAGTCTAAGTTGCTGAAATAAACCTATTTAAAAATGGTATTTAATACGCCCAAGTTGCTGAAATAAACCTGATTAATAAGGCTATTTAATAAGTGTAAGTTGCTGAAATAAGCCTATTTAATAAGCCTAAGTTGCTGAAATAAGCCTATTTAATAAGGCTATTTAATAAGTCTAAGTTGCTGAAATAAACCTATTTAATAAGCCTAAGTTGCTAAAATAAGCCTATTTAATGAGGCTATTTAATAAGTCCATTTAATAAGCCTATTTAATAAGCCTATTTAATACGCCTATTTAATAAGCCTATTTAATACACCTATTTAATAAACCTATTTAATAAGTATTTAATGAGCCTATTTATTAAGTCTATTTAATAAGCCTTTTTAATAAGCCTATTTAATAAGTCTATTTAATAAGCCTATTTAATAGGCCTATTTAATAAGTCTAAGTTGCTGAAATAAGCCTATTTAATAAGCATAAGTTGCTGAATAAACCAATTTAATAAGTCTAAGTTGCTGAAATAAGGCTATTTAATAAATCTAAGTTGCAGAAATAAGCCTATTTAATCAGCGTAAGTAGCTGAAATAAGCCCATTTAATATGCCCAAGTTGCTGAAATAAGCCTATTTAATAAGGCTATTTAATAAGCCTAAGTTGCTGAAAGAAGCCTATTTAATAAGGCTATTTAATAAGCCTAAGTTGCTGAAATAAGCCAATTTAATGAGGCTATTTAATGGGCCTAAGTTGCTGAAATAAGCCGATTTAATAAGCCTAAGTTTCTGAACTAAGCCTATTTAAAACGGTCAATTTAATAAGTCTAAGTTGCTGAAATAAACCTATTTAAAAATGGTATTTAATACGCCCAAGTTGCTGAAATAAACCTGATTAATAAGGCTATTTAATAAGTGTAAGTTGCTGAAATAAGCCTATTTAATAAGCCTAAGTTGCTGAAATAAGCCTATTTAATAAGGCTATTTAATAAGTCTAAGTTGCTGAAATAAACCTATTTAATAAGCCTAAGTTGCTAAAATAAGCCTATTTAATGAGGCTATTTAATAAGTCCATTTAATAAGCCTATTTAATAAGCCTATTTAATACGCCTATTTAATAAGCCTATTTAATACACCTATTTAATAAACCTATTTAATAAGTATTTAATGAGCCTATTTATTAAGTCTATTTAATAAGCCTTTTTAATAAGCCTATTTAATAAGTCTATTTAATAAGCCTATTTAATAGGCCTATTTAATAAGTCTAAGTTGCTGAAATAAGCCTATTTAATAAGCATAAGTTGCTGAATAAACCAATTTAATAAGTCTAAGTTGCTGAAATAAGGCTATTTAATAAGCCTAAGTTGCTGAAATGAGCCTATTTAATAAGCCTATTTAATAATCCTATTTATTGAACCTATTTAATTAGTCTATTTAATAAGCCTGTTTAATAAGCCTATTTAATACGTATTTAATGAGCCTATTTAATAAGCCCAAGTTGCTGAATAAGCCTATTTAATAAGCCTAAGTTGCTGAAAAAAGCCTATTTAATAAGCCTATTTAATAAGCCTAAGTTGCTGAATAAGCCTATTTAATAAGTCTAAGTTGCTGACATAAACCTATTTAATAAGCCTAAGTTGCTAAAATAAGCCTATTTAATGAGGCTATTTAATAAGTCAATTTAATAAGCCTATTTAATAAGCCTATTCAATACGCCTATTTAATGAGCCTATTTAATACGCCTATTTAATAAACCTATTTAATAAGTATTAATGAGCCTATTTATTAAGTCTATTTAATAAGCCTTTTTAATAAGCCTATTTAATAAGTCTATTTAATAAGCCTATTTAATAGGCCTATTTAATAAGTCTAAGTTGCTGAAATAAGCCTATTTAATAAGCCTAAGTTGCTCAATAAACCAATTTAATAAGCCTAAGTTGCTGAAATAAGCCTATTTAATAAGCCTAAGTTGCTAAAATAAGCCTATTTAATGAGGCTATTTAATAAGTCTATTTAATAAGCCTATTTAATAAGCCTATTTAATAAGCCTATTTAATAAGCCTATTTAACAAGTCTGTTTAATAAGTCTATTAAATAAGCCTATTTAAAGAGTATTCAATGAGCCTATTTATTAAGCCTATTTATTGAGCCTATTTAATAAGCCTATTTATTAAGCCTATTTATTAAGCCTATTTATTAAGCCTATTTAATACGCCTATTTAATAAGTCTATTTAATAAGCCTATTTAATAAGCCTATTTAATAAGCCTATTTAACAAGCCTATTTATTGAGCCTATTTAATAAGTCTATTTAATAAGCCTATTTAATAAGCCTATTTAATAAGTATTTAATGAGCCTATTTAATCAGTCTATTTAATAAGCCTATTTAATAGGCCTATTTAATAAGTCTAAGTTGCTGAAATAAGCCTATTTAATAAGCCTAAGTTGCTGAAAAGCCTATTTCATAGGCCTAAGTTGCTGAAATAAGCCTTTTTAATAAGTTTAAGTTGCTGAAATAAGCCTATTTAATAAGCCTATGTTGCTAAAATAAGCCTATTTAATGAGGCTGTTTAATAAGTCTATTTAATAAGCCTATTTAATAAGCCTATTTAATGAGCCTATTTAAAAAGCCTATTTAATAAGTCTATTTAACAAGTCTACTTAATACGCCTATTTAATAAGTATTTAACGAGCCTATTTAATGAGCCTATTTATTAAGGCAATTAAATAAGCCTATTTAATAAGCCTATTTAATAAGCCTATTTAATAAGCCTATTAATTAAGCATATTTAATGAGCCTATTTAATAAGCCTATTTATTGAACCTATTTAATAAATCTATTTAATAAGCCTGTTTAATAAGCCTATTTAATAAGTATTTAATGAGCCTATTTAATAAGCCCAAGTTGCTGAATAAGCCTATTTAATAAGCCTAAGTTGCTGAAATAAGCCTATTTAATAAGCCTATTTAATAAGCCTAAGTTGCTGAATAAGCCTATTTAATAAGCCTAAGTTGCTGAAATAAGGCTATTTAATAAGTCTAAGTTGCTGAAATAAGCCTATTTAATAAGTCTAAGTTGCTGAAATAAGCCTATTTAATAAGTCTAAGTTGCTGAAATAAGGCTATTTAATAAGTCTAAGTTGCTGAAATAAGCCTATTTAATCAGCGTAAGTTGCTAAAATAAGCCTATTTAATAAGCCCAAGTTGCTGAAATAAGCCTATTTAATAAGGCTATTTAATAAGCCTAAGTTGCTGAAAGAAGCCTATTTAATAAGCATAAGTTGCTGAAATAAGGCAATTTAATAAGTCTAAGTTGCTGAAATAGGCCTATTTAATAAGCCTAAGTTGCTGAAATAAGCCTATTTAATAAGCCTATTTAATAAGCCTATTTATTGAGCCTATTTAATAAGTCTATTTAATAAGCCTATTTAATAATCCTATTTAATAAGTATTTAATGAGCCTATTTAATCAGTCTATTTAATAAGCCTATTTAATAGGCCTATTTAATAAGTCTAAGTTGCTGAAATAAGCCTATATAATAAGCCTAAGTTGGTGAAAAGCCTATTTCATAGGCCTAAGTTGCTGAAATAAGCCTTTTTAATAAGTCTAAGTTGCTGAAATAAGCCTATTTAATAAGCCTAAGTTGCTAAAATAAGCCTATTTAATGAGGCTGTTTAATAAGTCTATTTAATAAGCCTATTTAATAAGCCTATTTAATGAGCCTATTTAAAAAGCCTATTTAATAAGTCTATTTAATAAGTCTATTTAATACGCCTATTTAATAAGTATTTAACGAGCCTATTTAATAAGCCTAATTATTGAGCCTATTTAATAAGCCTATTTATTAAGCCAATTAAATAAGCCTATTTAATAAGCCTATTTAATGAGCCTATTTAATTAGCCTATTAATTAAGCCTATTTAATGAGCCTATTTAATAAGCCTATTTATTGAACCTATTTAATGAGTCTATTTAATAAGCCTGTTTAATAAGCCTATTTAATACGTATTTAATGAGCCTATTTAATGAGCCCAAGTTGCTGAATAAGCCTATTTAATAAGCCTAAGTTGCTGAAATAAGCCTATTTAATAAGCCTATTTAATAAGCCTAAGTTGCTGAATAAGCCTATTTAATAAGCCTAAGTTACTGAAATAAGCCTATTTAATAAGTCTAAGTTGCTGAAATAAGGCTATTTAATAAGCCTAAGTTGCTGAAATAAGCCTATTTAATAAGCCTAAGTTGCTGAAATAAGGCTATTTAATAAGTCTAAGTTGCTGAAATAAGCCTATTTAATAAGTCTAAGTTGCTGAAATAAGCCTATTTAATAAGTCTAAGTTGCTGAAATAAGGCTATTTAATAAATCTAAGTTGCAGAAATAAGCCTATTTAATCAGCGTAAGTAGCTGAAATAAGCCCATTTAATATGCCCAAGTTGCTGAAATAAGCCTATTTAATAAGGCTATTTAATAAGCCTAAGTTGCTGAAAGAAGCATATTTAATAAGGCTATTTAATAAGCCTAAGTTGCTGAAATAAGCCTATTTAATGAGGCTATTTAATGGGCCTAAGTTGCTGAAATAAGCCGATTTAATAAGCCTAAGTTTCTGAACTAAGCCTATTTAAAACGGTCAATTTAATAAGTCTAAGTTGCTGAAATAAACCTATTTAAAAATGGTATTTAATACGCCCAAGTTGCTGAAATAAACCTGATTAATAAGGCTATTTAATAAGTGTAAGTTGCTGAAATAAGCCTATTTAATAAGCCTAAGTTGCTGAAATAAGCCTATTTAATAAGGCTATTTAATAAGTCTAAGTTGCTGAAATAAACCTATTTAATAAGCCTAAGTTGCTAAAATAAGCCTATTTAATGAGGCTATTTAATAAGTCCATTTAATAAGCCTATTTAATAAGCCTATTTAATACGCCTATTTAATAAGCCTATTTAATACGCCTATTTAATAAACCTATTTAATAAGTATTTAATGAGCCTATTTATTAAGTCTATTTAATAAGCCTTTTTAATAAGCCTATTTAATAAGTCTATTTAATAAGCCTATTTAATAGGCCTATTTAATAAGTCTAAGTTGCTGAAATAAGCCTATTTAATAAGCATAAGTTGCTGAATAAACCAATTTAATAAGTCTAAGTTGCTGAAATAAGGCTATTTAATAAGCCTAAGTTGCTGAAATGAGCCTATTTAATAAGCCTATTTAATAATCCTATTTATTGAACCTATTTAATTAGTCTATTTAATAAGCCTGTTTAATAAGCCTATTTAATACGTATTTAATGAGCCTATTTAATAAGCCCAAGTTGCTGAATAAGCCTATTTAATAAGCCTAAGTTGCTGAAAAAAGCCTATTTAATAAGCCTATTTAATAAGCCTAAGTTGCTGAATAAGCCTATTTAATAAGTCTAAGTTGCTGAAATAAGGCTATTTAATAAATCTAAGTTGCAGAAATAAGCCTATTTAATCAGCGTAAGTAGCTGAAATAAGCCCATTTAATATGCCCAAGTTGCTGAAATAAGCCTATTTAATAAGGCTATTTAATAAGCCTAAGTTGCTGAAAGAAGCCTATTTAATAAGGCTATTTAATAAGCCTAAGTTGCTGAAATAAGCCAATTTAATGAGGCTATTTAATGGGCCTAAGTTGCTGAAATAAGCCGATTTAATAAGCCTAAGTTTCTGAACTAAGCCTATTTAAAACGGTCAATTTAATAAGTCTAAGTTGCTGAAATAAACCTATTTAAAAATGGTATTTAATACGCCCAAGTTGCTGAAATAAACCTGATTAATAAGGCTATTTAATAAGTGTAAGTTGCTGAAATAAGCCTATTTAATAAGCCTAAGTTGCTGAAATAAGCCTATTTAATAAGGCTATTTAATAAGTCTAAGTTGCTGAAATAAACCTATTTAATAAGCCTAAGTTGCTAAAATAAGCCTATTTAATGAGGCTATTTAATAAGTCCATTTAATAAGCCTATTTAATAAGCCTATTTAATACGCCTATTTAATAAGCCTATTTAATACACCTATTTAATAAACCTATTTAATAAGTATTTAATGAGCCTATTTATTAAGTCTATTTAATAAGCCTTTTTAATAAGCCTATTTAATAAGTCTATTTAATAAGCCTATTTAATAGGCCTATTTAATAAGTCTAAGTTGCTGAAATAAGCCTATTTAATAAGCATAAGTTGCTGAATAAACCAATTTAATAAGTCTAAGTTGCTGAAATAAGGCTATTTAATAAGCCTAAGTTGCTGAAATGAGCCTATTTAATAAGCCTATTTAATAATCCTATTTATTGAACCTATTTAATTAGTCTATTTAATAAGCCTGTTTAATAAGCCTATTTAATACGTATTTAATGAGCCTATTTAATAAGCCCAAGTTGCTGAATAAGCCTATTTAATAAGCCTAAGTTGCTGAAAAAAGCCTATTTAATAAGCCTATTTAATAAGCCTAAGTTGCTGAATAAGCCTATTTAATAAGTCTAAGTTGCTGACATAAACCTATTTAATAAGCCTAAGTTGCTAAAATAAGCCTATTTAATGAGGCTATTTAATAAGTCAATTTAATAAGCCTATTTAATAAGCCTATTCAATACGCCTATTTAATGAGCCTATTTAATACGCCTATTTAATAAACCTATTTAATAAGTATTAATGAGCCTATTTATTAAGTCTATTTAATAAGCCTTTTTAATAAGCCTATTTAATAAGTCTATTTAATAAGCCTATTTAATAGGCCTATTTAATAAGTCTAAGTTGCTGAAATAAGCCTATTTAATAAGCCTAAGTTGCTCAATAAACCAATTTAATAAGCCTAAGTTGCTGAAATAAGCCTATTTAATAAGCCTATTTAATAAGCCTAAGTTGCTGAATAAGCCTATTTAATAAGCCTAAGTTGCTGAAATAAGGCTATTTAATAAGTCTAAGTTGCTGAAATAAGCCTATTTAATAAGTCTAAGTTGCTGAAATAAGCCTATTTAATCAGCGTAAGTTGCTAAAATAAGCCTATTTAATAAGCCCAAGTTGCTGAAATAAGCCTATTTAATAAGGCTATTTAATAAGCCTAAGTTGCTGAAAGAAGCCTGTTTAATAAGCATAAGTTGCTGAAATAAGGCAATTTAATACGTCTAAGTTGCTGAAATAGGCCTATTTAATAAGCCTAAGTTGCTGAAATAAGCCTATTTAATAAGCCTATTTAATAAGCCTAAGTTGCTAAAATAAGCCTATTTAATAAGCCTATTTAATGAGCCTATTTAAAAAGCCTATTTAATAAGTCTATTTAATAAGTCTATTTAATACGCCTATTTAATAAGTATTTAACGAGCCTATTTAATAAGCCTATTTATTGAGCCTATTTAATAAGACTATTTATTAAGCCAATTAAATAAGCCTATTTAATAAGCCTATTTAATAAGCCTATTTAATAAGCCTATTAATTAAGCCTATTTAATGAGCCTATTTAATAAGCCTATTTATTGAACCTATTTAATAAGTCTATTTAATAAGCCTGTTTAATAAGCCTATTTAATACGTATTTAATGAGCCTATTTAATGAGCCCAAGTTGCTGAATAAGCCTATTTAATAAGCCTAAGTTGCTGAAATGAGCCTATTTAATAAGCCTATTTAATAAGCCTAAGTTGCTGAATAAGCCTATTTAATAAGCCTAAGTTGCTGAAATAAGCCTATTTAATAAGTCTAAGTTGCTGAAATAAGGCTATTTAATAAGCCTAAGTTGCTGAAATAAGCCTATTTAATAAGCCTAAGTTGCTGAAATAAGGCTATTTAATAAGTCTAAGTTGCTGAAATAAGCCTATTTAATAAGTCTAAGTTGCTGAAATAAGCCTATTTAATCAGCGTAAGTTGCTGAAATAAGCCTATTAAATAAGCCCAAGTTGCTGAAATAAGCCTATTTAATAAGGCTATTTAATAAGCCTAAGTTGCTGAAAGAAGCATATTTAATAAGGCTATTTAATAAGCCTAAGTTGCTGAAATAAGCCTATTTAATGAGGCTATTTAATGGGCCTAAGTTGCTGAAATAAGCCGATTTAATAAGCCTAAGTTTCTGAACTAAGCCTATTTAAAACGGTCAATTTAATAAGTCTAAGTTGCTGAAATAAACCTATTTAAAAATGGTATTTAATACGCCCAAGTTGCTGAAATAAACCTGATTAATAAGGCTATTTAATAAGTGTAAGTTGCTGAAATAAGCCTATTTAATAAGCCTAAGTTGCTGAAATAAGCCTATTTAATAAGGCTATTTAATAAGTCTAAGTTGCTGAAATAAACCTATTTAATAAGCCTAAGTTGCTAAAATAAGCCTATTTAATGAGGCTATTTAATAAGTCCATTTAATAAGCCTATTTAATAAGAATATATAATACGCCTATTTAATAAGCCTATTTAATACGCCTATTTAATAAACCTATTTAATAAGTATTTAATGAGCCTATTTATTAAGTCTATTTAATAAGCCTTTTTAATAAGCCTATTTAATAAGTCGATTTAATAAGCCTATTTAATAGGCCTATTTAATAAGTCTAAGTTGCTGAAATAAGCCTATTTAATAAGCATAAGTTGCTGAATAAACCAATTTAATAAGTCTAAGTTGCTGAAATAAGGCTATTTAATAAGCCTAAGTTGCTGAAATGAGCCTATTTAATAAGCCTATTTAATAATCCTATTTATTGAACCTATTTAATAAGTCTATTTAATAAGCCTGTTTAATAAGCCTATTTAATACGTTTTTAATGAGCCTATTTAATAAGCCCAAGTTGCTGAATAAGACTATTTAATAAGCCTAAGTTGCTGAAAAAAGCCTATTTAATAAGCCTATTTAATAAGCCTAAGTTGCTGAATAAGCCTATTTAATAAGTCTAAGTTGCTGACATAAACCTATTTAATAAGCCTAAGTTGCTAAAATAAGCCTATTTAATGAGGCTATTTAATAAGTCAATTTAATAAGCCTATTTAATAAGCCTATTTAATACGCCTATTTAATGAGCCTATTTAATACGCCTATTTAATAAACCTATTTAATAAGTATTAATGAGCCTATTTATTAAGTCTATATAATAAGCCTTTTTAATAAGCCTATTTAATAAGTCTATTTAATAAGCCTATTTAATAGGCCTATTTAATAAGTCTAAGTTGCTGAAATAAGCCTATTTAATAAGCCCAAGTTGCTGAATAAGCCTATTTAATAAGCCTAAGTTGCTGAAATAAGCCTATTTAATAAGCCTATTTAATAAGCCTAAGTTGCTGAATAAGCCTATTTAATAAGCCTAAGTTGCTGAAATAAGGCTATTTAATAAGTCTAAGTTGCTGAAATAAGCCTATTTAATAAGTCTAAGTTGCTGAAATAAGCCTATTTAATAAGTCTAAGTTGCTGAAATAAGGCTATTTAATAAGTCTAAGTTGCTGAAATAAGCCTATTTAATCAACGTAAGTTGCTAAAATAAGCCTATTTAATAAGCCCAAGTTGCTGAAATAAGCCTATTTAATAAGCCTAAGTTGCTGAAATAAGCCTATTTAATAAGGCTATTTAATAAGTCTAAGTTGCTGAAATAAACCTATTTAATAAGCCTAAGTTGCTAAAATAAGCCTATTTAATGAGGCTATTTAATAAGTCCATTTAATAAGCCTATTTAATAAGAATATATAATACGCCTATTTAATAAGCCTATTTAATACGCCTATTTAATAAACCTATTTAATAAGTATTTAATGAGCCTATTTATTAAGTCTATTTAATAAGCCTTTTTAATAAGCCTATTTAATAAGTCGATTTAATAAGCCTATTTAATAGGCCTATTTAATAAGTCTAAGTTGCTGAAATAAGCCTATTTAATAAGCATAAGTTGCTGAATAAACCAATTTAATAAGTCTAAGTTGCTGAAATAAGGCTATTTAATAAGCCTAAGTTGCTGAAATGAGCCTATTTAATAAGCCTATTTAATAATCCTATTTATTGAACCTATTTAATAAGTCTATTTAATAAGCCTGTTTAATAAGCCTATTTAATACGTTTTTAATGAGCCTATTTAATAAGCCCAAGTTGCTGAATAAGCCTATTTAATAAGCCTAAGTTGCTGAATAAGCCTATTTAATAAGTCTAAGTTGCTGACATAAACCTATTTAATAAGCCTAAGTTGCTAAAATAAGCCTATTTAATGAGGCTATTTAATAAGTCAATTTAATAAGCCTATTTAATAAGCCTATTTAATACGCCTATTTAATGAGCCTATTTAATACGCCTATTTAATAAACCTATTTAATAAGTATTAATGAGCCTATTTATTAAGTCTATATAATAAGCCTTTTTAATAAGCCTATTTAATAAGTCTATTTAATAAGCCTATTTAATAGGCCTATTTAATAAGTCTAAGTTGCTGAAATAAGCCTATTTAATAAGCCCAAGTTGCTGAATAAGCCTATTTAATAAGCCTAAGTTGCTGAAATAAGCCTATTTAATAAGCCTATTTAATAAGCCTAAGTTGCTGAATAAGCCTATTTTATAAGCCTAAGTTGCTGAAATAAGGCTATTTAATAAGTCTAAGTTGCTGAAATAAGCCTATTTAATAAGTCTAAGTTGCTGAAATAAGCCTATTTAATAAGTCTAAGTTGCTGAAATAAGGCTATTTAATAAGTCTAAGTTGCTGAAATAAGCCTATTTAATCAACGTAAGTTGCTAAAATAAGCCTATTTAATAAGCCCAAGTTGCTGAAATAAGCCTATTTAATAAGGCTATTTAATAAGCCTAAGTTGCTGAAAGAAGCCTGTTTAATAAGCATAAGTTGCTGAAATAAGGCAATTTAATAAGTCTAAGTTGCTGAAATAGGCCTATTTAATAAACCTAAGTTGCTGAAAAAAGCCTATTTAATAAGCCTATTTAATAAGCCTATTTATTGAGCCTATTTAATAAGTCTATTTAATAAGCCTATTTAATAAGCCTATTTAATAAGTATTTAATGAGCCTATTTAATCAGTCTATTTAATAAGCCTATTTAATAGGCCTATTTAATAAGTCTAAGTTGCTGAAATAAGCCTATTTAATAAGCCTAAGTTGGTGAAAAGCCTATTTCATAGGCCTAAGTTGCTGAAATAAGCCTTTTTAATAAGTCTAAGTTGCTGAAATAAGCCTATTTAATAAGCCTAAGTTGCTAAAATAAGCCTATTTAATGAGGCTATTTAATAAGTCTATTTAATAAGCCTATTTAATAAGCCTATTTAATGATCCTATTTAAAAAGCCTATTTAATAAGTCTATTTAATAAGTCTATTTAATACGCCTATTTAATAAGTATTTAACGAGCCTATTTAATAAGCCTATTTATTGAGCCTATTTAATAAGCCTATTTATTAAGCCAATTAAATAAGCCTATTTAATAAGCCTATTTAATAAGCCTATTTAATTAGCCTATTAATTAAGCCTATTTAATGAGCCTATTTAATAAGCCTATTTATTGAACCTATTTAATAAATCTATTTAATAAGCCTGTTTAATAAGCCTATTTAATACGTATTTAATGAGCCTATTTAATGAGCCCAAGTTGCTGAATAAGCCTATTTAATAAGCCTAAGTTGCTGAAATAAGCCTATTTAATAAGCCTATTTAATAAGCCTAAGTTGCTGAATAAGCCTATTTAATAAGCCTAAGTTGCTGAAATAAGCCTATTTAATAAGTCTAAGTTGCTGAAATAAGGCTATTTAATAAGCCTAAGTTGCTGAAATAAGCCTATTTAATAAGCCTAAGTTGCTGAAATAAGGCTATTTAATAAGTCTAAGTTGCTGAAATAAGCCTATTTAATAAGTCTAAGTTGCTGAAATAAGCCTATTTAATAAGTCTAAGTTGCTGAAATAAAGCTATTTAATAAATCTACGTTGCAGAAAAAAGCCTATTTAATCAGCGTAAGTTGCTGAAATAAGCCTATTTAATAAGCCCAAGTTGCTGAAATAAGCCTATTTAATAAGGCTATTTAATAAGCCTAAGTTGCTGAAAGAAGCCTATTTAATAAGGCTATTTAATAAGCCTAAGTTGCTGAAATAAGCCTATTTAATGAGGCTATTTAATGGGCCTAAGTTGCTGAAATAAGCCGATTTAATAAGCCTAAGTTTCTGAACTAAGCCTATTTAAAACGGTCAATTTAATAAGTCTAAGTTGCTGAAATAAACCTATTTAAAAATGGTATTTAATACGCCCAAGTTGCTGAAATAAACCTGATTAATAAGGCTATTTAATAAGTGTAAGTTGCTGAATTAAGCCTATTTAATAAGCCTAAGTTGCTGAAATAAGCCTATTTAATAAGGCTATTTAATAAGTCTAAGTTGCTGAAATAAACCTATTTAATAAGCCTAAGTTGCTAAAATAAGCCTATTTAATGAGGCTATTTAATAAGTCCATTTAATAAGCCTATTTAATAAGCCTATTTAATACGCCTATTTAATAAGCCTATTTAATACGCCTATTTAATAAACCTATTTAATAAGTATTTAATGAGCCTATTTATTAAGTCTATTTAATAAGCCTTTTTAATAAGCCTATTTAATAAGTCTATTTAATAAGCCTATTTAATAGGCCTATTTAATAAGTCTAAGTTGCTGAAATAAGCCTATTTAATAAGCATAAGTTGCTGAATAAACCAATTTAATAAGTCTAAGTTGCTGAAATAAGGCTATTTAATAAGCCTAAGTTGCTGAAATGAGCCTATTTAATAAGCCTATTAAATAATCCTATTTATTGAACCTATTTAATTAGTCTATTTAATAAGCCTGTTTAATAAGCCTATTTAATACGTATTTAATGAGCCTATTTAATAAGCCCAAGTTGCTGAATAAGCCTATTTAATAAGCCTAAGTTGCTGAAAAAAGCCTATTTAATAAGCCTATTTAATAAGCCTAAGTTGCTGAATAAGCCTATTTAATAAGTCTAAGTTGCTGACATAAACCTATTTAATAAGCCTAAGTTGCTAAAATAAGCCTATTTAATGAGGCTATTTAATAAGTCAATTTAATAAGCCTATTTAATAAGCCTATTCAATACGCCTATTTAATGAGCCTATTTAATACGCCTATTTAATAAACCTATTTAATAAGTATTAATGAGCCTATTTATTAAGTCTATTTAATAAGCCTTTTTAATAAGCCTATTTAATAAGTCTATTTAATAAGCCTATTTAATAGGCCTATTTGATAAGTCTAAGTTGCTGAAATAAGCCTATTTAATAAGCCTAAGTTGCTGAATAAACCAATTTAATAAGCCTAAGTTGCTGAAATAAGCCTATTTAATAAGCCTATTTAATAAGCCTAAGTTGCTGAATAAGCCTATTTAATAAGCCTAAGTTGCTGAAATAAGGCTATTTAATAAGTCTAAGTTGCTGAAATAAGGCTATTTAATAAGTCTAAGTTGCTGAAATAAGCCTATTTAATCAGCGTAAGTTGCTAAAATAAGCCTATTTAATAAGCCCAAGTTGCTGAAATAAGCCTATTTAATAAGGCTATTTAATAAGCCTAAGTTGCTGAAAGAAGCCTGTTTAATAAGCATAAGTTGCTGAAATAAGGCAATTTAATACGTCTAAGTTGCTGAAATAGGCCTATTTAATAAGCCTAAGTTGCTGAAATAAGCCTATTTAATAAGCCTATTTAATAAGGCTAAGTTGCTAAAATAAGCCTATTTAATAAGCCTATTTAATGAGCCTATTTAAAAAGCCTATTTAATACGTCTATTTAATAAGTCTATTTAATACGCCTATTTAATAAGTATTTAACGAGCCTATTTAATAAGCCTATTTATTGAGCCTATTTAATAAGACTATTTATTAAGCCAATTAAATAAGCCTATTTAATAAGCCTATTTAATAAGCCTATTTAATAAGCCTATTAATTAAGCCTATTTAATGAGCCTATTTAATAAGCCTATTTATTGAACCTATTTAATAAGTCTATTTAATAAGCCTGTTTAATAAGCCTATTTAATACGTATTTAATGAGCCTATTTAATGAGCCCAAGTTGCTGAATAAGCCTATTTAATAAGCCTAAGTTGCTGAAATGAGCCTATTTAATAAGCCTATTTAATAAGCCTAAGTTGCTGAATAAGCCTATTTAATAATCCTAAGTTGCTGAAATAAGCCTATTTAATAAGTCTAAGTTGCTGAAATAAGGCTATTTAATAAGCCTAAGTTGCTGAAATAAGCCTATTTAATAAGCCTAAGTTGCTGAAATAAGGCTATTTAATAAGTCTAAGTTGCTGAAATAAGCCTATTTAATAAGTCTAAGTTGCTGAAATAAGCCTATTTAATCAGCGTAAGTTGCTGAAATAAGCCTATTAAATAAGCCCAAGTTGCTGAAATAAGCCTATTTAATAAGGCTATTTAATAAGCCTAAGTTGCTGAAAGAAGCCTATTTAATAAGGCTATTTAATAAGCCTAAGTTGCTGAAATAAGCCTATTTAATGAGGCTATTTAATGGGCCTAAGTTGCTGAAATAAGCCGATTTAATAAGCCTAAGTTTCTGAACTAAGCCTATTTAAAACGGTCAATTTAATAAGTCTAAGTTGCTGAAATAAACCTATTTAAAAATGGTATTTAATACGCCCAAGTTGCTGAAATAAACCTGATTAATAAGGCTATTTAATAAGTGTAAGTTGCTGAAATAAGCCTATTTAATAAGCCTAAGTTGCTGAAATAAGCCTATTTAATAAGGCTATTTAATAAGTCTAAGTTGCTGAAATAAACCTATTTAATAAGCCTAAGTTGCTAAAATAAGCCTATTTAATGAGGCTATTTAATAAGTCCATTTAATAAGCCTATTTAATAAGAATATATAATACGCCTATTTAATAAGCCTATTTAATACGCCTATTTAATAAACCTATTTAATAAGTATTTAATGAGCCTATTTATTAAGTCTATTTAATAAGCCTTTTTAATAAGCCTATTTAATAAGTCGATTTAATAAGCCTATTTAATAGGCCTATTTAATAAGTCTAAGTTGCTGAAATAAGCCTATTTAATAAGCATAAGTTGCTGAATAAACCAATTTAATAAGTCTAAGTTGCTGAAATAAGTCTATTTAATAAGCCTAAGTTGCTGAAATGAGCCTATTTAATAAGCCTATTTAATAATCCTATTTATTGAACCTATTTAATAAGTCTATTTAATAAGCCTGTTTAATAAGCCTATTTAATACGTTTTTAATGAGCCTATTTAATAAGCCCAAGTTGCTGAATAAGCCTATTTAATAAGCCTAAGTTGCTGAAAAAAGCCTATTTAATAAGCCTATTTAATAAGCCTAAGTTGCTGAATAAGCCTATTTAATAAGTCTAAGTTGCTGACATAAACCTATTTAATAAGCCTAAGTTGCTAAAATAAGCCTATTTAATGAGGCTATTTAATAAGTCAATTTAATAAGCCTATTTAATAAGCCTATTTAATACGCCTATTTAATGAGCCTATTTAATACGCCTATTTAATAAACCTATTTAATAAGTATTAATGAGCCTATTTATTAAGTCTATTTAATAAGCCTTTTTAATAAGCCTATTTAATAAGTCTATTTAATAAGCCTATTTAATAGGCCTATTTAATAAGTCTAAGTTGCTGAAATAAGCCTATTTAATAAGCCCAAGTTGCTGAATAAGCCTATTTAATAAGCCTAAGTTGCTGAAATAAGCCTATTTAATAAGCCTATTTAATAAGCCTAAGTTGCTGAATAAGCCTATTTAATAAGCCTAAGTTGCTGAAATAAGGCTATTTAATAAGTCTAAGTTGCTGAAATAAGCCTATTTAATAAGTCTAAGTTGCTGAAATAAGCCTATTTAATAAGTCTAAGTTGCTGAAATAAGGCTATTTAATAAGTCTAAGTTGCTGAAATAAGCCTATTTAATCAACGTAAGTTGCTAAAATAAGCCTATTTAATAAACCCAAGTTGCTGAAATAAGCCTATTTAATAAGGCTATTTAATAAGCCTAAGTTGCTGAAAGAAGCCTGTTTAATAAGCATAAGTTGCTGAAATAAGGCAATTTAATAAGTCTAAGTTGCTGAAATAGGCCTATTTAATAAGCCTAAGTTGCTGAAAAAAGCCTATTTAATAAGCCTATTTAATAAGCCTATTTATTGATCCTATTTAATAAGTCTATTTAATAAGCCTATTTAATAAGCCTATTTAATAAGTATTTAATGAGCCTATTTAATCAGTCTATTTAATAAGCCTATTTAATAGGCCTATTTAATAAGTCTAAGTTGCTGAAATAAGCCTATTTAATAAGCCTAAGTTGGTGAAAAGCCTATTTCATAGGCCTAAGTTGCTGAAATAAGCCTTTTTAATAAGTCTAAGTTGCTGAAATAAGCCTATTTAATAAGCCTAAGTTGCTAAAATAAGCCTATTTAATGAGGCTATTTAATAAGTCTATTTAATAAGCCTATTTAATAAGCCTATTTAATGAGCCTATTTAAAAAGCCTATTTAATAAGTCTATTTAATAAGTCTATTTAATACGCCTATTTAATAAGTATTTAACGAGCCTATTTAATAAGCCTATTTATTGAGCCTATTTAATAAGCCTATTTATTAAGCCAATTAAATAAGCCTATTTAATAAGCCTATTTAATAAGCCTATTTAATTAGCCTATTAATTAAGCCTATTTAATGAGCCTATTTAATAAGCCTATTTATTGAACCTATTTAATAAATCTATTTAATAAGCCTGTTTAATAAGCCTATTTAATACGTATTTAATGAGCCTATTTAATGAGCCCAAGTTGCTGAATAAGCCTATTTAATAAGCCTAAGTTGCTGAAATAAGCCTATTTAATAAGCCTATTTAATAAGCCTAAGTTGCTGAATAAGCCTATTTAATAAGCCTAAGTTGCTGAAATAAGCCTATTTAATAAGTCTAAGTTGCTGAAATAAGGCTATTTAATAAGCCTAAGTTGCTGAAATAAGCCTATTTAATAAGCCTAAGTTGCTGAAATAAGGCTATTTAATAAGTCTAAGTTGCTGAAATAAGCCTATTTAATAAGTCTAAGTTGCTGAAATAAGCCTATTTAATAAGTCTAAGTTGCTGAAATAAAGCTATTTAATAAATCTACGTTGCAGAAAAAAGCCTATTTAATCAGCGTAAGTTGCTGAAATAAGCCTATTTAATAAGCCCAAGTTGCTGAAATAAGCCTATTTAATAAGGCTATTTAATAAGCCTAAGTTGCTGAAAGAAGCCTATTTAATAAGGCTATTTAATAAGCCTAAGTTGCTGAAATAAGCCTATTTAATGAGGCTATTTAATGGGCCTAAGTTGCTGAAATAAGCCGATTTAATAAGCCTAAGTTTCTGAACTAAGCCTATTTAAAACGGTCAATTTAATAAGTCTAAGTTGCTGAAATAAACCTATTTAAAAATGGTATTTAATACGCCCAAGTTGCTGAAATAAACCTGATTAATAAGGCTATTTAATAAGTGTAAGTTGCTGAATTAAGCGTATTTAATAAGCCTAAGTTGCTGAAATAAGCCTATTTAATAAGGCTATTTATTAAGTCTAAGTTGCTGAAATAAACCTATTTAATAAGCCTAAGTTGCTAAAATAAGCCTATTTAATGATGCTATTTAATAATTCCATTTAATAAGCCTATTTAATAAGCCTATTTAATACGCCTATTTAATAAGCCTATTTAATATGCCTATTTAATAAACCTATTTAATAAGTATTTAATGAGCCTATTTATTAAGTCTATTTAATAAGCCGTTTTAATAAGCCTATTTAATAAGTCTATTTAATAAGCCTATTTAATAGGCCTATTTAATAAGTCTAAGTTGCTGAAATAAGCCTATTTAATAAGCCTATTTAATAAGCCTAAGTTGCTGAATAAGCCTATTTAATAAGCCTAAGTTGCTGAAATAAGGCTATTTAATAAGTCTAAGTTGCTGAAATAAGCCTATTTAATAAGTCTAAGTTGCTGAAATAAGCCTATTTAATAAGTCTAAGTTGCTGAAATAAGGCTATTTAATAAGTCTAAGTTGCTGAAATAAGCCTATTTAATCAACGTAAGTTGCTAAAATAAGCCTATTTAATAAGCCCAAGTTGCTGAAATAAGCCTATTTAATAAGGCTATTTAATAAGCCTAAGTTGCTGAAAGAAGCCTGTTTAATAAGCATAAGTTGCTGAAATAAGGCAATTTAATAAGTCTAAGTTGCTGAAATAGGCCTATTTAATAAGCCTAAGTTGCTGAAAAAAGCCTATTTAATAAGCCTATTTAATAAGCCTATTTATTGAGCCTATTTAATAAGTCTATTTAATAAGCCTATTTAATAAGCCTATTTAATAAGTATTTAATGAGCCTATTTAATCAGTCTATTTAATAAGCCTATTTAATAGGCCTATTTAATAAGTCTAAGTTGCTGAAATAAGCCTATTTAATAAGCCTAAGTTGGTGAAAAGCCTATTTCATAGGCCTAAGTTGCTGAAGTAAGCCTTTTTAATAAGTCTAAGTTGCTGAAATAAGCCTATTTAATAAGCCTAAGTTGCTAAAATAAGCCTATTTAATGAGGCTATTTAATAAGTCTATTTAATAAGCCTATTTAATAAGCCTATTTAATGAGCCTATTTAAAAAGCCTATTTAATAAGTCTATTTAATAAGTCTATTTAATACGCCTATTTAATAAGTATTTAACGAGCCTATTTAATAAGCCTATTTATTGAGCCTATTTAATAAGCCTATTTAATAAGCCTATTTAATAAGCCTATTTAATTAGCCTATTAATTAAGCCTATTTAATGAGCCTATTTAATAAGCCTATTTATTGAACCTATTTAATAAATCTATTTAATAAGCCTGTTTAATAAGCCTATTTAATACGTATTTAATGAGCCTATTTAATGAGCCCAAGTTGCTGAATAAGCCTATTTAATAAGCCTAAGTTGCTGAAATAAGCCTATTTAATAAGCCTATTTAATAAGCCTAAGTTGCTGAATAAGCCTATTTAATAAGCCTAAGTTGCTGAAATAAGCCTATTTAATAAGTCTAAGTTGCTGAAATAAGGCTATTTAATAAGCCTAAGTTGCTGAAATAAGCCTATTTAATAAGCCTAAGTTGCTGAAATAAGGCTATTTAATAAGTCTAAGTTGCTGAAATAAGCCTATTTAATAAGTCTAAGTTGCTGAAATAAGCCTATTTAATAAGTCTAAGTTGCTGAAATAAAGCTATTTAATAAATCTACGTTGCAGAAAAAAGCCTATTTAATCAGCGTAAGTTGCTGAAATAAGCCTATTTAATAAGCCCAAGTTGCTGAAATAAGCCTATTTAATAAGGCTATTTAATAAGCCTAAGTTGCTGAAAGAAGCCTATTTAATAAGGCTATTTAATAAGCCTAAGTTGCTGAAATAAGCCTATTTAATGAGGCTATTTAATGGGCCTAAGTTGCTGAAATAAGCCGATTTAATAAGCCTAAGTTTCTGAACTAAGCCTATTTAAAACGGTCAATTTAATAAGTCTAAGTTGCTGAAATAAACCTATTTAAAAATGGTATTTAATACGCCCAAGTTGCTGAAATAAACCTGATTAATAAGGCTATTTAATAAGTGTAAGTTGCTGAATTAAGCGTATTTAATAAGCCTAAGTTGCTGAAATAAGCCTATTTAATAAGGCTATTTATTAAGTCTAAGTTGCTGAAATAAACCTATTTAATAAGCCTAAGTTGCTAAAATAAGCCTATTTAATGATGCTATTTAATAATTCCATTTAATAAGCCTATTTAATAAGCCTATTTAATACGCCTATTTAATAAGCCTATTTAATACGCCTATTTAATAAACCTATTTAATAAGTATTTAATGAGCCTATTTATTAAGTCTATTTAATAAGCCGTTTTAATAAGCCTATTTAATAAGTCTATTTAATAAGCCTATTTAATAGGCCTATTTAATAAGTCTAAGTTGCTGAAATAAGCCTATTTAATAAGCATAAGTTGCGGAATAAACCAATTTAATAAGTCTAAGTTGCTGAAATAAGGCTATTTAATAAGCCTAAGTTGCTGAAATGAGCCTATTTAATAAGCCTAAGTTGCTGAAATAAGGCTATTCAATAAGTCTAAGTTGCTGAAATAAGCCTATTTAATAAGCCTAAGTTGCTAAAATAAGCCTATTTAATGAGGCTATTTAATAAGTCTATTTAATAAGCCTATTTAATAAGCCTATTTAATAAGCCTATTTAACAAGTCTATTTAATAAGTCTATTTAATAAGCCTATTTAAAGAGTATTCAATGAGCCTATTTATTAAGCCTATTTATTGAGCCTATTTAATAAGCCTATTTATTAAGCCTATTTATTAAGCCTATTTATTGAGCCTATTTAATAAGCCTATTTATTAAGCCTATTTAATACGCCTATTTAATAAGTCTATTTAATAAGCCTATTTAATAAGCCTATTTAATAAGCCTATTTAATAAGCCTATTTATTGAGCCTATTTAATAAGTCTATTTAATAAGCCTATTTAATAAGCCTATTTAATAAGTATTTAATGAGCCTATTTAATCAGTCTATTTAATAAGCCTATTTAATAGGCCTATTTAATAAATCTAAGTTGCTGAAATAAGCCTATTTAATAAGCCTAAGTTGCTGAAAAGCCTATTTCATAGGCCTAAGTTGCTGAAATAAGCCTATTTAATAAGTCTAAGTTGCTGAAATAAGCCTATTTAATAAGCCTATGTTGCTAAAATAAGCCTATTTAATGAGGCTGTTTAATAAGTCTATTTAATAAGCCTATTTAATAAGCCTATTTAATGAGCCTATTTAAAAAGCCTATTTAATAAGTCTATTTAATAAGTCTATTTAATACGCCTATTTAATAAGTATTTAACGAGCCTATTTAATGAGCCTATTTATTAAGGCAATTAAATAAGCCTATTTAATAAGCCTATTTATTGAACCTATTTAATAAGTCTATTTAATAAGCCTGTTTAATAAGCCTATTTAATAAGTATTTAATGAGCCTATTTAATAAGCCCAAGTTGCTGAATAAGCCTATTTAATAAGCCTAAGTTGCTGAAATAAGCCTATTTAATAAGCCTATTTAATAAGCCTAAGTTGCTGAATAAGCCTATTTAATAAGCCTAAGTTGCTGAAATAAGCCTATTTAATAAGTCTAAGTTGCTGAAATAAGGCTATTTAATAAGCCTAAGTTGCTAAAATAAGCCTATTTAATAAGCCTAAGTTGCTGAAATAAGGCTATTTAATAAGTCTAAGTTGCTGAAATAAGCCTATTTAATAAGTCTAAGTTGCTGAAATAAGCCTATTTAATAAGTCTAAGTTGCTGAAATAAGGCTATTTAATAAGTCTAAGTTGCTGAAATAAGCCTATTTAATCAGCGTAAGTTGCTAAAATAAGCCTATTTAATAAGCCCAAGTTGCTGAAATAAGCCTATTTAATAAGGCTATTTAATAAGCCTAAGTTGCTGAAAGAATCCTATTTAATAAGCCTAAGTTGCTGAAAAGTCTATTTCATAGGCCTAAGTTGCTGAAATAAGCCTTTTTAATAAGTCTAAGTTGCTGAAATAAGCCTATTTAATAAGCCTATGTTGCTAAAATAAGCCTATTTAATGAGGCTGTTTAATCAGTCTATTTAATAAGCCTATTTAATAGGCCTATTTAATAAGTCTAAGTTGCTGAAATAAGCCTATTTAATAAGCCTAAGTTGCTGAAAAGCCTATTTCATAGGCCTAAGTTGCTGAAATAAGCCTTTTTAATAAGTCTAAGTTGCTGAAATAAGCCTATTTAATAAGCCTATGTTGCTAAAATAAGCCTATTTAATGAGGCTGTTTAATAAGTCTATTTAATAAGCCTATTTAATAAGCCTATTTAATGAGCCTATTTAAAAAGCCTATTTAATAAGTCTATTTAATAAGTCTATTTAATACACCTATTTAATAAGTATTTAACGAGCCTATTTAATGAGCCTATTTATTAAGGCAATTAAATAAGCCTATTTAATAAGCCTATTTAATAAGCCTATTAATTAAGCCTATTTAATGAGCCTATTTAAGAAGCCTATTTATTGAACCTATTTAATAAGTCTATTTAATAAGCCTGTTTAATAAGCCTATTTAATAAGTATTTAATGAGCCTATTTAATAAGCCCAAGTTGCTGAATAAGCCTATTTAATAAGCCTAAGTTGCTGAAATAAGCCTATTTAATAAGCCTATTTAATAAGCCTAAGTTGCTGAATAAGCCTATTTAATAAGCCTAAGTTGCTGAAATAAGCCTATTTAATAAGTCTAAGTTGCTGAAATAAGGCTATTTAATAAGCCTAAGTTGCTGAAATAAGCCTATTTAATAAGCCTAAGTTGCTGAAATAAGGCTATTTAATCAGCGTAAGTTGCTAAAATAAGCCTATTTAATAAGTCTAAGTTGCTGAAATAAGCCTATTTAATAAGTCTAAGTTGCTGAAATAAGGCTATTTAATAAGTCTAAGTTGCTGAAATAAGCCTATTTAATCAGCGTAAGTTGCTAAAATAAGCCTATTTAATAAGCCCAAGTTGCTGAAATAAGCCTATTTAATAAGGCTATTTAATAAGCCTAAGTTGCTGAAAGAAGCCTATTTAATAAGCATAAGTTGCTGAAATAAGGCAATTTAATAAGTATAAGTTGCTGAAATAGGCCTATTTAATAAGCCTAAGTTGCTGAAATAAGCCTATTTAATAAGCCTATTTAATAAGCCTATTTATTGAGCCTATTTAATAAGTCTATTTAATAAGCCTATTTAATAAGCCTATTTAATAAGTATTTAATGAGCCTATTTAATCAGTCTATTTAATAAGCCTATTTAATAGGCCTATTTAATAAGTCTAAGTTGCTGAAATAAGCCTATTTAATAAGCCTAAGTTGCTGAAAAGCCTATTTGATAGGCCTAAGTTGCTGAAATAAGCCTTTTTAATAAGTCTAAGTTGCTGAAATAAGCCTATTTAATAAGCCTATGTTGCTAAAATAAGCCTATTTAATGAGGCTGTTTAATAAGTCTATTTAATAAGCCTATTTAATAAGCCTATTTAATGAGCCTATTTAAAAAGCCTATTTAATAAGTCTATTTAATAAGTCTATTTAATACGCCTATTTAATAAGTATTTAACGAGCCTATTTAATGAGCCTATTTATTAAGCCAATTAAATAAGCCTATTTAATAAGCCTATTTAATAAGCCTATTTAATAAGCCTATTTAATAAGCCTATTAATTAAGCCTATTTAATGAGCCTATTTAATAAGCCTATTTATTGAACCTATTTAATAAGTCTATTTAATAAGCCTGTTTAATAAGCCTATTTAATAAGTATTTAATGAGCCTATTTAATAAGCCCAAGTTGCTGAATAAGCCTATTTAATAAGCCTAAGTTGCTGAAATAAGCCTATTTAATAAGCCTATTTAATAAGCCTAAGTTGCTGAATAAGCCTATTTAATAAGCCTAAGTTGCTGAAATAAGCCTATTTAATAAGTCTAAGTTGCTGAAATAAGGCTATTTAATAAGCCTAAGTTGCTGAAATAAGCCTATTTAATAAGCCTAAGTTGCTGAAATAAGGCTATTTAATAAGTCTAAGTTGCTGAAATAAGCCTATTTAATAAGTCTAAGTTGCTGAAATAAGCCTATTTAATAAGTCTAAGTTGCTGAAATAAGGCTATTTAATAAGTCTAAGTTGCTGAAATAAGCCTATTTAATCAGCGTAAGTTGCTAAAATAAGCCTATTTAATAAGCCCAAGTTGCTGAAATAAGCCTATTTAATACGGCTATTTAATAAGCCTAAGTTGCTGAAAGAAGCCTATTTAATAAGCGTAAGTTGCTGAAATAAGGCAATTTAATAAGTCTAAGTTGCTGAAATAGGCCTATTTAATAAGCCTAAGTTGCTGAAATAAGCCTATTTAATAAGCCTAATTTGCTGAAATAAGCCTATTTAATAGGCCTATCTAATAAGTCTAAGTTGCAGAAATAAGCATATTTCATAAGCCTATTTAATGAGCCTAAGTTGCTGAAATGTCTATTTAATAAGTCGATTTAATAAGTCAAAGTTGCTAAAATAAGCCTATTTAATAAGGCTATTTAATAAGCCTAAGTTGCTGAAATAATCCTATTTAATGAGGCTATTTAATGAGCCTAAGTTGCTGAAATAAGCCGATTTAATAAGCCTAAGTTTCTGAACTAAGCCTATTTAAAAAGGACTATTTAATAAGTCTAAGTTGCTGAAATAAGCCGATTTAATACGCCCAAGTTGCTGAAATAAACCTGATTAATAAGGCTATTTAATAAGCGTAAGTTGCTGAAATAAGCCTATTTAATAAGCCTAAGTTGCTGAAATAAGCCTATTTAATAAGGCTATTTAATAAGTCTAAGTTGCTGAAATAAACCTATTTAATAAGCCTAAGTTGCTAAAATAAGCCTATTTAATGAGGCTATTTAATAAGTCCATTTAATAAGCCTATTTAATAAGCCTATTTAATACGCCTATTTAACAAGCCTATTTAATACGCCTATTTAATAAACCTATTTAATAAATATTTAATGAGCCTATTTATTAAGTCTATTTAATAAGCCTTTTTAATAAGCCTATTTAATAAGTCTATTTAATAAGCCTATTTAATAGGCCTATTTAATAACTCTAAGTTGCTTAAATAAGCCTATTTAATAAGCCTAAGTTGCTGAATAAACCAATTTAATAAGTCTAAGTTGCTGAAATAAGGCTATTTAATAGGCCTAAGTTGCTGAAATGAGCCTATTTAATAAGCCTAAGTTGCTGAAATAAGGCTATTCAATAAGTCTAAGTTGCTGAAATAAGCCTATTTAATAAACCTAAGTTGCTAAAATAAGCCTATTTAATGAGGCTATTTAATAAGTCTATTTAATAAACCTATTTAATAAGCCTAAGTTGCTAAAATAAGCCTATTTAATGAGCCTATTTAATCAGTCTATTTAATAAGCCTATTTAATAGGCCTATTTAATAAATCTAAGTTGCTGAAATAAGCCTATTTAATAAGCCTAAGTTGCTGAAAAGCCTATTTCATAGGCCTAAGTTGCTGAAATAAGCCTATTTAATAAGTCTAAGTTGCTGAAATAAGCCTATTTAATAAGCCTATGTTGCTAAAATAAGCCTATTTAATGAGGCTGTTTAATAAGTCTATTTAATAAGCCTATTTAATAAGCCTATTTAATGAGCCTATTTAAAAAGCCTATTTAATAAGTCTATTTAATAAGTCTATTTAATACGCCTATTTAATAAGTATTTAACGAGCCTATTTAATGAGCCTATTTATTAAGGCAATTAAATAAGCCTATTTAATAAGCCTATTTATTGAACCTATTTAATAAGTCTATTTAATAAGCCTGTTTAATAAGCCTATTTAATAAGTATTTAATGAGCCTATTTAATAAGCCCAAGTTGCTGAATAAGCCTATTTAATAAGCCTAAGTTGCTGAAATAAGCCTATTTAATAAGCCTATTTAATAAGCCTAAGTTGCTGAATAAGCCTATTTAATAAGCCTAAGTTGCTGAAATAAGCCTATTTAATAAGTCTAAGTTGCTGAAATAAGGCTATTTAATAAGCCTAAGTTGCTAAAATAAGCCTATTTAATAAGCCTAAGTTGCTGAAATAAGGCTATTTAATAAGTCTAAGTTGCTGAAATAAGCCTATTTAATAAGTCTAAGTTGCTGAAATAAGCCTATTTAATAAGTCTAAGTTGCTGAAATAAGGCTATTTAATAAGTCTAAGTTGCTGAAATAAGCCTATTTAATCAGCGTAAGTTGCTAAAATAAGCCTATTTAATAAGCCCAAGTTGCTGAAATAAGCCTATTTAATAAGGCTATTTAATAAGCCTAAGTTGCTGAAAGAATCCTATTTAATAAGCCTAAGTTGCTGAAAAGTCTATTTCATAGGCCTAAGTTGCTGAAATAAGCCTTTTTAATAAGTCTAAGTTGCTGAAATAAGCCTATTTAATAAGCCTATGTTGCTAAAATAAGCCTATTTAATGAGGCTGTTTAATCAGTCTATTTAATAAGCCTATTTAATAGGCCTATTTAATAAGTCTAAGTTGCTGAAATAAGCCTATTTAATAAGCCTAAGTTGCTGAAAAGCCTATTTCATAGGCCTAAGTTGCTGAAATAAGCCTTTTTAATAAGTCTAAGTTGCTGAAATAAGCCTATTTAATAAGCCTATGTTGCTAAAATAAGCCTATTTAATGAGGCTGTTTAATAAGTCTATTTAATAAGCCTATTTAATAAGCCTATTTAATGAGCCTATTTAAAAAGCCTATTTAATAAGTCTATTTAATAAGTCTATTTAATACACCTATTTAATAAGTATTTAACGAGCCTATTTAATGAGCCTATTTATTAAGGCAATTAAATAAGCCTATTTAATAAGCCTATTTAATAAGCCTATTAATTAAGCCTATTTAATGAGCCTATTTAAGAAGCCTATTTATTGAACCTATTTAATAAGTCTATTTAATAAGCCTGTTTAATAAGCCTATTTAATAAGTATTTAATGAGCCTATTTAATAAGCCCAAGTTGCTGAATAAGCCTATTTAATAAGCCTAAGTTGCTGAAATAAGCCTATTTAATAAGCCTATTTAATAAGCCTAAGTTGCTGAATAAGCCTATTTAATAAGCCTAAGTTGCTGAAATAAGCCTATTTAATAAGTCTAAGTTGCTGAAATAAGGCTATTTAATAAGCCTAAGTTGCTGAAATAAGCCTATTTAATAAGCCTAAGTTGCTGAAATAAGGCTATTTAATCAGCGTAAGTTGCTAAAATAAGCCTATTTAATAAGTCTAAGTTGCTGAAATAAGCCTATTTAATAAGTCTAAGTTGCTGAAATAAGGCTATTTAATAAGTCTAAGTTGCTGAAATAAGCCTATTTAATCAGCGTAAGTTGCTAAAATAAGCCTATTTAATAAGCCCAAGTTGCTGAAATAAGCCTATTTAATAAGGCTATTTAATAAGCCTAAGTTGCTGAAAGAAGCCTATTTAATAAGCATAAGTTGCTGAAATAAGGCAATTTAATAAGTATAAGTTGCTGAAATAGGCCTATTTAATAAGCCTAAGTTGCTGAAATAAGCCTATTTAATAAGCCTATTTAATAAGCCTATTTATTGAGCCTATTTAATAAGTCTATTTAATAAGCCTATTTAATAAGCCTATTTAATAAGTATTTAATGAGCCTATTTAATCAGTCTATTTAATAAGCCTATTTAATAGGCCTATTTAATAAGCCTAAGTTGCTGAATAAGCCTATTTAATAAGCCTAAGTTGCTGAAATAAGCCTATTTAATAAGTCTAAGTTGCTGAAATAAGGCTATTTAATAAGCCTAAGTTGCTGAAATAAGCCTATTTAATAAGCCTAAGTTGCTGAAATAAGGCTATTTAATAAGTCTAAGTTGCTGAAATAAGCCTATTTAATAAGTCTAAGTTGCTGAAATAAGCCTATTTAATAAGTCTAAGTTGCTGAAATAAGGCTATTTAATAAGTCTAAGTTGCTGAAATAAGCCTATTTAATCAGCGTAAGTTGCTAAAATAAGCCTATTTAATAAGCCCAAGTTGCTGAAATAAGCCTATTTAATACGGCTATTTAATAAGCCTAAGTTGCTGAAAGAAGCCTATTTAATAAGCGTAAGTTGCTGAAATAAGGCAATTTAATAAGTCTAAGTTGCTGAAATAGGCCTATTTAATAAGCCTAAGTTGCTGAAATAAGCCTATTTAATAAGCCTAATTTGCTGAAATAAGCCTATTTAATAGGCCTATCTAATAAGTCTAAGTTGCAGAAATAAGCATATTTCATAAGCCTATTTAATGAGCCTAAGTTGCTGAAATGTCTATTTAATAAGTCGATTTAATAAGTCAAAGTTGCTAAAATAAGCATATTTAATAAGGCTATTTAATAAGCCTAAGTTGCTGAAATAATCCTATTTAATGAGGCTATTTAATGAGCCTAAGTTGCTGAAATAAGCCGATTTAATAAGCCTAAGTTTCTGAACTAAGCCTATTTAAAAAGGACTATTTAATAAGTCTAAGTTGCTGAAATAAGCCGATTTAATACGCCCAAGTTGCTGAAATAAACCTGATTAATAAGGCTATTTAATAAGCGTAAGTTGCTGAAATAAGCCTATTTAATAAGCCTAAGTTGCTGAAATAAGCCTATTTAATAAGGCTATTTAATAAGTCTAAGTTGCTGAAATAAACCTATTTAATAAGCCTAAGTTGCTAAAATAAGCCTATTTAATGAGGCTATTTAATAAGTCCATTTAATAAGCCTATTTAATAAGCCTATTTAATACGCCTATTTAACAAGCCTATTTAATACGCCTATTTAATAAACCTATTTAATAAATATTTAATGAGCCTATTTATTAAGTCTATTTAATAAGCCTTTTTAATAAGCCTATTTAATAAGTCTATTTAATAAGCCTATTTAATAGGCCTATTTAATAACTCTAAGTTGCTTAAATAAGCCTATTTAATAAGCCTAAGTTGCTGAATAAACCAATTTAATAAGTCTAAGTTGCTGAAATAAGGCTATTTAATAGGCCTAAGTTGCTGAAATGAGCCTATTTAATAAGCCTAAGTTGCTGAAATAAGGCTATTCAATAAGTCTAAGTTGCTGAAATAAGCCTATTTAATAAACCTAAGTTGCTAAAATAAGCCTATTTAATGAGGCTATTTAATAAGTCTATTTAATAAACCTATTTAATAAGCCTAAGTTGCTAAAATAAGCCTATTTAATGAGCCTATTTAATCAGTCTATTTAATAAGCCTATTTAATAGGCCTATTTAATAAATCTAAGTTGCTGAAATAAGCCTATTTAATAAGCCTAAGTTGCTGAAAAGCCTATTTCATAGGCCTAAGTTGCTGAAATAAGCCTATTTAATAAGTCTAAGTTGCTGAAATAAGCCTATTTAATAAGCCTATGTTGCTAAAATAAGCCTATTTAATGAGGCTGTTTAATAAGTCTATTTAATAAGCCTATTTAATAAGCCTATTTAATGAGCCTATTTAAAAAGCCTATTTAATAAGTCTATTTAATAAGTCTATTTAATACGCCTATTTAATAAGTATTTAACGAGCCTATTTAATGAGCCTATTTATTAAGGCAATTAAATAAGCCTATTTAATAAGCCTATTTATTGAACCTATTTAATAAGTCTATTTAATAAGCCTGTTTAATAAGCCTATTTAATAAGTATTTAATGAGCCTATTTAATAAGCCCAAGTTGCTGAATAAGCCTATTTAATAAGCCTAAGTTGCTGAAATAAGCCTATTTAATAAGCCTATTTAATAAGCCTAAGTTGCTGAATAAGCCTATTTAATAAGCCTAAGTTGCTGAAATAAGCCTATTTAATAAGTCTAAGTTGCTGAAATAAGGCTATTTAATAAGCCTAAGTTGCTAAAATAAGCCTATTTAATAAGCCTAAGTTGCTGAAATAAGGCTATTTAATAAGTCTAAGTTGCTGAAATAAGCCTATTTAATAAGTCTAAGTTGCTGAAATAAGCCTATTTAATAAGTCTAAGTTGCTGAAATAAGGCTATTTAATAAGTCTAAGTTGCTGAAATAAGCCTATTTAATCAGCGTAAGTTGCTAAAATAAGCCTATTTAATAAGCCCAAGTTGCTGAAATAAGCCTATTTAATAAGGCTATTTAATAAGCCTAAGTTGCTGAAAGAATCCTATTTAATAAGCCTAAGTTGCTGAAAAGTCTATTTCATAGGCCTAAGTTGCTGAAATAAGCCTTTTTAATAAGTCTAAGTTGCTGAAATAAGCCTATTTAATAAGCGTATGTTGCTAAAATAAGCCTATTTAATGAGGCTGTTTAATCAGTCTATTTAATAAGCCTATTTAATAGGCCTATTTAATAAGTCTAAGTTGCTGAAATAAGCCTATTTAATAAGCCTAAGTTGCTGAAAAGCCTATTTCATAGGCCTAAGTTGCTGAAATAAGCCTTTTTAATAAGTCTAAGTTGCTGAAATAAGCCTATTTAATAAGCCTATGTTGCTAAAATAAGCCTATTTAATGAGGCTGTTTAATAAGTCTATTTAATAAGCCTATTTAATAAGCCTATTTAATGAGCCTATTTAAAAAGCCTATTTAATAAGTCTATTTAATAAGTCTATTTAATACACCTATTTAATAAGTATTTAACGAGCCTATTTAATGAGCCTATTTATTAAGGCAATTAAATAAGCCTATTTAATAAGCCTATTTAATAAGCCTATTAATTAAGCCTATTTAATGAGCCTATTTAAGAAGCCTATTTATTGAACCTATTTAATAAGTCTATTTAATAAGCCTGTTTAATAAGCCTATTTAATAAGTATTTAATGAGCCTATTTAATAAGCCCAAGTTGCTGAATAAGCCTATTTAATAAGCCTAAGTTGCTGAAATAAGCCTATTTAATAAGCCTATTTAATAAGCCTAAGTTGCTGAATAAGCCTATTTAATAAGCCTAAGTTGCTGAAATAAGCCTATTTAATAAGTCTAAGTTGCTGAAATAAGGCTATTTAATAAGCCTAAGTTGCTGAAATAAGCCTATTTAATAAGCCTAAGTTGCTGAAATAAGGCTATTTAATCAGCGTAAGTTGCTAAAATAAGCCTATTTAATAAGTCTAAGTTGCTGAAATAAGCCTATTTAATAAGTCTAAGTTGCTGAAATAAGGCTATTTAATAAGTCTAAGTTGCTGAAATAAGCCTATTTAATCAGCGTAAGTTGCTAAAATAAGCCTATTTAATAAGCCCAAGTTGCTGAAATAAGCCTATTTAATAAGGCTATTTAATAAGCCTAAGTTGCTGAAAGAAGCCTATTTAATAAGCATAAGTTGCTGAAATAAGGCAATTTAATAAGTATAAGTTGCTGAAATAGGCCTATTTAATAAGCCTAAGTTGCTGAAATAAGCCTATTTAATAAGCCTATTTAATAAGCCTATTTATTGAGCCTATTTAATAAGTCTATTTAATAAGCCTATTTAATAAGCCTATTTAATAAGTATTTAATGAGCCTATTTAATCAGTCTATTTAATAAGCCTATTTAATAGGCCTATTTAATAAGTCTAAGTTGCTGAAATAAGCCTATTTAATAAGCCTAAGTTGCTGAAAAGCCTATTTGATAGGCCTAAGTTGCTGAAATAAGCCTTTTTAATAAGTCTAAGTTGCTGAAATAAGCCTATTTAATAAGCCTATGTTGCTAAAATAAGCCTATTTAATGAGGCTGTTTAATAAGTCTATTTAATAAGCCTATTTAATAAGCCTATTTAATGAGCCTATTTAAAAAGCCTATTTAATAAGTCTATTTAATAAGTCTATTTAATACGCCTATTTAATAAGTATTTAACGAGCCTATTTAATGAGCCTATTTATTAAGCCAATTAAATAAGCCTATTTAATAAGCCTATTTAATAAGCCTATTTAATAAGCCTATTTAATAAGCCTATTAATTAAGCCTATTTAATGAGCCTATTTAATAAGCCTATTTATTGAACCTATTTAATAAGTCTATTTAATAAGCCTGTTTAATAAGCCTATTTAATAAGTATTTAATGAGCCTATTTAATAAGCCCAAGTTGCTGAATAAGCCTATTTAATAAGCCTAAGTTGCTGAAATAAGCCTATTTAATAAGCCTATTTAATAAGCCTAAGTTGCTGAATAAGCCTATTTAATAAGCCTAAGTTGCTGAAATAAGCCTATTTAATAAGTCTAAGTTGCTGAAATAAGGCTATTTAATAAGCCTAAGTTGCTGAAATAAGCCTATTTAATAAGCCTAAGTTGCTGAAATAAGGCTATTTAATAAGTCTAAGTTGCTGAAATAAGCCTATTTAATAAGTCTAAGTTGCTGAAATAAGCCTATTTAATAAGTCTAAGTTGCTGAAATAAGGCTATTTAATAAGTCTAAGTTGCTGAAATAAGCCTATTTAATCAGCGTAAGTTGCTAAAATAAGCCTATTTAATAAGCCCAAGTTGCTGAAATAAGCCTATTTAATACGGCTATTTAATAAGCCTAAGTTGCTGAAAGAAGCCTATTTAATAAGCGTAAGTTGCTGAAATAAGGCAATTTAATAAGTCTAAGTTGCTGAAATAGGCCTATTTAATAAGCCTAAGTTGCTGAAATAAGCCTATTTAATAAGCCTAATTTGCTGAAATAAGCCTATTTAATAGGCCTATCTAATAAGTCTAAGTTGCAGAAATAAGCATATTTCATAAGCCTATTTAATGAGCCTAAGTTGCTGAAATGTCTATTTAATAAGTCGATTTAATAAGTCAAAGTTGCTAAAATAAGCCTATTTAATAAGGCTATTTAATAAGCCTAAGTTGCTGAAATAATCCTATTTAATGAGGCTATTTAATGAGCCTAAGTTGCTGAAATAAGCCGATTTAATAAGCCTAAGTTTCTGAACTAAGCCTATTTAAAAAGGACTATTTAATAAGTCTAAGTTGCTGAAATAAGCCGATTTAATACGCCCAAGTTGCTGAAATAAACCTGATTAATAAGGCTATTTAATAAGCGTAAGTTGCTGAAATAAGCCTATTTAATAAGCCTAAGTTGCTGAAATAAGCCTATTTAATAAGGCTATTTAATAAGTCTAAGTTGCTGAAATAAACCTATTTAATAAGCCTAAGTTGCTAAAATAAGCCTATTTAATGAGGCTATTTAATAAGTCCATTTAATAAGCCTATTTAATAAGCCTATTTAATACGCCTATTTAACAAGCCTATTTAATACGCCTATTTAATAAACCTATTTAATAAATATTTAATGAGCCTATTTATTAAGTCTATTTAATAAGCCTTTTTAATAAGCCTATTTAATAAGTCTATTTAATAAGCCTATTTAATAGGCCTATTTAATAACTCTAAGTTGCTTAAATAAGCCTATTTAATAAGCCTAAGTTGCTGAATAAACCAATTTAATAAGTCTAAGTTGCTGAAATAAGGCTATTTAATAGGCCTAAGTTGCTGAAATGAGCCTATTTAATAAGCCTAAGTTGCTGAAATAAGGCTATTCAATAAGTCTAAGTTGCTGAAATAAGCCTATTTAATAAACCTAAGTTGCTAAAATAAGCCTATTTAATGAGGCTATTTAATAAGTCTATTTAATAAACCTATTTAATAAGCCTATTTAATAAGCCTATTTAATAAGCCTATTTAATAAGTCTATTTAATAAGTCTATTTAATAAGCCTATTTAATAAGTATTTAATGAGCCTATTTAATAAGCCAATTTATTGAGCCTATTTAATAAGCCAATTTATTGAGCCTATTTAATTATCCTATTTAATAAGCCTATTTAATGAGTCTATTTTATAAGCCTATTTAATACGCCTATTTAATAAGCCTATTTAATAAGTATTTAATGAACCTATTTAATAAGCCTAAGTTGCTGAATAAGCCTATTTAATAAGCCTAAGTTTCTGAAATAAGCCTATTTAATAAGCCTATTTAATAAGCCTAAGTTGCTGAATAAGCCTATTTAATAAGCCTAAGTTGCTGAAATAAGCCTATTTAATAAGTCTAAGTTGCTGAAATAAGGCTATTTAATAAGCCTAAGTTGGTGAAATAAGCCTATTTAATAAGCCTAAGTTGCTGAAATAAGGCTATTTAATAAGTCTAAGTTACTGAAATAAGCCTATTTAATAAGTCTAAGTTGCTGAAATAAGCCTATTTAATAAGTCTAAGTTGCTGAAATAAGGCTATTTAATAAGTCTAAGTTGCTGAAATAAGCCTATTTAATCAGCGTAAGTTGCTAAAATAAGCCTATTTAATAAGCCCAAGTTGCTGAAATAAGCCTATTTAATAAGGCTATTTAATAAGCCTAAGTTGCTGAAAGAAGCCTATTTAATAAGCGTAAGTTGCTGAAATAAGGCAATTTAATAAGTCTAAGTTGCTGAAATAGGCCTATTTAATAAGCCTAAGTTGCTGAAATAAGCCTATTTAATAAGCCTAATTTGCTGAAATAAGCCTATTTAATAGGCCTATCTAATAAGTCTAAGTTGCAGAAATAAGCATATTTCATAAGCCTATTTAATGAGCCTAAGTTGCTGAAATGTCTATTTAATAAGTCGATTTAATAAGTCAAAGTTGCTAAAATAAGCCTATTTAATAAGGCTATTTAATAAGCCTAAGTTGCTGAAATAAGCCTATTTAATGAGGCTATTTAATGAGCCTAAGTTGCTGAAATAAGCCGATTTAATAAGCCTAAGTTTCTGAACTAACCCTATTTAAAAAGGTCTATTTAATAAGTCTAAGTTGCTGAAATAAGCCGATTTAATACGCCCAAGTTGCTGAAATAAACCTGATTAATAAGGCTATTTAATAAGCGTAAGTTGCTGAAATAAGGCTATTTAATAGGCCTAAGTTGCTGAAATGAGCCTATTTAATAAGCCTAAGTTGCTGAAATAAGGCTATTCAATAAGTCTAAGTTGCTGAAATAAGCCTATTTAATAAACCTAAGTTGCTAAAATAAGCCTATTTAATGAGGCTATTTAATAAGTCTATTTAATTAACCTATTTAATAAGCCTATTTAATAAGCCTATTTAATAAGCCTATTTAATAAGTCTATTTAATAAGTCTATTTAATAAGCCTATTTAATAAGTATTTAATGAGCCTATTTAATAAGCCAATTTATTGAGCCTATTTAATAAGCCAATTTATTGAGCCTATTTAATTATCCTATTTAATAAGCCTATTTAATGAGTCTATTTTATAAGCCTATTTAATACACCTATTTAATAAGCCTATTTAATAAGTATTTAATGAACCTATTTAATAAGCCTAAGTTGCTGAATAAGCCTACTTAATAAGCCTAAGTTGCTGAAATAAGCCTATTTAATAAGCCTATTTAATAAGCCTAAGTTGCTGAATAAGCCTATTTAATAAGCCTAAGTTGCTGAAATAAGCCTATTTAATCAGCGTAAGTTGCTAAAATAAGCCTATTTAATAAGCCCAAGTTGCTGAAATAAGCCTATTTAATAAGGCTATTTAATAAGCCTAAGTTGCTGAAAGAAGCCTATTTAATAAGCGTAAGTTGCTGAAATAAGGCAATTTAATAAGTCTAAGTTGCTGAAATAGGCCTATTTAATAAGCCTAAGTTGCTGAAATAAGCCTATTTAATAAGCCTAATTTGCTGAAATAAGCCTATTTAATAGGCCTATCTAATAAGTCTAAGTTGCAGAAATAAGCATATTTCATAAGCCTATTTAATGAGCCTAAGTTGCTGAAATGTCTATTTAATAAGTCGATTTAATAAGTCAAAGTTGCTAAAATAAGCCTATTTAATAAGGCTATTTAATAAGCCTAAGTTGCTGAAATAAGCCTATTTAATGAGGCTATTTAATGAGCCTAAGTTGCTGAAATAAGCCGATTTAATAAGCCTAAGTTTCTGAACTAACCCTATTTAAAAAGGTCTATTTAATAAGTCTAAGTTGCTGAAATAAGCCGATTTAATACGCCCAAGTTGCTGAAATAAACCTGATTAATAAGGCTATTTAATAAGCGTAAGTTGCTGAAATAAGGCTATTTAATAGGCCTAAGTTGCTGAAATGAGCCTATTTAATAAGCCTAAGTTGCTGAAATAAGGCTATTCAATAAGTCTAAGTTGCTGAAATAAGCCTATTTAATAAACCTAAGTTGCTAAAATAAGCCTATTTAATGAGGCTATTTAATAAGTCTATTTAATTAACCTATTTAATAAGCCTATTTAATAAGCCTATTTAATAAGCCTATTTAATAAGTCTATTTAATAAGTCTATTTAATAAGCCTATTTAATAAGTATTTAATGAGCCTATTTAATAAGCCAATTTATTGAGCCTATTTAATAAGCCAATTTATTGAGCCTATTTAATTATCCTATTTAATAAGCCTATTTAATGAGTCTATTTTATAAGCCTATTTAATACACCTATTTAATAAGCCTATTTAATAAGTATTTAATGAACCTATTTAATAAGCCTAAGTTGCTGAATAAGCCTATTTAATAAGCCTAAGTTGCTGAAATAAGCCTATTTAATAAGCCTATTTAATAAGCCTAAGTTGCTGAATAAGCCTATTTAATAAGCCTAAGTTGCTGAAATAAGCCTATTTAATCAGCGTAAGTTGCTAAAATAAGCCTATTTAATAAGCCCAAGTTGCTGAAATAAGCCTATTTAATAAGGCTATTTAATAAGCCTAAGTTGCTGAAAGAAGCCTATTTAATAAGCGTAAGTTGCTGAAATAAGGCAATTTAATAAGTCTAAGTTGCTGAAATAGGCCTATTTAATAAGCCTAAGTTGCTGAAATAAGCCTATTTAATAAGCCTAATTTGCTGAAATAAGCCTATTTAATAGGCCTATCTAATAAGTCTAAGTTGCAGAAATAAGCATATTTCATAAGCCTATTTAATGAGCCTAAGTTGCTGAAATGTCTATTTAATAAGTCGATTTAATAAGTCAAAGTTGCTAAAATAAGCCTATTTAATAAGGCTATTTAATAAGCCTAAGTTGCTGAAATAAGCCTATTTAATGAGGCTATTTAATGAGCCTAAGTTGCTGAAATAAGCCGATTTAATAAGCCTAAGTTTCTGAACTAACCCTATTTAAAAAGGTCTATTTAATAAGTCTAAGTTGCTGAAATAAGCCGATTTAATACGCCCAAGTTGCTGAAATAAACCTGATTAATAAGGCTATTTAATAAGCGTAAGTTGCTGAAATAAGGCTATTTAATAGGCCTAAGTTGCTGAAATGAGCCTATTTAATAAGCCTAAGTTGCTGAAATAAGGCTATTCAATAAGTCTAAGTTGCTGAAATAAGCCTATTTAATAAACCTAAGTTGCTAAAATAAGCCTATTTAATGAGGCTATTTAATAAGTCTATTTAATTAACCTATTTAATAAGCCTATTTAATAAGCCTATTTAATAAGCCTATTTAATAAGTCTATTTAATAAGTCTATTTAATAAGCCTATTTAATAAGTATTTAATGAGCCTATTTAATAAGCCAATTTATTGAGCCTATTTAATAAGCCAATTTATTGAGCCTATTTAATTATCCTATTTAATAAGCCTATTTAATGAGTCTATTTTATAAGCCTATTTAATACACCTATTTAATAAGCCTATTTAATAAGTATTTAATGAACCTATTTAATAAGCCTAAGTTGCTGAATAAGCCTATTTAATAAGCCTAAGTTGCTGAAATAAGCCTATTTAATAAGCCTATTTAATAAGCCTAAGTTGCTGAATAAGCCTATTTAATAAGCCTAAGTTGCTGAAATAAGCCTATTTAATCAGCATAAGTTGCTAAAATAAGCCTATTTAATAAGCCCAAGTTGCTGAAATAAGCCTATTTAATAAGGCTATTTAATAAGCCTAAGTTGCTGAAAGAAGCCTATTTAATAAGCGTAAGTTGCTGAAATAAGGCAATTTAATAAGTCTAAGTTGCTGAAATAGGCCTATTTAATAAGCCTAAGTTGCTGAAATAAGCCTATTTAATAAGCCTAATTTGCTGAAATAAGCCTATTTAATAGGCCTATCTAATAAGTCTAAGTTGCAGAAATAAGCATATTTCATAAGCCTATTTAATGAGCCTAAGTTGCTGAAATGTCTATTTAATAAGTCGATTTAATAAGTCAAAGTTGCTAAAATAAGCCTATTTAATAAGGCTATTTAATAAGCCTAAGTTGCTGAAATAAGCCTATTTAATGAGGCTATTTAATGAGCCTAAGTTGCTGAAATAAGCCGATTTAATAAGCCTAAGTTTCTGAACTAACCCTATTTAAAAAGGTCTATTTAATAAGTCTAAGTTGCTGAAATAAGCCGATTTAATACGCCCAAGTTGCTGAAATAAACCTGATTAATAAGGCTATTTAATAAGCGTAAGTTGCTGAAATAAGGCTATTTAATAGGCCTAAGTTGCTGAAATGAGCCTATTTAATAAGCCTAAGTTGCTGAAATAAGGCTATTCAATAAGTCTAAGTTGCTGAAATAAGCCTATTTAATAAACCTAAGTTGCTAAAATAAGCCTATTTAATGAGGCTATTTAATAAGTCTATTTAATTAACCTATTTAATAAGCCTATTTAATAAGCCTATTTAATAAGCCTATTTAATAAGTCTATTTAATAAGTCTATTTAATAAGCCTATTTAATAAGTATTTAATGAGCCTATTTAATAAGCCAATTTATTGAGCCTATTTAATAAGCCAATTTATTGAGCCTATTTAATTATCCTATTTAATAAGCCTATTTAATGAGTCTATTTTATAAGCCTATTTAATACACCTATTTAATAAGCCTATTTAATAAGTATTTAATGAACCTATTTAATAAGCCTAAGTTGCTGAATAAGCCTATTTAATAAGCCTAAGTTGCTGAAATAAGCCTATTTAATAAGCCTATTTAATAAGCCTAAGTTGCTGAATAAGCCTATTTAATAAGCCTAAGTTGCTGAAATAAGCCTATTTAATCAGCGTAAGTTGCTAAAATAAGCCTATTTAATAAGCCCAAGTTGCTGAAATAAGCCTATTTAATAAGGCTATTTAATAAGCCTAAGTTGCTGAAAGAAGCCTATTTAATAAGCGTAAGTTGCTGAAATAAGGCAATTTAATAAGTCTAAGTTGCTGAAATAGGCCTATTTAATAAGCCTAAGTTGCTGAAATAAGCCTATTTAATAAGCCTAATTTGCTGAAATAAGCCTATTTAATAGGCCTATCTAATAAGTCTAAGTTGCAGAAATAAGCAAATTTCATAAGCCTATTTAATGAGCCTAAGTTGCTGAAATGTCTATTTAATAAGTCGATTTAATAAGTCAAAGTTGCTAAAATAAGCCTATTTAATAAGGCTATTTAATAAGCCTAAGTTGCTGAAATAAGCCTATTTAATGAGGCTATTTAATGAGCCTAAGTTGCTGAAATAAGCCGATTTAATAAGCCTAAGTTTCTGAACTAACCCTATTTAAAAAGGTCTATTTAATAAGTCTAAGTTGCTGAAATAAGCCGATTTAATACGCCCAAGTTGCTGAAATAAACCTGATTAATAAGGCTATTTAATAAGCGTAAGTTGCTGAAATAAGGCTATTTAATAGGCCTAAGTTGCTGAAATGAGCCTATTTAATAAGCCTAAGTTGCTGAAATAAGGCTATTCAATAAGTCTAAGTTGCTGAAATAAGCCTATTTAATAAACCTAAGTTGCTAAAATAAGCCTATTTAATGAGGCTATTTAATAAGTCTATTTAATTAACCTATTTAATAAGCCTATTTAATAAGCCTATTTAATAAGCCTATTTAATAAGTCTATTTAATAAGTCTATTTAATAAGCCTATTTAATAAGTATTTAATGAGCCTATTTAATAAGCCAATTTATTGAGCCTATTTAATAAGCCAATTTATTGAGCCTATTTAATTATCCTATTTAATATGCCTATTTAATGAGTCTATTTTATACGCCTATTTAATACACCTATTTAATAAGCCTATTTAATAAGTATTTAATGAACCTATTTAATAAGCCTAAGTTGCTGAATAAGCCTATTTAATAAGCCTAAGTTGCTGAAATAAGCCTATTTAATAAGCCTATTTAATAAGCCTAAGTTGCTGAATAAGCCTATTTAATAAGCCTAAGTTGCTGAAATAAGCCTATTTAATAAGTCTAAGTTGCTGAAATAAGGCTATTTAATAAGCCTAAGTTGGTGAAATATGCCTATTTAATAAGCCTAAGTTGCTGAAATAAGGCTATTTAATATATCTAAGTTACTGAAATAAGCCTATTTAATAAGTCTAAGTTGCTGAAATAAGCCTATTTAATAAGTCTAAGTTGCTGAAATAAGGCTATTTAATAAGTCTAAGTTGCTGAAATAAGCCTATTTAATCAGCGTAAGTTGCTAAAATAAGCCTATTTAATAAGCCCAAGTTGCTGAAATAAGCCTATTTAATAAGGCTATTTAATAAGCCTAAGTTGCTGAAAGAAGCCTATTTAATAAGCGTAAGTTGCTGAAATAAGGCAATTTAATAAGTCTAAGTTGCTGAAATAGGCCTATTTAATAAGCCTAAGTTGCTGAAACAAGCCTATTTAATAAGCCTAATTTGCTGAAATAAGCCTATTTAATAGGCCTATCTAATAAGTCTAAGTTGCAGAAATAAGCATATTTCATAAGCCTATTTAATGAGCCTAAGTTGCTGAAATGTCTATTTAATAAGTCGATTTAATAAGTCAAAGTTGCTAAAATAAGCCTATTTAATAAGGCTATTTAATAAGCCTAAGTTGCTGAAATAAGCCTATTTAATGAGGCTATTTAATGAGCCTAAGTTGCTGAAATAAGCCGATTTAATAAGCCTAAGTTTCTGAACTAAGCCTATTTAAAAAGGTCTATTTAATAAGTCTAAGTTGCTGAAATAAGCCGATTTAATACGCCCAAGTTGCTGAAATAAACCTGATTAATAAGGCTATTTAATAAGCGTAAGTTGCTGAAATAAGCCTATTTAATAAGCCTAAGTTGCTGAAATAAGCCTATTTAATAAGGCTATTTAATAAGTCTAAGTTGCTGAAATAAACCTATTTAATAAGCCTAAGTTGCTAAAATAAGCCTATTTAATGAGGCTATTTAATAAGTCCATTTAATAAGCCTATTTAATAAGCCTATTTAATACGCCTATTTAACAAGCCTATTTAATACGCCTATTTAATAAACCTATTTAATAAATATTTAATGAGCCTATTTATTAAGTCTATTTAATACGCCTTTTTAATAAGCCTATTTAATAAGTCTATTTAATAAGCCTATTTAATAGGCCTATTTAATAAGTCTAAGTTGCTTAAATAAGCCTATTTAATAAGCCTAAGTTGCTGAATAAACCAATTTAATAAGTCTAAGTTGCTGAAATAAGGCTATTTAATAGGCCTAAGTTGCTGAAATGAGCCTATTTAATAAGCCTAAGTTGCTGAAATAAGGCTATTCAATAAGTCTAAGTTGCTGAAATAAGCCTATTTAATAAACCTAAGTTGCTAAAATAAGCCTATTTAATGAGGCTATTTAATAAGTCTATTTAATAAACCTATTTAATAAGCCTATTTAATAAGCCTATTTAATAAGCCTATTTAATAAGTCTATTTAATAAGTCTATTTAATAAGCCTATTTAATAAGTATTTAATGAGCCTATTTAATAAGCCAATTTATTGAGCCTATTTAATAAGCCAATTTATTGAGCCTATTTAATTATCCTATTTAATAAGCCTATTTAATGAGTCTATTTTATAAGCCTATTTAATATGCCTATTTAATAAGCCTATTTAATAAGTATTTAATGAACCTATTTAATAAGCCTAAGTTGCTGAATAAGCCTATTTAATAAGCCTAAGTTGCTGAAATAAGCCTATTTAATAAGCCTATTTAATAAGCCTAAGTTGCTGAATAAGCCTATTTAATAAGCCTAAGTTGCTGAAATAAGCCTATTTAATAAGTCTAAGTTGCTGAAATAAGGCTATTTAATAAGCCTAAGTTGGTGAAATAAGCCTATTTAATAAGCCTAAGTTGCTGAAATAAGGCTATTTAATAAGTCTAAGTTACTGAAATAAGCCTATTTAATAAGTCTAAGTTGCTGAAATAAGCCTATTTAATAAGTCTAAGTTGCTGAAATAAGGCTATTTAATAAGTCTAAGTTGCTGAAATAAGCCTATTTAATCAGCGTAAGTTGCTGAAATAAGCCTATTTAATAAGCCCAAGTTGATGAAATAAGCCTATTTAATAAGCCTAAGTTGCTGAAATAAGCCTATTTAATAAGCCTAAGTTGCTGAAATAAGGCTATTTAATAAGTCTAAGTTGCTGAAATAAGCCTATTTAATAAGTCTAAGTTGCTGAAATAAGCCTATTTAATAAGTCTAAGTTGCTGAAATAAGCCTATTTAATAAGTCTAAGTTGCTGAAATTAGGCTATTTAATAAGTCTAAGTTGCTGAAACAAGCCTATTTAATCAGCGTAAGTTGCTAAAATAAGCCTATTTAATAAGCCCAAGTTGCTGAAATAAGCCTATTTAATAAGGCTATTTAATACGCCTTAGTTGCTGAAAGAAGCCTATTTAATAAGCGTAAGTTGCTGAAATAAGGCAATTTAATAAGTCTAAGTTGCTGAAATAGGCCTGAAAGAAGCCTATTTAATAAGCGTAAGTTGCTGAAATAAGGCAATTTAATAAGTCTAAGTTGCTGAAATAAGCCTATTTAATAGGCCTATCTAATAAGTCTAAGTTGCAGAAATAAGCATATTTCATAAGCCTATTTAATGAGCCTAAGTTGCTGAAATGTCTATTTAATAAGTCGATTTAATAAGTCAAAGTTGCTAAAATAAGCCTATTTAATAAGGCTATTTAATAAGCCTAAGTTGCTGACATAAGCCTATTTAATGAGGCTATTTAATGAGCCTAAGTTGCTGAAATAAGCCGATTTAATAAGCCTAAGTTTCTGAACTAAGCCTATTTAAAAAGGTCTATTTAATAAGTCTAAGTTGCTGAAATAAACCTATTTAAAAATGGTATTTAATACGCCCAAGTTGCTGAAATAAACCTGATTAATAAGGCAATTTAATAAGTCTAAGTTGCTGAAATAGGCCTATTTAATAAGCCTAAGTTGCTGAAATAAGCCTATTTAATAAGCCTAAGTTGCTGAAATAAGCCTATTTAATAGGCCTATCTAATAAGTCTAAGTTGCAGAAATAAGCATATTTCATAAGCCTATTTAATGAGCCTAAGTTGCTGAAATGTCTATTTAATAAGTCGATTTAATAAATCAAAGTTGCTAAAATAAGCCTATTTAATAAGGCTATTTAATAAGCCTAAGTTGCTGAAATAAGCCTATTTAATGAGGCTATTTAATGAGCCTAAGTTGCTGAAATAAGCCGATTTAATAAGCCTAAGTTTCTGAACTAAGCCTATTTAAAAAGATATATTTAATAAGTCTAAGTTGCTGAAATAAACCTATTTAAAAATGGTATTTAATACGCCCAAGTTGCTGAAATAAACCTGATTAATAAGGCTATTTAATAAGCGTAAGTTGCTGAAATAAGCCTATTTAATAAGCCTAAGTTGCTGAAATAAGCCGATTTAACAAGCCTAAGTTTCTGAACTAAGCCTATTTAAAAAGGTCTATTTAATAAGTCTAAGTTGCTGAAATAAACCTATTTAAAAATGGTATTTAATACGCCCAAGTTGCTGAAATAAACCTGATTAATAAGGCTATTTAATAAGCGTAAGTTGCTGAAATAAGCCTATTTAATAAGCCTAAGTTGCTGAAATAAGCCTATTTAATAATGCTATTAAATAAGTCTAAGTTGCTGAAATAAACCTATTTAATAAGCCTAAGTTGCTAAAATAAGCCTATTTAATGAGGCTATTTAATAAGTCCATTTAATAAGCCTATTTAATAAGCCTATTTAATACGCCTATTTAATAAGCCTATTTAATACGCCTATTTAATAAACCTATTTAATAAGTATTTAATGAGCCTATTTATTAAGTCTATTTAATAAGCCTTTTTAATAAGCCTATTTAATAAGTCTATTTAATAAGCCTATTTAATAGGCCTATTTAATAAGTCTAAGTTGCTGAAATAAGCCTATTTAATAAGCCTAAGTTGCTGAATAAACCAATTTAATAAGTCTAAGTTGCTGAATTAAGGCTATTTAATAAGCCTAAGTTGCTGAAATGAGCCTATTTAATAAGCCTAAGATGCTGAAATAAGTCTATTCAATAAGTCTAAGTTGCTGAAATAAGCCTATTTAATAAGCCTAAGTTGCTAAAATAAGCCTATTTAATGAGGCTATTTAATAACTCTATTTAATAAGCCTATTTAATAAGCCTATTTAATAAGCCTATTTAACAAGTCTATTTAATAAGTCTATTTAATAAGCCTATTTAAAGAGTATTCAATGAGCCTATTTATTAAGCCTATTTATTGAGCCTATTTAATAAGCCTATTTATTAAGCCTATTTATTAAGCCTATTTATTGAGCCTATTTAATAAGCCTATTTATTAAACCTATTTAATACGCCTATTTAATAAGTCTATTTAATAAGCCTATTTAATAAGCCTATTTAATAAGCCTATTTAATAAGCCTATTTATTGAGCCTATTTAATAAGTCTATTTAATAAGCCTATTTAATAAGCCTATTTAATAAGTATTTAATGAGCCTATTTAATCAGTCTATTTAATAAGCCTATTTAATAGGCCTATTTAATAAGTCTAAGTTGCTGAAATAAGCCTATTTAATAAGCCTAAGTTGCTGAAAAGCCTATTTCATAGGCCTAAGTTGCTGAAATAAGCCTATTTAATAAGCCTAAGTTGCTAAAATAAGCCTATTTAATGAGGCTGTTTAATAGGTCTATTTAATAAGCCTATTTAATAAGCCTATTTAATGAGCCTATTTAAAAAGCCTATTTAATAAGTCTATTTAATAAGTCTATTTAATACGCCTATTTAATAAGTATTTAACGAGCCTATTTAATAAGCCTATTTATTGAGCCTATTTAATAAGCCTATTTATTAAGCCAATTAAATAAGCCTATTTAATAAGCCTATTTAATAAGCCTATTTAATTAGCCTATTAATTAAGCCTATTTAATGAGCCTATTTAATAAGCCTATTTATTGAACCTATTTAATAAGTCTATTTAATAAGCCTGTTTAATAAGCCTATTTAATACGTATTTAATGAGCCTATTTAATGAGCCCAAGTTGCTGAATAAGCCTATTTAATAAGCCTAAGTTGCTGAAATAAGCCTATTTAATAAGCCTATTTAATAAGCCTAAGTTGCTGAATAAGCCTATTTAATAAGCCTAAGTTGCTGAAATAAGCCTATTTAATAAGTCTAAGTTGCTGAAATAAGGCTATTTAATAAGCCTAAGTTGCTGAAATAAGCCTATTTAATAAGCCTAAGTTGCTGAAATAAGGCTATTTAATAAGTCTAAGTTGCTGAAATAAGCCTATTTAATAAGTCTAAGTTGCTGAAATAAGCCTATTTAATAAGTCTAAGTTGCTGAAATAAGGCTATTTAATAAATCTACGTTGCATAAAAAAGCCTATTTAATCAGCGTAAGTTGCTGAAATAAGCCTATTTAATAAGCTCAAGTTGCTGAAATAAGCCTATTTAATAAGGCTATTTAATAAGCCTAAGTTGCTGAAAGAAGCCTATTTAATAAGGCTATTTAATAAGCCTAAGTTGCTGAAATAAGCCTATTTAATGAGGCTATTTAATGGGCCTAAGTTGCTGAAATAAGCCGATTTAATAAGCCTAAGTTTCTGAACTAAGCCTATTTAAAACGGTCAATTTAATAAGTCTAAGTTGCTGAAATAAACCTATTTAAAAATGGTTTTTAATACGCCCAAGTTGCTGAAATAAACCTGATTAATAAGGCTATTTAATAAGTGTAAGTTGCTGAAATAAGCCTATTTAATAAGCCTAAGTTGCTGAAATAAGCCTATTTAATAAGGCTATTTAATAAGTCTAAGTTGCTGAAATAAACCTATTTAATAAGCCTAAGTTGCTAAAATAAGCCTATTTAATGAGGCTATTTAATAATTCCATTTAATAAGCCTATTTAATAAGCCTATTTAATACGCCTATTTAATAAGCCTATTTAATACGCCTATTTAATAAACCTATTTAATAAGTATTTAATGAGCCTATTTATTAAGTCTATTTAATAAGCCTTTTTAATAAGCCTATTTAATAAGTCTATTTAATAAGCCTATTTAATAGGCCTATTTAATAAGTCTAAGTTGCTGAAATAAGCCTATTTAATAAGCATAAGTTGCTGAATAAACCAATTTAATAAGTCTAAGTTGCTGAAATACGGCTATTTAATAAGCCTAAGTTGCTGAAATGAGCCTATTTAATAAGCCTAAGTTGCTGAAATAAGGCTATTCAATTAGTCTAAGTTGCTGAAATAAGCCTATTTAATAAGCCTAAGTTGCTAAAATAAGCCTATTTAATGAGGCTATTTAATAAGTCTATTTAATAAGCCTATTTAATAAGCCTATTTAATAAGCCTATTTAATAAGCCTATTTAATAAGCCTATTTAATAAGCCTATTTAATAAGCCTATTTAACAAGTCTATTTAATAAGTCTATTTAATAAGCCTATTTAAAGAGTATTCAATGAGCCTATTTATTAAGCCTATTTATTGAGCCTATTTAATAAGCCTATTTATTAAGCCTATTTATTAAGCCTATTTATTGAGCCTATTTAATAAGCCTATTTAATAAGCCTATTTAATAAGCCTATTTAATATGCCTATTTATTGAGCCTATTTAATAAGTCTATTTAATAAGCCTATTTAATAAGCCTATTTAATAAGTATTTAATGAGCCTATTTAATCAGTCTATTTAATAAGCCTATTTAATAGGCCTATTTAATAAGTCTAAGTTGCTGAAATAAGCCTATTTAATAAGCCTAAGTTGCTGAAAAGCCTATTTTATAGGCCTAAGTTGCTGAAATAAGCCTTTTTAATAAGTCTAAGTTGCTGAAATAAGCCTATTTAATAAGCCTAAGTTGCTAAAATAAGCCTATTTAATGAGGCTGTTTAATAAGTCTATTTAATAAGCCTATTTAATAAGCCTATTTAATGAGCCTATTTAAAAAGCCTATTTAATAAGTCTATTTAATAAGTCTATTTAATACACCTATTTAATAAGTATTTAACGAGCCTATTTAATAAGCATATTTATTGAGCCTATTTAATAAGCCTATTTATTAAGCCAATTAAATAAGCCTATTTAATAAGCCTATTTAATAAGCCTATTTAATAAGCCTATTAATTAAGCCTATTTAATGAGCCTATTTAATAAGCCTATTTATTGAACCTATTTAATAAGTCTATTTAATAAGCCTGTTTAATAAGCCTATTTAATACGTATTTAATGAGCCTATTTAATAAGCCCAAGTTGCTGAATAAGCCTATTTAATAAGCCTAAGTTGCTGAAATAAGCCTATTTAATAAGCCTATTTAATAAGCCTAAGTTGCTGAATAAGCCTATTTAATAAGCCTAAGTTGCTGAAATAAGCCTATTTAATAAGTCTAAGTTGCTGAAATAAGGCTATTTAATAAGCCTAAGTTGCTGAAATAAGCCTATTTAATAAGCCTAAGTTGCTGAAATAAGGCTATTTAATAAGTCTAAGTTGCTGAAATAAGCCTATTTAATAAGTCTAAGTTGCTGAAATAAGCCTATTTAATAAGTCTAAGTTGCTGAAATAAGGCTATTTAATAAATCTAAGTTGCAGAAATAAGCCTATTTAATCAGCGTAAGTTGCTGAAATAAGCCTATTTAATAAGCCCAAGTTGCTGAAATAAGCCTATTTAATAAGGCTATTTAATAAGCCTAAGTTGCTGAAAGAAGCCTATTTAATAAGGCTATTTAATAAGCCTAAGTTGCTGAAATAAGCCTATTTAATGAGGCTATTTAATGGCCCTAAGTTGCTGAAATAAGCCGATTTAATAAGCCTAAGTTTCTGAACTAAGCCTATTTAAAACGGTCAATTTAATAAGTCTAAGTTGCTGAAATAAACCTATTTAAAAATGGTATTTAATACGCCCAAGTTGCTGAAATAAACCTGATTAATAAGGCTATTTAATAAGCGTAAGTTGCTGAAATAAGCCTATTTAATAAGCCTAAGTTGCTGAAATAAGCCTATTTAATAAGGCTATTTAATAAGTCTAAGTTGCTGAAATAAACCTATTTAATAAGCCTAAGTTGCTAAAATAAGCCTATTTAATGAGGCTATTTAATAAGTCCATTTAATAAGCCTATTTAATAAGCCTATTTAATACGCCTATTTAATAAGCCTATTTAATACGCCTATTTAATAAACCTATTTAATAAGTATTTAATGAGCCTATTTATTAAGTCTATTTAATAAGCCGTTTTAATAAGCCTATTTAATAAGTCTATTTAATAAGCCTATTTAATAGGCCTATTTAATAAGTCTAAGTTGCTGAAATAAGCCTATTTAATAAGCATAAGTTGCTGAATAAATAAATTTAATAAGTATAAGTTGCTGAAATAAGGCTATTTAATAAGCCTAAGTTGCTGAAATGAGCCTATTTAATAAGCCTAAGTTGCTGAAATAAGGCTATTCAATAAGTTTAAGTTGCTGAAATAAGCCTATTTAATAAGCCTAAGTTGCTAAAATAAGCCTATTTAATGAGGCTATTTAATAAGTCTATTTAAGAAGCCTATTTAATAAGCCTATTTAATAAGCCTATTTAATAAGCCTATTTAATAAGCCTATTTAATAAGCCTATTTAATAAGCCTATTTAACAAGTCTATTTAATAAGTCTATTTAATAAGCCTATTTAAAGAGTATTCAATGAGCCTATTTATTAAGCCTATTTATTGAGCCTATTTAATAAGCCTATTTATTAAGCCTATTTATTAAGCCTATTTATTGAGCCTATTTAATAAGCCTATTTAATAAGCCTATTTAATAAGCCTATTTAATATGCCTATTTATTGAGCCTATTTAATAAGTCTATTTAATAAGCCTATTTAATAAGCCTATTTAATAAGTATTTAATGAGCCTATTTAATCAGTCTATTTAATAAGCCTATTTAATAGGCCTATTTAATAAGTCTAAGTTGCTGAAATAAGCCTATTTAATAAGCCTAAGTTGCTGAAAAGCCTATTTCATAGGCCTAAGTTGCTGAAATAAGCCTTTTTAATAAGTCTAAGTTGCTGAAATAAGCCTATTTAATAAGCCTAAGTTGCTAAAATAAGCCTATTTAATGAGGCTGTTTAATAAGTCTATTTAATAAGCCTATTTAATAAGCCTATTTAATGAGCCTATTTAAAAAGCCTATTTAAAAAGTCTATTTAATAAGTCTATTTAATACACCTATTTAATAAGTATTTAACGAGCCTATTTAATAAGCATATTTATTGAGCCTATTTAATAAGCCTATTTATTAAGCCAATTAAATAAGCCTATTTAATAAGCCTATTTAATAAGCCTATTTAATAAGCCTATTAATTAAGCCTATTTAATGAGCCTATTTAATAAGCCTATTTATTGAACCTATTTAATAAGTCTATTTAATAAGCCTGTTTAATAAGCCTATTTAATACGTATTTAATGAGCCTATTTAATAAGCCCAAGTTGCTGAATAAGCCTATTTAATAAGCCTAAGTTGCTGAAATAAGCCTATTTAATAAGCCTATTTAATAAGCCTATTAATTAAGCCTATTTAATGAGCCTATTTAATAAGCCTATTTATTGAACCTATTTAATAAGTCTATTTAATAAGCCTGTTTAATAAGCCTATTTAATACGTATTTAATGAGCCTATTTAATAAGCCCAAGTTGCTGAATAAGCCTATTTAATAAGCCTAAGTTGCTGAAATAAGCCTATTTAATAAGTCTAAGTTGCTGAAATAAGGCTATTTAATAAGCCTAAGTTGCTGAAATAAGCCTATTTAATAAGCCTAAGTTGCTGAAATAAGGCTATTTAATAAGTCTAAGTTGCTGAAATAAGCCTATTTAATAAGTCTAAGTTGCTGAAATAAGCCTATTTAATAAGTCTAAGTTGCTGAAATAAGTCTATTTAATAAATCTAAGTTGCAGAAATAAGCCTATTTAATCAGCGTAAGTTGCTGAAAGAAGCCTATTTAATAAGGCTATTTAATAAGCCTAAGTTGCTGAAATAAGCCTATTTAATGAGGCTATTTAATGGCCCTAAGTTGCTGAAATAAGCCGATTTAATAAGCCTAAGTTTCTGAACTAAGCCTATTTAAAACGGTCAATTTAATAAGTCTAAGTTGCTGAAATAAACCTATTTAAAAATTGTATTTAATACGCCCAAGTTGCTGAAATAAACCTGATTAATAAGGCTATTTAATAAGCGTAAGTTGCTGAAATAAGCCTATTTAATAAGCCTAAGTTGCTGAAATAAGCCTATTTAATAAGGCTATTTAATAAGTCTAAGTTGCTGAAATAAGCCTATTTAATAAGCCTAAGTTGCTGAAATAAGCCTATTTAATAAGCCTAAGTTGCTGAAATAAGCCTATTTAATAAGGCTATTTAATAAGTCTAAGTTGCTGAAATAAACCTATTTAATAAGCCTAAGTTGCTAAAATAAGCCTATTTAATGAGGCTATTTAATAAGTCTATTTAATAAGCCTATTTAATAAGCCTATTTAATAAGCCTATTTAATAAGCCTATTTAATAAGCCTATTTAATAAGCCTATTTAATAAGCCTATTTAACAAGTCTATTTAATAAGTCTATTTAATAAGCCTATTTAAAGAGTATTCAATGAGCCTATTTATTAAGCCTATTTATTGAGCCTATTTAATAAGCCTATTTATTAAGCCTATTTATTAAGCCTATTTATTGAGCCTATATAATAAGCCTATTTAATAAGCCTATTTAATAAGCCTATTTAATATGCCTATTTATTGAGCCTATTTAATAAGTCTATTTAATAAGCCTATTTAATAAGCCTATTTAATAAGTATTTAATGAGCCTATTTAATCAGTCTATTTAATAAGCCTATTTAATAGGCCTATTTAATAAGTCTAAGTTGCTGAAATAAGGCTATTTAATAAGCCTAAGTTGCTGAAATAAGCCTATTTAATAAGCCTAAGTTGCTGAAATAAGCCTTTTTAATAAGTCTAAGTTGCTGAAATAAGCCTATTTAATAAGCCTAAGTTGCTAAAATAAGCCTATTTAATGAGGCTGTTTAATAAGTCTATTTAATAAGCCTATTTAATAAGCCTATTTAATGAGCCTATTTAAAAAGCCTATTTAATAAGTCTATTTAATAAGTCTATTTAATACGCCTATTTAATAAGTATTTAACGAGCCTATTTAATAAGCATATTTATTGAGCCTATTTAATAAGCCTATTTATTAAGCCAATTAAATAAGCCTATTTAATAAGCCTATTTAATAAGCCTATTAATTAAGCCTATTTAATGAGCCTATTTAATAAGCCTATTTATTGAACCTATTTAATAAGTCTATTTAATAAGCCTGTTTAATAAGCCTATTTAATACGTATTTAATGAGCCTATTTAATAAGCCCAAGTTGCTGAATAAGCCTATTTAATAAGCCTAAGTTGCTGAAATAAGCCTATTTAATAAGCCTATTTAATAAGCCTATTAATTAAGCCTATTTAATGAGCCTATTTAATAAGCCTATTTATTGAACCTATTTAATAAGTCTATTTAATAAGCCTGTTTAATAAGCCTATTTAATACGAATTTAATGAGCCTATTTAATAAGCCCAAGTTGCTGAATAAGCCTATTTAATAAGCCTAAGTTGCTGAAATAAGCCTATTTAATAAGCCTATTTAATAAGCCTAAGTTGCTGAATAAGCCTATTTAATAAGCCTAAGTTGCTGAAATAAGCCTATTTAATAAGTCTAAGTTGCTGAAATAAGGCTATTTAATAAGCCTAAGTTGCTGAAATAAGCCTATTTAATAAGCCTAAGTTGCTGAAATAAGGCTATTTAATAAGTCTAAGTTGCTGAAATAAGCCTATTTAATAAGTCTAAGTTGCTGAAATAAGCCTATTTAATAAGTCTAAGTTGCTGAAATAAGGCTATTTAATAAATCTAAGTTGCAGAAATAAGCCTATTTAATCAGCGTAAGTTGCTGAAATAAGCCTATTTAATAAGGCTATTTAATAAGCCTAAGTTGCTGAAAGAAGCCTATTTAATAAGGCTATTTAATAAGCCTAAGTTGCTGAAATAAGCCTATTTAATGAGGCTATTTAATGGCCCTAAGTTGCTGAAATAAGCCGATTTAATAAGCCTAAGTTTCTGAACTAAGCCTATTTAAAACGGTCAATTTAATAAGTCTAAGTTGCTGAAATAAACCTATTTAAAAATGGTATTTAATACGCCCAAGTTGCTGAAATAAACCTGATTAATAAGGCTATTTAATAAGCGTAAGTTGCTGAAATAAGCCTATTTAATAAGCCTAAGTTGCTGAAATAAGCCTATTTAATAAGGCTATTTAATAAGTCTAAGTTGCTGAAATAAACCTATTTAATAAGCCTAAGTTGCTAAAATAAGCCTATTTAATGAGGCTATTTAATAAGTCCATTTAATAAGCCTATTTAATAAGCCTATTTAATACGCCTATTTAACAAGCCTATTTAATACGCCTATTTAATAAACCTATTTAATAAATATTTAATGAGCCTATTTATTAAGTCTATTTAATAAGCCTATTTAATAGGCCTATTTAATAAGTCTAAGTTGCTTAAATAAGCCTATTTAATAAGCCTAAGTTGCTGAATAAACCAATTTAATAAGTCTAAGTTGCTGAAATAAGGCTATTTAATAGGCCTAAGTTGCTGAAATGAGCCTATTTAATAAGCCTAAGTTGCTGAAATAAGGCTATTCAATAAGTCTAAGTTGCTGAAATAAGCCTATTTAATAAACCTAAGTTGCTAAAATAAGCCTATTTAATGAGGCTATTTAATAAGTCTATTTAATAAACCTATTTAATAAGCCTATTTAATAAGCCTATTTAATAAGCCTATTTAATAAGTCTATTTAATAAGTCTATTTAATAAGCCTATTTAATAAGTATTTAATGAGCCTATTTAATAAGCCAATTTATTGAGCCTATTTAATAAGCCAATTTATTGAGCCTATTTAATTATCCTATTTAATAAGCCTATTTAATGAGTCTATTTTATAAGCCTATTTAATACGCCTATTTAATAAGCCTATTTAATAAGTATTTAATGAACCTATTTAATAAGCCTAAGTTGCTGAATAAGCCTATTTAATAAGCCTAAGTTGCTGAAATAAGCCTATTTAATAAGCCTATTTAATAAGCCTAAGTTGCTGAATAAGCCTATTTAATATGCCTAAGTTGCTGAAATAAGCCTATTTAATAAGTCTAAGTTGCTGAAATAAGGCTATTTAATAAGCCTAAGTTGGTGAAATAAGCCTATTTAATAAGCCTAAGTTGCTGAAATAAGGCTATTTAATAAGTCTAAGTTACTGAAATAAGCCTATTTAATAAGTCTAAGTTGCTGAAATAAGCCTATTTAATAAGTCTAAGTTGCTGAAATAAGGCTATTTAATAAGTCTAAGTTGCTGAAATAAGCCTATTTAATCAGCGTAAGTTGCTAAAATAAGCCTATTTAATGAGGCTATTTAATAACTCTATTTAATAAGCCTATTTAATAAGCCTATTTAATAAGCCTATTTAACAAGTCTATTTAATAAGTCTATTTAATAAGCCTATTTAAAGAGTATTCAATGAGCCTATTTATTAAGCCTATTTATTGAGCCTATTTAATAAGCCTATTTATTAAGCCTATTTATTAAGCCTATTTATTGAGCCTATTTAATAAGCCTATTTATTAAACCTATTTAATACGCCTATTTAATAAGTCTATTTAATAAGCCTATTTAATAAGCCTATTTAATAAGCCTATTTAATAAGCCTATTTATTGAGCCTATTTAATAAGTCTATTTAATAAGCCTATTTAATAAGCCTATTTAATAAGTATTTAATGAGCCTATTTAATCAGTCTATTTAATAAGCCTATTTAATAGGCCTATTTAATAAGTCTAAGTTGCTGAAATAAGCCTATTTAATAAGCCTAAGTTGCTGAAAAGCCTATTTCATAGGCCTAAGTTGCTGAAATAAGCCTATTTAATAAGCCTAAGTTGCTAAAATAAGCCTATTTAATGAGGCTGTTTAATAGGTCTATTTAATAAGCCTATTTAATAAGCCTATTTAATGAGCCTATTTAAAAAGCCTATTTAATAAGTCTATTTAATAAGTCTATTTAATACGCCTATTTAATAAGTATTTAACGAGCCTATTTAATAAGCCTATTTATTGAGCCTATTTAATAAGCCTATTTATTAAGCCAATTAAATAAGCCTATTTAATAAGCCTATTTAATAAGCCTATTTAATTAGCCTATTAATTAAGCCTATTTAATGAGCCTATTTAATAAGCCTATTTATTGAACCTATTTAATAAGTCTATTTAATAAGCCTGTTTAATAAGCCTATTTAATACGTATTTAATGAGCCTATTTAATGAGCCCAAGTTGCTGAATAAGCCTATTTAATAAGCCTAAGTTGCTGAAATAAGCCTATTTAATAAGCCTATTTAATAAGCCTAAGTTGCTGAATAAGCCTATTTAATAAGCCTAAGTTGCTGAAATAAGCCTATTTAATAAGTCTAAGTTGCTGAAATAAGGCTATTTAATAAGCCTAAGTTGCTGAAATAAGCCTATTTAATAAGCCTAAGTTGCTGAAATAAGGCTATTTAATAAGTCTAAGTTGCTGAAATAAGCCTATTTAATAAGTCTAAGTTGCTGAAATAAGCCTATTTAATAAGTCTAAGTTGCTGAAATAAGGCTATTTAATAAATCTACGTTGCATAAAAAAGCCTATTTAATCAGCGTAAGTTGCTGAAATAAGCCTATTTAATAAGCTCAAGTTGCTGAAATAAGCCTATTTAATAAGGCTATTTAATAAGCCTAAGTTGCTGAAAGAAGCCTATTTAATAAGGCTATTTAATAAGCCTAAGTTGCTGAAATAAGCCTATTTAATGAGGCTATTTAATGGGCCTAAGTTGCTGAAATAAGCCGATTTAATAAGCCTAAGTTTCTGAACTAAGCCTATTTAAAACGGTCAATTTAATAAGTCTAAGTTGCTGAAATAAACCTATTTAAAAATGGTTTTTAATACGCCCAAGTTGCTGAAATAAACCTGATTAATAAGGCTATTTAATAAGTGTAAGTTGCTGAAATAAGCCTATTTAATAAGCCTAAGTTGCTGAAATAAGCCTATTTAATAAGGCTATTTAATAAGTCTAAGTTGCTGAAATAAACCTATTTAATAAGCCTAAGTTGCTAAAATAAGCCTATTTAATGAGGCTATTTAATAATTCCATTTAATAAGCCTATTTAATAAGCCTATTTAATACGCCTATTTAATAAGCCTATTTAATACGCCTATTTAATAAACCTATTTAATAAGTATTTAATGAGCCTATTTATTAAGTCTATTTAATAAGCCTTTTTAATAAGCCTATTTAATAAGTCTATTTAATAAGCCTATTTAATAGGCCTATTTAATAAGTCTAAGTTGCTGAAATAAGCCTATTTAATAAGCATAAGTTGCTGAATAAACCAATTTAATAAGTCTAAGTTGCTGAAATACGGCTATTTAATAAGCCTAAGTTGCTGAAATGAGCCTATTTAATAAGCCTAAGTTGCTGAAATAAGGCTATTCAATTAGTCTAAGTTGCTGAAATAAGCCTATTTAATAAGCCTAAGTTGCTAAAATAAGCCTATTTAATGAGGCTATTTAATAAGTCTATTTAATAAGCCTATTTAATAAGCCTATTTAATAAGCCTATTTAATAAGCCTATTTAATAAGCCTATTTAATAAGCCTATTTAATAAGCCTATTTAACAAGTCTATTTAATAAGTCTATTTAATAAGCCTATTTAAAGAGTATTCAATGAGCCTATTTATTAAGCCTATTTATTGAGCCTATTTAATAAGCCTATTTATTAAGCCTATTTATTAAGCCTATTTATTGAGCCTATTTAATAAGCCTATTTAATAAGCCTATTTAATAAGCCTATTTAATATGCCTATTTATTGAGCCTATTTAATAAGTCTATTTAATAAGCCTATTTAATAAGCCTATTTAATAAGTATTTAATGAGCCTATTTAATCAGTCTATTTAATAAGCCTATTTAATAGGCCTATTTAATAAGTCTAAGTTGCTGAAATAAGCCTATTTAATAAGCCTAAGTTGCTGAAAAGCCTATTTTATAGGCCTAAGTTGCTGAAATAAGCCTTTTTAATAAGTCTAAGTTGCTGAAATAAGCCTATTTAATAAGCCTAAGTTGCTAAAATAAGCCTATTTAATGAGGCTGTTTAATAAGTCTATTTAATAAGCCTATTTAATAAGCCTATTTAATGAGCCTATTTAAAAAGCCTATTTAATAAGTCTATTTAATAAGTCTATTTAATACACCTATTTAATAAGTATTTAACGAGCCTATTTAATAAGCATATTTATTGAGCCTATTTAATAAGCCTATTTATTAAGCCAATTAAATAAGCCTATTTAATAAGCCTATTTAATAAGCCTATTTAATAAGCCTATTAATTAAGCCTATTTAATGAGCCTATTTAATAAGCCTATTTATTGAACCTATTTAATAAGTCTATTTAATAAGCCTGTTTAATAAGCCTATTTAATACGTATTTAATGAGCCTATTTAATAAGCCCAAGTTGCTGAATAAGCCTATTTAATAAGCCTAAGTTGCTGAAATAAGCCTATTTAATAAGCCTATTTAATAAGCCTAAGTTGCTGAATAAGCCTATTTAATAAGCCTAAGTTGCTGAAATAAGCCTATTTAATAAGTCTAAGTTGCTGAAATAAGGCTATTTAATAAGCCTAAGTTGCTGAAATAAGCCTATTTAATAAGCCTAAGTTGCTGAAATAAGGCTATTTAATAAGTCTAAGTTGCTGAAATAAGCCTATTTAATAAGTCTAAGTTGCTGAAATAAGCCTATTTAATAAGTCTAAGTTGCTGAAATAAGGCTATTTAATAAATCTAAGTTGCAGAAATAAGCCTATTTAATCAGCGTAAGTTGCTGAAATAAGCCTATTTAATAAGCCCAAGTTGCTGAAATAAGCCTATTTAATAAGGCTATTTAATAAGCCTAAGTTGCTGAAAGAAGCCTATTTAATAAGGCTATTTAATAAGCCTAAGTTGCTGAAATAAGCCTATTTAATGAGGCTATTTAATGGCCCTAAGTTGCTGAAATAAGCCGATTTAATAAGCCTAAGTTTCTGAACTAAGCCTATTTAAAACGGTCAATTTAATAAGTCTAAGTTGCTGAAATAAACCTATTTAAAAATGGTATTTAATACGCCCAAGTTGCTGAAATAAACCTGATTAATAAGGCTATTTAATAAGCGTAAGTTGCTGAAATAAGCCTATTTAATAAGCCTAAGTTGCTGAAATAAGCCTATTTAATAAGGCTATTTAATAAGTCTAAGTTGCTGAAATAAACCTATTTAATAAGCCTAAGTTGCTAAAATAAGCCTATTTAATGAGGCTATTTAATAAGTCCATTTAATAAGCCTATTTAATAAGCCTATTTAATACGCCTATTTAATAAGCCTATTTAATACGCCTATTTAATAAACCTATTTAATAAGTATTTAATGAGCCTATTTATTAAGTCTATTTAATAAGCCGTTTTAATAAGCCTATTTAATAAGTCTATTTAATAAGCCTATTTAATAGGCCTATTTAATAAGTCTAAGTTGCTGAAATAAGCCTATTTAATAAGCATAAGTTGCTGAATAAATAAATTTAATAAGTATAAGTTGCTGAAATAAGGCTATTTAATAAGCCTAAGTTGCTGAAATGAGCCTATTTAATAAGCCTAAGTTGCTGAAATAAGGCTATTCAATAAGTTTAAGTTGCTGAAATAAGCCTATTTAATAAGCCTAAGTTGCTAAAATAAGCCTATTTAATGAGGCTATTTAATAAGTCTATTTAAGAAGCCTATTTAATAAGCCTATTTAATAAGCCTATTTAATAAGCCTATTTAATAAGCCTATTTAATAAGCCTATTTAATAAGCCTATTTAACAAGTCTATTTAATAAGTCTATTTAATAAGCCTATTTAAAGAGTATTCAATGAGCCTATTTATTAAGCCTATTTATTGAGCCTATTTAATAAGCCTATTTATTAAGCCTATTTATTAAGCCTATTTATTGAGCCTATTTAATAAGCCTATTTAATAAGCCTATTTAATAAGCCTATTTAATATGCCTATTTATTGAGCCTATTTAATAAGTCTATTTAATAAGCCTATTTAATAAGCCTATTTAATAAGTATTTAATGAGCCTATTTAATCAGTCTATTTAATAAGCCTATTTAATAGGCCTATTTAATAAGTCTAAGTTGCTGAAATAAGCCTATTTAATAAGCCTAAGTTGCTGAAAAGCCTATTTCATAGGCCTAAGTTGCTGAAATAAGCCTTTTTAATAAGTCTAAGTTGCTGAAATAAGCCTATTTAATAAGCCTAAGTTGCTAAAATAAGCCTATTTAATGAGGCTGTTTAATAAGTCTATTTAATAAGCCTATTTAATAAGCCTATTTAATGAGCCTATTTAAAAAGCCTATTTAAAAAGTCTATTTAATAAGTCTATTTAATACACCTATTTAATAAGTATTTAACGAGCCTATTTAATAAGCATATTTATTGAGCCTATTTAATAAGCCTATTTATTAAGCCAATTAAATAAGCCTATTTAATAAGCCTATTTAATAAGCCTATTTAATAAGCCTATTAATTAAGCCTATTTAATGAGCCTATTTAATAAGCCTATTTATTGAACCTATTTAATAAGTCTATTTAATAAGCCTGTTTAATAAGCCTATTTAATACGTATTTAATGAGCCTATTTAATAAGCCCAAGTTGCTGAATAAGCCTATTTAATAAGCCTAAGTTGCTGAAATAAGCCTATTTAATAAGCCTATTTAATAAGCCTATTAATTAAGCCTATTTAATGAGCCTATTTAATAAGCCTATTTATTGAACCTATTTAATAAGTCTATTTAATAAGCCTGTTTAATAAGCCTATTTAATACGTATTTAATGAGCCTATTTAATAAGCCCAAGTTGCTGAATAAGCCTATTTAATAAGCCTAAGTTGCTGAAATAAGCCTATTTAATAAGTCTAAGTTGCTGAAATAAGGCTATTTAATAAGCCTAAGTTGCTGAAATAAGCCTATTTAATAAGCCTAAGTTGCTGAAATAAGGCTATTTAATAAGTCTAAGTTGCTGAAATAAGCCTATTTAATAAGTCTAAGTTGCTGAAATAAGCCTATTTAATAAGTCTAAGTTGCTGAAATAAGTCTATTTAATAAATCTAAGTTGCAGAAATAAGCCTATTTAATCAGCGTAAGTTGCTGAAAGAAGCCTATTTAATAAGGCTATTTAATAAGCCTAAGTTGCTGAAATAAGCCTATTTAATGAGGCTATTTAATGGCCCTAAGTTGCTGAAATAAGCCGATTTAATAAGCCTAAGTTTCTGAACTAAGCCTATTTAAAACGGTCAATTTAATAAGTCTAAGTTGCTGAAATAAACCTATTTAAAAATTGTATTTAATACGCCCAAGTTGCTGAAATAAACCTGATTAATAAGGCTATTTAATAAGCGTAAGTTGCTGAAATAAGCCTATTTAATAAGCCTAAGTTGCTGAAATAAGCCTATTTAATAAGGCTATTTAATAAGTCTAAGTTGCTGAAATAAGCCTATTTAATAAGCCTAAGTTGCTGAAATAAGCCTATTTAATAAGCCTAAGTTGCTGAAATAAGCCTATTTAATAAGGCTATTTAATAAGTCTAAGTTGCTGAAATAAACCTATTTAATAAGCCTAAGTTGCTAAAATAAGCCTATTTAATGAGGCTATTTAATAAGTCTATTTAATAAGCCTATTTAATAAGCCTATTTAATAAGCCTATTTAATAAGCCTATTTAATAAGCCTATTTAATAAGCCTATTTAATAAGCCTATTTAACAAGTCTATTTAATAAGTCTATTTAATAAGCCTATTTAAAGAGTATTCAATGAGCCTATTTATTAAGCCTATTTATTGAGCCTATTTAATAAGCCTATTTATTAAGCCTATTTATTAAGCCTATTTATTGAGCCTATATAATAAGCCTATTTAATAAGCCTATTTAATAAGCCTATTTAATATGCCTATTTATTGAGCCTATTTAATAAGTCTATTTAATAAGCCTATTTAATAAGCCTATTTAATAAGTATTTAATGAGCCTATTTAATCAGTCTATTTAATAAGCCTATTTAATAGGCCTATTTAATAAGTCTAAGTTGCTGAAATAAGGCTATTTAATAAGCCTAAGTTGCTGAAATAAGCCTATTTAATAAGCCTAAGTTGCTGAAATAAGCCTTTTTAATAAGTCTAAGTTGCTGAAATAAGCCTATTTAATAAGCCTAAGTTGCTAAAATAAGCCTATTTAATGAGGCTGTTTAATAAGTCTATTTAATAAGCCTATTTAATAAGCCTATTTAATGAGCCTATTTAAAAAGCCTATTTAATAAGTCTATTTAATAAGTCTATTTAATACGCCTATTTAATAAGTATTTAACGAGCCTATTTAATAAGCATATTTATTGAGCCTATTTAATAAGCCTATTTATTAAGCCAATTAAATAAGCCTATTTAATAAGCCTATTTAATAAGCCTATTAATTAAGCCTATTTAATGAGCCTATTTAATAAGCCTATTTATTGAACCTATTTAATAAGTCTATTTAATAAGCCTGTTTAATAAGCCTATTTAATACGTATTTAATGAGCCTATTTAATAAGCCCAAGTTGCTGAATAAGCCTATTTAATAAGCCTAAGTTGCTGAAATAAGCCTATTTAATAAGCCTATTTAATAAGCCTATTAATTAAGCCTATTTAATGAGCCTATTTAATAAGCCTATTTATTGAACCTATTTAATAAGTCTATTTAATAAGCCTGTTTAATAAGCCTATTTAATACGAATTTAATGAGCCTATTTAATAAGCCCAAGTTGCTGAATAAGCCTATTTAATAAGCCTAAGTTGCTGAAATAAGCCTATTTAATAAGCCTATTTAATAAGCCTAAGTTGCTGAATAAGCCTATTTAATAAGCCTAAGTTGCTGAAATAAGCCTATTTAATAAGTCTAAGTTGCTGAAATAAGGCTATTTAATAAGCCTAAGTTGCTGAAATAAGCCTATTTAATAAGCCTAAGTTGCTGAAATAAGGCTATTTAATAAGTCTAAGTTGCTGAAATAAGCCTATTTAATAAGTCTAAGTTGCTGAAATAAGCCTATTTAATAAGTCTAAGTTGCTGAAATAAGGCTATTTAATAAATCTAAGTTGCAGAAATAAGCCTATTTAATCAGCGTAAGTTGCTGAAATAAGCCTATTTAATAAGGCTATTTAATAAGCCTAAGTTGCTGAAAGAAGCCTATTTAATAAGGCTATTTAATAAGCCTAAGTTGCTGAAATAAGCCTATTTAATGAGGCTATTTAATGGCCCTAAGTTGCTGAAATAAGCCGATTTAATAAGCCTAAGTTTCTGAACTAAGCCTATTTAAAACGGTCAATTTAATAAGTCTAAGTTGCTGAAATAAACCTATTTAAAAATGGTATTTAATACGCCCAAGTTGCTGAAATAAACCTGATTAATAAGGCTATTTAATAAGCGTAAGTTGCTGAAATAAGCCTATTTAATAAGCCTAAGTTGCTGAAATAAGCCTATTTAATAAGGCTATTTAATAAGTCTAAGTTGCTGAAATAAACCTATTTAATAAGCCTAAGTTGCTAAAATAAGCCTATTTAATGAGGCTATTTAATAAGTCCATTTAATAAGCCTATTTAATAAGCCTATTTAATACGCCTATTTAACAAGCCTATTTAATACGCCTATTTAATAAACCTATTTAATAAATATTTAATGAGCCTATTTATTAAGTCTATTTAATAAGCCTATTTAATAGGCCTATTTAATAAGTCTAAGTTGCTTAAATAAGCCTATTTAATAAGCCTAAGTTGCTGAATAAACCAATTTAATAAGTCTAAGTTGCTGAAATAAGGCTATTTAATAGGCCTAAGTTGCTGAAATGAGCCTATTTAATAAGCCTAAGTTGCTGAAATAAGGCTATTCAATAAGTCTAAGTTGCTGAAATAAGCCTATTTAATAAACCTAAGTTGCTAAAATAAGCCTATTTAATGAGGCTATTTAATAAGTCTATTTAATAAACCTATTTAATAAGCCTATTTAATAAGCCTATTTAATAAGCCTATTTAATAAGTCTATTTAATAAGTCTATTTAATAAGCCTATTTAATAAGTATTTAATGAGCCTATTTAATAAGCCAATTTATTGAGCCTATTTAATAAGCCAATTTATTGAGCCTATTTAATTATCCTATTTAATAAGCCTATTTAATGAGTCTATTTTATAAGCCTATTTAATACGCCTATTTAATAAGCCTATTTAATAAGTATTTAATGAACCTATTTAATAAGCCTAAGTTGCTGAATAAGCCTATTTAATAAGCCTAAGTTGCTGAAATAAGCCTATTTAATAAGCCTATTTAATAAGCCTAAGTTGCTGAATAAGCCTATTTAATATGCCTAAGTTGCTGAAATAAGCCTATTTAATAAGTCTAAGTTGCTGAAATAAGGCTATTTAATAAGCCTAAGTTGGTGAAATAAGCCTATTTAATAAGCCTAAGTTGCTGAAATAAGGCTATTTAATAAGTCTAAGTTACTGAAATAAGCCTATTTAATAAGTCTAAGTTGCTGAAATAAGCCTATTTAATAAGTCTAAGTTGCTGAAATAAGGCTATTTAATAAGTCTAAGTTGCTGAAATAAGCCTATTTAATCAGCGTAAGTTGCTAAAATAAGCCTATTTAATAAGCCCAAGTTGCTGAAATAAGCCTATTTAATAAGGCTATTTAATAAGCCTAAGTTGCTGAAAGAAGCCTATTTAATAAGCGTAAGTTGCTGAAATAAGGCAATTTAATAAGTCTAAGTTGCTGAAATAGGCCTATTTAATAAGCCTAAGTTGCTGAAACAAGCCTATTTAATAAGCCTAATTTGCTGAAATAAGCCTATTTAATAGGCCTATCTAATAAGTCTAAGTTGCAGAAATAAGCATATTTCATAAGCCTATTTAATGAGCCTAAGTTGCTGAAATGTCTATTTAATAAGTCGATTTAATAAGTCAAAGTTGCTAAAATAAGCCTATTTAATAAGGCTATTTAATAAGCCTAAGTTGCTGAATAAGCCTATTTAATAAGCCTAAGTTGCTGAAATAAGCCTATTTAATAAGTCTAAGTTGCTGAAATAAGGCTATTTAATAAGCCTAAGTTGCTGAAATAAGCCTATTTAATAAGCCTAAGTTGCTGAAATAAGGCTATTTAATAAGTCTAAGTTGCTGAAATAAGCCTATTTAATAAGTCTAAGTTGCTGAAATAAGCCTATTTAATAAGTCTAAGTTGCTGAAATAAGTCTATTTAATAAATCTAAGTTGCAGAAATAAGCCTATTTAATCAGCGTAAGTTGCTGAAATAAGCCTATTTAATAAGCCCAAGTTGCTGAAATAAGCCTATTTAATAAGGCTATTTAATAAGCCTAAGTTGCTGAAAGAAGCCTATTTAATAAGGCTATTTAATAAGCCTAAGTTGCTGAAATAAGCCTATTTAATGAGGCTATTTAATGGCCCTAAGTTGCTGAAATAAGCCGATTTAATAAGCCTAAGTTTCTGAACTAAGCCTATTTAAAACGGTCAATTTAATAAGTCTAAGTTGCTGAAATAAACCTATTTAAAAATGGTATTTAATACGCCCAAGTTGCTGAAATAAACCTGATTAATAAGGCTATTTAATAAGCGTAAGTTGCTGAAATAAGCCTATTTAATAAGCCTAAGTTGCTGAAATAAGCCTATTTAATAAGGCTATTTAATAAGTCTAAGTTGCTGAAATAAGCCTATTTAATAAGCCTAAGTTGCTGAAATAAGCCTATTTAATAAGCCTAAGTTGCTGAAATAAGCCTATTTAATAAGGCTATTTAATAAGTCTAAGTTGCTGAAATAAACCTATTTAATAAGCCTAAGTTGCTAAAATAAGCCTATTTAATGAGGCTATTTAATAAGTCTATTTAATAAGCCTATTTAATAAGCCTATTTAATAAGCCTATTTAATAAGCCTATTTAATAAGCCTATTTAATAAGCCTATTTAATAAGCCTATTTAACAAGTCTATTTAATAAGTCTATTTAATAAGCCTATTTAAAGAGTATTCAATGAGCCTATTTATTAAGCCTATTTATTGAGCCTATTTAATAAGCCTATTTATTAAGCCTATTTATTAAGCCTATTTATTGAGCCTATATAATAAGCCTATTTAATAAGCCTATTTAATAAGCCTATTTAATATGCCTATTTATTGAGCCTATTTAATAAGTCTATTTAATAAGCCTATTTAATAAGCCTATTTAATAAGTATTTAATGAGCCTATTTAATCAGTCTATTTAATAAGCCTATTTAATAGGCCTATTTAATAAGTCTAAGTTGCTGAAATAAGGCTATTTAATAAGCCTAAGTTGCTGAAATAAGCCTATTTAATAAGCCTAAGTTGCTGAAATAAGCCTTTTTAATAAGTCTAAGTTGCTGAAATAAGCCTATTTAATAAGCCTAAGTTGCTAAAATAAGCCTATTTAATGACGCTGTTTAATAAGTCTATTTAATAAGCCTATTTAATAAGCCTATTTAATGAGCCTATTTAAAAAGCCTATTTAATAAGTCTATTTAATAAGTCTATTTAATACGCCTATTTAATAAGTATTTAACGAGCCTATTTAATAAGCATATTTATTGAGCCTATTTAATAAGCCTATTTATTAAGCCAATTAAATAAGCCTATTTAATAAGCCTATTTAATAAGCCTATTAATTAAGCCTATTTAATGAGCCTATTTAATAAGCCTATTTATTGAACCTATTTAATAAGTCTATTTAATAAGCCTGTTTAATAAGCCTATTTAATACGTATTTAATGAGCCTATTTAATAAGCCCAAGTTGCTGAATAAGCCTATTTAATAAGCCTAAGTTGCTGAAATAAGCCTATTTAATAAGCCTATTTAATAAGCCTATTAATTAAGCCTATTTAATGAGCCTATTTAATAAGCCTATTTATTGAACCTATTTAATAAGTCTATTTAATAAGCCTGTTTAATAAGCCTATTTAATACGAATTTAATGAGCCTATTTAATAAGCCCAAGTTGCTGAATAAGCCTATTTAATAAGCCTAAGTTGCTGAAATAAGCCTATTTAATAAGCCTATTTAATAAGCCTAAGTTGCTGAATAAGCCTATTTAATAAGCCTAAGTTGCTGAAATAAGCCTATTTAATAAGTCTAAGTTGCTGAAATAAGGCTATTTAATAAGCCTAAGTTGCTGAAATAAGCCTATTTAATAAGCCTAAGTTGCTGAAATAAGGCTATTTAATAAGTCTAAGTTGCTGAAATAAGCCTATTTAATAAGTCTAAGTTGCTGAAATAAGCCTATTTAATAAGTCTAAGTTGCTGAAATAAGGCTATTTAATAAATCTAAGTTGCAGAAATAAGCCTATTTAATCAGCGTAAGTTGCTGAAATAAGCCTATTTAATAAGGCTATTTAATAAGCCTAAGTTGCTGAAAGAAGCCTATTTAATAAGGCTATTTAATAAGCCTAAGTTGCTGAAATAAGCCTATTTAATGAGGCTATTTAATGGCCCTAAGTTGCTGAAATAAGCCGATTTAATAAGCCTAAGTTTCTGAACTAAGCCTATTTAAAACGGTCAATTTAATAAGTCTAAGTTGCTGAAATAAACCTATTTAAAAATGGTATTTAATACGCCCAAGTTGCTGAAATAAACCTGATTAATAAGGCTATTTAATAAGCGTAAGTTGCTGAAATAAGCCTATTTAATAAGCCTAAGTTGCTGAAATAAGCCTATTTAATAAGGCTATTTAATAAGTCTAAGTTGCTGAAATAAACCTATTTAATAAGCCTAAGTTGCTAAAATAAGCCTATTTAATGAGGCTATTTAATAAGTCCATTTAATAAGCCTATTTAATAAGCCTATTTAATACGCCTATTTAACAAGCCTATTTAATACGCCTATTTAATAAACCTATTTAATAAATATTTAATGAGCCTATTTATTAAGTCTATTTAATAAGCCTATTTAATAGGCCTATTTAATAAGTCTAAGTTGCTTAAATAAGCCTATTTAATAAGCCTAAGTTGCTGAATAAACCAATTTAATAAGTCTAAGTTGCTGAAATAAGGCTATTTAATAGGCCTAAGTTGCTGAAATGAGCCTATTTAATAAGCCTAAGTTGCTGAAATAAGGCTATTCAATAAGTCTAAGTTGCTGAAATAAGCCTATTTAATAAACCTAAGTTGCTAAAATAAGCCTATTTAATGAGGCTATTTAATAAGTCTATTTAATAAACCTATTTAATAAGCCTATTTAATAAGCCTATTTAATAAGCCTATTTAATAAGTCTATTTAATAAGTCTATTTAATAAGCCTATTTAATAAGTATTTAATGAGCCTATTTAATAAGCCAATTTATTGAGCCTATTTAATAAGCCAATTTATTGAGCCTATTTAATTATCCTATTTAATAAGCCTATTTAATGAGTCTATTTTATAAGCCTATTTAATACGCCTATTTAATAAGCCTATTTAATAAGTATTTAATGAACCTATTTAATAAGCCTAAGTTGCTGAATAAGCCTATTTAATAAGCCTAAGTTGCTGAAATAAGCCTATTTAATAAGCCTATTTAATAAGCCTAAGTTGCTGAATAAGCCTATTTAATATGCCTAAGTTGCTGAAATAAGCCTATTTAATAAGTCTAAGTTGCTGAAATAAGGCTATTTAATAAGCCTAAGTTGGTGAAATAAGCCTATTTAATAAGCCTAAGTTGCTGAAATAAGGCTATTTAATAAGTCTAAGTTACTGAAATAAGCCTATTTAATAAGTCTAAGTTGCTGAAATAAGCCTATTTAATAAGTCTAAGTTGCTGAAATAAGGCTATTTAATAAGTCTAAGTTGCTGAAATAAGCCTATTTAATCAGCGTAAGTTGCTAAAATAAGCCTATTTAATAAGCCCAAGTTGCTGAAATAAGCCTATTTAATAAGGCTATTTAATAAGCCTAAGTTGCTGAAAGAAGCCTATTTAATAAGCGTAAGTTGCTGAAATAAGGCAATTTAATAAGTCTAAGTTGCTGAAATAGGCCTATTTAATAAGCCTAAGTTGCTGAAACAAGCCTATTTAATAAGCCTAATTTGCTGAAATAAGCCTATTTAATAGGCCTATCTAATAAGTCTAAGTTGCAGAAATAAGCATATTTCATAAGCCTATTTAATGAGCCTAAGTTGCTGAAATGTCTATTTAATAAGTCGATTTAATAAGTCAAAGTTGCTAAAATAAGCCTATTTAATAAGGCTATTTAATAAGCCTAAGTTGCTGAAATAAGCCTATTTAATGAGGCTATTTAATGAGCCTAAGTTGCTGAAATAAGCCGATTTAATAAGCCTAAGTTTCTGAACTAAGCCTATTTAAAAAGGTATATTTAATAAGTCTAAGTTGCTGAAATAAGCCGATTTAATACGCCCAAGTTGCTGAAATAAACCTGATTAATAAGGCTATTTAATAAGCGTAAGTTGCTGAAATAAGCCTATTTAATAAGCCTAAGTTGCTGAAATAAGCCTATTTAATAAGGCTATTTAATAAGTCTAAGTTGCTGAAATAAACCTATTTAATAAGCCTAAGTTGCTAAAATAAGCCTATTTAATGAGGCTATTTAATAAGTCCATTTAATAAGCCTATTTAATAAGCCTATTTAATACGCCTATTTAACAAGCCTATTTAATACGCCTATTTAATAAACCTATTTAATAAATATTTAATGAGCCTATTTATTAAGCCTATTTAATAAGCCTTTTTAATAAGCCTATTTAATAAGTCTATTTAATAAGCCTATTTAATAGGCCTATTTAATAAGTCTAAGTTGCTTAAATACGCCTATTTAATAAGCCTAAGTTGCTGAATAAACCAATTTAATAAGTCTAAGTTGCTGAAATAAGGCTATTTAATAGGCCTAAGTTGCTGAAATGAGCCTATTTAATAAGCCTAAGTTGCTGAAATAAGGCTATTCAATAAGTCTAAGTTGCTGAAATAAGCCTATTTAATAAACCTAAGTTGCTAAAATAAGCCTATTTAATGAGGCTATTTAATAAGTCTATTTAATAAACCTATTTAATAAGCCTATTTAATAAGCCTATTTAATAAGCCTATTTAATAAGTCTATTTAATAAGTCTATTTAATAAGCCTATTTAATAAGTATTTAATGAGCCTATTTAATAAGCCAATTTATTGAGCCTATTTAATAAGCCAATTTATTGAGCCTATTTAATTATCCTATTTAATAAGCCTATTTAATGAGTCTATTTTATAAGCCTATTTAATACGCCTATTTAATAAGCCTATTTAATAAGTATTTAATGAACCTATTTAATAAGCCTAAGTTGCTGAATAAGCCTATTTAATAAGCCTAAGTTGCTGAAATAAGCCTATTTAATAAGCCTATTTAATAAGCCTAAGTTGCTGAATAAGCCTATTTAATAAGCCTAAGTTGCTGAAATAAGCCTATTTAATAAGTCTAAGTTGCTGAAATAAGGCTATTTAATAAGCCTAAGTTGGTGAAATAAGCCTATTTAATAAGCCTAAGTTGCTGAAATAAGGCTATTTAATAAGTCTAAGTTACTGAAATAAGCCTATTTAATAAGTCTAAGTTGCTGAAATAAGCCTATTTAATAAGTCTAAGTTGCTGAAATAAGGCTATTTAATAAGTCTAAGTTGCTGAAATAAGCCTATTTAATCAGCGTAAGTTGCTAAAATAAGCCTATTTAATAAGCCCAAGTTGCTGAAATAAGCCTATTTAATAAGGCTATTTAATAAGCCTAAGTTGCTGAAAGAAGCCTATTTAATAAGCGTAAGTTGCTGAAATAAGGCAATTTAATAAGTCTAAGTTGCTGAAATAGGCCTATTTAATAAGCCTAAGTTGCTGAAATAAGCCTATTTAATAAGCCTAATTTGCTGAAATAAGCCTATTTAATAGGCCTATCTAATAAGTCTAAGTTGCAGAAATAAGCATATTTCATAAGCCTATTTAATGAGCCTAAGTTGCTGAAATGTCTATTTAATAAGTCGATTTAATAAGTCAAAGTTGCTAAAATAAGCCTATTTAATAAGGCTATTTAATAAGCCTAAGTTGCTGAAATAAGCCTATTTAATGAGGCTATTTAATGAGCCTAAGTTGCTGAAATAAGCCGATTTAATAAGCCTAAGTTGCTGAAATAAGCCTATTTAATAAGGCTATTTAATAAGTCTAAGTTGCTGAAATAAGCCTATTTAATAAGCCTAAGTTGCTGAAATAAGCCTATTTAATAAGCCTAAGTTGCTGAAATAAGCCTATTTAATAAGGCTATTTAATAAGTCTAAGTTGCTGAAATAAACCTATTTAATAAGCCTAAGTTGCTAAAATAAGCCTATTTAATGAGGCTATTTAATAAGTCTATTTAATAAGCCTATTTAATAAGCCTATTTAATAAGCCTATTTAATAAGCCTATTTAATAAGCCTATTTAATAAGCCTATTTAATAAGCCTATTTAACAAGTCTATTTAATAAGTCTATTTAATAAACCTATTTAAAGAGTATTCAATGAGCCTATTTATTAAGCCTATTTATTGAGCCTATTTAATAAGCCTATTTATTAAGCCTATTTATTAAGCCTATTTATTGAGCCTATATAATAAGCCTATTTAATAAGCCTATTTAATAAGCCTATTTAATATGCCTATTTATTGAGCCTATTTAATAAGTCTATTTAATAAGCCTATTTAATAAGCCTATTTAATAAGTATTTAATGAGCCTATTTAATCAGTCTATTTAATAAGCCTATTTAATAGGCCTATTTAATAAGTCTAAGTTGCTGAAATAAGGCTATTTAATAAGCCTAAGTTGCTGAAATAAGCCTATTTAATAAGCCTAAGTTGCTGAAATAAGCCTTTTTAATAAGTCTAAGTTGCTGAAATAAGCCTATTTAATAAGCCTAAGTTGCTAAAATAAGCCTATTTAATGAGGCTGTTTAATAAGTCTATTTAATAAGCCTATTTAATAAGCCTATTTAATGAGCCTATTTAAAAAGCCTATTTAATAAGTCTATTTAATAAGTCTATTTAATACGCCTATTTAATAAGTATTTAACGAGCCTATTTAATAAGCATATTTATTGAGCCTATTTAATAAGCCTATTTATTAAGCCAATTAAATAAGCCTATTTAATAAGCCTATTTAATAAGCCTATTAATTAAGCCTATTTAATGAGCCTATTTAATAAGCCTATTTATTGAACCTATTTAATAAGTCTATTTAATAAGCCTGTTTAATAAGCCTATTTAATACGTATTTAATGAGCCTATTTAATAAGCCCAAGTTGCTGAATAAGCCTATTTAATAAGCCTAAGTTGCTGAAATAAGCCTATTTAATAAGCCTATTTAATAAGCCTATTAATTAAGCCTATTTAATGAGCCTATTTAATAAGCCTATTTATTGAACCTATTTAATAAGTCTATTTAATAAGCCTGTTTAATAAGCCTATTTAATACGAATTTAATGAGCCTATTTAATAAGCCCAAGTTGCTGAATAAGCCTATTTAATAAGCCTAAGTTGCTGAAATAAGCCTATTTAATAAGCCTATTTAATAAGCCTAAGTTGCTGAATAAGCCTATTTAATAAGCCTAAGTTGCTGAAATAAGCCTATTTAATAAGTCTAAGTTGCTGAAATAAGGCTATTTAATAAGCCTAAGTTGCTGAAATAAGCCTATTTAATAAGCCTAAGTTGCTGAAATAAGGCTATTTAATAAGTCTAAGTTGCTGAAATAAGCCTATTTAATAAGTCTAAGTTGCTGAAATAAGCCTATTTAATAAGTCTAAGTTGCTGAAATAAGGCTATTTAATAAATCTAAGTTGCAGAAATAAGCCTATTTAATCAGCGTAAGTTGCTGAAATAAGCCTATTTAATAAGGCTATTTAATAAGCCTAAGTTGCTGAAAGAAGCCTATTTAATAAGGCTATTTAATAAGCCTAAGTTGCTGAAATAAGCCTATTTAATGAGGCTATTTAATGGCCCTAAGTTGCTGAAATAAGCCGATTTAATAAGCCTAAGTTTCTGAACTAAGCCTATTTAAAACGGTCAATTTAATAAGTCTAAGTTGCTGAAATAAACCTATTTAAAAATGGTATTTAATACGCCCAAGTTGCTGAAATAAACCTGATTAATAAGGCTATTTAATAAGCGTAAGTTGCTGAAATAAGCCTATTTAATAAGCCTAAGTTGCTGAAATAAGCCTATTTAATAAGGCTATTTAATAAGTCTAAGTTGCTGAAATAAACCTATTTAATAAGCCTAAGTTGCTAAAATAAGCCTATTTAATGAGGCTATTTAATAAGTCCATTTAATAAGCCTATTTAATAAGCCTATTTAATACGCCTATTTAACAAGCCTATTTAATACGCCTATTTAATAAACCTATTTAATAAATATTTAATGAGCCTATTTATTAAGTCTATTTAATAAGCCTATTTAATAGGCCTATTTAATAAGTCTAAGTTGCTTAAATAAGCCTATTTAATAAGCCTAAGTTGCTGAATAAACCAATTTAATAAGTCTAAGTTGCTGAAATAAGGCTATTTAATAGGCCTAAGTTGCTGAAATGAGCCTATTTAATAAGCCTAAGTTGCTGAAATAAGGCTATTCAATAAGTCTAAGTTGCTGAAATAAGCCTATTTAATAAACCTAAGTTGCTAAAATAAGCCTATTTAATGAGGCTATTTAATAAGTCTATTTAATAAACCTATTTAATAAGCCTATTTAATAAGCCTATTTAATAAGCCTATTTAATAAGTCTATTTAATAAGTCTATTTAATAAGCCTATTTAATAAGTATTTAATGAGCCTATTTAATAAGCCAATTTATTGAGCCTATTTAATAAGCCAATTTATTGAGCCTATTTAATTATCCTATTTAATAAGCCTATTTAATGAGTCTATTTTATAAGCCTATTTAATACGCCTATTTAATAAGCCTATTTAATAAGTATTTAATGAACCTATTTAATAAGCCTAAGTTGCTGAATAAGCCTATTTAATAAGCCTAAGTTGCTGAAATAAGCCTATTTAATAAGCCTATTTAATAAGCCTAAGTTGCTGAATAAGCCTATTTAATATGCCTAAGTTGCTGAAATAAGCCTATTTAATAAGTCTAAGTTGCTGAAATAAGGCTATTTAATAAGCCTAAGTTGGTGAAATAAGCCTATTTAATAAGCCTAAGTTGCTGAAATAAGGCTATTTAATAAGTCTAAGTTACTGAAATAAGCCTATTTAATAAGTCTAAGTTGCTGAAATAAGCCTATTTAATAAGTCTAAGTTGCTGAAATAAGGCTATTTAATAAGTCTAAGTTGCTGAAATAAGCCTATTTAATCAGCGTAAGTTGCTAAAATAAGCCTATTTAATAAGCCCAAGTTGCTGAAATAAGCCTATTTAATAAGGCTATTTAATAAGCCTAAGTTGCTGAAAGAAGCCTATTTAATAAGCGTAAGTTGCTGAAATAAGGCAATTTAATAAGTCTAAGTTGCTGAAATAGGCCTATTTAATAAGCCTAAGTTGCTGAAACAAGCCTATTTAATAAGCCTAATTTGCTGAAATAAGCCTATTTAATAGGCCTATCTAATAAGTCTAAGTTGCAGAAATAAGCATATTTCATAAGCCTATTTAATGAGCCTAAGTTGCTGAAATGTCTATTTAATAAGTCGATTTAATAAGTCAAAGTTGCTAAAATAAGCCTATTTAATAAGGCTATTTAATAAGCCTAAGTTGCTGAAATAAGCCTATTTAATGAGGCTATTTAATGAGCCTAAGTTGCTGAAATAAGCCGATTTAATAAGCCTAAGTTTCTGAACTAAGCCTATTTAAAAAGGTATATTTAATAAGTCTAAGTTGCTGAAATAAGCCGATTTAATACGCCCAAGTTGCTGAAATAAACCTGATTAATAAGGCTATTTAATAAGCGTAAGTTGCTGAAATAAGCCTATTTAATAAGCCTAAGTTGCTGAAATAAGCCTATTTAATAAGGCTATTTAATAAGTCTAAGTTGCTGAAATAAACCTATTTAATAAGCCTAAGTTGCTAAAATAAGCCTATTTAATGAGGCTATTTAATAAGTCCATTTAATAAGCCTATTTAATAAGCCTATTTAATACGCCTATTTAACAAGCCTATTTAATACGCCTATTTAATAAACCTATTTAATAAATATTTAATGAGCCTATTTATTAAGCCTATTTAATAAGCCTTTTTAATAAGCCTATTTAATAAGTCTATTTAATAAGCCTATTTAATAGGCCTATTTAATAAGTCTAAGTTGCTTAAATACGCCTATTTAATAAGCCTAAGTTGCTGAATAAACCAATTTAATAAGTCTAAGTTGCTGAAATAAGGCTATTTAATAGGCCTAAGTTGCTGAAATGAGCCTATTTAATAAGCCTAAGTTGCTGAAATAAGGCTATTCAATAAGTCTAAGTTGCTGAAATAAGCCTATTTAATGAGGCTATTTAATAAGTCTATTTAATAAACCTATTTAATAAGCCTATTTAATAAGCCTATTTAATAAGCCTATTTAATAAGTCTATTTAATAAGTCTATTTAATAAGCCTATTTAATAAGTATTTAATGAGCCTATTTAATAAGCCAATTTATTGAGCCTATTTAATAAGCCAATTTATTGAGCCTATTTAATTATCCTATTTAATAAGCCTATTTAATGAGTCTATTTTATAAGCCTATTTAATACGCCTATTTAATAAGCCTATTTAATAAGTATTTAATGAACCTATTTAATAAGCCTAAGTTGCTGAATAAGCCTATTTAATAAGCCTAAGTTGCTGAAATAAGCCTATTTAATAAGCCTATTTAATAAGCCTAAGTTGCTGAATAAGCCTATTTAATAAGCCTAAGTTGCTGAAATAAGCCTATTTAATAAGTCTAAGTTGCTGAAATAAGGCTATTTAATAAGCCTAAGTTGGTGAAATAAGCCTATTTAATAAGCCTAAGTTGCTGAAATAAGGCTATTTAATAAGTCTAAGTTACTGAAATAAGCCTATTTAATAAGTCTAAGTTGCTGAAATAAGCCTATTTAATAAGTCTAAGTTGCTGAAATAAGGCTATTTAATAAGTCTAAGTTGCTGAAATAAGCCTATTTAATCAGCGTAAGTTGCTAAAATAAGCCTATTTAATAAGCCCAAGTTGCTGAAATAAGCCTATTTAATAAGGCTATTTAATAAGCCTAAGTTGCTGAAAGAAGCCTATTTAATAAGCGTAAGTTGCTGAAATAAGGCAATTTAATAAGTCTAAGTTGCTGAAATAGGCCTATTTAATAAGCCTAAGTTGCTGAAATAAGCCTATTTAATAAGCCTAATTTGCTGAAATAAGCCTATTTAATAGGCCTATCTAATAAGTCTAAGTTGCAGAAATAAGCATATTTCATAAGCCTATTTAATGAGCCTAAGTTGCTGAAATGTCTATTTAATAAGTCGATTTAATAAGTCAAAGTTGCTAAAATAAGCCTATTTAATAAGGCTATTTAATAAGCCTAAGTTGCTGAAATAAGCCTATTTAATGAGGCTATTTAATGAGCCTAAGTTGCTGAAATAAGCCGATTTAATAAGCCTAAGTTGCTGAAATAAGCCTATTTAATAAGGCTATTTAATAAGTCTAAGTTGCTGAAATAAGCCTATTTAATAAGCCTAAGTTGCTGAAATAAGCCTATTTAATAAGCCTAAGTTGCTGAAATAAGCCTATTTAATAAGGCTATTTAATAAGTCTAAGTTGCTGAAATAAACCTATTTAATAAGCCTAAGTTGCTAAAATAAGCCTATTTAATGAGGCTATTTAATAAGTCTATTTAATAAGCCTATTTAATAAGCCTATTTAATAAGCCTATTTAATAAGCCTATTTAATAAGCCTATTTAATAAGCCTATTTAATAAGCCTATTTAACAAGTCTATTTAATAAGTCTATTTAATAAGCCTATTTAAAGAGTATTCAATGAGCCTATTTATTAAGCCTATTTATTGAGCCTATTTAATAAGCCTATTTATTAAGCCTATTTATTAAGCCTATTTATTGAGCCTATATAATAAGCCTATTTAATAAGCCTATTTAATAAGCCTATTTAATATGCCTATTTATTGAGCCTATTTAATAAGTCTATTTAATAAGCCTATTTAATAAGCCTATTTAATAAGTATTTAATGAGCCTATTTAATCAGTCTATTTAATAAGCCTATTTAATAGGCCTATTTAATAAGTCTAAGTTGCTGAAATAAGGCTATTTAATAAGCCTAAGTTGCTGAAATAAGCCTATTTAATAAGCCTAAGTTGCTGAAATAAGCCTTTTTAATAAGTCTAAGTTGCTGAAATAAGCCTATTTAATAAGCCTAAGTTGCTAAAATAAGCCTATTTAATGAGGCTGTTTAATAAGTCTATTTAATAAGCCTATTTAATAAGCCTATTTAATGAGCCTATTTAAAAAGCCTATTTAATAAGTCTATTTAATAAGTCTATTTAATACGCCTATTTAATAAGTATTTAACGAGCCTATTTAATAAGCATATTTATTGAGCCTATTTAATAAGCCTATTTATTAAGCCAATTAAATAAGCCTATTTAATAAGCCTATTTAATAAGCCTATTAATTAAGCCTATTTAATGAGCCTATTTAATAAGCCTATTTATTGAACCTATTTAATAAGTCTATTTAATAAGCCTGTTTAATAAGCCTATTTAATACGTATTTAATGAGCCTATTTAATAAGCCCAAGTTGCTGAATAAGCCTATTTAATAAGCCTAAGTTGCTGAAATAAGCCTATTTAATAAGCCTATTTAATAAGCCTATTAATTAAGCCTATTTAATGAGCCTATTTAATAAGCCTATTTATTGAACCTATTTAATAAGTCTATTTAATAAGCCTGTTTAATAAGCCTATTTAATACGAATTTAATGAGCCTATTTAATAAGCCCAAGTTGCTGAATAAGCCTATTTAATAAGCCTAAGTTGCTGAAATAAGCCTATTTAATAAGCCTATTTAATAAGCCTAAGTTGCTGAATAAGCCTATTTAATAAGCCTAAGTTGCTGAAATAAGCCTATTTAATAAGTCTAAGTTGCTGAAATAAGGCTATTTAATAAGCCTAAGTTGCTGAAATAAGCCTATTTAATAAGCCTAAGTTGCTGAAATAAGGCTATTTAATAAGTCTAAGTTGCTGAAATAAGCCTATTTAATAAGTCTAAGTTGCTGAAATAAGCCTATTTAATAAGTCTAAGTTGCTGAAATAAGGCTATTTAATAAATCTAAGTTGCAGAAATAAGCCTATTTAATCAGCGTAAGTTGCTGAAATAAGCCTATTTAATAAGGCTATTTAATAAGCCTAAGTTGCTGAAAGAAGCCTATTTAATAAGGCTATTTAATAAGCCTAAGTTGCTGAAATAAGCCTATTTAATGAGGCTATTTAATGGCCCTAAGTTGCTGAAATAAGCCGATTTAATAAGCCTAAGTTTCTGAACTAAGCCTATTTAAAACGGTCAATTTAATAAGTCTAAGTTGCTGAAATAAACCTATTTAAAAATGGTATTTAATACGCCCAAGTTGCTGAAATAAACCTGATTAATAAGGCTATTTAATAAGCGTAAGTTGCTGAAATAAGCCTATTTAATAAGCCTAAGTTGCTGAAATAAGCCTATTTAATAAGGCTATTTAATAAGTCTAAGTTGCTGAAATAAACCTATTTAATAAGCCTAAGTTGCTAAAATAAGCCTATTTAATGAGGCTATTTAATAAGTCCATTTAATAAGCCTATTTAATAAGCCTATTTAATACGCCTATTTAACAAGCCTATTTAATACGCCTATTTAATAAACCTATTTAATAAATATTTAATGAGCCTATTTATTAAGTCTATTTAATAAGCCTATTTAATAGGCCTATTTAATAAGTCTAAGTTGCTTAAATAAGCCTATTTAATAAGCCTAAGTTGCTGAATAAACCAATTTAATAAGTCTAAGTTGCTGAAATAAGGCTATTTAATAGGCCTAAGTTGCTGAAATGAGCCTATTTAATAAGCCTAAGTTGCTGAAATAAGGCTATTCAATAAGTCTAAGTTGCTGAAATAAGCCTATTTAATAAACCTAAGTTGCTAAAATAAGCCTATTTAATGAGGCTATTTAATAAGTCTATTTAATAAACCTATTTAATAAGCCTATTTAATAAGCCTATTTAATAAGCCTATTTAATAAGTCTATTTAATAAGTCTATTTAATAAGCCTATTTAATAAGTATTTAATGAGCCTATTTAATAAGCCAATTTATTGAGCCTATTTAATAAGCCAATTTATTGAGCCTATTTAATTATCCTATTTAATAAGCCTATTTAATGAGTCTATTTTATAAGCCTATTTAATACGCCTATTTAATAAGCCTATTTAATAAGTATTTAATGAACCTATTTAATAAGCCTAAGTTGCTGAATAAGCCTATTTAATAAGCCTAAGTTGCTGAAATAAGCCTATTTAATAAGCCTATTTAATAAGCCTAAGTTGCTGAATAAGCCTATTTAATATGCCTAAGTTGCTGAAATAAGCCTATTTAATAAGTCTAAGTTGCTGAAATAAGGCTATTTAATAAGCCTAAGTTGGTGAAATAAGCCTATTTAATAAGCCTAAGTTGCTGAAATAAGGCTATTTAATAAGTCTAAGTTACTGAAATAAGCCTATTTAATAAGTCTAAGTTGCTGAAATAAGCCTATTTAATAAGTCTAAGTTGCTGAAATAAGGCTATTTAATAAGTCTAAGTTGCTGAAATAAGCCTATTTAATCAGCGTAAGTTGCTAAAATAAGCCTATTTAATAAGCCCAAGTTGCTGAAATAAGCCTATTTAATAAGGCTATTTAATAAGCCTAAGTTGCTGAAAGAAGCCTATTTAATAAGCGTAAGTTGCTGAAATAAGGCAATTTAATAAGTCTAAGTTGCTGAAATAGGCCTATTTAATAAGCCTAAGTTGCTGAAACAAGCCTATTTAATAAGCCTAATTTGCTGAAATAAGCCTATTTAATAGGCCTATCTAATAAGTCTAAGTTGCAGAAATAAGCATATTTCATAAGCCTATTTAATGAGCCTAAGTTGCTGAAATGTCTATTTAATAAGTCGATTTAATAAGTCAAAGTTGCTAAAATAAGCCTATTTAATAAGGCTATTTAATAAGCCTAAGTTGCTGAAATAAGCCTATTTAATGAGGCTATTTAATGAGCCTAAGTTGCTGAAATAAGCCGATTTAATAAGCCTAAGTTTCTGAACTAAGCCTATTTAAAAAGGTATATTTAATAAGTCTAAGTTGCTGAAATAAGCCGATTTAATACGCCCAAGTTGCTGAAATAAACCTGATTAATAAGGCTATTTAATAAGCGTAAGTTGCTGAAATAAGCCTATTTAATAAGCCTAAGTTGCTGAAATAAGCCTATTTAATAAGGCTATTTAATAAGTCTAAGTTGCTGAAATAAACCTATTTAATAAGCCTAAGTTGCTAAAATAAGCCTATTTAATGAGGCTATTTAATAAGTCCATTTAATAAGCCTATTTAATAAGCCTATTTAATACGCCTATTTAACAAGCCTATTTAATACGCCTATTTAATAAACCTATTTAATAAATATTTAATGAGCCTATTTATTAAGCCTATTTAATAAGCCTTTTTAATAAGCCTATTTAATAAGTCTATTTAATAAGCCTATTTAATAGGCCTATTTAATAAGTCTAAGTTGCTTAAATACGCCTAATTAATAAGCCTAAGTTGCTGAATAAACCAATTTAATAAGTCTAAGTTGCTGAAATAAGGCTATTTAATAGGCCTAAGTTGCTGAAATGAGCCTATTTAATAAGCCTAAGTTGCTGAAATAAGGCTATTCAATAAGTCTAAGTTGCTGAAATAAGCCTATTTAATAAACCTAAGTTGCTAAAATAAGCCTATTTAATGAGGCTATTTAATAAGTCTATTTAATAAACCTATTTAATAAGCCTATTTAATAAGCCTATTTAATAAGCCTATTTAATAAGTCTATTTAATAAGTCTATTTAATAAGCCTATTTAATAAGTATTTAATGAGCCTATTTAATAAGCCAATTTATTGAGCCTATTTAATAAGCCAATTTATTGAGCCTATTTAATTATCCTATTTAATAAGCCTATTTAATGAGTCTATTTTATAAGCCTATTTAATACGCCTATTTAATAAGCCTATTTAATAAGTATTTAATGAACCTATTTAATAAGCCTAAGTTGCTGAATAAGCCTATTTAATAAGCCTAAGTTGCTGAAATAAGCCTATTTAATAAGCCTATTTAATAAGCCTAAGTTGCTGAATAAGCCTATTTAATATGCCTAAGTTGCTGAAATAAGCCTATTTAATAAGTCTAAGTTGGTGAAATAAGGCTATTTAATAAGCCTAAGTTGGTGAAATAAGCCTATTTAATAAGCCTAAGTTGCTGAAATAAGGCTATTTAATAAGTCTAAGTTACTGAAATAAGCCTATTTAATAAGTCTAAGTTGCTGAAATAAGCCTATTTAATAAGTCTAAGTTGCTGAAATAAGGCTATTTAATAAGTCTAAGTTGCTGAAATAAGCCTATTTAATCAGCGTAAGTTGCTAAAATAAGCCTATTTAATAAGCCCAAGTTGCTGAAATAAGCCTATTTAATAAGGCTATTTAATAAGCCTAAGTTGCTGAAAGAAGCCTATTTAATAAGCGTAAGTTGCTGAAATAAGGCAATTTAATAAGTCTAAGTTGCTGAAATAGGCCTATTTAATAAGCCTAAGTTGCTGAAATAAGCCTATTTAATAAGCCTAATTTGCTGAAATAAGCCTATTTAATAGGCCTATCTAATAAGTCTAAGTTGCAGAAATAAGCATATTTCATAAGCCTATTTAATGAGCCTAAGTTGCTGAAATGTCTATTTAATAAGTCGATTTAATAAGTCAAAGTTGCTAAAATAAGCCTATTTAATAAGGCTATTTAATAAGCCTAAGTTGCTGAAATAAGCCTATTTAATGAGGCTATTTAATGAGCCTAAGTTGCTGAAATAAGCCGATTTAATAAGCCTAAGTTTCTGAACTAACCCTATTTAAAAAGGTCTATTTAATAAGTCTAAGTTGCTGAAATAAGCCGATTTAATACGCCCAAGTTGCTGAAATAAACCTGATTAATAAGGCTATTTAATAAGCGTAAGTTGCTGAAATAAGGCTATTTAATAGGCCTAAGTTGCTGAAATGAGCCTATTTAATAAGCCTAAGTTGCTGAAATAAGGCTATTCAATAAGTCTAAGTTGCTGAAATAAGCCTATTTAATAAACCTAAGTTGCTAAAATAAGCCTATTTAATGAGGCTATTTAATAAGTCTATTTAATAAACCTATTTAATAAGCCTATTTAATAAGCCTATTTAATAAGCCTATTTAATAAGTCTATTTAATAAGTCTATTTAATAAGCCTATTTAATAAGTATTTAATGAGCCTATTTAATAAGCCAATTTATTGAGCCTATTTAATAAGCCAATTTATTGAGCCTATTTAATTATCCTATTTAATAAGCCTATTTAATGAGTCTATTTTATAAGCCTATTTAATACACCTATTTAATAAGCCTATTTAATAAGTATTTAATGAACCTATTTAATAAGCCTAAGTTGCTGAATAAGCCTATTTAATAAGCCTAAGTTGCTGAAATAAGCCTATTTAATAAGCCTATTTAATAAGCCTAAGTTGCTGAATAAGCCTATTTAATAAGCCTAAGTTGCTGAAATAAGCCTATTTAATAAGTCTAAGTTGCTGAAATAAGGCTATTTAATAAGCCTAAGTTGGTGAAATAAGCCTATTTAATAAGCCTAAGTTGCTGAAATAAGGCTATTTAATAAGTCTAAGTTACTGAAATAAGCCTATTTAATAAGTCTAAGTTGCTGAAATAAGCCTATTTAATAAGTCTAAGTTGCTGAAATAAGGCTATTTAATAAGTCTAAGTTGCTGAAATAAGCCTATTTAATCAGCGTAAGTTGCTAAAATAAGCCTATTTAATAAGCCCAAGTTGCTGAAATAAGCCTATTTAATAAGGCTATTTAATAAGCCTAAGTTGCTGAAAGAAGCCTATTTAATAAGCGTAAGTTGCTGAAATAAGGCAATTTAATAAGTCTAAGTTGCTGAAATAGGCCTATTTAATAAGCCTAATTTGCTGAAATAAGCCTATTTAATAGGCCTATCTAATAAGTCTAAGTTGCAGAAATAAGCATATTTCATAAGCCTATTTAATGAGCCTAAGTTGCTGAAATGTCTATTTAATAAGTCGATTTAATAAGTCAAAGTTGCTAAAATAAGCCTATTTAATAAGGCTATTTAATAAGCCTAAGTTGCTGAAATAAGCCTATTTAATGAGGCTATTTAATGAGCCTAAGTTGCTGAAATAAGCCGATTTAATAAGCCTAAGTTTCTGAACTAAGCCTATTTAAAAAGGTCTATTTAATAAGTCTAAGTTGCTGAAATAAGCCGATTTAATACGCCCAAGTTGCTGAAATAAACCTGATTAATAAGGCTATTTAATAAGCGTAAGTTGCTGAAATAAGCCTATTTAATAAGCCTAAGTTGCTGAAATAAGCCTATTTAATAAGGCTATTTAATAAGTCTAAGTTGCTGAAATAAACCTATTTAATAAGCCTAAGTTGCTAAAATAAGCCTATTTAATGAGGCTATTTAATAAGTCCATTTAATAAGCCTATTTAATAAGCCTATTTAATACGCCTATTTAACAAGCCTATTTAATACGCCTATTTAATAAACCTATTTAATAAATATTTAATGAGCCTATTTATTAAGTCTATTTAATAAGCCTTTTTAATAAGCCTATTTAATAAGTCTATTTAATAAGCCTATTTAATAGGCATATTTAATAAGTCTAAGTTGCTTAAATAAGCCTATTTAATAAGCCTAAGTTGCTGAATAAACCAATTTAATAAGTCTAAGTTGCTGAAATAAGGCTATTTAATAGGCCTAAGTTGCTGAAATGAGCCTATTTAATAAGCCTAAGTTGCTGAAATAAGGCTATTCAATAAGTCTAAGTTGCTGAAATAAGCCTATTTAATAAACCTAAGTTGCTAAAATAAGCCTATTTAATGAGGCTATTTAATAAGTCTATTTAATAAACCTATTTAATAAGCCTATTTAATAAGCCTATTTAATAAGCCTATTTAATAAGTCTATTTAATAAGTCTATTTAATAAGCCTATTTAATAAGTATTTAATGAGCCTATTTAATAAGCCAATTTATTGAGCCTATTTAATAAGCCAATTTATTGAGCCTATTTAATTATCCTATTTAATAAGCCTATTTAATGAGTCTATTTTATAAGCCTATTTAATACGCCTATTTAATAAGCCTATTTAATAAGTATTTAATGAACCTATTTAATAAGCCTAAGTTGCTGAATAAGCCTATTTAATAAGCCTAAGTTGCTGAAATAAGCCTATTTAATAAGCCTATTTAATAAGCCTAAGTTGCTGAATAAGCCTATTTAATAAGCCTAAGTTGCTGAAATAAGCCTATTTAATAAGTCTAAGTTGCTGAAATAAGGCTATTTAATAAGCCTAAGTTGGTGAAATAAGCCTATTTAATAAGCCTAAGTTGCTGAAATAAGGCTATTTAATAAGTCTAAGTTACTGAAATAAGCCTATTTAATAAGTCTAAGTTGCTGAAATAAGCCTATTTAATAAGTCTAAGTTGCTGAAATAAGGCTATTTAATAAGTCTAAGTTGCTGAAATAAGCCTATTTAATCAGCGTAAGTTGCTAAAATAAGCCTATTTAATAAGCCCAAGTTGCTGAAATAAGCCTATTTAATAAGGCTATTTAATAAGCCTAAGTTGCTGAAAGAAGCCTATTTAATAAGCGTAAGTTGCTGAAATAAGGCAATTTAATAAGTCTAAGTTGCTGAAATAGGCCTATTTAATAAGCCTAAGTTGCTGAAATAAGCCTATTTAATAAGCCTAATTTGCTGAAATAAGCCTATTTAATAGGCCTATCTAATAAGTCTAAGTTGCAGAAATAAGCATATTTCATAAGCCTATTTAATGAGCCTAAGTTGCTGAAATGTCTATTTAATAAGTCGATTTAATAAGTCAAAGTTGCTAAAATAAGCCTATTTAATAAGGCTATTTAATAAGCCTAAGTTGCTGAAATAAGCCTATTTAATGAGGCTATTTAATGAGCCTAAGTTGCTGAAATAAGCCGATTTAATAAGCCTAAGTTTCTGAACTAACCCTATTTAAAAAGGTCTATTTAATAAGTCTAAGTTGCTGAAATAAGCCGATTTAATACGCCCAAGTTGCTGAAATAAACCTGATTAATAAGGCTATTTAATAAGCGTAAGTTGCTGAAATAAGGCTATTTAATAGGCCTAAGTTGCTGAAATGAGCCTATTTAATAAGCCTAAGTTGCTGAAATAAGGCTATTCAATAAGTCTAAGTTGCTGAAATAAGCCTATTTAATAAACCTAAGTTGCTAAAATAAGCCTATTTAATGAGGCTATTTAATAAGTCTATTTAATAAACCTATTTAATAAGCCTATTTAATAAGCCTATTTAATAAGCCTATTTAATAAGTCTATTTAATAAGTCTATTTAATAAGCCTATTTAATAAGTATTTAATGAGCCTATTTAATAAGCCAATTTATTGAGCCTATTTAATAAGCCAATTTATTGAGCCTATTTAATTATCCTATTTAATAAGCCTATTTAATGAGTCTATTTTATAAGCCTATTTAATACACCTATTTAATAAGCCTATTTAATAAGTATTTAATGAACCTATTTAATAAGCCTAAGTTGCTGAATAAGCCTATTTAATAAGCCTAAGTTGCTGAAATAAGCCTATTTAATAAGCCTATTTAATAAGCCTAAGTTGCTGAATAAGCCTATTTAATAAGCCTAAGTTGCTGAAATAAGCCTATTTAATAAGTCTAAGTTGCTGAAATAAGGCTATTTAATAAGCCTAAGTTGGTGAAATAAGCCTATTTAATAAGCCTAAGTTGCTGAAATAAGGCTATTTAATAAGTCTAAGTTACTGAAATAAGCCTATTTAATAAGTCTAAGTTGCTGAAATAAGCCTATTTAATAAGTCTAAGTTGCTGAAATAAGGCTATTTAATAAGTCTAAGTTGCTGAAATAAGCCTATTTAATCAGCGTAAGTTGCTAAAATAAGCCTATTTAATAAGCCCAAGTTGCTGAAATAAGCCTATTTAATAAGGCTATTTAATAAGCCTAAGTTGCTGAAAGAAGCCTATTTAATAAGCGTAAGTTGCTGAAATAAGGCAATTTAATAAGTCTAAGTTGCTGAAATAGGCCTATTTAATAAGCCTAATTTGCTGAAATAAGCCTATTTAATAGGCCTATCTAATAAGTCTAAGTTGCAGAAATAAGCATATTTCATAAGCCTATTTAATGAGCCTAAGTTGCTGAAATGTCTATTTAATAAGTCGATTTAATAAGTCAAAGTTGCTAAAATAAGCCTATTTAATAAGGCTATTTAATAAGCCTAAGTTGCTGAAATAAGCCTATTTAATGAGGCTATTTAATGAGCCTAAGTTGCTGAAATAAGCCGATTTAATAAGCCTAAGTTTCTGAACTAAGCCTATTTAAAAAGGTCTATTTAATAAGTCTAAGTTGCTGAAATAAGCCGATTTAATACGCCCAAGTTGCTGAAATAAACCTGATTAATAAGGCTATTTAATAAGCGTAAGTTGCTGAAATAAGCCTATTTAATAAGCCTAAGTTGCTGAAATAAGCCTATTTAATAAGGCTATTTAATAAGTCTAAGTTGCTGAAATAAACCTATTTAATAAGCCTAAGTTGCTAAAATAAGCCTATTTAATGAGGCTATTTAATAAGTCCATTTAATAAGCCTATTTAATAAGCCTATTTAATACGCCTATTTAACAAGCCTATTTAATACGCCTATTTAATAAACCTATTTAATAAATATTTAATGAGCCTATTTATTAAGTCTATTTAATAAGCCTTTTTAATAAGCCTATTTAATAAGTCTATTTAATAAGCCTATTTAATAGGCATATTTAATAAGTCTAAGTTGCTTAAATAAGCCTATTTAATAAGCCTAAGTTGCTGAATAAACCAATTTAATAAGTCTAAGTTGCTGAAATAAGGCTATTTAATAGGCCTAAGTTGCTGAAATGAGCCTATTTAATAAGCCTAAGTTGCTGAAATAAGGCTATTCAATAAGTCTAAGTTGCTGAAATAAGCCTATTTAATAAACCTAAGTTGCTAAAATAAGCCTATTTAATGAGGCTATTTAATAAGTCTATTTAATAAACCTATTTAATAAGCCTATTTAATAAGCCTATTTAATAAGCCTATTTAATAAGTCTATTTAATAAGTCTATTTAATAAGCCTATTTAATAAGTATTTAATGAGCCTATTTAATAAGCCAATTTATTGAGCCTATTTAATAAGCCAATTTATTGAGCCTATTTAATTATCCTATTTAATAAGCCTATTTAATGAGTCTATTTTATAAGCCTATTTAATACGCCTATTTAATAAGCCTATTTAATAAGTATTTAATGAACCTATTTAATAAGCCTAAGTTGCTGAATAAGCCTATTTAATAAGCCTACGTTGCTGAAATAAGCCTATTTAATAAGCCTATTTAATAAGCCTAAGTTGCTGAATAAGCCTATTTAATAAGCATAAGTTGCTGAAATAAGCCTATTTAATAAGTCTAAGTTGCTGAAATAAGGCTATTTAATAAGCCTAAGTTGGTGAAATAAGCCTATTTAATAAGCCTAAGTTGCTGAAATAAGGCTATTTAATAAGTCTAAGTTACTGAAATAAGCCTATTTAATAAGTCTAAGTTGCTGAAATAAGCCTATTTAATAAGTCTAAGTTGCTGAAATAAGGCTATTTAATAAGTCTAAGTTGCTGAAATAAGCCTATTTAATCAGCGTAAGTTGCTGAAATAAGCCTATTTAATAAGCCCAAGTTGATGAAATAAGCCTATTTAATAAGCCTAAGTTGCTGAAATAAGCCTATTTAATAAGCCTAAGTTGCTGAAATAAGGCTATTTAATAAGTCTAAGTTGCTGAAATAAGCCTATTTAATAAGTCTAAGTTGCTGAAATAAGCCTATTTAATAAGTCTAAGTTGCTGAAATAAGCCTATTTAATAAGTCTAAGTTGCTGAAATTAGGCTATTTAATAAGTCTAAGTTGCTGAAACAAGCCTATTTAATCAGCGTAAGTTGCTAAAATAAGCCTATTTAATAAGCCCAAGTTGCTGAAATAAGCCTATTTAATAAGGCTATTTAATACGCCTTAGTTGCTGAAAGAAGCCTATTTAATAAGCGTAAGTTGCTGAAATAAGGCAATTTAATAAGTCTAAGTTGCTGAAATAGGCCTATTTAATAAGCCTAAGTTGCTGAAATAAGCCTATTTAATAGGCCTATCTAATAAGTCTAAGTTGCAGAAATAAGCATATTTCATAAGCCTATTTAATGAGCCTAAGTTGCTGAAATGTCTATTTAATAAGTCGATTTAATAAGTCAAAGTTGCTAAAATAAGCCTATTTAATAAGGCTATTTAATAAGCCTAAGTTGCTGACATAAGCCTATTTAATGAGGCTATTTAATGAGCCTAAGTTGCTGAAATAAGCCGATTTAATAAGCCTAAGTTTCTGAACTAAGCCTATTTAAAAAGGTCTATTTAATAAGTCTAAGTTGCTGAAATAAACCTATTTAAAAATGGTATTTAATACGCCCAAGTTGCTGAAATAAACCTGATTAATAAGGCAATTTAATAAGTCTAAGTTGCTGAAATAGGCCTATTTAATAAGCCTAAGTTGCTGAAATAAGCCTATTTAATAAGCCTAAGTTGCTGAAATAAGCCTATTTAATAGGCCTATCTAATAAGTCTAAGTTGCAGAAATAAGCATATTTCATAAGCCTATTTAATGAGCCTAAGTTGCTGAAATGTCTATTTAATAAGTCGATTTAATAAATCAAAGTTGCTAAAATAAGCCTATTTAATAAGGCTATTTAATAAGCCTAAGTTGCTGAAATAAGCCTATTTAATGAGGCTATTTAATGAGCCTAAGTTGTTGAAATAAGCCGATTTAAAAAGCCTAAGTTTCTGAACTAAGCCTATTTAAAAATATATATATAATAGGTCTAAGTTGCTGAAATAAACCTATTTAAAAATAGTATTTAATACGCCCAAGTTGCTGAAATAAACCTGATTAATAAGGCTATTTAATAAGCGTAAGTTGCTGAAATAAGCCTATTTAATAAGCCTAAGTTGCTGAAATAAGCCGATTTAACAAGCCTAAGTTTCTGAACTAAGCCTATTTAAAAAGGTCTATTTAATAAGTCTAAGTTGCTGAAATAAACCTATTTAAAAATGGTATTTAATACGCCCAAGTTGCTGAAATAAACCTGATTAATAAGGCTATTTAATAAGCGTAAGTTGCTGAAATAAGCCTATTTAATAAGCCTAAGTTGCTGAAATAAGCCTATTTAATAATGCTATTAAATAAGTCTAAGTTGCTGAAATAAACCTATTTAATAAGCCTAAGTTGCTAAAATGAGCCTATTTAATGAGGCTATTTAATAAGTCCATTTAATAAGCCTATTTAATAAGCCTATTTAATACGCATATTTAATAAGCCTATTTAATACGCCTATTTAATAAACCTATTTAATAAGTATTTAATGAGCCTATTTATTAAGTCTATTTAATAAGCCTTTTTAATAAGCCTATTTAATAAGTCTATTTAATAAGCCTATTTAATAGGCCTATTTAATAAGTCTAAGTTGCTGAAATAAGCCTATTTAATAAGCCTAAGTTGCTGAATAAACCAATTTAATAAGTCTAACTTGCTGAAATAAGGCTATTTAATAAGCCTAAGTTGCTGAAATGAGCCTATTTAATAAGCCTAAGATGCTGAAATAAGTCTATTCAATAAGTCTAAGTTGCTGAAATAAGCCTATTTAATAAGCCTAAGTTGCTAAAATAAGCCTATTTAATGAGGCTATTTAATAAGTCTATTTAATAAGCCTATTTAATAAGCCTATTTAATAAGCCTATTTAATAAGCCTATTTAACAAGTCTATTTAATAAGTCTATTTAATAAGCCTATTTAAAGAGTATTCAATGAGCCTATTTATTAAGCCTATTTATTGAGCCTATTTAATAAGCCTATTTATTAAGCCTATTTATTAAGCCTATTTATTGAGCCTATTTAATAAGCCTATTTATTAAACCTATTTAATACGCCTATTTAATAAGTCTATTTAATAAGCCTATTTAATAAGCCTATTTAATAAGCCTATTTAATAAGCCTATTTATTGAGCCTATTTAGTAAGTCTATTTAATAAGCCTATTTAATAAGCCTATTTAATAAGTATTTAATGAGCCTATTTAATCAGTCTATTTAATAAGCCTATTTAATAGGCCTATTTAATAAGTCTAAGTTGCTGAAATAAGCCTATTTAATAAGCCTAAGTTGCTGAAAAGCCTATTTCATAGGCCTAAGTTGCTGAAATAAGCCTTTTTAATAAGTCTAAGTTGCTGAAATAAGCCTATTTAATAAGCCTATTTAATAAGCCTATTTAATAAGCCTATTTATTGAGCCTATTTAGTAAGTCTATTTAATAAGCCTATTTAATAAGCCTATTTAATAAGTATTTAATGAGCCTATTTAATCAGTCTATTTAATAAGCCTATTTAATAGGCCTATTTAATAAGTCTAAGTTGCTGAAATAAGCCTATTTAATAAGCCTAAGTTGCTGAAAAGCCTATTTCATAGGCCTAAGTTGCTGAAATAAGCCTTTTTAATGAGGCTGTTTAATAAGTCTATTCAATAAGCCTATTTAATAAGCCTATTTAACGAGCCTATTTAATAAGCCTATTTATTGAGCCTATTTAATAAGCCTATTTATTAAGCCAATTAAATAAGCCTATTTAATAAGCCTGTTTAATAAGCCTATTTAATAAGCCTATTAATTAAGCCTATTTAATGAGCCTATTTAATAAGCCTAATTATTGAACCTATTTAATAAGTCTATTTAATAAGCCTGTTTAATAAGCCTATTTAATAAGTATTTAATGAGCCTATTTAATAAGCCCAAGTTGCTGAATAAGCCTATTTAATAAGCCTAAGTTGCTGAAATAAGCCTATTTAATAAGCCTATTTAATAAGCCTAAGTTGCTGAATAAGCCTATTTAATAAGCCTAAGTTGCTGAAATAAGCCTATTTAATAAGTCTAAGTTGCTGAAATAAGGCTATTTAATAAGCCTAAGTTGCTGAAATAAGCCTATTTAATAAGCCTAAGTTGCTGAAATAAGGCTATTTAATAAGTCTAAGTTGCTGAAATAAGCCTATTTAATAAGCCTAAGTTGCTGAAATAAGCCTATTTAATAAGTCTAAGTTGCTGAAATAAGGCTATTTAATAAGTCTAAGTGGCTGAAATAAGCCTATTTAATCAGCGTAAGTTGCTAAAATAAGCCTATTTAATAAGCCCAAGTTGCTGAAATAAGCCTATTTAATAAGGCTATTTAATAAGCCTAAGTTGCTGAAAGATGCCTGTTTAATAAGCATAAGTTGCTGAAATAAGGCAATTTAATAAGTCTAAGTTGCTGAAATAGGCCTATTTAATAAGCCTAAGTTGCTGAAATAAGCCTATTTAATAAGCCTATTTAATAAGCCTATTTATTGAGCCTATTTAATAAGTCTATTTAATAAGCCTATTTAATAAGCCTATTTAATAAGTATTTAATGAGCCTATTTAATCAGTCTATTTAATACGCCTATTTAATAGGCCTATTTAATAAGTCTAAGTTGCTGAAATATGCCTATTTAATAAGCCTAAGTTGGTGAAAAGCCTATTTCATAGGCCTAAGTTGCTGAAATAAGCCTTTTTAATAAGCCTAAGTTGCTAAAATAAGCCTATTTAATGAGGCTGTTTAATAAGTCTATTTAATAAGCCTATTTAATAAGCCTATTTAATGAGCCTATTTAAAAAGCCTATTTAATAAGTCTATTTAATAAGTCTATTTAATACGCCTATTTAATAAGTATTTAACGAGCCTATTTAATAAGCCTATTTATTGAGCCTATTTAATAAGCCTATTTATTAAGCCAATTAAATAAGCCTATTTAATAAGCCTATTTAATAAGCCTATTTAATTAGCCTATTAATTAAGCCTATTTAATGAGCCTATTTAATAAGCCTATTTATTGAACCTATTTAATAAGTCTATTTAATAAGCCTGTTTAATAAGCCTATTTAATACGTATTTAATGAGCCTATTTAATGAGCCCAAGTTGCTGAATAAGCCTATTTAATAAGCCTAAGTTGCTGAAGTAAGCCTATTTAATAAGCCTATTTAATAAGCCTAAGTTGCTGAATAAGCCTATTTAATAAGCCTAAGTTGCTGAAATAAGCCTATTTAATAAGTCTAAGTTGCTGAAATAAGGCTATTTAATAAGCCTAAGTTGCTGAAATAAGCCTATTTAATAAGCCTAAGTTGCTGAAATAAGGCTATTTAATAAGTCTAAGTTGCTGAAATAAGCCTATTTAATAAGTCTAAGTTGCTGAAATAAGCCTATTTAATAAGTCTAAGTTGCTGAAATAAGGCTATTTAATAAATCTACGTTGCAGAAAAAAGCCTATTTAATCAGCGTAAGTTACTGAAATAAGCCTATTTAATAAGCCCAAGTTGCTGAAATAAGCCTATTTAATAAGGCTATTTAATAAGCCTAAGTTGCTGAAAGAAGCCTATTTAATAAGGCTATTTAATAAGCCTAAGTTGCTGAAATAAGCCTATTTAATGAGGCTATTTAATGGGCCTAAGTTGCTGAAATAAGCCGATTTAATAAGCCTAAGTTTCTGAACTAAGCCTATTTAAAACGGTCAATTTAATAAGTCTAAGTTGCTGAAATAAACCTATTTAAAAATGGTTTTTAATACGCCCAAGTTGCTGAAATAAACCTGATTAATAAGGCTATTTAATAAGTGTAAGTTGCTGAAATAAGCCTATTTAATAAGCCTAAGTTGCTGAAATAAGCCTATTTAATAAGGCTATTTAATAAGTCTAAGTTGCTGAAATAAACCTATTTAATAAGCCTAAGTTGCTAAAATAAGCCTATTTAATGAGGCTATTTAATAATTCCATTTAATAAGCCTATTTAATAAGCCTATTTAATACGCCTATTTAATAAGCCTATTTAATACGCCTATTTATTAAGCCTATTTATTGAGCCTATTTAATGAGCCTATTTATTAAGTCTATTTAATAAGCCTTTTTAATAAGCCTATTTAATAAGTCTATTTAATAAGCCTATTTAATAGGCCTATTTAATAAGTCTAAGTTGCTGAAATAAGCCTATTTAATAAGCATAAGTTGCTGAATAAACCAATTTAATAAGTCTAAGTTGCTGAAATACGGCTATTTAATAAGCCTAAGTTGCTGAAATGAGCCTATTTAATAAGCCTAAGTTGCTGAAATAAGGCTATTCAATAAGTCTAAGTTGCTGAAATAAGCCTATTTAATAAGCCTAAGTTGCTAAAATAAGCCTATTTAATGAGGCTATTTAATAAGTCTATTTAATAAGCCTATTTAATAAGCCTATTTAATAAGCCTATTTAATAAGCCTATTTAATAAGCCTATTTAATAAGCCTATTTAATAAGCCTATTTAACAAGTCTATTTAATAAGTCTATTTAATAAGCCTATTTAAAGAGTATTCAATGAGCCTATTTATTAAGCCTATTTATTGAGCCTATTTAATAAGCCTATTTATTAAGCCTATTTATTAAGCCTATTTATTGAGCCTATTTAATAAGCCTATTTAATAAGCCTATTTAATAAGCCTATTTAATATGCCTATTTATTGAGCCTATTTAATAAGTCTATTTAATAAGCCTATTTAATAAGCCTATTTAATAAGTATTTAATGAGCCTATTTAATCAGTCTATTTAATAAGCCTATTTAATAGGCCTATTTAATAAGTCTAAGTTGCTGAAATAAGCCTATTTAATAAGCCTAAGTTGCTGAAAAGCCTATTTTATAGGCCTAAGTTGCTGAAATAAGCCTTTTTAATAAGTCTAAGTTGCTGAAATAAGCCTATTTAATAAGCCTAAGTTGCTAAAATAAGCCTATTTAATGAGGCTGTTTAATAAGTCTATTTAATAAGCCTATTTAATAAGCCTATTTAATGAGCCTATTTAAAAAGCCTATTTAATAAGTCTATTTAATAAGTCTATTTAATACACCTATTTAATAAGTATTTAACGAGCCTATTTAATAAGCATATTTATTGAGCCTATTTAATAAGCCTATTTATTAAGCCAATTAAATAAGCCTATTTAATAAGCCTATTTAATAAGCCTATTTAATAAGCCTATTAATTAAGCCTATTTAATGAGCCTATTTAATAAGCCTATTTATTGAACCTATTTAATAAGTCTATTTAATAAGCCTGTTTAATAAGCCTATTTAATACGTATTTAATGAGCCTATTTAATAAGCCCAAGTTGCTGAATAAGCCTATTTAATAAGCCTAAGTTGCTGAAATAAGCCTATTTAATAAGCCTATTTAATAAGCCTAAGTTGCTGAATAAGCCTATTTAATAAGCCTAAGTTGCTGAAATAAGCCTATTTAATAAGGCTATTTAATAAGCCTAAGTTGCTGAAAGAAGCCTATTTAATAAGGCTATTTAATAAGCCTAAGTTGCTGAAATAAGCCTATTTAATGAGGCTATTTAATGGCCCTAAGTTGCTGAAATAAGCCGATTTAATAAGCCTAAGTTTCTGAACTAAGCCTATTTAAAACGGTCAATTTAATAAGTCTAAGTTGCTGAAATAAACCTATTTAAAAATGGTATTTAATACGCCCAAGTTGCTGAAATAAACCTGATTAATAAGGCTATTTAATAAGCGTAAGTTGCTGAAATAAGCCTATTTAATAAGCCTAAGTTGCTGAAATAAGCCTATTTAATAAGGCTATTTAATAAGTCTAAGTTGCTGAAATAAACCTATTTAATAAGCCTAAGTTGCTAAAATAAGCCTATTTAATGAGGCTATTTAATAAGTCAATTTAATAAGCCTATTTAATAAGCCTATTTAATACGCCTATTTAATAAGCCTATTTAATACGCCTATTTAATAAACCTATTTAATAAGTATTTAATGAGCCTATTTATTAAGTCTATTTAATAAGCCGTTTTAATAAGCCTATTTAATAAGTCTATTTAATAAGCCTATTTAATAGGCCTATTTAATAAGTCTAAGTTGCTGAAATAAGCCTATTTAATAAGCATAAGTTGCTGAATAAACCAATTTAATAAGTCTAAGTTGCTGAAATAAGGCTATTTAATAAGCCTAAGTTGCTGAAATGAGCCTATTTAATAAGCCTAAGTTGCTGAAATAAGGCTATTCAATAAGTCTAAGTTGCTGAAATAAGCCTATTTAATAAGCCTAAGTTGCTAAAATAAGCCTATTTAATGAGGCTATTTAATAAGTCTATTTAATAAGCCTATTTAATAAGCCTATTTAATAAGCCTATTTAATAAGCCTATTTAATAAGCCTATTTAATAAGCCTATTTAATAAGCCTATTTAACAAGTCTATTTAATAAGTCTATTTAATAAGCCTATTTAAAGAGTATTCAATGAGCCTATTTATTAAGCCTATTTATTGAGCCTATTTAATAAGCCTATTTATTAAGCCTATTTATTAAGCCTATTTATTGAGCCTATATAATAAGCCTATTTAATAAGCCTATTTAATAAGCCTATTTAATATGCCTATTTATTGAGCCTATTTAATAAGTCTATTTAATAAGCCTATTTAATAAGCCTATTTAATAAGTATTTAATGAGCCTATTTAATCAGTCTATTTAATAAGCCTATTTAATAGGCCTATTTAATAAGTCTAAGTTGCTGAAATAAGGCTATTTAATAAGCCTAAGTTGCTGAAATAAGCCTATTTAATAAGCCTAAGTTGCTTAAATAAGCCTTTTTAATAAGTCTAAGTTGCTGAAATAAGCCTATTTAATAAGCCTAAGTTGCTAAAATAAGCCTATTTAATGAGGCTGTTTAATAAGTCTATTTAATAAGCCTATTTAATAAGCCTATTTAATGAGCCTATTTAAAAAGCCTATTTAATAAGTCTATTTAATAAGTCTATTTAATACGCCTATTTAATAAGTATTTAACGAGCCTATTTAATAAGCATATTTATTGAGCCTATTTAATAAGCCTATTTATTAAGCCAATTAAATAAGCCTATTTAATAAGCCTATTTAATAAGCCTATTTAATAAGCCTATTAATTAAGCCTATTTAATGAGCCTATTTAATAAGCCTATTTATTGAACCTATTTAATAAGTCTATTTAATAAGCCTGTTTAATAAGCCTATTTAATACGAATTTAATGAGCCTATTTAATAAGCCCAAGTTGCTGAATAAGCCTATTTAATAAGCCTAAGTTGCTGAAATAAGCCTATTTAATAAGCCTATTTAATAAGCCTAAGTTGCTGAATAAGCCTATTTAATAAGCCTAAGTTGCTGAAATAAGCCTATTTAATAAGTCTAAGTTGCTGAAATAAGGCTATTTAATAAGCCTAAGTTGCTGAAATAAGCCTATTTAATAAGCCTAAGTTGCTGAAATAAGGCTATTTAATAAGTCTAAGTTGCTGAAATAAGCCTATTTAATAAGTCTAAGTTGCTGAAATAAGCCTATTTAATAAGTCTAAGTTGCTGAAATAAGGCTATTTAATAAATCTAAGTTGCAGAAATAAGCCTATTTAATCAGCGTAAGTTGCTGAAATAAGCCTATTTAATAAGGCTATTTAATAAGCCTAAGTTGCTGAAAGAAGCCTATTTAATAAGGCTATTTAATAAGCCTAAGTTGCTGAAATAAGCCTATTTAATGAGGCTATTTAATGGCCCTAAGTTGCTGAAATAAGCCGATTTAATAAGCCTAAGTTTCTGAACTAAGCCTATTTAAAACGGTCAATTTAATAAGTCTAAGTTACTGAAATAAACCTATTTAAAAATGGTATTTAATACGCCCAAGTTGCTGAAATAAACCTGATTAATAAGGCTATTTAATAAGCGTAAGTTGCTGAAATAAGCCTATTTAATAAGCCTAAGTTGCTGAAATAAGCCTATTTAATAAGGCTATTTAATAAGTCTAAGTTGCTGAAATAAACCTATTTAATAAGCCTAAGTTGCTAAAATAAGCCTATTTAATGAGGCTATTTAATAAGTCCATTTAATAAGCCTATTTAATAAGCCTATTTAATACGCCTATTTAATAAGCCTATTTAATACGCCTATTTAATAAACCTATTTAATAAGTATTTAATGAGCCTATTTATTAAGTCTATTTAATAAGCCGTTTTAATAAGCCTATTTAATAAGTCTATTTAATAAGCCTATTTAATAGGCCTATTTAATAAGTCTAAGTTGCTGAAATAAGCCTATTTAATAAGCATAAGTTGCTGAATAAACCAATTTAATAAGTCTAAGTTGCTGAAATAAGGCTATTTAATAAGCCTAAGTTGCTGAAATGAGCCTATTTAATAAGCCTAAGTTGCTGAAATAAGGCTATTCAATAAGTCTAAGTTGCTGAAATAAGCCTATTTAATAAGCCTAAGTTGCTAAAATAAGCCTATTTAATGAGGCTATTTAATAAGTCTATTTAATAAGCCTATTTAATAAGCCTATTTAATAAGCCTATTTAATAAGCCTATTTAATAAGCCTATTTAATAAGCCTATTTAATAAGCCTATTTAACAAGTCTATTTAATAAGTCTATTTAATAAGCCTATTTAAAGAGTATTCAATGAGCCTATTTATTAAGCCTATTTATTGAGCCTATTTAATAAGCCTATTTATTAAGCCTATTTATTAAGCCTATTTATTGAGCCTATTTAATAAGCCTATTTAATAAGCCTATTTAATAAGCCTATTTAATATGCCTATTTATTGAGCCTATTTAATAAGTCTATTTAATAAGCCTATTTAATAAGCCTATTTAATAAGTATTTAATGAGCCTATTTAATCAGTCTATTTAATAAGCCTATTTAATAGGCCTATTTAATAAGTCTAAGTTGCTGAAATAAGCCTATTTAATAAGCCTAAGTTGCTGAAAAGCCTATTTCATAGGCCTAAGTTGCTGAAATAAGCCTTTTTAATAAGTCTAAGTTGCTGAAATAAGCCTATTTAATAAGCCTAAGTTGCTAAAATAAGCCTATTTAATGAGGCTGTTTAATAAGTCTATTTAATAAGCCTATTTAATAAGCCTATTTAATGAGCCTATTTAAAAAGCCTATTTAATAAGTCTATTTAATAAGTCTATTTAATACGCCTATTTAATAAGTATTTAACGAGCCTATTTAATAAGCATATTTATTGAGCCTATTTAATAAGCCTATTTATTAAGCCAATTAAATAAGCCTATTTAATAAGCCTATTTAATAAGCCTATTTAATAAGCCTATTAATTAAGCCTATTTAATGAGCCTATTTAATAAGCCTATTTATTGAACCTATTTAATAAGTCTATTTAATAAGCCTGTTTAATAAGCCTATTTAATACGTATTTAATGAGCCTATTTAATAAGCCCAAGTTGCTGAATAAGCCTATTTAATAAGCCTAAGTTGCTGAAATAAGCCTATTTAATAAGCCTATTTAATAAGCCTAAGTTGCTGAATAAGCCTATTTAATAAGCCTAAGTTGCTGAAATAAGCCTATTTAATAAGTCTAAGTTGCTGAAATAAGGCTATTTAATAAGCCTAAGTTGCTGAAATAAGCCTATTTAATAAGCCTAAGTTGCTGAAATAAGGCTATTTAATAAGTCTAAGTTGCTGAAATAAGCCTATTTAATAAGTCTAAGTTGCTGAAATAAGCCTATTTAATAAGTCTAAGTTGCTGAAATAAGGCTATTTAATAAATCTAAGTTGCAGAAATAAGCCTATTTAATCAGCGTAAGTTGCTGAAATAAGCCTATTTAATAAGCCCAAGTTGCTGAAATAAGCCTATTTAATAAGGCTATTTAATAAGCCTAAGTTGCTGAAAGAAGCCTATTTAATAAGGCTATTTAATAAGCCTAAGTTGCTGAAATAAGCCTATTTAATGAGGCTATTTAATGGCCCTAAGTTGCTGAAATAAGCCGATTTAATAAGCCTAAGTTTCTGAACTAAGCCTATTTAAAACGGTCAATTTAATAAGTCTAAGTTGCTGAAATAAACCTATTTAAAAATGGTATTTAATACGCCCAAGTTGCTGAAATAAACCTGATTAATAAGGCTATTTAATAAGCGTAAGTTGCTGAAATAAGCCTATTTAATAAGCGTAAGTTGCTGAAATAAGCCTATTTAATAAGGCTATTTAATAAGTCTAAGTTGCTGAAATAAACCTATTTAATAAGCCTAAGTTGCTAAAATAAGCCTATTTAATGAGGCTATTTAATAAGTCAATTTAATAAGCCTATTTAATAAGCCTATTTAATACGCCTATTTAATAAGCCTATTTAATACGCCTATTTAATAAACCTATTTAATAAGTATTTAATGAGCCTATTTATTAAGTCTATTTAATAAGCCGTTTTAATAAGCCTATTTAATAAGTCTATTTAATAAGCCTATTTAATAGGCCTATTTAATAAGTCTAAGTTGCTGAAATAAGCCTATTTAATAAGCATAAGTTGCTGAATAAACCAATTTAATAAGTCTAAGTTGCTGAAATAAGGCTATTTAATAAGCCTAAGTTGCTGAAATGAGCCTATTTAATAAGCCTAAGTTGCTGAAATAAGGCTATTCAATAAGTCTAAGTTGCTGAAATAAGCCTATTTAATAAGCCTAAGTTGCTAAAATAAGCCTATTCAATGAGGCTATTTAATAAGTCTATTTAATAAGCCTATTTAATAAGCCTATTTAATAAGCCTATTTAATAAGCCTATTTAATAAGCCTATTTAATAAGCCTATTTAATAAGCCTATTTAACAAGTCTATTTAATAAGTCTATTTAATAAGCCTATTTAAAGAGTATTCAATGAGCCTATTTATTAAGCCTATTTATTGAGCCTATTTAATAAGCCTATTTATTAAGCCTATTTATTAAGCCTATTTATTGAGCCTATTTAATAAGCCTATTTAATAAGCCTATTTAATAAGCCTATTTAATATGCCTATTTATTGAGCCTATTTAATACGTCTATTTAATAAGCCTATTTAATAAGCCTATTTAATAAGTATTTAATGAGCCTATTTAATCAGTCTATTTAATAAGCCTATTTAATAGGCCTATTTAATAAGTCTAAGTTGCTGAAATAAGCCTATTTAATAAGCCTAAGTTGCTGAAAAGCCTATTTCATAGGCCTAAGTTGCTGAAATAAGCCTTTTTAATAAGTCTAAGTTGCTGAAATAAGCCTATTTAATAAGCCTAAGTTGCTAAAATAAGCCTATTTAATGAGGCTGTTTAATAAGTCTATTTAATAAGCCTATTTAATAAGCCTATTTAATGAGCCTATTTAAAAAGCCTATTTAATAAGTCTATTTAATAAGTCTATTTAATACACCTATTTAATAAGTATTTAACAAGCCTATTTAATAAGCATATTTATTGAGCCTATTTAATATGCCTATTTATTAAGCCAATTAAATAAGCCTATTTAATAAGCCTATTTAATAAGCCTATTTAATAAGCCTATTAATTAAGCCTATTTAATGAGCCTATTTAATAAGCCTATTTATTGAACCTATTTAATAAGTCTATTTAATAAGCCTGTTTAATAAGCCTATTTAATACGTATTTAATGAGCCTATTTAATAAGCCCAAGTTGCTGAATAAGCCTATTTAATAAGCCTAAGTTGCTGAAATAAGCCTATTTAATAAGCCTATTTAATAAGCCTAAGTTGCTGAATAAGCCTATTTAATAAGCCTAAGTTGCTGAAATAAGCCTTTTTAATAAGTCTAAGTTGCTGAAATAAGCCTATTTAATAAGCCTAAGTTGCTAAAATAAGCCTATTTAATGAGGCTGTTTAATAAGTCTATTTAATAAGCCTATTTAATAAGCCTATTTAATGAGCCTATTTAAAAAGCCTATTTAATAAGTCTATTTAATAAGTCTATTTAATACGCCTATTTAATAAGTATTTAACGAGCCTATTTAATAAGCATATTTATTGAGCCTATTTAATAAGCCTATTTATTAAGCCAATTAAATAAGCCTATTTAATAAGCCTATTTAATAAGCCTATTTAATAAGCCTATTAATTAAGCCTATTTAATGAGCCTATTTAATAAGCCTATTTATTGAACCTATTTAATAAGTCTATTTAATAAGCCTGTTTAATAAGCCTATTTAATACGTATTTAATGAGCCTATTTAATAAGCCCAAGTTGCTGAATAAGCCTATTTAATAAGCCTAAGTTGCTGAAATAAGCCTATTTAATAAGCCTATTTAATAAGCCTATTAATTAAGCCTATTTAATGAGCCTATTTAATAAGCCTATTTATTGAACCTATTTAATAAGTCTATTTAATAAGCCTGTTTAATAAGCCTATTTAATACGTATTTAATGAGCCTATTTAATAAGCCCAAGTTGCTGAATAAGCCTATTTAATAAGCCTAAGTTGCTGAAATAAGCCTATTTAATAAGCCTATTTAATAAGCCTAAGTTGCTGAATAAGCCTATTTAATAAGCCTAAGTTGCTGAAATAAGCCTATTTAATAAGTCTAAGTTGCTGAAATAAGGCTATTTAATAAGCCTAAGTTGCTGAAATAAGCCTATTTAATAAGCCTAAGTTGCTGAAATAAGGCTATTTAATAAGTCTAAGTTGCTGAAATAAGCCTATTTAATAAGTCTAAGTTGCTGAAATAAGCCTATTTAATAAGTCTAAGTTGCTGAAATAAGGCTATTTAATAAATCTAAGTTGCAGAAATAAGCCTATTTAATCAGCGTAAGTTGCTGAAATAAGCCTATTTAATAAGCCCAAGTTGCTGAAATAAGCCTATTTAATAAGGCTATTTAATAAGCCTAAGTTGCTGAAAGAAGCCTATTTAATAAGGCTATTTAATAAGCCTAAGTTGCTGAAATAAGCCTATTTAATGAGGCTATTTAATGGCCCTAAGTTGCTGAAATAAGCCGATTTAATAAGCCTAAGTTTCTGAACTAAGCCTATTTAAAACGGTCAATTTAATAAGTCTAAGTTGCTGAAATAAACCTATTTAAAAATGGTATTTAATACGCCCAAGTTGCTGAAATAAACCTGATTAATAAGGCTATTTAATAAGCGTAAGTTGCTGAAATAAGCCTATTTAATAAGCCTAAGTTGCTGAAATAAGCCTATTTAATAAGGCTATTTAATAAGTCTAAGTTGCTGAAATAAACCTATTTAATAAGCCTAAGTTGCTAAAATAAGCCTATTTAATGAGGCTATTTAATAAGTCCATTTAATAAGCCTATTTAATAAGCCTATTTAATACGCCTATTTAATAAGCCTATTTAATACGCCTATTTAATAAACCTATTTAATAAGTATTTAATGAGCCTATTTATTAAGTCTATTTAATAAGCCGTTTTAATAAGCCTATTTAATAAGTCTATTTAATAAGCCTATTTAATAGGCCTATTTAATAAGTCTAAGTTGCTGAAATAAGCCTATTTAATAAGCATAAGTTGCTGAATAAACCAATTTAATAAGTCTAAGTTGCTGAAATAAGGCTATTTAATAAGCCTAAGTTGCTAAAATGAGCCTATTTAATAAGCCTAAGTTGCTGAAATAAGGCTATTCAATAAGTCTAAGTTGCTGAAATAAGCCTATTTAATAAGCCTAAGTTGCTAAAATAAGCCTATTTAATGAGGCTATTTAATAAGCCTATTTAATAAGCCTATTTAACAAGTCTATTTAATAAGTCTATTTAATAAGCCTATTTAAAGAGTATTCAATGAGCCTATTTATTAAGCCTATTTATTGAGCCTATTTAATAAGCCTATTTATTAAGCCTATTTATTAAGCCTATTTATTGAGCCTATTTAATAAGCCTATTTAATAAGTCTATTTAATAAGCCTATTTAATAGGCCTATTTAATAAGTCTAAGTTGCTGAAATAAGCCTATTTAATAAGCATAAGTTGCTGAATAAACCAATTTAATAAGTCTAAGTTGCTGAAATAAGGCTATTTAATAAGCCTAAGTTGCTGAAATGAGCCTATTTAATAAGCCTAAGTTGCTGAAATAAGGCTATTCAATAAGTCTAAGTTGCTGAAATAAGCCTATTTAATAAGCCTAAGTTGCTAAAATAAGCCTATTTAATGAGGCTATTTAATAAGTCTATTTAATAAGCCTATTTAATAAGCCTATTTAATAAGCCTATTTAATAAGCCTATTTAATAAGCCTATTTAATAAGCCTATTTAATAAGCCTATTTAACAAGTCTATTTAATAAGTCTATTTAATAAGCCTATTTAAAGAGTATTCAATGAGCCTATTTATTAAGCCTATTTATTGAGCCTATTTAATAAGCCTATTTATTAAGCCTATTTATCAAGCCTATTTATTGAGCCTATTTAATAAGCCTATTTAATAAGCCTATTTAATAAGCCTATTTAATATGCCTATTTATTGAGCCTATTTAATAAGTCTATTTAATAAGCCTATTTAATAAGCCTATTTAATAAGTATTTAATGAGCCTATTTAATAAGCCTATTTATTAAGCCTATTTATTAAGCCTATTTATTGAGCCTATTTAATAAGCCTATTTAATAAGTCTATTTAATAAGCCTATTTAATAGGCCTATTTAATAAGTCTAAGTTGCTGAAATAAGCCTATTTAATAAGCATAAGTTGCTGAATAAACCAATTTAATAAGTCTAAGTTGCGAAATAAGGCTATTTAATAAGCCTAAGTTGCTGAAATGAGCCTATTTAATAAGCCTAAGTTGCTGAAATAAGGCTATTCAATAAGTCTAAGTTGCTGAAATAAGCCTATTTAATAAGCCTAAGTTGCTAAAATAAGCCTATTTAATGAGGCTATTTAATAAGTCTATTTAATAAGCCTATTTAACAAGTCTATTTAATAAGTCTATTTAATAAGCCTATTTAAAGAGTATTCAATGAGCCTATTTATTAAGCCTATTTATTGAGCCTATTTAATAAGCCTATTTATTAAGCCTATTTATTAAGCCTATTTATTGAGCCTATTTAATAAGCCTATTTAATAAGCCTATTTAATAAGCCTATTTAATATGCCTATTTATTGAGCCTATTTAATAAGTCTATTTAATAAGCCTATTTAATAAGCCTATTTAATAAGTATTTAATGAGCCTATTTAATCAGTCTATTTAATAAGCCTATTTAATAGGCCTATTTAATAAGTCTAAGTTGCTGAAATAAGCCTATTTAATAAGCCTAAGTTGCTGAAAAGCCTATTTCATAGGCCTAAGTTGCTGAAATAAGCCTTTTTAATAAGTCTAAGTTGCTGAAATAAGCCTATTTAATAAGCCTAAGTTGCTAAAATAAGCCTATTTAATGAGGCTGTTTAATAAGTCTATTTAATAAGCCTATTTAATAAGCCTATTTAATGAGCCTATTTAAAAAGCCTATTTAATAAGTCTATTTAATAAGTCTATTTAATACGCCTATTTAATAAGTATTTAACGAGCCTATTTAATAAGCATATTTATTGAGCCTATTTAATATGCCTATTTATTAAGCCAATTAAATAAGCCTATTTAATAAGCCTATTTAATAAGCCTATTTAATAAGCCTATTAATTAAGCCTATTTAATGAGCCTATTTAATAAGCCTATTTATTGAACCTATTTAATAAGTCTATTTAATAAGCCTGTTTAATAAGCCTATTTAATACGTATTTAATGAGCCTATTTAATAAGCCCAAGTTGCTGAATAAGCCTATTTAATAAGCCTAAGTTGCTGAAATAAGCCTATTTAATAAGCCTATTTAATAAGCCTAAGTTGCTGAATAAGCCTATTTAATAAGCCTAAGTTGCTGAAATAAGCCTATTTAATAAGTCTAAGTTGCTGAAATAAGGCTATTTAATAAGCCTAAGTTGCTGAAATAAGCCTATTTAATAAGCCTAAGTTGCTGAAATAAGGCTATTTAATAAGTCTAAGTTGCTGAAATAAGCTTATTTAATAAGTCTAAGTTGCTGAAATAAGCCTATTTAATAAGTCTAAGTTGCTGAAATAAGGCTATTTAATAAATCTAAGTTGCAGAAATAAGCCTATTTAATCAGCGTAAGTTGCTGAAATAAGCCTATTTAATAAGCCCAAGTTGCTGAAATAAGCCTATTTAATAAGGCTATTTAATAAGCCTAAGTTGCTGAAAGAAGCCTATTTAATAAGGCTATTTAATAAGCCTAAGTTGCTGAAATAATCCTATTTAATGAGGCTATTTAATGGCCCTAAGTTGCTGAAATAAGCCGATTTAATAAGCCTAAGTTTCTGAACTAAGCCTATTTAAAACGGTCAATTTAATAAGTCTAAGTTGCTGAAATAAACATATTTAAAAATGGTATTTAATACGCCCAAGTTGCTGAAATAAACCTGATTAATAAGGCTATTTAATAAGCGTAAGTTGCTGAAATAAGCCTATTTAATAAGCCTAAGTTGCTGAAATAAGCCTATTTAATAAGGCTATTTAATAAGTCTAAGTTGCTGAAATAAACCTATTTAATAAGCCTAAGTTGCTAAAATAAACCTATTTAATGAGGCTATTTAATAAGTGCATTTAATAAGCCTATTTAATAAGCCTATTTAATACGCCTATTTAATAAGCCTATTTAATACGCCTATTTAATAAACCTATTTAATAAGTATTTAATGAGCCTATTTATTAAGTCTATTTAATAAGCCGTTTTAATAAGCCTATTTAATAAGTCTATTTAATAAGCCTATTTAATAGGCCTATTTAATAAGTCTAAGTTGCTGAAATAAGCCTATTTAATAAGCATAAGTTGCTGAATAAACCAATTTAATAAGTCTAAGTTGCTGAAATAAGGCTATTTAATAAGCCTAAGTTGCTGAAATGAGCCTATTTAATAAGCCTAAGTTGCTGAAATAAGGCTATTCAATAAGTCTAAGTTGCTGAAATAAGCCTATTTAATAAGCCTAAGTTGCTAAAATAAGCCTATTTAATGAGGCTATTTAATACGTCTATTTAATAAGCCTATTTAATAAGCCTATTTAATAAGCCTATTTAATAAGCCTATTTAATAAGCCTATTTAATAAGCCTATTTAATAAGCCTATTTAACAAGTCTATTTAATAAGTCTATTTAATAAGCCTATTTAAAGAGTATTCAATGAGCCTATTTATTAAGCCTATTTATTGAGCCTATTTAATAAGCCTATTTATTAAGCCTATTTATTAAGCCTATTTATTGAGCCTATTTAATAAGCCTATTTAATAAGCCTATTTAATAAGCCTATTTAATATGCCTATTTATTGAGCCTATTTAATAAGTCTATTTAATAAGCCTATTTAATAAGCCTATTTAATAAGTATTTAATGAGCCTATTTAATCAGTCTATTTAATAAGCCTATTTAATAGGCCTATTTAATAAGTCTAAGTTGCTGAAATAAGCCTATTTAATAAGCCTAAGTTGCTGAAAAGCCTATTTCATAGGCCTAAGTTGCTGAAATAAGCCTTTTTAATAAGTCTAAGTTGCTGAAATAAGCCTATTTAATAAGCCTAAGTTGCTAAAATAAGCCTATTTAATGAGGCTGTTTAATAAGTCTATTTAATAAGCCTATTTAATAAGCCTATTTAATGAGCCTATTTAAAAAGCCTATTTAATAAGTCTATTTAATAAGTCTATTTAATACGCCTATTTAATAAGTATTTAACGAGCCTATTTAATAAGCATATTTATTGAGCCTATTTAATAAGCCTATTTATTAAGCCAATTAAATAAGCCTATTTAATAAGCCTATTTAATAAGCCTATTTAATAAGCCTATTAATTAAGCCTATTTAATGAGCCTATTTAATAAGCCTATTTATTGAACCTATTTAATAAGTCTATTTAATAAGCCTGTTTAATAAGCCTATTTAATACGTATTTAATGAGCCTATTTAAAAAGCCCAAGTTGCTGAATAAGCCTATTTAATAAGCCTAAGTTGCTGAAATAAGCCTATTTAATAAGCCTATTTAATAAGCCTATTAATTAAGCCTATTTAATGAGCCTATTTAATAAGCCTATTTATTGAACCTATTTAATAAGTCTATTTAATAAGCCTGTTTAATAAGCCTATTTAATACGTATTTAATGAGCCTATTTAATAAGCCCAAGTTGCTGAATAAGCCTATTTAATAAGCCTAAGTTGCTGAAATAAGCCTATTTAATAAGCCTATTTAATAAGCCTAAGTTGCTGAATAAGCCTATTTAATAAGCCTAAGTTGCTGAAATAAGCCTATTTAATAAGTCTAAGTTGCTGAAATAAGGCTATTTAATAAGCCTAAGTTGCTGAAATAAGCCTATTTAATAAGCCTAAGTTGCTGAAATAAGGCTATTTAATAAGTCTAAGTTGCTGAAATAAGCCTATTTAATAAGTCTAAGTTGCTGAAATAAGCCTATTTAATAAGTCTAAGTTGCTGAAATAAGGCTATTTAATAAATCTAAGTTGCAGAAATAAGCCTATTTAATCAGCGTAAGTTGCTGAAATAAGCCTATTTAATAAGCCCAAGTTGCTGAAATAAGCCTATTTAATAAGGCTATTTAATAAGCCTAAGTTGCTGAAAGAAGCCTATTTAATAAGGCTATTTAATAAGCCTAAGTTGCTGAAATAAGCCTATTTAACGAGGCTATTTAATGGCCCTAAGTTGCTGAAATAAGCCGATTTAATAAGCCTAAGTTTCTGAACTAAGCCTATTTAAAACGGTCAATTTAATAAGTCTAAGTTGCTGAAATAAACCTATTTAAAAATGGTATTTAATACGCCCAAGTTGCTGAAATAAACCTGATTAATAAGGCTATTTAATAAGCGTAAGTTGCTGAAATAAGCCTATTTAATAAGCCTAAGTTGCTGAAATAAGCCTATTTAATAAGGCTATTTAATAAGTCTAAGTTGCTGAAATAAACCTATTTAATAAGCCTAAGTTGCTAAAATAAGCCTATTTAATGAGGCTATTTAATAAGTCCATTTAATAAGCCTATTTAATAAGCCTATTTAATACGCCTATTTAATAAGCCTATTTAATACGCCTATTTAATAAACCTATTTAATAAGTATTTAATGAGCCTATTTATTAAGTCTATTTAATAAGCCGTTTTAATAAGCCTATTTAATAAGTCTATTTAATAAGCCTATTTAATAGGCCTATTTAATAAGTCTAAGTTGCTGAAATAAGCCTATTTAATAAGCATAAGTTGCTGAATAAACCAATTTAATAAGTCTAAGTTGCTGAAATAAGGCTATTTAATAAGCCTAAGTTGCTGAAATGAGCCTATTTAATAAGCCTAAGTTGCTGAAATAAGGCTATTCAATAAGTCTAAGTTGCTGAAATAAGCCTATTTAATAAGCCTAAGTTGCTAAAATAAGCCTATTTAATGAGGCTATTTAATAAGTCTATTTAATAAGCCTATTTAATAAGCCTATTTAATAAGCCTATTTAATAAGCCTATTTAATAAGCCTATTTAATAAGCCTATTTAATAAGCCTATTTAACAAGTCTATTTAATAAGTCTATTTAATAAGCCTATTTAAAGAGTATTCAATGAGCCTATTTATTAAGCCTATTTATTGAGCCTATTTAATAAGCCTATTTATTAAGCCTATTTATTAAGCCTATTTATTGAGCCTATTTAATAAGCCTATTTAATAAGCCTATTTAATAAGCCTATTTAATATGCCTATTTATTGAGCCTATTTAATAAGTCTATTTAATAAGCCTATTTAATAAGCCTATTTAATAAGTATTTAATGAGCCTATTTAATCAGTCTATTTAATAAGCCTATTTAATAGGCCTATTTAATAAGTCTAAGTTGCTGAAATAAGCCTATTTAATAAGCCTAAGTTGCTGAAAAGCCTATTTCATAGGCCTAAGTTGCTGAAATAAGCCTTTTTAATAAGTCTAAGTTGCTGAAATAAGCCTATTTAATAAGCCTAAGTTGCTAAAATAAGCCTATTTAATGAGGCTGTTTAATAAGTCTATTTAATAAGCCTATTTAATAAGCCTATTTAATGAGCCTATTTAAAAAGCCTATTTAATAAGTCTATTTAATAAGTCTATTTAATATGCCTATTTAATAAGTATTTAACGAGCCTATTTAATAAGCATATTTATTGAGCCTATTTAATATGCCTATTTATTAAGCCAATTAAATAGGCCTATTTAATAAGCCTATTTAATAAGCCTATTAATTAAGCCTATTTAATGAGCCTATTTAATAAGCCTATTTATTGAACCTATTTAATAAGTCTATTTAATAAGCCTGTTTAATAAGCCTATTTAATACGTATTTAATGAGCCTATTTAATAAGCCCAAGTTGCTGAATAAGCCTATTTAATAAGCCTAAGTTGCTGAAATAAGCCTATTTAATAAGCCTATTTAATAAGCCTAAGTTGCTGAATAAGCCTATTTAATAAGCCTAAGTTGCTGAAATAAGCCTATTTAATAAGTCTAAGTTGCTGAAATAAGGCTATTTCATAAGCCTAAGTTGCTGAAATAAGCCTATTTAATAAGCCTAAGTTGCTGAAATAAGGCTATTCAATAAGTCTAAGTTGCTGAAATAAGCCTATTTAATAAGCCTAAGTTGCTAAAATAAGCCTATTTAATGAGGCTATTTAATAAGTCTATTTAATAAGCCTATTTAATAAGCCTATTTAATAAGCCTATTTAATAAGCCTATTTAATAAGCCTATTTAATAAGCCTATTTAACAAGTCTATTTAATAAGTCTATTTAATAAGCCTATTTAAAGAGTATTCAATGAGCCTATTTATTAAGCCTATTTATTGAGCCTATTTAATAAGCCTATTTATTAAGCCTATTTATTAAGCCTATTTATTGAGCCTATTTAATAAGCCTATTTAATAAGCCTATTTAATAAGCCTATTTAATATGCCTATTTATTGAGCCTATTTAATAAGTCTATTTAATAAGCCTATTTAATAAGCCTATTTAATAAGTATTTAATGAGCCTATTTAATCAGTCTATTTAATAAGCCTATTTAATAGGCCTATTTAATAAGTCTAAGTTGCTGAAATAAGCCTATTTAATAAGCCTAAGTTGCTGAAAAGCCTATTTCATAGGCCTAAGTTGCTGAAATAAGCCTTTTTAATAAGTCTAAGTTGCTGAAATAAGCCTATTTAATAAGCCTAAGTTGCTAAAATAAGCCTATTTAATGAGGCTGTTTAATAAGTCTATTTAATAAGCCTATTTAATAAGCCTATTTAATGAGCCTATTTAAAAAGCCTATTTAATAAGTCTATTTAATAAGTCTATTTAATACGCCTATTTAATAAGTATTTAACGAGCCTATTTAATAAGCATATTTATTGAGCCTATTTAATATGCCTATTTATTAAGCCAATTAAATAAGCCTATTTAATAAGCCTATTTAATAAGCCTATTTAATAAGCCTATTAATTAAGCCTATTTAATGAGCCTATTTAATAAGCCTATTTATTGAACCTATTTAATAAGTCTATTTAATAAGCCTGTTTAATAAGCCTATTTAATACGTATTTAATGAGCCTATTTAATAAGCCCAAGTTGCTGAATAAGCCTATTTAATAAGCCTAAGTTGCTGAAATAAGCCTATTTAATAAGCCTATTTAATAAGCCTAAGTTGCTGAATAAGCCTATTTAATAAGCCTAAGTTGCTGAAATAAGCCTATTTAATAAGTCTAAGTTGCTGAAATAAGGCTATTTCATAAGCCTAAGTTGCTGAAATAAGCCTATTTAATAAGCCTAAGTTGCTGAAATAAGGCTATTTAATAAGTCTAAGTTGCTGAAATAAGCCTATTTAATAAGTCTAAGTTGCTGAAATAAGCCTATTTAATAAGTCTAAGTTGCTGAAATAAGGCTATTTAATAAATCTAAGTTGCAGAAATAAGCCTATTTAATCAGCGTAAGTTGCTGAAATAAGCCTATTTAATAAGCCCAAGTTGCTGAAATAAGCCTATTTAATAAGGCTATTTAATAAGCCTAAGTTGCTGAAAGAAGCCTATTTAATAAGGCTATTTAATAAGCCTAAGTTGCTGAAATAAGCCTATTTAATGAGGCTATTTAATGGCCCTAAGTTGCTGAAATAAGCCGATTTAATAAGCCTAAGTTTCTGAACTAAGCCTATTTAAAACGGTCAATTTAATAAGTCTAAGTTGCTGAAATAAACCTATTTAAAAATGGTATTTAATACGCCCAAGTTGCTGAAATAAACCTGATTAATAAGGCTATTTAATAAGCGTAAGTTGCTGAAATAAGCCTATTTAATAAGCCTAAGTTGCTGAAATAAGCCTATTTAATAAGGCTATTTAATAAGTCTAAGTTGCTGAAATAAACCTATTTAATAAGCCTAAGTTGCTAAAATAAGCCTATTTAATGAGGCTATTTAATAAGTCCATTTAATAAGCCTATTTAATAAGCCTATTTAATACGCCTATTTAATAAGCCTATTTAATACGCCTATTTAATAAACCTATTTAATAAGTATTTAATGAGCCTATTTATTAAGTCTATTTAATAAGCCGTTTTAATAAGCCTATTTAATAAGTCTATTTAATAAGCCTATTTAATAGGCCTATTTAATAAGTCTAAGTTGCTGAAATAAGCCTATTTAATAAGCATAAGTTGCTGAATAAACCAATTTAATAAGTCTAAGTTGCTAAAATAAGGCTATTTAATAAGCCTAAGTTGCTGAAATGAGCCTATTTAATAAGCCTAAGTTGCTGAAATAAGGCTATTCAATAAGTCTAAGTTGCTGAAATAAGCCTATTTAATAAGCCTAAGTTGCTAAAATAAGCCTATTTAATGAGGCTATTTAATAAGTCTATTTAATAAGCCTATTTAATAAGCCTATTTAATAAGCCTATTTAATAAGCCTATTTAATAAGCCTATTTAATAAGCCTATTTAATAAGCCTATTTAACAAGTCTATTTAATAAGTCTATTTAATAAGCCTATTTAAAGAGTATTCAATGAGCCTATTTATTAAGCCTATTTATTGAGCCTATTTAATAAGCCTATTTATTAAGCCTATTTATTAAGCCTATTTATTGAGCCTATTTAATAAGCCTATTTAATAAGCCTATTTAATAAGCCTATTTAATATGCCTATTTATTGAGCCTATTTAATAAGTCTATTTAATAAGCCTATTTAATAAGCCTATTTAATAAGTATTTAATGAGCCTATTTAATCAGTCTATTTAATAAGCCTATTTAATAGGCCTATTTAATAAGTCTAAGTTGCTGAAATAAGCCTATTTAATAAGCCTAAGTTGCTGAAAAGCCTATTTCATAGGCCTAAGTTGCTGAAATAAGCCTTTTTAATAAGTCTAAGTTGCTGAAATAAGCCTATTTAATAAGCCTAAGTTGCTAAAATAAGCCTATTTAATGAGGCTGTTTAATAAGTCTATTTAATAAGCCTATTTAATAAGCCTATTTAATGAGCCTATTTAAAAAGCCTATTTAATAAGTCTATTTAATAAGTCTATTTAATACGCCTATTTAATAAGTATTTAACGAGCCTATTTAATAAGCATATTTATTGAGCCTATTTAATAAGCCTATTTATTAAGCCAATTAAATAAGCCTATTTAATAAGCCTATTTAATAAGCCTATTTAATAAACCTATTAATTAAGCCTATTTAATGAGCCTATTTAATAAGCCTATTTATTGAACCTATTTAATAAGTCTATTTAATAAGCCTGTTTAATAAGCCTATTTAATACGTATTTAATGAGCCTATTTAATAAGCCCAAGTTGCTGAATAAGCCTATTTAATAAGCCTAAGTTGCTGAAATAAGCCTATTTAATAAGCCTATTTAATAAGCCTATTAATTAAGCCTATTTAATGAGCCTATTTAATAAGCCTATTTATTGAACCTATTTAATAAGTCTATTTAATAAGCCTGTTTAATAAGCCTATTTAATACGTATTTAATGAGCCTATTTAATAAGCCCAAGTTGCTGAATAAGCCTATTTAATAAGCCTAAGTTGCTGAAATAAGCCTATTTAATAAGCCTATTTAATAAGCCTAAGTTGCTGAATAAGCCTATTTAATAAGCCTAAGTTGCTGAAATAAGCCTATTTAATAAGTCTAAGTTGCTGAAATAAGGCTATTTAATAAGCCTAAGTTGCTGAAATAAGCCTATTTAATAAGCCTAAGTTGCTGAAATAAGGCTATTTAATAAGTCTAAGTTGCTGAAATAAGCCTATTTAATAAGTCTAAGTTGCTGAAATAAGCCTATTTAATAAGTCTAAGTTGCTGAAATAAGGCTATTTAATAAATCTAAGTTGCAGAAATAAGCCTATTTAATCAGCGTAAGTTGCTGAAATAAGCCTATTTAATAAGCCCAAGTTGCTGAAATAAGCCTATTTAATAAGGCTATTTAATAAGCCTAAGTTGCTGAAAGAAGCCTATTTAATAAGGCTATTTAATAAGCCTAAGTTGCTGAAATAAGCCTATTTAATGAGGCTATTTAATGGCCCTAAGTTGCTGAAATAAGCCGATTTAATAAGCCTAAGTTTCTGAACTAAGCCTATTTAAAACGGTCAATTTAATAAGTCTAAGTTGCTGAAATAAACCTATTTAAAAATGGTATTTAATACGCCCAAGTTGCTGAAATAAACCTGATTAATAAGGCTATTTAATAAGCGTAAGTTGCTGAAATAAGCCTATTTAATAAGCCTAAGTTGCTGAAATAAGCCTATTTAATAAGGCTATTTAATAAGTCTAAGTTGCTGAAATAAACCTATTTAATAAGCCTAAGTTGCTAAAATAAGCCTATTTAATGAGGCTATTTAATAAGTCCATTTAATAAGCCTATTTAATAAGCCTATTTAATACGCCTATTTAATAAGCCTATTTAATACGCCTATTTAATAAACCTATTTAATAAGTATTTAATGAGCCTATTTATTAAGTCTATTTAATAAGCCGTTTTAATAAGCCTATTTAATAAGTCTATTTAATAAGCCTATTTAATAGGCCTATTTAATAAGTCTAAGTTGCTGAAATAAGCCTATTTAATAAGCATAAGTTGCTGAATAAACCAATTTAATAAGTCTAAGTTGCTGAAATAAGGCTATTTAATAAGCCTAAGTTGCTGAAATGAGCCTATTTAATAAGCCTAAGTTGCTGAAATAAGGCTATTCAATAAGTCTAAGTTGCTGAAATAAGCCTATTTAATAAGCCTAAGTTGCTAAAATAAGCCTATTTAATGAGGCTATTTAATAAGTCTATTTAATAAGCCTATTTAATAAGCCTATTTAATAAGCCTATTTAATAAGCCTATTTAATAAGCCTATTTAATAAGCCTATTTAATAAGCCTATTTAACAAGTCTATTTAATAAGTCTATTTAATAAGCCTATTTAAAGAGTATTCAATGAGCCTATTTATTAAGCCTATTTATTGAGCCTATTTAATAAGCCTATTTATTAAGCCTATTTATTAAGCCTATTTATTGAGCCTATTTAATAAGCCTATTTAATAAGCCTATTTAATAAGCCTATTTAATATGCCTATTTATTGAGCCTATTTAATAAGTCTATTTAATAAGCCTATTTAATAAGCCTATTTAATAAGTATTTAATGAGCCTATTTAATCAGTCTATTTAATAAGCCTATTTAATAGGCCTATTTAATAAGTCTAAGTTGCTGAAATAAGCCTATTTAATAAGCCTAAGTTGCTGAAAAGCCTATTTCATAGGCCTAAGTTGCTGAAATAAGCCTTTTTAATAAGTCTAAGTTGCTGAAATAAGCCTATTTAATAAGCCTAAGTTGCTAAAATAAGCCTATTTAATGAGGCTGTTTAATAAGTCTATTTAAAAAGCCTATTTAATAAGCCTATTTAATGAGCCTATTTAAAAAGCCTATTTAATAAGTCTATTTAATAAGTCTATTTAATACGCCTATTTAATAAGTATTTAACGAGCCTATTTAATAAGCATATTTATTGAGCCTATTTAATAAGCCTATTTATTAAGCCAATTAAATAAGCCTATTTAATAAGCCTATTTAATAAGCCTATTTAATAAGCCTATTAATTAAGCCTATTTAATGAGCCTATTTAATAAACCTATTTATTGAACCTATTTAATAAGTCTATTTAATAAGCCTGTTTAATAAGCCTATTTAATACGTATTTAATGAGCCTATTTAATAAGCCCAAGTTGCTGAATAAGCCTATTTAATAAGCCTAAGTTGCTGAAATAAGCCTATTTAATAAGCCTATTTAATAAGCCTAAGTTGCTGAATAAGCCTATTTAATAAGCCTAAGTTGCTGAAATAAGCCTATTTAATAAGTCTAAGTTGCTGAAATAAGGCTATTTAATAAGCCTAAGTTGCTGAAATAAGCCTATTTAATAAGCCTAAGTTGCTGAAATAAGGCTATTTAATAAGTCTAAGTTGCTGAAATAAGCTTATTTAATAAGTCTAAGTTGCTGAAATAAGCCTATTTAATAAGTCTAAGTTGCTGAAATAAGGCTATTTAATAAATCTAAGTTGCAGAAATAAGCCTATTTAATCAGCGTAAGTTGCTGAAATAAGCCTATTTAATAAGCCCAAGTTGCTGAAATAAGCCTATTTAATAAGGCTATTTAATAAGCCTAAGTTGCTGAAAGAAGCCTATTTAATAAGGCTATTTAATAAGCCTAAGTTGCTGAAATAAGCCTATTTAATGAGGCTATTTAATGGCCCTAAGTTGCTGAAATAAGCCGATTTAATAAGCCTAAGTTTCTGAACTAAGCCTATTTAAAACGGTCAATTTAATAAGTCTAAGTTGCTGAAATAAACCTATTTAAAAATGGTATTTAATACGCCCAAGTTGCTGAAATAAACCTGATTAATAAGGCTATTTAATAAGCGTAAGTTGCTGAAATAAGCCTATTTAATAAGCCTAAGTTGCTGAAATAAGCCTATTTAATAAGGCTATTTAATAAGTCTAAGTTGCTGAAATAAACCTATTTAATAAGCCTAAGTTGCTAAAATAAGCCTATTTAATGAGGCTATTTAATAAGTCCATTTAATAAGCCTATTTAATAAGCCTATTTAATACGCCTATTTAATAAGCCTATTTAATACGCCTATTTAATAAACCTATTTAATAAGTATTTAATGAGCCTATTTATTAAGTCTATTTAATAAGCCGTTTTAATAAGCCTATTTAATAAGTCTATTTAATAAGCCTATTTAATAGGCCTATTTAATAAGTCTAAGTTGCTGAAATAAGCCTATTTAATAAGCATAAGTTGCTGAATAAACCAATTTAATAAGTCTAAGTTGCTGAAATAAGGCTATTTAATAAGCCTAAGTTGCTGAAATGAGCCTATTTAATAAGCCTAAGTTGCTGAAATAAGGCTATTCAATAAGTCTAAGTTGCTGAAATAAGCCTATTTAATAAGCCTAAGTTGCTAAAATAAGCCTATTTAATGAGGCTATTTAATAAGTCTATTTAATAAGCCTATTTAATAAGCCTATTTAATAAGCCTATTTAATAAGCCTATTTAATAAGCCTATTTAATAAGCCTATTTAATAAGCCTATTTAACAAGTCTATTTAATAAGTCTATTTAATAAGCCTATTTAAAGAGTATTCAATGAGCCTATTTATTAAGCCTATTTATTGAGCCTATTTAATAAGCCTATTTATTAAGCCTATTTATTAAGCCTATTTATTGAGCCTATTTAATAAGCCTATTTAATAAGCCTATTTAATAAGCCTATTTAATATGCCTATTTATTGAGCCTATTTAATAAGTCTATTTAATAAGCCTATTTAATAAGCCTATTTAATAAGTATTTAATGAGCCTATTTAATCAGTCTATTTAATAAGCCTATTTAATAGGCCTATTTAATAAGTCTAAGTTGCTGAAATAAGCCTATTTAATAAGCCTAAGTTGCTGAAAAGCTTATTTCATAGGCCTAAGTTGCTGAAATAAGCCTTTTTAATAAGTCTAAGTTGCTGAAATAAGCCTATTTAATAAGCCTAAGTTGCTAAAATAAGCCTATTTAATGAGGCTGTTTAATAAGTCTATTTAATAAGCCTATTTAATAAGCCTATTTAATGAGCCTATTTAAAAAGCCTATTTAATAAGTCTATTTAATAAGTCTATTTAATACGCCTATTTAATAAGTATTTAACGAGCCTATTTAATAAGCATATTTATTGAGCCTATTTAATAAGCCTATTTATTAAGCCAATTAAATAAGCCTATTTAATAAGCCTATTTAATAAGCCTATTTAATAAGCCTATTAATTAAGCCTATTTAATGAGCCTATTTAATAAGCCTATTTATTGAACCTATTTAATAAGTCTATTTAATAAGCCTGTTTAATAAGCCTATTTAATACGTATTTAATGAGCCTATTTAATAAGCCCAAGTTGCTGAATAAGCCTATTTAATAAGCCTAAGTTGCTGAAATAAGCCTATTTAATAAGCCTATTTAATAAGCCTAAGTTGCTGAATAAGCCTATTTAATAAGCCTAAGTTGCTGAAATAAGCCTATTTAATAAGTCTAAGTTGCTGAAATAAGGCTATTTAATAAGCCTAAGTTGCTGAAATAAGCCTATTTAATAAGCCTAAGTTGCTGAAATAAGGCTATTTAATAAGTCTAAGTTGCTGAAATAAGCTTATTTAATAAGTCTAAGTTGCTGAAATAAGCCTATTTAATAAGTCTAAGTTGCTGAAATAAGGCTATTTAATAAATCTAAGTTGCAGAAATAAGCCTATTTAATCAGCGTAAGTTGCTGAAATAAGCCTATTTAATAAGCCCAAGTTGCTGAAATAAGCCTATTTAATAAGGCTATTTAATAAGCCTAAGTTGCTGAAAGAAGCCTATTTAATAAGGCTATTTAATAAGCCTAAGTTGCTGAAATAAGCCTATTTAATGAGGCTATTTAATGGCCCTAAGTTGCTGAAATAAGCCGATTAAATAAGCCTAAGTTTCTGAACTAAGCCTATTTAAAACGGTCAATTTAATAAGTCTAAGTTGCTGAAATAAACCTATTTAAAAATGGTATTTAATACGCCCAAGTTGCTGAAATAAACCTGATTAATAAGGCTATTTAATAAGCGTAAGTTGCTGAAATAAGCCTATTTAATAAGCCTAAGTTGCTGAAATAAGCCTATTTAATAAGGCTATTTAATAAGTCTAAGTTGCTGAAATAAACCTATTTAATAAGCCTAAGTTGCTAAAATAAGCCTATTTAATGAGGCTATTTAATAAGTCCATTTAATAAGCCTATTTAATAAGCCTATTTAATACGCCTATTTAATAAGCCTATTTAATACGCCTATTTAATAAACCTATTTAATAAGTATTTAATGAGCCTATTTATTAAGTCTATTTAATAAGCCGTTTTAATAAGCCTATTTAATAAGTCTATTTAATAAGCCTATTTAATAGGCCTATTTAATAAGTCTAAGTTGCTGAAATAAGCCTATTTAATAAGCATAAGTTGCTGAATAAACCAATTTAATAAGTCTAAGTTGCTGAAATAAGGCTATTTAATAAGCCTAAGTTGCTGAAATGAGCCTATTTAATAAGCCTAAGTTGCTGAAATAAGGCTATTCAATAAGTCTAAGTTGCTGAAATAAGCCTATTTAATAAGCCTAAGTTGCTAAAATAAGCCTATTTAATGAGGCTATTTAATAAGTCTATTTAATAAGCCTATATAATAAGCCTATTTAATAAGCCTATTAAATAAGCCTATTTAATAAGCCTATTTAATATCCTATTTAATAAGCCTATTTAACAAGTCTATTTAATAAGTCTATTTAATAAGCCTATTTAAAGAGTATTCAATGAGCCTATTTATTAAGCCTATTTATTGAGCCTATTTAATAAGCCTATTTATTAAGCCTATTTATTGAGCCTATTTAATAAGCCTATTTAATAAGCCTATTTAATAAGCCTATTTAATATGCCTATTTATTGAGCCTATTTAATAAGTCTATTTAATAAGCCTATTTAATAAGCCTATTTAATAAGTATTTAATGAGCCTATTTAATCAGTCTATTTAATAAGCCTATATAATAGGCCTATTTAATAAGTCTAAGTTGCTGAAATAAGCCTATTTAATAAGCCTAAGTTGCTGAAAAGCCTATTTCATAGGCCTAAGTTGCTGAAATAAGCCTTTTTAATAAATCTAAGTTGCTGAAATAAGCCTATTTAATAAGCCTAAGTTGCTAAAATAAGCCTATTTAATGAGGCTGTTTAATAAGTCTATTTAATAAGCCTATATAATAAGCCTATTTAATGAGCCTATTTAAAAATCCTATTTAATAAGTCTATTTAATAAGTCTATTTAATACGCCTATTTAATAAGTATTTAACGAGCCTATTTAATAAGCATATTTATTGCGCCTATTTAATAAGCCTATTTATTAAGCCAATTAAATAAGCCTATTTAATAAGCCTATTTAATAAGCCTATTTAATAAGCCTATTAATTAAGCCTATTTAATTAGCCTATTTAATAAGCCTATTTATTGAACCTATTTAATAAGTCTATTTAATAAGCCTGTTTAATAAGCCTATTTAATACGTATTTAATTAGCCTATTTAATAAGCCCAAGTTGATGAATAAGCCTATTTAATAAGCCTAAGTTGCTGAAATAAGCCTATTTAATAAGCCTATTTAATAAGCCTATTAATTAAGCCTATTTAATGAGCCTATTTAATAAGCCTATTTATTGAACCTATTTAATAAGTCTATTTAATAAGCCTGTTTAATAAGCCTATTTAATACGTATTTAATGAGCCTATTTAATAAGCCCAAGTTGGTGAATAAGCCTATTTAATAAGCCTAAGTTGCTGAAATAAGCCTATTTAATAAGCCTATTTAATAAGCCTAAGTTGCTGAATAAGCCTATTTAATAAGCCTAAGTTGCTGAAATAAGCCTATTTAATAAGTCTAAGTTGCTGAAATAAGGCTATTTAATAAGCCTAAGTTGCTGAAATAAGCCTATTTAATAAGCCTAAGTTGCTGAAATAAGGCTATTTAATAAGTCTAAGTTGCTGAAATAAGCCTATTTAATAAGTCTAAGTTGCTGAAATAAGCCTATTTAATAAGTCTAAGTTGCTGAAATAAGGCTATTTAATAAATCTAAGTTGCAGAAATAAGCCTATTTAATCAGCGTAAGTTGCTGAAATAAGCCTATTTAATAAGCCCAAGTTGCTGAAATAAGCCTATTTAATAAGGCTATTTAATAAGCCTAAGTTGCTGAAAGAAGCCTATTTAATAAGGCTATTTAATAAGCCTAAGTTGCTGAAATAAGCCTATTTAATGAGGCTATTTAATGGCCCTAAGTTGCTGAAATAAGCCGATTTAATAAGCCTAAGTTTCTGAACTAAGCCTATTTAAAACGGTCAATTTAATAAGTCTAAGTTGCTGAAATAAACCTATTTAAAATGGTATTTAATACGCCCAAGTTGCTGAAATAAACCTGATTAATAAGGCTATTTAATAAGCGTAAGTTGCTGAAATAAGCCTATTTAATAAGCCTAAGTTGCTGAAATAAGCCTATTTAATAAGGCTATTTAATAAGTCTAAGTTGCTGAAATAAACCTATTTAATAAGCCTAAGTTGCTAAAATAAGCCTATTTAATGAGGCTATTTAATAAGTCCATTTAATAAGCCTATTTAATAAGCCTATTTAATACGCCTATTTAATAAGCCTATTTAATACGCCTATTTAATAAACCTATTTAATAAGTATTTAATGAGCCTATTTATTAAGTCTATTTAATAAGCCGTTTTAATAAGCCTATTTAATAAGTCTATTTAATAAGCCTATTTAATAGGCCTATTTAATAAGTCTAAGTTGCTGAAATAAGCCTATTTAATAAGCATAAGTTGCTGAATAAACCAATTTAATAAGTCTAAGTTGCTGAAATAAGGCTATTTAATAAGCCTAAGTTGCTGAAATGAGCCTATTTAATAAACCTAAGTTGCTGAAATAAGGCTATTCAATAAGTCTAAGTTGCTGAAATAAGCCTATTTAATAAGCCTAAGTTGCTAAAATAAGCCTATTTAATGAGGCTATTTAATAAGTCTATTTAATAAGCCTATATAATAAGCCTATTTAATAAGCCTATTAAATAAGCCTATTTAATAAGCCTATTTAATAAGCCTATTTAATAAGCCTATTTAACAAGTCTATTTAATAAGTCTATTTAATAAGCCTATTTAAAGAGTATTCAATGAGCCTATTTATTAAGCCTATTTATTGAGCCTATTTAATAAGCCTATTTATTAAGCCTATTTATTGAGCCTATTTAATAAGCCTATTTAATAAGCCTATTTAATAAGCCTATTTAATATGCCTATTTATTGAGCCTATTTAATAAGTCTATTTAATAAGCCTATTTAATAAGCCTATTTAATAAGTATTTAATGAGCCTATTTAATCAGTCTATTTAATAAGCCTATTTAATAGGCCTATTTAATAAGTCTAAGTTGCTGAAATAAGCCTATTTAATAAGCCTAAGTTGCTGAAAAGCCTATTTCATAGGCCTAAGTTGCTGAAATAAGCCTTTTTAATAAGTCTAAGTTGCTGAAATAAGCCTATTTAATAAGCCTAAGTTGCTAAAATAAGCCTATTTAATGAGGCTGTTTAATAAGTCTATTTAATAAGCCTATTTAATAAGCCTATTTAATGAGCCTATTTAAAAATCCTATTTAATAAGTCTATTTAATAAGTCTATTTAATACGCCTATTTAATAAGTATTTAACGAGCCTATTTAATAAGCATATTTATTGAGCCTATTTAATAAGCCTATTTATTAAGCCAATTAAATAAGCCTATTTAATAAGCCTATTTAATAAGCCTATTTAATAAGCCTATTAATTAAGCCTATTTAATGAGCCTATTTAATAAGCCTATTTATTGAACCTATTTAATAAGTCTATTTAATAAGCCTGTTTAATAAGCCTATTTAATACGTATTTAATTAGCCTATTTAATAAGCCCAAGTTGCTGAATAAGCCTATTTAATAAGCCTAAGTTGCTGAAATAAGCCTATTTAATAAGCCTATTTAATAAGCCTATTAATTAAGCCTATTTAATGAGCCTATTTAATAAGCCTATTTATTGAACCTATTTAATAAGTCTATTTAATAAGCCTGTTTAATAAGCCTATTTAATACGTATTTAATGAGCCTATTTAATAAGCCCAAGTTGGTGAATAAGCCTATTTAATAAGCCTAAGTTGCTGAAATAAGCCTATTTAATAAGCCTATTTAATAAGCCTAAGTTGCTGAATAAGCCTATTTAATAAGCCTAAGTTGCTGAAATAAGCCTATTTAATAAGCCTAAGTTGCTGAAATAAGGCTATTTAATAAGTCTAAGTTGCTGAAATAAGCCTATTTAATAAGTCTAAGTTGCTGAAATAAGCCTATTTAATAAGTCTAAGTTGCTGAAATAAGGCTATTTAATAAATCTAAGTTGCAGAAATAAGCCTATTTAATCAGCGTAAGTTGCTGAAATAAGCCTATTTAATAAGCCCAAGTTGCTGAAATAAGCCTATTTAATAAGGCTATTTAATAAGCCTAAGTTGCTGAAAGAAGCCTATTTAATAAGGCTATTTAATAAGCCTAAGTTGCTGAAATAAGCCTATTTAATGAGGCTATTTAATGGCCCTAAGTTGCTGAAATAAGCCGATTTAATAAGCCTAAGTTTCTGAACTAAGCCTATTTAAAACGGTCAATTTAATAAGTCTAAGTTGCTGAAATAAACCTATTTAAAAATGGTATTTAATACGCCCAAGTTGCTGAAATAAACCTGATTAATAAGGCTATTTAATGAGCGTAAGTTGCTGAAATAAGCCTATTTAATAAGCCTAAGTTGCTGAAATAAGCCTATTTAATAAGGCTATTTAATAAGTCTAAGTTGCTGAAATAAACCTATTTAATAAGCCTAAGTTGCTAAAATAAGCCTATTTAATGAGGCTATTTAATAAGTCCATTTAATAAGCCTATTTAATAAGCCTATTTAATACGCCTATTTAATAAGCCTATTTAATACGCCTATTTAATAAACCTATTTAATAAGTATTTAATGAGCCTATTTATTAAGTCTATTTAATAAGCCGTTTTAATAAGCCTATTTAATAAGTCTATTTAATAAGCCTATTTAATAGGTCTATTTAATAAGTCTAAGTTGCTGAAATAAGCCTATTTAATAAGCATACGTTGCTGAATAAACCAATTTAATAAGTCTAAGTTGCTGAAATAAGGCTATTTAATAAGCCTAAGTTGCTGAAATGAGCCTATTTAATAAGCCTAAGTTGCTGAAATAAGGCTATTCAATAAGTCTAAGTTGCTGAAATAAGCCTATTTAATAAGCCTAAGTTGCTAAAATAAGCCTATTTAATGAGGCTATTTAATAAGTCTATTTAATAAGCCTATTTAATAAGCCTATTTAATAAGCCTATTTAATAAGCCTATTTAATAAGCCTATTTAATAAGCCTATTTAATAAGCCTATTTAACAAGTCTATTTAATAAGTCTATTTAATAAGCCTATTTAAAGAGTATTCAATGAGCCTATTTATTAAGCCTATTTATTGAGCCTATTTAATAAGCCTATTTATTAAGCCTATTTATTAAGCCTATTTATTGAGCCTATTTAATAAGCCTATTTAATAAGCCTATTTAATAAGCCTATTTAATATGCCTATTTATTGAGCCTATTTAATAAGTCTATTTAATAAGCCTATTTAATAAGCCTATTTAATAAGTATTTAATGAGCCTATTTAATCAGTCTATTTAATAAGCCTATTTAATAGGCCTATTTAATAAGTCTAAGTTGCTGAAATAAGCCTATTTAATAAGCCTAAGTTGCTGAAAAGCCTATTTCATAGGCCTAAGTTGCTGAAATAAGCCTTTTTAATAAGTCTAAGTTGCTGAAATAAGCCTATTTAATAAGCCTAAGTTGCTAAAATAAGCCTATTTAATGAGGCTGTTTAATAAGTCTATTTAATAAGCCTATTTAATAAGCCTATTTAATGAGCCTATTTAAAAAGCCTATTTAATAAGTCTATTTAATAAGTCTATTTAATACGCCTATTTAATAAGTATTTAACGAGCCTATTTAATAAGCATATTTATTGAGCCTATTTAATAAGCCTATTTATTAAGCCAATTAAATAAGCCTATTTAATAAGCCTATTTAATAAGCCTATTAATTAAGCCTATTTAATGAGCCTATTTAATAAGCCTATTTATTGAACCTATTTAATAAGTCTATTTAATAAGCCTGTTTAATAAGCCTATTTAATACGTATTTAATGAGCCTATTTAATAAGCCCAAGTTGCTGAATAAGCCTATTTAATAAGCCTAAGTTGCTGAAATAAGCCTATTTAATAAGCCTATTTAATAAGCCTAAGTTGCTGAATAAGCCTATTTAATAAGCCTAAGTTGCTGAAATAAGCCTATTTAATAAGTCTAAGTTGCTGAAATAAGGCTATTTAATAAGCCTAAGTTGCTGAAATAAGCCTATTTAATAAGCCTAAGTTGCTGAAATAAGGCTATTTAATAAGTCTAAGTTGCTGAAATAAGCCTATTTAATAAGTCTAAGTTGCTGAAATAAGCCTATTTAATAAGTCTAAGTTGCTGAAATAAGGCTATTTAATAAATCTAAGTTGCAGAAATAAGCCTATTTAATCAGCTTAAGTTGCTGAAATAAGCCTATTTAATAAGCCCAAGTTGCTGAAATAAGCCTATTTAATAAGGCTATTTAATAAGCCTAAGTTGCTGAAAGAAGCCTATTTAATAAGGCTATTTAATAAGCCTAAGTTGCTGAAATAAGCCTATTTAATGAGGCTATTGAATGGCCCTAAGTTGCTGAAATAAGCCGATTTAATAAGCCTAAGTTTCTGAACTAAGCCTATTTAAAACGGTCAATTTAATAAGTCTAAGTTGCTGAAATAAACCTATTTAAAAATGGTATTTAATACGCCCAAGTTGCTGAAATAAACCTGATTAATAAGGCTATTTAATAAGCGTAAGTTGCTGAAATAAGCCTATTTAATAAGCCTAAGTTGCTGAAATAAGCCTATTTAATAAGGCTATTTAATAAGTCTAAGTTGATGAAATAAACCTATTTAATAAGCCTAAGTTGCTAAAATAAGCCTATTTAATGAGGCTATTTAATAAGCCTATTTAATACGCCTATTTAATAAACCTATTTAATAAGTATTTAATGAGCCTATTTAATAGGCCTATTTAATAAGTCTAAGTTGCTGAAATAAGCCTATTTAATAAGCATACGTTGCTGAATAAACCAATTTAATAAGTCTAAGTTGCTGAAATAAGGCTATTTAATAAGCCTAAGTTGCTGAAATGAGCCTATTTAATAAGCCTACGTTGCTGAAATAAGGCTATTCAATAAGTCTAAGTTGCTGAAATAAGCCTATTTAATAAGCCTAAGTTGCTAAAATAAGCCTATTTAATGAGGCTATTTAATAAGTCTATTTAATAAGCCTATTTAATAAGCCTATTTAATAAGCCTATTTAACAAGTCTATTTAATAAGTCTATTTAATAAGCCTATTTAAAGAGTATTCAATGAGCCTATTTATTAAGCCTATTTATTGAGCCTATTTAATAAGCCTATTTATTAAGCCTATTTATTAAGCCTATTTATTGAGCCTATTTATTAAGCCTATTTATTAAGCCTATTTAATACGCCTATTTAATAAGTCTATTTAATAAGCCTATTTAATAAGCCTATTTAATAAGCCTATTTAATAAGCCTATTTATTGAGCCTATTTAATAAGTCTATTTAATAAGCCTATTTAATAAGCCTATTTAATAAGTATTTAATGAGCCTATTTAATCAGTCTATTTAATAAGCCTATTTAATAGGCCTATTTAATAAGTCTAAGTTGCTGAAATAAGCCTATTTAATAAGCCTAAGTTGCTGAAAAGCCTATTTTATAGGCCTAAGTTGCTGAAATAAGCCTTTTTAATAAGTCTAAGTTGCTGAAATAAGCCTATTTAATAAACCTATGTTGCTAAAATAAGCCTATTTAATGAGGCTGTTTAATAAGTCTATTTAATAAGCCTATTTAATAAGCCTATTTAATGAGCCTATTTAAAAAGCCTATTTAATAAGTCTATTTAATACGCCTATTTAATAAGTATTTAACGAGCCTATTTAATGAGCCTATTTATTAAGCCAATTAAATAAGCCTATTTAATAAGCCTATTTAATAAGCCTATTTAATACGCCTATTAATTAAGCCTATTTAATGAGCCTATTTAATAAGCCTATTTATTGAACCTATTTAATAAGTCTATTTAATAAGCCTGTTTAATAAGCCTATTTAATAAGTATTTAATGAGCCTATTTAATAAGCCCAAGTTGCTGAATAAGCCTATTTAATAAGCCTAAGTTGCTGAAATAAGCCTATTTAATAAGCCTATTTAATAAGCCTAAGTTGCTGAATAAGCCTATTTAATAAGCCTAAGTTGCTGAAATAAGCCTATTTAATAAGTCTAAGTTGCTGAAATAAGGCTATTTAATAAGCCTAAGTTGCTGAAATAAGCCTATTTAATAAGCCTAAGTTGCTGAAATAAGGCTATTTAATAAGTCTAAGTTGCTGAAATAAGCCTATTTAATGAGTCTAAGTTGCTGAAATAAGCCTATTTAATAAGTCTAAGTTGCTGAAATAAGGCTATTTAATAAGTCTAAGTTGCTGAAATAAGCCTATTTAATCAGCGTAAGTTGCTAAAATAAGCCTATTTAATAAGCCCAAGTTGCTGAAATAAGCCTATTTAATAAGGCTATTTAATAAGCCTAAGTTGCTGAAAGAAGCCTATTTAATAAGCGTAAGTTGCTGAAATAAGGCAATTTAATAAGTCTAAGTTGCTGAAATAGGCCTATTTAATAAGCCTAAGTTGCTGAAATAAGCCTATTTAATAAGCCAAATTTGCTGAAATAAGCCTATTTAATAGGCCTATCTAATAAGTCTAAGTTGCAGAAATAAGCATATTTCATAAGCCTATTTAATGAGCCTAAGTTGCTGAAATGTCTATTTAATAAGTCGATTTAATAAGTCAAAGTTGCTAAAATAAGCCTATTTAATAAGGCTATTTAATAAGCCTAAGTTGCTGAAATAAGCCTATTTAATGAGGCTATTTAATGAGCCTAAGTTGCTGAAATAAGCCGATTTAATAAGCCTAAGTTTCTGAACTAAGCCTATTTAAAAAGGTCTATTTAATAAGTCTAAGTTGCTGAAATAAGCCGATTTAATACGCCCAAGTTGCTGAAATAAACCTGATTAATAAGGCTATTTAATAAGCGTAAGTTGCTGAAATAAGCCTATTTAATAAGCCTAAGTTGCTGAAATAAGCCTATTTAATAAGCCTAAGTTGCTAAAATAAGCCTATTTAATGAGGCTATTTAATAAGTCCATTTAATAAGCCTATTTAATAAGCCTATTTAATACGCCTATTTAACAAGCCTATTTAATAAGCCTATTTAATAAACCTATTTAATAAATATTTAAAGAGCCTATTTATTAAGTCTATTTAATAAGCCTTTTTAATAAGCCTATTTAATAAGTCTATTTAATAAGCCTATTTAATAGGCCTATTTAATAAGTCTAAGTTGCTTAAATAAGCCTATTTAATAAGCCTAAGTTGCTGAATAAACCAATTTAATAAGTCTAAGTTGCTGAAATAAGGCTATTTAATAGGCCTAAGTTGCTGAAATGAGCCTATTTAATAAGCCTAAGTTGCTGAAATAAGGCTATTCAATAAGTCTAAGTTGCTGAAATAAGCCTATTTAATAAACCTAAGTTGCTAAAATAAGCCTATTTAATGAGGCTATTTAATAAGTCTATTTAATAAACCTATTTAATAAGCCTATTTAATAAGCCTATTTAATAAGCCTATTTAATAAGTCTATTTAATAAGTCTATTTAATAAGCCTATTTAATAAGTATTTAATGAGCCTATTTAATAAGCCAATTTATTGAGCCTATTTAATAAGCCAATTTATTGAGCCTATTTAATTATCCTATTTAATAAGCCTATTTAATGAGTCTATTTTATAAGCCTATTTAATACGCCTATTTAATAAGCCTATTTAATAAGTATTTAATGAACCTATTTAATAAGCCTAAGTTGCTGAATAAGCCTATTTAATAAGCCTAAGTTGCTGAAATAAGCCTATTTAATAAGCCTATTTAATAAGCCTAAGTTGCTGAATAAGCCTATTTAATAAGCCTAAGTTGCTGAAATAAGCCTATTTAATAAGTCTAAGTTGCTGAAATAAGGCTATTTAATAAGCCTAAGTTGGTGAAATAAGCCTATTTAATAAGCCTAAGTTGCTGAAATAAGGCTATTTAATAAGTCTAAGTTACTGAAATAAGCCTATTTAATAAGTCTAAGTTGCTGAATAAGCCTATTTAATAAGTCTAAGTTGCTGAAATAAGGCTATTTAATAAGTCTAAGTTGCTGAAATAAGCCTATTTAATCAGCGTAAGTTGCTGAAATAAGCCTATTTAATAAGCCCAAGTTGATGAAATAAGCCTATTTAATAAGCCTAAGTTGCTGAAATAAGCCTATTTAATAAGCCTAAGTTGCTGAAATAAGGCTATTTAATAAGTCTAAGTTGCTGAAATAAGCCTATTTAATAAGTCTAAGTTGCTGAAATAAGCCTATTTAATAAGTCTAAGTTGCTGAAATAAGCCTATTTAATAAGTCTAAGTTGCTGAAATTAGGCTATTTAATAAGTCTAAGTTGCTGAAACAAGCCTATTTAATCAGCGTAAGTTGCTAAAATAAGCCTATTTAATAAGCCCAAGTTGCTGAAATAAGCTTATTTAATAAGGCTATTTAATACGCCTTAGTTGCTGAAAGAAGCCTATTTAATAAGCGTAAGTTGCTGAAATAAGGCAATTTAATAAGTCTAAGTTGCTGAAATAGGCCTATTTAATAAGCCTAAGTTGCTGAAATAAGCCTATTTAATAGGCCTATCTAATAAGTCTAAGTTGCAGAAATAAGCATATTTCATAAGCCTATTTAATGAGCCTAAGTTGCTGAAATGTCTATTTAATAAGTCGATTTAATAAGTCAAAGTTGCTAAAATAAGCCTATTTAATAAGCCTAAGTTGCTGAAATAAGCCTATTTAATAAGCCTATTTAATACGCCTAAGTTGCTGAATAAGCCTATTTAATAAGCCTAAGTTGCTGAAATAAGCCTATTTAATAAGTCTAAGTTGCTGAAATAAGGCTATTTAATAAGCCTAAGTTGCTGAAATAAGCCTTTTTAATAAGCCTAAGTTGCTGAAATAAGGCTATTTAATAAGTCTAAGTTGCTGAAATAAGCCTATTTAATAAGTCCAAGTTGCTGAAATAAGCCTATTTAATAAGTCTAAGTTGCTGAAATAAGGCTATTTAATAAGTCTAAGTTGCTGAAATAAGCCTATTTAATCAGCGTAAGTTGCTAAAATAAGCCTATTTAATAAGCCCAAGTTGCTGAAATAAGCCTATTTAATAAGGCTATTTAATAAGCCTAAGTTGCTGAAAGAAGCCTATTTAATAAGCGTAAGTTGCTGAAATAAGGCAATTTAATAAGTCTAAGTTGCTGAAATAGGCCTATTTAATAAGCCTAAGTTGCTGAAATAAGCCTATTTAATAAGCCAAATTTGCTGAAATAAGCCTATTTAATAGGCCTATCTAATAAGTCTAAGTTGCAGAAATAAGCATATTTCATAAGCCTATTTAATGAGCCTAAGTTGCTGAAATGTCTATTTAATAAGTCGATTTAATAAGTCAAAGTTGCTAAAATAAGCCTATTTAATAAGGCTATTTAATAAGCCTAAGTTGCTGAAATAAGCCTATTTAATGAGGCTATTTAATGAGCCTAAGTTGCTGAAATAAGCCGATTTAATAAGCCTAAGTTTCTGAACTAAGCCTATTTAAAAAGGTCTATTTAATAAGTCTAAGTTGCTGAAATAAGCCGATTTAATACGCCCAAGTTGCTGAAATATACCTGATTAATAAGGCTATTTAATAAGCGTAAGTTGCTGAAATAAGGCTATTTAATAGGCCTAAGTTGCTGAAATGAGCCTATTTAATAAGCCTAAGTTGCTGAAATAAGGCTATTCAATAAGTCTAAGTTGCTGAAATAAGCCTATTTAATAAACCTAAGTTGCTAAAATAAGCCTATTTAATGAGGCTATTTAATAAGTCTATTTAATAAACCTATTTAATAAGTCTATTTAATAAGCCTGTTTAATAAGCCTATTTAATAAGTATTTAATGAGCCTATTTAATAAGCCCAAGTTGCTGAATAAGCCTATTTAATAAGCCTAAGTTGCTGAAATAAGCCTATTTAATAAGCCTATTTAATAAGCCTAAGTTGCTGAATAAGCCTATTTAATAAGCCTAAGTTGCTGAAATAAGCCTATTTAATAAGTCTAAGTTGCTGAAATAAGGCTATTTAATAAGCCTAAGTTGCTGAAATAAGCCTATTTAATAAGCCTAAGTTGCTGAAATAAGGCTATTTAATAAGTCTAAGTTGCTGAAATAAGCCTATTTAATAAGTCTAAGTTGCTGAAATAAGCCTATTTAATAAGTCTAAGTTGCTGAAATAAGGCTATTTAATAAGTCTAAGTTGCTGAAATAAGCCTATTTAATCAGCGTAAGTTGCTAAAATAAGCCTATTTAATAAGCCCAAGTTGCTGAAATAAGCCTATTTAATAAGTCTAAGTTGCTGAAATAGGCCTATTTAATAAGCCTAAGTTGCTGAAATAAGCCTATTTAATAAGCCTAATTTGCTGAAATAAGCCTATTTAATAGGCCTATCTAATAAGTCTAAGTTGCAGAAATAAGCATATTTCATAAGCCTATTTAATGAGCCTAAGTTGCTGAAATGTCTATTTAATAAGTCGATTTAATAAGTCAAAGTTGCTAAAATAAGCCTATTTAATAAGGCTATTTAATAAGCCTAAGTTGCTGAAATAAGCCTATTTAATGAGGCTATTTAATGAGCCTAAGTTGCTGAAATAAGCCGATTTAATAAGCCTAAGTTTCTGAACTAAGCCTATTTAAAAGGTCTATTTAATAAGTCTAAGTTGCTGAAATAAGCCGATTTAATACGCCCAAGTTGCTGAAATAAACCTGATTAATAAGGCTATTTAATAAGCGTAAGTTGCTGAAATAAGCCTATTTAATAAGCCTAAGTTGCTGAAATAAGCCTATTTAATAAGCCTAAGTTGCTAAAATAAGCCTATTTAATGAGGCTATTTAATAAGTCCATTTAATAAGCCTATTTAATAAGCCTATTTAATACGCCTATTTAACAAGCCTATTTAATAAGCCTATTTAATAAACCTATTTAATAAATATTTAAAGAGCCTATTTATTAAGTCTATTTAATAAGCCTTTTTAATAAGCCTATTTAATAAGTCTATTTAATAAGCCTATTTAATAGGCCTATTTAATAAGTCTAAGTTGCTTAAATAAGCCTATTTAATAAGCCTAAGTTGCTGAATAAACCAATTTAATAAGTCTAAGTTGCTGAAATAAGGCTATTTAATAGGCCTAAGTTGCTGAAATGAGCCTATTTAATAAGCCTAAGTTGCTGAAATAAGGCTATTCAATAAGTCTAAGTTGCTGAAATAAGCCTATTTAATAAACCTAAGTTGCTAAAATAAGCCTATTTAATGAGGCTATTTAATAAGTCTATTTAATAAACCTATTTAATAAGCCTATTTAATAAGCCTATTTAATAAGCCTATTTAATAAGTCTATTTAATAAGTCTATTTAATAAGCCTATTTAATAAGTATTTAATGAGCCTATTTAATAAGCCAATTTATTGAGCCTATTTAATAAGCCAATTTATTGAGCCTATTTAATTATCCTATTTAATAAGCCTATTTAATGAGTCTATTTTATAAGCCTATTTAATACGCCTATTTAATAAGCCTATTTAATAAGTATTTAATGAACCTATTTAATAAGCCTAAGTTGCTGAATAAGCCTATTTAATAAGCCTAAGTTGCTGAAATAAGCCTATTTAATAAGCCTATTTAATAAGCCTAAGTTGCTGAATAAGCCTATTTAATAAGCCTAAGTTGCTGAAATAAGCCTATTTAATAAGTCTAAGTTGCTGAAATAAGGCTATTTAATAAGCCTAAGTTGGTGAAATAAGCCTATTTAATAAGCCTAAGTTGCTGAAATAACGCTATTTAATAAGTCTAAGTTACTGAAATAAGCCTATTTAATAAGTCTAAGTTGCTGAAATAAGCCTATTTAATAAGTCTAAGTTGCTGAAATAAGGCTATTTAATAAGTCTAAGTTGCTGAAATAAGCCTATTTAATCAGCGTAAGTTGCTAAAATAAGCCTATTTAATAAGCCCAAGTTGCTGAAATAAGCCTATTTAATAAGGCTATTTAATAAGCCTAAGTTGCTGAAAGAAGCCTATTTAATAAGCGTAAGTTGCTGAAATAAGGCAATTTAATAAGTCTAAGTTGCTGAAATAGGCCTATTTAATAAGCCTAAGTTGCTGAAATAAGCCTATTTAATAAGCCTAATTTGCTGAAATAAGCCTATTTAATAGGCCTATCTAATAAGTCTAAGTTGCAGAAATAAGCATATTTCATAAGCCTATTTAATGAGCCTAAGTTGCTGAAATGTCTATTTAATAAGTCGATTTAATAAGTCAAAGTTGCTAAAATAAGCCTATTTAATAAGGCTATTTAATAAGCCTAAGTTGCTGAAATAAGCCTATTTAATGAGGCTATTTAATGAGCCTAAGTTGCTGAAATAAGCCGATTTAATAAGCCTAAGTTTCTGAACTAAGCCTATTTAAAAAGGTCTATTTAATAAGTCTAAGTTGCTGAAATAAGCCGATTTAATACGCCCAAGTTGCTGAAATATACCTGATTAATAAGGCTATTTAATAAGCGTAAGTTGCTGAAATAAGGCTATTTAATAGGCCTAAGTTGCTGAAATGAGCCTATTTAATAAGCCTAAGTTGCTGAAATAAGGCTATTCAATAAGTCTAAGTTGCTGAAATAAGCCTATTTAATAAACCTAAGTTGCTAAAATAAGCCTATTTAATGAGGCTATTTAATAAGTCTATTTAATAAACCTATTTAATAAGCCTATTTAATAAGCCTATTTAATAAGCCTATTTAATAAGTCTATTTAATAAGTCTATTTAATAAGCCTATTTAATAAGTATTTAATGAGCCTATTTAATAAGCCAATTTATTGAGCCTATTTAATAAGCCAATTTATTGAGCCTATTTAATTATCCTATTTAATAAGCCTATTTAATGAGTCTATTTTATTAGCCTATTTAATACGCCTATTTAATAAGCCTATTTAATAAGTATTTAATGAACCTATTTAATAAGCCTAAGTTGCTGAAATAAGCCTATTTAATCAGCGTAAGTTGCTAAAATAAGCCTATTTAATAAGCACAAGTTGCTGAAATAAGCCTATTTAATAAGGCTATTTAATAAGCCTAAGTTGCTGAAAGAAGCATATTTAATAAGCCTAATTTGCTGAAATAAGCCTATTTAATAGGCCTATCTAATAGGTCTAAGTTGCAGAAATAAGCATATTTCATAAGCCTATTTAATGAGCCTAAGTTGCTGAAATGTCTATTTAATAAGTCGATTTAATAAGTCAAAGTTGCTAAAAATAAGCCTATTTAATAAGGCTATTTAATAAGCCTAAGTTGCTGAAATAAGCCTATTTAATGAGGCTATTTAATGAGCCTAAGTTGCTGAAATAAGCCGATTTAATAAGCCTAAGTTTCTGAACTAAGCCTATTTAAAAAGGTCTATTTAATAAGTCTAAGTTGCTGAAATAAGCCGATTTAATACGCCCAAGTTGCTGAAATAAACCTGATTAATAAGGCTATTTAATAAGCGTAAGTTGCTGAAATAAGCCTATTTAATAAGCCTAAGTTGCTGAAATAAGCCTATTTAATAAGGCTATTTAATAAGTCTAAGTTGCTGAAATAAACCTATTTAATAAGCCTAAGTTGCTAAAATAAGCCTATTTAATGAGGCTATTTAATAAGTCCATTTAATAAGCCTATTTAATAAGCCTATTTAATACGCCTATTTAACAAGCCTATTTAATACGCCTATTTAATAAACCTATTTAATAAATATTTAATGAGCCTATTTATTAAGTCTATTTAATAAGCCTTTTAATAAGCCTATTTAATAAGTCTATTTAATAAGCCTATTTAATAGGCCTATTTAATAAGTCTAAGTTGAATTTTGATTTAAAGCTTTCGTGACTGCAGTAATTCATATTCTTAGTTTTTTCGGTAAAGTCACGTTGAAGAGAAACAACAAAATAACAAAATATATATAAAACAATAAAAAAATATATATTTTGTTATTTTGTTGTTTCTCTTCAACGTGACTTTACCGAAAAAACTAAGAATAAGTCTAAGTTGCTGAAATAAGCCTATTTAATAAGCCTAAGTTGCTGAATAAACCAATTTAATAAGTCTAAGTTGCTGAAATAAGGCTATTTAATAAGCCTAAGTTGCTGAAATGAGCCTATTTAATAAGCCTAAGATGCTGAAATAAGGCTATTTAATAGGCCTAAGTTGCTGAAATGAGCCTATTTAATAAGCCTAAGTTGCTGAAATAAGGCTATTCAATAAGTCTAAGTTGCTGAAATAAGCCTATTTAATAAACCTAAGTTGCTAAAATAAGCCTATTTAATGAGGCTATTTAATAAGTCTATTTAATAAACCTATTTAATAAGCCTATTTAATAAGCCTATTTAATAAGCCTATTTAATAAGTCTATTTAATAAGTCTATTTAATAAGCCTATTTAATAAGTATTTAATGAGCCTATTTAATAAGCCAATTTATTGAGCCTATTTAATAAGCCAATTTATTGAGCCTATTTAATTATCCTATTTAATAAGCCTATTTAATGAGTCTATTTTATTAGCCTATTTAATACGCCTATTTAATAAGCCTATTTAATAAGTATTTAATGAAGCTATTTAATAAGCCTAAGTTGCTGAAATAAGCCTATTTAATCAGCGTAAGTTGCTAAAATAAGCCTATTTAATAAGCACAAGTTGCTGAAATAAGCCTATTTAATAAGGCTATTTAATAAGCCTAAGTTGCTGAAAGAAGCATATTTAATAAGCCTAATTTGCTGAAATAAGCCTATTTAATAGGCCTATCTAATAGGTCTAAGTTGCAGAAATAAGCATATTTCATAAGCCTATTTAATGAGCCTAAGTTGCTGAAATGTCTATTTAATAAGTCGATTTAATAAGTCAAAGTTGCTAAAAATAAGCCTATTTAATAAGGCTATTTAATAAGCCTAAGTTGCTGAAATAAGCCTATTTAATGAGGCTATTTACTGAGCCTAAGTTGCTGAAATAAGCCGATTTAATAAGCCTAAGTTTCTGAACTAAGCCTATTTAAAAAGGTCTATTTAATAAGTCTAAGTTGCTGAAATAAGCCGATTTAATACGCCCAAGTTGCTGAAATAAACCTGATTAATAAGGCTATTTAATAAGCGTAAGTTGCTGAAATAAGCCTATTTAATAAGCCTAAGTTGCTGAAATAAGCCTATTTAATAAGGCTATTTAATAAGTCTAAGTTGCTGAAATAAACCTATTTAATAAGCCTAAGTTGCTAAAATAAGCCTATTTAATGAGGCTATTTAATAAGTCCATTTAATAAGCCTATTTAATAAGCCTATTTAATACGCCTATTTAACAAGCCTATTTAATACGCCTATTTAATAAACCTATTTAATAAATATTTAATGAGCCTATTTATTAAGTCTATTTAATAAGCCTTTTAATAAGCCTATTTAATAAGTCTATTTAATAAGCCTATTTAATAGGCCTATTTAATAAGTCTAAGTTGAATTTTGATTTAAAGCTTTCGTGACTGCAGTAATTCATATTCTTAGTTTTTTCGGTAAAGTCACGTTGAAGAGAAACAACAAAATAACAAAATATATATAAAACAATAAAAAAATATATATTTTGTTATTTTGTTGTTTCTCTTCAACGTGACTTTACCGAAAAAACTAAGAATAAGTCTAAGTTGCTTAAATAAGCCTATTTAATAAGCCTAAGTTGCTGAATAAACCAATTTAATAAGTCTAAGTTGCTGAAATAAGGCTATTTAATAGGCCTAAGTTGCTGAAATGAGCCTATTTAATAAGCCTAAGTTGCTGAAATAAGGCTATTCAATAAGTCTAAGTTGCTGAAATAAGCCTATTTAATAAACCTAAGTTGCTAAAATAAGCCTATTTAATGAGGCTATTTAAATAAGTCTATTTAATAAACCTATTTAATAAGCCTATTTAATAAGCCTATTTAATAAGCCTATTTAATAAGTCTATTTAATAAGTCTATTTAATAAGCCTATTTAATAAGTATTTAATGAGCCTATTTAATAAGCCAATTTATTGAGCCTATTTAATAAGCCAATTTATTGAGCCTATTTAATTATCCTATTTAATAAGCCTATTTAATGAGTCTATTTTATAAGCCTATTTAATACGCCTATTTAATAAGCCTATTTAATAAGTATTTAATGAACCTATTTAATAAGCCTAAGTTGCTGAATAAGCCTATTTAATAAGCCTAAGTTGCTGAAATAAGCCTATTTAATAAGCCTATTTAATAAGCCTAAGTTGCTGAATAAGCCTATTTAATAAGCCTAAGTTGCTGAAATAAGCCTATTTAATAAGTCTAAGTTGCTGAAATAAGGCTATTTAATAAGCCTAAGTTGGTGAAATAAGGCTATTTAATAAGTCTAAGTTACTGAAATAAGCCTATTTAATAAGTCTAAGTTGCTGAAATAAGCCTATTTAATAAGTCTAAGTTGCTGAAATAAGGCTATTTAATAAGTCTAAGTTGCTGAAATAAGCCTATTTAATCAGCGTAAGTTGCTGAAATAAGCCTATTTAATAAGCCCAAGTTGATGAAATAAGCCTATTTAATAAGCCTAAGTTGCTGAAATAAGCCTATTTAATAAGCCTAAGTTGCTGAAATAAGGCTATTTAATAAGTCTAAGTTGCTGAAATAAGCCTATTTAATAAGTCTAAGTTGCTGAAATAAGCCTATTTAATAAGTCTAAGTTGCTGAAATAAGCCTATTTAATAAGTCTAAGTTGCTGAAATTAGGCTATTTAATAAGTCTAAGTTGCTGAAACAAGCCTATTTAATCAGCGTAAGTTGCTAAAATAAGCCTATTTAATAAGCCCAAGTTGCTGAAATAAGCTTATTTAATAAGGCTATTTAATACGCCTTAGTTGCTGAAAGAAGCCTATTTAATAAGCGTAAGTTGCTGAAATAAGGCAATTTAATAAGTCTAAGTTGCTGAAATAGGCCTATTTAATAAGCCTAAGTTGCTGAAATAAGCCTATTTAATAGGCCTATCTAATAAGTCTAAGTTGCAGAAATAAGCATATTTCATAAGCCTATTTAATGAGCCTAAGTTGCTGAAATGTCTATTTAATAAGTCGATTTAATAAGTCAAAGTTGCTAAAATAAGCCTATTTAATAAGGCTATTTAATAAGCCTAAGTTGCTGACATAAGCCTATTTAATGAGGCTATTTAATGAGCCTAAGTTGCTGAAATAAGCCGATTTAATAAGCCTAAGTTTCTGAACTAAGCCTATTTAAAAAGGTCTATTTACTAAGTCTAAGTTGCTGAAATAAACCTATTTAAAAATGTTATTTAATACGCCCAAGTTGCTGAAATAAACCTGATTAATAAGGCAATTTAATAAGTCTAAGTTGCTGAAATAGGCCTATTTAATAAGCCTAAGTTGCTGAAATAAGCCAATTTAATAAGCCTAAGTTGCTGAAATAAGCCTATTTAATAGGCCTATCTAATAAGTCTAAGTTGCAGAAATAAGCATATTTCATAAGCCTATTTAATGAGCCTAAGTTGCTGAAATGTCTATTTAATAAGTCGATTTAATAAGTCAAAGTTGCTAAAATAAGCCTATTTAATAAGGCTATTTAATAAGCCTAAGTTGCTGAAATAAGCCTATTTAATGAGGCTATTTAATGAGCCTAAGTTGCTGAAATAAGCCGATTTAATAAGCCTAAGTTTCTGAACTAAGCCTATTTAAAAAGATATATTTAATAAGTCTAAGTTGCTGAAATAAACCTATTTAAAAATGGTATTTAATACGCCCAAGTTGCTGAAATAAACCTGATTAATAAGGCTATTTAATAAGCGTAAGTTGCTGAAATAAGCCTATTTAATAAGCCTAAGTTGCTGAAATAAGCCTATTTAATAAGGCTATTAAATAAGTCTAAGTTGCTGAAATAAACCTATTTAATAAGCCTAAGTTGCTAAAATAAGCCTATTTAATGAGGCTATTTAATAAGTCCATTTAATAAGCCTATTTAATAAGCCTATTTAATACGCCTATTTAATAAGCCTATTTAATACGCCTATTTAATAAACCTATTTAATAAGTATTTAATGAGCCTATTTATTAAGTCTATTTAATAAGCCTTTTTAATAAGCCTATTTAATAAGTCTATTTAATAAGCCTATTTAATAGGCCTATTTCATAAGTCTAAGTTGCTGAAATAAGCCTATTTAATAAGCCTAAGTTGCTGAATAAACCAATTTAATAAGTCTAAGTTGCTGAAATAAGGCTATTTAATAAGCCTAAGTTGCTGAAATGAGCCTATTTAATAAGCCTAAGATGCTGAAATAAGGCTATTTAATAGGCCTAAGTTGCTGAAATGAGCCTATTTAATAAGCCTAAGTTGCTGAAATAAGGCTATTCAATAAGTCTAAGTTGCTGAAATAAGCCTATTTAATAAACCTAAGTTGCTAAAATAAGCCTATTTAATGAGGCTATTTAATAAGTCTATTTAATAAACCTATTTAATAAGCCTATTTAATAAGCCTATTTAATAAGCCTATTTAATAAATCTATTTAATAAGTCTATTTAATAAGCCTATTTAATAAGTATTTAATGAGCCTATTTAATAAGCCAATTTATTGAGCCTATTTAATAAGCCAATTTATTGAGCCTATTTAATTATCCTATTTAATAAGCCTATTTAATGAGTCTATTTTATTAGCCTATTTAATACGCCTATTTAATAAGCCTATTTAATAAGTATTTAATGAACCTATTTAATAAGCCTAAGTTGCTGAAATAAGCCTATTTAATCAGCGTAAGTTGCTAAAATAAGCCTATTTAATAAGCACAAGTTGCTGAAATAAGCCTATTTAATAAGGCTATTTAATAAGCCTAAGTTGCTGAAAGAAGCCTATTTAATAAGCCTAATTTGCTGAAATAAGCCTATTTAATAGGCCTATCTAATAGGTCTAAGTTGCAGAAATAAGCATATTTCATAAGCCTATTTAATGAGCCTAAGTTGCTGAAATGTCTATTTAATAAGTCGATTTAATAAGTCAAAGTTGCTAAAAATAAGCCTATTTAATAAGGCTATTTAATAAGCCTAAGTTGCTGAAATAAGCCTATTTAATGAGGCTATTTAATGAGCCTAAGTTGCTGAAATAAGCCGATTTAATAAGCCTAAGTTTCTGAACTAAGCCTATTTAAAAAGGTCTATTTAATAAGTCTAAGTTGCTGAAATAAGCCGATTTAATACGCCCAAGTTGCTGAAATAAACCTGATTAATAAGGCTATTTAATAAGCGTAAGTTGCTGAAATAAGCCTATTTAATAAGCCTAAGTTGCTGAAATAAGCCTATTTAATAAGGCTATTTAATAAGTCTAAGTTGCTGAAATAAACCTATTTAATAAGCCTAAGTTGCTAAAATAAGCCTATTTAATGAGGCTATTTAATAAGTCCATTTAATAAGCCTATTTAATAAGCCTATTTAATACGCCTATTTAACAAGCCTATTTAATACGCCTATTTAATAAACCTATTTAATAAATATTTAATGAGCCTATTTATTAAGTCTATTTAATAAGCCTTTTAATAAGCCTATTTAATAAGTCTATTTAATAAGCCTATTTAATAGGCCTATTTAATAAGTCTAAGTTGAATTTTAATTTAAAGCTTTCGTGACTGCAGTAATTCATATTCTTAGTTTTTTCGGTAAAGTCACGTTGAAGAGAAACAACAAAATAACAAAATATATATAAAACAATAAAAAAAAATATATTTTGTTATTTTGTTGTTTCTCTTCAACGTGACTTTACCGAAAAAACTAAGAATAAGTCTAAGTTGCTTAAATAAGCCTATTTAATAAGCCTAAGTTGCTGAATAAACCAATTTAATAAGTCTAAGTTGCTGAAATAAGGCTATTTAATAGGCCTAAGTTGCTGAAATGAGCCTATTTAATAAGCCTAAGTTGCTGAAATAAGGCTATTCAATAAGTCTAAGTTGCTGAAATAAGCCTATTTAATAAACCTAAGTTGCTAAAATAAGCCTATTTAATGAGGCTATTTAATAAGTCTATTTAATAAACCTATTTAATAAGCCTATTTAATAAGCCTATTTAATAAGCCTATTTAATAAGTCTATTTAATAAGTCTATTTAATAAGCCTATTTAATAAGTATTTAATGAGCCTATTTAATAAGCCAATTTATTGAGCCTATTTAATAAGCCAATTTATTGAGCCTATTTAATTATCCTATTTAATAAGCCTATTTAATGAGTCTATTTTATAAGCCTATTTAATACGCCTATTTAATAAGCCTATTTAATAAGTATTTAATGAACCTATTTAATAAGCCTAAGTTGCTGAATAAGCCTATTTAATAAGCCTAAGTTGCTGAAATAAGCCTATTTAATAAGCCTATTTAATAAGCCTAAGTTGCTGAATAAGCCTATTTAATAAGCCTAAGTTGCTGAAATAAGCCTATTTAATAAGTCTAAGTTGCTGAAATAAGGCTATTTAATAAGCCTAAGTTGGTGAAATAAGCCTATTTAATAAGCCTAAGTTGCTGAAATAAGGCTATTTAATAAGTCTAAGTTACTGAAATAAGCCTATTTAATAAGTCTAAGTTGCTGAAATAAGCCTATTTAATAAGTCTAAGTTGCTGAAATAAGGCTATTTAATAAGTCTAAGTTGCTGAAATAAGCCTATTTAATCAGCGTAAGTTGCTGAAATAAGCCTATTTAATAAGCCCAAGTTGATGAAATAAGCCTATTTAATAAGCCTAAGTTGCTGAAATAAGCCTATTTAATAAGCCTAAGTTGCTGAAATAAGGCTATTTAATAAGTCTAAGTTGCTGAAATAAGCCTATTTAATAAGTCTAAGTTGCTGAAATAAGCCTATTTAATAAGTCTAAGTTGCTGAAATAAGCCTATTTAATAAGTCTAAGTTGCTGAAATTAGGCTATTTAATAAGTCTAAGTTGCTGAAACAAGCCTATTTAATCAGCGTAAGTTGCTAAAATAAGCCTATTTAATAAGCCCAAGTTGCTGAAATAAGCTTATTTAATAAGGCTATTTAATACGCCTTAGTTGCTGAAAGAAGCCTATTTAATAAGCGTAAGTTGCTGAAATAAGGCAATTTAATAAGTCTAAGTTGCTGAAATAGGCCTATTTAATAAGCCTAAGTTGCTGAAATAAGCCTATTTAATAGGCCTATCTAATAAGTCTAAGTTGCAGAAATAAGCATATTTCATAAGCCTATTTAATGAGCCTAAGTTGCTGAAATGTCTATTTAATAAGTCGATTTAATAAGTCAAAGTTGCTAAAATAAGCCTATTTAATAAGGCTATTTAATAAGCCTAAGTTGCTGACATAAGCCTATTTAATGAGGATATTTAATGAGCCTAAGTTGCTGAAATAAGCCGATTTAATAAGCCTAAGTTTCTGAACTAAGCCTATTTAAAAAGGTCTATTTACTAAGTCTAAGTTGCTGAAATAAACCTATTTAAAAATGTTATTTAATACGCCCAAGTTGCTGAAATAAACCTGATTAATAAGGCAATTTAATAAGTCTAAGTTGCTGAAATAGGCCTATTTAATAAGCCTAAGTTGCTGAAATAAGCCAATTTAATAAGCCTAAGTTGCTGAAATAAGCCTATTTAATAGGCCTATCTAATAAGTCTAAGTTGCAGAAATAAGCATATTTCATAAGCCTATTTAATGAGCCTAAGTTGCTGAAATGTCTATTTAATAAGTCGATTTAATAAGTCAAAGTTGCTAAAATAAGCCTATTTAATAAGGCTATTTAATAAGCCTAAGTTGCTGAAATAAGCCTATTTAATGAGGCTATTTAATGAGCCTAAGTTGCTGAAATAAGCCGATTTAATAAGCCTAAGTTTCTGAACTAAGCCTATTTAAAAAGATATATTTAATAAGTCTAAGTTGCTGAAATAAACCTATTTAAAAATGGTATTTAATACGCCCAAGTTGCTGAAATAAACCTGATTAATAAGGCTATTTAATAAGCGTAAGTTGCTGAAATAAGCCTATTTAATAAGCCTAAGTTGCTGAAATAAGCCTATTTAATAAGGCTATTAAATAAGTCTAAGTTGCTGAAATAAATCTATTTAATAAGCCTAAGTTGCTAAAATAAGCCTATTTAATGAGGCTATTTAATAAGTCCATTTAATAAGCCTATTTAATAAGCCTATTTAATACGCCTATTTAATAAGCCTATTTAATACGCCTATTTAATAAACCTATTTAATAAGTATTTAATGAGCCTATTTATTAAGTCTATTTAATAAGCCTTTTTAATAAGCCTATTTAATAAGTCTATTTAATAAGCCTATTTAATAGGCCTATTTCATAAGTCTAAGTTGCTGAAACAAGCCTATTTAATCAGCGTAAGTTGCTAAAATAAGCCTATTTAATAAGCCCAAGTTGCTGAAATAAGCTTATTTAATAAGGCTATTTAATACGCCTTAGTTGCTGAAAGAAGCCTATTTAATAAGCGTAAGTTGCTGAAATAAGGCAATTTAATAAGTCTAAGTTGCTGAAATAGGCCTATTTAATAAGCCTAAGTTGCTGAAATAAGCCTATTTAATAGGCCTATCTAATAAGTCTAAGTTGCAGAAATAAGCATATTTCATAAGCCTATTTAATGAGCCTAAGTTGCTGAAATGTCTATTTAATAAGTCGATTTAATAAGTCAAAGTTGCTAAAATAAGCCTATTTAATAAGGCTATTTAATAAGCCTAAGTTGCTGACATAAGCCTATTTAATGAGGCTATTTAATGAGCCTAAGTTGCTGAAATAAGCCGATTTAATAAGCCTAAGTTTCTGAACTAAGCCTATTTAAAAAGGTCTATTTACTAAGTCTAAGTTGCTGAAATAAACCTATTTAAAAATGTTATTTAATACGCCCAAGTTGCTGAAATAAACCTGATTAATAAGGCAATTTAATAAGTCTAAGTTGCTGAAATAGGCCTATTTAATAAGCCTAAGTTGCTGAAATAAGCCAATTTAATAAGCCTAAGTTGCTGAAATAAGCCTATTTAATAGGCCTATCTAATAAGTCTAAGTTGCAGAAATAAGCATATTTCATAAGCCTATTTAATGAGCCTAAGTTGCTGAAATGTCTATTTAATAAGTCGATTTAATAAGTCAAAGTTGCTAAAATAAGCCTATTTAATAAGGCTATTTAATAAGCCTAAGTTGCTGAAATAAGCCTATTTAATGAGGCTATTTAATGAGCCTAAGTTGCTGAAATAAGCCGATTTAATAAGCCTAAGTTTCTGAACTAAGCCTATTTAAAAAGATATATTTAATAAGTCTAAGTTGCTGAAATAAACCTATTTAAAAATGGTATTTAATACGCCCAAGTTGCTGAAATAAACCTGATTAATAAGGCTATTTAATAAGCGTAAGTTGCTGAAATAAGCCTATTTAATAAGCCTAAGTTGCTGAAATAAGCCTATTTAATAAGGCTATTAAATAAGTCTAAGTTGCTGAAATAAACCTATTTAATAAGCCTAAGTTGCTAAAATAAGCCTATTTAATGAGGCTATTTAATAAGTCCATTTAATAAGCCTATTTAATAAGCCTATTTAATACGCCTATTTAATAAGCCTATTTAATACGCCTATTTAATAAACCTATTTAATAAGTATTTAATGAGCCTATTTATTAAGTCTATTTAATAAGCCTTTTTAATAAGCCTATTTAATAAGTCTATTTAATAAGCCTATTTAATAGGCCTATTTCATAAGTCTAAGTTGCTGAAATAAGCCTATTTAATAAGCCTAAGTTGCTGAATAAACCAATTTAATAAGTCTAAGTTGCTGAAATAAGGCTATTTAATAAGCCTAAGTTGCTGAAATGAGCCTATTTAATACGCCTAAGATGCTGAAATAAGTCTATTCAATAAGTCTAAGTTGCTGAAATAAGCCTATTTAATAAGCCTAAGTTGCTAAAATAAGCCTATTTAATGAGGCTATTTAATAACTCTATTTAATAAGCCTATTTAATAAGCCTATTTAATAAGCCTATTTAATAAGCCTATTTAACAAGTCTATTTAATAAGTCTATTTAATAAGCCTATTTAAAGAGTATTCAATGAGCCTATTTATTAAGCCTATTTATTGAGCCTATTTAATAAGCCTATTTATTAAGCCTATTTATTAAGCCTATTTATTGAGCCTATTTAATAAGCCTATTTATTAAACCTATTTAATACGCCTATTTAATAAGTCTATTTAATAAGCCTATTTAATAAGCCTATTTAATAAGCCTATTTAATAAGCCTATTTATTGAGCCTATTTAATAAGTCTATTTAATAAACCTATTTAATAAGCCTATTTAATAAGTATTTAATGAGCCTATTTAATCAGTCTATTTAATAAGCCTATTTAATAGGCCTATTTAATAAGTCTAAGTTGCTGAAATAAGCCTATTTAATAAGCCTAAGTTGCTGAAAAGCCTATTTCATAGGCCTAAGTTGCTGAAATAAGCCTTTTTAATAAGTCTAAGTTGCTGAAATAAGCCTATTTAATAAGCCTAAGTTGCTAAAATAAGCCTATTTAATGAGGCTGTTTAATAAGTCTATTTAATAAGCCTATTTAATAAGCCTATTTAACGAGCATATTTAATAAGCCTATTTATTGAGCCTATTTAATAAGCCTATTTATTAAGCCAATTAAATAAGCCTATTTAATAAGCCTATTTAATAAGCCTATTTAATAAGCCTATTAATTAAGCCTATTTAATAAGCCTATTTAATAAGTATTTAATGAGCCTATTTAATAAGCCAATTTATTGAGCCTATTTAATAAGCCAATTTATTGAGCCTATTTAATTATCCTATTTAAAAAGCCTATTTAATGAGTCTATTTTATAAGCCTATTTAATACGCCTATTTAATAAGCCTATTTAATAAATATTTAATGAGCCTATTTAATAAGCCTAAGTTGCTGAATAAGCCTATTTAATAAGCCTAAGTTGCTGAAATAAGCCTATTTAATAAGTCTAAGTTGCTGAAATAAGGCTATTTAATAAGCCTAAGTTGCTGAAATAAGCCTATTTAATAAGCCTAAGTTGCTGAAATAAGGCTATTTAATAAGTCTAAGTTGCTGAAATAAGCCTATTTAATAAGTCTAAGTTGCTGAAATAAGGCTATTTAATAAGTCTAAGTTGAGGAAATAAGCCTATTTAATCAGCGTAAGTTGCTGAAATAAGCCTTTTTAATAAGCCCAAGTTGCTGAAATAAGCCTATTTAATAAGGCTATTTAATAAGCCTAAGTTGCTGAAAGAAGCCTATTTAATAAGCGTAAGTTGCTGAAATAAGGCTATTTAATAAGTCTAAGTTGCCGAAATAAGCCTATTTAATAAGCCTAAGTTGCTGAAATAAGCCTATTTAATAAGCCTAAGTTTCTGAAATAAGCCTATTTAATAGGCCTATCTAATAAGTCTAAGTTGCAGAAATAAGCATATTTCATAAGCCTATTTAATGAGCCTAAGTTGCTGAAATGTCTATTTAATAAGTCGATTTAATAAGTCAAAGTTGCTAAAATAAGCCTATTTAATAAGGCTATTTAATAAGCCTAAGTTGCTGAAATAAGCCTATTTAATGAGGCTATTTAATGAGCCTAAGTTGCTGAAATAAGCCGATTTAATAAGCCTAAGTTTCTGAACTAAGCCTATTTAAAAAGGTCTATTTAATAAGTCTAAGTTGCTGAAATAAACCTATTTAAAAATGCTATTTAATACGCCCAAGTTGCTGAAATAAACCTGATTAATAAGGCTATTTAATAAGCGTAAGTTGCTGAAATAAGCCTATTTAATAAGCCTAAGTTGCTGAAATAAGCCTATTTAATAAGCCTAAGTTGCTGAAATAAGGCTATTTAATAAGTCTAAGTTGCTGAAATAAGCCTATTTAATAAGTCTAAGTTGCTGAAATAAGCCTATTTAATAAGTCTAAGTTGCTGAAATTAGGCTATTTAATAAGTCTAAGTTGCTGAAATAAGCCTATTTAATCAGCGTAAGTTGCTAAAATAAGCCTATTTAATAAGCCTAAGTTGCTGAAATAAGCCTATTTAATAAGGCTATTTAATAAGCCTAAGTTGCTGAAAGAAGCCTATTTAATAAGCGTAAGTTGCTGAAATAAGGCAATTTAATAAGTCTAAGTTGCTGAAATAAGCCTATTTAATCAGCGTAAGTTGCTAAAATAAGCCTATTTAATAAGCCCAAGTTGCTGAAATAAGCCTATTTAATAAGGCTATTTAATAAGCCTAAGTTGCTGAAAGAAGCCTATTTAATAAGCGTAAGTTGCTGAAATAAGGCAATTTAATAAGTCTAAGTTGCTGAAATAGGCCTATTTAATAAGCCTAAGTTGCTGAAATAAGCCTATTTAATAAGCCTAAGTTGCTGAAATAAGCCTATTTAATAGGCCTATCTAATAAGTCTAAGTTGCAGAAATAAGCATATTTCATAAGCCTATTTAATGAGCCTAAGTTGCTGAAATGTCTATTTAATAAGTCGATTTAATAAGTCAAAGTTGCTAAAATAAGCCTATTTAATAAGGCTATTTAATAAGCCTAAGTTGCTGAAATAAGCCTATTTAATGAGGCTATTTAATGAGCCTAAGTTGCTGAAATAAGCCGATTTAATAAGCCTAAGTTTCTGAACTAAGCCTATTTAAAAAGGTCTATTTAATAAGTCTAAGTTGCTGAAATAAACCTATTTAAAAATGGTATTTAATACGCCCAAGTTGCTGAAATAAACCTGATTAATAAGGCTATTTAATAAGCGTAAGTTGCTGAAATAAGCCTATTTAATAAGCCTAAGTTGCTGAAATAAGCCTATTTAATAAGGCTATTTAATAAGTCTAAGTTGCTGAAATAAACCTATTTAATAAGCCTAAGTTGCTAAAATTAGCCTATTTAATGAGGCTATTTAATAAGTCCATTTAATAAGCCTATTTAATAAGCCTATTTAATACGCCTATTTAATAAGCCTATTTAATACGCCTATTTAATAAACCTATTTAATAAGTATTTAATGAGCCTATTTATTAAGTCTATTTAATAAGCCTTTTTAATAAGCCTATTTAATAAGTCTATTTAATAAGCCTATTTAATAGGCCTATTTAATAAGCCTAAGTTGCTGAAATAAGCCTATTTAATAAGCCTAAGTTGCTGAATAAACCAATTTAATAAGTCTAAGTTGCTGAAATAAGGCTATTTAATAAGCCTAAGTTGCTGAAATAAGCCTATTTAATAGGCCTATCTAATAAGTCTAAGTTGCAGAAATAAGCATATTTCATAAGCCTATTTAATGAGCCTAAGTTGCTGAAATGTCTATTTAATAAGTCGATTTAATAAATCAAAGTTGCTAAAATAAGCCTATTTAATAAGGCTATTTAATAAGCCTAAGTTGCTGAAATAAGCCTATTTAATGAGGCTATTTAATGAGCCTAAGTTGCTGAAATAAGCCGATTTAATAAGCCTAAGTTTCTGAACTAAGCCTATTTAAAAAGGTCTATTTAATAAGTCTAAGTTGCTGAAATAAACCTATTTAAAAATGGTATTTAATACGCCCAAGTTGCTGAAATAAACCTGATTAATAAGGCTATTTAATAAGCGTAAGTTGCTGAAATAAGCCTATTTAATAAGCCTAAGTTGCTGAAATAAGCCTATTTAATAAGGCTATTTAATAAGTCTAAGTTGCTGAAATAAACCTATTTAATAAGCCTAAGTTGCTAAAATAAGCCTATTTAATGAGGCTATTTAATAAGTCCATTTAATAAGCCTATTTAATAAGCCTATTTAATACGCCTATTTAATAAGCCTATTTAATACGCCTATTTAATACGCCTATTTAATAAGCCTATTTAATACGCCTATTTAATAAACCTATTTAATAAGTATTTAATGAGCCTATTTATTAAGTCTATTTAATAAGCCTTTTTAATAAGCCTAATTAATAAGTCTATTTAATAAGCCTATTTAATAGGCCTATTTACTAAGTCTAAGTTGCTGAAATAAGCCTATTAAATAAGCCTAAGTTGCTGAATAAACCAATTTAATAAGTCTAAGTTGCTGAAATAAGGCTATTTAATAAGCCTAAGTTGCTGAAATGAGCCTATTTAATAAGCCTAAGTTGCTGAAATAAGGCTATTCAATAAGTCTAAGTTGCTGAAATAAGCCTATTTAATAAGCCTAAGTTGCTGAAATAAGCCTATTTAATGAGGCTATTTAATGAGCCTAAGTTGCTGAAATAAGCCGATTTAATAAGCCTAAGTTTCTGAACTAAGCCTATTTAAAAAGGTCTATTTAATAAGTCTAAGTTGCTGAAATAAACCTATTTAAAAATGGTATTTAATACGCCCAAGTTGCTGAAATAAACCTGATTAATAAGGCTATTTAATAAGCGTAAGTTGCTGAAATAAGCCTATTTAATAAGCCTAAGTTGCTGAAATAAGCCTATTTAATAAGGCTATTTAATAAGTCTAAGTTGCTGAAATAAACCTATTTAATAAGCCTAAGTTGCTAAAATAAGCCTATTTAATGAGGCTATTTAATAAGTCCATTTAATAAGCCTATTTAATAAGCCTATTTAATACGCCTATTTAATAAGCCTATTTAATACGCCTATTTAATACGCCTATTTAATAAGCCTATTTAATACGCCTATTTAATAAACCTATTTAATAAGTATTTAATGAGCCTATTTATTAAGTCTATTTAATAAGCCTTTTTAATAAGCCTAATTAATAAGTCTATTTAATAAGCCTATTTAATAGGCCTATTTACTAAGTCTAAGTTGCTGAAATAAGCCTATTAAATAAGCCTAAGTTGCTGAATAAACCAATTTAATAAGTCTAAGTTGCTGAAATAAGGCTATTTAATAAGCCTAAGTTGCTGAAATGAGCCTATTTAATAAGCCTAAGTTGCTGAAATAAGGCTATTCAATAAGTCTAAGTTGCTGAAATAAGCCTATTTAATAAGCCTAAGTTGCTGAAATAAGCCTATTTAATGAGGCTATTAATGAGCCTAAGTTGCTGAAATAAGCCGATTTAATAAGCCTAAGTTTCTGAACTAAGCCTATTTAAAAAGGTCTATTTAATAAGTCTAAGTTGCTGAAATAAACCTATTTAAAAATGGTATTTAATACGCCCAAGTTGCTGAAATAAACCTGATTAATAAGGCTATTTAATAAGTCTAAGTTGCTGAAATAAACCTATTTAATAAGCCTAAGTTGCTAAAATTAGCCTATTTAATGAGGCTATTTAATAAGTCCATTTAATAAGCCTATTTAATAAGCCTATTTAATACGCCTATTTAATAAGCCTATTTAATACGCCTATTTAATAAACCTATTTAATAAGTATTTAATGAGCCTATTTATTAAGTCTATTTAATAAGCCTTTTTAATAAGCCTATTTAATAAGTCTATTTAATAAGCCTATTTAATAGGCCTATTTAATAAGCCTAAGTTGCTGAAATAAGCCTATTTAATAAGCCTAAGTTGCTGAATAAACCAATTTAATAAGTCTAAGTTGCTGAAATAAGGCTATTTAATAAGCCTAAGTTGCTGAAATAAGCCTATTTAATAGGCCTATCTAATAAGTCTAAGTTGCAGAAATAAGCATATTTCATAAGCCTATTTAATGAGCCTAAGTTGCTGAAATGTCTATTTAATAAGTCGATTTAATAAATCAAAGTTGCTAAAATAAGCCTATTTAATAAGGCTATTTAATAAGCCTAAGTTGCTGAAATAAGCCTATTTAATGAGGCTATTTAATGAGCCTAAGTTGCTGAAATAAGCCGATTTAATAAGCCTAAGTTTCTGAACTAAGCCTATTTAAAAAGGTATATTTAATAAGTCTAAGTTGCTGAAATAAACCTATTTAAAAATGGTATTTAATACGCCCAAGTTGCTGAAATAAACCTGATTAATAAGGCTATTTAATAAGCGTAAGTTGCTGAAATAAGCCTATTTAATAAGCCTAAGTTGCTGAAATAAGCCTATTTAATAAGGCTATTTAATAAGTCTAAGTTGCTGAAATAAACCTATTTAATAAGCCTAAGTTGCTAAAATAAGCCTATTTAATGAGGCTATTTAATAAGTCCATTTAATAAGACTATTTAATAAGCCTATTTAATACGCCTATTTAATAAGCCTATTTAATACGCCTATTTAATAAACCTATTTAATAAGTATTTAATGAGCCTATTTATTAAGTCTATTTAATAAGCCTTTTTAATAAGCCTATTTAATAAGTCTATTTAATAAGCCTATTTAATAGGCCTATTTAATAAGTCTAAGTTGCTGAAATAAGCCTATTTAATAAGCCTAAGTTGCTGAATAAACCAATTTAATAAGTCTAAGTTGCTGAAATAAGGCTATTTAATAAGCCTAAGTTGCTGAAATGAGCCTATTTAATAAGCCTAAGTTGCTGAAATAAGGCTATTCAATAAGTCTAAGTTGCTGAAATAAGCCTATTTAATAAGCCTAAGTTGCTGAAATGAGCCTATTTAATGAGGCTATTTAATGAGCCTAAGTTGCTGAAATAAGCCGATTTAATAAGCCTAAGTTTCTGAACTAAGCCTATTTAAAAAGGTCTATTTAATAAGTCTAAGTTGCTGAAATAAACCTATTTAAAAATGGTATTTAATATGCCCAAGTTGCTGAAATAAACCTGATTAATAAGGCTATTTAATAAGCGTAAGTTGCTGAAATAAGCCTATTTAATAAGCCTAAGTTCCTGAAATAAGCCTATTTAATAAGGCTATTTAATAAGTCTAAGTTGCTGAAATAAACCTATTTAATAAGCCTAAGTTGCTAAAATTAGCCTATTTAATGAGGCTATTTAATAAGTCCATTTAATAAGCCTATTTAATAAGCCTATTTAATACGCCTATTTAATAAGCCTATTTAATTCGCCTATTTAATAAACCTATTTAATAAGTATTTAATGAGCCTATTTATTAAGTCTATTTAATAAGCCTTTTTAAAAAGCCTATTTAATAAGTCTATTTAATAAGCCTATTTAATAGGCCTATTTAATAAGCCTAAGTTGCTGAAATAAGCCTATTTAATAAGCCTAAGTTGCTGAATAAACCAATTTAATAAGTCTAAGTTGCTGAAATAAGGCTATTTAATAAGCCTAAGTTGCTGAAATAAGCCTATTTAATAGGCCTATCTAATAAGTCTAAGTTGCAGAAATAAGCATATTTCATAAGCCTATTTAATGAGCCTAAGTTGCTGAAATGTCTATTTAATAAGTCGATTTAATAAATCAAAGTTGCTAAAATAAGCCTATTTAATAAGGCTATTTAATAAGCCTAAGTTGCTGAAATAAGCCTATTTAATGAGGCTATTTATTGAGCCTAAGTTGCTGAAATAAGCCGATTTAATAAGCCTAAGTTTCTGAACTAAGCCTAATTAAAAAGGTCTATTTAATAAGTCTAAGTTGCTGAAATAAACCTATTTAAAAATGGTATTTAATACGCCCAAGTTGCTGAAATAAACCTGATTAATAAGGCTATTTAATAAGCGTAAGTTGCTGAAATAAGCCTATTTAATAAGCCTAAGTTGCTGAAATAAGCCTATTTAATAAGGCTATTTAATAAGTCTAAGTTGCTGAAATAAACCTATTTAATAAGCCTAAGTTGCTAAAATAAGCCTATTTAATGAGGCTATTTAATAAGCCCATTTAATAAGCCTATTTAATAAGCCTATTTAATACACCTATTTAATAAGCCTATTTAATACGCTTATTTAATAAACCTATTTAATAAGTATTTAATGAGCCTATTTATTAAGTCTATTTAATAAGCCTTTTTAAAAAGCCTATTTAATAAGTCTATTTAATAAGCCTATTTAATAGGCCTATTTAATAAGCCTAAGTTGCTGAAATAAGCCTATTTAATAAGCCTAAGTTGCTGAATAAACCAATTTAATAAGTCTAAGTTGCTGAAATAAGGCTATTTAATAAGCCTAAGTTGCTGAAATAAGCCTATTTAATAGGCCTATCTAATAAGTCTAAGTTGCAGAAATAAGCATATTTCATAAGCCTATTTAATGAGCCTAAGTTGCTGAAATGTCTATTTAATAAGTCGATTTAATAAATCAAAGTTGCTAAAATAAGCCTATTTAATAAGGCTATTTAATAAGCCTAAGTTGCTGAAATAAGCCTATTTAATGAGGCTATTTATTGCGCCTAAGTTGCTGAAATAAGCCGATTTAATAAGCCTAAGTTTCTGAACTAAGCCTATTTAAAAAGGTCTATTTAATAAGTCTAAGTTGCTGAAATAAACCTATTTAAAAATGGTATTTAATACGCCCAAGTTGCTGAAATAAACCTGATTAATAAGGCTATTTAATAAGCGTAAGTTGCTGAAATAAGCCTATTTAATAAGCCTAAGTTGCTGAAATAAGCCTATTTAATAGGCCTATTTAATAAGTCTAAGTTGCTGAAATAAGCCTATTTAATAAGCCTAAGTTGCTGAATAAACCAATTTAATAAGTCTAAGTTGCTGAAATAAGGCTATTTAATAAGCCTAAGTTGCTGAAATGAGCCTATTTAATAAGCCCAAGTTGCTGAAATAAGGCTATTCAATAAGTCTAAGTTGCTGAAATAAGCCTATTTAATAAGCCTAAGTTGCTAAAATAAGCCTATTTAATGAGGCTATTTAATAAGTCTATTTAATAAGCCTATTTAATAAGCCTATTTAATAAGCCTATTTAATACGCCTATTTAATAAGTCTATTTAATAAGCCTATTTAATAAGCCTATTTAATAAGCCTATTTAATAAGCCTATTTATTGAGCCTATTTAATAAGTCTATTTAATAAGCCTATTTAATAAGCCTATTTAATAAGTATTTAATGAGCCTATTTAATCAGTCTATTTAATAAGCCTATTTAATAGGCCTATTTAATAAGTCTAAGTTGCTGAAATAAGCCTATTTAATAAGCCTAAGTTGCTGAAAAGCCTATTTCATAGGCCTAAGTTGCTGAAATAAGCCTATTTAATAAGCCTAAGTTGCTAAAATAAGCCTATTTAATGAGGCTGTTTAATAAGTCTATTTAATAAGCCTATTTAATAAGCCTATTTAACGAGCCTATTTAATAAGCCTATTTATTGAGCCTATTAAATAAGCCTATTTATTAAGCCAATTAAATAAGCCTATTTAATAAGCCTATTTAATAAGCCTATTTAATAAGCCTATTAATTAAGCCTATTTAATGAGCCTATTTAATAAGCCTAATTATTGAACCTATTTAATAAGTCTATTTAATAAGCCTGTTTAATAAGCCTATTTAATAAGTATTTAATGAGCCTATTTAATAAGCCCAAGTTGCTGAATAAGCCTATTTAATAAGCCTAAGTTTCTGAAATAAGCCTATTTAATAAGCCTATTTAATAAGCCTAAGTTGCTGAATAAGCCTATTTAATAAGCCTAAGTTGCTGAAATAAGCCTATTTAATAAGTCTAAGTTGCTGAAATAAGGCTATTTAATAAGCCTAAGTTGATGAAATAAGCCTATTTAATAAGCCTAAGTTGCTGAAATAAGGCTATTTAATAAGTCTAAGTTGTTGAAATAAGCCTATTTAATAAGTCTAAGTTGCTGAAATAAGCCTATTTAATAAGTCTAAGTTGCTGAAATAAGGCTATTTAATAAATCTAAGTTGCTGAATTAAGCCTATTTAATCAGCGTAAGTTGCTGAAATAAGCCTATTTAATAAGGCTATTTAATAAGCCTAAGTTGCTGAAAGAAGCCTATTTAATAAGCGTAAGTTGCTAAAATAAGGCTATTTAATAAGTCTAAGTTGCTGAAATAAGCCTATTTAATAAGCCTAAGTTGCTGAATAAGCCTATTTAATAAGCCTAAGTTGCTGAAATAAGCCTATTTAATAGGCCTATCTAATAAGTCTAAGTTGCAGAAATAAGCATATTTCATAAGCCTATTTAATGAGCCTAAGTTGCTGAAATGTCTATTTAATAAGTCGATTTAATAAGTCAAAGTTGCTAAAATAAGCCTATTTAATAAGGCTATTTAATAAGCCTAAGTTGCTGAAATAAGCCTATTTAATGAGGCTATTTAATGAGCCTAAGTTGCTGAAATAAGCCGATTTAATAAGCCTAAGTTTCTGAACTTAGCCTATTTAAAAAGGTCTATTTAATAAGTCTAAGTTGCTGAAATAAGCCGATTTAATACGCCCAAGTTGCTGAAATAATCCTGATTAATAAGGCTATTTAATAAGCGTAAGTTGCTGAAATAAGCCTATTTAATAAGCCTAAGTTGCTGAAATAAGCCTATTTAATAAGGCTATTTAATAAGTCTACGTTGCTGAAATAAACCTATTTAATAAGCCTAAGTTGCTAAAATAAGCCTATTTAATGAGGCTATTTAATAAGTCCATTTAATGAGGCTATTTAATAAGCCTATTTAATACGCCTATTTAATAAGCCTATTTAATACACCTATTTAATAAACCTATTTAATAAGTATTTAATGAGCCTATTTATTAAGTCTATTTAATAAGTCTATTTAATAAGCCTATTTAATAGGCCTATTTAATAAGTCTAAGTTGCTTAAATAAGCCTATTTAATAAGCCTAAGTTGCTGAATAAACCAATTTAATAAGTCTAAGTTGCTGAAATAAGGCTATTTAATAGGCCTAAGTTGCTGAAATGAGCCTATTTAATAAGCCTAAGTTGCTGAAATAAGGCTATTCAATAAGTCTAAGTTGCTGAAATAAGCCTATTTAATAAACCTAAGTTGCTAAAATAAGCCTATTTAATGAGGCTATTTAATAAGTCTATTTAATAAACCTATTTAATAAGCCTATTTAATAAGCCTATTTAATAAGCCTATTTAATAAGTCTATTTAATAAGTCTATTTAATAAGCCTATTTAATAAGTATTTAATGAGCCTATTTAATAAGCCAATTTATTGAGCCTATTTAATAAGCCAATTTATTGAGCCTATTTAATTATCCTATTTAAAAAGCCTATTTAATGAGTCTATTTTATAAGCCTATTTAATATGCCTATTTAATAAGCCTATTTAATAAGTATTTAATGAGCCTATTTAATAAGCCTAAGTTGCTGAATAAGCCTATTTAATAAGCCTAAGTTGCTGAAATAAGCCTATTTAATAAGCCTATTTAATAAGCCTAAGTTGCTGAATAAGCCTATTTAATAAGCCTAAGTTGCTGAAATAAGCCTATTTAATAAGTCTAAGTTGCTGAAATAAGGCTATTTAATAAGCCTAAGTTGCTGAAATAAGCCTATTTAATAAGCCTAAGTTGCTGAAATAAGGCTATTTAATAAGTCTAAGTTGCTGAAATAAGCCTATTTAATAAGTCTAAGTTGCTGAAATAAGGCTATTTAATAAGTCTAAGTTGAGGAAATAAGCCTATTTAATCAGCGTAAGTTGCTGAAATAAGCCTATTTAATAAGCCCAAGTTGCTGAAATAAGCCTATTTAATAAGGCTATTTAATAAGCCTAAGTTGCTGAAAGAAGCCTATTTAATAAGCGTAAGTTGCTGAAATAAGGCTATTTAATAAGTCTAAGTTGCTGAAATAAGCCTATTTAATAATCCTAAGTTGCTGAAATAAGCCTATTTAATAAGCCTAAGTTGCTGAAATAAGCCTATTTAATAGTCCTATCTAATAAGTCTAAGTTGCAGAAATAAGCATATTTCATAAGCCTATTTAATGAGCCTAAGTTGCTGAAATGTCTATTTAATAAGTCGATTTAATAAGTCAAAGTTGCTAAAATAAGCCTATTTAATAAGGCTATTTAATAAGCCTACGTTGCTGAAATAAGCCTATTTAATGAGGCTATTTAATGAGCCTAAGTTGCTGAAATAAGCCTATTTAATAAGCCTAAGTTGCTAAAATAAGCCTATTTAATGAGGCTATTTAATAAGTCTATTTAATAAGCCTATTTAATAAGCCTATTTAATAAGCCTATTTAATACGCCTATTTAATAAGTCTATTTAATAAGCCTATTTAATAAGCCTATTTAATAAGCCTATTTATTGAGCCTATTTAATAAGTCTATTTAATAAGCCTATTTAATAAGCCTATTTAATAAGTATTTAATGAGCCTATTTAATCAGTCTATTTAATAAGCCTATTTAATAGGCCTATTTAATAAGTCTAAGTTGCTGAAATAAGCCTATTTAATAAGCCTAAGTTGCTGAAAAGCCTATTTCATAGGCCTAAGTTGCTGAAATAAGCCTATTTAATAAGCCTAAGTTGCTAAAATAAGCCTATTTAATGAGGCTGTTTAATAAGTCTATTTAATAAGCCTATTTAATAAGCCTATTTAACGAGCCTATTTAATAAGCCTATTTATTGAGCCTATTTAATAAGCCTATTTATTAAGCCAATTAAATAAGCCTATTTAATAAGCCTATTTAATAAGCCTATTTAATAAGCCTATTAATTAAGCCTATTTAATGAGCCTATTTAATAAGCCTAATTATTGAACCTATTTAATAAGTCTATTTAATAAGCCTGTTTAATAAGCCTATTTAATAAGTATTTAATGAGCCTATTTAATAAGCCCAAATTGCTGAATAAGCCTATTTAATAAGCCTAAGTTGCTGAAATAAGCCTATTTAATAAGCCTATTTAATAAGCCTAAGTTGCTGAATAAGCCTATTTAATAAGCCTAAGTTGCTGAAATAAGCCTATTTAATAAGTCTAAGTTGCTGAAATAAGGCTATTTAATAAGCCTAAGTTGATGAAATAAGCCTATTTAATAAGCCTAAGTTGCTGAAATAAGGCTATTTAATAAGTCTAAGTTGTTGAAATAAGCCTATTTAATAAGTCTAAGTTGCTGAAATAAGCCTATTTAATAAGTCTAAGTTGCTGAAATAAGGCTATTTAATAAATCTAAGTTGCTGAATTAAGCCTATTTAATCAGCGTAAGTTGCTGAAATAAGCCTATTTAATAAGCCCAAGTTGCTGAAATAAGCCTATTTAATAAGGCTATTTAATAAGCCTAAGTTGCTGAAAGAAGCCTATTTAATAAGCGTAAGTTGCTAAAATAAGGCTATTTAATAAGTCTAAGTTGCTGAAATAAGCCTATTTAATAAGCCTAAGTTGCTGAATAAGCCTATTTAATAAGCCTAAGTTGCTGAAATAAGCCTATTTAATAGGCCTATCTAATAAGTCTAAGTTGCAGAAATAAGCATATTTCATAAGCCTATTTAATGAGCCTAAGTTGCTGAAATGTCTATTTAATAAGTCGATTTAATAAGTCAAAGTTGCTAAAATAAGCCTATTTAATAAGGCTATTTAATAAGCCTAAGTTGCTGAAATAAGCCTATTTAATGAGGCTATTTAATGAGCCTAAGTTGCTGAAATAAGCCGATTTAATAAGCCTAAGTTTCTGAACTTAGCCTATTTAAAAAGGTCTATTTAATAAGTCTAAGTTGCTGAAATAAGCCGATTTAATACGCCCAAGTTGCTGAAATAATCCTGATTAATAAGGCTATTTAATAAGCGTAAGTTGCTGAAATAAGCCTATTTAATAAGCCTAAGTTGCTAAAATAAGCCTATTTAATGAGGCTATTTAATAAGTCCATTTAATGAGGCTATTTAATAAGCCTATTTAATACGCCTATTTAATAAGCCTATTTAATACACCTATTTAATAAACCTATTTAATAAGTATTTAATGAGCCTATTTATTAAGTCTATTTAATAAGTCTATTTAATAAGCCTATTTAATAGGCCTATTTAATAAGTCTAAGTTGCTTAAATAAGCCTATTTAATAAGCCTAAGTTGCTGAATAAACCAATTTAATAAGTCTAAGTTGCTGAAATAAGGCTATTTAATAGGCCTAAGTTGCTGAAATGAGCCTATTTAATAAGCCTAAGTTGCTGAAATAAGGCTATTCAATAAGTCTAAGTTGCTGAAATAAGCCTATTTAATAAACCTAAGTTGCTAAAATAAGCCTATTTAATGAGGCTATTTAATAAGTCTATTTAATAAACCTATTTAATAAGCCTATTTAATAAGCCTATTTAATAAGCCTATTTAATAAGTCTATTTAATAAGTCTATTTAATAAGCCTATTTAATAAGTATTTAATGAGCCTATTTAATAAGCCAATTTATTGAGCCTATTTAATAAGCCAATTTATTGAGCCTATTTAATTATCCTATTTAAAAAGCCTATTTAATGAGTCTATTTTATAAGCCTATTTAATATGCCTATTTAATAAGCCTATTTAATAAGTATTTAATGAGCCTATTTAATAAGCCTAAGTTGCTGAATAAGCCTATTTAATAAGCCTAAGTTGCTGAAATAAGCCTATTTAATAAGCCTATTTAATAAGCCTAAGTTGTATTTAATAAGCCTAAGTTGCTGAAATAAGCCTATTTAATAAGTCTAATTTGCTGAAATAAGGCTATTTAATAAGCCTAAGTTGCTGAAATAAGCCTATTTAATAAGCCTATGTTGCTGAAATAAGGCTATTTAATAAGTCTAAGTTGCTGAAATAAGCCTATTTAATAAGTCTAAGTTGCTGAAATAAGGCTATTTAATAAGTCTAAGTTGAGGAAATAAGCCTATTTAATCAGCGTAAGTTGCTGAAATAAGCCTATTTAATAAGCCCAAGTTGCTGAAATAAGCCTATTTAATAAGGCTATTTAATAAGCCTAAGTTGCTGAAAGAAGCCTATTTAATAAGCGTAAGTTGCTGAAATAAGGCTATTTAATAAGTCTAAGTTGCTGAAATAAGCCTATTTAATAATCCTAAGTTGCTGAAATAAGCCTATTTAATAAGCCTAAGTTGCTGAAATAAGCCTATTTAATAGTCCTATCTAATAAGTCTAAGTTGCAGAAATAAGCATATTTCATAAGCCTATTTAATGAGCCTAAGTTGCTGAAATGTCTATTTAATAAGTCGATTTAATAAGTCAAAGTTGCTAAAATAAGCCTATTTAATAAGGCTATTTAATAAGCCTACGTTGCTGAAATAAGCCTATTTAATGAGGCTATTTAATGAGCCTAAGTTGCTGAAATAAGCCGATTTAATAAGCCTAAGTTTCTGAACTAAGCCTATTTAAAAAGGTCTATTTAATAAGTCTAAGTTGCTGAAATAAACCTATTTAAAAATGCTATTTAATACGCCCAAGTTGCTGAAATAAACCTGATTAATAAGGCTATTTAATAAGCGTAAGTTGCTGAAATAAGCCTATTTAATAAGCCTAAGTTGCTGAAATAAGCCTATTTAATAAGCCGAAGTTGCTGAAATAAGGCTATTTAATAAGTCTAAGTTGCTGAAATAAGCCTATTTAATAAGTCTAAGTTGCTGAAATAAGCCTATTTAATAAGTCTAAGTTGCTGAAATTAGGCTATTTAATAAGTCTAAGTTGCTGAAATAAGCCTATTTAATCAGCATAAGTTGCTAAAATAAGCCTATTTAATAAGCCCAAGTTGCTGAAATAAGCCTATTTAATAAGGCTATTTAATAAGCCTAAGTTGCTGAAAGAAGCCTATTTAATAAGCGTAAGTTGCTGAAATAAGGCAATTTAATAAGTCTAAGTTGCTGAAATAAGCCTATTTAATCAGCGTAAGTTGCTAAAATAAGCCTATTTAATAAGCCTAAGTTGCTGAAATAAGCCTATTTAATAAGCCTAAGTTGCTGAAATAAGGCTATTTAATAAGTCTAAGTTACTGAAATAAGCCTATTTAATAAGTCTAAGTTGCTGAAATAAGCCTATTTAATAAGTCTAAGTTGCTGAAATTAGGCTATTTAATAAGTCTAAGTTGCTGAAATAAGCCTATTTAATCAGCGTAAGTTGCTAAAATAAGCCTATTTAATAAGCCCAAGTTGCTGAAATAAGCCTATTTAATAAGGCTATTTAATAAGACTAAGTTGCTGAAAGAAGCCTATTTAATAAGCGTAAGTTGCTGAAATAAGGCAATTTAATAAGTCTAAGTTGCTGAAATAAGCCTATTTAATCAGCGTAAGTTGCTAAAATAAGCCTATTTAATAAGCCTAAGTTGCTGAAATAAGCCTATTTAATAGGCCTATCTAATAAGTCTAAGTTGCAGAAATAAGCATATTTCATAAGCCTATTTAATGAGCCTAAGTTGCTGAAATGTCTATTTAATAAGTCGATTTAATTAGTCAAAGTTGCTAAAATAAGCCTATTTAATAAGGCTATTTAATAAGCCTAAGTTGCTGAAATAAGCCTATTTAATGAGGCTATTTAATGAGCCTAAGTTGCTGAAATAAGCCGATTTAATAAGCCTAAGTTTCTGAACTAAGCCTATTTAAAAAGGTCTATTTAATACGTCTAAGTTGCTGAAATAAACCTATTTAAAAATGGTATTTAATACGCCCAAGTTGCTGAAATAAACCTGATTAATAAGGCTATTTAATAAGCGTAAGTTGCTGAAATAAGCCTATTTAATAAGCCTAACTTGCTGAAATGTCTATTTAATAAGTCGATTTAATAAGTCAAAGTTGCTAAAATAAGCCTATTTAATAAGGCTATTTAATAAGTCTACGTTGCTGAAATCAACCTATTTAATAAGCCTAAGTTGCTAAAATAAGCCTATTTAATGAGGCTATTTAATAAGTCCATTTAATGAGGCTATTTAATAAGCCTATTTAATACGCCTATTTAATAAGCCTATTTAATACACCTATTTAATAAACCTATTTAATAAGTATTTAATGAGCCTATTTATTAAGTCTATTTAATAAGCCTTTTTAATAAGCCTATTTAATAAGTCTATTTAATAAGCCTATTTAATAGGCCTATTTAATAAGTCTAAGTTGCTTAAATAAGCCTATTTAATAAGCCTAAGTTGCTGAATAAACCAATTTAATAAGTCTAAGTTGCTGAAATAAGGCTATTTAATAGGCCTAAGTTGCTGAAATGAGCATATTTAATAAGCCTAAGTTGCTGAAATAAGGCTATTCAATAAGTCTAAGTTGCTGAAATAAGCCTATTTAATAAACCTAAGTTGCTAAAATAAGCCTATTTAATGAGGCTATTTAATAAGTCTATTTAATAAACCTATTTAATAAGCCTATTTAATAAGCCTATTTAATAAGCCTATTTAATAAGTCTATTTAATAAGTCTATTTAATAAGCCTATTTAATAAGTATTTAATGAGCCTATTTAATAAGCCAATTTATTGAGCCTATTTAATAAGCCAATTTATTGAGCCTATTTAATAATCCTATTTAAAAAGCCTATTTAATGAGTCTATTTTATAAGCCTATTTAATATGCCTATTTAATAAGCCTATTTAATAAGTATTTAATGAGCCTATTTAATAAGCCTAAGTTGCTGAATAAGCCTATTTAATAAGCCTAAGTTGCTGAAATAAGCCTATTTAATAAGCCTATTTAATAAGCCTAAGTTGCTGAATAAGCCTATTTAATAAGCCTAAGTTGCTGAAATAAGCCTATTTAATAAGTCTAAGTTGCTGAAATAAGGCTATTTAATAAGCCTAAGTTGCTGAAATACGCCTATTTAATAAGCCTAAGTTGCTGAAATAAGGCTATTTAATAAGTCTAAGTTGCTGAAATAAGCCTATTTAATAAGTCTAAGTTGCTGAAATAAGGCTATTTAATAAGTCTAAGTTGAGGAAATAAGCCTATTTAATCAGCGTAAGTTGCTGAAATAAGCCTATTTAATAAGCCCAAGTTGCTGAAATAAGCCTATTTAATAAGGCTATTTAATAAGCCTAAGTTGCTGAAAGAAGCCTATTTAATAAGCGTAAGTTGCTGAAATAAGGCTATTTAATAAGTCTAAGTTGCTGAAATAAGCCTATTTAATAATCCTAAGTTGCTGAAATAAGCCTATTTAATAAGCCTAAGTTGCTGAAATAAGCCTATTTAATAGTCCTATCTAATAAGTCTAAGTTGCAGAAATAAGCATATTTCATAAGCCTATTTAATGAGCCTAAGTTGCTGAAATGTCTATTTAATAAGTCGATTTAATAAGTCAAAGTTGCTAAAATAAGCCTATTTAATAAGGCTATTTAATAAGCCTAAGTTGCTGAAATAAGCCTATTTAATGAGGCTATTTAATGAGCCTAAGTTGCTGAAATAAGCCGATTTAATAAGCCTAAGTTTCTGAACTAAGCCTATTTAAAAAGGTCTATTTAATAAGTCTAAGTTGCTGAAATAAACATATTTAAAAATGCTATTTAATACGCCCAAGTTGCTGAAATAAACCTGATTAATAAGGCTATTTAATAAGCGTAAGTTCCTGAAATAAGCCTATTTAATAAGCCTAAGTTGCTGAAATAAGCCTATTTAATAAGCCTAAGTTGCTGAAATAAGGCTATTTAATAAGTCTAAGTTGCTGAAATAAGCCTATTTAATAAGTCTAAGTTGCTGAAATAACCCTATTTAATAAGTCTAAGTTGCTGAAATTAGGCTATTTAATAAGTCTAAGTTGCTGAAATAAGCCTATTTAATCAGCGTAAGTTGCTAAAATAAGCCTATTTAATAAGCCCAAGTTGCTGAAATAAGCCTATTTAATAAGGCTATTTAATAAGCCTAAGTTGCTGAAAGAACCCTATTTAATAAGCGTAAGTTGCTGAAATAAGGCAATTTAATAAGTCTAAGTTGCTGAAATAAGCCTATTTAATCAGCGTAAGTTGCTAAAATAAGCCTATTTAATAAGCCTAAGTTGCTGAAATAAGCCTATTTAATAAGCCTAAGTTGCTGAAATAAGGCTATTTAATAAGTCTAAGTTGCTGAAATAAGCCTATTTAATAAGTCTAAGTTGCTGAAATAAGCCTATTTAATAAGTCTAAGTTGCTGAAATTAGGCTATTTAATAAGTCTAAGTTGCTGAAATAAGCCTATTTAATCAGCGTAAGTTGCTAAAATAAGCCTATTTAATAAGCCCAAGTTGCTGAAATAAGCCTATTTAATAAGGCTATTTAATAAGCCTAAGTTGCTGAAAGAAGCCTATTTAATAAGCGTAAGTTGCTGAAATAAGGCAATTTAATAAGTCTAAGTTGCTGAAATAAGCCTATTTAATCAGCGTAAGTTGCTAAAATAAGCCTATTTAATAAGCCCAAGTTGCTGAAATAAGGCTATTTAATAAGTCTAAGTTGCTGAAATAAGCCTATTTAATAATCCTAAGTTGCTGAAATAAGCCTATTTAATAAGCCTAAGTTGCTGAAATAAGCCTATTTAATAGTCCTATCTAATAAGTCTAAGTTGCAGAAATAAGCATATTTCATAAGCCTATTTAATGAGCCTAAGTTGCTGAAATGTCTATTTAATAAGTCGATTTAATAAGTCAAAGTTGCTAAAATAAGCCTATTTAATAAGGCTATTTAATAAGCCTACGTTGCTGAAATAAGCCTATTTAATGAGGCTATTTAATGAGCCTAAGTTGCTGAAATAAGCCTATTTAATAAGCCTAAGTTGCTAAAATAAGCCTATTTAATGAGGCTATTTAATAAGTCTATTTAATAAGCCTATTTAATAAGCCTATTTAATAAGCCTATTTAATACGCCTATTTAATAAGTCTATTTAATAAGCCTATTTAATAAGCCTATTTAATAAGCCTATTTAATAAGCCTATTTATTGAGCCTATTTAATAAGTCTATTTAATAAGCCTATTTAATAAGCCTATTTAATAAGTATTTAATGAGCCTATTTAATCAGTCTATTTAATAAGCCTATTTAATAGGCCTATTTAATAAGTCTAAGTTGCTGAAATAAGCCTATTTAATAAGCCTAAGTTGCTGAAAAGCCTATTTCATAGGCCTAAGTTGCTGAAATAAGCCTATTTAATAAGCCTAAGTTGCTAAAATAAGCCTATTTAATGAGGCTGTTTAATAAGTCTATTTAATAAGCCTATTTAATAAGCCTATTTAACGAGCCTATTTAATAAGCCTATTTATTGAGCCTATTTAATAAGCCTATTTATTAAGCCAATTAAATAAGCCTATTTAATAAGCCTATTTAATAAGCCTATTTAATAAGCCTATTAATTAAGCCTATTTAATGAGCCTATTTAATAAGCCTAATTATTGAACCTATTTAATAAGTCTATTTAATAAGCCTGTTTAATAAGCCTATTTAATAAGTATTTAATGAGCCTATTTAATAAGCCCAAGTTGCTGAATAAGCCTATTTAATAAGCCTAAGTTGCTGAAATAAGCCTATTTAATAAGCCTATTTAATAAGCCTAAGTTGCTGAATAAGCCTATTTAATAAGCCTAAGTTGCTGAAATAAGCCTATTTAATAAGTCTAAGTTGCTGAAATAAGGCTATTTAATAAGCCTAAGTTGATGAAATAAGCCTATTTAATAAGCCTAAGTTGCTGAAATAAGGCTATTTAATAAGTCTAAGTTGTTGAAATAAGCCTATTTAATAAGTCTAAGTTGCTGAAATAAGCCTATTTAATAAGTCTAAGTTGCTGAAATAAGGCTATTTAATAAATCTAAGTTGCTGAATTAAGCCTATTTAATCAGCGTAAGTTTCTGAAATAAGCCTATTTAATAAGCCCAAGTTGCTGAAATAAGCCTATTTAATAAGGCTATTTAATAAGCCTAAGTTGCTGAAAGAAGCGTATTTAATAAGCGTAAGTTGCTAAAATAAGGCTATTTAATAAGTCTAAGTTGCTGAAATAAGCCTATTTAATAAGCCTAAGTTGCTGAATAAGCCTATTTAATAAGCCTAAGTTGCTGAAATAAGCCTATTTAATAGGCCTATCTAATAAGTCTAAGTTGCAGAAATAAGCATATTTCATAAGCCTATTTAATGAGCCTAAGTTGCTGAAATGTCTATTTAATAAGTCGATTTAATAAGTCAAAGTTGCTAAAATAAGCCTATTTAATAAGGCTATTTAATAAGCCTAAGTTGCTGAAATAAGCCTATTTAATGAGGCTATTTAATGAGCCTAAGTTGCTGAAATAAGCCGATTTAATAAGCCTAAGTTTCTGAACTTAGCCTATTTAAAAAGGTCTATTTAATAAGTCTAAGTTGCTGAAATAAGCCGATTTAATACGCCCAAGTTGCTGAAATAATCCTGATTAATAAGGCTATTTAATAAGCGTAAGTTGCTGAAATAAGCCTATTTAATAAGCCTAAGTTGCTAAAATAAGCCTATTTAATGAGGCTATTTAATAAGTCCATTTAATGAGGCTATTTAATAAGCCTATTTAATACGCCTATTTAATAAGCCTATTTAATACACCTATTTAATAAACCTATTTAATAAGTATTTAATGAGCCTATTTATTAAGTCTATTTAATAAGTCTATTTAATAAGCCTATTTAATAGGCCTATTTAATAAGTCTAAGTTGCTTAAATAAGCCTATTTAATAAGCCTAAGTTGCTGAATAAACCAATTTAATAAGTCTAAGTTGCTGAAATAAGGCTATTTAATAGGCCTAAGTTGCTGAAATGAGCCTATTTAATAAGCCTAAGTTGCTGAAATAAGGCTATTCAATAAGTCTAAGTTGCTGAAATAAGCCTATTTAATAAACCTAAGTTGCTAAAATAAGCCTATTTAATGAGGCTATTTAATAAGTCTATTTAATAAACCTATTTAATAAGCCTATTTAATAAGCCTATTTAATAAGCCTATTTAATAAGTCTATTTAATAAGTCTATTTAATAAGCCTATTTAATAAGTATTTAATGAGCCTATTTAATAAGCCAATTTATTGAGCCTATTTAATAAGCCAATTTATTGAGCCTATTTAATTATCCTATTTAAAAAGCCTATTTAATGAGTCTATTTTATAAGCCTATTTAATATGCCTATTTAATAAGCCTATTTAATAAGTATTTAATGAGCCTATTTAATAAGCCTAAGTTGCTGAATAAGCCTATTTAATAAGCCTAAGTTGCTGAAATAAGCCTATTTAATAAGCCTATTTAATAAGCCTAAGTTGCTGAATAAGCCTATTTAATAAGCCTAAGTTGCTGAAATAAGCCTATTTAATAAGTCTAAGTTGCTGAAATAAGGCTATTTAATAAGCCTAAGTTGCTGAAATAAGCCTATTTAATAAGCCTAAGTTGCTGAAATAAGGCTATTTAATAAGTCTAAGTTGCTGAAATAAGCCTATTTAATAAGTCTAAGTTGCTGAAATAAGGCTATTTAATAAGTCTAAGTTGAGGAAATAAGCCTATTTAATCAGCGTAAGTTGCTGAAATAAGCCTATTTAATAAGCCCAAGTTGCTGAAATAAGCCTATTTAATAAGGCTATTTAATAAGCCTAAGTTGCTGAAAGAAGCCTATTTAATAAGCGTAAGTTGCTGAAATAAGGCTATTTAATAAGTCTAAGTTGCTGAAATAAGCCTATTTAATAATCCTAAGTTGCTTAAATAAGCCTATTTAATAAGCCTAAGTTGCTGAAATAAGCCTATTTAATAGTCCTATCTAATAAGTCTAAGTTGCAGAAATAAGCATATTTCATAAGCCTATTTAATGAGCCTAAGTTGCTGAAATGTCTATTTAATAAGTCGATTTAATAAGTCAAAGTTGCTAAAATAAGCCTATTTAATAAGGCTATTTAATAAGCCTACGTTGCTGAAATAAGCCTATTTAATGAGGCTATTTAATGAGCCTAAGTTGCTGAAATAAGCCGATTTAATAAGCCTAAGTTTCTGAACTAAGCCTATTTAAAAAGGTCTATTTAATAAGTCTAAGTTGCTGAAATAAACCTATTTAAAAATGCTATTTAATACGCCCAAGTTGCTGAAATAAACCTGATTAATAAGGCTATTTAATAAGCGTAAGTTGCTGAAATAAGCCTATTTAATAAGCCTAAGTTGCTGAAATAAGCCTATTTAATAAGCCTAAGTTGCTGAAATAAGGCTATTTAATAAGTCTAAGTTGCTGAAATAAGCCTATTTAATAAGTCTAAGTTGCTGAAATAAGCCTATTTAATAAGTCTAAGTTGCTGAAATTAGGCTATTTAATAAGTCTAAGTTGCTGAAATAAGCCTATTTAATCAGCGTAAGTTGCTAAAATAAGCCTATTTAATAAGCCCAAGTTGCTGAAATAAGCCTATTTAATAAGGCTATTTAATAAGCCTAAGTTGCTGAAAGAAGCCTATTTAATAAGCGTAAGTTGCTGAAATAAGGCAATTTAATAAGTCTAAGTTGCTGAAATAAGCCTATTTAATCAGCGTAAGTTGCTAAAATAAGCCTATTTAATAAGCCTAAGTTGCTGAAATAAGCCTATTTAATAAGCCTAAGTTGCTGAAATAAGGCAATTTAATAAGTCTAAGTTGCTGAAATAAGCCTATTTAATAAGTCTAAGTTGCTGAAATAAGCCTATTTAATCAGTCTAAGTTGCTGAAATTAGGTTATTTAATAAGTCTAAGTTGCTGAAATAAGCCTATTTAATCAGCGTAAGTTGCTAAAATAAGCCTATTTAATAAGCCCAAGTTGCTGAAATAAGCCTATTTAATAAGGCTATTTAATAAGACTAAGTTGCTGAAAGAAGCCTATTTAATAAGCGTAAGTTGCTGAAATAAGGCAATTTAATAAGTCTAAGTTGCTGAAATAAGCCTATTTAATCAGCGTAAGTTGCTAAAATAAGCCTATTTAATAAGCCCAAGTTGCTGAAATAAGCCTATTTAATAAGGCTATTTAATAAGCCTAAGTTGCTGAAAGAAGCCTATTTAATAAGCGTAAGTTGCTGAAATAAGGCAATTTAATAAGTCTAAGTTGCTGAATAAACCAATTTAATAAGTCTAAGTTGCTGAAATAAGCCTATTTAATAAGCCTAAGTTGCTGAAATAAGCCTATTTAATAGGCCTATCTAATAAGTCTAAGTTGCAGAAATAAGCATATTTCATAAGCCTATTTAATGAGCCTAAGTTGCTGAAATGTCTATTTAATAAGTCGATTTAATTAGTCAAAGTTGCTAAAATAAGCCTATTTAATAAGGCTATTTAATAAGCCTAAGTTGCTGAAATAAGCCTATTTAATGAGGCTATTTAATGAGCCTAAGTTGCTGAAATAAGCCGATTTAATAAGCCTAAGTTTCTGAACTAAGCCTATTTAAAAAGGTCTATTTAATACGTCTAAGTTGCTGAAATAAACCTATTTAAAAATGGTATTTAATACGCCCAAGTTGCTGAAATAAACCTGATTAATAAGGCTATTTAATAAGCGTAAGTTGCTGAAATAAGCCTATTTAATAAGCCTAACTTGCTGAAATGTCTATTTAATAAGTCGATTTAATAAGTCAAAGTTGCTAAAATAAGCCTATTTAATAAGGCTATTTAATAAGTCTACGTTGCTGAAATCAACCTATTTAATAAGCCTAAGTTGCTAAAATAAGCCTATTTAATGAGGCTATTTAATAAGTCCATTTAATGAGGCTATTTAATAAGCCTATTTAATACGCCTATTTAATAAGCCTATTTAATACACCTATTTAATAAACCTATTTAATAAGTATTTAATGAGCCTATTTATTAAGTCTATTTAATAAGCCTTTTTAATAAGCCTATTTAATAAGTCTATTTAATAAGCCTATTTAATAGGCCTATTTAATAAGTCTAAGTTGCTTAAATAAGCCTATTTAATAAGCCTAAGTTGCTGAATAAACCAATTTAATAAGTCTAAGTTGCTGAAATAAGGCTATTTAATAGGCCTAAGTTGCTGAAATGAGCATATTTAATAAGCCTAAGTTGCTGAAATAAGGCTATTCAATAAGTCTAAGTTGCTGAAATAAGCCTATTTAATAAACCTAAGTTGCTAAAATAAGCCTATTTAATGAGGCTATTTAATAAGTCTATTTAATAAACCTATTTAATAAGCCTATTTAATAAGCCTATTTAATAAGCCTATTTAATAAGTCTATTTAATAAGTCTATTTAATAAGCCTATTTAATAAGTATTTAATGAGCCTATTTAATAAGCCAATTTATTGAGCCTATTTAATAAGCCAATTTATTGAGCCTATTTAATTATCCTATTTAAAAAGCCTATTTAATGAGTCTATTTTATAAGCCTATTTAATATGCCTATTTAATAAGCCTATTTAATAAGTATTTAATGAGCCTATTTAATAAGCCTAAGTTGCTGAATAAGCCTATTTAATAAGCCTAAGTTGCTGAAATAAGCCTATTTAATAAGCCTATTTAATAAGCCTAAGTTGCTGAATAAGCCTATTTAATAAGCCTAAGTTGCTGAAATAAGCCTATTTAATAAGTCTAAGTTGCTGAAATAAGGCTATTTAATAAGCCTAAGTTGCTGAAATACGCCTATTTAATAAGCCTAAGTTGCTGAAATAAGGCTATTTAATAAGTCTAAGTTGCTGAAATAAGCCTATTTAATAAGTCTAAGTTGCTGAAATAAGGCTATTTAATAAGTCTAAGTTGAGGAAATAAGCCTATTTAATCAGCGTAAGTTGCTGAAATAAGCCTATTTAATAAGCCCAAGTTGCTGAAATAAGCCTATTTAATAAGGCTATTTAATAAGCCTAAGTTGCTGAAAGAAGCCTATTTAATAAGCGTAAGTTGCTGAAATAAGGCTATTTAATAAGTCTAAGTTGCTGAAATAAGCCTATTTAATAATCCTAAGTTGCTGAAATAAGCCTATTTAATAAGCCTAAGTTGCTGAAATAAGCCTATTTAATAGTCCTATCTAATAAGTCTAAGTTGCAGAAATAAGCATATTTCATAAGCCTATTTAATGAGCCTAAGTTGCTGAAATGTCTATTTAATAAGTCGATTTAATAAGTCAAAGTTGCTAAAATAAGCCTATTTAATAAGGCTATTTAATAAGCCTAAGTTGCTGAAATAAGCCTATTTAATGAGGCTATTTAATGAGCCTAAGTTGCTGAAATAAGCCGATTTAATAAGCCTAAGTTTCTGAACTAAGCCTATTTAAAAAGGTCTATTTAATAAGTCTAAGTTGCTGAAATAAACATATTTAAAAATGCTATTTAATACGCCCAAGTTGCTGAAATAAACCTGATTAATAAGGCTATTTAATAAGCGTAAGTTCCTGAAATAAGCCTATTTAATAAGCCTAAGTTGCTGAAATAAGCCTATTTAATAAGCCTAAGTTGCTGAAATAAGGCTATTTAATAAGTCTAAGTTGCTGAAATAAGCCTATTTAATAAGTCTAAGTTGCTGAAATAACCCTATTTAATAAGTCTAAGTTGCTGAAATTAGGCTATTTAATAAGTCTAAGTTGCTGAAATAAGCCTATTTAATCAGCGTAAGTTGCTAAAATAAGCCTATTTAATAAGCCCAAGTTGCTGAAATAAGCCTATTTAATAAGGCTATTTAATAAGCCTAAGTTGCTGAAAGAACCCTATTTAATAAGCGTAAGTTGCTGAAATAAGGCAATTTAATAAGTCTAAGTTGCTGAAATAAGCCTATTTAATCAGCGTAAGTTGCTAAAATAAGCCTATTTAATAAGCCTAAGTTGCTGAAATAAGCCTATTTAATAAGCCTAAGTTGCTGAAATAAGGCTATTTAATAAGTCTAAGTTGCTGAAATAAGCCTATTTAATAAGTCTAAGTTGCTGAAATAAGCCTATTTAATAAGTCTAAGTTGCTGAAATTAGGCTATTTAATAAGTCTAAGTTGCTGAAATAAGCCTATTTAATCAGCGTAAGTTGCTAAAATAAGCCTATTTAATAAGCCCAAGTTGCTGAAATAAGCCTATTTAATAAGGCTATTTAATAAGCCTAAGTTGCTGAAAGAAGCCTATTTAATAAGCGTAAGTTGCTGAAATAAGGCAATTTAATAAGTCTAAGTTGCTGAAATAAGCCTATTTAATCAGCGTAAGTTGCTAAAATAAGCCTATTTAATAAGCCCAAGTTGCTGAAATAAGCCTATTTAATAAGGCTATTTAATATGCCTAAGTTGCTGAAAGAAGCCTATTTAATAAGCGTAAGTTGCTGAAATAAGGCAATTTAATAAGTCTAAGTTGCTGAAATAGGCCTATTTAATAAGCCTAAGTTGCTGAAATAAGCCTATTTAATAAGCCTAAGTTGCTGAAATAAGCCTATTTAATAGGCCTATCTAATAAGTCTAAGTTGCAGAAATAAGCATATTTCATAAGCCTATTTAATGAGCCTAAGTTGCTGAAATGTCTATTTAATAAGTCGATTTAATTAGTCAAAGTTGCTAAAATAAGCCTATTTAATAAGGCTATTTAATAAGCCTAAGTTGCTGAAATAAGCCTATTTAATGAGGCTATTTAATGAGCCTAAGTTGCTGAAATAAGCCGATTTAATAAGCCTAAGTTTCTGAACTAAGCCTATTTAAAAAGGTCTATTTAATAAGTCTAAGTTGCTGAAATAAACCTATTTAAAAATGGTATTTAATACGCCCAAGTTGCTGAAATAAACCTGATTAATAAGGCTATTTAATAAGCGTAAGTTGCTGAAATAAGCCTATTTAATAAGCGTAAGTTGCTGAAATAAGCCTATTTAATAAGCCTAACTTGCTGAAATAAGCCTATTTAATAAGGCTATTTAATAAGTCTAAGTTGCTGAAATAAACCTATTGAATAAGCCTAAGTTGCTAAAATAAGCCTATTTAATGAGGCTATTTAATAAGTCCATTTAATAAGCCTATTTAATAAGCCTATTTAATACACCTATTTAATAAGCCTATTTAATACGCCTATTTAATAAACCTATTTAATAAGTATTTAATGAGCCTATTTATTAAGTCTATTTAATAAGCCTTTTTAATAAGCCTATTTAATAAGTCTATTTAATAAGCCTATTTAATAGGCCTATTTACTAAGTCTAAGTTGCTGAAATAAGCCTATTTAATAAGCCTAAGTTGCTGAATAAACCAATTTAATAAGTCTAAGTGGCTGAAATAAGGCTATTTAATAAGCCTAAGTTGCTGAAATGAGCCTATTTAATAAGCCTAAGTTGCTGAAATAAGGCTATTCAATAAGTCTAAGTTGCTGAAATAAGCCTATTTAATAAGCCTAAGTTGCTGAAATAAGCCTATTTAATGAGGCTATTTAATGAGCCTAAGTTGCTGAAATAAGCCGATTTAATAAGCCTAAGTTTCTGAACTAAGCCTATTTAAAAAGGTCTATTTAATAAGTCTAAGTTGCTGAAATAAACCTATTTAAAAATGGTATTTAATACGCCCAAGTTGCTGAAATAAACCTGATTAATAAGGCTATTTAATAAGCGTAAGTTGCTGAAATAAGCCTATTTAATAAGCCTAAGTTGCTGAAATAAGCCTATTTAATTAGGCTATTTAATAAGTCTAAGTTGCTGAAATAAACCTATTTAATAAGCCTAAGTTGCTAAAATAAGCCTATTTAATGAGGCTATTTAATAAGTCCATTTAATAAGCCTATTTAATAAGCCTATTTAATACGCCTATTTAATAAGCCTATTTAATACGCCTATTTAATAAACCTATTTAATAAGTATTTAATGAGCCTATTTATTAAGTCTATTTAATAAGCCTTTTTAAAAAGCCTATTTAATAAGTCTATTTAATAAGCCTATTTAATAGGCCTATTTAATAAGCCTAAGTTGCTGAAATAAGCCTATTTAATAAGCCTAAGTTGCTGAATAAACCAATTTAATAAGTCTAAGTTGCTGAAATAAGGCTATTTAATAAGCCTAAGTTGCTGAAATAAGCCTATTTAATAGGCCTATCTAATAAGTCTAAGTTGCAGAAATAAGCATATTTCATAAGCCTATTTAATGAGCCTAAGTTGCTGAAATGTCTATTTAATAAGTCGATTTAATAAGTCAAAGTTGCTAAAATAAGCCTATTTAATAAGGCTATTTAATAAGTCTACGTTGCTGAAATAAACCTATTTAATAAGCCTAAGTTGCTAAAATAAGCCTATTTAATGAGGCTATTTAATAAGTCCATTTAATGAGGCTATTTAATAAGCCTATTTAATACGCCTATTTAATAAGCCTATTTAATACACCTATTTAATAAACCTATTTAATAAGTATTTAATGAGCCTATTTATTAAGTCTATTTAATAAGCCTTTTTAATAAGCCTATTTAATAAGTCTATTTAATAAGCCTATTTAATAGGCCTATTTAATAAGTCTAAGTTGCTTAAATAAGCCTATTTAATAAGCCTAAGTTGCTGAATAAACCAATTTAATAAGTCTAAGTTGCTGAAATAAGGCTATTTAATAGGCCTAAGTTGCTGAAATGAGCCTATTTAATAAGCCTAAGTTGCTGAAATAAGGCTATTCAATAAGTCTAAGTTGCTGAAATAAGCCTATTTAATAAACCTAAGTTGCTAAAATAAGCCTATTTAATGAGGCTATTTAATAAGTCTATTTAATAAACCTATTTAATAAGCCTATTTAATAAGCCTATTTAATAAGCCTATTTAATAAGTCTATTTAATAAGTCTATTTAATATGCCTATTTATTGAGCCTATTTAATAAGCCAATTTATTGAGCCTATTTAATTATCCTATTTAAAAAGCCTATTTAATGAGTCTATTTTATAAGCCTATTTAATATGCCTATTTAATAAGCCTATTTAATAAGTATTTAATGAGCCTATTTAATAAGCCTAAGTTGCTGAATAAGCCTATTTAATAAGCCTAAGTTGCTGAAATAAGCCTATTTAATAAGCCTATTTAATAAGCCTTAGTTGCTGAATAAGCCTATTTAATAAGCCTAAGTTGCTGAAATAAGCCTATTTAATAAGTCTAAGTTGCTGAAATAAGGCTATTTAATAAGCCTAAGTTGCTGAAATAAGCCTATTTAATAAGCCTAAGTTGCTGAAATAAGGCTATTTAATAAGTCTAAGTTGCTGAAATAAGCCTATTTAATAAGTCTAAGTTGCTGAAATAAGGCTATTTAATAAGTCTAAGTTGAGGAAATAAGCCTATTTAATCAGCGTAAGTTGCTGAAATAAGCCTATTTAATAAGCCCAAGTTACTGAAATAAGCCTATTTAATAAGGCTATTTAATAAGCCTAAGTTGCTGAAAGAAGCCTATTTAATAAGCGTAAGTTGCTGAAATAAGGCTATTTAATAAGTCTAAGTTGCTGAAATAAGCCTATTTAATAATCCTAAGTTGCTGAAATAAGCCTATTTAATAAGCCTAAGTTGCTGAAATAAGCCTATTTAATAGTCCTATCTAATAAGTCTAAGTTGCAGAAATAAGCATATTTCATAAGCCTATTTATTGAGCCTAAGTTGCTGAAATGTCTATTTAATAAGTCGATTTAATAAGTCAAAGTTGCTAAAATAAGCCTATTTAATAAGGCTATTTAATAAGCCTAAGTTGCTGAAATAAGCCTATTTAATGAGGCTATTTAATGAGCCTAAGTTGCTGAAATAAGCCGATTTAATAAGCCTAAGTTTCTGAACTAAGCCTATTTAAAAAGGTCTATTTAATAAGTCTAAGTTGCTGAAATAAACCTATTTAAAAATGCTATTTAATACGCCCAAGTTGCTGAAATAAACCTGATTAATAAGGCTATTTAATAAGCGTAAGTTGCTGAAATAAGCCTATTTAATAAGCCTAAGTTGCTGAAATAAGCCTATTTAATTAGGCTATTTAATAAGTCTAAGTTGCTGAAATAAACCTATTTAATAAGCCTAAGTTGCTAAAATTAGCCTATTTAATGAGGCTATTTAATAAGTCCATTTAATAAGCCTATTTAATAAGCCTATTTAATACGCCTATTTAATAAGCCTATTTAATACGCCTATTTAATAAACCTATTTAATAAGTATTTAATGAGCCTATTTATTAAGTCTATTTAATAAGCCTTTTTAAAAAGCCTATTTAATAAGTCTATTTAATAAGCCTATTTAATAGGCCTATTTAATAAGCCTAAGTTGCTGAAATAAGCCTATTTAATAAGCCTAAGTTGCTGAATAAACCAATTTAATAAGTCTAAGTTGCTGAAATAAGGCTATTTAATAAGCCTAAGTTGCTGAAATAAGCCTATTTAATAGGCCTATCTAATAAGTCTAAGTTGCAGAAATAAGCATATTTCATAAGCCTATTTAATGAGCCTAAGTTGCTGAAATGTCTATTTAATAAGTCGATTTAATAAGTCAAAGTTGCTAAAATAAGCCTATTTAATAAGGCTATTTAATAAATCTACGTTGCTGAAATAAACCTATTTAATAAGCCTAAGTTGCTAAAATAAGCCTATTTAATGAGGCTATTTAATAAGTCCATTTAATGAGGCTATTTAATAAGCCTATTTAATACGCCTATTTAATAAGCCTATTTAATACACCTATTTAATAAACCTATTTAATAAGTATTTAATGAGCCTATTTATTAAGTCTATTTAATAAGCCTTTTTAATAAGCCTATTTAATAAGTCTATTTAATAAGCCTGTTTAATAGGCCTATTTAATAAGTCTAAGTTGCTTAAATAAGCCTATTTAATAAGCCTAAGTTGCTGAATAAACCAATTTAATAAGTCTAAGTTGCTGAAATAAGGCTATTTAATAGGCCTAAGTTGCTGAAATGAGCCTATTTAATAAGCCTAAGTTGCTGAAATAAGGCTATTCAATAAGTCTAAGTTGCTGAAATAAGCCTATTTAATAAACCTAAGTTGCTAAAATAAGCCTATTTAATGAGGCTATTTAATAAGTCTATTTAATAAGCCTATTTAATAAGTATTTAATGAGCCTATTTAATAAGCCAATTTATTGAGCCTATTTAATAAGCCAATTTATTGAGCCTATTTAATTATCCTATTTAAAAAGCCTATTTAATGAGTCTATTTAATAAGTATTTAATGAGCCTATTTAATAAGCCTAAGTTGCTGAATAAGCCTATTTAATAAGCCTAAGTTGCTGAAATAAGCCTATTTAATAAGCCTATTTAATAAGCCTTAGTTGCTGAATAAGCCTATTTAATAAGCCTAAGTTGCTGAAATAAGCCTATTTAATAAGTCTAAGTTGCTGAAATAAGGCTATTTAATAAGCCTAAGTTGCTGAAATAAGCCTATTTAATAAGCCTAAGTTGCTGAAATAAGGCTATTTAATAAGTCTAAGTTGCTGAAATAAGCCTATTTAATAAGTCTAAGTTGCTGAAATAAGGCTATTTAATAAGTCTAAGTTGAGGAAATAAGCCTATTTAATCAGCGTAAGTTGCTGAAATAAGCCTATTTAATAAGCCCAAGTTGCTGAAATAAGCCTATTTAATAAGGCTATTTAATAAGCCTAAGTTGCTGAAAGAAGCCTATTTAATAAGCGTAAGTTGCTGAAATAAGGCTATTTAATAAGTCTAAGTTGCTGAAATAAGCCTATTTAATAATCCTAAGTTGCTGAAATAAGCCTATTTAATAAGCCTAAGTTGCTGAAATAAGCCTATTTAATAGTCCTATCTAATAAGTCTAAGTTGCAGAAATAAGCATATTTCATAAGCCTATTTAATGAGCCTAAGTTGCTGAAATGTCTATTTAATAAGTCGATTTAATAAGTCAAAGTTGCTAAAATAAGCCTATTTAATAAGGCTATTTAATAAGCCTAAGTTGCTGAAATAAGCCTATTTAATGAGGCTATTTAATGAGCCTAAGTTGCTGAAATAAGCCGATTTAATAAGCCTAAGTTTCTGAACTAAGCCTATTTAAAAAGGTCTATTTAATAAGTCTAAGTTGCTGAAATAAACCTATTTAAAAATGCTATTTAATACGCCCAAGTTGCTGAAATAAACCTGATTAATAAGGCTATTTAATAAGCGTAAGTTGCTGAAATAAGCCTATTTAATAAGCCTAAGTTGCTGAAATAAGCCTATTTAATAAGCCTAAGTTGCTGAAATAAGGCTATTTAATAAGTCTAAGTTGCTGAAATAAGCCTATTTAATAAGTCTAAGTTGCTGAAATAAGCCTATTTAATAAGTCTAATTTGCTGAAATTAGGCTATTTAATAAGTCTAAGTTGCTGAAATAAGCCTATTTAATCAGCGTAAGTTGCTAAAATAAGCCTATTTAATAAGCCCAAGTTGCTGAAATAAGCCTATTTAATAAGGCTATTTAATAAGCCTAAGTTGCTGAAAGAAGCCTATTTAATAAGCGTAAGTTGCTGAAATAAGGCAATTTAATAAGTCTAAGTTGCTGAAATAAGCCTATTTAATCAGCGTAAGTTGCTAAAATAAGCCTATTTAATAAGCCTAAGTTGCTGAAATAAGCCTATTTAATAAGCCTAAGTTGCTGAAATAAGGCTATTTAATAAGTCTAAGTTGCTGAAATAAGCCTATTTAATAAGTCTAAGTTGCTGAAATAAGCCTATTTAATAAGTCTAAGTTGCTGAAATTAGGCTATTTAATACGTCTAAGTTGCTGAAATAAGCCTATTTAATCAGCGTAAGTTGCTAAAATAAGCCTATTTAATAAGCCCAAGTTGCTGAAATAAGCCTATTTAATAAGGCTATTGAATAAGACTAAGTTGCTGAAAGAAGCCTATTTAATAAGCGTAAGTTGCTGAAATAAGGCAATTTAATAAGTCTAAGTTGCTGAAATAAGCCTATTTAATCAGCGTAAGTTGCTAAAATAAGCCTATTTAATAAGCCCAAGTTGCTGAAATAAGCCTATTTAATAAGGCTATTTAATAAGCCTAAGTTGCTGAAAGAAGCCTATTTAATAAGCGTAAGTTGCTGAAATAAGGCAATTTAATAAGTCTAAGTTGCTGAAATAGGCCTATTTAATAAGCCTAAGTTGCTGAAATAAGCCTATTTAATAAGCCTAAGTTGCTGAAATAAGCCTATTTAATAGGCCTATCTAATAAGTCTAAGTTGCATAAATAAGCATATTTCATAAGCGATTTAATAAGTCAAAGTTGCTAAAATAAGCCTATTTAATAAGGCTATTTAATAAGCCTAAGTTGCTGAAATAAGCCTATTTAATGAGGCTATTTAATGAGCCTAAGTTGCTGAAATAAGCCGATTTAATAAGCCTAAGTTTCTGAACTAAGCCTATTTAAAAAGGTATATTTAATAAGTCTAAGTTGCTGAAATAAACCTATTTAAAAATGGTATTTAATACGCCCAAGTTGCTGAAATAAACCTGATTAATAAGGCTATTTAATAAGCGTAAGTTGCTGAAATAAGCCTATTTAATAAGCCTAACTTGCTGAAATAAGCCTATTTAATAAGGCTATTTAATAAGTCTAAGTTACTGAAATAAACCTATTGAATAAGCCTAAGTTGCTAAAATAAGCCTATTTAATGAGGCTATTTAATAAGTCCATTTAATAAGCCTATTTAATAAGCCTATTTAATACACCTATTTAATAAGCCTATTTAATACGCCTATTTAATAAACCTATTTAATAAGTATTTAATGAGCCTATTTATTAACTCTATTTAATAAGCCTTTTTAATAAGCCTATTTAATAAGTCTATTTAATAAGCCTATTTAATAGGCCTATTTACTAAGTCTAAGTTGCTGAAATAAGCCTATTTAATAAGCCTAAGTTGCTGAATAAACCAATTTAATAAGTCTAAGTGGCTGAAATAAGGCTATTTAATAAGCCTAAGTTGCTGAAATGAGCCTATTTAATAAGCCTAAGTTGCTGAAATAAGGCTATTCAATAAGTCTAAGTTGCTGAAATAAGCCTATTTAATAAGCCTAAGTTGCTGAAATAAGCCTATTTAATGAGGCTATTTAATGAGCCTAAGTTGCTGAAATAAGCCGATTTAATAAGCCTAAGTTTCTGAACTAAGCCTATTTAAAAAGGTCTATTTAATAAGTCTAAGTTGCTGAAATAAACCTATTTAAAAATGGTATTTAATACGCCCAAGTTGCTGAAATAAACCTGATTAATAAGGCTATTTAATAAGCGTAAGTTGCTGAAATAAGCCTATTTAATAAGCCTAAGTTGCTGAAATAAGCCTATTTAATAAGGCTATTTAATAAGTCTAAGTTGCTGAAATAAACCTATTTAATAAGCCTAAGTTGCTAAAATTAGCCTATTTAATGAGGCTATTTAATAAGTCCATTTAATAAGCCTATTTAATAAGCCTATTTAATATGCCTATTTAATAAGCCTATTTAATACGCCTATTTAATAAACCTATTTAATAAGTATTTAATGAGCCTATTTATTAAGTCTATTTAATAAGCCTTTTTAATAAGCCTATTTAATAAGTCTATTTAATAAGCCTATTTAATAGGCCTATTTAATAAGCCTAAGTTGCTGAAATAAGCCTATTTAATAAGCCTAAGTTGCTGAATAAACCAATTTAATAAGTCTAAGTTGCTGAAATAAGGCTATTTAATAAGCTTAAGTTGCTGAAATGAGCCTATTTAATAAGCCTAAGTTGCTGAAATAAGGCTATTCAATAAGTCTAACTTGCTGAAATAAGCCTATTTAATAAGCCTAAGTTGCTAAAATAAGCCTATTTAATGAGGCTATTTAATAAGTCTATTTAATAAGCCTATTTAATAAGCCTATTTAATAAGCCTATTTAATAAGCCTATTTAACAAGTCTATTTAATAAGTCTATTTAATAAGCCTATTTAAAGAGTATTCAATGAGACTATTTATTAAGCCTATTTATTGAGCCTATTTAATAAGCCTATTTATTAAGCCTATTTATTGAGTCTATTTAATAAGCCTATTTATTAAGCCTATTTAATACGCCTATTTAATAAGTCTATTTAATAAGCCTATTTAATTAAGCCTATTTATTGAGCCTATTTAATAAGTCTATTTAATAAGCCTATTTAATAAGCCTATTTAATAAGTATTTAATGAGCCTATTTAATCAGTCTATTTAATAAGCCTATTTAATAGGCCTATTTAATAAGTCTAAGTTGCTGAAATAAGCCTATTTAATAAGCCTAAGTTGCTGAAAAGCCTATTTCATAGGCCTAAGTTGCGGAAATAAGCCTTTTTAATAAGTCTAAGTTGCTGAAATAAGCCTATTTAATAAGCCTAAGTTGCTGAAATAAGCCTATTTATTAAGCCTAAGTTGCTGAAATAAGGCTATTTAATAAGTCTAAGTTGCTGAAATAAGCCTATTTTATAAGTCTAAGTTGCTGAAATAAACCTATTTAATAAGTCTAAGTTGCTGAAATAAGGCTATTTAATAAATCTAAGTTGCTGAAATAAGCCTATTTAATCGGCGTAAGTTGCTGAAATAAGCCTATTTAATAAGCCCAAGTTGCTGAAATAAGCCTATTTAATAAGGCTATTGAATAAGCCTAAGTTGCTGAAAGAAGCCTATTTAATAAGGCTATTTAATAAGCCTAAGTTGCTGAAATAAGCCTATTTAATGAGGCTATTTAATGAGCCTAAGTTGCTGAAATAAGCTGATTTAATAAACCTAAGTTTCTGAACTAAGCCTATTTAAAAAGGTCTATTTAATAAGTCTAAGTTGCTGAAATAAACCTATTTAAAAATGGTATTTAATACGCCCAAGTTGCTGAAATAAACCTGATTAATAAGGCTATTTAATAAGCGTAAGTTGCTGAAATAAGCCTATTTAATAAGCCTAAGTTGCTGAAATAAGCCTATTTAATAAGGCTATTTAATAAGTCTAAGTTGCTGAAATAAACCTATTTAATAAGCCTAAGTTGCTAAAATTAGCCTATTTTATGAGGCTATTTAATAAGTCCATTTAATAAGCCTATTTAATAAGCCTATTTAATACGCCTATTTAATAAGCCTATTTAATACGCCTATTTAATAAACCTATTTAATAGGTATTTAATGAGCCTATTTATTAAGTCTATTTAATAAGCCTTTTTAATAAGCCTATTTAATAAGTCTATTTAATAAGCCTATTTAATAGGCCTATTTAATAAGCCTAAGTTGCTGAAATAAGCCTATTTAATAAGCCTAAGTTGCTGAAATAAGCCTATTTAATAAGGCTATTTAATAAGTCTAAGTTGCTGAAATAAACCTATTTAATAAGCCTAAGTTGCTAAAATTAGCCTATTTTATGAGGCTATTTAATAAGTCCATTTAATAAGTCTATTTAATAAGCCTATTTAATACGCCTATTTAATAAGCCTATTTAATACGCCTATTTAATAAACCTATTTAATAGGTATTTAATGAGCCTATTTATTAAGTCTATTTAATAAGCCTTTTTAATAAGCCTATTTAATAAGTCTATTTAATAAGCCTATTTAATAGGCCTATTTAATAAGCCTAAGTTGCTGAAATAAGGCTATTTAATAAGCTTAAGTTGCTGAAATGAGCCTATTTAATAAGCCTAAGTTGCTGAAATAAGGCTCTTCAATAAGTCTAAGTTGCTGAAATAAGCCTATTTAATAAGCCTAAGTTGCTAAAATAAGCCTATTTAATGAGGCTATTTAATAATTCTATTTAATAAGCCTATTTAATAAGCCTATTTAATAAGCCTATTTAATAAGCCTATTTAAAGAGTATTCAATGAGACTATTTATTAAGCCTATTTATTGAGCCTATTTAATAAGCCTATTTATTAAGCCTATTTATTGAGTCTATTTAATAAGCCTATTTATTAAGCCTATTTAATACGCCTATTTAATAAGTCTATTTAATAAGCCTATTTAATTAAGCCTATTTATTGAGCCTATTTAATAAGCCTATTTATTGAGCCTATTTAATAAGTCTATTTAATAAGCCTATTTAATAAGCCTATTTAATAAGTATTTAATGAGCCTATTTAATCAGTCTATTTAATAAGCCTATTTAATAGGCCTATTTAATAAGTCTAAGTTGCTGAAATAAGCCTATTTAATAAGCCTAAGTTGCTGAAAAGCCTATTTCATAGGCCTAAGTTGCTGAAATAAGCCTTTTTAATAAGTCTAAGTTGCTGAAATAAGCCTATTTAATAAGCCTAAGTTGCTAAAATAAGCCTATTTAATGAGGCTGTTTAATAAGTCTATTTAATAAGCCTATTTAATAAGCATATTTAATGAGCCTATTTAAAAAGCCTATTTAATAAGTCTATTTAATACGTCTATTTAATACGCCTATTTAATAAGTATTTAACGAGCCTATTTAATAAGCCTATTTATTGTGCCTATTTAATAAGCCTATTTATTAAGCCAATTAAATAAGCCTATTTAATAAGCCTATTTAATAAGCCTATTTAATAAGCCTATTAATTAAGCCTATTTAATGAGCCTATTTAATAAGCCTATTTATTGAACCTATTTAATAAGTCTATTTAATAAGCCTGTTTAATAAGCCTATTTAATAAGTATTTAATGAGCCTATTTAATAAGCCCAAGTTGCTGAATAAGCCTATTTAATAAGCATAAGTTGCTGAAATAAGCCTATTTAATAAGCATATTTAATAAGCCTAAGTTGCTGAATAAGCCTATTTAATAAGCCTAAGTTGCTGAAATAAGCCTATTTAATAAGTCTAAGTTGCTGAAATAAGGCTATTTAATAAGCCTAAGTTGCTGAAATAAGCCTATTTAATAAGCCTAAGTTGCTGAAATAAGGCTATTGAATAAGTCTAAGTTGTTGAAATAAGCCTATTTAATAAGTCTAAGTTGCTGAAATAAGCCTATTTAATAAATCTAAGTTGCTGAAATAAGCCTATTTAATCAGCGTAAGTTGCTGAAATAAGCCTATTTAATAAGCCCAATTTGCTGAAATGAGCCTATTTAATAAGGCTATTTAATAAGCCTAAGTTGCTGAAAGAAGCCTATTTAATAAGCGTAAGTTGCTAAAATAAGGCTATTATAATAAGTCTAAGTTGCTGAAATAAGCCTATTTAATAAGCCTAAGTTGCTGAAATATGCCTATTTAATAAGCCTAAGTTGCTGAAATAAGCCTATTTAATAGGCCTATCTAATATGTCTAAGTTGCAGAAATAAGCATATTTCATAAGCCAATTTAATGAGCCCAAGTTGCTGAAATAAGCCGATTTAATAAGCCTAAGTTTCTGAACTAAGCCTATTTAAAAAGGTCTATTTAATAAGTCTAAGTTGCTGAAATAAGCCGATTTAATACGCCCAAGTTGCTGAAATAAACCTGATTAATAAGGCTATTTAATAAGCGTAAGTTGCTGAAATAAGCCTATTTAATAAGCCTAAGTTGCTGAAATAAGCCTATTTAATAAGGCTATTTAATAAGTCTAAGTTGCTAAAATAAACCTATTTAATAAGCCTAAGTTGCTAAAATAAGCCTATTTAATGAGGCTATTTAATAAGTCCATTTAATAAGCCTATTTAATAAGCCTATTTAATACGCCTATTTAATAAGCCTATTTAAATCGCCTATTTAATAAACCTATTTAATAAATATTTAATGAGCATATTTATTAAGTCTATTTAATAAGCCTTTTTAATAAGCCTATTTAATAAGTCTATTTAATAAGCCTATTTAATAGGCCTATTTAATAAGTCTAAGTTGCTTAAATAAGCCTATTTAATAAGCCTAAGTTGCTGAATAAACCAATTTAATAAGTCTAAGTTGCTGAAATAAGGCTATTTAATAGGCCTAAGTTGCTGAAATGAGCCTATTTAATGAGCCTAAGTTGCTGAAATAAGGCTATTCAATAAGTCTAAGTTGCTGAAATAAGCCTATTTAATAAACCTAAGTTGCTAAAATAAGCCTATTTAATGAGGCTATTTAATAAGTATATTTAATAAACCTATTTAATAAGCCTATTTAATATGCCTATTTAATAAGCCTATTTAATAAGTCTGTTTAATAAGTCTATTTAATAAGCATATTTAATAAGTATTTAATGAGCCTATTTAATAAGCCAATTTATTGAGCCTATTTAATAAGCCAATTTATTGAGCCTATTTCATTATCCTATTTAATAAGCCTATTTAAAGAGTCTATTTTATAAGCCTATTTAATACGCCTATTTAATAAGCCTATTTAATAAGTATTTAATGAGCCTATTTAATAAGCCTAAGTTGCTGAATAAGCCTATTTAATAAGCCTAAGTTGCTGAAATAAGCCTATTTAATAAGCCTATTTAATAAGCCTAAGTTGCTGAATAAGCCTATTTAATAAGCATAAGTTGCTGAAATAAGCCTATTTAATAAGTCTAAGTTGCTGAAATAAGGCTATTTAATAAGCCTAAGTTGCTGAAATAAGCCTATTTAATAAGCCTAAGTTGCTGAAATAAGGCTATTTAATAAGTCTAAGTTGCTGAAATAAGCCTATTTAATAAGTCTAAGTTGCTGAAATAAGCCTATTTAATAAGTCTAAGTTGCTGAAATAAGGTTATTTAATAAGTCTAAGTTGCTGAAAAAAGCCTATTTAATAAGCTTAAGTTGCTGAAATAAGCCTATTTAATAAGCCTAAGTTGCTGAAATAAGCCTATTTAATAGGCCTATCTAATAAGTCTAAGTTGCAGAAATAAGCATATTTCATAAGCCTATTTAATGAGCCTAAGTTGCTGAAATGTCTATTTAATAAGTCGATTTAACAAGTCAAAGTTGCTAAAATAAGCCTATTTAATAAGGCTATTTAATAAGCCTAAGTTGCTGAAATAAGCCTATTTAATGAGGCTATTTAATGAGCCTAAGTTGCTGAAATAAGCTGATTTAATAAACCTAAGTTTCTGAACTAAGCCTATTTAAAAAGGTCTATTTAATAAGTCTAAGTTGCTGAAATAAACCTATTTAAAAATGGTATTTAATACGCCCAAGTTGCTGAAATAAACCTGATTAATAAGGCTATTTAATAAGCGTAAGTTGCTGAAATAAGCCTATTTAATAAGCCTAAGTTGCTGAAATAAGCCTATTTAATAAGGCTATTTAATAAGTCTAAGTTGCTGAAATAAACCTATTTAATAAGCCTAAGTTGCTAAAATAAGCCTATTTAATGAGGCTATTTAATAAGTCCATTTAATAAGCCTATTTAATAAGCCTATTTAATACGCCTATTTAATAAGCCTATTTAATACGCCTATTTAATAAACCTATTTAATAAATATTTAATGAGCATATTTATTAAGTCTATTTAATAAGCCTTTTTAATAAGCCTATTTAATAAGTCTATTTAATAAGCCTATTTAATAGGCCTATTTAATAAGTCTAAGTTGCTTAAATAAGCCTATTTAATAAGCCTAAGTTGCTGAATAAACCAATTTAATAAGTCTAAGTTGCTGAAATAAGGCTATTTAATAGGCCTAAGTTGCTGAAATGAGCCTATTTAATGAGCCTAAGTTGCTGAAATAAGGCTATTCAATAAGTCTAAGTTGCTGAAATAAGCCTATTTAATAAACCTAAGTTGCTAAAATAAGCCTATTTAATGAGGCTATTTAATAAGTATATTTAATAAACCTATTTAATAAGCCTATTTAATATGCCTATTTAATAAGCCTATTTAATAAGTCTGTTTAATAAGTCTATTTAATAAGCATATTTAATAAGTATTTAATGAGCCTATTTAATAAGCCAATTTATTGAGCCTATTTAATAAGCCAATTTATTGAGCCTATTTCATTATCCTATTTAATAAGCCTATTTAAAGAGTCTATTTTATAAGCCTATTTAATACGCCTATTTAATAAGCCTATTTAATAAGTATTTAATGAGCCTATTTAATAAGCCTAAGTTGCTGAATAAGCCTATTTAATAAGCCTAAGTTGCTGAAATAAGCCTATTTAATAAGCCTATTTAATAAGCCTAAGTTGCTGAATAAGCCTATTTAATAAGCCTAAGTTGCTGAAATAAGCCTATTTAATAAGTCTAAGTTGCTGAAAAAAGCCTATTTAATAAGCTTAAGTTGCTGAAATAAGCCTATTTAATAAGCCTAAGTTGCTGAAATAAGCCTATTTAATAGGCCTATCTAATAAGTCTAAGTTGCAGAAATAAGCATATTTCATAAGCCTATTTAATGAGCCTAAGTTGCTGAAATGTCTATTTAATAAGTCGATTTAACAAGTCAAAGTTGCTAAAATAAGCCTATTTAATAAGGCTATTTAATAAGCCTAAGTTGCTGAAATAAGCCTATTTAATGAGGCTATTTAATGAGCCTAAGTTGCTGAAATAAGCTGATTTAATAAACCTAAGTTTCTGAACTGAGCCTATTTAAAAAGGTCTATTTAATAAGTCTAAGTTGCTGAAATAAACCTATTTAAAAATGGTATTTAATACGCCCAAGTTGCTGAAATAAACCTGATTAATAAGGCTATTTAATAAGCGTAAGTTGCTGAAATAAGCCTATTTAATAAGCCTAAGTTGCTGAAATAAGCCTATTTAATAAGGCTATTTAATAAGTCTAAGTTGCTGAAATAAACCTATTTAATAAGCCTAAGTTGCTAAAATTAGCCTATTTAATGAGGCTATTTAATAAGTCCATTTAATAAGCCTATTTAATAAGCCTATTTAATACGCCTATTTAATAAGCCTATTTAATACGCCTATTTAATAAACCTATTTAATAGGTATTTAATGAGCCTATTTATTAAGTCTATTTAATAAGCCTTTTTAATAAGCCTATTTAATAAGTCTATTTAATAAGCCTATTTAATAGGCCTATTTAATAAGCCTAAGTTGCTGAAATAAGCCTATATAATATGCCTAAGTTGCTGAATAAACCAATTTAATAAGTCTAAGTTGCTGAAATAAGGCTATTTAATAAGCTTAAGTTGCTGAAATGAGCCTATTTAATAAGCCTAAGTTGCTGAAATAAGGCTCTTCAATAAGTCTAAGTTGCTGAAATAAGCCTATTTAATAAGCCTAAGTTGCTAAAATAAGCCTATTTAATGAGGCTATTTAATAAGTCTATTTAATAAGCCTATTTAATAAGCCTATTTAATAAGCCTATTTAATAAGCCTATTTAACAAGTCTATTTAATAAGTCTATTTAATAAGCCTATTTAAAGAGTATTCAATGAGACTATTTATTAAGCCTATTTATTGAGCCTATTTAATAAGCCTATTTATTAAGCCTATTTATTGAGTCTATTTAATAAGCCTATTTATTAAGCCTATTTAATACGCCTATTTAATAAGTCTATTTAATAAGCCTATTTAATTAAGCCTATTTATTGAGCCTATTTAATAAGCCTATTTATTGAGCCTATTTAATAAGTCTATTTAGTAAGCCTATTTAATAAGCCTATTTAATAAGTATTTAATGAGCCTATTTAATCAGTCTATTTAATAAGCCTATTTAATAGGCCTATTTAATAAGTCTAAGTTGCTGAAATAAGCCTATTTAATAAGCCTAAGTTGCTGAAAAGCCTATTTCATAGGCCTAAGTTGCTGAAATAAGCCTATTTAATAAGTCTAAGTTGCTGAAATAAGGTTATTTAATAAGTCTAAGTTGCTGAAAAAAGCCTATTTAATAAGCTTAAGTTGCTGAAATAAGCCTATTTAATAAGCCTAAGTTGCTGAAATAAGCCTATTTAATAGGCCTATCTAATAAGTCTAAGTTGCAGAAATAAGCATATTTCATAAGCCTATTTAATGAGCCTAAGTTGCTGAAATGTCTATTTAATAAGTCGATTTAACAAGTCAAAGTTGCTAAAATAAGCCTATTTAATAAGGCTATTTAATAAGCCTAAGTTGCTGAAATAAGCCTATTTAATGAGGCTATTTAATGAGCCTAAGTTGCTGAAATAAGCCGATTTAATAAGCCTAAGTTTCTGAACTAAGCCTATTTAAAAAGGTCTATTTAATAAGTCTAAGTTGCTGAAATAAACCTATTTAAAAATGGTATTTAATACGCCCAAGTTGCTGAAATAAACCTGATTAATAAGGCTATTTAATAAGCGTAAGTTGCTGAAATAAGCCTATTTAATAAGCCTAAGTTGCTGAAATAAGCCTATTTAATAAGGCTATTTAATAAGTCTAAGTTGCTGAAATAAACCTATTTAATAAGCCTAAGTTGCTAAAATTAGCCTATTTAATGAGGCTATTTAATAAGTCCATTTAATAAGCCTATTTAATAAGCCTATTTAATACGCCTATTTAATAAGCCTATTTAATATGCCTATTTAATAAACCTATTTAATAAGTATTTAATGAGCCTATTTATTAAGTCTATTTAATAAGCCTTTTTAATAAGCCTATTTAATAAGTCTATTTAATAAGCCTATTTAATAGGCCTATTTAATAAGTCTAAGTTGCTGAAATAAGCATATTTAATAAGCCTAAGTTGCTGAATAAACCAATTTAATAAGTCTAAGTTGCTGAAATAAGGCTATTTAATAAGCCTAAGTTGCTGAAATGAGCCTATTTAATAAGCCTAAGTTGCTGAAATAAGGCTATTCAATAAGTCTAAGTTGCTGAAATAAGCCTATTTAATAAATCTAAGTTGCTAAAATAAGCCTATTTAATGAGGCTATTTAATAAGTCTATTTAATAAACCTATTTAATAAGCCTATTTAATAAGCCTATTTAATAAGCCTATTTAATAAGTATATTTAATAAGTCTATTTAATAAGCCTATTTAATAAGTATTTAATGAGCCTATTTAATAAGCCAATTTATTGAGCCTATTTAATAAGCCAATTTATTGAGCCTATTTAATTATCCTATTTAATAAGCCTATTTAATGTGTCTATTTTATAAGCCTATTTAATACGCCTATTTAATAAGCCTATTTAATAAGCCTAAGTTGCAGAATAAGCCTATTTAATAAGCCTGAGTTGCTGAAATAAGCCTATTTAATAAGCCTAAGTTGCTGAATAAGCCTTTTTAATAAGCCTAAGATGCTAAAATAAGCCTATTTAATAAGTCTAAGTTGCTGAAATAAGGCTATTTAATAAGCCTAAGTTTCTGAAATAAGCCTATTTAATAAGCCTAAGTTGCTGAAATAAGGCTATTTAATAAGTCTAAGTTCCTGAAATAAGCCTATTTAATAAGCCTAAGTTGCTGAAATAAGTATATTTAATAAGCATACGTTGCTGAAATAAGCCTATTTAACAAGTCTAAGTTGCTGAAATAAGGCTATTTAATAAGTCTAAGTTGCTGAAATAAGCCTATTTAATAAGCCTAAGTTGCTGAAATAAGTATATTTAATAAGCATACGTTGCTGAAATAAGCCTATTTACCAAGTCTAAGTTGCTGAAATAAGGCTATTTAATAAGTCTAAGTTGCTGAAATAAGCCTATTTAATCAGCGTAAGTTGCTGAAATAAGCCTATTTAATAAGCCCAAGTTGCTGAAATAAGCCTATTTAATAAGGCTATTTAATAAGCCTAAGTTGCTGAAATAAGCCTATTTAATAAGCGTAAGTTGCTGAAATAAGGCTATTTAATAAGTCTAAGTTGCTGAAATGAGCCTATTTAATAAGCCTAAGTTGCTGAAATAAGCCTATTTAATAAGCCTAAGTTGCTGAAATAAGCCTATTTAATAGGCCTATCTAATAAGTCTAAGTTGCAGAAATAAGCAAATTTCATAAGCCTATTTAATGAGCCTAAGTTGCTGAAATGTCTATTTAATAAGTCGATTTAATAAGTCTAAGTTGCTAAAATAAGCCTATTTAATAAGGCTATTTAATAAGCCTAAGTTGCTGAAATAAGCCTATTTAATAAGCCGAAGTTTCTGAACTAAGCCTATTTAAAAAGGTATATTTAATAAGTCTAAGTTGCTGAAATAAACCTATTTAAAATGCTATTTAATAAGCCTAAGTTGCTGAAATAAACCTGTTTAATAAGGCTATTTAATAAGCATAAATTGCTGAAATAAGCCTATTTAATAAGCCTAAGTTGCTGAAATAAACCTATTTAAAAAGCCTATTTAATAAGCCTAAGTTGCTGAATAAGCCTATTTAATAAGTCTAAGTTGCTGAAATAAGGCTATTTAATAAGCCTAAGTTGCTGAAATAAGCCTATTTAATAAGCCTATGTTGCTGAAATAAGGCTATTTAATAAGTCTAAGTTGCTAAAATAAGCCTATTTAATAAGCCTATTTAATACGCCTAAGTCGCTGAATAAGCCTATTTAATAAGCCTAAGTTGCTGAAATAAGCCTATTTAATAAGTCTAAGTTGCTGAAATAAGGCTATTTAATAAGCCTAAGTTGCTGAAATAAGCCTATTTAATAAGCCTATGTTGCTGAAATAAGGCTATTTAATAAGTCTAAGTTGCTGAAATAAGCCTATTTAATAAGTCTAAGTTGCTGAAATAAGCCTATTTAATAAGTCTAAGTTGCTGAAATAAGGCTATTTAATAAGTCTAAGTTGCTGAAATAAGCCTATTTAATCAGCGTAAGTTGCTAAAATAAGCCTATTTAATAAGCCCAAGTTGCTGAAATAAGCCTATTTAATAAGCCTAAGTTGCTGAAATAAGCCTATTTAATAGGCCTATCTAATAAGTCTAAGTTGCAGAAATAAGCATATTTCATAAGCCTATTTAATGAGCCTAAGTTGCTGAAATGTCTATTTAATAAGTCGATTTAATAAGTCTAAGTTGCTAAAATAAGCCTATTTAATAAGGCTATTTAATAAGCCTAAGTTGCTGAAATAAGCCTATTTAATAAGCCGAAGTTTCTGAACTAAGCCTATTTAAAAAGGTATATTTAATAAGTCTAAGTTGCTGAAATAAACCTATTTAAAAATGCTATTTAATAAGCCTAAGTTGCTGAAATAAACCTGTTTAATAAGGCTATTTAATAAGCATAAATTGCTGAAATAAGCCTATTTAATAAGCGTAAGTTGCTGAAATAAACCTATTTAAAAAGCCTAAGTTGCTAAAATAAGCCTATTTAATAAGACTAAGTTGCTGAATAAGCCTATTTAATAAGCCTAAGTTGCTGAAATAAGCCTATTTAATAAGTCTAAGTTGCTGAAATAAGGCTATTTAATAAGCCTAAGTTGCTGAAATAAGCCTATTTAATAAGCCTATGTTGCTGAAATAAGGCTATTTAATAAGTCTAAGTTGCTGAAATAAGCCTATTTAATAAGTCTAAGTTGCTGAAATAAGCCTATTTAATAAGTCTAAGTTGCTGAAATAAGGCTATTTAATAAGTCTAAGTTGCTGAAATAAGCCTATTTAATCAGCGTAAGTTGCTAAAATAAGCCTATTTAATAAGCCCAAGTTGCTGAAATAAGCCTATTTAATGAGGCTATTTAATAAGCCTAAGTTGCTGAAAGAAGCCTATTTAATAAGCGTAAGTTGCTGAAATAAGGCTATTTAATAAGTCTAAGTTGCTGAAATAGGCCTATTTAATAAGCCTAAGTTGTTGAAATAAGCCTATTTAATAAGCCTAAGTTGCTGAAATAAGCCTATTTAATAGGCCTATCTAATAAGTCTAAGTTGCAGAAATAAGCATATTTCATAAGCCTATTTAATGAGCCTAAGTTGCTGAAATGTCTATTTAATAAGTCGATTTAATAAGTCAAAGTTGCTAAAATAAGCCTATTTAATAAGCCCAAGTTGCTGAAATAAGCCTATTTAATAAGGCTATTTAATAAGCCTAAGTTGCTGAAAGAAGCCTATTTAATAAGCGTAAGTTGCTGAAATAAGGCTATTTAACAAGTGTAAGTTGCTGAAATAAGCCTATTTAATAAGCCTAAGTTGCTGAAATAAGCCTATTTAATAAGCCTAAGTTGCTGAAATAAGCCTATTTAATAGGCCTATCTAATAAGTCTAAGTTGCAGAAAAAAGCATATTTCATAAGCCTATTTAATGAGCCTAAGTTGCTGAAATGTCTATTTAATAAGTCGATTTAATAAGTCAAAGTTGCTAAAATAAGCCTATTTAATAAGGCTATTTAATAAGCCTAAGTTGCTGAAATAAGCCTATTTAATGAGGCTATTTAATGAGCCTAAGTTGCTGAAATAAGCCGATTTAATAAGCCTAAGTTTCTGAACTAAGCCTATTTAAAAAGGTCTATTTAATAAGTCTAAGTTGCTGAAATAAACCTATTTAAAAATGCTATTTAATACGCCCAAGTTGCTGAAATAAACCTGATTACTAAGGCTATTTAATAAGCGTAAGTTGCTGAAATAAGCCTATTTAATAAGCCTAAGTTGCTGAAATAAGCCTATTTATTAAGGCTATTTAATAAGTCTAAGTTGCTGAAATAAACCTATTTAATAAGCCTAAGTTGCTAAAATAAGCCTATTTAATGAGGCTATTTAATAAGTCCATTTAATAAGCCTATTTAATAAGCCTATTTAATACGCCTATTTAATAAGCCTATTTAAATCGCCTATTTAATAAACCTATTTAATAAATATTTAATGAGCATATTTATTAAGTCTATTTAATAAGCCTTTTTAATAAGCCTATTTAATAAGTCTATTTAATAAGCCTATTTAATAGGCCTATTTAATAAGTCTAAGTTGCTTAAATAAGCGTATTTAATAAGCCTAAGTTGCTGAATAAACCAATTTAATAAGTCTAAGTTGCTGAAATAAGGCTATTTAATAGGCCTAAGTTGCTGAAATGAGCCTATTTAATGAGCCTAAGTTGCTGAAATAAGGCTATTCAATAAGTCTAAGTTGCTGAAATAAGCCTATTTAATAAACCTAAGTTGCTAAAATAAGCCTATTTAATGAGGCTATTTAATAAGTATATTTAATAAACCTATTTAATAAGCCTATTTAATATGCCTATTTAATAAGCCTATTTAATAAGTCTGTTTAATAAGTCTATTTAATAAGCATATTTAATAAGTATTTAATGAGCCTATTTAATAAGCCAATTTATTGAGCCTATTTAATAAGCCAATTTATTGAGCCTATTTCATTATCCTATTTAATAAGCCTATTTAAAGAGTCTATTTTATAAGCCTATTTAATACGCCTATTTAATAAGCCTATTTAATAAGTATTTAATGAGCCTATTTAATAAGCCTAAGTTGCTGAATAAGCCTATTTAATAAGCCTAAGTTGCTGAAATAAGCCTATTTAATAAGCCTATTTAATAAGCCTAAGTTGCTGAATAAGCCTATTTAATAAGCATAAGTTGCTGAAATAAGCCTATTTAATAAGTCTAAGTTGCTGAAATAAGGCTATTTAATAAGCCTAAGTTGCTGAAATAAGCCTATTTAATAAGCCTAAGTTGCTGAAATAAGGCTATTTAATAAGTCTAAGTTGCTGAAATAAGCCTATTTAATAAGTCTAAGTTGCTGAAATAAGCCTATTTAATAAGTCTAAGTTGCTGAAATAAGGTTATTTAATAAGTCTAAGTTGCTGAAAAAAGCCTATTTAATAAGCTTAAGTTGCTGAAATAAGCCTATTTAATAAGCCTAAGTTGCTGAAATAAGCCTATTTAATAGGCCTATCTAATAAGTCTAAGTTGCAGAAATAAGCATATTTCATAAGCCTATTTAATGAGCCTAAGTTGCTGAAATGTCTATTTAATAAGTCGATTTAACAAGTCAAAGTTGCTAAAATAAGCCTATTTAATAAGGCTATTTAATAAGCCTAAGTTGCTGAAATAAGCCTATTTAATGAGGCTATTTAATGAGCCTAAGTTGCTGAAATAAGCTGATTTAATAAACCTAAGTTTCTGAACTAAGCCTATTTAAAAAGGTCTATTTAATAAGTCTAAGTTGCTGAAATAAACCTATTTAAAAATGGTATTTAATACGCCCAAGTTGCTGAAATAAACCTGATTAATAAGGCTATTTAATAAGCGTAAGTTGCTGAAATAAGCCTATTTAATAAGCCTAAGTTGCTGAAATAAGCCTATTTAATAAGGCTATTTAATAAGTCTAAGTTGCTGAAATAAACCTATTTAATAAGCCTAAGTTGCTAAAATAAGCCTATTTAATGAGGCTATTTAATAAGTCCATTTAATAAGCCTATTTAATAAGCCTATTTAATACGCCTATTTAATAAGCCTATTTAATACGCCTATTTAATAAACCTATTTAATAAATATTTAATGAGCATATTTATTAAGTCTATTTAATAAGCCTTTTTAATAAGCCTATTTAATAAGTCTATTTAATAAGCCTATTTAATAGGCCTATTTAATAAGTCTAAGTTGCTTAAATAAGCCTATTTAATAAGCCTAAGTTGCTGAATAAACCAATTTAATAAGTCTAAGTTGCTGAAATAAGGCTATTTAATAGGCCTAAGTTGCTGAAATGAGCCTATTTAATGAGCCTAAGTTGCTGAAATAAGGCTATTCAATAAGTCTAAGTTGCTGAAATAAGCCTATTTAATAAACCTAAGTTGCTAAAATAAGCCTATTTAATGAGGCTATTTAATAAGTATATTTAATAAACCTATTTAATAAGCCTATTTAATATGCCTATTTAATAAGCCTATTTAATAAGTCTGTTTAATAAGTCTATTTAATAAGCATATTTAATAAGTATTTAATGAGCCTATTTAATAAGCCAATTTATTGAGCCTATTTAATAAGCCAATTTATTGAGCCTATTTCATTATCCTATTTAATAAGCCTATTTAAAGAGTCTATTTTATAAGCCTATTTAATACGCCTATTTAATAAGCCTATTTAATAAGTATTTAATGAGCCTATTTAATAAGCCTAAGTTGCTGAATAAGCCTATTTAATAAGCCTAAGTTGCTGAAATAAGCCTATTTAATAAGCCTATTTAATAAGCCTAAGTTGCTGAATAAGCCTATTTAATAAGCCTAAGTTGCTGAAATAAGCCTATTTAATAAGTCTAAGTTGCTGAAAAAAGCCTATTTAATAAGCTTAAGTTGCTGAAATAAGCCTATTTAATAAGCCTAAGTTGCTGAAATAAGCCTATTTAATAGGCCTATCTAATAAGTCTAAGTTGCAGAAATAAGCATATTTCATAAGCCTATTTAATGAGCCTAAGTTGCTGAAATGTCTATTTAATAAGTCGATTTAACAAGTCAAAGTTGCTAAAATAAGCCTATTTAATAAGGCTATTTAATAAGCCTAAGTTGCTGAAATAAGCCTATTTAATGAGGCTATTTAATGAGCCTAAGTTGCTGAAATAAGCTGATTTAATAAACCTAAGTTTCTGAACTGAGCCTATTTAAAAAGGTCTATTTAATAAGTCTAAGTTGCTGAAATAAACCTATTTAAAAATGGTATTTAATACGCCCAAGTTGCTGAAATAAACCTGATTAATAAGGCTATTTAATAAGCGTAAGTTGCTGAAATAAGCCTATTTAATAAGCCTAAGTTGCTGAAATAAGCCTATTTAATAAGGCTATTTAATAAGTCTAAGTTGCTGAAATAAACCTATTTAATAAGCCTAAGTTGCTAAAATTAGCCTATTTAATGAGGCTATTTAATAAGTCCATTTAATAAGCCTATTTAATAAGCCTATTTAATACGCCTATTTAATAAGCCTATTTAATACGCCTATTTAATAAACCTATTTAATAGGTATTTAATGAGCCTATTTATTAAGTCTATTTAATAAGCCTTTTTAATAAGCCTATTTAATAAGTCTATTTAATAAGCCTATTTAATAGGCCTATTTAATAAGCCTAAGTTGCTGAAATAAGCCTATATAATATGCCTAAGTTGCTGAATAAACCAATTTAATAAGTCTAAGTTGCTGAAATAAGGCTATTTAATAAGCTTAAGTTGCTGAAATGAGCCTATTTAATAAGCCTAAGTTGCTGAAATAAGGCTCTTCAATAAGTCTAAGTTGCTGAAATAAGCCTATTTAATAAGCCTAAGTTGCTAAAATAAGCCTATTTAATGAGGCTATTTAATAAGTCTATTTAATAAGCCTATTTAATAAGCCTATTTAATAAGCCTATTTAATAAGCCTATTTAACAAGTCTATTTAATAAGTCTATTTAATAAGCCTATTTAAAGAGTATTCAATGAGACTATTTATTAAGCCTATTTATTGAGCCTATTTAATAAGCCTATTTATTAAGCCTATTTATTGAGTCTATTTAATAAGCCTATTTATTAAGCCTATTTAATACGCCTATTTAATAAGTCTATTTAATAAGCCTATTTAATTAAGCCTATTTATTGAGCCTATTTAATAAGCCTATTTATTGAGCCTATTTAATAAGTCTATTTAGTAAGCCTATTTAATAAGCCTATTTAATAAGTATTTAATGAGCCTATTTAATCAGTCTATTTAATAAGCCTATTTAATAGGCCTATTTAATAAGTCTAAGTTGCTGAAATAAGCCTATTTAATAAGCCTAAGTTGCTGAAAAGCCTATTTCATAGGCCTAAGTTGCTGAAATAAGCCTATTTAATAAGTCTAAGTTGCTGAAATAAGGTTATTTAATAAGTCTAAGTTGCTGAAAAAAGCCTATTTAATAAGCTTAAGTTGCTGAAATAAGCCTATTTAATAAGCCTAAGTTGCTGAAATAAGCCTATTTAATAGGCCTATCTAATAAGTCTAAGTTGCAGAAATAAGCATATTTCATAAGCCTATTTAATGAGCCTAAGTTGCTGAAATGTCTATTTAATAAGTCGATTTAACAAGTCAAAGTTGCTAAAATAAGCCTATTTAATAAGGCTATTTAATAAGCCTAAGTTGCTGAAATAAGCCTATTTAATGAGGCTATTTAATGAGCCTAAGTTGCTGAAATAAGCCGATTTAATAAGCCTAAGTTTCTGAACTAAGCCTATTTAAAAAGGTCTATTTAATAAGTCTAAGTTGCTGAAATAAACCTATTTAAAAATGGTATTTAATACGCCCAAGTTGCTGAAATAAACCTGATTAATAAGGCTATTTAATAAGCGTAAGTTGCTGAAATAAGCCTATTTAATAAGCCTAAGTTGCTGAAATAAGCCTATTTAATAAGGCTATTTAATAAGTCTAAGTTGCTGAAATAAACCTATTTAATAAGCCTAAGTTGCTAAAATTAGCCTATTTAATGAGGCTATTTAATAAGTCCATTTAATAAGCCTATTTAATAAGCCTATTTAATACGCCTATTTAATAAGCCTATTTAATATGCCTATTTAATAAACCTATTTAATAAGTATTTAATGAGCCTATTTATTAAGTCTATTTAATAAGCCTTTTTAATAAGCCTATTTAATAAGTCTATTTAATAAGCCTATTTAATAGGCCTATTTAATAAGTCTAAGTTGCTGAAATAAGCATATTTAATAAGCCTAAGTTGCTGAATAAACCAATTTAATAAGTCTAAGTTGCTGAAATAAGGCTATTTAATAAGCCTAAGTTGCTGAAATGAGCCTATTTAATAAGCCTAAGTTGCTGAAATAAGGCTATTCAATAAGTCTAAGTTGCTGAAATAAGCCTATTTAATAAATCTAAGTTGCTAAAATAAGCCTATTTAATGAGGCTATTTAATAAGTCTATTTAATAAACCTATTTAATAAGCCTATTTAATAAGCCTATTTAATAAGCCTATTTAATAAGTATATTTAATAAGTCTATTTAATAAGCCTATTTAATAAGTATTTAATGAGCCTATTTAATAAGCCAATTTATTGAGCCTATTTAATAAGCCAATTTATTGAGCCTATTTAATTATCCTATTTAATAAGCCTATTTAATGTGTCTATTTTATAAGCCTATTTAATACGCCTATTTAATAAGCCTATTTAATAAGCCTAAGTTGCAGAATAAGCCTATTTAATAAGCCTGAGTTGCTGAAATAAGCCTATTTAATAAGCCTAAGTTGCTGAATAAGCCTTTTTAATAAGCCTAAGATGCTAAAATAAGCCTATTTAATAAGTCTAAGTTGCTGAAATAAGGCTATTTTAATAAGCCTAAGTTTCTGAAATAAGCCTATTTAATAAGCCTAAGTTGCTGAAATAAGGCTATTTAATAAGTCTAAGTTCCTGAAATAAGCCTATTTAATAAGCCTAAGTTGCTGAAATAAGTATATTTAATAAGCATACGTTGCTGAAAATAAGCCTATTTAACAAGTCTAAGGTTGCTGAAATAAGGCTATTTTAATAAGTCTAAGTTGCTGAAATAAGCCTATTTAATAAGCCTAAGTTGCTGAAATAAGTATATTTAATAAGCATACGTTGCTGAAATAAGCCTATTTACCAAGTCTAAGTTGCTGAAATAAGGCTATTTAATAAGTCTAAGTTGCTGAAATAAGCCTATTTAATCAGCGTAAGTTGCTGAAATAAGCCTATTTAATAAGCCCAAGTTGCTGAAATAAGCCTATTTAATAAGGCTATTTAATAAGCCTAAGTTGCTGAAATAAGCCTATTTAATAAGCGTAAGTTGCTGAAATAAGGCTATTTAATAAGTCTAAGTTGCTGAAATGAGCCTATTTAATAAGCCTAAGTTGCTGAAATAAGCCTATTTAATAAGCCTAAGTTGCTGAAATAAGCCTATTTAATAGGCCTATCTAATAAGTCTAAGTTGCAGAAATAAGCAAATTTCATAAGCCTATTTAATGAGCCTAAGTTGCTGAAATGTCTATTTAATAAGTCGATTTAATAAGTCTAAGTTGCTAAAATAAGCCTATTTAATAAGGCTATTTAATAAGCCTAAGTTGCTGAAATAAGCCTATTTAATAAGCCGAAGTTTCTGAACTAAGCCTATTTTAAAAAGGTATATTTAATAAGTCTAAGTTGCTGAAATAAACCTATTTAAAATGCTATTTAATAAGCCTAAGTTGCTGAAATAAACCTGTTTAATAAGGCTATTTAATAAGCATAAATTGCTGAAATAAGCCTATTTAATAAGCCTAAGTTGCTGAAATAAACCTATTTAAAAAGCCTATTTAATAAGCCTAAGTTGCTGAATAAGCCTATTTAATAAGTCTAAGTTGCTGAAATAAGGCTATTTAATAAGCCTAAGTTGCTGAAATAAGCCTATTTAATAAGCCTATGTTGCTGAAATAAGGCTATTTAATAAGTCTAAGTTGCTAAAATAAGCTATTTAATAAGCCTATTTAATACGCCTAAGTCGCTGAATAAGCCTATTTAATAAGCCTAAGTTGCTGAAATAAGCCTATTTAATAAGTCTAAGTTGCTGAAATAAGGCTATTTAATAAGCCTAAGTTGCTGAAATAAGCCTATTTAATAAGCCTATGTTGCTGAAATAAGGCTATTTAATAAGTCTAAGTTGCTGAAATAAGCCTATTTAATAAGTCTAAGTTGCTGAAATAAGCCTATTTAATAAGTCTAAGTTGCTGAAATAAGGCTATTTAATAAGTCTAAGTTGCTGAAATAAGCCTATTTAATCAGCGTAAGTTGCTAAAATAAGCCTATTTAATAAGCCCAAGTTGCTGAAATAAGCCTATTTTAATAAGCCTAAGTTGCTGAAATAAGCCTATTTAATAGGCCTATCTAATAAGTCTAAGTTGCAGAAATAAGCATATTTCATAAGCCTATTTATGAGCCTAAGTTGCTGAAATGTCTATTTAATAAGTCGATTTAATAAGTCTAAGTTGCTAAAATAAGCCTATTTAATAAGGCTATTTAATAAGCCTAAGTTGCTGAAATAAGCCTATTTAATAAGCCGAAGTTTCTGAACTAAGCCTATTTAAAAAGGTATATTTAATAAGTCTAAGTTGCTGAAATAAACCTATTTAAAAATGCTATTTAATAAGCCTAAGTTGCTGAAATAAACCTGTTTAATAAGGCTATTTAATAAGCATAAATTGCTGAAATAAGCCTATTTAATAAGCGTAAGTTGCTGAAATAAACCTATTTAAAAAGCCTAAGTTGCTAAAATAAGCCTATTTAATAAGACTAAGTTGCTGAATAAGCCTATTTAATAAGCCTAAGTTGCTGAAATAAGCCTATTTAATAAGTCTAAGTTGCTGAAATAAGGCTATTTAATAAGCCTAAGTTGCTGAAATAAGCCTATTTAATAAGCCTATGTTGCTGAAATAAGGCTATTTAATAAGTCTAAGTTGCTGAAATAAGCCTATTTAATAAGTCTAAGTTGCTGAAATAAGCCTATTTAATAAGTCTAAGTTGCTGAAAATAAGGCTATTTAATAAGTCTAAGTTGCTGAAATAAGCCTATTTAATCAGCGTAAGTTGCTAAAATAAGCCTATTTAATAAGCCCAAGTTGCTGAAATAAGCCTATTTAATGAGGCTATTTAATAAGCCTAAGTTGCTGAAAGAAGCCTATTTAATAAGCGTAAGTTGCTGAAATAAGGCTATTTAATAAGTCTAAGTTGCTGAAATAGGCCTATTTAATAAGCCTAAGTTGTTGAAATAAGCCTATTTAATAAGCCTAAGTTGCTGAAATAAGCCTATTTAATAGGCCTATCTAATAAGTCTAAGTTGCAGAAATAAGCATATTTCATAAGCCTATTTAATGAGCCTAAGTTGCTGAAATGTCTATTTAATAAGTCGATTTAATAAGTCAAAGTTGCTAAAATAAGCCTATTTAATAAGCCCAAGTTGCTGAAATAAGCCTATTTAATAAGGCTATTTAATAAGCCTAAGTTGCTGAAAGAAGCCTATTTAATAAGCGTAAGTTGCTGAAATAAGGCTATTTAACAAGTGTAAGTTGCTGAAATAAGCCTATTTAATAAGCCTAAGTTGCTGAAATAAGCCTATTTAATAAGCCTAAGTTGCTGAAATAAGCCTATTTAATAGGCCTATCTAATAAGTCTAAGTTGCAGAAAAAAGCATATTTCATAAGCCTATTTAATGAGCCTAAGTTGCTGAAATGTCTATTTAATAAGTCGATTTAATAAGTCAAAGTTGCTAAAATAAGCCTATTTAATAAGGCTATTTAATAAGCCTAAGTTGCTGAAATAAGCCTATTTAATGAGGCTATTTAATGAGCCTAAGTTGCTGAAATAGCCGATTTAATAAGCCTAAGTTTCTGAACTAAGCCTATTTAAAAAGGTCTATTTAATAAGTCTAAGTTGCTGAAATAAACCTATTTAAAAATGCTATTTAATACGCCCAAGTTGCTGAAATAAACCTGATTACTAAGGCTATTTAATAAGCGTAAGTTGCTGAAATAAGCCTATTTAATAAGCCTAAGTTGCTGAAATAAGCCTATTTATTAAGGCTATTTAATAAGTCTAAGTTGCTGAAATAAACCTATTTAATAAGCCTAAGTTGCTAAAATAAGCCTATTTAATGAGGCTATTTAATAAGTCCATTTAATAAGCCTATTTAATAAGCCTATTTAATACACCTATTTAATAAGCCTATTTAATACGCCTATTTAATAAACCTATTTAATAAGTATTTAATGAGCCTATTTATTAAGTCTATTTAATAAGCCTTTTTAATAAGCCTATTTAATAAAGTCTATTTAATAAGCCTATTTAATAGCCCTATTTAATAAGTCTAAGTTGCTGAAATAAGCCTATTTAATAAGCCTAAGTTGCTGAAATAAAGCTATTCAATAAGTCTAAGTTGCTAAAATAAGCCTATTTAATGAGGCTATTTAATACGTCTATTTAATAAACCTATTTAATAAGCCTATTTAATAAGCCTATTTAATAAGCCTATTTAATAAGTCTATTTAATAAGTCTATTTAATAAGCCTATTTAATAAGTATTTAATGAGCCTATTTAATAAGCCAATTTATTGAGCCTATTTAAATAAGCCAATTTATTGAGCCTATTTAATTATCCTATTTAATCAGCCTATTTAATGAGTCTATTTTATAAGCCTATTTAATATGCCTATTAAATAAGCCTATTTAATAAGCCTAAGTTGCAGAATAAGCCTATTTAATAAGCCTGAGTTGCTGAAATAAGCCTATTTAATAAGCCTAAGTTGCTGAATAAGCCTATTTAATAAGCCTAAGTTGCTGAAATAAGCCTATTTAATAAGTCTAAGTTGCTGAAATAAGGCTATTTAATAAGCCTAAGTTTCTGAAATAAGCCTATTTAATAAGTCTAAGTTGCTGAAATAAACCTATTTAAAATGCTATTTAATAAGCCTAAGTTGCTGAAATAAACCTGTTTAATAAGGCTATTTAATAAGCATAAATTGCTGAAATAAGCCTATTTAATAAGCCTAAGTTGCTGAAATAAACCTATTTAAAAAGCCTATTTAATAAGCCTAAGTTGCTGAATAAGCCTATTTAATAAGTCTAAGTTGCTGAAATAAGGCTATTTAATAAGCCTAAGTTGCTGAAATAAGCCTATTTAATAAGCCTATGTTGCTGAAATAAGGCTATTTAATAAGTCTAAGTTGCTAAAATAAGCCTATTTAATAAGCCTATTTAATACGCCTAAGTTGCTGAATAAGCCTATTTAATAAGCCTAAGTTGCTGAAATAAGCCTATTTAATAAGTCTAAGTTGCTGAAATAAGGCTATTTAATAAGTCTAAGTTGCTGAAATAAGCCTATTTAATCAGCGTAAGTTGCTGAAATAAGCCTATTTAATAAGCCCAAGTTGCTGAAATAAGCCTATTTAATAAGGCTATTTAATAAGCCTAAGTTGCTGAAATAAGCCTATTTAATAAGCGTAAGTTGCTGAAATAAGGCTATTTAATAAGTCTAAGTTGCTGAAATAAGCCTATTTAATAAGCCTAAGTTGCTGAAATAAGCCTATTTAATAAGCCTAAGTTGCTGAAATAAGCCTATTTAATAGGCCTATCTAATAAGTCTAAGTTGCAGAAATAAGCAAATTTCATAAGCCTATTTAATGAGCCTAAGTTGCTGAAATGTCTATTTAATAAGTCGATTTAATAAGTCTAAGTTGCTAAAATAAGCCTATTTAATAAGGCTATTTAATAAGCCTAAGTTGCTGAAATAAGCCTATTTAATAAGCCGAAGTTTCTGAACTAAGCCTATTTAAAAAGGTATATTTAATAAGTCTAAGTTGCTGAAATAAACCTATTTAAAAATGCTATTTAATAAGCCTAAGTTGCTGAAATAAACCTGTTTAATAAGGCTATTTAATAAGCATAAATTGCTGAAATAAGCCTATTTAATAAGCCTAAGTTGCTGAAATAAACCTATTTAAAAAGCCTATTTAATAAGCCTAAGTTGCTGAATAAGCCTATTTAATAAGTCTAAGTTGCTGAAATAAGGCTATTTAATAAGCCTAAGTTGCTGAAATAAGCCTATTTAATAAGCCTATGTTGCTGAAATAAGGCTATTTAATAAGTCTAAGTTGCTAAAATAAGCCTATTTAATAAGCCTATTTAATACGCCTAAGTTGCTGAATAAGCCTATTTAATAAGCCTAAGTTGCTGAAATAAGCCTATTTAATAAGTCTAAGTTGCTGAAATAAGGCTATTTAATAAGCCTAAGTTGCTGAAATAAGCCTATTTAATAAGGCTATTTAATAAGCCTAAGTTGCTGAAATAAGCCTATTTAATAAGCGTAAGTTGCTGAAATAAGGCTATTTAATAAGTCTAAGTTGCTGAAATAAGCCTATTTAATAAGCCTAAGTTGCTGAAATAAGCCTATTTAATAAGCCTAAGTTGCTGAAATAAGCCTATTTAATAGGCCTATCTAATAAGTCTAAGTTGCAGAAATAAGCAAATTTCATAAGCCTATTTAATGAGCCTAAGTTGCTGAAATGTCTATTTAATAAGTCGATTTAATAAGTCTAAGTTGCTAAAATAAGCCTATTTAATAAGGCTATTTAATAAGCCTAAGTTGCTGAAATAAGCCTATTTAATAAGCCGAAGTTTCTGAACTAAGCCTATTTAAAAAGGTATATTTAATAAGTCTAAGTTGCTGAAATAAACCTATTTAAAAATGCTATTTAATAAGCCTAAGTTGCTGAAATAAACCTGTTTAATAAGGCTATTTAATAAGCATAAATTGCTGAAATAAGCCTATTTAATAAGCCTAAGTTGCTGAAATAAACCTATTTAAAAAGCCTATTTAATAAGCCTAAGTTGCTGAATAAGCATATTTAATAAGTCTAAGTTGCTGAAATAAGGCTATTTAATAAGCCTAAGTTGCTGAAATAAGCCTATTTAATAAGCCTATGTTGCTGAAATAAGGCTATTTAATAAGTCTAAGTTGCTAAAATAAGCCTATTTAATAAGCCTATTTAATACGCCTAAGTTGCTGAATAAGCCTATTTAATAAGCCTAAGTTGCTGAAATAAGCCTATTTAATAAGTCTAAGTTGCTGAAATAAGGCTATTTAATAAGCCTAAGTTGCTGAAATAAGCCTATTTAATAAGCCTATGTTGCTGAAATAAGGCTATTTAATAAGTCTAAGTTGCTGAAATAAGCCTATTTAATAAGTCTAAGTTGCTGAAATAAGCCTATTTAATAAGTCTAAGTTGCTGAAATAAGGCTATTTAATAAGTCTAAGTTGCTGAAATAAGCCTATTTAATCAGCGTAAGTTGCTAAAATAAGCCTATTTAATAAGCCCAAGTTGCTGAAATAAGCCTATTTAATAAGCCTAAGTTGCTGAAATAAGCCTATTTAATAGGCCTATCTAATAAGTCTAAGTTGCAGAAATAAGCATATTTCATAAGCCTATTTAATGAGCCTAAGTTGCTGAAATGTCTATTTAATAAGTCGATTTAATAAGTCTAAGTTGCTAAAATAAGCCTATTTAATAAGGCTATTTAATAAGCCTAAGTTGCTGAAATAAGCCTATTTAATAAGCCGAAGTTTCTGAACTAAGCCTATTTAAAAAGGTATATTTAATAAGTCTAAGTTGCTGAAATAAACCTATTTAAAAATGCTATTTAATAAGCCTAAGTTGCTGAAATAAACCTGTTTAATAAGGCTATTTAATAAGCATAAATTGCTGAAATAAGCCTATTTAATAAGCGTAAGTTGCTGAAATAAACCTATTTAAAAAGCCTAAGTTGCTAAAATAAGCCTATTTAATAAGACTAAGTTGCTGAATAAGCCTATTTAATAAGCCTAAGTTGCTGAAATAAGCCTATTTAATAAGTCTAAGTTGCTGAAATAAGGCTATTTAATAAGCCTAAGTTGCTGAAATAAGCCTATTTAATAAGCCTATGTTGCTGAAATAAGGCTATTTAATAAGTCTAAGTTGCTGAAATAAGCCTATTTAATAAGTCTAAGTTGCTGAAATAAGCCTATTTAATAAGTCTAAGTTGCTGAAATAAGGCTATTTAATAAGTCTAAGTTGCTGAAATAAGCCTATTTAATCAGCGTAAGTTGCTAAAATAAGCCTATTTAATAAGCCCAAGTTGCTGAAATAAGCCTATTTAATGAGGCTATTTAATAAGCCTAAGTTGCTGAAAGAAGCCTATTTAATAAGCGTAAGTTGCTGAAATAAGGCTATTTAATAAGTCTAAGTTGCTGAAATAGGCCTATTTAATAAGCCTAAGTTGTTGAAATAAGCCTATTTAATAAGCCTAAGTTGCTGAAATAAGCCTATTTAATAGGCCTATCTAATAAGTCTAAGTTGCAGAAATAAGCATATTTCATAAGCCTATTTAATGAGCCTAAGTTGCTGAAATGTCTATTTAATAAGTCGATTTAATAAGTCAAAGTTGCTAAAATAAGCCTATTTAATAAGCCCAAGTTGCTGAAATAAGCCTATTTAATAAGGCTATTTAATAAGCCTAAGTTGCTGAAAGAAGCCTATTTAATAAGCGTAAGTTGCTGAAATAAGGCTATTTAACAAGTGTAAGTTGCTGAAATAAGCCTATTTAATAAGCCTAAGTTGCTGAAATAAGCCTATTTAATAAGCCTAAGTTGCTGAAATAAGCCTATTTAATAGGCCTATCTAATAAGTCTAAGTTGCAGAAAAAAGCATATTTCATAAGCCTATTTAATGAGCCTAAGTTGCTGAAATGTCTATTTAATAAGTCGATTTAATAAGTCAAAGTTGCTAAAATAAGCCTATTTAATAAGGCTATTTAATAAGCCTAAGTTGCTGAAATAAGCCTATTTAATGAGGCTATTTAATGAGCCTAAGTTGCTGAAATAAGCCGATTTAATAAGCCTAAGTTTCTGAACTAAGCCTATTTAAAAAGGTCTATTTAATAAGTCTAAGTTGCTGAAATAAACCTATTTAAAAATGCTATTTAATACGCCCAAGTTGCTGAAATAAACCTGATTACTAAGGCTATTTAATAAGCGTAAGTTGCTGAAATAAGCCTATTTAATAAGCCTAAGTTGCTGAAATAAGCCTATTTATTAAGGCTATTTAATAAGTCTAAGTTGCTGAAATAAACCTATTTAATAAGCCTAAGTTGCTAAAATAAGCCTATTTAATGAGGCTATTTAATAAGTCCATTTAATAAGCCTATTTAATAAGCCTATTTAATACGCCTATTTAATAAGCCTATTTAAATCGCCTATTTAATAAACCTATTTAATAAATATTTAATGAGCATATTTATTAAGTCTATTTAATAAGCCTTTTTAATAAGCCTATTTAATAAGTCTATTTAATAAGCCTATTTAATAGGCCTATTTAATAAGTCTAAGTTGCTTAAATAAGCCTATTTAATAAGCCTAAGTTGCTGAATAAACCAATTTAATAAGTCTAAGTTGCTGAAATAAGGCTATTTAATAGGCCTAAGTTGCTGAAATGAGCCTATTTAATGAGCCTAAGTTGCTGAAATAAGGCTATTCAATAAGTCTAAGTTGCTGAAATAAGCCTATTTAATAAACCTAAGTTGCTAAAATAAGCCTATTTAATGAGGCTATTTAATAAGTATATTTAATAAACCTATTTAATAAGCCTATTTAATATGCCTATTTAATAAGCCTATTTAATAAGTCTGTTTAATAAGTCTATTTAATAAGCATATTTAATAAGTATTTAATGAGCCTATTTAATAAGCCAATTTATTGAGCCTATTTAATAAGCCAATTTATTGAGCCTATTTCATTATCCTATTTAATAAGCCTATTTAAAGAGTCTATTTTATAAGCCTATTTAATACGCCTATTTAATAAGCCTATTTAATAAGTATTTAATGAGCCTATTTAATAAGCCTAAGTTGCTGAATAAGCCTATTTAATAAGCCTAAGTTGCTGAAATAAGCCTATTTAATAAGCCTATTTAATAAGCCTAAGTTGCTGAATAAGCCTATTTAATAAGCATAAGTTGCTGAAATAAGCCTATTTAATAAGTCTAAGTTGCTGAAATAAGGCTATTTAATAAGCCTAAGTTGCTGAAATAAGCCTATTTAATAAGCCTAAGTTGCTGAAATAAGGCTATTTAATAAGTCTAAGTTGCTGAAATAAGCCTATTTAATAAGTCTAAGTTGCTGAAATAAGCCTATTTAATAAGTCTAAGTTGCTGAAATAAGGTTATTTAATAAGTCTAAGTTGCTGAAAAAAGCCTATTTAATAAGCTTAAGTTGCTGAAATAAGCCTATTTAATAAGCCTAAGTTGCTGAAATAAGCCTATTTAATAGGCCTATCTAATAAGTCTAAGTTGCAGAAATAAGCATATTTCATAAGCCTATTTAATGAGCCTAAGTTGCTGAAATGTCTATTTAATAAGTCGATTTAACAAGTCAAAGTTGCTAAAATAAGCCTATTTAATAAGGCTATTTAATAAGCCTAAGTTGCTGAAATAAGCCTATTTAATGAGGCTATTTAATGAGCCTAAGTTGCTGAAATAAGCTGATTTAATAAACCTAAGTTTCTGAACTAAGCCTATTTAAAAAGGTCTATTTAATAAGTCTAAGTTGCTGAAATAAACCTATTTAAAAATGGTATTTAATACGCCCAAGTTGCTGAAATAAACCTGATTAATAAGGCTATTTAATAAGCGTAAGTTGCTGAAATAAGCCTATTTAATAAGCCTAAGTTGCTGAAATAAGCCTATTTAATAAGGCTATTTAATAAGTCTAAGTTGCTGAAATAAACCTATTTAATAAGCCTAAGTTGCTAAAATAAGCCTATTTAATGAGGCTATTTAATAAGTCCATTTAATAAGCCTATTTAATAAGCCTATTTAATACGCCTATTTAATAAGCCTATTTAATACGCCTATTTAATAAACCTATTTAATAAATATTTAATGAGCATATTTATTAAGTCTATTTAATAAGCCTTTTTAATAAGCCTATTTAATAAGTCTATTTAATAAGCCTATTTAATAGGCCTATTTAATAAGTCTAAGTTGCTTAAATAAGCCTATTTAATAAGCCTAAGTTGCTGAATAAACCAATTTAATAAGTCTAAGTTGCTGAAATAAGGCTATTTAATAGGCCTAAGTTGCTGAAATGAGCCTATTTAATGAGCCTAAGTTGCTGAAATAAGGCTATTCAATAAGTCTAAGTTGCTGAAATAAGCCTATTTAATAAACCTAAGTTGCTAAAATAAGCCTATTTAATGAGGCTATTTAATAAGTATATTTAATAAACCTATTTAATAAGCCTATTTAATATGCCTATTTAATAAGCCTATTTAATAAGTCTGTTTAATAAGTCTATTTAATAAGCATATTTAATAAGTATTTAATGAGCCTATTTAATAAGCCAATTTATTGAGCCTATTTAATAAGCCAATTTATTGAGCCTATTTCATTATCCTATTTAATAAGCCTATTTAAAGAGTCTATTTTATAAGCCTATTTAATACGCCTATTTAATAAGCCTATTTAATAAGTATTTAATGAGCCTATTTAATAAGCCTAAGTTGCTGAATAAGCCTATTTAATAAGCCTAAGTTGCTGAAATAAGCCTATTTAATAAGCCTATTTAATAAGCCTAAGTTGCTGAATAAGCCTATTTAATAAGCCTAAGTTGCTGAAATAAGCCTATTTAATAAGTCTAAGTTGCTGAAAAAAGCCTATTTAATAAGCTTAAGTTGCTGAAATAAGCCTATTTAATAAGCCTAAGTTGCTGAAATAAGCCTATTTAATAGGCCTATCTAATAAGTCTAAGTTGCAGAAATAAGCATATTTCATAAGCCTATTTAATGAGCCTAAGTTGCTGAAATGTCTATTTAATAAGTCGATTTAACAAGTCAAAGTTGCTAAAATAAGCCTATTTAATAAGGCTATTTAATAAGCCTAAGTTGCTGAAATAAGCCTATTTAATGAGGCTATTTAATGAGCCTAAGTTGCTGAAATAAGCTGATTTAATAAACCTAAGTTTCTGAACTGAGCCTATTTAAAAAGGTCTATTTAATAAGTCTAAGTTGCTGAAATAAACCTATTTAAAAATGGTATTTAATACGCCCAAGTTGCTGAAATAAACCTGATTAATAAGGCTATTTAATAAGCGTAAGTTGCTGAAATAAGCCTATTTAATAAGCCTAAGTTGCTGAAATAAGCCTATTTAATAAGGCTATTTAATAAGTCTAAGTTGCTGAAATAAACCTATTTAATAAGCCTAAGTTGCTAAAATTAGCCTATTTAATGAGGCTATTTAATAAGTCCATTTAATAAGCCTATTTAATAAGCCTATTTAATACGCCTATTTAATAAGCCTATTTAATACGCCTATTTAATAAACCTATTTAATAGGTATTTAATGAGCCTATTTATTAAGTCTATTTAATAAGCCTTTTTAATAAGCCTATTTAATAAGTCTATTTAATAAGCCTATTTAATAGGCCTATTTAATAAGCCTAAGTTGCTGAAATAAGCCTATATAATATGCCTAAGTTGCTGAATAAACCAATTTAATAAGTCTAAGTTGCTGAAATAAGGCTATTTAATAAGCTTAAGTTGCTGAAATGAGCCTATTTAATAAGCCTAAGTTGCTGAAATAAGGCTCTTCAATAAGTCTAAGTTGCTGAAATAAGCCTATTTAATAAGCCTAAGTTGCTAAAATAAGCCTATTTAATGAGGCTATTTAATAAGTCTATTTAATAAGCCTATTTAATAAGCCTATTTAATAAGCCTATTTAATAAGCCTATTTAACAAGTCTATTTAATAAGTCTATTTAATAAGCCTATTTAAAGAGTATTCAATGAGACTATTTATTAAGCCTATTTATTGAGCCTATTTAATAAGCCTATTTATTAAGCCTATTTATTGAGTCTATTTAATAAGCCTATTTATTAAGCCTATTTAATACGCCTATTTAATAAGTCTATTTAATAAGCCTATTTAATTAAGCCTATTTATTGAGCCTATTTAATAAGCCTATTTATTGAGCCTATTTAATAAGTCTATTTAGTAAGCCTATTTAATAAGCCTATTTAATAAGTATTTAATGAGCCTATTTAATCAGTCTATTTAATAAGCCTATTTAATAGGCCTATTTAATAAGTCTAAGTTGCTGAAATAAGCCTATTTAATAAGCCTAAGTTGCTGAAAAGCCTATTTCATAGGCCTAAGTTGCTGAAATAAGCCTATTTAATAAGTCTAAGTTGCTGAAATAAGGTTATTTAATAAGTCTAAGTTGCTGAAAAAAGCCTATTTAATAAGCTTAAGTTGCTGAAATAAGCCTATTTAATAAGCCTAAGTTGCTGAAATAAGCCTATTTAATAGGCCTATCTAATAAGTCTAAGTTGCAGAAATAAGCATATTTCATAAGCCTATTTAATGAGCCTAAGTTGCTGAAATGTCTATTTAATAAGTCGATTTAACAAGTCAAAGTTGCTAAAATAAGCCTATTTAATAAGGCTATTTAATAAGCCTAAGTTGCTGAAATAAGCCTATTTAATGAGGCTATTTAATGAGCCTAAGTTGCTGAAATAAGCCGATTTAATAAGCCTAAGTTTCTGAACTAAGCCTATTTAAAAAGGTCTATTTAATAAGTCTAAGTTGCTGAAATAAACCTATTTAAAAATGGTATTTAATACGCCCAAGTTGCTGAAATAAACCTGATTAATAAGGCTATTTAATAAGCGTAAGTTGCTGAAATAAGCCTATTTAATAAGCCTAAGTTGCTGAAATAAGCCTATTTAATAAGGCTATTTAATAAGTCTAAGTTGCTGAAATAAACCTATTTAATAAGCCTAAGTTGCTAAAATTAGCCTATTTAATGAGGCTATTTAATAAGTCCATTTAATAAGCCTATTTAATAAGCCTATTTAATACGCCTATTTAATAAGCCTATTTAATATGCCTATTTAATAAACCTATTTAATAAGTATTTAATGAGCCTATTTATTAAGTCTATTTAATAAGCCTTTTTAATAAGCCTATTTAATAAGTCTATTTAATAAGCCTATTTAATAGGCCTATTTAATAAGTCTAAGTTGCTGAAATAAGCATATTTAATAAGCCTAAGTTGCTGAATAAACCAATTTAATAAGTCTAAGTTGCTGAAATAAGGCTATTTAATAAGCCTAAGTTGCTGAAATGAGCCTATTTAATAAGCCTAAGTTGCTGAAATAAGGCTATTCAATAAGTCTAAGTTGCTGAAATAAGCCTATTTAATAAATCTAAGTTGCTAAAATAAGCCTATTTAATGAGGCTATTTAATAAGTCTATTTAATAAACCTATTTAATAAGCCTATTTAATAAGCCTATTTAATAAGCCTATTTAATAAGTATATTTAATAAGTCTATTTAATAAGCCTATTTAATAAGTATTTAATGAGCCTATTTAATAAGCCAATTTATTGAGCCTATTTAATAAGCCAATTTATTGAGCCTATTTAATTATCCTATTTAATAAGCCTATTTAATGTGTCTATTTTATAAGCCTATTTAATACGCCTATTTAATAAGCCTATTTAATAAGCCTAAGTTGCAGAATAAGCCTATTTAATAAGCCTGAGTTGCTGAAATAAGCCTATTTAATAAGCCTAAGTTGCTGAATAAGCCTTTTTAATAAGCCTAAGATGCTAAAATAAGCCTATTTAATAAGTCTAAGTTGCTGAAATAAGGCTATTTAATAAGCCTAAGTTTCTGAAATAAGCCTATTTAATAAGCCTAAGTTGCTGAAATAAGGCTATTTAATAAGTCTAAGTTCCTGAAATAAGCCTATTTAATAAGCCTAAGTTGCTGAAATAAGTATATTTAATAAGCATACGTTGCTGAAATAAGCCTATTTAACAAGTCTAAGTTGCTGAAATAAGGCTATTTAATAAGTCTAAGTTGCTGAAATAAGCCTATTTAATAAGCCTAAGTTGCTGAAATAAGTATATTTAATAAGCATACGTTGCTGAAATAAGCCTATTTACCAAGTCTAAGTTGCTGAAATAAGGCTATTTAATAAGTCTAAGTTGCTGAAATAAGCCTATTTAATCAGCGTAAGTTGCTGAAATAAGCCTATTTAATAAGCCCAAGTTGCTGAAATAAGCCTATTTAATAAGGCTATTTAATAAGCCTAAGTTGCTGAAATAAGCCTATTTAATAAGCGTAAGTTGCTGAAATAAGGCTATTTAATAAGTCTAAGTTGCTGAAATGAGCCTATTTAATAAGCCTAAGTTGCTGAAATAAGCCTATTTAATAAGCCTAAGTTGCTGAAATAAGCCTATTTAATAGGCCTATCTAATAAGTCTAAGTTGCAGAAATAAGCAAATTTCATAAGCCTATTTAATGAGCCTAAGTTGCTGAAATGTCTATTTAATAAGTCGATTTAATAAGTCTAAGTTGCTAAAATAAGCCTATTTAATAAGGCTATTTAATAAGCCTAAGTTGCTGAAATAAGCCTATTTAATAAGCCGAAGTTTCTGAACTAAGCCTATTTAAAAAGGTATATTTAATAAGTCTAAGTTGCTGAAATAAACCTATTTAAAATGCTATTTAATAAGCCTAAGTTGCTGAAATAAACCTGTTTAATAAGGCTATTTAATAAGCATAAATTGCTGAAATAAGCCTATTTAATAAGCCTAAGTTGCTGAAATAAACCTATTTAAAAAGCCTATTTAATAAGCCTAAGTTGCTGAATAAGCCTATTTAATAAGTCTAAGTTGCTGAAATAAGGCTATTTAATAAGCCTAAGTTGCTGAAATAAGCCTATTTAATAAGCCTATGTTGCTGAAATAAGGCTATTTAATAAGTCTAAGTTGCTAAAATAAGCCTATTTAATAAGCCTATTTAATACGCCTAAGTCGCTGAATAAGCCTATTTAATAAGCCTAAGTTGCTGAAATAAGCCTATTTAATAAGTCTAAGTTGCTGAAATAAGGCTATTTAATAAGCCTAAGTTGCTGAAATAAGCCTATTTAATAAGCCTATGTTGCTGAAATAAGGCTATTTAATAAGTCTAAGTTGCTGAAATAAGCCTATTTAATAAGTCTAAGTTGCTGAAATAAGCCTATTTAATAAGTCTAAGTTGCTGAAATAAGGCTATTTAATAAGTCTAAGTTGCTGAAATAAGCCTATTTAATCAGCGTAAGTTGCTAAAATAAGCCTATTTAATAAGCCCAAGTTGCTGAAATAAGCCTATTTAATAAGCCTAAGTTGCTGAAATAAGCCTATTTAATAGGCCTATCTAATAAGTCTAAGTTGCAGAAATAAGCATATTTCATAAGCCTATTTAATGAGCCTAAGTTGCTGAAATGTCTATTTAATAAGTCGATTTAATAAGTCTAAGTTGCTAAAATAAGCCTATTTAATAAGGCTATTTAATAAGCCTAAGTTGCTGAAATAAGCCTATTTAATAAGCCGAAGTTTCTGAACTAAGCCTATTTAAAAAGGTATATTTAATAAGTCTAAGTTGCTGAAATAAACCTATTTAAAAATGCTATTTAATAAGCCTAAGTTGCTGAAATAAACCTGTTTAATAAGGCTATTTAATAAGCATAAATTGCTGAAATAAGCCTATTTAATAAGCGTAAGTTGCTGAAATAAACCTATTTAAAAAGCCTAAGTTGCTAAAATAAGCCTATTTAATAAGACTAAGTTGCTGAATAAGCCTATTTAATAAGCCTAAGTTGCTGAAATAAGCCTATTTAATAAGTCTAAGTTGCTGAAATAAGGCTATTTAATAAGCCTAAGTTGCTGAAATAAGCCTATTTAATAAGCCTATGTTGCTGAAATAAGGCTATTTAATAAGTCTAAGTTGCTGAAATAAGCCTATTTAATAAGTCTAAGTTGCTGAAATAAGCCTATTTAATAAGTCTAAGTTGCTGAAATAAGGCTATTTAATAAGTCTAAGTTGCTGAAATAAGCCTATTTAATCAGCGTAAGTTGCTAAAATAAGCCTATTTAATAAGCCCAAGTTGCTGAAATAAGCCTATTTAATGAGGCTATTTAATAAGCCTAAGTTGCTGAAAGAAGCCTATTTAATAAGCGTAAGTTGCTGAAATAAGGCTATTTAATAAGTCTAAGTTGCTGAAATAGGCCTATTTAATAAGCCTAAGTTGTTGAAATAAGCCTATTTAATAAGCCTAAGTTGCTGAAATAAGCCTATTTAATAGGCCTATCTAATAAGTCTAAGTTGCAGAAATAAGCATATTTCATAAGCCTATTTAATGAGCCTAAGTTGCTGAAATGTCTATTTAATAAGTCGATTTAATAAGTCAAAGTTGCTAAAATAAGCCTATTTAATAAGCCCAAGTTGCTGAAATAAGCCTATTTAATAAGGCTATTTAATAAGCCTAAGTTGCTGAAAGAAGCCTATTTAATAAGCGTAAGTTGCTGAAATAAGGCTATTTAACAAGTGTAAGTTGCTGAAATAAGCCTATTTAATAAGCCTAAGTTGCTGAAATAAGCCTATTTAATAAGCCTAAGTTGCTGAAATAAGCCTATTTAATAGGCCTATCTAATAAGTCTAAGTTGCAGAAAAAAGCATATTTCATAAGCCTATTTAATGAGCCTAAGTTGCTGAAATGTCTATTTAATAAGTCGATTTAATAAGTCAAAGTTGCTAAAATAAGCCTATTTAATAAGGCTATTTAATAAGCCTAAGTTGCTGAAATAAGCCTATTTAATGAGGCTATTTAATGAGCCTAAGTTGCTGAAATAAGCCGATTTAATAAGCCTAAGTTTCTGAACTAAGCCTATTTAAAAAGGTCTATTTAATAAGTCTAAGTTGCTGAAATAAACCTATTTAAAAATGCTATTTAATACGCCCAAGTTGCTGAAATAAACCTGATTACTAAGGCTATTTAATAAGCGTAAGTTGCTGAAATAAGCCTATTTAATAAGCCTAAGTTGCTGAAATAAGCCTATTTATTAAGGCTATTTAATAAGTCTAAGTTGCTGAAATAAACCTATTTAATAAGCCTAAGTTGCTAAAATAAGCCTATTTAATGAGGCTATTTAATAAGTCCATTTAATAAGCCTATTTAATAAGCCTATTTAATACACCTATTTAATAAGCCTATTTAATACGCCTATTTAATAAACCTATTTAATAAGTATTTAATGAGCCTATTTATTAAGTCTATTTAATAAGCCTTTTTAATAAGCCTATTTAATAAGTCTATTTAATAAGCCTATTTAATAGCCCTATTTAATAAGTCTAAGTTGCTGAAATAAGCCTATTTAATAAGCCTAAGTTGCTGAAATAAAGCTATTCAATAAGTCTAAGTTGCTAAAATAAGCCTATTTAATGAGGCTATTTAATACGTCTATTTAATAAACCTATTTAATAAGCCTATTTAATAAGCCTATTTAATAAGCCTATTTAATAAGTCTATTTAATAAGTCTATTTAATAAGCCTATTTAATAAGTATTTAATGAGCCTATTTAATAAGCCAATTTATTGAGCCTATTTAATAAGCCAATTTATTGAGCCTATTTAATTATCCTATTTAATCAGCCTATTTAATGAGTCTATTTTATAAGCCTATTTAATATGCCTATTAAATAAGCCTATTTAATAAGCCTAAGTTGCAGAATAAGCCTATTTAATAAGCCTGAGTTGCTGAAATAAGCCTATTTAATAAGCCTAAGTTGCTGAATAAGCCTATTTAATAAGCCTAAGTTGCTGAAATAAGCCTATTTAATAAGTCTAAGTTGCTGAAATAAGGCTATTTAATAAGCCTAAGTTTCTGAAATAAGCCTATTTAATAAGTCTAAGTTGCTGAAATAAACCTATTTAAAATGCTATTTAATAAGCCTAAGTTGCTGAAATAAACCTGTTTAATAAGGCTATTTAATAAGCATAAATTGCTGAAATAAGCCTATTTAATAAGCCTAAGTTGCTGAAATAAACCTATTTAAAAAGCCTATTTAATAAGCCTAAGTTGCTGAATAAGCCTATTTAATAAGTCTAAGTTGCTGAAATAAGGCTATTTAATAAGCCTAAGTTGCTGAAATAAGCCTATTTAATAAGCCTATGTTGCTGAAATAAGGCTATTTAATAAGTCTAAGTTGCTAAAATAAGCCTATTTAATAAGCCTATTTAATACGCCTAAGTTGCTGAATAAGCCTATTTAATAAGCCTAAGTTGCTGAAATAAGCCTATTTAATAAGTCTAAGTTGCTGAAATAAGGCTATTTAATAAGTCTAAGTTGCTGAAATAAGCCTATTTAATCAGCGTAAGTTGCTGAAATAAGCCTATTTAATAAGCCCAAGTTGCTGAAATAAGCCTATTTAATAAGGCTATTTAATAAGCCTAAGTTGCTGAAATAAGCCTATTTAATAAGCGTAAGTTGCTGAAATAAGGCTATTTAATAAGTCTAAGTTGCTGAAATAAGCCTATTTAATAAGCCTAAGTTGCTGAAATAAGCCTATTTAATAAGCCTAAGTTGCTGAAATAAGCCTATTTAATAGGCCTATCTAATAAGTCTAAGTTGCAGAAATAAGCAAATTTCATAAGCCTATTTAATGAGCCTAAGTTGCTGAAATGTCTATTTAATAAGTCGATTTAATAAGTCTAAGTTGCTAAAATAAGCCTATTTAATAAGGCTATTTAATAAGCCTAAGTTGCTGAAATAAGCCTATTTAATAAGCCGAAGTTTCTGAACTAAGCCTATTTAAAAAGGTATATTTAATAAGTCTAAGTTGCTGAAATAAACCTATTTAAAAATGCTATTTAATAAGCCTAAGTTGCTGAAATAAACCTGTTTAATAAGGCTATTTAATAAGCATAAATTGCTGAAATAAGCCTATTTAATAAGCCTAAGTTGCTGAAATAAACCTATTTAAAAAGCCTATTTAATAAGCCTAAGTTGCTGAATAAGCCTATTTAATAAGTCTAAGTTGCTGAAATAAGGCTATTTAATAAGCCTAAGTTGCTGAAATAAGCCTATTTAATAAGCCTATGTTGCTGAAATAAGGCTATTTAATAAGTCTAAGTTGCTAAAATAAGCCTATTTAATAAGCCTATTTAATACGCCTAAGTTGCTGAATAAGCCTATTTAATAAGCCTAAGTTGCTGAAATAAGCCTATTTAATAAGTCTAAGTTGCTGAAATAAGGCTATTTAATAAGCCTAAGTTGCTGAAATAAGCCTATTTAATAAGGCTATTTAATAAGCCTAAGTTGCTGAAATAAGCCTATTTAATAAGCGTAAGTTGCTGAAATAAGGCTATTTAATAAGTCTAAGTTGCTGAAATAAGCCTATTTAATAAGCCTAAGTTGCTGAAATAAGCCTATTTAATAAGCCTAAGTTGCTGAAATAAGCCTATTTAATAGGCCTATCTAATAAGTCTAAGTTGCAGAAATAAGCAAATTTCATAAGCCTATTTAATGAGCCTAAGTTGCTGAAATGTCTATTTAATAAGTCGATTTAATAAGTCTAAGTTGCTAAAATAAGCCTATTTAATAAGGCTATTTAATAAGCCTAAGTTGCTGAAATAAGCCTATTTAATAAGCCGAAGTTTCTGAACTAAGCCTATTTAAAAAGGTATATTTAATAAGTCTAAGTTGCTGAAATAAACCTATTTAAAAATGCTATTTAATAAGCCTAAGTTGCTGAAATAAACCTGTTTAATAAGGCTATTTAATAAGCATAAATTGCTGAAATAAGCCTATTTAATAAGCCTAAGTTGCTGAAATAAACCTATTTAAAAAGCCTATTTAATAAGCCTAAGTTGCTGAATAAGCATATTTAATAAGTCTAAGTTGCTGAAATAAGGCTATTTAATAAGCCTAAGTTGCTGAAATAAGCCTATTTAATAAGCCTATGTTGCTGAAATAAGGCTATTTAATAAGTCTAAGTTGCTAAAATAAGCCTATTTAATAAGCCTATTTAATACGCCTAAGTTGCTGAATAAGCCTATTTAATAAGCCTAAGTTGCTGAAATAAGCCTATTTAATAAGTCTAAGTTGCTGAAATAAGGCTATTTAATAAGCCTAAGTTGCTGAAATAAGCCTATTTAATAAGCCTATGTTGCTGAAATAAGGCTATTTAATAAGTCTAAGTTGCTGAAATAAGCCTATTTAATAAGTCTAAGTTGCTGAAATAAGCCTATTTAATAAGTCTAAGTTGCTGAAATAAGGCTATTTAATAAGTCTAAGTTGCTGAAATAAGCCTATTTAATCAGCGTAAGTTGCTAAAATAAGCCTATTTAATAAGCCCAAGTTGCTGAAATAAGCCTATTTAATAAGCCTAAGTTGCTGAAATAAGCCTATTTAATAGGCCTATCTAATAAGTCTAAGTTGCAGAAATAAGCATATTTCATAAGCCTATTTAATGAGCCTAAGTTGCTGAAATGTCTATTTAATAAGTCGATTTAATAAGTCTAAGTTGCTAAAATAAGCCTATTTAATAAGGCTATTTAATAAGCCTAAGTTGCTGAAATAAGCCTATTTAATAAGCCGAAGTTTCTGAACTAAGCCTATTTAAAAAGGTATATTTAATAAGTCTAAGTTGCTGAAATAAACCTATTTAAAAATGCTATTTAATAAGCCTAAGTTGCTGAAATAAACCTGTTTAATAAGGCTATTTAATAAGCATAAATTGCTGAAATAAGCCTATTTAATAAGCGTAAGTTGCTGAAATAAACCTATTTAAAAAGCCTAAGTTGCTAAAATAAGCCTATTTAATAAGACTAAGTTGCTGAATAAGCCTATTTAATAAGCCTAAGTTGCTGAAATAAGCCTATTTAATAAGTCTAAGTTGCTGAAATAAGGCTATTTAATAAGCCTAAGTTGCTGAAATAAGCCTATTTAATAAGCCTATGTTGCTGAAATAAGGCTATTTAATAAGTCTAAGTTGCTGAAATAAGCCTATTTAATAAGTCTAAGTTGCTGAAATAAGCCTATTTAATAAGTCTAAGTTGCTGAAATAAGGCTATTTAATAAGTCTAAGTTGCTGAAATAAGCCTATTTAATCAGCGTAAGTTGCTAAAATAAGCCTATTTAATAAGCCCAAGTTGCTGAAATAAGCCTATTTAATGAGGCTATTTAATAAGCCTAAGTTGCTGAAAGAAGCCTATTTAATAAGCGTAAGTTGCTGAAATAAGGCTATTTAATAAGTCTAAGTTGCTGAAATAGGCCTATTTAATAAGCCTAAGTTGTTGAAATAAGCCTATTTAATAAGCCTAAGTTGCTGAAATAAGCCTATTTAATAGGCCTATCTAATAAGTCTAAGTTGCAGAAATAAGCATATTTCATAAGCCTATTTAATGAGCCTAAGTTGCTGAAATGTCTATTTAATAAGTCGATTTAATAAGTCAAAGTTGCTAAAATAAGCCTATTTAATAAGCCCAAGTTGCTGAAATAAGCCTATTTAATAAGGCTATTTAATAAGCCTAAGTTGCTGAAAGAAGCCTATTTAATAAGCGTAAGTTGCTGAAATAAGGCTATTTAACAAGTGTAAGTTGCTGAAATAAGCCTATTTAATAAGCCTAAGTTGCTGAAATAAGCCTATTTAATAAGCCTAAGTTGCTGAAATAAGCCTATTTAATAGGCCTATCTAATAAGTCTAAGTTGCAGAAAAAAGCATATTTCATAAGCCTATTTAATGAGCCTAAGTTGCTGAAATGTCTATTTAATAAGTCGATTTAATAAGTCAAAGTTGCTAAAATAAGCCTATTTAATAAGGCTATTTAATAAGCCTAAGTTGCTGAAATAAGCCTATTTAATGAGGCTATTTAATGAGCCTAAGTTGCTGAAATAAGCCGATTTAATAAGCCTAAGTTTCTGAACTAAGCCTATTTAAAAAGGTCTATTTAATAAGTCTAAGTTGCTGAAATAAACCTATTTAAAAATGCTATTTAATACGCCCAAGTTGCTGAAATAAACCTGATTACTAAGGCTATTTAATAAGCGTAAGTTGCTGAAATAAGCCTATTTAATAAGCCTAAGTTGCTGAAATAAGCCTATTTAATAAGGCTATTTAATAAGTCTAAGTTGCTGAAATAAACCTATTTAATAAGCCTAAGTTGCTAAAATAAGCCTATTTAATGAGGCTATTTAATAAGTCCATTTAATAAGCCTATTTAATAAGCCTATTTAATACGCCTATTTAATAAGCCTATTTAATACGCCTATTTAATAAACATATTTAATAAGTATTTAATGAGCCTATTTATTAAGTCTATTTAATAAGCCTTTTTAATAAGCCTATTTAATAAGTCTATTTAATAAGCCTATTTAATAGCCCTATTTAATAAGTCTAAGTTGCTGAAATAAGCCTATTTAATAAGCCTAAGTTGCTGAAATAAAGCTATTCAATAAGTCTAAGTTGCTAAAATAAGCCTATTTAATGAGGCTATTTAATACGTCTATTTAATAAACCTATTTAATAAGCCTATTTAATAAGCCTATTTAATAAGCCTATTTAATAAGTCTATTTAATAAGTCTATTTAATAAGCCTATTTAATAAGTATTTAATGAGCCTATTTAATAAGCCAATTTATTGAGCCTATTTAATAAGCCAATTTATTGAGCCTATTTAATTATCCTATTTAATAAGCCTATTTAATGAGTCTATTTTATAAGCCTATTTAATATGCCTATTAAATAAGCCTATTTAATAAGCCTAAGTTGCAGAATAAGCCTATTTAATAAGCCTGAGTTGCTGAAATAAGCCTATTTAATAAGCCTAAGTTGCTGAATAAGCCTATTTAATAAGCCTAAGTTGCTGAAATAAGCCTATTTAATAAGTCTAAGTTGCTGAAATAAGGCTATTTAATAAGCCTAAGTTTCTGAAATAAGCCTATTTAATAAGCCTAAGTTGCTGAAATAAGGCTATTTAATAAGATTAAGTTGCTGAAATAAGCCTATTTAATAAGCCTAAGTTGCTGAAATAAGTATATTTAATAAGCATAAGTTGCTGAAATAAGCCTATTTAACAAGTCTAAGTTGCTGAAATAAGGCTACTTAATAAGTCTAAGTTGCTGAAATAAGCCTATTTAATCAGCGTAAGTTGCTGAAATAAGCCTATTCAATAAGCGTAAGTTGCTGAAATAACGCTATTTAATAAGTTTAAGTTGCTGAAATAAGCCTATTTAATAAGCCTAAGTTGCTGAAATAAGCCTATTTAATAAGCTTAAGTTGCTGAAATAAGCCTATTTAATAGGCCTATCTAATAAGTCTAAGTTGCAGAAAAAAGCAAATTTCATAAGCCTATTTAATGAGCCTAAGTTGCTGAAATGTCTATTTAATAAGTCGATTTAATAAGTCTAAGTTGCTAAAATAAGCATATTTAATAAGACTATTTAATAAGCATAAATTGCTGAAATAAGCCTATTTAATAAGCCTAAGTTGCTGAAATAAGCCTATTTAATAAGGCTATTTAATAAGTCTAAGTTGCTGAAATAAGCCTATTTAATAAGCCTAAGTTGCTGAAATAAGCCTATTTAATAAGCCTAAGTTGCTGAAATAAGCCTATTTAATAGGCCTATCTAATAAGTCTAAGTTGCAGAAATAAGCATATTTCATAAGCCTATTTAATGAGCCTAAGTTGCTGAAATGTCTATTTAATAAGTCGATTTAATAAGTCAAAGTTGCTAAAATAAGCCTATTTAATAAGGCTATTTAATAAGCCTAAGTTGCTGAAATAAGCCTATTTAATGAGGCTATTTAATGTGCCTAAGTTGCTGAAATAAACCTATTTAATAAGCCTAAGTTGCTAAAATAAGCCTATTTAATGAGGCTATTTAATGAGTCCATTTAATAAGCCTATTTAATAAGCCTATTTAATACGCCTATTTAATAAGCCTATTTAATACGCCTATTTAATAAACCTATTTAATAAGTATTTAATGAGCCTATTTATTAAGTCTATTTAATAAGCCTTTTTAATAAGCCTATTTAATAAGTCTATTTAATAAGCCTATTTAATAGCCCTATTTAATAAGTCTAAGTTGCTGAAATAAGCCTATTTAATAAGCCTAAGTTGCTGAATAAACCAATTTAATAATTCTAAGTTGCTGAAATAAGGCTATTTAATAAGCCTAAGTTGCTGAAATGAGCCTATTTAATAAGCCTAAGTTGCTGAAATAAAGCTATTCAATAAGTCTAAGTTGCTAAAATAAGCCTATTTAATGAGGCTATTTAATAAGTCTATTTAATGAACCTATTTAATAAGCCTATTTAATAAGCCTATTTAATGAGCCTATTTAATAAGTCTATTTAATAAGTCTATTTAATAAGCCTATTTAATAAGTATTTAATGAGCCTATTTAATAAGCCAATTTATTGAGCCTATTTAATAAGCCAATTTATTGAGCCTATTTAATTATCCTATTTAAAAAGCCTATTTAATGAGTCTATTTTATAAGCCTATTTAATATGCCTATTTAATAAGCCTATTTAATAAGCCTAAGTTGCAGAATAAGCCTATTTAATAAGCCTGAGTTGCTGAAATAAGCCTATTTAATAAGCCTAAGTTGCTGAATAAGCCTATTTAATAAGCCTAAGTTGCTGAAATAAGCCTATTTAATAAGTCTAAGTTGCTGAAATAAGGCTATTTAATAAGCCTAAGTTTCTGAAATAAGCCTATTTAATAAGCCTAAGTTGCTGAAATAAGGCTATTTAATAAGTCTAAGTTGCTGAAATAAGCCTATTTAATAAGCCTAAGTTGCTGAAATAAGTATATTTAATAAGCATAAGTTGCTGAAATAAGCCTATTTAACAAGTCTAAGTTGCTGAAATAAGGCTACTTAATAAGTCTAAGTTTCTGAAATAAGCCTATTTAATAAGCCCAAGTTGCTGAAATAAGCCTATTTAATAAGGCTATTTAATAAGCCTAAGTTGCTGAAATAAGTCTATTTAATAAGCGTAAGTTGCTGAAATAACGCTATTTAATAAGTCTAAGTTGCTGAAATAAGCCTATTTAATAAGCCTAAGTTGCTGAAATAAGCCTATTTAATAAGCTTAAGTTGCTGAAATAAGCCTATTTAATAGGCCTATCTAATAAGTCTAAGTTGCAGAAATAAGCAAATTTCATAAGCCTATTTAATGAGCCTAAGTTGCTGAAATGTCTATTTAATAAGTCGATTTAATAAGTCTAAGTTGCTAAAATAAGCCTATTTAATAAGGCTATTTAATAAGCCTAAGTTGCTGAAATAAGCCTATTTAATAAGGCTATTTAATGAGCCTAAGTTGCTGAAATAAGCCTATTTAATAAGCCGAAGTTTCTGAACTAAGCCTATTTAAAAAGGTATATTTAATAAGTCTAAGTTGCTGAAATAAACCTATTTAAAAATGCTATTTAATAAGCCTAAGTTGCTGAAATAAACCTGTTTAATAAGGCTATTTAATAAGCATAAATTGCTGAAATAAGCCTATTTAATAAGCCTAAGTTGCTGAAATAAGCCTATTTAATAAGGCTATGTAATACGTCTAAGTTGCTGAAATAAACCTATTTAAAAAGCCTAAGTTGCTAAAATAAGCCTATTTAATAAGCCTATTTAATAAGCCTAAGTTGCTGAATAAGCCTATTTAATAAGCCTAAGTTGCTGAAATAAGCCTATTTAATAAGCCTAAGTTGCTGAAATAAGCCTATTTAATAAGTCTAAGTTGCTGAAATAAGGCTATTTAATAAGCCTAAGTTGCTGAAATAAGCCTATTTAATAAGCCTATGTTGCTGAAATAAGGCTATTTAATATGTCTAAGTTGCTGAAATAAGCCTATTTAATAAGTCTAAGTTGCTGAAATAAGCCTATTTAATAAGTCTAAGTTGCTGAAATAAGGCTTTTTAATAAGTCTAAGTTGCTGAAATAAGCCTATTTATTCAGCGTAAGTTGCTAAAATAAGCCTATTTAATAAGCCCAAGTTGCTGAAATAAGCCTATTTAATGAGGCTATTTAATAAGCCTAAGTTGCTGAAAGAAGCCTATTTAATAAGCGTAAGTTGCTGAAATAAGGCTATTTAATAAGTCTAAGTTGCTGAAATAGGCCTATTTAATAAGCCTAAGTTGCTGAAATAAGCCTATTTAATAAGCCTAAGTTGCTGAAATAAGCCTATTTAATAGGCCTATCTAATAAGTCTAAGTTGCAGAAATAAGCATATTTCATAAGCCTATTTAATGAGCCTAAGTTGCTGAAATGTCTATTTAATAAGTCGATTTAAAAAGTCAAAGTTGCTAAAATAAGCCTATTTAATAAGCCCAAGTTGCTGAAATAAGCCTATTTAATAAGGCTATTTAATAAGCCTAAGTTGCTGAAAGAAGCCTATTTAATAAGCGTAAGTTGCTGAAATAAGGCTATTTAATAAGTGTAAGTTGCTGAAATAAGCCTATTTAATAAGCCTAAGTTGCTGAAATAAGCCTATTTAATAAGCTTAAGTTGCTGAAATAAGCCTATTTAATAGGCCTATCTAATAAGTCTAAGTTGCAGAAATAAGCATATTTCATAAGCCTATTTAATGAGCCTAAGTTGCTGAAATGTCTATTTAATAAGTCGATTTAATAATTCTAAGTTGCTAAAATAAGCCTATTTAATAAGGCTATTTAATAAGCATAAATTGCTGAAATAAGCCTATTTAATAAGCCTAAGTTGCTGAAATAAGCCTATTTAATAAGGCTATTTAATAAGTCTAAGTTGCTGAAATAAGCCTATTTAATAAGCCTAAGTTGCTGAAATAAGCCTATTTAATAAGCCTAAGTTGCTGAAATAAGCCTATTTAATAGGCCTATCTAATAAGTCTAAGTTGCAGAAATAAGCATATTTCATAAGCCTATTTAATGAGCCTAAGTTGCTGAAATGTCTATTTAATAAGTCGATTTAATAAGTCAAAGTTGCTAAAATAAGCCTATTTAATAAGGCTATTTAATAAGCCTAAGTTGCTGAAATAAGCCTATTTAATGAGGCTATTTAATGTGCCTAAGTTGCTGAAATAAGCCGATTTAATAAGCCTAAGTTTCTGAACTAAGCCTATTTAAAAAGGTCTATTTAATAAGTCTAAGTTGCTGAAATAAACCTATTTAAAAATGCTATTTAATACGCCCAAGTTGCTGAAATAAACCTGATTACTAAGGCTATTTAATAAGCGTAAGTTGCTGAAATAAGCCTATTTAATAAGCCTAAGTTGCTGAAATAAGCCTATTTAATAAGGCTATTTAATAAGTCTAAGTTGCTGAAATAAACCTATTTAATAAGCCTAAGTTGCTAAAATAAGCCTATTTAATGAGGCTATTTAATAAGTCCATTTAATAAGCCTATTTAATAAGCCTATTTAATACGCCTATTTAATAAGCCTATTTAATACGCCTATTTAATAAACCTATTTAATAAGTATTTAATGAGCCTATTTATTAAGTCTATTTAATAAGCCTTTTTAATAAGCCTATTTAATAAGTCTATTTAATAAGCCTATTTAATAGCCCTATTTAATAAGTCTAAGTTGCTGAAATAAGCCTATTTAATAAGCCTAAGTTGCTGAATAAACCAATTTAATAAGTCTAAGTTGCTGAAATAAGGCTATTTAATAAGCCTAAGTTGCTGAAATGAGCCTATTTAATAAGCCTAAGTTGCTGAAATAAAGCTATTCAATAAGTCTAAGTTGCTAAAATAAGCCTATTTAATGAGGCTTTTTAATAAGTCTATTTAATGAACCTATTTAATAAGCCTATTTAATAAGCCTATTTAATAAGCCTATTTAATAAGTCTATTTAATAAGTCTATTTAATAAGCCTATTTAATAAGTATTTAATGAGCCTATTTAATAAGCCAATTTTTTGAGCCTATTTAATAAGCCAATTTATTGAGCCTATTTAATTATCCTATTTAAAAAGCCTATTTAATGAGTCTATTTTATAAGCCTATTTAATATGCCTATTTAATAAGCCTATTTAATAAGCCTAAGTTGCAGAATAAGCCTATTTAATAAGCCTAAGTTGCTGAAATAAGCCTATTTAATAAGTCTAAGTTGCTGAAATAAGGCTATTTAATAAGCCTAAGTTTCTGAAATAAGCCTATTTAATAAGCCTAAGTTGCTGAAATAAGCCTATTTAATAAGCTTAAGTTGCTGAAATAAGCCTATTTAATAGGCCTATCTAATAAGTCTAAGTTGCAGAAATAAGCAAATTTCATAAGCCTATTTAATGAGCCTAAGTTGCTGAAATGTCTATTTAATAAGTCGATTTAATAAGTCTAAGTTGCTAAAATAAGCCTATTTAATAAGGCTATTTAATAAGCCTAAGTTGCTGAAATAAGCCTATTTAATAAGGCTATTTAATGAGCCTAAGTTGCTGAAATAAGCCTATTTAATAAGCCGAAGTTTCTGAACTAAGCCTATTTAAAAAGGTATATTTAATAAGTCTAAGTTGCTGAAATAAACCTATTTAAAAATGCTATTTAATAAGCCTAAGTTGCTGAAATAAACCTGTTTAATAAGGCTATTTAATAAGCATAAATTGCTGAAATAAGCCTATTTAATAAGCCTAAGTTGCTGAAATAAGCCTATTTAATAAGGCTATGTAATACGTCTAAGTTGCTGAAATAAACCTATTTAAAAAGCCTAAGTTGCTAAAATAAGCCTATTTAATAAGCCTATTTAATAAGCCTAAGTTGCTGAATAAGCCTATTTAATAAGCCTAAGTTGCTGAAATAAGCCTATTTAATAAGCCTAAGTTGCTGAAATAAGCCTATTTAATAAGTCTAAGTTGCTGAAATAAGGCTATTTAATAAGCCTAAGTTGCTGAAATAAGCCTATTTAATAAGCCTATGTTGCTGAAATAAGGCTATTTAATATGTCTAAGTTGCTGAAATAAGCCTATTTAATAAGTCTAAGTTGCTGAAATAAGCCTATTTAATAAGTCTAAGTTGCTGAAATAAGGCTTTTTAATAAGTCTAAGTTGCTGAAATAAGCCTATTTATTCAGCGTAAGTTGCTAAAATAAGCCTATTTAATAAGCCCAAGTTGCTGAAATAAGCCTATTTAATGAGGCTATTTAATAAGCCTAAGTTGCTGAAAGAAGCCTATTTAATAAGCGTAAGTTGCTGAAATAAGGCTATTTAATAAGTCTAAGTTGCGGAAATAGGCCTATTTAATAAGCCTAAGTTGCTGAAATAAGCCTATTTAATAAGCCTAAGTTGCTGAAATAAGCCTATTTAATAGGCCTATCTAATAAGTCTAAGTTGCAGAAATAAGCATATTTCATAAGCCTATTTAATGAGCCTAAGTTGCTGAAATGTCTATTTAATAAGTCGATTTAAAAAGTCAAAGTTGCTAAAATAAGCCTATTTAATAAGCCCAAGTTGCTGAAATAAGCCTATTTAATAAGGCTATTTAATAAGCCTAAGTTGCTGAAAGAAGCCTATTTAATAAGCGTAAGTTGCTGAAATAAGGCTATTTAATAAGTGTAAGTTGCTGAAATAAGCCTATTTAATAAGCCTAAGTTGCTGAAATAAGCCTATTTAATAAGCTTAAGTTGCTGAAATAAGCCTATTTAATAGGCCTATCTAATAAGTCTAAGTTGCAGAAATAAGCATATTTCATAAGCCTATTTAATGAGCCTAAGTTGCTGAAATGTCTATTTAATAAGTCGATTTAATAATTCTAAGTTGCTAAAATAAGCCTATTTAATAAGGCTATTTAATAAGCATAAATTGCTGAAATAAGCCTATTTAATAAGCCTAAGTTGCTGAAATAAGCCTATTTAATAAGGCTATTTAATAAGTCTAAGTTGCTGAAATAAGCCTATTTAATAAGCCTAAGTTGCTGAAATAAGCCTATTTAATAAGCCTAAGTTGCTGAAATAAGCCTATTTAATAGGCCTATCTAATAAGTCTAAGTTGCAGAAATAAGCATATTTCATAAGCCTATTTAATGAGCCTAAGTTGCTGAAATGTCTATTTAATAAGTCGATTTAATAAGTCAAAGTTGCTAAAATAAGCCTATTTAATAAGGCTATTTAATAAGCCTAAGTTGCTGAAATAAGCCTATTTAATGAGGCTATTTAATGTGCCTAAGTTGCTGAAATAAGCCGATTTAATAAGCCTAAGTTTCTGAACTAAGCCTATTTAAAAAGGTCTATTTAATAAGTCTAAGTTGCTGAAATAAACCTATTTAAAAATGCTATTTAATACGCCCAAGTTGCTGAAATAAACCTGATTACTAAGGCTATTTAATAAGCGTAAGTTGCTGAAATAAGCCTATTTAATAAGCCTAAGTTGCTGAAATAAGCCTATTTAATAAGGCTATTTAATAAGTCTAAGTTGCTGAAATAAACCTATTTAATAAGCCTAAGTTGCTAAAATTAGCCTATTTAATGAGGCTATTTAATAAGTCCATTTAATAAGCCTATTTAATAAGCCTATTTAATACGCCTATTTAATAAGCCTATTTAATACGCCTATTTAATAAACCTATTTAATAAGTATTTAATGAGCCTATTTATTAAGTCTATTTAATAAGCCTTTTTAATAAGCCTATTTAATAAGTCTATTTAATAAGCCTATTTAATAGCCCTATTTAATAAGTCTAAGTTGCTTGAAATAAGCCTATTTAATAAGCCTAAGTTGCTGAATAAACCAATTTAATAAGTCTAAGTTGCTGAAATAAGGCTATTTAATAAGCCTAAGTTGCTGAAATGAGCCTATTTAATAAGCCTAAGTTGCTGAAATAAAGCTATTCAATAAGTCTAAGTTGCTAAAATAAGCCTATTTAATGAGGCTTTTTAATAAGTCTATTTAATGAACCTATTTAATAAGCCTATTTAATAAGCCTATTTAATAAGCCTATTTAATAAGTCTATTTAATAAGTCTATTTAATAAGCCTATTTAATAAGTATTTAATGAGCCTATTTAATAAGCCAATTTATTGAGCCTATTTAAATAGCCAATTTATTGAGCCTATTTAATTATCCTATTTAAAAAGCCTATTTAATGAGTCTATTTTATAAGCCTATTTAATATGCCTATTTAATAAGCCTATTTAATAAGCCTAAGTTGCAGAATAAGCCTATTTAATAAGCCTAAGTTGCTGAAATAAGCCTATTTAATAAGTCTAAGTTGCTGAAATAAGGCTATTTAATAAGCCTAAGTTTCTGAAATAAGCCTATTTAATAAGCCTAAGTTGCTGAAATAAGGCTATTTAATAAGTCTAAGTTGCTGAAATAAGCCTATTTAATAAGCCTAAGTTGCTGAAATAAGGCTACTTAATAAGTCTAAGTTGCTGAAATAAGGCTACTTAATAAGTCTAAGTTGCTGAAATAAGCCTATTTAATCAGCGTAAGTTTCTGAAATAAGCCTATTTAATAAGCCCAAGTTACTGAAATAAGCCTATTTAATAAGGCTATTTAATAAGCCTAAGTTGCTGAAATAAGCCTATTTAATAAGCGTAAGTTGCTGAAATAACGCTATTTAATAAGTCTAAGTTGCTGAAATAAGCCTATTTAATAAGCCTAAGTTGCTGAAATAAGCCTATTTAATAAGCTTAAGTTGCTGAAATTAGCCTATTTAATAGGCCTATCTAATAAGTCTAAGTTGCAGAAATAAGCAAATTTCATAAGCCTATTTAATAAGTCTAAGTTGCTAAAATAAGCCTATTTAATAAGGCTATTTAATAAGCCTAAGTTGCTGAAATAAGCCTATTTAATAAGTCTATTTAATGAGCCTAAGTTGCTGAAATAAGCCTATTTAATAAGCCGAAGTTTCTGAACTAAGCCTATTTAAAAAGGTATATTTAATAAGTCTAAGTTGCTGAAATAAACCTATTTAAAAATGCAATTTAATAAGCCTAAGTTGCTGAAATAAACCTGTTTAATAAGGCTATTTAATAAGCATAAATTGCTGAAATAAGCCTATTTAATAAGCCTAAGTTGCTGAAATAAGCCTATTTAATAAGGCTATTTAATACGTCTAAGTTGCTGAAATAAACCTATTTAAAAAGCCTAAGTTGCTAAAATAAGCCTATTTAATAAGCCTATTTAATAAGCCTAAGTTGCTGAATAAGCCTATTTAATAAGCCTAAGTTGCTGAAATAAGCCTATTTAATAAGTCTAAGTTGCTGAAATAAGGCTATTTAATAAGCCTAAGTTGCTGAAATAAGCCTATTTAATAAGCCTAAGTTGCTGAAATAAGGCTATTTAATAAGTCTAAGTTGCTGAAATAAGGCCATTTAATAAGTCTAAGTTGCTGAAATAAGCCTATTTAATCAGCATAAGTTGCTAAAATAAGCCTATTTAATAAGCCCAAGTTTCTGAAATAAGCCTATTTAATAAGGCTATTTAATAAGCCTAAGTTGCTGAAAGAAGCCTATTTAATAAGCGTAAGTTGCTGAAATAAGGCTATTTAATAAGTCTAAGTTGCTGAAATAGGCCTATTTAATAAGCCTAACTTGCTGAAATAAGCCTATTTAATAAGCCTAAGTTGCTGAAATAAGCCTATTTAATAGGCCTATCTAATAAGTCTAAGTTGCAGAAATAAGCATATTTCATAAGCCTATTTAATGAGCCTAAGTTGCTGAAATGTCTATTTAATAAGTCGATTTAATAAGTCAAAGTTGCTAAAATGAGCCTATATAATAAGGCTATTTAATAAGCCTAAGTTGCTGAAATAAGCCTATTTAATGAGGCAATTTAATGAGCCTAAGTTGCTGAAATAAGCCCATTTAATAAGCCTAAGTTTCTGAACTAAGCCTATTTAAAAAGGTATATTTAATAAGTCTAAGTTGCTGAAATAAACCTATTTAAAAATGCTATTTAATACGCCCAAGTTGCTGAAATAAACCTGATTAATAAGGCTATTTAATAAGCGTAAGTTGCTGAAATAAACCTATTTAATAAGCCTAAGTTGCTAAAATAAGCCTATTTGATGAGGCTATTTAATAAGTCCATTTAATAAGCCTATTTAATAAGCCTATTTAATAAGCCTATTTAATAAGCCTATTTAATACGCCTATTTAATAAACCTATTTAATAAGTATTTAATGAGCCTATTTATTAAGTCTATTTAATAAGCCTTTTTAATAAGCCTATTTAATAAGTCTATTTAATAAGCCTATTTAATAGGCCTATTTAATAAGTCTAAGTTGCTGAAATAAGCCTATTTAATAAGCCTAAGTTGCTGAATAAACCAATTTAATAAGTCTAAGTTGCTGAAATAAGGCTATTTAATAAGCCTAAGTTGCTGAAATGAGCCTATTTAATAAGCCTAAGTTGCTGAAATAAGGCTATTCAATAAGTCTAAGTTGCTGAAATAAGCCTATTTAATAAGCCTAAGTTGCTGAAATGAGCCTATTTAATGAGGCTATTTAATGAGCCTAAGTTGCTGAAATAAGCCGATTTAATAAGCCTAAGTTTCTGAACTAAGCCTATTTAAAAAGGTCTATTTAATAAGTCTAAGTTGCTGAAATAAACCTATTTAATAAGGCTATTTAATAAGCCTAAGTTGCTGAAAGAAGCCTATTTAATAAGCGTAAGTTGCTGAAATAAGGCTATTTAATAAGTGTAAGTTGCTGAAATAAGCCTATTTAATAAGCCTAAGTTGCTGAAATAAGCCTATTTAATAAGCTTAAGTTGCTGAAATGTCTATTTAATAAGTCGATTTAATAATTCTAAGTTGCTAAAATAAGCCTATTTAATAAGGCTATTTAATAAGCATAAATTGCTGAAATAAGCCTATTTAATAAGCCTAAGTTGCTGAAATAAGCCTATTTAATAAGGCTATTTAATAAGTCTAAGTTGCTGAAATAAGCCTATTTAATAAGCCTAAGTTGCTGAAATAAGCCTATTTAATAAGCCTAAGTTGCTGAAATAAGCCTATTTAATAGGCCTATCTAATAAGTCTAAGTTGCAGAAATAAGCATATTTCATAAGCCTATTTAATGAGCCTAAGTTGCTGAAATGTCTATTTAATAAGTCGATTTAATAAGTCTAAGTTGCTAAAATAAGCCTATTTAATAAGGCTATTTAATAAGCATAAATTGCTGAAATAAGCCTATTTAATAAGCCTAAGTTGCTGAAATAAGCCTATTTAATAAGGCTATTTAATAAGTCTAAGTTGCTGAAATAAGCCTATTTAATAAGCCTAAGTTGCTGAAATAAGCCTATTTAATAAGCCTAAGTTGCTGAAATAAGCCTATTTAATAGGCCTATCTAATAAGTCTAAGTTGCAGAAATAAGCATATTTCATAAGCCTATTTAATGAGCCTAAGTTGCTGAAATGTCTATTTAATAAGTCGATTTAATAAGTCAAAGTTGCTAAAATAAGCCTATTTAATAAGGCTATTTAATAAGCCTAAGTTGCTGAAATAAGCCTATTTAATGAGGCTATTTAATGTGCCTAAGTTGCTGAAATAAGCCGATTTAATAAGCCTAAGTTTCTGAACTAAGCCTATTTAAAAAGGTCTATTTAATAAGTCTAAGTTGCTGAAATAAACCTATTTAAAAATGCTATTTAATACGCCCAAGTTGCTGAAATAAACCTGATTACTAAGGCTATTTAATAAGCGTAAGTTGCTGAAATAAGCCTATTTAATAAGCCTAAGTTGCTGAAATAAGCCTATTTAATAAGGCTATTTAATAAGTCTAAGTTGCTGAAATAAACCTATTTAATAAGCCTAAGTTGCTAAAATAAGCCTATTTAATGAGGCTATTTAATAAGTCCATTTAATAAGCCTATTTAATAAGCCTATTTAATACGCCTATTTAATAAGCCTATTTAATACGCCTATTTAATAAACCTATTTAATAAGTATTTAATGAGCCTATTTATTAAGTCTATTTAATAAGCCTTTTTAATAAGCCTATTTAATAAGTCTATTTAATAAGCCTATTTAATAGCCCTATTTAATAAGTCTAAGTTGCTGAAATAAGCCTATTTAATAAGCCTAAGTTGCTGAATAAACCAATTTAATAAGTCTAAGTTGCTGAAATAAGGCTATTTAATAAGCCTAAGTTGCTGAAATGAGCCTATTTAATAAGCCTAAGTTGCTGAAATAAAGCTATTCAATAAGTCTAAGTTGCTAAAATAAGCCTATTTAATGAGGCTTTTTAATAAGTCTATTTAATGAACCTATTTAATAAGCCTATTTAATAAGCCTATTTAATAAGCCTATTGAATAAGTCTATTTAATAAGTCTATTTAATAAGCCTATTTAATAAGTATTTAATGAGCCTATTTAATAAGCCAATTTATTGAGCCTATTTAATAAGCCAATTTATTGAGCCTATTTAATTATCCTATTTAAAAAGCCTATTTAATGAGTCTATTTTATAAGCCTATTTAATATGCCTATTTAATAAGCCTATTTAATAAGCCTAAGTTGCAGAATAAGCCTATTTAATAAGCCTGAGTTGCTGAAATAAGCCTATTTAATAAGCCTAAGTTGCTGAATAAGCCTATTTAATAAGCCTAAGTTGCTGAAATAAGCCTATTTAATAAGTCTAAGTTGCTGAAATAAGGCTATTTAATACGCCTAAGTTTCTGAAATGAGCCTATTTAATAAGCCTAAGTTGCTGAAATAAGGCTATTTAATAAGTCTAAGTTGCTGAAATAAGCCTATTTAATAAGCCTAAGTTGCTGAAATAAGGCTACTTAATAAGTCTAAGTTGCTGAAATAAGGCTACTTAATAAGTCTAAGTTGCTGAAATAAGCCTATTTAATCAGCGTAAGTTTCTGAAATAAGCCTATTTAATAAGCCCAAGTTACTGAAATAAGCCTATTTAATAAGGCTATTTAATAAGCCTAAGTTGCTGAAATAAGCCTATTTAATAAGCGTAAGTTGCTGAAATAACGCTATTTAATAAGTCTAAGTTGCTGAAATAAGCCTATTTAATAAGCCTAAGTTGCTGAAATAAGGCTATTTAATAAGCCTAAGTTGCTGAAATGAGCCTATTTAATAAGCCTAAGTTGCTGAAATAAGGCTATTCAATAAGTCTAAGTTGCTGAAATAAGCCTATTTAATAAGCCTAAGTTGCTGAAATGAGCCTATTTAATGAGGCTATTTAATGAGCCTAAGTTGCTGAAATAAGCCGATTTAATAAGCCTAAGTTTCTGAACTAAGCCTATTTAAAAAGGTCTATTTAATAAGTCTAAGTTGCTGAAATAAACCTATTTAATAAGGCTATTTAATAAGCCTAAGTTGCTGAAAGAAGCCTATTTAATAAGCGTAAGTTGCTGAAATAAGGCTATTTAATAAGTGTAAGTTGCTGAAATAAGCCTATTTAATAAGCCTGATTTGCTGAAATAAGCCTATTTAATAAGCCTAAGTTGCTGAATAAGCCTATTTAATAAGCCTAAGTTGCTGAAATAAGCCTATTTAATAAGTCTAAGTTGCTGAAATAAGGCTATTTAATACGCCTAAGTTTCTGAAATGAGCCTATTTAATAAGCCTAAGTTGCTGAAATAAGGCTATTTAATAAGTCTAAGTTGCTGAAATAAGCCTATTTAATAAGCCTAAGTTGCTGAAATAAGGCTACTTAATAAGTCTAAGTTGCTGAAATAAGGCTACTTAATAAGTCTAAGTTGCTGAAATAAGCCTATTTAATCAGCGTAAGTTTCTGAAATAAGCCTATTTAATAAGCCCAAGTTACTGAAATAAGCCTATTTAATAAGGCTATTTAATAAGCCTAAGTTGCTGAAATAAGCCTATTTAATAAGCGTAAGTTGCTGAAATAACGCTATTTAATAAGTCTAAGTTGCTGAAATAAGCCTATTTAATAAGCCTAAGTTGCTGAAATAAGGCTATTTAATAAGCCTAAGTTGCTGAAATGAGCCTATTTAATAAGCCTAAGTTGCTGAAATAAGGCTATTCAATAAGTCTAAGTTGCTGAAATAAGCCTATTTAATAAGCCTAAGTTGCTGAAATGAGCCTATTTAATGAGGCTATTTAATGAGCCTAAGTTGCTGAAATAAGCCGATTTAATAAGCCTAAGTTTCTGAACTAAGCCTATTTAAAAAGGTCTATTTAATAAGTCTAAGTTGCTGAAATAAACCTATTTAATAAGGCTATTTAATAAGCCTAAGTTGCTGAAAGAAGCCTATTTAATAAGCGTAAGTTGCTGAAATAAGGCTATTTAATAAGTGTAAGTTGCTGAAATAAGCCTATTTAATAAGCCTAAGTTGCTGAAATAAGCCTATTTAATAAGCTTAAGTTGCTGAAATGTCTATTTAATAAGTCGATTTAATAATTCTAAGTTGCTAAAATAAGCCTATTTAATAAGGCTATTTAATAAGCATAAATTGCTGAAATAAGCCTATTTAATAAGCCTAAGTTGCTGAAATAAGCCTATTTAATAAGGCTATTTAATAAGTCTAAGTTGCTGAAATAAGCCTATTTAATAAGCCTAAGTTGCTGAAATAAGCCTATTTAATAAGCCTAAGTTGCTGAAATAAGCCTATTTAATAGGCCTATCTAATAAGTCTAAGTTGCAGAAATAAGCATATTTCATAAGCCTATTTAATGAGCCTAAGTTGCTGAAATGTCTATTTAATAAGTCGATTTAATAAGTCTAAGTTGCTAAAATAAGCCTATTTAATAAGGCTATTTAATAAGCATAAATTGCTGAAATAAGCCTATTTAATAAGCCTAAGTTGCTGAAATAAGCCTATTTAATAAGGCTATTTAATAAGTCTAAGTTGCTGAAATAAGCCTATTTAATAAGCCTAAGTTGCTGAAATAAGCCTATTTAATAAGCCTAAGTTGCTGAAATAAGCCTATTTAATAGGCCTATCTAATAAGTCTAAGTTGCAGAAATAAGCATATTTCATAAGCCTATTTAATGAGCCTAAGTTGATTAAATGTCTATTTAATAAGTCGATTTAATAAGTCAAAGTTGCTAAAATAAGCCTATTTAATAAGGCTATTTAATAAGCCTAAGTTGCTGAAATAAGCCTATTTAATGAGGCTATTTAATGTGCCTAAGTTGCTGAAATAAGCCGATTTAATAAGCCTAAGTTTCTGAACTAAGCCTATTTAAAAAGGTCTATTTAATAAGTCTAAGTTGCTGAAATAAACCTATTTAAAAATGCTATTTAATACGCCCAAGTTGCTGAAATAAACCTGATTACTAAGGCTATTTAATAAGCGTAAGTTGCTGAAATAAGCCTATTTAATAAGCCTAAGTTGCTGAAATAAGCCTATTTAATAAGGCTATTTAATAAGTCTAAGTTGCTGAAATAAACCTATTTAATAAGCCTAAGTTGCTAAAATAAGCCTATTTAATGAGGCTATTTAATAAGTCCATTTAATAAGCCTATTTAATAAGCCTATTTAATACGCCTATTTAATAAGCCTATTTAATACGCCTATTTAATAAACCTATTTAATAAGTATTTAATGAGCCTATTTATTAAGTCTATTTAATAAGCCTTTTTAATAAGCCTATTTAATAAGTCTATTTAATAAGCCTATTTAATAGCCCTATTTAATAAGTCTAAGTTGCTGAAATAAGCCTATTTAATAAGCCTAAGTTGCTGAATAAACCAATTTAATAAGTCTAAGTTGCTGAAATAAGGCTATTTAATAAGCCTAAGTTGCTGAAATGAGCCTATTTAATAAGCCTAAGTTGCTGAAATAAAGCTATTCAATAAGTCTAAGTTGCTAAAATAAGCCTATTTAATGAGGCTTTTTAATAAGTCTATTTAATGAACCTATTTAATAAGCCTATTTAATAAGCCTATTTAATAAGCCTATTGAATAAGTCTATTTAATAAGTCTATTTAATAAGCCTATTTAATAAGTATTTAATGAGCCTATTTAATAAGCCAATTTATTGAGCCTATTTAATAAGCCAATTTATTGAGCCTATTTAATTATCCTATTTAAAAAGCCTATTTAATGAGTCTATTTTATAAGCCTATTTAATATGCCTATTTAATAAGCCTATTTAATAAGCCTAAGTTGCAGAATAAGCCTATTTAATAAGCCTGAGTTGCTGAAATAAGCCTATTTAATAAGCCTAAGTTGCTGAATAAGCCTATTTAATAAGCCTAAGTTGCTGAAATAAGCCTATTTAATAAGTCTAAGTTGCTGAAATAAGGCTATTTAATACGCCTAAGTTTCTGAAATGAGCCTATTTAATAAGCCTAAGTTGCTGAAATAAGGCTATTTAATAAGTCTAAGTTGCTGAAATAAGCCTATTTAATAAGCCTAAGTTGCTGAAATAAGGCTACTTAATAAGTCTAAGTTGCTGAAATAAGGCTACTTAATAAGTCTAAGTTGCTGAAATAAGCCTATTTAATCAGCGTAAGTTTCTGAAATAAGCCTATTTAATAAGCCCAAGTTACTGAAATAAGCCTATTTAATAAGGCTATTTAATAAGCCTAAGTTGCTGAAATAAGCCTATTTAATAAGCGTAAGTTGCTGAAATAACGCTATTTAATAAGTCTAAGTTGCTGAAATAAGCCTATTTAATAAGCCTAAGTTGCTGAAATAAGGCTATTTAATAAGCCTAAGTTGCTGAAATGAGCCTATTTAATAAGCCTAAGTTGCTGAAATAAGGCTATTCAATAAGTCTAAGTTGCTGAAATAAGCCTATTTAATAAGCCTAAGTTGCTGAAATGAGCCTATTTAATGAGGCTATTTAATGAGCCTAAGTTGCTGAAATAAGCCGATTTAATAAGCCTAAGTTTCTGAACTAAGCCTATTTAAAAAGGTCTATTTAATAAGTCTAAGTTGCTGAAATAAACCTATTTAATAAGGCTATTTAATAAGCCTAAGTTGCTGAAAGAAGCCTATTTAATAAGCGTAAGTTGCTGAAATAAGGCTATTTAATAAGTGTAAGTTGCTGAAATAAGCCTATTTAATAAGCCTGATTTGCTGAAATAAGCCTATTTAATAAGCCTAAGTTGCTGAATAAGCCTATTTAATAAGCCTAAGTTGCTGAAATAAGCCTATTTAATAAGTCTAAGTTGCTGAAATAAGGCTATTTAATACGCCTAAGTTTCTGAAATGAGCCTATTTAATAAGCCTAAGTTGCTGAAATAAGGCTATTTAATAAGTCTAAGTTGCTGAAATAAGCCTATTTAATAAGCCTAAGTTGCTGAAATAAGGCTACTTAATAAGTCTAAGTTGCTGAAATAAGGCTACTTAATAAGTCTAAGTTGCTGAAATAAGCCTATTTAATCAGCGTAAGTTTCTGAAATAAGCCTATTTAATAAGCCCAAGTTACTGAAATAAGCCTATTTAATAAGGCTATTTAATAAGCCTAAGTTGCTGAAATAAGCCTATTTAATAAGCGTAAGTTGCTGAAATAACGCTATTTAATAAGTCTAAGTTGCTGAAATAAGCCTATTTAATAAGCCTAAGTTGCTGAAATAAGGCTATTTAATAAGCCTAAGTTGCTGAAATGAGCCTATTTAATAAGCCTAAGTTGCTGAAATAAGGCTATTCAATAAGTCTAAGTTGCTGAAATAAGCCTATTTAATAAGCCTAAGTTGCTGAAATGAGCCTATTTAATGAGGCTATTTAATGAGCCTAAGTTGCTGAAATAAGCCGATTTAATAAGCCTAAGTTTCTGAACTAAGCCTATTTAAAAAGGTCTATTTAATAAGTCTAAGTTGCTGAAATAAACCTATTTAATAAGGCTATTTAATAAGCCTAAGTTGCTGAAAGAAGCCTATTTAATAAGCGTAAGTTGCTGAAATAAGGCTATTTAATAAGTGTAAGTTGCTGAAATAAGCCTATTTAATAAGCCTAAGTTGCTGAAATAAGCCTATTTAATAAGCTTAAGTTGCTGAAATGTCTATTTAATAAGTCGATTTAATAATTCTAAGTTGCTAAAATAAGCCTATTTAATAAGGCTATTTAATAAGCATAAATTGCTGAAATAAGCCTATTTAATAAGCCTAAGTTGCTGAAATAAGCCTATTTAATAAGGCTATTTAATAAGTCTAAGTTGCTGAAATAAGCCTATTTAATAAGCCTAAGTTGCTGAAATAAGCCTATTTAATAAGCCTAAGTTGCTGAAATAAGCCTATTTAATAGGCCTATCTAATAAGTCTAAGTTGCAGAAATAAGCATATTTCATAAGCCTATTTAATGAGCCTAAGTTGCTGAAATGTCTATTTAATAAGTCGATTTAATAAGTCTAAGTTGCTAAAATAAGCCTATTTAATAAGGCTATTTAATAAGCATAAATTGCTGAAATAAGCCTATTTAATAAGCCTAAGTTGCTGAAATAAGCCTATTTAATAAGGCTATTTAATAAGTCTAAGTTGCTGAAATAAGCCTATTTAATAAGCCTAAGTTGCTGAAATAAGCCTATTTAATAAGCCTAAGTTGCTGAAATAAGCCTATTTAATAGGCCTATCTAATAAGTCTAAGTTGCAGAAATAAGCATATTTCATAAGCCTATTTAATGAGCCTAAGTTGATTAAATGTCTATTTAATAAGTCGATTTAATAAGTCAAAGTTGCTAAAATAAGCCTATTTAATAAGGCTATTTAATAAGCCTAAGTTGCTGAAATAAGCCTATTTAATGAGGCTATTTAATGTGCCTAAGTTGCTGAAATAAGCCGATTTAATAAGCCTAAGTTTCTGAACTAAGCCTATTTAAAAAGGTCTATTTAATAAGTCTAAGTTGCTGAAATAAACCTATTTAAAAATGCTATTTAATACGCCCAAGTTGCTGAAATAAACCTGATTACTAAGGCTATTTAATAAGCGTAAGTTGCTGAAATAAGCCTATTTAATAAGCCTAAGTTGCTGAAATAAGCCTATTTAATAAGGCTATTTAATAAGTCTAAGTTGCTGAAATAAACCTATTTAATAAGCCTAAGTTGCTAAAATAAGCCTATTTAATGAGGCTATTTAATAAGTCCATTTAATAAGCCTATTTAATAAGCCTATTTAATACGCCTATTTAATAAGCCTATTTAATACGCCTATTTAATAAACCTATTTAATAAGTATTTAATGAGCCTATTTATTAAGTCTATTTAATAAGCCTTTTTAATAAGCCTATTTAATAAGTCTATTTAATAAGCCTATTTAATAGCCCTATTTAATAAGTCTAAGTTGCTGAAATAAGCCTATTTAATAAGCCTAAGTTGCTGAATAAACCAATTTAATAAGTCTAAGTTGCTGAAATAAGGCTATTTAATAAGCCTAAGTTGCTGAAATGAGCCTATTTAATAAGCCTAAGTTGCTGAAATAAAGCTATTCAATAAGTCTAAGTTGCTAAAATAAGCCTATTTAATGAGGCTTTTTAATAAGTCTATTTAATGAACCTATTTAATAAGCCTATTTAATAAGCCTATTTAATAAGCCTATTTAATAAGTCTATTTAATAAGTCTATTTAATAAGCCTATTTAATAAGTATTTAATGAGCCTATTTAATAAGCCAATTTATTGAGCCTATTTAATAAGCCAATTTATTGAGCCTATTTAATTATCCTATTTAAAAAGCCTATTTAATGAGTCTATTTTATAAGCCTATTTAATATGCCTATTTAATAAGCCTATTTAATAAGCCTAAGTTGCAGAATAAGCCTATTTAATAAGCCTGAGTTGCTGAAATAAGCCTATTTAATAAGCCTAAGTTGCTGAATAAGCCTATTTAATAAGCCTAAGTTGCTGAAATAAGCCTATTTAATAAGTCTAAGTTGCTGAAATAAGGCTATTTAATACGCCTAAGTTTCTGAAATGAGCCTATTTAATAAGCCTAAGTTGCTGAAATAAGGCTATTTAATATGTCTAAGTTGCTGAAATAAGCCTATTTAATAAGCCTAAGTTGCTGAAATAAGGCTACTTAATAAGTCTAAGTTGCTGAAATAAGGCTACTTAATAAGTCTAAGTTGCTGAAATAAGCCTATTTAATCAGCGTAAGTTTCTGAAATAAGCCTATTTAATAAGCCCAAGTTACTGAAATAAGCCTATTTAATAAGGCTATTTAATAAGCCTAAGTTGCTGAAATAAGCCTATTTAATAAGCGTAAGTTGCTGAAATAACGCTATTTAATAAGTCTAAGTTGCTGAAATAAGCCTATTTAATAAGCCTAAGTTGCTGAAATAAGGCTATTTAATAAGCCTAAGTTGCTGAAATGAGCCTATTTAATAAGCCTAAGTTGCTGAAATAAGGCTATTCAATAAGTCTAAGTTGCTGAAATAAGCCTATTTAATAAGCCTAAGTTGCTGAAATGAGCCTATTTAATGAGGCTATTTAATGAGCCTAAGTTGCTGAAATAAGCCGATTTAATAAGCCTAAGTTTCTGAACTAAGCCTATTTAAAAAGGTCTATTTAATAAGTCTAAGTTGCTGAAATAAACCTATTTAATAAGGCTATTTAATAAGCCTAAGTTGCTGAAAGAAGCCTATTTAATAAGCGTAAGTTGCTGAAATAAGGCTATTTAATAAGTGTAAGTTGCTGAAATAAGCCTATTTAATAAGCCTGAGTTGCTGAAATAAGCCTATTTAATAAGCCTAAGTTGCTGAATAAGCCTATTTAATAAGCCTAAGTTGCTGAAATAAGCCTATTTAATAAGTCTAAGTTGCTGAAATAAGGCTATTTAATACGCCTAAGTTTCTGAAATGAGCCTATTTAATAAGCCTAAGTTGCTGAAATAAGGCTATTTAATAAGTCTAAGTTGCTGAAATAAGCCTATTTAATAAGCCTAAGTTGCTGAAATAAGGCTACTTAATAAGTCTAAGTTGCTGAAATAAGGCTACTTAATAAGTCTAAGTTGCTGAAATAAGCCTATTTAATCAGCGTAAGTTTCTGAAATAAGCCTATTTAATAAGCCCAAGTTACTGAAATAAGCCTATTTAATAAGGCTATTTAATAAGCCTAAGTTGCTGAAATAAGCCTATTTAATAAGCGTAAGTTGCTGAAATAACGCTATTTAATAAGTCTAAGTTGCTGAAATAAGCCTATTTAATAAGCCTAAGTTGCTGAAATAAGGCTATTTAATAAGCCTAAGTTGCTGAAATGAGCCTATTTAATAAGCCTAAGTTGCTGAAATAAGGCTATTCAATAAGTCTAAGTTGCTGAAATAAGCCTATTTAATAAGCCTAAGTTGCTGAAATGAGCCTATTTAATGAGGCTATTTAATGAGCCTAAGTTGCTGAAATAAGCCGATTTAATAAGCCTAAGTTTCTGAACTAAGCCTATTTAAAAAGGTCTATTTAATAAGTCTAAGTTGCTGAAATAAACCTATTTAATAAGGCTATTTAATAAGCCTAAGTTGCTGAAAGAAGCCTATTTAATAAGCGTAAGTTGCTGAAATAAGGCTATTTAATAAGTGTAAGTTGCTGAAATAAGCCTATTTAATAAGCCTAAGTTGCTGAAATAAGCCTATTTAATAAGCTTAAGTTGCTGAAATGTCTATTTAATAAGTCGATTTAATAATTCTAAGTTGCTAAAATAAGCCTATTTAATAAGGCTATTTAATAAGCATAAATTGCTGAAATAAGCCTATTTAATAAGCCTAAGTTGCTGAAATAAGCCTATTTAATAAGGCTATTTAATAAGTCTAAGTTGCTGAAATAAGCCTATTTAATAAGCCTAAGTTGCTGAAATAAGCCTATTTAATAAGCCTAAGTTGCTGAAATAAGCCTATTTAATAGGCCTATCTAATAAGTCTAAGTTGCAGAAATAAGCATATTTCATAAGCCTATTTAATGAGCCTAAGTTGCTGAAATGTCTATTTAATAAGTCGATTTAATAAGTCTAAGTTGCTAAAATAAGCCTATTTAATAAGGCTATTTAATAAGCATAAATTGCTGAAATAAGCCTATTTAATAAGCCTAAGTTGCTGAAATAAGCCTATTTAATAAGGCTATTTAATAAGTCTAAGTTGCTGAAATAAGCCTATTTAATAAGCCTAAGTTGCTGAAATAAGCCTATTTAATAAGCCTAAGTTGCTGAAATAAGCCTATTTAATAGGCCTATCTAATAAGTCTAAGTTGCAGAAATAAGCATATTTCATAAGCCTATTTAATGAGCCTAAGTTGCTGAAATGTCTATTTAATAAGTCGATTTAATAAGTCAAAGTTGCTAAAATAAGCCTATATAATAAGGCTATTTAATAAGCCTAAGTTGCTGAAATAAGCCTATTTAATGAGGCTATTTAATGTGCCTAAGTTGCTGAAATAAGCCGATTTAATAAGCCTAAGTTTCTGAACTAAGCCTATTTAAAAAGGTCTATTTAATAAGTCTAAGTTGCTGAAATAAACCTATTTAAAAATGCTATTTAATACGCCCAAGTTGCTGAAATAAACCTGATTACTAAGGCTATTTAATAAGCGTAAGTTGCTGAAATAAGCCTATTTAATAAGCCTAAGTTGCTGAAATAAGCCTATTTAATAAGGCTATTTAATAAGTCTAAGTTGCTGAAATAAACCTATTTAATAAGCCTAAGTTGCTAAAATAAGCCTATTTAATGAGGCTATTTAATAAGTCCATTTAATAAGCCTATTTAATAAGCCTATTTAATACGCCTATTTAATAAGCCTATTTAATACGCCTATTTAATAAACCTATTTAATAAGTATTTAATGAGCCTATTTATTAAGTCTATTTAATAAGCCTTTTTAATAAGCCTATTTAATAAGTCTATTTAATAAGCCTATTTAATAGCCCTATTTAATAAGTCTAAGTTGCTGAAATAAGCCTATTTAATAAGCCTAAGTTGCTGAATAAACCAATTTAATAAGTCTAAGTTGCTGAAATAAGGCTATTTAATAAGCCTAAGTTGCTGAAATGAGCCTATTTAATAAGCCTAAGTTGCTGAAATAAAGCTATTCAATAAGTCTAAGTTGCTAAAATAAGCCTATTTAATGAGGCTTTTTAATAAGTCTATTTAATGAACCTATTTAATAAGCCTATTTAATAAGCCTATTTAATAAGCCTATTTAATAAGTCTATTTAATAAGTCTATTTAATAAGCCTATTTAATAAGTATTTAATGAGCCTATTTAATAAGCCAATTTATTGAGCCTATTTAATAAGCCAATTTATTGAGCCTATTTAATTATCCTATTTAAAAAGCCTATTTAATGAGTCTATTTTATAAGCCTATTTAATATGCCTATTTAATAAGCCTATTTAATAAGCCTAAGTTGCAGAATAAGCCTATTTAATAAGCCTGAGTTGCTGAAATAAGCCTATTTAATAAGCCTAAGTTGCTGAATAAGCCTATTTAATAAGCCTAAGTTGCTGAAATAAGCCTATTTAATAAGTCTAAGTTGCTGAAATAAGGCTATTTAATACGCCTAAGTTTCTGAAATGAGCCTATTTAATAAGCCTAAGTTGCTGAAATAAGGCTATTTAATAAGTCTAAGTTGCTGAAATAAGCCTATTTAATAAGCCTAAGTTGCTGAAATAAGGCTACTTAATAAGTCTAAGTTGCTGAAATAAGGCTACTTAATAAGTCTAAGTTGCTGAAATAAGCCTATTTAATCAGCGTAAGTTTCTGAAATAAGCCTATTTAATAAGCCCAAGTTACTGAAATAAGCCTATTTAATAAGGCTATTTAATAAGCCTAAGTTGCTGAAATAAGCCTATTTAATAAGCGTAAGTTGCTGAAATAACGCTATTTAATAAGTCTAAGTTGCTGAAATAAGCCTATTTAATAAGCCTAAGTTGCTGAAATAAGCCTATTTAATAAGCTTAAGTTGCTGAAATTAGCCTATTTAATAGGCCTATCTAATAAGTCTAAGTTGCAGAAATAAGCAAATTTCATAAGCCTATTTAATGAGCCTAAGTTGCTGAAATAAGCCTATTTAATAAGGCTATTTAATGAGCCTAAGTTGCTGAAATAAGCCTATTTAATAAGCCGAAGTTTCTGAACTAAGCCTATTTAAAAAGGTATATTTAATAAGCCTAAGTTGCTGAAATAAGCCTATTTAATAAGCTTAAGTTGCTGAAATTAGCCTATTTAATAGGCCTATCTAATAAGTCTAAGTTGCAGAAATAAGCCTATTTAATAAGGCTATTTAATAAGCCTAAGTTGCTGAAATAAGCCTATTTAATAAGGCTATTTAATGAGCCTAAGTTGCTGAAATAAGCCTATTTAATAAGCCGAAGTTGCTGAACTAAGCCTATTTAAAAAGGTATATTTAATAAGTCTAAGTTGCTGAAATAAACCTATTTAAAAATGCTATTTAATAAGCCTAAGTTGCTGAAATAAACCTGTTTAATAAGGCTATTTAATAAGCATAAATTGCTGAAATAAGCCTATTTAATAAGCCTAAGTTGCTGAAATAAGCCTATTTAATAAGGCTATTTAATACGTCTAAGTTGCTGAAATAAACCTATTTAAAAAGCCTAAGTTGCTAAAATAAGCCTATTTAATAAGCCTATTTAATAAGCCTAAGTTGCTGAATAAGCCTATTTACTAAGCCTAAGTTGCTGAAATAAGCCTATTTAATAAGTCTAAGTTGCTGAAATAAGGCTATTTAATAAGCCTAAGTTGCTGAAATAAGCCTATTTAATAAGCCTAAGTTGCTGAAATAAGGCTATTTAATAAGTCTAAGTTGCTGAAATAAGCCTATTTAATAAGTCTAAGTTGCTGAAATAAGCCTATTTAATAAGTCTAAGTTGCTGAAATAAGGCTATTTAATAAGTCTAAGTTGCTGAAATAAGCCCATTTAATAAGCCTAAGTTTCTGAACTAAGCCTATTTAAAAAGGTATATTTAATAAGTCTAAGTTGCTGAAATAAACCTATTTAAAAATGCTATTTAATACGCCCAAGTTGCTGAAATAAACCTGATTAATAAGGCTATTTAATAAGCGTAAGTTGCTGAAATAAACCTATTTAATAAGCCTAAGTTGCTAAAATAAGCCTATTTGATGAGGCTATTTAATAAGTCCATTTAATAAGCCTATTTAATAAGCCTATTTAATACGCCTATTTAATAAGCCTATTTAATACGCCTATTTAATAAACCTATTTAATAAGTATTTAATGAGCCTATTTATTAAGTCTATTTAATAAGCCTTTTTAATAAGCCTATTTAATAAGTCTATTTAATAAGCCTATTTAATAGGCCTATTTAATAAGTCTAAGTTGCTGAAATAATCCTATTTAATAAGCCTAAGTTGCTGAATAAACCAATTTAATAAGTCTAAGTTGCTGAAATAAGGCTATTTAATAAGCCTAAGTTGCTGAAATGAGCCTATTTAATAAGCCTAAGTTGCTGAAATAAGGCTATTCAATAAGTCTAAGTTGCTGAAATAAGCCTATTTAATAAGCCTAAGTTGCTGAAATGAGCCTATTTAATGAGGCTATTTAATGAGCCTAAGTTGCTGAAATAAGCCGATTTAATAAGCCTAAGTTTCTGAACTAAGCCTATTTAAAAAGGTCTATTTAATAAGTCTAAGTTGCTGAAATAAACCTATTTAATAAGGCTATTTAATAAGCCTAAGTTGCTGAAAGAAGCCTATTTAATAAGCGTAAGTTGCTGAAATAAGGCTATTTAATAAGTGTAAGTTGCTGAAATAAGCCTATTTAATAAGCCTAAGTTGCTGAAATAAGCCTATTTAATAAGCTTAAGTTGCTGAAATAAGCCTATTTAATAGGCCTATCTAATAAGTCTAAGTTGCAGAAATAAGCATATTTCATAAGCCTATTTAATGAGCCTAAGTTGCTGAAATGTCTATCTAATAAGGCGATTTAATAAGTCTAAGTTGCTAAAAAATAAGCCTATTTAATAAGGCTATTTAATAAGCATAAATTGCTGAAATAAGCCTATTTAATAAGCCTAAGTTGCTGAAATAAGCCTATTTAATAAGGCTATTTAATAAGTCTAAGTTGCTGAAATAAGCCTATTTAATAAGCCTAAGTTGCTGAAATAAGCCTATTTAATAAGCCTAAGTTGCTGAAATAAGCCTATTTAATAGGCCTATCTAATAAGTCTAAGTTGCAGAAATAAGCATATTTCATAAGCCTATTTAATGAGCCTAAGTTGCTGAAATGTCTATTTAATAAGTCGATTTAATAAGTCAAAGTTGCTAAAATAAGCCTATTTAATAAGGCTATTTAATAAGCCTAAGTTGCTGAAATAAGCCTATTTAATGAGGCTATTTAATGTGCCTAAGTTGCTGAAATAAGCCGATTTAATAAGCCTAAGTTTCTGAACTAAGCCTATTTAAAAAGGTCTATTTAATAAGTCTAAGTTGCTGAAATAAACCTATTTAAAAATGCTATTTAATACGCCCAAGTTGCTGAAATAAACCTGATTACTAAGGCTATTTAATAAGCGTAAGTTGCTGAAATAAGCCTATTTAATAAGCCTAAGTTGCTGAAATAAGCCTATTTAATAAGGCTATTTAATAAGTCTAAGTTGCTGAAATAAACCTATTTAATAAGCCTAAGTTGCTAAAATAAGCCTATTTAATGAGGCTATTTAATAAGTCCATTTAATAAGCCTATTTAATAAGCCTATTTAATACGCCTATTTAATAAGCCTATTTAATACGCCTATTTAATAAACCTATTTAATAAGTATTTAATGAGCCTATTTATTAAGTCTATTTAATAAGCCTTTTTAATAAGCCTATTTAATAAGTCTATTTAATAAGCCTATTTAATAGCCCTATTTAATAAGTCTAAGTTGCTGAAATAAGCCTATTTAATAAGCCTAAGTTGCTGAATAAACCAATTTAATAAGTCTAAGTTGCTGAAATAAGGCTATTTAATAAGCCTAAGTTGCTGAAATGAGCCTATTTAATAAGCCTAAGTTGCTGAAATAAAGCTATTCAATAAGTCTAAGTTGCTAAAATAAGCCTATTTAATGAGGCTTTTTAATAAGTCTATTTAATGAACCTATTTAATAAGCCTATTTAATAAGCCTATTTAATAAGCCTATTTAATAAGTCTATTTAATAAGTCTATTTAATAAGCCTATTTAATAAGTATTTAATGAGCCTATTTAATAAGCCAATTTATTGAGCCTATTTAATAAGCCAATTTATTGAGCCTATTTAATTATCCTATTTAAAAAGCCTATTTAATGAGTCTATTTTATAAGCCTATTTAATATGCCTATTTAATAAGCCTATTTAATAAGCCTAAGTTGCAGAATAAGCCTATTTAATAAGCCTGAGTTGCTGAAATAAGCCTATTTAATAAGCCTAAGTTGCTGAATAAGCCTATTTAATAAGCCTAAGTTGCTGAAATAAGCCTATTTAATAAGTCTAAGTTGCTGAAATAAGGCTATTTAATACGCCTAAGTTTCTGAAATGAGCCTATTTAATAAGCCTAAGTTGCTGAAATAAGGCTATTTAATAAGTCTAAGTTGCTGAAATAAGCCTATTTAATAAGCCTAAGTTGCTGAAATAAGGCTACTTAATAAGTCTAAGTTGCTGAAAAAAGGCTACTTAATAAGTCTAAGTTGCTGAAATAAGCCTATTTAATCAGCGTAAGTTTCTGAAATAAGCCTATTTAATAAGCCCAAGTTACTGAAATAAGCCTATTTAATAAGGCTATTTAATAAGCCTAAGTTGCTGAAATAAGCCTATTTAATAAGCGTAAGTTGCTGAAATAACGCTATTTAATAAGTCTAAGTTGCTGAAATAAGCCTATTTAATAAGCCTAAGTTGCTGAAATAAGCCTATTTAATAAGCTTAAGTTGCTGAAATTAGCCTATTTAATAGGCCTATCTAATAAGTCTAAGTTGCAGAAATAAGCAAATTTCATAAGCCTATTTAATGAGCCTAAGTTGCTGAAATAAGCCTATTTAATAAGGCTATTTAATGAGCCTAAGTTGCTGAAATAAGCCTATTTAATAAGCCGAAGTTTCTGAACTAAGCCTATTTAAAAAGGTATATTTAATAAGCCTAAGTTGCTGAAATAAGCCTATTTAATAAGCTTAAGTTGCTGAAATTAGCCTATTTAATAGGCCTATCTAATAAGTCTAAGTTGCAGAAATAAGCCTATTTAATAAGGCTATTTAATAAGCCTAAGTTGCTGAAATAAGCCTATTTAATAAGGCTATTTAATGAGCCTAAGTTGCTGAAATAAGCCTATTTAATAAGCCGAAGTTTCTGAACTAAGCCTATTTAAAAAGGTATATTTAATAAGTCTAAGTTGCTGAAATAAACCTATTTAAAAATGCTATTTAATAAGCCTAAGTTGCTGAAATAAACCTGTTTAATAAGGCTATTTAATAAGCATAAATTGCTGAAATAAGCCTATTTAATAAGCCTAAGTTGCTGAAATAAGCCTATTTAATAAGGCTATTTAATACGTCTAAGTTGCTGAAATAAACCTATTTAAAAAGCCTAAGTTGCTAAAATAAGCCTATTTAATAAGCCTATTTAATAAGCCTAAGTTGCTGAATAAGCCTATTTACTAAGCCTAAGTTGCTGAAATAAGCCTATTTAATAAGTCTAAGTTGCTGAAATAAGGCTATTTAATAAGACTAAGTTGCTGAAATAAGCCTATTTAATAAGCCTAAGTTGCTGAAATAAGGCTATTTAATAAGTCTAAGTTGCTGAAATAAGCCTATTTAATAAGTCTAAGTTGCTGAAATAAGCCTATTTAATAAGTCTAAGTTGCTGAAATAAGGCTATTTAATAAGTCTAAGTTGCTGAAATAAGCCCATTTAATAAGCCTAAGTTTCTGAACTAAGCCTATTTAAAAAGGTATATTTAATAAGTCTAAGTTGCTGAAATAAACCTATTTAAAAATGCTATTTAATACGCCCAAGTTGCTGAAATAAACCTGATTAATAAGGCTATTTAATAAGCGTAAGTTGCTGAAATAAACCTATTTAATAAGCCTAAGTTGCTAAAATAAGCCTATTTGATGAGGCTATTTAATAAGTCCATTTAATAAGCCTATTTAATAAGCCTATTTAATACGCCTATTTAATAAGCCTATTTAATACGCCTATTTAATAAACCTATTTAATAAGTATTTAATGAGCCTATTTATTAAGTCTATTTAATAAGCCTTTTTAATAAGCCTATTTAATAAGTCTATTTAATAAGCCTATTTAATAGGCCTATTTAATAAGTCTAAGTTGCTGAAATAATCCTATTTAATAAGCCTAAGTTGCTGAATAAACCAATTTAATAAGTCTAAGTTGCTGAAATAAGGCTATTTAATAAGCCTAAGTTGCTGAAATGAGCCTATTTAATAAGCCTAAGTTGCTGAAATAAGGCTATTCAATAAGTCTAAGTTGCTGAAATAAGCCTATTTAATAAGCCTAAGTTGCTGAAATGAGCCTATTTAATGAGGCTATTTAATGAGCCTAAGTTGCTGAAATAAGCCGATTTAATAAGCCTAAGTTTCTGAACTAAGCCTATTTAAAAAGGTCTATTTAATAAGTCTAAGTTGCTGAAATAAACCTATTTAATAAGGCTATTTAATAAGCCTAAGTTGCTGAAAGAAGCCTATTTAATAAGCGTAAGTTGCTGAAATAAGGCTATTTAATAAGTGTAAGTTGCTGAAATAAGCCTATTTAATAAGCCTAAGTTGCTGAAATAAGCCTATTTAATAAGCTTAAGTTGCTGAAATAAGCCTATTTAATAGGCCTATCTAATAAGTCTAAGTTGCAGAAATAAGCATATTTCATAAGCCTATTTAATGAGCCTAAGTTGCTGAAATGTCTATCTAATAAGGCGATTTAATAAGTCTAAGTTGCTAAAAAATAAGCCTATTTAATAAGGCTATTTAATAAGCATAAATTGCTGAAATAAGCCTATTTAATAAGCCTAAGTTGCTGAAATAAGCCTATTTAATAAGGCTATTTAATAAGTCTAAGTTGCTGAAATAAGCCTATTTAATAAGCCTAAGTTGCTGAAATAAGCCTATTTAATAAGCCTAAGTTGCTGAAATAAGCCTATTTAATAGGCCTATCTAATAAGTCTAAGTTGCAGAAATAAGCATATTTCATAAGCCTATTTAATGAGCCTAAGTTGCTGAAATGTCTATTTAATAAGTCGATTTAATAAGTCAAAGTTGCTAAAATAAGCCTATTTAATAAGGCTATTTAATAAGCCTAAGTTGCTGAAATAAGCCTATTTAATGAGGCTATTTAATGTGCCTAAGTTGCTGAAATAAGCCGATTTAATAAGCCTAAGTTTCTGAACTAAGCCTATTTAAAAAGGTCTATTTAATAAGTCTAAGTTGCTGAAATAAACCTATTTAAAAATGCTATTTAATACGCCCAAGTTGGTGAAATAAACCTGATTACTAAGGCTATTTAATAAGCGTAAGTTGCTGAAATAAGCCTATTTAATAAGCCTAAGTTGCTGAAATAAGCCTATTTAATAAGGCTATTTAATAAGTCTAAGTTGCTGAAATAAACCTATTTAATAAGCCTAAGTTGCTAAAATAAGCCTATTTAATGAGGCTATTTAATAAGTCCATTTAATAAGCCTATTTAATAAGCCTATTTAATACGCCTATTTAATAAGCCTATTTAATACGCCTATTTAATAAACCTATTTAATAAGTATTTAATGAGCCTATTTATTAAGTCTATTTAATAAGCCTTTTTAATAAGCCTATTTAATAAGTCTATTTAATAAGCCTATTTAATAGCCCTATTTAATAAGTCTAAGTTGCTGAAATAAGCCTATTTAATAAGCCTAAGTTGCTGAATAAACCAATTTAATAAGTCTAAGTTGCTGAAATAAGGCTATTTAATAAGCCTAAGTTGCTGAAATGAGCCTATTTAATAAGCCTAAGTTGCTGAAATAAAGCTATTCAATAAGTCTAAGTTGCTAAAATAAGCCTATTTAATGAGGCTTTTTAATAAGTCTATTTAATGAACCTATTTAATAAGCCTATTTAATAAGCCTATTTAATACGCCTATTTAATAAGTCTATTTAATAAGTCTATTTAATAAGCCTATTTAATAAGTATTTAATGAGCCTATTTAATAAGCCAATTTATTGAGCCTATTTAATAAGCCAATTTATTGAGCCTATTTAATTATCCTATTTAAAAAGCCTATTTAATGAGTCTATTTTATAAGCCTATTTAATATGCCTATTTAATAAGCCTATTTAATAAGCCTAAGTTGCAGAATAAGCCTATTTAATACGCCTGAGTTGCTGAAATAAGCCTATTTAATAAGCCTAAGTTGCTGAATAAGCCTATTTAATAAGCCTAAGTTGCTGAAATACGCCTATTTAATAAGTCTAAGTTGCTGAAATAAGGCTATTTAATAAGCCTAAGTTTCTGAAATAAGCCTATTTAATAAGCCTAAGTTGCTGAAATAAGGCTATTTAATAAGTCTAAGTTGCTGAAATAAGCCTATTTAATAAGCCTAAGTTGCTGAAATAAGGCTACTTAATAAGTCTAAGTTGCTGAAATAAGGCTACTTAATAAGTCTAAGTTGCTGAAATAAGCCTATTTAATCAGCGTAAGTTTCTGAAATAAGCCTATTTAATAAGCCCAAGTTACTGAAATAAGCCTATTTAATAAGGCTATTTAATAAGCCGAAGTTGCTGAAATAAGCCTATTTAATAAGCTTAAGTTGCTGAAATAACGCTATTTAATAAGTCTAAGTTGCTGAAATAAGCCTATTTAATAAGCCTAAGTTGCTGAAATAAGCCTATTTAATAAGCTTAAGTTGCTGAAATTAGCCTATTTAATAGGCCTATCTAATAAGTCTAAGTTGCAGAAATAAGCAAATTTCATAAGCCTATTTAATGAGCCTAAGTTGCTGAAATGTCTATTTAATAAGTCGATTTAATAAGTCTAAGTTGCTAAAATAAGCCTATTTAATAAGGCTATTTAATAAGCCTAAGTTGCTGAAATAAGCCTATTTAATAAGGCTATTTAATGAGCCTAAGTTGCTGAAATAAGCCTATTTAATAAGCCGAAGTTTCTGAACTAAGCCTATTTAAAAAGGTATATTTAATAAGTCTAAGTTGCTGAAATAAACCTATTTAAAAATGCTATTTAATAAGCCTAAGTTGCTGAAATAAACCTGTTTAATAAGGCTATTTAATAAGCATAAATTGCTGAAATAAGCCTATTTAATAAGCCTAAGTTGCTGAAATAAGCCTATTTAATAAGGCTATTTAATACGTCTAAGTTGCTGAAATAAACCTATTTAAAAAGCCTAAGTTGCTAAAATAAGCCTATTTAATAAGCCTATTTAATAAGCCTAAGTTGCTGAATAAGCCTATTTAATAAGCCTAAGTTGCTGAAATAAGCCTATTTAATAAGTCTAAGTTGCTGAAATAAGGCTATTTAATAAGCCTAAGTTGCTGAAATAAGCCTATTTAATAAGCCTAAGTTGCTGAAATAAGGCTATTTAATAAGTCTAAGTTGCTGAAATAAGCCTATTTAATAAGTCTAAGTTGCTGAAATAAGCCTATTTAATAAGTCTAAGTTGCTGAAATAAGGCTATTTAATAAGTCTAAGTTGCTGAAATAAGCCTATTTAATCAGCATAAGTTGCTAAAATAAGCCTATTTAATAAACCCAAGTTTCTGAAATAAGCCTATTTAATAAGGCTATTTAATAAGCCTAAGTTGCTGAAAGAAGCCTATTTAATAAGCGTAAGTTGCTGAAATAAGGCTATTTAATAAGTCTAAGTTGCTGAAATAGGCCTATTTAATAAGCCTAACTTGCTGAAATAAGCCTATTTAATAAGCCTAAGTTGCTGAAATAAGCCTATTTAATAGGCCTATCTAATAAGTCTAAGTTGCAGAAATAAGCATATTTCATAAGCCTATTTAATGAGCCTAAGTTGCTGAAATGTCTATTTAATAAGTCGATTTAATAAGTCAAAGTTGCTAAAATGAGCCTATTTAATAAGGCTATTTAATAAGCCTAAGTTGCTGAAATAAGCCTATTTAATGAGTCAATTTAATGAGCCTAAGTTGCTGAAATAAGCCCATTTAATAAGCCTAAGTTTCTGAACTAAGCCTATTTAAAACGGTATATTTAATAAGTCTAAGTTGCTGAAATAAACCTATTTAAAAATGCTATTTAATACGCCCAAGTTGCTGAAATAAACCTGATTAATAAGGCTATTTAATAAGCGTAAGTTGCTGAAATAAACCTATTTAATAAGCCTAAGTTGCTAAAATAAGCCTATTTGATTAGGCTATTTAATAAGTCCATTTAATAAGCCTATTTAATAACCCTATTTAATACGCCTATTTAATAAGCCTATTTAATACGCCTATTTAATAAACCTATTTAATAAGTATTTAATGAGCCTATTTATTAAGTCTATTTAATAAGCCTTTTTAATAAGCCTATTTAATAAGTCTATTTAATAAGCCTATTTAATAGGCCTATTTAATAAGTCTAAGTTGCTGAACTAAGCCTATTTAATAAGCCTAAGTTGCTGAATGAACCAATTTAATAAGTCTAAGTTGCTGAAATAAGGCTATTTAATAAGCCTAAGTTGCTGAAATGAGCCTATTTAATAAGCTTAAGTTGCTGAAATAAGCCTATTTAATAGGCCTATCTAATAAGTCTAAGTTGCAGAAATAAGCATATTTCATAAGCCTATTTAATGAGCCTAAGTTGCTGAAATGTCTATCTAATAAGGCGATTTAATAAGTCTAAGTTGCTAAAAAATAAGCCTATTTAATAAGGCTATTTAATAAGCATAAATTGCTGAAATAAGCCTATTTAATAAGCCTAAGTTGCTGAAATAAGCCTATTTAATAAGGCTATTTAATAAGTCTAAGTTGCTGAAATAAGCCTATTTAATAAGCCTAAGTTGCTGAAATAAGCCTATTTAATAAGCCTAAGTTGCTGAAATAAGCCTATTTAATAGGCCTATCTAATAAGTCTAAGTTGCAGAAATAAGCATATTTCATAAGCCTATTTAATGAGCCTAAGTTGCTGAAATGTCTATTTAATAAGTCGATTTAATAAGTCAAAGTTGCTAAAATAAGCCTATTTAATAAGGCTATTTAATAAGCCTAAGTTGCTGAAATAAGCCTATTTAATGAGGCTATTTAATGTGCCTAAGTTGCTGAAATAAACCGATTTAATAAGCCTAAGTTTCTGAACTAAGCCTATTTAAAAAGGTCTATTTAATAAGTCTAAGTTGCTGAAATAAACCTATTTAAAAATGCTATTTAATACGCCCAAGTTGGTGAAATAAACCTGATTACTAAGGCTATTTAATAAGCGTAAGTTGCTGAAATAAGCCTATTTAATAAGCCTAAGTTGCTGAAATAAGCCTATTTAATAAGGCTATTTAATAAGTCTAAGTTGCTGAAATAAACCTATTTAATAAGCCTAAGTTGCTAAAATAAGCCTATTTAATGAGGCTATTTAATAAGTCCATTTAATAAGCCTATTTAATAAGCCTATTTAATACGCCTATTTAATAAGCCTATTTAATACGCCTATTTAATAAACCTATTTAATAAGTATTTAATGAGCCTATTTATTAAGTCTATTTAATAAGCCTTTTTAATAAGCCTATTTAATAAGTCTATTTAATAAGCCTATTTAATAGCCCTATTTAATAAGTCTAAGTTGCTGAAATAAGCCTATTTAATAAGCCTAAGTTGCTGAATAAACCAATTTAATAAGTCTAAGTTGCTGAAATAAGGCTATTTAATAAGCCTAAGTTGCTGAAATGAGCCTATTTAATAAGCCTAAGTTGCTGAAATAAAGCTATTCAATAAGTCTAAGTTGCTAAAATAAGCCTATTTAATGAGGCTTTTTAATAAGTCTATTTAATGAACCTATTTAATAAGCCTATTTAATAAGCCTATTTAATAAGCCTATTTAATAAGTCTATTTAATAAGTCTATTTAATAAGCCTATTTAATAAGTATTTAATGAGCCTATTTAATAAGCCAATTTATTGAGCCTATTTAATAAGCCAATTTATTGAGCCTATTTAATTATCCTATTTAAAAAGCCTATTTAATGAGTCTATTTTATAAGCCTATTTAATATGCCTATTTAATAAGCCTATTTAATAAGCCTAAGTTGCAGAATAAGACTATTTAATACGCCTGAGTTGCTGAAATAAGCCTATTTAATAAGCCTAAGTTGCTGAATAAGCCTATTTAATAAGCCTAAGTTGCTGAAATAAGCCTATTTAATAAGTCTAAGTTGCTGAAATAAGGCTATTTAATAAGCCTAAGTTTCTGAAATAAGCCTATTTAATAAGCCTAAGTTGCTGAAATAAGGCTATTTAATAAGTCTAAGTTGCTGAAATAAGCCTATTTAATAAGCCTAAGTTGCTGAAATAAGGCTACTTAATAAGTCTAAGTTGCTGAAATAAGGCTACTTAATAAGTCTAAGTTGCTGAAATAAGCCTATTTAATCAGCGTAAGTTTCTGAAATAAGCCTATTTAATAAGCCCAAGTTACTGAAATAAGCCTATTTAATAAGGCTATTTAATAAGCCTAAGTTGCTGAAATAAGCCTATTTAATAAGCGTAAGTTGCTGAAATAACGCTATTTAATAAGTCTAAGTTGCTGAAATAAGCCTATTTAATAAGACTAAGTTGCTGAAATAAGCCTATTTAATAAGCTTAAGTTGCTGAAATTAGCCTATTTAATAGGCCTATCTAATAAGTCTAAGTTGCAGAAATAAGCAAATTTCATAAGCCTATTTAATGAGCCTAAGTTGCTGAAATGTCTATTTAATAAGTCGATTTAATAAGTCTAAGTTGCTAAAATAAGCCTATTTAATAAGGCTATTTAATAAGCCTAAGTTGCTGAAATAAGCCTATTTAATAAGGCTATTTAATGAGCCTAAGTTGCTGAAATAAGCCTATTTAATAAGCCGAAGTTTCTGAACTAAGCCTATTTAAAAAGGTATATTTAATAAGTCTAAGTTGCTGAAATAAACCTATTTAAAAATGCTATTTAATAAGCCTAAGTTGCTGAAATAAACCTGTTTAATAAGGCTATTTAATAAGCATAAATTGCTGAAATAAGCCTATTTAATAAGCCTAAGTTGCTGAAATAAGCCTATTTAATAAGGCTATTTAATACGTCTAAGTTGCTGAAATAAACCTATTTAAAAAGCCTAAGTTGCTAAAATAAGCCTATTTAATAAGCCTATTTAATAAGCCTAAGTTGCTGAATAAGCCTATTTAATAAGCCTAAGTTGCTGAAATAAGCCTATTTAATAAGTCTAAGTTGCTGAAATAAGGCTATTTAATAAGCCTAAGTTGCTGAAATAAGCCTATTTAATAAGCCTAAGTTGCTGAAATAAGGCTATTTAATAAGTCTAAGTTGCTGAAATAAGCCTATTTAATAAGTCTAAGTTGCTGAAATAAGCCTATTTAATAAGTCTAAGTTGCTGAAATAAGGCTATTTAATAAGTCTAAGTTGCTGAAATAAGCCTATTTAATCAGCATAAGTTGCTAAAATAAGCCTATTTAATAAACCCAAGTTTCTGAAATAAGCCTATTTAATAAGGCTATTTAATAAGCCTAAGTTGCTGAAAGAAGCCTATTTAATAAGCGTAAGTTGCTGAAATAAGGCTATTTAATAAGTCTAAGTTGCTGAAATAGGCCTATTTAATAAGCCTAACTTGCTGAAATAAGCCTATTTAATAAGCCTAAGTTGCTGAAATAAGCCTATTTAATAGGCCTATCTAATAAGTCTAAGTTGCAGAAATAAGCATATTTCATAAGCCTATTTAATGAGCCTAAGTTGCTGAAATGTCTATTTAATAAGTCGATTTAATAAGTCAAAGTTGCTAAAATGAGCCTATTTAATAAGGCTATTTAATAAGCCTAAGTTGCTGAAATAAGCCTATTTAATGAGGCAATTTAATGAGCCTAAGTTGCTGAAATAAGCCCATTTAATAAGCCTAAGTTTCTGAACTAAGCCTATTTAAAACGGTATATTTAATAAGTCTAAGTTGCTGAAATAAACCTATTTAAAAATGCTATTTAATACGCCCAAGTTGCTGAAATAAACCTGATTAATAAGGCTATTTAATAAGCGTAAGTTGCTGAAATAAACCTATTTAATAAGCCTAAGTTGCTAAAATAAGCCTATTTGATTAGGCTATTTAATAAGTCCATTTAATAAGCCTATTTAATAACCCTATTTAATACGCCTATTTAATAAGCCTATTTAATACGCCTATTTAATAAACCTATTTAATAAGTATTTAATGAGCCTATTTATTAAGTCTATTTAATAAGCCTTTTTAATAAGCCTATTTAATAAGTCTATTTAATAAGCCTATTTAATAGGCCTATTTAATAAGTCTAAGTTGCTGAACTAAGCCTATTTAATAAGCCTAAGTTGCTGAATGAACCAATTTAATAAGTCTAAGTTGCTGAAATAAGGCTATTTAATAAGCCTAAGTTGCTGAAATGAGCCTATTTAATAAGCCTAAGTTGCTGAAATAAGGCTATTCAATAAGTCTAAGTTGCTGAAATAAGCCTATTTAAAAAACCTAAGTTGCTAAAATAAGTCTATTTAATGAGGCTATTTAATAAGTCTATTTAATAAACCTATTTAATATGCCTATTTAATAAGCCTATTTAATACGCCTATTTAATAAGTCTATTTAATAAGTCTATTTAATAAGCCTATTTAATAAGTATTTAATGAGCCTATTTAATAAGCCTATTTATTGAGCCTATTTAATAAGCCAATTTATTGAGCCTATTTAATTATCCTATTTAATAAGCCTATTTAATGAGTCTATTTTATAAGCCTATTTAATACGCCTATTTAATAAGCCTATTTAATAAGCCTAAGTTGCAGAATAAGCCTATTTAATAAGCCTGAGTTGCTGAAATAAGCCTATTTAATAAGCCTAAGTTGCTGAATAAGCCTATTTAATAAGCCTAAGTTGCTGAAATAAGCCTATTTAATAATCCTAAGTTGCTGAAATAAGTATATTTAATAAGGCTATTTAATAAGTCTAAGTTGCTGAAATAAGCCTATTTAATCAGCATAAGTTGCTAAAATAAGCCTATTTAATAAGCCCAAGTTTCTGAAATAAGCCTATTTAATAAGGCTATTTAATAAGCCTAAGTTGCTGAAAGAAGCCTATTTAATAAGCGTAAGTTGCTGAAATAAGGCTATTTAATAAGTCTAAGTTGCTGAAATAGGCCTATTTAATAAGCCTAACTTGCTGAAATAAGCCTATTTAATAAGCCTAAGTTGCTGAAATAAGCCTATTTAATAGGCCTATCTAATAAGTCTAAGTTGCAGAAATAAGCATATTTCATAAGCCTATTTAATGAGCCTAAGTTGCTGAAATGTCTATTTAATAAGTCGATTTAATAAGTCAAAGTTGCTAACATGAGCCTATTTAATAAGGCTATTTAATAAGCCTAAGTTGCTGAAATAAGCCTATTTAATGAGGCAATTTAATGAGCCTAAGTTGCTGAAATAGGCCCATTTAATAAGCCTAAGTTTCTGAACTAAGCCTATTTAAAAAGGTATATTTAATAAGTCTAAGTTGCTGAAATAAACCTATTTAAAAATGCTATTTAATACGCCCAAGTTGCTGAAATAAACCTGATTAATAAGGCTATTTAATAAGCGTAAGTTGCTGAAATAAACCTATTTAATAAGCCTAAGTTGCTAAAATAAGCCTATTTGATGAGGCTATTTAATAAGTCCATTTAATAAGCCTATTTAATAACCCTATTTAATACGCCTATTTAATAAGCCTATTTAATACGCCTATTTAATAAACCTATTTAATAAGTATTTAATGAGCCTATTTATTAAGTCTATTTAATAAGCCTTTTTAATAAGCCTATTTAATAAGTCTATTTAATAAGCCTATTTAATAGGCCTATTTAATAAGTCTAAGTTGCTGAACTAAGCCTATTTAATAAGCCTAAGTTGCTGAATGAACCAATTTAATAAGTCTAAGTTGCTGAAATAAGGCTATTTAATAAGCCTAAGTTGCTGAAATGAGCCTATTTAATAAGCCTAAGTTGCTGAAATAAGGCTATTCAATAAGTCTAAGTTGCTGAAATAAGCCTATTTAAAAAACCTAAGTTGCTAAAATAAGCCTATTTAATGAGGCTATTTAATAAGTCTATTTAATAAACCTATTTAATATGCCTATTTAATAAGCCTATTTAATACGCCTATTTAATAAGTCTATTTAATAAGTCTATTTAATAAGCCTATTTAATAAGTATTTAATGAGCCTATTTAATAAGCCTATTTATTGAGCCTATTTAATAAGCCAATTTATTGAGCCTATTTAATTATCCTATTTAATAAGCCTATTTAATGAGTCTATTTTATAAGCCTATTTAATACGCCTATTTAATAAGCCTATTTAATAAGCCTAAGTTGCAGAATAAGCCTATTTAATAAGCCTGAGTTGCTGAAATAAGCCTATTTAATAAGCCTAAGTTGCTGAATAAGCCTATTTAATAAGCCTAAGTTGCTGAAATAAGCCTATTTAATAATCCTAAGTTGCTGAAATAAGTATATTTAATAAGCTTAAGTTGCTGAAATAAGCCTATTTAACAAGTCTAAGTTGCTGAAATAAGGCTATTTAATAAGTCTAAGTTGCTGAAATAAGCCTATTTAATCAGCGTAAGTTGCTGAAATAAGCCTATTTAATAAGTCCAAGTTGCTGAAATAAGCCTATTTAATAAGGCTATTTAATAAGCCTAAGTTGCTGAAATAAGCCTATTTAATAAGCGTAAGTTGCTGAAATAACGCTATTTAATAAGTCTAAGTTGCTGAAATAAGCCTATTTAATAGGCCTATCTAATAAGTCTAAGTTGCAGAAATAAGCAAATTTCATAAGCCTATTTAATGAGCCTAAGTTGCTGAAATGTCTATTTAATAAGTCGATTTAATAAGTCTAAGTTGCTAAAATAAGCCCATTTAATAAGGCTATTTAATAAGCCTAAGTTGCTGAAATAAGCCTATTTAATAAGGCTATTTAATGAGCCTAAGTTGCTGAAATAAGCCTATTTAATAAGCCGAAGTTTCTGAACTAAGCCTATTTAAAAAGGTATATTTAATAAGTCTAAGTTGCTGAAATAAACCTATTTAAAAATGCTATTTAATAAGCCTAAGTTGCTGAAATAAACCTGTTTAATAAGGCTATTTAATAAGCATAAATTGCTGAAATAAGCCTATTTAATAAGCCTAAGTTGCTGAAATAAGCCTATTTAATAAGGCTATTTAATACGTCTAAGTTGCTGAAATAAACCTATTTAAAAAGCCTAAGATGCTAAAATAAGCCTATTTAATAAGCCTAAGTTGCTGAAATAAGCCTATTTAATAAGTCTAAGTTGCTGAAATACGGCTATTTAATAAGCCTTAGTTGCTGAAATAAGCCTATTTAATAAGACTAAGTTGCTGAAATAAGGCTATTTAATAAGTCTAAGTTGCTGAAATAAGCCTATTTAATAAGTCTAAGTTGCTGAAATAAGCCTATTTAATAAGTCTAAGTTGCTGAAATAAGGCTATTTAATAAGTCTAAGTTGCTGAAATAAGCCTATTTAATCAGCGTAAGTTGCTAAAATAAGCCTATCTAATAAGCCCAAGTTTCTGAAATAAGCCTATTTAATAAGGCTATTTAATAAGCCTAAGTTGCTGAAAGAAGCCTATTTAATAAGCGTAAGTTGCTGAAATAAGGCTATCTAATAAGTCTAAGTTGCTGAAATAGGCCTATTTAATAAGCCTAAGTTGCTGAAATAAGCCTATTTAATAAGCCTAAGTTGCTGAAATAAGCCTATTTAATAGGCCTATCTAATAAGTCTAAGTTGCAGAAATAAGCATATTTCATAAGCCTATTTAATGAGCCTAAGTTGCTGAAATGTCTATTTAATAAGTCGATTTAATAAGTCAAAGTTGCTAAAATAAGCCTATTTAATAAGGCTATTTAATGAGCCTAAGTTGCTGAAATAAGCCTATTTAATGAGGCAATTTAATGAGCCTAAGTTGCTGAAATAAGCCGATTTAATAAGCCTAAGTTTCTGAACTAAGCCTATTTAAAAAGGTCTATTTAATAAGTCTAAGTTGCTGAAATAAACCTATTTAAAAATGCTATTTAATACGCCCAAGTTGCTGAAATAAACCTGATTAATAAGGCTATTTAATAAGCGTAAGTTGCTGAAATAAGCCTATTTAATAAGCCTAAGTTGCTGAAATAAACCTATTTAATAAGGCTATTTAATAAGTCTAAGTTGCTGAAATAAACCTATTTAATAAGCCTGAGTTGTAAAATAAGCCTATTTGATGAGGCTATTTAATAAGTCAATTTAATAAGCCTATTTAATAAGCCTATTTAATACACCTATTTAATAAGCCTATTTAATACGCCTATTTAATAAACCTATTTAATAAGTATTTAATGAGCCTATTTATTAAGTCTATTTAATAAGCCTTTTTAATAAGCCTATTTAATAAGTCTATTTAATAAGCCTATTTAATAGGCCTATTTAATAAGTCTAAGTTGCTGAAATAAGCCTATTTAATAAGCCTAAGTTGCTGAATGAACCAATTTAATACGTCTAAGTTGATAAAAGAAGGCTATTTAATAAGCCTAAGTTGCTGAAATGAGCCTATTTAATAAGCCTAAGTTGCTGAAATAAGGCTTTTCAATAAGTCTAAGTTGCTGAAATAAGCCTATTTAATAAACCTAAGTTGCTAAAATAAGCCTATTTAATGAGGCTATTTAATAAGTCTATTTAATAAACCTATTTAATATGCCTATTTAATAAGCCTATTTAATACGCCTATTTAATACGTCTATTTAATAAGTCTATTTAATAAGCCTATTTAATAAGTATTTAATGAGCCTATTTAATAAGCCTATTTATTGAGCCTATTTAATAAGCCTATTTATTGAGCCTATTTAATTATCCTATTTAATAAGCCTATTTAATGAGTCTATTTTATAAGCCTATTTAATACGCCTATTTAATAAGCCTATTTAATAAGCCTAAGTTGCAGAATAAGCCTATTTAATAAGCCTGAGTTGCTGAAATAAGCCTATTTAATAAGCCTAAGTTGCTGAATAAGCCTATTTAATAAGCCTAAGTTGCCGAAATAAGCCTATTTAATAAGTCTAAGTTGCTGAAATAAGGCTATTTAATAAGCCTAAGTTTCTGAAATAAGCCTATTTAATAAGCCTAAGTTGCTGAAATAAGGCTATTTAATAAATCTAAGTTGCTGAAATAAGCCTATTTAATAATCCTAAGTTGCTGAAATAAGTATATTTAATAATCATAAGTTGCTGAAATAAGCCTATTTAACAAGTCTAAGTTGCTGAAATAAGCCTATTTAATAAGTCTAAGTTGCTGAAATAAGGCTATTTAATAAGTCTAAGTTGCTGAAATAAGCCTATTTAATCAGCGTAAGTTGCTAAAATAAGCCTATTTAATAAGCCCAAGTTTCTGAAATAAGCCTATTTAATAAGGCTATTTAATAAGCCTAAGTTGCTGAAAGAAGCCTATTTAATAAGCGTAAGTTGCTGAAATAAGGCTATTTAATAAGTCTAAGTTGCTGAAATAGGCCTATTTAATAAGCCTAAGTTGCTGAAATTAGCCTATTTAATAAGCCTAAGTTGCTGAAATAAGCCTATTTAATAGGCCTATCTAATAAGCCTAAGTTGTTGAAATAAGCCTATTTAATGAGCCTAAGTTGCTGAAATGTCTATTTAATAAGTCGATTTAATAAGTCAAAGTTGCTAAAATAAGCCTATTTAATAAGGCTATTTAATAAGCCTAAGTTGCTGAAATAAGCCTATTTAATGATGCAATTTAATGAGCCTAAGTTGCTGAAATAAGCCGATTTAATAAGCCTAAGTTTCTGAACTAAGCCTATTTAAAAAGGTCTATTTAATAAGTCTAAGTTGCTGAAATAAAACTATTTAAAAATGCTATTTAATACGCCCAAGTTGCTGAAATAAACCTGATTAATAAGGCTATTTAATAAGCGTAAGTTGCTGAAATAAGCCTATTTAATAAACCTAAGTTGCTGAAATAAACCTATTTAATAAGGCTATTTAATAAGTCTAAGTTGCTGAAATAAACCTATTTAATAAGCCTAAGTTGCTAAAATAAGCCTATTTGATGAGGCTATTTAATAAGTCCATTTAATAAGCCTATTTAATAAGCCTATTTAATACGCCTATTTAATAAGCCTATTTAATACGCCTATTTAATAAACCTATTTAATAAGTATTTAATGAGCCTATTTATTAAGTCTATTTAATAAGCCTTTTTAATAAGCCTATTTAATAAGTCTATTTAATAAGCCTATTTAATAGGCCTATTTAATAAGTCTAAGTTGCTGAAATAAGCCTATTTAATAAGCCTAAGTTGCTGAATGAACCAATTTAATAAGTCTAAGTTGCTGAAATAAGGCTATTTAATAAGCCTAAGTTGCTGAAATGAGCCTATTTAATAAGCCTAAGTTGCTGAAATAAGGCTATTCAATAAGTCTAAGTTGCTGAAATAAGCAAATTTAATAAACCTAAGTTGCTAAAATAAGCCTATTTAATGAGGCTATTTAATAAGTCTATTTAATAAACCTATTTAATATGCCTATTTAATAAGCCTATTTAATACGCCTATTTAATGAGTCTATTTAATAAGTCTATTTAATAAGCCTATTTAATAAGTATTTAATGAGCCTATTTAATAAGCCTATTTATTGAGCCTATTTAATAAGCCAATTTATTGAGCCTATTTAATTATCCTATTTAATAAGCCTATTTAATGAGTCTATTTTATAAGCCTATTTAATACGCCTATTTAATAAGCCTATTTAATAAGCCTAAGTTGCAGAATAAGCCTATTTAATAAGCCTGAGTTGCTGAAATAAGCCTATTTAATAAGCCTAAGTTGCTGAATAAGCCTATTTAATAAGCCTAAGTTGCTGCAATAAGCCTATTTAATAAGTCTAAGTTGCTGAAATAAGGTTATTTAATAAGACTAAGTTTCTGAAATAAGCCTATTTAATAAGCCTAAGTTGCTGAAATAAGGCGATTTAATAAGTCTAAGTTGCTGAAATAAGCCTATTTAATAATCCTAAGTTGCTGAAATAAGTATATTTAATAAGCATAAGTTGCTGAAATAAGCCTATTTAACAAGTCTAAGTTGCTGAAATAAGGCTATTTAATAAGTCTAAGTTGCTGAAATAAGCCTATTTAATCAGCGTAAGTTGCTGAAATAAGCCTATTTAATAAGCCCAAGTTGCTGAAATAAGCCTATTCAATAAGGCTATTTAATAAGCCTAAGTTGCTGAAATAAGCCTATTTAATAAGCGTAAGTTGCTGAAATAAGCCTATTTAATAAGCCTAAGTTGCTGAAATAACCCTATTTAATAAGCCTAAGTTGCTGAAATAAGCCTATTTAATAAGGCTATTTAATACGTCTAAGTTGCTGAAATAAACCTATTTAAAAAGCCTAAGTTGCTAAAATAAGCCTATTTAATGAGGCTATTTAATAAGCCTATTTAATAAGCCTATTTAATAAGCCTATTTATTGAGCCTATGTAATAAGCCTATTTAATAAGCCTATTTAATAAGCCTATTTAATAAGCCTATTTATTGAGCCTATGTAATAAGCCTATTTAATAAGCCTATTTAATAAGCCTATTTAATAAGTCTAAGTTGCTGAAATAAGCCTATTTAATAAGCCTAAGTTTCTGAATAAGCCTATTTCATAAGCCTAAGTTGCTGAAATAAGCCTTATTAATAAGACTAAGTTGCTGAAATAAGCCTATTTAATGATCCTAAGTTGCTGAAATAAGCCTATTTAATAAGGCTATTTAATAAGCCTAAGTTGCTGAATAAGCATATTTAATAAGTCTAAGTTGCTGAAATAAGGCTATTTAATAAGCCTAAGTTGCTGAAATGAGCCTATTTAATGAGGCTATTTAATAAGTCTATTTAATAAGCCTATTTAATAAGCCTATTTAATAAGCCTATTTAATAAGTCTATTTAATAAGTCTATTTAATAAGCCTATTTAATAAGTATTTAATGAGCCTATTTAATAAGCCTATTTATTGAGCCTATTTAATAAGCCTATTTATTAAGCCTATTTAATAAGCCTATTTAATAAGCCTATTTAATAAGTCTATTTAATAAGCCTATTTAATAAGCCTATTTAATAAGCCTATTTAATAAGCCTATTTATTAAGCATATTTAATGAGCCTATTTAATAAGCCTATTTATTGAGCCTATTTAATAAGTCTATTTAATAAGCCTGTTTAATAAGTATTTAATGAGACTATTTAATAAGCCTAAGTTGCTGAATAAGCCTATTTAATAAGCCTAAGTTGCTGAAATAAGCCTATTTAATAAGCATATTTAACAAGCCTAAGTTGCTGAATAAGCCTATTTAATAAGCCTAAGTTGCTGCAATAAGCCTATTTAATAAGTCTAAGTTGCTGAAATAAGGCTATTTAATAAGCCTACATTGCTGAAATAAGCCTATTTAATAAGCCTAAGTTGCTGAAATAAGGCTATTTAATAAGTCTAATTTGCTGAAATAAGCCTATTTAATAAGCCTAAGTTGCTGAATAAGCCTATTTAATAAGCCTAAGTTGCTGAAATAAGCCTATTTAATAATCCTAAGTTGCTGAAATAAGTATATTTAATAAGCATAAGTTGCTGAAATAAGCCTATTTAACAAGTCTAAGTTGCTGAAATAAGGCTATTTAATAAGTCTAAGTTGCTGAAATAAGCCTATTTAATCAGCGTAAGTTGCTGAAATAAGCCTATTTAATAAGTCCAAGTTGCTGAAATAAGCCTATTTAATAAGGCTATTTAATAAGCCTAAGTTGCTGAAATAAGCCTATTTAATAAGCGTAAGTTGCTGAAATAACGCTATTTAATAAGTCTAAGTTGCTGAAATAAGCCTATTTAATAGGCCTATCTAATAAGTCTAAGTTGCAGAAATAAGCAAATTTCATAAGCCTATTTAATGAGCCTAAGTTGCTGAAATGTCTATTTAATAAGTCGATTTAATAAGTCTAAGTTGCTAAAATAAGCCCATTTAATAAGGCTATTTAATAAGCCTAAGTTGCTGAAATAAGCCTATTTAATAAGGCTATTTAATGAGCCTAAGTTGCTGAAATAAGCCTATTTAATAAGCCGAAGTTTCTGAACTAAGCCTATTTAAAAAGGTATATTTAATAAGTCTAAGTTGCTGAAATAAACCTATTTAAAAATGCTATTTAATAAGCCTAAGTTGCTGAAATAAACCTGTTTAATAAGGCTATTTAATAAGCATAAATTGCTGAAATAAGCCTATTAATAAGCCTAAGTTGCTGAAATAAGCCTATTTAATAAGGCTATTTAATACGTCTAAGTTGCTGAAATAAACCTATTTAAAAAGCCTAAGATGCTAAAATAAGCCTATTTAATAAGCCTAAGTTGCTGAAATAAGCCTATTTAATAAGTCTAAGTTGCTGAAATACGGCTATTTAATAAGCCTTAGTTGCTGAAATAAGTATATTTAATAAGTCTAAGTTGCTGAAATAAGGCTATTTAATAAGTCTAAGTTGCTGAAATAAGCCTATTTAATCAGCGTAAGTTGCTAAAATAAGCCTATCTAATAAGCCCAAGTTTCTGAAATAAGCCTATTTAATAAGGCTATTTAATAAGCCTAAGTTGCTGAAAGAAGCCTATTTAATAAGCGTAAGTTGCTGAAATAAGGCTATCTAATAAGTCTAAGTTGCTGAAATAGGCCTATTTAATAAGCCTAAGTTGCTGAAATAAGCCTATTTAATAAGCCTAAGTTGCTGAAATAAGCCTATTTAATAGGCCTATCTAATAAGTCTAAGTTGCAGAAATAAGCATATTTCATAAGCCTATTTAATGAGCCTAAGTTGCTGAAATGTCTATTTAATAAGTCGATTTAATAAGTCAAAGTTGCTAAAATAAGCCTATTTAATAAGGCTATTTAATGAGCCTAAGTTGCTGAAATAAGCCTATTTAATGAGGCAATTTAATGAGCCTAAGTTGCTGAAATAAGCCGATTTAATAAGCCTAAGTTTCTGAACTAAGCCTATTTAAAAAGGTCTATTTAATAAGTCTAAGTTGCTGAAATAAACCTATTTAAAAATGCTATTTAATACGCCCAAGTTGCTGAAATAAACCTGATTAATAAGGCTATTTAATAAGCGTAAGTTGCTGAAATAAGCCTATTTAATAAGCCTAAGTTGCTGAAATAAACCTATTTAATAAGGCTATTTAATAAGTCTAAGTTGCTGAAATAAACCTATTTAATAAGCCTGAGTTGTAAAATAAGCCTATTTGATGAGGCTATTTAATAAGTCAATTTAATAAGCCTATTTAATAAGCCTATTTAATACACCTATTTAATAAGCCTATTTAATACGCCTATTTAATAAACCTATTTAATAAGTATTTAATGAGCCTATTTATTAAGTCTATTTAATAAGCCTTTTTAATAAGCCTATTTAATAAGTCTATTTAATAAGCCTATTTAATAGGCCTATTTAATAAGTCTAAGTTGCTGAAATAAGCCTATTTAATAAGCCTAAGTTGCTGAATGAACCAATTTAATACGTCTAAGTTGATAAAAGAAGGCTATTTAATAAGCCTAAGTTGCTGAAATGAGCCTATTTAATAAGCCTAAGTTGCTGAAATAAGGCTTTTCAATAAGTCTAAGTTGCTGAAATAAGCCTATTTAATAAACCTAAGTTGCTAAAATAAGCCTATTTAATGAGGCTATTTAATAAGTCTATTTAATAAACCTATTTAATATGCCTATTTAATAAGCCTATTTAATACGCCTATTTAATAAGTCTATTTAATAAGTCTATTTAATAAGCCTATTTAATAAGTATTTAATGAGCCTATTTAATAAGCCTATTTATTGAGCCTATTTAATAAGCCTATTTATTGAGCCTATTTAATTATCCTATTTAATAAGCCTATTTAATGAGTCTATTTTATAAGCCTATTTAATACGCCTATTTAATAAGCCTATTTAATAAGCCTAAGTTGCAGAATAAGCCTATTTAATAAGCCTGAGTTGCTGAAATAAGCCTATTTAATAAGCCTAAGTTGCTGAATAAGCCTATTTAATAAGCCTAAGTTGCCGAAATAAGCCTATTTAATAAGTCTAAGTTGCTGAAATAAGGCTATTTAATAAGCCTAAGTTTCTGAAATAAGCCTATTTAATAAGCCTAAGTTGCTGAAATAAGGCTATTTAATAAATCTAAGTTGCTGAAATAAGCCTACTTAATAATCCTAAGTTGCTGAAATAAGTATATTTAATAATCATAAGTTGCAGAAATAAGCCTATTTAACAAGTCTAAGTTGCTGAAATAAGCCTATTTAATAAGTCTAAGTTGCTGAAATAAGGCTATTTAATAAGTCTAAGTTGCTGAAATAAGCCTATTTAATCAGCGTAAGTTGCTAAAATAAGCCTATTTAATAAGCCCAAGTTTCTGAAATAAGCCTATTTAATAAGGCTATTTAATAAGCCTAAGTTGCTGAAAGAAGCCTATTTAATAAGCGTAAGTTGCTGAAATAAGGCTATTTAATAAGTCTAAGTTGCTGAAATAGGCCTATTTAATAAGCCTAAGTTGCTGAAATTAGCCTATTTAATAAGCCTAAGTTGCTGAAATAAGCCTATTTAATAGGCCTATCTAATAAGCCTAAGTTGTTGAAATAAGCCTATTTAATGAGCCTAAGTTGCTGAAATGTCTATTTAATAAGTCGATTTAATAAGTCAAAGTTGCTAAAATAAGCCTATTTAATAAGGCTATTTAATAAGCCTAAGTTGCTGAAATAAGCCTATTTAATGATGCAATTTAATGAGCCTAAGTTGCTGAAATAAGCCGATTTAATAAGCCTAAGTTTCTGAACTAAGCCTATTTAAAAAGGTCTATTTAATAAGTCTAAGTTGCTGAAATAAAACTATTTAAAAATGCTATTTAATACGCCCAAGTTGCTGAAATAAACCTGATTAATAAGGCTATTTAATAAGCGTAAGTTGCTGAAATAAGCCTATTTAATAAACCTAAGTTGCTGAAATAAACCTATTTAATAAGGCTATTTAATAAGTCTAAGTTGCTGAAATAAACCTATTTAATAAGCCTAAGTTGCTAAAATAAGCCTATTTGATGAGGCTATTTAATAAGTCCATTTAATAAGCCTATTTAATAAGCCTATTTAATACGCCTATTTAATAAGCCTATTTAATACGCCTATTTAATAAACCTATTTAATAAGTATTTAATGAGCCTATTTATTAAGTCTATTTAATAAGCCTTTTTAATAAGCCTATTTAATAAGTCTATTTAATAAGCCTATTTAATAGGCCTATTTAATAAGTCTAAGTTGCTGAAATAAGCCTATTTAATAAGCCTAAGTTGCTGAATGAACCAATTTAATAAGTCTAAGTTGCTGAAATAAGGCTATTTAATAAGCCTAAGTTGCTGAAATGAGCCTATTTAATAAGCCTAAGTTGCTGAAATAAGGCTATTCAATAAGTCTAAGTTGCTGAAATAAGCAAATTTAATAAACCTAAGTTGCTAAAATAAGCCTATTTAATGAGGCTATTTAATAAGTCTATTTAATAAACCTATTTAATATGCCTATTTAATAAGCCTATTTAATACGCCTATTTAATGAGTCTATTTAATAAGTCTATTTAATAAGCCTATTTAATAAGTATTTAATGAGCCTATTTAATAAGCCTATTTATTGAGCCTATTTAATAAGCCAATTTATTGAGCCTATTTAATTATCCTATTTAATAAGCCTATTTAATGAGTCTATTTTATAAGCCTATTTAATACGCCTATTTAATAAGCCTATTTAATAAGCCTAAGTTGCAGAATAAGCCTATTTAATAAGCCTGAGTTGCTGAAATAAGCCTATTTAATAAGCCTAAGTTGCTGAATAAGCCTATTTAATAAGCCTAAGTTGCTGCAATAAGCCTATTTAATAAGTCTAAGTTGCTGAAATAAGGTTATTTAATAAGACTAAGTTTCTGAAATAAGCCTATTTAATAAGCCTAAGTTGCTGAAATAAGGCTATTTAATAAGTCTAAGTTGCTGAAATAAGCCTATTTAATAATCCTAAGTTGCTGAAATAAGTATATTTAATAAGCATAAGTTGCTGAATAAGCCTATTTAATAAGCCTAAGTTGCCGAAATAAGCCTATTTAATAAGTCTAAGTTGCTGAAATAAGGCTATTTAATAAGCCTAAGTTTCTGAAATAAGCCTATTTAATAAGCCTAAGTTGCTGAAATAAGGCTATTTAATAAATCTAAGTTGCTGAAATAAGCCTACTTAATAATCCTAAGTTGCTGAAATAAGTATATTTAATAATCATAAGTTGCAGAAATAAGCCTATTTAACAAGTCTAAGTTGCTGAAATAAGCCTATTTAATAAGTCTAAGTTGCTGAAATAAGGCTATTTAATAAGTCTAAGTTGCTGAAATAAGCCTATTTAATCAGCGTAAGTTGCTAAAATAAGCCTATTTAATAAGCCCAAGTTTCTGAAATAAGCCTATTTAATAAGGCTATTTAATAAGCCTAAGTTGCTGAAAGAAGCCTATTTAATAAGCGTAAGTTGCTGAAATAAGGCTATTTAATAAGTCTAAGTTGCTGAAATAGGCCTATTTAATAAGCCTAAGTTGCTGAAATTAGCCTATTTAATAAGCCTAAGTTGCTGAAATAAGCCTATTTAATAGGCCTATCTAATAAGCCTAAGTTGTTGAAATAAGCCTATTTAATGAGCCTAAGTTGCTGAAATGTCTATTTAATAAGTCGATTTAATAAGTCAAAGTTGCTAAAATAAGCCTATTTAATAAGGCTATTTAATAAGCCTAAGTTGCTGAAATAAGCCTATTTAATGATGCAATTTAATGAGCCTAAGTTGCTGAAATAAGCCGATTTAATAAGCCTAAGTTTCTGAACTAAGCCTATTTAAAAAGGTCTATTTAATAAGTCTAAGTTGCTGAAATAAAACTATTTAAAAATGCTATTTAATACGCCCAAGTTGCTGAAATAAACCTGATTAATAAGGCTATTTAATAAGCGTAAGTTGCTGAAATAAGCCTATTTAATAAACCTAAGTTGCTGAAATAAACCTATTTAATAAGGCTATTTAATAAGTCTAAGTTGCTGAAATAAACCTATTTAATAAGCCTAAGTTGCTAAAATAAGCCTATTTGATGAGGCTATTTAATAAGTCCATTTAATAAGCCTATTTAATAAGCCTATTTAATACGCCTATTTAATAAGCCTATTTAATACGCCTATTTAATAAACCTATTTAATAAGTATTTAATGAGCCTATTTATTAAGTCTATTTAATAAGCCTTTTTAATAAGCCTATTTAATAAGTCTATTTAATAAGCCTATTTAATAGGCCTATTTAATAAGTCTAAGTTGCTGAAATAAGCCTATTTAATAAGCCTAAGTTGCTGAATGAACCAATTTAATAAGTCTAAGTTGCTGAAATAAGGCTATTTAATAAGCCTAAGTTGCTGAAATGAGCCTATTTAATAAGCCTAAGTTGCTGAAATAAGGCTATTCAATAAGTCTAAGTTGCTGAAATAAGCAAATTTAATAAACCTAAGTTGCTAAAATAAGCCTATTTAATGAGGCTATTTAATAAGTCTATTTAATAAACCTATTTAATATGCCTATTTAATAAGCCTATTTAATACGCCTATTTAATGAGTCTATTTAATAAGTCTATTTAATAAGCCTATTTAATAAGTATTTAATGAGCCTATTTAATAAGCCTATTTATTGAGCCTATTTAATAAGCCAATTTATTGAGCCTATTTAATTATCCTATTTAATAAGCCTATTTAATGAGTCTATTTTATAAGCCTATTTAATACGCCTATTTAATAAGCCTATTTAATAAGCCTAAGTTGCAGAATAAGCCTATTTAATAAGCCTGAGTTGCTGAAATAAGCCTATTTAATAAGCCTAAGTTGCTGAATAAGCCTATTTAATAAGCCTAAGTTGCTGCAATAAGCCTATTTAATAAGTCTAAGTTGCTGAAATAAGGTTATTTAATAAGACTAAGTTTCTGAAATAAGCCTATTTAATAAGCCTAAGTTGCTGAAATAAGGCTATTTAATAAGTCTAAGTTGCTGAAATAAGCCTATTTAATAATCCTAAGTTGCTGAAATAAGTATATTTAATAAGCATAAGTTGCTGAAATAAGCCTATTTAACAAGTCTAAGTTGCTGAAATAAGGCTATTTAATAAGTCTAAGTTGCTGAAATAAGCCTATTTAATCAGCGTAAGTTGCTGAAATAAGCCTATTTAATAAGCCCAAGTTGCTGAAATAAGCCTATTCAATAAGGCTATTTAATAAGCCTAAGTTGCTGAAATAAGCCTATTTAATAAGCGTAAGTTGCTGAAATAAGCCTATTTAATAAGCCTAAGTTGCTGAAATAACCCTATTTAATAAGCCTAAGTTGCTGAAATAAGCCTATTTAATAAGGCTATTTAATACGTCTAAGTTGCTGAAATAAACCTATTTAAAAAGCCTAAGTTGCTAAAATAAGCCTATTTAATGAGGCTATTTAATAAGCCTATTTAATAAGCCTATTTAATAAGCCTATTTATTGAGCCTATGTAATAAGCCTATTTAATAAGCCTATTTAATAAGCCTATTTAATAAGCCTATTTATTGAGCCTATGTAATAAGCCTATTTAATAAGCCTATTTAATAAGCCTATTTAATAAGTCTAAGTTGCTGAAATAAGCCTATTTAATAAGCCTAAGTTTCTGAATAAGCCTATTTCATAAGCCTAAGTTGCTGAAATAAGCCTTATTAATAAGACTAAGTTGCTGAAATAAGCCTATTTAATGATCCTAAGTTGCTGAAATAAGCCTATTTAATAAGGCTATTTAATAAGCCTAAGTTGCTGAATAAGCATATTTAATAAGTCTAAGTTGCTGAAATAAGGCTATTTAATAAGCCTAAGTTGCTGAAATGAGCCTATTTAATGAGGCTATTTAATAAGTCTATTTAATAAGCCTATTTAATAAGCCTATTTAATAAGCCTATTTAATAAGTCTATTTAATAAGTCTATTTAATAAGCCTATTTAATAAGTATTTAATGAGCCTATTTAATAAGCCTATTTATTGAGCCTATTTAATAAGCCTATTTATTAAGCCTATTTAATAAGCCTATTTAATAAGCCTATTTAATAAGTCTATTTAATAAGCCTATTTAATAAGCCTATTTAATAAGCCTATTTAATAAGCCTATTTATTAAGCATATTTAATGAGCCTATTTAATAAGCCTATTTATTGAGCCTATTTAATAAGTCTATTTAATAAGCCTGTTTAATAAGTATTTAATGAGACTATTTAATAAGCCTAAGTTGCTGAATAAGCCTATTTAATAAGCCTAAGTTGCTGAAATAAGCCTATTTAATAAGCATATTTAACTAGCCTAAGTTGCTGAATAAGCCTATTTAATAAGCCTAAGTTGCTGCAATAAGCCTATTTAATAAGTCTAAGTTGCTGAAATAAGGCTATTTAATAAGCCTACATTGCTGAAATAAGCCTATTTAATAAGCCTAAGTTGCTGAAATAAGGCTATTTAATAAGTCTAAGTTGCTGAAATAAGCCTATTTAATAAGCCTAAGTTGCTGAAATAAGGCTATTTAATAAGTCTAAGTTGCTGAAATAAGCCTATTTAATCAGCGTAAGTTGCTGAAATAAGTATATTTAATAAGCATAAGTTGCTGAAATAAGCCTATTTAACAAGTCTAAGTTGCTGAAATAAGGCTATTTAATAAGTCTAAGTTGCTGAAATAAGCCTATTTAATCAGCGTAAGTTGCTGAAATAAGCCTATTTAATAAGTCCAAGTTGCTGAAATAAGCCTATTTAATAAGGCTATTTAATAAGCCTAAGTTGCTGAAATAAGCCTATTTAATAAGCGTAAGTTGCTGAAATAACGCTATTTAATAAGTCTAAGTTGCTGAAATAAGCCTATTTAATAGGCCTATCTAATAAGTCTAAGTTGCAGAAATAAGCAAATTTCATAAGCCTATTTAATGAGCCTAAGTTGCTGAAATGTCTATTTAATAAGTCGATTTAATAAGTCTAAGTTGCTAAAATAAGCCCATTTAATAAGGCTATTTAATAAGCCTAAGTTGCTGAAATAAGCCTATTTAATAAGGCTATTTAATGAGCCTAAGTTGCTGAAATAAGCCTATTTAATAAGCCGAAGTTTCTGAACTAAGCCTATTTAAAAAGGTATATTTAATAAGTCTAAGTTGCTGAAATAAACCTATTTAAAAATGCTATTTAATAAGCCTAAGTTGCTGAAATAAACCTGTTTAATAAGGCTATTTAATAAGCATAAATTGCTGAAATAAGCCTATTAATAAGCCTAAGTTGCTGAAATAAGCCTATTTAATAAGGCTATTTAATACGTCTAAGTTGCTGAAATAAACCTATTTAAAAAGCCTAAGATGCTAAAATAAGCCTATTTAATAAGCCTAAGTTGCTGAAATAAGCCTATTTAATAAGTCTAAGTTGCTGAAATACGGCTATTTAATAAGCCTTAGTTGCTGAAATAAGTATATTTAATAAGTCTAAGTTGCTGAAATAAGGCTATTTAATAAGTCTAAGTTGCTGAAATAAGCCTATTTAATCAGCGTAAGTTGCTAAAATAAGCCTATCTAATAAGCCCAAGTTTCTGAAATAAGCCTATTTAATAAGGCTATTTAATAAGCCTAAGTTGCTGAAAGAAGCCTATTTAATAAGCGTAAGTTGCTGAAATAAGGCTATCTAATAAGTCTAAGTTGCTGAAATAGGCCTATTTAATAAGCCTAAGTTGCTGAAATAAGCCTATTTAATAAGCCTAAGTTGCTGAAATAAGCCTATTTAATAGGCCTATCTAATAAGTCTAAGTTGCAGAAATAAGCATATTTCATAAGCCTATTTAATGAGCCTAAGTTGCTGAAATGTCTATTTAATAAGTCGATTTAATAAGTCAAAGTTGCTAAAATAAGCCTATTTAATAAGGCTATTTAATGAGCCTAAGTTGCTGAAATAAGCCTATTTAATGAGGCAATTTAATGAGCCTAAGTTGCTGAAATAAGCCGATTTAATAAGCCTAAGTTTCTGAACTAAGCCTATTTAAAAAGGTCTATTTAATAAGTCTAAGTTGCTGAAATAAACCTATTTAAAAATGCTATTTAATACGCCCAAGTTGCTGAAATAAACCTGATTAATAAGGCTATTTAATAAGCGTAAGTTGCTGAAATAAGCCTATTTAATAAGCCTAAGTTGCTGAAATAAACCTATTTAATAAGGCTATTTAATAAGTCTAAGTTGCTGAAATAAACCTATTTAATAAGCCTGAGTTGTAAAATAAGCCTATTTGATGAGGCTATTTAATAAGTCAATTTAATAAGCCTATTTAATAAGCCTATTTAATACACCTATTTAATAAGCCTATTTAATACGCCTATTTAATAAACCTATTTAATAAGTATTTAATGAGCCTATTTATTAAGTCTATTTAATAAGCCTTTTTAATAAGCCTATTTAATAAGTCTATTTAATAAGCCTATTTAATAGGCCTATTTAATAAGTCTAAGTTGCTGAAATAAGCCTATTTAATAAGCCTAAGTTGCTGAATGAACCAATTTAATACGTCTAAGTTGATAAAAGAAGGCTATTTAATAAGCCTAAGTTGCTGAAATGAGCCTATTTAATAAGCCTAAGTTGCTGAAATAAGGCTTTTCAATAAGTCTAAGTTGCTGAAATAAGCCTATTTAATAAACCTAAGTTGCTAAAATAAGCCTATTTAATGAGGCTATTTAATAAGTCTATTTAATAAACCTATTTAATATGCCTATTTAATAAGCCTATTTAATACGCCTATTTAATAAGTCTATTTAATAAGTCTATTTAATAAGCCTATTTAATAAGTATTTAATGAGCCTATTTAATAAGCCTATTTATTGAGCCTATTTAATAAGCCTATTTATTGAGCCTATTTAATTATCCTATTTAATAAGCCTATTTAATGAGTCTATTTTATAAGCCTATTTAATACGCCTATTTAATAAGCCTATTTAATAAGCCTAAGTTGCAGAATAAGCCTATTTAATAAGCCTGAGTTGCTGAAATAAGCCTATTTAATAAGCCTAAGTTGCTGAATAAGCCTATTTAATAAGCCTAAGTTGCCGAAATAAGCCTATTTAATAAGTCTAAGTTGCTGAAATAAGGCTATTTAATAAGCCTAAGTTTCTGAAATAAGCCTATTTAATAAGCCTAAGTTGCTGAAATAAGGCTATTTAATAAATCTAAGTTGCTGAAATAAGCCTATTTAATAATCCTAAGTTGCTGAAATAAGTATATTTAATAATCATAAGTTGCAGAAATAAGCCTATTTAACAAGTCTAAGTTGCTGAAATAAGCCTATTTAATAAGTCTAAGTTGCTGAAATAAGGCTATTTAATAAGTCTAAGTTGCTGAAATAAGCCTATTTAATCAGCGTAAGTTGCTAAAATAAGCCTATTTAATAAGCCCAAGTTTCTGAAATAAGCCTATTTAATAAGGCTATTTAATAAGCCTAAGTTGCTGAAAGAAGCCTATTTAATAAGCGTAAGTTGCTGAAATAAGGCTATTTAATAAGTCTAAGTTGCTGAAATAGGCCTATTTAATAAGCCTAAGTTGCTGAAATTAGCCTATTTAATAAGCCTAAGTTGCTGAAATAAGCCTATTTAATAGGCCTATCTAATAAGCCTAAGTTGTTGAAATAAGCCTATTTAATGAGCCTAAGTTGCTGAAATGTCTATTTAATAAGTCGATTTAATAAGTCAAAGTTGCTAAAATAAGCCTATTTAATAAGGCTATTTAATAAGCCTAAGTTGCTGAAATAAGCCTATTTAATGATGCAATTTAATGAGCCTAAGTTGCTGAAATAAGCCGATTTAATAAGCCTAAGTTTCTGAACTAAGCCTATTTAAAAAGGTCTATTTAATAAGTCTAAGTTGCTGAAATAAAACTATTTAAAAATGCTATTTAATACGCCCAAGTTGCTGAAATAAACCTGATTAATAAGGCTATTTAATAAGCGTAAGTTGCTGAAATAAGCCTATTTAATAAACCTAAGTTGCTGAAATAAACCTATTTAATAAGGCTATTTAATAAGTCTAAGTTGCTGAAATAAACCTATTTAATAAGCCTAAGTTGCTAAAATAAGCCTATTTGATGAGGCTATTTAATAAGTCCATTTAATAAGCCTATTTAATAAGCCTATTTAATACGCCTATTTAATAAGCCTATTTAATACGCCTATTTAATAAACCTATTTAATAAGTATTTAATGAGCCTATTTATTAAGTCTATTTAATAAGCCTTTTTAATAAGCCTATTTAATAAGTCTATTTAATAAGCCTATTTAATAGGCCTATTTAATAAGTCTAAGTTGCTGAAATAAGCCTATTTAATAAGCCTAAGTTGCTGAATGAACCAATTTAATAAGTCTAAGTTGCTGAAATAAGGCTATTTAATAAGCCTAAGTTGCTGAAATGAGCCTATTTAATAAGCCTAAGTTGCTGAAATAAGGCTATTCAATAAGTCTAAGTTGCTGAAATAAGCAAATTTAATAAACCTAAGTTGCTAAAATAAGCCTATTTAATGAGGCTATTTAATAAGTCTATTTAATAAACCTATTTAATATGCCTATTTAATAAGCCTATTTAATACGCCTATTTAATGAGTCTATTTAATAAGTCTATTTAATAAGCCTATTTAATAAGTATTTAATGAGCCTATTTAATAAGCCTATTTATTGAGCCTATTTAATAAGCCAATTTATTGAGCCTATTTAATTATCCTATTTAATAAGCCTATTTAATGAGTCTATTTTATAAGCCTATTTAATACGCCTATTTAATAAGCCTATTTAATAAGCCTAAGTTGCAGAATAAGCCTATTTAATAAGCCTGAGTTGCTGAAATAAGCCTATTTAATAAGCCTAAGTTGCTGAATAAGCCTATTTAATAAGCCTAAGTTGCTGCAATAAGCCTATTTAATAAGTCTAAGTTGCTGAAATAAGGTTATTTAATAAGACTAAGTTTCTGAAATAAGCCTATTTAATAAGCCTAAGTTGCTGAAATAAGGCTATTTAATAAGTCTAAGTTGCTGAAATAAGCCTATTTAATAATCCTAAGTTGCTGAAATAAGTATATTTAATAAGCATAAGTTGCTGAAATAAGCCTATTTAACAAGTCTAAGTTGCTGAAATAAGGCTATTTAATAAGTCTAAGTTGCTGAAATAAGCCTATTTAATCAGCGTAAGTTGCTGAAATAAGCCTATTTAATAAGCCCAAGTTGCTGAAATAAGCCTATTCAATAAGGCTATTTAATAAGCCTAAGTTGCTGAAATAAGCCTATTTAATAAGCGTAAGTTGCTGAAATAAGCCTATTTAATAAGCCTAAGTTGCTGAAATAACCCTATTTAATAAGCCTAAGTTGCTGAAATAAGCCTATTTAATAAGGCTATTTAATACGTCTAAGTTGCTGAAATAAACCTATTTAAAAAGCCTAAGTTGCTAAAATAAGCCTATTTAATGAGGCTATTTAATAAGCCTATTTAATAAGCCTATTTAATAAGCCTATTTATTGAGCCTATGTAATAAGCCTATTTAATAAGCCTATTTAATAAGCCTATTTAATAAGCCTATTTATTGAGCCTATGTAATAAGCCTATTTAATAAGCCTATTTAATAAGCCTATTTAATAAGTCTAAGTTGCTGAAATAAGCCTATTTAATAAGCCTAAGTTTCTGAATAAGCCTATTTCATAAGCCTAAGTTGCTGAAATAAGCCTTATTAATAAGACTAAGTTGCTGAAATAAGCCTATTTAATGATCCTAAGTTGCTGAAATAAGCCTATTTAATAAGGCTATTTAATAAGCCTAAGTTGCTGAATAAGCATATTTAATAAGTCTAAGTTGCTGAAATAAGGCTATTTAATAAGCCTAAGTTGCTGAAATGAGCCTATTTAATGAGGCTATTTAATAAGTCTATTTAATAAGCCTATTTAATAAGCCTATTTAATAAGCCTATTTAATAAGTCTATTTAATAAGTCTATTTAATAAGCCTATTTAATAAGTATTTAATGAGCCTATTTAATAAGCCTATTTATTGAGCCTATTTAATAAGCCTATTTATTAAGCCTATTTAATAAGCCTATTTAATAAGCCTATTTAATAAGTCTATTTAATAAGCCTATTTAATAAGCCTATTTAATAAGCCTATTTAATAAGCCTATTTATTAAGCATATTTAATGAGCCTATTTAATAAGCCTATTTATTGAGCCTATTTAATAAGTCTATTTAATAAGCCTGTTTAATAAGTATTTAATGAGACTATTTAATAAGCCTAAGTTGCTGAATAAGCCTATTTAATAAGCCTAAGTTGCTGAAATAAGCCTATTTAATAAGCATATTTAACTAGCCTAAGTTGCTGAATAAGCCTATTTAATAAGCCTAAGTTGCTGCAATAAGCCTATTTAATAAGTCTAAGTTGCTGAAATAAGGCTATTTAATAAGCCTACATTGCTGAAATAAGCCTATTTAATAAGCCTAAGTTGCTGAAATAAGGCTATTTAATAAGTCTAAGTTGCTGAAATAAGCCTATTTAATAAGCCTAAGTTGCTGAAATAAGGCTATTTAATAAGTCTAAGTTGCTGAAATAAGCCTATTTAATCAGCGTAAGTTGCTGAAATAAGCCTATTTAATAAGCCCAAGTTGCTGAAATAAGCCTATTTAAAAAGGCTATTTAATAAGCCTAAGTTGCTGAAAGAAGCCTATTTAATAAGCGTAAGTTGCTGAAATAAGGCAATTTAATAAGTCTAAGTTGCTGAAATAAGCCTATTTAACAAGCCTAAGTTGCTGAATAACCTATTTAATAAGCCCAAGTTGCTGAAATAAGCCTATTTAATAAGGCTATTTAATAAGTCTAAGTTGCTCAAATAAGCCTATTTAATAAGGCTATTTAATAAGCCTAAGTTGCTGAAATAAGCCTATTTAATGAGGCTATTTAATGAGCCTAAGTTGCTGAAATAAGCCTATTTAATAAGACTAAGTTGCTGAAATAAGCCTATTTAATAAGGCTATTTAATAAGTCTAAGTTGCAGAAATAAACCTATTTAATAATGCTATTTAATACGCCTAAGTTGCTGAAATAAGCATATTTAATAAGCCTAAGTTTCTAAAATAAGCCTATTTAATAGGCCTATCTAATAAGTCTAAGTTGCAGAAATAAGCATATTTCATAAGCCTATTTAATGAGCCTAAGTTGCTGAAATGTCTATTTAATAAGTCGATTTAATAAGTCTAAGTTGCTAAAATAAGCCTATTTAATAAGGCTATTTAATAAACCTAAGTTGCTGAAATAAGCCTATTTAATAAGGCTATTTAATGAGCCTAAGTTGCTGAAATAAGCCTATTTAATAAGCCGAAGTTTCTGAACTAAGCCTATTTAAAAATGTATTTTTAATAAGTCTAAGTTGCTGAAATAAACCTATTTAAAAATGCTACTTAATAAGCCTAAGTTGCTGAAATAAACCTTTTAATAAGGCTATTTAATAAGCATAAGTTGCTGAAATAAGCCTATTTAATAAGCCTAAGTTGCTGAAATAAGCCTATTTAATAAGGCTATTTAATAAGTCTAAATTGCTGAAATAAACCTATTTAAAAAGCCTAAGTTGCTCAAATAAGCCTATTTAATGAGGCTATTTAATAAGTCTATTTAATAAGCCTATTTAATACGCCTATTTAATAAGTCTATTTAATAAGCCTATTTCATAAGCCTATTTAATGAGCCTAAGTTGGTGAAATGTCTATATAATAAGTCGATTTAATAAGTCTAAGTTGCTGAAATAAACCTATTTAATAAGCCTAAGTTGCTAAAATAAGCCTATTTGATGAGGCTATTTAATAAGTCCATTTAATAAGCCTATTTAATAAGCCTATTTAATACGCCTATTTAATAAGCCTATTTAATACGCCTATTTAATAAACCTATTTAATAAGTATTTAATGAGCCTATTTATTAAGTCTATTTAATAAGCCTTTTTAATAAGCCTATTTAATAAGTCTATTTAATAAGCCTATTTAATAGGCCTATTTAATAAGTCTAAGTTGCTGAAATAAGCCTATTTAATAAGCCTAAGTTGCTGAATGAACCAATTTAATAAGTCTAAGTTGCTGAAATAAGGCTATTTAATAAGCCTAAGTTGCGGAAATGAGCCTATTTAATAAGCCTAAGTTGCTGAAATAAGGCTATTCAATAAGTCTAAGTTGCTGAAATAAGCAAATTTAATAAACCTAAGTTGCTAAAATAAGCCTATATAATGAGGCTATTTAATAAGTCTATTTAATAAACCTATTTAATATGCCTATTTAATAAGCCTATTTAATACGCCTATTTAATGAGTCTATTTAATAAGTCTATTTAATAAGCCTATTTAATAAGTATTTAATGAGCCTATTTAATAAGCCTATTTATTGAGCCTATTTAATAAGCCAATTTATTGAGCCTATTTAATTATCCTATTTAATAAGCCTATTTAATGAGTCTATTTTATAAGCCTATTTAATACGCCTATTTAATAAGCCTATTTAATAAGCCTAAGTTGCAGAATAAGCCTATTTAATAAGCCTGAGTTGCTGAAATAAGCCTATTTAATAAGCCTAAGTTGCTGAATAAGCCTATTTAATAAGCCTAAGTTGCTGAAATAAGCCTATTTAATAAGTCTAAGTTGCTGAAATAAGGTTATTTAATAAGACTAAGTTTCTGAAATAAGCCTATTTAATAAGCCTAAGTTGCTGAAATAAGGCTATTTAATAAGTCTAAGTTGCTGAAATAAGCCTATTTAATAATCCTAAGTTGCTGAAATAAGTATATTTAATAAGCATAAGTTGCTGAAATAAGCCTATTTAACAAGTCTAAGTTGCTGAAATAAGGCTATTTAATAAGTCTAAGTTGCTGAAATAAGCCTATTTAATCAGCGTAAGTTGCTGAAATAAGCCTATTTAATAAGCCCAAGTTGCTGAAATAAGCCTATTCAATAAGGCTATTTAATAAGCCTAAGTTGCTGAAATAAGCCTATTTAATAAGCGTAAGTTGCTGAAATAAGCCTATTTAATAAGCCTAAGTTGCTGAAATAACCCTATTTAATAAGCCTAAGTTGCTGAAATAAGCCTATTTAATAAGGCTATTTAATACGTCTAAGTTGCTGAAATAAACCTATTTAAAAAGCCTAAGTTGCTAAAATAAGCCTATTTAATGAGGCTATTTAATAAGTCTATTTAATAAGCCTATTTAATACGCCTATTCAATAATTTTATTTAATAAGCCTATTTAATTAGCCTATTTAATAAGCCTATTTAATAAGCCTATTTATTGAGCCTAAGTAATAAGCCTATTTAATAAGCCTATTTAATAAGCCTATTTAATAAGTCTAAGTTGCTGAAATAAGCCTATTTAATAAGCCTAAGTTTCTGAATAAGCCTATTTCATAAGCCTAAGTTGCTGAAATAAGCCTTATTAATAAGACTAAGTTGCTGAAATAAGCCTATTTAATGAGCCTAAGTTGCTGAAATAAGCCTATTTAATAAGGCTATTTAATAAGCCTAAGTTGCTGAATAAGCATATTTAATAAGTCTAAGTTGCTGAAATAAGGCTATTTAATAAGCCTAAGTTGCTGAAATGAGCCTATTTAATGAGGCTATTTAATAAGTCTATTTAAGAAGCCTATTTAATAAGCCTATTTAATAAGCCTATTTAATAAGTCTATTTAATAAGTCTATTTAATAAGCCTATTTAATAAGTATTTAATGAGCCTATTTAATAAGCCTATTTATTGAGCCTATTTAATAAGCCTATTTATTAAGCCTATTTAATAAGCCTATTTAATGAGCCTATTTAATAAGTCTATTTAATAAGCCTATTTAATAAGCCTATTTAATAAGCCTATTTAATAAGCCTATTTATTAAGCATATTTAATGAGCCTATTTAATAAGCCTATTTATTGAGCCTATTTAATAAGTCTATTTAATAAGCCTGTTTAATAAGTATTTAATGAGACTATTTAATAAGCCTAAGTTGCTGAATAAGCCTATTTAATAAGCCTAAGTTGCTGAAATAAGCCTATTTAATAAGCATATTTAACAAGCCTAAGTTGCTGAATAAGCCTATTTAATAAGCCTAAGTTGCTGCAATAAGCCTATTTAATAAGTCTAAGTTGCTGAAATAAGGCTATTTAATAAGCCTACGTTGCTGAAATAAGCCTATTTAATAAGCCTAAGTTGCTGAAATAAGGCTATTTAATAAGTCTAAGTTGCTGAAATAAGCCTATTTAATAAGCCTAAGTTGCTGAAATAAGGCTATTTAATAAGTCTAAGTTGCTGAAATAAGCCTATTTAATCAGCGTAAGTTGCTGAAATAAGCCTATTTAATAAGCGCAAGTTGCTGAAATAAGCCTATTTAAAAAGGCTATTTAATAAGCCTAAGTTGCTGAAAGAAGCCTATTTAATAAGCGTAAGTTGCTGAAATAAGGCAATTTAATAAGTCTAAGTTGCTGAAATAAGCCTATTTAACAAGCCTAAGTTGCTGAATAAGCCTATTTAATAAGCCCAAGTTGCTGAAATAAGCCTATTTAATAAGGCTATTTAATAAGTCTAAGTTGCTCAAATAAGCCTATTTAATAAGGCTATTTAATAAGCCTAAGTTGCTGAAATAAGCCTATTTAATGAGGCTATTTAATAAGCCTAAGTTGCTGAAATAAGCCTATTTACTAAGACTAAGTTGCTGAAATAAGCCTATTTAATAAGGCTATTTAATAAGTCTAAGTTGCAGAAATAAACCTATTTAATAATGCTATTTAATACGCCTAAGTTGCTGAAATAAGCATATTTAATAAGCCTAAGTTTCTAAAATAAGCCTATTTAATAGGCCTATCTAATAAGTCTAAGTTTGCAGAAATAAGCATATTTCATAAGCCTATTTAATGAGCCTAAGTTGCTGAAATGTCTATTTAATAAGTCGATTTAATAAGTCTAAGTTGCTAAAATAAGCCTATTTAATAAGGCTATTTAATAAACCTAAGTTGCTGAAATAAGCCTATTTAATAAGGCTATTTAATGAGCCTAAGTTGCTGAAATAAGCCTATTTAATAAGCCGAAGTTTCTGAACTAAGCCTATTTAAAAATGTATTTTTAATAAGTCTAAGTTGCTGAAATAAACTTATTTAAAAATGCTACTTAATAAGCCTAAGTTGCTGAAATAAACCTTTTAATAAGGCTATTTAATAAGCATAAGTTGCTGAAATAAGCCTATTTAATAAGCCTAAGTTGCTGAAATAAGCCTATTTAATAAGGCTATTTAATAAGTCTAAATTGCTGAAATAAACCTATTTAAAAAGCCTAAGTTGCTCAAATAAGCCTATTTAATGAGGCTATTTAATAAGTCTATTTAATAAGCCTATTTAATACGCCTATTTAATAAGTCTATTTAATAAGCCTATTTCATAAGCCTATTTAATGAGCCTAAGTTGGTGAAATGTCTATATAATAAGTCGATTTAATAAGTCTAAGTTGCTAAAATAAGGCTATTTAATAAGCCTAAGTTGCTGAAATGAGCCTATTTAATGAGGCTATTTAATAAGTCTATTTAATAAGCCTATTTAATAAGCCTATTTAATAAGCCTATTTAATAAGCCTATTTAATAAGTCTATTTAATAAGTCTATTTAATAAGCCTATTTAATAAGTATTTAATGAGCCTATTTAATAAGCCTATTTATTGAGCCTATTTAATAAGCCTATTTATTAAGCCTATTTAATAAGCCTATTTAATAAGCCTATTTAATAAGTCTATTTAATAAGCCTATTTAATAAGCCTATTTAATAAGCCTATTTAATAAGCCTATTTATTAAGCATATTTAATGAGCCTATTTAATAAGCCTATTTATTGAGCCTATTTAATAAGTCTATTTAATAAGCCTGTTTAATAAGTATTTAATGAGACTATTTAATAAGCCTAAGTTGCTGAATAAGCCTATTTAATAAGCCTAAGTTGCTGAAATAAGCCTATTTAATAAGCATATTTAATAAGCCTAAGTTGCTGAATAAGCCTATTTAATAAGCCTAAGTTGCTGAAATAAGCCTATTTAATAAGTCTAAGTTGCTGAAATAAGGCTATTTAATAAGCCTACGTTGCTGAAATAAGCCTATTTAATAAGCCTAAGTTGCTGAAATAAGGCTATTTAATAAGTCTAAGTTGCTGAAATAAGCCTATTTAATAAGCCTAAGTTGCTGAAATAAGGCTATTTAATAAGTCTAAGTTGCTGAAATAAGCCTATTTAATCAGCGTAAGTTGCTGAAATAAGCCTATTTAATAAGCCCAAGTTGCTGAAATAAGCCTATTTAAAAAGGCTATTTAATAAGCCTAAGTTGCTGAAAGAAGCCTATTTAATAAGCGTAAGTTGCTGAAATAAGGCAATTTAATAAGTCTAAGTTGCTGAAATAAGCCTATTTAACAAGCCTAAGTTGCTGAATAAGCCTATTTAATAAGCCCAAGTTGCTGAAATAAGCCTATTTAATAAGGCTATTTAATAAGTCTAAGTTGCTCAAATAAGCCTATTTAATAAGGCTATTTAATAAGCCTAAGTTGCTGAAATAAGCCTATTTAATGAGGCTATTTAATGAGCCTAAGTTGCTGAAATAAGCCTATTTAATAAGACTAAGTTGCTGAAATAAGCCTATTTAATAAGGCTATTTAATAAGTCTAAGTTGCAGAAATAAACCTATTTAATCATGCTATTTAATACGCCTAAGTTGCTGAAATAAGCATATTTAATAAGCCTAAGTTTCTAAAATAAGCCTATTTAATAGGCCTATCTAATAAGTCTAAGTTGCAGAAATAAGCATATTTCATAAGCCTATTTAATGAGCCTAAGTTGCTGAAATGTCTATTTAATAAGTCGATTTAATAAGTCTAAGTTGCTAAAATAAGCCTATTTAATAAGGCTATTTAATAAACCTAAGTTGCTGAAATAAGCCTATTTAATAAGGCTATTTAATGAGCCTAAGTTGCTGAAATAAGCCTATTTAATAAGCCGAAGTTTCTGAACTAAGCCTATTTAAAAATGTATTTTTAATAAGTCTAAGTTGCTGAAATAAACCTATTTAAAAATGCTACTTAATAAGCCTAAGTTGCTGAAATAAACCTTTTAATAAGGCTATTTAATAAGCATAAGTTGCTGAAATAAGCCTATTTAATAAGCCTAAGTTGCTGAAATAAGCCTATTTAATAAGGCTATTTAATAAGTCTAAATTGCTGAAATAAACCTATTTAAAAAGCCTAAGTTGCTCAAATAAGCCTATTTAATGAGGCTATTTAATAAGTCTATTTAATAAGCCTATTTAATACGCCTATTTAATAAGTCTATTTAATAAGCCTATTTCATAAGCCTATTTAATGAGCCTAAGTTGGTGAAATGTCTATATAATAAGTCGATTTAATAAGTCTAAGTTGCTAAAATAAGCCTATTAAATAAGGCTATTTAATAAGCCTAAGTTGCTGAAATAAGCCTATTTAATGAGGCTATTTAATGAGCCTAAGTTGCTGAAATAAGCCTATTTAATAAGCCTAAGTTTCTGAACTAAGCCTATTTAAAGAGGTCTATTTAATAAGTCTAAGTTGCTGAAATAAACCTATTTAAAAATGCTATTTAATACGCCTAAGTTGCTGAAATAAACCTGATTAATAAGACTATTTAATAAGCATAAGTTGCTGAAATAAGCCTATTTAATAAGCCTACGTTGCTGAACTAAGCCTAAATAAAAAGGTATATTTAATAAGTCTAAGTTGCTGAAATAAACCTATTTAAAAATGCTATTTAATAAGCCTAAATTGCTGAAATAAACCTGTTTAATAAGGCTATTCAATAAGCAAAAGTTGCTGAAATAAGCCTATTTAATAAGCCTAAATTGCTGAAATAAGCCTATTTAATAAGGCTATTTAATAAGTCTAAGTTGCAGAAATAAACCTATTTAATAATGCTATTTAATACGCCTAAGTTGCTGAAATAAGCATATTTAATAAGCCTAAGTTGCTAACATAAGCCTATTTAATAGGCCTATCTAATAAGTCTAAGTTGCAGAAATAAGCATATTTCATAAGCCTATTTAATGAATCTAAGTTGCTGAAATGTCTATTTAATAAGTCGATTTAATAAGTCTAAGTTGCTAAATAAGCCTATTTAATAAGGCTATTTAATAAGCATAAATTGCTGAAATAAGCCTATTTAATAAGCCTAAGTTGCTGAAATAAGCCTATTTAATAAGGCTATTTAATAAGTCTAAGTTGCTTAAATAAACCTGTTTAATAAGGCAATTTAATAAGCATAAGTTGCTGAAATAAACCTGTTTAATAAGGCAATTTAATAAGCATAAGTTGCTGAAATAAGCCTATTTAATAAGCCTAAGTTGCTGAAATAAGCCTATTTAATAAGGCTATTTAATAAGTCTAAGTTGCTGAAATAAACCTATTTAAAAGCCTAAGTTGCTGAAATAAACCTATTTAAAAGCCTAAGTTGCTAAAATAAGCCTATTTAATGAGGCTATTTAATAAGTCTATTTAATAAGCCTATTCAATACGCCTATTTAATACGTCTATTTAATAAGCCTATTTAATAAGCCTATTTAATAAGCCTATTTAATAAGCCTATTTAGTGAGCCTATTTAATAAGCATATTTAATAAGCCTATTTAATAAGCCTGTTGATTGATCTTATTTAATAAGTCGATTTAATAAGCCTATTTAATAAGCCTATTTAATAAGTATTTATTGAGCCTATTTTATCAGTCTATTTAATAAGCCTATTTAATAGGCCTATTTAATAAGTCTAAGTTGCTGAAATAAGCCTATTTAATAAGCATAAGTTGCTGAATAAGCCTATTTCATAAGCCTAAGTTGCTGAAATAAGCCTTTTTAATAAGTCTAAGTTGCTGAAATAAGCCTATTTAATAAGCCTAAGTTGCTGAAATAAGCCTATTTAATAAGGCTATTTAATAAGCCTAAGTTGCTGAATAAGCATATTTAATAAGTCTGAGTTGCTGAAATAAGGCTATCTAATAAGCCTAAGTTGCTGAAATGAGCCTATTTAATGAGGCTATTTAATAAGTCTATTTAATAAGCCTATTTAATAAGGCTATTTAATAAGTCTAAGTTGCTGAAATAAACCTATTTAAAAGCCTAAGTTGCTGAAATAAACCTATTTAAAAGCCTAAGTTGCTAAAATATGCCTATTTAATGAGTCTATTTAATAAGTCTATTTAATAAGCCTATTTAATAAGTATTTAATGAGCCTATTTAATAAGTATTTAATGAGCCTATTTAATAAGCCTAAGTTGCTGAAATAAGCCTATTTAATAAGCCTAAGTTGCTGAAATAAGCCTATTTAATAAGGCTATTTAATGAGCCTAAATTGCTGAAATAAGCCTATTTAATAAGCCGAAGTTTCTGAACTAAGCCTATTTAAAAAGGTATGTTTAATAAGTCTAAGTTGCTGAAATAAACCTATTTAAAAATGCTATTTAATAAGCCTAATTTGCTTAAATAAACCTGTTTAATAAGGCAATTTAATATGCATAAGTTGCTGAAATAAGCCTATTTAATAAGCCTAAGTTGCTGAAATAAGCCTATTTAATAAGGCTATTTAATAAGTCTAAGTTGCTGAAATAAACCTATTTAAAAGCCTAAGTTGCTGAAATAAACCTATTTAAAAGCCTAAGTTGCTAAAATAAGCCTATTTAATGAGGCTATTTAATAAGTCTGTTTAATAAGCCTATTCAAAACGCCTATTAAATAAGTCTATTTAATAAGCCTATTTAATAAGCCTATTTAATAAGCCTATTTAATAAGCCTATTTAGTGAGCCTATTTAATAAGCATATTTAATAAGCCTATTTAATAAGCCTGTTGATTGATCCTATTTAATAAGTCGATTTAATAAGCCTATTTAATAAGCCTATTTAATAAGTATTTATTGAGCCTATTTTATCAGTCTATTTAATAAGCCTATTTAATAGGCCTATTTAATAAGTCTAAGTTGCTGAAATAAGCCTATTTAATAAGCATAAGTTGCTGAATAAGCCTATTTCATAAGCCTAAGTTGCTGAATAAGCCTATTTCATAAGCCTAAGTTGCTGAAATAAGCCTTTTTAATAAGTCTAAGTTGCTGAAATAAGCCTATTTAATAAGTCTGAGTTGCTGAAATAAGGCTATCTAATAAGCCTAAGTTGCTGAAATGAGCCTATTTAATGAGGCTATTTAATAAGTCTATTTAATAAGCCTATTTAATAAGCCTATTTAATAAGCCTATTTAATAAGTATTTATTGAGCCTATTTTATCAGTCTATTTAATAAGCCTATTTAATAGGCCTATTTAATAAGTCTAAGTTGCTGAAATAAGCCTATTTAATAAGCATAAGTTGCTGAATAAGCCTATTTCATAAGCCTAAGTTGCTGAAATAAGCCTATTTAATAAGCATAAGTTGCTGAATAAGCCTATTTCATAAGCCTAAGTTGCTGAAATAAGCCTTTTTAATAAGTCTAAGTTGCTGAAATAAGCCTATTTAATAAGTCTGAGTTGCTGAAATAAGGCTATCTAATAAGCCTAAGTTGCTGAAATGAGCCTATTTAATGAGGCTATTTAATAAGTCTATTTAATAAGCCTATTTAATAAGCCTATTTAATAAGCCTATTTAATGAGTCTATTTAATAAGTCTATTTAATAAGCCTATTTAATAAGTATTTAATGAGCCTATTTAATAAGTATTTAATGAGCCTATTTAATAAGCCTAAGTTGCTGAAATAAGCCTATTTAATAAGCCGAAGTTTCTGAACTAAGCCTATTTAAAAAGGTATGTTTAATAAGTCTAAGTTGCTGAAATAAACCTATTTAAAAATGCTATTTAATAAGCCTAATTTGCTTAAATAAACCTGTTTAATAAGGCAATTTAATAAGCATAAGTTGCTGAAATAAGCCTATTTAATAAGCCTAAGTTGCTGAAATAAGCCTATTTAATAAGCCTATTTTATAAGCCTATTTATTGAGTCTATTTAATAAGTCTATTTAATAAGCCTATTTAATAAGTATTTAATGAGCCTATTTAATAAGCCTATTTATTGAGCCTATTTAATAAGCCTATTTATTAAGCCTATTTAATAAGCCTATTTAAAAAGCCTATTTAATAAGCCTATTTAATAAGCCTATTTATTAAGCCTATTTAATGACCCTATTTAATAATCCTATTGATTGAGCCTATTTAATAAGTCTATTTAATAAGCCTGTTTAATAAGCCTATTTAATAAGTATTTAATGAGCCTATTTAATAAGCCTAAGTTGCTGAATAAGCCTATTTAATAAGCCTAAGTTGCTGAAATAAGCCTATTTAATAAGCCTATTTAATAAGCCTAAGTTGCTGAATAAGCCTATTTAATAAGCCTAAGTTGCTGAAATAAGCCTATTTAATAAGTCTAAGTTGCTGAAATAAGGCTATTAAATAAGCCTATGTTGCTGAAACAAGTATATTTAATGAGCATAAGTTGCTGAAATAAGCCTATTTAATAAGTCTAAGTTGCTGAAATAAGGCTGTTTAATAAGTCTAAGTTGCTGAAATGAGCATATTTAATCAGCGTAAGTTGCTGAAATAAGCCTATTTAATAAGCCCAAGTTGCTGAAATAAGCCTATTTAATAAGCCTAAGTTGCTGAAATAAGCCTATTTAATGAGGCTATTTAATGAGCCTAAGTTGCTGAAATAAGCCTATTTAATAAGCCTAAGTTTCTGAAATAAGCCTATTTAAAAAGGTCTATTTAATAAGTCTAAGTTGCTGAAATAAACCTATTTAAAAATGCTATTTAATACGCCTAAGTTGCTGAAATAAACCTGATTAATAAGGCTATTTAATAAGCATAAGTTGCTGAAATAAGCCTATTTAATAAGCCTACATTGCTGAACTATGCCAATATAAAAAGGTCTATTTAATACGTCTAAGTTGCTGAAGTAAACCTATTTAAAAATGCTATTTAATAAGCCTAAATTGCTGAAATAAACCTGTTTAATAAGGTAATTTAATAAGCATAAGTTGCTGAAATAAGCCTATTTAATAAGCCTAAGTTGCTGAAATAAGCCTATTTAATAAGGCTATTTAATGAGCCTAAGTTGCTGAAATAAGCCTATTTAATAAGCCGAAGTTTCTGAACTAAGCCTATTTAAAAATGTATTTTTAATAAGTCTAAGTTGCTGAAATAAACCTATTTAAAAATGCTACTTAATAAGCCTAAGTTGCTGAAATAAACCTTTTAATAAGGCTATTTAATAAGCATAAGTTGCTGAAATAAGCCTATTTAATAAGCCTAAGTTGCTGAAATAAGCCTATTTAATAAGGCTATTTAATAAGTCTAAATTGCTGAAATAAACCTATTTAAAAAGCCTAAGTTGCTCAAATAAGCCTATTTAATGAGGCTATTTAATAAGTCTATTTAATAAGCCTATTTAATACGCCTATTTAATAAGTCTATTTAATAAGCCTATTTCATAAGCCTATTTAATGAGCCTAAGTTGGTGAAATGTCTATATAATAAGTCGATTTAATAAGTCTAAGTTGCTAAAATAAGCCTATTTAATAAGGCTATTTAATAAGCCTAAGTTGCTGAAATAAGCCTATTTAATGAGGCTATTTAATGAGCCTAAGTTGCTGAAATAAGCCTATTTAATAAGCCTAAGTTTCTGAACTAAGCCTATTTAAAGAGGTCTATTTAATAAGTCTAAGTTGCTGAAATAAACCTATTTAAAAATGCTATTTAATACGCCTAAGTTGCTGAAATAAACCTGATTAATAAGACTATTTAATAAGCATAAGTTGCTGAAATAAGCCTATTTAATAAGCCTACGTTGCTGAACTAAGCCTATATAAAAAGGTATATTTAATAAGTCTAAGTTGCTGAAATAAACCTATTTAAAAATGCTATTTAATAAGCCTAAATTGCTGAAATAAACCTGTTTAATAAGGCTATTCAATAAGCAAAAGTTGCTGAAATAAGCCTATTTAATAAGCCTAAGTTGCTGAAATAAGCCTATTTAATAAGGCTATTTAATAAGTCTAAGTTGCAGAAATAAACCTATTTAATAATGCTATTTAATACGCCTAAGTTGCTGAAATAAGCATATTTCATAAGCCTATTTAATGAATCTAAGTTGCTGAAATGTCTATTTAATAAGTCGATTTAATAAGTCTAAGTTGCTAAAATAAGCCTATTTAATAAGGCTATTTAATAAGCATAAATTGCTGAAATATGCCTATTTAATAAGCCTAAGTTGCTGAAATAAGCCTATTTAATAAGGCTATTTAATAAGTCTAAGTTGCTTAAATAAACCTGTTTAATAAGGCAATTTAATAAGCATAAGTTGCTGAAATAAACCTGTTTAATAAGGCAATTTAATAAGCATAAGTTGCTGAAATAAGCCTATTTAATAAGCCTAAGTTGCTGAAATAAGCCTATTTAATAAGGCTATTTAATAAGTCTAAGTTGCTGAAATAAACCTATTTAAAAGCCTAAGTTGCTGAAATAAACCTATTTAAAAGCCTAAGTTGCTAAAGTAAGCCTATTTAATGAGGCTATTTAATAAGTCTGTTTAATAAGCCTATTCAATACGCCTATTTAATAAGTCTATTTAATAAGCCTATTTAATAAGCCTATTTAATAAGCCTATTTAATAAGCCTATTTAGTGAGCCTATTTAATAAGCATATTTAATAAGCCTATTTAATAAGCCTGTTGATTGATCCTATTTAATAAGTCGATTTAATAAGCCTATTTAATAAGCCTATTTAATAAGTATTTATTGAGCCTATTTTATCAGTCTATTTAATAAGCCTATTTAATAGGCCTATTTAATAAGTCTAAGTTGCTGAAATAAGCCTATTTAATAAGCATAAGTTGCTGAATAAGCCTATTTCATAAGCCTAAGTTGCTGAAATAAGCCTTTTTAATAAGTCTAAGTTGCTGAAATAAGCCTATTTAATAAGCCTAGGTTGCTGAAATAAGCCTATTTAATAAGGCTATTTAATAAGCCTAAGTTGCTGAATAAGCATATTTAAAAAGTCTGAGTTGCTGAAATAAGGCTATCTAATAAGCCTAAGTTGCTGAAATGAGCCTATTTAATGAGGCTATTTAATAAGTCTATTTAATAAGCCTATTTAATAAGCCTATTTAATAAGCCTATTTAATGAGTCTATTTAATAAGTCTATTTAATAAGCCTATTTAATAAGTATTTAATGAGCCTATTTAATAAGTATTTAATGAGCCTATTTAATAAGCCTAAGTTGCTGAAATAAGCCTATTTAATAAGCCTAAGTTGCTGAAATAAGCCTATTTAATAAGGCTATTTAATGAGCCTAAGTTGCTGAAATAAGCCTATTTAATAAGCCGAAGTTTCTGAACTAAGCCTATTTAAAAAGGTATGTTTAATAAGTCTAAGTTGCTGAAATAAACCTATTTAAAAATGCTATTTAATAAGCCTAATTTGCTTAAATAAACCTGTTTAATAAGGCAATTTAATAAGCATAAGTTGCTGAAATAAGCCTATTTAATAAACCTAAGTTGCTGAAATAAGCCTATTTAATAAGGCTATTTAATAAGTCTAAGTTGCTGAAATAAACCTATTTAAAAGCCTAAGTTGCTGAAATAAACCGATTTAAAAGGCTAAGTTGCTAAAATAAGCCTATTTAATGAGGCTATTTAATAAGTCTATTTAATAAGCCAATTCATTACGCCTATTTAATAAGTCTATTTAATAAGCCTATTTAATAAGCCTATTTAATAAGCCTATTTAATAAGCCTATTTAGTGAGCCTATTTACTAAGCATATTTAAAAAGCCTATTTAATAAGCCTATTGATTGATCCTATTTAATAAGTCGATTTAATAAGCCTATTTAATAAGCCTATTTAATAAGTATTTATTGAGCCTATTTTATCAGTCTATTTAATAAGCCTATTTAATAGGCCTATTTAATAAGTCTAAGTTGCTGAAATAAGCCTATTTAATAAGCATAAGTTGCTGAATAAGCCTATTTCATAAGCCTAAGTTGCTGAAATAAGCCTTTTTAATAAGTCTAAGTTGCTGAAATAAGCCTATTTAATAAGCCTAAGTTGCTGAAATAAGCCTATTTAATAAGGCTATTTAATAAGCCTAAGTTGCTGAATAAGCATATTTAATAAGTCTGAGTTGCTGAAGTAAGGCTATCTAATAAGCCTAAGTTGCTGAAATGAGCCTATTTAATGAGGCTATTTAATAAGTCTATTTAATAAGCCTATTTAATAAGCCTATTTAATAAGCCTATTTAATGAGTCTATTTAATAAGTCTATTTAATAAGCCTATTTAATAAGTATTTAATGAGCCTATTTAATAAGCCTATTTATTGAGCCTATTTAATAAGCCTATTTATTAAGCCTATTTAATAAGCCTATTTAAAAAGCCTATTTAATAAGCCTATTTAATAAGCCTATTTATTAAGCCTATTTAATGAGCCTATTTAATAAGCCTATTGATTGAGCCTATTTAATAAGTCTATTTAATAAGCCTATTTAATAAGCCTATGTAATAAGTATTTAATGAGCCTATTTAATAAGCCTAAGTTGCTGAATAAGCCTATTTAATAAGCCTAAGTTGCTGAAATAAGCCTATTTAATAAGCCTATTTAATAAGCCTAAGTTGCTGAATAAGCCTATTTAATAAGCCTAAGTTGCTGAAATAAGCCTATTTAATAAGTCTAAGTTGCTGAAATAAGGCTGTTTAATAAGCCTATGTTGCTGAAATAAGTATATTTAATGAGCATAAGTTGCTGAAATAAGCCTATTTAATACGTCTAAGTTGCTGAAATAAGGCTATTTAATAAGTCTAAGTTGCTGAAATGAGCATATTTAATCAGCGTAAGTTGCTGAAATAAGCCTCTTTAATAAGCCCAAGTTGCTGAAATAAGCCTATTTAATAAGGCTATTTAATAAGCCTAAGTTGCTGAAATAAGCCTATTTAATTAGCGTAATTTGCTGAAATAAGGCTATTTAATAAGTCTAAGTTGCTGAAATAAGCCTATTTAATAAGCCTAAGTTGCTGAAATAAGCCTAATTAATAAGCCTAAGTTGCTGAAATAAGCCTATTTAATAGGCCTATCTAATAAGCCTAAGTTCCAGAAATAAGCATATTTCATAAGCCTATTTAATGAGCCTAAGTTGCTGAAATGAGCCTATTTAATGAGGCTATTTAATAAGTCTATTTAATAAGCCTATTTAATAAGCCTATTTAATAAGCCTATTTAACGAGTCTATTTAATAAGTCTATTTAATAAGCCTATTTAATAAGTATTTAATGAGCCTATTTAATAAGCCTATTTATTGAGCCTATTTAATAAGCCTATTTATTAAGCCTATTTAATAAGCCTATTTAATAAGCCTATTTATTAAGCCTATTTAATGAGCCTATTTAATAAGCCTATTGATTGAGCCTATTTAATAAGTCTATTTAATAAGCCTGTTTAATAAGCCTATTTAATAAGTATTTGATGAGCCTATTTAATAAGCCTAATTTGCTGAATAAGCCTATTTAATAAGCCTAAGTTGCTGAAATAAGCCTATTTAATAAGCCTATTTAATAAGCCTAAGTTGCTGAATAAGCCTATTTAATAAGCCTAAGTTGCTGAAATAAGCCTACTTAATAAGTCTAAGTTGCTGAAATAAGGCTATTTAATAAGCCTATGTTGCTGAAATAAGTATATTTAATGAGCATAAGTTGCTGAAATAAGCCTATTTAATAAGTCTAAGTTGCTGAAATAAGCCTATTTAATAAGCATAAGTTGCTGAATAAGCCTATTTCATAAGCCTAAGTTGCTGAAATAAGCCTTTTTAATAAGTCTAAGTTGCTGAAATAAGCCTATTTAATAAGCCTAAGTTGCTGAAATAAGCCTATTTAATAAGGCTATTTAATAAGCCTAAGTTGCTGAATAAGCATATTTAATAAGTCTGAGTTGCTGAAGTAAGGCTATCTAATAAGCCTAAGTTGCTGAAATGAGCCTATTTAATGAGGCTATTTAATAAGTCTATTTAATAAGCCTATTTAATAAGCCTATTTAATAAGCCTATTTAATGAGTCTATTTAATAAGTCTATTTAATAAGCCTATTTAATAAGTATTTAATGAGCCTATTTAATAAGCCTATTTATTGAGCCTATTTAATAAGCCTATTTATTAAGCCTATTTAATAAGCCTATTTAAAAAAGCCTATTTAATAAGCCTATTTAATAAGCCTATTTATTAAGCCTATTTAATGAGCCTATTTAATAAGCCTATTGATTGAGCCTATTTAATAAGTCTATTTAATAAGCCTATTTAATAAGCCTATGTAATAAGTATTTAATGAGCCTATTTAATAAGCCTAAGTTGCTGAATAAGCCTATTTAATAAGCCTAAGTTGCTGAAATAAGCCTATTTAATAAGCCTATTTAATAAGCCTAAGTTGCTGAATAAGCCTATTTAATAAGCCTAAGTTGCTGAAATAAGCCTATTTAATAAGTCTAAGTTGCTGAAATAAGGCTGTTTAATAAGCCTATGTTGCTGAAATAAGTATATTTAATGAGCATAAGTTGCTGAAATAAGCCTATTTAATACGTCTAAGTTGCTGAAATAAGGCTATTTAATAAGTCTAAGTTGCTGAAATGAGCATATTTAATCAGCGTAAGTTGCTGAAATAAGCCTCTTTAATAAGCCCAAGTTGCTGAAATAAGCCTATTTAATAAGGCTATTTAATAAGCCTAAGTTGCTGAAATAAGCCTATTTAATTAGCGTAATTTGCTGAAATAAGGCTATTTAATAAGTCTAAGTTGCTGAAATAAGCCTATTTAATAAGCCTAAGTTGCTGAAATAAGCCTAATTAATAAGCCTAAGTTGCTGAAATAAGCCTATTTAATAGGCCTATCTAATAAGCCTAAGTTCCAGAAATAAGCATATTTCATAAGCCTATTTAATGAGCCTAAGTTGCTGAAATGAGCCTATTTAATGAGGCTATTTAATAAGTCTATTTAATAAGCCTATTTAATAAGCCTATTTAATAAGCCTATTTAACGAGTCTATTTAATAAGTCTATTTAATAAGCCTATTTAATAAGTATTTAATGAGCCTATTTAATAAGCCTATTTATTGAGCCTATTTAATAAGCCTATTTATTAAGCCTATTTAATAAGCCTATTTAATAAGCCTATTTATTAAGCCTATTTAATGAGCCTATTTAATAAGCCTATTGATTGAGCCTATTTAATAAGTCTATTTAATAAGCCTGTTTAATAAGCCTATTTAATAAGTATTTGATGAGCCTATTTAATAAGCCTAATTTGCTGAATAAGCCTATTTAATAAGCCTATTTAATAAGCCTAAGTTGCTGAATAAGCCTATTTAATAAGCCTAAGTTGCTGAAATAAGCCTACTTAATAAGTCTAAGTTGCTGAAATAAGGCTATTTAATAAGCCTATGTTGCTGAAATAAGTATATTTAATGAGCATAAGTTGCTGAAATAAGCCTACTTAATAAGTCTAAGTTGCTGAAATAAGGCTATTTAATAAGCCTATGTTGCTGAAATAAGTATATTTAATGAGCATAAGTTGCTGAAATAAGCCTATTTAATAAGTCTAAGTTGCTGAAATGAGCCTATTTAATCAGCGTAAGTTGCTGAAATAAGCCTATTTAATAAGCCCAAGTTGCTGAAATAAGCCTATTTAATAAGGCTATTTAATAAGCCTAAGTTGCTGAAATAAGCCTATTTAATAAGCCTAAGTTGCTGAAATAAGCCTATTTAATAAGCCTAAGTTGCTGAAATAAGCCTATTTAATAAGTCTAAGTTGCTGAAATAAGGCTATTTAATAAGTCTACGTTGCTGAAATGAGCCTATTTAATCAGCGTAAGTTGCTGAAATAAGCCTATTTAATAAGCCCAAGTTGCTGAAATAAGCCTATTGAATAAGGCTATTTAATAAGCCTAAGTTGCTGAAATAAGCCTATTTAATGAGGCTATTTAATGAGCCTAAGTTGATGAAATAAGCCTATTTAATAAGCCTAAGTTTCTGAACTAAGCCTATTTAAAAAGGTCTATTTAATAAGTCTAAGTTGCTGAAATAAACCTATTTAAAAATGCTATTTAATACGCCTAAGTTGCTGAAATAAAGCTGATTAATAAGGCTATTTAATAAGCATAAGTTGCTGAAATAAGCCTATTTAATAAGCCTACATTGCTGAACTAAGCCTATATAAAAAGGTCTATTTAATAAGTCTAAGTTGCTGAAATAAACCTATTTAAAAATGCTATTTAATAAGCCTAAATTGCTGAAATAAACCTGTTTAATAAGGCTATTTAATAAGCATAAGTTGCTGAAATAAGCATATTTAATCAGCGTAAGTTGCTGAAATAAGCCTCTTTAATAAGCCCAAGTTGCTGAAATAAGCCTATTTAATAAGGCTATTTAATAAGCCTAAGTTGCTGAAATAAGCCTATTTAATTAGCGTAATTTGCTGAAATAAGGCTATTTAATAAGTCTAAGTTGCTGAAATAAGCCTATTTAATAAGCCTAAGTTGCTGAAATAAGCCTATTTAATAAGCCTAAGTTGCTGAAATAAGCCTATTTAATAGGCCTATCTAATAAGCCTAAGTTGCAGAAATAAGCATATTTCATAAGCCTATTTAATGAGCCTAAGTTGCTGAAATGAGCCTATTTAATGAGGCTATTTAATAAGTCTATTTAATAAGCCTATTTAATAAGCCTATTTAATAAGCCTATTTAATGAGTCTATTTAATAAGTCTATTTAATAAGCCTATTTAATAAGTATTTAATGAGCCTATTTAATAAGCCTATTTATTGAGCCTATTTAATAAGCCTATTTATTAAGCCTATTTAATAAGCCTATTTAATAAGCCTATTTATTAAGCCTATTTAATGAGCCTATTTAATAAGCCTATTGATTGAGCCTATTTAATAAGTCTATTTAATAAGCCTGTTTAATAAGCCAATTTAATAAGTATTTAATGAGCCTATTTAATAAGCCTAATTTGCTGAATAAGCCTATTTAATAAGCCTAAGTTGCTGAAATAAGCCTATTTAATAAGCCTATTTAATAAGCCTAAGTTGCTGAATAAGCCTATTTAATAAGCCTAAGTTGCTGAAATAAGCCTACTTAATAAGTCTAAGTTGCTGAAATAAGGCTATTTAATAAGCCTATGTTGCTGAAATAAGTATATTTAATGAGCATAAGTTGCTGAAATAAGCCTATTTAATAAGTCTAAGTTGCTGAAATAAGGCTATTTAATAAGTCTAAGTTGCTGAAATGAGCCTATTTAATAAGCCCAAGTTGCTGAAATAAGCCTATTTAATAAGGCTATTTAATAAGCCTAAGTTGCTGAAATAAGCCTATTTAATAAGCGTAATTTGCTGAAATAAGCCTATTTAATAAGCCTAAGTTGCTGAAATAAGCCTATTTAATAGGCCTATCCAATAAGTCTAACTTGCAGAAATAAGCATATTTCATAAGCCTATTTAATGAGCCTAAGTTGCTGAAATGTCTATTTAATAAGTCGATTTAATAAGTCTAAGTTGCTAAAATAATCCTATTTAATAAGGCTATTTAATAAGCCTAAGTTGCTGAAATAAGCCTATTTAATGAGGCTATTTAATGAGCCTAAGTTGCTGAAATAAGCCTATTTAATAAGCCTAAGTTTCTGAACTAAGCCTATTTAAAAAGGTCTATTTAATAAGTCTAAGTTGCTGAAATAAACCTATTTAAAAATGCTATTTAATACGCCTAAGTTGCTGAAATAAACCTGATTAATAAGGCTATTTAATAAGCATAAGTTGCTGAAATAAGCCTATTTAATAAGCCTACGTTGCTGAACTAAGCCTATATAAAAAGGTATATTTAATAAGTCTAAGTTGCTGAAATAAACCTATTTAAAAATGCTATTTAATAAGCCTAAATTGCTGAAATAAACCTGTTTAATAAGGCTATTTAATAAGCATAAGTTGCTGAAATAAGCCTATTTAATAAGGCTATTTAATGAGCCTAAGTTGCTGAAATAAGCCTATTTAATAAGCCGAAGTTTCTGAACTAAGCCTATTTAAAAAGGTATATTTAATAAGTCTAAGTTGCTGAAATAAACCTATTTAAAAATGCTACTTAATAAGCCTAAGTTGCTGAAATAAACATGTTTAATAAGCCTATTTAATAAGCCTAATTTGCTGAAATAAGCCTTTTTAATAAGTCTAAGTTGCTGAAATAAGCCTATTTAATAAGCCTAAATTGGTGAAATAAGCCTATTTAATAAGGCTATTTAATAAGCCTAAGTTGCTGAATAAGCATATTTAATAAGTCTGAGTTGCTGAAATAAGGCTATCTAATAAGCCTAAGTTGCTGAAATGAGCCTATTTAATGAGGCTATTTAATAAGTCTATTTAATAAGCCTATTTAATAAGCCTATTTAATAAGCCTATTTAATGAGTCTATTTAATAAGTCTATTTAATAAGCCTATTTAATAAGTATTTAATGAGCCTATTTAATAAGCCTATTTATTGAGCCTATTTAATAAGCCTATTTATTAAGCCTATTTAATAAGCCTATTTAATAAGCCTATTTAAAAAGCCTATTTAATAAGCCTATTTAATAAGCCTATTTATTAAGCCTATTTAATGAGCCTATTTAATAAGCCTATTGATTGAGCCTATTTAATAAGTCTATTTAATAAGCCTGTTTAATAAGCCTATTTAATAAGTATTTAATGAGCCTATTTAATAAGCGTAAGTTGCTGAATAAGCCTATTTAATAAGCCTAAGTTGCTGAAATAAGCCTATTTAATAAGCCTATTTAATAAGCCTAAGTTGCTGAATACGCCTATTTAATAAGCCTAAGTTGCTGAAATAAGCCTATTTAATAAGTCTAAGTTGCTGAAATAAGGCTATTTAATAAGCCTATGTTGCTGAAATAAGCATATTTAATGAGCATAAGTTGCTGAAATAAGCCTATTTAATAAGTCTAAGTTGCTGAAATAAGGCTATTTAATAAGTCTAAGTTGCTGAAATGAGCCTATTTAATCAGCGTAAGTTGCTGAAATAAGCCTATTTAATAAGCCCAAGTTGCTGAAATAAGCCTATTTAATAAGGCTATTTAATAAGCCTAAGTTGCTGAAATAAGCCTATTTAATAAGCCTAAGTTGCTGAAATAAGCCTATTTAATAAGCCTAAGTTGCTGAAATAAGCCTATTTAATAAGTCTAAGTTGCTGAAATAAGGCTATTTAATAAGTCTACGTTGCTGAAATTAGCCTATTTAATCAGCGTAAGTTGCTGAAATAAGCCTATTTAATAAGCCCAAGTTGCTGAAATAAGCCTATTTAATAAGGCTATTTAATAAGCCTAAGTTGCTGAAATAAGCCTATTTAATGAGGCTATTTAATGAGCCTAAGTTGATGAAATAAGCCTATTTAATAAGCCTAAGTTTCTGAACTAAGCCTATTTAAAAAGGTCTATTTAATAAGTCTAAGTTGCTGAAATAAACCTATTTAAAAATGCTATTTAATACGCCTAAGTTGCTGAAATAAAGCTGATTAATAAGGCTATTTAATAAGCATAAGTTGCTGAAATAAGCCTATTTAATAAGCCTACATTGCTGAACTAAGCCTATATAAAAAGGTCTATTTAATAAGTCTAAGTTGCTGAAATAAACCTATTTAAAAATGCTATTTAATAAGCCTAAATTGCTGAAATAAACCTGTTTAATAAGGCTATTTAATAAGCATAAGTTGCTGAAATAAGCCTATTTAATATGCCTAAGTTGCTGAAATAAGCTTATTTAATAAGGCTATTTAATAAGTCTAAGTTGCAGAAATAAGCATATTTCATAAATAAGCATATTTCATAAATATTTAATGAGCCTAAGTTGCTGAAATGTCTATTTAATAAGTCGATTTAATAAGTCTAAGTTGCTAAAATAAGCCTATTTAACAAGGCTATTTAATAAGCCTAAGTTGCTGAAATAAGCCTATTTAATAAGGCTATTTAATGAGCCTAAGTTGCTGAAATAAGCCTATTTAATAAGCCGAAGTTTCTGAACTAAGCCTATTTAAAAAGGTATATTTAATAAGTCTAAGTTGCTGAAATAAACCTATTTAAAAATGCTACTTAATAAGCCTAAGTTGCTGAAATAAACATGTTTAATAAGGCTATTTAATAAGCATAAGTTGCTGAAATAAGCCTATTTAATAAGCCTAAGTTGCTGAAATAAGCCTATTTAATAAGGCTATTTAATAAGTCTAAGTTGCTGAAATAAACCTATTTAAAAAGCCTAAGTTGCTCAAATAAGCCTATTTAATGAGGCTATTTAATAAGTCTATTTAATAAGCCTATTTAATACGCCTATTTAATAAGCCTATTTAATACGCCTATTTAATAAACCTATTTAATAAGTATTTAATGAGCCTATTTAATAAGCCTATTTAATACGCCTATTTAATAAGCCTATTTAATACGCCTATTTAATAAGTCTATTTAATAAGCCTATTTAATAATCATTTTTAATAAGCCTATTTAATAAGCCTATTTATTGAGCCTATTTAATACGCCTATTTAATAAGCCTATTTAATAAGCCTATTTATTGAGCCTATTTAATAAGTCTATTTAATAAGCCTATTTAATAAGCCTATTTAATGAGTATTTAATGAGCCTATTTAATCAGTCTATTTAATAAGCCTATTTAATAGGCCTATTTAATAAGTCTAAGTTGCTGAAATAAGCCTATTTAATAAGGCTATTTAATAAGCCTAAGTTGCTGAATAAGCCTATTTAATAAGTCTAAGTTGCTGAAATAAGCCTATTTAATAAGCCTAAGTTGCTGAAATAAGGCTATTTAATAAGTCTAAGTTGCTGAATAAGCCTATTTAATAAGTCTAAGTTGCTGAACTAAGGCTATTTAATAAGCCTAAGTGGCTGAAATAAGCCTATTTAATAAGCCGAAGTTTCTGAACTAAGCCTATTTAAAAAGGTATATTTAATAAGTCTAAGTTGCTGAAATAAACTTATTTAAAAATGCTACTTAATAAGCCTAAGTTGCTGAAATAAACCTGTTTAATAAGGCTATTTAATAAGCATAAGTTGCTGAAATAAGCCTATTTAATAAGCCTAAGTTGCTGAAATAAGCCTATTTAATAAGGCTATTTAATAAGTCTAAGTTGCTGAAATAAGGCTATCTAATAAGCCTAAGTTGCTGAAATGAGCCTATTTAATGAGGCTATTTAATAAGTCTATTTAATAAGCCTATTTAATAAGCCTATTTAATGAGTCTATTTAATAAGTCTATTTAATAAGCCTATTTAATAAGTATTTAATGAGCCTATTTAATAAGCCTATTTATTGAGCCTATTTAATAACCCTATTTATTAAGCCTATTTAATAAGCCTATTTAATAAGCCTATTTAAAAAGCCTATTTAATAAGCCTATTTAATAAGCCTATTTATTAAGCCTATTTAATGAGCCTATTTAATAAGCCTATTGATTGAGCCTATTTAATAAGTCTATTTAATAAGCCTGTTTAATAAGCCTATTTAATAAGTATTTAATGAGCCTATCTAATAAGCGTAAGTTGCTGAATACGCCTATTTAATAAGCCTAAGTTGCTGAAATAAGCCTATTTAATAAGCCTATTTAATAAGCCTAAGTTGCTGAATAAGCCTATTTAATAAGCCTAAGTTGCTGAAATAAGCCTATTTAATAAGTCTAAGTTGCTGAAATAAGGCTATTTAATAAGCCTATGTTGCTGAAATAAGTATATTTAATGAGCATAAGTTGCTGAAATAAGCCTATTTAATAAGTCTAAGTTGCTGAAATAAGGCTATTTAATAAGTCTACGTTGCTGAAATGAGCCTATTTAATCAGCGTAAGTTGCTGAAATAAGCCTATTTAATAAGCCCAAGTTGCTGAAATAAGCCTATTTAATGAGGCTATTTAATGAACCTAAGTTGCTGAAATAAGCCTATTTAATAAGCCTAAGTTTCTGAACTAAGCCTATTTAAAAAGGTCTATTTAATAAGTCTAAGTTGCTGAAATAAACCTATTTAAAAATGCTATTTAATACGCCTAAGTTGCGGAAATAAAGCTGATTAATAAGGCTATTTAATAAGCATAAGTTGCTGAAATAAGCCTATTTAATAAGCCTACATTGCTGAACTAAGCCTATATAAAAAGGTCTATTTAATAAGTCTAAGTTGCTGAAATAAACCTATTTAAAAATGCTATTTAATAAGCCTAAATTGCTGAAATAAACCTGTTTAATAAGGCTATTTAATAAGCATAAGTTGCTGAAATAAGCCTATTTAATATGCCTAAGTTGCTGAAATAAGCCTATTTAATAAGGCTATTTAATAAGTCTAAGTTGCAGAAATAAGCATATTTCATAAGCCTATTTAATGAGCCTAAGTTGCTGAAATGTCTATTTAATAAGTCGATTTAATAAGTCTAAGTTGCTGAAATAAGCCTATTTAATAAGCCTAAGTTGCTGAAATAAGCCTATTTAATAAGGCTATTTAATAAGTCTAAGTTGCTGAAATAAACCTATTTAAAAATCCTAAGTTGCTCAAATAAGCCTATTTAATGAGGCTATTTAATAAGTCTATTTAATAAGCCTATTTAATACGCCTATTTATTAAGTCTATTTAATAAGCCTATTTCATACGCCTATTTAATGAGCCTAAGTTGGTGAAATGTCTATTTAATAAGTCGATTTAATAAGTCTAAGTTGCTAAAATAAGCCTATTTAATAAGGCTATTTAATAAGCCTAAGTTGCTGAAATAAGCCTATTTAATGAGGCTATTTAATGAGCCTAAGTTGCTGAAATAAGCCTATTTAATAAGCCGAAGTTTCTGAACTAAGCCTATTTAAAAAGGTATATTTAATAAGTCTAAGTTGCTGAAATAAACCTATTTAAAAATGTTATTTAATAAGCCTAAGTTGCTGAAATAAACCTGTTTAACAAGGCAATTTAATAAGCATAAGTTGCTGAAATAAGCCTATTTAATAAGCCTAAGTTGGTGAAATAAGCCTATTTAATAAGGCTATTTAATAAGTCTAAGTTGCTGAAGTAAACCTATTTAAAAAGCCTAAGTTGCTAAAATAAGCCTATTTAATGAGGCTATTTAATAAGTCTATTTAATAAGCCTATTTAATATGCCTATTTAATAAGTCTATTTAATAAGCCTATTTAATAAGCCTATTTAATAAGCCTATTTAATAAGCCTATTTCATAAGCCTATTTATTGAGCCTATTTAATAAGTCGATTTAATAAGCCTATTTAATAAGCCTATTTAATAAGTATTTATTGAGCCTATTTAATCAGTCTATTTAATAAGCCTATTTAATAGGCCTATTTAATAAGTCTAAGTTGCTGAAATAAGCCTATTTAATAAGCATAAGTTGCTGAATAAGCCTATTTCATAAGCCTAAGTTGCTGAAATAAGCCTTTTTAATAAGTCTAAGTTGCTGAAATGAGCCTATTTAATGAGGCTATTTAATAAGTCTATTTAATAAGCCTATTTAATAAGCCTATTTAATAAGCCTATTTAATAAGTATTTAATGAGCCTATTTAATAAGCCTATTTATTGAGCCTATTTAATAAGCCTATTTATTAAGCCTATTTAATAAGTTATTTAATAAGCCTATCTAAAAAGACTATTTAATAATCCTATTTAATAAGCCTATTTATTAAGCCTATTTAATGAGCCTATTTAATAAGCCTATTTATTGAGCCTATTTAATAAGTCTATTTAATAAGCCTATTTAATAAGTATTTAATGAGCCTATTTAATAAGCCTATTTATTGAGCCTATTTAATAAGCCTATTTATTAAGCCTATTTAATAAGTTATTTAATAAGCCTATCTAAAAAGACTATTTAAAAATCCTATTTAATAAGCCTATTTATTAAGCCTATTTAATGAGCATATTTAATAAGCCTATTTATTGAGCCTATTTAATAAGTCTATTTAATAAGCCTGTTTAATAAGCCTATTTAATAAGTATTTAATGAGCCTATTTAATAAGCCTAAGATGCTGAATAAGCCTATTTAATAAGCCTAAGTTGCTGAAATAAGCCTATTTAATAAGCCTAAGTTGCTGAAATAAGCCTATTTAATGTCTAAGTTGCTAAAATAACGCTATTTAATAAGCCTAAGTTGCTGAAATAAGCCTATTTAATAAGTCTAAGTTGCTGAAATAAGGCTATTTAATAAGCCTATGTTGCTGAAATAAGTATATTTAATGAGCATAAGTTGCTGAAATAAGCCTATTTAATAAGTCTAAGTTGCTGAAATAAGGCTATTTAATAAGTCTAAGTTGCTGAAATGAGCCTATTTAATCAGCGTAAGTTGCTGAAATAAGCCTATTTAATAAGCCCAAGTTGCTGAAATAAGCCTATTTAATAAGGCTATTTAATAAGCCTAAGTTGTTGAAATGAGCCTATTTAATAAGCCTAAGTTGCTGAAATAAGCCTATTTAATAAGACTAAGTTGCTGAAATAAGCCTATTTAATAAGGCTATTTAATAAGCCTAAGTTGCTGAAATAAGCCTATTTAATAAGCGTAATTTTCTGAAATAAGGCTATTTAATAAGTCTAAGTTGCTGAAATAAGCCTATTTAATAAGCCTAAGTTGCTGAAATAAGCCTATTTAATAAGCCTAAGTTGCTGAAATAAGCCTATTTAATAGGCCCATCTAATAAGTCTAAGTTGCAGAAATAAGCATATTTCATAAGCCTTTTTAATGAGCCTAAGTTGCTGAAATGTCTATTTAATAAGTCGATTTAATAAGTCTAAGTTGCTAAATAAGCCTATTTAATAAGGCTATTTAATAAGCCTAAGTTGCTAAAATAAGCCTATTTAATGAGGCTATTTAATGAGCCTAAGTTGCTGAAATAAGCCTATTTAATAAGCCTACATTGCTGAACTAAGCCTATATAAAAAGGTCTATTTAATAAGTCTAAGTTGCTGAAATAAACTTATTTAAAAATGCTATTTAATAAGCCTAAATTGCTGAAATAAACCTGTTTAATAAGGCTATTTAATAAGCATAAGTTGCTGAAATAAGCCTATTTAATAAGTCTAAGTTGCTAAAATAAGCCTAATTAACAAGACTATTTAATAAGCCTAAGTTGCTGAAATAAGCCTATTTAATAAGGCTATTTAATGAGCCTAAGTTGCTGAAATAAGCCTATTTAATAAGCCGAAGTTTCTGAACTAAGCCTATTTAAAAAGGTATATTTAATAAGTCTAAGTTGCTGAAATAAACCTATTTAAAAATGTTATTTAATAAGCCTAAGTTGCTGAAATAAACCTGTTTAACAAGGCAATTTAATAAGCCTAAGTTGCTGAATAAACCTATTTAATAAGTCTAAGTTGCTGAAATAAGCCTATTTAATAAGCATAAGTTGCTGAAATAAGGCTATTTAATGAGCCTAAGTTGCTGAATAAGCCTACTTAATAAGTCTAAGTTGCTGAACTAAGGCTATTTAATAAGCCTAAGTTGCTGAAATAAGCATATTTAATAAGCCGAAGTTTCTGAACTAAGCCTATTTAAAAAGGTATATTTAATAAGTCTAAGTTGCTGAAATAAACTTATTTAAAAATGCTACTTAATAAGCCTAAGTTGCTGAAATAAGCCTGTTTAATAAGGCTATTTAATAAGCATAAGTTGCTGAAATAAGCCTATTTAATAAGCCTAAGTTACTGAAATAAGCCTATTTAATAAGGCTATTTAATAAGTCTAAGTTGCTGAAATAAACCTATTTAAAAATCCTAAGTTGCTCAAATAAGCCTATTTAATGAGGCTATTTAATAAGTCTATTTAATAAGCCTATTTAATACGCCTATTTATTAAGTCTATTTAATAAGCCTATTTCATAAGCCTATTTAATGAGCCTAAGTTGGTGAAATGTCTATTTAATAAGTCGATTTAATAAGTCTACGTTGCTAAAATAAGCCTATTTAATAAGGCTATTTAATAAGCCTAAGTTGCTGAAATATGCCTATTTAATGAGGCTATTTAATGAGCCTAAGTTGCTGAAATAAGCCTATTTAATAAGCCGAAGTTTCTGAACTAAGCCTATTTAAAAAGGTATATTTAATAAGTCTAAGTTGCTGAAATAAACCTATTTAAAAATGCTATTTAATACGCCTAAGTTGCTGAAATAACACTGTTTAACAAGGCAATTTAATAAGCATAAGTTGCTGAAATAAGCCTATTTAATAAGCCTAAGTTGCTGAAATAAGCCTATTTAATAAGGCTATTTAATAAGTCTAAGTTGCTGAAATAAACCTATTTAAAAAGCCTAAGTTGCTAAAATAAGCCTATTTAATGAGGCTATTTAATAAGTCTATTTAATAAGCCTATTTAATACGCCTATTTAATAAGTCTATTTAATAAGCCTATTTAATAAGCCTATTTAATAAGCCTATTTAATAAGCCTATTTCATAAGCCTATTTATTGAGCCTATTTAATAAGTTGATTTAATAAGCCTATTTAATAAGCCTATTTAATAAGTATTTATTGAGCCTATTTAATCAGTCTATTTAATAAGCCTATTTAATAGGCCTATTTAATAAGTCTAAGTTGCTGAAATAAGCCTATTTAATAAGCATAAGTTGCTGAATAAGCCTATTTCATAAGCCTAAGTTGCTGAAATAAGCCTTTTTAATAAGTCTAAGTTGCTGAAATGAGCCTATTTAATGAGGTTATTTAATAAGTCTATTTAATAAGCCTATTTAATAAGCCTATTTAATAAGCCTATTTAATAAGTCTATTTAATAAGTCTATTTAATAAGCCTATTTAATAAGTATTTAATGAGCCTATTTAATAAGCCTATTTTTGAGCCTATTAAATAAGCCTATTTATTAAGCCTATTTAATAAGTTATTTAATAAGCCTATCTAAAAAGACTATTTAATAATCCTATTTAATAAGCCTATTTATTAAGCCTATTTAATGAGCCTATTTAATAAGCCTATTTATTGAGCCTATTTAATAAGTCTATTTAATAAGCCTATTTAATAAGTATTTAATGAGCCTATTTAATAAGCCTATTTAATACGTATATTTAATAAGTCTATTTAATAAGCCTATTTAAAACGTATTTAATGAGCCTATTTAATAAGCCTATTTATTGAGCCTATTTAATAAGCCTATTTATTAAGCCTATTTAATAAGTTATTTAATAAGCCTATCTAAAAAGACTATTTAAAAATCCTATTTAATAAGCCTATTTATTAAGCCTATTTAATGAGGTTATTTCATAAGCCTATTTATTAAGCCTATTTAATAGGTCTATTTAATAAGCCTGTTTAATAAGCCTATTTAATAAGTATTTAATGAGCCTATTTAATAAGCCTAAGATGCTGAATAAGCCTATTTAATAAGCCTAAGTTGCTGAAATAAGCCTATTTAATAAGCCTATTTAATAAGCCTAAGTTGCTGAATAAGCCTATTTAATAAGCCTAAGTTGCTGAAATAAGCCTATTTAATGTCTAAGTTGCTGAAATAACGCTATTTAATAAGCCTAAGTTGCTGAAATAAGCCTATTTAATAAGTCTAAGTTGCTGAAATAAGGCTATTTAATAAGCCTATGTTGGTGAAATAAGTATATTTAACGAGCATAAGTTGCTGAAATAAGCCTATTTAATAAGTCTAAGTTGCTGAAATAAGGCTATTTAATAAGTCTAAGTTGCTGAAATGAGCCTATTTAATCAGCGTAAGTTGCTGAAATAAGCCTATTTAATAAGCCCAAGTTGCTGAAATAAGCCTATTTAATAAGGCTATTTAATAAGCCTAAGTTGCTGAAATGAGCCTATTTAATAAGCCTAAGTTGCTGAAATAAGCCTATTTAATAAGCCTAAGTTGCTGAAATAAGCCTATTTAATAAGGCTATTTAATAAGCCTAAGTTGCTGAAATAAGCCTATTTAATAAGCGTAATTTTCTGAAATAAGGCTATTTAATAAGTCTAAGTTGCTGAAATAAGCCTATTTAATAAGCCTAAGTTGCTGAAATAAGCCTATTTAATAAGCCTAAGTTGCTGAAATAAGCCTATTTAATAGGCCTATCTAATAAGTCTAAGTTGCAGAAATAAGCATATTTCATAAGCCTTTTTAATGAGCCTAAGTTGCTGAAATGTCTATTTAATAAGTCGATTTAATAAGTCTAAGTTGCTAAATAAGCCTATTTAATAAGGCTATTTAATAAGCCTAAGTTGCTAAAATAAGCCTATTTAATGAGGCTATTTAATGAGCCTAAGTTGCTAAAATAAGCCTATTTAATAAGCCTAAGTTTCTGAACTAAGCCTATTTAAAAAGGTCTATTTAATAAGTCTAAGTTGCTGAAATAAACCTATTTAAAAATGCTATTTAATACGCCTAAGTTGCTGAAATAAACCTGATTAATAAGGCTATTTAATTATCATAAGTTGCTGAAATAAGCCTATTTAATAAGCCTACATTGCTGAACTAAGCCTATATATAAAGGTCTATTTAATAAGTCTAAGTTGCTGAAATAAACCTATTTAAAAATGCTATTTAATAAGCCTAAATTGCTGAAATAAACCTGTTTGATAAGACTATTTAATAAGCATAAGTTGCTGAAATAAGCCTATTTAATAAGCCTAAGTTGCTGAAATAAGCCTTTTTAATAAGGCTATTTAATAAGTCTAAGTTGCAGAAATAAACCTATTTAATAATGCTATTTAATACGACTAAGTTGCTGAAATAAGCATATTTAATATGCCTAAGTTGCTAAAATAAGCCTATTTAATAGGCCTATCTAATAAGTCTAAGTTGCAGAAATAAGCATATTTCAAAAGCCTATTTAATGAGCCTAAGTTGCTGAAATGTCTATTTAATAAGACGATTTAATAAGTCTAATTTGCTAAAATAAGCCTAATTAACAAGACTATTTAATAAGCCTAAGTTGCTGAAATAAGCCTATTTAATAAGGCTATTTAATGAGCCTAAGTTGCTGAAATAAGCCTATTTAATAAGCCGAAGTTTCTGAACTAAGCCTATTTAAAAAGGTATATTTAATAAGTCTAAGTTGCTGAAATAAACCTATTTAAAAATGCTACTTAATAAGCCTACGTTGCTGAAGTATACCTGTTTAATAAGGCTATTTAATAAGCATGAGTTGCTGAAATAAGCCTATTTAATAAGCCTAAGTTGCTGAAATAAGCCTATTTAATAAGGCTATTTAATAAGTCTAAGTTGCTGAAATAAACCTATTTAAAAAGCCTAAGTTGCTCAAATAAGCCTATTTAATGAGGCTATTTAATAAGTCTATTTAATAAGCCTATTTAATACGCCTATTTAATAAGTCTATTTAATAAGCCTATTTAATAAGCCTATTTAATAAGCCGATTTAATAAGCCTATTTATTGAGCCTATTTAATAAGCCTATTTAATAAGCCGATTTAATAAGCCTATTTATTGAGCCTATTTAATAAGTCTATTTAATAAGCCTATTTAATAAGCCTATTTAATGAGTATTTAATGAGCCTATTTAATCAGTCTATTTAATAAGCCTATTTAATAGGCCTATTTAATAAGTCTAAGTTGCTGAAATAAGCCTATTTAATAAGGCTATTTAATAAGCCTAAGTTGCTGAATAAGCCTATTTAATAAGTCTAAGTTGCTGAAATAAGCCCATTTAATAAGCCTAAGTTGCTGAAATAAGGCTATTTAATAAGCCTAAGTTGCTGAAATGAGCCTATTTAATAAGCCTGAGTTGCTGAAATAAGGCTATTTAATAAGTCTAAGTTGCTGAAATAAGCCTATTTAATAAGCCTAAGTTGCTGAAATAAGCCTATTTAATAGGCCTATCTAATAAGTCTAAGTTGCTGAAATAAACCTATTTAATAAGCCTAAGTTGCTGAAATAAGCCTATTTAATAAGCCTAAGTTGCTGAAATAAGCCTATTTAATAGGCCTATCTAATAAGTCTAAGTTGCAGAAATAAGCATATTTCATAAGCCTTTTTAATGAGCCTAAGTTGCTGAAATGTCTATTTAATAAGTCGATTTAATAAGTCTAAGTTGCTAAATAAGCCTATTTAATAAGGCTATTTAATAAGCCTAAGTTGCTAAAATAAGCCTATTTAATGAGGCTATTTAATGAGCCTAAGTTGCTAAAATAAGCCTATTTAATAAGCCTAAGTTTCTGAACTAAGCCTATTTAAAAAGGTCTATTTAATAAGTCTAAGTTGCTGAAATAAACCTATTTAAAAATGCTATTTAATACGCCTAAGTTGCTGAAATAAACCTGATTAATAAGGCTATTTAATTATCATAAGTTGCTGAAATAAGCCTATTTAATAAGCCTACATTGCTGAACTAAGCCTATATATAAAGGTCTATTTAATAAGTCTAAGTTGCTGAAATAACCCTATTTAAAAATGCTATTTAATAAGCCTAAATTGCTGAAATAAACCTGTTTGATAAGACTCTTTAATAAGCATAAGTTGCTGAAATAAGCCTATTTAATAAGCCTAAGTTGCTGAAATAAGCCTTTTTAATAAGGCTATTTAATAAGTCTAAGTTGCAGAAATAAACCTATTTAATAATGCTATTTAATACGCCTAAGTTGCTGAAATAAGCATATTTAATATGCCTAAGTTGCTAAAATAAGCCTATTTAATAGGCCTATCTAATAAGTCTAAGTTGCAGAAATAAGCATATTTCAAAAGCCTATTTAATGAGCCTAAGTTGCTGAAATGTCTATTTAATAAGACGATTTAATAAGTCTAAGTTGCTAAAATAAGCCTAATTAACAAGACTATTTAATAAGCCTAAGTTGCTGAAATAAGCCTATTTAATAAGGCTATTTAATGAGCCTAAGTTGCTGAAATAAGCCTATTTAATAAGCCGAAGTTTCTGAACTAAGCCTATTTAAAAAGGTATATTTAATAAGTCTAAGTTGCTGAAATAAACCTATTTAAAAATGCTACTTAATAAGCCTACGTTGCTGAAGTATACCTGTTTAATAAGGCTATTTAATAAGCATGAGTTGCTGAAATAAGCCTATTTAATAAGCCTAAGTTGCTGAAATAAGCCTATTTAATAAGGCTATTTAATAAGTCTAAGTTGCTGAAATAAACCTATTTAAAAAGCCTAAGTTGCTCAAATAAGCCTATTTAATGAGGCTATTTAATAAGTCTATTTAATAAGCCTATTTAATACGCCTATTTAATAAGTCTATTTAATAAGCCTATTTAATAAGCCTATTTAATAAGCCGATTTAATAAGCCTATTTATTGAGCCTATTTAATAAGCCTATTTAATAAGCCGATTTAATAAGCCTATTTATTGAGCCTATTTAATAAGTCTATTTAATAAGCCTATTTAATAAGCCTATTTAATGAGTATTTAATGAGCCTATTTAATCAGTCTATTTAATAAGCCTATTTAATAGGCCTATTTAATAAGTCTAAGTTGCTGAAATAAGCCTATTTAATAAGGCTATTTAATAAGCCTAAGTTGCTGAATAAGCCTATTTAATAAGTCTAAGTTGCTGAAATAAGCCCATTTAATAAGCCTAAGTTGCTGAAATAAGGCTATTTAATAAGCCTAAGTTGCTGAAATGAGCCTATTTAATAAGCCTGAGTTGCTGAAATAAGGCTATTTAATAAGCCTAAGTTGCTGAAATGTCTATTTAATAAGTCGATTTAATAAGTCTAAGTTGCTAAATAAGCCTATTTAATAAGGCAATTTAATAAGCCTAAGTTGCTGAAATAAGCCTATTTAATAAGCCTAAGTTTCGGAACTAAGCCTATTTAAAAAGGTATATTTAATAAGTCTAAGTTGCTGAAATAAACCTATTTAAAAATGCTATTTAATAGGCCTAAGTTGCTGAAATAAACCTGATTAATAAGGCTATTTAATAAACATAAGTTGCTGAAATAAGCCTATTTAATAAGCCTACATTGCTGAACTAAGCCTATATAAAAAGGTCTGTTTAATAAGTCTAAGTTGCTGAAATAAACATAGTTAATAAGGCTATTTAATAAGCCTAAGTTGCTGAATAAGCATATTTAATAATCCTATTTAATAAGCCTATTTATTGAGCCTATTTAATAAGTCGATTTAATAAGCCTATTTAATAAGCCTATTTAATAAGTATTTATTGAGCCTATTTAATCAGTCTATTTAATAAGCCTATTTAATAGGCCTATTTAATAAGTCTAAGTTGCTGAAATAAGCCTATTTAATAAGCATAAGTTGCTGAATAAGCCTATTTCATAAGCCTAAGTTGCTGAAATAAGCCTTTTTAATAAGTCTAAGTTGCTGAAATAAGCCTATTTAATAAGTCTAAGTTGCTGAAATAAGCCTATTAAATAAGGCTATTTAATAAGCCTAAGTTGCTGAATAAGCATATTTAATAAGTCTGAGTTGCTGAAATAAGGCTATTTAATAAGCCTAAGTTGCTGAAATGAGCCTATTTAATGAGGCTATTTAATAAGTATATTTAATAAGCCTATTTAATAAGCCTATTTAATAAGCCTATTTAATAAGTCTATTTAATAAGTCTATTTAATAAGCCTATTTGATAAGTATTTAATGAGCCTATTAAATAAGCCTATTTATTGAGCCTATTTAATCAGCCTATTTATTAAGCCTATTTAATAAGCCTATTTAATAAGCCTATTTATTAAGCCTATTTAATGACCCTATTTAATAAGCCTATTTATTGAGCCTATTTAATAAGTCTATTTAATAAGCCTGTTTAATAAGCCTAAGTTGCTGAATAAGCCTATTTAATAAGCCTAAGTTGCTGAAATAAGCCTATTTAATAAGCCTATTTAATAAGCCTAAGTTGCTGAATAAGCCTATTTAATAAGCCTAAGTTGCTGAAATAAGCCTATTTAATAAGTCTAAGTTGCTGAAATAAGGCTATTAAATAAGCATATGTTGCTGAAACAAGTATATTTAATGAGCATAAGTTGCTGAAATAAGCCTATTTAATAAGTCTAAGTTGCTGAAATAAGGCTGTTTAATAAGTCTAAGTTGCTGAAATGAGCATATTTAATCAGCGTAAGTTGCTGAAATAAGCCTATTTAATAAGCCCAAGTTGCTGAAATAAGCCTATTTAATAAGCCTAAGTTGCTGAAATAAGCCTATTTAATGAGGCCATTTAATGAGCCTAAGTTGCTGAAATAAGCCTATTTAATAAGCCTAAGTTTCTGAAATAAGCCTATTTAAAAAGGTCTATTTAATAAGTCTAAGTTGCTGAAATAAACCTATTTAAAAATGCTATTTAATACGCCTAAGTTGCTGAAATAAACCTGATTAATAAGGCTATTTAATAAGCATAAGTTGCTGAAATAAGCCTATTTAATAAGCCTACATTGCTGAACTATGCCTATATAAAAAGGTATATTTAATACGTCTAAGTTGCTGAAGTAAACCTATTTAAAAATGCTATTTAATAAGCCTAAATTGCTGAAATAAACCTGTTTAATAAGGTAATTTAATAAGCATAAGTTGCTGAAATAAGCCTATTTAATAAGCCTAAGTTGCTGAAATAAGCCTATTTAATAAGGCTATTTAATGAGCCTAAGTTGCTGAAATAAGCCTATTTAATAAGCCGAAGTTTCTGAACTAAGCCTATTTAAAAATGTATTTTTAATAAGTCTAAGTTGCTGAAATAAACCTATTTAAAAATGCTACTTAATAAGCCTAAGTTGCTGAAATAAACCTTTTAATAAGGCTATTTAATAAGCATAAGTTGCTGAAATAAGCCTATTTAATAAGCCTAAGTTGCTGAAATAAGCCTATTTAATAAGGCTATTTAATAAGTCTAAATTGCTGAAATAAACCTATTTAAAAAGCCTAAGTTGCTCAAATAAGCCTATTTAATGAGGCTATTTAATAAGTCTATTTAATAAGCCTATTTAATACGCCTATTTAATAAGTCTATTTAATAAGCCTATTTCATAAGCCTATTTAATGAGCCTAAGTTGGTGAAATGTCTATATAATAAGCCGATTTAATAAGTCTAAGTTGCTAAAATAAGCCTATTTAATAAGGCTATTTAATAAGCCTAAGTTGCTGAAATAAGCCTATTTAATGAGGCTATTTAATGAGCCTAAGTTGCTGAAATAAGCCTATTTAATAAGCCTAAGTTTCTGAACTAAGCCTATTTAAAGAGGTCTATTTAATAAGTCTAAGTTGCTGAAATAAACCTATTTAAAAATGCTATTTAATACGCCTAAGTTGCTGAAATAAACCTGATTAATAAGACTATTTAATAAGCATAAGTTGCTGAAATAAGCCTATTTAATAAGCCTACGTTGCTGAACTAAGCCTATATAAAAAGGTATATTTAATAAGTCTAAGTTGCTGAAATAAACCTATTTAAAAATGCTATTTAATAAGCCTAAATTGCTGAAATAAACCTGTTTAATAAGGCTATTCAATAAGCAAAAGTTGCTGAAATAAGCCTATTTAATAAGCCTAAGTTGCTGAAATAAGCCTATTTAATAAGGCTATTTAATAAGTCTAAGTTGCAGAAATAAACCTATTTAATAATGCTATTTAATACGCCTAAGTTGCTGAAATAAGCATATTTCATAAGCCTATTTAATGAATCTAAGTTGCTGAAATGTCTATTTAATAAGTCGATTTAATAAGTCTAAGTTGCTAAAATAAGCCTATTTAATAAGGCTATTTAATAAGCATAAATTGCTGAAATATGCCTATTTAATAAGCCTAAGTTGCTGAAATAAGCCTATTTAATAAGGCTATTTAATAAGTCTAAGTTGCTTAAATAAACCTGTTTAATAAGGCAATTTAATAAGCATAAGTTGCTGAAATAAACCTGTTTAATAAGGCAATTTAATAAGCATAAGTTGCTGAAATAAGCCTATTTAATAAGCCTAAGTTGCTGAAATAAGCCTATTTAATAAGGCTATTTAATAAGTCTAAGTTGCTGAAATAAACCTATTTAAAAGCCTAAGTTGCTGAAATAAACCTATTTAAAAGCCTAAGTTGCTAAAATAAGCCTATTTAATTAGGCTATTTAATAAGTCTGTTTAATAAGCCTATTCAATACGCCTATTTAATAAGTCTATTTAATAAGCCTATTTAATAAGCCTATTTAATAAGCCTATTTAATAAGCCTATTTAGTGAGCCTATTTAATAAGCATATTTAATAAGCCTATTTAATAAGCCTGTTGATTGATCCTATTTAATAAGTCGATTTAATAAGCCTATTTAATAAGCCTATTTAATAAGTATTTATTGAGCCTATTTTATCAGTCTATTTAATAAGCCTATTTAATAGGCCTATTTAATAAGTCTAAGTTGCTGAAATAAGCCTATTTAATAAGCATAAGTTGCTGAATAAGCCTATTTCATAAGCCTAAGTTGCTGAAATACGCCTTTTTAATAAGTCTAAGTTGCTGAAATAAGCCTATTTAATAAGCCTAGGTTGCTGAAATAAGCCTATTTAATAAGGCTATTTAATAAGCCTAAGTTGCTGAATAAGCATATTTAATAAGTCTGAGTTGCTGAAATAAGGCTATCTAATAAGCCTAAGTTGCTGAAATGAGCCTATTTAATGAGGCTATTTAATAAGTCTATTTAATAAGCCTATTTAATAAGCCTATTTAATAAGCCTATTTAATGAGTCTATTTAATAAGTCTATTTAATAAGCCTATTTAATAAGTATTTAATGAGCCTATTTAATAAGTATTTAATGAGCCTATTTAATAAGCCTAAGTTGCTGAAATAAGCCTATTTAATAAGCCTAAGTTGCTGAAATAAGCCTATTTAATAAGGCTATTTAATGAGCCTAAGTTGCTGAAATAAGCCTATTTAATAAGCCGAAGTTTCTGAACTAAGCCTATTTAAAAAGGTATGTTTAATAAGTCTAAGTTGCTGAAATAAACCTATTTAAAAATGCTATTTAATAAGCCTAATTTGCTTAAATAAACCTGTTTAATAAGGCAATTTAATAAGCATAAGTTGCTGAAATAAGCCTATTTAATAAACCTAAGTTGCTGAAATAAGCCTATTTAATAAGGCTATTTAATAAGTCTAAGTTGCTAAAATAAACCTATTTAAAAGCCTAAGTTGCTGAAATAAACCGATTTAAAAGGCTAAGTTGCTAAAATAAGCCTATTTAATGAGGCTATTTAATAAGTCTATTTAATAAGCCAATTCATTACGCCTATTTAATAAGTCTATTTAATAAGCCTATTTAATAAGCCTATTTAATAAGCCTATTTAATAAGCCTATTTAGTGAGCCTATTTACTAAGCATATTTAAAAAGCCTATTTAATAAGCCTATTGATTGATCCTATTTAATAAGTCGATTTAATAAGCCTATTTAATAAGCCTATTTAATAAGTATTTATTGAGCCTATTTTATCAGTCTATTTAATAAGCCTATTTAATAGGCCTATTTAATAAGTCTAAGTTGCTGAAATAAGCCTATTTAATAAGCATAAGTTGCTGAATAAGCCTATTTCATAAGCCTAAGTTGCTGAAATAAGCCTTTTTAATAAGTCTAAGTTGCTGAAATAAGCCTATTTAATAAGCCTAAGTTGCTGAAATAAGCCTATTTAATAAGGCTATTTAATAAGCCTAAGTTGCTGAATAAGCATATTTAATAAGTCTGAGTTGCTGAAGTAAGGCTATCTAATAAGCCTAAGTTGCTGAAATGAGCCTATTTAATGAGGCTATTTAATAAGTCTATTTAATAAGCCTATTTAATAAGCCTATTTAATAAGCCTATTTAATGAGTCTATTTAATAAGTCTATTTAATAAGCCTATTTAATAAGTATTTAATGAGCCTATTTAATAAGCCTATTTATTGAGCCTATTTAATAAGCCTATTTATTAAGCCTATTTAATAAGCCTATTTAAAAAGCCTATTTAATAAGCCTATTTAATAAGCCTATTTATTAAGCCTATTTAATGAGCCTATTTAATAAGCCTATTGATTGAGCCTATTTAATAAGTCTATTTAATAAGCCTATTTAATAAGCCTATGTAATAAGTATTTAATGAGCCTATTTAATAAGCCTAAGTTGCTGAATAAGCCTATTTAATAAGCCTAAGTTGCTGAAATAAGCCTATTTAATAAGCCTATTTAATAAGCCTAAGTTGCTGAATAAGCCTATTTAATAAGCCTAAGTTGCTGAAATAAGCCTATTTAATAAGTCTAAGTTGCTGAAATAAGGCTGTTTAATAAGCCTATGTTGCTGAAATAAGTATATTTAATGAGCATAAGTTGCTGAAATAAGCCTATTTAATACGTCTAAGTTGCTGAAATAAGGCTATTTAATAAGTCTAAGTTGCTGAAATGAGCATATTTAATCAGCGTAAGTTGCTGAAATAAGCCTCTTTAATAAGCCCAAGTTGCTGAAATAAGCCTATTTAATAAGGCTATTTAATAAGCCTAAGTTGCTGAAATAAGCCTATTTAATTAGCGTAATTTGCTGAAATAAGGCTATTTAATAAGTCTAAGTTGCTGAAATAAGCCTATTTAATAAGCCTAAGTTGCTGAAATAAGCCTATTTAATAAGCCTAAGTTGCTGAAATAAGCCTATTTAATAGGCCTATCTAATAAGCCTAAGTTCCAGAAATAAGCATATTTCATAAGCCTATTTAATGAGCCTAAGTTGCTGAAATGAGCCTATTTAATGAGGCTATTTAATAAGTCTATTTAATAAGCCTATTTAATGAGTATTTAATGAGCCTATTTAATCAGTCTATTTAATAAGCCTATTTAATAGGCCTATTTAATAAGTCTAAGTTGCTGAAATAAGCCTATTTAATAAGGCTATTTAATAAGCCTAAGTTGCTGAAATAAGCCTATTTAATAAGTCTAAGTTGCTGAAATAAGCCTATTTAATAAGCCTAAGTTGCTGAAATAAGGCTATTTAATAAGCCTAAGTTGCTGAATAAGCCTATTTAATAAGTCTAAGTTGCTGAACTAAGGCTATTTAATAAGCCTAAGTGGCTGAAATAAGCCTATTTAATAAGCCGAAGTTTCTGAACTAAGCCTATTTAAAAAGGTATATTTAATAAGTCTAAGTTGTTGAAATAAACTTATTTAAAAATGCTACTTAATAAGCCTAAGTTGCTGAAATAAACCTGTTTAATAAGGCTATTTAATAAGCATAAGTTGCTGAAATAAGCCTATTTAATAAGCCTAAGTTGCTGAAATAAGCCTATTTAATAAGGCTATTTAATAAGTCTAAGTTGCTGAAATAAGGCTATCTAATAAGCCTAAGTTGCTGAAATGAGCCTATTTAATGAGGCTATTTAATAAGTCTATTTAATAAGCCTATTTAATAAGCCTATTTAATAAGCCTATTTAATGAGTCTATTTAATAAGTCTATTTAATAAGCCTATTTAATAAGTATTTAATGAGCCTATTTAATAAGCCTATTTATTGAGCATATTTAATAACCCTATTTATTAAGCCTATTTAATAAGCCTATTTAATAAGCCTATTTAAAAAGCCTATTTAATAAGCCTATTTAATAAGCCTATTTATTAAGCCTATTTAATGAGCCTATTTAATAAGCCTATTGATTGAGCCTATTTAATACGTCTATTTAATAAGCCTGTTTAATAAGCCTATTTAATAAGTATTTAATGAGCCTATCTAATAAGCGTAAGTTGCTGAATACGCCTATTTAATAAGCCTAAGTTGCTGAAATAAGCCTATTTAATAAGCCTATTTAATAAGCCTAAGTTGCTGAATAAGCCTATTTAATAAGTCTAAGTTGCTGAAATAAGCCCATTTAATAAGCCTAAGTTGCTGAAATAAGGCTATTTAATAAGCCTAAGTTGCTGAAATGAGCCTATTTAATAAGCCTGAGTTGCTGAAATAAGGCTATTTAATAAGCCTAAGTTGCTGAAATGTCTATTTAATAAGTCGATTTAATAAGTCTAAGTTGCTAAATAAGCCTATTTAATAAGGCAATTTAATAAGCCTAAGTTGCTGAAATAAGCCTATTTAATAAGCCTAAGTTTCGGAACTAAGCCTATTTAAAAAGGTATATTTAATAAGTCTAAGTTGCTGAAATAAACCTATTTAAAAATGCTATTTAATAGGCCTAAGTTGCTGAAATAAACCTGATTAATAAGGCTATTTAATAAACATAAGTTGCTGAAATAAGCCTATTTAATAAGCCTACATTGCTGAACTAAGCCTATATAAAAAGGTCTGTTTAATAAGTCTAAGTTGCTGAAATAAACATAGTTAATAAGGCTATTTAATAAGCCTAAGTTGCTGAATAAGCATATTTAATAATCCTATTTAATAAGCCTATTTATTGAGCCTATTTAATAAGTCGATTTAATAAGCCTATTTAATAAGCCTATTTAATAAGTATTTATTGAGCCTATTTAATCAGTCTATTTAATAAGCCTATTTAATAGGCCTATTTAATAAGTCTAAGTTGCTGAAATAAGCCTATTTAATAAGCATAAGTTGCTGAATAAGCCTATTTCATAAGCCTAAGTTGCTGAAATAAGCCTTTTTAATAAGTCTAAGTTGCTGAAATAAGCCTATTTAATAAGTCTAAGTTGCTGAAATAAGCCTATTAAATAAGGCTATTTAATAAGCCTAAGTTGCTGAATAAGCATATTTAATAAGTCTGAGTTGCTGAAATAAGGCTATTTAATAAGCCTAAGTTGCTGAAATGAGCCTATTTAATGAGGCTATTTAATAAGTATATTTAATAAGCCTATTTAATAAGCCTATTTAATAAGCCTATTTAATAAGTCTATTTAATAAGTCTATTTAATAAGCCTATTTGATAAGTATTTAATGAGCCTATTAAATAAGCCTATTTATTGAGCCTATTTAATCAGCCTATTTATTAAGCCTATTTAATAAGCCTATTTAATAAGCCTATTTATTAAGCCTATTTAATGACCCTATTTAATAAGCCTATTTATTGAGCCTATTTAATAAGTCTATTTAATAAGCCTGTTTAATAAGCCTAAGTTGCTGAATAAGCCTATTTAATAAGCCTAAGTTGCTGAAATAAGCCTATTTAATAAGCCTATTTAATAAGCCTAAGTTGCTGAATAAGCCTATTTAATAAGCCTAAGTTGCTGAAATAAGCCTATTTAATAAGTCTAAGTTGCTGAAATAAGGCTATTAAATAAGCATATGTTGCTGAAACAAGTATATTTAATGAGCATAAGTTGCTGAAATAAGCCTATTTAATAAGTCTAAGTTGCTGAAATAAGGCTGTTTAATAAGTCTAAGTTGCTGAAATGAGCATATTTAATCAGCGTAAGTTGCTGAAATAAGCCTATTTAATAAGCCCAAGTTGCTGAAATAAGCCTATTTAATAAGCCTAAGTTGCTGAAATAAGCCTATTTAATGAGGCCATTTAATGAGCCTAAGTTGCTGAAATAAGCCTATTTAATAAGCCTAAGTTTCTGAAATAAGCCTATTTAAAAAGGTCTATTTAATAAGTCTAAGTTGCTGAAATAAACCTATTTAAAAATGCTATTTAATACGCCTAAGTTGCTGAAATAAACCTGATTAATAAGGCTATTTAATAAGCATAAGTTGCTGAAATAAGCCTATTTAATAAGCCTACATTGCTGAACTATGCCTATATAAAAAGGTATATTTAATACGTCTAAGTTGCTGAAGTAAACCTATTTAAAAATGCTATTTAATAAGCCTAAATTGCTGAAATAAACCTGTTTAATAAGGTAATTTAATAAGCATAAGTTGCTGAAATAAGCCTATTTAATAAGCCTAAGTTGCTGAAATAAGCCTATTTAATAAGGCTATTTAATGAGCCTAAGTTGCTGAAATAAGCCTATTTAATAAGCCGAAGTTTCTGAACTAAGCCTATTTAAAAATGTATTTTTAATAAGTCTAAGTTGCTGAAATAAACCTATTTAAAAATGCTACTTAATAAGCCTAAGTTGCTGAAATAAACCTTTTAATAAGGCTATTTAATAAGCATAAGTTGCTGAAATAAGCCTATTTAATAAGCCTAAGTTGCTGAAATAAGCCTATTTAATAAGGCTATTTAATAAGTCTAAATTGCTGAAATAAACCTATTTAAAAAGCCTAAGTTGCTCAAATAAGCCTATTTAATGAGGCTATTTAATAAGTCTATTTAATAAGCCTATTTAATACGCCTATTTAATAAGTCTATTTAATAAGCCTATTTCATAAGCCTATTTAATGAGCCTAAGTTGGTGAAATGTCTATATAATAAGCCGATTTAATAAGTCTAAGTTGCTAAAATAAGCCTATTTAATAAGGCTATTTAATAAGCCTAAGTTGCTGAAATAAGCCTATTTAATGAGGCTATTTAATGAGCCTAAGTTGCTGAAATAAGCCTATTTAATAAGCCTAAGTTTCTGAACTAAGCCTATTTAAAGAGGTCTATTTAATAAGTCTAAGTTGCTGAAATAAACCTATTTAAAAATGCTATTTAATACGCCTAAGTTGCTGAAATAAACCTGATTAATAAGACTATTTAATAAGCATAAGTTGCTGAAATAAGCCTATTTAATAAGCCTACGTTGCTGAACTAAGCCTATATAAAAAGGTATATTTAATAAGTCTAAGTTGCTGAAATAAACCTATTTAAAAATGCTATTTAATAAGCCTAAATTGCTGAAATAAACCTGTTTAATAAGGCTATTCAATAAGCAAAAGTTGCTGAAATAAGCCTATTTAATAAGCCTAAGTTGCTGAAATAAGCCTATTTAATAAGGCTATTTAATAAGTCTAAGTTGCAGAAATAAACCTATTTAATAATGCTATTTAATACGCCTAAGTTGCTGAAATAAGCATATTTCATAAGCCTATTTAATGAATCTAAGTTGCTGAAATGTCTATTTAATAAGTCGATTTAATAAGTCTAAGTTGCTAAAATAAGCCTATTTAATAAGGCTATTTAATAAGCATAAATTGCTGAAATATGCCTATTTAATAAGCCTAAGTTGCTGAAATAAGCCTATTTAATAAGGCTATTTAATAAGTCTAAGTTGCTTAAATAAACCTGTTTAATAAGGCAATTTAATAAGCATAAGTTGCTGAAATAAACCTGTTTAATAAGGCAATTTAATAAGCATAAGTTGCTGAAATAAGCCTATTTAATAAGCCTAAGTTGCTGAAATAAGCCTATTTAATAAGGCTATTTAATAAGTCTAAGTTGCTGAAATAAACCTATTTAAAAGCCTAAGTTGCTGAAATAAACCTATTTAAAAGCCTAAGTTGCTAAAATAAGCCTATTTAATTAGGCTATTTAATAAGTCTGTTTAATAAGCCTATTCAATACGCCTATTTAATAAGTCTATTTAATAAGCCTATTTAATAAGCCTATTTAATAAGCCTATTTAATAAGCCTATTTAGTGAGCCTATTTAATAAGCATATTTAATAAGCCTATTTAATAAGCCTGTTGATTGATCCTATTTAATAAGTCGATTTAATAAGCCTATTTAATAAGCCTATTTAATAAGTATTTATTGAGCCTATTTTATCAGTCTATTTAATAAGCCTATTTAATAGGCCTATTTAATAAGTCTAAGTTGCTGAAATAAGCCTATTTAATAAGCATAAGTTGCTGAATAAGCCTATTTCATAAGCCTAAGTTGCTGAAATAAGCCTTTTTAATAAGTCTAAGTTGCTGAAATAAGCCTATTTAATAAGCCTAGGTTGCTGAAATAAGCCTATTTAATAAGGCTATTTAATAAGCCTAAGTTGCTGAATAAGCATATTTAATAAGTCTGAGTTGCTGAAATAAGGCTATCTAATAAGCCTAAGTTGCTGAAATGAGCCTATTTAATGAGGCTATTTAATAAGTCTATTTAATAAGCCTATTTAATAAGCCTATTTAATAAGCCTATTTAATGAGTCTATTTAATAAGTCTATTTAATAAGCCTATTTAATAAGTATTTAATGAGCCTATTTAATAAGTATTTAATGAGCCTATTTAATAAGCCTAAGTTGCTGAAATAAGCCTATTTAATAAGCCTAAGTTGCTGAAATAAGCCTATTTAATAAGGCTATTTAATGAGCCTAAGTTGCTGAAATAAGCCTATTTAATAAGCCGAAGTTTCTGAACTAAGCCTATTTAAAAAGGTATGTTTAATAAGTCTAAGTTGCTGAAATAAACCTATTTAAAAATGCTATTTAATAAGCCTAATTTGCTTAAATAAACCTGTTTAATAAGGCAATTTAATAAGCATAAGTTGCTGAAATAAGCCTATTTAATAAACCTAAGTTGCTGAAATAAGCCTATTTAATAAGGCTATTTAATAAGTCTAAGTTGCTGAAATAAACCTATTTAAAAGCCTAAGTTGCTGAAATAAACCGATTTAAAAGGCTAAGTTGCTAAAATAAGCCTATTTAATGAGGCTATTTAATAAGTCTATTTAATAAGCCAATTCATTACGCCTATTTAATAAGTCTATTTAATAAGCCTATTTAATAAGCCTATTTAATAAGCCTATTTAATAAGCCTATTTAGTGAGCCTATTTACTAAGCATATTTAAAAAGCCTATTTAATAAGCCTATTGATTGATCCTATTTAATAAGTCGATTTAATAAGCCTATTTAATAAGCCTATTTAATAAGTATTTATTGAGCCTATTTTATCAGTCTATTTAATAAGCCTATTTAATAGGCCTATTTAATAAGTCTAAGTTGCTGAAATAAGCCTATTTAATAAGCATAAGTTGCTGAATAAGCCTATTTCATAAGCCTAAGTTGCTGAAATAAGCCTTTTTAATAAGTCTAAGTTGCTGAAATAAGCCTATTTAATAAGCCTAAGTTGCTGAAATAAGCCTATTTAATAAGGCTATTTAATAAGCCTAAGTTGCTGAATAAGCATATTTAATAAGTCTGAGTTGCTGAAGTAAGGCTATCTAATAAGCCTAAGTTGCTGAAATGAGCCTATTTAATGAGGCTATTTAATAAGTCTATTTAATAAGCCTATTTAATAAGCCTATTTAATAAGCCTATTTAATGAGTCTATTTAATAAGTCTATTTAATAAGCCTATTTAATAAGTATTTAATGAGCCTATTTAATAAGCCTATTTATTGAGCCTATTTAATAAGCCTATTTATTAAGCCTATTTAATAAGCCTATTTAAAAAGCCTATTTAATAAGCCTATTTAATAAGCCTATTTATTAAGCCTATTTAATGAGCCTATTTAATAAGCCTATTGATTGAGCCTATTTAATAAGTCTATTTAATAAGCCTATTTAATAAGCCTATGTAATAAGTATTTAATGAGCCTATTTAATAAGCCTAAGTTGCTGAATAAGCCTATTTAATAAGCCTAAGTTGCTGAAATAAGCCTATTTAATAAGCCTATTTAATAAGCCTAAGTTGCTGAATAAGCCTATTTAATAAGCCTAAGTTGCTGAAATAAGCCTATTTAATAAGTCTAAGTTGCTGAAATAAGGCTGTTTAATAAGCCTATGTTGCTGAAATAAGTATATTTAATGAGCATAAGTTGCTGAAATAAGCCTATTTAATACGTCTAAGTTGCTGAAATAAGGCTATTTAATAAGTCTAAGTTGCTGAAATGAGCATATTTAATCAGCGTAAGTTGCTGAAATAAGCCTCTTTAATAAGCCCAAGTTGCTGAAATAAGCCTATTTAATAAGGCTATTTAATAAGCCTAAGTTGCTGAAATAAGCCTATTTAATTAGCGTAATTTGCTGAAATAAGGCTATTTAATAAGTCTAAGTTGCTGAAATAAGCCTATTTAATAAGCCTAAGTTGCTGAAATAAGCCTATTTAATAAGCCTAAGTTGCTGAAATAAGCCTATTTAATAGGCCTATCTAATAAGCCTAAGTTCCAGAAATAAGCATATTTCATAAGCCTATTTAATGAGCCTAAGTTGCTGAAATGAGCCTATTTAATGAGGCTATTTAATAAGTCTATTTAATAAGCCTATTTAATGAGTATTTAATGAGCCTATTTAATCAGTCTATTTAATAAGCCTATTTAATAGGCCTATTTAATAAGTCTAAGTTGCTGAAATAAGCCTATTTAATAAGGCTATTTAATAAGCCTAAGTTGCTGAAATAAGCCTATTTAATAAGTCTAAGTTGCTGAAATAAGCCTATTTAATAAGCCTAAGTTGCTGAAATAAGGCTATTTAATAAGCCTAAGTTGCTGAATAAGCCTATTTAATAAGTCTAAGTTGCTGAACTAAGGCTATTTAATAAGCCTAAGTGGCTGAAATAAGCCTATTTAATAAGCCGAAGTTTCTGAACTAAGCCTATTTAAAAAGGTATATTTAATAAGTCTAAGTTGTTGAAATAAACTTATTTAAAAATGCTACTTAATAAGCCTAAGTTGCTGAAATAAACCTGTTTAATAAGGCTATTTAATAAGCATAAGTTGCTGAAATAAGCCTATTTAATAAGCCTAAGTTGCTGAAATAAGCCTATTTAATAAGGCTATTTAATAAGTCTAAGTTGCTGAAATAAGGCTATCTAATAAGCCTAAGTTGCTGAAATGAGCCTATTTAATGAGGCTATTTAATAAGTCTATTTAATAAGCCTATTTAATAAGCCTATTTAATAAGCCTATTTAATGAGTCTATTTAATAAGTCTATTTAATAAGCCTATTTAATAAGTATTTAATGAGCCTATTTAATAAGCCTATTTATTGAGCATATTTAATAACCCTATTTATTAAGCCTATTTAATAAGCCTATTTAATAAGCCTATTTAAAAAGCCTATTTAATAAGCCTATTTAATAAGCCTATTTATTAAGCCTATTTAATGAGCCTATTTAATAAGCCTATTGATTGAGCCTATTTAATACGTCTATTTAATAAGCCTGTTTAATAAGCCTATTTAATAAGTATTTAATGAGCCTATCTAATAAGCGTAAGTTGCTGAATACGCCTATTTAATAAGCCTAAGTTGCTGAAATAAGCCTATTTAATAAGCCTATTTAATAAGCCTAAGTTGCTGAATAAGCCTATTTAATAAGCCTAAGTTGCTGAAATAAGCCTATTTAATAAGTCTAAGTTGCTGAAATAAGGCTATTTAATAAGCCTATGTTGCTGAAATAAGTATATTTAATGAGCATAAGTTGCTGAAATAAGCCTATTTAATAAGTCTAAGTTGCTGAAATAAGGCTATTTAATAAGTCTACGTTGCTGAAATTAGCCTATTTAATCAGCGTAAGTTGCTGAAATAAGCCTATTTAATAAGCCCAAGTTGCTGAAATAAGCCTATTTAATAAGGCTATTTAATACGCCTAAGTTGCTGAAATAAGCCTATTTAATGAGGCTATTTAATGAGCCTAAGTTGATGAAATAAGCCTATTTAATAAGCCTAAGTTTCTGAACTAAGCCTATTTAAAAAGGTCTATTTAATAAGTCTAAGTTGCTGAAATAAACCTATTTAAAAATGCTATTTAATACGCCTAAGTTGCTGAAATAAAGCTGATTAATAAGGCTATTTAATAAGCATAAGTTGCTGAAATAAGCCTATTTAATAAGCCTACATTGCTGAACTAAGCCTATATAAAAAGGTCTATTTAATAAGTCTAAGTTGCTGAAATAAACCTATTTAAAAATGCTATTTAATAAGCCTAAATTGCTGAAATAAACCTGTTTAATAAGGCTATTTAATAAGCATAAGTTGCTGAAATAAGCCTATTTAATATGCCTAAGTTGCTGAAATAAGCTTATTTAATAAGGCTATTTAATAAGTCTAAGTTGCAGAAATAAGCATATTTCATAAATAAGCATATTTCATAAATATTTAATGAGCCTAAGTTGCTGAAATGTCTATTTAATAAGTCGATTTAATAAGTCTAAGTTGCTAAAATAAGCCTATTTAACAAGGCTATTTAATAAGCCTAAGTTGCTGAAATAAGCCTATTTAATAAGGCTATTTAATGAGCCTAAGTTGCTGAAATAAGCCTATTTAATAAGCCGAAGTTTCTGAACTAAGCCTATTTAAAAAGGTATATTTAATAAGTCTAAGTTGCTGAAATAAACCTATTTAAAAATGCTACTTAATAAGCCTAAGTTGCTGAAATAAACATGTTTAATAAGGCTATTTAATAAGCATAAGTTGCTGAAATAAGCCTATTTAATAAGCCTAAGTTGCTGAAATAAGCCTATTTAATAAGGCTATTTAATAAGTCTAAGTTGCTGAAATAAACCTATTTAAAAAGCCTAAGTTGCTCAAATAAGCCTATTTAATGAGGCTATTTAATAAGTCTATTTAATAAGCCTATTTAATACGCCTATTTAATAAGCCTATTTAATACGCCTATTTAATAAACCTATTTAATAAGTATTTAATGAGCCTATTTAATAAGCCTATTTAATACGCCTATTTAATAAGCCTATTTAATACGCCTATTTAATAAGTCTATTTAATAAGCCTATTTAATAATCCTTTTTAATAAGCCTATTTAATAAGCCTATTTATTGAGCCTATTTAATACGCCTATTTAATAAGCCTATTTAATAAGCCTATTTATTGAGCCTATTTAATAAGTCTATTTAATAAGCCTATTTAATAAGCCTATTTAATGAGTATTTAATGAGCCTATTTAATCAGTCTATTTAATAAGCCTATTTAATAGGCCTATTTAATAAGTCTAAGTTGCTGAAATAAGCCTATTTAATAAGGCTATTTAATAAGCCTAAGTTGCTGAATAAGCCTATTTAATAAGTCTAAGTTGCTGAAATAAGCCTATTTAATAAGCCTAAGTTGCTGAAATAAGGCTATTTAATAAGTCTAAGTTGCTGAATAAGCCTATTTAATAAGTCTAAGTTGCTGAACTAAGGCTATTTAATAAGCCTAAGTGGCTGAAATAAGCCTATTTAATAAGCCGAAGTTTCTGAACTAAGCCTATTTAAAAAGGTATATTTAATAAGTCTAAGTTGCTGAAATAAACTTATTTAAAAATGCTACTTAATAAGCCTAAGTTGCTGAAATAAACCTGTTTAATAAGGCTATTTAATAAGCATAAGTTGCTGAAATAAGCCTATTTAATAAGCCTAAGTTGCTGAAATAAGCCTATTTGATAAGGTTATTTAATAAGTCTAAGTTGCTGAAATAAGGCTATCTAATAAGCCTAAGTTGCTGAAATGAGCCTATTTAATGAGGCTATTTAATAAGTCTATTTAATAAGCCTATTTAATAAGCCTATTTAATAAGCCTATTTAATGAGTCTATTTAATAAGTCTATTTAATAAGCCTATTTAATAAGTATTTAATGAGCCTATTTAATAAGCCTATTTATTGAGCCTATTTAATAACCCTATTTATTAAGCCTATTTAATAAGCCTATTTAATAAGCCTATTTAAAAAGCCTATTTAATAAGCCTATTTAATAAGCCTATTTATTAAGCCTATTTAATGAGCCTATTTAATAAGCCTATTGATTGAGCCTATTTAATAAGTCTATTTAATAAGCCTGTTTAATAAGCCTATTTAATAAGTATTTAATGAGCCTATCTAATAAGCGTAAGTTGCTGAATACGCCTATTTAATAAGCCTAAGTTGCTGAAATAAGCCTATTTAATAAGCCTATTTAATAAGCCTAAGTTGCTGAATAAGCCTATTTAATAAGCCTAAGTTGCTGAAATAAGCCTATTTAATAAGTCTAAGTTGCTGAAATAAGGCTATTTAATAAGCCTATGTTGCTGAAATAAGTATATTTAATGAGCATAAGTTGCTGAAATAAGCCTATTTAATAAGTCTAAGTTGCTGAAATAAGGCTATTTAATAAGTCTACGTTGCTGAAATGAGCCTATTTAATCAGCGTAAGTTGCTGAAATAAGCCTATTTAATAAGCCCAAGTTGCTGAAATAAGCCTATTTAATGAGGCTATTTAATGAACCTAAGTTGCTGAAATAAGCCTATTTAATAAGCCTAAGTTTCTGAACTAAGCCTATTTAAAAAGGTCTATTTAATAAGTCTAAGTTGCTGAAATAAACCTATTTAAAAATGCTATTTAATACGCCTAAGTTGCGGAAATAAAGCTGATTAATAAGGCTATTTAATAAGCATAAGTTGCTGAAATAAGCCTATTTAATAAGCCTACATTGCTGAACTAAGCCTATATAAAAAGGTCTATTTAATAAGTCTAAGTTGCTGAAATAAACCTATTTAAAAATGCTATTTAATAAGCCTAAATTGCTGAAATAAACCTGTTTAATAAGGCTATTTAATAAGCATAAGTTGCTGAAATAAGCCTATTTAATATGCCTAAGTTGCTGAAATAAGCCTATTTAATAAGGCTATTTAATAAGTCTAAGTTGCAGAAATAAGCATATTTCATAAGCCTATTTAATGAGCCTAAGTTGCTGAAATGTCTATTTAATAAGTCGATTTAATAAGTCTAAGTTGCTGAAATAAGCCTATTTAATAAGCCTAAGTTGCTGAAATAAGCCTATTTAATAAGGCTATTTAATAAGTCTAAGTTGCTGAAATAAACCTATTTAAAAATCCTAAGTTGCTCAAATAAGCCTATTTAATGAGGCTATTTAATAAGTCTATTTAATAAGCCTATTTAATACGCCTATTTATTAAGTCTATTTAATAAGCCTATTTCATACGCCTATTTAATGAGCCTAAGTTGGTGAAATGTCTATTTAATAAGTCGATTTAATAAGTCTAAGTTGCTAAAATAAGCCTATTTAATAAGGCTATTTAATAAGCCTAAGTTGCTGAAATAAGCCTATTTAATGAGGCTATTTAATGAGCCTAAGTTGCTGAAATAAGCCTATTTAATAAGCCGAAGTTTCTGAACTAAGCCTATTTAAAAAGGTATATTTAATAAGTCTAAGTTGCTGAAATAAACCTATTTAAAAATGTTATTTAATAAGCCTAAGTTGCTGAAATAAACCTGTTTAACAAGGCAATTTAATAAGCGTAAGTTGCTGAAATAAGCCTATTTAATAAGCCTAAGTTGGTGAAATAAGCCTATTTAATAAGGCTATTTAATAAGTCTAAGTTGCTGAAGTAAACCTATTTAAAAAGCCTAAGTTGCTAAAATAAGCCTATTTAATGAGGCTATTTAATAAGTCTATTTAATAAGCCTATTTAATATGCCTATTTAATAAGTCTATTTAATAAGCCTATTTAATAAGCCTATTTAATAAGCCTATTTAATAAGCCTATTTCATAAGCCTATTTATTGAGCCTATTTAATAAGTCGATTTAATAAGCCTATTTAATAAGCCTATTTAATAAGTATTTATTGAGCCTATTTAATCAGTCTATTTAATAAGCCTATTTAATAGGCCTATTTAATAAGTCTAAGTTGCTGAAATAAGCCTATTTAATAAGCATAAGTTGCTGAATAAGCCTATTTCATAAGCCTAAGTTGCTGAAATAAGCCTTTTTAATAAGTCTAAGTTGCTGAAATGAGCCTATTTAATTAGGCTATTTAATAAGTCTATTTAATAAGCCTATTTAATAAGCCTATTTAATAAGCCTATTTAATAAGTATTTAATGAGCCTATTTAATAAGCCTATTTATTGAGCCTATTTAATAAGCCTATTTATTAAGCCTATTTAATAAGTTATTTAATAAGCCTATCTAAAAAGACTATTTAATAATCCTATTTAATAAGCCTATTTATTAAGCCTATTTAATGAGCCTATTTAATAAGCCTATTTATTGAGCCTATTTAATAAGTCTATTTAATAAGCCTATTTAATAAGTATTTAATGAGCCTATTTAATAAGCCTATTTAATACGTCTATTTAATAAGTCTATTTAATAAGCCTATTTAAAAAGTATTTAATGAGCCTATTTAATAAGCCTATTTATTGAGCCTATTTAATAAGCCTATTTATTAAGCCTATTTAATAAGTTATTTAATAAGCCTATCTAAAAAGACTATTTAAAAATCCTATTTAATAAGCCTATTTATTAAGCCTATTTAATGAGCATATTTAATAAGCCTATTTATTGAGCCTATTTAATAAGTCTATTTAATAAGCCTGTTTAATAAGCCTATTTAATAAGTATTTATTGAGCCTATTTAATCAGTCTATTTAATAAGCCTATTTAATAGGCCTATTTAATAAGTCTAAGTTGCTGAAATAAGCCTATTTAATAAGCATAAGTTGCTGAATAAGCCTATTTCATAAGCCTAAGTTGCTGAAATAAGCCTTTTTAATAAGTCTAAGTTGCTGAAATGAGCCTATTTAATTAGGCTATTTAATAAGTCTATTTAATAAGCCTATTTAATAAGCCTATTTAATAAGCCTATGTAATAAGTATTTAATGAGCCTATTTAATAAGCCTATTTATTGAGCCTATTTAATAAGCCTATTTATTAAGCCTATTTAATAAGTTATTTAATAAGCCTATCTAAAAAGACTATTTAATAATCCTATTTAATAAGCCTATTTATTAAGCCTATTTAATGAGCCTATTTAATAAGCCTATTTATTGAGCCTATTTAATAAGTCTATTTAATAAGCCTATTTAATAAGTATTTAATGAGCCTATTTAATAAGCCTATTTAATACGTCTATTTAATAAGTCTATTTAATAAGCCTATTTAAAAAGTATTTAATGAGCCTATTTAATAAGCCTATTTATTGAGCCTATTTAATAAGCCTATTTATTAAGCCTATTTAATAAGTTATTTAATAAGCCTATCTAAAAAGACTATTTAAAAATCCTATTTAATAAGCCTATTTATTAAGCCTATTTAATGAGCATATTTAATAAGCCTATTTATTGAGCCTATTTAATAAGTCTATTTAATAAGCCTGTTTAATAAGCCTATTTAATAAGTATTTAATGAGCCTATTTAATAAGCCTAAGATGCTGAATAAGCCTATTTAATAAGCCTAAGTTGCTGAAATAAGCCTATTTAATAAGCCTATTTAATAAGCCTAAGTTGCTGAATAAGCCTATTTAATAAGCCTAAGTTGCTGAAATAAGCCTATTTAATGTCTAAGTTGCTAAAATAACGCTATTTAATAAGCCTAAGTTGCTGAAATAAGCCTATTTAATAAGTCTAAGTTGCTGAAATAAGGCTATTTAATAAGCCTATGTTGCTGAAATAAGTATATTTAATGAGCATAAGTTGCTGAAATAAGCCTATTTAATAAGTCTAAGTTGCTGAAATAAGGCTATTTAATAAGTCTAAGTTGCTGAAATGAGCCTATTTAATCAGCGTAAGTTGCTGAAATAAGCCTATTTAATAAGCCCAAGTTGCTGAAATAAGCCTATTTAATAAGGCTATTTAATAAGCCTAAGTTGTTGAAATGAGCCTATTTAATAAGCCTAAGTTGCTGAAATAAGCCTATTTAATAAGACTAAGTTGCTGAAATAAGCCTATTTAATAAGGCTATTTAATAAGCCTAAGTTGCTGAAATAAGCCTATTTAATAAGCGTAATTTTCTGAAATAAGGCTATTTAATAAGTCTAAGTTGCTGAAATAAGCCTATTTAATAAGCCTAAGTTGCTGAAATAAGCCTATTTAATAAGCCTAAGTTGCTGAAATAAGCCTATTTAATAGGCCCATCTAATAAGTCTAAGTTGCAGAAATAAGCATATTTCATAAGCCTTTTTAATGAGCCTAAGTTGCTGAAATGTCTATTTAATAAGTCGATTTAATAAGTCTAAGTTGCTAAATAAGCCTATTTAATAAGGCTATTTAATAAGCCTAAGTTGCTAAAATAAGCCTATTTAATGAGGCTATTTAATGAGCCTAAGTTACTGAAATAAGCCTATTTAATAAGCCTAAGTTTCTGAACTAAGCCTATTTAAAAAGGTCTATTTAATAAGTCTAAGTTGCTGAAATAAACCTATTTAAAAATGCTATTTAATACGCCTAAGTTGCTGAAATAAACCTGATTAATAAGGCTATTTAATAAGCATAAGTTGCTGAAATAAGCCTATTTAATAAGCCTACATTGCTGAACTAAGCCTATATAAAAAGGTCTATTTAATAAGTCTAAGTTGCTGAAATAAACTTATTTAAAAATGCTATTTAATAAGCCTAAATTGCTGAAATAAACCTGTTTAATAAGGCTATTTAATAAGCATAAGTTGCTGAAATAAGCCTATTTAATAAGTCTAAGTTGCTAAAATAAGCCTAATTAACAAGACTATTTAATAAGCCTAAGTTGCTGAAATAAGCCTATTTAATAAGGCTATTTAATGAGCCTAAGTTGCTGAAATAAGCCTATTTAATAAGCCGAAGTTTCTGAACTAAGCCTATTTAAAAAGGTATATTTAATAAGTCTAAGTTGCTGAAATAAACCTATTTAAAAATGTTATTTAATAAGCCTAAGTTGCTGAAATAAACCTGTTTAACAAGGCAATTTAATAAGCCTAAGTTGCTGAATAAACCTATTTAATAAGTCTAAGTTGCTGAAATAAGCCTATTTAATAAGCATAAGTTGCTGAAATAAGGCTATTTAATGAGCCTAAGTTGCTGAATAAGCCTACTTAATAAGTCTAAGTTGCTGAACTAAGGCTATTTAATAAGCCTAAGTTGCTGAAATAAGCATATTTAATAAGCCGAAGTTTCTGAACTAAGCCTATTTAAAAAGGTATATTTAATAAGTCTAAGTTGCTGAAATAAACTTATTTAAAAATGCTACTTAATAAGCCTAAGTTGCTGAAATAAGCCTGTTTAATAAGGCTATTTAATAAGCATAAGTTGCTGAAATAAGCCTATTTAATAAGCCTAAGTTACTGAAATAAGCCTATTTAATAAGGCTATTTAATAAGTCTAAGTTGCTGAAATAAACCTATTTAAAAATCCTAAGTTGCTCAAATAAGCCTATTTAATGAGGCTATTTAATAAGTCTATTTAATAAGCCTATTTAATACGCCTATTTATTAAGTCTATTTAATAAGCCTATTTCATAAGCCTATTTAATGAGCCTAAGTTGGTGAAATGTCTATTTAATAAGTCGATTTAATAAGTCTACGTTGCTAAAATAAGCCTATTTAATAAGGCTATTTAATAAGCCTAAGTTGCTGAAATATGCCTATTTAATGAGGCTATTTAATGAGCCTAAGTTGCTGAAATAAGCCTATTTAATAAGCCGAAGTTTCTGAACTAAGCCTATTTAAAAAGGTATATTTAATAAGTCTAAGTTGCTGAAATAAACCTATTTAAAAATGCTATTTAATACGCCTAAGTTGCTGAAATAAACCTGTTTAACAAGGCAATTTAATAAGCATAAGTTGCTGAAATAAGCCTATTTAATAAGCCTAAGTTGCTGAAATAAGCCTATTTAATAAGGCTATTTAATAAGTCTAAGTTGCTGAAATAAACCTATTTAAAAAGCCTAAGTTGCTAAAATAAGCCTATTTAATGAGGCTATTTAATAAGTCTATTTAATAAGCCTATTTAATACGCCTATTTAATAAGTCTATTTAATAAGCCTATTTAATAAGCCTATTTAATAAGCCTATTTCATAAGCCTATTTATTGAGCCTATTTAATAAGTTGATTTAATAAGCCTATTTAATAAGCCTATTTAATAAGTATTTATTGAGCCTATTTAATCAGTCTATTTAATAAGCCTATTTAATAGGCCTATTTAATAAGTCTAAGTTGCTGAAATAAGCCTATTTAATAAGCATAAGTTGCTGAATAAGCCTATTTCAGAAGCCTAAGTTGCTGAAATAAGCCTTTTTAATAAGTCTAAGTTGCTGAAATGAGCCTATTTAATGAGGTTATTTAATAAGTCTATTTAATAAGCCTATTTAATAAGCCTATTTAATAAGCCTATTTAATAAGTCTATTTAATAAGTCTATTTAATAAGCCTATTTAATAAGTATTTAATGAGCCTATTTAATAAGCCTATTTTTGAGCCTATTTAATAAGCCTATTTATTAAGCCTATTTAATAAGTTATTTAATAAGCCTATCTAAAAAGACTATTTAATAATCCTATTTAATAAGCCTATTTATTAAGCCTATTTAATGAGCCTATTTAATAAGCCTATTTATTGAGCCTATTTAATAAGTCTATTTAATAAGCCTATTTAATAAGTATTTAATGAGCCTATTTAATAAGCCTATTTAATACGTATATTTAATAAGTCTATTTAATAAGCCTATTTAAAAAGTATTTAATGAGCCTATTTAATAAGCCTATTTATTGAGCCTATTTAATAAGCCTATTTATTAAGCCTATTTAATAAGTTATTTAATAAGCCTATCTAAAAAGACTATTTAAAAATCCTATTTAATAAGCCTATTTATTAAGCCTATTTAATGAGGTTATTTCATAAGCCTATTTATTAAGCCTATTTAATAGGTCTATTTAATAAGCCTGTTTAATAAGCCTATTTAATAAGTATTTAATGAGCCTATTTAATAAGCCTAAGATGCTGAATAAGCCTATTTAATAAGCCTAAGTTGCTGAAATAAGCCTATTTAATAAGCCTATTTAATAAGCCTAAGTTGCTGAATAAGCCTATTTAATAAGCCTAAGTTGCTGAAATAAGCCTATTTAATGTCTAAGTTGCTGAAATAACGCTATTTAATAAGCCTAAGTTGCTGAAATAAGCCTATTTAATAAGTCTAAGTTGCTGAAATAAGGCTATTTAATAAGCCTATGTTGGTGAAATAAGTATATTTAACGAGCATAAGTTGCTGAAATAAGCCTATTTAATAAGTCTAAGTTGCTGAAATAAGGCTATTTAATAAGTCTAAGTTGCTGAAATGAGCCTATTTAATCAGCGTAAGTTGCTGAAATAAGCCTATTTAATAAGCCCAAGTTGCTGAAATAAGCCTATTTAATAAGGCTATTTAATAAGCCTAAGTTGCTGAAATGAGCCTATTTAATAAGCCTAAGTTGCTGAAATAAGCCTATTTAATAAGCCTAAGTTGCTGAAATAAGCCTATTTAATAAGGCTATTTAATAAGCCTAAGTTGCTGAAATAAGCCTATTTAATAAGCGTAATTTTCTGAAATAAGGCTATTTAATAAGTCTAAGTTGCTGAAATAAGCCTATTTAATAAGCCTAAGTTGCTGAAATAAGCCTATTTAATAAGCCTAAGTTGCTGAAATAAGCCTATTTAATAGGCCTATCTAATAAGTCTAAGTTGCAGAAATAAGCATATTTCATAAGCCTTTTTAATGAGCCTAAGTTGCTGAAATGTCTATTTAATAAGTCGATTTAATAAGTCTAAGTTGCTAAATAAGCCTATTTAATAAGGCTATTTAATAAGCCTAAGTTGCTAAAATAAGCCTATTTAATGAGGCTATTTAATGAGCCTAAGTTGCTAAAATAAGCCTATTTAATAAGCCTAAGTTTCTGAACTAAGCCTATTTAAAAAGGTCTATTTAATAAGTCTAAGTTGCTGAAATAAACCTATTTAAAAATGCTATTTAATACGCCTAAGTTGCTGAAATAAACCTGATTAATAAGGCTATTTAAGTATCATAAGTTGCTGAAATAAGCCTATTTAATAAGCCTACATTGCTGAACTAAGCCTATATATAAAGGTCTATTTAATAAGTCTAAGTTGCTGAAATAAACCTATTTAAAAATGCTATTTAATAAGCCTAAATTGCTGAAATAAACCTGTTTGATAAGACTATTTAATAAGCATAAGTTGCTGAAATAAGCCTATTTAATAAGCCTAAGTTGCTGAAATAAGCCTTTTTAATAAGGCTATTTAATAAGTCTAAGTTGCAGAAATAAACCTATTTAATAATGCTATTTAATACGCCTAAGTTGCTGAAATAAGCATATTTAATATGCCTAAGTTGCTAAAATAAGCCTATTTAATAGGCCTATCTAATAAGTCTAAGTTGCAGAAATAAGCATATTTCAAAAGCCTATTTAATGAGCCTAAGTTGCTGAAATGTCTATTTAATAAGACGATTTAATAAGTCTAAGTTGCTAAAATAAGCCTAATTAACAAGACTATTTAATAAGCCTAAGTTGCTGAAATAAGCCTATTTAATAAGGCTATTTAATGAGCCTAAGTTGCTGAAATAAGCCTATTTAATAAGCCGAAGTTTCTGAACTAAGCCTATTTAAAAAGGTATATTTAATAAGTCTAAGTTGCTGAAATAAACCTATTTAAAAATGCTACTTAATAAGCCTACGTTGCTGAAGTATACCTGTTTAATAAGGCTATTTAATAAGCATGAGTTGCTGAAATAAGCCTATTTAATAAGCCTAAGTTGCTGAAATAAGCCTATTTAATAAGGCTATTTAATAAGTCTAAGTTGCTGAAATAAACCTATTTAAAAAGCCTAAGTTGCTCAAATAAGCCTATTTAATGAGGCTATTTAATAAGTCTATTTAATAAGCCTATTTAATACGCCTATTTAATAAGTCTATTTAATAAGCCTATTTAATAAGCCTATTTAATAAGCCGATTTAATAAGCCTATTTATTGAGCCTATTTAATAAGCCTATTTAATAAGCCGATTTAATAAGCCTATTTATTGAGCCTATTTAATAAGTCTATTTAATAAGCCTATTTAATAAGCCTATTTAATGAGTATTTAATGAGCCTATTTAATCAGTCTATTTAATAAGCCTATTTAATAGGCCTATTTAATAAGTCTAAGTTGCTGAAATAAGCCTATTTAATAAGGCTATTTAATAAGCCTAAGTTGCTGAATAAGCCTATTTAATAAGTCTAAGTTGCTGAAATAAGCCCATTTAATAAGCCTAAGTTGCTGAAATAAGGCTATTTAATAAGCCTAAGTTGCTGAAATGAGCCTATTTAATAAGCCTGAGTTGCTGAAATAAGGCTATTTAATAAGTCTAAGTTGCTGAAATAAGCCTATTTAATAAGCCTAAGTTGCTGAAATAAGCCTATTTAATAGGCCTATCTAATAAGTCTAAGTTGCTGAAATAAACCTATTTAATAAGCCTAAGTTGCTGAAATAAGCCTATTTAATAAGCCTAAGTTGCTGAAATAAGCCTATTTAATAGGCCTATCTAATAAGTCTAAGTTGCAGAAATAAGCATATTTCATAAGCCTTTTTAATGAGCCTAAGTTGCTGAAATGTCTATTTAATAAGTCGATTTAATAAGTCTAAGTTGCTAAATAAGCCTATTTAATAAGGCTATTTAATAAGCCTAAGTTGCTAAAATAAGCCTATTTAATGAGGCTATTTAATGAGCCTAAGTTGCTAAAATAAGCCTATTTAATAAGCCTAAGTTTCTGAACTAAGCCTATTTAAAAAGGTCTATTTAATAAGTCTAAGTTGCTGAAATAAACCTATTTAAAAATGCTATTTAATACGCCTAAGTTGCTGAAATAAACCTGATTAATAAGGCTATTTAATTATCATAAGTTGCTGAAATAAGCCTATTTAATAAGCCTACATTGCTGAACTAAGCCTATATATAAAGGTCTATTTAATAAGTCTAAGTTGCTGAAATAAACCTATTTAAAAATGCTATTTAATAAGCCTAAATTGCTGAAATAAACCTGTTTGATAAGACTATTTAATAAGCATAAGTTGCTGAAATAAGCCTATTTAATAAGCCTAAGTTGCTGAAATAAGCCTTTTTAATAAGGCTATTTAATAAGTCTAAGTTGCAGAAATAAACCTATTTAATAATGCTATTTAATACGCCTAAGTTGCTGAAATAAGCATATTTAATATGCCTAAGTTGCTAAAATAAGCCTATTTAATAGGCCTATCTAATAAGTCTAAGTTGCAGAAATAAGCATATTTCAAAAGCCTATTTAATGAGCCTAAGTTGCTGAAATGTCTATTTAATAAGACGATTTAATAAGTCTAAGTTGCTAAAATAAGCCTAATTAACAAGACTATTTAATAAGCCTAAGTTGCTGAAATAAGCCTATTTAATAAGGCTATTTAATGAGCCTAAGTTGCTGAAATAAGCCTATTTAATAAGCCGAAGTTTCTGAACTAAGCCTATTTAAAAAGGTATATTTAATAAGTCTAAGTTGCTGAAATAAACCTATTTAAAAATGCTACTTAATAAGCCTACGTTGCTGAAGTATACCTGTTTAATAAGGCTATTTAATAAGCATGAGTTGCTGAAATAAGCCTATTTAATAAGCCTAAGTTGCTGAAATAAGCCTATTTAATAAGGCTATTTAATAAGTCTAAGTTGCTGAAATAAACCTATTTAAAAAGCCTAAGTTGCTCAAATAAGCCTATTTAATGAGGCTATTTAATAAGTCTATTTAATAAGCCTATTTAATACGCCTATTTAATAAGTCTATTTAATAAGCCTATTTAATAAGCCTATTTAATAAGCCGATTTAATAAGCCTATTTATTGAGCCTATTTAATAAGCCTATTTAATAAGCCGATTTAATAAGCCGATTTAATAAGCCTATTTATTGAGCCTATTTAATAAGTCTATTTAATAAGCCTATTTAATAAGCCTATTTAATGAGTATTTAATGAGCCTATTTAATCAGTCTATTTAATAAGCCTATTTAATAGGCCTATTTAATAAGTCTAAGTTGCTGAAATAAGCCTATTTAATAAGGCTATTTAATAAGCCTAAGTTGCTGAATAAGCCTATTTAATAAGTCTAAGTTGCTGAAATAAGCCCATTTAATAAGCCTAAGTTGCTGAAATAAGGCTATTTAATAAGCCTAAGTTGCTGAAATGAGCCTATTTAATAAGCCTGAGTTGCTGAAATAAGGCTATTTAATAAGTCTAAGTTGCTGAAATAAGCCTATTTAATAAGCCTAAGTTGCTGAAATAAGCCTATTTAATAGGCCTATCTAATAAGTCTAAGTTGCAGAAATAAGCATATTTCATAAGCCTTTTTAATGAGCCTAAGTTGCTGAAATGTCTATTTAATAAGTCGATTTAATAAGTCTAAGTTGCTAAATAAGCCTATTTAATAAGGCAATTTAATAAGCCTAAGTTGCTGAAATAAGCCTATTTAATAAGCCTAAGTTTCGGAACTAAGCCTATTTAAAAAGGTATATTTAATAAGTCTAAGTTGCTGAAATAAACCTATTTAAAAATGCTATTTAATAGGCCTAAGTTGCTGAAATAAACCTGATTAATAAGGCTATTTAATAAACATAAGTTGCTGAAATAAGCCTATTTAATAAGCCTACATTGCTGAACTAAGCCTATATAAAAAGGTCTGTTTAATAAGTCTAAGTTGCTGAAATAAACATAGTTAATAAGGCTATTTAATAAGCCTAAGTTGCTGAATAAGCATATTTAATAATCCTATTTAATAAGCCTATTTATTGAGCCTATTTAATAAGTCGATTTAATAAGCCTATTTAATAAGCCTATTTAATAAGTATTTATTGAGCCTATTTAATCAGTCTATTTAATAAGCCTATTTAATAGGCCTATTTAATAAGTCTAAGTTGCTGAAATAAGCCTATTTAATAAGCATAAGTTGCTGAATAAGCCTATTTCATAAGCCTAAGTTGCTGAAATAAGCCTTTTTAATAAGTCTAAGTTGCTGAAATAAGCCTATTTAATAAGTCTAAGTTGCTGAAATAAGCCTATTAAATAAGGCTATTTAATAAGCCTAAGTTGCTGAATAAGCATATTTAATAAGTCTGAGTTGCTGAAATAAGGCTATTTAATAAGCCTAAGTTGCTGAAATGAGCCTATTTAATGAGGCTATTTAATAAGTATATTTAATAAGCCTATTTAATAAGCCTATTTAATAAGCCTATTTAATAAGTCTATTTAATAAGTCTATTTAATAAGCCTATTTGATAAGTATTTAATGAGCCTATTAAATAAGCCTATTTATTGAGCCTATTTAATCAGCCTATTTATTAAGCCTATTTAATAAGCCTATTTAATAAGCCTATTTATTAAGCCTATTTAATGACCCTATTTAATAAGCCTATTTATTGAGCCTATTTAATAAGTCTATTTAATAAGCCTGTTTAATAAGCCTAAGTTGCTGAATAAGCCTATTTAATAAGCCTAAGTTGCTGAAATACGCCTATTTAATAAGCCTATTTAATAAGCCTAAGTTGCTGAAATAAGCCTATTTAATAAGCCTAAGTTTCTGAACTAAGCCTATTTAAAAAGGTCTATTTAATAAGTCTAAGTTGCTGAAATAAACCTATTTAAAATGCTATTTAATACGCCTAATTTGCTGAAATAAACCTGATTAATAAGGCTATTTAATAAGCATAAGTTGCTGAAATAAGCCTATTTAATAAGCCTACATTGCTGAACTAAGCCTATATAAAAAGGTCTATTTAATAAGTCTAAGTTGCTGAAATAGACCTATTTAAAAATGCTATTTAATAAGCCTAAATTGCTGAAATAAACCTGTTTAATAAGGCTATTTAATAAGCATAAGTTGCTGAAATAAGCCTATTTAATAAGCCTAAGTTGCTGAAATAAGCCTATTTAATAAGGCTATTTAATAAGTCTAAGTTGCAGAAATAAGCATATTTCATAAGCCTATTTAATGAGCCTAAGTTGCTGAAATGTCTATTTAATAAGTCGATTTAATAAGTCTAAGTTGCTAAAATAAGCCTATTTAACAAGGCTATTTAATAAGCCTAAGTTGCTGAAAAAAGCCTATTTAATAAGGCTATTTAATGAGCCTAAGTTGCTGAAATTAGCCTATTTAATAAGCCGAAGTTTCTGAACTAAGCCTATTTAAAAAGGTATATTTAATAAGTCTAAGTTGCTGAAATAAACCTATTTAAAATGCTACTTAATAAGCCTAAGTTGCTGAAATAAACATGTTTAATAAGGCTATTTAATAAGCATAAGTTGCTGAAATAAGCCTATTTAATAAGCCTAAGTTGCTGAAATAATCCTATTTAATAAGGCTATTTAATAAGTCTAAGTTGCTGAAATAAACCTATTTAAAAAGCCTAAGTTGCTCAAATAAGCCTATTTAATGAGGCTATTTAATAAGTCTATTTAATAAGACTATTTAATACGCCTATTTAATAAGCCTATTTAATACGCCTATTTAATAAACCTATTTAATAAGTATTTAATGAGCCTATTTAATAAGCCTATTTAATACGCCTATTTAATAAGCCTATTTAATACGCCTATTTAGTAAGTCTATTTAATAAGCCAATTTAATAAGCCTATTTAATGAGTATTTAATTAGCCTATTTAATCAGTCTATTTAATAAGCCTATTTAATAGGCCTATTTAATAAGTCTAAGTTGCTGAAATAAGCCTATTTAATAAGGCTATTTAATAAGCCTAAGTTGCTGAATATGCCTATTTAATAAGTCTAAGTTGCTGAAATAAGCCTATTTAATAAGCCGAAGTTTCTGAACTAAGCCTATTTAAAAAGGTATATTTAATAAGTCTAAGTTGCTGAAATAAACTTATTTAAAAATGCTACTTAATAAGCCTAAGTTGCTGAAATAAACCTGTTTAATAAGGCTATTTAATAAGCATAAGTTGCTGAAATAAGCCTATTTAATAAGCCTAAGTTGCTGAAATAATCCTATTTAATAAGGCTATTTAATAAGTCTAAGTTGCTGAAATAAACCTATTTAAAAAGCCTAAGTTGCTCAAATAAGCCTATTTAATGAGGCTATTTAATAAGTCTATTTAATAAGACTATTTAATACGCCTATTTAATAAGCCTATTTAATACGCCTATTTAATAAACCTATTTAATAAGTATTTAATGAGCCTATTTAATAAGCCTATTTAATACGCCTATTTAATAAGCCTATTTAATACGCCTATTTAATAAGTCTATTTAATAAGCCAATTTAATAAGCCTATTTAATGAGTATTTAATTAGCCTATTTAATCAGTCTATTTAATAAGCCTATTTAATAGGCCTATTTAATAAGTCTAAGTTGCTGAAATAAGCCTATTTAATAAGGCTATTTAATAAGCCTAAGTTGCTGAATATGCCTATTTAATAAGTCTAAGTTGCTGAAATAAGCCTATTTAATAAGCCTAAGTTGCTGAAATAAGGCTATTTAATAAGCCTAAGTTGCTGAATAAGCCTATTTAATAAGTCTAAGTTGCTGAACTAAGGCTATTTAATAAGCCTAAGTTGCTGAAATAAGCCTATTTAATAAGCCGAAGTTTCTGAACTAAGCCTATTTAAAAAGGTATATTTAATAAGTCTAAGTTGCTGAAATAAACTTATTTAAAAATGCTACTTAATAAGCCTAAGTTGCTGAAATAAACCTGTTTAATAAGGCTATTTAATAAGCATGAGTTGCTGAAATAAGCCTATTTAATAAGCCTAAGTTGCTGAAATAAGCCTATTTAATAAGGCTATTTAATGAGCCTAAGTTGCTGAAATAAGCCTATTTAATAAGCCGAAGTTTCTGAACTAAGCCTATTTAAAAAGGTATATTTAATAAGTCTAAGTTGCTGAAATAAACCTATTTAAAAATGCTACTTAATAAGCCTAAGTTGCTGAAATAAACATGTTTAATAAGGCTATTTAATAAGCATAAGTTGCTGAAATAAGCCTATTTAATAAGCCTAAGTTGCTGAAATAAGCCTATTTAATAAGGCTATTTAATAAGTCTAAGTTGCTGAAATAAACCTATTTAAAAAGCCTAAGTTGCTCAAATAAGCCTATTTAATGAGGCTATTTAATAAGTCTATTTAATAAGACTATTTAATACGCCTATTTAATAAGTATATTTAATAAGCCTATTTAATAAGCCTATTTAATAAGCCTATTTAATAAGCCTATTTATTGAGCCTATTTAATAAGCCTATTTAATAAGCCTATTTAATACGCCTATTTAATAAGTCTATTTAATAAGCCAATTTAATAAGCCTATTTAATGAGTATTTAATTAGCCTATTTAATCAGTCTATTTAATAAGCCTATTTAATAGGCCTATTTAATAAGTCTAAGTTGCTGAAATAAGCCTATTTAATAAGGCTATTTAATAAGCCTAAGTTGCTGAATATGCCTATTTAATAAGTCTAAGTTGCTGAAATAAGCCTATTTAATAAGCCTAAGTTGCTGAAATAAGGCTATTTAATAAGCCTAAGTTGCTGAATAAGCCTATTTAATAAGTCTAAGTTGCTGAACTAAGGCTATTTAATAAGCATAAGTTGCTGAAATAAGCCTATTTAATAAGCCTATTTAATAAGCCTAAGTTGCTGAATAAGCCTATTTAATAAGCCTAAGTTGCTGAAATAAGCCTATTTAATGTCTAAGTTGCTGAAATAACTCTATTTAATAAGCCTAAGTTGCTGAAATAAGCCTATTTAATAAGTCTAAGTTGCTGAAATAAGGCTATTTAATAAGCCTATGTTGCTGAAATAAGTATATTTAACGAGCATAAGTTGCTGAAATAAGCCTATTTAATAAGTCTAAGTTGCTGAAATATGGCTATTTAATAAGTCTAAGTTGCTGAAATGAGCCTATTTAATCAGCGTAAGTTGCTGAAATAAGCCTATTTAATAAGCCCAAGTTGCTGAAATAAGCCTATTTAATAAGGCTATTTAATAAGCCTAAGTTGCTGAAATGAGCCTATTTAATAAGCCTAAGTTGCTGAAATAAGCCTATTTAATAAGCCTAAGTTGCTGAAATAAGCCTATTTAATAAGCCTATTTAATAAGTCTAAGTTGCTGAAATAAGCCTATTTAATAAGGCTATTTAATAAGCCTAAGTTGCTGAATAAGCATATTTAATAAGTCTGAGTTGCTGAAATAAGGCTATTTAATAAGCCTAAGTTGCTGAAATGAGCCTATTTAATGAGGCTATTTAATAAGTCTACTTAATAAGCCTATTTAATAAGCCTATTTAATAAGCCTATTTAATAAGTCTATTTAATAAGTCTATTTAATAAGCCTATTTAATAAGTATTTAATGAGCCTATTAAATAAGCCTATTTATTGAGCCTATTTAATCAGCCTATTTATTAAGCCTATTTAATAAGCCTATTTAATACGCCTATTTATTAAGCCTATTTAATGACCCTATTTAATAAGCCTATTTATTGAGCCTATTTAATAAGTCTATTTAATAAGCCTGTTTAATAAGCCTATTTAATAAGTATTTAATGAGCCTATTTAATAAGCCTAAGTTGCTGAATAAGCCTATTTAATAAGCCTAAGTTGCTGAAATAAGCCTATTTAATAAGCCTATTTAATAAGCCTAAGTTGCTGAAATAAGCCTATTTAATAAGCCTAAGTTTCTGAACTATGCCTATTTAAAAAGGTCTATTTAATAAGTCTAAGTTGCTGAAATAAACCTATTTAAAATGCTATTTAATACGCCTAAGTTGCTGAAATAAACCTGATTAATAAGGCTATTTAATAAGCATAAGTTGCTGAAATAAGCCTATTTAATAAGCCTACATTGCTGAACTAAGCCTATATAAAAAGGTCTATTTAATAAGTCTAAGTTGCTGAAATAGACCTATTTAAAAATGCTATTTAATAAGCCTAAATTGCTGAAATAAACCTGTTTAATAAGGCTATTTAATAAGCATAAGTTGCTGAAATAAGCCTATTTAATAAGCCTAAGTTGCTGAAATAAGCCTATTTAATAAGGCTATTTAATAAGTCTAAGTTGCAGAAATAAGCATATTTCATAAGCCTATTTAATGAGCCTAAGTTGCTGAAATGTCTATTTAATAAGTCGATTTAATAAGTCTAAGTTGCTAAAATAAGCCTATTTAACAAGGCTATTTAATAAGCCTAAGTTGCTGAAAAAAGCCTATTTAATAAGGCTATTTAATGAGCCTAAGTTGCTGAAATAAGCCTATTTAATAAGCCGAAGTTTCTGAACTAAGCCTATTTAAAAAGGTATATTTAATAAGTCTAAGTTGCTGAAATAAACCTATTTAAAAATGCTACTTAATAAGCCTAAGTTGCTGAAATAAACATGTTTAATAAGGCTATTTAATAAGCATAAGTTGCTGAAATAAGCCTATTTAATAAGCCTAAGTTGCTGAAATAATCCTATTTAATAAGGCTATTTAATAAGTCTAAGTTGCTGAAATAAACCTATTTAAAAAGCCTAAGTTGCTCAAATAAGCCTATTTAATGAGGCTATTTAATAAGTCTATTTAATAAGACTATTTAATACGCCTATTTAATAAGCCTATTTAATACGCCTATTTAATAAACCTATTTAATAAGTATTTAATGAGCCTATTTAATAAGCCTATTTAATACGCCTATTTAATAAGCCTATTTAATACGCCTATTTAATAAGTCTATTTAATAAGCCAATTTAATAAGCCTATTTAATGAGTATTTAATTAGCCTATTTAATCAGTCTATTTAATACGCCTATTTAATAGGCCTATTTAATAAGTCTAAGTTGCTGAAATAAGCCTATTTAATAAGGCTATTTAATAAGCCTAAGTTGCTGAATATGCCTATTTAATAAGTCTAAGTTGCTGAAATAAGCCTATTTAATAAGCCTAAGTTGCTGAAATAAGCCTATTTAATAAGCCGAAGTTTCTGAACTAAGCCTATTTAAAAAGGTATATTTAATAAGTCTAAGTTGCTGAAATAAACTTATTTAAAAATGCTACTTAATAAGCCTAAGTTGCTGAAATAAACCTGTTTAATAAGGCTATTTAATAAGCATGAGTTGCTGAAATAAGCCTATTTAATAAGCCTAAGTTGCTGAAATAAGCCTATTTAATAAGGCTATTTAATGAGCCTAAGTTGCTGAAATAAGCCTATTTAATAAGCCGACGTTTCTGAACTAAGCCTATTTAAAAAGGTATATTTAATAAGTCTAAGTTGCTGAAATAAACCTATTTAAAAATGCTACTTAATAAGCCTAAGTTGCTGAAATAAACATGTTTAATAAGGCTATTTAATAAGCATAAGTTGCTGAAATAAGCCTATTTAATAAGCCTAAGTTGCTGAAATAAGCCTATTTAATAAGGCTATTTAATAAGTCTAAGTTGCTGAAATAAACCTATTTAAAAAGCCTAAGTTGCTCAAATAAGCCTATTTAATGAGGCTATTTAATAAGTCTATTTAATAAGACTATTTAATACGCCTATTTAATAAGTATATTTAATAAGCCTATTTAATAAGCCTATTTAATAAGCCTATTTAATCAGCCTATTTATTGAGCCTATTTAATAAGCCTATTTAATAAGCCTATTTAATACGCCTATTTAATAAGTCTATTTAATAAGCCAATTTAATAAGCCTATTTAATGAGTATTTAATTAGCCTATTTTATCAGTCTATTTAATAAGCCTATTTAATAGGCCTATTTAATAAGTCTAAGTTGCTGAAATAAGCCTATTTAATAAGGCTATTTAATAAGCCTAAGTTGCTGAATATGCCTATTTAATAAGTCTAAGTTGCTGAAATAAGCCTATTTAATAAGCCTAAGTTGCTGAAATAAGGCTATTTAATAAGCCTAAGTTGCTGAATAAGCCTATTTAATAAGTCTAAGTTGCTGAACTAAGGCTATTTAATAAGCATAAGTTGCTGAAATAAGCCTATTTAATAAGCCTATTTAATAAGCCTAAGTTGCTGAATAAGCCTATTTAATAAGCCTAAGTTGCTGAAATAAGCCTATTTAATGTCTAAGTTGCTGAAATAACGCTATTTAATAAGCCTAAGTTGCTGAAATAAGCCTATTTAATAAGTCTAAGTTGCTGAAATAAGGCTATTTAATAAGCCTATGTTGCTGAAATAAGTATATTTAACGAGCATAAGTTGCTGAAATAAGCCTATTTAATAAGTCTAAGTTGCTGAAATAAGGCTATTTAATAAGTCTAAGTTGCTGAAATGAGCCTATTTAATCAGCGTAAGTTGCTGAAATAAGCCTATTTAATAAGCCCAAGTTGCTGAAATAAGCCTATTTAATAAGGCTATTTAATAAGCCTAAGTTGCTGAAATGAGCCTATTTAATAAGCCTAAGTTGCTGAAATAAGCCTATTTAATAAGCCTAAGTTGCTGAAATAAGCCTATTTAATAAGGCTATTTAATAAGCCTAAGTTGCTGAAATAAGCCTATTTAATAAGCGTAATTTTCTGAAATAAGGCTATTTAATAAGTCTAAGTTGCTGAAATAAGCCTATTTAATAAGCCTAAGTTGCTGAAATAAGCCTATTTAATAAGCCTAAGTTGCTGAAATAAGCCTATTTAATAGGCCTATCTAATAAGTCTAAGTTGCAGAAATAAGCATATTTCATAAGCCTTTTTAATGAGCCTAAGTTGCTGAAATGTCTATTTAATAAGTCGATTTAATAAGTCTAAGTTGCTAAATAAGCCTATTTAATAAGGCTATTTAATAAGCCTAAGTTGCTAAAATAAGCCTATTTAATGAGGCTATTTAATGAGCCTAAGTTGCTAAAATAAGCCTATTTAATAAGCCTAAGTTTCTGAACTAAGCCTATTTAAAAAGGTATATTTAATAAGTCTAAGTTGCTGAAATAAACCTATTTAAAAATGCTATTTAATAAGCCTAAATTGCTGAAATAAACCTGTTTAATAAGGCTATTTAATAAGCATAAGTTGCTGAAATAAGCCTGTTTAATAAGCCTAAGTTGCTGAAATAAGCCTTTTTAATAAGGCTATTTAATAAGTCTAAGATGCAGAAATAAACCTATTTAATAATGCTATTTAATACGCCTAAGTTGCTGAAATAAACATATTTAATATGCCTAAGTTGCTAAAATAAGCCTATTTAATAGGCCTATCTAATAAGTCTAAGTTGCAGAAATAAGCATATTTCAAAAGCCTATTTAATGAGCCTAAGTTGCTGAAATGTCTATTTAATAAGACGATTTAATAAGTCTAAGTTGCTAAAATAAGCCTAATTAACAAGACTATTTAATAAGCCTAAGTTGCTGAAATAAGCCTATTTAATAAGGCTATTTAATGAGCCTAAGTTGCTGAAATAAGCCTATTTAATAAGCCGAAGTTTCTGAACTAAGCCTATTTAAAAAGGTATATTTAATAAGTCTAAGTTGCTGAAATAAACCTATTTAAAAATGCTACTTAATAAGCCTACGTTGCTGAAATATACCTGTTTAATAAGGCTATTTAATAAGCATGAGTTGCTGAAATAAGCCTATTTAATAAGCCTAAGTTGCTGAAATAAGCCTATTTAATAAGGCTATTTAATAAGTCTAAGTTGCTGAAATAAACCTATTTAAAAAGCCTAAGTTGCTCAAATAAGCCTATTTAATGAGGCTATTTAATAATTCTATTTAATAAGCCTATTTAATACGCCTATTTAATAAGTCTATTTAATAAGCCTATTTAATAAGCCTATTTAATAAGCCGATTTAATAAGCCTATTTATTGAGCCTATTTAATAAGCCTATTTAATAAGCCGATTTAATAAGCCTATTTATTGAGCCTATTTAATAAGTCTATTTAATAAGCCTATTTAATAAGCCTATTTAATGAATATTTAATGAGCCTATTTAATCAGTCTATTTAATAAGCATATTTAATAGGCCTATTTAATAAGTCTAAGTTGCTGAAATAAGCCTATTTAATAAGGCTATTTAATAAGCCTAAGTTGCTGAATAAGCCTATTTAATAAGTCTAAGTTGCTGAAATAAGCCCATTTAATAAGCCTAAGTTGCTGAAATAAGGCTATTTAATAAGTCTAAGTTGCTGAAATAAGCCTATTTAATAAGCCTAAGTTTCTGAACTAAGCCTATTTAAAAAGGTATATTTAATAAGTCTAAGTTGCTGAAATAAACCTATTTAAAAATGCTATTTAATAGGCCTAAGTTGCTGAAATAAACCTGATTAATAAGGCTATTTAATAAGCATAAGTTGCTGAAATAAGCCTATTTAATAAGCCTACATTGCTGAACTAAGCCTATATAAAAAGGTCTATTTAATAAGTCTAAGTTGCTGAAATAAACATAGTTAATAAGGCTATTTAATAAGCCTAAGTTGCTGAATAAGCATATTTAATAATCCTATTTAATAAGCCTATTTATTGAGCCTATTTAATAAGTCGATTTAATAAGCCTATTTAATAAGCCTATTTAATAAGTATTTATTGAGCCTATTTAATCAGTCTATTTAATAAGCCTATTTAATAGGCCTATTTAATAAGCCTATTTATTAAGCCTATTTAATGACCCTATTTAATAAGCCTATTTATTGAGCCTATTTAATAAGTCTATTTAATAAGCCTGTTTAATAAGCCTATTTAATAAGTATTTAATGAGCCTATTTAATAAGCCTAAGTTGCTGAATAAGCCTATTTAATAAGCCTAAGTTGCTGAAATAAGCCTATTTAATAAGCCTATGTAATAAGCCTAAGTTGCTGAAATAAGCCTATTTAATAAGCCTAAATTTCTGAACTAAGCCTATTTAAAAAGGTCTATTTAATAAGTCTAAGTTGCTGAAATAAACCTATTTAAAATGCTATTTAATACGCCTAAGTTGCTGAAATAAACCTGATTAATAAGGCTATTTAATAAGCATAAGTTGCTGAAATAAGCCTATTTAATAATCCTACATTGCTGAACTAAGCCTATATAAAAAGTCTATTTAATAAGTCTAAGTTGCTGAAATAGACCTATTTAAAAATGCTATTTAATAAGCCTAAATTGCTGAAATAAACCTGTTTAATAAGGCTATTTAATAAGCATAAGTTGCTGAAATAAGCCTATTTAATAAGCCTAAGTTGCTGAAATAAGCCTATTTAATAAGGCTATTTAATAAGTCTAAGTTGCAGAAATAAGCATATTTCATAAGCCTATTTAATGAGCCTAAGTTGCTGAAATGTCTATTTAATAATTCGATTTAATAAGTCTAAGTTGCTAAAATAAGCCTATTTAACAAGGCTATTTAATAAGCCTAAGTTGCTGAAAAAAGCCTATTTAATAAGGCTATTTAATGAGCCTAAGTTGCTGAAATAAGCCTATTTAATAAGCCGAAGTTACTGAACTAAGCCTATTTAAAAAGGTATATTTAATAAGTCTAAGTTGCTGAAATAAACCTATTTAAAAATGCTACTTAATAAGCCTAAGTTGCTGAAATAAACATGTTTAATAAGGCTATTTAATAAGCATAAGTTGCTGAAATAAGCCTATTTAATATGCCTAAGTTGCTGAAATAATCCTATTTAATAAGGCTATTTAATAAGTCTAAGTTGCTGAAATAAACCTATTTAAAAAGCCTAAGTTGCTCAAATAAGCCTATTTAATGAGGCTATTTAATAAGTCTATTTAATAAGACTATTTAATACGCCTATTTAATAAGCCTATTTAATACGCCTATTTAATAAACCTATTTAATAAGTATTTAATGAGCCTATTTAATAAGCCTATTTAATACGCCTATTTAATAAGCCTATTTAATACGCCTATTTAATAAGTCTATTTAATAAGCCAATTTAATAAGCCTATTTAATGAGTATTTAATTAGCCTATTTAATCAGTCTATTTAATAAGCCTATTTAATAGGCCTATTTAATAAGTCTAAGTTGCTGAAATAAGCCTATTTAATAAGGCTATTTAATAAGCCTAAGTTGCTGAATATGCCTATTTAATAAGTCTAAGTTGCTGAAATAAGCCTATTTAATAAGCCTAAGTTGCTGAAATAAGGCTATTTAATAAGCCTAAGTTGCTGAATAAGCCTATTTAATAAGTCTAAGTTGCTGAACTAAGGCTATTTAATAAGCCTAAGTTGCTGAAATAAGCCTATTTAATAAGCCGAAGTTTCTGAACTAAGCCTATTTAAAAAGGTATATTTAATAAGTCTAAGTTGCTGAAATAAACTTATTTAAAAATGCTACTTAATAAGCCTAAGTTGCTGAAATAAACCTGTTTAATAAGGCTATTTAATAAGCATGAGTTGCTGAAATAAGCCTATTTAATAAGCCTAAGTTGCTGAAATAAGCCTATTTAATAAGGCTATTTAATGAGCCTAAGTTGCTGAAATAAGCCTATTTAATAAGCCGAAGTTTCTGAACTAAGCCTATTTAAAAAGGTATATTTAATAAGTCTAAGTTGCTGAAATAAACCTATTTAAAAATGCTACTTAATAAGCCTAAGTTGCTGAAATAAACATGTTTAATAAGGCTATTTAATAAGCATAAGTTGCTGAAATAAGCCTATTTAATAAGCCTAAGTTGCTGAAATAAGCCTATTTAATAAGGCTATTTAATAAGTCTAAGTTGCTGAAATAAACCTATTTAAAAAGCCTAAGTTGCTCAAATAAGCCTATTTAATGAGGCTATTTAATAAGTCTATTTAATAAGACTATTTAATACGCCTATTTAATAAGTATATTTAATAAGCCTATTTAATAAGCCTATTTAATAAGCCTATTTAATAAGCCTATTTATTGAGCCTATTTAATAAGCCTATTTAATAAGCCTATTTAATACGCCTATTTAATAAGTCTATTTAATAAGCCAATTTAATAAGCCTATTTAATGAGTATTTAATTAGCCTATTTAATCAGTCTATTTAATAAGCCTATTTAATAGGCCTATTTAATAAGTCTAAGTTGCTGAAATAAGCCTATTTAATAAGGCTATTTAATAAGCCTAAGTTGCTGAATATGCCTATTTAATAAGTCTAAGTTGCTGAAATAAGCCTATTTAATAAGCCTAAGTTGCTGAAATAAGGCTATTTAATAAGCCTAAGTTGCTGAATAAGCCTATTTAATAAGTCTAAGTTGCTGAACTAAGGCTATTTAATAAGCATAAGTTGCTGAAATAAGCCTATTTAATAAGCCGAAGTTTCTGAACTAAGCCTATTTAAAAAGGTATATTTAATAAGTCTAAGTTGCTGAAATAAACTTATTTAAAAATGCTACTTAATAAGCCTAAGTTGCTGAAATAAACCTGTTTAATAAGGCTATTTAATAAGCATGAGTTGCTGAAATAAGCCTATTTAATAAGCCTAAGTTGCTGAAATAAGCCTATTTAATAAGGCTATTTAATGAGCCTAAGTTGCTGAAATAAGCCTATTTAATAAGCCGAAGTTTCTGAACTAAGCCTATTTAAAAAGGTATATTTAATAAGTCTAAGTTGCTGAAATAAACCTATTTAAAAATGCTACTTAATAAGCCTAAGTTGCTGAAATAAACCTGTTTAATAAGGCTATTTAATAAGCATGAGTTGCTGAAATAAGCCTATTTAATAAGCCTAAGTTGCTGAAATAAGCCTATTTAATAAGGCTATTTAATAAGTCTAAGTTGCTGAAATAAACCTATTTAAAAAGCCTAAGTTGCTCAAATAAGCCTATTTAATGAGGCTATTTAATAAGTCTATTTAATAAGCCTATTTAATACGCCTATTTAATAAGTATATTTAATAAGCCTATTTAATAAGCCTATTTAATAAGCCTATTTAATAAGCCTATTTATTGAGCCTATTTAATAAGCCTATTTAATAAGCCTATTTATTGAGCCTATTTAATAAGTCTATTTAATAAGCCTATTTAATACGCCTATTTAATGAGTATTTAATGAGCCTATTTAATCAGTCTATTTAATAAGCCTATTTAATAGGCCTATTTAATAAGTCTAAGTTGCTGAAATAAGCCTATTTAATAAGGCTATTCAATAAGCCTAAGTTGCTGAATAAGCCTATTTAATAAGGCTAAGTTGCTGAAATAAGCCCATTTAATAAGCCTAAGTTGCTGAAATAAGGCTATTTAATAAGCCTAAGTTGCTGAAATAAGCCTATTTAATAAGCCTAAGTTGCTGAAATAAGCCTATTTAATAGGTCTATCTAATAAGTCTAAGTTGCAGAAATAAGCATATTTCATAAGCCTTTTAAATGAGCCTAAGTTGCTGAAATGTCTATTTAATAAGTCGATTTAATAAGTCTAAGTTACTAAATAAGCCTATTTAATAAGGCTATTTAATAAGCCTAAGTTGCTGAAATAAGCCTATTTAATAAGCATAAGTTGCTGAAATAAGCCTATTTAATAAGCCTAAGTTTCTGAACTAAGCCTATTTAAAAAGGTCTATTTAATAAGTCTAAGTTGCTGAAATAAACCTATTTAAAAATGCTATTTAATACGCCTAAGTTGCTGAAATAAACCTGATTAATAAGGCTATTTAATAAGCATAAGTTGCTGAAATAAGCCTATTTAATAAGCCTACATTGCTGAACTAAGCCTATATAAAAAGGTATATTTAATAAGTCTAAGTTGCTGAAATAAACCTATTTAATAAGCCTAAGTTGCTGAATAAGCATATTTAATAAGCCTATTTAATAAGCCTATTTATTGAGCCTATTTAATAAGTCGATTTAATAAGCCTATTTAATAAGCCTATTTAATAAGTATTTATTGAGCCTATTTAATCAGTCTATTTAATAAGCCTATTTAATAGGCCTATTTAATAAGTCTAAGTTGCTGAAATAAGCCTATTTAATAAGCATAAGTTGCTGAATAAGCCTATTTCATAAGCCTAAGTTGCTGAAATAAACCTTTTTAATAAGTCTAAGTTGCTGAAATAAGCCTATTTAATAAGTCTAAGTTGCTGAAATAAGCCTATTTAATAAGGCTATTTAATAAGCCTAAGTTGCTGAATAAGCATATTTAATAAGTCTGAGTTGCTGAAATAAGGCTATTTAATAAGCCTAAGTTGCTGAAATGAGCCTATTTAATGAGGCTATTTAATAAGTCTATTTAATAAGCCTATTTAATAAGCCTATTTAATAAGCCTATTTAATAAGTCTATTTAATAAGTCTATTTAATAAGCCTATTTAAAAAGTATTTAATGTGCCTATTTAATAAGCCTATTTATTGAGCCTATTTAATAAGCCTATTTAATAAGCCTATTTAATAAGCCTATTTAATAAGCCTATTTAATGAGTATTTAATGAGCCTGTTTAATCAGTCTATTTAATAAGCCTATTTAAATAGGCCTATTTAATAAGTCTAAGTTGCTGAAATAAGCCTATTTAATAAGGCAATTCAATAAGCCTAAGTTGCTGAATAAGCCTATTTAATAAGGCTAAGTTGCTGAAATAAGCCCATTTAATAAGCCTAAGTTGCTGAAATAAGGCTATTTAATAAGCCTAAGTTGCTGAAATAAGCCTATTTAATAAGCCTAAGTTGCTGAAATAAGCCTATTTAATAAGCCTAAGTTGCTGAAATAAGGCTATTTAATAAGCCTAAGTTGCTGAATAAGCCTATTTAATAAGTCTAAGTTGCTGAACTAAGGCTATTTAATAAGCCTACGTTGCTGAAATAAGCATATTTAAAAAGGTCTATTTAATAAGTCTAAGTTGCTGAAATAAACCTATTTAAAAATGCTATTTAATACGCCTAAGTTGCTGAAATAAACCTGATTAATAAGGCTATTTAATAAGCATAAGTTGCTGAAATAAGCCTATTTAATAAGCCTACATTGCTGAACTAAGCCTATATAAAAAGGTCTATTTAATAAGTCTAAGTGGCTGAAATAAACCTATTTAATAAGGCTATTTAATAAGCCTAAGTTGCTGAATAAGCATATTTAATAAGCCTATTTAATAAGCCTATTTATTGAGCCTATTTAATAAGTCGATTTAATAATCCTATTTAATAAGCCTATTTAATAAGTATTTATTGAGCCTATTTAATCAGTCTATTTAATAAGCCTATTTAATAGGCCTATTTAATAAGTCTAAGTTGCTGAAATAAGCCTATTTAATAAGCATAAGTTGCTGAATAAGCCTATTTCATAAGCCTAAGTTGCTGAAATAAGCCTTTTTAATAAGTCTAAGTTGCTGAAATAAGCCTATTTAATAAGTCTAAGTTGCTGAAATAAGCCTATTTAATAAGGCTATTTAATAAGCCTAAGTTGCTGAATAAGCATATTTAATAAGTCTGAGTTGCTGAAATAAGCCTATTTAATAAGCCTAAGTTGCTGAAATAAGCCTATTTAATAAGCCTAAGTTGCTGAAATAAGGCTATTTAATAAGCCTAAGTTGCTGAATAAGCCTATTTAATAAGTCTAAGTTGCTGAACTAAGGCTATTTAATAAGCCTAAGTTGCTGAAATAAGCATATTTAAAAAGGTCTATTTAATAAGTCTAAGTTGCTGAAATAAACCTATTTAAAAATGCTAATTAATACGCCTAAGTTGCTGAAATAAACCTGATTAATAAGGCTATTTAATAAGCATAAGTTGCTGAAATAAGCCTATTTAATAAGCCTACATTGCTGAACTAAGCCTATATAAAAAGGTCTATTTAATAAGTCTAAGTGGCTGAAATAAACCTATTTAATAAGGCTATTTAATAAGCCTAAGTTGCTGAATAAGCATATTTAATAAGCCTATTTAATAAGCCTATTTATTGAGCCTATTTAATAAGTCGATTTAATAAGCCTATTTAATAAGCCAATTTAATAAGTATTTATTGAGCCTATTTAATCAGTCTATTTAATAAGCCTATTTAATAGGCCTATTTAATAAGTCTAAGTTGCTGAAATAAGCCTATTTAATAAGCATAAGTTGCTGAATAAGCCTATTTCATAAGCCTAAGTTGCTGAAATAAGCCTTTTTAATAAGTCTAAGTTGCTGAAATAAGCCTATTTAATAAGTCTAAGTTGCTGAAATAAGCCTATTTAATAAGGCTATTTAATAAGCCTAAGTTGCTGAATAAGCATATTTAATAAGTCTGAGTTGCTGAAATAAGGCTATTTAATAAGCCTAAGTTGCTGAAATGAGCCTATTTAATGAGGCTATTTAATAAGTCTACTTAATAAGCCTATTTAATAAGCCTATTTAATAAGCCTATTTAATAAGTCTATTTAATAAGTCTATTTAATAAGCCTATTTAATAAGTATTTAATGTGCCTATTTAATAAGCCTATTTATTGAGCCTATTTAATAAGCCTATTTAATAAGCCTATTTAATAAGCCTATTTAATGAGTATTTAATGAGCCTATTTAATCAGTCTATTTAAAAAGCCTATTTAATAGGCCTATTTAATAAGTCTAAGTTGCTGAAATAAGCCTATTTAATAAGGCAATTCAATAAGCCTAAGTTGCTGAATAAGCCTATTTAATAAGCCTAAGTTGCTGAAATAAGGCTATTTAATAAGCCTAAGTTGCTGAAATAAGCCTATTTAATAAGCCTAAGTTTCTGAACTAAGCCTATTTAAAAAGGTCTATTTAATAAGTCTAAGTTGCTGAAATAAACCTATTTAAAAATGCTATTTAATACGCCTAAGTTGCTGAAATAAACCTGATTAATAAGGCTATTTAATAAGCTTAAGTTGGCAAAATAAGCCTATTTAATAAGCCTACATTGCTGAACTAAGCCTATATAAAAAGGTCTATTTAATAAGTCTAAGTTGCTGAAATAAACCTATTTAATAAGGCTATTTAATAAGCCTAAGTTGCTGAATAAGCATATTTAATAAGCCTATTTAATAAGCCTATTTATTGAGCCTATTTAATAAGTCAATTTAATAAGCCTATTTAATAAGCCTATTTAATAAGTATTTATTGAGCCTATTTAATCAGTCTATTTAATAAGCCTATTTAATAGGACTATTTAATAAGTCTAAGTTGCTGAAATAAGCCTGTTTAATAAGCATAAGTTGCTGAATAAGCCTATTTCATAAGCCTAAGTTGCTGAAATAAGCCTTTTTAATAAGTCTAAGTTGCTGAAATAAGCCTATTTAATAAGTCTAAGTTGCTGAAATAAGCCTATTTAATAAGGCTATTTAATAAGCCTAAGTTGCTCAATAAGCATATTTAATAAGTCTGAGTTGCTGAAATAAGGCTATTTAATAAGCCTAAGTTGCTGAAATGAGCCTATTTAATGAGGCTATTTAATGAGTCTATTTAATAAGCCTATTTAATAAGCCTATTTAATAAGCCTATTTAATAAGTCTATTTAATAAGTCTATTTAATAAGCCTATTTAATAAGTATTTAATGTGCCTATTTATTGAGCCTATTTAATAAGCCTATTTAATAAGCCTATTTAATAAGACTAATTAATGAGTATTTAATGAGCCTATTTAATCAGTCTATTTAATAAGCCTATTTAATAGGCCTATTTAATAAGTCTAAGTAGCTGAAATAAGCCTATTTAATAAGGCTATTCAATAAGCCTAAGTTGCTGAATAAGCCTATTTAATAAGGCTAAGTTGCTGAAATAAGCCCATTTAATAAGCCTAAGTTGCTGAAATAAGGCTATTTAATAAGCCTAAGTTGCTGAAATAAGCCTATTTAATAATCCTAAGTTGCTGAAATAAGCCTATTTAATAGGCCTATCTAATAAGTCTAAGTTGCAGAAATAAGCATATTTCATAAGCCTTTTAAATGAGCCTAAGTTGCTGAAATGTCTATTTAATAAGTCGATTTAATAAGTCTATGTTGCTAAATAAGCCTATTTAATAAGGCTATTTAATAAGCCTAAGTTGCTGAAATAAGCCTATTTAATAAGCATAAGTTGCTGAAATAAGCCTATTTAATAAGCCTAGGTTTCTGAACTAAGCCTATTTAAAAAGGTCTATTTAATAAGTCTAAGTTGCTGAAATAAACCTATTTAAAAATGCTATTTAATACGCCTAAGTTGCTGAAATAAACCTGATTAATAAGGCTATTTAATAAGCATAAGTTGCTGAAATAAGCCTATTTAATAAGCCTACATTGCTGAACTAAGCCTATATAAAAAGGTCTATTTAATAAGTCTAAGTTGCTGAAATAAACCTATTTAATAAGGCTATTTAATAAGCCTAAGTTGCTGAATAAGCATATTTAATAAGCCTATTTAATAAGCCTATATATTGAGCCTATTTAATAAGTCGATTTAATAAGCCTATTTTATAAGCCTATTTAGTAAGTCTAAGTTGCTGAAATAAGCCTATTTAATAAGCAAAAGTTGCTGAATAAGCCTATTTCATAAGCCTAAGTTGCTGAAATAAGCCTTTTTAATAAGTCTAAGTTGCTGAAATAAGCCTATTTAAAAAGCCTAAGTTGCTCAAATAAGCCTATTTAATTAGGCTATTTAATAAGTCTATTTAATAAGCCTATTTAATACGCCTATTTAATAAGCCTATTTAATACGCCTATTTAATAAACTTATTTAATAAGTATTTAATGAGCCTATTTAATAAGCCTATTTAATACGCCTATTTAATAAGCCTATTTAATACGCCTATTTAATAAGTCTATTTAATAAGCCTATTTAATAATCCTATTTAATAAGCCTATTTAATAAGCCTATTTATTGAGCCTATTTAATAAGCCTATTTAATAAGCCTATTTAATAAGCCTATTTATTGAGCCTATTTAATAAGTCTATTTAATAAGCCTATTTAATAAGCCTATTTAATGAGTATTTAATTAGCCTATTTAATCAGTCTATTTAATAAGCCTATTTAATAGGCCTATTTAATAAGTCTAAGTTGCTGAAATAAGCCTATTTAATAAGGCTATTTAATAAGCCTAAGTTGCTGAATATGCCTATTTAATAAGTCTAAGTTGCTGAAATAAGCCTATTTAATAAGCCTAAGTTGCTGAAATAAGGCTATTTAATAAGCCTAAGTTGCTGAAATAAGCCTATTTAATAAGCCTAAGTTGCTGAAATAAGCCTATTTAATAAGGCTATTTAATAAGTCTAAGTTGCTGAAATAAACCTATTTAAAAAGCCTAAGTTGCTCAAATAAGCCTATTTAATGAGGCTATTTAATGAGTCTATTTAATAAGCCTATTTAATACGCCTATTTAATAAGTCTATTTAATAAGCCTATTTAATAAGCCTATTTAATAAGCCTATTTAATAAGCCTATTTATTGAGCCTATTTAATAAGCCTATTTAATAAGCCTATTTAATAAGCCTATTTATTGAGCCTATTTAATAAGTCTATTTAATAAGCCTATTTAATAAGCCTATTTAATGAGTATTTAATGAGCCTATTTAATCAGTCTATTTAATAAGCCTATTTAATAGGCCTATTTAATAAGTCTAAGTTGCTGAAATAAGCCTATTTAATAAGGCTATTCAATAAGCCTTAGTTGCTGAATAAGCCTATTTAATAAGGCTAAGTTGCTGAAATAAGCCCATTTAATAAGCCTAAGTTGCTGAAATAAGGCTATTTAATAAGCCTAAGGTGATGAAATAAGCATATTTAATAAGCCTCAGTTGCTGAAATAAGCCTATTTAATAGGCCTATCTAATAAGTCTAAGTTGCAGAAATAAGCATATTTCATAAGCCTTTTAAATGAGCCTAAGTTGCTGAAATGTCTATTTAATAAGTCGATTTAATAAGTCTAAGTTGCTAAATAAGCCTATTTAATAAGGCTATTTAATAAGCCTAAGTTGCTGAAATAAGCCTATTTAATAAGCATAAGTTGCTGAAATAAGCCTATTTAATAAGCCTAAGTTTCTGAACTAAGCCTATTTAAAAAGGTCTATTTAATAAGTCTAAGTTGCTGAAATAAGCCTATTTAATAAGCCTACATTGCTGAACTAAGCCTATATAAAAAGGTCTATTTAATAAGTCTAAGTTGCTGAAATAAACCTATTTAATAAGGCTATTTAATAAGCCTAAGTTGCTGAATAAGCATATTTAATAAGCCTATTTAATAAGCCTATTTATTGAGCCTATTTAATAAGTCGATTTAATAAGCCTATTTAATAAGCCTATTTAATAAGTATTTATTGAGCCTATTTAATCAGTCTATTTAATAAGCCTATTTAATAGGCCTATTTAATAAGTCTAAGTTGCTGAAATAAGCCTATTTAATAAGCATAAGTTGCTGAATAAGCCTATTTCATAAGCCTAAGTTGCTGAAATAAGCCTTTTTAATAAGTCTAAGTTGCTGAAATAAGCCTATTTAATAAGTCTAAGTTGCTGAAATAAGCCTATTTAATAAGGCTATTTAATAAGCCTAAGTTGCTGAATAAGCATATTTAATAAGTCTGAGTTGCTGAAATAAGGCTATTTAATGAGGCTATTTAATAAGTCTATTTAATAAGCCTATTTAATAAGCCTATTTAATAAGCCTATTTAATAAGTCTATTTAATAAGTCTATTTAATAAGCCTATTTAATAAGTATTTAATGTGCCTATTTAATAAGCCTATTTATTGAGCCTATTTAATAAGCCTATTTAATAAGCCTATTTAATAAGCCTATTTAATGAGTATTTAATGAGCCTATTTAATCAGTCTATTTAATAAGCCTATTTAATAGGCCTATTTAATAAGTCTAAGTTGCTGTAATAAGCCTATTTAATAAGGCTATTCAATAAGCCTAAGTTGCTGAATAAGCCTATTTAATAAGGCTAAGTTGCTGAAATAAGCCCATTTAATAAGCCTAAGTTGCTGAAATAAGGCTATTTAATAAGCCTAAGTTGCTGAAATAAGCCTATTTAATAAGCCTAAGTTGCTGAAATTAGCCTATTTAATAGGCCTATCTAATAAGTCTAAGTTGCAGAAATAAGCATATTTCATAAGCCTTTTAAATGAGCCTAAGTTGCTGAAATGTCTATTTAATAAGTCGATTTAATAAGTTTAAGTTGCTAAATAAGCCTATTTAATAAGGCTATTTAATAAGCCTAAAAGTTGCTGAAATAAGCCTATTTAATAAGCATAAGTTGCTGAAATAAGCCTATTTAATAAGCCTAAGTTTCTGAACTAAGCCTATTTAAAAAGGTCTATTTAATAAGTCTAAGTTGCTGAAATAAACCTATTTAAAAATGCTATTTAATACGCCTAAGTTGCTGAAATAAACCTGATTAATAAGGCTATTTAATAAGCATAAGTTGCTGAAATAAGCCTATTTAATAAGCCTACATTGCTGAACTAAGCCTATATAAAAAGGTCTATTTAATAAGTCTAAGTTGCTGAAATAAACCTATTTAATAAGGCTATTTAATAAGCCTAAGTTGCTGAATAAGCATATTTAATAAGCTATTTAATAAGCCTATATATTGAGCCTATTTAATAAGTCGATTTAATAAGCCTATTTGATAAGCCTATTTAATAAGTCTAAGTTGCTGAAATAAGCCTATTTAATAAGCAAAAGTTGCTGAATAAGCCAATTTCATAAGCCTAAGTTGCTGAAATAAGCCTTTTTAATAAGTCTAAGTTGCTGAAATAAGCCTATTTAAAAAGCCTAAGTTGCTCAAATAAGCCTATTTAATGAGGCTATTTAATAAGTCTATTTAATAAGCCTATTTAATACGCCTATTTAATAAGTATATTTAATAAGCCTATTTAATAAGCCTATTTAATAAGCCTATTTAATAAGCCTATTTATTGAGCCTATTTAATAAGCCTATTTAATAAGCCTATTTAATAGGCCTATTTATTGAGCCTATTTAATAAGTCTATTTAATAAGCCTATTTAATAAGCCTATTTAATGAGTATTTAATGAGCCTATTTAATCAGTCTATTTAATAAGCCTATTTAATTGGCCTATTTAATAAGTCTAAGTTGCTGAAATAAGCCTATTTAATAAGGCTATTCAATAAGCCTAAGTTGCTGAATAAGCCTATTTAATAAGGCTAAGTTGCTGAAATAAGCCCATTTAATAAGCCTAAGTTGCTGAAATAAGGCTATTTAATAAGCCTAAGTTGCTGAAATAAGCCTATTTAATAAGCCTAAGTTGCTGAAATAAGCCTATTTAATAGGCCTATCTAATAAGTCTAAGTTGCAAAAATAAGCATATTTCATAAGCCTTTTAAATGAGCCTAAGTTGCTGAAATGTCTATTTAATAAGTCCATTTAATAAGTCTAAGTTACTAAATAAGCCTATTTAATAAGGCTATTTAATAAGCCTAAGTTGCTGAAATAAGCCTATTTAATAAGCATAAGTTGCTGAAATAAGCCTATTTAATAAGCCTAAGTTTCTGAACTAAGCCTATTTAAAAAGGTCTATTTAATAAGTCTAAGTTGCTGAAATAAACCTATTTAAAAATGCTATTTAATACGCCTAAGTTGCTGAAATAAACCTGATTAATAAGGCTATTTAATAAGCATAAGTTGCTGAAATAAGCCTATTTAATAAGCCTACATTGCTGAACTAAGCCTATATAAAAAGGTATATTTAATAAGTCTAAGTTGCTGAAATAAACCTATTTAATAAGGCTATTTAATAAGCCTAAGTTGCTGAATAAGCATATTTAATAAGCCTATTTAATAAGCCTATTTAATAAGCCTATTTAATAAGCCTATTTATTGAGCCTATTTAATAAGCCTATTTAATAAGCCTATTTAATAGGCCTATTTATTGAGCCTATTTAATAAGTCTATTTAATAAGCCTATTTAATAAGCCTATTTAATGAGTATTTAATGAGCCTATTTAATCAGTCTATTTAATAAGCCTATTTAATAGGCCTATTTAATAAGTCTAAGTTGCTGAAATAAGACTATTTAATAAGGCTATTCAATAAGCCTAAGTTGCTGAATAAGCCTATTTAATAAGGCTAAGTTGCTGAAATAAGCCCATTTAATAAGCCTAAGTTGCTGAAATAAGGCTATTTAATAAGCCTAAGTTGCTGAAATAAGCCTATTTAATAAGCCTAAGTTGCTGAAATAAGCCTATTTAATAGGCCTATCTAATAAGTCTAAGTTGCAGAAATAAGCATATTTCATAAGCCTTTTAAATGAGCCTAAGTTGCTGAAATGTCTATTTAATAAGTCGATTTAATAAGTCTAAGTTACTAAATAAGCCTATTTAATAAGGCTATTTAATAAGCCTAAGTTGCTGAAATAAGCCTATTTAATAAGCATAAGTTGCTGAAATAAGCCTATTTAATAAGCCTAAGTTTCTGAACTAAGCCTATTTAAAAAGGTCTATTTAATAAGTCTAAGTTGCTGAAATAAACCTATTTAAAAATGCTATTTAATACGCCAAAGTTGCTGAAATAAACCAGATTAATAAGGCTATTTAATAAGCATCAGTTGCTGAAAGAAGCCTATTTAATAAGCCTACATTGCTGAACTAAGCCTATATAAAAAGGTATATTTAATAAGTCTAAGTTGCTGAAATAAACCTTTTTAATAAGGCTATTTAATAAGCCTAAGTTGCTGAATAAGCATATTTAATAAGCCTATTTATTGAGCCTATTTAATAAGTCGATTTAATAAGCCTATTTAATAAGCCTATTTAATAAGTATTTATTGAGCCTATTTAATCAGTCTATTTAATAAGCCTATTTAATAGGCCTATTTAATAAGTCTAAGTTGCTGAAATAAGCCTATTTAATAAGCATAAGTTGCTGAATAAGCCTATTTCATAAGCCTAAGTTGCTGAAATAAGCCTATTTAATAAGGCTATTTAATAAGCCTAAGTTGCTGAATAAGCATATTTAATAAGTCTGAGTTGCTGAAATAAGGCTATTTAATAAGCCTAAGTTGCTGAAATGAGCCTATTTAATGAGGCTATTTAATAAGTCTATTTAATAAGCCTATTTAATAAGCCTATTTAATAAGCCTATTTAATAAGTCTATTTAATAAGTCTATTTAATAAGCCTATTTAATAAGTATTTAATGCGCCTATTTAATAAGCCTATTTATTGAGCCTATTTAATAAGCCTATTTAATAAGCCTATTTAATAAGCCTATTTAATGAGTATTTAATGAGCCTATTTAATCAGTCTATTTAATAAGCCTATTTAAATAGGCCTATTTAATAAGTCTAAGTTGCTGAAATAAGCCTATTTAATAAGGCAATTCAATAAGCCTAAGTTGCTGAATAAGCCTATTTAATAAGGCTAAGTTGCTGAAATAAGCCCATTTAATAAGCCTAAGTTGCTGAAATAAGGCTATTTAATAAGCCTAAGTTGCTGAAATAAGCCTATTTAATAAGCCTAAGTTGCTGAAATAAGCCTATTTAATAAGCCTAAGTTGCTGAAATAAGGCTATTTAATAAGCCTAAGTTGCTGAATAAGCCTATTTAATAAGTCTAAGTTGCTGAACTAAGGCTATTTAATAAGCCTAAGTTGCTGAAATAAGCATATTTAAAAAGGTCTATTTAATAAGTCTAAGTTGCTGAAATAAACCTATTTAAAAATGCTATTTAATATGCCTAAGTTGCTGAAATAAACCTGATTAATAAGGCTATTTAATAAGCATAAGTTGCTGAAATAAGCCTATTTAATAAGCCTACATTGCTGAACTAAGCCTATATAAAAAGGTCTATTTAATAAGTCTAAGTGGCTGAAATAAACCTATTTAATAAGGCTATTTAATAAGCCTAAGTTGCTGAATAAGCATATTTAATAAGCCTATTTAATAAGTCTATTTATTGAGCCTATTTAATAAGTCCATTTATTAAGCCTATTTAATAAGCCTATTTAATAAATATTTATTGAGCCTATTTAATCAGTCTATTTAATAAGCCTATTTAATAGGCCTATTTAATAAGTCTAAGTTGCTGAAATAAGCCTATTTAATAAGCATAAGTTGCTGAATAAGCCTATTTCATAAGCCTAAGTTGCTGAAATAAGCCTTTTTAATAAGTCTAAGTTGCTGAAATAAGCCTATTTAATAAGCCTAAGTTGCTGAAATAAGCCTATTTAATAAGGCAATTCAATAAGCCTAAGTTGCTGAATAAGCCTATTTAATAAGGCTAAGTTGCTGAAATAAGCCCATTTAATAAGCCTAAGTTGCTGAAATAAGGCTATTTAATAAGCCTAAGTTGCTGAAATAAGCCTATTTAATAAGCCTAAGTTGCTGAAATAAGCCTATTTAATAAGCCTAAGTTGCTGAAATAAGCCTATTTAATAAGCCTAAGTTGCTGAATAAGCCTATTTAATAAGTCTAAGTTGCTGAACTAAGGCTATTTAATAAGCCTAAGTTGCTGAAATAAGCATATTTAAAAAGGTCTATTTAATAAGTCTAAGTTGCTGAAATAAACCTATTTAAAAATGCTATTTAATACGCCTAAGTTGCTGAAATAAACCTGATTAATAAGGCTATTTAATAAGCATAAGTTGCTGAAATAAGCCTATTTAATAAGCCTACATTGCTGAACTAAGCCTATATAAAAAGGTCTATTTAATAAGTCTAAGTGGCTGAAATAAACCTATTTAATAAGGCTATTTAATAAGCCTAAGTTGCTGAATAAGCATATTTAATAAGCCTATTTAATAAGCCTATTTATTGAGCCTATTTAATAAGTCGATTTATTAAGCCTATTTAATAAGCCTATTTAATAAATATTTATTGAGCCTATTTAATCAGTCTATTTAATAAGCCTATTTAATAGGCCTATTTAATAAGTCTAAGTTGCTGAAATAAGCCTATTTAATAAGCATAAGTTGCTGAATAAGCCTATTTCATAAGCCTAAGTTGCTGAAATAAGCCTTTTTAATAAGTCTAAGTTGCTGAAATAAGCCTATTTAATAAGTCTAAGTTGCTGAAATAAGCCTATTTAATAAGGCTATTTAATAAGCCTAAGTTGCTGAATAAGCATATTTAATAAGTCTGAGTTGCTGAAATAAGGCTATTTAATAAGCCTAAGTTGCTGAAATGAGCCTATTTAATGAGGCTATTTAATAAGTCTACTTAATAAGCCTATTTAATAAGCCTATTTAATAAGCCTATTTAATAAGTCTATTTAATAAGTCTATTTAATAAGCCTATTTAATAAGTATTTAATGTGCCTATTTAATAAGCCTATTTATTGAGCCTATTTAATAAGCCTATTTAATAAGCCTATTTAATAAGCCTATTTAATGAGTATTTAATGAGCCTATTTAATCAGTCTATTTAATAAGCCTATTTAATAGGCCTATTTAATAAGTCTAAGTGGCTGAAATAAGCCTATTTAATAAGGCAATTCAATAAGCCTAAGTTTCTGAATAAGCCTATTTAATAAGGCTAAGTTGCTGAAATAAGCCCATTTAATAAGCCTAAGTTGCTGAATAAGCCTATTTAATAAGTCTAAGTTGCTGAACTAAGGCTATTTAATAAGCCTAAGTTGCTGAAATAAGCATATTTAAAAAGGTCTATTTAATAAGTCTAAGTTGCTGAAATAAACCTATTTAAAAATGCTATTTAATACGCCTAAGTTGCTGAAATAAACCTGATTAATAAGGCTATTTAATAAGCATAAGTTGCTGAAATAAGCCTATTTAATAAGCCTACATTGCTGAACTAAGCCTATATAAAAAGGTATATTTAATAAGTCTAAGTGGCTGAAATAAACCTATTTAATAAGGCTATTTAATAAGCCTAAGTTGCTGAATAAGCATATTTAATAAGCCTATTTAATAAGCCTATTTATTGAGCCTATTTAATAAGTCGATTTATTAAGCCTATTTAATAAGCCTATTTAATAAATATTTATTGAGCCTATTTAATCAGTCTATTTAATAAGCCTATTTAATAGGCCTATTTAATAAGTCTAAGTTGCTGAAATAAGCCTATTTAATAAGCATAAGTTGCTGAATAAGCCTATTTCATAAGCCTAAGTTGCTGAAATAAGCCTTTTTTATAAGTCTAAGTTGCTGAAATAAGCCTATTTAATAAGTCTAAGTTGCTGAAATAAGCCTATTTAATAAGGCTATTTAATAAGCCTAAGTTGCTGAATAAGCATATTTAATAAGTCTGAGTTGCTGAAATAAGGCTATTTAATAAGCCTAAGTTGCTGAAATGAGCCTATTTAATGAGGCTATTTAATAAGTCTACTTAATAAGCCTATTTAATAAGCCTATTTAATAAGCCTATTTAATAAGTCTATTTAATAAGTCTATTTAATAAGCCTATTTAATAAGTATTTAATGTGCCTATTTAATAAGCCTATTTATTGAGCCTATTTAATAAGCCTATTTAATAAGCCTATTTAATAAGCCTATTTAATGAGTATTTAATGAGCCTATTTAATCAGTCTATTTAATAAGCCTATTTAATAGGCCTATTTAATAAGTCTAAGTGGCTGAAATAAGCCTATTTAATAAGGCAATTCAATAAGCCTAAGTTTCTGAATAAGCCTATTTAATAAGGCTAAGTTGCTGAAATAAGCCCATTTAATAAGCCTAAGTTGCTGAATAAGCCTATTTAATAAGTCTAAGTTGCTGAACTAAGGCTATTTAATAAGCCTAAGTTGCTGAAATAAGCATATTTAAAAAGGTCTATTTAATAAGTCTAAGTTGCTGAAATAAACCTATTTAAAAATGCTATTTAATACGCCTAAGTTGCTGAAATAAACCTGATTAATAAGGCTATTTAATAAGCATAAGTTGCTGAAATAAGCCTATTTAATAAGCCTACATTGCTGAACTAAGCCTATATAAAAAGGTCTATTTAATAAGTCTAAGTGGCTGAAATAAACCTATTTAATAAGGCTATTTAATAAGCCTAAGTTGCTGAATAAGCATATTTAATAAGCCTATTTAATAAGCCTATTTATTGAGCCTATTTAATAAGTCGATTTATTAAGCCTATTTAATAAGCCTATTTAATAAATATTTATTGAGCCTATTTAATCAGTCTATTTAATAAGCCTATTTAATAGGCCTATTTAATAAGTCTAAGTTGCTGAAATAAGCCTATTTAATAAGCATAAGTTGCTGAATAAGCCTATTTCATAAGCCTAAGTTGCTGAAATAAGCCTTTTTAATAAGTCTAAGTTGCTGAAATAAGCCTATTTAATAAGTCTAAGTTGCTGAAATAAGCCTATTTAATAAGGCTATTTAATAAGCCTAAGTTGCTGAATAAGCATATTTAATAAGTCTGAGTTGCTGAAATAAGGCTATTTAATAAGCCTAAGTTGCTGAAATGAGCCTATTTAATGAGGCTATTTAATAAGTCTACTTAATAAGCCTATTTAATAAGCCTATTTAATAAGCCTATTTAATAAGTCTATTTAATAAGTCTATTTAATAAGCCTATTTAATAAGTATTTAATGTGCCTATTTAATAAGCCTATTTATTGAGCCTATTTAATAAGCCTATTTAATAAGCCTATTTAATAAGCCTATTTAATGAGTATTTAATGAGCCTATTTAATCAGTCTATTTAATAAGCCTATTTAATAAGTATTTAATGTGCCTATTTAATAAGCCTATTTATTGAGCCTATTTAATAAGCCTATTTAATAAGCCTATTTAATAAGCCTATTTAATGAGTATTTAATGAGCCTATTTAATCAGTCTATTTAATAAGCCTATTTAATAGGCCTATTTAATAAGTCTAAGTGGCTGAAATAAGCCTATTTAATAAGGCAATTCAATAAGCCTACGTTGCTGAATAAGCCTATTTAATAAGGCTAAGTTGCTGAAATAAGCCCATTTAATAAGCCTAAGTTGCTGAAATAAGGCTATTTAATAAGCCTAAGTTGCTGAAATAAGCCTATTTAATAAGCCTAAGTTGCTGAAATAAGCCTATTTAATAGGCCTATCTAATAAGTCTAAGTTGCAGAAATAAGCATATTTCATAAGCCTTTTAAATGAGCCTAAGTTGCTGAAATGTCTATTTAATAAGTCGATTTAATAAGTCTAAGTTGCTAAATAAGCCTATTTAATAAGGCTATTTAATAAGCCTAAGTTGCTGAAATAAGCCTATTTAATAAGGCTATTTAATAAGCCTAAGTTGCTGAAATAAACCTATTTAAAAATGCTATTTAATACGCCTAAGTTGCTGAAATAAACCTGATTAATAAGGCTATTTAATAAGCATAAGTTGCCAAAATAAGCCTATTTAATAAGCCTACATTGCTGAACTAAGCCTATATAAAAAGGTCTATTTAATAAGTCTAAGTTGCTGAAATAAACCTATTTAATAAGGCTATTTAATAAGCCTAAGTTGCTGAATAAGCATATTTAATAAGCCTATTTAATAAGCCTATTTATTGAGCCTATTTAATAAGTCAATTTAATAAGCCTATTTAATAAGCCTATTTAATAAGTATTTATTGAGCCTATTTAATCAGTCTATTTAATAAGCCTATTTAATAGGCCTATTTAATAAGTCTAAGTTGCTGAAATAAGCCTGTTTAATAAGCATAAGTTGCTGAATAAGCCTATTTCATAAGCCTAAGTTGCTGAAATAAGCCTTTTTAATAAGTCTAAGTTGCTGAAATAAGCCTATTTAATAAGTCTAAGTTGCTGAAATAAGCCTATTTAATAAGGCTATTTAATAAGCCTAAGTTGCTGAATAAGCATATTTAATAAGTCTGAGTTGCTGAAATAAGGCTATTTAATAAGCCTAAGTTGCTGAAATGAGCCTATTTAATGAGGCTATTTAATTAGTATATTTAATAAGCCTATTTAATAAGCCTATTTAATAAGCCTATTTAATAAGTCTATTTAATAAGTCTATTTAATAAGCCTATTTAATAAGTATTTAATGTGCCTATTTATTGTGCCTATTTAATAAGCCTATTTAATAAGCCTATTTAATAAGACTTTAATGAGTATTTAATGAGCCTATTTAATCAGTCTATTTAATAAGCCTATTTAATAGGCCTATTTAATAAGTCTAAGTAGCTGAAATAAGCCCATTTAATAAGCCTAAGTTGCTGAAATAAGGCTATTTAATAAGCCTAAGTTGCTGTAATAAGCCTATTTAATAAGCCTAAGTTGCTGAAATAAGCCTATTTAATAGGCCTATCTAATAAGTCTAAGTTGCAGAAATAAGCATATTTCATAAGCCTTTTAAATGAGCCTAAGTTGCTGAAATGTCTATTTAATAAGTCGATTTAATAAGTCTATGTTGCTAAATAAGCCCATTTAATAAGGCTATTTAATAAGCCTAAGTTGCTGAAATAAGCCTATTTAATAAGCATAAGTTGCTGAAATAAGCCTATTTAATAAGCCTAAGTTGCTGAAATAAGCCTATTTAATAAGTCTAAGTTGCTGAAATAAGGCTATTTAATGAGCCTAAGTTGTTGAAATAAGCCTTTTTAATAAGTCTAAGTTGCTGAAATAAGCCTATTTAAAAAGCCTAAGTTGCTCAAATAAGCCTATTTAATGAGGCTATTTAATAAGTCTATTTAATAAGCCTATTTAATACGCCTATTTAATAAGCCTATTTAATACGCCTATTTAATAAACTTATTTAATAAGTATTTAATGAGCCTATTTAATAAGCCTATTTAATACGCCTATTTAATAAGCCTATTTAATACGCCTATTTAATAAGTCTATTTAATAAGCCTATTTAATAATCCTATTTAATAAGCCTATTTAATAAGCCTATTTAATAAGCCTATTTAATAAGCCTATTTAATGAGTATTTAATTAGCCTATTTAATCAGTCTATTTAATAAGCCTATTTAATAGGCCTATTTAATAAGTCTAAGTTGCTGAAATAAGCCTATTTAATAAGCATAAGTTGCTGAATAAGCCTATTTCATAAGCCTAAGTTGCTGAAATAAGCCTTTTTAATAAGTCTAAGTTGCTGAAATAAGCCTATTTAATAAGTCTAAGTTGCTGAAATAAGCCTATTTAATAAGGCTATTTAATAAGCCTAAGTTGCTGAATAAGCATATTTAATAAGTCTGAGTTGCTGAAATAAGGCTATTTAATAAGCCTAAGTTGCTGAAATGAGCCTATTTAATGAGGCTATTTAATAAGTCTATTTAATAAGCCTATTTAATAAGCCTATTTAATAAGCCTATTTAATAAGTCTATTTAATAAGTCTATTTAATAAGCCTATTTAATAAGTATTTAATGTGCCTATTTAATAAGCCTATTTATTGAGCCTATTTAATAAGCCTATTTAATAAGCCTATTTAATAAGCCTATTTAATGAGTATTTAATGAGCCTATTTAATCAGTCTATTTAATAAGCCTATTTAAATAGGCCTATTTAATAAGTCTAAGTTGCTGAAATAAGCCTATTTAATAAGGCAATTCAATAAGCCTAAGTTGCTGAATAAGCCTATTTAATAAGGCTAAGTTGCTGAAATAAGGCTATTTAATAAGCCTAAGTTGCTGAAATAAGCCTATTTAATAAGCGTAAGTTGCTGAAATAAGCCTATTTAATAAGCCTAAGTTGCTGAAATAAGGCTATTTAATAAGCCTAAGTTGCTGAATAAGCCTATTTAATAAGTCTAAGTTGCTGAACTAAGGCTATTTAATAAGCCTAAGTTGCTGAAATAAGCATATTTAAAAAGGTCTATTTAATAAGTCTAAGTTGCTGAAATAAACCTATTTAAAAATGCTATTTAATACGCCTAAGTTGCTGAAATAAACCTGATTAATAAGGCTATTTAATAAGCATAAGTTGCTGAAATAAGCCTATTTAATAAGCCTACATTGCTGAACTAAGCCTATATAAAAAGGTCTATTTAATAAGTCTAAGTGGCTGAAATAAACCTATTAAATAAGCATAAGTTGCTGAATAAGCATATTTAATAAGCCTATTTAATAAGCCTATTTATTGAGCCTATTTAATAAGTCGATTTATTAAGCCTATTTAATAAGCCTATTTAATAAATATTTATTGAGCCTATTTAATCAGTCTATTTAATAAGCCTATTTAATAGGCCTATTTAATAAGTCTAAGTTGCTGAAATAAGCCTATTTAATAAGCATAAGTTGCTGAATAAGCCTATTTCATAAGCCTAAGTTGCTGAAATAAGCCTTTTTAATAAGTCTAAGTTGCTGAAATAAGCCTATTTAATAAGTCTAAGTTGCTGAAATAAGCCTATTTAATAAGGCTATTTAATAAGCCTAAGTTGCTGAATAAGCATATTTAATAAGTCTGAGTTGCTCAAATAAGGCTATTTAATAAGCCTAAGTTGCTGAAATGAGCCTATTTAATGAGTCTATTTAATAAGTCTACTTAATAAGCCTATTTAATAAGCCTATTTAATAAGCCTATTTAATAAGTCTATTTAATAAGGCTATTTAATAAGCCTAAGTTGCTGAATAAGCATATTTAATAAGTCTGAGTTGCTGAAATAAGGCTATTTAATAAGCCTAAGTTGCTGAAATGAGCCTATTTAATGAGGCTATTTAATAAGTCTATTTAATAAGCCTATTTAATAAGCCTATTTAATAAGCCTATTTAATAAGTCTATTTAATAAGTCTATTTAATAAGCCTATTTAATAAGTATTTAATGTGCCTATTTAATAAGCCTATTTATTGAGCCTATTTAATAAGCCTATTTAATAAGCCTATTTAATAAGCCTATTTAATGAGTATTTAATGAGCCTATTTAATCAGTCTATTTAATAAGCCTATTTAAATAGGCCTATTTAATAAGTCTAAGTTGCTGAAATAAGCCTATTTAATAAGGCAATTCAATAAGCCTAAGTTGCTGAATAAGCCTATTTAATAAGGCTAAGTTGCTGAAATAAGGCTATTTAATAAGCCTAAGTTGCTGAAATAAGCCTATTTAATAAGCGTAAGTTGCTGAAATAAGCCTATTTAATAAGCCTAAGTTGCTGAAATAAGGCTATTTAATAAGCCTAAGTTGCTGAATAAGCCTATTTAATAAGTCTAAGTTGCTGAACTAAGGCTATTTAATAAGCCTAAGTTGCTGAAATAAGCATATTTAAAAAGGTCTATTTAATAAGTCTAAGTTGCTGAAATAAACCTATTTAAAAATGCTATTTAATACGCCTAAGTTGCTGAAATAAACCTGATTAATAAGGCTATTTAATAAGCATAAGTTGCTGAAATAAGCCTATTTAATAAGCCTACATTGCTGAACTAAGCCTATATAAAAAGGTCTATTTAATAAGTCTAAGTGGCTGAAATAAACCTATTAAATAAGCATAAGTTGCTGAATAAGCATATTTAATAAGCCTATTTAATAAGCCTATTTATTGAGCCTATTTAATAAGTCGATTTATTAAGCCTATTTAATAAGCCTATTTAATAAATATTTATTGAGCCTATTTAATCAGTCTATTTAATAAGCCTATTTAATAGGCCTATTTAATAAGTCTAAGTTGCTGAAATAAGCCTATTTAATAAGCATAAGTTGCTGAATAAGCCTATTTCATAAGCCTAAGTTGCTGAAATAAGCCTTTTTAATAAGTCTAAGTTGCTGAAATAAGCCTATTTAATAAGTCTAAGTTGCTGAAATAAGCCTATTTAATAAGGCTATTTAATAAGCCTAAGTTGCTGAATAAGCATATTTAATAAGTCTGAGTTGCTCAAATAAGGCTATTTAATAAGCCTAAGTTGCTGAAATGAGCCTATTTAATGAGTCTATTTAATAAGTCTACTTAATAAGCCTATTTAATAAGCCTATTTAATAAGCCTATTTAATAAGTCTATTTAATAAGTCTATTTAATAAGCCTATTTAATAAGTATTTAATGTGCCTATTTAATAAGCCTATTTATTGAGCCTATTTAATAAGCCTATTTAATAAGCCTATTTAATAAGCCTATTTAATGAGTATTTAATGAGCCTATTTAATCAGTCTATTTAATAAGCCTATTTAATAGGCCTATTTAATAAGTCTAAGTGGCTGAAATAAGCCTATTTAATAAGGCAATTCAATAAGCCTAAGTTGCTGAATAAGCCTATTTAATAAGGCTAAGTTGCTGAAATAAGCCCATTTAATAAGCCTAAGTTGCTGAAATAAGGCTATTTAATAAGCCTAAGTTGCTGAAATAAGCCTATTTAATAAGCCTAAGTTGCTGAAATAAGCCTATTTAATAGGCCTATCTAATAAGTCTAAGTTGCAGAAATAAGCATATTTCATAAGCCTTTTAAATGAGCCTAAGTTGCTGAAATGTCTATTTAATAAGTCGATTTAATAAGTCTAAGTTGCTAAATAAGCCTATTTAATAAGGCTATTTAATAAGCCTAAGTTGCTGAAATAAGCCTATTTAATAAGCATAAGTTGCTGAAATAAGCCTATTTAATAAGCCTAAGTTTCTGAACTAAGCCTATTTAAAAAGGTCTATTTAATAAGTCTAAGTTGCTGAAATAAACCTGATTAATAAGGCTATTTAATAAGCATAAGTTGCCAAAATAAGCCTATTTAATAAGCCTACATTGCTGAACTAAGCCTATATAAAAAGGACTATTTAATAAGTCTAAGTTGCTGAAATAAACCTATTTAATAAGGCTATTTAATAAGCCTAAGTTGCTGAATAAGCATATTTAATAAGCCTATTTAATACGCCTATTTATTGAGCCTATTTAATAAGTCAATTTAATAAGCCTATTTAATAAGCCTATTTAATAAGTATTTATTGAGCCTATTTAATCAGTCTATTTAATAAGCCTATTTAATAGGCCTATTTAATAAGTCTAAGTTGCTGAAATAAGCCTGTTTAATAAGCATAAGTTGCTGAATAAGCCTATTTCATAAGCCTAAGTTGCTGAAATAAGCCTTTTTAATAAGTCTAAGTTGCTGAAATAAGCCTATTTAATAAGTCTAAGTTGCTGAAATAAGCCTATTTAATAAGGCTATTTAATAAGCCTAAGTTGCTGAATAAGCATATTTAATAAGTCTGAGTTGCTGAAATAAGGCTATTTAATAAGCCTAAGTTGGTGAAATGAGCCTATTTAATGAGGCTATTTAATGAGTCTATTTAATAAGCCTATTTAATAAGCCTATTTAATAAGCCTATTTAATAAGTCTATTTAATAAGTCTATTTAATAAGCCTATTTAATAAGTATTTAATGTGCCTATTTATTGAGCCTATTTAATAAGCCTATTTAATAATCCTATTTAATAAGACTATTTAATGAGTATTTAATGAGCCTATTTAATCAGTCTATTTAATAAGCCTATTTAATAGGCCTATTTAATAAGTCTAAGTAGCTGAAATAAGCCTATTTAATAAGGTTATTCAATAAGCCTAAGTTGCTGAATAAGCCTATTTAATAAGGCTAAGTTGCTGAAATAAGCCCATTTAATAAGCCTAAGTTGCTGAAATAAGGCTATTTAATAAGCCTAAGTTGCTGAAATAAGCCTATTTAATAAGCCTAAGTTGCTGAAATAAGCCTATTTAATAGGCCTATCTAATAAGTCTAATTTGCAGAAATAAGCATATTTCATAAGCCTTTTAAATGAGCCTAAGTTGCTGAAATGTCTATTTAATAAGTCGATTTAATAAGTCCATGTTGCTGAAATAAGCCTATTTAATGAGGCTATTTAATGAGCCTAAGTTGATGAAATAAGCCTATTTAATAAGCCTAAGTTTCTGAACTAAGCCTATTTAAAAAGGTCTATTTAATAAGTCTAAGTTGCTGAAATAAACCTATTTAATAAGGCTATTTAATAAGCCTAAGTTGCTGAATAAGCATATTTAATAAGCCTATTTAATAAGCCTATATATTGAGCCTATTTAATAAGTCGATTTAATAAGCCTATTTTATAAGCCTATTTAATAAGTCTAAGTTGCTGAAATAAGCCTATTTAATAAGCAAAAGTTGCTGAATAAGCCTATTTCATAAGCCTAAGTTGCTGAAATAAGCCTTTTTAATAAGTCTAAGTTGCTGAAATAAGCCTATTTAAAAAGCCTAAGTTGCTCAAATAAGCCTATTTAATGAGGCTATTTAATAAGCCTATTTAATAAGCCTATTTAATACGCCTATTTAATAAGCCTATTTAATACGCCTATTTAATAAACTTATTTAATAAGTATTTAATGAGCCTATTTAATAAGCCTATTTAATACGCCTATTTAATAAGCCTATTTAATACGCCTATTTAATAAGTCTATTTAATAAGCCTATTTAATAATCCTATTTAATAAGCCTATTTAATAAGCCTATTTAATAAGCCTATTTAATAAGCCTATTTAATGAGTATTTAATTAGCCTATTTAATCAGTCTATTTAATAAGCCTATTTAATAGGCCTATTTAATAAGTCTAAGTTGCTGAAATAAGCCTATTTAATAAGGCTATTTAATAAGCCTAAGTTGCTGAATATGCCTATTTAATAAGTCTAAGTTGCTGAAATAAGCCTATTTAATAAGCCTAAGTTGCTGAAATAAGGCTATTTAATAAGCCTAAGTTGCTGAAATAAGCCTATTTAATAAGCCTAAGTTGCTGAAATAAGCCTATTTAATAAGGCTATTTAATAAGTCTAAGTTGCTGAAATAAACCTATTTAAAAAGCCTAAGTTGCTCAAATAAGCCTATTTAATGAGGCTATTTAGTAAGTCTATTTAATAAGCCTATTTAATACGCCTATTTAATAAGTCTATTTAATAAGCCTATTTAATAAGCCTATTTAATAAACCTATTTAATAAGCCTATTTATTGAGCCTATTTAATAAGCCTATTTAATAAGCCTATTTAATAAGCCTATTTATTGAGCCTATTTAATAAGTCTATTTAATAAGCCTATTTAATAAGCCTTTTTAATGAGTATTTAATGAGCCTATTTAATCAGTCTATTTAATAAGCCTATTTAATAGGCCTATTTAATAAGTCTAAGTTGCTGAAATAAGCCTATTTAATAAGGCTATTCAATAAGCCTTAGTTGCTGAATAAGCCTATTTAATAAGGCTAAGTTGCTGAAATAAGCCCATTTAATAAGCCTAAGTTGCTGAAATAAGGCTATTTAATAAGCCTAAGTTGCTGAAATAAGCCTATTTAATAAGCCTAAGTTGCTGAAATAAGCCTATTTAATAGGCCTATCTAATAAGTCTAAGTTGCAGAAATAAGCATATTTCATAAGCCTTTTAAATGAGCCTAAGTTGCTGAAATGTCTATTTAATAAGTCGATTTAATAAGTCTAAGTTGCTAAATAAGCCTATTTAATAACGCTATTTAATAAGCCTAAGTTGCTGAAATAAGCCTATTTAATAAGCATAAGTTGCTGAAATAAGCCTATTTAATAAGCCTAAGTTTCTGAACTAAGCCTATTTAAAAAGGTCTATTTAATAAGTCTAAGTTGCTGAAATAAACCTATTTAAAAATGCTATTTAATACGCCTAAGTTGCTGAAATAAACCTGATTAATAAGGCTATTTAATAAGCATAAGTTGCTGAAATAAGCCTATTTAATAAGCCTACATTGCTGAACTAAGCCTATATAAAAAGGTCTATTTAATAAGTCTAAGTTGCTGAAATAAACCTATTTAATAAGGCTATTTAATAAGCCTAAGTTGCTGAATAAGCATATTTAATAAGCCTATTTAATAAGCCTATTTATTGAGCCTATTTAATAAGTCGATTTAATAAGCCTATTTAATAAGCCTATTTAATAAGTATTTATTGAGCCTATTTAATCAGTCTATTTAATAAGCCTATTTAATAGGCCTATTTAATAAGTCTAAGTTGCTGAAATAAGCCTATTTAATAAGCATAAGTTGCTGAATAAGCCTATTTCATAAGCCTAAGTTGCTGAAATAAGCCTTTTTAATAAGTCTAAGTTGCTGAAATAAGCCTATTTAATAAGTCTAAGTTGCTGAAATAAGCCTATTTAATAAGGCTATTTAATAAGCCTAAGTTGCTGAATAAGCATATTTAATAAGTCTGAGTTGCTGAAATAAGGCTATTTAATAAGCCTAAGTTGCTGAAATGAGCCTATTTAATGAGGCTATTTAATAAGTCTATTTAATAAGCCTATTTAATAAGCCTATTTAATAAGCCTATTTAATAAGTCTATTTAATAAGTCTATTTAATAAGCCTATTTAATACGTATTTAATGTGCCTATTTAATAAGCCTATTTATTGAGCCTATTTAATAAGCCTATTTAATAAGCCTATTTAATAAGCCTATTTAATGAGTATTTAATGAGCCTATTTAATCAGTCTATTTAATAAGCCTATTTAATAGGCCTATTTAATAAGTCTAAGTTGCTGAAATAAGCCTATTTAATAAGGCTATTCAATAAGCCTAAGTTGCTGAATAAGCCTATTTAATAAGGCTAAGTTGCTGAAATAAGCCCATTTAATAAGCCTAAGTTGCTGAAATAAGGCTATTTAATATGCCTAAGTTGCTGAAATAAGCCTATTTAATAAGCCTAAGTTGCTGAAATAAGCCTATTTAATAGGCCTATCTAATAAGTCTAAGTTGCAGAAATAAGCATATTTCATAAGCCTTTTAAATGAGCCTAAGTTGCTGAAATGTCTATTTAATAAGTCGATTTAATAAGTTTAAGTTGCTAAATAAGCCTATTTAATAAGGCTATTTAATAAGCCTAAAAGTTGCTGAAATAAGCCTATTTAATAAGCATAAGTTGCTGAAATAAGCCTATTTAATAAGCCTAAGTTTCTGAACTAAGCCTATTTAAAAAGGTCTATTTAATAAGTCTGAGTTGCTGAAATAAACCTATTTAAAAATGCTATTTAATACGCCTAATTTGCTGAAATAAACCTGATTAATAAGGCTATTTAATAAGCATAAGTTGCTGAAATAAGCCTATTTAATAAGCCTACATTGCTGAACTAAGCCTATATAAAAAGGTCTATTTAATAAGTCTAAGTTGTTGAAATAAACCTATTTAATAAGGCTATTTAATAAGCCTAAGTTGCTGAATAAGCATATTTAATAAGCCGATTTAATAAGCCTATATATTGAGCCTATTTAATAAGTCGATTTAATAAGCCTATTTGATAAGCCTATTTAATAAGTCTTAGTTGCTGAAATAAGTCTATTTAATAAGCAAAAGTTGCTGAATAAGCCTATTTCATAAGCCTAAGTTGCTGAAATAAGCCTTTTTAATAAGTCTAAGTTGCTGAAATAAGCCTATTTAAAAAGCCTAAGTTGCTCAAATAAGCCTATTTAATGAGTCTATTTAATAAGTCTATTTAATAAGCCTATTTAATACGCCTATTTAATAAGCCTATTTAATACGCCTATTTAATAAACCTATTTAATAAGTATTTAATGAGCCTATTTAATAAGCCTATTTAATACGCCTATTTAATAAGCCTATTTAATACGCCTATTTAATAAGTCTATTTAATAAGCCTATTTAATAATCCTATTTAATAAGCCTATTTAATAAGCCTATTTATTGAGCCTATTTAATAAGCCTATTTAATAAGCCAATTTAATAAGCCTATTTATTGAGCCTATTTAATAAGTCTATTTAATAAGCCTATTTAATAAGCCTATTTAATGAGTATTTAATTAGCCTATTTAATCAATCTATTTAATAAGCCTATTTAATAAGGCTATTTAATAAGCCTAAGTTGCTGAATATGCCTATTTAATAAGTCTAAGTTGCTGAAATAAGCCTATTTAATAAGCCTAAGTTGCTGAAATAAGGCTATTTAATAAGCCTAAGTTGCTGAATAAGCCTATTTAATAAGTCTAAGTTGCTGAACTAAGGCTATTTAATAAGCCTAAGTTTCTGAAATAAGCCTATTTAATAAGCCGAAGTTTCTGAACTAAGCCTATTTAAAAATGTATATTTAATAAGTCTAAGTTGCTGAAATAAACTTATTTAAAAATGCTACTTAATAAGCCTAAGTTGCTGAAATAAACCTGTTTAATAAGGCTATTTAATAAGCATGAGTTGCTGAAATAAGCCTATTTAATAAGCCTAAGTTGCTGAAATAAGCCTATTTAATAAGGCTATTTAATGAGCCTAAGTTGCTGAAATAAGCCTATTTAATAAGCCGAAGTTTCTGAACTAAGCCTATTTAAAAAGGTATATTTAATAAGTCTAAGATTCTGAAATAAACCTATTTAAAAATGCTACTTAATAAGCCTAAGTTGCTGAAATGAACCTGTTTAATAAGGCTATTTAATAAGCATGAGTTGCTGAAATAAGCCTATTTAATAAGTCTAAGTTGCTGAAATAAGCCTATTTAATAAGGCTATTTAATAAGTCTAAGTTGCTGAAATAAACCTATTTAAAAAACCTAAGTTGCTCAAATAAGCCTATTTAATGAGGCTATTTAATAAGTCTATTTAATAAGCCTATTTAATACGCCTATTTAATGAGTATTTAATTAGCCTATTTAATCAGTCTATTTAATAAGCCTATTTAATAGGCCTATTTAATAAGTCTAAGTTGCTGAAATAAGCCTATTTAATAAGGCTATTTAATAAGCCTAAGTTGCTGAATATGCCTATTTAATAAGTCTAAGTTGCTGAAATAAGCCTATTTAATAAGCCTAAGTTGCTGAAATAAGGCTATTTAATAAGCCTAAGTTGCTGAAATAAGCCTATTTAATAAGCCTAAGTTGCTGAAATAAGCCTATTTAATAAGGCTATTTAATAAGTCTAAGTTGCTGAAATAAACCTATTTAAAAAGCCTAAGTTGCTCAAATAAGCCTATTTAATGAGGCTATTTAATAAGTCTATTTAATAAGCCTATTTAATACGCCTATTTAATAAGTCTATTTAATAAGCCTATTTAATAAGCCTATTTAATAAGCCTATTTAATAAGCCTATTTATTGAGCCTATTTAATAAGCCTATTTAATAAGCCTATTTAATAAGCCTATTTATTGAGCCTATTTAATAAGTCTATTTAATAAGCCTATTTAATAAGCCTATTTAATGAGTATTTAATGAGCTTATTTAATCAGTCTATTTAATAAGCCTATTTAATAGGCCTATTTAATAAGTCTAAGTTGCTGAAATAAGCCTATTTAATCAGCCTAAGTTGCTGAAATAAGGCTATTTAATAAGCCTAAGTTGCTGAAATAAGCCTATTTAATAAGCCTAAGTTGCTGAAATAAGCCTATTTAATAGGCCTATCTAATAAGTCTAAGTTGCAGAAATAAGCATATTTCATAAGCCTTTTAAATGAGCCTAAGTTGCTGAAATGTCTATTTCATAAGTCGATTTAATAAGTCTAAGTTGCTAAATAAGCCTATTTAATAAGGCTATTTAATAAGCCTAAGTTGCTGAAATAAGCCTATTTAATAAGCATAAGTTGCTGAAATAAGCCTATTTAATAAGCCTAAGTTTCTGAACTAAGCCTATTTAAAAAGGTCTATTTAATAAGTCTAAGTTGCTGAAATAAACCTATTTAAAAATGCTATTTAATACGCCTAAGTTGCTGAAATAAACCTGATTAATAAGGCTATTTAATAAGCATAAGTTGCTGAAATAAGCCTATTTAATAAGCCTACATTGCTGAACTAAGCCTATATAAAAAGGTCTATTTAATAAGTCTAAGTTGCTGAAATAAACCTATTTAATAAGGCTATTTAATAAGCCTAAGTTGCTGAATAAGCATATTTAATAAGACTATTTAATAAGCCTATTTATTGAGCCTATTTAATAAGTCGACTTAATAAGCCTATTTAATAAGCCTATTTAATAAGTATTTATTGAGCCTATTTAATCAGTCTATTTAATAAGCCTATTTAATAGGCCTATTTAATAAGTCTAAGTTGCTGAAATAACCCTATTTAATAAGCATAAGTTGCTGAATAAGCCTATTTCATAAGCCTAAGTTGCTGAAATAAGCCTTTTTAATAAGTCTAAGTTGCTGAAATAAGCCTATTTAATAAGTCTAAGTTGCTGAAATAAGCCTATTTAATAAGGCTATTTAATAAGCCTAAGTTGCTGAATAAGCATATTTAATAAGTCTGAGTTGCTGAAATAAGGCTATTTAATAAGCCTAAGTTGCTGAAATGAGCCTATTTAATGAGGCTATTTAATAAGTCTATTTAATAAGCCTATTTAATAAGCCTATTTAATAAGCCTATTTAATAAGTCTATTTAATAAGTCTATTTAATAAGCCTATTTAATAAGTATTTAATGTGCCTATTTAATAAGCCTATTTATTGAGCCTATTTAATAAGCCTATTTAATAAGCCTATTTAATAAGCCTATTTAATGAGTATTTAATGAGCCTATTTAATCAGTCTATTTAATAAGCCTATTTAATATGCCTATTTAATAAGTCTAAGTTGCTGAAATAAGCCTATTTAATAAGGCTATTCAATAAGCCTAAGTTGCTGAATAAGCCTATTTAATAAGGCTAAGTTGCTGAAATAAGCCCATTTAATAAGCCTAAGTTGCTGAAATAAGGCTATTTAATAAGCCTAAGTTGCTGAAATAAGCCTATTTAATAAGCCTAAGTTGCTGAAATAAGCCTATTTAATAGGCCTATCTAATAAATCTAAGTTGCAGAAATAAGCATATTTCATAAGCCTTTTAAATGAGCCTAAGTTGCTGAAATGTCTATTTAATAAGTCGATTTAATAAGTCTAAGTTGCTAAATAAGCCTATTTAATAAGGCTATTTAATAAGCCTAAGTTGCTGAAATAAGCCTATTTAATAAGCCAAAGTTTCTGAACTAAGCCTATTTAAAAAGGTATCTTTAATAAGTCTAAGTTGCTGAAATAAACCTATTTAAAAATGCTACTTAATAAGCCTAAGTTGCTGAAATAAACCTGTTTAATAAGACTATTTAATAAGCATGAGTTGCTGAAATAAGCCTATTTAATAAGCCTAAGTTGCGGAAATAAGCCTATTTAATAAGGATATTTAATAAGTCTAAGTTGCTGAAATAAACCTATTTAAAAAGCCTAAGTTGCTCAAATAAGCCTATTTAATGAGGCTATTTAATAAGTCTATTTAATAAGCCTATTTAATACGCCTATTTAATGAGTATTTAATTAGCCTATTTAATTAGTCTATTTAATAAGCCTATTTAATAGGCCTATTTAATAAGTCTAAGTTGCTGAAATAAGCCTATTTAATAAGGCTATTTAATAAGCCTAAGTTGCTGAATATGCCTATTTAATAAGTCTAAGTTGCTGAAATAAGCCTATTTATTAAGCCTAAATTGCTGAAATAAGGCTATTTAATAAGCCTAAGTTGCTGAAATAAGCCTATTTAATAAGCCTAAGTTGCTGAAATAAGCCTATTTAATAAGGCTATTTAATAAGTCTAAGTTGCTGAAATAAACCTATTTAAAAAGCCTAAGTTGCTCAAATAAGCCTATTTAATGAGGCTATTTAATAAGTCTATTTAATAAGCCTATTTAATACGCCTATTTAATAAGTCTATTTAATAAGCCTATTTAATAAGCCTATTTAATAAGCCTATTTAATAAGCCTATTTATTGAGCCTATTTAATAAGCCTATTTAATAAGCCTATTTAATAAGCCTATTTAATGAGTATTTAATGAGCCTATTTAATCAGTCTATTTAATAAGCCTATTTAATAGGCCTATTTAATAAGTCTAAGTTGCTGAAATAAGCCTATTTAATAAGGCTATTCAATAAGCCTAAGTTGCTGAATAAGCCTATTTAATAAGGCTAAGTTGCTGAAATAAGCCCATTTAATAAGCCTAAGTTGCTGAAATAAGGCTATTTAATAAGCCTAAGTTGCTGAAATAAGCCTATTTAATAAGCCTAAGTTGCTGAAATAAGCCTATTTAATAGGCCTATCTAATAAGTCTAAGTTGCAGAAATAAGCATATTTCATAAGCCTTTTAAATGAGCCTAAGTTGCTGAAATGTCTATTTAATAAGTTGATTTAATAAGTCTAAGTTGCTAAATAAGCCTATTTAATAAGGCTATTTAATAAGCCTAAGTTGCTGAAATAAGCCTATTTAATAAGCATAAGTTGCTGAAATAAGCCTATTTAATAAGCCTACGTTTCTGAACTAAGCCTATTTAAAAAGGTCTATTTAATAAATCTAAGTTGCTGAAGTAAACCTATTTAAAAATGCTATTTAATACGCCTAAGTTGCTGAAATAAACCTGATTAATAAGGCTATTTAATAAGCATAAGTTGCTGAAATAAGCCTATTTAATAAGCCTACATTGCTGAACTAAGCCTATATAAAAAGGTCTATTTAATAAGTCTAAGTTGCTGAAATAAACCTATTTAATAAGGCTATTTAATAAGCCTAAGTTGCTGAATAAGCATATTTAATAAGCCTATTTAATAAGCCTATATATTGAGCCTATTTAATAAGTCGATTTAATAAGCCTATTTTATAAGCCTATTTAATAAGTCTAAGTTGCTGAAATAAGCCTATTTAATAAGCAAAAGTTGCTGAATAAGCCTATTTCATAAGCCTAAGTTGTTGAAATAAGCCTTTTTAATAAGTCTAAGTTGCTGAAATAAGCCTATTTATAAAGCCTAAGTTGCTCAAATAAGCCTATTTAATGAGGCTATTTAATAAGTCTATTTAATAAGCCTATTTAATACGCCTATTTAATAAGCCTATTTAATACGCCTATTTAATAAACCTATTTAATAAGTATTTAATGAGCCTATTTAATAAGCCTATTTAATACGCCTATTTAATAAGCCTATTTAATACGCCTATTTAATAATCCTATTTAATAAGCCTATTTAATAAGCCTATTTATTGAGCCTATTTAATAAGCCTATTTAATAAGCCTATTTAATAAGCCTATTTATTGAGCCTATTTAATAAGTCTATTTAATAAGCCTATTTAATAAGCCTATTTAATGAGTATTTAATTAGCCTATTTAATCAGTCTATTTAATAAGCCTATTTAATAGGCCTATTTAATAAGTCTAAGTTGCTGAAATAAGCCTATTTAATAAGGCTATTTAATAAGCCTAAGTTGCTGAAATAAGCCTATTTAATAAGCCGAAGTTTCTGAACTAAGCCTATTTAAAAAGGTATATTTAATAAGACTAAGTTGCTGAAATAAACTTATTTAAAAATGCTACTTAATAAGCCTAAGTTGCTGAAATAAACCTGTTTAATAAGGCTATTTAATAAGCATGAGTTGCTGAAATAAGCCTATTTAATAAGTCTAAGTTGCTGAAATAAGCCTATTTAATAAGGCTATTTAATAAGCCTAAGTTGCTGAAATAAGCCTATTTAATAAGCCGAAGTTTCTGAACTAAGCCTATTTAAAAAGGTATATTTAATAAGACTAAGTTGCTGAAATAAACTTATTTAAAAATGCTACTTAATAAGCCTAAGTTGCTGAAATAAACCTGTTTAATAAGGCTATTTAATAAGCATGAGTTGCTGAAATAAGCCTATTTAATAAGCCTAAGTTGTTGAAATAAGCCTATTAAATAAGGCTATTTAATGAGTCTAAGTTGCTGAAATAAGCCTATTTATTAAGCCTAAATTGCTGAAATAAGGCTATTTAATAAGCCTAAGTTGCTGAAATAAGCCTATTTAATAAGCCTAAGTTGCTGAAATAAGCCTATTTAATAAGGCTATTTAATAAGTCTAAGTTGCTGAAATAAACCTATTTAAAAAGCCTAAGTTGCTCAAATAAGCCTATTTAATGAGGCTATTTAATAAGTCTATTTAATAAGCCTATTTAATACGCCTATTTAATAAGTCTATTTAATAAGCCTATTTAATAAGCCTATTTAATAAGCCTATTTAATAAGCCTATTTATTGAGCCTATTTAATAAGCCTATTTAATAAGCCTATTTAATAAGCCTATTTAATGAGTATTTAATGAGCCTATTTAATCAGTCTATTTAATAAGCCTATTTAATAGGCCTATTTAATAAGTCTAAGTTGCTGAAATAAGCCTATTTAATAAGGCTATTCAATAAGCCTAAGTTGCTGAATAAGCCTATTTAATAAGGCTAAGTTGCTGAAATAAGCCCATTTAATAAGCCTAAGTTGCTGAAATAAGGCTATTTAATAAGCCTAAGTTGCTGAAATAAGCCTATTTAATAAGCCTAAGTTGCTGAAATAAGCCTATTTAATAGGCCTATCTAATAAGTCTAAGTTGCAGAAATAAGCATATTTCATAAGCCTTTTAAATGAGCCTAAGTTGCTGAAATGTCTATTTAATAAGTTGATTTAATAAGTCTAAGTTGCTAAATAAGCCTATTTAATAAGGCTATTTAATAAGCCTAAGTTGCTGAAATAAGCCTATTTAATAAGCATAAGTTGCTGAAATAAGCCTATTTAATAAGCCTACGTTTCTGAACTAAGCCTATTTAAAAAGGTCTATTTAATAAATCTAAGTTGCTGAAGTAAACCTATTTAAAAATGCTATTTAATACGCCTAAGTTGCTGAAATAAACCTGATTAATAAGGCTATTTAATAAGCATAAGTTGCTGAAATAAGCCTATTTAATAAGCCTACATTGCTGAACTAAGCCTATATAAAAAGGTCTATTTAATAAGTCTAAGTTGCTGAAATAAACCTATTTAATAAGGCAATTTAATAAGCCTAAGTTGCTGAATAAGCATATTTAATAAGCCTATTTAATAAGCCTATATATTGAGCCTATTTAATAAGTCGATTTAATAAGCCTATTTTATAAGCCTATTTAATAAGTCTAAGTTGCTGAAATAAGCCTATTTAATAAGCAAAAGTTGCTGAATAAGCCTATTTCATAAGCCTAAGTTGTTGAAATAAGCCTTTTTAATAAGTCTAAGTTGCTGAAATAAGCCTATTTATAAAGCCTAAGTTGCTCAAATAAGCCTATTTAATGAGGCTATTTAATAAGTCTATTTAATAAGCCTATTTAATACGCCTATTTAATAAGCCTATTTAATACGCCTATTTAATAAACCTATTTAATAAGTATTTAATGAGCCTATTTAATAAGCCTATTTAATACGCCTATTTAATAAGCCTATTTAATACGCCTATTTAATAATCCTATTTAATAAGCCTATTTAATAAGCCTATTTATTGAGCCTATTTAATAAGCCTATTTAATAAGCCTATTTAATAAGCCTATTTATTGAGCCTATTTAATAAGTCTATTTAATAAGCCTATTTAATAAGCCTATTTAATGAGTATTTAATTAGCCTATTTAATCAGTCTATTTAATAAGCCTATTTAATAGGCCTATTTAATAAGTCTAAGTTGCTGAAATAAGCCTATTTAATAAGGCTATTTAATAAGCCTAAGTTGCTGAAATAAGCCTATTTAATAAGCCGAAGTTTCTGAACTAAGCCTATTTAAAAAGGTATATTTAATAAGACTAAGTTGCTGAAATAAACTTATTTAAAAATGCTACTTAATAAGCCTAAGTTGCTGAAATAAACCTGTTTAATAAGGCTATTTAATAAGCATGAGTTGCTGAAATAAGCCTATTTAATAAGCCTAAGTTGTTGAAATAAGCCTATTAAATAAGGCTATTTAATGAGCCTAAGTTGCTGAAATAAGCCTATTTAATAAGCCGAAGTTTCTGAACTAAGCCTATTTTAAAAGGTATATTTAATAAGTCTAAGTTGCTGAAATAAACCTGTTTAATAAGGCTATTTAATAAGCATGAGTTGCTGAAATAAGCCTATTTAATAAGCCTAAGTTGCTGAAATAAGCCTATTTAATAAGGCTATTTAATAAGTCTAAGTTGCTGAAATAAACCTATTTAAAAAGCCTAAGTTGCTCAAATAAGCCTATTTAATAAGCCTATTTATTGAGCCTATTTAATAAGTCTATTTAATAAGCCTATTTAATAAGCCTATTTAATGAGTATTTAATGTGCCTATTTAATCAGTCTATTTAATAAGCCTATTTAATAGGCCTATTTAATAAGTCTAAGTTGCTGAAATAAGCCTATTTAATAAGGCTATTCAATAAGCCTAAGTTGCTGAATAAGCCTATTTCATAAGCCTAAGTTGCTGAAATAAGCCTTTTTAATAAGTCTAAGTTGCTGAAATAAGCCTATTTAATAAGTCTAAGTTGCTGAAATAAGCCTATTTAATAAGGCTATTTAATAAGCCTAAGTTGCTGAATAAGCATATTTAATAAGTCTGAGTTGCTGAAATAAGGCTATTTAATAAGCCTAAGTTGCTGAAATGAGCCTATTTAATGAGGCTATTTAATAAGTCTATTTAATAAGCCTATTTAATAAGCCTATTTAATAAGCCTATTTAATAAGTCTATTTAATAAGTCTATTTAATAAGCCTATTTAATAAGTATTTAATGTGCCTATTTAATAAGCCTATTTATTGAGCCTATTTAATAAGCCTATTTAATAAGCCTATTTAATAAGCCTATTTAATGAGTATTTAATGAGCCTATTTAATCAGTCTATTTAATAAGCCTATTTAATAGGCCTATTTAATAAGTCTAAGTTGCTGAAATAAGCCTATTTAATAAGGCTATTCAATAAGCCTAAGTTGCTGAATAAGCCTATTTAATAAGGCTAAGTTGCTGAAATAAGCCCATTTAATAAGCCTAAGTTGCTGAAATAAGGCTATTTAATAAGCCTAAGTTGCTGAAATAAGCCTATTTAATAAGCCTAAGTTGCTGAAATAAGCCTATTTAATAGGCCTATCTAATAAGTCTAAGTTGCAGAAATAAGCATATTTCATAAGCCTTTTAAATGAGCCTAAGTTGCTGAAATGTCTATTTAATAACTCGATTTAATAAGTCTAAGTTGCTAAATAAGCCTATTTAATAAGGCTATTTAATAAGCCTAAGTTGCTGAAATAAGCCTATTTAATAAGCATAAGTTGCTGAAATAAGCCTATTTAATAAGCCTACGTTTCTGAACTAAGCCTATTTAAAAAGGTCTATTTAATAAATCTAAGTTGCTGAAGTAAACCTATTTAAAAATGCTATTTAATACGCCTAAGTTGCTGAAATAAACCTGATTAATAAGGCTATTTAATAAGCATAAGTTGCTGAAATAAGCCTATTTAATAAGCCTACATTGCTGAACTAAGCCTATATAAAAAGGTCTATTTAATAAGTCTAAGTTGCTGAAATAAACCTATTTAATAAGGCTATTTAATAAGCCTAAGTTGCTGAATAAGCATATTTAATAAGCCTATTTAATAAGCCTATATATTGAGCCTATTTAATAAGTCGATTTAATAAGCCTATTTTATAAGCCTATTTAATAAGTCTAAGTTGCTGAAATAAGCCTATTTAATAAGCAAAAGTTGCTGAATAAGCCTATTTCATAAGCCTAAGTTGTTGAAATAAGCCTTTTTAATAAGTCTAAGTTGCTGAAATAAGCCTATTTATAAAGCCTAAGTTGCTCAAATAAGCCTATTTAATGAGGCTATTTAATAAGTCTATTTAATAAGCCTATTTAATACGCCTATTTAATAAGCCTATTTAATACGCCTATTTAATAAACCTATTTAATAAGTATTTAATGAGCCTATTTAATAAGCCTATTTAATACGCCTATTTAATAAGCCTATTTAATACGCCTATTTAATAATCCTATTTAATAAGCCTATTTAATAAGCCTATTTATTGAGCCTATTTAATAAGCCTATTTAATAAGCCTATTTAATAAGCCTATTTATTGAGCCTATTTAATAAGTCTATTTAATAAGCCTATTTAATAAGCCTATTTAATGAGTATTTAATTAGCCTATTTAATCAGTCTATTTAATAAGCCTATTTAATAGGCCTATTTAATAAGTCTAAGTTGCTGAAATAAGCCTATTTAATAAGGCTATTTAATAAGCCTAAGTTGCTGAAATAAGCCTATTTAATAAGCCGAAGTTTCTGAACTAAGCCTATTTAAAAAGGTATATTTAATAAGACTAAGTTGCTGAAATAAACTTATTTAAAAATGCTACTTAATAAGCCTAAGTTGCTGAAATAAACCTGTTTAATAAGGCTATTTAATAAGCATGAGTTGCTGAAATAAGCCTATTTAATAAGCCTAAGTTGTTGAAATAAGCCTATTAAATAAGGCTATTTAATGAGCCTAAGTTGCTGAAATAAGCCTATTTAATAAGCCGAAGTTTCTGAACTAAGCCTATTTTAAAAGGTATATTTAATAAGTCTAAGTTGCTGAAATAAACCTGTTTAATAAGGCTATTTAATAAGCATGAGTTGCTGAAATAAGCCTATTTAATAAGCCTAAGTTGCTGAAATAAGCCTATTTAATAAGGCTATTTAATAAGTCTAAGTTGCTGAAATAAACCTATTTAAAAAGCCTAAGTTGCTCAAATAAGCCTATTTAATAAGCCTATTTATTGAGCCTATTTAATAAGTCTATTTAATAAGCCTATTTAATAAGCCTATTTAATGAGTATTTAATGTGCCTATTTAATCAGTCTATTTAATAAGCCTATTTAATAGGCCTATTTAATAAGTCTAAGTTGCTGAAATAAGCCTATTTAATAAGGCTATTCAATAAGCCTAAGTTGCTGAATAAGCCTATTTCATAAGCCTAAGTTGCTGAAATAAGCCTTTTTAATAAGTCTAAGTTGCTGAAATAAGCCTATTTAATAAGTCTAAGTTGCTGAAATAAGCCTATTTAATAAGGCTATTTAATAAGCCTAAGTTGCTGAATAAGCATATTTAATAAGTCTGAGTTGCTGAAATAAGGCTATTTAATAAGCCTAAGTTGCTGAAATGAGCCTATTTAATGAGGCTATTTAATAAGTCTATTTAATAAGCCTATTTAATAAGCCTATTTAATAAGCCTATTTAATAAGTCTATTTAATAAGTCTATTTAATAAGCCTATTTAATAAGTATTTAATGTGCCTATTTAATAAGCCTATTTATTGAGCCTATTTAATAAGCCTATTTAATAAGCCTATTTAATAAGCCTATTTAATGAGTATTTAATGAGCCTATTTAATCAGTCTATTTAATAAGCCTATTTAATAGGCCTATTTAATAAGTCTAAGTTGCTGAAATAAGCCTATTTAATAAGGCTATTCAATAAGCCTAAGTTGCTGAATAAGCCTATTTAATAAGGCTAAGTTGCTGAAATAAGCCCATTTAATAAGCCTAAGTTGCTGAAATAAGGCTATTTAATAAGCCTAAGTTGCTGAAATAAGCCTATTTAATAAGCCTAAGTTGCTGAAATAAGCCTATTTAATAGGCCTATCTAATAAGTCTAAGTTGCAGAAATAAGCATATTTCATAAGCCTTTTAAATGAGCCTAAGTTGCTGAAATGTCTATTTAATAAGTCGATTTAATAAGTCTAAGTTGCTAAATAAGCCTATTTAATAAGGCTATTTAATAAGCCTAAGTTGCTGAAATAAGCCTATTTAATAAGCATAAGTTGCTGAAATAAGCCTATTTAATAAGCCTACGTTTCTGAACTAAGCCTATTTAAAAAGGTCTATTTAATAAATCTAAGTTGCTGAAGTAAACCTATTTAAAAATGCTATTTAATACGCCTAAGTTGCTGAAATAAACCTGATTAATAAGGCTATTTAATAAGCATAAGTTGCTGAAATAAGCCTATTTAATAAGCCTACATTGCTGAACTAAGCCTATATAAAAAGGTCTATTTAATAAGTCTAAGTTGCTGAAATAAACCTATTTAATAAGGCTATTTAATAAGCCTAAGTTGCTGAATAAGCATATTTAATAAGCCTATTTAATAAGCCTATATATTGAGCCTATTTAATAAGTCGATTTAATAAGCCTATTTTATAAGCCTATTTAATAAGTCTAAGTTGCTGAAATAAGCCTATTTAATAAGCAAAAGTTGCTGAATAAGCCTATTTCATAAGCCTAAGTTGTTGAAATAAGCCTTTTTAATAAGTCTAAGTTGCTGAAATAAGCCTATTTATGAAGCCTAAGTTGCTCAAATAAGCCTATTTAATGAGGCTATTTAATAAGTCTATTTAATAGGCCTATTTAATACGCCTATTTAATAAGCCTATTTAATACGCCTATTTAATAAACCTATTTAATAAGTATTTAATGAGCCTATTTAATAAGCCTATTTAATACGCCTATTTAATAAGCCTATTTAATACGCCTATTTAATAATCCTATTTAATAAGCCTATTTAATAAGCCTATTTATTGAGCCTATTTAATAAGCCTATTTAATAAGCCTATTTAATAAGCCTATTTATTGAGCCTATTTAATAAGTCTATTTAATAAGCCTATTTAATAAGCCTATTTAATGAGTATTTAATGAGCCTATTTAATCAGTCTATTTAATAAGCCTATTTAATAGGCCTATTTAATAAGTCTAAGTTGCTGAAATAAGCCTATTTAATAAGGCTATTCAAAAAGCCTAAGTTGCTGAATAAGCCTATTTAATAAGGCTAAGTTGCTGAAATAAGCCAATTTAATAAGCCTAAGTTGCTGAAATAAGGCTATTTAATACGCCTAAGTTGCTGAAATAAGCCTATTTAATAAGCCTAAGTTGCTGAAATAAGCCTATTTAATAGGCCTATCTAATAAGTCTAAGTTGCAGAAATAAGCATATTTCATAAGCCTTTTAAATGAGCCTAAGTTGCTGAAATGTCTATTTAATAAGTCGATTTAATAAATCTAAGTTGCTAAATAAGCCTATTTAATAAGGCTATTTAATAAGCCTAAGTTGCTGAAATAAGCCTATTTAATAAGCATAAGTTGCTGAAATAAGCCTATTTAATAAGCATAAGTTTCTGAACTAAGCCTATTTAAAAAGGTCTATTTAATAAGTCTAAGTTGCTGAAATAAACCTATTTAAAAATGCTATTTAATACGCCTAAGTTGCTGAAATAAACCTGATTAATAAGGCTATTTAATAAGCATAAGTTGCTGAAATAAGACTATTTAATAAGCCTACATTGCTGAACTAAGCCTATATAAAAAGGTATATTTAATAAGTCTAAGTTGCTGAAATAAACCTATTTAATAAGGCTATTTAATAAGCCTAAGTTGCTGAATAAGCATATTTAATAAGCCTATTTAATAAGCCTATTTATTGAGCCTATTTAATAAGTCGATTTAATAAGCCTATTTAATAAGCCTATTTAATAAGTATTTATTGAGCCTATTTAATCAGTCAATTTAATAAGCCTATTTAATAGGCCTATTTAATAAGTCTAAGTTGCTGAAATAAGCCTATTTAATAAGGCTATTCAAAAAGCCTAAGTTGCTGAATAAGCCTATTTAATAAGGCTAAGTTGCTGAAATAAGCCAATTTAATAAGCCTAAGTTGCTGAAATAAGGCTATTTAATACGCCTAAGTTGCTGAAATAAGCCTATTTAATAAGCCTAAGTTGCTGAAATAAGCCTATTTAATAGGCCTATCTAATAAGTCTAAGTTGCAGAAATAAGCATATTTCATAAGCCTTTTAAATGAGCCTAAGTTGCTGAAATGTCTATTTAATAAGTCGATTTAATAAATCTAAGTTGCTAAATAAGCCTATTTAATAAGGCTATTTAATAAGCCTAAGTTGCTGAAATAAGCCTATTTAATAAGCCAAAGTTTCTGAACTAAGCCTATTTAAAAAGGTATCTTTAATAAGTCTAAGTTGCTGAAATAAACCTATTTAAAAATGCTACTTAATAAGCCTAAGTTGCTGAAATAAACCTGTTTAATAAGACTATTTAATAAGCATGAGTTGCTGAAATAAGCCTATTTAATAAGCCTAAGTTGCGGAAATAAGCCTATTTAATAAGGATATTTAATAAGTCTAAGTTGCTGAAATAAACCTATTTAAAAAGCCTAAGTTGCTCAAATAAGCCTATTTAATGAGGCTATTTAATAAGTCTATTTAATAAGCCTATTTAATACGCCTATTTAATGAGTATTTAATTAGCCTATTTAATTAGTCTATTTAATAAGCCTATTTAATAGGCCTATTTAATAAGTCTAAGTTGCTGAAATAAGCCTATTTAATAAGGCTATTTAATAAGCCTAAGTTGCTGAATATGCCTATTTAATAAGTCTAAGTTGCTGAAATAAGCCTATTTATTAAGCCTAAATTGCTGAAATAAGGCTATTTAATAAGCCTAAGTTGCTGAAATAAGCCTATTTAATAAGCCTAAGTTGCTGAAATAAGCCTATTTAATAAGGCTATTTAATAAGTCTAAGTTGCTGAAATAAACCTATTTAAAAAGCCTAAGTTGCTCAAATAAGCCTATTTAATGAGGCTATTTAATAAGTCTATTTAATAAGCCTATTTAATACGCCTATTTAATAAGTCTATTTAATAAGCCTATTTAATAAGCCTATTTAATAAGCCTATTTAATAAGCCTATTTATTGAGCCTATTTAATAAGCCTATTTAATAAGCCTATTTAATAAGCCTATTTAATGAGTATTTAATGAGCCTATTTAATCAGTCTATTTAATAAGCCTATTTAATAGGCCTATTTAATAAGTCTAAGTTGCTGAAATAAGCCTATTTAATAAGGCTATTCAATAAGCCTAAGTTGCTGAATAAGCCTATTTAATAAGGCTAAGTTGCTGAAATAAGCCCATTTAATAAGCCTAAGTTGCTGAAATAAGGCTATTTAATAAGCCTAAGTTGCTGAAATAAGCCTATTTAATAAGCCTAAGTTGCTGAAATAAGCCTATTTAATAGGCCTATCTAATAAGTCTAAGTTGCAGAAATAAGCATATTTCATAAGCCTTTTAAATGAGCCTAAGTTGCTGAAATGTCTATTTAATAAGTTGATTTAATAAGTCTAAGTTGCTAAATAAGCCTATTTAATAAGGCTATTTAATAAGCCTAAGTTGCTGAAATAAGCCTATTTAATAAGCATAAGTTGCTGAAATAAGCCTATTTAATAAGCCTACGTTTCTGAACTAAGCCTATTTAAAAAGGTCTATTTAATAAATCTAAGTTGCTGAAGTAAACCTATTTAAAAATGCTATTTAATACGCCTAAGTTGCTGAAATAAACCTGATTAATAAGGCTATTTAATAAGCATAAGTTGCTGAAATAAGCCTATTTAATAAGCCTACATTGCTGAACTAAGCCTATATAAAAAGGTCTATTTAATAAGTCTAAGTTGCTGAAATAAACCTATTTAATAAGGCTATTTAATAAGCCTAAGTTGCTGAATAAGCATATTTAATAAGCCTATTTAATAAGCCTATATATTGAGCCTATTTAATAAGTCGATTTAATAAGCCTATTTTATAAGCCTATTTAATAAGTCTAAGTTGCTGAAATAAGCCTATTTAATAAGCAAAAGTTGCTGAATAAGCCTATTTCATAAGCCTAAGTTGTTGAAATAAGCCTTTTTAATAAGTCTAAGTTGCTGAAATAAGCCTATTTATAAAGCCTAAGTTGCTCAAATAAGCCTATTTAATGAGGCTATTTAATAAGTCTATTTAATAAGCCTATTTAATACGCCTATTTAATAAGCCTATTTAATACGCCTATTTAATAAACCTATTTAATAAGTATTTAATGAGCCTATTTAATAAGCCTATTTAATACGCCTATTTAATAAGCCTATTTAATACGCCTATTTAATAATCCTATTTAATAAGCCTATTTAATAAGCCTATTTATTGAGCCTATTTAATAAGCCTATTTAATAAGCCTATTTAATAAGCCTATTTATTGAGCCTATTTAATAAGTCTATTTAATAAGCCTATTTAATAAGCCTATTTAATGAGTATTTAATTAGCCTATTTAATCAGTCTATTTAATAAGCCTATTTAATAGGCCTATTTAATAAGTCTAAGTTGCTGAAATAAGCCTATTTAATAAGGCTATTTAATAAGCCTAAGTTGCTGAAATAAGCCTATTTAATAAGCCGAAGTTTCTGAACTAAGCCTATTTAAAAAGGTATATTTAATAAGACTAAGTTGCTGAAATAAACTTATTTAAAAATGCTACTTAATAAGCCTAAGTTGCTGAAATAAACCTGTTTAATAAGGCTATTTAATAAGCATGAGTTGCTGAAATAAGCCTATTTAATAAGCCTAAGTTGTTGAAATAAGCCTATTAAATAAGGCTATTTAATGAGCCTAAGTTGCTGAAATAAGCCTATTTAATAAGCCGAAGTTTCTGAACTAAGCCTATTTTAAAAGGTATATTTAATAAGTCTAAGTTGCTGAAATAAACCTGTTTAATAAGGCTATTTAATAAGCATGAGTTGCTGAAATAAGCCTATTTAATAAGCCTAAGTTGCTGAAATAAGCCTATTTAATAAGGCTATTTAATAAGTCTAAGTTGCTGAAATAAACCTATTTAAAAAGCCTAAGTTGCTCAAATAAGCCTATTTAATAAGCCTATTTATTGAGCCTATTTAATAAGTCTATTTAATAAGCCTATTTAATAAGCCTATTTAATGAGTATTTAATGTGCCTATTTAATCAGTCTATTTAATAAGCCTATTTAATAGGCCTATTTAATAAGTCTAAGTTGCTGAAATAAGCCTATTTAATAAGGCTATTCAATAAGCCTAAGTTGCTGAATAAGCCTATTTCATAAGCCTAAGTTGCTGAAATAAGCCTTTTTAATAAGTCTAAGTTGCTGAAATAAGCCTATTTAATAAGTCTAAGTTGCTGAAATAAGCCTATTTAATAAGGCTATTTAATAAGCCTAAGTTGCTGAATAAGCATATTTAATAAGTCTGAGTTGCTGAAATAAGGCTATTTAATAAGCCTAAGTTGCTGAAATGAGCCTATTTAATGAGGCTATTTAATAAGTCTATTTAATAAGCCTATTTAATAAGCCTATTTAATAAGCCTATTTAATAAGTCTATTTAATAAGTCTATTTAATAAGCCTATTTAATAAGTATTTAATGTGCCTATTTAATAAGCCTATTTATTGAGCCTATTTAATAAGCCTATTTAATAAGCCTATTTAATAAGCCTATTTAATGAGTATTTAATGAGCCTATTTAATCAGTCTATTTAATAAGCCTATTTAATAGGCCTATTTAATAAGTCTAAGTTGCTGAAATAAGCCTATTTAATAAGGCTATTCAATAAGCCTAAGTTGCTGAATAAGCCTATTTAATAAGGCTAAGTTGCTGAAATAAGCCCATTTAATAAGCCTAAGTTGCTGAAATAAGGCTATTTAATAAGCCTAAGTTGCTGAAATAAGCCTATTTAATAAGCCTAAGTTGCTGAAATAAGCCTATTTAATAGGCCTATCTAATAAGTCTAAGTTGCAGAAATAAGCATATTTCATAAGCCTTTTAAATGAGCCTAAGTTGCTGAAATGTCTATTTAATAAGTCGATTTAATAAGTCTAAGTTGCTAAATAAGCCTATTTAATAAGGCTATTTAATAAGCCTAAGTTGCTGAAATAAGCCTATTTAATAAGCATAAGTTGCTGAAATAAGCCTATTTAATAAGCCTACGTTTCTGAACTAAGCCTATTTAAAAAGGTCTATTTAATAAATCTAAGTTGCTGAAGTAAACCTATTTAAAAATGCTATTTAATACGCCTAAGTTGCTGAAATAAACCTGATTAATAAGGCTATTTAATAAGCATAAGTTGCTGAAATAAGCCTATTTAATAAGCCTACATTGCTGAACTAAGCCTATATAAAAAGGTCTATTTAATAAGTCTAAGTTGCTGAAATAAACCTATTTAATAAGGCTATTTAATAAGCCTAAGTTGCTGAATAAGCATATTTAATAAGCCTATTTAATAAGCCTATATATTGAGCCTATTTAATAAGTCGATTTAATAAGCCTATTTTATAAGCCTATTTAATAAGTCTAAGTTGCTGAAATAAGCCTATTTAATAAGCAAAAGTTGCTGAATAAGCCTATTTCATAAGCCTAAGTTGTTGAAATAAGCCTTTTTAATAAGTCTAAGTTGCTGAAATAAGCCTATTTATGAAGCCTAAGTTGCTCAAATAAGCCTATTTAATGAGGCTATTTAATAAGTCTATTTAATAGGCCTATTTAATACGCCTATTTAATAAGCCTATTTAATACGCCTATTTAATAAACCTATTTAATAAGTATTTAATGAGCCTATTTAATAAGCCTATTTAATACGCCTATTTAATAAGCCTATTTAATACGCCTATTTAATAATCCTATTTAATAAGCCTATTTAATAAGCCTATTTATTGAGCCTATTTAATAAGCCTATTTAATAAGCCTATTTAATAAGCCTATTTATTGAGCCTATTTAATAAGTCTATTTAATAAGCCTATTTAATAAGCCTATTTAATGAGTATTTAATGAGCCTATTTAATCAGTCTATTTAATAAGCCTATTTAATAGGCCTATTTAATAAGTCTAAGTTGCTGAAATAAGCCTATTTAATAAGGCTATTCAAAAAGCCTAAGTTGCTGAATAAGCCTATTTAATAAGGCTAAGTTGCTGAAATAAGCCAATTTAATAAGCCTAAGTTGCTGAAATAAGGCTATTTAATACGCCTAAGTTGCTGAAATAAGCCTATTTAATAAGCCTAAGTTGCTGAAATAAGCCTATTTAATAGGCCTATCTAATAAGTCTAAGTTGCAGAAATAAGCATATTTCATAAGCCTTTTAAATGAGCCTAAGTTGCTGAAATGTCTATTTAATAAGTCGATTTAATAAATCTAAGTTGCTAAATAAGCCTATTTAATAAGGCTATTTAATAAGCCTAAGTTGCTGAAATAAGCCTATTTAATAAGCATAAGTTGCTGAAATAAGCCTATTTAATAAGCATAAGTTTCTGAACTAAGCCTATTTAAAAAGGTCTATTTAATAAGTCTAAGTTGCTGAAATAAACCTATTTAAAAATGCTATTTAATACGCCTAAGTTGCTGAAATAAACCTGATTAATAAGGCTATTTAATAAGCATAAGTTGCTGAAATAAGACTATTTAATAAGCCTACATTGCTGAACTAAGCCTATATAAAAAGGTATATTTAATAAGTCTAAGTTGCTGAAATAAACCTATTTAATAAGGCTATTTAATAAGCCTAAGTTGCTGAATAAGCATATTTAATAAGCCTATTTAATAAGCCTATTTATTGAGCCTATTTAATAAGTCGATTTAATAAGCCTATTTAATAAGCCTATTTAATAAGTATTTATTGAGCCTATTTAATCAGTCTATTTAATAAGCCTATTTAATAGGCCTATTTAATAAGTCTAAGTTGCTGAAATAAGCCTATTTAATAAGGCTATTCAAAAAGCCTAAGTTGCTGAATAAGCCTATTTAATAAGGCTAAGTTGCTGAAATAAGCCAATTTAATAAGCCTAAGTTGCTGAAATAAGGCTATTTAATACGCCTAAGTTGCTGAAATAAGCCTATTTAATAAGCCTAAGTTGCTGAAATAAGCCTATTTAATAGGCCTATCTAATAAGTCTAAGTTGCAGAAATAAGCATATTTCATAAGCCTTTTAAATGAGCCTAAGTTGCTGAAATGTCTATTTAATAAGTCGATTTAATAAATCTAAGTTGCTAAATAAGCCTATTTAATAAGGCTATTTAATAAGCCTAAGTTGCTGAAATAAGCCTATTTAATAAGCATAAGTTGCTGAAATAAGCCTATTTAATAAGCATAAGTTTCTGAACTAAGCCTATTTAAAAAGGTCTATTTAATAAGTCTAAGTTGCTGAAATAAACCTATTTAAAAATGCTATTTAATACGCCTAAGTTGCTGAAATAAACCTGATTAATAAGGCTATTTAATAAGCATAAGTTGCTGAAATAAGACTATTTAATAAGCCTACATTGCTGAACTAAGCCTATATAAAAAGGTATATTTAATAAGTCTAAGTTGCTGAAATAAACCTATTTAATAAGGCTATTTAATAAGCCTAAGTTGCTGAATAAGCATATTTAATAAGCCTATTTAATAAGCCTATTTATTGAGCCTATTTAATAAGTCGATTTAATAAGCCTATTTAATAAGCCTATTTAATAAGTATTTATTGAGCCTATTTAATCAGTCTATTTAATAAGCCTATTTAATAGGCCTATTTAATAAGTCTAAGTTGCTGAAATAAGCCTATTTAATAAGCATAAGTTGCTGAATAAGCCTATTTCATAAGCCTAAGTTGCTGAAATAAGCCTTTTTAATAAGTCTAAGTTGCTGAAATAAGCCTATTTAATAAGTCTAAGTTGCTGAAATAAGCCTATTTAATAAGGCTATTTAATAAGCCTAAGTTGCTGAATAAGCATATTTAATAAGCCTAAGTTGCTGAAATGAGCCTTTTTAATGAGGCTATTTAATAAGTCTATTTAATAAGCCTATTTAATAAGCCTATTTAATAAGCCTATTTAATAAGTCTATTTAATAAGTCTATTTAATAAGCCTATTTAATAAGTATTTAATGTGCCTATTTAATAAGCCTATTTATTGAGCCTATTTAATAAGCCTATTTAATAAGCCTATTTAATAAGCCTATTTAATGAGTATTTAATAAGCCTATTTAATCAGTCTATTTAATAAGCCTATTTAATAGGCCTATTTAATAAGTCTAAGTTGCTGAAATAAGCCTATTTAATAAGGCTATTCAATAAGCCTAAGTTGCTGAATAAGCCTATTTAATAAGGCTAAGTTGCTGAAATAAGCCCATTTAATAAGCCTAAGTTGCTGAAATAAGGCTATTTAATAAGCCTAAGTTGCTGAAATAAGCCTATTTAATAAGCCTAAGTTGCTGAAATAAGCCTATTTAATAGGTCTATCTAATAAGTCTAAGTTGCAGAAATAAGCATATTTCATAAGCCTTTTAAATGAGCCTAAGTTGCTGAAATGTCTATTTAATAAGTCGATTTAATAAGTCTAAGTTGCTAAATAAGCCTATTTAATAAGGCTATTTATAAGCCTAAGTTGCTGAAATAAGCCTATTTAATAAGCATAAGTTGCTGAAATTAGCCTATTTAATAAGTCTAAGTTGCTGAAATAACGCTATTTAATAATCCTAAGTTGCTGAAATAAGCTTATTTAATAAGCCCAAGTTGCTGAATAAGCCTATTTCATAAGCCTAAGTTGCTGAAATAAGCCTTTTTAATAAGTCTAAGTTGCTGAAATAAGCCTATTTAATAAGTCTAAGTTGCTGAAATAAGCCTATTTAATAAGGCTATTTAATAAGCCTAAGTTGCTGAAATAAGCCTATTTAATAAGCCTAAGTTGCTGAAATAAGCCTATTTAATAGGCCTATCTAATAAGTCTAAGTTGCAGAAATAAGCATATTTCATAAGCCTTTTAAATGAGCCTAAGTTGCTGAAATGTCTATTTAATAAGTCGATTTAATAAGTCTAAGTTGCTAAATAAGCCTATTTAATAAGGCTATTTAATAAGCCTAAGTTGCTGAAATAAGCCTATTTAATAAGCATAAGTTGCTGAAATAAGCCTATTTAATAAGCCTACGTTTCTGAACTAAGCCTATTTAAAAAGGTCTATTTAATAAATCTAAGTTGCTGAAGTAAACCTATTTAAAAATGCTATTTAATACGCCTAAGTTGCTGAAATAAACCTGATTAATAAGGCTATTTAATAAGCATAAGTTGCTGAAATAAGCCTATTTAATAAGCCTACATTGCTGAACTAAGCCTATATAAAAAGGTCTATTTAATAAGTCTAAGTTGCTGAAATAAACCTATTTAATAAGGCTATTTAATAAGCCTAAGTTGCTGAATAAGCATATTTAATAAGCCTATTTAATAAGCCTATATATTGAGCCTATTTAATAAGTCGATTTAATAAGCCTATTTTATAAGCCTATTTAATAAGTCTAAGTTGCTGAAATAAGCCTATTTAATAAGCAAAAGTTGCTGAATAAGCCTATTTCATAAGCCTAAGTTGTTGAAATAAGCCTTTTTAATAAGTCTAAGTTGCTGAAATAAGCCTATTTATAAAGCCTAAGTTGCTCAAATAAGCCTATTTAATGAGGCTATTTAATAAGTCTATTTAATAAGCCTATTTAATACGCCTATTTAATAAGCCTATTTAATACGCCTATTTAATAAACCTATTTAATAAGTATTTAATGAGCCTATTTAATAAGCCTATTTAATACGCCTATTTAATAAGCCTATTTAATACGCCTATTTAATAATCCTATTTAATAAGCCTATTTAATAAGCCTATTTATTGAGCCTATTTAATAAGCCTATTTAATAAGCCTATTTAATAAGCCTATTTATTGAGCCTATTTAATAAGTCTATTTAATAAGCCTATTTAATAAGCCTATTTAATGAGTATTTAATTAGCCTATTTAATCAGTCTATTTAATAAGCCTATTTAATAGGCCTATTTAATAAGTCTAAGTTGCTGAAATAAGCCTATTTAATAAGGCTATTTAATAAGCCTAAGTTGCTGAAATAAGCCTATTTAATAAGCCGAAGTTTCTGAACTAAGCCTATTTAAAAAGGTATATTTAATAAGACTAAGTTGCTGAAATAAACTTATTTAAAAATGCTACTTAATAAGCCTAAGTTGCTGAAATAAACCTGTTTAATAAGGCTATTTAATAAGCATGAGTTGCTGAAATAAGCCTATTTAATAAGCCTAAGTTGTTGAAATAAGCCTATTAAATAAGGCTATTTAATGAGCCTAAGTTGCTGAAATAAGCCTATTTAATAAGCCGAAGTTTCTGAACTAAGCCTATTTTAAAAGGTATATTTAATAAGTCTAAGTTGCTGAAATAAACCTGTTTAATAAGGCTATTTAATAAGCATGAGTTGCTGAAATAAGCCTATTTAATAAGCCTAAGTTGCTGAAATAAGCCTATTTAATAAGGCTATTTAATAAGTCTAAGTTGCTGAAATAAACCTATTTAAAAAGCCTAAGTTGCTCAAATAAGCCTATTTAATGAGGCTATTTAATAAGTCTATTTACTAAGCCTATTTAATACGCCTATTTAATAAGTCTATTTAATAAGCCTATTTAATAAACCTATTTAATAAGCCTATTTATTGTGCCTATTTAATAAGCCTATTTAATAAGCCTATTTAATAAGCCTATTTATTGAGCCTATTTAATAAGTCTATTTAATAAGCCTATTTAATAAGCCTATTTAATGAGTATTTAATGAGCCTATTTAATCAGTCTATTTAATAAGCCTATTTAATAGGCCTATTTAATAAGTCTAAGTTGCTGAAATAAGCCTATTTAATAAGGCTATTCAATAAGCCTAAGTTGCTGAAATAAGCCCATTTAATAAGCCTAAGTTGCTGAAATAAGGCTATTTAATACGCCTAAGTTGCTGAAATAAGCCTATTTAATAAGCCTAAGTTGCTGAAATAAGCCTATTTAATAGGCCTATCTAATAAGTCTAAGTTGCAGAAATAAGCATATTTCATAAGCCTTTTAAATGAGCCTAAGTTGCTGAAATGTCTATTTAATAAGTCGATTTAATAAATCTAAGTTGCTAAATAAGCCTATTTAATAAGGCTATTTAATAAGCCTAAGTTGCTGAAATAAGCCTATTTAATAAGCATAAGTTGCTGAAATAAGCCTATTTAATAAGCATAAGTTTCTGAACTAAGCCTATTTAAAAAGGTCTATTTAATAAGTCTAAGTTGCTGAAATAAACCTATTTAAAAATGCTATTTAATACGCCTAAGTTGCTGAAATAAACCTGATTAATAAGGCTATTTAATAAGCATAAGTTACTGAAATAAGACTATTTAATAAGCCTACATTGCTGAACTAAGCCTATATAAAAAGGTCTATTTAATAAGTCTAAGTTGCTGAAATAAACCTATTTAATAAGGCTATTTAATAAGCCTAAGTTGCTGAATAAGCATATTTAATAAGCCTATTTAATAAGCCTATTTATTGAGCCTATTTAATAAGTCGATTTAATAAGCCTATTTAATAAGCCTATTTAATAAGTATTTATTGAGCATATTTAATCAGTCTATTTAATAAGCCTATTTAATAGGCCTATTTAATAAGTCTAAGTTGCTGAAATAAGCCTATTTAATAAGCATAAGTTGCTGAATAAGCCTATTTCATAAGCCTAAGTTGCTGAAATAAGCCTTTTTAATAAGTCTAAGTTGCTGAAATAAGCCTATTTAATAAGTCTAAGTTGCTGAAATAAGCCTATTTAATAAGGCTATTTAATAAGCCTAAGTTGCTGAATAAGCATATTTAATAAGCCTAAGTTGCTGAAATGAGCCTTTTTAATGAGGCTATTTAATAAGTCTATTTAATAAGCCTATTTAATAAGCCTATTTAATAAGCCTATTTAATAAGTCTATTTAATAAGTCTATTTAATAAGCCTATTTAATAAGTATTTAATGTGCCTATTTAATAAGCCTATTTATTGAGCCTATTTAATAAGCCTATTTAATAAGCCTATTTAATAAGCCTATTTAATGAGTATTTAATGAGCCTATTTAATCAGTCTATTTAATAAGCCTATTTAATAGGCCTATTTAATAAGTCTAAGTTGCTGAAATAAGCCTATTTAATAAGGCTATTCAATAAGCCTAAGTTGCTGAATAAGCCTATTTAATAAGGCTAAGTTGCTGAAATAAGCCCATTTAATAAGCCTAAGTTGCTGAAATAAGGCTATTTAATAAGCCTAAGTTGCTGAAATAAGCCTATTTAATAAGCCTAAGTTGCTGAAATAAGCCTATTTAATAGGTCTATCTAATAAGTCTAAGTTGCAGAAATAAGCATATTTCATAAGCCTTTTAAATGAGCCTAAGTTGCTGAAATGTCTATTTAATAAGTCGATTTAATAAGTCTAAGTTGCTAAATAAGCCTATTTAATAAGGCTATTTATAAGCCTAAGTTGCTGAAATAAGCCTATTTAATAAGCATAAGTTGCTGAAATTAGCCTATTTAATAAGTCTAAGTTGCTGAAATAACGCTATTTAATAATCCTAAGTTGCTGAAATAAGCTTATTTAATAAGCCCAAGTTGCTGAATAAGCCTATTTCATAAGCCTAAGTTGCTGAAATAAGCCTTTTTAATAAGTCTAAGTTGCTGAAATAAGCCTATTTAATAAGTCTAAGTTGCTGAAATAAGCCTATTTAATAAGGCTATTTAATAAGCCTAAGTTGCTGAATAAGCATATTTAATAAGTCTGAGTTGCTGAAATAAGGCTATTTAATAAGCCTAAGTTGATGAAATGAGCCTATTTAATGAGGCTATTTAATAAGTCTATTTAATAAGCCTATTTAATAAGCCTATTTAATAAGCCTATTTAATAAGTCTATTTAATAAGTCTATTTAATAAGCCTATTTAATAAGTATTTAATGTGCCTATTTAATAAGCCTATTTATTGAGCCTATTTAATAAGCCTATTTAATAAGCCTATTTAATAAGCCTATTTAATGAGTATTTAATGAGCCTATTTAATCAGTCTATTTAATAAGCCTATTTAATAGGCCTATTTAATAAGTCTAAGTTGCAGAAATAAGCCTATTTAATAAGGCTATTCAATAAGCCTAAGTTGCTGAATAAGCCTATTTAATAAGGCTAAGTTGCTGAAATAAGCCCATTTAATAAGCCTAAGTTGCTGAAATAAGGCTATTTAATAAGCCTAAGTTGCTGAAATAAGCCTATTTAATAAGCCTAAGTTGCTGAAATAAGCCTATTTAATAGGCCTATCTAATAAGTCTAAGTTGCAGAAATAAGCATATTTCATAAGCCTTTTAAATGAGCCTAAGTTGCTGAAATGTCTATTTAATAAGTCGATTTAATAAGTCTAAGTTGCTAAATAAGCCTATTTAATAAGGCTATTTAATAAGCCTAAGTTGCTGAAATAAGCCTATTTAATAAGCCAAAGTTTCTGAACTAAGCCTATTTAAAAAGGTATCTTTAATAAGTCTAAGTTGCTGAAATAAACCTATTTAAAAATGCTACTTAATAAGCCTAAGTTGCTGAAATAAACCTGTTTAATAAGACTATTTAATAAGCATGAGTTGCTGAAATAAGCCTATTTAATAAGCCTAAGTTGCGGAAATAAGCCTATTTAATAAGGATATTTAATAAGTCTAAGTTGCTGAAATAAACCTATTTAAAAAGCCTAAGTTGCTCAAATAAGCCTATTTAATGAGGCTATTTAATAAATCTCTTTAATAAGCCTATTTAATACGCCTATTTAATGAGTATTTAATTAGCCTATTTAATCAGTCTATTTAATAAGCCTATTTAATAGGCCTATTTAATAAGTCTAAGTTGCTGAAATAAGCCTATTTAATAAGGCTATTTAATAAGCCTAAGTTGCTGAATATGCCTATTTAATAAGTCTAAGTTGCTGAAATAAGCCTATTTATTAAGCCTAAGTTGCTGAAATAAGGCTATTTAATAAGCCTAAGTTGCTGAAATAAGCCTATTTAATAAGCCTAAGTTGCTGAAATAAGCCTATTTAATAAGGCTATTTAATAAGTCTAAGTTGCTGAAATAAACCTATTTAAAAAGCCTAAGTTGCTCAAATAAGCCTATTTAATGAGGCTATTTAATAAGTCTATTTAATAAGCCTATTTAATACGCCTAATTAATAAGTCTATTTAATAAGCCTATTTAATAAGCCTATTTAATAAGCCTATTTAATAAGCCTATTTATTGAGCCTATTTAATAAGCCTATTTAATAAGCATATTTAATAAGCCTATTTAATGAGTATTTAATGAGCCTATTTAATCAGTCTATTTAATAAGCCTATTTAATAGGCCTATTTAATAAGTCTAAGTTGCTGAAATAAGCCTATTTAATAAGGCTATTCAATAAGCCTAAGTTGCTGAATAACCCTATTTAATAAGGCTAAGTTGCTGAAATAAGCCCATTTAATAAGCCTAAGTTGCTGAAATAAGGCTATTTAATAAGCCTAAGTTGCTGAAATAAGCCTATTTAATAAGCCTAAGTTGCTGAAATAAGCCTATTTAATAGGCCTATCTAATAAGTCTAAGTTGCAGAAATAAGCATATTTCATAAGCCTTTTAAATGAGCCTAAGTTGCTGAAATGTCTATTTAATAAGTCGATTTAATAAGTCTAAGTTGCTAAATAAGCCTATTTAATAAGGCTATTTAATAAGCCTAAGTTGCTGAAATAAGCCTATTTAATAAGCATAAGTTGCTGAAATAAGCCTATTTAATAAGCCTACGTTTCTGAACTAAGCCTATTTAAAAAGGTCTATTTAATAAATCTAAGTTGCTGAAGTAAACCTATTTAAAAATGCTATTTAATACGCCTAAGTTGCTGAAATTAACCTGATTAATAAGGCTATTTAATAAGCATAAGTTGCTGAAATAAGCCTATTTAATAAGCCTACATTGCTGAACTAAGCCTATATAAAAAGGTCTATTTAATAAGTCTAAGTTGCTGAAATAAACCTATTTAATAAGGCTATTTAATAAGCCTAAGTTGCTGAATAAGCATATTTAATAAGCCTATTTAATAAGCCTATATATTGAGCCTATTTAATAAGTCGATTTAATAAGCCTATTTTATAAGCCTATTTAATAAGTCTAAGTTGCTGAAATAAGCCTATTTAAAAAGGTATCTTTAATAAGTCTAAGTTGCTGAAATAAACCTATTTAAAAATGCTACTTAATAAGCCTAAGTTGCTGAAATAAACCTGTTTAATAAGATTATTTAATAAGCATGAGTTGCTGAAATAAGCCTATTTAATAAGCCTAAGTTGCGGAAATAAGCCTATTTAATAAGGATATTTAATAAGTCTAAGTTGCTGAAATAAACCTATTTAAAAAGCCTAAGTTGCTCAAATAAGCCTGTTTAATGAGGCTATTTAATAAGTCTCTTTAATAAGCCTATTTAATACGCCTATTTAATGAGTATTTAATTAGCCTATTTAATCAGTCTATTTAATAAGCCTATTTAATAGGCCTATTTAATAAGTCTAAGTTGCTGAAATAAGCCTATTTAATAAGGCTATTTAATAAGCCTAAGTTGCTGAATATGCCTATTTAATAAGTCTAAGTTGCTGAAATAAGCCTATTTATTAAGCCTAAGTTGCTGAAATAAGGCTATTTAATAAGCCTAAGTTGCTGAAATAAGCCTATTTAATAAGCCTAAGTTGCTGAAATAAGCCTATTTAATAAGGCTATTTAATAAGTCTAAGTTGCTGAAATAAACCTATTTAAAAAGCCTAAGTTGCTCAAATAAGCCTATTTAATGAGGCTATTTAATAAGTCTATTTAATAAGCCTATTTAATACGCCTAATTAATAAGTATATTTAATAAGCCTATTTAATAAGCCTATTTAATAAGCCTATTTAATAAGCCTATTTATTGAGCCTATTTAATAAGCCTATTTAATAAGCCTATTTAATAAGCCTATTTAATGAGTATTTAATGAGCCTATTTAATCAGTCTATTTAATAAGCCTATTTAATAGGCCTATTTAATAAGTCTAAGTTGCTGAAATAAGCCTATTTAATAAGGCTATTCAATAAGCCTAAGTTGCTGAATAACCCTATTTAATAAGGCTAAGTTGCTGAAATAAGCCCATTTAATAAGCCTAAGTTGCTGAAATAAGGCTATTTAATAAGCCTAAGTTGCTGAAATAAGCCTATTTAATAAGCCTAAGTTGCTGAAATAAGCCTATTTAATAGGCCTATCTAATAAGTCTAAGTTGCAGAAATAAGCATATTTCATAAGCCTTTTAAATGAGCCTAAGTTGCTGAAATGTCTATTTAATAAGTCGATTTAATAAGTCTAAGTTGCTAAATAAGCCTATTTAATAAGGCTATTTAATAAGCCTAAGTTGCTGAAATAAGCCTATTTAATAAGCATAAGTTGCTGAAATAAGCCTATTTAATAAGCCTACGTTTCTGAACTAAGCCTATTTAAAAAGGTCTATTTAATAAATCTAAGTTGCTGAAGTAAACCTATTTAAAAATGCTATTTAATACGCCTAAGTTGCTGAAATTAACCTGATTAATAAGGCTATTTAATAAGCATAAGTTGCTGAAATAAGCCTATTTAATAAGCCTACATTGCTGAACTAAGCCTATATAAAAAGGTCTATTTAATAAGTCTAAGTTGCTGAAATAAACCTATTTAATAAGGCTATTTAATAAGCCTAAGTTGCTGAATAAGCATATTTAATAAGCCTATTTAATAAGCCTATATATTGAGCCTATTTAATAAGTCGATTTAATAAGCCTATTTTATAAGCCTATTTAATAAGTCTAAGTTGCTGAAATAAGCCTATTTAATAAGCAAAAGTTGCTGAATAAGCCTATTTCATAAGCCTAAGTTGTTGAAATAAGCCTTTTTAATAAGTCTAAGTTGCTGAAATAAGCCTATTTATAAAGCCTAAGTTGCTCAAATAAGCCTATTTAATGAGGCTATTTAATAAGTCTATTTAATAAGCCTATTTAATACGCCTATTTAATAAGCCTATTTAATACGCCTATTTAATAAACCTATTTAATAAGTATTTAATGAGCCTATTTAATAAGCCTATTTAATACGCCTATTTAATAAGCCTATTTAATACGCCTATTTAATAATCCTATTTAATAAGCCTATTTAATAAGCCTATTTATTGAGCCTATTTAATAAGCCTATTTAATAAGCCTATTTAATAAGCCTATTTATTGAGCCTATTTAATAAGTCTATTTAATAAGCCTATTTAATAAGCCTATTTAATGAGTATTTAATTAGCCTATTTAATCAGTCTATTTAATAAGCCTATTTAATAGGCCTATTTAATAAGTCTAAGTTGCTGAAATAAGCCTATTTAATAAGGCTATTCAATAAGCCTAAGTTGCTGAACAAGCCTATTTAATAAGGCTAAGTTGCTGAAATAAGCCCATTTAATAAGCCTAAGTTGCTGAAATAAGGCTATTTAATAAGCCTAAGTTGCTGAAATAAGCCTATTTAATAAGCCTAAGTTGCTGAAATAAGCCTATTTAATAGGTCTATCTAATAAGTCTAAGTTGCAGAAATAAGCATATTTCATAAGCCTTTTAAATGAGCCTAAGTTGCTGAAATGTCTATTTAATAAGTCGATTTAATAAGTCTAAGTTGCTAAATAAGCCTATTTAATAAGGCTATTTATAAGCCTAAGTTGCTGAAATAAGCCTATTTAATAAGCATAAGTTGCTGAAATTAGCCTATTTAATAAGCCTAAGTTTCTGAACTAAGCCTATTTAAAAAGGTCTATTTAATAAGTCTAAGTTGCTGAAATAAACCTATTTAAAAATGCTATTTAATACGCCTAAGTTGCTGACATAAACCTGATTAATAAGGCTATTTAATAAGCATAAGTTGCTGAAATAAGCCTATTTAATAAGCCTACATTGCTGAACTAAGCCTATATAAAAAGGTCTATTTAATAAGTCTAAGTTGCTGAAATAAACCTATTTAATAAGGCTTTTAATAAGCCTAAGTTGCTGAATAAGCATATTTAATAAGCCTATTTAATAAGCCTATATATTGAGCCTATTTAATAAGTCGATTTAATAAGCCTTTTTTTAAGCCTATTTAATAAGTCTAAGTTGCTGAAATAAGCCTATTTAATAAGCAAAAGTTGCTGAATAAGCCTATTTCATAAGGCTAAGTTGCTGAAATAAGCCTTTTTAATAAGTCTAAGTTGCTGAAATAAGCCTATTTAATAAGTCTAAGTTGCTGAAATAAGCCTATTTAATAAGGCTATTTAATAAGCCTATATATTGAGCCTATTTAATAAGTCGATTTAATAAGCCTATTTTATAAGCCTATTTAATAAGTCTAAGTTGCTGAAATAAGCCTATTTAATAAGCAAAAGTTGCTGAATAAGCCTATTTCATAAGCCTAAGTTGCTGAAATAAGCCTATTTAATAGGCCTATCTAATAAGTCTAAGTTGCAGAAATAAGCATATTTCATAAGCCTTTTAAATGAGCCTAAGTTGCTGAAATGTCTATTCAATAAGTCGATTTAATAAGTCTAAGTTGCTAAATAAGCCTATTTAATAAGGCTATTTAATAAGCCTAAGTTGCTGAAATAAGCCTATTTAATAAGCCAAAGTTTCTGAACTAAGCCTATTTAAAAAGGTATCTTTAATAAGTCTAAGTTGCTGAAATAAACCTATTTAAAAATGCTACTTAATAAGCCTAAGTTGCTGAAATAAACCTGTTTAATAAGACTATTTAATAAGCATGAGTTGCTGAAATAAGCCTATTTAATAAGCCTAAGTTGCGGAAATAAGCCTATTTAATAAGGATATTTAATAAGTCTAAGTTGCTGAAATAAACCTATTTAAAAAGCCTAAGTTGCTCAAATAAGCCTATTTAATGAGGCTATTTAATAAGTCTCTTTAATAAGCCTATTTAATACGCCTATTTAATGAGTATTTAATTAGCCTATTTAATCAGTCTATTTAATAAGCCTATTTAATAGGCCTATTTAATAAGTCTAAGTTGCTGAAATAAGCCTATTTAATAAGGCTATTTAATAAGCCTAAGTTGCTGAATATGCCTATTTAATAAGTCTAAGTTGCTGAAATAAGCCTATTTATTAAGCCTAAGTTGCTGAAATAAGGCTATTTAATAAGCCTAAGTTGCTGAAATAAGCCTATTTAATAAGCCTAAGTTGCTGAAATAAGCCTATTTAATAAGGCTATTTAATAAGTCTAAGTTGCTGAAATAAACCTATTTAAAAAGCCTAAGTTGCTCAAATAAGCCTATTTAATGAGGCTATTTAATAAGTCTATTTAATAAGCCTATTTAATACGCCTAATTAATAAGTCTATTTAATAAGCCTATTTAATAAGCCTATTTAATAAGCCTATTTAATAAGCCTATTTATTGAGCCTATTTAATAAGCCTATTTAATAAGCCTATTTAATAAGCCTATTTAATGAGTATTTAATGAGCCTATTTAATCAGTCTATTTAATAAGCCTATTTAATAGGCCTATTTAATAAGTCTAAGTTGCTGAAATAAGCCTATTTAATAAGGCTATTCAATAAGCCTAAGTTGCTGAATAACCCTATTTAATAAGGCTAAGTTGCTGAAATAAGCCCATTTAATAAGCCTAAGTTGCTGAAATAAGGCTATTTAATAAGCCTAAGTTGCTGAAATAAGCCTATTTAATAAGCCTAAGTTGCTGAAATAAGCCTATTTAATAGGCCTATCTAATAAGTCTAAGTTGCAGAAATAAGCATATTTCATAAGCCTTTTAAATGAGCCTAAGTTGCTGAAATGTCTATTTAATAAGTCGATTTAATAAGTCTAAGTTGCTAAATAAGCCTATTTAATAAGGCTATTTAATAAGCCTAAGTTGCTGAAATAAGCCTATTTATTAAGCATAAGTTGCTGAAATAAGCCTATTTAATAAGCCTACGTTTCTGAACTAAGCCTATTTAAAAAGGTCTATTTAATAAATCTAAGTTGCTGAAGTAAACCTATTTAAAAATGCTATTTAATACGCCTAAGTTGCTGAAATAAACCTGATTAATAAGGCTATTTAATAAGCATAAGTTGCTGAAATAAGCCTATTTAATAAGCCTACATTGCTGAACTAAGCCTATATAAAAAGGTCTATTTAATAAGTCTAAGTTGCTGAAATAAACCTATTTAATAAGGCTATTTAATAAGCCTAAGTTGCTGAATAAGCATATTTAATAAGCCTATTTAATAAGCCTATATATTGAGCCTATTTAATAAGTCGATTTAATAAGCCTATTTTATAAGCCTATTTAATAAGTCTAAGTTGCTGAAATAAGCCTATTTAATAAGCAAAAGTTGCTGAATAAGCCTATTTCATAAGCCTAAGTTGTTGAAATAAGCCTTTTTAATAAGTCTAAGTTGCTGAAATAAGCCTATTTATAAAGCCTAAGTTGCTCAAATAAGCCTATTTAATGAGGCTATTTAATAAGTCTATTTAATAAGCCTATTTAATACGCCTATTTAATAAGCCTATTTAATACGCCTATTTAATAAACCTATTTAATAAGTATTTAATGAGCCTATTTAATAAGCCTATTTAATACGCCTATTTAATAAGCCTATTTAATACGCCTATTTAATAATCCTATTTAATAAGCCTATTTAATAAGCCTATTTATTGAGCCTATTTAATAAGCCTATTTAATAAGCCTATTTAATAAGCCTATTTATTGAGCCTATTTAATAAGTCTATTTAATAAGCCTATTTAATAAGCCTATTTAATGAGTATTTAATTAGCCTATTTAATCAGTCTATTTAATAAGCCTATTTAATAGGCCTATTTAATAAGTCTAAGTTGCTGAAATAAGCCTATTTAATAAGGCTATTCAATAAGCCTAAGTTGCTGAACAAGCCTATTTAATAAGGCTAAGTTGCTGAAATAAGCCCATTTAATAAGCCTAAGTTGCTGAAATAAGGCTATTTAATAAGCCTAAGTTGCTGAAATAAGCCTATTTAATAAGCCTAAGTTGCTGAAATAAGCCTATTTAATAGGTCTATCTAATAAGTCTAAGTTGCAGAAATAAGCATATTTCATAAGCCTTTTAAATGAGCCTAAGTTGCTGAAATGTCTATTTAATAAGTCGATTTAATAAGTCTAAGTTGCTAAATAAGCCTATTTAATAAGGCTATTTATAAGCCTAAGTTGCTGAAATAAGCCTATTTAATAAGCATAAGTTGCTGAAATTAGCCTATTTAATAAACCTAAGTTTCTGAACTAAGCCTATTTAAAAAGGTCTATTTAATAAGTCTAAGTTGCTGAAATAAACCTATTTAAAAATGCTACTTAATACGCCTAAGTTGCTGACATAAACCTGATTAATAAGGCTATTTAATAAGCATAAGTGGCTGAAATAAGCCTATTTAATAAGCCTACATTGCTGAACTAAGCCTATATAAAAAGGTCTATTTAATAAGTCTAAGTTGCTGAAATAAACCTATTTAATAAGGCTTTTAATAAGCCTAAGTTGCTGAATAAGCATATTTAATAAGCCTATTTAATAAGCCTATATATTGAGCCTATTTAATAAGTCGATTTAATAAGCCTTTTTTTAAGCCTATTTAATAAGTCTAAGTTGCTGAAATAAGCCTATTTAATAAGCAAAAGTTGCTGAATAAGCCTATTTCATAAGCCTAAGTTGCTGAAATAAGCCTTTTTAATAAGTCTAAGTTGCTGAAATAAGCCTATTTAATAAGTCTAAGTTGCTGAAATAAGCCTATTTAATAAGGCTATTTAATAAGCCTAAGTTGCTGAATAAGCATATTTAATAAGTCTGAGTTGCTGAAATAAGGCTATTTAATAAGCCTAAGTTGCTGAAATAAGCCTATTTAATAAGGCTATTCAATAAGCCTAAGTTGCTGAATAAGCCTATTTAATAAGGCTAAGTTGCTGAAATAAGCCCATTTAATAAGCCTAAGTTGCTGAAATAAGGCTATTTAATAAGCCTAAGTTGCTGAAATAAGCCTATTTAATAAGCCTAAGTTGCTGAAATAAGCCTATTTAATAGGTCTATCTAATAAGTCTAAGTTGCAGAAATAAGCATATTTCATAAGCCTTTTAAATGAGCCTAAGTTGCTGAAATGTCTATTTAATAAGTCGATTTAATAAGTCTAAGTTGCTAAATAAGCCTATTTAATAAGGCTATTTATAAGCCTAAGTTGCTGAAATAAGCCTATTTAATAAGCATAAGTTGCTGAAATTAGCCTATTTAATAAGCCTAAGTTTCTGAACTAAGCCTATTTAAAAAGGTCTATTTAATAAGTCTAAGTTGCTGAAATAAACCTATTTAAAAATGCTATTTAATACGCCTAAGTTGCTGACATAAACCTGATTAATAAGGCTATTTAATAAGCATAAGTTGCTGAAATAAGCCTATTTAATAAGCCTACATTGCTGAACTAAGCCTATATAAAAAAGGTCTATTTAATAAGTCTAAGTTGCTGAAATAAACCTATTTAATAAGGCTTTTAATAAGCCTAAGTTGCTGAATAAGCATATTTAATAAGCCTATTTAATAAGCCTATATATTGAGCGTATTTAATAAGTCGATTTAATAAGCCTTTTTTTAAGCCTATTTAATAAGTCTAAGTTGCTGAAATAAGCCTATTTAATAAGCAAAAGTTGCTGAATAAGCCTATTTCATAAGCCTAAGTTGCTGAAATAAGCCTTTTTAATAAGTCTAAGTTGCTGAAATAAGCCTATTTAATAAGTCTAAGTTGCTGAAATAAGCCTATTTAATAAGGCTATTTAATAAGCCTAAGTTGCTGAATAAGCATATTTAATAAGTCTGAGTTGCTGAAATAAGGCTATTTAATAAGCCTAAGTTGCTGAAATGAGCCTATTTAATGAGGCTATTTAATAAGTCTATTTAATAAGCCTATTTAATAAGCCTATTTAATAAGCCTATTTAATAAGTCTATTTAATAAGTCTATTTAATAAGCCTATTTAATAAGTATTTAATGAGCCTATTTAATAAGCCTATTTATTGAGCCTATTTAATAAGCCTATTTATTAAGCCTATTTAATAAGCCTATTTAATAAGCCTATTTATTAAGCCTATTTAATGAGCCTATTTAATAAGCCTATTTATTGAGCCTATTTAATAAGTCTATTTAATAAGCCTGTTTAATAAGCCTATTTAATAAGTATTTAATGAGCCTATTTAATAAGCCTAAGTTGCTGAATAAGCCTATGCTGAAATAAGCCTATTTAATAAGCCGATTTAATAAGCCTAGGTTGCTGAATAAGCCTATTTAATAAGCCTAAGTTGCTGAAATAAGCCTATTTAATAAGTCTAAGTTGCTGAAATAACGCTATTTAATAAGCCTAAGTAGCTGAAATAAGCCTATTTAATAAGTCTAAGTTGCTGAAATAAGGCTATTTAATAAGTCTAAGTTGCTGAAATGAGCCTATTTAATAAGCCCAAGTTGCTGAAATAAGACTATTTAATAAGGCTATTTAATAAGCCTAAGTTGCTGAAATAAGCCTATTTAATAAGCGTAATTTGCTGAAATAAGGCTATTTAATAAGTCTAAGTTGCTGAAATAAGCCTATTTAATAAGCCTAAGTTGCTGAAATAAGCCTATTTAATAAGCCTAAGTTGCTGAAATAAGCCTATTTAATAGGCCTATCTAATAAGTCTAAGTTGCAGAAATAAGCATGTTTCATAAGCCTTTTTAATGAGCCTAAGTTGCTGAAATGTCTATTTAATAAGTCGATTTAATAAGTCTAAGTTGCTAAATAAGCCTATTTAATAAGTCTATTTAATAAGCCTAAGTTGCTGAAATAAGCCTATTTAATGAGGCTATTTAATGAGCCTAAGTTGCTGAAATAAGCCTATTTAATAAGCCTAAGTTTCTGAACTAAGCCTATTTAAAAAGGTCTATTTAATAAGTCTAAGTTGCTGAAATAAACCTATTTAAAAATGCTATTTAATACGCCTAAGTTGCTGAAATAAACCTGATTAATAAGCCTATTTAATAAGCAAAAGTTGCTGAATAAGCCTATTTCATAAGCCTAAGTTGCTGAAATAAGCCTTTTTAATAAGTCTAAGTTGCTGAAATAAGCCTATTTAATAAGTCTAAGTTGCTGAAATAAGCCTATTTAATAAGGCTATTTAATAAGCCTAAGTTGCTGAATAAGCATATTTAATAAGTCTGAGTTGCTGAAATAAGGCTATTTAATAAGCCTAAGTTGCTGAAATGAGCCTATTTAATGAGGCTATTTAATAAGTCTATTTAATAAGCCTATTTAATAAGCCTATTTAATAAGCCTATTTAATAAGTCTATTTAATAAGTCTATTTAATAAGCCTATTTAATAAGTATTTAATGAGCCTATTTAATAAGCCTATTTATTGAGCCTATTTAATAAGCCTATTTATTAAGCCTATTTAATAAGCCTATTTAATAAGCCTATTTATTAAGCCTATTTAATGAGCCTATTTAATAAGCCTATTTATTGAGCCTATTTAATAATCTATTTAATAAGCCTGTTTAATAAGCCTATTTAATAAGTATTTAATGAGCCTATTTAATAAGCCTAAGTTGCTGAATAAGCCTATGCTGAAATAAGCCTATTTAATAAGCCGATTTAATAAGCCTAGGTTGCTGAATAAGCCTATTTAATAAGCCTAAGTTGCTGAAATAAGCCTATTTAATAAGTCTAAGTTGCTGAAATAACGCTATTTAATAAGCCTAAGTAGCTGAAATAAGCCTATTTAATAAGTCTAAGTTGCTGAAATAAGGCTATTTAATAAGTCTAAGTTGCTGAAATGAGCCTATTTAATAAGCCTAAGTTGCTGAAATAAGACTATTTAATAAGGCTATTTAATAAGCCTAAGTTGCTGAAATAAGCCTATTTAATAAGCGTAATTTGCTGAAATAAGGCTATTTAATAAGTCTAAGTTGCTGAAATAAGCCTATTTAATAAGCCTAAGTTGCTGAAATAAGCCTATTTAATAAGCCTAAGTTGCTGAAATAAGCCTATTTAATAGGCCTATCTAATAAGTCTAAGTTGCAGAAATAAGCATGTTTCATAAGCCTTTTTAATGAGCCTAAGTTGCTGAAATGTCTATTTAATAAGTCGATTTAATAAGTCTAAGTTGCTAAATAAGCCTATTTAATAAGTCTATTTAATAAGCCTAAGTTGCTGAAATAAGCCTATTTAATGAGGCTATTTAATGAGCCTAAGTTGCTGAAATAAGCCTATTTAATAAGCCTAAGTTTCTGAACTAAGCCTATTTAAAAAGGTCTATTTAATAAGTCTAAGTTGCTGAAATAAACCTATTTAAAAATGCTATTTAATACGCCTAAGTTGCTGAAATAAACCTGATTAATAAGGCTATTTAATAAGCATAAGTTGCTGAAATAAGCCTATTTAATAAGCCTAGATTGCTGAACTAAGCCTATATAAAAAGGTCTATTTAATAAGTCTAAGTTGCTGAAATAAACCTATTTAAAAATGCTATTTAATAAGCCTAAATTGCTGAAATAAACCTGTTTACTAAGGCTATTTAATAAGCATAAGTTGCTGAAATAAGCCTATTTAATAAGCCTAAGTTGCTGAAATAAGCCTTTTTAATAAGGCTATTTAATAAGTCTAAGTTGCAGAAATAAACCTATTTAATAATGCTATTTAATACGTCTAAGTTGCTGAAATAAGCATATTTAATAAACCTAAGTTGCTAAAATAAGCCTATTTAATAGGCCTATCTAATAAGTCTAAGTTGCAGAAATAAGCATATTTCATAAGCCTATTTAATGAGCCTAAGTTGCTGAAATGTCTATTTAATAAGACGATTTAATAAGTCTAAGTTGCTAAAATAAGCCTATTTAACAAGGCTATTTAATAAGCCTAAGTTGCTGAAATAAGCCTATTTAATAAGGCTATTTAATGAGCCTAAGTTGCTGAAATAAGCCTATTTAATAAGCCGAAGTTTCTGAACTAAGCCTATTTAAAAAGGTATATTTAATAAGTCTAAGTTGCTGAAATAAACCTATTTAAAAATGCTACTTAATAAGCCTAAGTTGCTGAAATAAACCTGTTTAATAAGGCTATTTAATAAGCATGAGTTGCTGAAATAAGCCTATTTAATAAGCCTAAGTTGCTGAAATAAGCCTATTTAATAAGGCTATTTAATAAGTCTAAGTTGCTGAAATAAACCTATTTAAAAAGCCTAAGTTGCTCAAATAAGCCTATTTAATGAGGCTATTTAATAAGTCTATTTAATAAGCCTATTTAATACGCCTATTTAATAAGTCTATTTAATAAGCCTATTTAATAAGCCTATTTAATAGCCTATTTAATAAGCCTATTTATTGAGCCTATTTAATAAGCCTATTTAATAAGCCTATTTATTGAGCCTATTTAATAAGTCTATTTAATAAGCCTATTTAATAAGCCTATTTAATGAGTATTTAATGAGCCTATTTAATCAGTCTATTTAATAAGCCTATTTAATAGGCATATTTAATAAGTCTAAGTTGCTGAAATAAGCCTATTTAATAAGGCTATTTAATAAGCCTAAGTTGCTGAATAAGCCTATTTAATAAGTCTAAGTTGCTGAAATAAGCCCATTTAATAAGCCTAAGTTGCTGAAATAAGGCTATTTAATAAGCCTAAGTTGCTGAAATAAGCCTATTTAATAAGCCTAAGTTGCTGAAATAAGCCTATTTAATAGGCCTATCTAATAAGTCTAAGTTGCAGAAATAAGCATATTTCATAAGCCTTTTTAATGAGCCTAAGTTGCTGAAATGTCTATTTAATAAGTCGAATTAATAAGTCTAAGTTGCTAAATAAGCCTATTTAATAAGGCTATTTAATAAGCCTAAGTTGCTGAAATAAGCCTATTTAATAAGCATAAGTTGCTGAAATAAGCCTATTTAATAAGCATAAGTTGCTGATATAAGCCTATTTAAAATGCTATTTAATACGCCTAAGTTGCTGAAATAAATCTGATTAATAAGGCGATTTAATAAGCATAAGTTGCTGAAATAAGCCTATTTAATAAGCCTACATTGCTGAACTAAGCCTATATAAAAAGGTCTATTTAATAAGTCTAAGTTGCAGAAATAAACCTATTTAATAAGGCTATTTAATAATCCTAAGTTGCTGAATAAGCATATTTAATAAGCCTATTTAATAAGCCGATTTATTGAGCCTATTTAATAAGTCGATTTAATAAGCCTATTTAATAAGCCTATTTAATAAGTATTTATTGAGCCTATTTAATCAGTCTATTTAATAAGCCTATTTAATAGGCCTATTTAATAAGTCGAAGTTGCTGAAATAAGCCTATTTAATAAGTCTAAGTTGCTGAAATAAGCCTATTTAATAAGGCTATTTAATAAGCCTAAGTTGCTGAATATGCATATTTAATAAGTCTGAGTTGCTGAAATAAGGCTATTTAATAAGCCTAAGTTGCTGAAATGAGCCTATTTAATGAGGCTATTTAATAAGTCTATTTAATAAGCCTATTTAATAAGCCTATTTAAGAAGCCTATTTAATAAGTCTATTTAATAAGTCTATTTAATAAGCCTATTTAATAAGTATTTAATGAGCCTATTTAATAAGCCTATTTATTGAGCCTATTTAATAAGCCTATTTATTAAGCCTATTTAATAAGCCTGTTTAATAAGCCTATTTAATAAGCCCATTTATTAAACCTATTTAATGAGCCTATTTAATAAGCCTATTTATTGAGCCTATTTAATAAGTCTATTTAATAAGCCTGTTTAATAAGCCTATTTAATAAGTATTTAATGAGCCTATTTAATAAGACTAAGTTGCTGAATAAGCCTATTTACTAAGCCTAAGTTGCTGAAATAAGCCTATTTAATAAGCCTAAGTTGCTGAAATAAGCCTATTTAATAAGTCTAAGTTGCTGAAATAAGCCTATTTAATAAGGCAATTTAATAAGCCTAAGTTGCTGAATAAGCATATTTAATAAGTCTGAGTTGCTGAAATAAGGCTATTTAATAAGCCTAAGTTGCTGAAATAAGCCTATTTAATAAGCCTAAGTTGCTGAATAAGCATATTTAATAAGTTTGAGTTGCTGAAATAAGGCTATTTAATAAGTCTAAGTTGCTGAAATGAGCCTTTTTAATGAGGCTATTTAATAAGTCTATTTAATAGGCCTATTTAATAAGCCTATTTAATAAGCCTATTTAATAAGTCTATTTAATAAGTCTATTTAATAAGTCTATTTAATAAGTATTTAATGAGCCTATTTAATAAGCCTATTTATTGAGCCTATTTAATAAGCCTATTTATTAAGCCTATTTAATAAGCCTATTTAATAAGCCTATTTATTAAGCCTATTTAATGAGCCTATTTAATAAGCCTATTTATTGAGCCTATTTAATAAGTCTATTTAATAAGCCTGTTTAATAAGCCTATTTAATAAGTATTTAATGAGCCTATTTAATAAGCCTAAGTTGCTGAAAAAGCCTATTTAATAAGCCTAAGTTGCTGAAATAAGCCTATTTAATAAGCCGATTTAATAAGCCTAGGTTGCTGAATAAGCCTATTTCATAAGCCTAAGTTGCTGAAATAAGCCTATTTAATAAGTCTAAGTTGCTGAAATAAAGCTATTTAATAAGCCTAAGTTGCTGAAATAAGCCTATTTAATAAGTCTAAGTTGCTGAAATAAGGCTATTTAATGAGCCTATGTTGCTGAAATAAGTATATTTAATGAGCATAAGTTGCTGAAATAAGCCTATTTAATAAGTCTAAGTTGCTGAAATAAGGCTATTTAATAAGTCTAAGTTGCTGAAATGAGCCTATTTAATCAGCGTAAGTTGCTGAAATAAGCCTATTTAATAAGCCCAAGTTGCTGAAATAAGCCTATTTAATAAGGCTATTTAATAAGCCTAAGTTGCTGAAATAAGCCTATTTAATAAGCGTAATTTGCTGAAATAAGGCTATTTAATAAGTCTAAGTTGCTGAAATAAGCCTATTTAATAAGCCTAAGTTGCTGAAATAAGCCTATTTAATAAGCCTAAGTTGCTGAAATAAGCCTATTTAATAGGCCTATCTAATAAGTCTAAGTTGCAGAAATAAGCATATTTCATAAGCCTTTTTAATGAGCCTAAGTTGCTGAAATGTCTATTTAATAAGTCGATTTAATAAGTCTAAGTTGCTAAATAAGCGTATTTAATAAGGCTATTTAATAAGCCTAAGTTGCTGAAATAAGCCTATTTAATGAGGCTATTTAATGAGCCTAAGTTGCTGAATATGCATATTTAATAAGTCTGAGTTGCTGAAATAAGGCTATTTAATAAGCCTAAGTTGCTGAAATGAGCCTATTTAATGAGGCTATTTAATAAGTCTATTTAATAAGTCTATTTAATAAGACTATTTAATACGCCTATTTAATAAGCCTATTTAATAAGTATTTAATGAGCCTATTTAATAAGCCTATTTATTGAGCCTATTTAATAAGCCTATTTATTAAGCCTATTTAATAAGCCTATTTAATAAGCCTATTTAATAAGCCCATTTATTAAGCCTATTTAATGAGCTTATTTAATAAGCCTATTTATTGAGCCTATTTAATAAGTCTATTTAATAAGCCTGTTTAATAAGCCTATTTAATAAGTATTTAATGAGCCTATTTAATAAGCCTAAGTTGCTGAATAAGCCTATTTACTAAGCCTAAGTTGCTGAAATAAGCCTATTTAATAAGCCTAAGTTGCTGAAATAAGCCTATTTAATAAGTCTAAGTTGCTGAAATAAGCCTATTTAATAAGGCAATTTAATAAGCCTAAGTTGCTGAATAAGCATATTTAATAAGTCTGAGTTGCTGAAATAAGGCTATTTAATAAGCCTAAGTTGCTGAAATAAGCCTATTTAATAAGCCTAAGTTGCTGATTAAGCATATTTAATAGGTCTGAGTTGCTGAATTAAGGCTATTTAATAAGCCTAAGTTGCTGAAATGAGCCTTTTTAATGAGGCTATTTAATAAGTCTATTTAATAAGCCTATTTAATAAGCCTATTTAATAAGCCTATTTAATAAGTCTATTTAATAAGTCTATTTAATAAGTCTATTTAATAAGTATTTAATGAGCCTATTTAATAAGCCTATTTATTGAGCCTATTTAATAAGCCTATTTATTAAGCCTATTTAATAAGCCTATTTAATGAGCCTATTTATTAAGCCTATTTAATGAGCCTATTTAATAAGCCTATTTATTGAACCTATTTAATAAGTCTATTTAATAAGCCTGTTTAATAAGCCTATTTAATAAGTATTTAATGAGCCTATTTAATAAGCCTCAGTTGCTGAATAAGCCTATTTAATAAGCCTAAGTTGCTGAAATAAGCCTATTTAATAAGCCGATTTAATAAGCCTAGGTTGCTGAATAAGCCTATTTAATAAGCCTAAGTTGCTGAAATAAGCCTATTTAATAAGTCTAAGTTGCTGAAATAAAGCTATTTAATAAGCCTAAGTTGCTGAAATAAGCCTATTTAATAAGTCTAAGTTGCTGAAATAAGGCTATTTAATGTGCCTATGTTGCTGAAATAAGTATATTTATTGAGCATAAGTTGCTGAAATAAGCCTATTTAATAATTCTAAGTTGCTGAAATAAGGCTATTTAATAAGTCTAAGTTGCTGAAATGAGCCTATTTAATCAGCGTAAGTTGCTGAAATAAGCCTATTTAATAAGCCCAAGTTGCTGAAATAAGCCTATTTAATAAGGCTATTTAATAAGCCTAAGTTGCTGAAATAAGCCTATTTAATAAGCGTAATTTGCTGAAATAAGGCTATTTAATAAGTATAAGTTGCTGAAATAAGCCTATTTAATAAGCCTAAGTTGCTGAAATAAGCCTATTTAATAAGCCTAAGTTGCTGAAATAAGCCTATTTAATAGGCCTATCTAATAAGTCTAAGTTGCAGAAATAAGCATATTTCATAAGCCTTTTTAATGAGCCTAAGTTGCTGAAATGTCTATTTAATAAGTCGATTTAATAAGTCTAAGTTGCTAAATAAGCCTATTTAATAAGGCTATTTAATAAGCCTAAGTTGCTGAAATAAGCCTATTTAATGAGGCTATTTAATGAGCCTAAGTTGCTGAAATAAGCCTATTTAATAAGCCTAAGTTTCTGAACTAAGCCTATTTAAAAAGGTCTATTTAATAAGTCTAAGTTGCTGAAATAAACCTATTTAAAAATGCTATTTAATACGCCTAAGTTGCTGAAATAAACCTGATTAATAAGGCTATTTAATAAGCATAAGTTGCTGAAATAAGCCTATTTAATAAGCCTACATTGCTGAACTAAGCCTATATAAAAAGGTCTATTTAATAAGTCTAAGTTGCTGAAATAAACGTATTTAAAAATGCTATTTAATAAGCCTAAATTGCTGAAATAAACCTGTTTAATAAGGCTATTTAATAAGCATAAGTTGCTGAAATAAGGCTATTCAATAAGCATGAGTTGCTGAAATAAGCCTATTTAATAAGCCTAAGTTGCTGAAATAAGCCTATTTAATAAGGCTATTTAATAAGTCTAAGTTGCTGAAATAAACCTATTTTAAAAGCCTAAGTTGCTCAAATAAGCCTATTTAATGAGGCTATTTAATAAGTCTATTTAATAAGCCTATTTAATACGCCTATTTAATGAGTCTATTTAATAAGCCTAGTTAATAAGCCTATTTAATAAGCCTATTTAATACGCCTATTTATTGAGCCTATTTAATAAGCCTATTTAATAAGCCTATTTATTGAGCCTATTTAATAAGTCTATTTAATAAGCCTATTTAATATGCCTATTTAATGAGTATTTAATGAGCCTATTTAATCAGTCTATTTAATAAGCCTATTTAATAGGCCTATTTAATAAGTCTAAGTTGCTGAAATAAGCCTATTTAATAAGGCTATTTAATAAGCCTAAGTTGCTGAATAATCCTATCTAATAAGTCTAAGTTGCTGAAATAAGCCCATTTAATAAGCCTAAGTTGCTGAAATAAGGCTGTTTAATAAGCCTAAGTTGCTGAAATAAGCCTATTTAATAAGCATAAGTTGCTGAAATAAGCCTATTTAATAAGCCTAAGTTTCTGAACTAAGCCTATTTAAAAAGGTCTATTTAATAAGTCTAAGTTGCTGAAATAAACCTATTTAAAAATGCTATTTAATACGCCTAAGTTGCTGAAATAAACCTGATTAATAAGGCTATTTAATAAGCATAAGTTGCTGAAATAAGCCTATTTAATAAGCCTACATTGCTGAACTAAGCCTATATAAAAAAGGTATATTTAATAAGTCTAAGTTGCTGAAATAAACCTATTTAATAAGGCTATTTAATAAGCCTAAGTTGCTGAATAAGCATATTTAATAAGCCTATTTAATAAGCCTATTTATTGAGCCTATTTAATAAGTCGATTTAATAAGCCTATTTAATAAGCCTATTTAATAAATATTTATTGAGCCTATTTAATCAGTCTATTTAATAAGCCTATTTAATAGGCCTATTTAATTAGTCTAAGTTGCTGAAATAAGCCTATTTAATAAGCATAAGTTGCTGAATAAGCCTATTTCATAAGCCTAAGTTGCTGAAATAAGCCTATTTAATAAGTCTAAGTTGCTGAAATAAGCCTATTTAATAAGGCTATTTAATAAGCCTAAGTTGCTGAATAAGCATATTTAATAAGTCTGAGTTGCTGAAATAAGGATATTTAATAAGCCTAAGTTGCTGAAATGAGCCTATTTAATGAGGCTATTTAATAAGTCTATTTAATAAGCCTATTTAATAAGCCTATTTAATAAGCCTATTTAATAAGTCTATTTAATAAGTCTATTTAATAAGCCTATTTAATAAGTATTTAATGTGCCTATTTAATAATCCTATTTATTGAGCCTATTTAATAAGCCTATTTATTAAGCCTATTTAATAAGCCTATTTAATAAGCCTATTTAATAAGCCTATTTATTAAGCCTATTTAATGGGTCTATTTAATAAGCCTGTTTAATAAGCCTATTTAATAAGTATTTAATGAGCCTATTTAATAAGCCTAAGTTGCTGAATAAGCCTATTTACTAAGCCTAAGTTGCTGAAATAAGCCTATTTAATAAGCCTATTTAATAAGCCTAAGTTGCTGAATAAGCCTATTTAATAAGCCTAAGTTGCTGAAATAAGCCTATTTAATAAGTCTAAGTTGCTGAAATAACGCTATTTAATAAGCCTAAGTTGCTGAAATAAGCCTATTTAATAAGTCTAAGTTGCTGAAAGAAGGCGATTTAATAAGCCTATGTTGCTGAAATAAGTATATTTAATGAGCATAAGTTGCTGAAATAAGCCTATTTAATAAGTCTAAGTTGCTGAAATGAGCCTATTTAATCAGCGTAAGTTGCTGAAATAAGCCTATTTAATAAGCCCAAGTTGCTGAAATAAGCCTATTTAATAAGGCTATTTATTAAGCCTAAGTTGCTGAAATAAGCCTATTTAATAAGCGTAATTTGCTGAAATAAGGCTATTTAATAAGTCTAAGTTGCTGAAATAACCCTATTTAATAAGCCTAAGTTGCTGAAATAAGACTATTTAATAAGCCTAAGTTGCTGAAATAAGCCTATTTAATAGGCCTATCTAATAAGTCTAAGTTGCAGAAATAAGCATATTTCATAAGCCTTTTTAATGAGCCTAAGTTGCTGAAATGTCTATTTAATAAGTCGATTTAATAAGTCTAAGTTGCTAAATAAGCGTATTTAATAAGGCTATTTAATAAGCCTAAGTTGCTGAAATAAGCCTATTTAATGAGGCTAATTAATGAGCCTACGTTGCTGAAATAAGCCTATTTAATAAGCCTAAGTTTCTGAACTAAGCCTATTTAAAAAGGTCTATTTAATACGTCTAAGTTGCTGAAATAAACCTATTTAAAAATGCTATTTAATACGCCTAAGTTGCTGAAATAAACCTGATTAATAAGGCTATTTAATAAGCATAAGTTGCTGAAATAAGCCTATTTAATAAGCCTACATTGCTAAACTAAGCCTATATAAAAAGGTCTATTTAATAAGTCTAAGTTGCGGAAATAAACCTATTTAAAAATGCTATTTAATAAGCCTAAATTGCTGAAATAAACCTGTTTAATAAGGCTATTTAATAAGCATAAGTTGCTGAAATAAGCCTATTTAATAAGCCTAAGTTGCTGAAATAAGCCTTTTTAATAAGGCTATTTAATAAGTCTAAGTTGCAGAAATAAACCTATTTAATAATGCTATTTAATACGCCTAAGTTGCTGAAATAAGCATATTTAATAAGCCTAAGTTGCTAAAATAAGCCTATTTATTAGGCTTATCTAATAAGTCTAAGTTGCAGAAATAAGCATATTTCATAAGCCTATGTAATGAGCCTAAGTTGCTGAAATGGCTATTTAATAAGACGATTTAATAAGTCTAAGTTGCTAAAATAAGCCTATTTAACAAGGCTATTTAATAAGCCTAAGTTGCTGAAATAAGCCTATTTAATAAGGCTATTTAATGAGCCTAAGTTGCTGAAATAAGCCTATTTAATAAGCCGAAGTTTCTGAACTAAGCCTATTTAAAAAGGTATATTTAATAAGTCTAAGTTGCTGAAATAAACCTATTTAAAAATGCTACTTAATAAGCCTAAGTTGCTGAAATAAACCTGTTTAATAAGGCTATTTAATAAGCATGAGTTGCTGAAATAAGCCTATTTAATAAGCCTAAGTTGCTGAAATAAGCCTATTTAATAAGGCTATTTAATAAGTCTAAGTTGCTGAAATAAACCTATTTAAAAAGCCTAAGTTGCTCAAATAAGCCTATTTAATGAGGCTATTTAATAAGTCCATTTAATAAGCCTATTTAATAAGCCTATTTATTGAGCCTATTTAATAAGCCTATTTAATAAGCCTATTTAATAAGCCTATTTATTGAGCCTATGTAATAAGTCTATTTAATAAGCCTATTTAATAAGCCTATTTAATGAGTATTTAATGAGCCTATTTAATCAGTCTATTTAATAAGCCTATTTAATAGGCCTATTTAATAAGTCTAAGTTGCTGAAATAAGCCTATTTAATAAGGCTATTCAATAAGCCTAAGTTGCTGAATAAGCCTATTTAATAAGGCTAAGTTGCTGAAATAAGCCCATTTAATAAGCCTAAGTTGCTGAAATAAGGTTATTTAATAAGCCTAAGTTGCTGAAATAAGCCTATTTAATAAGCCTAAGTTGCTGAAATAAGCCTATTTAATAGGCCTATCTAATAAGTCTAAGTTGCAGAAATAAGCATATTTCATAAGCCTTTTTAATGAGCCTAAGTTGCTGAAATGTCTATTTAATAAGTCGATTTAATAAGTCTAAGTTGCTAAATAAGCCTATTTAATAAGGCTATTTAATAAGCCTGAGTTGCTGAAATAAGCCTATTTAATAAGCATAAGTTGCTGAAATAAGCCTATTTAATAAGCCTAAGTTTCTGAACTAAGCCTATTTAAAAAGGTCTATTTAATAAGTCTAAGTTGCTGAAATAAACCTATTTAAAAATGCTATTTAATACGCCTAAGTTGCTGAAATAAACCTGATTAATAAGGCTATTTAATAAGCATAAGTTGCTGAAATAAGCCTATTTAATAAGCCTACATTGCTGAACTAAGCCTATATAAAAAGGTCTATTTAATAAGTCTAAGTTGCTGAAATAAACCTATTTAATAAGGCTATTTAATAAGCCTAAGTTGCTGTATAAGCATATTTAATAAGCCTATTTAATAAGCCTATTTATTGAGCCTATTTAATAAGTCGATTTAATAAGCCTATTTAATAAGCCTATTTAATAAGTATTTATTGAGCCTATTTAATCAGTCTATTTAATAAGCCTATTTAATAGGCCTATTTAATAAGTCTAAGTTGCTGAAATAAGCCTATTTAATAAGCATAAGTTGCTGAATAAGCCTATTTAATAAGCCTAAGTTGCTGAAATAAGCCTTTTTAATAAGTCTAAGTTGCTGAAATAAGCCTATTTAATAAGTCTAAGTTGCTGAAATAACGCTATTTAATAAGCCTAAGTTGCTGAAATAAGCCTATTTAATAAGTCTAAGTTGCTGAAATAAGGCTATTTAATAAGCCTATGTTGCTGAAATAAGTATATTTAATGAGCATAAGTTGCTGAAATAAGCCTATTTAATAAGTCTAAGTTGCTGAAATAAGGCTATTTAATAAGTCTAAGTTGCTGAAATGAGCCTATTTAATCAGCGTAAGTTGCTGAAATAAGCCTATTTAATAAGGCTATTTATTAAGCCTAAGTTGCTGAAATAAGCCTATTTAATAAGCGTAATTTGCTGAAATAAGGCTATTTAATAAGTATAAGTTGCTGAAATAACCCTATTTAATAAGCCTAAGTTGCTGAAATAAGCCTATTTAATAAGCCTAAGTTGCTGAAATAAGCCTATTTAATAGGCCTATCTAATAAGTCTAAGTTGCAGAAATAAGCATATTTCATAAGCCTTTTTAATGAGCCTAAGTTGCTGAAATGTCTATTTAATAAGTCGATTTAATAAGTCTAAGTTGCTAAATAAGCGTATTTAATAAGGCTATTTAATAAGCCTAAGTTGCTGAAATAAGCCTATTTAATTAGGCTATTTAATGAGCCTACGTTGCTGAAATAAGCCTATTTAATAAGCCTAAGTTTCTGAACTAAGCCTATTTAAAAAGGTCTATTTAATACGTCTAAGTTGCTGAAATAAACCTATTTAAAAATGCTATTTAATACGCCTAAGTTGCTGAAATAAACCTGATTAATAAGGCTATTTAATAAGCATAAGTTGCTGAAATAAGCCTATTTAATAAGCCTACATTGCTAAACTAAGCCTATATAAAAAGGTCTATTTAATAAGTCTAAGTTGCGGAAATAAACCTATTTAAAAATGCTATTTAATAAGCCTAAATTGCTGAAATAAGCCTTTTTAATAAGGCTATTTAATAAGTCCAAGTTGCAGAAATAAACCTATTTAATAATGCTATTTAATACGCCTAAGTTGCTGAAATAAGCATATTTAATAAGCCTAAGTTGCTAAAATAAGCCTATTTATTAGGCTTATATAATAAGTCTAAGTTGCAGAAATAAGCATATTTCATAAGCCTATGTAATGAGCCTAAGTTGCTGAAATGTCTATTTAATAAGACGATTTAATAAGTCTAAGTTGCTAAAATAAGCCTATTTAACAAAGCTATTTAATAAGCCTAAGTTGCTGAAATAAGCCTATTTAATAAGGCTATTTAATGAGCCTAAGTTGCTGAAATAAGCCTATTTAATAAGCCGAAGTTTCTGAACTAAGCCTATTTAAAAAGGTATATTTAATAAGTCTAAGTTGCTGAAATAAACCTATTTAAAAATGCTACTTAATAAGCCTAAGTTGCTGAAATAAACCTGTTTAATAAGGCTATTTAATAAGCATGAGTTGCTGAAATAAGCCTATTTAATAAGCCTAAGTTGCTGAAATAAGCCTATTTAATAAGGCTATTTAATAAGTCTAAGTTGCTGAAATAAACCTATTTAAAAAGCCTAAGTTGCTCAAATAAGCCTATTTAATGAGGCTATTTAATAAGTCTACTTAATAAGCCTATTTAATACGCCTATTTAATAAGTCTATTTAATAAGCCTATTTAATAAGCCTATTTAATAAGCCTATTTAATAAGCCTATTTATTGAGCCTATTTAATAAGCCTATTTAATAAACCTATTTAATAAGCCTATTTATTGAGCCTATGTAATAAGTCTATTTAATAAGCCTATTTAATAAGCCTATTTAATGAGTATTTAATGAGCCTATTTAATCAGTCTATTTAATAAGCCTATTTAATAGGCCTATTTAATAAGTCTAAGTTGCTGAAATAAGCCTATTTAATAAGGCTATTCAATAAGCCTAAGTTGCTGAATAAGCCTATTTAATAAGGCTAAGTTGCTGAAATAAGCCCATTTAATAAGCCTAAGTTGCTGAAATAAGCCTATTTAATAGGCCTATCTAATAAGTCTAAGTTGCAGAAATAAGCATATTTCATAAGCCTTTTTAATGAGCCTAAGTTGCTGAAATGTCTATTTAATAAGTCGATTTAATAAGTCTAAGTTGCTAAATAAGCCTATTTAATAAGGCTATTTAATAAGCCTGAGTTGCTGAAATAAGCCTATTTAATAAGCATAAGTTGCTGAAATAAGCCTATTTAATAAGCCTAAGTTTCTGAACTAAGCCTATTTAAAAAGGTCTATTTAATAAGTCTAAGTTGCTGAAATAAACCTATTTAAAAATGCTATTTATTACGCCTAAGTTGCTGAAATAAACCTGATTAATAAGGCTATTTAATAAGCATAAGTTGCTGAAATAAGCCTATTTAATAAGCCTACATTGCTGAACTAAGCCTATATAAAAAGGTCTATTTAATAAGTCTAAGTTGCTGAAATAAACCTATTTAATAAGGCTATTTAATAAGCCTAAGTTGCTGTATAAGCATATTTAATAAGCCTATTTAATAAGCCTATTTATTGAGCCTATTTAATAAGTCGATTTAATAAGCCTATTTAATAATCCTATTTAATAAGTATTTATTGAGCCTATTTAATCAGTCTATTTAATAAGCCTATTTAATAGGCCTATTTAATAAGTCTAAGTTGCTGAAATAAGCCTATTTAATAAGCATAAGTTGCTGAATAAGCCTATTTAATAAGCCTAAGTTGCTGAAATAAGCCTTTTTAATAAGTCTAAGTTGCTGAAATAAGCCTATTTAATAAGTCTAAGTTGCTGGAATAAACCTATTTAATAAGGCTATTTAATAAGCCTAAGTTGCTGAATAAGCATATTTAATAAGTCTGAGTTGCTGAAATAAGGCTGTTTAATAAGCCTAAGTTGCTGAAATGAGCCTATTTAATGAGGCTATTTAATAAGTCTATTTAATAAGCCTATTTAATAAGCCTATTTAATAAGCCTATTTAATAAGTCTATTTAATAAGTCTACTTAATAAGCCTATTTAATAAGTATTTAATGTGCCTATTTAATAAGCCTATTTATTGAGCCTATTTAATAAGCCTATTTATTAAGCCTATTTAATAAGCCTATTTAATAAGCCTAAGTTGCTGAATAAGCCTATTTAATAAGCCTAAGTTGCTGAAATAAGCCTATTTAATAAGTCTAAGTTGCTGAAATAACGCTATTTAATAAGCCTAAGTTGCTGAAATAAGCCTATTTAATAAGTCTAAGTTGCTGAAATAAGGCTATTTAATAAGCCTAAGTTGCTGAAATAAGCCTATTTAATGAGCATAAGTTGCTGAAATAAGCCTATTTAATAAGTCTAAGTTGCTGAAATGAGCCTATTTAATCAGCGTAAGTTGCTGAAATAAGCCTATTTAATAAGCCCAAGTTGCTGAAATAAGCCTATTTAATAAGGCTATTTAATAAGCCTAAGTTGCTGAAATAAGCCTATTTAATAAGCGTAATTTTCTGAAATAAGGCTATTTAATAAGTCTAAGTTGCTGAAATAAGCCTATTTAATAGGCCTATCTAATAAGTCTAAGTTGCAGAAATAAGCATATTTCATAAGACTTTTTAATGAGCCTAAGTTGCTGAAATGTCTATTTAATAAGTCGATTTAATAAGTCTAAGTTGCTAAATAAGCCTATTTAATAAGGCTATTTAATAAGCCTAAGTTGCCGAAATACGCCTATTTAATGAGGCTATTTAATGAGCCTAAGTTGCTGAAATAAGCCTATTTAATAAGCCTAAGTTTCTGAACTAAGCCTATTTAAAAGGTCTATTTAATAAGTCTAAGTGGCTGAAATAAACCTATTTAATAAGGCTATTTAATAAGCCTAAGTTGCTGAATAAGCATATTTAATAAGCCTATTTAATAAGCCTATTTATTGAGCCTATTTAATAAGTAGATTTAATGAGCCTATTTAATTAGCCTATTTAATAAGTATTTATTGAGCCTATTTAATCAGTCTATTTAATAAGCCTATTTAATAGGCCTATTTAATGAGTATTTAATGAGCCTATTTAATCAGTCTATTTAATAAGCCTATTTAATAGGCCTATTTAATAAGTCTAAGTTGCTGAAATAAGCCTATTTAATAAGGCTATTTAATAAGCCTAAGTTGCTGAATAATCCTATTTAATAAGTCTAAGTTGCTGAAATAAGCCCATTTAATAAGCCTAAGTTGCTGAAATAAGGCTGTTTAATAAGTCTAAGTTGCTGAAATAAGCCTATTTAATAAGCATAAGTTGCTGAAATAAGCCTATTTAATAAGCCTAAGTTTCTGAACTAAGCCTATTTAAAAAGGTCTATTTAATAAGTCTAAGTTGCTGAAATAAACCTATTTAAAAATGCTATTTAATACGCCTAAGTTGCTGAAATAAACCTGATTAATAAGGCTATTTAATAAGCATAAGTTGCTGAAATAAGCCTATTTAATAAGCCTACATTGCTGAACTAAGCCTATAGAAAAAAGGTATATTTAATAAGTCTAAGTTGCTGAAATAAACCGATTTAATAAGGCTATTTAATAAGCCTAAGTTGCTGAATAAGCATATTTAATAAGCCTATTTAATAAGCCTATTTATTGAGCCTATTTAATAAGTCGATTTAATAAGCCTATTTAATTAGCCTATTTAATAAGTATTTATTGAGCCTATTTAATCAGTCTATTTAATAAGCCTATTTAATAGGCCTATTTAATAAGTCTAAGTTGCTGAAATAAGCCTATTTAATAAGCATAAGTTGCTGAATAAGCCTATTTCATAAGCCTAAGTTGCTGAAATAAGCCTTTTTAATAAGTCTAAGTTGCTGAAATAAGCCTATTTAATAAGTCTAAGTTGCTGAAATAAGCCTATTTAATAAGGCTATTTAATAAGCCTAAGTTGCTGAATAAGCATATTTAATAAGTCTGAGTTGCTGAAATAAGGCCATTTAATAAGCCTAAGTTGCTGAAATGAGCCTATTTAATGAGGCTATTTAATAAGTCTATTTAATAAGCCTATTTAATAAGCCTATTTAATAAGCCTATTTAATAAGTCTATTTAATAAGTCTATTTAATAAGCCTATTTAATAAGTATTTAATGTGCCTATTTAATAAGCCTATTTATTGAGCCTATTTAATAAGCCTATTTATTAAGCCTATTTAATAAGCCTATTTAATAAGCCTATTTAATAAGCCTATTTATTAAGCCTATTTAATGGGTCTATTTAATAAGCCTGATTAATAAGCCTATTTAATAAGTATTTAATGAGCCTATTTAATAAGCCTAAGTTGCTGAATAAGCCTATTTACTAAGCCTAAGTTGCTGAAATAAGCCTATTTAATAAGCCTATTTAATAAGCCTAAGTTGCTGAATAAGCCTATTTAATAAGCCTAAGTTGCTGAAATAAGCCTATTTAATAAGTCTAAGTTGCTGAAATAACGCTATTTAATAAGCCTAAGTTGCTGAAATAAGCCTATTTAATAAGTCTAAGTTGCTGAAATAAGGCTCTTTAATAAGCCTATGTTGCTGAAATAAGTATATTTAATGAGCATAAGTTGCTGAAATAAGCCTATTTAATAAGTCCAAGTTGCTGAAATAAGGCTATTTAATAAGTCTAAGTTGCTGAAATGAGCCTATTTAATCAGCGTAAGTTGCTGAAATAAGCCTATTTAATAAGCCCAAGTTGCTGAAATAAGCCTATTTAATAAGGCTATTTATTAAGCCTAAGTTGCTGAAATAAGCCTATTTAATAAGCGTAATTTGCTGAAATAAGGCTATTTAATAAGTCTAAGTTGCTGAAATAACCCTATTTAATAAGCCTAAGTTGCTGAAATAAGCCTATTTAATAAGCCTAAGTTGCTGAAATAAGCCTATTTAATAGGCCTATCTAATAAGTCTAAGTTGCAGAAATAAGCATATTTCATAAGCCTTTTTAATGAGCCTAAGTTGCTGAAATGTCTATTTATTAAGTCGATTTAATAAGTCTAAGTTGCTAAATAAGCGTATTTAATAAGGCTATTTAATAAGCCTAAGTTGCTGAAATAAGCCTATTTAATGAGGCTATTTAATGAGCCTAAGTTGCTGAAATAAGCCTATTTAATAAGCCTAAGTTTCTGAACTAAGCCTATTTAAAAAGGTCTATTTAATACGTCTAAGTTGCTGAAATAAACCTATTTAAAAATGCTATTTAATACGCCTAAGTTGCTGAAATAAACCTGATTAATAAGGCTATTTAATAAGCATAAGTTGCTGAAATAAGCCTATTTAATAAGCCTACATTGCTAAACTAAGCCTATATAAAAAGGTCTATTTAATAAGTCTAAGTTGCGGAAATAAACCTATTTAAAAATGCTATTTAATAAGCCTAAATTGCTGAAATAAACCTGTTTAATAAGGCTATTTAATAAGCATAAGTTGCTGAAATAAGCCTTTTTAATAAGCCTAAGTTGCTGAAATAAGCCTATTTAATAGGCCTATCTAATAAGTCTAAGTTGCAGAAATAAGCATATTTCATAAGCCTTTTTAATGAGCCTAAGTTGCTGAAATGTCTATTTAATAAGTCGATTTAATAAGTCTAAGTTGCTAAATAAGCGTATTTAATAAGGCTATTTAATAAGCCTAAGTTGCTGAAATAAGCCTATTTAATGAGGCTATTTAATGAGCCTAAGTTGCTGAAATAAGCCTATTTAATAAGCCTAAGTTTCTGAACTAAGCCTATTTAAAAAGGTCTATTTAATACGTCTAAGTTGCTGAAATAAACCTATTTAAAAATGCTATTTAATACGCCTAAGTTGCTGAAATAAACCTGATTAATAAGGCTATTTAATAAGCATAAGTTGCTGAAATAAGCCTATTTAATAAGCCTACATTGCTAAACTAAGCCTATATAAAAAGGTCTATTTAATAAGTCTAAGTTGCGGAAATAAACCTATTTAAAAATGCTATTTAATAAGCCTAAATTGCTGAAATAAACCTGTTTAATAAGGCTATTTAATAAGCATAAGTTGCTGAAATAAGCCTATTTAATAAGCCTAAGTTGCTGAAATAAGCCTTTTTAATAAGGCTATTTAATAAGTCTAAGTTGCAGAAATAAACCTATTTAATAATGCTATTTAATACGCCTAAGTTGCTGAAATAAGCATATTTAATAAGCCTAAGTTGCTAAAATAAGCCTATTTAATAGGCCTATCTAATAAGTCTAAGTTGTAGAAATAAGCATATTTCATAAGCCTATTTAATGAGCCTAAGTTGCTGAAATGTCTATTTAATAAGAAGATTTAATAAGTCTAAGTTGCTAAAATAAGCCTATTTAACAAGGCTATTTAATAAGCCTAAGTTGCTGAAATAAGCCTATTTAATAAGGCTATTTAATGAGCCTAAGTTGCTGAAATAAGCCTATTTAATAAGCCGAAGTTTCTGAACTAAGCCTATTTAAAAAGGTATATTTAATAAGTCTAAGTTGCTGAAATAAACCTATTTAAAAATGCTACTTAATAAGCCTAAGTTGCTGAAATAAACCTGTTTAATAAGGCTATTTAATAAGCATGAGTTGCTGAAATAAGCCTATTTAATAAGCCTAAGTTGCTGAAATAAGCCTATTTAATAAGGCTATTTAATAAGTCTAAGTTGCTGAAATAAACCTATTTAAAAAGCCTAAGTTGCTCAAATAAGCCTATTTAATGAGGCTAGTTAATAAGTCTACTTAATAAGCCTATTTAATACGCCTATTTAATAAGTCTATTTAATAAGCCTATTTAATAAGCCTATTTAATAAGCGTATTTAATAAGCCTATTTATTGAGCCTATTTAATAAGCCTATTTAATAAGCCTATTTAATAAGCCTATTTATTGAGCCTATGTAATACGTCTATTTAATAAGCCTATTTAATAAGCCTATTTAATGAGTATTTAATGAGCCTATTTAATCAGTCTATTTAATAAGCCTATTTAATAGGCTGAAATAAGCCTATTTAATAAGGCTATTCAATAAGCCTAAGTTGCTGAATAAGCCTATTTAATAAGCCTAAGTTGCTGAAATAAGCCCATTTAATAAGCCTAAGTTGCTGAAATAAGGCTATTTAATAAGCCTAAGTTGCTGAAATAAGCCTATTTAATAAGCCTAAGTTGCTGAAATAAGCCTATTTAATAGGCCTATCTAATAAGTCTAAGTTGCAGAAATAAGCATATTTCATAAGCCTTTTTAATGAGCCTAAATTGCTGAAATGTCTATTTAATAAGTCGATTTAATAAGTCTAAGTTGCTAAATAAGCCTATTTAATAAGGCTATTTAATAAGCCTGAGTTGCTGAAATAAGCCTATTTAATAAGCATAAGTTGCTGAAATAAGCCTATTTAATAAGCCTAAGTTTCTGAACTAAGCCTATTTAAAAAGGTCTATTTAATAAGTCTAAGTTGCTGAAATAAACCTATTTAAAAATGATATTTAATACGCCTAAGTTGCTGAAATAAACCTGATTAATAAGGCTATTTAATAAGCATAAGTTGCTGAAATAAGCCTATTTAATAAGCCTACATTGCTGAACTAAGCCTATATAAAAAGGTCTATTTAATAAGTCTAAGTTGCTGAAATAAACCTATTTAATAAGGCTATTTAATAAGCCTAAGTTGCTGTATAAGCATATTTAATAAGCCTATTTAATAAGCCTATTTATTGAGCCTATTTAATAAGTCGATTTAATAAGCCTATTTAATAAGCCTATTTAATAAGTATTTATTGAGCCTATTTAATCAGTCTATTTAATAAGCCTATTTAATAGGCCTATTTAATAAGTCTAAGTTGCTGAAATAAGCCTATTTAATAAGCATAAGTTGCTGAATAAGCCTATTTAATAAGCCTAAGTTGCTGAAATAAGCCTTTTTAATAAGTCTAAGTTGCTGAAATAAGCCTATTTAATAAGTCTAAGTTGCTGAAATAAACCTATTTAATAAGGCTATTTAATAAGCCTAAGTTGCTGAATAAGCATATTTAATAAGTCTGAGTTGCTGAAATAAGGCTATTTAATAAGCCTAAGTTGCTGAAATTAGCCTATTTAATGAGGCTATTTAATAAGTCTATTTAATAAGCCTATTTAATAAGCCTATTTAATAAGCCTATTTAATAAGTCTATTTAATAAGTCTATTTAATAAGCCTATTTAATAAGTATTTAATGTTCCTATTTAATAAGCCTATTTATTGAGCCTATTTAATAAGCCTATTTATTAAGCCTATTTAGTAAGCCTATTTAATAAGCCTAAGTTGCTGAATAAGCCTATTTAATAAGCCTAAGTTGCTGAAATAAGCCTATTTAATAAGTCTAAGTTGCTGAAATAAGCCTATTTAATAAGCCTAAGTTTCTGAACTAAGCCTATTTAAAAAGGTCTATTTAATACGTCTAAGTTGCTGAAATAAACCTATTTAAAAATGCTATTTAATACGCCTAAGTTGCTGAAATAAACCTGATTAATAAGGCTATTTAATAAGCATAAGTTGCTGAAATAAGCCTATTTAATAAGCCTAAGTTGCTGAAATAAGCCTTTTTAATAAGGTTATTTAATAAGTCTAAGTTGCAGAAATAAACCTATTTAATAATGCTATTTAATACGCCTAAGTTGCTGAAATAAGCATATTTAATAAGCCTAAGTTGCTAAAATAAGCCTATTTAATAGGCCTATCTAATAAGTCTAAGTTGCAGAAATAAGCATATTTCATAAGCCTATTTAATGAGCCTAAGTTGCTGAAATGTCTATTTAATAAGACGATTTAATAAGTCTAAGTTGCTAAAATAAGCCTATTTAACAAGGCTATTTAATAAGCCTAAGTTGCTGAAATAAGCCTATTTAATAAGGCTATTTAATGAGCCTAAGTTGCTGAAATAAGCCTATTTAATAAGCCGAAGTTTCTGAACTAAGCCTATTTAAAAAGGTATATTTAATAAGTCTAAGTTGCTGAAATAAACCTATTTAAAAATGCTACTTAATAAGCCTAAGTTGCTGAAATAAACCTGTTTAATAAGGCTATTTAATAAGCATGAGTTGCTGAAATAAGCCTATTTAATAAGCCTAAGTTGCTGAAATAAGCCTATTTAATAAGGCTATTTAATAAGTCTAAGTTGCTGAAATAAACCTATTTAAAAAGCCTAAGTTGCTCAAATAAGCCTATTTAATGAGGCTATTTAATAAGTCTACTTAATAAGCCTATTTAATACGCCTATTTAATAGGTTTATTTAATAAGCCTATTTAATAAGCCTATTTAATAAGCGTATTTAATAAGCCTATTTATTGAGCCTATTTAATAAGCCTATTTAATAAGCCTATTTAATAAGCCTATTTATTGAGCCTATGTAATAAGTCTATTTAATAAGCCTATTTAATAAGCCTATTTAATGAGTATTTAATGAGCCTATTTAATCAGTCTATTTAATAAGCCTATTTAATAGGCCTATTTAATAAGTCTAAGTTGCTGAAATAAGCCTATTTAATAAGGCTATTCAATAAGCCTAAGTTGCTGAATAAGCCTATTTAATAAGGCTAAGTTGCTGAAATAAGCCTATTAAATAAGGCTATTTAATAAGTCTAAGTTGCTGAAATAAACCTATTTAAAAAGCCTAAGTTGCTCAAATAAGCCTATTTAATGAGGCTATTTAATAAGTCTACTTAATAAGCCTATTTAATACGCCTATTTAATAAGTCTATTTAATAAGCCTATTTAATAAGCCTATTTAATAAGCGTATTTAATAAGCCTATTTATTGAGCCTATTTAATAAGCCTATTTATTGAGCCTATTTAATCAGTCTATTTAATAAGCCTATTTAATAGGCCTATTTAATAAGTCTAAGTTGCTGAAATAAGCCTATTTAATAAGCATAAGTTGCTGAATAAGCCTATTTAATAAGCCTAAGTTGCTGAAATAAGCCTTTTTAATAAGTCTAAGTTGCTGAAATAAGCCTATTTAATAAGTCTAAGTTGCTGAAATAAACCTATTTAATAAGGCTATTTAATAAGCCTAAGTTGCTGAATAAGCATATTTAATAAGTCTGAGTTGCTGAAATAAGGCTATTTAATAAGCCTAAGTTGCTGAAATTAGCCTATTTAATGAGGCTATTTAATAAGTCTATTTAATAAGCCTATTTAATAAGCCTATTTAATAAGCCTATTTAATAAGTCTATTTAATAAGTCTATTTAATAAGCCTATTTAATAAGTATTTAATGTGCCTATTTAATAAGCCTATTTATTGAGCCTATTTAATAAGCCTATTTATTAAGCCTATTTAATAAGCCTATTTAATAAGCCTAAGTTGCTGAATAAGCCTATTTAATAAGCCTAAGTTGCTGAAATAAGCCTATTTAAAAAGGTCTATTTAATACGTCTAAGTTGCTGAAATAAACCTATTTAAAAATGCTATTTAATACGCCTAAGTTGCTGAAATAAACCTGATGAATAAGGCTATTTAATAAGCATAAGTTGCTGAAATAAGCCTATTTAATAAGCCTACATTGCCAAACTAAGCCTATATAAAAAGGTCTATTTAATAAGTCTAAGTTGCGGAAATAAACCTATTTAAAAATGCTATTTAATAAGCCTAAATTGCTGAAATAAACCTGTTTAATAAGGCTATTTAATAAGCATAAGTTGCTGAAATAAGCCTATTTAATAAGCCTAAGTTGCTGAAATAAGCCTTTTTAATAAGGCTATTTAATAAGTCTAAGTTGCAGAAATAAACCTATTTAATAATGCTATTTAATACGCCTAAGTTGCTGAAATAAGCATATTTAATAGGCCTATCTAATAAGTCTAAGTTGCAGAAATAAGCATATTTCATAAGCCTATTTAATGAGCCTAAGTTGCTGAAATGTCTATTTAATAAGACGATTTAATAAGTCTAAGTTGCTAAAATAAGCCTATTTAACAAGGCTATTTAATAAGCCTAAGTTGCTGAAATAAGCCTATTTAATAAGGCTATTTAATGAGCCTAAGTTGCTGAAATAAGCCTATTTAATAAGCCGAAGTTTCTGAACTAAGCCTATTTAAAAAGGTATATTTAATAAGTCTAAGTTGCTGAAATAAACCTATTTAAAAATGCTACTTAATAAGCCTAAGTTGCTGAAATAAACCTGTTTAATAAGGCTATTTAATAAGCATGAGTTGCTGAAATAAGCCTATTTAATAAGCATAAGTTGCTGAAATAAGCCTATTTAATAAGGCTATTTAATAAGTCTAAGTTGCTGAAATAAACCTATTTAAAAAGCCTAAGTTGCTCAAATAAGCCTATTTAATGAGGCTATTTAATAAGTCTACTTAATAAGCCTATTTAATATGCCTATTTAATAGGTTTATTTAATAAGCCTATTTAATAAGCCTATTTAATAAGCGTATTTAATAAGCCTATTTATTGAGCCTATTTAATAAGCCTATTTAATAAGCCTATTTAATAAGCCTATTTATTGAGCCTATGTAATAAGTCTATTTAATAAGCCTATTTAATAAGCCTATTTAATGAGTATTTAATGAGCCTATTTAATCAGTCTATTTAATAAGCCTATTTAATAGGCCTATTTAATAAGTCTAAGTTGCTGAAATAAGCCTATTTAATAAGGCTATTCAATAAGCCTAAGTTGCTGAATAAGCCTATTTAATAAGGCTAAGTTGCTGAAATAAGCCTATTTAATAAGGCTATTTAATAAGTCTAAGTTGCTGAAATAAACCTATTTAAAAAGCCTAAGTTGCTCAAATAAGCCTATTTAATGAGGCTATTTAATAAGTCTACTTAATAAGCCTATTTAATACGCCTATTTAATAAGTCTATTTAATAAGCCTATTTAATAAGCCTATTTAATAAGCGTATTTAATAAGCCTATTTATTGAGCCTATTTAATAAGCCTATTTATTGAGCCTATTTAATCAGTCTATTTAATAAGCCTATTTAATAGGCCTATTTAATAAGTCTAAGTTGCTGAAATAAGCCTATTTAATAAGCATAAGTTGCTGAATAAGCCTATTTAATACGCCTAAGTTGCTGAAATAAGCCTTTTTAATAAGTCTAAGTTGCTGAAATAAGCCTATTTAATAAGTCTAAGTTGCTGAAATAAACCTATTTAATAAGGCTATTTAATACGCCTAAGTTGCTGAATAAGCATATTTAATAAGTCTGAGTTGCTGAAATAAGGCTATTTAATAAGCCTAAGTTGCTGAAATTAGCCTATTTAATGAGGCTATTTAATAAGTCTATTTAATAAGCCTATTTAATAAGCCTATTTAATAAGCCTATTTAATAAGTCTATTTAATAAGTCTATTTAATAAGCCTATTTAATAAGTATTTAATGTGCCTATTTAATAAGCCTATTTATTGAGCCTATTTAATAAGCCTATTTATTAAGCCTATTTAATAAGCCTATTTAATAAGCCTAAGTTGCTGAATAAGCCTATTTAATAAGACTAAGTTGCTGAAATAAGCCTATTTAATAAGTCTAAGTTGCTGAAATAAGCCTATTTAATAAGCCTAAGTTTCTGAACTAAGCCTATTTAAAAAGGTCTATTTAATACGTCTAAGTTGCTGAAATAAACCTATTTAAAAATGCTATTTAATACGCCTAAGTTGCTGAAATAAACCTGATTAATAAGGCTATTTAATAAGCATAAGTTGCTGAAATAAGCCTATTTAATAAGCCTACATTGCTAAACTAAGCCTATATAAAAAGGTCTATTTAATAAGTCTAAGTTGCGGAAATAAACCTATTTAAAAATGCTATTTAATAAGCGTAAATTGCTGAAATAAACCTGTTTAATAAGGCTATTTAATAAGCATAAGTTGCTGAAATAAGCCTATTTAATAAGCCTAAGTTGCTGAAATAAGCCTTTTTAATAAGGCTATTTAATAAGTCTAAGTTGCAGAAATAAACCTATTTAATAATGCTATTTAATACGCCTAAGTTGCTGAAATAAGCATATTTAATAAGCCTAAGTTGCTAAAATAAGCCTATTTAATAGGCCTATCTAATAAGTCTAAGTTGCAGAAATAAGCATATTTCATAAGCCTATTTAATGAGCCTAAGTTGCTGAAATGTCTATTTAATAAGACGATTTAATAAGTCTAAGTTGCTAAAATAAGCCTATTTAACAAGGCTATTTAATAAGCCTAAGTTGCTGAAATAAGCCTATTTAATAAGGCTATTTAATGAGCCTAAGTTGCTGAAATAAGCCTATTTAATAAGCCGAAGTTTCTGAACTAAGCCTATTTAAAAAGGTATATTTAATAAGTCTAAGTTGGTGAAATAAACCTATTTAAAAATGCTACTTAATAAGCCTAAGTTGCTGAAATAAACCTGTTTAATAAGGCTATTTAATAAGCATGAGTTGCTGAAATAAGCCTATTTAATAAGCCTAAGTTGCTGAAATAAGCCTATTTAATAAGGCTATTTAATAAGTCTAAGTTGCTGAAATAAACCTATTTAAAAAGCCTAAGTTGCTCAAATAAGCCTATTTAATGAGGCTATTTAATAAGTCTACTTAATAAGCCTATTTAATACGCCTATTTAATAAGTCTATTTAATAAGCCTATTTAATAAGCCTATTTAATAAGCGTATTTAATAAGCCTATTTATTGAGCCTATTTAATAAGCCTATTTAATAAGCCTATTTAATAAGCCTATTTATTGAGCCTATGTAATAAGTCTATTTAATAAGCCTATTTAATAAGCCTATTTAATGAGTATTTAATGAGCCTATTTAATCAGTCTATTTAATAAGCCTATTTAATAGGCCTATTTAATAAGTCTAAGTTGCTGAAATAAGCCTATTTAATAAGGCTATTCAATAAGCCTAAGTTGCTGAATAAGCCTATTTAATAAGGCTAAGTTGCTGAAATAAGCCTATTTAATAAGGCTATTTAATAAGTCTAAGTTGCTGAAATAAACCTATTTAAAAAGCCTAAGTTGCTCAAATAAGCCTATTTAATGAGGCTATTTAATAAGTCTACTTAATAAGCCTATTTAATACGCCTATTTAATAAGTCTATTTAATAAGCCTATTTAATAAGCCTATTTAATAAGCGTATTTAATAAGCCTATTTATTGAGCCTATTTAATAAGCCTATTTAATAAGCCTATTTAATAAGCCTATTTATTGAGCCTATGTAATAAGTCTATTTAATAAGCCTATTTAATAAGCCTATTTAATGAGTATTTAATGAGCCTATTTAATCAGTCTATTTAATAAGCCTATTTAATAGGCCTATTTAATAAGTCTAAGTTGCTGAAATAAGCCTATTTAATAAGGCTATTCAATAAGCCTAAGTTGCTGAATAAGCCTATTTAATAAGGCTAAGTTGCTGAAATAAGCCCATTTAATAAGCCTAAGTTGCTGAAATAAGGCTATTTAATAAGCCTAAGTTGCTGAAATAAGCCTATTTAATAAGCCTAAGTTGCTGAAATAAGCCTATTTAATAGGCCTATCTAATAAGTCTAAGTTGCAGAAATAAGCATATTTCATAAGCCTTTTTAATGAGCCTAAGTTGCTGAAATGTCTATTTAATAAGTCGATTTAATAAGTCTAAGTTGCTAAATAAGCCTATTTAATAAGGCTATTTAATAAGCCTGAGTTGCTGAAATAAGCCTATTTAATAAGCATAAGTTGCTGAAATAAGCCTATTTAATAAGCCTAAGTTTCTGAACTAAGCCTATTTAAAAAGGTCTATTTAATAAGTCTAAGTTGCTGAAATAAACCTATTTAAAAATGATATTTAATACGCCTAAGTTGCTGAAATAAACCTGATTAATAAGGCTATTTAATAAGCATAAGTTGCTGAAATAAGCCTATTTAATAAGCCTACATTGCTGAACTAAGCCTATATAAAAAGGTCTATTTAATAAGTCTAAGTTGCTGAAATAAACCTATTTAATAAGGCTATTTAATATGCCTAAGTTGCTGTATAAGCATATTTAATAAGCCTATTTAATAAGCCTATTTATTGAGCCTATTTAATAAGTCGATTTAATAAGCCTATTTAATAAGCCTATTTAATAAGTATTTATTGAGCCTATTTAATCAGTCTATTTAATAAGCCTATTTAATAGGCCTATTTAATAAGTCTAAGTTGCTGAAATAAGCCTATTTAATAAGCATAAGTTGCTGAATAAGCCTATTTAATAAGCCTAAGTTGCTGAAATAAGCCTTTTTAATAAGTCTAAGTTGCTGAAATAAGCCTATTTAATAAGTCTAAGTTGCTGAAATAAACCTATTTAATAAGGCTATTTAATAAGCCTAAGTTGCTGAATAAGCATATTTAATAAGTCTGAGTTGCTGAAATAAGGCTATTTAATAAGCCTAAGTTGCTGAAATTAGCCTATTTAATGAGGCTATTTAATAAGTCTATTTAATAAGCCTATTTAATAAGCCTATTTAATAAGCCTATTTAATAAGTCTATTTAATAAGTCTATTTAATAAGCCTATTTAATAAGTATTTAATGTGCCTATTTAATAAGCCTATTTATTGAGCCTATTTAATAAGCCTATTTATTAAGCCTATTTAATAAGCCTATTTAATAAGCCTAAGTTGCTGAATAAGCCTATTTAATAAGCCTAAGTTGCTGAAATAAGCCTATTTAATAAGTCTAAGTTGCTGAAATAAGCCTATTTAATAAGCCTAAGTTTCTGAACTAAGCCTATTTAAAAAGGTCTATTTAATACGTCTAAGTTGCTGAAATAAACCTATTTAAAAATGCTATTTAATACGCCTAAGTTGCTGAAATAAACCTGATTAATAAGGCTATTTAATAAGCATAAGTTGCTGAAATAAGCCTATTTAATAAGCCTACATTGCTAAACTAAGCCTATATAAAAAGGTCTATTTAATAAGTCTAAGTTGCGGAAATAAACCTATTTAAAAATGCTATTTAATAAGCCTAAATTGCTGAAATAAACCTGTTTAATAAGGCTATTTAATAAGCATAAGTTGCTGAAATAAGCCTATTTAATAAGCCTAAGTTGCTGAAATAAGCCTTTTTAATAAGGCTATTTAATAAGTCTAAGTTGCAGAAATAAACCTATTTAATAATGCTATTTAATACGCCTAAGTTGCTGAAATAAGCATATTTAATAAGCCTAAGTTGCTAAAATAAGCCTATTTAATAGGCCTATCTAATAAGTCTAAGTTGCAGAAATAAGCATATTTCATAAGCCTATTTAATGAGCCTAAGTTGCTGAAATGTCTATTTAATAAGACGATTTAATAAGTCTAAGTTGCTAAAATAAGCCTATTTAACAAGGCTATTTAATAAGCCTAAGTTGCTGAAATAAGCCTATTTAATAAGGCTATTTAATGAGCCTAAGTTGCTGAAATAAGCCTATGTAATAAGCCGAAGTTTCTGAACTAAGCCTATTTAAAAAGGTATATTTAATAAGTCTAAGTTGCTGAAATAAACCTATTTAAAAATGCTACTTAATAAGCCTAAGTTGCTGAAATAAACCTGTTTAATAAGGCTATTTAATAAGCATGAGTTGCTGAAATAAGCCTATTTAATAAGCCTAAGTTGCTGAAATAAGCCTATTTAATAAGGCTATTTAATAAGTCTAAGTTGCTGAAATAAACCTATTTAAAAAGCCTAAGTTGCTCAAATAAGCCTATTTAATGAGGCTATTTAATAAGTCTACTTAATAAGCCTATTTAATACGCCTATTTAATAGGTTTATTTAATAAGCCTATTTAATAAGCCTATTTAATAAGCGTATTTAATAAGCCTATTTATTGAGCCTATTTAATAAGCCTATTTAATAAGCCTATTTAATAAGCCTATTTATTGAGCCTATGTAATAAGTCTATTTAATAAGCCTATTTAATAAGCCTATTTAATGAGTATTTAATGAGCCTATTTAATCAGTCTATTTAATAAGCCAATTTAATAGGCCTATTTAATAAGTCTAAGTTGCTGAAATAAGCCTATTTAATAAGGCTATTCAATAAGCCTAAGTTGCTGAATAAGCCTATTTAATAAGGCTAAGTTGCTGCAATAAGCCCATTTAATAAGCCTAAGTTGCTGAAATAAGGCTATTTAATAAGCCTAAGTTGCTGAAATAAGCCTATTTAATAAGCCTAAGTTGCTGAAATAAGCCTATTTAATAGGCCTATCTAATAAGTCTAAGTTGCAGAAATAAGCATATTTCATAAGCCTTTTTAATGAGCCTAAGTTGCTGAAATGTCTATTTAATAAGTCGATTTAATAAGTCTAAGTTGCTAAATAAGCCTATTTAATAAGGCTATTTAATAAGCCTGAGTTGCTGAAATAAGCCTATTTAATAAGCATAAGTTGCTGAAATAAGCCTATTTAATAAGCCTAAGTTTCTGAACTAAGCCTATTTAAAAAGGTCTATTTAATAAGTCTAAGTTGCTGAAATAAACCTATTTAAAAATGATATTTAATACGCCTAAGTTGCTGAAATAAACCTGATTAATAAGGCTATTTAATAAGCATAAGTTGCTGAAATAAGCCTATTTAATAAGCCTACATTGCTGAACTAAGCCTATATAAAAAGGTCTATTTAATAAGTCTAAGTTGCTGAAATAAACCTATTTAATAAGGCTATTTAATGAGCCTAAGTTGCTGAAATAAGCCTATTTAATAAGCCGAAGTTTCTGAACTAAGCCTATTTAAAAAGGTATATTTAATAAGTCTAAGTTGCTGAAATAAACCTATTTAAAAATGCTATTTAATAAGCCTAAATTGCTGAAATAAACCTGTTTAATAAGGCTATTTAATAAGCATAAGTTGCTGAAATAAGCCTATTTAATAAGCCTAAGTTGCTGAAATAAGCCTTTTTAATAAGGCTATTTAATAAGTCTAAGTTGCAGAAATAAACCTATTTAATAATGCTATTTAATACGCCTAAGTTGCTGAAATAAGCATATTTAATAAGCCTAAGTTGCTAAAATAAGCCTATTTAATAGGCCTATCTAATAAGTCTAAGTTGCAGAAATAAGCATATTTCATAAGCCTATTTAATGAGCCTAAGTTGCTGAAATGTCTATTTAATAAGACGATTTAATAAGTCTAAGTTGCTAAAATAAGCCTATTTAACAAGGCTATTTAATAAGCCTAAGTTGCTGAAATAAGCCTATTTAATAAGGCTATTTAATGAGCCTAAGTTGCTGAAATAAGCCTATGTAATAAGCCGAATTTTCTGAACTAAGCCTATTTAAAAAGGTATATTTAATAAGTCTAAGTTGCTGAAATAAACCTATTTAAAAATGCTACTTAATAAGCCTAAGTTGCTGAAATAAACCTGTTTAATAAGGCTATTTAATAAGCATGAGTTGCTGAAATAAGCCTATTTAATAAGCCTAAGTTGCTGAAATAAGCCTATTTAATAAGGCTATTTAATAAGTCTAAGTTGCTGAAATAAACCTATTTAAAAAGCCTAAGTTGCTCAAATAAGCCTATTTAATGAGGCTATTTAATAAGTCTACTTAATAAGCCTATTTAATACGCCTATTTAATAGGTTTATTTAATAAGCCTATTTAATAAGCCTATTTAATAAGCGTATTTAATAAGCCTATTTATTGAGCCTATTTAATAAGCCTATTTAATAAGCCTATTTAATAAGCCTATTTATTGAGCCTATGTAATAAGTCTATTTAATAAGTCTATTTAATAAGCCTATTTAATAAGTATTTAATGTGCCTATTTAATAAGCCTATTTATTGAGCCTATTTAATAAGCCTATTTATTAAGCCTATTTAATAAGCCTATTTAATAAGCCTAAGTTGCTGAATAAGCCTATTTAATAAGCCTAAGTTGCTGAAATAAGCCTATTTAATAAGTCTAAGTTGCTGAAATAAGCCTATTTAATAAGCCTAAGTTTCTGAACTAAGCCTATTTAAAAAGGTCTATTTAATACGTCTAAGTTGCTGAAATAAACCTATTTAAAAATGCTATTTAATACGCCTAAGTTGCTGAAATAAACCTGATTAATAAGGCTATTTAATAAGCATAAGTTGCTGAAATAAGCCTATTTAATAAGCCTACATTGCTAAACTAAGCCTATATAAAAAGGTCTATTTAATAAGTCTAAGTTGCGGAAATAAACCTATTTAAAAATGCTATTTAATAAGCCTAAATTGCTGAAATAAACCTGTTTAATAAGGCTATTTAATAAGCATAAGTTGCTGAAATAAGCCTATTTAATAAGCCTAAGTTGCTGAAATAAGCCTTTTTAATAAGGCTATTTAATAAGTCTAAGTTGCAGAAATAAACCTATTTAATAATGCTATTTAATACGCCTAAGTTGCTGAAATAAGCATATTTAATAAGCCTAAGTTGCTAAAATAAGCCTATTTAATAGGCCTATCTAATAAGTCTAAGTTGCAGAAATAAGCATATTTCATAAGCCTATTTAATGAGCCTAAGTTGCTGAAATGTCTATTTAATAAGACGATTTAATAAGTCTAAGTTGCTAAAATAAGCCTATTTAACAAGGCTATTTAATAAGCCTAAGTTGCTGAAATAAGCCTATTTAATAAGGCTATTTAATGAGCCTAAGTTGCTGAAATAAGCCTATGTAATAAGCCGAAGTTTCTGAACTAAGCCTATTTAAAAAGGTATATTTAATAAGTCTAAGTTGCTGAAATAAACCTATTTAAAAATGCTACTTAATAAGCCTAAGTTGCTGAAATAAACCTGTTTAATAAGGCTATTTAATAAGCATGAGTTGCTGAAATAAGCCTATTTAATAAGCCTAAGTTGCTGAAATAAGCCTATTTAATAAGGCTATTTAATAAGTCTAAGTTGCTGAAATAAACCTATTTAAAAAGCCTAAGTTGCTCAAATAAGCCTATTTAATGAGGCTATTTAATAAGTCTACTTAATAAGCCTATTTAATACGCCTATTTAATAGGTTTATTTAATAAGCCTATTTAATAAGCCTATTTAATAAGCGTATTTAATAAGCCTATTTATTGAGCCTATTTAATAAGCCTATTTAATAAGCCTATTTAATAAGCCTATTTATTGAGCCTATGTAATAAGTCTATTTAATAAGCCTATTTAATAAGCCTATTTAATGAGTATTTAATGAGCCTATTTAATCAGTCTATTTAATAAGCCAATTTAATAGGCCTATTTAATAAGTCTAAGTTGCTGAAATAAGCCTATTTAATAAGGCTATTCAATAAGCCTAAGTTGCTGAATAAGCCTATTTAATAAGGCTAAGTTGCTGCAATAAGCCCATTTAATAAGCCTAAGTTGCTGAAATAAGGCTATTTAATAAGCCTAAGTTGCTGAAATAAGCCTATTTAATAAGCCTAAGTTGCTGAAATAAGCCTATTTAATAGGCCTATCTAATAAGTCTAAGTTGCAGAAATAAGCATATTTCATAAGCCTTTTTAATGAGCCTAAGTTGCTGAAATGTCTATTTAATAAGTCGATTTAATAAGTCTAAGTTGCTAAATAAGCCTATTTAATAAGGCTATTTAATAAGCCTGAGTTGCTGAAATAAGCCTATTTAATAAGCATAAGTTGCTGAAATAAGCCTATTTAATAAGCCTAAGTTTCTGAACTAAGCCTATTTAAAAAGGTCTATTTAATAAGTCTAAGTTGCTGAAATAAACCTATTTAAAAATGATATTTAATACGCCTAAGTTGCTGAAATAAACCTGATTAATAAGGCTATTTAATAAGCATAAGTTGCTGAAATAAGCCTATTTAATAAGCCTACATTGCTGAACTAAGCCTATATAAAAAGGTCTATTTAATAAGTCTAAGTTGCTGAAATAAACCTATTTAATAAGGCTATTTAATGAGCCTAAGTTGCTGAAATAAGCCTATTTAATAAGCCGAAGTTTCTGAACTAAGCCTATTTAAAAAGGTATATTTAATAAGTCTAAGTTGCTGAAATAAACCTATTTAAAAATGCTACTTAATAAGCCTAAGTTGCTGAAATAAACCTGTTTAATAAGGCTATTTAATAAGCATGAGTTGCTGAAATAAGCCTATTTAATAAGCCTAAGTTGCTGAAATAAGCCTATTTAATAAGGCTATTTAATAAGTCTAAGTTGCTGAAATAAACCTATTTAAAAAGCCTAAGTTGCTCAAATAAGCCTATTTAATGAGGCTATTTAATAAGTCTACTTAATAAGCCTATTTAATACGCCTATTTAATAGGTTTATTTAATAAGCCTATTTAATAAGCCTATTTAATAAGCGTATTTAATAAGCCTATTTATTGAGCCTATTTAATAAGCCTATTTAATAAGCCTATTTAAAAAGCCTATTTATTGAGCCTATGTAATAAGTCTATTTAATAAGCCTATTTAATAAGCCTATTTAATGAGTATTTAATGAGCCTATTTAATCAGTCTATTTAATAAGCCTATTTAATAGGCCTATTTAATAAGTCTAAGTTGCTGAAATAAGCCTATTTAATAAGGCTATTCAATAAGCCTAAGTTGCTGAATAAGCCTATTTAATAAGGCTAAGTTGCTGCAATAAGCCCATTTAATAAGCCTAAGTTGCTGAAATAAGGCTATTTAATAAGCCTAAGTTGCTGAAATAAGCCTATTTAATAAGCCTAAGTTGCTGAAATAAGCCTATTTAATAGGCCTATCTAATAAGTCTAAGTTGCAGAAATAAGCATATTTCATAAGCCTTTTTAATGAGCCTAAGTTGCTGAAATGTCTATTTAATAAGTCGATTTAATAAGTCTAAGTTGCTAAATAAGCCTATTTAATAAGGCTATTTAATAAGCCTGAGTTGCTGAAATAAGCCTATTTAATAAGCATAAGTTGCTGAAATAAGCCTATTTAATAAGCCTAAGTTTCTGAACTAAGCCTATTTAAAAAGGTCTATTTAATAAGTCTAAGTTGCTGAAATAAACCTATTTAAAAATGATATTTAATACGCCTAAGTTGCTGAAATAAACCTGATTAATAAGGCTATTTAATAAGCATAAGTTGCTGAAATAAGCCTATTTAATAAGCCTACATTGCTGAACTAAGCCTATATAAAAAGGTCTATTTAATAAGTCTAAGTTGCTGAAATAAACCTATTTAATAAGGCTATTTAATGAGCCTAAGTTGCTGAAATAAGCCTATTTAATAAGCCGAAGTTTCTGAACTAAGCCTATTTAAAAAGGTATATTTAATAAGTCTAAGTTGCTGAAATAAACCTATTTAAAAATGCTACTTAATAAGCCTAAGTTGCTGAAATAAACCTGTTTAATAAGGCTATTTAATAAGCATGAGTTGCTGAAATAAGCCTATTTAATAAGCCTAAGTTGCTGAAATAAGCATATTTAATAAGGCTATTTAATAAGTCTAAGTTGCTGAAATAAACCTATTTAAAAAGCCTAAGTTGCTCAAATAAGCCTATTTAATGAGGCTATTTAATAAGTCTACTTAATAAGCCTATTTAATACGCCTATTTAATAGGTTTATTTAATAAGCCTATTTAATAAGCCTATTTATTAAGCGTATTTAATAAGCCTATTTATTGAGCCTATTTAATAAGCCTATTTAATAAGCCTATTTAATAAGCCTATTTATTGAGCCTATGTAATAAGTCTATTTAATAAGCCTATTTAATAAGCCTATTTAATGAGTATTTAATGAGCCTATTTAATCAGTCTATTTAATAAGCCTATTTAATAGGCCTATTTAATAAGTCTAAGTTGCTGAAATAAGCCTATTTAATAAGGCTATTCAATAAGCCTAAGTTGCTGAATAAGCCTATTTAATAAGGCTAAGTTGCTGCAATAAGCCCATTTAATAAGCCTAAGTTGCTGAAATAAGGCTATTTAATAAGCCTAAGTTGCTGAAATAAGCCTATTTAATAAGCCTAAGTTGCTGAAATAAGCCTATTTAATAGGCCTATCTAATAAGTCTAAGTTGCAGAAATAAGCATATTTCATAAGCCTTTTTAATGAGCCTAAGTTGCTGAAATGTCTATTTAATAAGTCGATTTAATAAGTCTAAGTTGCTAAATAAGCCTATTTAATAAGGCTATTTAATAAGCCTGAGTTGCTGAAATAAGCCTATTTAATAAGCATAAGTTGCTGAAATAAGCCTATTTAATAAGCCTAAGTTTCTGAACTAAGCCTATTTAAAAAGGTCTATTTAATAAGTCTAAGTTGCTGAAATAAACCTATTTAAAAATGATATTTAATACGCCTAAGTTGCTGAAATAAACCTGATTAATAAGGCTATTTAATAAGCATAAGTTGCTGAAATAAGCCTATTTAATAAGCCTACATTGCTGAACTAAGCCTATATAAAAAGGTCTATTTAATAAGTCTAAGTTGCTGAAATAAACCTATTTAATAAGGCTATTTAATAAGCCTAAGTTGCTGTATAAGCATATTTAATAAGCCTATTTAATAAGCCTATTTATTGAGCCTATTTAATAAGTCGATTTAATAAGCCTATTTAATAAGCCTATTTAATAAGTATTTATTGAGCCTATTTAATCAGTCTATTTAATAAGCCTATTTAATAGGCCTATTTAATAAGTCTAAGTTGCTGAAATAAGCCTATTTAATAAGCATAAGTTGCTGAATAAGCCTATTTAATAAGCCTAAGTTGCTGAAATAAGCCTTTTTAATAAGTCTAAGTTGCTGAAATAAGCCTATTTAATAAGTCTAAGTTGCTGAAATAAACCTATTTAATAAGGCTATTTAATAAGCCTAAGTTGCTGAATAAGCATATTTAATAAGTCTGAGTTGCTGAAATAAGGCTATTTAATAAGCCTAAGTTGCTGAAATTAGCCTATTTAATGAGGCTATTTAATAAGTCTATTTAATAAGCCTATTTAATAAGCCTATTTAATAAGCCTATTTAATAAGTCTATTTAATAAGTCTATTTAATAAGCCTATTTAATAAGTATTTAATGTGCCTATTTAATAAGCCTATTTATTGAGCCTAATTAATAAGCCTATTTATTAAGCCTATTTAATAAGCCTATTTAATAAGCCTAAGTTGCTGAATAAGCCTATTTAATAAGTCTAAGTTGCTGAAATAAGGCTATTTAATAAGCCTATGTTGCTGAAATAAGTATATTTAATGAGCATAAGTTGCTGAAATAAGCCTATTTAATAAGTCTAAGTTGCTGAAATGAGCCTATTTAATCAGCGTAAGTTGCTGAAATAAGCCTATTTAATAAGCCCAAGTTGCTGAAATAAGCCTATTTAATAAGGCTATTTAATAAGCCTAAGTTGCTGAAATAAGCCTATTTAATAAGCGTAATTTTCTGAAATAAGGCTATTTAATAAGTCTAAGTTGCTGAAATAAGCCTATTTAATAAGCCTAAGTTGCTGAAATAAGCCTATTTAATAAGCCAAAGTTGCTGAAATAAGCCTATTTAATAGGCCTATCTAATAAGTCTAAGTTGCAGAAATAAGCATATTTCATAAGACTTTTTAATGAGCCTAAGTTGCTGAAATGTCTATTTAATAAGTCGATTTAATAAGTCTAAGTTGCTAAATAAGCCTATTTAATAAGGCTATTTAATAAGCCTAAGTTGCCGAAATAAGCCTATTTAATGAGGCTATTTAATGAGCAATAAGTTGCTGAAATAAGCCTATTTAATAAGCCTAAGTTTCTGAACTAAGCCTATTTAAAAGGTCTATTTAATAAGTCTAAGTGGCTGAAATAAACCTATTTAAAAATGCTATTTAATACGCCTAAGTTGCAGAAATAAACCTGATTAATAAGGCAATTTAATAAGCATAAGTTGCTGAAATAAGCCTATTTAATAAGCCTACATTGCTGAACTAAGCCTATATAAAAAGGTCTAATTAATAAGTCTAAGTTGCTGAAATAAACCTATTTAATAAGGCTATTTAATAAGCCTAAGTTGCTGAATAAGCATATTTAATAAGCCTATTTAATAAGCCTATTTATTGAGCCTATTTAATAAGTCGATTTAATGAGCCTATTTAATTAGCCTATTTAATAAGTATTTATTGAGCCTATTTAATCAGTCTATTTAATAAGCCAATTTAATAGGCCTATTTAATAAGTCTAAGTTGCTGAAATAAGCCTATTTAATAAGCATAAGTTGCTGAATAAGCCTATTTCATAAGCCTAAGTTGCTGAAATAAGCCTTTTTAATAAGTCTAAGTTGCTGAAATAAGCCTATTTAATAAGTCTAAGTTGCTGAAATAAGCCTATTTAATAAGGCTATTTAATAAGCCTAAGTTGCTGAATAAGCATATTTAATAAGTCTGAGTTGCTGAAATAAGGCTATTTAATAAGCCTAAGTTGCTGAAATGAGCCTATTTAATGAGGTTATTTAATAAGTCTATTTAATAAGCCTATTTAATAAGCCTATTTAATAAGCCTATTTAATAAGTCTATTTAATAAGTCTATTTAATAAGCCTATTTAATAAGTATTTAATGAGCCTATTTAATAAGCCTATTTATTGAGCCTATTTAATAAGCCTATTTATTAAGCCTATTTAATAAGCCTATTTAATTTGCCTATTTATTAAGCCTATTCAATAAGCCTATTTAATAAGCCTAAGTTGCTGAATAAGCCTATTTAATAAGCCTAAGTTGCTGAAATAAGCCTATTTAATAAGTCTAAGTTGCTGAAATAACGCTATTTAATAAGCCTAAGTTGCTGAAATAAGCCTATTTAATAAGTCTAAGTTGCTGAAATAAGGCTATTTAATAAGCCTATGTTGCTGAAATAAGTATATTTAATGAGCATCAGTTGCTGAAATAAGCCTATTTAATAAGTCTAAGTTGCTTAAATAAGGCTATTTAATAAGTCTAAGTTGCTGAAATGAGCCTATTTAATCAGCGTAAGTTGCTGAAATAAGCCTATTTAATAAGCCCAAGTTGCTGAAATAAGCCTATTTAATAAGGCTATTTAATAAGCCTAAGTTGCTGAAATAAGCCTATTTAATAAGCGTAATTTTCTGAAATAAGGCTATTTAATAAGTCTAAGTTGCTGAAATAAGCCTATTTAATAAGCCTAAGTTGCTGAAATAAGCCTATTTAATAAGCCTAAGTTGCTGAAATAAGCCTATTTAATAGGCCTATCTAATAAGTCTAAGTTGCAGAAATAAGCATATTTCATAAGCCTTTTTAATGAGCCTAAGTTGCTGAACTGTCTATTTAATAAGTCGATTTAATAAGTCTAAGTTGCTAAATAAGCCTATTTAATAAGGCTATTTAATGAGCCTAAGTTGCTGAAATAAGCCTATTTAATAAGCCGAAGTTTCTGAACTAAGCCTATATAAAAAGGTATATTTAATAAGTCTAAGTTGCTGAAATAAACCTATTTAAAAATGATATTTAATACGCCTAAGTTGCTGAAATAAACCTGATTAATAAGGCTATTTAATAAGCATAAGTTGCTGAAATAAGCCTATTTAATAAGCCTACATTGCTGAACTAAGCCTATATAAAAAGGTCTATTTAATAAGTCTAAGTTGCTGAAATAAACCTATTTAATAAGGCTATTTAATAAGCCTAAGTTGCTGTATAAGCATATTTAATAAGCCTATTTAATAAGCCTATTTATTGAGCCTATTTAATAAGTCGATTTAATAAGCCTATTTAATAAGCCTATTTAATAAGTATTTATTGAGCCTATTTAATCAGTCTATTTAATAAGCCTATTTAATAGGCCTATTTAATAAGTCTAAGTTGCTGAAATAAGCCTATTTAATAAGCATAAGTTGCTGAATAAGCCTATTTAATAAGCCTAAGTTGCTGAAATAAGCCTTTTTAATAAGTCTAAGTTGCTGAAATAAGCCTATTTAATAAGTCTAAGTTGCTGAAATAAACCTATTTAATAAGGCTATTTAATAAGCCTAAGTTGCTGAATAAGCATATTTAATAAGTCTGAGTTGCTGAAATAAGGCTATTTAATAAGCCTAAGTTGCTGAAATTAGCCTATTTAATGAGGCTATTTAATAAGTCTATTTAATAAGCCTATTTAATAAGCCTATTTAATAAGCCTATTTAATAAGTCTATTTAATAAGTCTATTTAATAAGCCTATTTAATAAGTATTTAATGTGCCTATTTAATAAGCCTATTTATTGAGCCTAATTAATAAGCCTATTTATTAAGCCTATTTAATAAGCCTATTTAATAAGCCTAAGTTGCTGAATAAGCCTATTTAATAAGTCTAAGTTGCTGAAATAAGGCTATTTAATAAGCCTATGTTGCTGAAATAAGTATATTTAATGAGCATAAGTTGCTGAAATAAGCCTATTTAATAAGTCTAAGTTGCTGAAATGAGCCTATTTAATCAGCGTAAGTTGCTGAAATAAGCCTATTTAATAAGCCCAAGTTGCTGAAATAAGCCTATTTAATAAGGCTATTTAATAAGCCTAAGTTGCTGAAATAAGCCTATTTAATAAGCGTAATTTTCTGAAATAAGGCTATTTAATAAGTCTAAGTTGCTGAAATAAGCCTATTTAATAAGCCTAAGTTGCTGAAATAAGCCTATTTAATAAGCCAAAGTTGCTGAAATAAGCCTATTTAATAGGCCTATCTAATAAGTCTAAGTTGCAGAAATAAGCATATTTCATAAGACTTTTTAATGAGCCTAAGTTGCTGAAATGTCTATTTAATAAGTCGATTTAATAAGTCTAAGTTGCTAAATAAGCCTATTTAATAAGGCTATTTAATAAGCCTAAGTTGCCGAAATAAGCCTATTTAATGAGGCTATTTAATGAGCAATAAGTTGCTGAAATAAGCCTATTTAATAAGCCTAAGTTTCTGAACTAAGCCTATTTAAAAGGTCTATTTAATAAGTCTAAGTGGCTGAAATAAACCTATTTAAAAATGCTATTTAATACGCCTAAGTTGCAGAAATAAACCTGATTAATAAGGCAATTTAATAAGCATAAGTTGCTGAAATAAGCCTATTTAATAAGCCTACATTGCTGAACTAAGCCTATATAAAAAGGTCTAATTAATAAGTCTAAGTTGCTGAAATAAACCTATTTAATAAGGCTATTTAATAAGCCTAAGTTGCTGAATAAGCATATTTAATAAGCCTATTTAATAAGCCTATTTATTGAGCCTATTTAATAAGTCGATTTAATGAGCCTATTTAATTAGCCTATTTAATAAGTATTTATTGAGCCTATTTAATCAGTCTATTTAATAAGCCAATTTAATAGGCCTATTTAATAAGTCTAAGTTGCTGAAATAAGCCTATTTAATAAGCATAAGTTGCTGAATAAGCCTATTTCATAAGCCTAAGTTGCTGAAATAAGCCTTTTTAATAAGTCTAAGTTGCTGAAATAAGCCTATTTAATAAGTCTAAGTTGCTGAAATAAGCCTATTTAATAAGGCTATTTAATAAGCCTAAGTTGCTGAATAAGCATATTTAATAAGTCTGAGTTGCTGAAATAAGGCTATTTAATAAGCCTAAGTTGCTGAAATGAGCCTATTTAATGAGGTTATTTAATAAGTCTATTTAATAAGCCTATTTAATAAGCCTATTTAATAAGCCTATTTAATAAGTCTATTTAATAAGTCTATTTAATAAGCCTATTTAATAAGTATTTAATGAGCCTATTTAATAAGCCTATTTATTGAGCCTATTTAATAAGCCTATTTATTAAGCCTATTTAATAAGCCTATTTAATTTGCCTATTTATTAAGCCTATTCAATAAGCCTATTTAATAAGCCTAAGTTGCTGAATAAGCCTATTTAATAAGCCTAAGTTGCTGAAATAAGCCTATTTAATAAGTCTAAGTTGCTGAAATAACGCTATTTAATAAGCCTAAGTTGCTGAAATAAGCCTATTTAATAAGTCTAAGTTGCTGAAATAAGGCTATTTAATAAGCCTATGTTGCTGAAATAAGTATATTTAATGAGCATCAGTTGCTGAAATAAGCCTATTTAATAAGTCTAAGTTGCTTAAATAAGGCTATTTAATAAGTCTAAGTTGCTGAAATGAGCCTATTTAATCAGCGTAAGTTGCTGAAATAAGCCTATTTAATAAGCCCAAGTTGCTGAAATAAGCCTATTTAATAAGGCTATTTAATAAGCCTAAGTTGCTGAAATAAGCCTATTTAATAAGCGTAATTTTCTGAAATAAGGCTATTTAATAAGTCTAAGTTGCTGAAATAAGCCTATTTAATAAGCCTAAGTTGCTGAAATAAGCCTATTTAATAAGCCTAAGTTGCTGAAATAAGCCTATTTAATAGGCCTATCTAATAAGTCTAAGTTGCAGAAATAAGCATATTTCATAAGCCTTTTTAATGAGCCTAAGTTGCTGAACTGTCTATTTAATAAGTCGATTTAATAAGTCTAAGTTGCTAAATAAGCCTATTTAATAAGGCTATTTAATAAGCCTAAGTTGCTGAAATAAGCCTATTTAATGAGGCTATTTAATGAGCCTAAGTTGCTGAAATAAGCCTATTTAATAAGCCTAAGTTTCTGAACTAAGCCTATTTAAAAAGGTCTATTTAATAAGTCTAAGTTGCTGAAATAAACCTATTTAAAAATGCTATTTAATACGCCTAAGTTGCTGAAATGAACCTGATTAATAAGGCTATTTAATAAGCATAAGTTGCTGAAATAAGCCTATTTAATAAGCCTACATTGCTGAACTAAGCCTATATAAAAAGGTCTATTTAATAAGTCTAAGTTGCTGAAATAAACCTATTTAATAAGGCTATTTAATAAGCCTAAGTTGCTGAATAAGCATATTTAATAAGCCTATTTAATAAGCCTATTTATTGAGCCTATTTAATAAGTCGATTTAATAAGCCTATTTTATAAGCCTATTTAATAAGTATTTATTGAGCCTATTTAATCAGTCTATTTAATAAGCCTATTTAATAGGCCTATTTAATAAGTCTAAGTTGCTGAAATAAGCCTATTTAATAAGCAAAAGTTGCTGAATAAGCCTATTTCATAAGCCTAAGTTGCTGAAATAAGCCTTTTTAATAAGTCTAAGTTGCTGAAATAAGCCTATTAAATAAGTCTAAGTTGCTGAAATAAGCCTATTTAATAAGGCTATTTAATAAGCCTAAGTTGCTGAATAAGCATATTTAATAAGTCTGAGTTGCTGAAATAATGCTATTTAATAAGACTAAGTTGCTGAAATGAGCCTATTTAATGAGGCTATTTAATAAGTCTATTTAATAAGCCTATTTAATAAGCCTATTTAATAAGCCTATTTAATAAGTCTATTTAATAAGTCTATTTAATAAGCCTATTTAATAAGTATTTAATGAGCCTATTTAATAAGCCTATTTATTGAGCCTATTTAATAAGCCTATTTATTAAGCCTATTTAATAAGCCTATTTAATATGCCTATTTAATAAGCCTGTTTAATAAGCCTATTTAATAAGTATTTAATGAGCCTATTTAATAAGCCTAAGTTGCTGAATAAGCCTATTTACTAAGCCTAAGTTGCTGAAATAAGCCTATTTAATAAGCCTATTTAATAAGCCTAAGTTGCTGAATAAGCCTATTTAATAAGCCTAAGTTGCTGAAATAAGCCTATTTAATAAGTCTAAGTTGCTGAAATAACGCTATTTAATAAGCCTAAGTTGCTGAAATAAGCCTATTTAATAAGTCTAAGTTGCTGAAATAAGGCTATTTAATAAGCCTATGTTGCTGAAATAAGTATATTTAATGAGCATAAGTTGCTGAAATAAGCCTATTTAATAAGTCTAAGTTGCTGAAATAAGGCTATTTAATAAGTCTAAGTTGCTGAAATGACCCTATTTAATCAGCGTAAGTTGCTGAAATAAGCCTATTTAATAAGCCAAAGTTGCTGAAATAAGCCTATTTAATAAGGCTATTTAATAAGCCTAAGTTGCTGAAATAAGCCTATTTAATAAGCCTAAGTTGCTGAAATAAGCCTATTTAATAAGCCTAAGTTGCTGAAATAAGCCTATTTAATAGGCCTATCTAATAAGTCTAAGTTGCAGAAATAAGCATATTTCATAAGCCTTTTTAATGAGCCTAAGTTGCTGAAATGTCTATTTAATAAGTCGATTTAATAAGTCTAAGTTGCTAAATAAGCCTATTTAATAAGGCTATTTAATAAGCCTAAGTTGATGAAATAAGCCTATTTAATGAGCCTAAGTTGCTGAAATAAGCATATTTAATAAGCCTCAGTTGCTGAAATAAGCCTATTTAATAAGCCTAAGTTTCTGAACTAAGCCTATTTAAAAAGGTCTATTTAATAAGTCTAAGTTGCTGAAATAAACCTATTTAAAAATGCTATTTAATACGCCTAAGTTACTGAAATAGACCTGATTAATAAGGCTATTTAATAAGCATAAGTTGCTGAAATAAGCCTATTAAATAAGCCTACATTGCTGAACTAAGCCTATATAAAAAGGTCTATTTAATAAGTCTAAGTTGCTGAAATAAACCTATTTAATAAGGCTATTTAATAAGCCTAAGTTGCTGAATAAGCATATTTAATAAGCCTATTTAATAAGCCTATTTATTGAGCCTATTTAATAAGTCGATTTAATAAGCCTATTTTATAAGCCTATTTAATAAGTATTTATTGAGCCTATTTAATCAGTCTATTTAATAAGCCTATTTAATAGGCCTATTTAATAAGTCTAAGTTGCTGAAATAAGCCTATTTAATAAGCAAAAGTTGCTGAATAAGCCTATTTCATAAGCCTAAGTTGCTGAAATAAGCCTTTTTAATAAGTCTAAGTTGCTGAAATAAGCCTATTAAATAAGTCTAAGTTGCTGAAATAAGCCTATTTAATAAGGCTATTTAATAAGCCTAAGTTGCTGAATAAGCATATTTAATAAGTCTGAGTTGCTGAAATAATGCTATTTAATAAGACTAAGTTGCTGAAATGAGCCTATTTAATGAGGCTATTTAATAAGTCTATTTAATAAGCCTATTTAATAAGCCTATTTAATAAGCCTATTTAATAAGTCTATTTAATAAGTCTATTTAATAAGCCTATTTAATAAGTATTTAATGAGCCTATTTAATAAGCCTATTTATTGAGCCTATTTAATAAGCCTATTTATTAAGCCTATTTAATAAGCCTATTTAATATGCCTATTTAATAAGCCTGTTTAATAAGCCTATTTAATAAGTATTTAATGAGCCTATTTAATAAGCCTAAGTTGCTGAATAAGCCTATTTACTAAGCCTAAGTTGCTGAAATAAGCCTATTTAATAAGCCTATTTAATAAGCCTAAGTTGCTGAATAAGCCTATTTAATAAGCCTAAGTTGCTGAAATAAGCCTATTTAATAAGTCTAAGTTGCTGAAATAACGCTATTTAATAAGCCTAAGTTGCTGAAATAAGCCTATTTAATAAGTCTAAGTTGCTGAAATAAGGCTATTTAATAAGCCTATGTTGCTGAAATAAGTATATTTAATGAGCATAAGTTGCTGAAATAAGCCTATTTAATAAGTCTAAGTTGCTGAAATAAGGCTATTTAATAAGTCTAAGTTGCTGAAATGACCCTATTTAATCAGCGTAAGTTGCTGAAATAAGCCTATTTAATAAGCCAAAGTTGCTGAAATAAGCCTATTTAATAAGGCTATTTAATAAGCCTAAGTTGCTGAAATAAGCCTATTTAATAAGCCTAAGTTGCTGAAATAAGCCTATTTAATAAGCCTAAGTTGCTGAAATAAGCCTATTTAATAGGCCTATCTAATAAGTCTAAGTTGCAGAAATAAGCATATTTCATAAGCCTTTTTAATGAGCCTAAGTTGCTGAAATGTCTATTTAATAAGTCGATTTAATAAGTCTAAGTTGCTAAATAAGCCTATTTAATAAGGCTATTTAATAAGCCTAAGTTGATGAAATAAGCCTATTTAATGAGCCTAAGTTGCTGAAATAAGCATATTTAATAAGCCTCAGTTGCTGAAATAAGCCTATTTAATAAGCCTAAGTTTCTGAACTAAGCCTATTTAAAAAGGTCTATTTAATAAGTCTAAGTTGCTGAAATAAACCTATTTAAAAATGCTATTTAATACGCCTAAGTTACTGAAATAGACCTGATTAATAAGGCTATTTAATAAGCATAAGTTGCTGAAATAAGCCTATTAAATAAGCCTACATTGCTGAACTAAGCCTATATAAAAAGGTCTATTTAATAAGTCTAAGTTGCTGAAATAAACCTATTTAATAAGGCTATTTAATAAGCCTAAGTTGCTGAATAAGCATATTTAATAAGCCTATTTAATAAGCCTATTTATTGAGCCTATTTAATAAGTCGATTTAATAAGCCTATTTTATAAGCCTATTTAATAAGTATTTATTGAGCCTATTTAATCAGTCTATTTAATAAGCCTATTTAATAGGCCTATTTAATAAGTCTAAGTTGCTGAAATAAGCCTATTTAATAAGCAAAAGTTGCTGAATAAGCCTATTTCATAAGCCTAAGTTGCTGAAATAAGCCTTTTTAATAAGTCTAAGTTGCTGAAATAAGCCTATTTAATAAGTCTAAGTTGCTGAAATAAGCCTATTTAATAAGGCTATTTAATAAGCCTAAGTTGCTGAATAAGCATATTTAATAAGTCTGAGTTGCTGAAATAAGGCTATTTAATAAGCCTAAGTTGCTGAAATGAGCCTATTTAATGAGGCTATTTAATAAGTCTATTTAATAAGCCTATTTAATAAGTATTTAATGAGCCTATTTAATAAGCCTATTTATTGAGCCTATTTAATAAGCCTATTTATTAAGCCTATTTAATAAGCCTATTTAATACGCCTATTTAATAAGCCTATTTATTAAGCCTATTTAATGAGCCTATTTAGTAAGCCTATTTATTGAGCCTATTTCATAAGTCTATTTAATAAGCCTGTTTAATAAGCCTATTTAATAAGTACTTAATGAGCCTATTTAATAAGCCTAAGTTGCTCAATAAGCCTATTTACTAAGCCTAAGTTGCTGAAATAAGCCTATTTAATAAGCCTATTTAATAAGCCTAAGTTGCTGAATAAGCCTATTTAATAAGCCTAAGTTGCTGAAATAAGCCTATTTAATAAGTCTAAGTTGCTGAAATAACGCTATTTAATAAGCCTAAGTTGCTGAAATAAGCCTATTTAATAAGTCTAAGTTGCTGAAATAAGGCTATTTAATAAGCATATGTTGGTGAAATAAGTATATTTAATGAGCATAAGTTGCTGAAATAAGCCTATTTAATAAGTCTAAGTTGCTGAAATAAGGCTATTTAATAAGTCTAAGTTGCTGAAATGAGCCTATTTTAATCAGCGTAAGTTGCTGAAATAAGCCTATTTAATAAGCCCAAGTTGCTGAAATAAGCCTATTTAATAAGGCTATTTAATAAGCCTAAGTTGCTGAAATAAGCCTATTTAATAAGCATAATTTTCTGAAATAAGGCTATTTAATAAGTCTAAGTTGCTGAAATAAGCCTATTTAATAAGCCTAAGTTGCTGAAATAAGCCTATTTAATAAGCCTAAGTTGCTGAAATAAGCCTATTTAATAGGCCTATCTAATAAGTCTAAGTTGCAGAAATAAGCATATTTCATAAGCCTTTTAATGAGCCTAAGTTGCTGAAATGTCTATTGAATAAGTCGATTTAATAAATCAAAGTTGCTAAAATAAGCCTATTTAATAAGGCTATTTAATAAGCCTAAGTTGCTGAAATAAGCCTATTTAATGAGGCTATTTAATGAGCCTAAGTTGCTGAAATAAGCCTATTTAATAAGCCTAAGTTTCTGAACTAAGCCTATTTAAAAGGTCTATTTAATAAGTCTAAGTTGCTGAAATAAACCTATTTAAAAATGCTATTTAATACGCCTAAGTTGCTGAAATAAACCTGTTTAATAAGGCTATTTAATAAGCCTAAGTTGCTGAAATAAGCCTATTTAATACGCCTAAGTTGCTGAAATAAGCCTATTTAATAGGCCTATCTAATAAGTCTAAGTTGCAGAAATAAGCATATTTCATAAGCCTTTTTAATGAGCCTAAGTTGCTGAAATGTCTATTTAATAAGTCGATTTAATACGTCTAAGTTGCTAAATAAGCCTATTTAATAAGGATATTTAATAAGCCTAAGTTGCTGAAATAAGCCTATTTAATGAGCCTGAGTTGCTGAAATAAGCATATTTAATAAGCCTAAGTTGCTGAAATAAGCCTATTTAATAAGCCTAAGTTTCTGAACTAAGCCTATTTAAAAAGGTATATTTAATAAGCCTAAGTTGCTGAAATAAGCCTATTTAAAAATGCTATTTAAAACGCCTAAGTTGCTGAAATAAACCTGATTAATAAGGCTATTTAATAAGCATAAGTTGCTGAAATAAGCCTATTTAATAAGCCTACATTGCTGAACTAAGCCTATATAAAAAGGTCTATTTAATAAGTCTAAGTTGCTGAAATAAACCTATTTAATAAGGCTATTTAATAAGCCTAAGTTCCTGAATAAGCATATTTAATAAGCCTATTTAATAAGCCTATTTATTGAGCCTATTTAATAAGTCGATTTAATAAGCCTATTTTATAAGCCTATTTAATAAGTATTTATTGAGCCTATTTAATCAGTCTATTTAATAAGCCTATTTAATAGGCCTATTTAATAAGTCTAAGTTGCTGAAATAAGCCTATTTAATAAGCAAAAGTTGCTGAATAAGCCTACTTCATAAGCCTAAGTTGCTGAAATAAGCCTTTTTAATAAGTCTAAGTTGCTGAAATAAGCCTATTTAATAAGTCTAAGTTGCTGAAATAAGCCTATTTAATAAGGCTATTTAATAAGCCTAAGTTGCTGAATAAGCATATTTAATAAGTCTGAGTTGCTGAAATAAGGCTATTTAATAAGCCTAAGTTGCTGAAATGAGCCTATTTAATAAGGCTATTTAATAAGTCTATTTAATAAGCCTATTTAATAAGCCTATATAATAAGCCTATTTAATAAGTCTATTTAATAAGTCTATTTAATAAGCCTATTTAATAAGTATTTAATGAGCCTATTTAATAAGCCTATTTATTGAGCCTATTTAATAAGCCTGTTTAATAAGCCTATTTAATAAGTATTTAATGAGCCTATTTAATAAGCCTAAGTTGCTGAATAAACCTATTTACTAAGCCTAAGTTGCTGAAATAAGCCTATTTAATAAGCCTATTTAATAAGCCTAAGTTGCTGAATAAGCCTATTTAATAAGCCTAAGTTGCTGAAATAAGCCTATTTAATAAGTCTAAGTTGCTGAAATAACGCTATTTAATAAGCCTAAGTTGCTGAAATAAGCCTATTTAATAAGTCTAAGTTGCTGAAATAAGGCTATTTAATAAGCCTATGTTGCTGAAATAAGAATATTTAATGAGCATAAGTTGCTGAAATAAGCCTATTTAATAAGTCTAAGTTGCTGAAATAAGGCTATTTAATAAGTCTAAGTTTCTGAAATGAGCCTATTTTAATCAGCGTAAGTTGCTGAAATAAGCCTATTTAATAAGCCCAAGTTGCTGAAATAAGCCTATTTAATAAGGCTATTTAATAAGCCTAAGTTGCTGAAATAAGCCTATTTAATAAGCGTAATTTTCTGAAATAAGGCTATTTAATAAGTCTAAGTTGCTGAAATAAGCCTATTTAATAAGTCTAAGTTGCTGAAATAACGCTATTTAATAAGCCTAAGTTGCTGAAATAAGCCTATTTAATAAGTCTAAGTTGCTGAAATAAGGCTATTTAATAAGCCTATGTTGCTGAAATAAGAATATTTAATGAGCATAAGTTGCTGAAATAAGCCTATTTAATAAGTCTAAGTTGCTGAAATAAGGCTATTTAATAAGTCTAAGTTTCTGAAATGAGCCTATTTTAATCAGCGTAAGTTGCTGAAATAAGCCTATTTAATAAGCCCAAGTTGCTGAAATAAGCCTATTTAATAAGGCTATTTAATAAGCCTAAGTTGCTGAAATAAGCCTATTTAATAAGCGTAATTTTCTGAAATAAGGCTATTTAATAAGTCTAAGTTGCTGAAATAAGCCTATTTAATAAGCCTAAGTTGCTGAAATAAGCCTATTTAATAAGCCTAAGTTGCTGAAAAAAGCCTATTTAATAGGCCTATCTAATAAGTCTAAGTTGCAGAAATAAGCATATTTCATAAGCCTTTTTAATTATCCTAAGTTGCTGAAATGTCTATTGAATAAGTCGATTTAATAAGTCTAAGTTGCTAAATAAGCCTATTTAATAAGGCTATTTAATAAGCCTAAGTTGCTGAAATAAGCCTATTTAATGAGGCTATTTAATGAGCCTAAGTTGCTGAAATAAACCTATTTAATAAGCCTAAGTTTCTGAACTAAGCCTATTTAAAAGGTCTATTTAATAAGTCTAAGTTGCTGAAATAAACCTATTTAAAAATGCTATTTAATACGCCTAAGTTGCTGAAATAAACCTGTTTAATAAGGCTATTTAATAAGCATAAGTTGCTGAAATAAGCCTATTTAATAAGCCTAAGTTGCTGAAATAAGCCTTTTTAATAAGGCTATTTAATAAATCTAAGTTGCAGAAATAAACCTATTTAATAATGCTATTTAATACGCCTAAGTTGCTGAAATAAGCATATTTAATAAGCCTAAGTTGCTAAAATAAGCCTATTTAATAGGCCTATCTAATAAGTCTAAGTTGCAGAAATAAGCATATTTCATAAGCCTATTTAATGAGCCTAAGTTGATGAAATGTCTATTTAATAAGACGATTTTATAAGTCTAAGTTGCTAAAATAAGCCTATTTAACAAGGCTATTTAATAAGCCTAAGTTGCTGAAATAAGCCTATTTAATAAGTCTAAGTTGCTGAAATAACGCTATTTAATAAGCCTAAGTTGCTGATTATAAGCCTATTTAATAAGTCTAAGTTGCTGAAATAAGGCTATTTAATAAGCCTATGTTGCTGAAACAAGTATATTTAATGAGCATAAGTTGCTGAAATAAGCCTATTTAATAAGTCTACGTTGCTGAAATAAGGCTATTTAATAAGTCTAAGTTGCTGAAATGAGCCTATTTTAATCAGCGTAAGTTGCTGAAATAAGCCTATTTAATAAGCCCAAGTTGCTGAAATAAGCCTATTTAATAAGGCTATTTAATAAGCCTAAGTTGCTGAAATAAGCCTATTTAATATGCGTTAAGTTGCTGAAATAAGCCTATTTAATAAGCCTAAGTTGCTGAAATAAGCCTATTTAATAGGCCTATCTAATAAGTCTAAGTTGCAGAAATAAGCATATTTCATAAGCCTTTTTAATGAGCCTAAGTTGCTGAAATGTCTATTGAATAAGTCGATTTAATAAGTCTAAGTTGCTAAATAAGCCTATTTAATAAGGCTATTTAATAAGCCTAAGTTGCTGAAATAAGCCTATTTAATGAGGCTATTTAATGAGCCTAAGTTGCTGAAATAAGCCTATTTAATAAGCCTAAGTTTCTGAACTAAGCCTATTTAAAAGGTCTATTTAATAAGTATAAGTTGCTGAAATAAACCTATTTAAAAATGCTATTTAATACGCCTAAGTTGCTGAAATAAACCTGTTTAATAAGGCTATTTAATAAGCATAAGTTGCTGAAATAAGCCTATTTAATAAGCCTAAGTTGCTGAAATAAGCCTTTTTAATAAGGCTATTTAATAAATCTAAGTTGCAGAAATAAACCTATTTAATAATGCTATTTAATACGCCTAAGTTGCTGAAATAAGCATATTTAATAAGCCTAAGTTGCTAAAATAAGCCTATTTAATAGGCCTATCTAATAAGTCTAAGTTGCAGAAATAATCATATTTCATAAGCCTATTTAATGAGCCTAAGTTGCTGAAATGTCTATTTAATAAGACGATTTTATAAGTCTAAGTTGCTAAAATAAGCCTATTTAACAAGGCTATTTAATAAGCCTAAGTTGCTGAAATAAGCCTATTTAATAAGTCTAAGTTGCTGAAATAACGCTATTTAATAAGCCTAAGTTGCTGAAATAAGCCTATTTAATAAGTCTAAGTTGCTGAAATAAGGCTATTTAATAAGCCTATGTTGCTGAAATAAGTATATTTAATGAGCATAAGTTGCTGAAATAAGCCTATTTAATAAGTCTAAGTTGCTGAAATAAGGCTATTTAATAAGTCTAAGTTGCTGAAATGAGCCTATTTTAATCAGCGTAAGTTGCTGAAATAAGCCTATTTAATAAGCCCAAGTTGCTGAAATAAGCCTATTTAATAAGGCTATTTAATAAGCCTAAGTTGCTGAAATAAGCCTATTTAATAAGCGTAATTTTGTGAAATAAGGCTATTTAATAAGTCTAAGTTGCTGAAATAAGCCTATTTAATAAGCTTAAGTTGCTGAAATAAGCCTATTTAATAAGCCTAAGTTGCTGAAATAAGCCTATTTAATAGGCCTATCTAATAAGTCTAAGTTGCAGAAATAGGCATATTTCATAAGCCTTTTTAATGAGCCTAAGTTGCTGAAATGTCTATTGAATAAGTCGATTTAATAAGTCTAAGTTGCTAAATAAGCCTATTTAATAAGGCTATTTAATAAGCCTAAGTTGCTGAAATAAGCCTATTTAATGAGGCTATTTAATGAGCCTAAGTTGCTGATATAAGCCTATTAATAAGCCTAAGTTTCTGAACTAAGCCTATTTAAAAGGTCTATTTAATAAGTCTAAGTTACTGAAATAAACCTATTTAAAAATGCTATTTAATACGCCTAAGTTGCTGAAATAAACCTGTTTAATAAGGCTATTTAATAAGCATAAGTTGCTGAAATAAGCCTATTTAATAAGCCTAAGTTGCTGAAATAAGCCTTTTTAATAAGGCTATTTAATAAATCTAAGTTGCAGAAATAAACCTATTTAATAATGCTATTTAATACGCCTAAGTTGCTGAAATAAGCATATTTAATAAGCCTAAGTTGCTAAAATAAGCCTATTTAATAGGCCTATCTAATAAGTCTAAGTTGCAGAAATAAGCATATTTCATAAGCCTATTTAATAAGCCTAAGTTGCTGAAATGTCTATTTAATAAGACGATTTAATAAGTCTAAGTTGCTAAAATAAGCCTATTTAACAAGGCTATTTAATAAGCCTAAGTTGCTGAAATAAGCCTATTTAATAAGGCTATTTAATGAGCCTAAGTTGCTGAAATAAGCCTATTTAATAAGCCGAAGTTTCTGAACTAAGCCTATATAAAAAGGTATATTTAATAAGTCTAAGTTGCTGAAATAAACCTATTTAAAAATGCTACTTAATAAGCCTAAGTTGCTGAAATAAACCTGTTTAATAAGGCTATTTAATAAGCATGAGTTGCTGAAATAAGCCTATTTAATAAGCCTAAGTTGCTGAAATAAGCCTATTTAATAAGGCTATTTAATAAGTCTAAGTTGCTGAAATAAACCTATTTAAAAAGCCTAAGTTGCTCAAATAAGCCTATTTAATGAGGCTATTTAATAAGTCTATTTAATAAGCCTATTTAATACGCCTATTTAATAAGTCTATTTAATAAGCCTATTTAATAAGCCTATTTAATAAGCCTATTTAATAAGCCTATTTATTGAGCCTATTTAATAAGCCTATTTAATAAGCCTATTTAATAAGCCTATTTATTGAGCCTATTTAATAAGTCTATTTAATAAGCCTATTTAATAAGCCTATTTAATGAGTATTTAATGAGCCTATTTAATCAGTCTATTTAATAAGCCTATTTAATAGGCCTATTTAATAAGTCTAAGTTGCTGAAATAAGCCTATTTAATAAGCCTAAGTTGCTGAAATAAGCCTTTTTAATAAGGCTATTTAATAAGTCTAAGTTGCAGAAATAAACCTATTTAATAATGCTATTTAATACGCCTAAGTTGCTGAAATAAGCATATTTAATAAGCCTAAGTTGCTAAAATAAGCCTATTTAATAGGCCTATCTAATAAGTCTAAGTTGCAGAAATAAGCATATTTCATAAGCCTATTTAATGAGCCTAAGTTGCTGAAATGTCTATTTAATAAGACGATTTAATAAGTCTAAGTTGCTAAAATAAGCCTATTTAACAAGGCTATTTAATAAGCCTAAGTTGCTGAAATAAGCCTATTTAATAAGTCTAAGTTGCTGAAATAACGCTATTTAATAAGCCTAAGTTGCTGAAATAAGCCTATTTAATAAGTCTAAGTTGCTGAAATAAGGCTATTTAATAAGCCTATGTTGCTGAAATAAGTATATTTAATGAGCATAAGTTGCTGAAATAAGCCTATTTAATAAGTCTAAGTTGCTGAAATAAGGCTATTTAATAAGTCTAAGTTGCTGAAATGAGCCTATTTTAATCAGCGTAAGTTGCTGAAATAAGCCTATTTAATAAGCCCAAGTTGCTGAAATAAGCCTATTTAATAAGGCTATTTAATAAGCCTAAGTTGCTGAAATAAGCCTATTTAATAAGCGTAATTTTCTGAAATAAGGCTATTTAATAAGTCTAAGTTGCTGAAATAAGCCTATTTAATAAGCTTAAGTTGCTGAAATAAGCCTATTTAATAAGCCTAAGTTGCTGAAATAAGCCTATTTAATAGGCCTATCTAATAAGTCTAAGTTGCAGAAATAGGCATATTTCATAAGCCTTTTTAATGAGCCTAAGTTGCTGAAATGTCTATTGAATAAGTCGATTTAATAAGTCTAAGTTGCTAAATAAGCCTATTTAATAAGGCTATTTAATAAGCCTAAGTTGCTGAAATAAGCCTATTTAATTAGGCTATTTAATGAGCCTAAGTTGCTGAAATAAGCCTATTTAATAAGCCTAAGTTTCTGAACTAAGCCTATTTAAAAGGTCTATTTAATAAGTCTAAGTTACTGAAATAAACCTATTTAAAAATGCTATTTAATACGCCTAAGTTGCTGAAATAAACCTGTTTAATAAGGCTATTTAATAAGCATAAGTTGCTGAAATAAGCCTATTTAATAAGCCTAAGTTGCTGAAATAAGCCTTTTTAATAAGGCTATTTAATAAATCTAAGTTGCAGAAATAAACCTATTTAATAATGCTATTTAATACGCCTAAGTTGCTGAAATAAGCATATTTAATAAGCCTAAGTTGCTAAAATAAGCCTATTTAATAAGCCTAAGTTGCTGAAATAAGCCTTTTTAATAAGGCTATTTAATAAATCTAAGTTGCAGAAATAAACCTATTTAATAATGCTATTTAATACGCCTAAGTTGCTGAAATAAGCATATTTAATAAGCCTAAGTTGCTAAAATAAGCCTATTTAATAGGCCTATCTAATAAGTCTAAGTTGCAGAAATAAGCATATTTCATAAGCCTATTTAATAAGCCTAAGTTGCTGAAATGTCTATTTAATAAGACGATTTAATAAGTCTAAGTTGCTAAAATAAGCCTATTTAACAAGGCTATTTAATAAGCCTAAGTTGCTGAAATAAGCCTATTTAATAAGGCTATTTAATGAGCCTAAGTTGCTGAAATAAGCCTATTTAATAAGCCGAAGTTTCTGAACTAAGCCTATATAAAAAGGTATATTTAATAAGTCTAAGTTGCTGAAATAAACCTATTTAAAAATGCTACTTAATAAGCCTAAGTTGCTGAAATAAACCTGTTTAATAAGGCTATTTAATAAGCATGAGTTGCTGAAATAAGCCTATTTAATAAGCCTAAGTTGCTGAAATAAGCCTATTTAATAAGGCTATTTAATAAGTCTAAGTTGCTGAAATAAACCTATTTAAAAAGCCTAAGTTGCTCAAATAAGCCTATTTAATGAGGCTATTTAATAAGTCTATTTAATAAGCCTATTTAATACGCCTATTTAATAAGTCTATTTAATAAGCCTATTTAATAAGCCTATTTAATAAGCCTATTTAATAAGCCTATTTATTGAGCCTATTTAATAAGCCTATTTAATAAGCCTATTTAATAAGCCTATTTATTGAGCCTATTTAATAAGTCTATTTAATAAGCCTATTTAATAAGCCTATTTAATGAGTATTTAATGAGCCTATTTAATCAGTCTATTTAATAAGCCTATTTAATAGGCCTATTTAATAAGTCTAAGTTGCTGAAATAAGCCTATTTAATAAGCCTAAGTTGCTGAAATAAGCCTTTTTAATAAGGCTATTTAATAAGTCTAAGTTGCAGAAATAAACCTATTTAATAATGCTATTTAATACGCCTAAGTTGCTGAAATAAGCATATTTAATAAGCCTAAGTTGCTAAAATAAGCCTATTTAATAGGCCTATCTAATAAGTCTAAGTTGCAGAAATAAGCATATTTCATAAGCCTATTTAATGAGCCTAAGTTGCTGAAATGTCTATTTAATAAGACGATTTAATAAGTCTAAGTTGCTAAAATAAGCCTATTTAACAAGGCTATTTAATAAGCCTAAGTTGCTGAAATAAGCCTATTTAATAAGGCTATTTAATGAGCTTAAGTTGCTGAAATAAGCCTATTTAATAAGCCGAAGTTTCTGAACTAAGCCTATATAAAAAGGTATATTTAAGAAGTCTAAGTTGCTGAAATAAACCTATTTAAAAATGCTACTTAATAAGCCTAAGTTGCTGAAATAAACCTGTTTAATAAGGCTATTTAATAAGCATGAGTTGCTGAAATAAGCCTATTTAACAAGCCTAAGTTGCTGAAATAAGCCTATTTAATAAGGCTATTTAATAAATCTAAGTTGCTGAAATAAACCTATTTAAAAAGCCTAAGTTGCTCAAATAAGCCTATTTAATGAGGCTATTTAATAAGTCTATTTAATAAGCCTATTTAAAACGCCTATTTAATAAGTCTATTTAATAAGCCTATTTAATAAGCCTATTTAATAAGCCTATTTAATACGCCTATTTATTGAGCCTATTTAATAAGCCTATTTAATAAGCCTATTTAATAAGCCTATTTATTGAGCCTATTTAATAAGTCTATTTAATAAGCCTATTTAATAAGCCTATTTAATGAGTATTTAATGAGCCTATTTAATCAGTCTATTTAATAAGCCTATTTAAGAGGCCTATTTAATAAGTCTAAGTTGCTGAAATAAGCCTATTTAATAAGGCTATTCAATAAGCCTAAGTTGCTGAATAAGCCTATTTAATAAGGCTAAGTTGCTGAAATAAGCCCATTTAATAAGCCTAAGTTGCTGAAATAAGGCTATTTAATAAGCCTAAGTTGCTGAAATAAGCCTATTTAATAAGCCTAAGTTGCTGAAATAGCCTATTTAATAGGCCTATCTAATAAGGCTAAGTTGCAGAAATAAGCATATTTCATAAGCCTTTTTAATGAGCCTAAGTTGCTGAAATGTCTATTTAATATGTCGATTTAATAAGTCTAAGTTGCTAAATAAGCCTATTTAATAAGGCTATTTAATAAGCCTAAGTTGCTGAAATAAGCCTATTTAATAAGCATAAGTTGATGAAATAAGCCTATTTAATAAGCCTAAGTTTCTGAACTAAGCCTATTTAAAAAGGTCTATTTAATAAGTCTAAGTTGCTGAAATAAACCTATTTAAAAATGCTATTTAATACGCCTAAGTTGCTGAAATAAACCTGATTAATAAGGCTATTTAATAAGCATAAGTTGCTGAAATAAGCCTATTTAATAAGCCTACATTGCTGAACTAAGCCTATATAAAAAGGTCTATTTAATAAGTCTAAGTTGCTGAAATAAGCCTATTTAATAAGGCTATTTAATAAGCCTAAGTTGCTGAAATAAGCCTATTTAATAAGCATAAGTTGATGAAATAAGCCTATTTAATAAGCCTATGTTTCTGAACTAAGCCTATTTAAAAAGGTCTATTTAATAAGTCTAAGTTGCTGAAATAAACCTATTTAAAAATGCTATTTAATACGCCTAAGTTGCTGAAATAAACCTGATTAATAAGGCTATTTAATAAGCATAAGTTGCTGAAATAAGCCTATTTAATAAGCCTACATTGCTGAACTAAGCCTATATAAAAAGGTCTATTTAATAAGTCTAAGTTGCTGAAATAAACCTATTTAATAAGGCTATTTAATAAGCCTAAGTTGCTGAATAAGCATATTTAATAAGCCTATTTAATAAGCCTATTTATTGAGCCTATTTAATAAGTCGATTTAATAAGCCTATTTAATAAGCCTATTTAATAAGTATTTATTGAGCCTATTTAATCAGTCTATTTAATAAGCCTATTTAATAGGCCTATTTAATAAGTCTAAGTTGCTGAAATAAGCCTATTTAATAAGCATTAGTTGCTGAATAAGCCTATTTCATAAGCCTAAGTTGCTGAAATAAGCCTTTTTAATAAGTCTAAGTTGCTGAAATGAGCCTATTTAATGAGGCTATTTAATAAGTCTATTTAATAAGCCTATTTAATAAGCCTATTTAATAAGCCTATTTAATAAGTCTATTTAATAAGTATTTAATGTGCCTATTTAATAAGCCTATTTATTGAGCCTATTTAATAAGCCTATTTATTAAGCCTATTTAATAAGCCTATTTAATAAGCCTATTTAATAAGCCTATTTATTAAGCCTATTTAATGAGCCTATTTAATAAGCCTATTTATTGAGCCTATTTAATAAGTCTATTTAATAAGCCTAAGTTGCTGAATAAGCCTATTTACTAAGCCTAAGTTGCTGAAATAAGCCTATTTAATAAACCTATTTAATAAGCCTAAGTTGCTGAATAAGCCTATTTAATAAGCCTAAGTTGCTGAAATAAGCCAATTTAATAAGTCTAAGTTGCTGAAATAACGCTATTTAATAAGCCTAAGTTGCTGAAATAAGCCTATTTAATAAGTCTAAGTTGCTGAAATAAGGCTATTCAATAAGCCTATGTTGCTGAAATAAGTATATTTAATGAGCATAAGTTGCTGAAATAAGCCTATTTAATAAGTCTAAGTTGCTGAAAAAAGGCTATTTAATAAGTCTAAGTTGCTGAAATGAGCCTATTTAATCAGCGTAAGTTGCTGAAATAAGCCTATTTAATAAGCCTAAGTTGCTGAAATAAGCCTATTTAATAAGCCTAAGTTGCTGAAATAAGCCTATTTAATAGGCCTATCTAATAAGTCTAAGTTGGAGAAATAAGCATATTTCATAAGCCTTTTTAATGAGCCTAAGTTGCTGAAATGTCTATTTAATAAGTCGATTTAATAAGTCTAAGTTGCTAAATAAGCCTATTTAATAAGGCTATTTAATAAGCCTAAGTTGCTGAAATAAGCCTATTTAATAAGGCTATTTAATGAGCCTAAGTTGCTGAAATAAGCCTATTTAATAAGCCGAAGTTTCTGAACTAAGCCTATATAAAAAGGTATATTTAAGAAGTCTAAGTTGCTGAAATAAACCTATTTAAAAATGCTACTTAATAAGCCTAAGTTGCTGAAATAAACCTGTTTAATAACGCTATTTAATAAGCATGAGTTGCTGAAATAAGCCTATTTAATAAGCCTAAGTTGCTGAAATAAGCCTATTTAATAAGGCTATTTAATAAGTCTAAGTTGCTGAAATAAACCTATTTAAAAAGCCTAAGTTGCTCAAATAAGCCTATTTAATGAGGCTATTTAATAAGTCTATTTAATAAGCCTATTTAATACGCCTATTTAATAAGTCTATTTAATAAGCCTATTTAATAAGCCTATTTAATAAGCCTATTTAATAAGCCTATTTATTGAGCCTATTTAATAAGCCTATTTAATAAGCCTATTTAATAAGCCTATTTATTGAGCCTATTTAATAAGTCTATTTAATAAGCCTATTTAATAAGCCTATTTAATGAGTATTTAATGAGCCTATTTAATCAGTCTATTTAATAAGCCTATTTAATAGGCCTATTTAATAAGTCTAAGTTGCTAAAATAAGCCTATTTAATAAGCCTAAGTTGCTGAAATAAGCCTTTTTAATAAGGCTATTTAATAAGTCTAAGTTGCAGAAATAAACCTATTTAATAATGCTATTTAATACGCCTAAGTTGCTGAAATAAGCATATTTAATAAGCCTAAGTTGCTAAAATAAGCCTATTTAATAGGCCTATCTAATAAGTCTAAGTTGCAGAAATAAGCATATTTCATAAGCCTATTTAATGAGCCTAAGTTGCTGAAATGTCTATTTAATAAGACGATTTAATAAGTCTAAGTTGCTAAAATAAGCCTATTTAACAAGGCTATTTAATAAGCCTAAGTTGCTGAAATAAGCCTATTTAATAAGGCTATTTAATGAGCCTAAGTTGCTGAAATAAGCCTATTTAAAAGGTCTATTTAATAAGTCTATGTTGCTGAAATAAACCTATTTAAAAATGCTATTTAATACGCCTAAGTTGCTGAAATAAGCCTATTTAATAAGTCTAAGTTGCTGAAATAAGCCTATTTAATAAGGCTATTTAATAAGCCTAAGTTGCTGAATAAGCATATTTAATAAGTCTGAGTTGCTGAAATAAGGCTATTTAATAAGCCTAAGTTGCTGAAATGAGCCTATTTAATGAGGCTATTTAATAAGTCTATTTAATAAGCCTATATAATAAGCCTATTTAATAAGTCTATTTAATAAGTCTATTTAATAAGCCTATTTAATAAGTCTTTAATGTGCCTATTTAATAAGCCTATTTATTGAGCCTATTTAATAAGCCTATTTATTAAGCCTATTTAATAAGCCTATTTAATAAGCCTATTTAATAAGCCTATTTATTAAGCCTATTTAATGAGCCTATTTAATAAGCCTATTTATTGAGCCTATTTAATAAGTCTATTTAATAAGCCTGTTTAATAAGCCTATTTAATAAGTATTTAATGAGCCTATTTAATAAGCCTAAGTTGCTGAATAAGCCTATTTACTAAGCCTAAGTTGCTGAAATAAGCCTATTTAATATGCCTAAGTTGCTGAATAAGCCTATTTAATAAGCCTAAGTTGCTGAAATAAGCCTATTTAATAAGTCTAAGTTGCTGAAATAACGCTATTTAATAAGCCTAAGTTGCTGAAATAAGCCTATTTAATAAGTCTAAGTTGCTGAAATAAGGCTATTTAATAAGCCTATGTTGCTGAAATAAGTATATTTAATGAGCATAAGTTGCTGAAATAAGCCTATTTAATAAGTCTAAGTTGCTGAAATAAGGCTATTTAATAAGTCTAAGTTGCTGAAATGAGCCTATTTAATCAGCGTAAGTTGCTGAAATAAGCCTATTTAATAAGCCTAAGTTGCTGAAATAAGCCTATTTAATAAGCCTAAGTTGCTGAAATAAGCCTATTTAATAGGCCTATCTAATAAGTCTAAGTTGCAGAAATAAGCATATTTCATAAGCCTTTTTAATGAGCCTAAGTTGCTGAAATGTCTATTTAATAAGTCGATTTAATAAGTCTAAGTTGCTAAATAAGCCTATTTAATAAGGCTATTTAATAAGCCTAAGTTGCTGAAATAAGCCTATTTAATGAGGCTATTTAATGAGCCTAAGTTGCTGAAATAAGCCTTTTTAATAAGCTTAAGTTTCTGAACTAAGCCTATTTAAAAGGTCTATTTAATAAGTCTAAGTTGCTGAAATAAACCTATTTAAAAATGCTATTTAATACGCCTAAGTTGCTGAAATAAACCTGATTAATAAGGCTATTTAATAAGCATAAGTTGCTGAAATAAGCCTATTTAATAATCCTACATTGCTGAACTAAGCCTATATAAAAAGGTCTATTTAATAAGTCTAAGTTGCTGAAATAAACCTATTTAAAAATGCTATTTAATACGCCTAAGTTGCTGAAATAAACCTGATTAATAAGGCTATTTAATAAGCATAAGTTGCTGAAATAAGCCTATTTAATAAGCCTACATTGCTGAACTATGCCTATATAAAAAGGTCTATTTAATAAGTCTAAGTTGCTGAAATAAACCTATTTAATAAGGCTATTTAATAAGCCTAAGTTGCTGAATAAGCATATTTAATAAGCCTATTTAATAAGCCTATTTATTGAGCCTATTTAATAAGTCGATTTAATAAGCCTATTTTATAAGCCTATTTAATAAGTATTTATTGAGCCTATTTAATCAGTCTATTTAATAAGCATATTTAATAGGCCTATTTAATAAGTCTAAGTTGCTGAAATAAGCCTTTTTAATAAGTCTAAGTTGCTGAAATAAGCCTATTTAATAAGTCTAAGTTGCTGAAATAAGCCTATTTAATAAGGCTATTTAATAAGCCTAAGTTGCTGAATAAGCATATTTAATAAGTCTGAGTTGCTGAAATAAGGCTATTTAATAAGCCTAAGTTGCTGAAATGAGCCTATTTAATGAGGCTATTTAATAAGTCTATTTAATAAGCCTATTTAATAAGCCTATTTAATAAGCCTATTTATTAAGCCTATTTAATGAGCCTATTTAATAAGCCTATTTATTGAGCCTATTTAATAAGTCTATTTAATAAGCCTGTTTAATAAGCCTATTTAATAAGTATTTAATGAGCCTATTTAATAAGCCTAAGTTGCTGAATAAGCCTATTTACTAAGCCTAAGTTGCTGAAATAAGCCTATTTAATATGCCTAAGTTGCTGAATAAGCCGATTTAATAAGCCTAAGTTGCTGAAATAAGCCTATTTAATAAGTCTAAGTTGCTGAAATAACGCTATTTAATAAGCCTAAGTTACTGAAATAAGCCTATTTAATAAGTCTAAGTTGCTGAAATAAGGCTATTTAATAAGCCTATGTTGCTGAAATAAGTATATTTAATGAGCATAAGTTGCTGAAATAAGCCTATTTAATAAGTCTAAGTTGCTGAAATAAGGCTATTTAATAAGTCTAAGTTGCTGAAATGAGCCTATTTAATCAGCGTAAGTTGCTGAAATAAGCCTATTTAATAAGCCTAAGTTGCTGAAATAAGCCTATTTAATAAGCCTAAGTTGCTGAAATAAGCCTATTTAATAGGCCTATCTAATAAGTCTAAGTTGCAGAAATAAGCATATTTCATAAGCCTTTTTAATGAGCCTAAGTTGCTGAAATGTCTATTTAATAAGTCGATTTAATAAGTCTAAGTTGCTAAATAAGCCTATTTAATAAGGCTATTTAATAAGCCTAAGTTGCTGAAATAAGCCTATTTAATGAGGCTATTTAATGAGCCTAAGTTGCTGAAATAAGCCTTTTTAATAAGCCTAAGTTTCTGAACTAAGCCTATTTAAAAGGTCTATTTAATAAGTCTAAGTTGCTGAAATAAACCTATTTAAAAATGCTATTTAATACGCCTAAGTTGCTGAAATAAACCTGATTAATAAGGCTATTTAATAAGCATAAGTTGCTGAAATAAGCCTATTTAATAATCCTACATTGCTGAACTAAGCCTATATAAAAAGGTCTATTTAATAAGTCTAAGTTGCTGAAATAAACCTATTTAAAAATGCTATTTAATACGCCTAAGTTGCTGAAATAAACCTGATTAATAAGGCTATTTAATAAGCATAAGTTGCTGAAATAAGCCTATTTAATAAGCCTACATTGCTGAACTATGCCTATATAAAAAGGTCTATTTAATAAGTCTAAGTTGCTGAAATAAACCTATTTAATAAGGCTATTTAATAAGCCTAAGTTGCTGAATAAGCATATTTAATAAGCCTATTTAATAAGCCTATTTATTGAGCCTATTTAATAAGTCGATTTAATAAGCCTATTTTATAAGCCTATTTAATAAGTATTTATTGAGCCTATTTAATCAGTCTATTTAATAAGCATATTTAATAGGCCTATTTAATAAGTCTAAGTTGCTGAAATAAGCCTTTTTAATAAGTCTAAGTTGCTGAAATAAGCCTATTTAATAAGTCTAAGTTGCTGAAATAAGCCTATTTAATAAGGCTATTTAATAAGCCTAAGTTGCTGAATAAGCATATTTAATAAGTCTGAGTTGCTGAAATAAGGCTATTTAATAAGCCTAAGTTGCTGAAATGAGCCTATTTAATGAGGCTATTTAATAAGTCTATTTAATAAGCCTATTTAATAAGCCTATTTATTGAGCCTATTTAATAAGCCTATTTATTAAGCCTATTTAATAAGCCTATTTAATAAGCCTATTTAATAAGCCTATTTATTAAGCCTATTTAATGAGCCTATTTAATAAGCCTATTTATTGAGCCTATTTAATAAGTCTATTTAATAAGCCTGTTTAATAAGCCTATTTAATAAGTATTTAATGAGCCTATTTAATAAGCCTAAGTTGCTGAATAAGCCTATTTACTAAGCCTAAGTTGCTGAAATAAGCCTATTTAATATGCCTAAGTTGCTGAATAAGCCTATTTAATAAGCCTAAGTTGCTGAAATAAGCCTATTTAATAAGTCTAAGTTGCTGAAATAACGCTATTTAATAAGCCTAAGTTGCTGAAATAAGCCTATTTAATAAGTCTAAGTTGCTGAAATAAGGCTATTTAATAAGCCTATGTTGCTGAAATAAGTATATTTAATGAGCATAAGTTGCTGAAATAAGCCTATTTAATAAGTCTAAGTTGCTGAAATAAGGCTATTTAATAAGTCTAAGTTGCTGAAATGAGCCTATTTAATCAGCGTAAGTTGCTGAAATAAGCCTATTTAATAAGCCTAAGTTGCTGAAATAAGCCTATTTAATAAGCCTAAGTTGCTGAAATAAGCCTATTTAATAGGCCTATCTAATAAGTCTAAGTTGCAGAAATAAGCATATTTCATAAGCCTTTTTAATGAGCCTAAGTTGCTGAAATGTCTATTTAATAAGTCGATTTAATAAGTCTAAGTTGCTAAATAAGCCTATTTAATAAGGCTATTTAATAAGCCTAAGTTGCTGAAATAAGCCTATTTAATGAGGCTATTTAATGAGCCTAAGTTGCTGAAATAAGCCTTTTTAATAAGCTTAAGTTTCTGAACTAAGCCTATTTAAAAGGTCTATTTAATAAGTCTAAGTTGCTGAAATAAACCTATTTAAAAATGCTATTTAATACGCCTAAGTTGCTGAAATAAACCTGATTAATAAGGCTATTTAATAAGCATAAGTTGCTGAAATAAGCCTATTTAATAATCCTACATTGCTGAACTAAGCCTATATAAAAAGGTCTATTTAATAAGTCTAAGTTGCTGAAATAAACCTATTTAAAAATGCTATTTAATACGCCTAAGTTGCTGAAATAAACCTGATTAATAAGGCTATTTAATAAGCATAAGTTGCTGAAATAAGCCTATTTAATAAGCCTACATTGCTGAACTATGCCTATATAAAAAGGTCTATTTAATAAGTCTAAGTTGCTGAAATAAACCTATTTAATAAGGCTATTTAATAAGCCTAAGTTGCTGAATAAGCATATTTAATAAGCCTATTTAATAAGCCTATTTATTGAGCCTATTTAATAAGTCGATTTAATAAGCCTATTTTATAAGCCTATTTAATAAGTATTTATTGAGCCTATTTAATCAGTCTATTTAATAAGCATATTTAATAGGCCTATTTAATAAGTCTAAGTTGCTGAAATAAGCCTTTTTAATAAGTCTAAGTTGCTGAAATAAGCCTATTTAATAAGTCTAAGTTGCTGAAATAAGCCTATTTAATAAGGCTATTTAATAAGCCTAAGTTGCTGAATAAGCATATTTAATAAGTCTGAGTTGCTGAAATAAGGCTATTTAATAAGCCTAAGTTGCTGAAATGAGCCTATTTAATGAGGCTATTTAATAAGTCTATTTAATAAGCCTATTTAATAAGCCTATTTAATAAGCCTATTTATTAAGCCTATTTAATGAGCCTATTTAATAAGCCTATTTATTGAGCCTATTTAATAAGTCTATTTAATAAGCCTGTTTAATAAGCCTATTTAATAAGTATTTAATGAGCCTATTTAATAAGCCTAAGTTGCTGAATAAGCCTATTTACTAAGCCTAAGTTGCTGAAATAAGCCTATTTAATATGCCTAAGTTGCTGAATAAGCCGATTTAATAAGCCTAAGTTGCTGAAATAAGCCTATTTAATAAGTCTAAGTTGCTGAAATAACGCTATTTAATAAGCCTAAGTTACTGAAATAAGCCTATTTAATAAGTCTAAGTTGCTGAAATAAGGCTATTTAATAAGCCTATGTTGCTGAAATAAGTATATTTAATGAGCATAAGTTGCTGAAATAAGCCTATTTAATAAGTCTAAGTTGCTGAAATAAGGCTATTTAATAAGTCTAAGTTGCTGAAATGAGCCTATTTAATCAGCGTAAGTTGCTGAAATAAGCCTATTTAATAAGCCTAAGTTGCTGAAATAAGCCTATTTAATAAGCCTAAGTTGCTGAAATAAGCCTATTTAATAGGCCTATCTAATAAGTCTAAGTTGCAGAAATAAGCATATTTCATAAGCCTTTTTAATGAGCCTAAGTTGCTGAAATGTCTATTTAATAAGTCGATTTAATAAGTCTAAGTTGCTAAATAAGCCTATTTAATAAGGCTATTTAATAAGCCTAAGTTGCTGAAATAAGCCTATTTAATGAGGCTATTTAATGAGCCTAAGTTGCTGAAATAAGCCTTTTTAATAAGCCTAAGTTTCTGAACTAAGCCTATTTAAAAGGTCTATTTAATAAGTCTAAGTTGCTGAAATAAACCTATTTAAAAATGCTATTTAATACGCCTAAGTTGCTGAAATAAACCTGATTAATAAGGCTATTTAATAAGCATAAGTTGCTGAAATAAGCCTATTTAATAATCCTACATTGCTGAACTAAGCCTATATAAAAAGGTCTATTTAATAAGTCTAAGTTGCTGAAATAAACCTATTTAAAAATGCTATTTAATACGCCTAAGTTGCTGAAATAAACCTGATTAATAAGGCTATTTAATAAGCATAAGTTGCTGAAATAAGCCTATTTAATAAGCCTACATTGCTGAACTATGCCTATATAAAAAGGTCTATTTAATAAGTCTAAGTTGCTGAAATAAACCTATTTAATAAGGCTATTTAATAAGCCTAAGTTGCTGAATAAGCATATTTAATAAGCCTATTTAATAAGCCTATTTATTGAGCCTATTTAATAAGTCGATTTAATAAGCCTATTTTATAAGCCTATTTAATAAGTATTTATTGAGCCTATTTAATCAGTCTATTTAATAAGCATATTTAATAGGCCTATTTAATAAGTCTAAGTTGCTGAAATAAGCCTTTTTAATAAGTCTAAGTTGCTGAAATAAGCCTATTTAATAAGTCTAAGTTGCTGAAATAAGCCTATTTAATAAGGCTATTTAATAAGCCTAAGTTGCTGAATAAGCATATTTAATAAGTCTGAGTTGCTGAAATAAGGCTATTTAATAAGCCTAAGTTGCTGAAATGAGCCTATTTAATGAGGCTATTTAATAAGTCTATTTAATAAGCCTATTTAATAAGCCTATTTAATAAGCCTATTTAATAAGTCTATTTAATAAGTCTATTTAATAAGCCTATTTAATAAGTATTTAATGAGCCTATTTAATAAGCCTATTTATTGTAGACTGTTTACCGTCTACAATAAGCATATTTAATAAGCCTATTTAATAAGCCTATTTATTGAGCCTATTTAATAAGTCGATTTAATAAGCCTATTTAATAAGCCTATTTAATAAGTATTTATTGAGCCTATTTAATCAGTCTATTTAATAAGCCTATTTAATAGGCCTATTTAATAAGTCTAAGTTGCTGAAATAAGCGTATTTAATAAGCATAAGTTGCTGAATAAGCCTATTTCATAAGCCTAAGTTGCTGAAATAAGCCTTTTTAATAAGTCTAAGTTGCTGAAATAAGCCTATTTAATAAGTCTAAGTTGCTGAAATAAGACTATTTAATAAGGCTATTTAATAAGCCTAAGTTGCTGAATAAGCATATTTAATAAGTCTGAGTTGCTGAAATAAGGCTATTTAATAAGCCTAAGTTGCTGAAATGAACCTATTTAATGAGGCTATTTAATAAGTCTATTTAATAAGCCTATTTAATAAGCCTATTTAATAAGCCTATTTAATAAGTCTATTTAATAAGTCTATTTAATAAGCCTATTTAATAAGTATTTAATGAGCCTATTTAATAAGCCTATTTATTGAGCCTATTTAATAAGCCTATTTATTAAGCCTATTTAATAAGCCTATTTAATAAGCTTATTTATTAAGCCTATTTAATAAGCCTATTTAATAAGCCTAAGTTGCTGAATAAGCCTATTTAATAAGCCTAAGTTGCTGAAATAAGCCTATTTAATAAGTCTAAGTTGCTGAAATAACGCTATTTAATAAGCCTATGTTGCTGAAATAAGTATATTTAATGAGCATAAGTTGCTGAAATAAGCCTATTTAATAAGTCTAAGTTGCTGAAATAAGCCTATTTAATAAGTCTAAGTTGCTGAAATAACGCTATTTAATAAGCCTAAGTTGCTGAAATAAGCCTATTTAATAAGTCTAAGTTGCTGAAATAAGGCTATTTAATAAGCCTATGTTGCTGAAATAAGTATATTTAATGAGCATAAGTTGCTGAAATAAGCCTATTTAATAAGTCTAAGTTGCTGAAATAAGGCTATTTAATAAGTCTAAGTTGCTGAAATGAGCCTATTTTAATCAGCGTAAGTTGCTGAAATAAGCCTATTTAATAAGCCCAAGTTGCTGAAATAAGCCTATTTATTAAGGCTATTTAATAAGCCTAAGTTGCTGAAATAAGCCTATTTAATAAGCGTAATTTTCTGAAATAAGGCTATTTAATAAGTCTAAGTTGCTGAAAAAAGCCTATTTAATAAGCCTAAGTTGCTGAAATAAGCCTATTTAATAAGCCTAAGTTGCTGAAATAAGCCAATTTAATAGGCCTATCTAATAAGTCTAAGTTGCTGAAATAAGCCTATTTAATAAGCCTTTTTAAGGAGCCTAAGTTGCTGAAATGTCTATTTAATAAGTCGATTTAATAAGTCTAAGTTGCAAAATAATCCTATTTAATAAGGCTATTTAATAAGCCTAAGTTGCTGAAATAAGCCTATTTAATGAGGCTATTTAATGAGCCTAAGTTGCTGAAATAAGCCTATTTAATAAGCCTAAGTTTCTGAACTAAGCCTATTTAAAAGGTCTATTTAATAAGTCTAAGTTGCTGAAATAAACCTATTTAAAAATGCTATTTAATACACCTAAGTTGCTGAAATAAACCTGATTAATAAGGCTATTTAATAAGCATAAGTTGCTGAAATAAGCCTATTTAATAGGCCTACATTGCTGAACTAAGCCTATTTAAAAGGTCTATTTAATAAGTCTAAGTTGCTGAAATAAACCTATTTAATAAGGCTATTTAATAAGCCTAAGTTGCTGAATAAGCATATTTAATAAGCCTATTTAATAAGCCTATTTATTGAGCCTATTTAATAAGTTGATTTAATAAGCCTATTTAATAAGCCTATTTAATAAGTATTTATTGAGCCTATTTAATCAGTCTATTTAATAAGCCTATTTAATAGGCCTATTTAATAAGTCTAAGTTGCTGAAATAAGCCTATTTAATAAGCATAAGTTGCTGAATAAGCCTATTTCATAAGCCTAAGTTGCTGAAATAAGCTTTTTTAATAAGTCTAAGTTGCTGAAATAAGCCTATTTAATAAGTCTAAGTTGCTGAAATAAGCCTATTTAATAAGGCTATTTAATAAGCCTAAGTTGCTGAATAAGCATATTTAATAAGTCTGAGTTGCTGAAATAAGGCTATTTAATAAGCCTAAGTTGCTGAAATGAACCTATTTAATGAGGCTATTTAGTAAGTCTATTTAATAAGCCTATTTAATAAGCCTATTTAATAAGCCTATTTAATAAGTCTATTTAATAAGTCTATTTAATAAGCCTATTTAATAAGTATTTAATGAGCCTATTTAATAAGCCTATTTATTGAGCCTATTTAACAAGCCTATTTATTAAGCCTATTTAATAAGCCTATTTAATAAGCCTATTTATTAAGCCTATTTAATAAGCCTATTTAATAAGCCTAAGTTGCTGAATAAGCCTATTTAATAAGCCTAAGTTGCTGAAATAAGCCTATTTAATAAGTCTAAGTTGCTGAAATAACGCTATTTAATAAGCCTAAGTTGCTGAAATAAGCCTATTTAATAAGTCTAAGTTGCTGAAATAAGGCTATTTAATAAGTCTAAGTTGCTGAAATGAGCCTATTTAATCAGCGTAAGTTGCTGAAATAAGCCTATTTAATAAGGCTATTTAATAAGCCTAAGTTGCTGAAATAAGCCTATTTAATAAGCGTAATTTTCTGAAATAAGGCTATTTAATAAGTCTAAGTTGCTGAAATAAGCCTATTTAATAAGCCTAAGTTGCTGAAATAAGCCTATTTAATAAGCCTAAGTTGCTGAAATAAGCCTATTTAATAGGCCTATCTAATAAGTCTAAGTTGCAGAAATAAGCATATTTCATAAGCCTTTTTAATGAGCCTAAGTTGCTGAAATGTCTATTTAATAAGTCGATTTAATAAGTCTAAGTTGCTAAATAAGCCTATTTAATAAGGCTATTTAATAAGCCTAAGTTGCTGAAATAAGCCTATTTAATGAGGCTATTTAATGAGCCTAAGTTGCTGAAATAAGCCTATTTAATAAGCCTAAGTTTCTGAACTAAGCCTATTTAAAAAGGTCTATTTAATAATTCTAAGTTGCTGAAATAAACCTATTTAAAAATGCTATTTAATACGCCTAAGTTGCTGAAATAAACCTGTTTAATAAGGCTATTTAATAAGCATGAGTTGCTGAAATAAGCCTATTTAATAAGCCTAAGTTGCTGAAATAAGCCTAATTAATAAGGCTATTTAATAAGCATAAGTTGCTGAAATAAGCCTATTTAATAAGCCTACATTGCTGAACTAAGCCTATATAAAAAGGTCTATTTAATAAGTCTAAGTTGCTGAAATAAACCTATTTAATAAGGCTATTTAATAAGCCTAAGTTGCTGAATAAGCATATTTAATAAGACTATTTAATAAGCCTATTTATTGAGCCTATTTAATAAGTCGATTTAATAAGCCTATTTTATAAGCCTATTTAATAAGTATTTATTGAGCCTATTTAATCAGTCTATTTAATAAGCCTATTTAATAGGCCTATTTAATAATTCTAAGTTGCTGAAATAAGCCTATTTAATAAGCAAAAGTTGCTGAATAAGCCTATTTCATAAGCCTAAGTTGCTGAAATAAGCCTTTTTAATAAGTCTAAGTTGCTGAAATATGCCTATTTAATAAGTCTAAGTTGCTGAAATAAGCCTATTTAATAAGGCTATTTAATAAGCCTAAGTTGCTGAATAAGCATATTTAATAAGTCTGAGTTGCTGAAATAAGGCTATTTAATAAGCCTAAGTTGCTGAAATGAGCCTATTTAATGAGGCTATTTAATAAGTCTATTTAATAAGCCTATTTAATAAGCCTATTTAATAAGCCTATTTAATAAGTCTATTTAATAAGTCTATTTAATAAGCCTATTTAATAAGTATTTAATGAGCCTATTTAATAAGCCTATTTATTGAGCCTATTTAATAAGCCTATTTATTAAGCCTATTTAATAAGCCTATTTAATAAGCCTATTTATTAAGCCTATTTAATGAGCCTATTTAATGAGCCTATTTATTGAGCCTATTTAATAAGCCTATTTAATAAGTATTTAATGAGCCTATTTAATAAGCCTAAGTTGCTGAATAAGCCTATTTAATAAGCCTAAGTTGCTGAAATAAGCCTATTTAATAAGCCGATTTAATAAGCCTAAGTTGCTGAATAAGCCTATTTAATAAGCCTAAGTTGCTGAAACAAGCCTATTTAATAAGCCTAATTTGCTGAAATAACGCTATTTAATAAGCCTAAGTTGCTGAAATAAGCCTATTTAATAAGTCTAAGTTGCTGAAATAAGTCTATTTAATAAGCCTACGTTGCTGAAATAAGTATATTTAATGAGCATAAGTTGCTGAAATAAGCCTATTTAATAAGTCTAAGTTGCTGAAATAAGGCTATTTAATAAGTCTAAGTTGCTGAAATGAGCCTATTTAATCAGCGTAAGTTGCTGAAATAAGCCTATTTAATAAGCCCAAGTTGCTGAAATAAGCCTATTTAATAAGGCTATTTAATAAGCCTAAGTTGCTGAAATAAGCCTATTTAATAAGCGTAATTTGCTGAAATAAGGCTATTTAATAAGTCTAAGTTGCTGAAATAAGCCTATTTAATAAGCCTAAGTTGCTGAAATAAGCCTATTTAATAAGCCTAAGTTGCTGAAATAAGCCTATTTAATAAGCTTAATTTTCTGAAATAAGGCTATTTAATAAGTCTAAGTTGCTGAAATAAGCCTATTTAATAAGCCTAAGTTGCTGAAATAAGCCTATTTAATAAGCCTAAGTTGCTGAAATAAGCCTATTTAATAGGCCTATCTAATAAGTCTAAGTTGCAGAAATAAGCATATTTCATAAGCCTTTTTAATGAGCCTAAGTTGCTGAAATGTCTATTTAATAAGTCGATTTAATAAGTCTAAGTTGCTAAATAAGCCTATTTAATAAGGCTATTTAATAAGCCTAAGTTGCTGAAATAAGCCTATTTAATGAGGCTATTTAATGAGCCTAAGTTGCTGAAATAAGCCTATTTAATAAGCCTAAGTTTCTGAACTAAGCCTATTTAAAAAGGTCTATTTAATAATTCTAAGTTGCTGAAATAAACCTATTTAAAAATGCTATTTAATACGCCTAAGTTGCTGAAATAAACCTGTTTAATAAGGCTATTTAATAAGCATGAGTTGCTGAAATAAGCCTAATTAATAAGGCTATTTAATAAGCATAAGTTGCTGAAATAAGCCTATTTAATAAGCCTACATTGCTGAACTAAGCCTACATAAAAAGGTCTATTTAATAAGTCTAAGTTGCTGAAATAAACCTATTTAATAAGGCTATTTAATAAGCCTAAGTTGCTGAATAAGCATATTTAATAAGACTATTTAATAAGCCTATTTATTGAGCCTATTTAATAAGTCGATTTAATAAGCCTATTTTATAAGCCTATTTAATAAGTATTTATTGAGCCTATTTAATCAGTCTATTTAATAAGCCTATTTAATAGGCCTATTTAATAAGTCTAAGTTGCTGAAATAAGCCTATTTAATAAGCAAAAGTTGCTGAATAAGCCTATTTCATAAGCCTAAGTTGCTGAAATAAGCCTTTTTAATAAGTCTAAGTTGCTGAAATATGCCTATTTAATAAGTCTAAGTTGCTGAAATAAGCCTATTTAATAAGGCTATTTAATAAGCCTAAGTTGCTGAATAAGCATATTTAATAAGTCTGAGTTGCTGAAATAAGGCTATTTAATAAGCCTAAGTTGCTGAAATGAGCCTATTTAATGAGGCTATTTAATAAGTCTATTTAATAAGCCTATTTAATAAGCCTATTTAATAAGCCTATTTAATAAGTCTATTTAATAAGTCTATTTAATAAGCCTATTTAATAAGTATTTAATGAGCCTATTTAATAAGCCTATTTATTGAGCCTATTTAATAAGCCTATTTATTAAGCCTATTTAATAAGCCTATTTAATAAGCCTATTTATTAAGCCTATTTAATGAGCCTATTTAATAAGCCTATTTATTGAGCCTATTTAATAAGCCTATTTAATAAGTATTTAATGAGCCTATTTAATAAGCCTAAGTTGCTGAATAAGCCTATTTAATAAGCCTAAGTTGCTGAAATAAGCCTATTTAATAAGCCGATTTAATAAGCCTAAGTTGCTGAATAAGCCTATTTAATAAGCCTAAGTTGCTGAAACAAGCCTATTTAATAAGCCTAATTTGCTGAAATAACGCTATTTAATAAGCCTAAGTTGCTGAAATAAGCCTATTTAATAAGTCTAAGTTGCTGAAATAAGTCTATTTAATAAGCCTACGTTGCTGAAATAAGTATATTTAATGAGCATAAGTTGCTGAAATAAGCCTATTTAATAAGTCTAAGTTGCTGAAATAAGGCTATTTAATAAGCCTATTTAATACGTATTTAATGAGCCTATTTAATAAGCCTATTTAATAAGTATTTAATGAGCCTATTTAATAAGCCTATTTATTGAGCCTATTTAACAAGCCTATTTATTAAGCCTATTTAATAAGCCTATTTAATAAGCCTATTTATTAAGCCTATTTAATAAGCCTATTTAATAAGCCTAAGTTGCTGAATAAGCCTATTTAATAAGCCTAAGTTGCTGAAATAAGCCTATTTAATAAGTCTAAGTTGCTGAAATAACGCTATTTAATAAGCCTAAGTTGCTGAAATAAGCCTATTTAATAAGTCTAAGTTGCTGAAATAAGGCTATTTAATAAGTCTAAGTTGCTGAAATGAGCCTATTTAATCAGCGTAAGTTGCTGAAATAAGCCTATTTAATAAGCCCAAGTTGCTGAAATAAGCCTATTTAATAAGGCTATTTAATAAGCCTAAGTTGCTGAAATAAGCCTATTTAATAAGCGTAATTTTCTGAAATAAGGCTATTTAATAAGTCTAAGTTGCTGAAATAAGCCTATTTAATAAGCCTAAGTTGCTGAAATAAGCCTATTTAATAAGCCTAAGTTGCTGAAATAAGCCTATTTAATAGGCCTATCTAATAAGTCTAAGTTGCAGAAATAAGCATATTTCATAAGCCTTTTTAATGAGCCTAAGTTGCTGAAATGTCTATTTAATAAGTCGATTTAATAAGTCTAAGTTGCAAAATAATCCTATTTAATAAGGCTATTTAATAAGCCTAAGTTGCTGAAATAAGCCTATTTAATGAGGCTATTTAATGAGCCTAAGTTGCTGAAATAAGCCTATTTAATAAGCCTAAGTTTCTGAACTAAGCCTATTTAAAAGGTCTATTTAATAAGTCTAAGTTGCTGAAATAAACCTATTTAAAAATGCTATTTAATACACCTAAGTTGCTGAAATAAACCTGATTAATAAGGCTATTTAATAAGCATAAGTTGCTGAAATAAGCCTATTTAATAGGCCTACATTGCTGAACTAAGCCTATTTAAAAGGTCTATTTAATAAGTCTAAGTTGCTGAAATAAACCTATTTAATAAGGCTATTTAATAAGCCTAAGTTGCTGAATAAGCATATTTAATAAGCCTATTTAATAAGCCTATTTATTGAGCCTATTTAATAAGTTGATTTAATAAGCCTATTTAATAAGCCTATTTAATAAGTATTTATTGAGCCTATTTAATCAGTCTATTTAATAAGCCTATTTAATAGGCCTATTTAATAAGTCTAAGTTGCTGAAATAAGCCTATTTAATAAGCATAAGTTGCTGAATAAGCCTATTTCATAAGCCTAAGTTGCTGAAATAAGCTTTTTTAATAAGTCTAAGTTGCTGAAATAAGCCTATTTAATAAGTCTAAGTTGCTGAAATAAGCCTATTTAATAAGGCTATTTAATAAGCCTAAGTTGCTGAATAAGCATATTTAATAAGTCTGAGTTGCTGAAATAAGGCTATTTAATAAGCCTAAGTTGCTGAAATGAACCTATTTAATGAGGCTATTTAATAAGTCTATTTAATAAGCCTATTTAATAAGCCTATTTAATAAGCCTATTTAATAAGTCTATTTAATAAGTCTATTTAATAAGCCTATTTAATAAGTATTTAATGAGCCTATTTAATAAGCCTATTTATTGAGCCTATTTAACAAGCCTATTTATTAAGCCTATTTAATAAGCCTATTTAATAAGCCTATTTATTAAGCCTATTTAATAAGCCTATTTAATAAGCCTAAGTTGCTGAATAAGCCTATTTAATAAGCCTAAGTTGCTGAAATAAGCCTATTTAATAAGTCTAAGTTGCTGAAATAACGCTATTTAATAAGCCTAATTTGCTGAAATAAGCCTATTTAATAAGTCTAAGTTGCTGAAATAAGGCTATTTAATAAGTCTAAGTTGCTGAAATGAGCCTATTTAATCAGCGTAAGTTGCTGAAATAAGCCTATTTAATAAGCCCAAGTTGCTGAAATAAGCCTATTTAATAAGGCTATTTAATAAGCCTAAGTTGCTGAAATAAGCCTATTTAATAAGCGTAATTTTCTGAAATAAGGCTATTTAATAAGTCTAAGTTGCTGAAATAAGCCTATTTAATAAGCCTAAGTTGCTGAAATAAGCCTATTTAATAAGCCTAAGTTGCTGAAATAAGCCTATTTAATAGGCCTATCTAATAAGTCTAAGTTGCAGAAATAAGCATATTTCATAAGCCTTTTTAATGAGCCTAAGTTGCTGAAATGTCTATTTAATAAGTCGATTTAATAAGTCTAAGTTGCTAAATAAGCCTATTTAATAAGGCTATTTAATAAGCCTAAGTTGCTGAAATAAGCCTATTTAATGAGGCTATTTAATGAGCCTAAGTTGCTGAAATAAGCCTATTTAATAAGCCTAAGTTTCTGAACTAAGCCTATTTAAAAAGGTCTATTTAATAATTCTAAGTTGCTGAAATAAACCTATTTAAAAATGCTATTTAATACGCCTAAGTTGCTGAAATAAACCTGTTTAATAAGGCTATTTAATAAGCATGAGTTGCTGAAATAAGCCTATTTAATAAGCCTAAGTTGCTGAAATAAGCCTAATTAATAAGGCTATTTAATAAGCATAAGTTGCTGAAATAAGCGTATTTAATAAGCCTAAGTTGCTGAAATAAGGCTATTTAATACATCCAAGTTGCTAAAATAAGCCTATTTAATAAGCCTAAGTTGCTGAAATAAGTATATTTAATAAGCATAAGTTGCTGAAATAAGCCTATTTAATAAGTCTTAGTTGCTGAAATAAGGCTATTTAATAAGTCTAAGTTTGCTGAAATAAGCCTTTTTAATCAGCGAAAGTTGCTGAAATAAGCTTATTTAATAAGCCCAAGTTGCTGAAATAAGCGTATATAATAAGGATCTTTAATAAGTCTAAGTTGCTGAAATAAACCTATTTAATAAGCCCAAGTTGCTAAAATAAGCCTATTTAATGAGGATATTTAATAAGTCTATTTAATAAGCCTATTTAATAAGCCTATTTAATAAGCCTATTTAATACGCCTATTTAATAAACACATTTAATAAGTATTTAATGAGCATTTTTAATAAGCCTATTGAATAAGTCGATTTAATAAGCCTATTTAATAAGTCTATTTAATAAGTCTAGTTAATAAGCCTATTTAATAAGTATTTAATGAGCCTATTTAATAAGCCTATTTATTGAGCCTATTTAATAAGCCTATTTATTGAGCCTATTTAATAAGCCTATTTATTGAGCCTATTTAATACGCCTATTTAATAAGCCTATTTATTGAGCCCATTTAATAAGTCTATTTAATAAGCCTATTTAATAAGCCTATTTAATAAGTATTTAATGAGCCTATTTAATAAGTCTATTTAATAAGCCTATTTAATAAGCCTAATTAATAAGCCTATTTAATAAGCCTATTTATTGAGCCTATTTAATGAGTCTATTTAATAAGACTGTTTAATAAGCCTATTTAATAAGTATTGAATGAGCCTATTTAATAAGCCTAAGTTGCTGAATAAGCCTATTTAATAAGCCTAAGTTGCTGAAATAAACCTATTTAATAAGCCTATTTAATAAGCCTAAGTTGCTGAATAAGCCTATTTAATAAGCCTAAGTTGCTGAAATAAGCCTATTTAATAAGTCTAAGTTGCTGAAATAAGGCTATTTAATGAGCCTAAGTTGCTGAAATAAGCGTATTTAATAAGCCTAAGTTGCTGAAATAAGGCTATTTAATACATCCAAGTTGCTAAAATAAGCCTATTTAATAAGCCTAAGTTGCTGAAATAAGTATATTTAATAAGCATAAGTTGCTGAAATAAGCCTATTTAATAAGTCTAAGTTGCTGAAATAAGGCTATTTAATAAGTCTAAGTTTGCTGAAATAAGCCTTTTTAATCAGCGAAAGTTGCTGAAATAAGCTTATTTAATAAGCCCAAGTTGCTGAAATAAACGTATATAATAAGGATCTTTAATAAGTCTAAGTTGCTGAAATAAACCTATTTAATAAGCCCAAGTTGCTAAAATAAGCCTATTTAATGAGGATATTTAATAAGTCTATTTAATAAGCCTATTTAATAAGCCTATTTAATAAGCCTATTTAATACGCCTATTTAATAAACACATTTAATAAGTATTTAATGAGCATTTTTAATAAGCCTATTGAATAAGTCGATTTAATAAGCCTATTTAATAAGTCTATTTAATAAGTCTAGTTAATAAGCCTATTTAATAAGTATTTAATGAGCCTATTTAATAAGCCTATTTATTGAGCCTATTTAATAAGCCTATTTATTGAGCCTATTTAATAAGCCTATTTATTGAGCCTATTTAATACGCCTATTTAATAAGCCTATTTATTGAGCCCATTTAATAAGTCTATTTAATAAGCCTATTTAATAAGCCTATTTAATAAGTATTTAATGAGCCTATTTAATAAGTCTATTTAATAAGCCTATTTAATAGGCCTATTTAATAAGTCTAATTTGCTGAAATAAGCCTATTTAATAAGCCTAAGTTGCTGAATAAGCCTATTTAATAAGCATAAGTTGCTGAAATAAGCCTTTTTAATAAGTCTAAGTTGCTGAAATAAGCCTATTTAATAAGCCTAAGTTGCTGAAATAAGCCTATTTAATAAGGCTATTTAATAAGCCTAAGTTGCTGAATAAGCCTATTTAATAAGTCTAAATTGCTGAAATAACGCTATTTAATAAGCCTAAGTTGCTGAAATAAGCCTATTTAATAAGGCTATTTAATAAGCCTATTTAATATGCCTATTTAATAAACCTATTTAATAAGTATTTAATGAGCCTATTTAATAAGTCTATTTAATAAGCCTTTTAATAAGCCTATTTAATAAGTCTAAGTTGCTGAAATAAGCATATTTAATAAGCCTAAGTTTCTGAATGAGCCTATTTAATAAGCCTAAGTTGATGAAATTAGCCTATTTAATAAGCCTATTCAATAGGCCTATTTAATAAGTCTAAGTTGCTGAAATAAGCCTATTTAATAAGCCTAAGTTTCTGAATGAGCCTATTTAATAAGCCTAAGTTGCTTAAATAAGCCTATTTAATAAGCCTAAGTTGCTGAATAAGCCTATTTAATAAGCCTAAGTTGCTGAATAAACCTATTTAATAAATCTAAATTGCTGAAATAAGCCTATTTAATAAGGCTATTTAATAAGCCTAAGTTGCTGAATAAGCCTATTTAATAAGTCTAAGTTTCTGAAATAAGGCTATTTAATAAGCCTAAGTTGCTGAAATAAGGCTATTTAATAAGTCTAAGTTGCTGAAATAAGCCTATTTAATAAGCCTAAGTTGCTGAAATAAGCCTATTTAATAAGGCTATTTAATGAGCCTAAGTTGCTGAAATAAGACTATTTAATAAGCCTGAGTTTCTGAACTAAGCCTATTTAAAAAGGTATATTTAATAAGTCTAAGTTGCTGAAATAAACCTATTTAAAAATGCTATTTAATAAGCCTAAGTTGCTGAAATAAACCTGTTTAATAAGGCTATTTAATAAGCATAAGTTGCTGAAATAAGCTTATTTAATAAGCCTAAGTTGCTGAAATAAGCCTATTTAATAAGGCTCTTTAATAAGTCTAAGTTGCTGAAATAAACCTATTTAATAAGCCCAAGTTGCTAAAATAAGCCTATTTAATGAGGATATTTAATAAGTCTATTTAATAAGCCTATTTAATAAGCCTATTTAATAAGCCTATTTAATACGCCTATTTAATAAACACATTTAATAAGTATTTAATGAGCATTTTTAATAAGCCTATTTAATAAGCCTATTTAATAAGCCTATTTAATAAGTCTATTTAATAAGTCTAGTTAATAAGCCTATTTAATAAGTATTTAATGAGTCTATTTAATAAGCCTATTTATTGAGCCTATTTAGTAAGCCTATTTATTGAGCCTATTTAATAAGCCTATTTATTGAGCCTATTTAATAAGCCTATTTAATAAGTCTATTTAATAAGCCTATTTAATAAGCCTAATTAATAAGCCTATTTAATAAGCCTATTTATTGAGCCTATTTAATGAGTCTATTAAATAAGCCTGTTTAATAAGCCTATTTAATAAGTATTGAATGAGCCTATTTAATAAGCCTAAGTTGCTGAATAAGCCTATTTAATAAGCCTAAGTTGCTGAAATAAGCCTATTTAATAAGCCTATTTAATAAGCCTAAGTTGCTGAATAAGCCTATTTAATAAGCCTAAGTTGCTGAAATAAGCCTATTTAATAAGTCTAAGTTGCTGAAATAAGGCTATTTAATGAGCCTAAGTTGCTGAAATAAGCCTATTTAATAAGCCTAAGTTGCTGAAATAAGGCTATTTAATACGTCCAAGTTGCTAAAATAAGCCTATTTAATAAGACTAAGTTGCTGAAATAAGTATATTTAATAAGCATAAGTTGCTGAAATAAGCCTATTTAATAAGTCTAAGTTGCTGAAATAAGGCTATTTAATAAGTCTAAGTTGCTGAAATAAGCCTTTTTAATCAGCGTAAGTTGCAGAAATAAGCTTATTTAATAAGCCCAAGTTGCTGAAATAAGCCTACTTAATTATGCTATTTAATAAGCCTAAGTTGCTGAAATAAGCCTATTTAATAAGCGTAAGTTGCTGAAATAAGGCTATTTAATAAGTCTAAGTTGCTGAAATAAGCCTATTTAATAAGCCTAAGTTGCTGAAATAAGCCTATTTAATAAGCCTGTTTAATAAGCCTAAGTTGCTGAAATAAGCCTATTTAATAAGCCTATTTAATAGGCCTATTTAATAAGTCTAAGTTGCTGAAATAAGCCTATTTAATAAGCCTAAGTTTCTGAATGAGCCTACTTAATAAGCCTAAGTTGCTGAAATAAGCCTATTTAATAAGCCTAAGTTGCTGAATAAGCCTATTTAATAAGCCTAAGTTGCTGAATAAACCTATTTAATAAGTCTAAATTGCTGAAATAAGGCTATTTAATAAGCCTAAGTTGCTGAAATAAGGCTATTTAATAAGTCTAAGTTGCTGAAATAAGCATATTTAATAATCCTAAGTTGCTGAAATAAGCCTATTTAATAAGGCTATTTAATGAGCCTAAGTTGCTGAAATAAGACTATTTAATAAGCCTGAGTTTCTGAACTAAGCCTATTTAAAAAGGTATATTTAATAAGTCTAAGTTGCTGAAATAAACCTATTTAAAAATGCTATTTAATAAGCCTAAATTGCTGAAATAAACCTGTTTAATAAGGCTATTTAATAAGAATAAGTTGCTGAAATAAGCTTATTTAATAAGCCTAAGTTGCTGAAATAAGCCTATTTAATAAGGCTCTTTAATAAGTATAAGTTGCTGAAATAAACCTATTTAATAAGCCCAAGTTGCTAAAATAAGCCTATTTAATGAGGATATTTAATAAGTCTATTTAATAAGCCTATTTAATAAGCCTATTTAATACGCCTATTTAATAAACACATTTAATAAGTATTTAATGAGCATTTTTAATTAGCCTATTTATTAAGTCTATTTAATAAGCCTATTTAATAAGTCTATTTAATAAGTCTAGTTAATAAGCCTATTTAATAAGTATTTAATGAGCCTATTTAATAAGCCTATTTATTGAGCCTATTTAATAAGCCTATTTATTGAGCCTATTTAATAAGCCTATTTATTGAGCCTATTTAATACGCCTATTTAATAAGCCTATTTATTGAGCCTATTTAATAAGTCTATTTAATAAGCCTATTTAATAAGCCTATTTAATAAGTATTTAATGAGCCTATTTAATAAGTCTATTTAATAAGCCTATTTAATAGGCCTATTTAATAAGTCTAAGTTGCTGAAATAAGCCTATTTAATAAGCCTATGTTGCTGAATAAGCCTATTTAATAAGCCTAAGTTGCTGAAATAAGCCTTTTTAATAAGTCTAAGTTGCTTAAATAAGCCTATTTAATAAGCCTAAGTTGCTGAAATAAGCCTATTTAATGAGGCTATTTAATAAGTCTATTTAATAAGCCTATTTAATAAGCCTATTTAATAAGCCTATTTAATACACCTATTTAATAAACCTATTTAATAAGTATTTAATGAGCCTATTTAATAAGTCTATTTAATAAGCCTTTTAATAAGCCTATTTAATAAGCCTATTTAATAAGCCTATTTAATAAGTCTATTTAATAAGTCTATTTAATAAGCCTATTTAATAAGTATTTAATGAGCCTATTTAATAAGCCTATTTATTGAGCCTATTTAATAAGCCTATTTATTGAGCCTATTTCATAAGCCTATTTATTGAGCCTATTTAATAAGCCTATTTAACAAGTCTATTTAATAAGCCTATTTAATAAGTATTTAATGAGCCTATTTAATCAGTCTATTTAATAAGCCTATTTAATAAGCGTAAGTTGCTGAATAAGCCTATTTAATAAGCCTAAGTTGCTGAAATAAGCCTATTTACTAAGTCTAAATTGCTGAAATAAGGCTATTTAATGAGCCTAAGTTGCTGAAATAAGCCTATTTAATAAGCCTAAGTTGCTGAAATAAGGCTATTTAATACGTCCAAGTTGCTAAAATAAGCCTATTTAATAAGACTAAGTTGCTGAAATAAGTATATTTAATAAGCATAAGTTGCTGAAATAAGCCTATTTAATAAGTCTAAGTTGCTGAAATAAAGCTATTTAATAAGTCTAAGTTGCTGAAATAAGCCTTTTTAATCAGCGTAAGTTGCATAAATAAGCTTATTTAATAAGCCCAAGTTGCTGAAATAAGCCTACTTAATTATGCTATTTAATAAGCCTAAGTTGCTGAAATAAGCCTATTTAATAAGCGTAAGTTGCTGAAATAAGGCTATTTAATAAGTCTAAGTTGCTGAAATAAGCCTATTTAATAAGCCTAAGTTGCTGAAATAAGCCTACTTAATATGCCTGTTTAATAAGCCTAAGTTGCTGAAATAAGCCTATTTAATACGCCTATTTAATAGGCCTATTTAATAAGTCTAAGTTGCTGAAATAAGCCTATTTAATAAGCCTAAGTTTCTGAATTAGCCTACTTAATAAGCCTAAGTTGCTGAAATAAGCCTATTTAATAAGCCTAAGTTGCTGAATAAGCCTATTTAATAAGCCTAAGTTGCTGAATAAACCTATTTAATAAGTCTAAATTGCTGAAAAAAGCCTATTTAATAAGGCTATTTAATAAGCCTAAGTTGCTGAATAAGCCTATTTAATAAGTATAAGTTTCTGAAATAAGGCTATTTAATAAGCCTAAGTTGCTGAAATAAGGCTATTTAATAAGTCTAAGTTGCTAAAATAAGCATTTTTAATAAGCCTAAGTTGCTGAAATAAGCCTATTTAATAAAGCTATTTAATGAGCCTAAGTTGCTGAAATAAGACTATTTAATAAGCCTGAGTTTCTGAACTAAGCCTATTTAAAAAGGTATGTTTAATAAGTCTAAGTTGCTGAAATAAACCTATTTAAAAATGCTATTTAATAAGCCTAAATTGCTGAAATAAACCTGTTTAATAAGGCTATTTAATAAGAATAAGTTGCTGAAATAAGCTTATTTAATAAGCCTAAGTTGCTGAAATATGCCTATTTAATAAGGCTCTTTAATAAGTCTAAGTTGCTGAAATAAACCTATTTAATAAGCCCAAGTTGCTAAAATAAGCCTATTTAATGAGGATATTTAATAAGTCTATTTAATAAGCCTATTTAATAAGCCTATTTAATAAGCCTATTTAATATGCCTATTTAATAAACACATTTAATAAGTATTTAATTAGCATTTTTAATAAGCCTATTTAATAAGTCTATTTAATAAGCCTATTTAATAAGTCTATTTAATAAGTCTAGTTAATAAGCCTATTTAATAAGTATTTAATGAGCCTATTTAATAAGCCTATTTATTGAGCCTATTTAATAAGCCTATTTATTGAGCCTATTTAATAAGCCTATTTATTGAGCCTATTTAATACGCCTATTTAATAAGCCTATTTATTGAGCCTATTTAATAAGTCTATTTAATAAGCCTATTTAATAAGCCTATTTAATAAGTATTTAATGAGCCTATTTAATAAGTCTATTTAATAAGCCTATTTAATAGGCCTATTTAATAAAGCTAAGTTGCTGAAATAAGCCTATTTAATAAGCCTAAGTTGCTGAATAAGCCTATTTAATAAGCCTAAGTTGCTGAAATAAGCCTTTTTAATAAGTCTAAGTTGCTGAAATAAGCCTATTTAATAAGCCTAAGTTGCTGAAATAAGCATATTTCATAAGGCTATTTAATAAGCCTAAGTTGCTGAATAAGCCTATTTAATAAGTCTAAGTTGCTGAAATAACGCTATTTAATAAGCCTAAGTTGCTGAAATAAGCCTATTAATAAGCCTAAGTTGCTAAAATAAGCCTATCTAATGAGGCTATTTAATAAGTCTATTTAATAAGCCTATTTAATAAGCCTATTTAATACACCTATTTAATAAACCTATTTAATAAGTTTCGATTTAAAGCTTTCGTGACTGCAATGATTCATCTTCTTTGATTCTTTCGGTAAAGTCACGTAGAATGAGAATAAAATAATAAATTGATAAAATAAAATAACACAATAATATTCTCACGACGTTTCGGCCACAACACAAGCGGCCTTCATCAGGTGAAGGGAGCGAGACTGTGTTGTGGCCGAAACGTCGTGAGAATATTATTGTGTTATTTTATTTTATCAATTTATTATTTTATTCTCATTCTACCTATTTAATAAGTATTTAATGAGCCTATTTATTAACTCTATTTAATAAGCCTTTTTAATAAGCCTATTTAATAAGCCTATTTAATAAGCCTATTTAATAAGTCTATTTAATAAGTCTATTTAATAAGCCTATTTAATAAGTATTTAATGAGCCTATTTAATAAGCCTATTTATTGAGCCTATTTAATAAGCCTATTTATTGAGCCTATTTCATAAGCCTATTTATTGAGCCTATTTAATAAGCCTATTTAACAAGTCTATTTAATAAGCCTATTTAATAAGCCTAATTAATAAGCCTATTTAATAAGCCTATTTATTGAGCCTATTTAATGAGTCTATTTAATAAGCCTGTTTAATAAGCCTATTTAATAAGTATTGAATGAGCCTATTTAATAAGCCTAAGTTGCTGAATAAGCCTATTTAATAAGCCTAAGTTGCTGAAATAAGCCTATTTAATAAGCCTATTTAATAAGCCTAAGTTGCTGAATAAGCCTATTTAATAAGCCTAAGTTGCTGAAATAAGCCTATTTAATAAGTCTAAGTTTGCTGAAATAAGGCTATTTAATAAGCCTAAGTTGCTGAAATAAGCCTATTTAATAAGCCTAAGTTGCTGAAATAAGGCTATTTAATAAGTCCAAGTTGCTGAAATAAGCCTATGTAATAAGCCTAAGTTGCTGAAATAAGTATATTTAATAAGCATAAGTTGCTGAAATAAGCCTATTTAATAAGTCTAAGTTGCTGAAATAAGGCTATTTAATAAGTCTAAGTTGCTGCAATAAGCCTTTCTAATCAGCGTAAGTTGCTGAAATAAGCCTATTTAATAAGCCCAAGTTGCTGAAATAAGCCTACTTAATTCGGCTATTTAATAAGCCTAAGTTGCTGAAATAAGCCTATTTAATAAGCGTAAGTTGCTGAAATAAGTCTATTTAATAAGTCTAAGTTGCTGAAATAAGCCTATTTAATAAGCCTAAGTTGCTGAAATTAGCGTATTTAATAAGCCTGTTTAATAAGCCTAAGTTGCTGAAATAAGCGTATTTAATAAGCCTATTTAATATGCCTATTTAATAGGCCTATTTAATAAGTCTAAGTTGACGAAATAAGCCTATTTAATAAGCCTATTTAATAGGCCTATTTAATACGTCTAAGTTGCTGAAATAAGCCTATTTAATAAGCCTATTTAATAGGCCTATTTAATAAGTCTAAGTTGATGAAATAAGCCTATTTAATAAGCCTAAGTTGCTGAATGAGCCTATTAATGAGCCTAAGTTGCTGAAATAAGCCTATTTAATAAGCCTAAGTTGCTGAATAAGCCTATTTAATAAGCCTAAGTTGCTGAATAAACCTATTTAATAAGTCTAAGTTGCTGAAATACGCCTATTTAATAAGGCTATTTAATAAGCCTAAGTTGCTGAATAAGCCTATTTAATAAGTCTAAGTTGCTGAAATAAGGCTATTTAATAAGCCTAAGTTGCTGAAATAAGGCAATTTAATAAGTTTAAGTTTCTGAAATAAGCCTATTTAATAAGCCTAAGTTGCTGAAATAAGCCTATTTAATAAGGCTATTTAATGAGCCTAAGTTGCTGAAATAAGCCTATTTAATAAGCCTAAGTTTCTGAACTAAGCCTATTTAAAAAGGTATATTTAATAAGTCTAAGTTGCTGAAATAAACCTATTTAAAAATGCTATTTAATAAGCCTAAGTTGCTGAAATAAACCTGTTTAATAAGGCTATTTAATAAGCATAAGTTGCTGAAATAAGCTTATTTAATAAGCCTAAGTTGCTGAAATAAGCCTATTTAATAAGGCTATTTAATAAGTCTAAGTTGCTGAAATAAACCTATTTAATAAGCCTAAGTTGCTAAAATAAGCCTATTTAATGAGGCTATTTAATAAGTCTATTTAATAAGACTATTAAATAAGCCTATTTAATACGCCTATTTAATAAGCCTATTTAATACGCCTATTTAATAAACATATTTAATAAGTATTTAATGAGCCTATTTAGTAAGTCTATTTAATAAGCCTATTTAATAAGTCTATTTAATAAGTCTATTTAATAAGCCTATTTAATAAGTATTTAATGAGCCTATTTAATAAGCCTAAGTTTCTGAATGAGCCTATTTAATAGGCCTAAGTTGCTGAAATAAGCCTATTTAATAAGCCTAAGTTGCTGAACAAGCCTATTTAATAAGCCTAAGTTGCTGAAATAAGCCTTTTTAATCAGCATAAGTTGCTGAAATAAGCCTATTTAATAAGCCCAAGTTGCTGAAATAAACCTACTTAATTAGGTTATTTAATAAGCCTAAGTTGCTGAAATAAGCCTATTTAATAAGCGTAATTTGCTGAAATAAGGCTATTCAATAAGTCTAAGTTGTTGAAATAAGCCTATGTAATAAGCCTAAGTTGCTGAAATAAGCCTATTTAATAAGCCTGTTTAATAAGCCTAAGTTGCTGAAATAAGCCTATTTAATAAGCCTATTTAACAAGCCTATTTAATAGGCCTAATTAATAAGTCTAAGTTGCTGAAATAAGCCTATTTAATAAGCCTATTTAATAGTCTATTTAATAAGTCTAAGTTGCTGAAATAAGCCTATTTAATAAGCCAAAGTTGCTGAATGAGCCTATTTAATAAGCCTAAGTTGCTGAAATAAGTCTATTTAATAAGCCTAAGTTGCTGAATAAGCCTATTTAATAAGCCTAAGTTGCTGAAATAAGACTTTTTAATAAGTCTAAGTTGCTGAAATAAGCCTATTTAATAAGCCTAAGTTGCTGAAATAAGCCTATTTAATAAGGCTATTTAATAAGCCTAAGTTGCTGAATAAGCCTATTTAATAAGTCTAAATTGCTGAAATAACGCTATTTAATAAGCCTAAGTTGCTGAAATAAGCCTATTTAATAAGCCTAAGTTGCTAAAATAAGCCTATTTAATGAGGCTATTTAATACGTCTATTTAATAAGCCTATTTAATAAGCCTATTTAATAAGCCTATTTAATATGCCTATTTAATAAACCTATTTAATAAGTATTTAATGAGCCTATTTAATGAGTCTATTTAATAAGCCTTTTAATTAGCCTATTTAATAAGTCTAAGTTGCTGAAATAAGCCTATTTAATAAGCCTAAGTTTCTGAATGAGCCTATTTAATAAGCCTAAGTTGATGAAATTAGCCTATTTAATAAGCCTATTTAATAGGCCTATTTAATAAGTCTAAGTTGCTGAAATAAGCCTATTTAATAAGCCTAAGTTTCTGAATGAGCTTATTTAATAAGCCTAAGTTGCTGAAATAAGCCTATTTAATAAGCCTAAGTTGCTGAATAAGCCTATTTAATAAGCCTAAGTTGCTGAATAAACCTATTTAATAAGTCTAAATTGCTGAAATAAGCCTATTTAATAAGGCTATTTAATAAGCCTAAGTTGCTGAATAAGCCTATTTAATAAGTCTAAGTTTCTGAAATAAGGCTATTTAATAAGCCTAAGTTGCTGAAATAAGGCTATTTAATAAGTCTAAGTTGCTGAAATAAGCCTATTTAATAAGGCTATTTAATGAGCCTAAGTTGCTGAAATAAGACTATTTAATAAGCCTGAGTTTCTGAACTAAGCCTATTTAAAAACGTATATTTAATAAGTCTAAGTTGCTGAAATAAACCTATTTCAAAATGCTATTTAATAAGCCTAAGTTGCTGAAATAAACCTGTTTAATAAGGCTATTTAATAAGCATAAGTTGCTGAAATAAGCCTATTTAATAAGCCTAAGTTGCTGAAATAAGCCTATTTAATACGCCTTTTTAACAAGCCTATTTAATAGGCCTATTTAATAAGTCTAAGTTGCTGAAATAAGCCTATTTAATAAGCCTATTTAATAGGCCTATTTAATAAGTCTAAGTTGCTGAATAAGCCTATTTAATAAGCCTAAGTTTCTGAATGAGCCTACTTAATAAGCCTAAGTTGCTGAAATAAGCCTATTTAATAAGCCTAAGTTGCTGAATAAGCCTATTTAATAAGCCTAAGTTGCTGAATAATCCTATTTAATAAGTCTAAATTGCTGAAATAAGCCTATTTAATAAGGCTATTTAATAATCCTAAGTTGCTGAATAAGCCTATTTAATAAGTCTAAGTTTCTGAAATAAGGCTATTTAATAAGCCTAAGTTGCTGAAATAAGGCTATTTAATAAGTCTAAGTTGCTGAAATAAGCATATTTAATAAGCCTAAGTTGCTGAAATAAGCCTATTTAATAAGGCTATTTAATGAGCCTAAGTTGCTGAAATAAGACTATTTAATAAGCCTGAGTTTCTGAACTAAGCCTATTTAAAAAGGTATATTTAATAAGTCTAAGTTGCTGAAATAAACCTATTTAAAAATGCTATTTAATAAGCCTAAATTGCTGAAATAAACCTGTTTAATAAGGCTATTTAATAAGAATAAGTTGCTGAAATAAGCTTATTTAATAAGCCTAAGTTGCTGAAATAAGCCTATTTAATAAGCCTAAGTTTCTGAATGAGCCTATTTAATAAGCCTAAGTTGCTGAAATAAGCCTATTTAATAAGGCTCTTTAATAAGTCTAAGTTGCTGAAATAAACCTATTTAATATGCCCAAGTTGCTAAAATAAGCCTATTTAATGAGGATATTTAATAAGTCTATTTAATAAGCCTATTTAATAAGCCTATTTAATAAGCCTATTTAATACGCCTATTTAATAAACACATTTAATAAGTATTTAATGAGCATTTTTAATAAGCCTATTTAATAAGCCTATTTAATAAGCCTATTTAATAAGTCTATTTAATAAGTCTAGTTAATAAGCCTATTTAATAAGTATTTAATGAGCCTATTTAATAAGCCTATTTATTGAGCCTATTTAATAAGCCTATTTATTGAGCCTATTTAATACGCCTATTTATTGAGCCTATTTAATAAGCCTATTTAATAAGTCTATTTAATAAGCCTATTTAATAAGCCTAATTAATAAGTCTAGTTAATAAGCCTATTTAATAAGTATTTAATGAGCCTATTTAATAAGCCTATTTATTGAGCCTATTTAATAAGCCTATTTATTGAGCCTATTTAATACGCCTATTTATTGAGCCTATTTAATAAGCCTATTTAATAAGTCTATTTAATAAGCCTATTTAATAAGCCTAATTAATAAGCCTATTTAATAAGCCTATTTATTGAGCCTATTTAATGAGTCTATTTAATAAGCCTGTTTAATAAGCCTATTTAATAAGTATTGAATGAGCCTATTTAATAAGCCTAAGTTGCTGAATAAGCCTATTTAATAAGCCTAAGTTGCTGAAATAAGCCTATTAAATAAGCCTAAGTTGCTGAATAAGCCTATTTAATAAGCCTAAGTTGCTGAAATAAGCCTATTTAATAAGTCTAAGTTGCTGAAATAAGGCTATTTAATACGTCCAAGTTGCTAAAATAAGCCTATTTAATAAGCATAAGTTGCTGAAATAAGTATATTTAATAAGCATAAGTTGCTGAAATAAGCCTATTTAATAAGTCTAAGTTGCTGAAATAAGGCTATTTAATAAGTTTAAGTTGCTGAAATAAGCCTTTTTAATCAGCGTAAGTTGCTGAAATAAGCTTATTTAATAAGCCCAAGTTGCTGAAATAAGCCTACTTAATTATGCTATTTAATAAGCCTAAGTTGCTGAAATAAGCCTATTTAATAAGCGTAAGTTGCTGAAATAAGGCTATTTAATAAGTCTAAGTTGCTGAAATAAGCCTATTTAATAAGCCTAAGTTGCTGAAATAAGCCTATTTAATAAGCCTGTTTAATAAGCCTAAGTTGCTGAAATAAGCCTATTTAATACGCCTATTTAATAAGCCTATTTAATAGGCCTATTTAATAAGTCTAAGTTGCTGAAATAAGCCTGTTTAATAAGCCTATTTAATAGGCCTATTTAATAAGTCTAAGTTGCTGAATAAGCCTATTTAATAAGCCTAAGTTTCTGAATGAGCCTACTTAATAAGCCTAAGTTGCTGAAATAAGCCTATTTAATAAGCCTAAGTTGCTGAATAAGCCTATTTAATAAGCCTAAGTTGCTGAATAATCCTATTTAATATGTCTAAATTGCTGAAATAAGCCTATTTAATAAGGCTATTTAATAATCCTAAGTTGCTGAATAAACCTATTTAATAAGTCTAAGTTTTTGAAATAAGGCTATTTAATAAGCCTAAGTTGCTGAAATAAGGCTATTTAATAAGTCTAAGTTGCTGAAATAAGCATATTTAATAAGCCTAAGTTGCTGAAATAAGCCTATTTAATAAGGCTATTTAATGAGCCTAAGTTGCTGAAATAAGACTATTTAATAAGCCTGAGTTTCTGAACTAAGCCTATTTAAAAAGGTATATTTAATAAGTCTAAGTTGCTGAAATAAACCTATTTAAAAATGCTATTTAATAAGCCTAAATTGCTGAAATAAACCTGTTTAATAAGGCTATTTAATAAGAATAAGTTGCTGAAATAAGCTTATTTAATAAGCCTAAGTTGCTGAAATAAGCCTATTTAATAAGCCTAAGTTTCTGAATGAGCCTATTTAATAAGCCTAAGTTGCTGAAATAAGCCTATTTAATAAGGCTCTTTAATAAGTCTAAGTTGCTGAAATAAACCTATTTAATATGCCCAAGTTGCTAAAATAAGCCTATTTAATGAGGATATTTAATAAGTCTATTTAATAAGCCTATTTAATAAGCCTATTTAATAAGCCTATTTAATACGCCTATTTAATAAACACATTTAATAAGTATTTAATGAGCATTTTTAATAAGCCTATTTAATAAGTCTATTTAATAAGCCTATTTAATAAGTCTATTTAATAAGTCTAGTTAATAAGCCTATTTAATACGCCTATTTAATAAGCCTATTTAATAGGCCTATTAAATAAGTCTAAGTTGCTGAAATAAGCCTATTTAATAAGCCTATTTAATAGGCCTATTTAATAAGTCTAAGTTGCTGAATAAGCCTATTTAATAAGCCTAAGTTTCTGAATGAGCCTACTTAATAAGCCTAAGTTGCTGAAATAAGCCTATTTAATAAGCCTAAGTTGCTGAAAAAGCCTATTTAATAAGCCTAAGTTGCTGAATAATCCTATTTAATAAGTCTAAATTGCTGAAATAAGCCTATTTAATAAGGCTATTTAATAATCCTAAGTTGCTGAATAAGCCTATTTAATAAGTCTAAGTTGCTGAAATAAGCATATTTAATAAGCCTAAGTTGCTGAAATAAGCCTATTTAATAAGGCTATTTAATGAGCCTAAGTTGCTGAAATAAGACTATTTAATAAGCCTGAGTTTCTGAACTAAGCCTATTTAAAAAGGTATATTTAATAAGTCTAAGTTGCTGAAATAAACCTATTTAAAAATGCTATTTAATAAGCCTAAATTGCTGAAATAAACCTGTTTAATAAGGCTATTTAATAAGAATAAGTTGCTGAAATAAGCTTATTTAATAAGCCTAAGTTGCTGAAATAAGCCTATTTAATAAGCCTAAGTTTCTGAATAAGCCTATTTAATAAGCCTAAGTTGCTGAAATAAGCCTATTTAATAAGGCTCTTTAATAAGTCTAAGTTGCTGAAATAAACCTATTTAATATGCCCAAGTTGCTAAAATAAGCCTATTTAATGAGGATATTTAATAAGTCTATTTAATAAGCCTATTTAATAAGCCTATTTAATAAGCCTATTTAATACGCCTATTTAATAAACACATTTAATAAGTATTTAATGAGCATTTTTAATAAGCCTATTTAATAAGTCTATTTAATAAGCCTATTTAATAAGTCTATTTAATAAGTCTAGTTAATAAGCCTATTTAATAAGTATTTAATGAGCCTATTTAATAAGCCTATTTATTGAGCCTATTTAATAAGCCTATTTATTGAGCCTATTTAATAAGCCTATTTATTGAGCCTATTTAATACGCCTATTTAATAAGCCTATTTATTGAGCCTATTTAATAAGTCTATTTAATAAGCCTATTTAATAAGCCTATTTAATAAGTATTTAATGAGCCTATTTAATAAGTCTATTTAATAAGCCTATTTAATAGGCCTATTTAATAAGTCTAAGTTGCTGAAATAAGCCTGTTTAATAAGCCTAAGTTGCTGAATAAGCCTATTTAATAAGCCTAAGTTGCTGAAATAAGCCTTTTTAATAAGTCTAAGTTGCTGAAATAAGCCTATTTAATAAGCCTAAGTTGCTGAAATAAGCCTATTTAATAAGCGTAAGTTGCTGAAATAAGGCTATTTAATAAGTCTAAGTTGCTGAAATAAGCCTATTTAATAAGCCTAAGTTGCTGAAATAAGCCTGTTTAATAAGCCTGTTTAATAAGCCTAAGTTGCTGAAATAAGCCTATTTAATACGCCTTTTTAACAAGCCTATTTAATAGGCCTATTTAATAAGTCTAAGTTGCTGAAATAAGCCTATTTAATAAGCCTATTTAATAGGCCTATTTAATAAGTCTAAGTTGCTGAATAAGCCTATTTAATAAGCCTAAGTTTCTGAATGAGCCTACTTAATAAGCCTAAGTTGCTGAAATAAGCCTATTTAATAAGCCTAAGTTGCTGAATAAGCCTATTTAATAAGCCTAAGTTGCTGAATAATCCTATTTAATAAGTCTAAATTGCTGAAATAAGCCTATTTAATAAGGCTATTTAATAATCCTAAGTTGCTGAATAAGCCTATTTAATAAGTCTAAGTTTCTGAAATAAGGCTATTTAATAAGCCTAAGTTGCTGAAATAAGGCTATTTAATAAGTCTAAGTTGCTGAAATAAGCATATTTAATAAGCCTAAGTTGCTGAAATAAGCCTATTTAATAAGGCTATTTAATGAGCCTAAGTTGCTGAAATAAGACTATTTAATAAGCCTGAGTTTCTGAACTAAGCCTATTTAAAAAGGTATATTTAATAAGTCTAAGTTGCTGAAATAAACCTATTTAAAAATGCTATTTAATAAGCCTAAATTGCTGAAATAAACCTGTTTAATAAGGCTATTTAATAAGAATAAGTTGCTGAAATAAGCTTATTTAATAAGCCTAAGTTGCTGAAATAAGCCTATTTAATAAGCCTAAGTTTCTGAATGAGCCTATTTAATAAGCCTAAGTTGCTGAAATAAGCCTATTTAATAAGGCTCTTTAATAAGTCTAAGTTGCTGAAATAAACCTATTTAATATGCCCAAGTTGCTAAAATAAGCCTATTTAATGAGGATATTTAATAAGTCTATTTAATAAGCCTATTTAATAAGCCTATTTAATAAGCCTATTTAATACGCCTATTTAATAAACACATTTAATAAGTATTTAATGAGCATTTTTAATAAGCCTATTTAATAAGCCTATTTAATAAGCCTATTTAATAAGTCTATTTAATAAGTCTAGTTAATAAGCCTATTTAATAAGTATTTAATGAGCCTATTTAATAAGCCTATTTATTGAGCCTATTTAATAAGCCTATTTATTGAGCCTATTTAATACGCCTATTTATTGAGCCTATTTAATAAGCCTATTTAATAAGTCTATTTAATAAGCCTATTTAATAAGCCTAATTAATAAGCCTATTTAATAAGCCTATTTATTGAGCCTATTTAATGAGTCTATTTAATAAGCCTGTTTAATAAGCCTATTTAATAAGTATTGAATGAGCCTATTTAATAAGCCTAAGTTGCTGAATAAGCCTATTTAATAAGCCTAAGTTGCTGAAATAAGCCTATTTAATAAGCCTAAGTTGCTGAATAAGCCTATTTAATAAGCCTAAGTTGCTGAAATAAGCCTATTTAATAAGTCTAAGTTGCTGAAATAAGGCTATTTAATACGTCCAAGTTGCTAAAATAAGCCTATTTAATAAGCATAAGTTGCTGAAATAAGTATATTTAATAAGCATAAGTTGCTGAAATAAGCCTATTTAATAAGTCTAAGTTGCTGAAATAAGGCTATTTAATAAGTTTAAGTTGCTGAAATAAGCCTTTTTAATCAGCGTAAGTTGCTGAAATAAGCTTATTTAATAAGCCCAAGTTGCTGAAATAAGCCTACTTAATTATGCTATTTAATAAGCCTAAGTTGCTGAAATAAGCCTATTTAATAAGCGTAAGTTGCTGAAATAAGCCTATTTAATAAGTCTAAGTTGCTGAAATAAGCCTATTTAATAAGCCTAAGTTGCTGAAATAAGCCTATTTAATAAGCCTGTTTAATAAGCCTAAGTTGCTGAAATAAGCCTATTTAATACGCCTATTTAATAAGCCTATTTAATAGGCCTATTTAATAAGTCTAAGTTGCTGAAATAAGCCTGTTTAATAAGCCTATTTAATAGGCCTATTTAATAAGTCTAAGTTGCTGAATAAGCCTATTTAATAAGCCTAAGTTTCTGAATGAGCCTACTTAATAAGCCTAAGTTGCTGAAATAAGCCTATTTAATAAGCCTAAGTTGCTGAATAAGCCTATTTAATAAGCCTAAGTTGCTGAATAATCCTATTTAATATGTCTAAATTGCTGAAATAAGCCTATTTAATAAGGCTATTTAATAATCCTAAGTTGCTGAATAAGCCTATTTAATAAGTCTAAGTTTCTGAAATAAGGCTATTTAATAAGCCTAAGTTGCTGAAATAAGGCTATTTAATAAGTCTAAGTTGCTGAAATAAGCATATTTAATAAGCCTAAGTTGCTGAAATAAGCCTATTTAATAAGGCTATTTAATGAGCCTAAGTTGCTGAAATAAGACTATTTAATAAGCCTGAGTTTCTGAACTAAGCCTATTTAAAAAGGTATATTTAATAAGTCTAAGTTGCTGAAATAAACCTATTTAAAAATGCTATTTAATAAGCCTAAATTGCTGAAATAAACCTGTTTAATAAGGCTATTTAATAAGAATTAGTTGCTGAAATAAGCTTATTTAATAAGCCTAAGTTGCTGAAATAAGCCTATTTAATAAGCCTAAGTTTCTGAATGAGCCTATTTAATAAGCCTAAGTTGCTGAAATAAGCCTATTTAATAAGGCTCTTTAATAAGTCTAAGTTGCTGAAATAAACCTATTTAATATGCCCAAGTTGCTAAAATAAGCCTATTTAATGAGGATATTTAATAAGTCTATTTAATAAGCCTATTTAATAAGCCTATTTAATAAGCCTATTTAATACGCCTATTTAATAAACACATTTAATAAGTATTTAATGAGCATTTTTAATAAGCCTATTTAATAAGTCTATTTAATAAGCCTATTTAATAAGTCTATTTAATAAGTCTAGTTAATAAGCCTATTTAATACGCCTATTTAATAAGCCTATTTAATAGGCCTATTAAATAAGTCTAAGTTGCTGAAATAAGCCTATTTAATAAGCCTATTTAATAGGCCTATTTAATAAGTCTAAGTTGCTGAATAAGCCTATTTAATAAGCCTAAGTTTCTGAATGAGCCTACTTAATAAGCCTAAGTTGCTGAAATAAGCCTATTTAATAAGCCTAAGTTGCTGAAAAAGCCTATTTAATAAGCCTAAGTTGCTGAATAATCCTATTTAATAAGTCTAAATTGCTGAAATAAGCCTATTTAATAAGGCTATTTAATAATCCTAAGTTGCTGAATAAGCCTATTTAATAAGTCTAAGTTGCTGAAATAAGCATATTTAATAAGCCTAAGTTGCTGAAATAAGCCTATTTAATAAGGCTATTTAATGAGCCTAAGTTGCTGAAATAAGACTATTTAATAAGCCTGAGTTTCTGAACTAAGCCTATTTAAAAAGGTATATTTAATAAGTCTAAGTTGCTGAAATAAACCTATTTAAAAATGCTATTTAATAAGCCTAAATTGCTGAAATAAACCTGTTTAATAAGGCTATTTAATAAGAATAAGTTGCTGAAATAAGCTTATTTAATAAGCCTAAGTTGCTGAAATAAGCCTATTTAATAAGCCTAAGTTTCTGAATGAGCCTATTTAATAAGCCTAAGTTGCTGAAATAAGCCTATTTAATAAGGCTCTTTAATAAGTCTAAGTTGCTGAAATAAACCTATTTAATATGCCCAAGTTGCTAAAATAAGCCTATTTAATGAGGATATTTAATAAGTCTATTTAATAAGCCTATTTAATAAGCCTATTTAATAAGCCTATTTAATACGCCTATTTAATAAACACATTTAATAAGTATTTAATGAGCATTTTTAATAAGCCTATTTAATAAGTCTATTTAATAAGCCTATTTAATAAGTCTATTTAATAAGTCTAGTTAATAAGCCTATTTAATAAGTATTTAATGAGCCTATTTAATAAGCCTATTTATTGAGCCTATTTAATAAGCCTATTTATTGAGCCTATTTAATAAGCCTATTTATTGAGCCTATTTAATACGCCTATTTAATAAGCCTATTTATTGAGCCTATTTAATAAGTCTATTTAATAAGCCTATTTAATAAGCCTATTTAATAAGTATTTAATGAGCCTATTTAATAAGTCTATTTAATAAGCCTATTTAATAGGCCTATTTAATAAGTCTAAGTTGCTGAAATAAGCCTGTTTAATAAGCCTAAGTTGCTGAATAAGCCTATTTAATAAGCCTAAGTTGCTGAAATAAGCCTTTTTAATAAGTCTAAGTTGCTGAAATAAGCCTATTTAATAAGCCTAAGTTGCTGAAATAAGCCTATTTAATAAGCGTAAGTTGCTGAAATAAGGCTATTTAATAAGTCTAAGTTGCTGAAATAAGCCTATTTAATAAGCCTAAGTTGCTGAAATAAGCCTATTTAATAAGCCTGTTTAATAAGCCTAAGTTGCTGAAATAAGCCTATTTAATACGCCTTTTTAACAAGCCTATTTAATAGGCCTATTTAATAAGTCTAAGTTGCTGAAATAAGCCTATTTAATAAGCCTATTTAATAGGCCTATTTAATAAGTCTAAGTTGCTGAATAAGCCTATTTAATAAGCCTAAGTTTCTGAATGAGCCTACTTAATAAGCCTAAGTTGCTGAAATAAGCCTATTTAATAAGCCTAAGTTGCTGAATAAGCCTATTTAATAAGCCTAAGTTGCTGAATAATCCTATTTAATAAGTCTAAATTGCTGAAATAAGCCTATTTAATAAGGCTATTTAATAATCCTAAGTTGCTGAATAAGCCTATTTAATAAGTCTAAGTTTCTGAAATAAGGCTATTTAATAAGCCTAAGTTGCTGAAATAAGGCTATTTAATAAGTCTAAGTTGCTGAAATAAGCATATTTAATAAGCCTAAGTTGCTGAAATAAGCCTATTTAATAAGGCTATTTAATGAGCCTAAGTTGCTGAAATAAGACTATTTAATAAGCCTGAGTTTCTGAACTAAGCCTATTTAAAAAGGTATATTTAATAAGTCTAAGTTGCTGAAATAAACCTATTTAAAAATGCTATTTAATAAGCCTAAATTGCTGAAATAAACCTGTTTAATAAGGCTATTTAATAAGAATAAGTTGCTGAAATAAGCTTATTTAATAAGCCTAAGTTGCTGAAATAAGCCTATTTAATAAGCCTAAGTTTCTGAATGAGCCTATTTAATAAGCCTAAGTTGCTGAAATAAGCCTATTTAATAAGGCTCTTTAATAAGTCTAAGTTGCTGAAATAAACCTATTTAATATGCCCAAGTTGCTAAAATAAGCCTATTTAATGAGGATATTTAATAAGTCTATTTAATAAGCCTATTTAATAAGCCTATTTAATAAGCCTATTTAATACGCCTATTTAATAAACACATTTAATAAGTATTTAATGAGCATTTTTAATAAGCCTATTTAATAAGCCTATTTAATAAGCCTATTTAATAAGTCTATTTAATAAGTCTAGTTAATAAGCCTATTTAATAAGTATTTAATGAGCCTATTTAATAAGCCTATTTATTGAGCCTATTTAATAAGCCTATTTATTGAGCCTATTTAATACGCCTATTTATTGAGCCTATTTAATAAGCCTATTTAATAAGTCTATTTAATAAGCCTATTTAATAAGCCTAATTAATAAGCCTATTTAATAAGCCTATTTATTGAGCCTATTTAATGAGTCTATTTAATAAGCCTGTTTAATAAGCCTATTTAATAAGTATTGAATGAGCCTATTTAATAAGCCTAAGTTGCTGAATAAGCCTATTTAATAAGCCTAAGTTGCTGAAATAAGCCTATTTAATAAGCCTAAGTTGCTGAATAAGCCTATTTAATAAGCCTAAGTTGCTGAAATAAGCCTATTTAATAAGTCTAAGTTGCTGAAATAAGGCTATTTAATACGTCCAAGTTGCTAAAATAAGCCTATTTAATAAGCCTAAGTTGCTGAATAAGCCTATTTAATAAGCCTAAGTTGCTGAAATAAGCCTATTTAATAAGTCTAAGTTGCTGAATAAGCATATTTAATAAGTCTGAGTTGCTGAAATAAGGCTATTTAATAAGCCTAAGTTGCTGAAATGAGCCTATTTAATGAGGCTATTTAATAAGTCTATTTAATAAGCCTATTTAATAAGCCTATTTAATAAGCCTATTTAATAAGTCTATTTAATAAGTCTATTTAATAAGCCTATTTAATAAGTATTTAATGAGCCTATTTAATAAGCCTATTTATTGTAGACTGTTTACCGTCTACAATAAGCATATTTAATAAGCCTATTTAATAAGCCTATTTATTGAGCCTATTTAATAAGTCGATTTAATAAGCCTATTTAATAAGCCTATTTAATAAGTATTTATTGAGCCTATTTAATCAGTCTATTTAATAAGCCTATTTAATAGGCCTATTTAATAAGTCTAAGTTGCTGAAATAAGCGTATTTAATAAGCATAAGTTGCTGAATAAGCCTATTTCATAAGCCTAAGTTGCTGAAATAAGCCTTTTTAATAAGTCTAAGTTGCTGAAATAAGCCTATTTAATAAGTCTAAGTTGCTGAAATAAGACTATTTAATAAGGCTATTTAATAAGCCTAAGTTGCTGAATAAGCATATTTAATAAGTCTGAGTTGCTGAAATAAGGCTATTTAATAAGCCTAAGTTGCTGAAATGAACCTATTTAATGAGGCTATTTAATAAGTCTATTTAATAAGCCTATTTAATAAGCCTATTTAATAAGCCTATTTAATAAGTCTATTTAATAAGTCTATTTAATAAGCCTATTTAATAAGTATTTAATGAGCCTATTTAATAAGCCTATTTATTGAGCCTATTTAATAAGCCTATTTATTAAGCCTATTTAATAAGCCTATTTAATAAGCTTATTTATTAAGCCTATTTAATAAGCCTATTTAATAAGCCTAAGTTGCTGAATAAGCCTATTTAATAAGCCTAAGTTGCTGAAATAAGCCTATTTAATAAGTCTAAGTTGCTGAAATAACGCTATTTAATAAGCCTATGTTGCTGAAATAAGTATATTTAATGAGCATAAGTTGCTGAAATAAGCCTATTTAATAAGTCTAAGTTGCTGAAATAAGCCTATTTAATAAGTCTAAGTTGCTGAAATAACGCTATTTAATAAGCCTAAGTTGCTGAAATAAGCCTATTTAATAAGTCTAAGTTGCTGAAATAAGGCTATTTAATAAGCCTATGTTGCTGAAATAAGTATATTTAATGAGCATAAGTTGCTGAAATAAGCCTATTTAATAAGTCTAAGTTGCTGAAATAAGGCTATTTAATAAGTCTAAGTTGCTGAAATGAGCCTATTTTAATCAGCGTAAGTTGCTGAAATAAGCCTATTTAATAAGCCCAAGTTGCTGAAATAAGCCTATTTATTAAGGCTATTTAATAAGCCTAAGTTGCTGAAATAAGCCTATTTAATAAGCGTAATTTTCTGAAATAAGGCTATTTAATAAGTCTAAGTTGCTGAAAAAAGCCTATTTAATAAGCCTAAGTTGCTGAAATAAGCCTATTTAATAAGCCTAAGTTGCTGAAATAAGCCAATTTAATAGGCCTATCTAATAAGTCTAAGTTGCTGAAATAAGCCTATTTAATAAGCCTTTTTAAGGAGCCTAAGTTGCTGAAATGTCTATTTAATAAGTCGATTTAATAAGTCTAAGTTGCAAAATAATCCTATTTAATAAGGCTATTTAATAAGCCTAAGTTGCTGAAATAAGCCTATTTAATGAGGCTATTTAATGAGCCTAAGTTGCTGAAATAAGCCTATTTAATAAGCCTAAGTTTCTGAACTAAGCCTATTTAAAAGGTCTATTTAATAAGTCTAAGTTGCTGAAATAAACCTATTTAAAAATGCTATTTAATACACCTAAGTTGCTGAAATAAACCTGATTAATAAGGCTATTTAATAAGCATAAGTTGCTGAAATAAGCCTATTTAATAGGCCTACATTGCTGAACTAAGCCTATTTAAAAGGTCTATTTAATAAGTCTAAGTTGCTGAAATAAACCTATTTAATAAGGCTATTTAATAAGCCTAAGTTGCTGAATAAGCATATTTAATAAGCCTATTTAATAAGCCTATTTATTGAGCCTATTTAATAAGTTGATTTAATAAGCCTATTTAATAAGCCTATTTAATAAGTATTTATTGAGCCTATTTAATCAGTCTATTTAATAAGCCTATTTAATAGGCCTATTTAATAAGTCTAAGTTGCTGAAATAAGCCTATTTAATAAGCATAAGTTGCTGAATAAGCCTATTTCATAAGCCTAAGTTGCTGAAATAAGCTTTTTTAATAAGTCTAAGTTGCTGAAATAAGCCTATTTAATAAGTCTAAGTTGCTGAAATAAGCCTATTTAATAAGGCTATTTAATAAGCCTAAGTTGCTGAATAAGCATATTTAATAAGTCTGAGTTGCTGAAATAAGGCTATTTAATAAGCCTAAGTTGCTGAAATGAACCTATTTAATGAGGCTATTTAGTAAGTCTATTTAATAAGCCTATTTAATAAGCCTATTTAATAAGCCTATTTAATAAGTCTATTTAATAAGTCTATTTAATAAGCCTATTTAATAAGTATTTAATGAGCCTATTTAATAAGCCTATTTATTGAGCCTATTTAACAAGCCTATTTATTAAGCCTATTTAATAAGCCTATTTAATAAGCCTATTTATTAAGCCTATTTAATAAGCCTATTTAATAAGCCTAAGTTGCTGAATAAGCCTATTTAATAAGCCTAAGTTGCTGAAATAAGCCTATTTAATAAGTCTAAGTTGCTGAAATAACGCTATTTAATAAGCCTAAGTTGCTGAAATAAGCCTATTTAATAAGTCTAAGTTGCTGAAATAAGGCTATTTAATAAGTCTAAGTTGCTGAAATGAGCCTATTTAATCAGCGTAAGTTGCTGAAATAAGCCTATTTAATAAGGCTATTTAATAAGCCTAAGTTGCTGAAATAAGCCTATTTAATAAGCGTAATTTTCTGAAATAAGGCTATTTAATAAGTCTAAGTTGCTGAAATAAGCCTATTTAATAAGCCTAAGTTGCTGAAATAAGCCTATTTAATAAGCCTAAGTTGCTGAAATAAGCCTATTTAATAGGCCTATCTAATAAGTCTAAGTTGCAGAAATAAGCATATTTCATAAGCCTTTTTAATGAGCCTAAGTTGCTGAAATGTCTATTTAATAAGTCGATTTAATAAGTCTAAGTTGCTAAATAAGCCTATTTAATAAGGCTATTTAATAAGCCTAAGTTGCTGAAATAAGCCTATTTAATGAGGCTATTTAATGAGCCTAAGTTGCTGAAATAAGCCTATTTAATAAGCCTAAGTTTCTGAACTAAGCCTATTTAAAAAGGTCTATTTAATAATTCTAAGTTGCTGAAATAAACCTATTTAAAAATGCTATTTAATACGCCTAAGTTGCTGAAATAAACCTGTTTAATAAGGCTATTTAATAAGCATGAGTTGCTGAAATAAGCCTATTTAATAAGCCTAAGTTGCTGAAATAAGCCTAATTAATAAGGCTATTTAATAAGCATAAGTTGCTGAAATAAGCCTATTTAATAAGCCTACATTGCTGAACTAAGCCTATATAAAAAGGTCTATTTAATAAGTCTAAGTTGCTGAAATAAACCTATTTAATAAGGCTATTTAATAAGCCTAAGTTGCTGAATAAGCATATTTAATAAGACTATTTAATAAGCCTATTTATTGAGCCTATTTAATAAGTCGATTTAATAAGCCTATTTTATAAGCCTATTTAATAAGTATTTATTGAGCCTATTTAATCAGTCTATTTAATAAGCCTATTTAATAGGCCTATTTAATAATTCTAAGTTGCTGAAATAAGCCTATTTAATAAGCAAAAGTTGCTGAATAAGCCTATTTCATAAGCCTAAGTTGCTGAAATAAGCCTTTTTAATAAGTCTAAGTTGCTGAAATATGCCTATTTAATAAGTCTAAGTTGCTGAAATAAGCCTATTTAATAAGGCTATTTAATAAGCCTAAGTTGCTGAATAAGCATATTTAATAAGTCTGAGTTGCTGAAATAAGGCTATTTAATAAGCCTAAGTTGCTGAAATGAGCCTATTTAATGAGGCTATTTAATAAGTCTATTTAATAAGCCTATTTAATAAGCCTATTTAATAAGCCTATTTAATAAGTCTATTTAATAAGTCTATTTAATAAGCCTATTTAATAAGTATTTAATGAGCCTATTTAATAAGCCTATTTATTGAGCCTATTTAATAAGCCTATTTATTAAGCCTATTTAATAAGCCTATTTAATAAGCCTATTTATTAAGCCTATTTAATGAGCCTATTTAATGAGCCTATTTATTGAGCCTATTTAATAAGCCTATTTAATAAGTATTTAATGAGCCTATTTAATAAGCCTAAGTTGCTGAATAAGCCTATTTAATAAGCCTAAGTTGCTGAAATAAGCCTATTTAATAAGCCGATTTAATAAGCCTAAGTTGCTGAATAAGCCTATTTAATAAGCCTAAGTTGCTGAAACAAGCCTATTTAATAAGCCTAATTTGCTGAAATAACGCTATTTAATAAGCCTAAGTTGCTGAAATAAGCCTATTTAATAAGTCTAAGTTGCTGAAATAAGTCTATTTAATAAGCCTACGTTGCTGAAATAAGTATATTTAATGAGCATAAGTTGCTGAAATAAGCCTATTTAATAAGTCTAAGTTGCTGAAATAAGGCTATTTAATAAGTCTAAGTTGCTGAAATGAGCCTATTTAATCAGCGTAAGTTGCTGAAATAAGCCTATTTAATAAGCCCAAGTTGCTGAAATAAGCCTATTTAATAAGGCTATTTAATAAGCCTAAGTTGCTGAAATAAGCCTATTTAATAAGCGTAATTTGCTGAAATAAGGCTATTTAATAAGTCTAAGTTGCTGAAATAAGCCTATTTAATAAGCCTAAGTTGCTGAAATAAGCCTATTTAATAAGCCTAAGTTGCTGAAATAAGCCTATTTAATAAGCTTAATTTTCTGAAATAAGGCTATTTAATAAGTCTAAGTTGCTGAAATAAGCCTATTTAATAAGCCTAAGTTGCTGAAATAAGCCTATTTAATAAGCCTAAGTTGCTGAAATAAGCCTATTTAATAGGCCTATCTAATAAGTCTAAGTTGCAGAAATAAGCATATTTCATAAGCCTTTTTAATGAGCCTAAGTTGCTGAAATGTCTATTTAATAAGTCGATTTAATAAGTCTAAGTTGCTAAATAAGCCTATTTAATAAGGCTATTTAATAAGCCTAAGTTGCTGAAATAAGCCTATTTAATGAGGCTATTTAATGAGCCTAAGTTGCTGAAATAAGCCTATTTAATAAGCCTAAGTTTCTGAACTAAGCCTATTTAAAAAGGTCTATTTAATAATTCTAAGTTGCTGAAATAAACCTATTTAAAAATGCTATTTAATACGCCTAAGTTGCTGAAATAAACCTGTTTAATAAGGCTATTTAATAAGCATGAGTTGCTGAAATAAGCCTAATTAATAAGGCTATTTAATAAGCATAAGTTGCTGAAATAAGCCTATTTAATAAGCCTACATTGCTGAACTAAGCCTACATAAAAAGGTCTATTTAATAAGTCTAAGTTGCTGAAATAAACCTATTTAATAAGGCTATTTAATAAGCCTAAGTTGCTGAATAAGCATATTTAATAAGACTATTTAATAAGCCTATTTATTGAGCCTATTTAATAAGTCGATTTAATAAGCCTATTTTATAAGCCTATTTAATAAGTATTTATTGAGCCTATTTAATCAGTCTATTTAATAAGCCTATTTAATAGGCCTATTTAATAAGTCTAAGTTGCTGAAATAAGCCTATTTAATAAGCAAAAGTTGCTGAATAAGCCTATTTCATAAGCCTAAGTTGCTGAAATAAGCCTTTTTAATAAGTCTAAGTTGCTGAAATATGCCTATTTAATAAGTCTAAGTTGCTGAAATAAGCCTATTTAATAAGGCTATTTAATAAGCCTAAGTTGCTGAATAAGCATATTTAATAAGTCTGAGTTGCTGAAATAAGGCTATTTAATAAGCCTAAGTTGCTGAAATGAGCCTATTTAATGAGGCTATTTAATAAGTCTATTTAATAAGCCTATTTAATAAGCCTATTTAATAAGCCTATTTAATAAGTCTATTTAATAAGTCTATTTAATAAGCCTATTTAATAAGTATTTAATGAGCCTATTTAATAAGCCTATTTATTGAGCCTATTTAATAAGCCTATTTATTAAGCCTATTTAATAAGCCTATTTAATAAGCCTATTTATTAAGCCTATTTAATGAGCCTATTTAATAAGCCTATTTATTGAGCCTATTTAATAAGCCTATTTAATAAGTATTTAATGAGCCTATTTAATAAGCCTAAGTTGCTGAATAAGCCTATTTAATAAGCCTAAGTTGCTGAAATAAGCCTATTTAATAAGCCGATTTAATAAGCCTAAGTTGCTGAATAAGCCTATTTAATAAGCCTAAGTTGCTGAAACAAGCCTATTTAATAAGCCTAATTTGCTGAAATAACGCTATTTAATAAGCCTAAGTTGCTGAAATAAGCCTATTTAATAAGTCTAAGTTGCTGAAATAAGTCTATTTAATAAGCCTACGTTGCTGAAATAAGTATATTTAATGAGCATAAGTTGCTGAAATAAGCCTATTTAATAAGTCTAAGTTGCTGAAATAAGGCTATTTAATAAGCCTATTTAATACGTATTTAATGAGCCTATTTAATAAGCCTATTTAATAAGTATTTAATGAGCCTATTTAATAAGCCTATTTATTGAGCCTATTTAACAAGCCTATTTATTAAGCCTATTTAATAAGCCTATTTAATAAGCCTATTTATTAAGCCTATTTAATAAGCCTATTTAATAAGCCTAAGTTGCTGAATAAGCCTATTTAATAAGCCTAAGTTGCTGAAATAAGCCTATTTAATAAGTCTAAGTTGCTGAAATAACGCTATTTAATAAGCCTAAGTTGCTGAAATAAGCCTATTTAATAAGTCTAAGTTGCTGAAATAAGGCTATTTAATAAGTCTAAGTTGCTGAAATGAGCCTATTTAATCAGCGTAAGTTGCTGAAATAAGCCTATTTAATAAGCCCAAGTTGCTGAAATAAGCCTATTTAATAAGGCTATTTAATAAGCCTAAGTTGCTGAAATAAGCCTATTTAATAAGCGTAATTTTCTGAAATAAGGCTATTTAATAAGTCTAAGTTGCTGAAATAAGCCTATTTAATAAGCCTAAGTTGCTGAAATAAGCCTATTTAATAAGCCTAAGTTGCTGAAATAAGCCTATTTAATAGGCCTATCTAATAAGTCTAAGTTGCAGAAATAAGCATATTTCATAAGCCTTTTTAATGAGCCTAAGTTGCTGAAATGTCTATTTAATAAGTCGATTTAATAAGTCTAAGTTGCAAAATAATCCTATTTAATAAGGCTATTTAATAAGCCTAAGTTGCTGAAATAAGCCTATTTAATGAGGCTATTTAATGAGCCTAAGTTGCTGAAATAAGCCTATTTAATAAGCCTAAGTTTCTGAACTAAGCCTATTTAAAAGGTCTATTTAATAAGTCTAAGTTGCTGAAATAAACCTATTTAAAAATGCTATTTAATACACCTAAGTTGCTGAAATAAACCTGATTAATAAGGCTATTTAATAAGCATAAGTTGCTGAAATAAGCCTATTTAATAGGCCTACATTGCTGAACTAAGCCTATTTAAAAGGTCTATTTAATAAGTCTAAGTTGCTGAAATAAACCTATTTAATAAGGCTATTTAATAAGCCTAAGTTGCTGAATAAGCATATTTAATAAGCCTATTTAATAAGCCTATTTATTGAGCCTATTTAATAAGTTGATTTAATAAGCCTATTTAATAAGCCTATTTAATAAGTATTTATTGAGCCTATTTAATCAGTCTATTTAATAAGCCTATTTAATAGGCCTATTTAATAAGTCTAAGTTGCTGAAATAAGCCTATTTAATAAGCATAAGTTGCTGAATAAGCCTATTTCATAAGCCTAAGTTGCTGAAATAAGCTTTTTTAATAAGTCTAAGTTGCTGAAATAAGCCTATTTAATAAGTCTAAGTTGCTGAAATAAGCCTATTTAATAAGGCTATTTAATAAGCCTAAGTTGCTGAATAAGCATATTTAATAAGTCTGAGTTGCTGAAATAAGGCTATTTAATAAGCCTAAGTTGCTGAAATGAACCTATTTAATGAGGCTATTTAATAAGTCTATTTAATAAGCCTATTTAATAAGCCTATTTAATAAGCCTATTTAATAAGTCTATTTAATAAGTCTATTTAATAAGCCTATTTAATAAGTATTTAATGAGCCTATTTAATAAGCCTATTTATTGAGCCTATTTAACAAGCCTATTTATTAAGCCTATTTAATAAGCCTATTTAATAAGCCTATTTATTAAGCCTATTTAATAAGCCTATTTAATAAGCCTAAGTTGCTGAATAAGCCTATTTAATAAGCCTAAGTTGCTGAAATAAGCCTATTTAATAAGTCTAAGTTGCTGAAATAACGCTATTTAATAAGCCTAATTTGCTGAAATAAGCCTATTTAATAAGTCTAAGTTGCTGAAATAAGGCTATTTAATAAGTCTAAGTTGCTGAAATGAGCCTATTTAATCAGCGTAAGTTGCTGAAATAAGCCTATTTAATAAGCCCAAGTTGCTGAAATAAGCCTATTTAATAAGGCTATTTAATAAGCCTAAGTTGCTGAAATAAGCCTATTTAATAAGCGTAATTTTCTGAAATAAGGCTATTTAATAAGTCTAAGTTGCTGAAATAAGCCTATTTAATAAGCCTAAGTTGCTGAAATAAGCCTATTTAATAAGCCTAAGTTGCTGAAATAAGCCTATTTAATAGGCCTATCTAATAAGTCTAAGTTGCAGAAATAAGCATATTTCATAAGCCTTTTTAATGAGCCTAAGTTGCTGAAATGTCTATTTAATAAGTCGATTTAATAAGTCTAAGTTGCTAAATAAGCCTATTTAATAAGGCTATTTAATAAGCCTAAGTTGCTGAAATAAGCCTATTTAATGAGGCTATTTAATGAGCCTAAGTTGCTGAAATAAGCCTATTTAATAAGCCTAAGTTTCTGAACTAAGCCTATTTAAAAAGGTCTATTTAATAATTCTAAGTTGCTGAAATAAACCTATTTAAAAATGCTATTTAATACGCCTAAGTTGCTGAAATAAACCTGTTTAATAAGGCTATTTAATAAGCATGAGTTGCTGAAATAAGCCTATTTAATAAGCCTAAGTTGCTGAAATAAGCCTAATTAATAAGGCTATTTAATAAGCATAAGTTGCTGAAATAAGCCTATTTAATAAGCCTACATTGCTGAACTAAGCCTATATAAAAAGGTCTATTTAATAAGTCTAAGTTGCTGAAATAAACCTATTTAATAAGGCTATTTAATAAGCCTAAGTTGCTGAATAAGCATATTTAATAAGACTATTTAATAAGCCTATTTATTGAGCCTATTTAATAAGTCGATTTAATAAGCCTATTTTATAAGCCTATTTAATAAGTATTTATTGAGCCTATTTAATCAGTCTATTTAATAAGCCTATTTAATAGGCCTATTTAATAAGTCTAAGTTGCTGAAATAAGCCTATTTAATAAGCAAAAGTTGCTGAATAAGCCTATTTCATAAGCCTAAGTTGCTGAAATAAGCCTTTTTAATAAGTCTAAGTTGCTGAAATATGCCTATTTAATAAGTCTAAGTTGCTGAAATAAGCCTATTTAATAAGGCTATTTAATAAGCCTAAGTTGCTGAATAAGCATATTTAATAAGTCTGAGTTGCTGAAATAAGGCTATTTAATAAGCCTAAGTTGCTGAAATGAGCCTATTTAATGAGGCTATTTAATAAGTCTATTTAATAAGCCTATTTAATAAGCCTATTTAATAAGCCTATTTAATAAGTCTATTTAATAAGTCTATTTAATAAGCCTATTTAATAAGTATTTAATGAGCCTATTTAATAAGCCTATTTATTGAGCCTATTTAATAAGCCTATTTATTAAGCCTATTTAATAAGCCTATTTAATAAGCCTATTTATTAAGCCTATTTAATGAGCCTATTTAATAAGCCTATTTATTGAGCCTATTTAATAAGCCTATTTAATAAGTATTTAATGAGCCTATTTAATAAGCCTAAGTTGCTGAATAAGCCTATTTAATAAGCCTAAGTTGCTGAAATAAGCCTATTTAATAAGCCGATTTAATAAGCCTAAGTTGCTGAATAAGCCTATTTAATAAGCCTAAGTTGCTGAAACAAGCCTATTTAATAAGCCTAATTTGCTGAAATAACGCTATTTAATAAGCCTAAGTTGCTGAAATAAGCCTATTTAATAAGTCTAAGTTGCTGAAATAAGTCTATTTAATAAGCCTACGTTGCTGAAATAAGTATATTTAATGAGCATAAGTTGCTGAAATAAGCCTATTTAATAAGTCTAAGTTGCTGAAATAAGGCTATTTAATAAGTCTAAGTTGCTGAAATGAGCCTATTTAATCAGCGTAAGTTGCTGAAATAAGCCTATTTAATAAGCCCAAGTTGCTGAAATAAGCCTATTTAATAAGGCTATTTAATAAGCCTAAGTTGCTGAAATAAGCCTATTTAATAAGCGTAATTTGCTGAAATAAGGCTATTTAATAAGTCTAAGTTGCTGAAATAAGCCTATTTAATAAGCCTAAGTTGCTGAAATAAGCCTATTTAATAAGCCTAAGTTGCTGAAATAAGCCTATTTAATAGGCCTATCTAATAAGTCTAAGTTGCAGAAATAAGCATATTTCATAAGCCTTTTTAATGAGCCTAAGTTGCTGAAATGTCTATTTGATAAGTCGATTTAATAAGTCTAAGTTGCTAAATAAGCCTATTTAATAAGGCTATTTAATAAGCATAAGTTGCTGAAATAAGCCTATTTAATGAGGCTATTTAATGAGCCTAAGTTGCTGAAATAAGCCTATTTAATAAGCCTAAGTTTCTGAACTAAGCCTATTTAAAAAGGTCTATTTAATAAGTCTAAGTTGCTGAAATAAACCTATTTAAAAATGCTATTTAATACGCCTAAGTTGCTGAAATAAACGTGATTAATAAGGCTATTTAATAAGCATAAGTTGCTGAAATAAGCCTATTTAATAAGCCTAAGTTTCTGAACTAAGCCTATTTAAAAAGGTCTATTTAATAAGTCTAATTTGCTGAAATAAACCTATTTAAAAATGCTATTTAATACGCCTAAGTTGCTGAAATAAACCTGTTTAATAAGGCTATTTAATAAGCATAAGTTGCTGAAATAAGCCTATTTAATAAGCCTAAGTTGCTGAAATAAGCCTTTTTAATAAGGCTATTTAATAAGTCTAAGTTGTAGAAATAAACCTATTTAATAATGCTATTTAATACGTCTAAGTTGCTGAAATAAGCATATTTAATAAGCCTAAGTTGCTAAAATAAGCCTATTTAATAGGCCTATCTAATAAGTCTAAGTTGCAGAAATAAGCATATTTCATAAGCCTATTTAATGAGCCTAAGTTGCTGAAATGTCTATTTAATAAGACGATTTAATAAGTCTAAGTTGCTAAAATAAGCCTATTTAACAAGGCTATTTAATAAGCCTAAGTTGCTGAAATAAGCCTATTTAATAAGGCTATTTAATGAGACTAAGTTGCTGAAATAAACCTGTTTAATAAGGCTATTTAATAAGCATGAGTTGCTGAAATAAGCCTATTTAATAAGCCTAAGTTGCTGAAATAAGCCTATTTAATAAGGCTATTTAATAAGTCTAAGTTGCTGAAATAAACCTATTTAAAAAGCCTAAGTTGCTCAAATAAGCCTATTTAATGAGGCTATTTAATGTCTATTTAATAAGCCTATTTAATACGCCTATTTAATAAGTCTATTTAATAAGCCTATTTAATAAGCCTATTTAATAAGCCTATTTAATAAGACTATTTATTGAGCCTATTTAATAAGCCTATTTAATAAGCCTATTTAATAAGCCTATTTATTGAGCCTATTTAATAAGTCTATTTAATAAGCCTATTTAATAGGCCTATCTAATGAGTATTTAATGAGCCTATTTAATCAGTCTATTTAATAAGCCTATTTAATAGGCCTATTTAATAAGTCTAAGTTGCTGAAATAAGCCCATTTAATAAGCCTAAGTTGCTGAAATAAGGCTATTTAATAAGCCTAAGTTGCTGAAATAAGCCTATTTAATAAGCCTAAGTTGCTGAAATAAGCCTATTTAATAGGCCTATCTAATAAGTCTAAGTTGCAGAAATAAGCATATTTCATAAGCCTTTTTAATGAGCCTAAGTTACTGAAATGTCTATTTAATAAGTCGATTTAATAAGTCTAAGTTGCTAAATAAGCCTATTTAATAAGGCTATTTAATAAGCCTAAGTTGCTGAAATAAGCCTATTTAATAAGCATAAGTTGCTGAAATAAGCCTATTTAATAAGCCTAAGTTTCTGAACTAAGCCTATTTAAAAAGGTCTATTTAATAAGTCTAAGTTGCTGAAATAAACCTATTTAAAAATGCTATTTAATACGCCTAAGTTGCTGAAATAAACCTGATTAATAAGGCTATTTAATAAGCATAAGTTGCTGAAATAAGCCTATTTAATAAGCCTACATTGCTGAACTAAGCCTATATAAAAAGGTCTATTTAATAAGTCTAAGTTGCAGAAATAAACCTATTTAATAAGGCTATTTAATAAGCCTAAGTTGCTTAATAAGCATATTTAATAAGCCTATTTAATGAGCCTATTTATTGAGCCTATTTAATAAGTCGATTTAATAAGCCTATTTAATAAGCCTATTTAATAAGTATTTATTGAGCCTATTTAATCAGTCTATTTAATAAGCCTATTTAATAGGCCTATTTAATAAGTCTAAGTTGCTGAAATAAGCCTATTTAATAAGCATAAGTTGCTGAATAAGCCTATTTCATAAGCCTAAGTTGCTGAAATAAGCCTTTTTAATAAGTCGAAGTTGCTGAAATAAGCCTATTTAATAAGTCTAAGTTGCTGAAATAAGCCTATTTAATAAGGCTATTTAATAAGCCTAAGTTGCTGAATAAGCATATTTAATAAGTCTGAGTTGCTGAAATAAGGCTATTTAATAAGCCTAAGTTGCTGAAATGAGCCTATTTAATGAGGCTATTTAATAAGTCTATTTAATAAGCCTATTTAATAAGCCTATTTAATAAGCCTATTTAATAAGTCTATTTAATAAGTATATTTAATAAGCCTATTTAATAAGTATTTAATGAGCCTATTTAATAAGCCTATTTATTGAGCCTATTTAATAAGCCTATTTATTAAGCCTATTTAATAAGCCTATTTAATAAGCCTATTTAATAAGCCTTTTTATTATGCCTATTTAATGAGCCTATTTAATAAGCCTATTTATTGAGCCTATTTAATAAGTCTATTTAATAAGCCTGTTTAATAAGCCTATTTAATAAGTATTTAATGAGCCTATTTAATAAGCCTAAGTTGCTGAATAAGCCTATTTACTAAGCCTAAGTTGCTGAAATAAGCCTATTTAATAAGCCTATTTAATAAGCCTAAGTTGCTGAATAAGGCTATTTAATAAGCCTAAGTTGCTGAAATAAACCTGATTAATAAGGCTATTTAATAAGCATAAGTTGCTGAAATAAGCCTATTTAATAAGCCTACATTGCTGAACTAAGCCTATATAAAAAGGTCTATTTAATAAGTCTAAGTTGCTGAAATAAGCCTATTTAATAAGCCTATTTAATAAGCCTAAGTTGCTGAATAAGCCTATTTAATAAGCCTAAGTTGCTGAAATAAGCCTATTTAATAAATCTAAGTTGCTGAAATAAGCCTATTTAATAAGCATAAGTTGCTCAAATAAGCCTATTTAATGAGGGTATTTAATAAGTCTATTTAATAAGCCTATTTAATACGCCTATTTAATAAGTCTATTTAATAAGCCTATTTAATAAGCCTATTTAATAAGCCTATTTAATAAGCCTATTTATTGAGCCTATTTAATAAACCTATTTAATAAGCGTATTTAATAAGCCTATTTATTGAGCCTATTTAATAAGTCTATTTAATAAGCCTATTTAATAAGCCTATTTAATGAGTATTTAATGAGCCTGTTTAATCAGTCTATTTAATAAGCCTATTTAATAGGCCTTTTTAATAAGTCTAAGTTGCTGAAATAAGCCTATTTAATAAGGCTATTTAATAAGCCTAAGTTGCTGAATAAGCCTATTTAATAAGTCTAAGTTGCTGAAATAAGCCCATTTAATAAGCCTAAGTTGCTGAAATAAGGCTATTTAATAAGCCTAAGTTGCTGAAATAAGCCTATTTAATAAGCCTAAGTTGCTGAAATAAGCCTATTTAATAGGTCTATCTAATAAGTCTAAGTTGCAGAAATAAGCATATTTCATAAGCCTTTTTAATGAGCCTAAGTTACTGAAATGTCTATTTAATAAGTCGATTTAATAAGTCTAAGTTGCTAAATAAGCCTATTTAATAAGGCTATTTAATAAGCCTAAGTTGCTGAAATAAGCCTATTTAATAAGCATAAGTTGCTGAAATAAGCCTATTTAATAAGCCTAAGTTTCTGAACTAAGCCTATTTAAAAAGGTCTATTTAATAAGTCTAAGTTGCTGAAACAAACCTATTTAAAAATGCTATTTAATACGCCTAAGTTGCTGAAATAAACCTGATTAATAAGGCTATTTAATAAGCATAAGTTGCTGAAATAAGCCTATTTAATAAGCCTACATTGCTGAACTAACCCTATATAAAAAGGTCTATTTAATAAGTCTAAGTTCCAGAAATAAACCTATTTAATAAGGCTATTTAATCAGCCTAAGTTGCTGAATAAGCATATTTAATAAGCCTATTTAAAAAGCCTATTTATTGAGCCTATTTAATAAGTCGATTTAATACGCCTATTTAATAAGCCTATTTAATAAGTATTTATTGAGCCTATTTAATCAGTCTATTTAATAAGCCTATTTAATAGGCCTATTTAATAAGTCTAAGTTGCTGAAATAAGCCTATTTAATAAGCATAAGTTGCTGAATAAGCCTATTTCATAAGCCTAAGATGCTGAAATAAGCCTTTTTAATAAGTCGAAGTTGCTGAAATAAGCCTATTTCATAAGTCTAAGTTGCTGAAATAAGCCTATTTAATAAGGCTATTCAATAAGCCTAAGTTGCTGAATAAGCATATTTCATAAGTCTGAGTTGCTGAAATAAGGCTATTTAATAAGCCTAAGTTGCTGAAATGAGCCTATTTAATGAGGCTATTTAATAAGTCTATTTAATAAGCCTATTTAATAAGTATTTAATGAGCCTATTTAATAAGCCTATTTTTGAGCCTATTTAATAAGCCTATTTATTAAGCCTATTTAATAAGCCTATTTAATAAGCCTATTTAATAAGCCTTTTTATTAAGCCTATTTAATGAGCCTATTTAATAAGCCTATTTATTGAGCCTATTTAATAAGTCTATTTAATAAGCCTGTTTAATAAGCCTATATAATAAGTATTTAATGATCCGATTTAATAAGCCTAAGTTGCTGAATAAGCCTATTTACTAAGCCTAAGTTGCTGAAATAAGCCTATTTAATAAGCCTATTTAATAAGCCTAAGTTGCTGAATAAGCCTATTTAATAAGCCTAAGTTGCTGAAATAAGCCTATTTAATAAGTCTAAGTTGCTGAAATAACGCTATTTCATAAGCCTAAGTTGCTGAAATAAGCCTATTTAATAAGTCTAAGTTGCTGAAATAAGGCTATTTAATAAGCCTATGTTGCTGAAATAAGTATATTTAATAAGTCTAAGTTGCTGAAATAAGCCTATTTAATAAGCATAAGTTGCTCAAATAAGCCTATTTAATGAGGCTATTTAATAAGTCTATTTAATAAGCCTATTTAATACGCCTATTTAATAAGTCTATTTAATAAGCCTATTTAATAAGCCTATTTAATAAGCCTATTTAATAAGCCTATTTATTGAGCCTATTTAATAAGCCTATTTAATAAGCCTATTTAATAAGCCTATTTATTGAGCCTATTTAATAAGTCTATTTAATAAGCCTATTTAATAAGCCTATTTAATGAGTATTTAATGAGCCTATTTAATCAGTCTATTTAATAAGCCTATTTAATAGGCCTATTTAATAAGTCTAAGTTGCTGAAATAAGCCTATTTAATAAGGCTATTTAATAAGCCTAAGTTGCTGAATAAGCCTATTTAATAAGTCTAAGTTGCTGAAATAAGCCCATTTAATAAGCCTAAGTTGCTGAAATAAGGCTATTTAATAAGCCTAAGTTGCTGAAATAAGCCTATTTAATAAGCCTAAGTTGCTGAAATAAGCCTATTTAATAGGCCTATCTAATAAGTCTAAGTTGCAGAAATAAGCATATTTCATAAGCCTTTTTAATGAGCCTAAGTTACTGAAATGTCTATTTAATAAGTCGATTTAATAAGTCTAAGTTGCTGAAATAAACCTATTTAAAAATGCTATTTATAACGCCTAAGTTGCTGAAATAAACCTGATTAATAAGGCTATTTAATAAGCATAAGTTGCTGAAATAAGCCTATTTAATAAGCCTACATTGCTCAACTAAGCCTATATAAAAAGGTCTATTTAATAAGTCTAAGTTGCAGAAATAAACCTATTTAATATGGCTATTTAATAAGCCTAAGTTGCTGAATAAGCATATTTAATAAGCCTATTTAATAAGCGTATTTATTGAGCCTATTTAATCAGTCTATTTAATAAGCCTATTTAATAGGCCTATTTAATAAGTCTAAGTTGCTGAAATAAGCCTATTTAATAAGCATAAGTTGCTGAATAAGCCTATTTCATAAGCCTAAGTTGCTGAAATAAGCCTTTTTAATACGTGGAAGTTGCTGAAATAAGCCTATTTAATAAGTCTAAGTTGCTGAAATAAGCCTATTTAATAAGGCTATTTAATAAGCCTAACTTGCTGAATAAGCATATTTAATCAGTCTGAGTTGCTGAAATAAGGCTATTTAATAAGCCTAAGTTGCTGAAATGAGCCTATTTAATGAGGCTATTTAATAAGTCTATTTAATAAGCCTATTTAATAAGCCTATTTAATAAGCCTATTTAATAAGTCAATTTAATAAGTCTATTTAATATGCCTATTTAATAAGTATTTAATGAGCCTATTTAATAAGCCTATTCATTGAGCCTATTTAATAAGCCTATTTATTAAGCCTATTTAAAAGGCCTATTTAATAAGCCTATTTAATAAGCCTTTTTATTAAGCCTATTTAATGAGCCTATTTAATAAGCCTATTTAATAAGTATTTAATGAGCCTATTTAATAAGCCTAAGTTGCTGAATAAGCCTATTTACTAAGCCTAAGTTGCTGAAATAAGCCTATTTAATAAGCCTATTTAATAAGCCTAAGTTGCTGAATAACCCTATTTAATAAGCCTAAGTTGCTGAAATAAGCCTATTTAATAAGTCTAAGTTGCTGAAATAACGCTATTTAATAAGCCTAAGTTGCTGAAATAAGCCTATTTAATAAGTGTAAGTTGCTGAAATAAGGCTATTTAATAAGCCTATGTTGCTGAAATAAGTATATTTAATAAGTCTAAGTTGCTGAAAAAAGCCTATTTAATAAGCATACGTTGCTGAATATGCCTATTTCATAAGCCTAAGTTGCTGAAATAAGCCTTTTTAATAAGTCGAAGTTGCTGAAAAAAGCCTATTTAATAAGTCTAAGTTGCTGAAATAAGCCTATTTAATAAGGCTATTTAATAAGCCTAAGTTGCTGAATAAGCATATTTAATAAGTCTGAGTTGCTGAAATAAGGCTATTTAATAAGCCTAAGTTGCTGAAATGAGCCTATTTAATAAGTCTAAGTTGCTAAATAAGCCTATTTAATAAGGCTATTTAATAAGCATAAGTTGCTGAAATAAGCCTATTTAATGAGGCTATTTAATGAGCCTAAGTTGCTGAAATAAGCCTATTTAATAAGCCTAAGTTTCTGAACTAAGCCCATTTAAAAAGGTCTATTTAATAAGTCTAAGTTGCTGAAATAAACCTATTTTAAAATGCTATTTAATACGTCTAAGTTGCTGAAATAAACCTGATTAATAAGGCTATTTAATAAGCATAAGTTGCTGAAATAAGCCTATTTAATAAGCCTACATTGCTGAAATAAGCCTATATAAAAAGGTCTATTTAATAAGTCTAAGTTGCAGAAATAAACCTATTTAATATGGCTATTTAATAAGCCTAAGTTGCTGAATAAGCATATTTAATAAGCCTTTTTAATAAGCCTATTTATTGAGCTTATTTAATAAACCTATTTAATAAGCCTATTTAATAAGCCTATTTAATAAGCCTATTTAATAAGCCTATTTAATAAGCCTATCTAATAAGCCTATTTATTGAGCCTATTTAATAAGTCTATTTAATAAGCCTATTTAATACGCCTATTTAATAAGTATTTAATGAGCCTATTTAATAGGCCTATTTAATAAGTCTAAGTTGCTGAAATAAGCCTATTTAATAAGCCTGAGTTGCTTAAATAAGCCTATTTAATACGCCTAAGTTGCTGAAATAAGCCTATTTAATAAGGCTATTTAATAAGTCTAAGTTGCTGAAATAAACCTATTTAATAAGCCTAAGTTGCTAAAATAAGCCTATTTAATGAGGCTATTTAATAAGTCTATTTAATAAGCCTATTTAATAAACCTATTTAATAAGTCTATTTAATAAGCCTATTTAATGAGTCTATTTAATAAGTCTATTTAATAAGCCTATTTAATGAGCCTATTTAATAAGCCTATTTATTGAGCCTATTTAATAAGCCTATTTATTGAGCCTATTTCATACGCCTATTTAATTAGTCTATTTAATAAGCCTATTTAATAAGCCAATTTAATAAGCCTAATTAATATGCCTATTTAATAAGCCTATTTAATACGCCTATTTAATTAACCTATTTAACAAGTATTTAATGAGCCTATGTATTAAGTCTATTTAATAAGCCTTTTTAATAAGCCTATTTAATAAGTCTATTTAATAAGCCTATTTAATAAGCCTATTTAATAAGCCTATTTAATACGCCTATTTAATAAACCTATTTAATAAGTATTTAATGAGCCTATGTATTAAGTCTATTTATTGAGCCTATTTAATGAGCCTATTTAATAAGCCCATTTAATAAGCCTATTTATTTAGCCTATTTAATAAACCTATTTAATATGCCTATTTAATAAACCTATTTAATAAGTATTTAATGAGCCTGTTTAATAAGTCTATTTAATAAGCCTTTTTAATAAGTCTATTTAATAAGCCTATTTAATAAGGCTATTTAATAAGCCTAAGTTGCTGAAATAAGCCTATTTAATAAGGCTATTTAATAAGTCTATTTAATATACCTATTTAATAAGCCTATTTAATAAGCCTATTTAATAAGCATATTTAATACGTCTATTTAATAAGGCTATTTAATAAGCCTATTTAATAAGTATATAATGAGCCTATTTAATAAGCCTATTTATTGAGCCTATTTAATAAGCCTAATTATTGAGCCTATTTAATAAGCCTATTTATTGAGCCTATTTAATGAGCCTATTTATTGAACCTATTTAATAAGCCTATTTAATGAGTCTATTTAATAAGCCTATTTAATACGCCTATTTAATAAGCCTATTTATTAAGCCTATTTAATGAGCCTATTTCACAAGCCCATTTAATAAGCCTATTTATTGAGCCTATTTAATAAGCCTATTCAATACGCCTATTTAATAAACCTATTTAATAAGTATTTAATGAGCCTGTTTAATAAGTCTATTTAATAAGCCTTTTTAATAAGCCTATTTAATAAGTCTATTTAATAAGCCTATTTAATAAGGCTATTTAATAAGCCTAAGTTGCTGAAATAAGCCTATTTAATAAGGCTATTTAATAAGTCTAAGTTGCTGAAATAAACCTATTTAATAAGCCTAAGTTGCTAAAATAAGCCTATTTAATGAGGCTATTTAATAAGTCTATTTAATAAGCCTATTTAATAAGCCTATTTAATAAGCCTATTTAATAAGCCTATTTAATACGCCTATTTAATAAACCTATTTAATAAGTATTTAATGAGCCTATGTATTAAGTCTATTTAATACGCCTTTTTAATAAGCCTATTTAACAAGTCTATTTAATAAGCCTATTTAATAAGTCTATTTAATTAGTCGATTTAATAAGTATTTAATGAGCCTATTTAATAAGCCTATTTATTGAGCCTATTTAATAAGCCTATTTATTGAGCCTATTTAATAAGCCTATTTATTGAGCCTATTTAATAAGCCTATTTATTGAGCCTATTTAATAAGCCTATTTATTGAGCCTATTTAATAAGCCTATTTATTGAGCCTATTTAATAAGCCTATTTAATAAGCTTATTTAATAAGCCTATTTAATAAGCCTATTTAATAAGCCTATTTAATAAGCCTATTTAATAAGCCTATCTAATAAGCCTATTTATTGAGCCTATTTAATAAGTCTATTTAATAAGCCTATTTAATACGCCTATTTAATAAGTATTTAATGAGCCTATTTAATAGGCCTATTTAATAAGTCTAAGTTGCTGAAATAAGCCTATTAATAAGCCTGAGTTGCTTAAATAAGCCTATTTAATACGCCTAAGTTGCTGAAATAAGCCTATTTAATAAGGCTATTTAATAAGTCTAAGTTGCTGAAATAAACCTATTTAATAAGCCTAAGTTGCTAAAATAAGCCTATTTAATGAGGCTATTTAATAAGTCTATTTAATAAGCCTATTTAATAAACCTATTTAATAAGTCTATTTAATAAGCCTATTTAATGAGTCTATTTAATAAGTCTATTTAATAAGCCTATTTAATGAGCCTATTTAATAAGCCTATTTATTGAGCCTATTTAATAAGCCTATTTATTGAGCCTATTTCATACGCCTATTTAATTAGTCTATTTAATAAGCCTATTTAATAAGCCAATTTAATAAGCCTAATTAATATGCCTATTTAATAAGCCTATTTAATACGTCTATTTAATTAACCTATTTAACAAGTATTTAATGAGCCTATGTATTAAGTCTATTTAATAAGCCTTTTTAATAAGCCTATTTAATAAGTCTATTTAATAAGCCTATTTAATAAGCCTATTTAATAAGCCTATTTAATACGCCTATTTAATAAACCTATTTAATAAGTATTTAATGAGCCTATGTATTAAGTCTATTTATTGAGCCTATTTAATGAGCCTATTTAATAAGCCCATTTAATAAGCCTATTTATTTAGCCTATTTAATAAACCTATTTAATACGCCTATTTAATAAACCTATTTAATAAGTATTTAATGAGCCTGTTTAATAAGTCTATTTAATAAACCTTTTTAATAAGTCTATTTAATAAGCCTATTTAATAAGGCTATTTAATAAGCCTAAGTTGCTGAAATAAGCCTATTTAATAAGGCTATTTAATGAGCCTAAGTTGCTGAAATAAGCCTATTTAATAAGCCTAAGTTTCTGAACTAAGCCTATTTAAAAAGGTATATTTAATAAGTCTAAGTTGCTGAAATAAAGCTATTTAATATGCCTACGTTGGTGAACTAAGCCTATATAAAAAGGTATATTTAATAAGTCTAAGTTGCAGAAAAAAACCTATTTAAAAAAGCTATTTAATAAGCCTTAATTGCTAGAAATAAACCTGTTTAATAAGGCTATTTAATAAGCATAAGTTGCTGAAATAAGCCTATTTAATAAGCCTAAGTTGCTGAAATAAACCTATTTAATAAGGCTATTTAATAAGTCTAAGTTGCACAAATAAACCTATTTAATAAGCCTATTTAATAAGCCTAACTTGCTGAAATAAGCCTATTTAATAAGGCTATTTAATAAGTCTAAGTTGCTGAAATAAACCTATTTAATAAGCCTAAGTTGCTAAAATAAGCCTATTTAATGAAGCTATTTAATAAGTCTATTTAATAAGCCTATTTAATAAGCCTATTTAATAAGCCTATTTAATAAGCCTATTTAATACGCCTATTTAATAAACCTATTTAATAAGTATTTAATGAGCCTATGTATTAAGTCTATTTAATACGCCTTTTTAATAAGCCTATTTAACAAGTCTATTTAATAAGCCTATTTAATAAGTCTATTTAATAAGTCTATTTAATAAGTATTTAATGAGCCTATTTAATAAGCCTATTTATTGAGCCTATTTAATAAGCCTATTTATTGAGCCTATTTATTAAGCCTATTTATTGAGCCTATTTAATAAGCCTAATTATTGAGCCTATTTAATAAGCCTATTTATTGAGCCTATTTAATAAGCCTATTTATTGAGCCTATTTAATAAGCCTATTTAATAAGCTTATTTAATAAGCCTATTTAATAAGCCTATTTAATAAGCCTATTTAATAAGCCTATTTAATAAGCCTATTTAATAAGCCTATCTAATAAGCCTATTTATTGAGCCTATTTAATAAGTCTATTTAATAAGCCTATTTAATACGCCTATTTAATAAGTATTTAATGAGCCTATTTAATAGGCCTATTTAATAAGTCTAAGTTGCTGAAATAAGCCTATTTAATAAGCCTGAGTTGCTGAAATAAGCCTATTTAATAAGCCTAAGTTGCTGAAATAAGCCTATTTAATAAGGCTATTTAATAAGTCTAAGTTGCTGAAATAAACCTATTTAATAAGCCTAAGTTGCTAAAATAAGCCTATTTAATGAGGCTATTTAATAAGTCTATTTAATAAGCCTATTTAATAAACCTATTTAATAAGTCTATTTAATAAGCCTATTTAATGAGTCTATTTAATAAGTCTATTTAATAAGCCTATTTAATAAGTATTTAATGAGCCTATTTAATAAGCCTATTTATTGAGCCTATTTAATAAGCCTATTTATTGAGCCTATTTAATAAGCCTATTTATTGAGTCTATTTAATAAGCCTATTTATTGAGCCTATTTCATACGCCAATTTAATTAGTCTATTTAATAAGCCTATTTAATAAGCCAATTTAATAAGCCTAATTAATACGCCTATTTAATAAGCCTATTTAATACGCCTATTTAATCAACCTATTTAATAAGTATTTAATGAGCCTATGTATTAAGTCTATTTAATAAGCTTTTTAATAAGTCTATTTAATAAACCTATTTAATAAGCCTATTTAATAAGCCAATTTAATAAGCCTATTTAATAAGCCTATTTAATAAGCCTATTTAATACGCCTATTTAATAAACCTCTTTAATAAGTATTTAATGAGCCTATGTATTAAGTCTATTTAATAAGCCTTTTTAATAAGCCTATTTAATAAGTCTATTTAATAAGCCCATTTAATAAGCCTATTTAATAAGCCTATTTAATACGCCTATTTAATAAACCTATTTAATAAGTATTTAATGAGCCTATGTATTAAGTCTATTTATTGAGCCTATTTAATAAGCCTATTTAATGAGTCTATTTAATAAGCCTATTTAATACGCCTATTTAATAAGCCTATTTATTAAGCCTATTTAATGAGCCTATTTAATAAGCCCATTTAATAAGCCTATTTATTGAGCCTATTTATTAAGCCTATTTAATGAGCCTATTTCACAAGCCCATTTAATAAGCCTATTTATTGAGCCTATTTAATAAGCCTATTCAATACGCCTATTTAATAAACCTATTTAATAAGTATTTAATGAGCCTGTTTAATAAGTCTATTTAATAAGCCTTTTTAATAAGCCTATTTATTGAGCTTATTTAATAAACCTATTTAATAAGCCTATTTAATAAGCCTATTTAATAAGCCTATTTAATAAGCCTATTTAATAAGCCTATCTAATAAGCCTATTTATTGAGCCTATTTAATAAGTCTATTTAATAAGCCTATTTAATACGCCTATTTAATAAGTATTTAATGAGCCTATTTAATAGGCCTATTTAATAAGTCTAAGTTGCTGAAATAAGCCTATTTAATAAGCCTGAGTTGCTTAAATAAGCCTATTTAATACGCCTAAGTTGCTGAAATAAGCCTATTTAATAAGGCTATTTAATAAGACTAAGTTGCTGAAATAAACCTATTTAATAAGCCTAAGTTGCTAAAATAAGCCTATTTAATGAGGCTATTTAATAAGTCTATTTAATAAGCCTATTTAATAAACCTATTTAATAAGTCTATTTAATAAGCCTATTTAATGAGTCTATTTAATAAGTCTATTTAATAAGCCTATTTAATGAGCCTATTTAATAAGCCTATTTATTGAGCCTATTTAATAAGCCTATTTATTGAGCCTATTTCATACGCCTATTTAATTAGTCTATTTAATAAGCCTATTTAATAAGCCAATTTAATAAGCCTAATTAATATGCCTATTTAATAAGCCTATTTAATACGCCTATTTAATTAACCTATTTAACAAGTATTTAATGAGCCTATGTATTAAGTCTATTTAATAAGCCTTTTTAATAAGCCTATTTAATAAGTCTATTTAATAAGCCTATTTAATAAGCCTATTTAATAAGCCTATTTAATACGCCTATTTAATAAACCTATTTAATAAGTATTTAATGAGCCTATGTATTAAGTCTATTTATTGAGCCTATTTAATGAGCCTATTTAATAAGCCCATTTAATAAGCCTATTTATTTAGCCTATTTAATAAACCTATTTAATATGCCTATTTAATAAACCTATTTAATAAGTATTTAATGAGCCTGTTTAATAAGTCTATTTAATAAGCCTTTTTAATAAGTCTATTTAATAAGCCTATTTAATAAGGCTATTTAATAAGCCTAAGTTGCTGAAATAAGCCTATTTAATAAGGCTATTTAATAAGTCTATTTAATATACCTATTTAATAAGCCTATTTAATAAGCCTATTTAATAAGCATATTTAATACGTCTATTTAATAAGGCTATTTAATAAGCCTATTTAATAAGTATATAATGAGCCTATTTAATAAGCCTATTTATTGAGCCTATTTAATAAGCCTAATTATTGAGCCTATTTAATAAGCCTATTTATTGAGCCTATTTAATGAGCCTATTTATTGAACCTATTTAATAAGCCTATTTAATGAGTCTATTTAATAAGCCTATTTAATACGCCTATTTAATAAGCCTATTTATTAAGCCTATTTAATGAGCCTATTTCACAAGCCCATTTAATAAGCCTATTTATTGAGCCTATTTAATAAGCCTATTCAATACGCCTATTTAATAAACCTATTTAATAAGTATTTAATGAGCCTGTTTAATAAGTCTATTTAATAAGCCTTTTTAATAAGCCTATTTAATAAGTCTATTTAATAAGCCTATTTAATAAGGCTATTTAATAAGCCTAAGTTGCTGAAATAAGCCTATTTAATAAGGCTATTTAATAAGTCTAAGTTGCTGAAATAAACCTATTTAATAAGCCTAAGTTGCTAAAATAAGCCTATTTAATGAGGCTATTTAATAAGTCTATTTAATAAGCCTATTTAATAAGCCTATTTAATAAGCCTATTTAATAAGCCTATTTAATACGCCTATTTAATAAACCTATTTAATAAGTATTTAATGAGCCTATGTATTAAGTCTATTTAATACGCCTTTTTAATAAGCCTATTTAACAAGTCTATTTAATAAGCCTATTTAATAAGTCTATTTAATTAGTCTATTTAATAAGTATTTAATGAGCCTATTTAATAAGCCTATTTATTGAGCCTATTTAATAAGCCTATTTATTGAGCCTATTTAATAAGCCTATTTATTGAGCCTATTTAATAAGCCTATTTATTGAGCCTATTTAATAAGCCTATTTATTGAGCCTATTTAATAAGCCTATTTATTGAGCCTATTTAATAAGCCTATTTAATAAGCTTATTTAATAAGCCTATTTAATAAGCCTATTTAATAAGCCTATTTAATAAGCCTATTTAATAAGCCTATTTAATAAGCCTATCTAATAAGCCTATTTATTGAGCCTATTTAATAAGTCTATTTAATAAGCCTATTTAATACGCCTATTTAATAAGTATTTAATGAGCCTATTTAATAGGCCTATTTAATAAGTCTAAGTTGCTGAAATAAGCCTATTAATAAGCCTGAGTTGCTTAAATAAGCCTATTTAATACGCCTAAGTTGCTGAAATAAGCCTGTTTAATAAGGCTATTTAATAAGTCTAAGTTGCTGAAATAAACCTATTTAATAAGCCTAAGTTGCTAAAATAAGCCTATTTAATGAGGCTATTTAATAAGTCTATTTAATAAGCCTATTTAATAAACCTATTTAATAAGTCTATTTAATAAGCCTATTTAATGAGTCTATTTAATAAGTCTATTTAATAAGCCTATTTAATGAGCCTATTTAATAAGCCTATTTATTGAACCTATTTAATAAGCCTATTTATTGAGCCTATTTCATACGCCTATTTAATTAGTCTATTTAATAAGCCTATTTAATAAGCCAATTTAATAAGCCTAATTAATATGCCTATTTAATAAGCCTATTTAATACGTCTATTTAATTAACCTATTTAACAAGTATTTAATGAGCCTATGTATTAAGTCTATTTAATAAGCCTTTTTAATAAGCCTATTTAATAAGTCTATTTAATAAGCCTATTTAATAAGCCTATTTAATAAGCCTATTTAATACGCCTATTTAATAAACCTATTTAATAAGTATTTAATGAGCCTATGTATTAAGTCTATTTATTGAGCCTATTTAATGAGCCTATTTAATAAGCCCATTTAATAAGCCTATTTATTTAGCCTATTTAATAAACCTATTTAATACGCCTATTTAATAAACCTATTTAATAAGTATTTAATGAGCCTGTTTAATAAGTCTATTTAATAAACCTTTTTAATAAGTCTATTTAATAAGCCTATTTAATAAGGCTATTTAATAAGCCTAAGTTGCTGAAATAAGCCTATTTAATAAGGCTATTTAATGAGCCTAAGTTGCTGAAATAAGCCTATTTAATAAGCCTAAGTTTCTGAACTAAGCCTATTTAAAAAGGTATATTTAATAAGTCTAAGTTGCTGAAATAAAGCTATTTAATATGCCTACGTTGGTGAACTAAGCCTATATAAAAAGGTATATTTAATAAGTCTAAGTTGCAGAAAAAAACCTATTTAAAAAAGCTATTTAATAAGCCTTAATTGCTAGAAATAAACCTGTTTAATAAGGCTATTTAATAAGCATAAGTTGCTGAAATAAGCCTATTTAATAAGCCTAAGTTGCTGAAATAAACCTATTTAATAAGGCTATTTAATAAGTCTAAGTTGCACAAATAAACCTATTTAATAAGCCTATTTAATAAGCCTAACTTGCTGAAATAAGCCTATTTAATAAGGCTATTTAATAAGTCTAAGTTGCTGAAATAAACCTATTTAATATGCCTAAGTTGCTAAAATAAGCCTATTTAATGAAGCTATTTAATAAGTCTATTTAATAAGCCTATTTAATAAGCCTATTTAATAAGCCTATTTAATAAGCCTATTTAATACGCCTATTTAATAAACCTATTTAATAAGTATTTAATGAGCCTATGTATTAAGTCTATTTAATACGCCTTTTTAATAAGCCTATTTAACAAGTCTATTTAATAAGCCTATTTAATAAGTCTATTTAATAAGTCTATTTAATAAGTATTTAATGAGCCTATTTAATAAGCCTATTTATTGAGCCTATTTAATAAGCCTATTTATTGAGCCTATTTATTAAGCCTATTTATTGAGCCTATTTAATAAGCCTAATTATTGAGCCTATTTAATAAGCCTATTTATTGAGCCTATTTAATAAGCCTATTTATTGAGCCTATTTAATAAGCCTATTTAATAAGCTTATTTAATAAGCCTATTTAATAAGCCTATTTAATAAGCCTATTTAATAAGCCTATTTAATAAGCCTATTTAATAAGCCTATCTAATAAGCCTATTTATTGAGCCTATTTAATAAGTCTATTTAATAAGCCTATTTAATACGCCTATTTAATAAGTATTTAATGAGCCTATTTAATAGGCCTATTTAATAAGTCTAAGTTGCTGAAATAAGCCTATTTAATAAGCCTGAGTTGCTGAAATAAGCCTATTTAATAAGCCTAAGTTGCTGAAATAAGCCTATTTAATAAGGCTATTTAATAAGTCTAAGTTGCTGAAATAAACCTATTTAATAAGCCTAAGTTGCTAAAATAAGCCTATTTAATGAGGCTATTTAATAAGTCTATTTAATAAGCCTATTTAATAAACCTATTTAATAAGTCTATTTAATAAGCCTATTTAATGAGTCTATTTAATAAGTCTATTTAATAAGCCTATTTAATAAGTATTTAATGAGCCTATTTAATAAGCCTATTTATTGAGCCTATTTAATAAGCCTATTTATTGAGCCTATTTAATAAGCCTATTTATTGAGTCTATTTAATAAGCCTATTTATTGAGCCTATTTCATACGCCAATTTAATTAGTCTATTTAATAAGCCTATTTAATAAGCCAATTTAATAAGCCTAATTAATACGCCTATTTAATAAGCCTATTTAATACGCCTATTTAATCAACCTATTTAATAAGTATTTAATGAGCCTATGTATTAAGTCTATTTAATAAGCTTTTTAATAAGTCTATTTAATAAGCCTATTTAATGAGTCTATTTAATAAGTCTATTTAATAAGCCTATTTAATGAGCCTATTTAATAAGCCTATTTATTGAGCCTATTTAATAAGCCTATTTATTGAGCCTATTTCATACGCCTATTTAATTAGTCTATTTAATAAGCCTATTTAATAAGCCAATTTAATAAGCCTAATTAATATGCCTATTTAATAAGCCTATTTAATACGCCTATTTAATTAACCTATTTAACAAGTATTTAATGAGCCTATGTATTAAGTCTATTTAATAAGCCTTTTTAATAAGCCTATTTAATAAGTCTATTTAATAAGCCTATTTAATAAGCCTATTTAATAAGCCTATTTAATATGCCTATTTAATAAACCTATTTAATAAGTATTTAATGAGCCTATGTATTAAGTCTATTTATTGAGCCTATTTAATGAGCCTATTTAATAAGCCCATTTAATAAGCCTATTTATTTAGCCTATTTAATAAACCTATTTAATATGCCTATTTAATAAACCTATTTAATAAGTATTTAATGAGCCTGTTTAATAAGTCTATTTAATAAGCCTTTTTAATAAGTCTATTTAATAAGCCTATTTAATAAGGCTATTTAATAAGCCTAAGTTGCTGAAATAAGCCTATTTAATAAGGCTATTTAATAAGTCTATTTAATATACCTATTTAATAAGCCTATTTAATAAGCCTATTTAATAAGCATATTTAATACGTCTATTTAATAAGGCTATTTAATAAGCCTATTTAATAAGTATATAATGAGCCTATTTAATAAGCCTATTTATTGAGCCTATTTAATAAGCCTAATTATTGAGCCTATTTAATAAGCCTATTTATTGAGCCTATTTAATGAGCCTATTTATTGAACCTATTTAATAAGCCTATTTAATGAGTCTATTTAATAAGCCTATTTAATACGCCTATTTAATAAGCCTATTTATTAAGCCTATTTAATGAGCCTATTTCACAAGCCCATTTAATAAGCCTATTTATTGAGCCTATTTAATAAGCCTATTCAATACGCCTATTTAATAAACCTATTTAATAAGTATTTAATGAGCCTGTTTAATAAGTCTATTTAATAAGCCTTTTTAATAAGCCTATTTAATAAGTCTATTTAATAAGCCTATTTAATAAGGCTATTTAATAAGCCTAAGTTGCTGAAATAAGCCTATTTAATAAGGCTATTTAATAAGTCTAAGTTGCTGAAATAAACCTATTTAATAAGCCTAAGTTGCTAAAATAAGCCTATTTAATGAGGCTATTTAATAAGTCTATTTAATAAGCCTATTTAATAAGCCTATTTAATAAGCCTATTTAATAAGCCTATTTAATACGCCTATTTAATAAACCTATTTAATAAGTATTTAATGAGCCTATGTATTAAGTCTATTTAATACGCCTTTTTAATAAGCCTATTTAACAAGTCTATTTAATAAGCCTATTTAATAAGTCTATTTAATAAGTCTATTTAATAAGTATTTAATGAGCCTATTTAATAAGCCTATTTATTGAGCCTATTTAATAAGCCTATTTATTGAGCCTATTTATTAAGCCTATTTATTGAGCCTATTTAATAAGCCTAATTATTGAGCCTATTTAATAAGCCTATTTATTGAGCCTATTTAATAAGCCTATTTATTGAGCCTATTTAATAAGCCTATTTAATAAGCTTATTTAATAAGCCTATTTAATAAGCCTATTTAATAAGCCTATTTAATAAGCCTATTTAATAAGCCTATTTAATAAGCCTATCTAATAAGCCTATTTATTGAGCCTATTTAATAAGTCTATTTAATAAGCCTATTTAATACGCCTATTTAATAAGTATTTAATGAGCCTATTTAATAGGCCTATTTAATAAGTCTAAGTTGCTGAAATAAGCCTATTTAATAAGCCTGAGTTGCTGAAATAAGCCTATTTAATAAGCCTAAGTTGCTGAAATAAGCCTATTTAATAAGGCTATTTAATAAGTCTAAGTTGCTGAAATAAACCTATTTAATAAGCCTAAGTTGCTAAAATAAGCCTATTTAATGAGGCTATTTAATAAGTCTATTTAATAAGCCTATTTAATAAACCTATTTAATAAGTCTATTTAATAAGCCTATTTAATGAGTCTATTTAATAAGTCTATTTAATAAGCCTATTTAATAAGTATTTAATGAGCCTATTTAATAAGCCTATTTATTGAGCCTATTTAATAAGCCTATTTATTGAGCCTATTTAATAAGCCTATTTATTGAGTCTATTTAATAAGCCTATTTATTGAGCCTATTTCATACGCCAATTTAATTAGTCTATTTAATAAGCCTATTTAATAAGCCAATTTAATAAGCCTAATTAATACGCCTATTTAATAAGCCTATTTAATACGCCTATTTAATCAACCTATTTAATAAGTATTTAATGAGCCTATGTATTAAGTCTATTTAATAAGCTTTTTAATAAGTCTATTTAATAAACCTATTTAATAAGCCTATTTAATAAGCCAATTTAATAAGCCTATTTAATAAGCCTATTTAATAAGCCTATTTAATACGCCTATTTAATAAACCTCTTTAATAAGTATTTAATGAGCCTATGTATTAAGTCTATTTAATAAGCCTTTTTAATAAGCCTATTTAATAAGTCTATTTAATAAGCCCATTTAATAAGCCTATTTAATAAGCCTATTTAATACGCCTATTTAATAAACCTATTTAATAAGTATTTAATGAGCCTATGTATTAAGTCTATTTATTGAGCCTATTTAATAAGCCTATTTAATGAGTCTATTTAATAAGCCTATTTAATACGCCTATTTAATAAGCCTATTTATTAAGCCTATTTAATGAGCCTATTTAATAAGCCCATTTAATAAGCCTATTTATTGAGCCTATTTAATAAACCTATTTAATACGCCTTTTTAATAAGCCTATTTAATAAGTCTATTTAATAAGCCTATTTAATAAGGCTATTTAATAAGCCTAAGTTGCTGAAATAAGCCTATTTAATAAGGCTATTTAATGAGCCTAAGTTGCTGAAATAAGCCTATTTAATAAGCCTAAGTTTCTGAACTAAGCCTATTTAAAAAGGTATATTTAATAAGTCTAAGTTGCTGAAATAAACCTATTTAAAATGCTATTTAATAAGCCTAAGTTGCTGAAATAAACCTGTTTAATAAGGCTATTTAATAAGCATAAGTTGCTGAAATAAGCCTTTTTAATATGTCTATGTTGCTGAAATAAGCCTATTTAATAAGCCTACGTTGCTGAAATAAGCCTATTTAATAAGGCTATTTAATAAGCCTAAGTTGCTGAATAAGCCTATTTAATAAGTCTAAATTGCTGAAATAAGGCTATTTAATAAGCCTAAGTTGCTGAAATAAGCCTATTTAATAAGCCTACGTTGGTGAACTAAGCCTATATAAAAAAGGCTATTTAATAAGTCTAAGTTGCTGAAAAAAACCTATTTAAAAATGCTATTTAATAAGCCTAAATTGCTAGAAATAAACCTGTTTAATAAGGCTATTTAATAAGCATAAGTTGCTGAAATAAGCCTATTTAATAAGCCTAAGTTGCTGAAATAAACCTATTTAATAAGGCTATTTAATAAGTCTAAGTTGCAGAAATAAACCTATTTAATAATGCTATTTAATACGCCCAATTTGCTTAAATAAGCATATTTCATAAGCATATTTAATGAGCCTAAGTTGCTGAAATGTCTATTTAATAAGTCGATTTAATAAGTCTAAGTTGCTAAAATAAGCCTATTTAATAAGGCTATTTAGTAAGCCTAAGTTGCTGAAATAAGCCTATTTAATAAGGCTATTTAATGAGCCTAAGTTGCTGAAAAAAACCTATTTAATAAGGCTATTTAATGAGTCTAAGTTGCTGAAATAAACCTATTTAATAAGCCTAAGTTGCTAAAATAAGCCTATTTAATGAGGCTATTTAATAAGTCTATTTAATAAGCCTATTTAATAAGCCTATTTAATAAGCCTATTTAATAAGCCTATTTAATAAGCCTATTTAATAAACCTATTTAATAAGTATTTAATGAGCCTATGTATTAAGTCTATTTAATACGCCTTTTTAATAAGCCTATTTAACAAGTCTATTTAATAAGCCTATTTAATAAGTCTATTTAATTAGTCTATTTAATAAGTATTTAATGAGCCTATTTAATAAGCCTATTTATTGAGCCTATTTAATAAGCCTATTTATTGAGCCTATTTAATAAGCCTATTTATTGAGCCTATTTAATAAGCCTATTTATTGAGCCTATTTAATAAGCCTATTTATTGAGCCTATTTAATAAGCCTATTTATTGAGCCTATTTAATAAGCCTATTTAATAAGCTTATTTAATAAGCCTATTTAATAAGCCTATTTAATAAGCCTATTTAATAAGCCTATTTAATAAGCCTATTTAATAAGCCTATCTAATAAGCCTATTTATTGAGCCTATTTAATAAGTCTATTTAATAAGCCTATTTAATACGCCTATTTAATAAGTATTTAATGAGCCTATTTAATAGGCCTATTTAATAAGTCTAAGTTGCTGAAATAAGCCTATTAATAAGCCTGAGTTGCTTAAATAAGCCTATTTAATACGCCTAAGTTGCTGAAATAAGCCTATTTAATAAGGCTATTTAATAAGTCTAAGTTGCTGAAATAAACCTATTTAATAAGCCTAAGTTGCTAAAATAAGCCTATTTAATGAGGCTATTTAATAAGTCTATTTAATAAGCCTATTTAATAAACCTATTTAATAAGTCTATTTAATAAGCCTATTTAATGAGTCTATTTAATAAGTCTATTTAATAAGCCTATTTAATGAGCCTATTTAATAAGCCTATTTATTGAGCCTATTTAATAAGCCTATTTATTGAGCCTATTTCATATGCCTATTTAATTAGTCTATTTAATAAGCCTATTTAATAAGCCAATTTAATAAGCCTAATTAATATGCCTATTTAATAAGCCTATTTAATACGCCTATTTAATTAACCTATTTAACAAGTATTTAATGAGCCTATGTATTAAGTCTATTTAATAAGCCTTTTTAATAAGCCTATTTAATAAGTCTATTTAATAAGCCTATTTAATAAGCCTATTTAATAAGCCTATTTAATACGCCTATTTAATAAACCTATTTAATAAGTATTTAATGAGCCTATGTATTAAGTCTATTTATTGAGCCTATTTAATGAGCCTATTTAATAAGCCCATTTAATAAGCCTATTTATTTAGCCTATTTAATAAACCTATTTAATACGCCTATTTAATAAACCTATTTAATAAGTATTTAATGAGCCTGTTTAATAAGTCTATTTAATAAGCCTTTTTAATAAGTCTATTTAATAAGCCTATTTAATAAGGCTATTTAATAAGCCTAAGTTGCTGAAATAAGCCTATTTAATAAGGCTATTTAATGAGCCTAAGTTGCTGAAATAAGCCTATTTAATAAGCCTAAGTTTCTGAACTAAGCCTATTTAAAAAGGTATATTTAATAAGTCTAAGTTGCTGAAATAAAGCTATTTAATATGCCTACGTTGGTGAACTAAGCCTATATAAAAAGGTATATTTAATAAGTCTAAGTTGCAGAAAAAAACCTATTTAAAAAAGCTATTTAATAAGCCTTAATTGCTAGAAATAAACCTGTTTAATAAGGCTATTTAATAAGCATAAGTTGCTGAAATAAGCCTATTTAATAAGCCTAAGTTGCTGAAATAAACCTATTTAATAAGGCTATTTAATAAGTCTAAGTTGCAGAAATAAACCTATTTAATAAGGCTATTTAATGAGCCTAAGTTGCTGAAAAAAGCCTATTTAATAAGGCTATTTAATGAGCCTAAGTTGCTGAAATAAGCCGATTTAATAAGCCTAAGTTTATGAACTAAGCCTATTTAAAAATGCTATTTAATAAGCCTAAGTTGCTGAAATAAACCTGTTTAATAAGGCTATTTAATAAGCATAAGTTGCTGAAATAAGCCTATTTAATAAGCCTAACTTGCTGAAATAAGCCTATTTAATAAGGCTATTTAATAAGTCTAAGTTGCTGAAATAAACCTATTTAATAAGCCTAAGTTGCTAAAATAAGCCTATTTAATGAAGCTATTTAATAAGTCTATTTAATAAGCCTATTTAATAAGCCTATTTAATAAGCCTATTTAATAAGCCTATTTAATACGCCTATTTAATAAACCTATTTAATAAGTATTTAATGAGCCTATGTATTAAGTCTATTTAATACGCCTTTTTAATAAGCCTATTTAACAAGTCTATTTAATAAGCCTATTTAATAAGTCTATTTAATAAGTCTATTTAATAAGTATTTAATGAGCCTATTTAATAAGCCTATTTATTGAGCCTATTTAATAAGCCTATTTATTGAGCCTATTTATTAAGCCTATTTATTGAGCCTATTTAATAAGCCTAATTATTGAGCCTATTTAATAAGCCTATTTAATAAGCTTATTTAATAAGCCTATTTAATAAGCCTATTTAATAAGCCTATTTAATAAGCCTATTTAATAAGCCTATTTAATAAGCCTATTTAATAAGCCTATTTAATAAGCCTATCTAATAAGCCTATTTATTGAGCCTATTTAATAAGTCTATTTAATAAGCCTATTTAATACGCCTATTTAATAAGTATTTAATGAGCCTATTTAATAGGCCTATTTAATAAGTCTAAGTTGCTGAAATAAGCCTATTTAATAAGCCTGAGTTGCTGAAATAAGCCTATTTAATAAGCCTAAGTTGCTGAAATAAGCCTATTTAATAAGGCTATTTAATAAGTCTAAGTTGCTGAAATAAACCTATTTAATAAGCCTAAGTTGCTAAAATAAGCCTATTTAATGAGGCTATTTAATAAGTCTATTTAATAAGCCTATTTAATAAACCTATTTAATAAGTCTATTTAATAAGCCTATTTAATGAGTCTATTTAATAAGTCTATTTAATAAGCCTATTTAATAAGTATTTAATGAGCCTATTTAATAAGCCTATTTATTGAGCCCATTTAATAAGCCTATTTATTGAGCCTATTTAATAAGCCTATTTATTGAGCCTATTTAATAAGCCTATTTATTGAGCCTATTTCATATGCCAATTTAATTAGTCTATTTAATAAGCCTATTTAATAAGCCAATTTAATAAGCCTATTTAATAAGCCTATTTAATAAGCCTATTTAATACGCCTATTTAATAAACCTCTTTAATAAGTATTTAATGAGCCTATGTATTAAGTCTATTTAATAAGCCTTTTTAATGAGCCTATTTAATAAGTCTATTTAATAAGCCCATTTAATAAGCCTATTTAATAAGCCTATTTAATACGCCTATTTAATAAACCTATTTAATAAGTATTTAATGAGCCTATGTATTAAGTCTATTTATTGAGCCTATTTAATAAGCCTATTTAATGAGTCTATTTAATAAGCCTATTTAATACGCCTATTTAATAAGCCTATTTATTAAGCCTATTTAATGAGCCTATTTAATAAGCCCATTTAATAAGCTATTTATTGAGCCTATTTAATAAACCTATTTAATACGCCTTTTTAATAAGCCTATTTAATAAGTCTATTTAATAAGCCTATTTAATAAGGCTATTTAATAAGCCTAAGTTGCTGAAATAAGCCTATTTAATAAGGCTATTTAATGAGCCTAAGTTGCTGAAATAAGCCTATTTAATAAGCCTAAGTTTCTGAACTAAGCCTATTTAAAAAGGTATATTTAATAAGTCTAAGTTGCTGAAATAAACCTATTTAAAATGCTATTTAATAAGCCTAAGTTGCTGAAATAAACCTGTTTAATAAGGCTATTTAATAAGCATAAGTTGCTGAAATAAGCCTATTAAATAAGCCTAAGTTGCTGAATAAGCCTATTTCATAAGCCTAAGTTGCTGAAATAAGCCTTTTTAATATGTCTATGTTGCTGAAATAAGCCTATTTAATAAGCCTAAGTTGCTGAAATAAGCCTATTTAATAAGGCTATTTAATAAGCCTAAGTTGCTGAATAAGCCTATTTAATAAGTCTAAATTGCTGAAATAAGGCTATTTAATAAGCCTAAGTTGCTGAAATAAGCCTATTTAATAAGCCTACGTTGGTGAACTAAGCCTATATAAAAAAGGCTATTTAATAAGTCTAAGTTGCTGAAAAAAACCTATTTAAAAATGCTATTTAATAAGCCTAAATTGCTAGAAATAAACCTGTTTAATAAGGCTATTTAATAAGCATAAGTTGCTGAAATAAGCCTATTTAATAAGCCTAAGTTGCAGAAATAAAACCTATTTAATAAGGCTATTTAATAAGTCTAAGTTGCAGAAATAAACCTATTTAATAATGCTATTTAATACGCCCAATTTGCTTAAATAAGCATATTTCATAAGCATATTTAATGAGCCTAAGTTGCTGAAATGTCTATTTAATAAGTCGATTTAATAAGTCTAAGTTGCTAAAATAAGCGTATTTAATAAGGCTATTTAGTAAGTCTAAGTTGCTGAAATAAGCCGATTTAATAAGGCTATTTAATGAGCCTAAGTTGCTGAAAAAAACCTATTTAATAAGGCTATTTAATGAGCCTAAGTTGCTGAAATAAGTGTATTTAATAAGCCTAAGTTTATGAACTAAGCCTATTTAATAAGGCTATTTAATAAGTCTAAGTTGCTGAAATAAACCTATTTAATAAGCCTAAGTTGCTAAAATAAGCCTATTTAATGAGGCTATTTAATAAGTCTATTTAATAAGCCTATTTAATAAACCTATTTAATAAGTATTTAATGAGCCTATGTATTAAGTCTATTTAATACGCCTTTTTAATAAGCCTATTTAACAAGTCTATTTAATAAGCCTATTTAATAAGTCTATTTAATAAGTCTATTTAATAAGTATTTAATGAGCCTATTTAATAAGCCTATTTATTGAGCCTATTTAATAAGCCTATTTATTGAGCCTATTTAATAAGCCTATTTATTGAGCCTATTTAATAAGCCTATTTATTGAGCCTATTTAATGAGCCTATTTATTGAGCCTATTTAATAAGCCTATTTATTGAGCCTATTTAATAAGCCTATTTAATAAGCTTATTTAATAAGCCTATTTAATAAGCCAATTTAATAAGCCTATTTAATAAGCCTATTTAATAAGCCTATCTAATAAGCCTATTTATTGAGCCTATTTAATAAGTCTATTTAATAAGCCTATTTAATACGCCTATTTAATAAGTATTTAATGAGCCTATTTAATAAGTCTATTTAATAAGCCTATTTAATAGGCCTATTTAATAAGTCTAAGTTGCTGAAATAAGCCTATTTAATAAGCCTGAGTTGCTGAAATAAGCCTATTTAATAAGCCTAAGTTGCTGAAATAAGCCTATTTAATAAGGCTATTTAATAAGTCTGAGTTGCTGAAATAAACCTATTTAATAAGCCTAAGTTGCTAAAATAAGCCTATTTAATGAGGCTATTTAATAAGTCTATTTAATAAGCCTATTTAATAAACCTATTTAATAAGTCTATTTAATAAGCGTATTTAATGAGTCTATTTAAAAAGTCTATTTAATAAGCCTATTTAATAAGCCTATTTAATAAGTATTTAATGAGCCTATTTAATAAGCCTATTTATTGAGCCTATTTAATTAGCCTATTTATTGAGCTTATTTAATAAGCCTATTTATTGAGCCTATTTAATAAGCCTATTTATTGAGCCTATTTCATACGCCTATTTAATTAGTCTATTTAATAAGCCTATTTAATAAGCCATTTTAATAAGCCTATTTAATACACCTATTTAATAAGCCTATTTAATACGCCTATTTAATAAACCTATTTAATAAGTATTTAATGAGCCTATGTATTAAGTCTATTTAATAAGCTTTTTAATAAACCTATTTAATAAGTCTATTTAATAAGCCTATTTAATAAGCCTATTTAATAAGCCTATTTAATAAGCCAATTTAATAAGACTATTTAATAAGCCTATTTAATAAGCCTATTTAATACACCTATTTAATAAAACTATTTAATAAGTATTTAATGAGCCTATGTATTAAGTCTATTTAATAAGCCTTTTTAATAAGTCTATTTAGTAAGCCTATTTAATAAGCCTATTTAATAGGGCTATTTAATAAGTCTAAGTTGCTGAAATAAACCTATTTAATAAGACTAAGTTGCTAAAATAAGCCTATTTAATAATTTAATAAGCATAAGTTGCTGAAATAAGCCTATTTAATAAGCCTAAGTTGCTGAAATAAGCCTATTTAGTAAGGCTATTTAATAAGCATAAGTTGCTGAAATAAGCCTATTTAATAAGCCTAAGTTGCTGAAATAAGCCTATTTAATAAGCCTAAGTTGCTAAAATAAGCCTATTTAATGAGGCTATTTAATAAGTCTATTTAATAAGCCTATTTAATAAGCCTATTTAATAAGCCTATTTAATAAGCCTATTTAATATGCCTATTTAATGAACCTATTTAATAAGTATTTAATGAGCCTATGTATTAAGTCTATTTAATACACCTTTTTAATAAGCCTATTTAATAAGTATTTAATGAGCCTAATTAATAAGCCTATTTATTGAGCCTATTTAATAAGCCTATTTATTGAATTTATTTAATGAGCCTATTTAATAAGCCTATTTAATAAGCCTATTTATTGAGCCTATTTAATAAGTATATTTAATAAGCCTATTTAATAAGCCTATTTAATAAGCCTATTTAATAAGCCTATTTATTGAGCCTATTTAATAAGCCTATTTAATAAGCCTATTTAATAAGCCTCTTTATTGAACCTATTTAATAAGTCTATTTAATAAGCCTATTTAATAAGTATTTAATGAGCCTATTTAATCAGTCTATTTAATAAGCCTATTTAATAGGCCTATTTAATAAGTCTAAGTTGCTGAAATAAGCCTATTTAATAAGCCTAAGTTGCTGAATAAGCCTATTTAATAAGCCTACGTTGGTGAACTAAGCCTATATAAAAAGGTCTATTTAATGAGTCTAAGTTGCTGAAAAAAACCTATTTAAAATGCTATTTAATAAGCCTAAATTGCTAGAAATAAACCTGTTTAATAAGGCTATTTAATAAGCATAAGTTGCTGAAATAAGCCTATTTAATAAGCCTAAGTTGCAGAAATAAACCTATTTAATAATGCTATTTAATACTCCCAATTTGCTAAAATAAGCCTATTTAATAAGTCTATTTAATAAGCCTTTTTAATAAGCCTATTTAATAAGTCTATTTAATAAGCCTATTTAATAAGGCTATTTAATAAGCCTAAGTTGCTGAAATAAGCCTATTTAATAAGCCTGAGTTTCTGAACTAAGCCTATTTAAAAAAGGTATATTTAATAAGTCTAAGTTGCTGAAATAAACCTATTTAAAAATGCTATTTAATAAGCCTAAGTTGCTGAAATAAACCTGTTTAATAAGGCTATTTAATAAGCATAAGTTGCTGAAATAAGCCTATTAAATAAGCCTAAGTTGCTGAATAAGCCTATTTCATAAGCCTAAGTTGCTGAAATAAGCCTTTTTAATATGTCTAAGTTGCTGAAATAAGCCTATTTAATAAGCCTAAGTTGCTGAAATAAGCCTATTTAATAAGGCTATTTAATAAGCCTAAGTTGCTGAATAAGCCTATTTAATAAGTCTAAATTGCTGAAATAAGGCTATTTAATAAGCCTAAGTTGCTGAAATAAGCCTATTTAATAAGCCTACGTTGGTGAACTAAGCCTATATAAAAAGGTCTATTTAATAAGTCTAAGTTGCTGAAAAAAACCTATTTAAAAATGCTATTTAATAAGCCTAAATTGCTAGAAATAAACCTGTTTAATAAGGCTATTTAATAAGCATAAGTTGCTGAAATAAGCCTATTTAATAAGCCTAAGTTGCTGAAATAAACCTATTTAATAAGGCTATTTAATAAGTCTAAGTTGCAGAAATAAACCTATTTAATAATGCTATTTAATACGCCCAATTTGCTTAAATAAGCATATTTCATAAGCATATTTAATGAGCCTAAGTTGCTGAAATGTCTATTTAATAAGTCGATTTAATAAATCTAAGTTGCTAAAATAAGCCTATTTAATAAGGCTATTAAATAAGCCAAAGTTGCTGAAATAAGCCTATTTAATAAGGCTATTTAATGAGCCTAAGTTGCTGAAAAAGCCTATTTAATAACTCTATTTAATGAGCCTAAGTTGCTGAAATAAGCCTATTTAATAAGCCTAAGTTTATGAACTAAGCCTATTTAAAAATGCTATTTAATAAGCCTAAGTTGCTGAAATAAACCTGTTTAATAAGGCTATTTAATAAGCATAAGTTGCTGAAATAAGCCTATTTAATAAGCCTAAGTTGCTAAAATAAGCCTATTTAATAAGGCTATTTAATAAGTCTAAGTTGCTGAAATAAACCTATTTAATAAGCCTAAGTTGCTAAAATAAGCCTATTTAATGAGGTTATTTAATAAGTGTATTTAATAAGCCTATTTAATAAGCCTATTTAATAAGCCTATTTAATAAGCCTATTTAATACGCCTATTTAATAAACCTATTTAATAAGTATTTAATGAGCCTATGTATTAAGTCTATTTAATACGCCTTTTTAATAAGCCTATTTAAGAAGTCTATTTAATAAGCCTATTTAATAAGTCTATTTAATAAGTCTATTTAATAAGTATTTAATGAGCCTATTTAATAAGCCTATTTATTGAGCCTATTTAATAAGCCTATTTATTGAGCATATTTAATAAGCCTATTTATTGAGCCTATTTAATAAGCCTATTTATTGAGCCTATTTAATAAGCCTATTTATTGAGCCTATTTAATAAGCCTATTTATTGAGCCTATTTAATAAGCCTATTTAATAAGCTTATTTAATAAGCCTATTTAATAAGCCTATTTAATAAGCCTATTTAATAAGCCTATTTAATAAGCCTATCTAATAAGCCTATTTATTGAGCCTATTTAATAAGTCTATTTAATAAGCCTATTTAATACGCCTATTTAATAAGTATTTAATGAGCCTATTTAATAAGTCTATTTAATAAGCCTATTTATTAGGCCTATTTAATAAGTCTAAGTTGCTGAAATAAGCCTATTTAATAAGCCTGAGTTGCTGAAATAAGCCTATTTAATAAGCCTAAGTTGCTGAAAAAAGCCTATTTAATAAGGCTATTTAATAAGTCTAAGTTGCTGAAATAAACCTATTTAATAAGCCTAAGTTGCTAAAATAAGCCTATTTAATGAGGCTATTTAATAAGTCTATTTAATAAGCCTATTTAATAAACCTATTTAATAAGTCTATTTAATAAGCGTATTTAATGAGTCTATTTAAAAAGTCTATTTAATAAGCCTATTTAATAAGCCTATTTAATAAGTATTTAATGAGCCTATTTAATAAGCCTATTTATTGAGCCTATTTAATAAGCCTATTTATTGAGCCTATTTAATAAGCCTATTTATTGAGCCTATTTAATAAGCCTATTTATTGAGCCTATTTCATACGCCTATTTAATTAGTCTATTTAATAAGCCTATTTAATAAGCCATTTTAATAAGCCTATTTAAAATGCTTATTTAATACGCCTATTTAATAAACCAATTTAATAAGTATTTAATGAGCCTATGTATTAAGTCTATTTAATAAGCTTTTTAATAAGCCTATTTAAGAAGTCTATTTAATAAGCCTATTTAATAAGCCTATTTAATAAGCCTATTTAATAAGCCAATTTAATAAGCCTATTTAATAAGCCTATTTAATAAGCCTATTTAATACGCCTATTTAATAAAACTATTTAATAAGTATTTAATGAGCCTATGTATTAAGTCTATTTAATAAGCCTTTTTAATAAGTCTATTTAATAAGCCTATTTAATAAGCCTATTTAATAAGCCTATTTAATAAGCCTATTTAATAAGCCTATTTTATAAGTATTTAATGAGCCTATTCAATAAGTCTATTTAATAAGCCTATTTAATAGGGCTATTTAATAAGTCTAAGTTGCTGAAATAAACCTATTTAATAAGACTAAGTTGCTAAAATAAGCCTATTTAATAATTTAATAAGCATAAGTTGCTGAAATAAGCCTATTTAATAAGCCTAAGTTGCTGAAATAAGCCTATTTAGTAAGGCTATTTAATAAGCATAAGTTGCTGAAATAAGCCTATTTAATAAGCCTAAGTTGCTGAAATATGCCTATTTAATAAGCCTAAGTTGCTAAAATAATCCTATTTAATGAGGCTATTTAATAAGTCTATTTAATAAGCCTATTTAATAAGCCTATTTAATAAGCCTATTTAATAAGCCTATTTAATAAGCCTATTTAATAAGCCTATTTAATACGCCTATTTAATGAACCTATTTAATAAGTATTTAATGAGCCTATGTATTAAGTCTATTTAATACGCCTTTTTAATAAGCCTATTTAATAAGTATTTAATGAGCCTATTTAATAAGCCTATTTATTGAGCCTATATAATAAGCCTATTTATTGAATTTATTTAATGAGCCTATTTAATAAGCCTATTTAATAAGCCTATTTATTGAGTCTATTTAATAAGTCTATTTAATAAGCCTATTTAATAAGCCTATTTAATAAGCCTATTTAATAAGCCTATTTATTGAGCCTATTTAATAAGCCTATTTAATAAGCCTCTTTATTGAACCTATTTAATAAGTCTATTTAACAAGCCTATTTAATAAGTATTTAATGAGCCTATTTAATCAGTCTATTTAATAAGCCTATTTAATAGGCCTATTTTAATAAGTCTAAGTTGCTGAAATAAGCCTATTTAATAAGCCTAAGTTGCTGAATAAGCCTATTTCATAAGCCTAAGTTGCAGAAATAAGTCTTTTTAATAAGTCTAAGTTGCTGAAATAAGCCTATTTAATAAGCCTAAGTTGCTGAAATAAGCCTATTTAATAAGGCTATTTAATAAGCCTAAGTTGCTGAATAAGCCTATTTAATAAGCCTAAGTTGCTGAAATAAGCCTATTTAAAAAGCCTAAGTTGCTGAAATAAGCCTATTTAATAAGCCTAAGTTGCTAAAATAAGCCTATTTAATGAGGCTATTTAATAAGTCTATTTAATAAGCCTATTTAATAAGCCTATTTAATAAGCCTATTTAATAAGCATATTTAATATGTCTATTTAATAAGTCTATTTAATAAGCCTATTTAATAAGTATATAATGAGCCTATTTAATAAGCCTATTTATTGAGCCTATTTAATAAGCCTAATTATTGAGCGTATTTAATAAGCCTATTTATTGAGCCTATTTAATGAGCCTATTTATTGAGCCTATTTAATAAGCCTATTTAATGAGTCTATTTAATAAGCCTATTTAATACGCCTATTTAATAAGCCTATTTATTAAACCTATTTAATGAGCCTATTTAATAAGCCCATTTAATAAGCCTATTTATTGAGCCTATTTAATAAGCCTATTTAATACGCCTATTTAATAAACCTATTTAATAAGTATTTAATGAGCCTGTTTAATAAGTCTATTTAATAAGCCTTTTTAATAAGCCTATTTAATAAGCCTATTTAATAAGTATTTAATGAGCCTATTTAATAAGCCTATTTATTGAGCCTATTTAATAAGCCTATTTATTGAGCCTTTTTAATAAGCCTATTTATTGAGCCTATTTAATAAGCCTATTTATTGAGCCTATTTAATAAGCCTATTTAATAAGCCTCTTTATTGAACCTATTTAATAAGTCTATTTAACAAGCCTATTTAATAAGTATTTAATGAGCCTATTTAATCAGTCTATTTAATAAGCCTATTTAATAGGCCTATTTTAATAAGTCTAAGTTGCTGAAATAAGCCTATTTAATAAGCCTAAGTTGCTGAATAAGCCTATTTCATAAGCCTAAGTTGCAGAAATAAGTCTTTTTAATAAGTCTAAGTTGCTGAAATAAGCCTATTTAATAAGCCTAAGTTGCTGAAATAAGCCTATTTAATAAGGCTATTTAATAAGCCTAAGTTGCTGAATAAGCCTATTTAATAAGCCTAAGTTGCTGAAATAAGCCTATTTAAAAAGCCTAAGTTGCTGAAATAAGCCTATTTAATAAGCCTAAGTTGCTAAAATAAGCCTATTTAATGAGGCTATTTAATAAGTCTATTTAATAAGCCTATTTAATAAGCCTATTTAATAAGCCTATTTAATAAGCATATTTAATATGTCTATTTAATAAGTCTATTTAATAAGCCTATTTAATAAGTATATAATGAGCCTATTTAATAAGCCTATTTATTGAGCCTATTTAATAAGCCTAATTATTGAGCGTATTTAATAAGCCTATTTATTGAGCCTATTTAATGAGCCTATTTATTGAGCCTATTTAATAAGCCTATTTAATGAGTCTATTTAATAAGCCTATTTAATACGCCTATTTAATAAGCCTATTTATTAAGCCTATTTAATGAGCCTATTTAATAAGCCCATTTAATAAGCCTATTTATTGAGCCTATTTAATAAGCCTATTTAATACGCCTATTTAATAAACCTATTTAATAAGTATTTAATGAGCCTGTTTAATAAGTCTATTTAATAAGCCTTTTTAATAAGCCTATTTAATAAGCCTATTTAATAAGTATTTAATGAGCCTATTTAATAAGCCTATTTATTGAGCCTATTTAATAAGCCTATTTATTGAGCCTTTTTAATAAGCCTATTTATTGAGCCTATTTAATAAGCCTATTTATTGAGCCTATTTCATACGCCTATTTAATTAGTCTATTTAATAAGCCTATTTAATAAGCCAATTTAATAAGCCTATTTAATACGCCTATTTAATAAACCTATTTAATAAGTATTTAATGAGCCTATGTATTAAGTCTATTTAATAAGCTTTTTAATAAGCCTATTTAATAAGTCTATTTAATAAGCCTATTTAATAAGCCTATTTAATAAGCCTATTTAATAAGCCAATTTAATAAGCCTATTTAATAAGCCTATTTAATAAGCCTATTTAATACGCCTATTTAATAAAACTATTTAATAAGTATTTAATGAGCCTATGTATTAAGTATATTTAATAAGCCTTTTTAATAAGTCTATTTAATAAGCCTATTTAATAAGCCTATTTAATAAGCCTATTTAATAAGCCTATTTAATAAGCATATTTAATAAGCCTATTTTATAAGTATTTAATGAGCCTATTCAATAAGTCTAATTAATAAGCCTATTTAATAGGGCTATTTAATAAGTCTAAGTTGCTGAAATTAACCTATTTAATAAGACTAAGTTGCTAAAATAAGCCTATTTAATAATTTAATAAGCATAAGTTGCTGAAATAAGCCTATTTAATAAGCCTAAGTTGCTGAAATAAGCCTATTTAGTAAGGCTATTTAATAAGCATAAGTTGCTGAAATAAGCCTATTTAATAAGCCTAAGTTGCTGAAATAAGCCTATTTAATAAGGCTATTTAATAAGTCTAAGTTGCTGAAATAAACCTATTTAATGAGCCTAAGTTGCTAAAATAAGCCTATTTAATGAGGCTATTTAATAAGTCTATTTAATAAGCCTATTTAATAAGCCTATTTAATAAGCCTATTTAATAAGCCTATTTAATAAGCCTATTTAATACGCCTATTTAATGAACCTATTTAATAAGTATTTAATGAGCCTATGTATTAAGTCTATTTAATACGCCTTTTTAATAAGCCTATTTAATAAGTATTTAATGAGCCTATTTAATAAGCCTATTTATTGAGCCTATATAATAAGCCTATTTATTGAATTTATTTAATGAGCCTATTTAATAAGCCTATTTAATAAGCCTATTTATTGAGCCTATTTAATAAGTCTATTTAATAAGCCTATTTAATAAGCCTATTTAATAAGCCTATTTAATAAGCCTATTTATTGAGCCTATTTAATAAGCCTATTTAATAAGCCTATTTAATACGCCTCTTTATTGAACCTATTTAATAAGTCTATTTAATAAGCCTATTTAATAAGTATTTAATGAGCCTATTTAATCAGTCTATTTAATAAGCCTATTTAATAGGCCTATTTAATAAGTCTAAGTTGCTGAAATAAGCCTATTTAATAAGCCTAAGTTGCTGAATAAGCCTATTTCATAAGCCTAAGTTGCAGAAATAAGTCTTTTTAATAAGTCTAAGTTGCTGAAATAAGCCTATTTAATAAGCCTAAGTTGCTGAAATAAGCCTATTTAATAAGGCTATTTAATAAGCCTAAGTTGCTGAATAAGCCTATTTAATAAGCCTAAGTTGCTTTAATAAGGCTATTTAATAAGCCTAAGTTGCTGAAATAAGCCTATTTAATAAGCCTAAGTTGCTAAAATAAGCCTATTTAATGAGGCTATTTAATAAGTCTATTTAATAAGCCTATTTAATAAGCCTATTTAATAAGCCTATTTAATAAGCATATTTAATATGTCTATTTAATAAGTCTATTTAATAAGCCTATTTAATAAGTATATAATGAGCCTATTTAATAAGCCTATTTATTGAGCCTATTTAATAAGCCTAATTATTGAGCGTATTTAATAAGCCTATTTATTGAGCCTATTTAATGAGCCTATTTATTGAGCCTATTTAATAAGCCTATTTAATGAGTCTATTTAATAAGCCTATTTAATACGCCTATTTAATAAGCCTATTTATTAAGCCTATTTAATGAGCCTATTTAATAAGCCCATTTAATAAGCCTATTTATTGAGCCTATTTAATAAGCCTATTTAATACGCCTATTTAATAAACCTATTTAATAAGTATTTAATGAGCCTGTTTAATAAGTCTATTTAATAAGCCTTTTTAATAAGCCTATTTAAAAAGGTATATTTAATAAGTCTAAGTTGCTGAAATAAACCTATTTAAAAATGCTATTTAATAAGCCTAAGTTGCTGAAATAAACCTGTTTAATAAGGCTATTTAATAAGCATAAGTTGCTGAAATAAGCCTATTAAATAAGCCTAAGTTGCTGAATAAGCCTATTTCATAAGCCTAAGTTGCTGAAATAAACCTTTTTAATATGTCTAAGTTGCTGAAATAAGCCTATTTAATAAGCCTAAGTTGCTGAAATAAGCCTATTTAATAAGGCTATTTAATAAGCCTAAGTTGCTGAATAAGCCTATTTAATAAGTCTAAATTGCTGAAATAAGGCTATTTAATAAGCCTAAGTTGCTGAAATAAGCCTATTTAATAAGCCTACGTTGGTGAACTAAGCCTATATAAAAAGGTCTATTTAATAAGTCTAAGTTGCTGAAAAAAACCTATTTAAAAATGCTATTTAATAAGCCTAAATTGCTAGAAATAAACCTGTTTAATAAGGCTATTTAATAAGCATAAGTTGCTGAAATAAGCCTATTTAATAAGCCTAAGTTGCTGAAATAAACCTATTTAATAAGGCTATTTAATAAGTCTAAGTTGCAGAAATAAACCTATTTAATAATGCTATTTAATACGCCCAATTTGCTTAAATAAGCATATTTCATAAGCATATTTAATGAGCCTAAGTTGCTGAAATGTCTATTTAATAAGTCGATTTAATAAGTCTAAGTTGCTAAAATAAGCCTATTTAATAAGGCTATTAAATAAGAAAAAGTTGCTGAAATAAGCCTATTTAATAAGGCTATTTAATGAGCCTAAGTTGCTGAAAAAGCCTATTTAATAAGGCTATTTAATGAGCCTAAGTTGCTGAATTAAGCCTATTTAATAAGCCTAAGTTTATGAACTAAGCCTATTTAAAAATGCTATTTAATAAGCCTAAGTTGCTGAAATAAACCTGTTTAATAAGGCTATTTAATAAGCATAAGTTGCTGAATAAGCCTATTTAATAAGCCTAAGTTGCTGAAATAAGCCTATTTAATAAGGCTATTTAATAAGTCTAAGTTGCTGAAATAAACCTATTTAATAAGCCTAAGTTGCTAAAATAAGCCTATTTAATGAGGTTATTTAATAAGTGTATTTAATAAGCCTATTTAATAAGCCTATTTAATAAGCCTATTTAATAAGCATATTTAATATGTCTATTTAATAAGTCTATTTAATAAGCCTATTTAATAAGTATATAATGAGCCTATTTAATACGCCTATTTATTGAGCCTATTTAATAAGCCTAATTATTGAGCGTATTTAATAAGCCTATTTATTGAGCCTATTTAATGAGCCTATTTATTGAGCCTATTTAATAAGCCTATTTATTGAGCCTATTTAATAAGCCTATTTAATACGCCTATTTAATAAACCTATTTAATAAGTATTTAATGAGCCTGTTTAATAAGTCTATTTAATAAGCCTTTTTAATAAGCCTATTTAAAAAGGTATATTTAATAAGTCTAAGTTGCTGAAATAAACCTATTTAAAAATGCTATTTAATAAGCCTAAGTTGCTGAAATAAACCTGTTTAATAAGGCTATTTAATAAGCATAAGTTGCTGAAATAAGCCTATTAAATAAGCCTAAGTTGCTGAATAAGCCTATTTCATAAGCCTAAGTTGCTGAAATAAGCCTTTTTAATATGTCTAAGTTGCTGAAATAAGCCTATTTAATAAGCCTAAGTTGCTGAAATAAGCCTATTTAATAAGGCTATTTAATAAGCCTAAGTTGCTGAATAAGCCTATTTAATAAGTCTAAATTGCTGAAATAAGGCTATTTAATAAGCCTAAGTTGCTGAAATAAGCCTATTTAATAAGCCTACGTTGGTGAACTAAGCCTATATAAAAAGGTCTATTTAATAAGTCTAAGTTGCTGAAAAAAACCTATTTAAAAATGCTATTTAATAAGCCTAAATTGCTAGAAATAAACCTGTTTAAAAAGGCTATTTAATAAGCATAAGTTGCTGAAATAAGCCTATTTAATAAGCCTAAGTTGCTGAAATAAACCTATTTAATAAGGCTATTTAATAAGTCTAAGTTGCAGAAATAAACCTATTTAATAATGCTATTTAATACGCCCAATTTGCTTAAATAAGCATATTTCATAAGCATATTTAATGAGCCTAAGTTGCTGAAATGTCTATTTAATAAGTCGATTTAATAAGTCTAAGTTGCTAAAATAAGCCTATTTAATAAGGCTATTAAATAAGCCAAAGTTGCTGAAATAAGCCTATTTAATAAGGCTATTTAATGAGCCTAAGTTGCTGAAAAAGCCTATTTAATAAGGCTATTTAATGAGCCTAAGTTGCTGAAATAAGCCTATTTAATAAGCCTAAGTTTATGAACTAAGCCTATTTAAAAATGCTATTTAATAAGCCTAAGTTGCTGAAATAAACCTGTTTAATAAGGCTATTTAATAAGCATAAGTTGCTGAAATAAGCCTATTTAATAAGCCTAAGTTGCTAAAATAAGCCTATTTAATAAGGCTATTTAATAAGTCTAAGTTGCTGAAATAAACCTATTTAATAAGCCTAAGTTGCTAAAATAAGCCTATTTAATGAGGTTATTTAATGAGGTTATTTAATAAGTGTATTTAATAAGCCTATTTAATAAGCCTATTTAATAAGCCTATTTAATACGCCTATTTAATAAACCTATTTAATAAGTATTTAATGAGCCTATGTATTAAGTCTATTTAATACGCCTTTTTAATAAGCCTATTTAAGAAGTCTATTTAATAAGCCTATTTAATAAGTCTATTTAATAAGTCTATTTAATAAGTATTTAATGAGCCTATTTAATAAGCCTATTTATTGAGCCTATTTAATAAGCCTATTTATTGAGCATATTTAATAAGCCTATTTATTGAGCCTATTTAATAAGCCTATTTATTGAGCCTATTTAATAAGCCTATTTATTGAGCCTATTTAATAAGCCTATTTATTGAGCCTATTTAATAAGCCTATTTAATAAGCTTATTTAATAAGCCTATTTAATAAGCCTATTTAATAAGCCTATTTAATAAGCCTATTTAATAAGCCTATCTAATAAGCCTATTTATTGAGCCTATTTAATAAGTCTATTTAATAAGCCTATTTAATACGCCTATTTAATAAGTATTTAATGAGCCTATTTAATAAGTCTATTTAATAAGCCTATTTATTAGGCCTATTTAATAAGTCTAAGTTGCTGAAATAAGCCTATTTAATAAGCCTGAGTTGCTGAAATAAGCCTATTTAATAAGCCTAAGTTGCTGAAATAAGCCTATTTAATAAGGCTATTTAATAAGTCTAAGTTGCTGAAATAAACCTATTTAATAAGCCTAAGTTGCTAAAATAAGCCTATTTAATGAGGCTATTTAATAAGTCTATTTAATAAGCCTATTTAATAAGCCTATTTAATAAGCCTATTTAATAAGTATTTAATGAGCCTATTTAATAAGCCTATTTATTGAGCCTATTTAATAAGCCTATTTATTGAGCCTATTTAATAAGCCTATTTATTGAGCCTATTTAATAAGCCTATTTATTGAGCCTATTTCATACGCCTATTTAATTAGTCTATTTAATAAGCCTATTTAATAAGCCATTTTAATAAGCCTATTTAAAATGCTTATTTAATACGCCTATTTAATAAACCAATTTAATAAGTATTTAATGAGCCTATGTATTAAGTCTATTTAATAAGCTTTTTAATAAGCCTATTTAAGAAGTCTATTTAATAAGCCTATTTAATAAGCCTATTTAATAAGCCTATTTAATAAGCCAATTTAATAAGCCTATTTAATAAGCCTATTTAATAAGCCTATTTAATACGCCTATTTAATAAAACTATTTAATAAGTATTTAATGAGCCTATGTATTAAGTCTATTTAATAAGCCTTTTTAATAAGTCTATTTAATAAGCCTATTTAATAAGCCTATTTAATAAGCCTATTTAATAAGCCTATTTAATAAGCCTATTTTATAAGTATTTAATGAGCCTATTCAATAAGTGTATTTAATAAGCCTATTTAATAGGGCTATTTAATAAGTCTAAGTTGCTGAAATAAACCTATTTAATAAGACTAAGTTGCTAAAATAAGCCTATTTAATAATTTAATAAGCATAAGTTGCTGAAATAAGCCTATTTAATAAGCCTAAGTTGCTGAAATAAGCCTATTTAGTAAGGCTATTTAATAAGCATAAGTTGCTGAAATAAGCCTATTTAATAAGCCTAAGTTGCTGAAATAAGCCTATTTAATAAGCCTAAGTTGCTAAAATAATCCTATTTAATGAGGCTATTTAATAAGTCTATTTAATAAGCCTATTTAATAAGCCTATTTAATAAGCCTATTTAATAAGCCTATTTAATAAGCCTATTTAATAAGCCTATTTAATACGCCTATTTAATGAACCTATTTAATAAGTATTTAATGAGCCTATGTATTAAGTCTATTTAATACGCCTTTTTAATAAGCCTATTTAATAAGTATTTAATGAGCCTATTTAATAAGCCTATTTATTGAGCCTATATAATAAGCCTATTTATTGAATTTATTTAATGAGCCTATTTAATAAGCCTATTTAATAAGCCTATTTATTGAGCCTATTTAATAAGTCTATTTAATAAGCCTATTTAATAAGCCTATTTAATAAGCCTATTTAATAAGCCTATTTATTGAGCCTATTTAATAAGCCTATTTAATAAGCCTCTTTATTGAACCTATTTAATAAGTCTATTTAATAAGCCTATTTAATAAGTATTTAATGAGCCTATTTAATCAGTCTATTTAATAAGCCTATTTAATAGGCCTATTTTAATAAGTCTAAGTTGCTGAAATAAGCCTATTTAATAAGCCTAAGTTGCTGAATAAGCCTATTTCATAAGCCTAAGTTGCAGAAATAAGTCTTTTTAATAAGTCTAAGTTGCTGAAATAAGCCTATTTAATAAGCCTACGTTGGTGAACTAAGCCTATATAAAAAGGTCTATTTAATAAGTCTAAGTTGCTGAAAAAAACCTATTTAAAAATGCTATTTAATAAGCCTAAATTGCTAGAAATAAACCTGTTTAAAAAGGCTATTTAATAAGCATAAGTTGCTGAAATAAGCCTATTTAATAAGCCTAAGTTGCTGAAATAAACCTATTTAATAAGGCTATTTAATAAGTCTAAGTTGCAGAAATAAACCTATTTAATAATGCTATTTAATACGCCCAATTTGCTTAAATAAGCATATTTCATAAGCATATTTAATGAGCCTAAGTTGCTGAAATGTCTATTTAATAAGTCGATTTAATAAGTCTAAGTTGCTAAAATAAGCCTATTTAATAAGGCTATTAAATAAGCCAAAGTTGCTGAAATAAGCCTATTTAATAAGGCTATTTAATGAGCCTAAGTTGCTGAAAAAGCCTATTTAATAAGGCTATTTAATGAGCCTAAGTTGCTGAAATAAGCCTATTTAATAAGCCTAAGTTTATGAACTAAGCCTATTTAAAAATGCTATTTAATAAGCCTAAGTTGCTGAAATAAACCTGTTTAATAAGGCTATTTAATAAGCATAAGTTGCTGAAATAAGCCTATTTAATAAGCCTAAGTTGCTAAAATAAGCCTATTTAATAAGGCTATTTAATAAGTCTAAGTTGCTGAAATAAACCTATTTAATAAGCCTAAGTTGCTAAAATAAGCCTATTTAATGAGGTTATTTAATGAGGTTATTTAATAAGTGTATTTAATAAGCCTATTTAATAAGCCTATTTAATAAGCCTATTTAATACGCCTATTTAATAAACCTATTTAATAAGTATTTAATGAGCCTATGTATTAAGTCTATTTAATACGCCTTTTTAATAAGCCTATTTAAGAAGTCTATTTAATAAGCCTATTTAATAAGTCTATTTAATAAGTCTATTTAATAAGTATTTAATGAGCCTATTTAATAAGCCTATTTATTGAGCCTATTTAATAAGCCTATTTATTGAGCATATTTAATAAGCCTATTTATTGAGCCTATTTAATAAGCCTATTTATTGAGCCTATTTAATAAGCCTATTTATTGAGCCTATTTAATAAGCCTATTTATTGAGCCTATTTAATAAGCCTATTTAATAAGCTTATTTAATAAGCCTATTTAATAAGCCTATTTAATAAGCCTATTTAATAAGCCTATTTAATAAGCCTATCTAATAAGCCTATTTATTGAGCCTATTTAATAAGTCTATTTAATAAGCCTATTTAATACGCCTATTTAATAAGTATTTAATGAGCCTATTTAATAAGTCTATTTAATAAGCCTATTTATTAGGCCTATTTAATAAGTCTAAGTTGCTGAAATAAGCCTATTTAATAAGCCTGAGTTGCTGAAATAAGCCTATTTAATAAGCCTAAGTTGCTGAAATAAGCCTATTTAATAAGGCTATTTAATAAGTCTAAGTTGCTGAAATAAACCTATTTAATAAGCCTAAGTTGCTAAAATAAGCCTATTTAATGAGGCTATTTAATAAGTCTATTTAATAAGCCTATTTAATAAGCCTATTTAATAAGCCTATTTAATAAGTATTTAATGAGCCTATTTAATAAGCCTATTTATTGAGCCTATTTAATAAGCCTATTTATTGAGCCTATTTAATAAGCCTATTTATTGAGCCTATTTAATAAGCCTATTTATTGAGCCTATTTCATACGCCTATTTAATTAGTCTATTTAATAAGCCTATTTAATAAGCCATTTTAATAAGCCTATTTAAAATGCTTATTTAATACGCCTATTTAATAAACCAATTTAATAAGTATTTAATGAGCCTATGTATTAAGTCTATTTAATAAGCTTTTTAATAAGCCTATTTAAGAAGTCTATTTAATAAGCCTATTTAATAAGCCTATTTAATAAGCCTATTTAATAAGCCAATTTAATAAGCCTATTTAATAAGCCTATTTAATAAGCCTATTTAATACGCCTATTTAATAAAACTATTTAATAAGTATTTAATGAGCCTATGTATTAAGTCTATTTAATAAGCCTTTTTAATAAGTCTATTTAATAAGCCTATTTAATAAGCCTATTTAATAAGCCTATTTAATAAGCCTATTTAATAAGCCTATTTTATAAGTATTTAATGAGCCTATTCAATAAGTGTATTTAATAAGCCTATTTAATAGGGCTATTTAATAAGTCTAAGTTGCTGAAATAAACCTATTTAATAAGACTAAGTTGCTAAAATAAGCCTATTTAATAATTTAATAAGCATAAGTTGCTGAAATAAGCCTATTTAATAAGCCTAAGTTGCTGAAATAAGCCTATTTAGTAAGGCTATTTAATAAGCATAAGTTGCTGAAATAAGCCTATTTAATAAGCCTAAGTTGCTGAAATAAGCCTATTTAATAAGCCTAAGTTGCTAAAATAATCCTATTTAATGAGGCTATTTAATAAGTCTATTTAATAAGCCTATTTAATAAGCCTATTTAATAAGCCTATTTAATAAGCCTATTTAATAAGCCTATTTAATAAGCCTATTTAATACGCCTATTTAATGAACCTATTTAATAAGTATTTAATGAGCCTATGTATTAAGTCTATTTAATACGCCTTTTTAATAAGCCTATTTAATAAGTATTTAATGAGCCTATTTAATAAGCCTATTTATTGAGCCTATATAATAAGCCTATTTATTGAATTTATTTAATGAGCCTATTTAATAAGCCTATTTAATAAGCCTATTTATTGAGCCTATTTAATAAGTCTATTTAATAAGCCTATTTAATAAGCCTATTTAATAAGCCTATTTAATAAGCCTATTTATTGAGCCTATTTAATAAGCCTATTTAATAAGCCTCTTTATTGAACCTATTTAATAAGTCTATTTAATAAGCCTATTTAATAAGTATTTAATGAGCCTATTTAATCAGTCTATTTAATAAGCCTATTTAATAGGCCTATTTTAATAAGTCTAAGTTGCTGAAATAAGCCTATTTAATAAGCCTAAGTTGCTGAATAAGCCTATTTCATAAGCCTAAGTTGCAGAAATAAGTCTTTTTAATAAGTCTAAGTTGCTGAAATAAGCCTATTTAATAAGCCTAAGTTGCTGAAATAAGCCTATTTAATAAGGCTATTTAATAAGCCTAAGTTGCTGAATAAGCCTATTTAATAAGCCTAAGTTGCTGAAATAAGCCTATTTAATAAGCCTAAGTTGCTGAAATAAACCTTATTTAATAAGCCTAAGTTGCTAAAATAAGCCTATTTAATGAGGCTATTTAATAAGTCTATTTAATAAGCCTATTTAATAAGCCTATTTAATAAGCCTATTTAATAAGCATATTTAATATGTCTATTTAATAAGTCTATTTAATAAGCCTATTTAATAAGTATATAATGAGCCTATTTAATAAGCCTATTTATTGAGCCTATTTAATAAGCCTAATTATTGAGCGTATTTAATAAGCCTATTTATTGAGCCTATTTAATGAGCCTATTTATTGAGCCTATTTAATAAGCCTATTTAATGAGTCTATTTAATAAGCCTATTTAATACGCCTATTTAATAAGCCTATTTATTAAGCCTATTTATTGAGCCTATTTAATAAGCCCATTTAATAAGCCTATTTATTGAGCCTATTTAATAAGCCTATTTAATACGCCTATTTAATAAACCTATTTATTGAGCCTATTTCATACGCCTATTTAATTAGTCTATTTAATAAGCCTATTTAATAAGCCAATTTAATAAGCCTATTTAATACGCCTATTTAATAAACCTATTTAATAAGTATTTAATGAGCCTGTTTAATAAGTCTATTTAATAAGCCTTTTTAATAAGCCTATTTAATAAGCCTATTTAATAAGTATTTAATGAGCCTATTTAATAAGCCTATTTATTGAGCCTATTTAATAAGCCTATTTATTGAGCCTTTTTAATAAGCCTATTTATTGAGCCTATTTAATAAGCCTATTTATTGAGCCTATTTCATACGCCTATTTAATTAGTCTATTTAATAAGCCTATTTAATAAGCCAATTTAATAAGCCTATTTAATACGCCTATTTAATAAACCTATTTAATAAGTATTTAATGAGCCTATGTATTAAGTCTATTTAATAAGCTTTTTAATAAGCCTATTTAATAAGTCTATTTAATAAGCCTATTTAATAAGCCTATTTAATAAGCCTATTTAATAAGCCAATTTAATAAGCCTATTTAATAAGCCTATTTAATAAGCCTATTTAATACGCCTATTTAATAAAACTATTTAATAAGTATTTAATGAGCCTATGTATTAAGTATATTTAATAAGCCTTTTTAATAAGTCTATTTAATAAGCCTATTTAATAAGCCTATTTAATAAGCCTATTTAATAAGCCTATTTAATAAGCCTATTTAATAAGCCTATTTTATAAGTATTTAATGAGCCTATTCAATAAGTCTAATTAATAAGCCTATTTAATAGGGCTATTTAATAAGTCTAAGTTGCTGAAATTAACCTATTTAATAAGACTAAGTTGCTAAAATAAGCCTATTTAATAATTTAATAAGCATAAGTTGCTGAAATAAGCCTATTTAATAAGCCTAAGTTGCTGAAATAAGCCTATTTAGTAAGGCTATTTAATAAGCATAAGTTGCTGAAATAAGCCTATTTAATAAGCCTAAGTTGCTGAAATAAGCCTATTTAATAAGGCTATTTAATAAGTCTAAGTTGCTGAAATAAACCTATTTAATGAGCCTAAGTTGCTAAAATAAGCCTATTTAATGAGGCTATTTAATAAGTCTATTTAATAAGCCTATTTAATAAGCCTATTTAATAAGCCTATTTAATAAGCCTATTTAATAAGCCTATTTAATACGCCTATTTAATGAACCTATTTAATAAGTATTTAATGAGCCTATGTATTAAGTCTATTTAATACACCTTTTTAATAAGCCTATTTAATAAGTATTTAATGAGCCTATTTAATAATCCTATTTATTGAGCCTATATAATAAGCCTATTTATTGAATTTATTTAATGAGCCTATTTAATAAGCCTATTTAATAAGCCTATTTATTGAGCCTATTTAATAAGTCTATTTAATAAGCCTATTTAATAAGCCTATTTAATAAGCCTATTTAATAAGCCTATTTATTGAGCCTATTTAATAAGCCTATTTAATAAGCCTATTTAATAAGCCTCTTTATTGAACCTATTTAATAAGTCTATTTAATAAGCCTATTTAATAAGTATTTAATGAGCCTATTTAATCAGTCTATTTAATAAGCCTATTTAATAGGCCTATTTAATAAGTCTAAGTTGCTGAAATAAGCCTATTTAATAAGCCTAAGTTGCTGAATAAGCCTATTTCATAAGCCTAAGTTGCAGAAATAAGTCTTTTAATAAGTCTAAGTTGCTGAAATAAGCCTATTTAATAAGCCTAAGTTGCTGAAATAAGCCTATTTAATAAGGCTATTTAATAAGCCTAAGTTGCTGAATAAGCCTATTTAATAAGCCTAAGTTGCTGAAATAAGCCTATTTAATAAGCCTAAGTTGCTGAAATAAGCCTATTTAATAAGCCTAAGTTGCTAAAATAAGCCTATTTAATGAGGCTATTTAATAAGTCTATTTAATAAGTCTATTTAATAAGCCTATTTAATAAGCCTATTTAATAAGCATATTTAATATGTCTATTTAATAAGTCTATTTAATAAGCCTATTTAATAAGTATATAATGAGCCTATTTAATAAGCCTATTTATTGAGCCTATTTAATAAGCCTAATTATTGAGCGTATTTAATAAGCCTATTTATTGAGCCTATTTAATGAGCCTATTTATTGAGCCTATTTAATAAGCCTATTTAATGAGTCTATTTAATAAGCCTATTTAATACGCCTATTTAATAAGCCTATTTATTAAGCCTATTTAATGAGCCTATTTAATAAGCCCATTTAATAAGCCTATTTATTGAGCCTATTTAATAAGCCTATTTAATACGCCTATTTAATAAACCTATTTAATAAGTATTTAATGAGCCTGTTTAATAAGTCTATTTAATAAGCCTTTTTAATAAGCCTATTTAATAAGCCTATTTAATAAGTATTTAATGAGCCTATTTAATAAGCCTATTTATTGAGCCTATTTAATAAGCCTATTTATTGAGCCTTTTTAATAAGCCTATTTATTGAGCCTATTTAATAAGCCTATTTATTGAGCCTATTTCATACGCCTATTTAATTAGTCTATTTAATAAGCCTATTTAATAAGCCAATTTAATAAGCCTATTTAATACGCCTATTTAATAAGCCTATTTAATATGCCTATTTAATAAACCTATTTAATAAGTATTTAATGAGCCTATGTATTAAGTCTATTTAATAAGCTTTTTAATAAGCCTATTTAATAAGTCTATTTAATAAGTATTTAATGAGCCTATTTAATAAGCCTATTTATTGAGCCTATTTAATAAGCCTATTTATTGAGCCTTTTTAATAAGCCTATTTATTGAGCCTATTTAATAAGCCTATTTATTGAGCCTATTTCATACGCCTATTTAATTAGTCTATTTAATAAGCCTATTTAATAAGCCAATTTAATAAGCCTATTTAATACGCCTATTTAATAAGCCAATTTAATAAGCCTATTTAATAAGCCTATTTAATAAGCCTATTTAATACGCCTATTTAATAAAACTATTTAATAAGTATTTAATGAGCCTATGTATTAAGTCTATTTAATAAGCCTTTTTAATAAGTCTATTTAATAAGCCTATTTAATAAGCCTATTTAATAAGCCTATTTAATAAGCCTATTTAATAAGCCTATTTAATAAGCCTATTTTATAAGTATTTAATGAGCCTATTCAATAAGTCTAATTAATAAGCCTATTTAATAGGGCTATTTAATAAGTCTAAGTTGCTGAAATTAACCTATTTAATAAGACTAAGTTGCTAAAATAAGCCTATTTAATAATTTAATACGCATAAGTTGCTGAAATAAGCCTATTTAATAAGCCTAAGTTGCTGAAATAAGCCTATTTAGTAAGGCTATTTAATAAGCATAAGTTGCTGAAATAAGCCTATTTAATAAGCCTAAGTTGCTGAAATAAGCCTATTTAATAAGGCTATTTAATAAGTCTAAGTTGCTGAAATAAACCTATTTAATAAGCCTAAGTTGCTAAAATAAGCCTATTTAATGAGGCTATTTAATAAGTCTATTTAATAAGCCTATTTAATAAGCCTATTTAATAAGCCTATTTAATAAGCCTATTTAATAAGCCTATTTAATAAACCTATTTAATAAGTATTTAATGAGCCTATGTATTAAGTCTATTTAATACGCCTTTTTAATAAGCCTATTTAATAAGTATTTAATGAGCCTATTTAATAAGCCTATTTATTGAGCCTATTTAATAAGCCTATTTATTGAGCCTATTTAATAAGCCTATTTAATAAGCCTATTTAATAAGCCTCTTTATTGAGCCTATTTAATAAGTCTATTTAATAAGCCTAATTAATAAGTATTTAATGAGCCTATTTAATCAGTCTATTTAATAAGCCTATTTAATAGGCCTATTTAATAAGTCTAAGTTGCTGAAATAAGCCTATTTAATAAGCCTAAGTTGCTGAATAAGCCTATTTCATAAGCCTAAGTTGCAGAAATAAGTCTTTTTAATAAGTCTAAGTTGCTGAAATAAGCGTATTTAATAAGCCTAAGTTGCTGAAATAAGCCTATTTAATAAGGCTATTTAATAAGCCTAAGTTGCTGAATAAGCCTATTTAATAAGCCTAAGCTGCTGAAATAAGCCTATTTAATAAGCCTAAGTTGCTGTAATAAGGCTATTTAATAAATCTAAGTTGCTGAAAAAAGCATAATTAATAAGCCTAAGTTGCTAAAATAAGCCTATTTAATGAGGCTATTTAATAAGTCTATTTAATAAGCCTATTTAATAAGCCTATTTAATAAGCCGATTTAATAAGCATATTTAATACGTCTATTTAATAAGTCTATTTAGTAAGCCTATTTAATAAGTATATAATGAGCCTATTTAATAAGCCTATTTATTGAGCCTATTTAATAAGCCTATTTATTGAATTTATTTAATGAGCCTATTTAATAAGCCTATTTAATAAGCCTATTTATTGAGCCTATTTAATAAGTCTATTTAATAAGCCTATTTAATAAGCCTATTTAATAAGCCTATTTAACAAGCCTATTTATTGAGCCTATTTAATAAGCCTATTTAATAAGCCTATTTAATAAGCCTCTTTATTGAACCTATTTAATAAGTCTATTTAATAAGCCAATTTAATAAGTATTTAATGAGCCTATTTAATCAGTCTATTTAATAAGCCTATTTAATAGGCCTATTTAATAAGTCTAAGTTGCTGAAATAAGCCTATTTAATAAGCCTAAGTTGCTGAATAAGCCTATTTAATAAGCCTACGTTGGTGAACTAAGCCTATATAAAAAGGTCTATTTAATAAGTCTAAGTTGCTGAAAAAAACCTTTTTAAAATGCTATTTAATAAGCCTAAATTGCTAGAAATAAACCTGTTTAATAAGGCTATTTAATAAGCATAAGTTGCTGAAATAAGGCTATTTAATAAGTCTAAGATGCAGAAATAAACCTATTTAATAATGCTATTTAATACTCCCAATTTGCTAAAATAAGCCTATTTAATAAGTCTATTTAATAAGCCTTTTTAATAAGCCTATTTAATAAGTCTATTTAATAAGCCTATTTAATAAGGCTATTTAATAAGCCTAAGTTGCTGAAATAAGCCTATTTAATAAGCCTGAGTTTCTGAACTAAGCCTATTTAAAAAGGTATATTTAATAAGTCTAAGTTGCTGAAATAAACCTATTTAAAAATGCTATTTAATAAGCCTAAGTTGCTGAAATAAACCTGTTTAATAAGGCTATTTAATAAGCATAAGTTGCTGAAATAAGCCTATTAAATAAGCCTAAGTTGCTGAATAAGCCTATTTCATAAGCCTAAGTTGCTGAAATAAGCCTTTTTAATATGTCTAAGTTGCTGAAATAAGCCTATTTAATAAGCCTAAGTTGCTGAAATAAGCCTATTTAATAAGGCTATTTAATAAGCCTAAGTTGCTGAATAAGCCTATTTAATAAGTCTAAATTGCTGAAATAAGGCTATTTAATAAGCCTAAGTTGCTGAAATAAGCCTATTTAATAAGCCTACGTTGGTGAACTAAGCCTATATAAAAAGGTCTATTTAATAAGTCTAAGTTGCTGAAAAAAACCTATTTAAAAATGCTATTTAATAAGCCTAAATTGCTAGAAATAAACCTGTTTAATAAGGCTATTTAATAAGCATAAGTTGCTGAAATAAGACTATTTAATAAGCCTAAGTTGCTGAAATAAACCTATTTAATAAGGCTATTTAATAAGTCTAAGTTGCAGAAATAAACCTATTTAATAATGCTATTTAATACGCCCAATTTGCTTAAATAAGCATATTTCATAAGCATATTTAATGAGCCTAAGTTGCTGAAATGTCTATTTAATAAGTCGATTTAATAAGTCTAAGTTGCTAAAATAAGCCTATTTAATAAGGCTATTAAATAAGCCTAAGTTGCTGAAATAAGCCTATTTAATAAGGCTATTTAATGAGCCTAAGTTGCTGAAAAAGCCTATTTAATAAGGCTATTTAATGAGCCTAAGTTGCTGAAATAAGCCTATTTAATAAGCCTAAGTTTATGAACTAAGCCTATTTAAAAATGCTATTTAATAAGCCTAAGTTGCTGAAATAAACCTGTTTAATAAGGCTATTTAATAAGCATAAGTTGCTGAAATAAGCCTATTTAATAAGCCTAAGTTGCTAAAATAAGCCTATTTAATAAGGCTATTTAATAAGTCTAAGTTGCTGAAATAAACCTATTTAATAAGCCTAAGTTGCTAAAATAAGCCTATTTAATGAGGTTATTTAATAAGTGTATTTAATAAGCCTATTTAATAAGCCTATTTAATAAGCCTATTTAATAAGCCTATTTAATACGCCTATTTAATAAACCTATTTAATAAGTATTTAATGAGCCTATGTATTAAGTCTATTTAATACGCCTTTTTAATAAGCCTATTTAACAAGTCTATTTAATAAGCCTATTTAATAAGTCTATTTAATAAGTCTATTTAATAAGTATTTAATGAGCCTATTTAATAAGCCTATTTATTGAGCCTATTTAATAAGCCTATTTATTGAGCATATTTAATAAGCCTATTTATTGAGCCTATTTAATAAGCCTATTTATTGAGCCTATTTAATAAGCCTATTTATTGAGCCTATTTAATAAGCCTATTTAATAAGCTTATTTAATAAGCCTATTTAATAAGCCTATTTAATAAGCCTATTTAATAAGCCTATTTAATAAGCCTATCTAATAAGCCTATTTATTGAGCCTATTTAATAAGTCTATTTAATAAGCCTATTTAATACGCCTATTTAAGAAGTATTTAATGAGCCTATTTAATAAGTCTATTTAATAAGCCTATTTAATAAGCCTATTTAATAAGTCTAAGTTGCTGAAATAAGCCTATTTAATAAGCCTGAGTTGCTGAAATAAGCCTATTTAATAAGCCTAAGTTGCTGAAATAAGCCTATTTAATAAGGCTATTTAATAAGTCTAAGTTGCTGAAATAAACCTATTTAATAAGCCTAAGTTGCTAAAATAAGCCTATTTAATGAGGCTATTTAATAAGTCTATTTAATAAGCCTATTTAATAAACCTATTTAATAAGTCTATTTAATAAGCGTATTTAATGAGTCTATTTAAAAAGGCTATTTAATAAGCCTATTTAATAAGCCTATTTAATAAGTATTTAATGAGCCTATTTAATAAGCCTATTTATTGAGCCTATTTAATAAGCCTATTTATTGAGCCTATTTAATAAGCCTATTTATTGAGCCTATTTAATAAGCCTATTTATTGAGCCTATTTCATACGCCTATTTAATTAGTCTATTTAATAAGCCTATTTAATAAGCCTATTTAATACGCCTATTTAATAAAACTATTTAATAAGTATTTAATGAGCCTATGTATTAAGTCTATTTAATAAGCTTTTTAATAAGCCTATTTAAGAAGTCTATTTAATAAGCCTATTTAATAAGCCTATTTAATAAGCCTATTTAATAAGCCAATTTAATAAGCCTATTTAATAAGCCTATTTAATAAGCCTATTTAATACGCCTATTTAATAAAACTATTTAATAAGTATTTAATGAGCCTATGTATTAAGTCTATTTAATAAGCCTTTTTAATAAGTCTATTTAATAAGCCTATTTAATAAGCCTATTTAATAAGCCTATTTAATAAGCCTATTTAATAAGCCTATTTTATAAGTATTTAATGAGCCTATTCAATAAGTCTATTTAATAAGCCTATTTAATAGGGCTATTTAATAAGTCTAAGTTGCTGAAATAAACCTATTTAATAAGACTAAGTTGCTAAAATAAGCCTATTTAATAATTTAATAAGCATAAGTTGCTGAAATAAGCCTATTTAATAAGCCTAAGTTGCTAAAATAAGCCTATTTAGTAAGGCTATTTAATAAGCATAAGTTGCTGAAATAAGCCTATTTAATAAGCCTAAGTTGCTGAAATAAGCCTATTTAATAAGCCTAAGTTGCTAAAATAATCCTATTTAATGAGGCTATTTAATAAGTCTATTTAATAAGCCTATTTAATAAGCCTATTTGATAAGCCTATTTAATAAGCCTATTTAATAAGCCTATTTAATAAGCCTATTTAATACGCCTATTTAATGAACCTATTTAATAAGTATTTAATGAGCTTATGTATTAAGTCTATTTAATACGCCTTTTTAATAAGCCTATTTAATAAGTATTTAATGAGCCTATTTAATAAGCCTATTTATTGAGCCTATATAATAAGCCTATTTATTGAATTTATTTAATGAGCCTATTTAATAAGCCTATTTAATAAGCCTATTTATTGAGCCTATTTAATAAGTCTATTTAATAAGCCTATTTAATAAGCCTATTTAATAAGCCTATTTAATAAGCCTATTTATTGAGCCTATTTAATAAGCCTATTTAATAAGCCTATTTAATAAGTATTTAATGAGCCTATTTAATCAGTCTATTTAATAAGCCTATTTAATAGGCCTATTTAATAAGTCTAAGTTGCTGAAATAAGCCTATTTAATAAGCCTAAGTTGCTGAATAAGCCTATTTCATAAGCCTAAGTTGCAGAAATAAGTCTTTTTAATAAGTCTAAGTTGCTGAAATAAGCCTATTTAATAAGCCTAAGTTGCTGAAATAAGCCTATTTAATAAGGCTATTTAATAAGCCTAAGTTGCTGAATAAGCCTATTTAATAAGCCTAAGTTGCTGAAATAAGCCTATTTAATAAGCCTAAGTTGCTGAAATAAGCCTATTTAATAAGCCTAAGTTGCTAAAATAAGCCTATATGAGGCTATTTAATAAGTCTATTTAATAAGCCTATTTAATAAGCCTATTTAATAAGCCTATTTAATAAGCATATTTAATATGTCTATTTAATAAGTCTATTTAATAAGCCTATTTAATAAGTATATAATGAGCCTATTTAATAAGCCTATTTATTGAGCCTATTTAATAAGCCTAATTATTGAGCGTATTTAATAAGCCTATTTATTGAGCCTATTTAATGAGCCTATTTATTGAGCCTATTTAATAAGCCTATTTAATGAGTCTATTTAATAAGCCTATTTAATACGCCTATTTAATAAGCCTATTTATTAAGCCTATTTATTGAGCCTATTTAATAAGCCTATTTAATACGCCTATTTAATAAACCTATTTAATAAGTATTTAATGAGCCTGTTTAATAAGTCTATTTAATAAGCCTTTTTAATAAGCCTATTTAATAAGCCTATTTAATAAGTATTTAATGAGCCTATTCAATAAGTCTAATTAATAAGCCTATTTAATAGGGCTATTTAATAAGTCTAAGTTGCTGAAATTAACCTATTTAATAAGACTAAGTTGCTAAAATAAGCCTATTTAATAATTTAATAAGCATAAGTTGCTGAAATAAGCCTATTTAATAAGCCTAAGTTGCTGAAATAAGCCTATTTAGTAAGGCTATTTAATAAGCATAAGTTGCTGAAATAAGCCTATTTAATAAGCCTAAGTTGCTGAAATAAGCCTATTTAATAAGGCTATTTAATAAGTCTAAGTTGCTGAAATAAACCTATTTAATAAGCCTAAGTTGCTAAAATAAGCCTATTTAATGAGGCTATTTAATAAGTCTATTTAATAAGCCTATTTAATAAGCCTATTTAATAAGCCTATTTAATAAGCCTATTTAATAAGCCTATTTAATAAACCTATTTAATAAGTATTTAATGAGCCTATGTATTAAGTCTATTTAATACGCCTTTTTAATAAGCCTATTTAATAAGTATTTAATGAGCCTATTTAATATGCCTATTTATTGAGCCTATTTGATAAGCCTATTTATTGAGCCTATTTAATAAGCCTATTTAATAAGCCTATTTAATAAGCCTCTTTATTGAGCCTATTTAATAAGTCTATTTAATAAGCCTATTTAATAAGTATTTAATGAGCCTATTTAATCAGTCTATTTAATAAGCCTATTTAATATGCCTATTTAATAAGTCTAAGTTGCTGAAATAAGCCTATTTAATAAGCCTAAGTTGCTGAATAAGCCTATTTCATAAGCCTAAGTTGCAGAAATAAGTCTTTTTAATAAGTCTAAGTTGCTGAAATAAGCGTATTTAATAAGCCTAAGTTGCTGAAATAAGCCAAATTTAATAAGGCTATTTAATAAGCCTAAGTTGCTGAATAAGCCTATTTAATAAGCCTAAGCTGCTGAAATAAGCCTATTTAATAAGCCTAAGTTGCTGTAATAAGGCTATTTAATAAATCTAAGTTGCTGAAAAAAGCATAATTAATAAGCCTAAGTTGCTAAAATAAGCCTATTTAATGAGGCTATTTAATAAGTCTATTTAATAAGCCTATTTAATAAGCCTATTTAATAAGCCGATTTAATAAGCATATTTAATACGTCTATTTAATAAGTCTATTTAGTAAGCCTATTTAATAAGTATATAATGAGCCTATTTAATAAGCCTATTTATTGAGCCTATTTAATAAGCCTAATTATTGAGCCTATTTAATAAGCCTATTTATTGAGCCTATTTAATAAGCCTCTTTATTGAGCCTATTTAATAAGTCTATTTAATAAGCCTATTTAATAAGTATTTAATGAGCCTATTTAATCAGTCTATTTAATAAGCCTATTTAATAGGCCTATTTAATAAGTCTAAGTTGCTGAAATAAGCCTATTTAATAAGCCTAAGTTGCTGAATAAGCCTATTTCATAAGCCTAAGTTGCAGAAATAAGTCTTTTTAATAAGTCTAAGTTGCTGAAATAAGCGTATTTAATAAGCCTAAGTTGCTGAAATAAGCCAAATTTAATAAGGCTATTTAATAAGCCTAAGTTGCTGAATAAGCCTATTTAATAAGCCTAAGCTGCTGAAATAAGCCTATTTAATAAGCCTAAGTTGCTGTAATAAGGCTATTTAATAAATCTAAGTTGCTGAAAAAAGCATAATTAATAAGCCTAAGTTGCTAAAATAAGCCTATTTAATGAGGCTATTTAATAAGTCTATTTAATAAGCCTATTTAATAAGCCTATTTAATAAGCCGATTTAATAAGCATATTTAATACGTCTATTTAATAAGTCTATTTAGTAAGCCTATTTAATAAGTATATAATGAGCCTATTTAATAAGCCTATTTATTGAGCCTATTTAATAAGCCTAATTATTGAGCCTATTTAATAAGCCTATTTATTGAGCCTATTTAATGAGCCTATTTATTGAGCCTATTTAATAAGCCTATTTAATGAGTCTATTTAATAAGCCTATTTAATACGCCTATTTAATGAGTCTATTTAATAAGCCTATTTAATACGCCTATTTAATAAGCCTATTTATTAAGCCTATTTAATGAGCCTATTTAATAAGCCCATTTAATAAGCCTATTTATTGAGCCTATTTAATAAGCCTATTTAATACGCCTATTTAATAAACCTATTTAATAAGCATTTAATGAGCCTGTTTAATAAGTCTATTTAATAAGCCTTTTTAATAAGCCTATTTAATAAGCCTATTTAATAAGTATTTAATGAGCCTATTTAATAAGCCTATTTATTGAGCCTATTTAATAAGCCTATTTATTGAGCCTATTTAATAAGCCTATTTATTGAGCCTATTTAATGAGCCTATTTATTGAGCCTATTTAATGAGCCTATTTAATACGCCTATTTAATAAACCTATTTAATAAGTATATAATAAGCCTATTTAATACGCCTATTTAATAAGCCTATTTATTAAGCCTATTTAATGAGCCTATTTAATAAGCCCATTTAATAAGCCTATTTATTGAGCCTATTTAATAAGCCTATTTAATACGCCTATTTAATAAACCTATTTAATAAGTATTTAATGAGCCTATATAATAAGTCTATTTAATAAGCCTATTTAATAAGGCTATTTAATAAGCCTAAGTTGCTGAAATAAGCCTATTTAATAAGGCTATTTAATGAGCCTAAGTTGCTGAAATAAGCCTATTTAATAAGCCTAAGTTTCTGAACTAAGCCTATTTAAAAAGGTATATTTAATAAGTCTAAGTTGCTGAAATAAACCTATTTAAAAATGCTATTTAATAAGCCTAAGTTGCTGAAATAAACCTGTTTGATAAGGCTATTTAATAAGCATAAGTTGCTGAAATAAGCCTATTTAATAAGCCTAAGTTGCTGAATAAGCCTATTTATAAGCCTAAGTTGCTGAAATAAGCCTTTTTAATATGTCTAATTATTAAAGCCTATTTAATACACCTATTTAATAAAACTATTTAATAAGTATTTAATGAGCCTATGTATTAAGTCTATTTAATAAGCCTTTTTAATAAGTCTATTTAATAAGCCTATTTAATAAGCCTATTTAATAAGCGTATTTAATAAGCCTATTTAATAAGCCTATTTAATAAGCCTATTTTATAAGTATTTAATGAGCCTATTCAATAAGTCTAATTAATAATCCTATTTAATAGGGCTATTTAATAAGTCTAAGTTGCTGAAATTAACCTATTTAATAAGACTAAGTTGCTAAAATAAGCCTATTTAATAATTTAATAAGCATAAGTTGCTGAAATAAGCCTATTTAATAAGCCTAAGTTGCTGAAATAAGCCTATTTAGTAAGGCTATTTAATAAGCATAAGTTGCTGAAATAAGCCTATTTAATAAGCCTAAGTTGCTGAAATAAGCCTATTTAATAAGGCTATTTAATAAGTCTAAGTTGCTGAAATAAACCTATTTAATAAGCCTAAGTTGCTAAAATAAGCCTATTTAATGAGGCTATTTAATAAGTCTATTTAATACGCCTTTTTAATAAGCCTATTTAATAAGTATTTAATGAGCCTATTTAATAAGCCTATTTATTGAGCCTATTTAATAAGCCTATTTATTGAGCCTATTTAATAAGCCTATTTAATAAGCCTATTTAATAAGCCTCTTTATTTAGCCTATTTAATAAGTCTATTTAATAAGCCTATTTAATAAGTATTTAATGAGCCTATTTAATCAGTCTATTTAATAAGCCTATTTAATAGGCCTATTTAATAAGTCTAAGTTGCTGAAATAAGCCTATTTAATAAGCCTAAGTTGCTGAATAAGCCTATTTCATAAGCCTAAGTTGCAGAAATAAGTCTTTTTAATAAGTCTAAGTTGCTGAAATAAGCCTATTTAATAAGCCTAAGTTGCTGAAATAAGCCTATTTAATAAGGCTATTTAATAAGCCTAAGTTGCTGAATAAGCCTATTTAATAAGCCTAAGTTGCTGAAATAAGCCTATTTAATAAGCCTAAGTTGCTGTAATAAGGCTATTTAATAAGTCTAAGTTGCTGAAAAAAGCATAATTAATAAGCCTAAGTTGCTAAAATAAGCCTATTTAATGAGGCTATTTAATAAGTCTATTTAATAAGCCTATTTAATAAGCCTATTTAATAAGCCGATTTAATAAGCATATTTAATACGTCTATTTAATAAGCCTATTTAATAAGTATATAATGAGCCTATTTAATAAGCCTATTTATTGAGCCTATTTAATAAGCCTAATTATTGAGCCTATTTAATAAGCCTATTTATTGAGCCTATTTATTGAGCCTATTTAATAAGCCTATTTAATGAGTCTATTTAATAAGCCTATTTAATACGCCTATTTAATAAGCCTATTTATTAAGCCTATTTAATGAGCCTATTTAATAAGCCCATTTAATAAGCCTATTTATTGAGCCTATTTAATAAGCCTATTTAATACGCCTATTTAATAAACCTATTTAATAAGTATTTAATGAGCCTATTTAATAAGTCTATTTAATAAGCCTATTTAATAAGGCTATTTAATAAGCCTAAGTTGCTGAAATAAGCCTATTTAATAAGGCTATTTAATGAGCCTAAGTTGCTGAAATAAGCCTATTTAATAAGCCTAAGTTGCTGAATAAGCCTATTTCATAAGCCTAAGTTGCTGAAATAAGCCTTTTTAATATGTCTAAGTTGCTGAAATAAGCCTATTTAATAAGCCTAAGTTGCTGAAATAAGCCTATTTAATAAGGCTATTTAATAAGCCTAAGTTGCTGAAATAAGCCTATTTAATAAGCCTAAGTTGCTGAATAAGCCTATTTCATAAGCCTAAGTTGCTGAAATAAGCCTTTTTAATATGTATAAGTTGCTGAAATAAGCCTATTTAATAAGTCTAAGTTGCTGAAATAAGGCTATTTAATAAGCCTAAGTTGCTGAAATAAGCCTATTTAATAAGCCTACGTTGGTGAACTAAGCCTATATAAAAAGGTCTATTTAATAAGTCTAAGTTGCTGAAAAAAACCTATTTAAAACTGCTATTTAATAAGCCTAAATTGCTAGAAATAAACCTGTTTAATAAGGCTATTTAATAAGCATAAGTTGCTGAAATAAGCCTATTTAATAAGCCTAAGTTGCTGAAATAAACCTATTTAATAAGGCTATGTAATAAGTCTAAGTTGCAGAAATAAACCTATTTAATAATGCTATTTAATACGCCTAATTTGCTTAAATAAGCATATTTCATAAGCATATTTAATGAGCCTAAGTTGTTGAAATGTCTATTTAATAAGTCGATTTAATAAGTCTAAGTTGCTAAAATAAGCCTATTTAATAAGGCTATTTAATAAGCCTAAGTTTCTGAAATAAGCCTATTTAATAAGGCTATTTAATGAGCCTAAGTTGCTGAAAAAAGCCTATTTAATAAGGCTATTTAATGAGCCTAAGTTGCTGAAATAAGCCTATTTAATAAGCCTAAGTTTATGAACTAAGCCTATTTAAAAATGCTATTTAATAAGCCTAAGTTGCTGAAATAAACCTGTTTAATAAGGCTATTTAATAAGCATAAGTTGCTGAAATAAGCCTATTTAATAAGCCTAAGTTGCTGAAATAAGCCTATTTAATAAGGCTATTTAATAAGTCTAAGTTGCTGAAATAAACCTATTTAATAAGCCTAAGTTGCTAAAATAAGCCTATGTATTAAGTCTATTTAATAAGCTTTTTAATAAGCCTATTTAATAAGTCTATTTAATAAGCCTATTTAATAAACCTATTTAATAAGCCTATTTAATATGCCAATTTAATAAGCCTATTTAATAAGCCTATTTAATAAGCCTATTTAATACACCTATTTAATAAAACTATTTAATAAGTATTTAATGAGCCTATGTATTAAGTCTATTTAATAAGCCTTTTTAATAAGTCTATTTAATAAGCCTATTTAATAAGCCTATTTAATAAGCGTATTTAATAAGCTCATTTAATAAGCCTATTTAATAAGCCTATTTTATAAGTATTTAATGAGCCTATTCAATAAGTCTAATTAATAAGCCTATTTAATAGGGCTATTTAATAAGTCTAAGTTGCTGAAATTAACCTATTTAATAAGACTAAGTTGCTAAAATAAGCCTATTTAATAATTTAATAAGCATAAGTTGCTGAAATAAGCCTATTTAATAAGCCTAAGTTGCTGAAATAAGCCTATTTAGTAAGGCTATTTAATAAGCATAAGTTGCTGAAATAAGCCTATTTAATAAGCCTAAGTTGCTGAAATAAGCCTATTTAATAAGGCTATTTAATAAGTCTAAGTTGCTGAAATAAACCTATTTAATAAGCCTAAGTTGCTAAAATAAGCCTATTTAATGAGGCTATTTAATAAGTCTATTTAATAAGCCTATTTAATAAGCCTATTTAATAAGCCTATTTAATAAGCCTATTTAATAAACCTATTTAATAAGTATTTAATGAGCCTATGTATTAAGTCTATTTAATACGCCTTTTTAATAAGCCTATTTAATAAGTATTTAATGAGCCTATTTAATAAGCCTATTTATTGAGCCTATTTAATACGCCTATTTATTGAGCCTATTTAATAAGCCTATTTAATAAGCCTATTTAATAAGCCTCTTTATTGAGCCTATTTAATAAGTCTATTTAATAAGCCTATTTAATAAGTAATTAATGAGCCTATTTAATCAATCTATTTAATAAGCCTATTTAATAGGCCTATTTAATAAGTCTAAGTTGCTGAAATAAGCCTATTTAATAAGCCTAAGTTGCTGAATAAGCCTATTTCATAAGCCTAAGTTGCAGAAATAAGTCTTTTTAATAAGTCTAAGTTGCTGAAATAAGCCTATTTAATAAGCCTAAGTTGCTGAAATAAGCCTATTTAATAAGCCTATTTAATAAGCCTAAGTTGCTGAAATAAGCCTATTTAATGAGGCTATTTAATAAGTCTATTTAATAAGCCTATTTAATAAGCCTATTTAATAAGCCGATTTAATAAGCATATTTAATACGTCTATTTAATAAGCCTATTTAATAAGTATATAATGAGCCTATTTAATAAGCCTATTTATTGAGCCTATTTAATAAGCCTAATTATTGAGCCTATTTAATAAGCCTATTTATTGAGCCTATTTAATGAGCCTATTTATTGAGCCTAATTAATAAGCCTATTTAATGAGTCTATTTATTAAGCCTATTTAATACGCCTATTTAATAAGCCTATTTATTAAGCCTATTTAATGAGCCTATTTAATAAGCCCATTTAATAAGCCTATTTATTGAGCCTATTTAATAAGCCTATTTAATACGCCTATTTAATAAACCTATTTAATAAGTATTTAATGAGCCTATTTAATAAGTCTATTTAATAAGCCTATTTAATAAGGCTATTTAATAAGGCTATTTAATAAGCCTAAGTTGCTGAAATAAGCCTATTTAATAAGGCTATTTAATGAGCCTAAGTTGCTGAAATAAGCCTATTTAATAAGCCTAAGTTTCTGAACTAAGCCTATTTAAAAAGGTATATTTAATAAGTCTAAGTTGCTGAAATAAACCTATTTAAAAATGCTATTTAATAAGCCTAAGTTGCTGAAATAAACCTGTTTGATAAGGCTATTTAATAAGCATAAGTTGCTGAAATAAGCCTATTTAATAAGCCTAAGTTGCTGAATAAGCCTATTTCATAAGCCTAAGTTGCTGAAATAAGCCTTTTTAATATGTCTAAGTTGCTGAAATAAGCCTATTTAATAAGCCTAAGTTGCTGAAATAAGCCTATTTAATAAGGCTATTTAATAAGCCTAAGTTGCTGAAATAAGCCTATTTAATAAGCCTAAGTTGCTGAATAAGCCTACTTCATAAGCCTAAGTTGCTGAAATAAGCCTTTTTAATATGTCTAAGTTGCTGAAATAAGCCTATTTAATAAGTCTAAGTTGCTGAAATAAGGCTATTTAATGAGCCTAAGTTGCTGAAATAAGCCTATTTAATAAGCCTACGTTGGTGAACTAAGCCTATATAAAAAGGTCTATTTAATAAGTCTAAGTTGCTGAAAAAAACCTATTTAAAAATGCTATTTAATAAGCCTAAATTGCTAGAAATAAACCTGTTTAATAAGGCTATTTAATAAGCATAAGTTGCTGAAATAAGCCTATTTAATAAGCCTAAGTTGCTGAAATAAACCTATTTGATAAGGCTATGTAATAAATCTAAGTTGCAGAAATAAACCTATTTAATAATGCTATTTAATACGCCTAATTTGCTTAAATAAGCATATTTCATAAGCATATTTAATGAGCCTAAGTTGCTGAAATGTCTATTTAATAAGTCGATTTAATAAGTCTAAGTTGCTAAAATAAGCCTATTTAATAAGGCTATTTAATAAGCCTAAGTTTCTGAAATAAGCCTATTTAATAAGGCTATTTAATGAGCCTAAGTTGCTGAAAAAAACCTATTTAATAAGGCTATTTAATGAGCCTAAGTTGCTGAAATAAGCCTATTTAATAAGCCTAAGTTTATGAACTAAGCCTATTTAAAAATGCTATTTAATAAGCCTAAGTTGCTGAAATAAACCTGTTTAATAAGGCTATTTAATAAGCATAAGTTGCTGAAATAAGCCTATTTAATAAGCCTAAGTTGCTGAAATAAGCCTATTTAATAAGGCTATTTAATAAGTCTAAGTTGCTGAAATAAACCTATTTAATAAGCCTAAGTTGCTAAAATAAGCCTATGTATTAAGTCTATTTAATAAGCTTTTTAATAAGCCTATTTAATAAGTCTATTTAATAAGCCTATTTAATAAGCCTATTTAATAAGCCTATTTAATAAGCCAATTTAATAAGCCTATTTAATAAGCCTATTTAATAAGCCTATTTAATACACCTATTTAATAAAACTATTTAATAAGTATTTAATGAGCCTATGTATTAAGTATATTTAATAAGCCTTTTTAATAAGTCTATTTAATAAGCCTATTTAATAAGCCTATTTAATAAGCCTATTTAATAAGCCTATTTAATAAGCCTATTTTATAAGTATTTAATGAGCCTATTCAATAAGTCTAATTAATAAGCCTATTTAATAGGGCTATTTAATAAGTCTAAGTTGCTGAAATAAGCCTATTTAATAAGGCTATTTAATAAGTCTAAGTTGCTGAAATAAACCTATTTAATAAGCCTAAGTTGCTAAAATAAGCCTATGTATTAAGTCTATTTAATAAGCTTTTTAATAAGCCTATTTAATAAGTCTATTTAATAAGCCTATTTAATAAACCTATTTAATAAGCCTATTTAATATGCCAATTTAATAAGCCTATTTAATAAGCCTATTTAATAAGCCTATTTAATACACCTATTTAATAAAACTATTTAATAAGTATTTAATGAGCCTATGTATTAAGTCTATTTAATAAGCCTTTTTAATAAGTCTATTTAATAAGCCTATTTAATAAGCCTATTTAATAAGCGTATTTAATAAGCTTATTTAATAAGCCTATTTAATAAGCCTATTTTATAAGTATTTAATGAGCCTATTCAATAAGTCTAATTAATAAGCCTATTTAATAGGGCTATTTAATAAGTCTAAGTTGCTGAAATTAACCTATTTAATAAGACTAAGTTGCTAAAATAAGCCTATTTAATAATTTAATAAGCATAAGTTGCTGAAATAAGCCTATTTAATAAGCCTAAGTTGCTGAAATAAGCCTATTTAGTAAGGCTATTTAATAAGCATAAGTTGCTGAAATAAGCCTATTTAATAAGCCTAAGTTGCTGAAATAAGCCTATTTAATAAGGCTATTTAATAAGTCTAAGTTGCTGAAATAAACCTATTTAATAAGCCTAAGTTGCTAAAATAAGCCTATTTAATGAGGCTATTTAATAAGTCTATTTAATAAGCCTATTTAATAAGCCTATTTAATAAGCCTATTTAATAAGCCTATTTAATAAACCTATTTAATAAGTATTTAATGAGCCTATGTATTAAGTCTATTTAATACGCCTTTTTAATAAGCCTATTTAATAAGTATTTAATTAGCCTATTTAATAAGCCTATTTATTGAGCCTATTTAATAAGCCTATTTATTGAGCCTATTTGATAAGCCTATTTAATAAGCCTATTTAATAAGCCTCTTTATTGAGCCTATTTAATAAGTCTATTTAATAAGCCTATTTAATAAGTAATTAATGAGCCTATTTAATCAGTCTATTTAATAAGCCTATTTAATAGGCCTATTTAATAAGTCTAAGTTGCTGAAATAAGCCTATTTAATAAGCCTAAGTTGCTGAATAAGCCTATTTCATAAGCCTAAGTTGCAGAAATAAGTCTTTTTAATAAGTCTAAGTTGCTGAAATAAGCCTATTTAATAAGCCTAAGTTGCTGAAATAAGCCTATTTAATAAGGCTATTTAATAAGCCTAAGTTGCTGAATAAGCCTATTTAATAAGCCTAAGTTGCTGAAATAAGCCTATTTAATGAGGCTATTTAATAAGTCTATTTAATAAGCCTATTTAATAAGCCTATTTAATAAGCCGATTTAATAAGCATATTTAATACGTCTATTTAATAAGCCTATTTAATAAGTATATAATGAGCCTATTTAATAAGCCTATTTATTGAGCCTATTTAATAAGCCTAATTATTGAGCCTATTTAATAAGCCTATTTATTGAGCCTATTTAATGAGCCTATTTATTGAGCCTAATTAATAAGCCTATTTAATGAGTCTATTTATTAAGCCTATTTAATACGCCTATTTAATAAGCCTATTTATTAAGCCTATTTAATGAGCCTATTTAATAAGCCCATTTAATAAGCCTATTTATTGAGCCTATTTAATAAGCCTATTTAATACGCCTATTTAATAAACCTATTTAATAAGTATTTAATGAGCCTATTTAATAAGTCTATTTAATAAGCCTATTTAATAAGGCTATTTAATAAGGCTATTTAATAAGCCTAAGTTGCTGAAATAAGCCTATTTAATAAGGCTATTTAATGAGCCTAAGTTGCTGAAATAAGCCTATTTAATAAGCCTAAGTTTCTGAACTAAGCCTATTTAAAAAGGTATATTTAATAAGTCTAAGTTGCTGAAATAAACCTATTTAAAAATGCTATTTAATAAGCCTAAGTTGCTGAAATAAACCTGTTTGATAAGGCTATTTAATAAGCATAAGTTGCTGAAATAAGCCTATTTAATAAGCCTAAGTTGCTGAATAAGCCTATTTCATAAGCCTAAGTTGCTGAAATAAGCCTTTTTAATATGTCTAAGTTGCTGAAATAAGCCTATTTAATAAGCCTAAGTTGCTGAAATAAGCCTATTTAATAAGGCTATTTAATAAGCCTAAGTTGCTGAAATAAGCCTATTTAATAAGCCTAAGATGCTGAATAAGCCTATTTCATAAGCCTAAGTTGCTGAAATAAGCCTTTTTAATATGTCTAAGTTGCTGAAATAAGCCTATTTAATAAGTCTAAGTTGCTGAAATAAGGCTATTTAATGAGCCTAAGTTGCTGAAATAAGCCTATTTAATAAGCCTACGTTGGTGAACTAAGCCTATATAAAAAGGTCTATTTAATAAGTCTAAGTTGCTGAAAAAAACCTATTTAAAAATGCTATTTAATAAGCCTAAATTGCTAGAAATAAACCTGTTTAATAAGGCTATTTAATAAGCATAAGTTGCTGAAATAAGCCTATTTAATAAGCCTAAGTTGCTGAAATAAACCTATTTGATAAGGCTATGTAATAAGTCTAAGTTGCAGAAATAAACCTATTTAATAATGCTATTTAATACGCCTAATTTGCTTAAATAAGCATATTTCATAAGCATATTTAATGAGCCTAAGTTGCTGAAATGTCTATTTAATAAGTCGATTTAATAAGTCTAAGTTGCTAAAATAAGCCTATTTAATAAGGCTATTTAATAAGCCTAAGTTTCTGAAATAAGCCTATTTAATAAGGCTATTTAATGAGCCTAAGTTGCTGAAAAAAACCTATTTAATAAGGCTATTTAATGAGCCTAAGTTGCTGAAATAAGCCTATTTAATAAGCCTAAGTTTATGAACTAAGCCTATTTAAAAATGCTATTTAATAAGCCTAAGTTGCTGAAATAAACCTGTTTAATAAGGCTATTTAATAAGCATAAGTTGCTGAAATAAGCCTATTTAATAAGCCTAAGTTGCTAAAATAAGCCTATGTATTAAGTCTATTTAATAAGCTTTTTAATAAGCCTATTTAATAAGTCTATTTAATAAGCCTATTTAATAAGCCTATTTAATAAGCCTATTTAATAAGCCAATTTAATAAGCCTATTTAATAAGCCTATTTAATAAGCCTATTTAATACACCTATTTAATAAAACTATTTAATAAGTATTTAATGAGCCTATGTATTAAGTCTATTTAATAAGCCTTTTTAATAAGTCTATTTAATAAGCCTATTTAATAAGCCTATTTAATAAGCCTATTTAATAAGCCTATTTAATAAGCCTATTTTATAAGTATTTAATGAGCCTATTCAATAAGTCTAATTAATAAGCCTAATTAATAAGCCTATTTAATAGGGCTATTTAATAAGTCTAAGTTGCTGAAATTAACCTATTTAATAAGACTAAGTTGCTAAAATAAGCCTATTTAATAATTTAATAAGCATAAGTTGCTGAAATAAGCCTATTTAATAAGCCTAAGTTGCTGAAATAAGCCTATTTAGTAAGGCTATTTAATAAGCATAAGTTGCTGAAATAAGCCTATTTAATAAGCCTAAGTTGCTGAAATAAGCCTATTTAATAAGGCTATTTAATAAGTCTAAGTTGCTGAAATAAACCTATTTAATAAGCCTAAGTTGCTAAAATAAGCCTATTTAATGAGGCTATTTAATAAGTCTATTTAATAAGCCTATTTAATAAGCCTATTTAATAAGCCTATTTAATAAGCCTATTTAATAAACCTATTTAATAAGTATTTAATGAGCCTATGTATTAAGTCTATTTAATACGCCTTTTTAATAAGCCTATTTAATAAGTATTTAATGAGCCTATTTAATAAGCCTATTTATTGAGCCTATTTAATACGCCTATTTATTGAGCCTATTTAATAAGCCTATTTAATAAGCCTATTTAATAAGCCTCTTTATTGAGCCTATTTAATAAGTCTATTTAATAAGCCTATTTAATAAGTAATTAATGAGCCTATTTAATCAATCTATTTAATAAGCCTATTTAATAGGCCTATTTAATAAGTCTAAGTTGCTGAAATAAGCCTATTTAATAAGCCTAAGTTGCTGAATAAGCCTATTTCATAAGCCTAAGTTGCAGAAATAAGTCTTTTTAATAAGTCTAAGTTGCTGAAATAAGCCTATTTAATAAGCCTAAGTTGCTGAAATAAGCCTATTTAATAAGCCTATTTAATAAGCCTAAGTTGCTGAAATAAGCCTATTTAATGAGGCTATTTAATAAGTCTATTTAATAAGCCTATTTAATAAGCCTATTTAATAAGCCGATTTAATAAGCATATTTAATACGTCTATTTAATAAGCCTATTTAATAAGTATATAATGAGCCTATTTAATAAGCCTATTTATTGAGCCTATTTAATAAGCCTAATTATTGAGCCTATTTAATCAGCCTATTTATTGAGCCTATTTAATGAGCCTATTTATTGAGCCTAATTAATAAGCCTATTTAATGAGTCTATTTATTAAGCCTATTTAATACGCCTATTTAATAAGCCTATTTATTAAGCCTATTTAATGAGCCTATTTAATAAGCCCATTTAATAAGCCTATTTATTGAGCCTATTTAATAAGCCTATTTAATACGCCTATTTAATAAACCTATTTAATAAGTATTTAATGAGCCTATTTAATAAGTCTATTTAATAAGCCTATTTAATAAGGCTATTTAATAAGGCTATTTAATAAGCCTAAGTTGCTGAAATAAGCCTATTTAATAAGGCTATTTAATGAGCCTAAGTTGCTGAAATAAGCCTATTTAATAAGCCTAAGTTTCTGAACTAAGCCTATTTAAAAAGGTATATTTAATAAGTCTAAGTTGCTGAAATAAATCTATTTAAAAATGCTATTTAATAAGCCTAAGTTGCTGAAATAAACCTGTTTGATAAGGCTATTTAATAAGCATAAGTTGCTGAAATAAGCCTATTTAATAAGCCTAAGTTGCTGAATAAGCCTATTTCATAAGCCTAAGTTGCTGAAATAAGCCTTTTTAATATGTCTAAGTTGCTGAAATAAGCCTATTTAATAAGCCTAAGTTGCTGAAATAAGCCTATTTAATAAGGCTATTTAATAAGCCTAAGTTGCTGAAATAAGCCTATTTAATAAGCCTAAGTTGCTGAATAAGCCTATTTCATAAGCCTAAGTTGCTGAAATAAGCCTTTTCAATATGTCTAAGTTGCTGAAATAAGCCTATTTAATAAGTCTAAGTTGCTGAAATAAGGCTATTTAATGAGCCTAAGTTGCTGAAATAAGCCTATTTAATAAGCCTACGTTGGTGAACTAAGCCTATATAAAAAGGTCTATTTAATAAGTCTAAGTTGCTGAAAAAAACCTATTTAAAAATGCTATTTAATAAGCCTAAATTGCTAGAAATAAACCTGTTTAATAAGGCTATTTAATAAGCATAAGTTGCTGAAATAAGCCTATTTAATAAGCCTAAGTTGCTGAAATAAACCTATTTGATAAGGCTATGTAATAAATCTAAGTTGCAGAAATAAACCTATTTAATAATGCTATTTAACACGCCTAATTTGCTTAAATAAGCATATTTCATAAGCATATTTAATGAGCCTAAGTTGCTGAAATGTCTATTTAATAAGTCGATTTAATAAGTCTAAGTTGCTAAAATAAGCCTATTTAATAAGGCTATTTAATAAGCCTAAGTTTCTGAAATAAGCCTATTTAATAAGGCTATTTAATGAGCCTAAGTTGCTGAAAAAAACCTATTTAATAAGGCTATTTAATGAGCCTAAGTTGCTGAAATAAGCCTATTTAATAAGCCTAAGTTTATGAACTAAGCCTATTTAAAAATGCTATTTAATAAGCCTAAGTTGCTGAAATAAACCTGTTTAATAAGGCTATTTAATAAGCATAAGTTGCTGAAATAAGCCTATTTAATAAGCCTAAGTTGCTGAAATAAGCCTATGTATTAAGTCTATTTAATAAGCTTTTTAATAAGCCTATTTAATAAGTCTATTTAATAAGCCTATTTAATAAGCCTATTTAATAAGCCTATTTAATAAGCCAATTTAATAAGCCAATTTAATAAGCCTATTTAATAAGCCTATTTAATAAGCCTATTTAATACACCTATTTAATAAAACTATTTAATAAGTATTTAATGAGCCTATGTATTAAGTCTATTTAATAAGCCTTTTTAATAAGTCTATTTAATAAGCCTATTTAATAAGCCTATTTAATAAGCCTATTTAATAAGCCTATTTAATAAGCCAATTTAATAAGCCTATTTAATAAGCCTATTTAATAAGCCTATTTAATACACCTATTTAATAAAACTATTTAATAAGTATTTAATGAGCCTATGTATTAAGTCTATTTAATAAGCCTTTTTAATAAGTCTATTTAATAAGCCTATTTAATAAGCCTATTTAATAAGCCTATTTAATAAGCCTATTTAATAAGCCTATTTTATAAGTATTTAATGAGCCTATTCAATAAGTCTAATTAATAAGCCTATTTAATAGGGCTATTTAATAAGTCTAAGTTGCTGAAATAAGCCTATTTAATAAGGCTATTTAATAAGTCTAAGTTGCTGAAATAAACCTATTTAATAAGCCTAAGTTGCTAAAATAAGCCTATGTATTAAGTCTATTTAATAAGCTTTTTAATAAGCCTATTTAATAAGTCTATTTAATAAGCCTATTTAATAAACCTATTTAATAAGCCTATTTAATATGCCAATTTAATAAGCCTATTTAATAAGCCTATTTAATAAGCCTATTTAATACACCTATTTAATAAAACTATTTAATAAGTATTTAATGAGCCTATGTATTAAGTCTATTTAATAAGCCTTTTTAATAAGTCTATTTAATAAGCCTATTTAATAAGCCTATTTAATAAGCGTATTTAATAAGCTTATTTAATAAGCCTATTTAATAAGCCTATTTTATAAGTATTTAATGAGCCTATTCAATAAGTCTAATTAATAAGCCTATTTAATAGGGCTATTTAATAAGTCTAAGTTGCTGAAATTAACCTATTTAATAAGACTAAGTTGCTAAAATAAGCCTATTTAATAATTTAATAAGCATAAGTTGCTGAAATAAGCCTATTTAATAAGCCTAAGTTGCTGAAATAAGCCTATTTAGTAAGGCTATTTAATAAGCATAAGTTGCTGAAATAAGCCTATTTAATAAGCCTAAGTTGCTGAAATAAGCCTATTTAATAAGGCTATTTAATAAGTCTAAGTTGCTGAAATAAACCTATTTAATAAGCCTAAGTTGCTAAAATAAGCCTATTTAATGAGGCTATTTAATAAGTCTATTTAATAAGCCTATTTAATAAGCCTATTTAATAAGCCTATTTAATAAGCCTATTTAATAAACCTATTTAATAAGTATTTAATGAGCCTATGTATTAAGTCTATTTAATACGCCTTTTTAATAAGCCTATTTAATAAGTATTTAATTAGCCTATTTAATAAGCCTATTTATTGAGCCTATTTAATAAGCCTATTTATTGAGCCTATTTGATAAGCCTATTTAATAAGCCTATTTAATAAGCCTCTTTATTGAGCCTATTTAATAAGTCTATTTAATAAGCCTATTTAATAAGTAATTAATGAGCCTATTTAATCAGTCTATTTAATAAGCCTATTTAATAGGCCTATTTAATAAGTCTAAGTTGCTGAAATAAGCCTATTTAATAAGCCTAAGTTGCTGAATAAGCCTATTTCATAAGCCTAAGTTGCAGAAATAAGTCTTTTTAATAAGTCTAAGTTGCTGAAATAAGCCTATTTAATAAGCCTAAGTTGCTGAAATAAGCCTATTTAATAAGGCTATTTAATAAGCCTAAGTTGCTGAATAAGCCTATTTAATAAGCCTAAGTTGCTGAAATAAGCCTATTTAATGAGGCTATTTAATAAGTCTATTTAATAAGCCTATTTAATAAGCCTATTTAATAAGCCGATTTAATAAGCATATTTAATACGTCTATTTAATAAGCCTATTTAATAAGTATATAATGAGCCTATTTAATAAGCCTATTTATTGAGCCTATTTAATAAGCCTAATTATTGAGCCTATTTAATAAGCCTATTTATTGAGCCTATTTAATGAGCCTATTTATTGAGCCTAATTAATAAGCCTATTTAATGAGTCTATTTATTAAGCCTATTTAATACGCCTATTTAATAAGCCTATTTATTAAGCCTATTTAATGAGCCTATTTAATAAGCCCATTTAATAAGCCTATTTATTGAGCCTATTTAATAAGCCTATTTAATACGCCTATTTAATAAACCTATTTAATAAGTATTTAATGAGCCTATTTAATAAGTCTATTTAATAAGCCTATTTAATAAGGCTATTTAATAAGGCTATTTAATAAGCCTAAGTTGCTGAAATAAGCCTATTTAATAAGGCTATTTAATGAGCCTAAGTTGCTGAAATAAGCCTATTTAATAAGCCTAAGTTTCTGAACTAAGCCTATTTAAAAAGGTATATTTAATAAGTCTAAGTTGCTGAAATAAACCTATTTAAAAATGCTATTTAATAAGCCTAAGTTGCTGAAATAAACCTGTTTGATAAGGCTATTTAATAAGCATAAGTTGCTGAAATAAGCCTATTTAATAAGCCTAAGTTGCTGAATAAGCCTATTTCATAAGCCTAAGTTGCTGAAATAAGCCTTTTTAATATGTCTAAGTTGCTGAAATAAGCCTATTTAATAAGCCTAAGTTGCTGAAATAAGCCTATTTAATAAGGCTATTTAATAAGCCTAAGTTGCTGAAATAAGCCTATTTAATAAGCCTAAGTTGCTGAATAAGCCTATTTCATAAGCCTAAGTTGCTGAAATAAGCCTTTTCAATATGTCTAAGTTGCTGAAATAAGCCTATTTAATAAGTCTAAGTTGCTGAAATAAGGCTATTTAATGAGCCTAAGTTGCTGAAATAAGCCTATTTAATAAGCCTACGTTGGTGAACTAAGCCTATATAAAAAGGTCTATTTAATAAGTCTAAGTTGCTGAAAAAAACCTATTTAAAAATGCTATTTAATAAGCCTAAATTGCTAGAAATAAACCTGTTTAATAAGGCTATTTAATAAGCATAAGTTGCTGAAATAAGCCTATTTAATAAGCCTAAGTTGCTGAAATAAACCTATTTGATAAGGCTATGTAATAAGTCTAAGTTGCAGAAATAAACCTATTTAATAATGCTATTTAATACGCCTAATTTGCTTAAATAAGCATATTTCATAAGCATATTTAATGAGCCTAAGTTGCTGAAATGTCTATTTAATAAGTCGATTTAATAAGTCTAAGTTGCTAAAATAAGCCTATTTAATAAGGCTATTTAATAAGCCTAAGTTTCTGAAATAAGCCTATTTAATAAGGCTATTTAATGAGCCTAAGTTGCTGAAAAAAACCTATTTAATAAGGCTATTTAATGAGCCTAAGTTGCTGAAATAAGCCTATTTAATAAGCCTAAGTTTATGAACTAAGCCTATTTAAAAATGCTATTTAATAAGCCTAAGTTGCTGAAATAAACCTGTTTAATAAGGCTATTTAATAAGCATAAGTTGCTGAAATAAGCCTATTTAATAAGCCTAAGTTGCTGAAATAAGCCTATTTAATAAGGCTATTTAATAAGTCTAAGTTGCTGAAATAAACCTATTTAATAAGCCTAAGTTGCTAAAATAAGCCTATGTATTAAGTCTATTTAATAAGCTTTTTAATAAGCCTATTTAATAAGTCTATTTAATAAGCCTATTTAATAAGCCTATTTAATAAGCCTATTTAATAAGCCAATTTAATAAGCCTATTTAATAAGCCTATTTAATAAGCCTATTTAATACACCTATTTAATAAAACTATTTAATAAGTATTTAATGAGCCTATGTATTAAGTCTATTTAATAAGCCTTTTTAATAAGTCTATTTAATAAGCCTATTTAATAAGCCTATTTAATAAGCCTATTTAATAAGCCTATTTAATAAGCCTATTTTATAAGTATTTAATGAGCCTATTCAATAAGTCTAATTAATAAGCCTATTTAATAGGGCTATTTAATAAGTCTAAGTTGCTGAAATAAGCCTATTTAATAAGGCTATTTAATAAGTCTAAGTTGCTGAAATAAACCTATTTAATAAGCCTAAGTTGCTAAAATAAGCCTATGTATTAAGTCTATTTAATAAGCTTTTTAATAAGCCTATTTAATAAGTCTATTTAATAAGCCTATTTAATAAACCTATTTAATAAGCCTATTTAATATGCCAATTTAATAAGCCTATTTAATAAGCCTATTTAATAAGCCTATTTAATACACCTATTTAATAAAACTATTTAATAAGTATTTAATGAGCCTATGTATTAAGTCTATTTAATAAGCCTTTTTAATAAGTCTATTTAATAAGCCTATTTAATAAGCCTATTTAATAAGCGTATTTAATAAGCTTATTTAATAAGCCTATTTAATAAGCCTATTTTATAAGTATTTAATGAGCCTATTCAATAAGTCTAATTAATAAGCCTATTTAATAGGGCTATTTAATAAGTCTAAGTTGCTGAAATTAACCTATTTAATAAGACTAAGTTGCTAAAATAAGCCTATTTAATAATTTAATAAGCATAAGTTGCTGAAATAAGCCTATTTAATAAGCCTAAGTTGCTGAAATAAGCCTATTTAGTAAGGCTATTTAATAAGCATAAGTTGCTGAAATAAGCCTATTTAATAAGCCTAAGTTGCTGAAATAAGCCTATTTAATAAGGCTATTTAATAAGTCTAAGTTGCTGAAATAAACCTATTTAATAAGCCTAAGTTGCTAAAATAAGCCTATTTAATGAGGCTATTTAATAAGTCTATTTAATAAGCCTATTTAATAAGCCTATTTAATAAGCCTATTTAATAAGCCTATTTAATAAACCTATTTAATAAGTATTTAATGAGCCTATGTATTAAGTCTATTTAATACGCCTTTTTAATAAGCCTATTTAATAAGTATTTAATTAGCCTATTTAATAAGCCTATTTATTGAGCCTATTTAATAAGCCTATTTATTGAGCCTATTTGATAAGCCTATTTAATAAGCCTATTTAATAAGCCTCTTTATTGAGCCTATTTAATAAGTCTATTTAATAAGCCTATTTAATAAGTAATTAATGAGCCTATTTAATCAGTCTATTTAATAAGCCTATTTAATAGGCCTATTTAATAAGTCTAAGTTGCTGAAATAAGCCTATTTAATAAGCCTAAGTTGCTGAATAAGCCTATTTCATAAGCCTAAGTTGCAGAAATAAGTCTTTTTAATAAGTCTAAGTTGCTGAAATAAGCCTATTTAATAAGCCTAAGTTGCTGAAATAAGCCTATTTAATAAGGCTATTTAATAAGCCTAAGTTGCTGAATAAGCCTATTTAATAAGCCTAAGTTGCTGAAATAAGCCTATTTAATGAGGCTATTTAATAAGTCTATTTAATAAGCCTATTTAATAAGCCTATTTAATAAGCCGATTTAATAAGCATATTTAATACGTCTATTTAATAAGCCTATTTAATAAGTATATAATGAGCCTATTTAATAAGCCTATTTATTGAGCCTATTTAATAAGCCTAATTATTGAGCCTATTTAATAAGCCTATTTATTGAGCCTATTTAATGAGCCTATTTATTGAGCCTAATTAATAAGCCTATTTAATGAGTCTATTTATTAAGCCTATTTAATACGCCTATTTAATAAGCCTATTTATTAAGCCTATTTAATGAGCCTATTTAATAAGCCCATTTAATAAGCCTATTTATTGAGCCTATTTAATAAGCCTATTTAATACGCCTATTTAATAAACCTATTTAATAAGTATTTAATGAGCCTATTTAATAAGTCTATTTAATAAGCCTATTTAATAAGGCTATTTAATAAGGCTATTTAATAAGCCTAAGTTGCTGAAATAAGCCTATTTAATAAGGCTATTTAATGAGCCTAAGTTGCTGAAATAAGCCTATTTAATAAGCCTAAGTTTCTGAACTAAGCCTATTTAAAAAGGTATATTTAATAAGTCTAAGTTGCTGAAATAAACCTATTTAAAAATGCTATTTAATAAGCCTAAGTTGCTGAAATAAACCTGTTTGATAAGGCTATTTAATAAGCATAAGTTGCTGAAATAAGCCTATTTAATAAGCCTAAGTTGCTGAATAAGCCTATTTCATAAGCCTAAGTTGCTGAAATAAGCCTTTTTAATATGTCTAAGTTGCTGAAATAAGCCTATTTAATAAGCCTAAGTTGCTGAAATAAGCCTATTTAATAAGGCTATTTAATAAGCCTAAGTTGCTGAAATAAGCCTATTTAATAAGCCTAAGATGCTGAATAAGCCTATTTCATAAGCCTAAGTTGCTGAAATAAGCCTTTTTAATATGTCTAAGTTGCTGAAATAAGCCTATTTAATAAGTCTAAGTTGCTGAAATAAGGCTATTTAATGAGCCTAAGTTGCTGAAATAAGCCTATTTAATAAGCCTACGTTGGTGAACTAAGCCTATATAAAAAGGTCTATTTAATAAGTCTAAGTTGCTGAAAAAAACCTATTTAAAAATGCTATTTAATAAGCCTAAATTGCTAGAAATAAACCTGTTTAATAAGGCTATTTAATAAGCATAAGTTGCTGAAATAAGCCTATTTAATAAGCCTAAGTTGCTGAAATAAACCTATTTGATAAGGCTATGTAATAAGTCTAAGTTGCAGAAATAAACCTATTTAATAATGCTATTTAATACGCCTAATTTGCTTAAATAAGCATATTTCATAAGCATATTTAATGAGCCTAAGTTGCTGAAATGTCTATTTAATAAGTCGATTTAATAAGTCTAAGTTGCTAAAATAAGCCTATTTAATAAGGCTATTTAATAAGCCTAAGTTTCTGAAATAAGCCTATTTAATAAGGCTATTTAATGAGCCTAAGTTGCTGAAAAAAACCTATTTAATAAGGCTATTTAATGAGCCTAAGTTGCTGAAATAAGCCTATTTAATAAGCCTAAGTTTATGAACTAAGCCTATTTAAAAATGCTATTTAATAAGCCTAAGTTGCTGAAATAAACCTGTTTAATAAGGCTATTTAATAAGCATAAGTTGCTGAAATAAGCCTATTTAATAAGCCTAAGTTGCTGAAATAAGCCTATTTAATAAGGCTATTTAATAAGTCTAAGTTGCTGAAATAAACCTATTTAATAAGCCTAAGTTGCTAAAATAAGCCTATGTATTAAGTCTATTTAATAAGCTTTTTAATAAGCCTATTTAATAAGTCTATTTAATAAGCCTATTTAATAAGCCTATTTAATAAGCCTATTTAATAAGCCAATTTAATAAGCCTATTTAATAAGCCTATTTAATAAGCCTATTTAATACACCTATTTAATAAAACTATTTAATAAGTATTTAATGAGCCTATGTATTAAGTCTATTTAATAAGCCTTTTTAATAAGTCTATTTAATAAGCCTATTTAATAAGCCTATTTAATAAGCCTATTTAATAAGCCTATTTAATAAGCCTATTTTATAAGTATTTAATGAGCCTATTCAATAAGTCTAATTAATAAGCCTATTTAATCGGGCTATTTAATAAGTCTAAGTTGCTGAAATAAGCCTATTTAATAAGGCTATTTAATAAGTCTAAGTTGCTGAAATAAACCTATTTAATAAGCCTAAGTTGCTAAAATAAGCCTATGTATTAAGTCTATTTAATAAGCTTTTTAATAAGCCTATTTAATAAGTCTATTTAATAAGCCTATTTAATAAACCTATTTAATAAGCCTATTTAATATGCCAATTTAATAAGCCTATTTAATAAGCCTATTTAATAAGCCTATTTAATACACCTATTTAATAAAACTATTTAATAAGTATTTAATGAGCCTATGTATTAAGTCTATTTAATAAGCCTTTTTAATAAGTCTATTTAATAAGCCTATTTAATAAGCCTATTTAATAAGCATATTTAATAAGCTTATTTAATAAGCCTCTTTAATAAGCCTATTTTATAAGTATTTAATGAGCCTATTCAATAAGTCTAATTAATAAGCCTATTTAATAGGGCTATTTAATAAGTCTAAGTTGCTGAAATTAACCTATTTAATAAGACTAAGTTGCTAAAATAAGCCTATTTAATAATTTAATAAGCATAAGTTGCTGAAATAAGCCTATTTAATAAGCCTAAGTTGCTGAAATAAGCCTATTTAGTAAGGCTATTTAATAAGCATAAGTTGCTGAAATAAGCCTATTTAATAAGCCTAAGTTGCTGAAATAAGCCTATTTAATAAGGCTATTTAATAAGTCTAAGTTGCTGAAATAAACCTATTTAATAAGCCTAAGTTGCTAAAATAAGCCTATTTAATGAGGCTATTTAATAAGTCTATTTAATAAGCCTATTTAATAAGCCTATTTAATAAGCCTATTTAATAAGCCTATTTAATAAACCTATTTAATAAGTATTTAATGAGCCTATGTATTAAGTCTATTTAATACGCCTTTTTAATAAGCCTATTTAATAAGTATTTAATTAGCCTATTTAATAAGCCTATTTATTGAGCCTATTTAATAAGCCTATTTATTGAGCCTATTTAATAAGCCTATTTAATAAGCCTATTTAACAAGCCTCTTTATTGAGCCTATTTAATAAGTCTATTTAATAAGCCTATTTAATAAGTAATTAATGAGCCTATTTAATCAGTCTATTTAATAAGCCTATTTAATAGGCCTATTTAATAAGTCTAAGTTGCTGAAATAAGCCTATTTAATAAGCCTAAGTTGCTGAATAAGCCTATTTCATAAGCCTAAGTTGCAGAAATAAGTCTTTTTAATAAGTCTAAGTTGCTGAAATAAGCCTATTTAATAAGCCTAAGTTGCTGAAATAAGCCTATTTAATAAGGCTATTTAATAAGCCTAAGTTGCTGAATAAACCTATTTAATAAGCCTAAGTTGCTGAAATAAGCCTATTTAATGAGGCTATTTAATAAGTCTATTTAATAAGCCTATTTAATAAGCCTATTTAATAAGCCGATTTAATAAGCATATTTAATACGTCTATTTAATAAGCCTATTTAATAAGTATATAATGAGCCTATTTAATAAGCCTATTTATTGAGCCTATTTAATAAGCCTAATTATTGAGCCTATTTAATAAGCCTATTTATTGAGCCTATTTAATGAGCCTATTTATTGAGCCTAATTAATAAGCCTATTTAATGAGTCTATTTATTAAGCCTATTTAATACGCCTATTTAATAAGCCTATTTATTAAGCCTATTTAATGAGCCTATTTAATAAGCCCATTTAATAAGCCTATTTATTGAGCCTATTTAATAAGCCTATTTAATACGCCTATTTAATAAACCTATTTAATAAGTATTTAATGAGCCTATTTAATAAGTCTATTTAATAAGCCTATTTAATAAGGCTATTTAATAAGGCTATTTAATAAGCCTAAGTTGCTGAAATTAGACTATTTAATAAGGCTATTTAATGAGCCTAAGTTGCTGAAATAAGCCTATTTAATAAGCCTAAGTTTCTGAACTAAGCCTATTTAAAAAGGTATATTTAATAAGTCTAAGTTGCTGAAATAAACCTATTTAAAAATGCTATTTAATAAGCCTAAGTTGCTGAAATAAACCTGTTTGATAAGGCTATTTAATAAGCATAAGTTGCTGAAATAAGCCTATTTAATAAGCCTAAGTTGCTGAATAAGCCTATTTCATAAGCCTAAGTTGCTGAAATAAGCCTTTTTAATATGTCTAAGTTGCTGAAATAAGCCTATTTAATAAGCCTAAGTTGCTGAAATAAGCCTATTTAATAAGGCTATTTAATAAGCCTAAGTTGCTGAAATAAGCCTATTTAATAAGCCTAAGTTGCTGAATAAGCCTATTTCATAAGCCTAAGTTGCTGAAATAAGCCTTTTTAATATGTCTAAGTTGCTGAAATAAGCCTATTTAATAAGTCTAAGTTGCTGAAATAAGGCTATTTAATGAGCCTAAGTTGCTGAAATAAGCCTATTTAATAAGCCTACGTTGGTGAACTAAGCCTATATAAAAAGGTCTATTTAATAAGTCTAAGTTGCTGAAAAAAACCTATTTAAAAATGCTATTTAATAAGCCTAAATTGCTAGAAATAAACCTGTTTAATAAGGCTATTTAATAAGCATAAGTTGCTGAAATAAGCCTATTTAATAAGCCTAAGTTGCTGAAATAAACCTATTTGATAAGGCTATGTAATAAGTCTAAGTTGCAGAAATAAACCTATTTAATAATGCTATTTAATACGCCTAATTTGCTTAAATAAGCATATTTCATAAGCATATTTAATGAGCCTAAGTTGCTGAAATGTCTATTTAATAAGTCGATTTAATAAGTCTAAGTTGCTAAAATAAGCCTATTTAATAAGGCTATTTAATAAGCCTAAGTTTCTGAAATAAGCCTATTTAATAAGGCTATTTAATGAGCCTAAGTTGCTGAAAAAAACCTATTTAATAAGGCTATTTAATGAGCCTAAGTTGCTGAAATAAGCCTATTTAATAAGCCTAAGTTTATGAACTAAGCCTATTTAAAAATGCTATTTAATAAGCCTAAGTTGCTGAAATAAACCTGTTTAATAAGGCTATTTAATAAGCATAAGTTGCTGAAATAAGCCTATTTAATAAGCCTAAGTTGCTGAAATAAGCCTATTTAATAAGGCTATTTAATAAGTCTAAGTTGCTGAAATAAACCTATTTAATAAGCCTAAGTTGCTAAAATAAGCCTATGTATTAAGTCTATTTAATAAGCTTTTTAATAAGCCTATTTAATAAGTCTATTTAATAAGCCTATTTAATAAGCCTATTTAATAAGCCTATTTAATAAGCCTATTTAATAAGCCTATTTTATAAGTATTTAATGAGCCTATTCAATAAGTCTAATTAATAATCCTATTTAATAGGGCTATTTAATAAGTCTAAGTTGCTGAAATTAACCTATTTAATAAGACTAAGTTGCTAAAATAAGCCTATTTAATAATTTAATAAGCATAAGTTGCTGAAATAAGCCTATTTAATAAGCCTAAGTTGCTGAAATAAGCCTATTTAGTAAGGCTATTTAATAAGCATAAGTTGCTGAAATAAGCCTATTTAATAAGCCTAAGTTGCTGAAATAAGCCTATTTAATAAGGCTATTTAATAAGTCTAAGTTGCTGAAATAAACCTATTTAATGAGCCTAAGTTGCTAAAATAAGCCTATTTAATGAGGCTATTTAATAAGTCTATTTAATAAGCCTATTTAATAAGCCTATTTAATAAGCCTATTTAATAAGCCTATTTAATAAGCCTATTTAATAAACCTATTTAATAAGTATTTAATGAGCCTATGTATTAAGTCTATTTAATACGCCTTTTTAATAAGCCTATTTAATAAGTATTTAATGAGCCTATTTAATAAGCCTATTTATTGAGCCTATTTAATAAGCCTATTTATTGAGCCTATTTAATAAGCCTATTTAATAAGCCTCTTTATTGAGCCTATTTAATAATTCTATTTAATAAGCCTATTTAATAAGTATTTAATGAGCCTATTTAATCAGTCTATTTAATAAGCCTATTTAATAGGCCTATTTAATAAGTCTAAGTTGCTGAAATAAGCCTATTTAATAAGCCTAAGTTGCTGAATAAGCCTATTTCATAAGCCTAAGTTGCAGAAATAAGTCTTTTTAATAAGTCTACGTTGCTGAAATAAGCCTATTTAATAAGCCTAAGTTGCTGAAATAAGCCTATTTAATAAGGCTATTTAATAAGCCTAAGTTGCTGAATAAGCCTATTTAATAAGCCTAAGTTGCTGAAATAAGCCTATTTAATAAGCCTAAGTTGCTGTAATAAGGCTATTTAATAAGTCTAAGTTGCTGAAAAAAGCATAATTAATAAGCCTAAGTTGCTAAAATAAGCCTATTTAATGAGGCTATTTAATAAGTCTATTTAATAAGCCTATTTAATGAGCCTATTTAATAAGCCGATTTAATAAGCATATTTAATACGTCTATTTAATAAGTCTATTTAATAAGCCTATTTAATAAGTATATAATGAGCCTATTTAATAAGCCTATTTATTGAGCCTATTTAATAAGCCTAATTATTGAGCCTATTTAATAAGCCTATTTATTGAGCCTATTTAATGAGCCTATTTATTGAGCCTATTTAATAAGCCTATTTAATAAGCCTATTTATTAAGCCTATTTAATGAGCCTATTTAATAAGCCCATTTAATAAGCCTATTTATTGAGCCTATTTAATAAGCCTATTTAATAAGCCTATTTAATAAACCTATTTAATAAGTATTTAATAAGCCTGTTTAATAAGTCTATTTAATAAGCCTTTTTAACAAGCCTATTTAATAAGTCTATTTAATAAGCCTATTTAATAAGGCTATTTAATAAGCCTAAGTTGCTGAAATAAGCCTATTTAATAAGGCTATTTAATGAGCCTAAGTTGCTGAAATAAGCCCATTTAATAAGCCTAAGTTTCTGAACTAAGCCTATTTAAAAAGGCATATTTAAGAAGTCTAAGTTGCTGAAATAAACCTATTTAAAAATGCTATTTAATAAGCCTAAGTTGCTGAAATAAACCTGTTTGATAAGGCTATTTAATAAGCATAAGTTGCTGAAATAAGCCTATTTAATAAGCCTAAGTTTCTGAATAAGCCTATTTCATAAGCCTAAGTTGCTGAAATAAGCATTTTTAATATGTCTAAGTTGCTGAAATAAGCCTATTTAATAGGCCTAAGTTGCTGAAATAAGCCTATTTAAAAAGGCATATTTAAGAAGTCTAAGTTGCTGAAATAAACCTATTTAAAAATGCTATTTAATAAGCCTAAATTGCTAGAAATAAACCTGTTTAATAAGGCTATTTAATAAGCATAAGTTGCTGAAATAAGCCTATTTAATAAGCCTAAGTTGCTGAAATAAACCTATTTAATAAGGCTATGTAATAAGTCTAAGTTGCAGAAATAAACCTATTTAATAATGCTATTTAATACGCCTAATTTGCTTAAATAAGCATATTTCATAAGCATATTTAATGAGCCTAAGTTGTTGAAATGTCTATTTAATAAGTCGATTTAATAAGTCTAAGTTGCTAAAATAAGCCTATTTAATAAGGCTATTTAATAAGCCTAAGTTTCTGAAATAAGCCTATTTAATAAGGCTATTTAATGAGCCTAAGTTGCTGAAAAAAGCATATTTAATAAGGCTATTTAATGAGCCTAAGTTGCTGAAATAAGCCTATTTAATAAGCCTAAGTTTATGAACTAAGCCTATTTAAAAATGCTATTTAATAAGCCTAAGTTGCTGAAATAAACCTGTTTAATAAGGCTATTTAATAAGCATAAGTTGCTGAAATAAGCCTATTTAATAAGCCTAAGTTGCTGAAATAAGCCTATTTAATAAGGCTATTTAATAAGTCTAAGTTGCTGAAATAAACCTATTTAATAAGCCTAAGTTGCTAAAATAAGCCTATGTATTAAGTCTATTTAATAAGCTTTTTAATAAGCCTATTTAATAAGTCTATTTAATAAGCCTATTTAATAAGCCTATTTAATAAGCCTATTTAATAAGCCAATTTAATAAGCCTATTTAATAAGCCTATTTAATAAGCCTATTTAATACACCTATTTAATAAAACTATTTAATAAGTATTTAATGAGCCTATGTATTAAGTCTATTTAATAAGCCTTTTTAATAAGTCTATTTAATAAGCCTATTTAATAAGCCTATTTAATAAGCCTATTTAATAAGCCTATTTAATAAGCCTATTTTATAAGTATTTAATGAGCCTATTCAATAAGTCTAATTAATAAGCCTATTTAATAGGGCTATTTAATAAGTCTAAGTTGCTGAAATTAACCTATTTAATAAGACTAAGTTGCTAAAATAAGCCTATTTAATAATTTAATAAGCATAAGTTGCTGAAATAAGCCTATTTAATAAGCCTAAGTTGCTGAAATAAGCCTATTTAGTAAGGCTATTTAATAAGCATAAGTTGCTGAAATAAGCCTATTTAATAAGCCTAAGTTGCTGAAATAAGCCTATTTAATAAGGCTATTTAATAAGTCTAAGTTGCTGAAATAAACCTATTTAATGAGCCTAAGTTGCTAAAATAAGCCTATTTAATGAGGCTATTTAATAAGTCTATTTAATAAGCCTATTTAATAAGCCTATTTAATAAGCCTATTTAATAAGCCTATTTAATAAGCCTATTTAATAAACCTATTTAATAAGTATTTAATGAGCCTATGTATTAAGTCTATTTAATACGCCTTTTTAATAAGCCTATTTAATAAGTATTTAATGAGCCTATTTAATAAGCCTATTTATTGAGCCTATTTAATAAGCCTAATTATTGAGCCTATTTAATAAGCCTATTTATTGAGCCTATTTAATGAGCCTATTTATTGAGCCTAATTAATAAGCCTATTTAATGAGTCTATTTATTAAGCCTATTTAATACGCCTATTTAATAAGCCTATTTATTAAGCCTATTTAATGAGCCTATTTAATAAGCCCATTTAATAAGCCTATTTATTGAGCCTATTTAATAAGCCTATTTAATACGCCTATTTAATAAACCTATTTAATAAGTATTTAATGAGCCTATTTAATAAGTCTATTTAATAAGCCTATTTAATAAGGCTATTTAATAAGGCTATTTAATAAGCCTAAGTTGCTGAAATAAGCCTATTTAATAAGGCTATTTAATGAGCCTAAGTTGCTGAAATAAGCCTATTTAATAAGCCTAAGTTTCTGAACTAAGCCTATTTAAAAAGGTATATTTAATAAGTCTAAGTTGCTGAAATAAACCTATTTAAAAATGCTATTTAATAAGCCTAAGTTGCTGAAATAAACCTGTTTGATAAGGCTATTTAATAAGCATAAGTTGCTGAAATAAGCCTATTTAATAAGCCTAAGTTGCTGAATAAGCCTATTTCATAAGCCTAAGTTGCTGAAATAAGCCTTTTTAATATGTCTAAGTTGCTGAAATAAGCCTATTTAATAAGCCTAAGTTGCTGAAATAAGCCTATTTAATAAGGCTATTTAATAAGCCTAAGTTGCTGAAATAAGCCTATTTAATAAGCCTAAGATGCTGAATAAGCCTATTTCATAAGCCTAAGTTGCTGAAATAAGCCTTTTTAATATGTCTAAGTTGCTGAAATAAGCCTATTTAATAAGTCTAAGTTGCTGAAATAAGGCTATTTAATGAGCCTAAGTTGCTGAAATAAGCCTATTTAATAAGCCTACGTTGGTGAACTAAGCCTATATAAAAGGGTCTATTTAATAAGTCTAAGTTGCTGAAAAAAACCTATTTAAAAATGCTATTTAATAAGCCTAAATTGCTAGAAATAAACCTGTTTAATAAGGCTATTTAATAAGCATAAGTTGCTGAAATAAGCCTATTTAATAAGCCTAAGTTGCTGAAATAAACCTATTTGATAAGGCTATGTAATAAGTCTAAGTTGCAGAAATAAACCTATTTAATAATGCTATTTAATACGCCTAATTTGCTTAAATAAGCATATTTCATAAGCATATTTAATGAGCCTAAGTTGCTGAAATGTCTATTTAATAAGTCGATTTAATAAGTCTAAGTTGCTAAAATAAGCCTATTTAATAAGGCTATTTAATAAGCCTAAGTTTCTGAAATAAGCCTATTTAATAAGGCTATTTAATGAGCCTAAGTTGCTGAAAAAAACCTATTTAATAAGGCTATTTAATGAGCCTAAGTTGCTGAAATAAGCCTATTTAATAAGCCTAAGTTTATGAACTAAGCCTATTTAAAAATGCTATTTAATAAGCCTAAGTTGCTGAAATAAACCTGTTTAATAAGGCTATTTAATAAGCATAAGTTGCTGAAATAAGCCTATTTAATAAGCCTAAGTTGCTGAAATAAGCCTATTTAATAAGGCTATTTAATAAGTCTAAGTTGCTGAAATAAACCTATTTAATAAGCCTAAGTTGCTAAAATAAGCCTATGTATTAAGTCTATTTAATAAGCTTTTTAATAAGCCTATTTAATAAGTCTATTTAATAAGCCTATTTAATAAGCCTATTTAATAAGCCTATTTAATAAGCCAATTTAATAAGCCTATTTAATAAGCCTATTTAATAAGCCTATTTAATACACCTATTTAATAAAACTATTTAATAAGTATTTAATGAGCCTATGTATTAAGTCTATTTAATAAGCCTTTTTAATAAGTCTATTTAATAAGCCTATTTAATAAGCCTATTTAATAAGCCTATTTAATAAGCCTATTTAATAAGCCTATTTTATAAGTATTTAATGAGCCTATTCAATAAGTCTAATTAATAAGCCTATTTAATAGGGCTATTTAATAAGTCTAAGTTGCTGAAATAAGCCTATTTAATAAGGCTATTTAATAAGTCTAAGTTGCTGAAATAAACCTATTTAATAAGCCTAAGTTGCTAAAATAAGCCTATGTATTAAGTCTATTTAATAAGCTTTTTAATAAGCCTATTTAATAAGTCTATTTAATAAGCCTATTTAATAAACCTATTTAATAAGCCTATTTAATATGCCAATTTAATAAGCCTATTTAATAAGCCTATTTAATAAGCCTATTTAATACACCTATTTAATAAGCATATTTAATAAGCTTATTTAATAAGCCTCTTTAATAAGCCTATTTTATAAGTATTTAATGAGCCTATTCAATAAGTCTAATTAATAAGCCTATTTAATAGGGCTATTTAATAAGTCTAAGTTGCTGAAATTAACCTATTTAATAAGACTAAGTTGCTAAAATAAGCCTATTTAATAATTTAATAAGCATAAGTTGCTGAAATAAGCCTATTTAATAAGCCTAAGTTGCTGAAATAAGCCTATTTAGTAAGGCTATTTAATAAGCATAAGTTGCTGAAATAAGCCTATTTAATAAGCCTAAGTTGCTGAAATAAGCCTATTTAATAAGGCTATTTAATAAGTCTAAGTTGCTGAAATAAACCTATTTAATAAGCCTAAGTTGCTAAAATAAGCCTATTTAATGAGGCTATTTAATAAGTCTATTTAATAAGCCTATTTAATAAGCCTATTTAATAAGCCTATTTAATAAGCCTATTTAATAAACCTATTTAATAAGTATTTAATGAGCCTATGTATTAAGTCTATTTAATACGCCTTTTTAATAAGCCTATTTAATAAGTATTTAATGAGCCTATTTAATAAGCCTATTTGTTGAGCCTATTTAATAAGCCTATTTATTGAGCCTATTTAATAAGCCTATTTAATAAGCCTATTTAACAAGCCTCTTTATTGAGCCTATTTAATAAGTCTATTTAATAAGCCTATTTAATAAGTAATTAATGAGCCTATTTAATCAGTCTATTTAATAAGCCTATTTAATAGGCCTATTTAATAAGTCTAAGTTGCTGAAATAAGCCTATTTAATAAGCCTAAGTTGCTGAATAAGCCTATTTCATAAGCCTAAGTTGCAGAAATAAGTCTTTTTAATAAGTCTAAGTTGCTGAAATAAGCCTATTTAATAAGCCTAAGTTGCTGAAATAAGCCTATTTAATAAGGCTATTTAATAAGCCTAAGTTGCTGAATAAACCTATTTAATAAGCCTAAGTTGCTGAAATAAGCCTATTTAATGAGGCTATTTAATAAGTCTATTTAATAAGCCTATTTAATAAGCCTATTTAATAAGCCGATTTAATAAGCATATTTAATACGTCTATTTAATAAGCCTATTTAATAAGTATATAATGAGCCTATTTAATAAGCCTATTTATTGAGCCTATTTAATAAGCCTAATTATTGAGCCTATTTAATAAGCCTATTTATTGAGCCTATTTAATGAGCCTATTTATTGAGCCTAATTAATAAGCCTATTTAATGAGTCTATTTATTAAGCCTATTTAATACGCCTATTTAATAAGCCTATTTATTAAGCCTATTTAATGAGCCTATTTAATAAGCCCATTTAATAAGCCTATTTATTGAGCCTATTTAATAAGCCTATTTAATACGCCTATTTAATAAACCTATTTAATAAGTATTTAATGAGCCTATTTAATAAGTCTATTTAATAAGCCTATTTAATAAGGCTATTTAATAAGGCTATTTAATAAGCCTAAGTTGCTGAAATTAGACTATTTAATAAGGCTATTTAATGAGCCTAAGTTGCTGAAATAAGCCTATTTAATAAGCCTAAGTTTCTGAACTAAGCCTATTTAAAAAGGTATATTTAATAAGTCTAAGTTGCTGAAATAAACCTATTTAAAAATGCTATTTAATAAGCCTAAGTTGCTGAAATAAACCTGTTTGATAAGGCTATTTAATAAGCATAAGTTGCTGAAATAAGCCTATTTAATAAGCCTAAGTTGCTGAATAAGCCTATTTCATAAGCCTAAGTTGCTGAAATAAGCCTTTTTAATATGTCTAAGTTGCTGAAATAAGCCTATTTAATAAGCCTAAGTTGCTGAAATAAGCCTATTTAATAAGGCTATTTAATAAGCCTAAGTTGCTGAAATAAGCCTATTTAATAAGCCTAAGTTTATGAACTAAGCCTATTTAAAAATGCTATTTAATAAGCCTAAGTTGCTGAAATAAACCTGTTTAATAAGGCTATTTAATAAGCATAAGTTGCTGAAATAAGCCTATTTAATAAGCCTAAGTTGCTGAAATAAGCCTATTTAATAAGGCTATTTAATAAGTCTAAGTTGCTGAAATAAACCTATTTAATAAGCCTAAGTTGCTAAAATAAGCCTATGTATTAAGTCTATTTAATAAGCTTTTTAATAAGCCTATTTAATAAGTCTATTTAATAAGCCTATTTAATAAGCCTATTTAATAAGCCTATTTAATAAGCCAATTTAATAAGCCTATTTAATAAGCCTATTTAATAAGCCTATTTAATACACCTATTTAATAAAACTATTTAATAAGTATTTAATGAGCCTATGTATTAAGTCTATTTAATAAGCCTTTTTAATAAGTCTATTTAATAAGCCTATTTAATAAGCCTATTTAATAAGCCTATTTAATAAGCCTATTTAATAAGCCTATTTTATAAGTATTTAATGAGCCTATTCAATAAGTCTAATTAATAAGCCTATTTAATAGGGCTATTTAATAAGTCTAAGTTGCTGAAATAAGCCTATTTAATAAGGCTATTTAATAAGTCTAAGTTGCTGAAATAAACCTATTTAATAAGCCTAAGTTGCTAAAATAAGCCTATGTATTAAGTCTATTTAATAAGCTTTTTAATAAGCCTATTTAATAAGTCTATTTAATAAGCCTATTTAATAAACCTATTTAATAAGCCTATTTAATATGCCAATTTAATAAGCCTATTTAATAAGCCTATTTAATAAGCCTATTTAATACACCTATTTAATAAGCATATTTAATAAGCTTATTTAATAAGCCTCTTTAATAAGCCTATTTTATAAGTATTTAATGAGCCTATTCAATAAGTCTAATTAATAAGCCTATTTAATAGGGCTATTTAATAAGTCTAAGTTGCTGAAATTAACCTATTTAATAAGACTAAGTTGCTAAAATAAGCCTATTTAATAATTTAATAAGCATAAGTTGCTGAAATAAGCCTATTTAATAAGCCTAAGTTGCTGAAATAAGCCTATTTAGTAAGGCTATTTAATAAGCATAAGTTGCTGAAATAAGCCTATTTAATAAGCCTAAGTTGCTGAAATAAGCCTATTTAATAAGGCTATTTAATAAGTCTAAGTTGCTGAAATAAACCTATTTAATAAGCCTAAGTTGCTAAAATAAGCCTATTTAATGAGGCTATTTAATAAGTCTATTTAATAAGCCTATTTAATAAGCCTATTTAATAAGCCTATTTAATAAGCCTATTTAATAAACCTATTTAATAAGTATTTAATGAGCCTATGTATTAAGTCTATTTAATACGCCTTTTTAATAAGCCTATTTAATAAGTATTTAATGAGCCTATTTAATAAGCCTATTTGTTGAGCCTATTTAATAAGCCTATTTATTGAGCCTATTTAATAAGCCTATTTAATAAGCCTATTTAACAAGCCTCTTTATTGAGCCTATTTAATAAGTCTATTTAATAAGCCTATTTAATAAGTAATTAATGAGCCTATTTAATCAGTCTATTTAATAAGCCTATTTAATAGGCCTATTTAATAAGTCTAAGTTGCTGAAATAAGCCTATTTAATAAGCCTAAGTTGCTGAATAAGCCTATTTCATAAGCCTAAGTTGCAGAAATAAGTCTTTTTAATAAGTCTAAGTTGCTGAAATAAGCCTATTTAATAAGCCTAAGTTGCTGAAATAAGCCTATTTAATAAGGCTATTTAATAAGCCTAAGTTGCTGAATAAACCTATTTAATAAGCCTAAGTTGCTGAAATAAGCCTATTTAATGAGGCTATTTAATAAGTCTATTTAATAAGCCTATTTAATAAGCCTATTTAATAAGCCGATTTAATAAGCATATTTAATACGTCTATTTAATAAGCCTATTTAATAAGTATATAATGAGCCTATTTAATAAGCCTATTTATTGAGCCTATTTAATAAGCCTAATTATTGAGCCTATTTAATAAGCCTATTTATTGAGCCTATTTAATGAGCCTATTTATTGAGCCTAATTAATAAGCCTATTTAATGAGTCTATTTATTAAGCCTATTTAATACGCCTATTTAATAAGCCTATTTATTAAGCCTATTTAATGAGCCTATTTAATAAGCCCATTTAATAAGCCTATTTATTGAGCCTATTTAATAAGCCTATTTAATACGCCTATTTAATAAACCTATTTAATAAGTATTTAATGAGCCTATTTAATAAGTCTATTTAATAAGCCTATTTAATAAGGCTATTTAATAAGGCTATTTAATAAGCCTAAGTTGCTGAAATTAGACTATTTAATAAGGCTATTTAATGAGCCTAAGTTGCTGAAATAAGCCTATTTAATAAGCCTAAGTTTCTGAACTAAGCCTATTTAAAAAGGTATATTTAATAAGTCTAAGTTGCTGAAATAAACCTATTTAAAAATGCTATTTAATAAGCCTAAGTTGCTGAAATAAACCTGTTTGATAAGGCTATTTAATAAGCATAAGTTGCTGAAATAAGCCTATTTAATAAGCCTAAGTTGCTGAATAAGCCTATTTCATAAGCCTAAGTTGCTGAAATAAGCCTTTTTAATATGTCTAAGTTGCTGAAATAAGCCTATTTAATAAGCCTAAGTTGCTGAAATAAGCCTATTTAATAAGGCTATTTAATAAGCCTAAGTTGCTGAAATAAGCCTATTTAATAAGCCTAAGTTGCTGAATAAGCCTATTTCATAAGCCTAAGTTGCTGAAATAAGCCTTTTTAATATGTCTAAGTTGCTGAAATAAGCCTATTTAATAAGTCTAAGTTGCTGAAATAAGGCTATTTAATGAGCCTAAGTTGCTGAAATAAGCCTATTTAATAAGCCTACGTTGGTGAACTAAGCCTATATAAAAAGGTCTATTTAATAAGTCTAAGTTGCTGAAAAAAACCTATTTAAAAATGCTATTTAATAAGCCTAAATTGCTAGAAATAAACCTGTTTAATAAGGCTATTTAATAAGCATAAGTTGCTGAAATAAGCCTATTTAATAAGCCTAAGTTGCTGAAATAAACCTATTTGATAAGGCTATGTAATAAGTCTAAGTTGCAGAAATAAACCTATTTAATAATGCTATTTAATACGCCTAATTTGCTTAAATAAGCATATTTCATAAGCATATTTAATGAGCCTAAGTTGCTGAAATGTCTATTTAATAAGTCGATTTAATAAGTCTAAGTTGCTAAAATAAGCCTATTTAATAAGGCTATTTAATAAGCCTAAGTTTCTGAAATAAGCCTATTTAATAAGGCTATTTAATGAGCCTAAGTTGCTGAAAAAAACCTATTTAATAAGGCTATTTAATGAGCCTAAGTTGCTGAAATAAGCCTATTTAATAAGCCTAAGTTTATGAACTAAGCCTATTTAAAAATGCTATTTAATAAGCCTAAGTTGCTGAAATAAACCTGTTTAATAAGGCTATTTAATAAGCATAAGTTGCTGAAATAAGCCTATTTAATAAGCCTAAGTTGCTGAAATAAGCCTATTTAATAAGGCTATTTAATAAGTCTAAGTTGCTGAAATAAACCTATTTAATAAGCCTAAGTTGCTAAAATAAGCCTATGTATTAAGTCTATTTAATAAGCTTTTTAATAAGCCTATTTAATAAGTCTATTTAATAAGCCTATTTAATAAGCCTATTTAATAAGCCTATTTAATAAGCCTATTTAATAAGCCTATTTTATAAGTATTTAATGAGCCTATTCAATAAGTCTAATTAATAATCCTATTTAATAGGGCTATTTAATAAGTCTAAGTTGCTGAAATTAACCTATTTAATAAGACTAAGTTGCTAAAATAAGCCTATTTAATAATTTAATAAGCATAAGTTGCTGAAATAAGCCTATTTAATAAGGCTATTTAATAAGTCTAAGTTGCTGAAATAAACCTATTTAATAAGCCTAAGTTGCTAAAATAAGCCTATGTATTAAGTCTATTTAATAAGCTTTTTAATAAGCCTATTTAATAAGTCTATTTAATAAGCCTATTTAATAAGCCTATTTAATAAGCCTATTTAATAAGCCAATTTAATAAGCCTATTTAATAAGCCTATTTAATAAGCCTATTTAATACACCTATTTAATAAAACTATTTAATAAGTATTTAATGAGCCTATGTATTAAGTCTATTTAATAAGCCTTTTTAATAAGTCTATTTAATAAGCCTATTTAATAAGCCTATTTAATAAGCCTATTTAATAAGCCTATTTAATAAGCCTATTTTATAAGTATTTAATGAGCCTATTCAATAAGTCTAATTAATAAGCCTATTTAATAGGGCTATTTAATAAGTCTAAGTTGCTGAAATTAACCTATTTAATAAGACTAAGTTGCTAAAATAATCCTATTTAATAATTTAATAAGCATAAGTTGCTGAAATAAGCCTATTTAATAAGCCTAAGTTGCTGAAATAAGCCTATTTAGTAAGGCTATTTAATAAGCATAAGTTGCTGAAATAAGCCTATTTAATAAGCCTAAGTTGCTGAAATAAGCCTATTTAATAAGGCTATTTAATAAGTCTAAGTTGCTGAAATAAACCTATTTAATGAGCCTAAGTTGCTAAAATAAGCCTATTTAATGAGGCTATTTAATAAGTCTATTTAATAAGCCTATTTAATAAGCCTATTTAATAAGCCTATTTAATAAGCCTATTTAATAAGCCTATTTAATAAACCTATTTAATAAGTATTTAATGAGCCTATGTATTAAGTCTATTTAATACGCCTTTTTAATAAGCCTATTTAATAAGTATTTAATGAGCCTATTTAATAAGCCTATTTATTGAGCCTATTTAATAAGCCTAATTATTGAGCCTATTTAATAAGCCTATTTATTGAGCCTATTTAATGAGCCTATTTATTGAGCCTAATTAATAAGCCTATTTAATGAGTCTATTTATTAAGCCTATTTAATACACCTATTTAATAAGCCTATTTATTAAGCCTATTTAATGAGCCTATTTAATAAGCCCATTTAATAAGCCTATTTATTGAGCCTATTTAATAAGCCTATTTAATACGCCTATTTAATAAACCTATTTAATAAGTATTTAATGAGCCTATTTAATAAGTCTATTTAATAAGCCTATTTAATAAGGCTATTTAATAAGGCTATTTAATAAGCCTAAGTTGCTGAAATAAGCCTATTTAATAAGGCTATTTAATGAGCCTAAGTTGCTGAAATAAGCCTATTTAATAAGCCTAAGTTTCTGAACTAAGCCTATTTAAAAAGGTATATTTAATAAGTCTAAGTTGCTGAAATAAACCTATTTAAAAATGCTATTTAATAAGCCTAAGTTGCTGAAATAAACCTGTTTGATAAGGCTATTTAATAAGCATAAGTTGCTGAAATAAGCCTATTTAATAAGCCTAAGTTGCTGAATAAGCCTATTTCATAAGCCTAAGTTGCTGAAATAAGCCTTTTTAATATGTCTAAGTTGCTGAAATAAGCCTATTTAATAAGCCTAAGTTGCTGAAATAAGCCTATTTAATAAGGCTATTTAATAAGCCTAAGTTGCTGAAATAAGCCTATTTAATAAGCCTAAGATGCTGAATAAGCCTATTTCATAAGCCTAAGTTGCTGAAATAAGCCTTTTTAATATGTCTAAGTTGCTGAAATAAGCCTATTTAATAAGTCTAAGTTGCTGAAATAAGGCTATTTAATGAGCCTAAGTTGCTGAAATAAGCCTATTTAATAAGCCTACGTTGGTGAACTAAGCCTATATAAAAAGGTCTATTTAATAAGTCTAAGTTGCTGAAAAAAACCTATTTAAAAATGCTATTTAATAAGCCTAAATTGCTAGAAATAAACCTGTTTAATAAGGCTATTTAATAAGCATAAGTTGCTGAAATAAGCCTATTTAATAAGCCTAAGTTGCTGAAATAAACCTATTTGATAAGGCTATGTAATAAGTCTAAGTTGCAGAAATAAACCTATTTAATAATGCTATTTAATACGCCTAATTTGCTTAAATAAGCATATTTCATAAGCATATTTAATGAGCCTAAGTTGCTGAAATGTCTATTTAATAAGTCGATTTAATAAGTCTAAGTTGCTAAAATAAGCCTATTTAATAAGGCTATTTAATAAGCCTAAGTTTCTGAAATAAGCCTATTTAATAAGGCTATTTAATGAGCCTAAGTTGCTGAAAAAAACCTATTTAATAAGGCTATTTAATGAGCCTAAGTTGCTGAAATAAGCCTATTTAATAAGCCTAAGTTTATGAACTAAGCCTATTTAAAAATGCTATTTAATAAGCCTAAGTTGCTGAAATAAACCTGTTTAATAAGGCTATTTAATAAGCATAAGTTGCTGAAATAAGCCTATTTAATAAGCCTAAGTTGCTGAAATAAGCCTATTTAATAAGGCTATTTAATAAGTCTAAGTTGCTGAAATAAACCTATTTAATAAGCCTAAGTTGCTAAAATAAGCCTATGTATTAAGTCTATTTAATAAGCTTTTTAATAAGCCTATTTAATAAGTCTATTTAATAAGCCTATTTAATAAGCCTATTTAATAAGCCTATTTAATAAGCCAATTTAATAAGCCTATTTAATAAGCCTATTTAATAAGCCTATTTAATACACCTATTTAATAAAACTATTTAATAAGTATTTAATGAGCCTATGTATTAAGTCTATTTAATAAGCCTTTTTAATAAGTCTATTTAATAAGCCTATTTAATAAGCCTATTTAATAAGCCTATTTAATAAGCCTATTTAATAAGCCTATTTTATAAGTATTTAATGAGCCTATTCAATAAGTCTAATTAATAAGCCTATTTAATAGGGCTATTTAATAAGTCTAAGTTGCTGAAATAAGCCTATTTAATAAGGCTATTTAATAAGTCTAAGTTGCTGAAATAAACCTATTTAATAAGCCTAAGTTGCTAAAATAAGCCTATGTATTAAGTCTATTTAATAAGCTTTTTAATAAGCCTATTTAATAAGTCTATTTAATAAGCCTATTTAATAAACCTATTTAATAAGCCTATTTAATATGCCAATTTAATAAGCCTATTTAATAAGCCTATTTAATAAGCCTATTTAATACACCTATTTAATAAGCATATTTAATAAGCTTATTTAATAAGCCTCTTTAATAAGCCTATTTTATAAGTATTTAATGAGCCTATTCAATAAGTCTAATTAATAAGCCTATTTAATAGGGCTATTTAATAAGTCTAAGTTGCTGAAATTAACCTATTTAATAAGACTAAGTTGCTAAAATAAGCCTATTTAATAATTTAATAAGCATAAGTTGCTGAAATAAGCCTATTTAATAAGCCTAAGTTGCTGAAATAAGCCTATTTAGTAAGGCTATTTAATAAGCATAAGTTGCTGAAATAAGCCTATTTAATAAGCCTAAGTTGCTGAAATAAGCCTATTTAATAAGGCTATTTAATAAGTCTAAGTTGCTGAAATAAACCTATTTAATAAGCCTAAGTTGCTAAAATAAGCCTATTTAATGAGGCTATTTAATAAGTCTATTTAATAAGCCTATTTAATAAGCCTATTTAATAAGCCTATTTAATAAGCCTATTTAATAAACCTATTTAATAAGTATTTAATGAGCCTATGTATTAAGTCTATTTAATACGCCTTTTTAATAAGCCTATTTAATAAGTATTTAATGAGCCTATTTAATAAGCCTATTTGTTGAGCCTATTTAATAAGCCTATTTATTGAGCCTATTTAATAAGCCTATTTAATAAGCCTATTTAACAAGCCTCTTTATTGAGCCTATTTAATAAGTCTATTTAATAAGCCTATTTAATAAGTAATTAATGAGCCTATTTAATCAGTCTATTTAATAAGCCTATTTAATAGGCCTATTTAATAAGTCTAAGTTGCTGAAATAAGCCTATTTAATAAGCCTAAGTTGCTGAATAAGCCTATTTCATAAGCCTAAGTTGCAGAAATAAGTCTTTTTAATAAGTCTAAGTTGCTGAAATAAGCCTATTTAATAAGCCTAAGTTGCTGAAATAAGCCTATTTAATAAGGCTATTTAATAAGCCTAAGTTGCTGAATAAACCTATTTAATAAGCCTAAGTTGCTGAAATAAGCCTATTTAATGAGGCTATTTAATAAGTCTATTTAATAAGCCTATTTAATAAGCCTATTTAATAAGCCGATTTAATAAGCATATTTAATATGTCTATTTAATAAGCCTATTTAATAAGTATATAATGAGCCTATTTAATAAGCCTATTTATTGAGCCTATTTAATAAGCCTAATTATTGAGCCTATTTAATAAGCCTATTTATTGAGCCTATTTAATGAGCCTATTTATTGAGCCTAATTAATAAGCCTATTTAATGAGTCTATTTATTAAGCCTATTTAATACGCCTATTTAATAAGCCTATTTATTAAGCCTATTTAATGAGCCTATTTAATAAGCCCATTTAATAAGCCTATTTATTGAGCCTATTTAATAAGCCTATTTAATACGCCTATTTAATAAACCTATTTAATAAGTATTTAATGAGCCTATTTAATAAGTCTATTTAATAAGCCTATTTAATAAGGCTATTTAATAAGGCTATTTAATAAGCCTAAGTTGCTGAAATTAGACTATTTAATAAGGCTATTTAATGAGCCTAAGTTGCTGAAATAAGCCTATTTAATAAGCCTAAGTTTCTGAACTAAGCCTATTTAAAAAGGTATATTTAATAAGTCTAAGTTGCTGAAATAAACCTATTTAAAAATGCTATTTAATAAGCCTAAGTTGCTGAAATAAACCTGTTTGATAAGGCTATTTAATAAGCATAAGTTGCTGAAATAAGCCTATTTAATAAGCCTAAGTTGCTGAATAAGCCTATTTCATAAGCCTAAGTTGCTGAAATAAGCCTTTTTAATATGTCTAAGTTGCTGAAATAAGCCTATTTAATAAGCCTAAGTTGCTGAAATAAGCCTATTTAATAAGGCTATTTAATAAGCCTAAGTTGCTGAAATAAGCCTATTTAATAAGCCTAAGTTGCTGAATAAGCCTATTTCATAAGCCTAAGTTGCTGAAATAAGCCTTTTTAATATGTCTAAGTTGCTGAAATAAGCCTATTTAATAAGTCTAAGTTGCTGAAATAAGGCTATTTAATGAGCCTAAGTTGCTGAAATAAGCCTATTTAATAAGCCTACGTTGGTGAACTAAGCCTATATAAAAAGGTCTATTTAATAAGTCTAAGTTGCTGAAAAAAACCTATTTAAAAATGCTATTTAATAAGCCTAAATTGCTAGAAATAAACCTGTTTAATAAGGCTATTTAATAAGCATAAGTTGCTGAAATAAGCCTATTTAATAAGCCTAAGTTGCTGAAATAAACCTATTTGATAAGGCTATGTAATAAGTCTAAGTTGCAGAAATAAACCTATTTAATAATGCTATTTAATACGCCTAATTTGCTTAAATAAGCATATTTCATAAGCATATTTAATGAGCCTAAGTTGCTGAAATGTCTATTTAATAAGTCGATTTAATAAGTCTAAGTTGCTAAAATAAGCCTATTTAATAAGGCTATTTAATAAGCCTAAGTTTCTGAAATAAGCCTATTTAATAAGGCTATTTAATGAGCCTAAGTTGCTGAAAAAAACCTATTTAATAAGGCTATTTAATGAGCCTAAGTTGCTGAAATAAGCCTATTTAATAAGCCTAAGTTTATGAACTAAGCCTATTTAAAAATGCTATTTAATAAGCCTAAGTTGCTGAAATAAACCTGTTTAATAAGGCTATTTAATAAGCATAAGTTGCTGAAATAAGCCTATTTAATAAGCCTAAGTTGCTGAAATAAGCCTATTTAATAAGGCTATTTAATAAGTCTAAGTTGCTGAAATAAACCTATTTAATAAGCCTAAGTTGCTAAAATAAGCCTATGTATTAAGTCTATTTAATAAGCTTTTTAATAAGCCTATTTAATAAGTCTATTTAATAAGCCTATTTAATAAGCCTATTTAATAAGCCTATTTAATAAGCCTATTTAATAAGCCTATTTTATAAGTATTTAATGAGCCTATTCAATAAGTCTAATTAATAATCCTATTTAATAGGGCTATTTAATAAGTCTAAGTTGCTGAAATTAACCTATTTAATAAGACTAAGTTGCTAAAATAAGCCTATTTAATAATTTAATAAGCATAAGTTGCTGAAATAAGCCTATTTAATAAGCCTAAGTTGCTGAAATAAGCCTATTTAGTAAGGCTATTTAATAAGCATAAGTTGCTGAAATAAGCCTATTTAATAAGCCTAAGTTGCTGAAATAAGCCTATTTAATAAGGCTATTTAATAAGTCTAAGTTGCTGAAATAAACCTATTTAATGAGCCTAAGTTGCTAAAATAAGCCTATTTAATGAGGCTATTTAATAAGTCTATTTAATAAGCCTATTTAATAAGCCTATTTAATAAGCCTATTTAATAAGCCTATTTAATAAGCCTATTTAATAAACCTATTTAATAAGTATTTAATGAGCCTATGTATTAAGTCTATTTAATACGCCTTTTTAATAAGCCTATTTAATAAGTATTTAATGAGCCTATTTAATAAGCCTATTTATTGAGCCTATTTAATAAGCCTATTTATTGAGCCTATTTAATAAGCCTATTTAATAAGCCTCTTTATTGAGCCTATTTAATAATTCTATTTAATAAGCCTATTTAATAAGTATTTAATGAGCCTATTTAATCAGTCTATTTAATAAGCCTATTTAATAGGCCTATTTAATAAGTCTAAGTTGCTGAAATAAGCCTATTTAATAAGCCTAAGTTGCTGAATAAGCCTATTTCATAAGCCTAAGTTGCAGAAATAAGTCTTTTTAATAAGTCTAAGTTGCTGAAATAAGCCTATTTAATAAGCCTAAGTTGCTGAAATAAGCCTATTTAATAAGGCTATTTAATAAGCCTAAGTTGCTGAATAAGCCTATTTAATAAGCCTAAGTTGCTGAAATAAGCCTATTTAATAAGCCTAAGTTGCTGTAATAAGGCTATTTAATAAGTCTAAGTTGCTGAAAAAAGCATAATTAATAAGCCTAAGTTGCTAAAATAAGCCTATTTAATGAGGCTATTTAATAAGTCTATTTAATAAGCCTATTTAATGAGCCTATTTAATAAGCCGATTTAATAAGCATATTTAATACGTCTATTTAATAAGTCTATTTAATAAGCCTATTTAATAAGTATATAATGAGCCTATTTAATAAGCCTATTTATTGAGCCTATTTAATAAGCCTAATTATTGAGCCTATTTAATAAGCCTATTTATTGAGCCTATTTAATGAGCCTATTTATTGAGCCTATTTAATAAGCCTATTTAATAAGCCTATTTATTAAGCCTATTTAATGAGCCTATTTAATAAGCCCATTTAATAAGCCTATTTATTGAGCCTATTTAATAAGCCTATTTAATAAGCCTATTTAATAAACCTATTTAATAAGTATTTAATAAGCCTGTTTAATAAGTCTATTTAATAAGCCTTTTTAACAAGCCTATTTAATAAGTCTATTTAATAAGCCTATTTAATAAGGCTATTTAATAAGCCTAAGTTGCTGAAATAAGCCTATTTAATAAGGCTATTTAATGAGCCTAAGTTGCTGAAATAAGCCTATTTAATAAGCCTAAGTTTCTGAACTAAGCCTATTTAAAAAGGCATATTTAAGAAGTCTAAGTTGCTGAAATAAACCTATTTAAAAATGCTATTTAATAAGCCTAAGTTGCTGAAATAAACCTGTTTGATAAGGCTATTTAATAAGCATAAGTTGCTGAAATAAGCCTATTTAATAAGCCTAAGTTTCTGAATAAGCCTATTTCATAAGCCTAAGTTGCTGAAATAAGCATTTTTAATATGTCTAAGTTGCTGAAATAAGCCTATTTAATAGGCCTAAGTTGCTGAAATAAGCCTATTTAATAAGGCTATTTAATAAGCCTAAGTTGCTGAAATAAGCCTATTTAATAAGCCTAAGTTGCTGAATAAGCCTATTTCATAAGCCTAAGTTGCTGAAATAAGCCTTTTTAATATGTATAAGTTGCTGAAATAAGACTATTTAATAAGTCTAAGTTGCTGAAATAAGCCTATTTAATAAGCCTACGTTGGTGAACTAAGCCTATATAAAAAGGTCTATTTAATAAGTCTAAGTTGCTGAAAAAAACCTATTTAAAACTGCTATTTAATAAGCCTAAATTGCTAGAAATAAACCTGTTTAATAAGGCTATTTAATAAGCATAAGTTGCTGAAATAAGCCTATTTAATAAGCCTAAGTTGCTGAAATAAACCTATTTAATAAGGCTATGTAATAAGTCTAAGTTGCAGAAATAAACCTATTTAATAATGCTATTTAATACGCCTAATTTGCTTAAATAAGCATATTTCATAAGCATATTTAATGAGCCTAAGTTGTTGAAATGTCTATTTAATAAGTCGATTTAATAAGTCTAAGTTGCTAAAATAAGCCTATTTAATAAGGCTATTTAATAAGCCTAAGTTTCTGAAATAAGCCTATTTAATAAGGCTATTTAATGAGCCTAAGTTGCTGAAAAAAGCCGATTTAATAAGGCTATTTAATGAGCCTAAGTTGCTGAAATAAGCCTATTTAATAAGCCTAAGTTTATGAACTAAGCCTATTTAAAAATGCTATTTAATAAGCCTAAGTTGCTGAAATAAACCTGTTTAATAAGGCTATTTAATAAGCATAAGTTGCTGAAATAAGCCTATTTAATAAGCCTAAGTTGCTGAAATAAGCCTATTTAATAAGGCTATTTAATAAGTCTAAGTTGCTGAAATAAACCTATTTAATAAGCCTAAGTTGCTAAAATAAGCCTAAGTATTAAGTCTATTTAATAAGCTTTTTAATAAGCCTATTTAATAAGTCTATTTAATAAGCCTATTTAATAAGCCTATTTAATAAGCCTATTTAATAAGCCAATTTAATAAGCCTATTTAATAAGCCTATTTAATAAGCCTATTTAATACACCTATTTAATAAAACTATTTAATAAGTATTTAATGAGCCTATGTATTAAGTCTATTTAATAAGCCTTTTTAATAAGTCTATTTAATAAGCCTATTTAATAAGCCTATTTAATAAGCCTATTTAATAAGCCTATTTAATAAGCCTATTTTATAAGTATTTAATGAGCCTATTCAATAAGTCTAATTAATAAGCCTATTTAATAGGGCTATTTAATAAGTCTAAGTTGCTGAAATTAACCTATTTAATAAGACTAAGTTGCTAAAATAAGCCTATTTAATAATTTAATAAGCATAAGTTGCTGAAATAAGCCTATTTAATAAGCCTAAGTTGCTGAAATAAGCCTATTTAGTAAGGCTATTTAATAAGCATAAGTTGCTGAAATAAGCCTATTTAATAAGCCTAAGTTGCTGAAATAAGCCTATTTAATAAGGCTATTTAATAAGTCTAAGTTGCTGAAATAAACCTATTTAATGAGCCTAAGTTGCTAAAATAAGCCTATTTAATGAGGCTATTTAATAAGTCTATTTAATAAGCCTATTTAATAAGCCTATTTAATAAGCCTATTTAATAAGCCTATTTAATAAGCCTAAGTTTATGAACTAAGCCTATTTAAAAATGCTATTTAATAAGCCTAAGTTGCTGAAATAAACCTGTTTAATAAGGCTATTTAATAAGCATAAGTTGCTGAAATAAGCCTATTTAATAAGCCTAAGTTGCTGAAATAAGCCTATTTAATAAGGCTATTTAATAAGTCTAAGTTGCTGAAATAAACCTATTTAATAAGCCTAAGTTGCTAAAATAAGCCTAAGTATTAAGTCTATTTAATAAGCTTTTTAATAAGCCTATTTAATAAGTCTATTTAATAAGCCTATTTAATAAGCCTATTTAATAAGCCTATTTAATAAGCCAATTTAATAAGCCTATTTAATAAGCCTATTTAATAAGCCTATTTAATACACCTATTTAATAAAACTATTTAATAAGTATTTAATGAGCCTATGTATTAAGTCTATTTAATAAGCCTTTTTAATAAGTCTATTTAATAAGCCTATTTAATAAGCCTATTTAATAAGCCTATTTAATAAGCCTATTTAATAAGCCTATTTTATAAGTATTTAATGAGCCTATTCAATAAGTCTAATTAATAAGCCTATTTAATAGGGCTATTTAATAAGTCTAAGTTGCTGAAATTAACCTATTTAATAAGACTAAGTTGCTAAAATAAGCCTATTTAATAATTTAATAAGCATAAGTTGCTGAAATAAGCCTATTTAATAAGCCTAAGTTGCTGAAATAAGCCTATTTAGTAAGGCTATTTAATAAGCATAAGTTGCTGAAATAAGCCTATTTAATAAGCCTAAGTTGCTGAAATAAGCCTATTTAATAAGGCTATTTAATAAGTCTAAGTTGCTGAAATAAACCTATTTAATGAGCCTAAGTTGCTAAAATAAGCCTATTTAATGAGGCTATTTAATAAGTCTATTTAATAAGCCTATTTAATAAGCCTATTTAATAAGCCTATTTAATAAGCCTATTTAATAAGCCTATTTAATAAACCTATTTAATAAGTATTTAATGAGCCTATGTATTAAGTCTATTTAATACGCCTTTTTAATAAGCCTATTTAATAAGTATTTAATGAGCCTATTTAATAAGCCTATTTATTGAGCCTATTTAATAAGCCTATTTATTGAGCCTATTTAATAAGCCTATTTAATAAGCCTATTTAATAAGCCTCTTTATTGAGCCTATTTAATAAGTCTATTTAATAAGCCTATTTAATAAGTATTTAATGAGCCTATTTAATCAGTCTATTTAATAAGCCTATTTAATAGGCCTATTTAATAAGTCTAAGTTGCTGAAATAAGCCTATTTAATAAGCCTAAGTTGCTGAATAAGCCTATTTCATAAGCCTAAGTTGCAGAAATAAGTCTTTTTAATAAGTCTAAGTTGCTGAAATAAGCCTATTTAATAAGCCTAAGTTGCTGAAATAAGCATATTTAATAAGGCTATTTAATAAGCCTAAGTTGCTGAATAAGCCTATTTAATAAGCCTAAGTTGCTGAAATAAGCCTATTTAATAAGCCTAAGTTGCTGTAATAAGGCTATTTAATAAGTCTAAGTTGCTGAAAAAAGCATAATTAATAAGCCTATTTAATAAGCCTATTTAATGAGGCTATTTAATAAGCATATTTAATACGTCTATTTAATAAGTCTATTTAATAAACCTATTTAATAAGTATATAATGAGCCTATTTAATAAGCCTATTTATTGAGCCTATTTAATAAGCCTAATTATTGAGCCTATTTAATAAGCCTATTTATTGAGCCTATTTAATGAGCCTATTTATTGAGCCTATTTAATAAGCCTATTTAATAAGCCTATTTATTAAGCCTATTTAATGAGCCTATTTAATAAGCCCATTTAATAAGCCTATTTATTGAGCCTATTTAATAAGCCTATTTAATACGCCTATTTAATAAACCTATTTAATAAGTATTTAATGAGCCTGTTTAATAAGTCTATTTAATAAGCCTTTTTAACAAGCCTATTTAATAAGTCTATTTAATAAGCCTATTTAATAAGGCTATTTAGTAAGCCTAAGTTGCTGAAATAAGCCTATTTAATAAGGCTATTTAATGAGCCTAAGTTGCTGAAATAAGCCTATTTAATAAGCCTAAGTTTCTGAACTAAGCCTATTTAAAAAGGCATATTTAATAAGTCTAAGTTGCTGAAATAAACCTATTTAAAAATGCTATTTAATAAGCCTAAGTTGCTGAAATAAACCTGTTTGATAAGGCTATTTAATAAGCATAAATTGCTGAAATAAGCCTATTTAATAAGCCTAAGTTGCTGAATAAGCCTATTTCATAAGCCTAAGTTGCTGAAATAAGCCTTTTTAATATGTCTAAGTTGCTGAAATAAGCCTATTTAATAAGCCTAAGTTGCTGAAATAAGCCTATTTAATAAGGCTATTTAATAAGCCTAAGTTGCTGAAATAAGCCTATTTAATAAGCCTAAGTTGCTGAATAAGCCTATTTCATAAGCCTAAGTTGCTGAAATAAGCCTTTTTAATATGTATAAGTTGCTGAAATAAGCCTATTTAATAAGTCTAAGTTGCTGAAATAAGGCTATTTAATAAGCCTAAGTTGCTGAAATAAGCCTATTTAATAAGCCTACGTTGGTGAACTAAGCCTATATAAAAAGGTCTATTTAATAAGTCTAAGTTGCTGAAAAAAACCTATTTAAAACTGCTATTTAATAAGCCTAAATTGCTAGAAATAAACTTGTTTAATAAGGCTATTTAATAAGCATAAGTTGCTGAAATAAGCCTATTTAATAAGCCTAAGTTGCTGAAATAAACCTATTTAATAAGGCTATGTAATAAGTCTAAGTTGCAGAAATAAACCTATTTAATAATGCTATTTAATACGCCTAATTTGCTTAAATAAGCATATTTCATAAGCATATTTAATGAGCCTAAGTTGTTGAAATGTCTATTTAATAAGTCGATTTAATAAGTCTAAGTTGCTAAAATAAGCCTATTTAATAAGGCTATTTAATAAGCCTAAGTTTCTGAAATAAGCCTATTTAATAAGGCTATTTAATGAGCCTAAGTTGCTGAAAAAAGCCTATTTAATAAGGCTATTTAATGAGCCTAAGTTGCTGAAATAAGCCTATTTAATAAGCCTAAGTTTATGAACTAAGCCTATTTAAAAATGCTATTTAATAAGCCTAAGTTGCTGAAATAAACCTGTTTAATAAGGCTATTTAATAAGCATAAGTTGCTGAAATAAGCCTAAGTTGCTGAAATAAGCCTATTTAATAAGGCTATTTAATAAGTCTAAGTTGCTGAAATAAACCTATTTAATAAGCCTAAGTTGCTAAAATAAGCCTATTTAATGAGGCTATTTAATAAGTCTATTTAATAAGCCTATTTAATAAGTCTATTTAATAAGCCGATTTAATAAGCATATTTAATACGTCTATTTAATAAGTCTATTTAATAAGCCTCTTTAATAAGTATATAATGAGCCTATTTAATAAGCCTATTTATTGAGCCTATTTAATAAGCCTAATTATTGAGCCTATTTAATAAGCCTATTTATTGAGCCTATTTAATGAGCCTATTTATTGAGCCTATTTAATAAGCCTATTTAATAAGCCTATTTATTAAGCCTATTTAATGAGCCTATTTAATAAGCCCATTTAATAAGCCTATTTATTGAGCCTATTTAATAAGCCTATTTAATACGCCTATTTAATAAACCTATTTAATAAGTATTTAATGAGCCTGTTTAATAAGTCTATTTAATAAGCCTTTTTAACAAGCCTATTTAATAAGTCTATTTAATAAGCCTATTTAATAAGGCTATTTAATAAGCCTAAGTTGCTGAAATAAGCCTATTTAATAAGGCTATTTAATGAGCCTAAGTTGCTGAAATAAGCCTATTTAATAAGCCTAAGTTTCTGAACTAAGCCTATTTAAAAAGGCATATTTAATAAGTCTAAGTTGCTGAAATAAACCTATTTAAAAATGCTATTTAATAAGCCTAAGTTGCTGAAATAAACCTGTTTGATAAGGCTATTTAATAAGCATAAGTTGCTGAAATAAGCCTATTTAATAAGCCTAAGTTGCTGAAATAAGCCTATTTAATAAGGCTATTTAATAAGCCTAAGTTGCTGAAATAAGCCTATTTAATAAGCCTAAGTTGCTGAATAAGCCTATTTCATAAGCCTAAGTTGCTGAAATAAGCCTTTTTAATATGTATAAGTTGCTGAAATAAGCCTATTTAATAAGTCTAAGTTGCTGAAATAAGGCTATTTAATAAGCCTAAGTTGCTGAAATAAGCCTATTTAATAAGCCTACGTTGGTGAACTAAGCCTATATAAAAAGGTATATTTAATAAGTCTAAGTTGCTGAAAAAAACCTATTTAAAACTGCTATTTAATAAGCCTAAATTGCTAGAAATAAACCTGTTTAATAAGGCTATTTAATAAGCATAAGTTGCTGAAATAAGCCTATTTAATAAGCCTAAGTTGCTGAAATAAACCTATTTAATAAGGCTATGTAATAAGTCTAAGTTGCAGAAATAAACCTATTTAATAATGCTATTTAATACGCCTAATTTGCTTAAATAAGCATATTTCATAAGCATATTTAATGAGCCTAAGTTGTTGAAATGTCTATTTAATAAGTCGATTTAATAAGTCTAAGTTGCTAAAATAAGCCTATTTAATAAGGCTATTTAATAAGCCTAAGTTTCTGAAATAAGCCTATTTAATAAGGCTATTTAATGAGCCTAAGTTGCTGAAAAAAGCCGATTTAATAAGGCTATTTAATGAGCCTAAGTTGCTGAAATAAGCCTATTTAATAAGCCTAAGTTTATGAACTAAGCCTATTTAAAAATGCTATTTAATAAGCCTAAGTTGCTGAAATAAACCTGTTTAATAAGGCTATTTAATAAGCATAAGTTGCTGAAATAAGCCTATTTAATAAGCCTAAGTTGCTGAAATAAGCCTATTTATTAAGGCTATTTAATAAGTCTAAGTTCCTGAAATAAACCTATTTAATAAGCCTAAGTTGCTAAAATAAGCCTATTTAATGAGGCTATTTAATAAGTCTATTTAATAAGCCTATTTAATAAGCCTATTTAATAAGCCGATTTAATAAGCATATTTAATACGTCTATTTAATAAGTCTATTTAATAAGCCTATTTAACAAGTATATAATGAGCCTATTTAATAAGCCTATTTATTGAGCCTATTTAATAAGCCTAATTATTGAGCCTATTTAATAAGCCTATTTATTGAGCCTATTTAATGAGTCTATTTATTGAGCCTATTTAATAAGCCTATTTAATAAGCCTATTTATTAAGCCTATTTAATGAGCCTATTTAATAAGTCCATTTAATAAGCCTATTTATTGAGCCTATTTAATAAGCCTATTTAATACGCCTATTTAATAAACCTATTTAATAAGTATTTAATGAGCCTGTTTAATAAGTCTATTTAATAAGCCTTTTTAACAAGCCTATTTAATAAGTCTATTTAATAAGCCTATTTAATAAGGCTATTTAATAAGCCTAAGTTGCTGAAATAAGCCTATTTAATAAGGCTATTTAATGAGCCTAAGTTGCTGAAATAAGCCTATTTAATAAGCCTAAGTTTCTGAACTAAGCCTATTTAAAAAGGCATATTTAATAAGTCTAAGTTGCTGAAATAAACCTATTTAAAAATGCTATTTAATAAGCCTAAGTTGCTGAAATAAACCTGTTTGATAAGGCTATTTAATAAGCATAAGTTGCTGAAATAAGCCTATTTAATAAGCCTAAGTTGCTGAATAAGCCTATTTCATAAGCCTAAGTTGCTGAAATAAGCCTTTTTAATATGTCTAAGTTGCTGAAATAAGCCTATTTAATAAGCCTAAGTTGCTGAAATAAGCCTATTTAATAAGGCTATTTAATAAGCCTAAGTTGCTGAAATAAGCCTATTTAATAAGCCTAAGTTGCTGAATAAGCCTATTTCATAAGCCTAAGTTGCTGAAATAAGCCTTTTTAATATGTATAAGTTGCTGAAATAAGCCTATTTAATAAGTCTAAGTTGCTGAAATAAGGCTATTTAATAAGCCTAAGTTGCTGAAATAAGCCTATTTAATAAGCCTACGTTGGTGAACTAAGCCTATATAAAAAGGTCTATTTAATAAGTCTAAGTTGCTGAAAAAAACCTATTTAAAACTGCTATTTAATAAGCCTAAATTGCTAGAAATAAACCTGTTTAATAAGGCTATTTAATAAGCATAAGTTGCTGAAATAAGCCTATTTAATAAGCCTAAGTTGCTGAAATAAACCTATTTAATAAGGCTATGTAATAAGTCTAAGTTGCAGAAATAAACCTATTTAATAATGCTATTTAATACGCCTAATTTGCTTAAATAAGCATATTTCATAAGCATATTTAATGAGCCTAAGTTGTTGAAATGTCTATTTAATAAGTCGATTTAATAAGTCTAAGTTGCTAAAATAAGCCTATTTAATAAGGCTATTTAATAAGCCTAAGTTTCTGAAATAAGCCTATTTAATAAGGCTATTTAATGAGCCTAAGTTGCTGAAAAATGCCTATTTAATAAGGCTATTTAATGAGCCTAAGTTGCTGAAATAAGCCTATTTAATAAGCCTAAGTTTATGAACTAAGCCTATTAAAAAATGCTATTTAATAAGCCTAAGTTGCTGAAATAAACCTGTTTAATAAGGCTATTTAATAAGCATAAGTTGCTGAAATAAGCCTATTTAATAAGCCTAAGTTGCTGAAATAAGCCTATTTAATAAGGCTATTTAATAAGTCTAAGTTGCTGAAATAAACCTATTTAATAAGCCTAAGTTGCTAAAATAAGCCTATGTATTAAGTCTATTTAATAAGCTTTTTAATAAGCCTATTTAATAAGTCTATTTAATAAGCCTATTTAATAAGCCTATTTAATAAGCCTATTTAATAAGCCAATTTAATAAGCCTATTTAATAAGCCTATTTAATAAGCCTATTTAATACACCTATTTAATAAAACTATTTAATAAGTATTTAATGAGCCTATGTATTAAGTCTATTTAATAAGCCTTTTTAATAAGTCTATTTAATAAGCCTATTTAATAAGCCTATTTAATAAGCCTATTTAATAAGCCTATTTAATAAGCCTATTTTATAAGTATTTAATGAGCCTATTCAATAAGTCTAATTAATAAGCCTATTTAATAGGGCTATTTAATAAGTCTAAGTTGCTGAAATTAACCTATTTAATAAGACTAAGTTGCTAAAATAAGCCTATTTAATAATTTAATAAGCATAAGTTGCTGAAATAAGCCTATTTAATAAGCCTAAGTTGCTGAAATAAACCTATTTAGTAAGGCTATTTAATAAGCATAAGTTGCTGAAATAAGCCTATTTAATAAGCCTAAGTTGCTGAAATAAGCCTATTTAATAAGGCTATTTAATAAGTCTAAGTTGCTGAAATAAACCTATTTAATGAGCCTAAGTTGCTAAAATAAGCCTATTTAATGAGGCTATTTAATAAGTCTATTTAATAAGCCTATTTAATAAGCCTATTTAATAAGCCTATTTAATAAGCCTATTTAATAAGCCTATTTAATAAGCCTATTTAATAAACCTATTTAATAAGTATTTAATGAGCCTATGTATTAAGTCTATTTAATACGCCTTTTTAATAAGCCTATTTAATAAGTATTTAATGAGCCTATTTAATAAGCCTATTTATTGAGCCTATTTAATAAGCCTATTTATTGAGCCTATTTAATAAGCCTATTTAATAAGCCTATTTAATAAGCCTCTTTATTGAGCCTATTTAATAAGTCTATTTAATAAGCCTATTTAATAAGTATTTAATGAGCCTATTTAATCAGTCTATTTAATAAGCCTATTTAATAGGCCTATTTAATACGTCTAAGTTGCTGAAATAAGCCTATTTAATAAGCCTAAGTTGCTGAATAAGCCTATTTCATAAGCCTAAGTTGCAGAAATAAGTCTTTTTAATAAGTCTAAGTTGCTGAAATAAGCCTATTTAATAAGCCTAAGTTGCTGAAATAAGCCTATTTAATAAGGCTATTTAATAAGCCTAAGTTGCTGAATAAGCCTATTTAATAAGCCTAAGTTGCTGAAATAAGCCTATTTAATAAGCCTAAGTTGCTGTAATAAGGCTATTTAATAAGTCTAAGTTGCTGAAAAAAGCATAATTAATAAGCCTAAGTTGCTAAAATAAGCCTATTTAATGAGGCTATTTAATAAGTCTATTTAATAAGCCTATTTAATAAGCCTATTTAATAAGCCGATTTAATAAGCATATTTAATACGTCTATTTAATAAGTCTATTTAATAAGCCTATTTAATAAGTATATAATGAGCCTATTTAATAAGCCTATTTATTGAGCCTATTTAATAAGCCTAATTATTGAGCCTATTTAATAAGCCTATTTATTGAGCCTATTTAATGAGCCTATTTATTGAGCCTATTTAATAAGCCTATTTAATAAGCCTATTTATTAAGCCTATTTATTGAGCCTATTTAATAAGCCCATTTAATAAGCCTATTTATTGAGCCTATTTAATAAGCCTATTTAATACGCCTATTTAATAAACCTATTTAATAAGTATTTAATGAGCCTGTTTAATAAGTCTATTTAATAAGCCTTTTTAACAAGCCTATTTAATAAGTCTATTTAATAAGCCTATTTAATAAGGCTATTTAATAAGCCTAAGTTGCTGAAATAAGCCTATTTAATAAGGCTATTTAATGAGCCTAAGTTGCTGAAATAAGCCTATTTAATAAGCCTAAGTTTCTGAACTAAGCCTATTTAAAAAGGCATATTTAATAAGTCTAAGTTGCTGAAATAAACCTATTTAAAATGCTATTTAATAAGCCTAAGTTTGCTGAAATAAACCTGTTTGATAAGGCTATTTAATAAGCATAAGTTGCTGAAATAAGCCTATTTAATAAGCCTAAGTTGCTGAATAAGCCTATTTCATAAGCCTAAGTTGCTGAAATAAGCCTTTTTAATATGTCTAAGTTGCTGAAATAAGCCTATTTAATAAGCCTAAGTTGCTGAAATAAGCCTATTTAATAAGGCTATTTAATAAGCCTAAGTTGCTGAATAAGCCTATTTAATAAGTCTAAGTTGCTGAAATAAGGCTATTTAATAAGCCTAAGTTGCTGAAATAAGCCTATTTAATAAGCCTAAGTTGCTGAAATAAACCTATTTAGTAAGGCTATTTAATAAGTCTAAGTTGCAGAAATAAACCTATTTAATAATGCTATTTAATACGCCTAATTTGCTTAAATAAGCATATTTCATAAGCATATTTAATGAGCCTAAGTTGCTGAAATGTCTATTTAATAAGTCGATTTAATAAGTCTAAGTTGCTAAAATAAGCCTATTTAATAAGGCTATTTAATAAGCCTAAGTTTCTGAAATAAGCCTATTTAATAAGGCTATTTAATGAGCCTAAGTTGCTGAAAAAAGCCTATTTAATAAGGCTATTTAATGAGCCTAAGTTGCTGAAATAAGCCTATTTAATAAGCCTAAGTTGCTGAAATAAACCTGTTTAATAAGGCTATTTAATAAGCATAAGTTGCTGAAATAAGCCTATTTAATAAGCCTAAGTTGCTGAAATAAGCCTATTTAATAAGGCTATTTAATAAGTCTAAGTTGCTGAAATAAACCTATTTAATAAGCCTAAGTTGCTAAAATAAGCCTATTTAATGAGGCTATTTATTGTCTATTTAATAAGCCTATTTAATAAGCCTATTTAATAAGCCTATTTAACAAGTCTATTTAATAAGCCTATTTAATAAGTCTATTTAATAAGTATTTAATGAGCCTGTTTAATAAGTCTATTTAATAAGCCTTTTTAATAAGCCTATTTAATAAGTCTATTTAATAAGCCTATTTAATAAGCCTATTTATTGAGCCTATTTAATAAGCCTATTTATTGAGCCTATTTAATAAGCCTATTTATTGAGCCTATTTAATAAGCCTATTTATTGAGCCTATTTAATAAGTCTATTTAATAAGCCTATTTAATAAACCTATTTAATAAGTATTTAATGAGCCTATTTAATAAGTCTATTTAATAAGCCTATTTAATAGGCCTATTTAATAAGTCTAAGTTGCTGAAATAAGCCTATTTAATAAGCCTGAGTTGCTGAAATAAGCCTATTTAATAAGCCTAAGTTGCTGAAATAAACCTATTTAATAATGCTATTTAATACGCCTAATTTGCTTAAATAAGCATATTTCATAAGCATATTTAATGAGCCTAAGTTGCTAAAATAAGCCTATTTAATGAGGCTATTTAATAAGTATATTTAATAAGCCTATTCAATAAACCTATTTAATAAGTCTATTTAATAAGCCTATTTAATGAGTCTATTTAATAAGTCTATTTAATAAGCCTATTTAATAAGTATTTAATGAGCCTATTTAATCAGTCTATTTAATAAGCCTATTTAATAGGCCTATTTAATAAGTCTAAGTTGCTGAAATAAGCCTATTTAATAAGCCTAAGTTGCTGAATAAGCCTATTTCATAAGCCTAAGTTGCAGAAATAAGTCTTTTTAATTAAGTATAAGTTGCTGAAATAAGCCTATTTAATAAGCCTATGTTGCTGAAATAAGCCTATTTAATAAGGCTATTTAATAAGCCTAAGTTGCTGAATAAGACTATTTAATAAGCCTAAGTTGCTGAAATAAGCCTATTTAATAAGCCTAAGTTGCTGAAAAAAGCCTAATTAATAAGGCTATTTAATAAGCCTAAGTTGCTGAATAAGCCTATTTAATAAGCCTAAGTTGCTGTAATAAGGCTTTTTAATAAGTCTAAGTTGCTGAAAAAAGCCTAATTAATAAGCCTAAGTTGCTAAAATAAGCCTATTTAATGAGGCTATTTAATAAGTCTATTTAATAAGCCTATTTAATAAGCCTATTTAATAAGCCGATTTAATAAGCATATTTAATACGTCTATTTAATAAGTCTATTTAATAAGCCTATTTAATAAGTATATAATGAGCCTATTTAATAAGCCTATTTATTGAGCCTATTTAATAAGCCTAATTATTGAGCCTATTTAATAAGCCTATTTATTGAGCCTATTTAATGAGCCTATTTATTGAGCCTATTTAATAAGCCTCTTTAATGAGTCTATTTAATAAGCCTATTTAATACGCCTGTTTAATAAGCCTATTTATTAAGCCTATTTAATGAGCCTATTTAAAAAGCCCATTTAATAAGCCTATTTATTGAGCCTATTTAATAAGCCTATTTAATACGCCTATTTAATAAACCTATTTAATAAGTATTTAATGAGCCTGTTTAATAAGTCTATTTAATAAGCCTTTTTAATAAGCCTATTTAATAAGTCTATTTAATAAGCCTATTTAATAAGGCTATTTAATAAGCCTAAGTTGCTGAAATAAGCCTATTTAATAAGCCTAAGTTTCTGAACTAAGCCTATTTAAAAAGGTATATTTAATAAGTCTAAGTTGCTGAAATAAACCTATTTAAAAATGCTATTTAATAAGCCTAAGTTGCTGAAATAAACCTGTTTAATAAGGCTATTTAATAAGCATAAGTTGCTGAAATAAGCCTATTTAATAAGCCTAAGTTGCTGAATAAGCCTATTTCATAAGCCTAAGTTGCTGAAATAAGCCTTTTAATATGTCTAAGTTGCTGAAATAAGCCTATTTAATAAGCCTAAGTTGCTGAAATAAGCCTATTTAATAAGGCTATTTAATAAGCCTAAGTTGCTGAATAAGCCTATTTAATAAGTCTAAGTTGCTGAAATAAGCCTATTTAATAAGCCTACATTGGTGAACTAAGCCTATATAAAAAGGTCTATTTAATAAGTCTAAGTTGCTGAAAAAAACCTATTTAAAAATGCTATTTAATAAGCCTAAATTGCTAGAAATAAACCTGTTTAATAAGGCTATTTAATAAGCCTAAGTTGCTGAAATAAACCTATTTAATAAGGCTATTTAATAAGTCTAAGTTGCAGAAATAAACCTATTTAATAATGCTATTTAATACGCCTAATTTGCTTAAATAAGCATATTTCATAAGCATATTTAATGAGCCTAAGTTGCTGAAATGTCTATTTAATAAGTCGATTTAATAAGTCTACGTTGCTAAAATAAGCCTATTTAATAAGGCTATTTAATAAGCCTAAGTTGCTGAAATAAGCCTATTTAATAAGGCTATTTAATAAGTCTAAGTTGCTGAAATAAACCTATTTAATAAGCCTAAGTTGCTAAAATAAGCCTATTTAATGAGGCTATTTATTGTCTATTTAATAAGCCTATTTAATAAGCCTATTTAATAAGCCTATTTAACAAGTCTATTTAATAAGCCTATTTAATAAGTCTATTTAATAAGTATTTAATGAGCCTGTTTAATAAGTCTATTTAATAAGCCTTTTTAATAAGCCTATTTAATAAGTCTATTTAATAAGCCTATTTAATAAGCCTATTTATTGAGCCTATTTAATAAGCCTATTTATTGAGCCTATTTAATAAGCCTATTTATTGAGCCTATTTAATAAGCCTATTTATTGAGCCTATTTAATAAGCCTATTTAATAAGATTATTTAATAAGCCTATTTAATAAGCCTATTTAATAAGCCTATTTAATAAGCCTATTTAATAAGCCTATCTAATAAGCCTATTTATTGAGCCTATTTAATAAGTCTATTTAATAAGCCTATTTAATAAACCTATTTAATAAGTATTTAATGAGCCTATTTAATAAGTCTATTTAATAAGCCTATTTAATAGGCCTATTTAATAAGTCTAAGTTGCTGAAATAAGCCTATTTAATAAGCCTGAGTTGCTGAAATAAGCCTATTTAATAAGCCTAAGTTGCTGAAATAAGCCTATTTAATAAGGCTACTTAATAAGTCTAAGTTGCTGAAATAAACCTATTTAATAATGCTATTTAATACGCCTAATTTGCTTAAATAAGCATATTTCATAAGCATATTTAATGAGCCTAAGTTGCTAAAATAAGCCTATTTAATGAGGCTATTTAATAAGTATATTTAATAAGCCTATTCAATAAACCTATTTAATAAGTCTATTTAATAAGCCTATTTAATGAGTCTATTTAATAAGTCTATTTAATAAGCCTATTTAATAAGTATTTAATGAGCCTATTTAATCAGTCTATTTAATAAGCCTATTTAATAGGCCTATTTAATAAGTCTAAGTTGCTGAAATAAGCCTATTTAATAAGCCTAAGTTGCTGAATAAGCCTATTTCATAAGCCTAAGTTGCAGAAATAAGTCTTTTTATTTAAGTATAAGTTGCTGAAATAAGCCTATTTAATAAGCCTATGTTGCTGAAATAAGCCTATTTAATAAGGCTATTTAATAAGCCTAAGTTGCTGAATAAGACTATTTAATAAGCCTAAGTTGCTGAAATAAGCCTATTTAATAAGCCTAAGTTGCTGAAAAAAGCCTAATTAATAAGGCTATTTAATAAGCCTAAGTTGCTGAATAAGCCTATTTAATAAGCCTAAGTTGCTGTAATAAGGCTTTTTAATAAGTCTAAGTTGCTGAAAAAAGCCTAATTAATAAGCCTAAGTTGCTAAAATAAGCCTATTTAATGAGGCTATTTAATAAGTCTATTTAATAAGCCTATTTAATAAGCCTATTTAATAAGCCGATTTAATAAGCATATTTAATACGTCTATTTAATAAGTCTATTTAATAAGCCTATTTAATAAGTATATAATGAGCCTATTTAATAAGCCTATTTATTGAGCCTATTTAATAAGCCTAATTATTGAGCCTATTTAATAAGCCTATTTATTGAGCCTATTTAATGAGCCTATTTATTGAGCCTATTTAATAAGCCTCTTTAATGAGTCTATTTAATAAGCCTATTTAATACGCCTGTTTAATAAGCCTATTTATTAAGCCTATTTAATGAGCCTATTTAAAAAGCCCATTTAATAAGCCTATTTATTGAGCCTATTTAATAAGCCTATTTAATACGCCTATTTAATAAACCTATTTAATAAGTATTTAATGAGCCTGTTTAATAAGTCTATTTAATAAGCCTTTTTAATAAGCCTATTTAATAAGTCTATTTAATAAGCCTATTTAATAAGGCTATTTAATAAGCCTAAGTTGCTGAAATAAGCCTATTTAATAAGCCTAAGTTTCTGAACTAAGCCTATTTAAAAAGGTATATTTAATAAGTATTTAATGAGCCTGTTTAATAAGTCTATTTAATAAGCCTTTTTAATAAGCCTATTTAATAAGTCTATTTAATAAGCCTATTTAATAAGGCTATTTAATAAGCCTAAGTTGCTGAAATAAACCTGTTTAATAAGGCTATTTAATAAGCATAAGTTGCTGAAATAAGCCTATTTAATAAGCCTAAGTTGCTGAATAAGCCTATTTCATAAGCCTAAGTTGCTGAAATAAGCCTTTTAATATGTCTAAGTTGCTGAAATAAGCCTATTTAATAAGCCTAAGTTGCTGAAATAAGCCTATTTAATAAGGCTATTTAATAAGCCTAAGTTGCTGAATAAGCCTATTTAATAAGTCTAAGTTGCTGAAATAAGCCTATTTAATAAGCCTACATTGGTGAACTAAGCCTATATAAAAAGGTCTATTTAATAAGTCTAAGTTGCTGAAAAAAACCTATTTAAAAATGCTATTTAATAAGCCTAAATTGCTAGAAATAAACCTGTTTAATAAGGCTATTTAATAAGCATAAGTTGCTGAAATAAGCCTATTTAATAAGCCTAAGTTGCTGAAATAAACCTATTTAATAAGGCTATTTAATAAGTCTAAGTTGCAGAAATAAACCTATTTAATAATGCTATTTAATACGCCTAATTTGCTTAAATAAGCATATTTCATAAGCATATTTAATGAGCCTAAGTTGCTGAAATGTCTATTTAATAAGTCGATTTAATAAGTCTACATTGCTAAAATAAGCCTATTTAATAAGGCTATTTAATAAGCCTAAGTTTCTGAAATAAGCCTATTTAATAAGGCTATTTAATGAGCCTAAGTTGCTTAAAAAAGCCTATTTAATAAGGCTATTTAATGAGCCTAAGTTGCTGAAATAAGCCTATTTAATAAGCCTAAGTTTATGAACTAAGCCTATTTAAAAATGCTATTTAATAAGCCTAAGTTGCTGAAATAAACCTGTTTAATAAGGCTATTTAATAAGCATAAGTTGCTGAAATAAGCCTATTTAATAAGCCTAAGTTGCTGAAATAAGCCTATTTAATAAGGCTATTTAATAAGTCTAAGTTGCTGAAATAAACCTATTTAATAAGCCTAAGTTGCTAAAATAAGCCTATTTAATGAGGCTATTTAATAAGTCTATTTAATAAGCCTATTTAATAAGCCTATTTAATAAGCCTATTTAATAAGCCTATTTAATGCGCCTATTTAATAAGCCTATTTAATAAGCCTATTTAAAAAGCCTATCTAATAAGCCTATTTATTGAGCCTATTTAATACGTCTATTTAATAAGCCTATTTAATACGCCTATTTAATAAGTATTTAATGAGCCTATTTAATAAGTCTATTTAATAAGCCTATTTAATAGGCCTATTTAATAAGTCTAAGTTGCTGAAATAAGCCTATTTAATAAGCCTGAGTTGCTGAAATAAGCCTATTTAATAAGCCTAAGTTGCTGAAATAAGCCTATTTAATAATGCTATTTAATACGCCTAATTTGCTTAAATAAGCATATTTCATAAGCATATTTAATGAGCCTAAGTTGCTGAAATGTCTATTTAATAAGTCGATTTAATAAGTCTAAGTTGCTAAAATAAGCCTATTTAATAAGGCTATTTAATAAGCCTAAGTTTCTGAAATAAGCCTATTTAATAAGGCTATTTAATGAGCCTAAGTTGCTGAAATAAGCCTATTTAATAAGCCTAAGTTTACGAACTAAGCCTATTTAAAAATGCTATTTAATAAGCCTAAGTTGCTGAAATAAACCTGTTTAATAAGGCTATTTAATAAGCATAAGTTGCTGAAATAAGCCTATTTAATAAGCCTAAGTTGCTGAAATAAGCCTATTTAATAAGGCTATTTAATAAGTCTAAGTTGCTGAAATAAACCTATTTAATAAGCCTAAGTTGCTAAAATAAGCCTATTTAATGAGGCTATTTAATAAGTCTATTTAATAAGCCTATTTTATAAGCCTATTTAATAAGCCTATTTAATAAGCCTATTTAATGCGCCTATTTAATAAGCCTATTTAATAAGCCTATTTAATAAGCCTATCTAATAAGCCTATTTATTGAGCCTATTTAATAAGTCTATTTAATAAGCCTATTTAATACGCCTATTTAATAAGTATTTAATGAGCCTATTTAATAAGTCTATTTAATAAGCCTATTTAATAGGCCTATTTAATAAGTCTAAGTTGCTGAAATAAGCCTATTTAATAAGCCTGAGTTGCTGAAATAAGCCTATTTAATAAGCCTAAGTTGCTGAAATAAGCCTATTTAATAATGCTATTTAATACGCCTAATTTGCTTAAATAAGCATATTTCATAAGCATATTTAATGAGCCTAAGTTGCTGAAATGTCTATTTAATAAGTCGATTTAATAAGTCTAAGTTGCTAAAATAAGCCTATTTAATAAGGCTATTTAATAAGCCTAAGTTTCTGAAATAAGCCTATTTAATAAGGCTATTTAATGAGCCTAAGTTGCTGAAAAAAGCCTATTTAATAAGGCTATTTAATGAGCCTAAGTTGCTGAAATAAGCCTATTTAATAAGCCTAAGTTTATGAACTAAGCCTATTTAAAAATGCTATTTAATAAGCCTAAGTTGCTGAAATAAACCTGTTTAATAAGGCTATTTAATAAGCATAAGTTGCTGAAATAAGCCTATTTAATAAGCCTAAGTTGCTGAAATAAGCCTATTTAATAAGGCTATTTAATAAGTCTAAGTTGCTGAAATAAACCTATTTAATAAGCCTAAGTTGCTAAAATAAGCCTATTTAATGAGGCTATTTAATAAGTCTATTTAATAAGCCTATTTAATAAGCCTATTTAATAAGCCTATTTAATAAGCCTATTTAATGCGCCTATTTAATAAGCCTATTTAATAAGCCTATTTAATAAGCCTATCTAATAAGCCTATTTATTGAGCCTATTTAATACGTCTATTTAATAAGCCTATTTAATACGCCTATTTAATAAGTATTTAATGAGCCTATTTAATAAGTCTATTTAATAAGCCTATTTAATAGACCTATTTAATAAGCCTATTTAACAAGTCTATTTAATAAGCCTATTTAATAAGTCTATTTAATAAGTATTTAATGAGCCTGTTTAATAAGTCTATTTAATAAGCCTTTTTAATAAGCCTATTTAATAAGTCTATTTAATAAGCCTATTTAATAAGCCTATTTATTGAGCCTATTTAATAAGCCTATTTATTGAGCCTATTTAATAAGCCTATTTATTGAGCCTATTTAATAAGCCTATTTATTGAGCCTATTTAATAAGTCTATTTAATAAGCCTATTTAATAAACCTATTTAATAAGTATTTAATGAGCCTATTTAATAAGTCTATTTAATAAGCCTATTTAATAGGCCTATTTAATAAGTCTAAGTTGCTGAAATAAGCCTATTTAATAAGCCTGAGTTGCTGAAATAAGCCTATTTAATAAGCCTAAGTTGCTGAAATAAGCCTATTTAATAAGGCTACTTAATAAGTCTAAGTTGCTGAAATAAACCTATTTAATAATGCTATTTAATACGCCTAATTTGCTTAAATAAGCATATTTCATAAGCATATTTAATGAGCCTAAGTTGCTAAAATAAGCCTATTTAATGAGGCTATTTAATAAGTATATTTAATAAGCCTATTCAATAAACCTATTTAATAAGTCTATTTAATAAGCCTATTTAATGAGTCTATTTAATAAGTCTATTTAATAAGCCTATTTAATAAGTATTTAATGAGCCTATTTAATCAGTCTATTTAATAAGCCTATTTAATAGGCCTATTTAATAAGTCTAAGTTGCTGAAATAAGCCTATTTAATAAGCCTAAGTTGCTGAATAAGCCTATTTCATAAGCCTAAGTTGCAGAAATAAGTCTTTTTAATTAAGTATAAGTTGCTGAAATAAGCCTATTTAATAAGCCTATGTTGCTGAAATAAGCCTATTTAATAAGGCTATTTAATAAGCCTAAGTTGCTGAATAAGACTATTTAATAAGCCTAAGTTGCTGAAATAAGCCTATTTAATAAGCCTAAGTTGCTGAAAAAAGCCTAATTAATAAGGCTATTTAATAAGCCTAAGTTGCTGAATAAGCCTATTTAATAAGCCTAAGTTGCTGTAATAAGGCTTTTTAATAAGTCTAAGTTGCTGAAAAAAGCCTAATTAATAAGCCTAAGTTGCTAAAATAAGCCTATTTAATGAGGCTATTTAATAAGTCTATTTAATAAGCCTATTTAATAAGCCTATTTAATAAGCCGATTTAATAAGCATATTTAATACGTCTATTTAATAAGTCTATTTAATAAGCCTATTTAATAAGTATATAATGAGCCTATTTAATAAGCCTATTTATTGAGCCTATTTAATAAGCCTAATTATTGAGCCTATTTAATAAGCCTATTTATTGAGCCTATTTAATGAGCCTATTTATTGAGCCTATTTAATAAGCCTCTTTAATGAGTCTATTTAATAAGCCTATTTAATACGCCTGTTTAATAAGCCTATTTATTAAGCCTATTTAATGAGCCTATTTAAAAAGCCCATTTAATAAGCCTATTTATTGAGCCTATTTAATAAGCCTATTTAATACGCCTATTTAATAAACCTATTTAATAAGTATTTAATGAGCCTGTTTAATAAGTCTATTTAATAAGCCTTTTTAATAAGCCTATTTAATAAGTCTATTTAATAAGCCTATTTAATAAGGCTATTTAATAAGCCTAAGTTGCTGAAATAAGCCTATTTAATAAGCCTAAGTTTCTGAACTAAGCCTATTTAAAAAGGTATATTTAATAAGTATTTAATGAGCCTGTTTAATAAGTCTATTTAATAAGCCTTTTTAATAAGCCTATTTAATAAGTCTATTTAATAAGCCTATTTAATAAGGCTATTTAATAAGCCTAAGTTGCTGAAATAAACCTGTTTAATAAGGCTATTTAATAAGCATAAGTTGCTGAAATAAGCCTATTTAATAAGCCTAAGTTGCTGAATAAGCCTATTTCATAAGCCTAAGTTGCTGAAATAAGCCTTTTAATATGTCTAAGTTGCTGAAATAAGCCTATTTAATAAGCCTAAGTTGCTGAAATAAGCCTATTTAATAAGGCTATTTAATAAGCCTAAGTTGCTGAATAAGCCTATTTAATAAGTCTAAGTTGCTGAAATAAGCCTATTTAATAAGCCTACATTGGTGAACTAAGCCTATATAAAAAGGTCTATTTAATAAGTCTAAGTTGCTGAAAAAAACCTATTTAAAAATGCTATTTAATAAGCCTAAATTGCTAGAAATAAACCTGTTTAATAAGGCTATTTAATAAGCATAAGTTGCTGAAATAAGCCTATTTAATAAGCCTAAGTTGCTGAAATAAACCTATTTAATAAGGCTATTTAATAAGTCTAAGTTGCAGAAATAAACCTATTTAATAATGCTATTTAATACGCCTAATTTGCTTAAATAAGCATATTTCATAAGCATATTTAATGAGCCTAAGTTGCTGAAATGTCTATTTAATAAGTCGATTTAATAAGTCTACGTTGCTAAAATAAGCCTATTTAATAAGGCTATTTAATAAGCCTAAGTTTCTGAAATAAGCCTATTTAATAAGGCTATTTAATGAGCCTAAGTTGCTTAAAAAAGCCTATTTAATAAGGCTATTTAATGAGCCTAAGTTGCTGAAATAAGCCTATTTAATAAGCCTAAGTTTATGAACTAAGCCTATTTAAAAATGCTATTTAATAAGCCTAAGTTGCTGAAATAAACCTGTTTAATAAGGCTATTTAATAAGCATAAGTTGCTGAAATAAGCCTATTTAATAAGCCTAAGTTGCTGAAATAAGCCTATTTAATAAGGCTATTTAATAAGTCTAAGTTGCTGAAATAAACCTATTTAATAAGCCTAAGTTGCTAAAATAAGCCTATTTAATGAGGCTATTTAATAAGTCTATTTAATAAGCCTATTTAATAAGCCTATTTAATAAGCCTATTTAATAAGCCTATTTAATGCGCCTATTTAATAAGCCTATTTAATAAGCCTATTTAAAAAGCCTATCTAATAAGCCTATTTATTGAGCCTATTTAATACGTCTATTTAATAAGCCTATTTAATACGCCTATTTAATAAGTATTTAATGAGCCTATTTAATAAGTCTATTTAATAAGCCTATTTAATAGGCCTATTTAATAAGTCTAAGTTGCTGAAATAAGCCTATTTAATAAGCCTGAGTTGCTGAAATAAGCCTATTTAATAAGCCTAAGTTGCTGAAATAAGCCTATTTAATAATGCTATTTAATACGCCTAATTTGCTTAAATAAGCATATTTCATAAGCATATTTAATGAGCCTAAGTTGCTGAAATGTCTATTTAATAAGTCGATTTAATAAGTCTAAGTTGCTAAAATAAGCCTATTTACTAAGGCTATTTAATAAGCCTAAGTTTCTGAAATAAGCCTATTTAATAAGGCTATTTAATGAGCCTAAGTTGCTGAAATAAGCCTATTTAATAAGCCTAAGTTTACGAACTAAGCCTATTTAAAAATGCTATTTAATAAGCCTAAGTTGCTGAAATAAACCTGTTTAATAAGGCTATTTAATAAGCATAAGTTGCTGAAATAAGCCTATTTAATAAGCCTAAGTTGCTGAAATAAGCCTATTTAATAAGGCTATTTAATAAGTCTAAGTTGCTGAAATAAACCTATTTAATAAGCCTAAGTTGCTAAAATAAGCCTATTTAATGAGGCTATTTAATAAGTCTATTTAATAAGCCTATTTTATAAGCCTATTTAATAAGCCTATTTAATAAGCCTATTTAATGCGCCTATTTAATAAGCCTATTTAATAAGCCTATTTAATAAGCCTATCTAATAAGCCTATTTATTGAGCCTATTTAATAAGTCTATTTAATAAGCCTATTTAATACGCCTATTTAATAAGTATTTAATGAGCCTATTTAATAAGTCTATTTAATAAGCCTATTTAATAGGCCTATTTAATAAGTCTAAGTTGCTGAAATAAGCCTATTTAATAAGCCTGAGTTGCTGAAATAAGCCTATTTAATAAGCCTAAGTTGCTGAAATAAGCCTATTTAATAATGCTATTTAATACGCCTAATTTGCTTAAATAAGCATATTTCATAAGCATATTTAATGAGCCTAAGTTGCTGAAATGTCTATTTAATAAGTCGATTTAATAAGTCTAAGTTGCTAAAATAAGCCTATTTAATAAGGCTATTTAATAAGCCTAAGTTTCTGAAATAAGCCTATTTAATAAGGCTATTTAATGAGCCTAAGTTGCTGAAAAAAGCCTATTTAATAAGGCTATTTAATGAGCCTAAGTTGCTGAAATAAGCCTATTTAATAAGCCTAAGTTTATGAACTAAGCCTATTTAAAAATGCTATTTAATAAGCCTAAGTTGCTGAAATAAACCTGTTTAATAAGGCTATTTAATAAGCATAAGTTGCTGAAATAAGCCTATTTAATAAGCCTAAGTTGCTGAAATAAGCCTATTTAATAAGGCTATTTAATAAGTCTAAGTTGCTGAAATAAACCTATTTAATAAGCCTAAGTTGCTAAAATAAGCCTATTTAATGAGGCTATTTAATAAGTCTATTTAATAAGCCTATTTAATAAGCCTATTTAATAAGCCTATTTAATAAGCCTATTTAATGCGCCTATTTAATAAGCCTATTTAATAAGCCTATTTAATAAGCCTATCTAATAAGCCTATTTATTGAGCCTATTTAATAAGTCTATTTAATAAGCCTATTTAATACGCCTATTTAATAAGTATTTAATGAGCCTATTTAATAAGTCTATTTAATAAGCCTATTTAATAGACCTATTTAATAAGTCTAAGTTGCTGAAATAAGCCTATTTAATAAGCCTGAGTTGCTGAAATAAGCCTATTTAATAAGCCTAAGTTGCTGAAATAAGCCTATTTAATAATGCTATTTAATACGCCTAATTTGCTTAAATAAGCATATTTCATAAGCATATTTAATGAGCCTAAGTTGCTGAAATGTCTATTTAATAAGTCGATTTAATAAGTCTAAGTTGCTAAAATAAGCCTATTTAATAAGGCTATTTAATAAGCCTAAGTTTCTGAAATAAGCCTATTTAATAAGGCTATTTAATGAGCCTAAGTTGCTGAAAAAAGCCTATTTAATAAGGCTATTTAATGAGCCTAAGTTGCTGAAATAAGCCTATTTAATAAGCCTAAGTTTATGAACTAAGCCTATTTAAAAATGCTATTTAATAAGCCTAAGTTGCTGAAATAAACCTGTTTAATAAGGCTATTTAATAAGCATAAGTTGCTGAAATAAGCCTATTTAATAAGCCTAAGTTGCTGAAATAAGCCTATTTAATAAGGCTATTTAATAAGTCTAAGTTGCTGAAATAAACCTATTTAATAAGCCTAAGTTGCTAAAATAAACCTATTTAATTAGGCTATTTAATAAGTCTATTTAATAAGCCTATTTAATAAGCCTATTTAATAAGCCTATTTAATAAGCCTATTTAATAAGCCTATTTAATAAGCCTATTTAATAAGCCTATTTAATAAGCCTATCTAATAAGCCTATTTATTGAGCCTATTTAATAAGTCTATTTAATAAGCCTATTTAATACGCCTATTTAATAAGTATTTAATGAGCCTATTTAATAAGTCTATTTAATACGCCTATTTAATAGGCCTATTTAATAAGTCTAAGTTGCTGAAATAAGCCTATTTAATAAGCCTGAGTTGCTGAAATAAGCCTATTTAATAAGCCTAAGTTGCTGAAATAAGCCTATTTAATACGGCTATTTAATAAGCCTAAGTTGCTGAAATGTCTATTTAATAAGTCGATTTAATAAGTCTAAGTTGCTAAAATAAGCCTATTTAATAAGGCTATTTAATAAGCCTAAGTTTCTGAAATAAGCCTATTTAATAAGGCTATTTAATGAGCCTAAGTTGCTGAAAAAAGCCTATTTAATAAGGCTATTTAATGAGCCTAAGTTGCTGAAATAAGCCTATTTAATAAGCCTAAGTTTATGAACTAAGCCTATTTAAAAATGCTATTTAATAAGCCTAAGTTGCTGAAATAAACCTGTTTAATAAGGCTATTTAATAAGCATAAGTTGCTGAAATAAGCCTATTTAATAAGTCTAAGTTGCTGAAATAAACCTATTTAATAAGCCTAAGTTGCTAAAATAAGCCTATTTAATGAGGCTATTTAATAAGTCTATTTAATAAGCCTATTTAATAAGCCTATTTAATAAGTCTATTTAATAAGCCTATTTAATAGGCCTATTTAATAAGTCTAAGTTGCTGAAATAAGCCTATTTAATAAGCCTGAGTTGCTGAAATAAGCCTATTTAATAAGCCTAAGTTGCTGAAATAAGCCTATTTAATAAGGCTACTTAATAAGTCTAAGTTGCTGAAATAAACCTATTTAATAAGCCTAAGTTGCTAAAATAAGCCTATTTAATGAGGCTATTTAATAAGTCTATTTAATAAGCCTATTTAATAAACCTATTTAATACGTCTATTTAATAAGCCTATTTCATGAGTCTATTTAATAAGTCTATTTAATAAGCCTATTTAATAAGTATTTAATGAGCCTATTTAATAGGCCTATTTAATAAGTCTAAGTTGCTGAAATAAGCCTATTTAATAAGCTTAAGTTGCTGAATAAGCCTATTTCATAAGCCTAAGTTGCAGAAATAAGTCTTTTTAATAAGTCTAAGTTGCTGAAATAAGCCTATTTAATAAGCCTAAGTTGCTGAAATAAGCCTATTTAATAAGGCTATTTAATAAGCCTAAGTTGCTGAATAAGCCTATTTAATAAGCCTAAGTTGCTGAAATAAGCCTATTTAATAAGCCTAAGTTGCTGTAATAAGGCTATTTAATAAGTCTAAGTTGCTGAAAAAAGCCTAATTAATAAGCCTAAGTTGCTAAAATAAGCCTATTTAATGAGGCTATTTAATAAGTCTATTTAATAAGCCTATTTAATAAGCCTATTTAATAAGCCGATTTAATAAGCATATTTAATACGTCTATTTAATAAGTCTATTTAATAAGCCTATTTAATAAGTATATAATGAGCCTATTTAATAAGCCTATTTATTGAGCCTATTTAATAAGCCTAATTATTGAGCCTATTTAATAAGCCTATTTATTGAGCCTATTTAATAAGCCTATTTAATGAGTCTATTTAATAAGCCTATTTAATACGCCTATTTAATAAGCCTATTTATTAAGCCTATTTAATGAGCCTATTTAATAAGCCCATTTAATAAGCCTATTTATTGAGCCTATTTAATAAGCCTATTTAATACGCCTATTTAATAAACCTATTTAATAAGTATTTAATGAGCCTGTTTAATAAGTCTATTTAATAAGCCTTTTTAATAAGCCTATTTAATAAGTCTATTTAATAAGCCTATTTAATAAGGCTATTTAATAAGCCTAAGTTGCTGAAATAAGCCTATTTAATAAGGCTATTTAATGAGCCTAAGTTGCTGAAATAAGCCTTTTTAATAAGCCTAAGTTTCTGAACTAAACCTATTTAAAAAGGTATATTTAATAAGTCTAAGTTGCTGAAATAAACCTATTTAAAAATGCTATTTAATAAGCCTAAGTTGCTGAAATAAACCTGTTTAATAAGGCTATTTAATAAGCATAAGTTGCTGAAATAAGCCTATTTAATAAGCCTAAGTTGCTGAATAAGCCTGTTTCATAAGCCTAAGTTGCTGAAATAAACCTTTTTAATATGTCTAAGTTGCTGAAATAAGCCTATTTAATAAGCCTAAGTTGCTGAAATAAGCCTATTTAATAAGGCTATTTAATAAGCCTAAGTTGCTGAATAAGCCTATTTAATAAGTCTAAGTTGCTGAAATAAGGCTATTTAATAAGCCTAAGTTGCTGAAATAAGCCTATTTAATAAGCCTACGTTGGTGAACTAAGCCTATATAAAAAGGTCTATTTAATAAGTCTAAGTTGCTGAAAAAACCCTATTTAAAAATGCTATTTAATAAGCCTAAATTACTAGAAATAAACTTGTTTAATAAGGCTATTTAATAAGCATAAGTTGCTGAAATAAGCCTATTTAATAAGCCTAAGTTGCTGAAATAAACCTATTTAATAAGGCTATTTAATAAGTCTAAGTTGCAGAAATAAACCTATTTAATAATGCTATTTAATACGCCTAATTTGCTTAAATTAGCATATTTCATAAGCATATTTAATGAGCCTAAGTTGCTGAAATGTCTATTTAATAAGTCGATTTAATAAGTCTAAGTTGCTAAAAATTTAATAAGGCTATTTAATAAGCCTAAGTTTCTGAAATAAGCCTATTTAATAAGGCTAATTAATGAGCCTAAGTTGCTGAAAAAAGCCTATTTAATAAGGCTATTTAATGAGCCTAAGTTGCTGAAATAAGCCTATTTAATAAGCCTAAGTTTATGAACTAAGCCTATTTAAAAATGCTATTTAATAAGCCTAAGTTGCTGAAATAAACCTGTTTAATAAGGCTATTTAATAGGCATAAGTTGCTGAAATAAGCCTATTTAATAAGCCTAAGTTGCTGAAATAAGCCTGTTTAATAAGGCTATTTAATAAGTGTAAGTTGCTGAAATAAACCTATTTAATAAGCCTAAGTTGCTAAAATAAGCCTATTTAATGAGGCTATTTAATAAGTCTATTTAATAAGCCTATTTAATAAGCCTATTTAATAAGCCTATTTAATAAGCCTATTTAATGCACCTATTTAATAAGCCTATTTATTAAGCCTATTTAATGAGCCTATTTAATAAGCCCATTTAATAAGCCTATTTATTGAGCCTATTTAACAAGTCTATTTAATAAGCCTATTTAATAAGTCTATTTAATAAGTATTTAATGAGCCTGTTTAATAAGTCTATTTAATAAGCCTTTTTAATAAGCCTATTTAATAAGCCTATTTATTGAGCCTATTTAATAAGCCTATTTATTGAGCCTATTTAATAAGCCTATTTATTGAGCCTATTTAATAAGCCTATTTATTGAGCCTATTTAATAAGCCTATTTAATAAGATTATTTAATAAGCGTATTTAATAAGCCTATTTAATAAGCCTATTTAATAAGCCTATTTAATAAGCCTATCTAATAAGCCTATTTATTGAGCCTATTTAATAAGTCTATTTAATAAGCCTATTTAATACGCCTATTTAATAAGTATTTAATGAGCCTATTTAATAAGTCTATTTAATAAGCCTATTTAATAGGCCTATTTAATAAGTCTAAGTTGCTGAAATAAGCCTATTTAATAAGCCTGAGTTGCTGAAATAAGCCTATTTAATAAGCCTAAGTTGCTGAAATAAGCCTATTTAATAAGGCTACTTAATAAGTCTAAGTTGCTGAAATAAACCTATTTAATAATCCTAAGTTGCTAAAATAAGCCTATTTAATAAGCCTAAGTTTCTGAACTAAGCCTATTTAAAAAGGTATATTTAATAAGTCTAAGTTGCTGAAATAAACCTATTTAAAAATGCTATTTAATAAGCCTAAGTTGCTGAAATAAACCTGTTTAATAAGGCTATTTAATAAGCATAAGTTGCTGAAATAAGCCTATTTAATAAGCCTAAGTTGCTGAATAAGCCTATTTCATAAGCCTAAGTTGCTGAAATAAGCCTTTTTAATATGTCTAAGTTGCTGAAATAAGCCTATTTAATAAGCCTAAGTTGCTGAAATAAGCCTATTTAATAAGGCTATTTAATAAGCCTAAGTTGCTGAATAAGCCTATTTAATAAGTCTAAGTTGCTGAAATAAGGCTATTTAATAAGCCTAAGTTGCTGAAATAAGCCTATTTAATAAGCCTACGTTGGTGAACTAAGCCTATATAAAAAGGTCTATTTAATAAGTCTAAGTTGCTGAAAAAAACCTATTTAAAAATGCTATTTAATAAGCCTAAATTACTAGAAATAAACCTGTTTAATAAGGCTATTTAATAAGCATAAGTTGCTGAAATAAGCTAATTTAATAAGCCTAAGTTGCTGAAATAAACCTATTTAATAAGGCTATTTAATAAGTCTAAGTTGCAGAAATAAACCTATTTAATAATGCTATTTAATACGCCTAATTTGCTTAAATAAGCATATTTCATAAGCATATATAATGAGCCTAAGTTGCTGAAATGTCTATTTAATAAGTCGATTTAATAAGTCTAAGTTGCTAAAATAAGCCTATTTAATAAGGCTATTTAATAAGCCTAAGTTTCTGAAATAAGCCTATTTAATAAGGCTATTTAATGAGCCTAAGTTGCTGAAAAAAGCCTATTTAATAAGGCTATTTAATGAGCCTAAGTTGCTGAAATAAGCCTATTTAATAAGCCTAAGTTTATGAACTAAGCCTATTTAAAAATGCTATTTAATAAGCCTAAGTTGCTGAAATAAACCTGTTTAATAAGGCTATTTAATAAGCATAAGTTGCTGAAATAAGCCTATTTAATAAGCCTAAGTTGCTGAAATAAGCCTATTTAATAAGGCTATTTAATAAGTCTAAGTTGCTGAAATAAACCTATTTAATAAGCCTAAGTTGCTAAAATAAGCCTATTTAATGAGGCTATTTAATAAGTCTATTTAATAAGCCTATTTAATAAGCCTATTTAATAAGCCTATTTAATGCGCCTATTTAATAAGCCTATTTATTAAGCCTATTTAATGAGCCTATTTAATAAGCCCATTTAATAAGCCTATTTATTGAGCCTATTTAACAAGTCTATTTAATAAGCCTATTTAATAAGTCTATTTAATAAGTATTTAATGAGCCTGTTTAATAAGTCTATTTAATAAGCCTTTTTAATAAGCCTATTTAATAAGTCTATTTAATAAGCCTATTTAATAAGCCTATTTATTGAGCCTATTTAATAAGCCTATTTATTGAGCCTATTTAATAAGCCTATTTATTGAGCCTATTTAATAAGCCTATTTATTGAGCCTATTTAATAAGCCTATTTAATAAGATTATTTAATAAGCCTATTTAATAAGCCTATTTAATAAGCCTATTTAATAAGCCTATTTAATAAGCCTATTTATTGAGCCTATTTAATAAGTCTATTTAATAAGCCTATTTAATACGCCTATTTAATAAGTATTTAATGAGCCTATTTAATACGTCTATTTAATAAGCCTATTTAATAGGCCTATTTAATAAGTCTAAGTTGCTGAAATAAGCCTATTTAATAAGCCTGAGTTGCTGAAATAAGCCTATTTAATAAGCCTAAGTTGCTGAAATAAGCCTATTTAATACGGCTACTTAATAAGTCTAAGTTGCTGAAATAAACCTATTTAATAAGCCTAAGTTGCTAAAATAAGCCTATTTAATGAGGCTATTTAATAAGTCTATTTAATAAGCCTATTTAATAAACCTATTTAATAAGCCTATTTAATAAGCCTATTTAATAAGCCTATTTAATAAGCCTATCTAATAAGCCTATTTATTGAGCCTATTTAATAAGTCTATTTAATAAGCCTATTTAATACGCCTATTTAATAAGTATTTAATGAGCCTATTTAATAAGTCTATTTAATAAGCCTATTTAATAGGCCTATTTAATAAGTCTAAGTTGCTGAAATAAGCCTATTTAATAAGCCTGAGTTGCTGAAATAAGCCTATTTAATAAGCCTAAGTTGCTGAAATAAGCCTATTTAATAAGGCTACTTAATAAGTCTAAGTTGCTGAAATAAACCTATTTAATAAGCCTAAGTTGCTAAAATAAGCCTATTTAATAAGCATAAGTTTCTGAACTAAGCCTATTTAAAAAGGTATATTTAATAAGTCTAAGTTGCTGAAATAAACCTATTTAAAAATGCTATTTAATAAGCATAAGTTGCTGAAATAAACCTGTTTAATAAGGCTATTTAATAAGCATAAGTTGCTGAAATAAGCCTATTTAATAAGCCTAAGTTGCTGAATAAGCCTATTTCATAAGCCTAAGTTGCTGAAATAAGCCTTTTTAATATGTCTAAGTTGCTGAAATAAGCCTATTTAATAAGCCTAAGTTGCTGAAATAAGCCTATTTAATAAGGCTATTTAATAAGCCTAAGTTGCTGAATAAGCCTATTTAATAAGTCTAAGTTGCTGAAATAAGGCTATTTAATAAGGCTATTTAATAAGCCTAAGTTGCTGAATAAGCCTATTTAATAAGTCTAAGTTGCTGAAATAAGGCTATTTAATAAGCCTAAGTTGCTGAAATAAACCTATTTAATAAGCCTACGTTGGTGAACTAAGCCTATATAAAAAGGTCTATTTAATAAGTCTAAGTTGCTGAAAAAAACCTATTTAAAAATGCTATTTAATAAGCCTAAATTACTAGAAATAAACCTTTTTAATAAGGCTATTTAATAAGCATAAGTTGCTGAAATAAGCCTATTTAATAAGCCTAAGTTGCTGAAATAAACCTATTTAATAAGGTTATTTAATAAGTCTAAGTTGCAGAAATAAACCTATTTAATAATGCTATTTAATACGCCTAATTTGCTTAAATAAGCATATTTCATAAGCATATATAATGAGCCTAAGTTGCTGAAATGTCTATTTAATAAGTCGATTTAATAAGTCTAAGTTGCTAAAATAAGCCTATTTAATAAGGCTATTTAATAAGCCTAAGTTTCTGAAATAAGCCTATTTAATAAGGCTATTTAATGAGCCTAAGTTGCTGAAAAAAAGCCTATTTAATAAGGCTATTTAATGAGCCTAAGTTGCTGAAATAAGCCTATTTAATAAGCCTAAGTTTATGGACTAAGCCTATTTAAAAATGCTATTTAATAAGCCTAAGTTGCTGAAATAAACCTGTTTAATAAGGCTATTTAATAAGCATAAGTTGCTGAAATAAACCTATTTAATAAGCCTAAGTTGCTAAAATAAGCCTATTTAATGAGGCTATTTAATAAGTCTATTTAATAAGCCTATTTAATAAGCCTATTTAATAAGCCTATTTAATGCGCCTATTTAATAAGCCTATTTATTAAGCCTATTTAATGAGCCTATTTAATAAGCCCATTTAATAAGCCTATTTATTGAGCCTATTTAACAAGTCTATTTAATAAGCCTATTTAATAAGTCTATTTAATAAGTATTTAATGAGCCTGTTTAATAAGTCTATTTAATAAGCCTTTTTAATAAGCCTATTTAATAAGTCTATTTAATAAGCCTATTTAATAAGCCTATTTATTGAGCCTATTTAATAAGCCTATTTATTGAGCCTATTTAATAAGCCTATTTATTGAGCCTATTTAATAAGCCTATTTATTGAACCTATTTAATAAGCCTATTTAATAAGATTATTTAATAAGCCTATTTAATAAGCCTATTTAATAAGCCTATTTAATAAGCCTATTTAATAAGCCTATTTATTGAGCCTATTTAATAAGTCTATTTAATAAGCCTATTTAATACGCCTATTTAATAAGTATTTAATGAGCCTATTTAATACGTCTATTTAATAAGCCTATTTAATAGGCCTATTTAATAAGTCTAAGTTGCTGAAATAAGCCTATTTAATAAGCCTGAGTTGCTGAAATAAGCCTATTTAATAAGCCTAAGTTGCTGAAATAAGCCTATTTAATACGGCTACTTAATAAGTCTAAGTTGCTGAAATAAACCTATTTAATAAGCCTAAGTTGCTAAAATAAGCCTATTTAATGAGGCTATTTAATAAGTCTATTTAATAAGCCTATTTAATAAACCTATTTAATAAGTCTATTTAATAAGCCTATTTAATAAGCCTATTTAATAAGCCTATTTAATAAGCCTATCTAATAAGCCTATTTATTGAGCCTATTTAATAAGTCTATTTAATAAGCCTATTTAATACGCCTATTTAATAAGTATTTAATGAGCCTATTTAATAAGTCTATTTAATAAGCCTATTTAATAGGCCTATTTAATAAGTCTAAGTTGCTGAAATAAGCCTATTTAATAAGCCTGAGTTGCTGAAATAAGCCTATTTAATAAGCCTAAGTTGCTGAAATAAGCCTATTTAATAAGGCTACTTAATAAGTCTAAGTTGCTGAAATAAACCTATTTAATAAGCCTAAGTTGCTAAAATAAACCTATTTAATAAGCATAAGTTTCTGAACTAAGCCTATTTAAAAAGGTATATTTAATAAGTCTAAGTTGCTGAAATAAACCTATTTAAAAATGCTATTTAATAAGCCTAAGTTGCTGAAATAAACCTGTTTAATAAGGCTATTTAATAAGCATAAGTTGCTGAAATAAGCCTATTTAATAAGCCTAAGTTGCTGAATAAGCCTATTTCATAAGCCTAAGTTGCTGAAATAAGCCTATTTAATAAGCCTAAGTTGCTGAATAAGCCTATTTAATAAGTCTAAGTTGCTGAAATAAGGCTATTTAATACGCCTAAGTTGCTGAAATAAACCTATTTAATAAGCCTACGTTGGTGAACTAAGCCTATATAAAAAGGTCTATTTAATAAGTCTAAGTTGCTGAAAAAAACCTATTTAAAATGCTATTTAATAAGCCTAAATTACTAGAAATAAACCTGTTTAATAAGGCTATTTAATAAGCATAACTTGCTGAAATAAGCCTATTTAATAAGCCTAAGTTGCTGAAATAAACCTATTTAATAAGGTTATTTAATAAGTCTAAGTTGCAGAAATAAACCTATTTAATAATGCTATTTAATACGCCTAATTTGCTTAAATAAGCATATTTCATAAGCATATATAATGAGCCTAAGTTGCTGAAATGTCTATTTAATAAGTCGATTTAATAAGTCTAAGTTGCTAAAATAAGCCTATTTAATAAGGCTATTTAATAAGCCTAAGTTTCTGAAATAAGCGTATTTAATAAGGCTATTTAATGAGCCTAAGTTGCTGAAAAAAGCCTATTTAATAAGGCTATTTAATGAGCCTAAGTTGCTGAAATAAGCCTATTTAATAAGCCTAAGTTTATGAACTAAGCCTATTTAAAAATGCTATTTAATAAGCCTAAGTTGCTGAAATAAACCTGTTTAATAAGGCTATTTAATAAGCATAAGTTGCTGAAATAAGCCTATTTAATAAGCCTAAGTTGCTGAAATAAGCCTATTTAATAAGGCTATTTAATAAGTCTAAGTTGCTGAAATAAACCTATTTAATAAGCCTAAGTTGCTAAAATAAGCCTATTTAATGAGGCTATTTAATAAGTCTATTTAATAAGCCTATTTAATAAGCCTATTTAATAAGCCTATTTAATGCACCTATTTAATAAGCCTATTTATTAAGCCTATTTAATGAGCCTATTTAATAAGCCCATTTAATAAGCCTATTTATTGAGCCTATTTAACAAGTCTATTTAATAAGCCTATTTAATAAGTCTATTTAATAAGTATTTAATGAGCCTGTTTAATAAGTCTATTTAATAAGCCTTTTTAATAAGCCTATTTAATAAGTCTATTTAATAAGCCTATTTAATAAGCCTATTTATTGAGCCTATTTAATAAGCCTATTTATTGAGCCTATTTAATAAGCCTATTTATTGAGCCTATTTAATAAGCCTATTTATTGAGCCTATTTAATAAGCCTATTTAATAAGATTATTTAATAAGCCTATTTAATAAGCCTATTTAATAAGCCTATTTAATAAGCCTATTTAATAAGCCTATTTATTGAGCCTATTTAATAAGTCTATTTAATAAGCCTATTTAATACGCCTTTTTAATAAGTATTTAATGAGCCTATTTAATAAGCCTATTTAATTAGCCTATTTAATAGGCCTATTTAATAAGTCTAAGTTGCTGAAATAAGCCTATTTAATAAGCCTGAGTTGCTGAAATAAGCCTATTTAATAAGCCTAAGTTGCTGAAATAAGCCTATTTTTAGTAAGGCTACTTAATAAGTCTAAGTTGCTGAAATAAACCTATTTAATAAGCCTAAGTTGCTAAAATAAGCCTATTTAATGAGGCTATTTAATAAGTCTATTTAATAAGCCTATTTAATAAACCTATTTAATAAGTCTATTTAATAAGCCTATTTAATGAGTCTATTTAATAAGTCTATTTAATAAGCCTATTTAATAAGCCTCTTTATTGAGCCTATTTAATAAGCCTATTTATTGAGCCTATTTAATAAGCCTATTTATTGAGACTATTTCATACGCCTATTTAATTAGTCTATTTAATAAGCCTATTTAATAAGCCAATTTAATAAGCCTATTTAATACGCCTATTTAATAAGCCTATTTAATACGCCTATTTAATCAACCGATTTAATAAGTATTTAATGAGCCTATGTATTAAGTCTATTTAATAAGCTTTTTAATAAGCCTATTTAATAAGTCTATTTAATAAGCCTATTTAATCAGCCTATTTAATAAGCCTATTTAATACGCCTATTTAATAAACCTATTTAATAAGTATTTAATGAGCCTATGTATTAAGTCTATTTAATAAGCCTTTTTAATAAGCCTATTTAATAAGTCTATTTAATAAGCCTAATAAAATAAGCCTATTTATTGAGCCTATTTAATAAGCCTATTTATTGAGCCTATTTAATAAGTCTATTTAATAAGCCTATTTAATAAGCTTATTTAATAAGCCTATTTAATAAGCCTATTTATTGAGCCTATTTAATAAGCCTATTTAATAAACCTATTTAATAAGCCTCTTTATTGAGCCTATTTAATAAGTCTATTTAATAAGCCTATTTAATAAGTATTTAATGAGCCTATTTAATCAGTCTATTTAATAAGCCTATTTAATAGGCCTATTTAATAAGTCTAAGTTGCTGAAATAAGCCTATTTAATAAGCCTAAGTTGCTGAATAAGCCTATTTCATAAGCCTAAGTTGCAGAAATAAGTCTTTTTAATAAGTCTAAGTTGCTGAAATAAGCCTATTTAATAAGCCTAAGTTGCTGAAATAAGCCTATTTAATAAGGCTATTTAATAAGCCTAAGTTGCTGAATAAGCCTATTTAATAAGCCTAAGTTGCTGAAATAAGCCTATTTAATAAGCCTAAGTTGCTGAAATAAGCCTATTTAATAAGCCTAAGTTGCTGTAATAAGGCTATTTAATAAGTCTAAGTTGCTGAAAAAAGCCTAATTAATAAGCCTAAGTTGCTAAAATAAGCCTATTTAATGAGGCTATTTAATAAGTCTATTTAAAAAGCCTATTTAATAAGCCTATTTAATAAGCCAATTTATTAAGCATATTTAATATGTCTATTTAATAAGTCTATTTAATAAGCCTATTTAATAAGTATATAATGAGCCTATTTAATAAGCCTATTTATTGAGCCTATTTAATGAGCCTATTTATTGAGCCTATTTAATAAGTCTATTTAATGAGTCTATTTAATAAGACTATTTAATACGCCTATTTAATAAGCCTATTTGTTAAGCCTATTTAATGAGCCTATTTAATAAGCCCATTTAATAAGCCTATTTATTGAGCCTATTGAATAAGCCTATTTAATATGCCTATTTAATAAACCTATTTAATAAGTATTTAATGAGCCTGTTTAATAAGTCTATTTAATAAGCCTTTTTAATAAGCCTATTTAATAAGTCTATTTAATAAGCCTATTTAATAAGGCTATTTAATAAGCCTAAGTTGCTGAAATAAGCCTATTTAATAAGGCTATTTAATGAGCCTAAGTTGCTGAAATAAGCCTATTTAATAAGCCTAAGTTTCTGAACTAAGCCTATTTAAAAAGGTATATTTAATAAGTCTAAGTTGCTGAAATAAACCTATTTAAAAATGCTATTTAATAAGCCTAAGTTGCTGAAATAAACCTGTTTAATAAGGCTATTTAATAAGCATAAGTTGCTGAAATAAGCCTATTTAATAAGCCTAAGATGCTGAAATAAGCCTATTTAGTAAGGCTATTTAGTAAGTCTAAGTTGCTGAAATAAGCCTATTTAATAAGCCTAAGTTGCTGAAATAAGCCTATTTAATAAGGCTATTTAATAAGCCTAAGTTGCTGAATAAGCCTATTTAATAAGTCTAAGTTGCTGAAATAAGGCTATTTAATAAGCCTAAGTTGCTGAAATAAGACTATTTAATAAGCCTACATTGGTGAACTAAGCCTATATAAAAAGGTCTATTTAATAAGTCTAAGTTGCTGAAAAAAAACTATTTAAAAGTGCTATTTAATAAGCCTAAATTGGTAGAAATAAACCTGTTTAATAAGGCTATTTAATACGCATAAGTTGCTGAAATAAGCCTATTTAATAAGCCTAAGTTGCTGAAATAAGCCTATTTAATAAGGCTATTTAATAAGCCTAGGTTGCTGAATAAGCCTATTTAATAAGCCTAAGTTGCTGAAATAAGCCTATTTAATAAGCCTAAGTTGCTGAAATAAGCCTATTTAATAAGCCTAAGTTGCTGTAATAAGGCTATTTAATAAGTCTAAGTTGCTGAAAAAAGCCTAATTAATAAGCCTAAGTTGCTAAAATAAGCCTATTTAATGAGGCTATTTAATAAGTCTATTTAAAAAGCCTATTTAATAAGCCTATTTAATAAGCCAATTTATTAAGCATATTTAATATGTCTATTTAATAAGTCTATTTAATAAGCCTATTTAATAAGTATATAATGAGCCTATTTAATAAGCCTATTTATTGAGCCTATTTAATGAGCCTATTTATTGAGCCTATTTAATAAGCCTATTTAATGAGTCTATTTAATAAGACTATTTAATACGCCTATTTAATAAGCCTATTTATTAAGCCTATTTAATGAGCCTATTTAATAAGCCCATTTAATAAGCCTATTTATTGAGCCTATTGAATAAGCCTATTTAATACGCCTATTTAATAAACCTATTTAATAAGTATTTAATGAGCCTGTTTAATAAGTCTATTTAATAAGCCTTTTTAATAAGCCTATTTAATAAGTCTATTTAATAAGCCTATTTAATAAGGCTATTTAATAAGCCTAAGTTGCTGAAATAAGCCTATTTAATAAGGCTATTTAATGAGCCTAAGTTGCTGAAATAAGCCTATTTAATAAGCCTAAGTTTCTGAACTAAGCCTATTTAAAAAGGTATATTTAATAAGTCTAAGTTGCTGAAATAAACCTATTTAAAAATGCTATTTAATAAGCCTAAGTTGCTGAAATAAACCTGTTTAATAAGGCTATTTAATAAGCATAAGTTGCTGAAATAAGCCTATTTAATAAGCCTAAGATGCTGAAATAAGCCTATTTAGTAAGGCTATTTAGTAAGTCTAAGTTGCTGAAATAAGCCTATTTAATAAGCCTAAGTTGCTGAAATAAGCCTATTTAATAAGGCTATTTAATAAGCCTAAGTTGCTGAATAAGCCTATTTAATAAGTCTAAGTTGCTGAAATAAGGCTATTTAATAAGCCTAAGTTGCTGAAATAAGACTATTTAATAAGCCTACGTTGGTGAACTAAGCCTATATAAAAAGGTCTATTTAATAAGTCTAAGTTGCTGAAAAAAACCTATTTAAAAGTTCTATTTAATAAGCCTAAATTGGTAGAAATAAACCTGTTTAATAAGGCTATTTAATAAGCATAAGTTGCTGAAATAAGCCTATTTAATAAGCCTAAGTTGCTGAAATAAGCCTATTTAATAAGGCTATTTAATGAGCCTAAGTTGCTGAAAAAAGCCTATTTAATAAGGCTATTTAATGAGCCTAAGTTGCTGAAATAAGCCTATTTAATAAGCCTAAGTTTATGAACTAAGCCTATTTAAAAATGCTATTTAATAAACCTAAGTTGCTGAAATGAACCTGTTTAATAAGGCTATTTAATAAGCATAAGTTGCTGAAATAAGCCTATTTAATAAGCCTAAGTTGGTGAAATAAGCCTATTTAATAAGGCTATTTAATAAGTCTAAGTTGCTGAAATAAACCTATTTAATAAGCCTAAGTTGCTAAAATAAGCCTATTTAATGAGGCTATTTAATAAGTCTATTTAATAAGCCTATTTAATAAGCCTATTTAATAAGCCTATTTAATAAGCCTATTTAATACGCCTATTTAATAAACCTATTTAATAAGTATTTAATGAGCCTATGTATTAAGTCTATTTAATACGCCTTTTTAATAAGCCTATTTAACAAGTCTATTTAATAAGCCTATTTAATAAGTCTATTTAATAAGTCTATTTAATAAGTATTTAATGAGCCTATTTAATAAGCCTATTTATTGAGCCTATTTAATAAGCCTATTTATTGAGCCTATTTAATAAGCCTATTTATTGAGCCTATTTAATACGCCTATTTATTGAGCCTATTTAATAAGCCTATTTATTGAGCCTATTTAATAAGCCTATTTAATAAGCTTATTTAATAAGCCTATTTAATAAGCCTATTTAATAAGCCTATTTAATAAGCCTATTTAATAAGCCTATCTAATAAGCCTATTTATTGAGCCTATTTAATAAGTCTATTTAATAAGCCTATTTAATACGCCTATCTAATAAGTATTTAATGAGCCTATTTAATAAGTCTATTTAATAAGCCTATTTAATAGGCCTATTTAATAAGTCTAAGTTGCTGAAATAAGCCTATTTAATAAGGCTATTTAATAAGCATAAGTTGCTGAAATAAGCCTATTTAATAAGCCTAAGTTGCTGAAATAAGCCTATTTAATAAGGCTATTTAATAAGTCTAAGTTGCTGAAATAAACATATTTAATAAGCCTAAGTTGCTAAAATAAGCCTATTTAATGAGTCTATTTAATAAGTCTATTTAATAAGCCTATTTAATAAGCCTCTTTATTGAGCCTATTTAATAAGCCTATTTATTGAGCCTATTTAATAAGCCTATTTATTGAGACTATTTCATACGCCTATTTAATTAGTCTATTTAATAAGCCTATTTAATAAGCCAATTTAATAAGCCTATTTAATACGCCTATTTAATAAGCCTATTTAATACGCCTATTTAATCAACCGATTTAATAAGTATTTAATGAGCCTATGTATTAAGTCTATTTAATAAGCTTTTTAATAAGCCTATTTAATAAGTCTATTTAATAAGCCTATTTAATCAGCCTATTTAATAAGCCTATTTAATACGCCTATTTAATAAACCTATTTAATAAGTATTTAATGAGCCTATGTATTAAGTCTATTTAATAAGCCTTTTTAATAAGCCTATTTAATAAGTCTATTTAATAAGCCTAATAAAATAAGCCTATTTATTGAGCCTATTTAATAAGCCTATTTATTGAGCCTATTTAATAAGTCTATTTAATAAGCCTATTTAATAAGCTTATTTAATAAGCCTATTTAATAAGCCTATTTATTGAGCCTATTTAATAAGCCTATTTAATAAACCTATTTAATAAGCCTCTTTATTGAGCCTATTTAATAAGTCTATTTAATAAGCCTATTTAATAAGTATTTAATGAGCCTATTTAATCAGTCTATTTAATAAGCCTATTTAATAGGCCTATTTAATAAGTCTAAGTTGCTGAAATAAGCCTATTTAATAAGCCTAAGTTGCTGAATAAGCCTATTTCATAAGCCTAAGTTGCAGAAATAAGTCTTTTTAATAAGTCTAAGTTGCTGAAATAAGCCTATTTAATAAGCCTAAGTTGCTGAAATAAGCCTATTTAATAAGGCTATTTAATAAGCCTAAGTTGCTGAATAAGCCTATTTAATAAGCCTAAGTTGCTGAAATAAGCCTATTTAATAAGCCTAAGTTGCTGAAATAAGCCTATTTAATAAGCCTAAGTTGCTGTAATAAGGCTATTTAATAAGTCTAAGTTGCTGAAAAAAGCCTAATTAATAAGCCTAAGTTGCTAAAATAAGCCTATTTAATGAGGCTATTTAATAAGTCTATTTAAAAAGCCTATTTAATAAGCCTATTTAATAAGCCAATTTATTAAGCATATTTAATATGTCTATTTAATAAGTCTATTTAATAAGCCTATTTAATAAGTATATAATGAGCCTATTTAATAAGCCTATTTATTGAGCCTATTTAATGAGCCTATTTATTGAGCCTATTTAATAAGCCTATTTAATGAGTCTATTTAATAAGACTATTTAATACGCCTATTTAATAAGCCTATTTGTTAAGCCTATTTAATGAGCCTATTTAATAAGCCCATTTAATAAGCCTATTTATTGAGCCTATTGAATAAGCCTATTTAATATGCCTATTTAATGAACCTATTTAATAAGTATTTAATGAGCCTGTTTAATAAGTCTATTTAATAAGCCTTTTTAATAAGCCTATTTAATAAGTCTATTTAATAAGCCTATTTAATAAGGCTATTTAATAAGCCTAAGTTGCTGAAATAAGCCTATTTAATAAGGCTATTTAATGAGCCTAAGTTGCTGAAATAAGCCTATTTAATAAGCCTAAGTTTCTGAACTAAGCCTATTTAAAAAGGTATATTTAATAAGTCTAAGTTGCTGAAATAAACCTATTTAAAAATGCTATTTAATAAGCCTAAGTTGCTGAAATAAACCTGTTTAATAAGGCTATTTAATAAGCATAAGTTGCTGAAATAAGCCTATTTAATAAGCCTAAGATGCTGAAATAAGCCTATTTAGTAAGGCTATTTAGTAAGTCTAAGTTGCTGAAATAAGCCTATTTAATAAGCCTAAGTTGCTGAAATAAGCCTATTTAATAAGGCTATTTAATAAGCCTAAGTTGCTGAATAAGCCTATTTAATAAGTCTAAGTTGCTGAAATAAGGCTATTTAATAAGCCTAAGTTGCTGAAATAAGACTATTTAATAAGCCTACGTTGGTGAACTAAGCCTATATAAAAAGGTCTATTTAATAAGTCTAAGTTGCTGAAAAAAAACTATTTAAAAGTGCTATTTAATAAGCCTAAATTGGTAGAAATAAACCTGTTTAATAAGGCTATTTAATACGCATAAGTTGCTGAAATAAGCCTATTTAATAAGCCTAAGTTGCTGAAATAAGCCTATTTAATAAGGCTATTTAATAAGCCTAGGTTGCTGAATAAGCCTATTTAATAAGCCTAAGTTGCTGAAATAAGCCTATTTAATAAGCCTAAGTTGCTGAAATAAGCCTATTTAATAAGCCTAAGTTGCTGTAATAAGGCTATTTAATAAGTCTAAGTTGCTGAAAAAAGCCTAATTAATAAGCCTAAGTTGCTAAAATAAGCCTATTTAATGAGGCTATTTAATAAGTCTATTTAAAAAGCCTATTTAATAAGCCTATTTAATAAGCCAATTTATTAAGCATATTTAATATGTCTATTTAATAAGTCTATTTAATAAGCCTATTTAATAAGTATATAATGAGCCTATTTAATAAGCCTATTTATTGAGCCTATTTAATGAGCCTATTTATTGAGCCTATTTAATAAGCCTATTTAATGAGTCTATTTAATAAGACTATTTAATACGCCTATTTAATAAGCCTATTTATTAAGCCTATTTAATGAGCCTATTTAATAAGCCCATTTAATAAGCCTATTTATTGAGCCTATTGAATAAGCCTATTTAATACGCCTATTTAATAAACCTATTTAATAAGTATTTAATGAGCCTGTTTAATAAGTCTATTTAATAAGCCTTTTTAATAAGCCTATTTAATAAGTCTATTTAATAAGCCTATTTAATAAGGCTATTTAATAAGCCTAAGTTGCTGAAATAAGCCTATTTAATAAGGCTATTTAATGAGCCTAAGTTGCTGAAATAAGCCTATTTAATAAGCCTAAGTTTCTGAACTAAGCCTATTTAAAAAGGTATATTTAATAAGTCTAAGTTGCTGAAATAAACCTATTTAAAAATGCTATTTAATAAGCCTAAGTTGCTGAAATAAACCTGTTTAATAAGGCTATTTAATAAGCATAAGTTGCTGAAATAAGCCTATTTAATAAGCCTAAGATGCTGAAATAAGCCTATTTAGTAAGGCTATTTAGTAAGTCTAAGTTGCTGAAATAAGCCTATTTAATAAGCCTAAGTTGCTGAAATAAGCCTATTTAATAAGGCTATTTAATAAGCCTAAGTTGCTGAATAAGCCTATTTAATAAGTCTAAGTTGCTGAAATAAGGCTATTTAATAAGCCTAAGTTGCTGAAATAAGACTATTTAATAAGCCTACGTTGGTGAACTAAGCCTATATAAAAAGGTCTATTTAATAAGTCTAAGTTGCTGAAAAAAACCTATTTAAAAGTTCTATTTAATAAGCCTAAATTGGTAGAAATAAACCTGTTTAATAAGGCTATTTAATAAGCATAAGTTGCTGAAATAAGCCTATTTAATAAGCCTAAGTTGCTGAAATAAGCCTATTTAATAAGGCTATTTAATGAGCCTAAGTTGCTGAAAAAAGCCTATTTAATAAGGCTATTTAATGAGCCTAAGTTGCTGAAATAAGCCTATTTAATAAGCCTAAGTTTATGAACTAAGCCTATTTAAAAATGCTATTTAATAAACCTAAGTTGCTGAAATGAACCTGTTTAATAAGGCTATTTAATAAGCATAAGTTGCTGAAATAAGCCTATTTAATAAGCCTAAGTTGGTGAAATAAGCCTATTTAATAAGGCTATTTAATAAGTCTAAGTTGCTGAAATAAACCTATTTAATAAGCCTAAGTTGCTAAAATAAGCCTATTTAATGAGGCTATTTAATAAGTCTATTTAATAAGCCTATTTAATAAGCCTATTTAATAAGCCTATTTAATAAGCCTATTTAATACGCCTATTTAATAAACCTATTTAATAAGTATTTAATGAGCCTATGTATTAAGTCTATTTAATACGCCTTTTTAATAAGCCTATTTAACAAGTCTATTTAATAAGCCTATTTAATAAGTCTATTTAATAAGTCTATTTAATAAGTATTTAATGAGCCTATTTAATAAGCCTATTTATTGAGCCTATTTAATAAGCCTATTTATTGAGCCTATTTAATAAGCCTATTTATTGAGCCTATTTAATACGCCTATTTATTGAGCCTATTTAATAAGCCTATTTATTGAGCCTATTTAATAAGCCTATTTAATAAGCTTATTTAATAAGCCTATTTAATAAGCCTATTTAATAAGCCTATTTAATAAGCCTATTTAATAAGCCTATCTAATAAGCCTATTTATTGAGCCTATTTAATAAGTCTATTTAATAAGCCTATTTAATACGCCTATCTAATAAGTATTTAATGAGCCTATTTAATAAGTCTATTTAATAAGCCTATTTAATAGGCCTATTTAATAAGTCTAAGTTGCTGAAATAAGCCTATTTAATAAGGCTATTTAATAAGCATAAGTTGCTGAAATAAGCCTATTTAATAAGCCTAAGTTGCTGAAATAAGCCTATTTAATAAGGCTATTTAATAAGTCTAAGTTGCTGAAATAAACATATTTAATAAGCCTAAGTTGCTAAAATAAGCCTATTTAATGAGGCTATTTAATAAGTCTATTTAATAAGCCTATTTAATAAGCCTATTTAATGAGCCTATTTAATAAGCCTATTTAATACGCCTATTTAATAAACCTATTTAATAAGTATTTAATGAGCCTATGTATTAAGTCTATTTAATACGCCTTTTTAATAAGCCTATTTAACAAGTCTATTTAATAAGCCTATTTAATAAGTCTATTTAATAAGTCTATTTAATAAGTATTTAATGAGCCTATTTAATAAGCCTATTTATTGAGCCTATTTAATAAGCCTATTTATTGAGCCTATTGAATAAGCCTATTTAATACGCCTATTTAATAAACCTATTTAATAAGTATTTAATGAGCCTGTTTAATAAGTCTATTTAATAAGCCTTTTTAATAAGCCTATTTAATAAGTCTATTTAATAAGCCTATTTAATAAGGCTATTTAATAAGCCTAAGTTGCTGAAATAAGCCTATTTAATAAGGCTATTTAATGAGCCTAAGTTGCTGAAATAAGCCTATTTAATAAGCCTAAGTTTCTGAACTAAGCCTATTTAAAAAGGTATATTTAATAAGTCTAAGTTGCTGAAATAAACCTATTTAAAAATGCTATTTAATAAGCCTAAGTTGCTGAAATAAACCTGTTTAATAAGGCTATTTAATAAGCATAAGTTGCTGAAATAAGCCTATTTAATAAGCCTAAGATGCTGAAATAAGCCTATTTAGTAAGGCTATTTAGTAAGTCTAAGTTGCTGAAATAAGCCTATTTAATAAGCCTAAGTTGCTGAAATAAGCCTATTTAATAAGGCTATTTAATAAGCCTAAGTTGCTGAATAAGCCTATTTAATAAGTCTAAGTTGCTGAAATAAGGCTATTTAATAAGCCTAAGTTGCTGAAATAAGACTATTTAATAAGCCTACGTTGGTGAACTAAGCCTATATAAAAAGGTCTATTTAATAAGTCTAAGTTGCTGAAAAAAACCTATTTAAAAGTGCTATTTAATAAGCCTAAATTGGTAGAAATAAACCTGTTTAATAAGGCTATTTAATAAGCATAAGTTGCTGAAATAAGCCTATTTAATAAGCCTAAGTTGCTGAAATAAGCCTATTTAATAAGGCTATTTAATGAGCCTAAGTTGCTGAAAAAAGCCTATTTAATAAGGCTATTTAATGAGCCTAAGTTGCTGAAATAAGCCTATTTAATAAGCCTAAGTTTATGAACTAAGCCTATTTAAAAATGCTATTTAATAAACCTAAGTTGCTGAAATGAACCTGTTTAATAAGGCTATTTAATAAGCATAAGTTGCTGAAATAAGCCTATTTAATAAGCCTAAGTTGCTGAAATAAGCCTATTTAATAAGGCTATTTAATAAGTCTAAGTTGCTGAAATAAACATATTTAATAAGCCTAAGTTGCTAAAATAAGCCTATTTAATGAGGCTATTTAATAAGTCTATTTAATAAGCCTATTTAATAAGCCTATTTAATAAGCCTATTTAATAAGCCTATTTAATACGCCTATTTAATAAACCTATTTAATAAGTATTTAATGAGCCTATGTATTAAGTCTATTTAATACGCCTTTTTAATAAGCCTATTTAACAAGTCTATTTAATAAGCCTATTTAATAAGTCTATTTAATAAGTCTATTTAATAAGTATTTAATGAGCCTATTTAATAAGCCTATTTATTGAGCCTATTTAATAAGCCTATTTATTGAGCCTATTTAATAAGCCTATTTATTGAGCCTATTTAATAAGCCTATTTATTGAGCCTATTTAATACGCCTATTTATTGAGCCTATTTAATAAGCCTATTTATTGAGCCTATTTAATAAGCCTATTTAATAAGCTTATTTAATAAGCCTATTTAATAAGCCTATTTAATAAGCCTATTTAATAAGCCTATTTAATAAGCCTATCTAATAAGCCTATTTATTGAGCCTATTTAATAAGTCTATTTAATAAGCCTATTTAATACGCCTATCTAATAAGTATTTAATGAGCCTATTTAATAAGTCTATTTAATAAGCCTATTTAATAGGCCTATTTAATAAGTCTAAGTTGCTGAAATAAGCCTATTTAATAAGGCTATTTAATAAGCATAAGTTGCTGAAATAAGCCTATTTAATAAGCCTAAGTTGCTGAAATAAGCCTATTTAATAAGGCTATTTAATAAGTCTAAGTTGCTGAAATAAACATATTTAATAAGCCTAAGTTGCTAAAATAAGCCTATTTAATGAGGCTATTTAATAAGTCTATTTAATAAGCCTATTTAATAAGCCTATTTAATGAGCCTATTTAATAAGCCTATTTAATACGCCTATTTAATAAACCTATTTAATAAGTATTTAATGAGCCTATGTATTAAGTCTATTTAATACGCCTTTTTAATAAGCCTATTTAACAAGTCTATTTAATAAGCCTATTTAATAAGTCTATTTAATAAGTCTATTTAATAAGTATTTAATGAGCCTATTTAATAAGCCTATTTATTGAGCCTATTTAATAAGCCTATTTATTGAGCCTATTTAATAAGCCTATTTATTGAGCCTATTTAATAAGCCTATTTATTGAGCCTATTTAATACGCCTATTTAATAAGCTTATTTAATAAGCCTATTTAATAAGCCTATTTAATAAGCCTATTTAATAAGCCTATTTAATAAGCCTATCTAATAAGCCTATTTATTGAGCCTATTTAATAAGTCTATTTAATAAGCCTATTTAATACGCCTATCTAATAAGTATTTAATGAGCCTATTTAATAAGTCTATTTAATAAGCCTATTTAATAGGCCTATTTAATAAGTCTAAGTTGCTGAAATAAGCCTATTTAATAAGGCTATTTAATAAGCATAAGTTGCTGAAATAAGCCTATTTAATAAGCCTAAGTTGCTGAAATAAGCCTATTTAATAAGGCTATTTAATAAGTCTAAGTTGCTGAAATAAACATATTTAATAAGCCTAAGTTGCTAAAATAAGCCTATTTAATGAGGCTATTTAATAAGTCTATTTAATAAGCCTATTTAATAAGCCTATTTAATAAGCCTATTTAATAAGCCTATTTAATACGCCTATTTAATAAACCTATTTAATAAGTATTTAATGAGCCTATGTATTAAGTCTATTTAATACGCCTTTTTAATAAGCCTATTTAACAAGTCTATTTAATAAGCCTATTTAATAAGTCTATTTAATAAGTCTATTTAATAAGTATTTAATGAGCCTATTTAATAAGCCTATTTATTGAGCCTATTTAATAAGCCTATTTATTGAGCCTATTTAATAAGCCTATTTATTGAGCCTATTTAATAAGCCTATTTATTGAGCCTATTTAATACGCCTATTTATTGAGCCTATTTAATAAGCCTATTTATTGAGCCTATTTAATAAGCCTATTTAATAAGCTTATTTAATAAGCCTATTTAATAAGCCTATTTAATAAGCCTATTTAATAAGCCTATTTAATAAGCCTATCTAATAAGCCTATTTATTGAGCCTATTTAATAAGTCTATTTAATAAGCCTATTTAATACGCCTATTTAATAAGTATTTAATTAGCCTATTTAATAAGTCTATTTAATAAGCCTATTTAATAGGCCTATTTAATAAGTCTACGTTGCTGAAATAAGCCTATTTAATAAGCCTGAGTTGCTGAAATAAGCCTATTTAATAAGCCTAAGTTGCTGAAATAAGCCTATTTAATAAGGCTATTTAATAAGTCTAAGTTGCTGAAATAAACCTATTTAATATGCCTAAGTTGCTAAAATAAGCCTATTTAATGAGGCTATTTAATGAGCCTATTTAATAAGCCTATTTATTGAGCCTATTTAATAAGCCTATTTATTGAGCCTATTTAATAAGCCTATTTATTGAGCCTATTTAATAAGCCTATTTATTGAGCCTATTTAATAAGCCTATTTATTGAGCCTATTTAATAAGCCTATTTAATAAGCCTATTTAATAAGCCTATCTAATAAGCCTATTTACTGAGCCTATTTAATAATTCTATTTAATAGGCCTATTTAATAGGCCTATTTAATAAGTCTAAGTTGTTGAAATAAACCTATTTAATAAGCCTGAGTTGCTGAAATAAGCCTATTTAATAAGCCTAAGTTGCTGAAATAAGTCTATTTAATAAGGCTATTTAATAAGCCTATTTAATGAGCCTATTTAATAAGCCTATTTATTGAGCCTATTTAATAAGCCTATTTATTGAGCCTATTTAATAAGCCTATTTATTGAGCCTATTTAATAAGCCTATTTATTGAGCCTATTTAATAAGCCTATTTATTGAGCCTATTTAATAAGCCTATTTAATAAGCCTATTTAATAAGCCTATCTAATAAGCCTATTTATTGAGCCTATTTAATAATTCTATTTAATAGGCCTATTTAATAGGCCTATTTAATAAGTCTAAGTTGTTGAAATAAACCTATTTAATAAGCCTGAGTTGCTGAAATAAGCCTATTTAATAAGCCTAAGTTGCTGAAATAAGTCTATTTAATAAGGCTATTTAATAAGCCTATTTAATGAGCCTATTTAATAAGCCTATTTATTGAGCCTATTTAATAAGCCTATTTATTGAGCCTATTTAATAAGCCTATTTATTGAGCCTATTTAATAAGCCTATTTATTGAGCCTATTTAATAAGCCTATTTATTGAGCCTATTTAATAAGCCTATTTAATAAGCCTATTTAATAAGCCTATCTAATAAGCCTATTTATTGAGCCTATTTAATAATTCTATTTAATAGGCCTATTTAATAGGCCGATTTAATAAGTCTAAGTTGTTGAAATAAACCTATTTAATAAGCCTGAGTTGCTGAAATAAGCCTATTTAATAAGCCTAAGTTGCTGAAATAAGTCTATTTAATAAGGCTATTTAATAAGTCTAAGTTGCTGAAATAAACCTATTTAATAAGCCTAAGTTGCTAAAATAAGCCTATTTAATGAGGCTATTTAATAAGTCTATTTAATAAGCCTATTTAATAAACCTATTTAATAAGTCTATTTAATAAGCCTATTTAATGAGTCTATTTAATACGTCTATTTAATAAGCCTATTTAATAAGTATTTAATGAGCCTATTTAATAAGCCTATTTATTGAGCCTATTTAATTAGCCTATTTATTGAGCCTATTTAATAAGCCTATTTATTGAGCCTATTTAATAAGCCTATTTATTGAGCCTATTTCATACGCCTATTTAATTAGTCTATTTAATAAGCCTATTTAATAAGATTATTTAATAAGCGTATTTAATAAGCCTATTTAATAAGCCTATTTAATAAGCCTATTTAATAAGCCTATCTAATAAGCCTATTTATTGAGCCTATTTAATAAGTCTATTTAATAAGCCTATTTAATACGCCTATTTAATAAGTATTTAATGAGCCTATTTAATAAGTCTATTTAATAAGCCTATTTAATAGGCCTATTTAATAAGTCTAAGTTGCTGAAATAAGCCTATTTAATAAGCCAGAGTTGCTGAAATAAGCCTATTTAATAAGCCTAAGTTGCTGAAATAAGCCTATTTAATAAGGCTACTTAATAATTCTAAGTTGCTGAAATAAACCTATTTAATAAGCCTAAGTTGCTAAAATAAGCCTATTTAATAAGCCTAAGTTTCTGAACTAAGCCTATTTAAAAAGGTATATTTAATAAGTCTAAGTTGCTGAAATAAACCTATTTAAAAATGCTATTTAATAAGCCTAAGTCGCTGAAATAAACCTGTTTAATAAGGCTATTTAATAAGCATAAGTTGCTGATATAAGATTATTTAATTAGCCTAAGTTGCTGAATAAGCCTATTTCATAAGCCTAAGTTGCTGAAATAAGCCTTTTTAATATGTCTAAGTTGCTGAAATAAGCCTATTTAATAAGCCTAAGTTGCTGAAATAAGCCTATTTAATAAGGCTATTTAATAAGCCTAAGTTGCTGAATAAGCCTATTTAATAAGTCTAAGTTGCTGAAATAAGGCTATTTAATAAGCCTAAGTTGCTGAAATAAGCCTATTTAATAAGCCTACGTTGGTGAACTAAGCCTATATAAAAAGGTCTATTTAATAAGTCTAAGTTGCTGAAAAAAACCTATTTAAAAATGCTATTTAATAAGCCTAAATTACTAGAAATAAACCTGTTTAATAAGGCTATTTAATAAGCATATGTTGCTGAAATAAGCTAATTTAATAAGCCTAAGTTGCTGAAATAAACCTATTTAATAAGGCTATTTAATAAGTCTAAGTTGCAGAAATAAACCTATTTAATAATGCTATTTAATACGCCTAATTTGCTTAAATAAGCATATTTCATAAGCATATATAATGAGCCTAAGTTGCTGAAATGTCTATTTAATAAGTCGATTTAATAAGTCTAAGTTGCTAAAATAAGCCTATTTAATAAGGCTATTTAATAAGCCTAAGTTTCTGAAATAAGCCTATTTAATAAGGCTATTTAATGAGCCTAAGTTGCTGAAAAAAAGCCTATTTAATAAGGCTATTTAATGAGCCTAAGTTGCTGAAATAAGCCTATTTAATAAGCCTAAGTTTATGAACTAAGCCTATTTAAAAATGCTATTTAATAAGCCTAAGTTGCTGAAATAAACCTGTTTAATAAGGCTATTTAATAAGCATAAGTTGCTGAAATAAACCTATTTAATAAGCCTAAGTTGCTAAAATAAGCCTATTTAATGAGGCTATTTAATAAGTCTATTTAATAAGCCTATTTAATAAGCCTATTTAATAAGCCTATTTAATGCGCCTATTTAATAAGCCTATTTATTAAGCCTATTTAATGAGCCTATTTAATAAGCCCATTTAATAAGCCTATTTATTGAGCCTATTTAACAAGTCTATTTAATAAGCCTATTTAATAAGTCTATTTAATAAGTATTTAATGAGCCTGTTTAATAAGTCTATTTAATACGCCTTTTTAATAAGCCTATTTAATAAGTCTATTTAATAAGCCTATTTAATAAGCCTATTTATTGAGCCTATTTAATAAGCCTATTTATTGAGCCTATTTAATAAGCCTATTTATTGAGCCTATTTAATAAGCCTATTTATTGAACCTATTTAATAAGCCTATTTAATAAGATTATTTAATAAGCCTATTTAATAAGCCTATTTAATAAGCCTATTTAATAAGCCTATTTAATAAGCCTATTTATTGAGCCTATTTAATAAGTCTATTTAATAAGCCTATTTAATAAGTCTATTTAATAAGCCTATTTAATACGCCTATTTAATAAACCTATTTAATAAGTATTTAATGAGCCTACGTATTAAGTCTATTTAATACGCCTTTTTAATAAGCCTATTTAATAAGTATTTAATGAGCCTATTTAATAAGCCTATTTATTGAGCCTTTTTAATAAGCCTATTTATTGAGCCTATTTAATAAGCCTATTTAATAAGCCTATTTATTGAGCCTATTTAATAAGTCTATTTAATAAGCCTATTTAATAAGCCTATTTAATAAGCCTATTTAATAAGCCTATTTATTGAGCCTATTTAATAAGCCTATTTAATAAGCCTCTTTATTGAGCCTATTTAATAAGTCTATTTAATAAGCCTATTTAATAAGTATTTAATGAGCCTATTTAATACGTCTATTTAATAAGCCTATTTAATAGGCCTATTTAATAAGTCTAAGTTGCTGAAATAAGCCTATTTAATAAGCCTGAGTTGCTGAAATAAGCCTATTTAATAAGCCTAAGTTGCTGAAATAAGCCTATTTAATACGGCTACTTAATAAGTCTAAGTTGCTGAAATAAACCTATTTAATAAGCTTAAGTTGCTAAAATAAGCCTATTTAATGAGGCTATTTAATAAGTCTATTTAATAAGCCTATTTAATAAACCTATTTAATAAGTCTATTTAATAAGCCTATTTAATAAGCCTATTTAATAAGCCTATTTAATAAGCCTATCTAATAAGCCTATTTATTGAGCCTATTTAATAAGTCTATTTAATAAGCCTATTTAATACGCCTATTTAATAAGTATTTAATGAGCCTATTTAATAAGTCTATTTAATAAGCCTATTTAATAGGCCTATTTAATAAGTCTAAGTTGCTGAAATAAGCCTATTTAATAAGCCTGAGTTGCTGAAATAAGCCTATTTAATAAGCCTAAGTTGCTGAAATAAGCCTATTTAATAACGCTACTTAATAAGTCTAAGTTGCTGAAATAAACCTATTTAATAAGCCTAAGTTGCTAAAATAAGCCTATTTAATAAGCATAAGTTTCTGAACTAAGCCTATTTAAAAAGGTATATTTAATAAGTCTAAGTTGCTGAAATAAACCTATTTAAAAATGCTATTTAATAAGCCTAAGTTGCTGAAATAAACCTGTTTAATAAGGCTATTTAATAAGCATAAGTTGCTGAAATAAGCCTATTTAATAAGCCTAAGTTGCTGAATAAGCCTATTTCATAAGCCTAAGTTGCTGAAATAAGCCTTTTTAATATGTCTAAGTTGCTGAAATAAGCCTATTTAATAAGCCTAAGTTGCTGAAATAAGCCTATTTAATAAGGCTATTTAATAAGCCTAAGTTGCTGAATAAGCCTATTTAATAAGTCTAAGTTGCTGAAATAAGGCTATTTAATAAGCCTAAGTTGCTGAAATAAACCTATTTAATAAGCCTACGTTGGTGAACTAAGCCTATATAAAAAGGTCTATTTAATAAGTCTAAGTTGCTGAAAAAAACCTATTTAAAATGCTATTTAATAACCCTAAATTACTAGAAATAAACCTGTTTAATAAGGCTATTTAATAAGCATAAGTTGCTGAAATAAGCCTATTTAATAAGCCTAAGTTGCTGAAATAAACCTATTTAATAAGGTTATTTAATAAGTCTAAGTTGCAGAAATAAACCTATTTAATAATGCTATTTAATACGCCTAATTTGCTTAAATAAGCATATTTCATAAGCATATATAATGAGCCTAAGTTGCTGAAATGTCTATTTAATAAGTCGATTTAATAAGTCTAAGTTGCTAAAATAAGCCTATTTAATAAGGCTATTTAATAAGCCTAAGTTTCTGAAATAAGCCTATTTAATAAGGCTATTTAATGAGCCTAAGTTGCTGAAAAAAGCCTATTTAATAAGGCTATTTAATGAGCCTAAGTTGCTGAAATAAGCCTATTTAATAAGCCTAAGTTTATGAACTAAGCCTATTTAAAAATGCTATTTAATAAGCCTAAGTTGCTGAAATAAACCTGTTTAATAAGGCTATTTAATAAGCATAAGTTGCTGAAATAAGCCTATTTAATAAGCCTAAGTTGCTGAAATAAGCCTATTTATTAAGGCTATTTAATAAGTCTAAGTTGCTGAAATAAACCTATTTAATAAGCCTAAGTTGCTAAAATAAGCCTATTTAATGAGGCTATTTAATAAGTCTATTTAATAAGCCTATTTAATAAGCCTATTTAATAAGCCTATTTAATGCACCTATTTAATAAGCCTATTTATTAAGCCTATTTAATGAGCCTATTTAATAAGCCCATTTAATAAGCCTATTTATTGAGCCTATTTAACAAGTCTATTTAATAAGCCTATTTAATAAGTCTATTTAATAAGTATTTAATGAGCCTGTTTAATAAGTCTATTTAATAAGCCTTTTTAATAAGCCTATTTAATAAGTCTATTTAATAAGCCTATTTAATAAGCCTATTTATTGAGCCTATTTAATAAGCCTATTTATTGAGCCTATTTAATAAGCCTATTTATTGAGCCTATTTAATAAGCCTATTTATTGAGCCTATTTAATAAGCCTATTTAATAAGATTATTTAATAAGCCTATTTAATAAGCCTATTTAATAAGCCTATTTAATAAGCCTATTTAATAAGCCTATTTATTGAGCCTATTTAATAAGTCTATTTAATAAGCCTATTTAATACGCCTTTTTAATAAGTATTTAATGAGCCTATTTAATAAGTCTATTTAATTAGCCTATTTAATAGGCCTATTTAATAAGTCTAAGTTGCTGAAATAAGCCTATTTAATAAGCCTGAGTTGCTGAAATAAGCCTATTTAATAAGGCTATTTAATGAGCCTAAGTTGCTGAAAAAAAGCCTATTTTATAAGGCTATTTAATGAGCCTAAGTTGCTGAAATAAGCCTATTTAATAAGCCTAAGTTTATGAACTAAGCCTATTTAAAAATGCTATTTAATAAGCCTAAGTTGCTGAAATAAACCTGTTTAATAAGGCTATTTAATAAGCATAAGTTGCTGAAATAAACCTATTTAATAAGCCTAAGTTGCTAAAATAAGCCTATTTAATGAGGCTATTTAATAAGTCTATTTAATAAGCCTATTTAATAAGCCTATTTAATAAGCCTATTTAATGCGCCTATTTAATAAGCCTATTTATTAAGCCTATTTAATGAGCCTATTTAATAAGCCCATTTAATAAGCCTATTTATTGAGCCTATTTAACAAGTCTATTTAATAAGCCTATTTAATAAGTCTATTTAATAAGTATTTAATGAGCCTGTTTAATAAGTCTATTTAATAAGCCTTTTTAATAAGCCTATTTAATAAGTCTATTTAATAAGCCTATTTAATAAGCCTATTTATTGAGCCTATTTAATAAGCCTATTTATTGAGCCTATTTAATAAGCCTATTTATTGAGCCTATTTAATAAGCCTATTTATTGAACCTATTTAATAAGCCTATTTAATAAGATTATTTAATAAGCCTATTTAATAAGCCTATTTAATAAGCCTATTTAATAAGCCTATTTAATAAGCCTATTTATTGAGCCTATTTAATAAGTCTATTTAATAAGCCTATTTAATAAGTCTATTTAATAAGCCTATTTAATACGCCTATTTAATAAACCTATTTAATAAGTATTTAATGAGCCTACGTATTAAGTCTATTTAATACGCCTTTTTAATAAGCCTATTTAATAAGTATTTAATGAGCCTATTTAATAAGCCTATTTATTGAGCCTTTTTAATAAGCCTATTTATTGAGCCTATTTAATAAGCCTATTTAATAAGCCTATTTATTGAGCCTATTTAATAAGTCTATTTAATAAGCCTATTTAATAAGCCTATTTAATAAGCCTATTTAATAAGCCTATTTATTGAGCCTATTTAATAAGCCTATTTAATAAGCCTCTTTATTGAGCCTATTTAATAAGTCTATTTAATAAGCCTATTTAATAAGTATTTAATGAGCCTATTTAATACGTCTATTTAATAAGCCTATTTAATAGGCCTATTTAATAAGTCTAAGTTGCTGAAATAAGCCTATTTAATAAGCCTGAGTTGCTGAAATAAGCCTATTTAATAAGCCTAAGTTGCTGAAATAAGCCTATTTAATACGGCTACTTAATAAGTCTAAGTTGCTGAAATAAACCTATTTAATAAGCTTAAGTTGCTAAAATAAGCCTATTTAATGAGGCTATTTAATAAGTCTATTTAATAAGCCTATTTAATAAACCTATTTAATAAGTCTATTTAATAAGCCTATTTAATAAGCCTATTTAATAAGCCTATTTAATAAGCCTATCTAATAAGCCTATTTATTGAGCCTATTTAATAAGTCTATTTAATAAGCCTATTTAATACGCCTATTTAATAAGTATTTAATGAGCCTATTTAATAAGTCTATTTAATAAGCCTATTTAATAGGCCTATTTAATAAGTCTAAGTTGCTGAAATAAGCCTATTTAATAAGCCTGAGTTGCTGAAATAAGCCTATTTAATAAGCCTAAGTTGCTGAAATAAGCCTATTTAATAACGCTACTTAATAAGTCTAAGTTGCTGAAATAAACCTATTTAATAAGCCTAAGTTGCTAAAATAAGCCTATTTAATAAGCATAAGTTTCTGAACTAAGCCTATTTAAAAAGGTATATTTAATAAGTCTAAGTTGCTGAAATAAACCTATTTAAAAATGCTATTTAATAAGCCTAAGTTGCTGAAATAAACCTGTTTAATAAGGCTATTTAATAAGCATAAGTTGCTGAAATAAGCCTATTTAATAAGCCTAAGTTGCTGAATAAGCCTATTTCATAAGCCTAAGTTGCTGAAATAAGCCTTTTTAATATGTCTAAGTTGCTGAAATAAGCCTATTTAATAAGCCTAAGTTGCTGAAATAAGCCTATTTAATAAGGCTATTTAATAAGCCTAAGTTGCTGAATAAGCCTATTTAATAAGTCTAAGTTGCTGAAATAAGGCTATTTAATAAGCCTAAGTTGCTGAAATAAACCTATTTAATAAGCCTACGTTGGTGAACTAAGCCTATATAAAAAGGTCTATTTAATAAGTCTAAGTTGCTGAAAAAAACCTATTTAAAATGCTATTTAATAACCCTAAATTACTAGAAATAAACCTGTTTAATAAGGCTATTTAATAAGCATAAGTTGCTGAAATAAGCCTATTTAATAAGCCTAAGTTGCTGAAATAAACCTATTTAATAAGGTTATTTAATAAGTCTAAGTTGCAGAAATAAACCTATTTAATAATGCTATTTAATACGCCTAATTTGCTTAAATAAGCATATTTCATAAGCATATATAATGAGCCTAAGTTGCTGAAATGTCTATTTAATAAGTCGATTTAATAAGTCTAAGTTGCTAAAATAAGCCTATTTAATAAGGCTATTTAATAAGCCTAAGTTTCTGAAATAAGCCTATTTAATAAGGCTATTTAATGAGCCTAAGTTGCTGAAAAAAGCCTATTTAATAAGGCTATTTAATGAGCCTAAGTTGCTGAAATAAGCCTATTTAATAAGCCTAAGTTTATGAACTAAGCCTATTTAAAAATGCTATTTAATAAGCCTAAGTTGCTGAAATAAACCTGTTTAATAAGGCTATTTAATAAGCATAAGTTGCTGAAATAAGCCTATTTAATAAGCCTAAGTTGCTGAAATAAGCCTATTTATTAAGGCTATTTAATAAGTCTAAGTTGCTGAAATAAACCTATTTAATAAGCCTAAGTTGCTAAAATAAGCCTATTTAATGAGGCTATTTAATAAGTCTATTTAATAAGCCTATTTAATAAGCCTATTTAATAAGCCTATTTAATGCACCTATTTAATAAGCCTATTTATTAAGCCTATTTAATGAGCCTATTTAATAAGCCCATTTAATAAGCCTATTTATTGAGCCTATTTAACAAGTCTATTTAATAAGCCTATTTAATAAGTCTATTTAATAAGTATTTAATGAGCCTGTTTAATAAGTCTATTTAATAAGCCTTTTTAATAAGCCTATTTAATAAGTCTATTTAATAAGCCTATTTAATAAGCCTATTTATTGAGCCTATTTAATAAGCCTATTTATTGAGCCTATTTAATAAGCCTATTTATTGAGCCTATTTAATAAGCCTATTTATTGAGCCTATTTAATAAGCCTATTTAATAAGATTATTTAATAAGCCTATTTAATAAGCCTATTTAATAAGCCTATTTAATAAGCCTATTTAATAAGCCTATTTATTGAGCCTATTTAATAAGTCTATTTAATAAGCCTATTTAATACGCCTTTTTAATAAGTATTTAATGAGCCTATTTAATAAGTCTATTTAATTAGCCTATTTAATAGGCCTATTTAATAAGTCTAAGTTGCTGAAATAAGCCTATTTAATAAGCCTGAGTTGCTGAAATTACCTATTTAATAAGCCTAAGTTGCTGAAATAAGCCTATTTTTAGTAAGGCTACTTAATAAGTCTAAGTTGCTGAAATAAACCTATTTAATAAGCCTAAGTTGCTAAAATAAGCCTATTTAATGAGGCTATTTAATAAGCCTATTTAATAAGCCTCTTTATTGAGCCTATTTAATAAGCCTATTTATTGAGCCTATTTAATAAGCCTATTTATTGAGACTATTTCATACGCCTATTTAATTAGTCTATTTAATAAGCCTATTTAATAAGCCAATTTAATAAGCCTATTTAATACGCCTATTTAATAAGCCTATTTAATACGCCTATTTAATCAACCGATTTAATAAGTATTTAATGAGCCTATGTATTAAGTCTATTTAATAAGCTTTTTAATAAGCCTATTTAATAAGTCTATTTAATAAGCCTATTTAATCAGCCTATTTAATAAGCCTATTTAATACGCCTATTTAATAAACCTATTTAATAAGTATTTAATGAGCCTATGTATTAAGTCTATTTAATAAGCCTTTTTAATAAGCCTATTTAATAAGTCTATTTAATAAGCCTAATAAAATAAGCCTATTTATTGAGCCTATTTAATAAGCCTATTTATTGAGCCTATTTAATAAGTCTATTTAATAAGCCTATTTAATAAGCTTATTTAATAAGCCTATTTAATAAGCCTATTTATTGAGCCTATTTAATAAGCCTATTTAATAAGCCTATTTAATAAGCTTCTTTATTGAGCCTATTTAATAAGTCTATTTAATAAGCCTATTTAATAAGTATTTAATGAGCCTATTTAATCAGTCTATTTAATAAGCCTATTTAATAGGCCTATTTAATAAGTCTAAGTTGCTGAAATAAGCCTATTTAATAAGCCTAAGTTGCTGAATAAGCCTATTTCATAAGCCTAAGTTGCAGAAATAAGTCTTTTTAATAAGTCTAAGTTGCTGAAATAAGCCTATTTAATAAGCCTAAGTTGCTGAAATAAGCCTATTTAATAAGGCTATTTAATAAGCCTAAGTTGCTGAATAAGCCTATTTAATAAGCCTAAGTTGCTGAAATAAGCCTATTTAATAAGCCTAAGTTGCTGTAATAAGGCTATTTAATAAGTCTAAGTTGCTGAAAAAAGCCTAATTAATAAGCCTAAGTTGCTAAAATAAGCCTATTTAATGAGGCTATTTAATAAGTCTATTTAAAAAGCCTATTTAATAAGCCTATTTAATAAGCCAATTTATTAAGCATATTTAATATGTCTATTTAATAAGTCTATTTAATAAGCCTATTTAATAAGTATATAATGAGCCTATTTAATAAGCCTATTTATTGAGCCTATTTAATGAGCCTATTTATTGAGCCTATTTAATAAGCCTATTTAATGAGTCTATTTAATAAGACTATTTAAGACGCCTATTTAATAAGCCTATTTATTAAGCCTATTTAATGAGCCTATTTAATAAGCCCATTTAATAAGCCTATTTATTGAGCCTATTGAATAAGCCTATTTAATACGCCTATTTAATAAACCTATTTAATAAGTATTTAATGAGCCTGTTTAATAAGTCTATTTAATAAGCCTTTTTAATAAGCCTATTTAATAAGTCTATTTAATAAGCCTATTTAATAAGGCTATTTAATAAGCCTAAGTTGCTGAAATAAGCCTATTTAATAAGGCTATTTAATGAGCCTAAGTTGCTGAAATAAGCCTATTTAATAAGCCTAAGTTTCTGAACTAAGCCTATTTAAAAAGGTATATTTAATAAGTCTAAGTTGCTGAAATAAACCTATTTAAAAATGCTATTTAATAAGCCTAAGTTGCTGAAATAAACCTGTTTAATAAGGCTATTTAATAAGCATAAGTTGCTGAAATAAGCCTATTTAATAAGGCTAAGATGCTGAAATAAGCCTATTTAGTAAGGCTATTTAGTAAGTCTAAGTTGCTGAAATAAGCCTATTTAATAAGCCTAAGTTGCTGAAATAAGCCTATTTAATAAGGCTATTTAATAAGCCTAAGTTGCTGAATAAGCCTATTTAATAAGTCTAAGTTGCTGAAATAAGGCTATTTAATAAGCCTAAGTTGCTGAAATAAGACTATTTAATAAGCCTACGTTGGTGAACTAAGCCTATATAAAAAGGTCTATTTAATAAGTCTAAGTTGCTGAAAAAAACCTATTTTAAAATGCTATTTAATAAGCCTAAATTGGTAGAAATAAACCTGTTTAATAAGGCTATTTAATAAGCATAAGTTGCTGAAATAAGCCTATTTAATAAGCCTAAGTTGCTGAAATAAGCCTATTTAATAAGGCTATTTAATGAGCCTAAGTTGCTGAAAAAAGCCTATTTAATAAGGCTATTTAATGAGCCTAAGTTGCTGAAATAAGCATATTTAATAAGCCTAAGTTTATGAACTAAGCCTATTTAAAAATGCTATTTAATAAACCTAAGTTGCTGAAATGAACCTGTTTAATAAGGCTATTTAATAAGCATAAGTTGCTGAAATAAGCCTATTTAATAAGCCTAAGTTGCTGAAATAAGCCTATTTAATAAGGCTATTTAATAAGTCTAAGTTGCTGAAATAAACCTATTTAATAAGCCTAAGTTGCTAAAATAAGCCTATTTAATGAGGCTATTTAATAAGTCTATTTAATAAGCCTATTTAATAAGCCTATTTAATAAGCCTATTTAATACGCCTATTTAATAAACCTATTTAATAAGTATTTAATGAGCCTATGTATTAAGTCTATTTAATACGCCTTTTTAATAAGCCTATTTAACAAGTCTATTTAATAAGCCTATTTAATAAGTCTATTTAATAAGTCTATTTAATAAGTATTTAATGAGCCTATTTAATAAGCCTATTTATTGAGCCTATTTAATAAGCCTATTTATTGAGCCTATTTAATAAGCCTATTTATTGAGCCTATTTAATAAGCCTATTTATTGAGCCTATTTAATACGCCTATTTATTGAGCCTATTTAATAAGCCTATTTATTGAGCCTATTTAATAAGCCTATTTAATAAGCTTATTTAATAAGCCTATTTAATAAGCCTATTTAATAAGCCTATTTAATAAGCCTATTTAATAAGCCTATCTAATAAGCCTATTTATTGAGCCTATTTAATAAGTCTATTTAATAAGCCTATTTAATACGCCTATCTAATAAGTATTTAATGAGCCTATTTAATAAGTCTATTTAATAAGCCTATTTAATAGGCCTATTTAATAAGTCTAAGTTGCTGAAATAAGCCTATTTAATAAGGCTATTTAATAAGCATAAGTTGCTGAAATAAGCCTATTTAATAAGCCTAAGTTGCTGAAATAAGCCTATTTAATAAGGCTATTTAATAAGTCTAAGTTGCTGAAATAAACATATTTAATAAGCCTAAGTTGCTAAAATAAGCCTATTTAATGAGGCTATTTAATAAGTCTATTTAATAAGCCTATTTAATAAGCCTATTTAATGAGCCTATTTAATAAGCCTATTTAATACGCCTATTTAATAAACCTATTTAATAAGTATTTAATGAGCCTATGTATTAAGTCTATTTAATACGCCTTTTTAATAAGCCTATTTAACAAGTCTATTTAATAAGCCTATTTAATAAGTCTATTTAATAAGTCTATTTAATAAGTATTTAATGAGCCTATTTAATAAGCCTATTTATTGAGCCTATTTAATAAGCCTATTTATTGAGCCTATTTAATAAACCTATTTATTGAGCCTATTTAATAAGCCTATTTATTGAGCCTATTTAATACGCCTATTTAATAAGCTTATTTAATAAGCCTATTTAATAAGCCTATTTAATAAGCCTATTTAATAAGCCTATTTAATAAGCCTATCTAATAAGCCTATTTATTGAGCCTATTTAATAAGTCTATTTAATAAGCCTATTTAATACGCCTATCTAATAAGTATTTAATGAGCCTATTTAATAAGTCTATTTAATAAGCCTATTTAATAGGCCTATTTACTAAGTCTAAGTTGCTGAAATAAGCCTATTTAATAAGGCTATTTAATAAGCATAAGTTGCTGAAATAAGCCTATTTAATAAGCCTAAGTTGCTGAAATAAGCCTATTTAATAAGGCTATTTAATAAGTCTAAGTTGCTGAAATAAACATATTTAATAAGCCTAAGTTGCTAAAATAAGCCTATTTAATGAGGCTATTTAATAAGTCTATTTAATAAGCCTATTTAATAAGCCTATTTAATACGCCTATTTAATAAACCTATTTAATAAGTATTTAATGAGCCTATGTATTAAGTCTATTTAATACGCCTTTTTAATAAGCCTATTTAACAAGTCTATTTAATAAGCCTATTTAATAAGTCTATTTAATAAGTCTATTTAATAAGTATTTAATGAGCCTATTTAATAAGCCTATTTATTGAGCCTATTTAATAAGCCTATTTATTGAGCCTATTTAATAAGCCTATTTATTGAGCCTATTTAATAAGCCTATTTATTGAGCCTATTTAATACGCCTATTTATTGAGCCTATTTAATAAGCCTATTTATTGAGCCTATTTAATAAGCCTATTTAATAAGCTTATTTAATAAGCCTATTTAATAAGCCTATTTAATAAGCCTATTTAATAAGCCTATTTAATAAGCCTATCTAATAAGCCTATTTATTGAGCCTATTTAATAAGTCTATTTAATAAGCCTATTTAATACGCCTATTTAATAAGTATTTAATGAGCCTATTTAATAAGTCTATTTAATAAGCCTATTTAATAGGCCTATTTAATAAGTCTACGTTGCTGAAATAAGCCTATTTAATAAGCCTGAGTTGCTGAAATAAGCCTATTTAATAAGCCTAAGTTGCTGAAATAAGCCTATTTAATAAGGCTATTTAATAAGTCTAAGTTGCTGAAATAAACCTATTTAATATGCCTAAGTTGCTAAAATAAGCCTATTTAATGAGGCTATTTAATAAGTCTATTTAATAAGCCTATTTAATAAGCCTATTTAAAAAGCCTATTTAAAAGCCTATTTAATACGCCTATTTAATAAACCTATTTAATAAGTATTTAATGAGCCTATGTATTAAGTCTATTTAATACGCCTTTTTAATAAGCCTATTTAACAAGTCTATTTAATAAGCCTATTTAATAAGTCTATTTAATAAGTCTATTTAATAAGTATTTAATGAGCCTATTTAATAAGCCTATTTATTGAGCCTATTTAATAAGCCTATTTATTGAGCCTATTTAATAAGCCTATTTATTGAGCCTATTTAATAAGCCTATTTATTGAGCCTATTTAATAAGCCTATTTATTGAGCCTATTTAATAAGCCTATTTAATAAGCCTATTTAATAAGCCTATCTAATAAGCCTATTTATTGAGCCTATTTAATAATTCTATTTAATAGGCCTATTTAATAGGCCTATTTAATAAGTCTAAGTTGTTGAAATAAACCTATTTAATAAGCCTGAGTTGCTGAAATAAGCCTATTTAATAAGCCTAAGTTGCTGAAATAAGTCTATTTAATAAGGCTATTTAATAAGTCTAAGTTGCTGAAATAAACCTATTTAATAAGCCTAAGTTGCTAAAATAAGCCTATTTAATGAGGCTATTTAATAAGTCTATTTAATAAGCCTATTTAATAAACCTATTTAATAAGTCTATTTAATAAGCCTATTTAATGAGTCTATTTAATACGTCTATTTAATAAGCCTATTTAATAAGTATTTAATGAGCCTATTTAATAAGCCTATTTATTGAGCCTATTTAATTAGCCTATTTATTGAGCCTATTTAATAAGCCTATTTATTGAGCCTATTTAATAAGCCTATTTATTGAGCCTATTTCATACGCCTATTTAATTAGTCTATTTAATAAGCCTATTTAATAAGCCAATTTAATAAGCCTATTTAATACGCCTATTTAATATGCCAATTTAATACGCCTATTTAATAAACCTATTTAATAAGTATTTAATGAGCCTATGTATTAAGTCTATTTAATAAGCTTTTTAATAAGCCTATTTAATAAGTCTATTTAATAAGCCTATTTAATAAGCCTATTTAATAAGCCTATTTAATAAGCCAATTTAATAAGCCTATTTAATAAGCCTATTTAATAAGCCTATTTAATATGCCTATTTAATAAACCTATTTAATAAGTATTTAATGAGCCTATGTATTAAGTCTATTTAATAAGCCTTTTTAATAAGTCTATTTAATAAGCATATTTAATAAGCCTATTTAATAAGCCTATTTAATAAGCCTATTTAATAAGCCTATTTAATAAGCCTATTTAATGAGTCTATTTAATACGTCTATTTAATAAGCCTATTTAATAAGTATTTAATGAGCCTATTTAATAAGCCTATTTATTGAGCCTATTTAATAAGCCTATTTATTGAGCCTATTTAATAAGCCTATTTATTGAGCCTATTTAATAAGCCTATTTATTGAGCCTATTTCATACGCCTATTTAATTAGTCTATTTAATAAGCCTATTTAATAAGCCAATTTAATAAGCCTATTTAATACGCCTATTTAATACGCCTATTTAATAAACCTATTTAATAAGTATTTAATGAGCCTATGTATTAAGTCTATTTAATAAGCCTTTTTAATAAGTCTATTTAATAAGCCTATTTAATAAGCCTATTTAATAAGCCTATTTAATAAGCCTATTTAATAAGCCTATTTAATAAGCCTATTTTATAAGTATTTAATGAGCCTATTCAATAAGTCTATTTAATAAGCCTATTTAATAGGGCTATTTAATAAGTCTAAGTTGCTGAAATAAACCTATTTAATAAGACTAAGTTGCTAAAATAAGCCTATTTAATAATTTAATAAGCATAAGTTGCTGAAATAAGCCTATTAAATAAGCGTAAGTTGCTGAAATAAGCCTATTTAGTAAAGCTATTTAATAAGCATAAGTTGCTGAAATAAGCCTATTTAATAAGCCTAAGTTGCTGAAATAAGCCTATTTAATAAGGCTATTTAATAAGTCTAAGTTGCTGAAATAAACCTATTTAATAAGCCTAAGTTGGTAAAATAAGCCTATTTAATGAGGCTATTTAATAAGTCTATTTAATAAGCCTATTTAATAAGCCTATTTAATAAGCCTATTTAATAAGCCTATTTAATACGCCTATTTAATAAACCTATTTAATAAGTATTTAATGAGCCTACGTATTAAGTCTATTTAATACGCCTTTTTAATAAGCCTATTTAATAAGTATTTAATGAGCCTATTTAATAAGCCTATTTATTGAGCCTTTTTAATAAGCCTATTTATTGAGCCTATTTAATAAGCCTATTTAATAAGCCTATTTATTGAGCCTATTTAATAAGTCTATTTAATAAGCCTATTTAATAAGCCTATTTAATAAGCCTATTTAATAAGCCTATTTATTGAGCCTATTTAATAAGCCTATTTAATAAGCCTCTTTATTGAGCCTATTTAATAAGTCTATTTAATAAACCTATTTAATAAGTATTTAATGAGCCTATTTAATCAGTCTATTTAATAAGCCTATTTAATAAGCCTATTTAATACGCCTATTTAATAAACCTATTTAATAAGTATTTAATGAGCCTATGTATTAAGTCTATTTAATACGCCTTTTTAATAAGCCTATTTAACAAGTCTATTTAATAAGCCTATTTAATAAGTCTATTTAATAAGTCTATTTAATAAGTATTTAATGAGCCTATTTAATAAGCCTATTTATTGAGCCTATTTAATAAGCCTATTTATTGAGCCTATTTAATAAGCCTATTTATTGAGCCTATTTAATAAGCCTATTTATTGAGCCTATTTAATACGCCTATTTATTGAGCCTATTTAATAAGCCTATTTATTGAGCCTATTTAATAAGCCTATTTAATAAGCTTATTTAATAAGCCTATTTAATAAGCCTATTTAATAAGCCTATTTAATAAGCCTATTTAATAAGCCTATCTAATAAGCCTATTTATTGAGCCTATTTAATAAGTCTATTTAATAAGCCTATTTAATACGCCTATTTAATAAGTATTTAATGAGCCTATTTAATAAGTCTATTTAATAAGCCTATTTAATAGGCCTATTTAAAAAGTCTACGTTGCTGAAATAAGCCTATTTAATAAGCCTGAGTTGCTGAAATAAGCCTATTTAATAAGCCTAAGTTGCTGAAATAAGCCTATTTAATAAGGCTATTTAATAAGTCTAAGTTGCTGAAATAAACCTATTTAATATGCCTAAGTTGCTAAAATAAGCCTATTTAATGAGGCTATTTAATAAGTCTATTTAATAAGCCTATTTAATAAGCCTATTTAAAAAGCCTATTTAAAAGCCTATTTAATACGCCTATTTAATAAACCTATTTAATAAGTATTTAATGAGCCTATGTATTAAGTCTATTTAATACGCCTTTTTAATAAGCCTATTTAACAAGTCTATTTAATAAGCCTATTTAATAAGTCTATTTAATAAGTCTATTTAATAAGTATTTAATGAGCCTATTTAATAAGCCTATTTATTGAGCCTATTTAATAAGCCTATTTATTGAGCCTATTTAATAAGCCTATTTATTGAGCCTATTTAATAAGCCTATTTATTGAGCCTATTTAATAAGCCTATTTATTGAGCCTATTTAATAAGCCTATTTAATAAGCCTATTTAATAAGCCTATCTAATAAGCCTATTTATTGAGCCTATTTAATAATTCTATTTAATAGGCCTATTTAATAGGCCTATTTAATAAGTCTAAGTTGTTAAAATAAACCTATTTAATAAGCCTGAGTTGCTGAAATAAGCCTATTTAATAAGCCTAAGTTGCTGAAATAAGTCTATTTAATAAGGCTATTTAATAAGTCTAAGTTGCTGAAATAAACCTATTTAATAAGCCTAAGTTTCTAAAATAAGCCTATTTAATGAGGCTATTTAATAAGTCTATTTAATAAGCCTATTTAATAAACCTATTTAATAAGTCTATTTAATAAGCCTATTTAATGAGTCTATTTAATACGTCTATTTAATAAGCCTATTTAATAAGTATTTAATGAGCCTATTTAATAAGCCTATTTATTGAGCCTATTTAATTAGCCTATTTATTGAGCCTATTTAATAAGCCTATTTATTGAGCCTATTTAATAAGCCTATTTATTGAGCCTATTTCATACGCCTATTTAATTAGTCTATTTAATAAGCCTATTTAATAAGCCAATTTAATAAGCCTATTTAATACGCCTATTTAATATGCCAATTTAATACGCCTATTTAATAAACCTATTTAATAAGTATTTAATGAGCCTATGTATTAAGTCTATTTAATAAGCTTTTTAATAAGCCTATTTAATAAGTCTATTTAATAAGCCTATTTAATAAGCCTATTTAATAAGCCTATTTAATAAGCCAATTTAATAAGCCTATTTAATAAGCCTATTTAATAAGCCTATTTAATATGCCTATTTAATAAACCTATTTAATAAGTATTTAATGAGCCTATGTATTAAGTCTATTTAATAAGCCTTTTTAATAAGTCTATTTAATAAGCATATTTAATAAGCCTATTTAATAAGCCTATTTAATAAGCCTATTTAATAAGCCTATTTAATAAGCCTATTTAATGAGTCTATTTAATACGTCTATTTAATGAGCCTATTTAATAAGTATTTAATGAGCCTATTTAATAAGCCTATTTATTGAGCCTATTTAATAAGCCTATTTATTGAGCCTATTTAATAAGCCTATTTATTGAGCCTATTTAATAAGCCTATTTATTGAGCCTATTTCATACGCCTATTTAATTAGTCTATTTAATAAGCCTATTTAATAAGCCAATTTAATAAGCCTATTTAATACGCCTATTTAATACGCCTATTTAATAAACCTATTTAATAAGTATTTAATGAGCCTATGTATTAAGTCTATTTAATAAGCCTTTTTAATAAGTCTATTTAATAAGCCTATTTAATAAGCCTATTTAATAAGCCTATTTAATAAGCCTATTTAATAAGCCTATTTAATAAGCCTATTTTATAAGTATTTAATGAGCCTATTCAATAAGTCTATTTAATAAGCCTATTTAATAGGGCTATTTAATAAGTCTAAGTTGCTGAAATAAACCTATTTAATAAGACTAAGTTGCTAAAATAAGCCTATTTAATAATTTAATAAGCATAAGTTGCTGAAATAAGCCTATTAAATAAGCGTAAGTTGCTGAAATAAGCCTATTTAGTAAAGCTATTTAATAAGCATAAGTTGCTGAAATAAGCCTATTTAATAAGCCTAAGTTGCTGAAATAAGCCTATTTAATAAGGCTATTTAATAAGTCTAAGTTGCTGAAATAAACCTATTTAATAAGCCTAAGTTGGTAAAATAAGCCTATTTAATGAGGCTATTTAATAAGTCTATTTAATAAGCCTATTTAATAAGCCTATTTAATAAGCCTATTTAATAAGCCTATTTAATACGCCTATTTAATAAACCTATTTAATAAGTATTTAATGAGCCTACGTATTAAGTCTATTTAATACGCCTTTTTAATAAGCCTATTTAATAAGTATTTAATGAGCCTATTTAATAAGCCTATTTATTGAGCCTTTTTAATAAGCCTATTTATTGAGCCTATTTAATAAGCCTATTTAATAAGCCTATTTATTGAGCCTATTTAATAAGTCTATTTAATAAGCCTATTTAATAAGCCTATTTAATAAGCCTATTTAATAAGCCTATTTATTGAGCCTATTTAATAAGCCTATTTAATAAGCCTCTTTATTGAGCCTATTTAATAAGTCTATTTAATAAACCTATTTAATAAGTATTTAATGAGCCTATTTAATCAGTCTATTTAATAAGCCTATTTAATAGGCCTATTTAATAAGTCTAAGTTGCTGAAATAAGCCTATTTAATAAGCCTAAGTTGCTGAATAAGCCTATTTAATAAGCCTAAGTTGCAGAAATAAGTCTTTTTAATAAGTCTAAGTTGCTGCAATAAGCCTATTTAATAAGCCTAAGTTGCTGAAATAAGCCTATTTAATAAGGCTATTTAATAAGCCTAAGTTGCTGAATAAGCCTATTTAATAAGCCTAAGTTGCTGAAATAAGCCTATTTAATAAGCCTAAGTTGCTGAAATAAGCCTATTTAATAAGCCTAAGTTGCTGTAATAAGGCTATTTAATAAGTCTAAGTTGCTGAAAAAAGCCTAATTAATGAGCCTAAGTTGCTAAAATAAGCCTATTTAATGAGGCTATTTAATAAGCCTATTTAATAAGCCTATTTAATAAGCATATTTAATACGTCTATTTAATAAGTCTATTTAATAAGCCTATTTAATAAGTATATAATGAGCCTATTTAATAAGCCTATTTATTGAGCCTATTTAATAAGCCTAATTATTGAGCCTATTTAATAAGCCTATTTATTGAGCCTATTTAATAAGCCTAATTATTGAGCCTATTTAATAAGCCTATTTATTGAGCCTATTTAATGAGCCTATTTATTGAGCCTATTTAATAAGCCTATTTAATAAGCCTATTTATTAAGCCTATTTAATGAGCCTATTTAATAAGCCCATTTAATAAGCCTATTTATTGAGCCTATTTAATAAGCCTATTTAATACGCCTATTTAATAAACCTATTTAATAAGTATTTAATGAGCGTGTTTAATAAGTCTATTTAATAAGCCTTTTTAATAAGCCTATTTAATAAGTCTATTTAATAAGCCTATTTAATAAGGCTATTTAATGAGCCTAAGTTGCTGAACTAAGCCTATTTAATAAGCCTAAGTTTCTGAACTAAGCCTATTTAAAAATGTATATTTAATAAGCCTAAGTTGCTGAAATAAACCTGTTTAATAAGGCTATTTAATAAGCATAAGTTGCTGAAATAAGCCTATTTAATAAGCCTAAGTTGCTGAATAAGCCTATTTCTTAAGCATAAGTTGCTGAAATAAGCCTTTTTAATATGTCTAAGTTGCTGAAATAAGCCTATTTAATAAGGCTATTTAATAAGCCTAAGTTGCTGAATAAGCCTATTTAATAAGTCTAAGTTGCTGAAATAAGGCTATTTAATAAGCCTAAGTTGCTGAAATAAGCCTATTTAATAAGCCTAAGTTGATGAAATAAACCTATTTAATAAGGCTATTTAATAAGTCTAAGTTGCAGAAATAAACCTATTTAATAATGCTATTTAATACGCCTAATTTGCTTAAATAAGCATATTTCATAAGCATATTTAATGAGCCTAAGTTGCTGAAATGTCTATTTAATAAGTCGATTTAATAAGTCTAAGTTGCTAAAATAAGCCTATTTAATAAGGCTATTTAATAAGCCTAAGTTGCTGAAATAAGCCTATTTAATAAGGCTATTTAATGAGCCTAAGTTGCTGAAAAAAGCCTATTTAATAAGGCTATTTAATGAGCCTAAGTTGCTGAAATAAGCCTATTTAATGAGCCTAAGTTTATGAACTAAGCCTATTTAAAAATGCTATTTAATAAGCCTAAGTTGCTGAAATAAACCTGTTTAATAAGGCTATTTAATAAGCATAAGTTGCTGAAATAAGCCTATTTAATAAGCCTAAGTTGCTGAAATAAGCCTATTTAATGAGGCTATTTAATAAGTCTATTTAATAAGCCTATTTAATAAGCCTATTTAATAAACCTATTTAATACGCATATTTAATAAACCTATTTAATAAGTATTTAATGAGCCTATGTATTAAGTCTATTTAATACGCATTTTTAATAAGCCTATTTAACAAGTCTATTTAATAAGTCTATTTAATAAGTCAATTTAATAAGTATTTAATGAGCCTATTTAATAAGCCTATTTATTGAGCCTATTTAATAAGCTTATTTATTGAGCCTATTTAATAAGCCTATTTATTGAGCCTATTTAATAAGCCTATTTATTGAGCCTATTTAATAAGCCTATTTATTGAGCCTATTTAATAAGCCTATTTATTGAGCCTATTTAATAAGCCTATTTAATAAGATTATTTAATAAGCCTATTTAATAAGCCTATTTAATAAGCCTATTTAATAAGCCTATTTAATAAGCCTATCTAATAAGCCTATCTAATAAGCCTATTTATTGAGCCTATTTAATAAGTCTATTTAATAAGCCTATTTAATACGCCTATTTAATAAGTATTTAATGAGCCTATTTAATAAGCCTATTTAATAGGCCTATTTAATAAGTCTAAGTTGTTGAAATAAGCCTATTTAATAAGCCTAAGTTGCTGAAATAAGCCTATTTAATAAGGCTATTTAATAAGTCTAATTTGCTGAAATAAACCTATTTAATAAGCCTAAGTTGCTAAAATAAGCCTATTCAATGAGGCTATTTAATAAGTCTATTTAATAAGCCTATTTAATAAACTATTTAATAAGTCTATTTAATAAGCCTATTTAATGAGTCTATTTAATAAGTCTATTTAATAAGCCTATTTAATAAGTATTTAATGAGCCTATTTAATAAGCCTATTTATTGAGCCTATTTAATAAGCCTATATATTGAGCCTATTTAATAAGCCTATTTATTGAGCCTATTTCATACGGCTATTTAATTAGTCTATTTAATAAGCCTATTTAATAAGCCAATTTAATAAGCCTATTTAATACGCCTATTTAATAAGCCTATTTAATACGCCTATTTAATCAACATATTTAATAAGTATTTAATGAGCCTATGTATTAAGTCTATTTAATAAGCCTTTTTAATAAGCCTATTTAATAAGCCTATTTAATAAGCATATTTAATACGTCTATTTAATAAGTCTATTTAATAAGCCTATTTAATAAGTATTTAATGAGCCTATTTAATAAGCCTATTTATTGAGCCTTTTTAATAAGCCTATTTATTGAGCCTATTTAATAAGCCTATTTAATAAGCCTATTTATTGAGCCTATTTAATAAGTCTATTTAATAAGCCTATTTAATAAGCCTATTTAATAAGCCTATTTAATAAGCCTATTTAATAAGCCTATTTATTGAGCCTATTTAATAAGTCTATTTAATAAGCCTATTTAATAAGCCTATTTAATAAGCCTATTTAATAAGCCTATTTATTGAGCCTATTTAATAAGCCTATTTAATAAGCCTATTTAATAGGCCTATTTAATAAGTCTAAGTTGCTGAAATAAGCCTATTTAATAAGCCTAAGTTGCTGAATAAGCCTATTTAATAAGCCTAAGTTGCAGAAATAAGTCTTTTTAATAAGTCTAAGTTGCTGCAATAAGCCTATTTAATAAGCCTAAGTTGCTGAAATAAGCCTATTTAATAAGGCTATTTAATAAGCCTAAGTTGCTGAATAAGCCTATTTAATAAGCCTAAGTTGCTGAAATAAGCCTATTTAATAAGCCTAAGTTGCTGAAATAAGCCTATTTAATAAGCCTAAGTTGCTGTAATAAGGCTATTTAATAAGTCTAAGTTGCTGAAAAAAGCCTAATTAATGAGCCTAAGTTGCTAAAATAAGCCTATTTAATGAGGCTATTTAATAAGCCTATTTAATAAGCCTATTTAATAAGCCTATTTAATAAGCATATTTAATACGTCTATTTAATAAGTCTATTTAATAAGCCTATTTAATAAGTATATAATGAGCCTATTTAATAAGCCTATTTATTGAGCCTATTTAATAAGCCTAATTATTGAGCCTATTTAATAAGCCTATTTATTGAGCCTATTTAATAAGCCTAATTATTGAGCCTATTTAATAAGCCTATTTATTGAGCCTATTTAATGAGCCTATTTATTGAGCCTATTTAATAAGCCTATTTAATAAGCCTATTTATTAAGCCTATTTAATGAGCCTATTTAATAAGCCCATTTAATAAGCCTATTTATTGAGCCTATTTAATAAGCCTATTTAATACGCCTATTTAATAAACCTATTTAATAAGTATTTAATGAGCGTGTTTAATAAGTCTATTTAATAAGCCTTTTTAATAAGCCTATTTAATAAGTCTATTTAATAAGCCTATTTAATAAGGCTATTTAATGAGCCTAAGTTGCTGAACTAAGCCTATTTAATAAGCCTAAGTTTCTGAACTAAGCCTATTTAAAAATGTATATTTAATAAGCCTAAGTTGCTGAAATAAACCTGTTTAATAAGGCTATTTAATAAGCATAAGTTGCTGAAATAAGCCTATTTAATAAGCCTAAGTTGCTGAATAAGCCTATTTCTTAAGCATAAGTTGCTGAAATAAGCCTTTTTAATATGTCTAAGTTGCTGAAATAAGCCTATTTAATAAGGCTATTTAATAAGCCTAAGTTGCTGAATAAGCCTATTTAATAAGTCTAAGTTGCTGAAATAAGGCTATTTAATAAGCCTAAGTTGCTGAAATAAGCCTATTTAATAAGCCTAAGTTGATGAAATAAACCTATTTAATAAGGCTATTTAATAAGTCTAAGTTGCAGAAATAAACCTATTTAATAATGCTATTTAATACGCCTAATTTGCTTAAATAAGCATATTTCATAAGCATATTTAATGAGCCTAAGTTGCTGAAATGTCTATTTAATAAGTCGATTTAATAAGTCTAAGTTGCTAAAATAAGCCTATTTAATAAGGCTATTTAATAAGCCTAAGTTGCTGAAATAAGCCTATTTAATAAGGCTATTTAATGAGCCTAAGTTGCTGAAAAAAGCCTATTTAATAAGGCTATTTAATGAGCCTAAGTTGCTGAAATAAGCCTATTTAATGAGCCTAAGTTTATGAACTAAGCCTATTTAAAAATGCTATTTAATAAGCCTAAGTTGCTGAAATAAACCTGTTTAATAAGGCTATTTAATAAGCATAAGTTGCTGAAATAAGCCTATTTAATAAGCCTAAGTTGCTGAAATAAGCCTATTTAATGAGGCTATTTAATAAGTCTATTTAATAAGCCTATTTAATAAGCCTATTTAATAAACCTATTTAATACGCATATTTAATAAACCTATTTAATAAGTATTTAATGAGCCTATGTATTAAGTCTATTTAATACGCATTTTTAATAAGCCTATTTAACAAGTCTATTTAATAAGTCTATTTAATAAGTCAATTTAATAAGTATTTAATGAGCCTATTTAATAAGCCTATTTATTGAGCCTATTTAATAAGCTTATTTATTGAGCCTATTTAATAAGCCTATTTATTGAGCCTATTTAATAAGCCTATTTATTGAGCCTATTTAATAAGCCTATTTATTGAGCCTATTTAATAAGCCTATTTATTGAGCCTATTTAATAAGCCTATTTAATAAGATTATTTAATAAGCCTATTTAATAAGCCTATTTAATAAGCCTATTTAATAAGCCTATTTAATAAGCCTATCTAATAAGCCTATCTAATAAGCCTATTTATTGAGCCTATTTAATAAGTCTATTTAATAAGCCTATTTAATACGCCTATTTAATAAGTATTTAATGAGCCTATTTAATAAGCCTATTTAATAGGCCTATTTAATAAGTCTAAGTTGTTGAAATAAGCCTATTTAATAAGCCTAAGTTGCTGAAATAAGCCTATTTAATAAGGCTATTTAATAAGTCTAATTTGCTGAAATAAACCTATTTAATAAGCCTAAGTTGCTAAAATAAGCCTATTCAATGAGGCTATTTAATAAGTCTATTTAATAAGCCTATTTAATAAACTATTTAATAAGTCTATTTAATAAGCCTATTTAATGAGTCTATTTAATAAGTCTATTTAATAAGCCTATTTAATAAGTATTTAATGAGCCTATTTAATAAGCCTATTTATTGAGCCTATTTAATAAGCCTATATATTGAGCCTATTTAATAAGCCTATTTATTGAGCCTATTTCATACGGCTATTTAATTAGTCTATTTAATAAGCCTATTTAATAAGCCAATTTAATAAGCCTATTTAATACGCCTATTTAATAAGCCTATTTAATACGCCTATTTAATCAACATATTTAATAAGTATTTAATGAGCCTATGTATTAAGTCTATTTAATAAGCCTTTTTAATAAGCCTATTTAATAAGTCTATTTAATAAGCCTATTTAATAAGCCTATTTAATAAGCCTATTTAATAAGCCTATTTAATAAGCCTATTTAATAAGCCTATTTTATAAGTATTTAATGAGCCTATTCAAAAAGTCTATTTAATAAGCCTATTTAATAGGGCTATTTAATAAGTCTAAGTTGCTGAAATAAACCTATTTAATAAGCCTAAGTTGCTAAAATAAGCCTATTTAATAATTTAATAAGCATAAGTTGCTGAAATAAGCCTATTTAATAAGCCTAAGTTGCTGAAATAAGCCTATTTAGTAAGGCTATTTAATAAGTCTAAGTTGCTGAATTAAACCTATTTAATAAGCCTAAGTTGCTAAAATAAGCCTATTTAATGAGGCTATTTAATAAGTCTATTTAATAAGCCTATTTAATACGCCTATTTAATAAACCTATTTAATAAGTATTTAATGAGCCTTTTTAATAAGCCTATTTATTGAGCCTATTTAATAAGCCTATTTATTGAGCGTATTTAATAAGCCTATTTATTGAGCCTATTTAATAAGCCTATTTATTGAGCCTATTTCATACGCCTATTTAATTAGTCTATTTAATAAGCCTATTTAATAAGCCTATTCAATACCCCTATTTAATACACCTATTTATTGAGCCTATTTAATGAGCCTATTTAATAAGGCTATTTAATAAGCCTATTTAATAAGCCTATTTATTGATCCTATTTCATACGCCTATTTAATAAGCCTATTTAATAAGCCTATTTCATAAGCCTATTTAATAAGCCTATTTAATAAGCCTATTTAATAAGCCTATTTAATACGCCTATTTAATAAACCTATTTAATATGTATTTAATGAGCCCATGTATTAAGTCTATTTAATAAGCCTTTTTAATAAGCCTATTTAATAAGTCTATTTAATAAGCCTATTTAATAAGTCTATTTAATAAGTCTATTTAATAAGCCTACTTAATAAGTATTTAATGAGCCTATTTAATAAGCCTATTTATTGAGCCTATTTAATAAGCCTATTTATTGAGCCTATTTAATAAGCCTATTTATTGAGCCTATTTAATACGCCTATTTCTTGAGCCTATTTAATAAGTCTATTTAATACGCTTATTTAATAAGCCTATTTAATAAGCCTATTTAATAAGCCTATTTAATAAGCCTATTTAATAAGCCTATTTATTGAGCCTATTTAATAAGTCTATTTAATAAGCCTATTTAATAAGCCTATTTAATAAGTATTTAATGAGCCTATTTAATAAGTCTATTTAATAAGCCTATTTAATAGGCCTATTTAATAAGTCTAAGTTGCTGAAATAAGCCTATTTAATAAGCCTAAGTTGCTGAAATAAGCCTATTTAATAAGGCTATTTAATAAGCATAAGTTGCTGAAATAAGCCTATTTAATAAGCCTAAGTTGCTGAAATAAGCCTATTTAGTAAGGCTATTTAATAAGTCTAAGTTGCTGAAATAAACCTATTTAATAAGCCTAAGTTGCTAAAATAAGCCTATTTAATGAGGCTATTTAATCAGTCTATTTAATAAGCCTATTTAATAAGCCTATTAAATGAGCCTATTTTATAAGCCTATTTAATACGCCTATTTAATAAACCTATTTAATAAGTATTTAATGGGCCTATTTAATAAGCCTATTTATTGAGCCTATTTAATAAGCCTATTTATTGAGCCTATTTAATAAGCCTATTTATTGAGCCTATTTAATAAGCCTATTTATTGAGCCTATTTCATACGCCTATTTAATTAGTCTATTTAATAAGCCTATTTAATAAGCCTATTTAATATGCCTATTTAATAAGCCTATTTAATAAGCCTATTTATTGAGCCTATTTAATGAGCCTATTTAATAAGTCTATTTAATAAGCCTATTTAATAAGCCTATTTAATAAGCCCATTTAATAAGCCTATTTATTGAGCCTATTTAATATGTCTATTTAATAAGCCTATTTAATAGCCTATTTAATAAGTATTGAATGAGCCTATTTAATAAGTCTATTTAATAAGCCTATTTAATAGGCCTATTTAATAAACCTATTTAATAAGTATTTAATGAGCCCATGTATTAAGTCTATTTAATAAGCCTTTTTAATAAGCCTATTTAATAAGTCTATTTAATAAGCCTATTTAATAAGTCTATTTAATAAGTCTATTTAATAAGCCTACTTAATAAGTATTTATTGAGCCTATTTAATAAGCTTATTTATTGAGCCTATTTAATAAGCCTATTTATTGAGCCTATTTAATACGCCTATTTATTGAGCCTATTTAATAAGCCTATTTATTGAGCATATTTAATAAGTCTATTTAATAAGCCTATTTAATAGGCCTATTTAATAAACCTATTTAATAAGTATTTAATGAGCCCATGTATTAAGTCTATTTAATAAGCCTTTTTAATAAGCCTATTTAATAAGTCTATTTAATAAGCCTATTTAATAAGTCTATTTAATAAGTCTATTTAATAAGCCTACTTAATAAGTATTTATTGAGCCTTTTTAATAAGCCTATTTATTGAGCCTATTTAATAAGCCTATTTATTGAGCGTATTTAATAAGCCTATTTATTGAGCCTATTTAATAAGCCTATTTTTTGAGCCTATTTCATACGCCTATTTAATTAGTCTATTTAATAAGCCTATTTAATAAGCCTATTCAATACCCCTATTTAATACACCTATTTATTGAGCCTATTTAATGAGCCTATTTAATAAGTCTATTTAATAAGCCTATTTAATAAGCCTATTTATTGATCCTATTTCATACGCCTATTTAATAAGCCTATTTAATAAGCCTATTTCATAAGCCTATTTAATAAGCCTATTTAATAAGCCTATTTAATAAGCCTATTTAATACGCCTATTTAATAAACCTATTTAATATGTATTTAATGAGCCCATGTATTAAGTCTATTTAATAAGCCTTTTTAATAAGCCTATTTAATAAGTCTATTTAATAAGCCTATTTAATAAGTCTATTTAATAAGTCTATTTAATAAGCCTACTTAATAAGTATTTAATGAGCCTATTTAATAAGCCTATTTATTGAGCCTATTTAATAAGCCTATTTATTGAGCCTATTTAATAAGCCTATTTATTGAGCCTATTTAATACGCCTATTTCTTGAGCCTATTTAATAAGTCTATTTAATACGCTTATTTAATAAGCCTATTTAATAAGCCTATTTAATAAGCCTATTTAATAAGCATGTTTAATAAGCCTATTTATTGAGCCTATTTAATAAGTCTATTTAATAAGCCTATTTAATAAGCCTATTTAATAAGTATTTAATGAGCCTATTTAATAAGTCTATTTAATAAGCCTATTTAATAGGCCTATTTAATAAGTCTAAGTTGCTGAAATAAGCCTATTTAATAAGCCTAAGTTGCTGAAATAAGCCTATTTAATAAGGCTATTTAATAAGCATAAGTTGCTGAAATAAGCCTATTTAATAAGCCTAAGTTGCTGAAATAAGCCTATTTAGTAAGGCTATTTAATAAGTCTAAGTTGCTGAAATAAACCTATTTAATAAGCCTAAGTTGCTAAAATAAGCCTATTTAATGAGGCTATTTAATCAGTCTATTTAATAAGCCTATTTAATAAGCCTATTAAATAAGCCTATTTTATAAGCCTATTTAATACGCCTATTTAATAAACCTATTTAATAAGTATTTAATGGGCCTATTTAATAAGCCTATTTATTGAGCCTATTTAATAAGCCTATTTATTGAGCCTATTTAATAAGCCTATTTATTGAGCCTATTTAATAAGCCTATTTATTGAGCCTGTTTCATACGCCTATTTAATTAGTCTATTTAATAAGCCTATTTAATAATCCTATTTAATATGCCTATTTAATAAGCCTATTTAATAAGCCTATTTATTGAGCCTATTTAATGAGCCTATTTAATAAGTCTATTTAATAAGCCTATTTAATAAGCCTATTTAATAAGCCCATTTAATAAGCCTATTTATTGAGCCTATTTAATATGTCTATTTAATAAGCCTATTTAATAGCCTATTTAATAAGTATTGAATGAGCCTATTTAATAAGTCTATTTAATAAGCCTATTTAATAGGCCTATTTAATAAACCTATTTAATAAGTATTTAATGAGCCCATGTATTAAGTCTATTTAATAAGCCTTTTTAATAAGCCTATTTAATACGTCTATTTAATAAGCCTATTTAATAAGTCTATTTAATAAGTCTGTTTAATAAGCCTACTTAATAAGTATTTATTGAGCCTATTTAATAAGCTTATTTATTGAGCCTATTTAATAAGCCTATTTATTGAGCCTATTTAATACGCCTATTTATTGAGCCTATTTAATAAGCCTATTTATTGAGCATATTTAATAAGTCTATTTAATAAGCCTATTTAATAGGCCTATTTAATAAACCTATTTAATAAGTATTTAATGAGCCCATGTATTAAGTCTATTTAATAAGCCTTTTTAATAAGCCTATTTAATAAGTCTATTTAATAAGCCTATTTAATAAGTCTATTTAATAAGTCTATTTCATAAGCCTACTTAATAAATATTTATTGAGCCTATTTAATAAGCCTATTTATTGAGCCTATTTAATACGCCTATTTATTGAGCCTATTTAATAAGCCTATTTATTGAGCCTATTTAATAAGCCTATTTAATAAGCCTATTTAATACGCCTATTTAATAAACCTATTTAATAAGCCTATTTATTGAGCCTATTCAATAAGTATATTTAATAAGCCTATTTAATAAGCCTATTTAATAAGCCTATTTAATAAGCCTATTTAATAAGCCTATCTAATAAGCCTATTTATTGAGCCTATTTAATAAGTCTATTTAATAAGCCTATTTAATACACCTATTTAATAAGTATTTAATGAGCCTATTTAATAAGTCTATTTAATAAGTCTATTTAATAGGCCTATTTAATCAGTCTAAGTTGCTGAAATAAGCCTATTTAATAATGCTATTTAATAAGTCTAAGATGCTGAAATAAACCTATTTAATAAGCCTTAGTTGCTAAAATAAGCCTATTTAATGAAGGTATTTAATAAGTCTATTTAATAAGCCTATTTAATAAACCTATTTAATAAGCCTATTTAATAAGCCTATTTAATACGCCTAATTAACAAACCTATTTAATAAGTATTTAATGATCCTATTTAATAAGTCTATTTAATAAGCCTTTTTAATAAGCCTATTTAATAAGTCTATTTAATAAGCCTATTTAATGAGTCTATTTAATACGTCTATTTAATAAGCCTATTTAATAAGTATTTAATGAGCCTATTTAATAAACCTATTTATTGAGCCTATTTAATAAGCCTATTTATTGAGCCTATTTAATAAGCATATTTATTGAGCCTATTTAATAAGCATATTTATTGAGCCTATTTCATACGCCTATTTAATTAGTCTATTTAATAAGCCTATTTAATAAGCCTATTTAATAAGCCTATTTAATAAGCCTATTTAATAAGCCTATTTAATACGCCTATTTAATACGCCTATTTAATACGCCTATTTAATAAGTCTATTTAATAAGCCTATTTAGTAAGTCTATTTAATAAGTCTATTTATTGAGCCGATTTAATAAGCCTATTTATTGAGCCTATTTAATACGACTATTTATTGAGCCTATTTAATAAGCCTATTTAATAAGTCTATTCAATAAGCCTATTTAATAGGCCTATTTAATAAGTCTAAGTTGCTGAAATAAGCCTATTTAATAAGCCTATTTAATAGGCCTATTTAATAAGTCTAAGTTGCTGAAATAAGCCTATTTAATAAGCCTAAGTTTCTGAATGAGCCTATTTAATAAGCCTAAGTTGCTAAAATAAGCCTATTTAATGAGGCTATTTAATCAGTCTATTTAATAAGCCTATTTAATAAGCCTATTAAATAAGCCTATTTTATAAGCCTATTTAATACGCCTATTTAATAAACCTATTTAATAAGTATTTAATGGGCCTATTTAATAAGCCTATTTATTGAGCCTATTTAATAAGCCTATTTATTGAGCCTATTTAATAAGCCTATTTATTGAGCCTATTTAATAAGCCTATTTATTGAGCCTGTTTCATACGCCTATTTAATTAGTCTATTTAATAAGCCTATTTAATAATCCTATTTAATATGCCTATTTAATAAGCCTATTTAATAAGCCTATTTATTGAGCCTATTTAATGAGCCTATTTAATAAGTCTATTTAATAAGCCTATTTAATAAGCCTATTTAATAAGCCCATTTAATAAGCCTATTTATTGAGCCTATTTAATATGTCTATTTAATAAGCCTATTTAATAGCCTATTTAATAAGTATTGAATGAGCCTATTTAATAAGTCTATTTAATAAGCCTATTTAATAGGCCTATTTAATAAACCTATTTAATAAGTATTTAATGAGCCCATGTATTAAGTCTATTTAATAAGCCTTTTTAATAAGCCTATTTAATACGTCTATTTAATAAGCCTATTTAATAAGTCTATTTAATAAGTCTATTTAATAAGCCTACTTAATAAGTATTTATTGAGCCTATTTAATAAGCTTATTTATTGAGCCTATTTAATAAGCCTATTTATTGAGCCTATTTAATACGCCTATTTATTGAGCCTATTTAATAAGCCTATTTATTGAGCATATTTAATAAGTCTATTTAATAAGCCTATTTAATAGGCCTATTTAATAAACCTATTTAATAAGTATTTAATGAGCCCATGTATTAAGTCTATTTAATAAGCCTTTTTAATAAGCCTATTTAATAAGTCTATTTAATAAGCCTATTTAATAAGTCTATTTAATAAGTCTATTTCATAAGCCTACTTAATAAATATTTATTGAGCCTATTTAATAAGCCTATTTATTGAGCCTATTTAATACGCCTATTTATTGAGCCTATTTAATAAGCCTATTTATTGAGCCTATTTAATAAGCCTATTTAATAAGCCTATTTAATACGCCTATTTAATAAACCTATTTAATAAGCCTATTTATTGAGCCTATTCAATAAGTATATTTAATAAGCCTATTTAATAAGCCTATTTAATAAGCCTATTTAATAAGCCTATTTAATAAGCCTATCTAATAAGCCTATTTATTGAGCCTATTTAATAAGTCTATTTAATAAGCCTATTTAATACACCTATTTAATAAGTATTTAATGAGCCTATTTAATAAGTCTATTTAATAAGTCTATTTAATAGGCCTATTTAATCAGTCTAAGTTGCTGAAATAAGCCTATTTAATAATGCTATTTAATAAGTCTAAGATGCTGAAATAAACCTATTTAATAAGCCTTAGTTGCTAAAATAAGCCTATTTAATGAAGGTATTTAATAAGTCTATTTAATAAGCCTATTTAATAAACCTATTTAATAAGCCTATTTAATAAGCCTATTTAATACGCCTAATTAACAAACCTATTTAATAAGTATTTAATGATCCTATTTAATAAGTCTATTTAATAAGCCTTTTTAATAAGCCTATTTAATAAGTCTATTTAATAAGCCTATTTAATGAGTCTATTTAATACGTCTATTTAATAAGCCTATTTAATAAGTATTTAATGAGCCTATTTAATAAACCTATTTATTGAGCCTATTTAATAAGCCTATTTATTGAGCCTATTTAATAAGCATATTTATTGAGCCTATTTAATAAGCATATTTATTGAGCCTATTTCATACGCCTATTTAATTAGTCTATTTAATAAGCCTATTTAATAAGCCTATTTAATAAGCCTATTTAATAAGCCTATTTAATAAGCCTATTTAATACGCCTATTTAATACGCCTATTTAATACGCCTATTTAATAAGTCTATTTAATAAGCCTATTTAGTAAGTCTATTTAATAAGTCTATTTATTGAGCCGATTTAATAAGCCTATTTATTGAGCCTATTTAATACGACTATTTATTGAGCCTATTTAATAAGCCTATTTATTGAGCCTATTTAATACGCCTATTTATTGAGCCTATTTAATAAGCCTATTTATTGAGCATATTTAATAAGTCTATTTAATAAGCCTATTTAATAGGCCTATTTAATAAACCTATTTAATAAGTATTTAATGAGCCCATGTATTAAGTCTATTTAATAAGCCTTTTTAATAAGCCTATTTAATAAGTCTATTTAATAAGCCTATTTAATAAGTCTATTTAATAAGTCTATTTAATAAGCCTACTTAATAAGTATTTATTGAGCCTATTTAATAAGCCTATTTATTGAGCCTATTTAATACGCCTATTTATTGAGCCTATTTAATAAGCCTATTTATTGAGCCTATTCAATAAGTATATTTAATAAGCCTATTTAATAAGCCTATTTAATAAGCCTATTTAATAAGCCTATCTAATAAGCCTATTTATTGAGCCTATTTAATAAGTCTATTTAATAAGCCTATTTAATACACCTATTTAATAAGTATTTAATAAGCCTATTTAATAAGTCTATTTAATAAGTCTATTTAATAGGCCTATTTAATCAGTCTAAGTTGCTGAAATAAGCCTATTTAATAATGCTATTTAATAAGTCTAAGATGCTGAAATAAACCTATTTAATAAGCCTTAGTTGCTAAAATAAGCCTATTTAATGAAGGTATTTAATAAGTCTATTTAATAAGCCTATTTAATAAACCTATTTAATAAGCCTATTTAATAAGCCTATTTAATACACCTAATTAACAAACCTATTTAATAAGTATTTAATGATCCTATTTAATAAGTCTATTTAATAAGCCTTTTTAATAAGCCTATTTAATAAGTCTATTTAATAAGCCTATTTAATGAGTCTATTTAATACGTCTATTTAATAAGCCTATTTAATAAGTATTTAATGAGCCTATTTAATAAACCTATTTATTGAGCCTATTTAATAAGCCTATTTATTGAGCCTATTTAATAAGCATATTTATTGAGCCTATTTAATAAGCATATTTATTGAGCCTATTTCATACGCCTATTTAATTAGTCTATTTAATAAGCCTATTTAATAAGCCTATTTAATAAGCCTATTTAATAAGCCTATTTAATAAGCCTATTTAATACGCCTATTTAATACGCCTATTTAATACGCCTATTTAATAAGTCTATTTAATAAGCCTATTTAATAAGTCTATTTAATAAGTCTATTTATTGAGCCGATTTAATAAGCCTATTATTGAGCCTATTTAATACGACTATTTATTGAGCCTATTTAATAAGCCTATTTATTGAGCCTATTTAATACGCCTATTTATTGAGCCTATTTAATAAGCCTATTTATTGAGCATATTTAATAAGTCTATTTAATAAGCCTATTTAATAGGCCTATTTAATAAACCTATTTAATAAGTATTTAATGAGCCCATGTATTAAGTCTATTTAATAAGCCTTTTTAATAAGCCTATTTAATAAGTCTATTTAATAAGCCTATTTAATAAGTCTATTTAATAAGTCTATTTAATAAGCCTACTTAATAAGTATTTATTGAGCCTATTTAATAAGCCTATTTATTGAGCCTATTTAATACGCCTATTTATTGAGCCTATTTAATAAGCCTATTTATTGAGCCTATTCAATAAGTATATTTAATAAGCCTATTTAATAAGCCTATTTAATAAGCCTATTTAATAAGCCTATTTAATAAGCCTATCTAATAAGCCTATTTATTGAGCCTATTTAATAAGTCTATTTAATAAGCCTATTTAATACACCTATTTAATAAGTATTTAATAAGCCTATTTAATAAGTCTATTTAATAAGTCTATTTAATAGGCCTATTTAATCAGTCTAAGTTGCTGAAATAAGCCTATTTAATAAGCCTAAGTTGCTGAAATAAGCCTATTTAATAAGGCTATTTAATGAGCATAAGTTGCTGAAATAAGCCTATTTAATAAGCCTAAGTTGCTGAAATAAGCCTATTTAATAATGCTATTTAATAAGTCTAAGATGCTGAAATAAACCTATTTAATAAGCCTTAGTTGCTAAAATAAGCCTATTTAATGAAGGTATTTAATAAGTCTATTTAATAAGCCTATTTAATAAACCTATTTAATAAGCCTATTTAATAAGCCTATTTAATACGCCTAATTAATAAACCTATTTAATAAGTATTTAATGATCCTATTTAATAAGTCTATTTAATAAGCCTTTTTAATAAGCCTATTTAATAAGTCTATTTAATAAGCCTATTTAATGAGTCTATTTAATACGTCTATTTAATAAGCCTATTTAATAAGTATTTAATGAGCCTATTTAATAAGCCTATTTATTGAGCCTATTTAATAAGCCTATTTATTGAGCCTATTTAATAAGCATATTTATTGAGCCTATTTAATAAGCATATTTATTGAGCCTATTTCATACGCCTATTTAATTAGTCTATTTAATAAGCCTATTTAATAAGCCTATTTAATAAGCCTATTTAATAAGCCTATTTAATACGCCTATTTAATACGCCTATTTAATACGCCTATTTAATAAGTCTATTTAATAAGCCTATTTAATAAGTCTATTTAATAAGTCTATTTATTGAGCCTATTTAATAAGCCTATTTATTGAGCCTATTTAATACGACTATTTATTGAGCCTATTTAATAAGCCTATTTATTGAGCCTATTTAATACGCCTATTTATTGAGCCTATTTAATAAGACTATTTATTGAGCATATTTAATAAGTCTATTTAATAAGCCTATTTAATAGGCCTATTTAATAAACCTATTTAATAAGTATTTAATGAGCCCATGTATTAAGTCTATTTAATAAGCCTTTTTAATAAGCCTATTTAATAAGTCTATTTAATAAGCCTATTTAATAAGTCTATTTAATAAGTCTATTTAATAAGCCTACTTAATAAGTATTTATTGAGCCTATTTAATAAGCCTATTTATTGAGCCTATTTAATACGCCTATTTATTGAGCCTATTTAATAAGCCTATTTATTGAGCCTATTTAATAAGCCTATTTAATAAGCCTATTTAATACGCCTATTTAATAAACCTATTTAATAAGCCTATTTATTGAGCCTATTCAATAAGTCTATTTAATAAGCCTATTTAATAAGCCTATTTAATAAGCCTATTTAATAAGCCTATTTAATAAGCCTATCTAATAAGCCTATTTATTGAGCCTATTTAATAAGTCTATTTAATAAGCCTATTTAATACACCTATTTAATAAGTATTTAATGAGCCTATTTAATAAGTCTATTTAATGTCTATTTAATAGGCCTATTTAATAAGTCTAAGTTGCTGAAATAAGCCTATTTAATAAGCCTAAGTTGCTGAAATAAGCCTATTTAATAAGGCTATTTAATGAGCATAAGTTGCTGAAATAAGCCTATTTAATAAGCCTAAGTTGCTGAAATAAGCATATTTAGTAATGCTATTTAATAAGTCTAAGATGCTGAAATAAACCTATTTAATAAGCCTTAGTTGCTAAAATAAGCCTATTTAATGAGGGTATTTAATAAGTCTATTTAATAAGCCTATTTAATAAACCTATTTAATAAGCCTATTTAATAAGCCTATTTAATACGCCTAATTAATAAACCTATTTAATAAGTATTTAATGATCCTATTTAATAAGTCTACTTAATAAGCCTTTTTAATAAGCCTATTTAATACGTCTATTTAATAAGCCTATTTAATAAGTATTTAATGAGCCTATTTAATAAGCCTATTTATTGAGCCTATTTAATAAGCCTATTTATTGAGCCTATTTAATAAGCATATTTATTGAGCCTATTTAATAAGCATATTTATTGAGCCTATTTCATACGCCTATTTAATTAGTCTATTTAATAAGCCTATTTAATAAGCCTATTTAATAAGCCTATTTAATAAGCCTATTTAATAAGCCTATTTAATACGCCTATTTAATACGCCTATTTAATAAGTCTATTTAATAAGTCTATTTATTGAGCCTATTTAATAAGCCTATTTATTGAGCCTATTTAATACGACTATTTATTGAGCCTATTTAATAAGGCTATTTATTGAGCCTATTTAATACGCCTATTTATTGAGCCTATTTAATAAGCCTATTTATTGAGCATATTTAATAAGTCTATTTAATAAGCCTATTTAATAGGCCTATTTAATAAACCTATTTAATAAGTATTTAATGAGCCCATGTATTAAGTCTATTTAATAAGCCTTTTTAATAAGCCTATTTAATAAGTCTATTTAATAAGCCTATTTAATAAGTCTATTTAATAAGTCTATTTAATAAGCCTACTTAACAAGTATTTATTGAGCCTATTTAATAAGCCTATTTATTGAGCCTATTTAATACGCCTATTTATTGAGCCTATTTAATAAGCCTATTTATTGAGCCTATTTAATAAGCCTATTTAATAAGCCTATTTAATACGCCTATTTAATAAACCTATTTAATAAGCCTATTTATTGAGCCTATTCAATAAGTCTATTTAATAAGCCTATTTAATAAGCCTATTTAATAAGCCTATTTAATAAGCCTATTTAATAAGCCTATCTAATAAGCCTATTTATTGAGCCTATTTAATAAGTCTATTTAATAAGCCTATTTAATACACCTATTTAATAAGTATTTAATGAGCCCATGTATTAAGTCTATTTAATAAGCCTTTTTAATAAGCCTATTTAATAAGTCTATTTAATAAGCCTATTTAATAAGTCTATTTAATAAGTCTATTTAATAAGCCTACTTAATAAGTATTTATTGAGCCTATTTAATAAGCCTATTTATTGAGCCTATTTAATACGCCTATTTATTGAGCCTATTTAATAAGCGTATTTATTGAGCCTATTTAATACGCCTATTTATTGAGCCTATTTAATAAGCCTATTTATTGAGCCTATTTAATAAGTCTATTTAATAAGCCTATTTAATAAGCCTTTTTAATAAGCCTATTTAATAAGCCAATTTAATAAGCCTATTTAATAAGCCTATTTATTGAGCCTATTTAATAAGTCTATTTAATAAGCCTATTTAATAAGCCTATTTAATAAGTATTTAATGAGCCTATTTAATAAGTCCATTTAATAAGCCTATTTAATAGTCCTATTTAATAAGTCTAAGTTGCTGAAATAAGCCTATTTATTAAGCCTAAGTTGCTGAAATAAGCCTATTTAATAATTTAATAAGCATAAGTTGCTGAAAAAAGCCTATTTAATAAGCCTAAGTTGCTGAAATAAGCCTATTTTGTAAGGCTATTTAATAAGTCTAAGTTGCTGAAATAAACCTATTTAATAAGCCTAAGTTGCTAAAATAAGCCTATTTAATGAGGCTATTTAATAAGTCTATTTAATAAACCTATTTAATGAGCCTATTTAATAAGCCTATTTAATACGCCTACTTAATAAACCTATTAAATAAGTATTTAATGAGCCTATTTAATAAGCCTATTTATTGAGCCTATTTAATAAGCTTATTTATTGAGCCTATTTAATAAGCCTATTTATTGAGCCTATTTCATACGCCTATTTAATTCGTCTATTTAATAAGCCTATTTAATAAGCCTATTTAATAAGCCTATTTATTGAGCCATTTTAATGAGCCTATTTAATACGTCTATTTAATAAGCCTATTTAATAAGCCTATTTAATAAGCCTATTTAATAAGCCTATTTAATAAGCCTATTTAATAAGTCTATTTAATATGCCTTTTTAATAAGCCTATTTAATAAGTCTATTTAATAAGCCTATTTAATAAGTCTATTTAATAAGTCTATTTAATAAGCCTACTTAACAAGTATTTATTGAGCCTATTTAATAAGCCTATTTATTGAGCCTATTTAATACGCCTATTTATTGAGCCTATTTAATAAGCCTATTTATTGAGCCTATTTAATAAGCCTATTTAATAAGCCTATTTAATACGCCTATTTAATAAACCTATTTAATAAGCCTATTTATTGAGCCTATTCAATAAGTCTATTTAATAAGCCTATTTAATAAGCCTATTTAATAAGCCTATTTAATAAGCCTATTTAATAAGCCTATCTAATAAGCCTATTTATTGAGCCTATTTAATAAGTCTATTTAATAAGCCTATTTAATACACCTATTTAATAAGTATTTAATGAGCCCATGTATTAAGTCTATTTAATAAGCCTTTTTAATAAGCCTATTTAATAAGTCTATTTAATAAGCCTATTTAATAAGTCTATTTAATAAGTCTATTTAATAAGCCTACTTAATAAGTATTTATTGAGCCTATTTAATAAGCCTATTTATTGAGCCTATTTAATACGCCTATTTATTGAGCCTATTTAATAAGCGTATTTATTGAGCCTATTTAATACGCCTATTTATTGAGCCTATTTAATAAGCCTATTTATTGAGCCTATTTAATAAGTCTATTTAATAAGCCTATTTAATAAGCCTTTTTAATAAGCCTATTTAATAAGCCAATTTAATAAGCCTATTTAATAAGCCTATTTATTGAGCCTATTTAATAAGTCTATTTAATAAGCCTATTTAATAAGCCTATTTAATAAGTATTTAATGAGCCTATTTAATAAGTCCATTTAATAAGCCTATTTAATAGGCCTATTTAATAAGTCTAAGTTGCTGAAATAAGCCTATTTATTAAGCCTAAGTTGCTGAAATAAGCCTATTTAATAATTTAATAAGCATAAGTTGCTGAAATAAGCCTATTTAATAAGCCTAAGTTGCTGAAATAAGCCTATTTTGTAAGGCTATTTAATAAGTCTAAGTTGCTGAAATAAACCTATTTAATAAGCCTAAGTTGCTAAAATAAGCCTATTTAATGAGGCTATTTAATAAGTCTATTTAATAAACCTATTTAATGAGCCTATTTAATAAGCCTATTTAATACGCCTACTTAATAAACCTATTAAATAAGTATTTAATGAGCCTATTTAATAAGCCTATTTATTGAGCCTATTTAATAAGCTTATTTATTGAGCCTATTTAATAAGCCTATTTATTGAGCCTATTTCATACGCCTATTTAATTCGTCTATTTAATAAGCCTATTTAATAAGCCTATTTAATAAGCCTATTTATTGAGCCATTTTAATGAGCCTATTTAATACGTCTATTTAATAAGCCTATTTAATAAGCCTATTTAATAAGCCTATTTAATAAGTCTATTTAATATGCCTATTTAATAAGCCTATTTAATAAGTATTTAATGAGCCTATTTAATAAGTCTATTTAATAAGCCTATTTAATAGGCCTATTTAATAAGTCTAAGTTGCTGAAATAAGCCTATATAATAAGCCTAAGTTGCTGAATAAGCCTATTTCATAAGCTTAAGTTGCTGAAATAAGCCTTTTTAATATGTCTAAGTTGCTGAAATAAGCCTATTTAATAAGCCTAAGTTGCTAAAATAAGCCTATTTAATACGCCTATTTAATAAACCTATTAAATAAGTATTTAATAAGCCTATTTAATAAGCCTATTTAATAAGCCTATTTAATAAGCCTATTTAATACGCATATTTAATAAACCTATTTAATAAGTATTTAATGAGCCTATGTATTAAGTCTATTTAATACGCCTTTTTAATAAGCCTATTTAACAAGTCTATTTAATAAGCCTATTTAATAAGCCTATTTAATAAGCCTATTTAATAATCCTATTTAATAAGCCTATCTAATAAGCCTATTTATTGAGCCTATTTAATAAGTCTATTTAATGTCTATTTAATAGGCCTATTTAATAAGTCTAAGTTGCTGAAATAAGCCTATTTAATAAGCCTAAGTTGCTGAAATAAGCCTATTTAATAAGGCTATTTAATGAGCATAAGTTGCTGAAATAAGCCTATTTAATAAGCCTAAGTTGCTGAAATAGGCCTATTTAGTAATGCTATTTAATAAGTCTAAGATGCTGAAATAAACCTATTTAATAAGCCTTAGTTGCTAAAATAAGCCTATTTAATGAGGGTATTTAATAAGTCTATTTAATAAGCCTATTTAATAAACCTATTTAATACGCCTATTTAATAAGCCTATTTAATACGCCTAATTAATAAACCTATTTAATAAGTATTTAATGATCCTATTTAATAAGTCTACTTAATAAGCCTTTTTAATAAGCCTATTTAATACGTCTATTTAATAAGCCTATTTAATAAGTATTTAATGAGCCTATTTAATAAGCCTATTTATTGAGCCTATTTAATAAGCCTATTTATTGAGCCTATTTAATAAGCATATTTATTGAGCCTATTTAATAAGCATATTTATTGAGCCTATTTCATACGCCTATTTAATTAGTCTATTTAATAAGCCTATTTAATAAGCCTATTTAATAAGCCTATTTAATAAGCCTATTTAATAAGCCTATTTAATACGCCTATTTAATAAGTCTATTTAATAAGTCTATTTATTGAGCCTATTTAATAAGCCTATTTATTGAGCCTATTTAATACGACTATTTATTGAGCCTATTTAATAAGGCTATTTATTGAGCCTATTTAATACGCCTATTTATTGAGCCTATTTAATAAGCCTATTTATTGAGCATATTTAATAAGTCTATTTAATAAGCCTATTTAATAGGCCTATTTAATAAACCTATTTAATAAGTATTTAATGAGCCCATGTATTAAGTCTATTTAATAAGCCTTTTTAATAAGCCTATTTAATAAGTCTATTTAATAAGCCTATTTAATAAGTCTATTTAATAAGTCTATTTAATAAGCCTACTTAATAAGTATTTATTGAGCCTATTTAATAAGCCTATTTATTGAGCCTATTTAATACGCCTATTTATTGAGCCTATTTAATAAGCCTATTTATTGAGCCTATTTAATAAGCCTATTTAATAAGCCTATTTAATACGCCTATTTAATAAACCTATTTAATAAGCCTATTTATTGAGCCTATTCAATAAGTCTATTTAATAAGCCTATTTAATAAGCCTATTTAATAAGCCTATTTAATAAGCCTATTTAATAAGCCTATCTAATAAGCCTATTTATTGAGCCTATTTAATAAGTCTATTTAATAAGCCTATTTAATACACCTATTTAATAAGTATTTAATGAGCCCATGTATTAAGTCTATTTAATAAGCCTTTTTAATAAGCCTATTTAATAAGTCTATTTAATAAGCCTATTTAATAAGTCTATTTAATAAGTCTATTTAATAAGCCTACTTAATAAGTATTTATTGAGCCTATTTAATAAGCCTATTTATTGAGCCTATTTAATACGCCTATTTATTGAGCCTATTTAATAAGCGTATTTATTGAGCCTATTTAATACGCCTATTTATTGAGCCTATTTAATAAGCCTATTTATTGAGCCTATTTAATAAGTCTATTTAATAAGCCTATTTAATAAGCCTTTTTAATAAGCCTATTTAATAAGCCAATTTAATAAGCCTATTTAATAAGCCTATTTATTGAGCCTATTTAATAAGTCTATTTAATAAGCCTATTTAATAAGCCTATTTAATAAGTATTTAATGAGCCTATTTAATAAGTCCATTTAATAAGCCTATTTAATAGGCCTATTTAATAAGTCTAAGTTGCTGAAATAAGCCTATTTATTAAGCCTAAGTTGCTGAAATAAGCCTATTTAATAATTTAATAAGCATAAGTTGCTGAAATAAGCCTATTTAATAAGCCTAAGTTGCTGAAATAAGCCTATTTTGTAAGGCTATTTAATAAGTCTAAGTTGCTGAAATAAACCTATTTAATAAGCCTAAGTTGCTAAAATAAGCCTATTTAATGAGGCTATTTAATAAGTCTATTTAATAAACCTATTTAATGAGCCTATTTAATAAGCCTATTTAATACGCCTACTTAATAAACCTATTAAATAAGTATTTAATGAGCCTATTTAATAAGCCTATTTATTGAGCCTATTTAATAAGCTTATTTATTGAGCCTATTTAATAAGCCTATTTATTGAGCCTATTTCATACGCCTATTTAATTCGTCTATTTAATAAGCCTATTTAATAAGCCTATTTAATAAGCCTATTTATTGAGCCATTTTAATGAGCCTATTTAATACGTCTATTTAATAAGCCTATTTAATAAGCCTATTTAATAAGCCTATTTAATAAGTCTATTTAATATGCCTATTTAATAAGCCTATTTAATAAGTATTTAATGAGCCTATTTAATAAGTCTATTTAATAAGCCTATTTAATAGGCCTATTTAATAAGTCTAAGTTGCTGAAATAAGCCTATATAATAAGCCTAAGTTGCTGAATAAGCCTATTTCATAAGCTTAAGTTGCTGAAATAAGCCTTTTTAATATGTCTAAGTTGCTGAAATAAGCCTATTTAATAAGCCTAAGTTGCTAAAATAAGCCTATTTAATAAACCTATTAAATAAGTATTTAATAAGCCTATTTAATAAGCCTATTTAATAAGCCTATTTAATAAGCCTATTTAATACGCATATTTAATAAACCTATTTAATAAGTATTTAATGAGCCTATGTATTAAGTCTATTTAATACGCCTTTTTAATAAGCCTATTTAACAAGTCTATTTAATAAGCCTATTTAATAAGCCTATTTAATAAGCCTATTTAATAAGCCTATTTAATAAGCCTATCTAATAAGCCTATTTATTGAGCCTATTTAATAAGTCTATTTAATAAGCCTATTTAATACACCTATTTAATAAGTATTTAATGAGCCTATTTAATAAGTCTATTTAATGTCTATTTAATAGGCCTATTTAATAAGTCTAAGTTGCTGAAATAAGCCTATTTAATAAGCCTAAGTTGCTGAAATAAGCCTATTTAATAAGGCTATTTAATGAGCATAAGTTGCTGAAATAAGCCTATTTAATAAGCCTAAGTTGCTGAAATAAGCCTATTTAGTAATGCTATTTAATAAGTCTAAGATGCTGAAATAAACCTATTTAATAAGCCTTAGTTGCTAAAATAAGCCTATTTAATGAGGGTATTTAATAAGTCTATTTAATAAGCCTATTTAATAAACCTATTTAATACGCCTATTTAATAAGCCTATTTAATAAGTATTTAATGAGCCTATTTAATAAGCCTATTTATTGAGCCTATTTAATAAGCCTATTTATTGAGCCTATTTAATAAGCATATTTATTGAGCCTATTTAATAAGCATATTTATTGAGCCTATTTCATACGCCTATTTAATTAGTCTATTTAATAAGCCTATTTAATAAGCCTATTTAATAAGCCTATTTAATAAGCCTATTTAATAAGCCTATTTAATACGCCTATTTAATATGCCTATTTAATAAGTCTATTTAATAAGTCTATTTATTGAGCCTATTTAATAAGCCTATTTATTGAGCCTATTTAATACGACTATTTATTGAGCCTATTTAATAAGGCTATTTATTGAGCCTATTTAATACGCCTATTTATTGAGCCTATTTAATAAGCCTATTTATTGAGCATATTTAATAAGTCTATTTAATAAGCCTATTTAATAGGCCTATTTAATAAACCTATTTAATAAGTATTTAATGAGCCCATGTATTAAGTCTATTTAATAAGCCTTTTTAATAAGCCTATTTAATAAGTCTATTTAATAAGCCTATTTAATAAGTCTATTTAATAAGTCTATTTAATAAGCCTACTTAATAAGTATTTATTGAGCCTATTTAATAAGCCTATTTATTGAGCCTATTTAATATGCCTATTTATTGAGCCTATTTAATAAGCCTATTTATTGAGCCTATTTAATAAGCCTATTTAATAAGCCTATTTAATACGCCTATTTAATAAACCTATTTAATAAGCCTATTTATTGAGCCTATTCAATAAGTCTATTTAATAAGCCTATTTAATAAGCCTATTTAATAAGCCTATTTAATAAGCCTATTTAATAAGCCTATCTAATAAGCCTATTTATTGAGCCTATTTAATAAGTCTATTTAATAAGCCTATTTAATACACCTATTTAATAAGTATTTAATGAGCCCATGTATTAAGTCTATTTAATAAGCCTTTTTAATAAGCCTATTTAATAAGTCTATTTAATAAGCCTATTTAATAAGTCTATTTAATAAGCCTATTTAATAAGTCTATTTAATAAGTCTATTTAATAAGCCTACTTAATAAGTATTTATTGAGCCTATTTAATAAGCCTATTTATTGAGCCTATTTAATACGCCTATTTATTGAGCCTATTTAATAAGCGTATTTATTGAGCCTATTTAATACGCCTATTTATTGAGCCTATTTAATAAGCCTATTTATTGAGCCTATTTAATAAGTCTATTTAATAAGCCTATTTAATAAGCCTTTTTAATAAGCCTATTTAATAAGCCAATTTAATAAGCCTATTTAATAAGCCTATTTATTGAGCCTATTTAATAAGTATTTAATGAGCCTATTTAATAAGTCCATTTAATAAGCCTATTTAATAGGCCTATTTAATAAGTCTAAGTTGCTGAAATAAGCCTATTTATTAAGCCTAAGTTGCTGAAATAAGCCTATTTAATAATTTAATAAGCATAAGTTGCTGAAATAAGCCTATTTAATAAGCCTAAGTTGCTGAAATAAGCCTATTTTGTAAGGCTATTTAATAAGTCTAAGTTGCTGAAATAAACCTATTTAATAAGCCTAAGTTGCTAAAATAAGCCTATTTAATGAGGCTATTTAATAAGTCTATTTAATAAACCTATTTAATGAGCCTATTTAATAAGCCTATTTAATACGCCTACTTAATAAACCTATTAAATAAGTATTTAATGAGCCTATTTAATAAGCCTATTTATTGAGCCTATTTAATAAGCTTATTTATTGAGCCTATTTAATAAGCCTATTTATTGAGCCTATTTCATACGCCTATTTAATTCGTCTATTTAATAAGCCTATTTAATAAGCCTATTTATTGAGCCATTTTAATGAGCCTATTTAATACGTCTATTTAATAAGCCTATTTAATAAGCCTATTTAATAAGCCTATTTAATAAGCCTATTTAATAAACCTATTTATTGAGCCTATTTAATAAGTCTATTTAATATGCCTATTTAATAAGCCTATTTAATAAGTATTTAATGAGCCTATTTAATAAGTCTATTTAATAAGCCTATTTAATAGGCCTTTTTAATATGTCTAAGTTGCTGAAATAAGCCTATTTAATAAGCCTAAGTTGCTAAAATAAGCCTATTTAATACGCCTATTTAATAAACCTATTAAATAAGTATTTAATAAGCCTATTTAATAAGCCTATTTAATAAGCCTATTTAATAAGCCTATTTAATACGCATATTTAATAAACCTATTTAATAAGTATTTAATGAGCCTATGTATTAAGTCTATTTAATACGCCTTTTTAATAAGCCTATTTAACAAGTCTATTTAATAAGCCTATTTAATAAGTATATTTAATAAGTCTATTTAATAAGTATTTAATGAGCCTATTTAATAAGCCTATTTATTGAGCCTATTTAATAATCCTATTTATTGAGCCTATTTAATAAGCCTATTTATTGAGCCTATTTAATAAGCCTATTTATTGAGCCTATTTAATAAGCCTATTTATTGAGCCTATTTAATAAGCCTATTTATTGAGCCTATTTAATAAGCCTATTTAATAAGATTATTTAATAAGCCTATTTAATACGCCTATTTAATAAGCCTATTTAATAAGCCTATTTAATAAGCCTATCTAATAAGCCTATTTATTGAGCTTATTTAATAAGTCTATTTAATAAGCCTATTTAATACGCCTATTTAATAAGTATTTAATGAGCCTATTTAATAAGTCTATTTAATAAGCCTATTTAATAGGCCTATTTAATAAGTCTAAGTTGCTGAAATAAGCCTATTTAATAAGCCTGAGTTGCTAAAATAAGCCTATTTAATGAGGCTATTTAATACGTCTATTTAATAAGCCTATTTAATAAACCTATTTAATAAGTCTATTTAATAAGCCTATTTAATGAGTCTATTTAATAAGTCTATTTAATAAGCCTATTTAATAAGCATTTAATGAGCCTATTTAATAAGCCTATTTATTGAGCCTATTTAATAAGCCTATTTATTGAGCCTATTTCATACGCCTATTTAATTAGTCTATTTAATAACCCTATTTAATAAGCCAATTTAATAAGCCTATTTAATATGCCTATTTAATAAGCCTATTTAATACGCCTATTTAATCAAACTATTTAATAAGTATTTAATGAGCCTATGTATTAAGTCTATTTAATAAACTTTTTAATAAGCCTATTTAATAAGTCTATTTAATAAGCCTATTTAATAAGCCTATTTAATAAGCCTATTTAATATGCCAATTTAATAAGCCTATTTAATAAGCCTATTTAATAAGCCTATTTAATATGCCTATTTAATAAACCTATTTAATAAGTATTTAATGAGCCTATGTATTAAGTCTATTTAATAAGCCTTTTTAATAAGCCTATTTAATAAGTCTATTTAATAAGCCTATTTAATAAGCCTATTTAATAAGCCTATTTAATAAGCCTATTTAATAAGCCTATTTTATAAGTATTTAATGAGCCTATTCAATAAGTCTATTTAATAAGCCTATTTATTAAGCAAAAGTTGCTGAAATAAACCTATTTAATAAGCCTAAGTTGCTAAAATAAGCCTATTTAATGAGGCTATTTAATAAGTCTATTTAATAAGCCTATTTAATACGCCTATTTAATAAACCTATTTAATAAGACTATTTATTGAGCCTATTTCTTACACCTATTTAATTAGTCTATTTAATAAGCCTATTTAATAAGCCTATTTCATAAGCCTATTTAATACACCTATTTATTGAGCCTATTTAATGAGCCTATTTAATAAGTCTATTTAATAAGCCTATTTAATAAGCCTATTTCATAAGCCTATTTAATAAGCCTATTTAATAAGCCTATTTAATAAGCCTATTTAATACGCCTATTTAAAAAACCTATTTAATAAGTCTAAGTTGCTGAAATAAGCCTATTTAATAAGCCTGAGTTGCTGAAATAAGCCTATTTAATAAGCCTAAGTTGCTGAAATAAGCCTATTTAATAAGGCTATTTAATAAGTCTAAGTTGCTGAAATAAACCTATTTAATAAGCCTAAGTTGCTAAAATAAGCCTATTTAATGAGGCTATTTAATACGTCTATTTAATAAGCCTATTTAATAAACCTATTTAATAATTCTATTTAATAAGCCTATTTAATGAGTCTATTTAATAAGTCTATTTAATAAGCCTATTTAATAAGTATTTAATGAGCCTATTTAATAAGCCTATTTATTGAGCCTATTTAATAAGCCTATTTAGTGAGCCTATTTCATACGCCTATTTAATTAGTCTATTTAATAACCCTATTTAATAAGCCAATTTAATAAGCCTATTTAATAAGCCTATTTAATAAGCCTATTTAATACGCCTATTTAATCAAACTATTTAATAAGTATTTAATGAGCCTATGTATTAAGTCTATTTAATAAGCTTTTTAATAAGCCTATTTAATAAGTCTATTTAATAAGCGTATTTAATAAGCCTATTTAATAAGCCTATTTAATAAGCCAATTTAATAAGCCTATTTAATAAGCCTATTTAATAAGCCTATTTAATACGCCTATTTAATAAACCTATTTAATAAGTATTTAATGAGCCTATGTATTAAGTCTATTTAATAAGCCTTTTTAATAAGCCTATTTAATAAGTCTATTTAATAAGCCTATTTAATAAGCCTATTTAATAAGCCTATTTAATAAGCCTATTTAATAAGCCTATTTAATAAGCCTATTTAATAAGTATTTAATGAGCCTATTTAATAAGTACATTTAATAAGCCTATTTAATAGGCCTATTTAATAAGTCTAAGTTGCTGAAATAAGCCTATTTATTAAGCCTAAGTTGCTGAAATAAGCCTATTTAATAAGTTGCTGAAATAAGCCTATTTAATAAGCCTAAGTTGCTGAAATAAGCCTATTTTGTAAGGCTATTTAATAAGTCTAAGTTGCTGAAATAAACCTATTTAATAAGCCTAAGTTGCTAAAATAAGCCTATTTAATGAGGCTATTTAATAAGTCTATTTAATAAACCTATTTAATGAGCCTATTTAATAAGCCTATTTAATACGCCTACTTAATAAACCTATTAAATAAGTATTTAATGAGCCTATTTAATAAGCCTATTTATTGAGCCTATTTAATAAGCTTATTTATTGAGCCTATTCAATAAGCCTATTTATTGAGCCTATTTCATACGCCTATTTAATTAGTCTATTTAATAAGCCTATTTAATAAGCCTATTTAATAAGCCTATTTATTGAGCCATTTTAATGAGCCTATTTAATACGTCTATTTAATAAGCCTATTTAATAAGCCTATTTAATAAGCCTATTTAATAAGCCTATTTAATAAACCTATTTATTGAGCCTATTTAATAAGTCTATTTAATATGCCTATTTAATAAGCCTATTTAATAAATATTTAATGAGCCTATTTAATAAGTCTATTTAATAAGCCTATTTAATAGGCCTATTTAATAAGTCTAAATTGCTGAAATAAGCCTATATAATAAGCCTAAGTTGCTGAATAAGCCTATTTCATAAGCTTAAGTTGCTGAAATAAGCCTTTTTAATATGTCTAAGTTGCTGAAATAAGCCTATTTAATAAGCCTAAGTTGCTAAAATAAGCCTATTTAATACGCCTATTTAATAAACCTATTAAATAAGTATTTAATAAGCCTATTTAATAAGCCTATTTAATAAGCCTATTTAATAAGCCTATTTAATACGCATATTTAATAAACCTATTTAATAAGTATTTAATGAGCCTATGTATTAAGTCTATTTAATACGCCTTTTTAATAAGCCTATTTAACAAGTCTATTTAATAAGCCTATTTAATAAGTATATTTAATAAGTCTATTTAATAAGTATTTAATGAGCCTATTTAATAAGCCTATTTATTGAGCCTATTTAATAATCCTATTTATTGAGCCTATTTAATAAGCCTATTTATTGAGCCTATTTAATAAGCCTATTTATTGAGCCTATTTAATAAGCCTATTTATTGAGCCTATTTAATAAGCCTATTTATTGAGCCTATTTAATAAGCCTATTTAATAAGCCTATCTAATAAGCCTATTTATTGAGCTTATTTAATAAGTCTATTTAATAAGCCTATTTAATACGCCTATTTAATAAGTATTTAATGAGCCTATTTAATGAGTCTATTTAATAAGTCTATTTAATAAGCCTATTTAATAAGTATTTAATGAGCCTATTTAATAAGCCTATTTATTGAGCCTATTTAATAAGCCTATTTATTGAGCCTATTTCATACGCCTATTTAATTAGTCTATTTAATAACCCTATTTAATAAGCCAATTTAATAAGCCTATTTAATATGCCTATTTAATAAGCCTATTTAATACGCCTATTTAATCAAACTATTTAATAAGTATTTAATGAGCCTATGTATTAAGTCTATTTAATAAGCTTTTTAATAAGTCTATTTAATAAGTCTATTTAATAAGCCTATTTAATAAGCCTATTTAATAAGCCTATTTAATAAGCCAATTTAATAAGCCTATTTAATAAGCCTATTTAATAAGCCTATTTAATACGCCTATTTAATAAACCTATTTAATAAGTATTTAATGAGCCTATGTATTAAGTCTATTTAATAAGCCTTTTTAATAAGCCTATTTAATAAGTCTATTTAATAAGCCTATTTAATAAGCCTATTTAATAAGCCTATTTAATAAGCCTATTTAATAAGCCTATTTAATAAGCCTATTTTATAAGTATTTAATGAGCCTATTCAATAAGTCTATTTAATAAGCCTATTTATTAAGCAAAAGTTGCTGAAATAAACCTATTTAATAAGCCTAAGTTGCTAAAATAAGCCTATTTAATGAGAATATTTAATAAGTCTATTTAATAAGCCTATTTAATACGCCTATTTAATAAACATATTTAATAAGACTATTTATTGAGCCTATTTCTTACACCTATTTAATTAGTCTATTTAATAAGCCTATTTAATAAGCCTATTTAATACGCCTATTTAATACACCTATTTATTGAGCCTATTTCATACGCCTATTTAATAAGCCTATTTAATAAGCCTATTTCATAAGCCTATTTAATAAGCCTATTTAATAAGCCTATTTAATAAGCCTATTTAATACGCCTATTTAAAAAACCTATTTAATAAGTCGAAGTTGCTGAAATAAGCCTATTTAATAAGCCTGAGTTGCTGAAATAAGCCTATTTAATAAGCCTAAGTTGCTGAAATAAGCCTATTTAATAAGGCTATTTAATAAGCCTATTTATTGAGCCTATTTAATATGTCTATTTAATAAGCCTATTTAATAGCCTATTTAATAAGTATTGAATGAGCCTATTTAATAAGTCTATTTAATAAGCCTATTTAATAGGCCTATTTAATAAACCTATTTAATAAGTATTTAATGAGCCCATGTATTAAGTCTATTTAATAAGCCTTTTTAATAAGCCTATTTAATAAGTCTATTTAATAAGCCTATTTAATAAGTCTATTTAATAAGTCTATTTAATAAGCCTACTTAAAAAGTATTTATTGAGCCTATTTAATAAGCTTATTTATTGAGCCTATTTAATAAGCCTATTTATTGAGCCTATTTAATACGCCTATTTATTGAGCCTATTTAATAAGCCTATTTATTGAGCATATTTAATAAGTCTATTTAATAAGCCTATTTAATAGGCCTATTTAATAAACCTATTTAATAAGCCTTTTTAATAAGCCTATTTAATAAGTCTATTTAATAAGCCTATTTAATAAGTCTATTTAATAAGTCTATTTAATAAGCCTACTTAATAAGTATTTATTGAGCCTTTTTAATAAGCCTATTTATTGAGCCTATTTAATAAGCCTATTTATTGAGCGTATTTAATAAGCCTATTTATTGAGCCTATTTAATAAGCCTATTTTTTGAGCCTATTTCATACGCCTATTTAATTAGTCTATTTAATAAGCCTATTTAATAAGCCTATTCAATACCCCTATTTAATACACCTATTTATTGAGCCTATTTAATGAGCCTATTTAATAAGTCTATTTAATAAGCCTATTTAATAAGCCTATTTATTGATCCTATTTCATACGCCTATTTAATAAGCCTATTTAATAAGCCTATTTCATAAGCCTATTTAATAAGCCTATTTAATAAGCCTATTTAATAAGCCTATTTAATACGCCTATTTAATAAACCTATTTAATATGTATTTAATGAGCCCATGTATTAAGTCTATTTAATAAGCCTTTTTAATAAGCCTATTTAATAAGTCTATTTAATAAGCCTATTTAATAAGTCTATTTAATAAGTCTATTTAATAAGCCTTCTTAATAAGTATTTAATGAGCCTATTTAATAAGCCTATTTATTGAGCCTATTTAATAAGCCTATTTATTGAGCCTATTTAATAAGCCTATTTATTGAGCCTATTTAATACGCCTATTTCTTGAGCCTATTTAATAAGTCTATTTAATACGCTTATTTAATAAGCCTATTTAATAAGCCTATTTAATAAGCCTATTTAATAATCCTATTTAATAAGCCTATTTATTGAGCCTATTTAATAAGTCTATTTAATAAGCCTATTTAATAAGCCTATTTAATAAGTATTTAATGAGCCTATTTAATAAGTCTATTTAATAAGCCTATTTAATAGGCCTATTTAATAAGTCTAAGTTGCTGAAATAAGCCTATTTAATAAGCCTAAGTTGCTGAAATAAGCCTATTTAATAACGCTATTTAATAAGCATAAGTTGCTGAAATAAGCCTATTTAATAAGCCTAAGTTGCTGAAATAAGCCTATTTAGTAAGGCTATTTAATAAGTCTAAGTTGCTGAAATAAACCTATTTAATAAGCCTAAGTTGCTAAAATAAGCCTATTTAATGAGGCTATTTAATCAGTCTATTTAATAAGCCTATTTAATAAGCCTATTAAATAAGCCTATTTTATAAGCCTATTTAATACGCCTATTTAATAAACCTATTTAATAAGTATTTAATGGGCCTATTTAATAAGCCTATTTATTGAGCCTATTTAATAAGCCTATTTATTGAGCCTATTTAATAAGCCTATTTATTGAGCCTATTTAATAAGCCTATTTATTGAGCCTATTTCATACGCCTATTTAATTAGTCTATTTAATAAGACTATTTAATAATCCTATTTAATATGCCTATTTAATAAGCCTATTTAATAAGCCTATTTATTGAGCCTATTTAATGAGCCTATTTAATAAGTCTATTTAATAAGCCTATTTAATAAGCCTATTTAATAAGCCCATTTAATAAGCCTATTTATTGAGCCTATTTAATATGTCTATTTAATAAGCCTATTTAATAGCCTATTTAATAAGTATTGAATGAGCCTATTTAATAAGTCTATTTAATAAGCCTATTTAATAGGCCTATTTAATAAACCTATTTAATAAGTATTTAATGAGCCCATGTATTAAGTCTATTTAATAAGCCTTTTTAATAAGCCTATTTAATAAGTCTATTTAATAAGCCTATTTAATAAGTCTATTTAATAAGTCTATTTAATAAGCCTACTTAATAAGTATTTATTGAGCCTATTTAATAAGCTTATTTATTGAGCCTATTTAATAAGCCTATTTATTGAGCCTATTTAATACGCCTATTTATTGAGCCTATTTAATAAGCCTATTTATTGAGCATATTTAATAAGTCTATTTAATAAGCCTATTTAATAGGCCTATTTAATAAACCTATTTAATAAGTATTTAATGAGCCCATGTATTAAGTCTATTTAATAAGCCTTTTTAATAAGCCTATTTAATAAGTCTATTTAATAAGCCTATTTAATAAGTCTATTTAATAAGTCTATTTAATAAGCCTACTTAATAAATATTTATTGAGCCTATTTAATAAGCCTATTTATTGAGCCTATTTAATACGCCTATTTATTGAGCCTATTTAATAAGCCTATTTATTGAGCCTATTTAATAAGCCTATTTAATAAGCCTATTTAATACGCCTATTTAATAAACCTATTTAATAAGCCTATTTATTGAGCCTATTCAATAAGTATATTTAATAAGCCTATTTAATAAGCCTATTTAATAAGCCTATTTAATAAGCCTATTTAATAAGCCTATCTAATAAGCCTATTTATTGAGCCTATTTAATAAGTCTATTTAATAAGCCTATTTAATACACCTATTTAATAAGTATTTAATGAGCCTATTTAATAAGTCTATTTAATAAGTCTATTTAATAGGCCTATTTAATCAGTCTAATTTGCTGAAATAAGCCTATTTAATAATGCTATTTAATAAGTCTAAGATGCTGAAATAAACCTATTTAATAAGCCTTAGTTGCTAAAATAAGCCTATTTAATGAAGGTATTTAATAAGTCTATTTAATAAGCCTATTTAATAAACCTATTTAATAAGCCTATTTAATAAGCCTATTTAATACGCCTAATTAACAAACCTATTTAATAAGTATTTAATGATCCTATTTAATAAGTCTATTTAATAAGCCTTTTTAATAAGCCTATTTAATAAGTCTATTTAATAAGCCTATTTAATGAGTCTATTTAATACGTCTATTTAATAAGCCTATTTAATAAGTATTTAATGAGCCTATTTAATAAGCCTATTTATTGAGCCTATTTAATAAGCCTATTTATTGAGCCTATTTAATAAGCATATTTATTGAGCCTATTTAATAAGCATATTTATTGAGCCTATTTCATACGCCTATTTAATTAGTCTATTTAATAAGCCTATTTAATAAGCCTATTTAATAAGCCTATTTAATAAGCCTATTTAATAAGCCTATTTAATACGCCTATTTAATACGCCTATTTAATAAGTCTATTTAATAAGCCTATTTAATAAGTCTATTTAATAAGTCTATTTATTGAGCCTATTTAATAAGCCTATTTATTGAGCCTATTTAATACGACTATTTATTGAGCCTATTTAATAAGCCTATTTATTGAGCCTATTTAATACGCCTATTTATTGAGCCTATTTAATAAGCCTATTTATTGAGCATATTTAATAAGTCTATTTAATAAGCCTATTTAATAGGCCTATTTAATAAACCTATTTAATAAGTATTTAATGAGCCCATGTATTAAGTCTATTTAATAAGCCTTTTTAATAAGCCTATTTAATAAGTCTATTTAATAAGCCTATTTAATGAGTCTATTTAATAAGTCTATTTAATAAGCCTATTTAATAAGTATTTAATGAGCCTATTTAATAAGCCTATTTATTGAGCCTATTTAATAAGCCTATTTATTGAGCCTATTTTATACGCCTATTTAATTAGTCTATTTAATAACCCTATTTAATAAGCCAATTTAATAAGCCTATTTAATATGCCTATTTAATAAGCCTATTTAATACGCCTATTTAATCAAACTATTTAATAAGTATTTAATGAGCCTATGTATTAAGTCTATTTAATAAGCTTTTTAATAAGTCTATTTACTAAGTCTATTTAATAAGCCTATTTAATAAGCCTATTTAATAAGCCTATTTAATAAGCCAATTTAATAAGCCTATTTAATAAGCATATTTAATAAGCCTATTTAATACGCCTATTTAATAAACCTATTTAATAAGTATTTAATGAGCCTATGTATTAAGTCTATTTAATAAGCCTTTTTAATAAGCCTATTTAATAAGTCTATTTAATAAGCCTATTTAATAAGCCTATTTAATAAGCCTATTTAATAAGCCTATTTAATAAGCCTATTTTATAAGTATTTAATGAGCCTATTCAATAAGTCTATTTAATAAGCCTATTTATTAAGCAAAAGTTGCTGAAATAAACCTATTTAATAAGCCTAAGTTGCTAAAATAAGCCTATTTAATGAGGCTATTTAATAAGTCTATTTAATAAGCCTATTTAATACGCCTATTTAATAAACATATTTAATAAGACTATTTATTGAGCCTATTTCTTACACCTATTTAATTAGTCTATTTAATAAGCCTATTTAATAAGCCTATTTAATACGCCTATTTAATACACCTATTTATTGAGCCTATTTCATACGCCTATTTAATAAGCCTATTTAATAAGCCTATTTCATAAGCCTATTTAATAAGCCTATTTAATAAGCCTATTTAATAAGCCTATTTAATACGCCTATTTAAAAAACCTTTTTAATAAGTCTAAGTTGCTGAAATAAGCCTATTTAATAAGCCTGAGTTGCTGAAATAAGCCTATTTAATAAGCCTAAGTTGCTGAAATAAGCCTATTTAATAAGGCTATTTAATAAGCCTATTTATTGAGCCTATTTAATATGTCTATTTAATAAGCCTATTTAATAGCCTATTTAATAAGTATTGAATGAGCCTATTTAATAAGTCTATTTAATAAGCCTATTTAATAGGCCTATTTAATAAACCTATTTAATAAATATTTAATGAGCCCATGTATTAAGTCTATTTAATAAGCCTATTTAATAAGCCAATTTAATAAGCCTATTTAATAAGCCTATTTAATAAGCCTATTTAATAAGTCTATTTAATAAGCCTACTTAATAAGTATTTATTGAGCCTATTTAATAAGCTTATTTATTGAGCCTATTTAATAAGCCTATTTAACAAGTCTATTTAATAAGCCTATTTAATAAGCCTATTTAATAAGCCTATTTAATAAGCCTATTTAATAAGCCTATTTTATAAGTATTTAATGAGCCTATTCAATAAGTCTATTTAATAAGCCTATTTATTAAGCAAAAGTTGCTGAAATAAACCTATTTAATAAGCCTAAGTTGCTAAAATAAGCCTATTTAATGAGGCTATTTAATAAGTCTATTTAATAAGCCTATTTAATACGCCTATTTAATAAACATATTTAATAAGACTATTTATTGAGCCTATTTCTTACACCTATTTAATTAGTCTATTTAATAAGCCTATTTAATAAGCCTATTTAATACGCCTATTTAATCAAACTATTTAATAAGTATTTAATGAGCCTATGTATTAAGTCTATTTAATAAGCTTTTTAATAAGTCTATTTAATAAGTCTATTTAATAAGCATATTTAATAAGCCTATTTAATAAGCCTATTTAATAAGCCAATTTAATAAGCCCATTTAATAAGCCTATTTAATAAGCCTATTTAATACGCCTATTTAATAAACCTATTTAATAAGTATTTAATGAGCCTATGTATTAAGTCTATTTAATAAGCCTTTTTAATAAGCCTATTTAATAAGTCTATTTAATAAGCCTATTTAATAAGCCTATTTAATAAGCCTATTTAATAAGCCTATTTAATAAGCCTATTTTATAAGTATTTAATGAGCCTATTCAATAAGTCTATTTAATAAGCCTATTTATTAAGCAAAAGTTGCTGAAATAAACCTATTTAATAAGCCTAAGTTGCTAAAATAAGCCTATTTAATGAGGCTATTTAATAAGTCTATTTAATAAGCCTATTTAATACGCCTATTTAATAAACATATTTAATAAGACTATTTATTGAGCCTATTTCTTACACCTATTTAATTAGTCTATTTAATAAGCCTATTTAATAAGCCTATTTAATACGCCTATTTAATACACCTATTTATTGAGCCTATTTCATACGCCTATTTAATAAGCCTATTTAATAAGCCTATTTCATAAGCCTATTTAATAAGCCTATTTAATAAGCCTATTTAATAAGCCTATTTAATACGCCTATTTAAAAAAACCTATTTAATAAGTCTAAGTTGCTGAAATAAGCCTATTTAATAAGCTTGAGTTGCTGAAATAAGCCTATTTAATAAGCCTAAGTTGCTGAAATAAGCCTATTTAATAAGGCTATTTAATAAGCCTATTTATTGAGCCTATTTAATATGTCTATTTAATAAGCCTATTTAATAGCCTATTTAATAAGTATTGAATGAGCCTATTTAATAAGTCTATTTAATAAGCCTATTTAATAGGCCTATTTAATAAACCTATTTAATAAGTATTTAATGAGCCCATGTATTAAGTCTATTTAATAAGCCTTTTTAATAAGCCTATATAATAAGTCTATTTAATAAGCCTATTTAATAAGTCTATTTAATAAGTCTATTTAATAAGCCTACTTAATAAGTATTTATTGAGCCTATTTAATAAGCTTATTTATTGAGCCTATTTAATAAGCCTATTTATTGAGCTTATTTAATACGCCTATTTATTGAGCCTATTTAATAAGCCTATTTATTGAGCATATTTAATAAGCCTATTTAATAAGATTATTTAATAAGCCTATTTAATACGCCTATTTAATAAGCCTATTTAATAAGCCTATTTAATAAGCCTATCTAATAAGCCTATTTATTGAGCTTATTTAATACGTCTATTTAATAAGCCTACTTAATAAGTATTTATTGAGCCTATTTAATAAGCTTATTTCTTGAGCCTATTTAATAAGCCTATTTATTGAGCCTATTTAATACGCCTATTTATTGAGCCTATTTAATAAGCCTATTTATTGAGCCTATTTAATAAGCCTATTTAATAAGCCTATTTAATAAGCCTATTTAATAAGCCTATCTAATAAGCCTATTTATTGAGCTTATTTAATAAGTCTATTTAATAAGCCTATTTAATACGCCTATTTAATAAGTATTTAATGAGCCTATTTAATAAGTCTATTTAATAAGCCTATTTAATAGGCCTATTTAATAAGTCTAAGTTGCTGAAATAAGCCTATTTAATAAGCCTGAGTTGCTGAAATAAGCCTATTTAATAAGCCTAAGTTGCTGAAATAAGCCTATTTAATAAGGCTATTTAATAAGTCTAAGTTGCTGAAATAAACCTATTTAATAAGCCTAAGTTGCTAAAATAAGCCTATTTAATGAGGCTATTTAATACGTCTATTTAATAAGCCTATTTAATAAACCTATTTAATAAGTCTATTTAATAAGCCTATTTAATGAGTCTATTTAATAAGTCTATTTAATAAGCCTATTTAATAAGTATTTAATGAGCCTATTTAATAAGCCTATTTTTTGAGCCTATTTAATAAGCCTATTTATTGAGCCTATTTCATACGCCTATTTAATTAGTCTATTTAATAACCCTATTTAATAAGCCAATTTAATAAGCCTATTTAATATGCCTATTTAATAAGCCTATTTAATACGCCTATTTAATCAAACTATTTAATAGGTATTTAATGAGCCTATGTATTAAGTCTATTTAATAAGCTTTTTAATAAGTCTATTTAATAAGTCTATTTAATAAGCCTATTTAATAAGCCTATTTAATAAGCCTATTTAATAAGCCAATTTAATAAGCCTATTTAATAAGCCTATTTAATAAGCCTATTTAATACGCCTATTTAATAAACCTATTTAATAAGTATTTAATGAGCCTATGTATTAAGTCTATTTAATAAGCCTTTTTAATAAGCCTATTTAATAAGTCTATTTAATAAGCCTATTTAATAAGCCTATTTAATAAGCCTATTTAATAAGCCTATTTAATAAGCCTATTTTATAAGTATTTAATGAGCCTATTCAATAAGTCTATTTAATAAGCCTATTTATTAAGCAAAAGTTGCTGAAATAAACCTATTTAATAAGCCTAAGTTGCTAAAATAAGCCTATTTAATGAGGCTATTTAATAAGTCTATTTAATAAGCCTATTTAATACGCCTATTTAATAAACATATTTAATAAGACTATTTATTGAGCCTATTTCTTACACCTATTTAATTAGTCTATTTAATAAGCCTATTTAATAAGCCTATTTAATACGCCTATTTAATACACCTATTTATTGAGCCTATTTCATACGCCTATTTAATAAGCCTATTTAATAAGCCTATTTCATAAGCCTATTTAATAAGCCTATTTAATAAGCCTATTTAATAAGCCTATTTAATACGCCTATTTAAAAAACCTATTTAATAAGTCTAAGTTGCTGAAATAAGCCTATTTAATAAGCCTGAGTTGCTGAAATAAGCCTATTTAATAAGCCTAAGTTGCTGAAATAAGCCTATTTAATAAGGCTATTTAATAAGCCTATTTATTGAGCCTATTTAATATGTCTATTTAATAAGCCTATTTAATAGCCTATTTAATAAGTATTGAATGAGCCTATTTAATAAGTCTATTTAATAAGCTTATTTAATAGGCCTATTTAATAAACCTATTTAATAAGTATTTAATGAGCCCATGTATTAAGTCTATTTAATAAGCCTTTTTAATAAGCCTATTTAATAAGTCTATTTAATAAGCCTATTTAATAAGTCTATTTAATAAGTCTATTTAATAAGCCTACTTAATACGTATTTATTGAGCCTATTTAATAAGCTTATTTATTGTGCCTACTTAATAAGCCTATTTATTGAGCCTATTTAATACGCCTATTTATTGAGCCTATTTAATAAGCCTATTTATTGAGCATATTTAATAAGTCTATTTAATAAGCCTATTTAATAGGCCTATTTAATAAACCTATTTAATAAGTATTTAATGAGCCCATGTATTAAGTCTATTTAATAAGCCTTTTTAATAAGCCTATTTAATAAGTCTATTTAATAAGCCTATTTAATAAGTCTATTTAATAAGTCTATTTAATAAGCCTACTTAATAAGTATTTATTGAGCCTTTTTAATAAGACTATTTATTGAGCCTATTTAATAAGCCTATTTATTGAGCGTATTTAATAAGCCTATTTATTGAGCCTATTTAATAAGCCTATTTTTTTAGCCTATTTCATACGCCTATTTAATTAGTCTATTTAATAAGCCTATTTAATAAGCCTATTTTTTGAGCCTATTTCATAAGCCTATTTAATAAGCCTATTTAATAAGCCTATTTAATAAGCCTATTTAATACGCCTATTTAATAAACCTATTTAATATGTATTTAATGAGCCCATGTATTAAGTCTATTTAATAAGCCTTTTTAATAAGCCTATTTAATAAGTCTATTTAATAAGCCTATTTAATAAGTCTATTTAATAAGTCTATTTAATAAGCCTATTTATTAAGCAAAAGTTGCTGAAATAAACCTATTTAATAAGCCTAAGTTGCTAAAATAAGCCTATTTAATGAGGCTATTTAATAAGTCTATTTAATAAGCCTATTTAATACGCCTATTTAATAAACATATTTAATAAGACTATTTATTGAGCCTATTTCTTACACCTATTTAATTAGTCTATTTAATAAGCCTATTTAATAAGCCTATTTAATACGCCTATTTAATACACCTATTTATTGAGCCTATTTCATACGCCTATTTAATAAGCCTATTTAATAAGCCTATTTCATAAGCCTATTTAATAAGCCTATTTAATAAGCCTATTTAATAAGCCTATTTAATACGCCTATTTAAAAAACCTATTTAATAAGTCTAAGTTGCTGAAATAAGCCTATTTAATAAGCCTGAGTTGCTGAAATAAGCCTATTTAATAAGCCTAAGTTGCTGAAATAAGCCTATTTAATAAGGCTATTTAATAAGCCTATTTATTGAGCCTATTTAATATGTCTATTTAATAAGCCTATTTAATAGCCTATTTAATAAGTATTGAATGAGCCTATTTAATAAGTCTATTTAATAAGCCTATTTAATAGGCCTATTTAATAAACCTATTTAATAAGTATTTAATGAGCCCATGTATTAAGTCTATTTAATAAGCCTTTTTAATAAGCCTATATAATAAGTCTATTTAATAAGCCTATTTAATAAGTCTATTTAATAAGTCTATTTAATAAGCCTACTTAATAAGTATTTATTGAGCCTATTTAATAAGCTTATTTATTGAGCCTATTTAATAAGCCTATTTATTGAGCTTATTTAATACGCCTATTTATTGAGCCTATTTAATAAGCCTATTTATTGAGCATATTTAATAAGCCTATTTAATAAGATTATTTAATAAGCCTATTTAATACGCCTATTTAATAAGCCTATTTAATAAGCCTATTTAATAAGCCTATCTAATAAGCCTATTTATTGAGCTTATTTAATAAGTCTATTTAATAAGCCTACTTAATAAGTATTTATTGAGCCTATTTAATAAGCTTATTTCTTGAGCCTATTTAATAAGCCTATTTATTGAGCCTATTTAATACGCCTATTTATTGAGCCTATTTAATAAGCCTATTTATTGAGCCTATTTAATAAGCCTATTTAATAAGATTATTTAATAAGCCTATTTAATACGCCTATTTAATAAGCCTATTTAATAAGCCTATTTAATAAGCCTATCTAATAAGCCTATTTATTGAGCTTATTTAATAAGTCTATTTAATAAGCCTATTTAATACGCCTATTTAATAAGTATTTAATGAGCCTATTTAATAAGTCTATTTAATAAGCCTATTTAATAGGCCTATTTAATAAGTCTAAGTTGCTGAAATAAGCCTATTTAATAAGCCTGAGTTGCTGAAATAAGCCTATTTAATAAGCCTAAGTTGCTGAAATAAGCCTATTTAATAAGGCTATTTAATAAGTCTAAGTTGCTGAAATAAACCTATTTAATAAGCCTAAGTTGCTAAAATAAGCCTATTTAATGAGGCTATTTAATACGTCTATTTAATAAGCCTATTTAATAAACCTATTTAATAAGTCTATTTAATAAGCCTATTTAATGAGTCTATTTAATAAGTCTATTTAATAAGCCTATTTAATAAGTATTTAATGAGCCTATTTAATAAGCCTATTTTTTGAGCCTATTTAATAAGCCTATTTATTGAGCCTATTTCATACGCCTATTTAATTAGTCTATTTAATAACCCTATTTAATAAGCCAATTTAATAAGCCTATTTAATATGCCTATTTAATAAGCCTATTTAATACGCCTATTTAATCAAACTATTTAATAAGTATTTAATGAGCCTATGTATTAAGTCTATTTAATAAGCTTTTTAATAAGTCTATTTAATAAGTCTATTTAATAAGCCTATTTAATAAGCCTATTTAATAAGCCTATTTAATAAGCCAATTTAATAAGCCTATTTAATAAGCCTATTTAATAAGCCTATTTAATACGCCTATTTAATAAACCGATTTAATAAGTATTTAATGAGCCTATGTATTAAGTCTATTTAATAAGCCTTTTTAATAAGCCTATTTAATAAGTCTATTTAATAAGCCTATTTAATAAGCCTATTTAATAAGCCTATTTAATAAGCCTATTTAATAAGCCTATTTTATAAGTATTTAATTAGCCTATTCAATAAGTCTATTTAATAAGCCTATTTATTAAGCAAAAGTTGCTGAAATAAACCTATTTAATAAGCCTAAGTTGCTAAAATAAGCCTATTTAATGAGGCTATTTAATAAGTCTATTTAATAAGCCTATTTAATACGCCTATTTAATAAACATATTTAATAAGACTATTTATTGAGCCTATTTCTTACACCTATTTAATTAGTCTATTTAATAAGCCTATTTAATAAGCCTATTTAATACGCCTATTTAATACACCTATTTATTGAGCCTATTTCATACGCCTATTTAATAAGCCTATTTAATAAGCCTATTTCATAAGCCTATTTAATAAGCCTATTTAATAAGCCTATTTAATAAGCCTATTTAATACGCCTATTTAAAAAACCTATTTAATAAGTCTAAGTTGCTGAAATAAGCCTATTTAATAAGCCTGAGTTGCTGAAATAAGCCTATTTAATAAGCCTAAGTTGCTGAAATAAGCCTATTTAATAAGGCTATTTAATAAGCCTATTTATTGAGCCTATTTAATATGTCTATTTAATAAGCCTATTTAATAGCCTATTTAATAAGTATTGAATGAGCCTATTTAATAAGTCTATTTAATAAGCTTATTTAATAGGCCTATTTAATAAACCTATTTAATAAGTATTTAATGAGCCCATGTATTAAGTCTATTTAATAAGCCTTTTTAATAAGCCTATTTAATAAGTCTATTTAATAAGCCTATTTAATAAGTCTATTTAATAAGTCTATTTAATAAGCCTACTTAATAAGTATTTATTGAGCCTATTTAATAAGCTTATTTATTGAGCCTATTTAATAAGCCTATTTATTGAGCCTATTTAATACGCCTATTTATTGAGCCTATTTAATAAGCCTATTTATTGAGCATATTTAATAAGTCTATTTAATAAGCCTATTTAATAGGCCTATTTAATAAACCTATTTAATAAGTATTTAATGAGCCCATGTATTAAGTCTATTTAATAAGCCTTTTTAATAAGCCTATTTAATAAGTCTATTTAATAAGCCTATTTAATAAGTCTATTTAATAAGTCTATTTAATAAGCCTACTTAATAAGTATTTATTGAGCCTTTTTAATAAGACTATTTATTGAGCCTATTTAATAAGCCTATTTATTGAGCGTATTTAATAAGCCTATTTATTGAGCCTATTTAATGAGCCTATTTTTTTAGCCAATTTCATACGCCTATTTAATTAGTCTATTTAATAAGCCTATTTAATAAGCCTATTTTTTGAGCCTATTTCATAAGCCTATTTAATAAGCCTATTTAATAAGCCTATTTAATAAGCCTATTTAATACGCCTATTTAATAAACCTATTTAATATGTATTTAATGAGCCCATGTATTAAGTCTATTTAATAAGCCTTTTTAATAAGCCTATTTAATAAGTCTATTTAATAAGCCTATTTAATAAGTCTATTTAATAAGTCTATTTAATAAGCCTATTTATTAAGCAAAAGTTGCTGAAATAAACCTATTTAATAAGCCTAAGTTGCTAAAATAAGCCTATTTAATGAGGCTATTTAATAAGTCTATTTAATAAGCCTATTTAATACGCCTATTTAATAAACATATTTAATAAGACTATTTATTGAGCCTATTTCTTACACCTATTTAATTAGTCTATTTAATAAGCCTATTTAATAAGCCTATTTAATACGCCTATTTAATACACCTATTTATTGAGCCTATTTCATACGCCTATTTAATAAGCCTATTTAATAAGCCTATTTCATAAGCCTATTTAATAAGCCTATTTAATAAGCCTATTTAATAAGCCTATTTAATACGCCTATTTAAAAAACCTATTTAATAAGTCTAAGTTGCTGAAATAAGCCTATTTAATAAGCCTGAGTTGCTGAAATAAGCCTATTTAATAAGCCTAAGTTGCTGAAATAAGCCTATTTAATAAGGCTATTTAATAAGCCTATTTATTGAGCCTATTTAATATGTCTATTTAATAAGCCTATTTAATAGCCTATTTAATAAGTATTGAATGAGCCTATTTAATAAGTCTATTTAATAAGCCTATTTAATAGGCCTATTTAATAAACCTATTTAATAAGTATTTAATGAGCCCATGTATTAAGTCTATTTAATAAGCCTTTTTAATAAGCCTATATAATAAGTCTATTTAATAAGCCTATTTAATAAGTCTATTTAATAAGTCTATTTAATAAGCCTACTTAATAAGTATTTATTGAGCCTATTTAATAAGCTTATTTATTGAGCCTATTTAATAAGCCTATTTATTGAGCTTATTTAATACGCCTATTTATTGAGCCTATTTAATAAGCCTATTTATTGAGCATATTTAATAAGCCTATTTAATAAGATTATTTAATAAGCCTATTTAATACGCCTATTTAATAAGCCTATTTAATAAGCCTATTTAATAAGCCTATCTAATAAGCCTATTTATTGAGCTTATTTAATAAGTCTATTTAATAAGCCTACTTAATAAGTATTTATTGAGCCTATTTAATAAGCTTATTTCTTGAGCCTATTTAATAAGCCTATTTATTGAGCCTATTTAATACGCCTATTTATTGAGCCTATTTAATAAGCCTATTTATTGAGCCTATTTAATAAGCCTATTTAATAAGATTATTTAATAAGCCTATTTAATACGCCTATTTAATAAGCCTATTTAATAAGCCTATTTAATAAGCCTATCTAATAAGCCTATTTATTGAGCTTATTTAATAAGTCTATTTAATAAGCCTATTTAATACGCCTATTTAATAAGTATTTAATGAGCCTATTTAATAAGTCTATTTAATAAGCCTATTTAATAGGCCTATTTAATAAGTCTAAGTTGCTGAAATAAGCCTATTTAATAAGCCTGAGTTGCTGAAATAAGCCTATTTAATAAGCCTAAGTTGCTGAAATAAGCCTATTTAATAAGGCTATTTAATAAGTCTAAGTTGCTGAAATAAACCTATTTAATAAGCCTAAGTTGCTAAAATAAGCCTATTTAATGAGGCTATTTAATACGTCTATTTAATAAGCCTATTTAATAAACCTATTTAATAAGTCTATTTAATAAGCCTATTTAATGAGTCTATTTAATAAGTCTATTTAATAAGCCTATTTAATAAGTATTTAATGAGCCTATTTAATAAGCCTATTTTTTGAGCCTATTTAATAAGCCTATTTATTGAGCCTATTTCATACGCCTATTTAATTAGTCTATTTAATAACCCTATTTAATAAGCCAATTTAATAAGCCTATTTAATATGCCTATTTAATAAGCCTATTTAATACGCCTATTTAATCAAACTATTTAATAAGTATTTAATGAGCCTATGTATTAAGTCTATTTAATAAGCTTTTTAATAAGTCTATTTAATAAGTCTATTTAATAAGCCTATTTAATAAGCCTATTTAATAAGCCTATTTAATAAGCCAATTTAATAAGCCTATTTAATAAGCCTATTTAATAAGCCTATTTAATACGCCTATTTAATAAACCGATTTAATAAGTATTTAATGAGCCTATGTATTAAGTCTATTTAATAAGCCTTTTTAATAAGCCTATTTAATAAGTCTATTTAATAAGCCTATTTAATAAGCCTATTTAATAAGCCTATTTAATAAGCCTATTTAATAAGCCTATTTTATAAGTATTTAATTAGCCTATTCAATAAGTCTATTTAATAAGCCTATTTATTAAGCAAAAGTTGCTGAAATAAACCTATTTAATAAGCCTAAGTTGCTAAAATAAGCCTATTTAATGAGGCTATTTAATAAGTCTATTTAATAAGCCTATTTAATACGCCTATTTAATAAACATATTTAATAAGACTATTTATTGAGCCTATTTCTTACACCTATTTAATTAGTCTATTTAATAAGCCTATTTAATAAGCCTATTTAATACGCCTATTTAATACACCTATTTATTGAGCCTATTTCATACGCCTATTTAATAAGCCTATTTAATAAGCCTATTTCATAAGCCTATTTAATAAGCCTATTTAATAAGTCTATTTAATAAGCCTATTTAATAGGCCTATTTAATAAACCTATTTAATAAGTATTTAATGAGCCCATGTATTAAGTCTATTTAATAAGCCTTTTTAATAAGCCTATTTAATAAGTCTATTTAATAAGCCTATTTAATAAGTCTATTTAATAAGTCTATTTAATAAGCCTACTTAATAAGTATTTATTGAGCCTATTTAATAAGCTTATTTATTGAGCCTATTTAATAAGCCTATTTATTGAGCCTATTTAATACGCCTATTTATTGAGCCTATTTAATAAGCCTATTTATTGAGCATATTTAATAAGTCTATTTAATAAGCCTATTTAATAGGCCTATTTAATAAACCTATTTAATAAGTATTTAATGAGCCCATGTATTAAGTCTATTTAATAAGCCTTTTTAATAAGCCTATTTAATAAGTCTATTTAATAAGCCTATTTAATAAGTCTATTTAATAAGTCTATTTAATAAGCCTACTTAATAAGTATTTATTGAGCCTTTTTAATAAGACTATTTATTGAGCCTATTTAATAAGCCTATTTATTGAGCGTATTTAATAAGCCTATTTATTGAGCCTATTTAATGAGCCTATTTTTTTAGCCAATTTCATACGCCTATTTAATTAGTCTATTTAATAAGCCTATTTAATAAGCCTATTTTTTGAGCCTATTTCATAAGCCTATTTAATAAGCCTATTTAATAAGCCTATTTAATAAGCCTATTTAATACGCCTATTTAATAAACCTATTTAATATGTATTTAATGAGCCCATGTATTAAGTCTATTTAATAAGCCTTTTTAATAAGCCTATTTAATAAGTCTATTTAATAAGCCTATTTAATAAGTCTATTTAATAAGTCTATTTAATAAGCCTATTTATTAAGCAAAAGTTGCTGAAATAAACCTATTTAATAAGCCTAAGTTGCTAAAATAAGCCTATTTAATGAGGCTATTTAATAAGTCTATTTAATAAGCCTATTTAATACGCCTATTTAATAAACATATTTAATAAGACTATTTATTGAGCCTATTTCTTACACCTATTTAATTAGTCTATTTAATAAGCCTATTTAATAAGCCTATTTAATACGCCTATTTAATACACCTATTTATTGAGCCTATTTCATACGCCTATTTAATAAGCCTATTTAATAAGCCTATTTCATAAGCCTATTTAATAAGCCTATTTAATAAGCCTATTTAATAAGCCTATTTAATACGCCTATTTAAAAAACCTATTTAATAAGTCTAAGTTGCTGAAATAAGCCTATTTAATAAGCCTGAGTTGCTGAAATAAGCCTATTTAATAAGCCTAAGTTGCTGAAATAAGCCTATTTAATAAGGCTATTTAATAAGCCTATTTATTGAGCCTATTTAATATGTCTATTTAATAAGCCTATTTAATAGCCTATTTAATAAGTATTGAATGAGCCTATTTAATAAGTCTATTTAATAAGCCTATTTAATAGGCCTATTTAATAAACCTATTTAATAAGTATTTAATGAGCCCATGTATTAAGTCTATTTAATAAGCCTTTTTAATAAGCCTATATAATAAGTCTATTTAATAAGCCTATTTAATAAGTCTATTTAATAAGTCTATTTAATAAGCCTACTTAATAAGTATTTATTGAGCCTATTTAATAAGCTTATTTATTGAGCCTATTTAATAAGCCTATTTATTGAGCTTATTTAATACGCCTATTTATTGAGCCTATTTAATAAGCCTATTTATTGAGCATATTTAATAAGCCTATTTAATAAGATTATTTAATAAGCCTATTTAATACGCCTATTTAATAAGCCTATTTAATAAGCCTATTTAATAAGCCTATCTAATAAGCCTATTTATTGAGCTTATTTAATAAGTCTATTTAATAAGCCTACTTAATAAGTATTTATTGAGCCTATTTAATAAGCTTATTTCTTGAGCCTATTTAATAAGCCTATTTATTGAGCCTATTTAATACGCCTATTTATTGAGCCTATTTAATAAGCCTATTTATTGAGCCTATTTAATAAGCCTATTTAATAAGATTATTTAATAAGCCTATTTAATACGCCTATTTAATAAGCCTATTTAATAAGCCTATTTAATAAGCCTATCTAATAAGCCTATTTATTGAGCTTATTTAATAAGTCTATTTAATAAGCCTATTTAATACGCCTATTTAATAAGTATTTAATGAGCCTATTTAATAAGTCTATTTAATAAGCCTATTTAATAGGCCTATTTAATAAGTCTAAGTTGCTGAAATAAGCCTATTTAATAAGCCTGAGTTGCTGAAATAAGCCTATTTAATAAGCCTAAGTTGCTGAAATAAGCCTATTTAATAAGGCTATTTAATAAGTCTAAGTTGCTGAAATAAACCTATTTAATAAGCCTAAGTTGCTAAAATAAGCCTATTTAATGAGGCTATTTAATACGTCTATTTAATAAGCCTATTTAATAAACCTATTTAATAAGTCTATTTAATAAGCCTATTTAATGAGTCTATTTAATAAGTCTATTTAATAAGCCTATTTAATAAGTATTTAATGAGCCTATTTAATAAGCCTATTTTTTGAGCCTATTTAATAAGCCTATTTATTGAGCCTATTTCATACGCCTATTTAATTAGTCTATTTAATAACCCTATTTAATAAGCCAATTTAATAAGCCTATTTAATATGCCTATTTAATAAGCCTATTTAATACGCCTATTTAATCAAACTATTTAATAAGTATTTAATGAGCCTATGTATTAAGTCTATTTAATAAGCTTTTTAATAAGTCTATTTAATAAGTCTATTTAATAAGCCTATTTAATAAGCCTATTTAATAAGCCTATTTAATAAGCCAATTTAATAAGCCTATTTAATAAGCCTATTTAATAAGCCTATTTAATACGCCTATTTAATAAACCGATTTAATAAGTATTTAATGAGCCTATGTATTAAGTCTATTTAATAAGCCTTTTTAATAAGCCTATTTAATAAGTCTATTTAATAAGCCTATTTAATAAGCCTATTTAATAAGCCTATTTAATAAGCCTATTTAATAAGCCTATTTTATAAGTATTTAATTAGCCTATTCAATAAGTCTATTTAATAAGCCTATTTATTAAGCAAAAGTTGCTGAAATAAACCTATTTAATAAGCCTAAGTTGCTAAAATAAGCCTATTTAATGAGGCTATTTAATAAGTCTATTTAATAAGCCTATTTAATACGCCTATTTAATAAACATATTTAATAAGACTATTTATTGAGCCTATTTCTTACACCTATTTAATTAGTCTATTTAATAAGCCTATTTAATAAGCCTATTTAATACGCCTATTTAATACACCTATTTATTGAGCCTATTTCATACGCCTATTTAATAAGCCTATTTAATAAGCCTATTTCATAAGCCTATTTAATAAGCCTATTTAATAAGCCTATTTAATAAGCCTATTTAATACGCCTATTTAAAAAACCTATTTAATAAGTCTAAGTTGCTGAAATAAGCCTATTTAATAAGCCTGAGTTGCTGAAATAAGCCTATTTAATAAGCCTAAGTTGCTGAAATAAGCCTATTTAATAAGGCTATTTAATAAGCCTATTTATTGAGCCTATTTAATATGTCTATTTAATAAGCCTATTTAATAGCCTATTTAATAAGTATTGAATGAGCCTATTTAATAAGTCTATTTAATAAGCTTATTTAATAGGCCTATTTAATAAACCTATTTAATAAGTATTTAATGAGCCCATGTATTAAGTCTATTTAATAAGCCTTTTTAATAAGCCTATTTAATAAGTCTATTTAATAAGCCTATTTAATAAGTCTATTTAATAAGTCTATTTAATAAGCCTACTTAATAAGTATTTATTGAGCCTATTTAATAAGCTTATTTATTGAGCCTATTTAATAAGCCTATTTATTGAGCCTATTTAATACGCCTATTTATTGAGCCTATTTAATAAGCCTATTTATTGAGCATATTTAATAAGTCTATTTAATAAGCCTATTTAATAGGCCTATTTAATAAACCTATTTAATAAGTATTTAATGAGCCCATGTATTAAGTCTATTTAATAAGCCTTTTTAATAAGCCTATTTAATAAGTCTATTTAATAAGCCTATTTAATAAGTCTATTTAATAAGTCTATTTAATAAGCCTACTTAATAAGTATTTATTGAGCCTTTTTAATAAGACTATTTATTGAGCCTATTTAATAAGCCTATTTATTGAGCGTATTTAATAAGCCTATTTATTGAGCCTATTTAATAAGCCTATTTTTTTAGCCTATTTCATACGCCTATTTAATTAGTCTATTTAATAAGCCTATTTAATAAGCCTATTTTTTGAGCCTATTTCATAAGCCTATTTAATAAGCCTATTTAATAAGCCTATTTAATAAGCCTATTTAATACGCCTATTTAATAAACCTATTTAATATGTATTTAATGAGCCCATGTATTAAGTCTATTTAATAAGCCTTTTTAATAAGCCTATTTAATAAGTCTATTTAATAAGCCTATTTAATAAGTCTATTTAATAAGTCTATTTAATAAGCCTACTTAATAAGTATTTAATGAGCCTATTTAATAAGCCTATTTATTGAGCCTATTTAATAAGCCTATTTATTGAGCCTATTTAATAAGCCTATTTATTGAGCCTATTTAATACGCCTATTTCTTGAGCCTATTTAATAAGTCTATTTAATACGCTTATTTAATAAGCCTATTTAATAAGCCTATTTAATAAGCCTATTTAATAAGCCTATTTAATAAGCCTATTTATTGAGCCTATTTAATAAGTCTATTTAATAAGCCTATTTAATAAGCCTATTTAATAAGTATTTAATGAGCCTATTTAATAAGTCTATTTAATAAGCCTATTTAATAGGCCTATTTAATAAGTCTAAGTTGCTGAAATAAGCCTATTTAATAAGCCTAAGTTGCTGAAATAAGCCTATTTAATAAGGCTATTTAATAAGCATAAGTTGCTGAAATAAGCCTATTTAATAAGCCTAAGTTGCTGAAATAAGCCTATTTAGTAAGGCTATTTAATAAGTCTAAGTTGCTGAAATAAACCTATTTAATAAGCCTAAGTTGCTAAAATAAGCCTATTTAATGAGGCTATTTAATCAGTCTATTTAATAAGCCTATTTAATAAGCCTATTAAATAAGCCTATTTTATAAGCCTATTTAATACGCCTATTTAATAAACCTATTTAATAAGTATTTAATGGGCCTATTTAATAAGCCTATTTATTGAGCCTATTTAATAAGCCTATTTATTGAGCCTATTTAATAAGCCTATTTATTGAGCCTATTTAATAAGCCTATTTATTGAGCCTATTTCATACGCCTATTTAATTAGTCTATTTAATAAGCCTATTTAATAATCCTATTTAATATGCCTATTTAATAAGCCTATTTAATAAGCCTACTTATTGAGCCTATTTAATGAGCCTATTTAATAAGTCTATTTAATAAGCCTATTTAATAAGCCTATTTAATAAGCCCATTTAATAAGCCTATTTATTGAGCCTATTTAATATGTCTATTTAATAAGCCTATTTAATAGTCTATTTAATAAGTATTGAATGAGCCTATTTAATAAGTCTATTTAATAAGCCTATTTAATAGGCCTATTTAATAAACCTATTTAATAAGTATTTAATGAGCCCATGTATTAAGTCTATTTAATAAGCCTTTTTAATAAGCCTATTTAATAAGTCTATTTAATAAGCCTATTTAATAGGTATATTTAATAAATCTATTTAATAAGCCTACTTAATAAGTATTTATTGAGCCTATTTAATAAGCTTATTTATTGAGCCTATTTAATAAGCCTATTTATTGAGCCTATTTAATATGCCTATTTATTGAGCCTATTTAATAAGCCTATTTATTGAGCATATTTAATAAGTCTATTTAATAAGCCTATTTAATAGGCCTATTTAATAAACCTATTTAATAAGTATTTAATGAGCCCATGTATTAAGTCTATTTAATAAGCCTTTTTAATAAGCCTATTTAATAAGTCTATTTAATAAGCCTATTTAATAAGTCTATTTAATAAGTCTATTTAATAAGCCTACTTAATAAATATTTATTGAGCCTATTTAATAAGCCTATTTATTGAGCCTATTTAATACGCCTATTTATTGAGCCTATTTAATAAGCCTATTTATTGAGCCTATTTAATAAGCCTATTTAATAAGCCTATTTAATATGCCTATTTAATAAACCTATTTAATAAGCCTATTTATTGAGCCTATTCAATAAGTATATTTAATAAGCCTATTTAATAAGCCTATTTAATAAGCCTATTTAATAAGCCTATTTAATAAGCCTATCTAATAAGCCTATTTATTGAGCCTATTTAATAAGTCTATTTAATAAGCCTATTTAATACACCTATTTAATAAGTATTTAATGAGCCTATTTAATAAGTCTATTTAATAAGTCTATTTAATAGGCCTATTTAATCAGTCTAAGTTGCTGAAATAAGCCTATTTAATAATGCTATTTAATAAGTCTAAGATGCTGAAATAAACCTATTTAATAAGCCTTAGTTGCTAAAATAAGCCTATTTAATGAAGGTATTTAATAAGTCTATTTAATAAGCCTATTTAATAAACCTATTTAATAAGCCTATTTAATAAGCCTATTTAATACGCCTAATTAACAAACCTATTTAATAAGTATTTAATGATCCTATTTAATAAGTCTATTTAATAAGCCTTTTTAATAAGCCTATTTAATAAGTCTATTTAATAAGCCTATTTAATGAGTCTATTTAATACCTCTATTTAATAAGCCTATTTAATAAGTATTTAATGAGCCTATTTAATAAGCCTATTTATTGAGCCTATTTAATAAGCCTATTTATTGAGCCTATTTAATAAGCATATTTATTGAGCCTATTTAATAAGCATATTTATTGAGCCTATTTCATACGCCTATTTAATTAGTCTATTTAATAAGCCTATTTAATAAGCCTATTTAATAAGCCTATTTAATAAGCCTATTTAATAAGCCTATTTAATACGCCTATTTAATACGCCTATTTAATAAGTCTATTTAATAAGCCTATTTAATAAGTCTATTTAATAAGTCTATTTATTGAGCCTATTTAATAAGCCTATTTATTGAGCCTATTTAATACGACTATTTATTGAGCCTATTTAATAAGCCTATTTATTGAGCCTATTTAATACGCCTATTTATTGAGCCTATTTAATAAGCCTATTTATTGAGCATATTTAATAAGTCTATTTAATAAGCCTATTTAATAGGCCTATTTAATAAACCTATTTAATAAGCCTATTTAATAAGCCAATTTAATAAGCCTATTTAATAAGCCTATTTAATAAGCCTATTTAATACGCCTATTTAATAAACCTATTTAATAAGCCAATTTAATAAGCCTATTTAATAAGCCTATTTAATAAGCCTATTTAATAAGCCTATTTAATACGCCTATTTAATAAACCTATTTAATAAGTATTTAATGAGCCTATGTATTAAGTCTATTTAATAAGCCTTTTTAATAAGCCTATTTAATAAGTCTATTTAATAAGCCTATTTAATAAGCCTATTTAATAAGCCTATTTAATAAGCCAATTTAATAAGCCTATTTAATAAGCCTATTTAATAAGCCTATTTAATACGCCTATTTAATAAACCTATTTAATAAGTATTTAATGAGCCTATGTATTAAGTCTATTTAATAAGCCTTTTTAATAAGCCTATTTAATAAGTCTATTTAATAAGCCTATTTAATAAGCCTATTTAATAAGCCTATTTAATAAGCCTATTTAATAAGCCTATTTTATAAGTATTTAATGAGCCTATTCAATAAGTCTATTTAATAAGCCTATTTATTAAGCAAAAGTTGCTGAAATAAACCTATTTAATAAGCCTAAGTTGCTAAAATAAGCCTATTTAATGAGGCTATTTAATAAGTCTATTTAATAAGCCTATTTAATAAGCCTATTTAATACGCCTATTTAATAAACATATTTAATAAGACTATTTATTGAGCCTATTTCTTACACCTATTTAATTAGTCTATTTAATAAGCCTATTTAATAAGCCTATTTAATACGGCCATTTAATACACCTATTTATTGAGCCTATTTCATACGCCTATTTAATAAGCCTATTTAATAAGCCTATTTCATAAGCCTATTTAATAAGCCTATTTAATAAGCCTATTTAATACGCCTATTTAAAAAACCTATTTAATAAGTCTAAGTTGCTGAAATAAGCATATTTAATAAGCCTGAGTTGCTGAAATAAGCCTATTTAATAAGCCTAAGTTGCTGAAATAAGCCTATTTAATAAGGCTATTTAATAAGCCTATTTATTGAGCCTATTTAATATGTCTATTTAATAAGCCTATTTATTAGCCTATTTAATAAGTATTGAATGAGCCTATTTAATAAGTCTATTTAATAAGCCTATTTAATAGGCCTATTTAATAAACCTATTTAATAAGTATTTAATGAGCCCATGTATTAAGTCTATTTAATAAGCCTTTTTAATAAGCCTATTTAATAAGTCTATTTAATAAGCCTATTTAATAAGTCTATTTAATAAGTCTATTTAATAAGCCTACTTAATAAGTATTTATTGAGCCTATTTAATAAGCTTATTTATTGAGCCTATTTAATAAGCCTATTTATTGAGCCTATTTAATATGCCTATTTATTGAGCCTATTTAATAAGCCTATTTATTGAGCATATTTAATAAGTCTATTTAATAAGCCTATTTAATAGGCCTATTTAATAAACCTATTTAATAAGTATTTAATGAGCCCATGTATTAAGTCTATTTAATAAGCCTTTTTAATAAGCCTATTTAATAAGTCTATTTAATAAGCCTATTTAATAAGTCTATTTAATAAGTCTATTTAATAAGCCTACTTAATAAGTATTTATTGAGCCTTTTTAATAAGCCTATTTATTGAGCCTATTTAATAAGCCTATTTATTGAGCGTATTTAATAAGCCTATTTATTGAGCCTATTTAATAAGCCTATTTTTTTAGCCTATTTCATACGCCTATTTAATTAGTCTATTTAATAAGCCTATTTAATAAGCCTATTCAATACCCCTATTTAATACACCTATTTATTGAGCCTATTTAATGAGCCTATTTAATAAGTCTATTTAATAAGCCTATTTAATAAGCCTATTTATTGATCCTATTTCATACGCCTATTTAATAAGCCTATTTAATAAGCCTATTTCATAAGCCTATTTAATAAGCCTATTTAATAAGCCTATTTAATAAGCCTATTTAATACGCCTATTTAATAAACCTATTTAATATGTATTTAATGAGCCCATGTATTAAGTCTATTTAATAAGCCTTTTTAATAAGCCTATTTAATAAGTCTATTTAATAAGCCTATTTAATAAGTCTATTTAATAAGTCTATTTAATAAGCCTACTTAATAAGTATTTAATGAGCCTATTTAATAAGCCTATTTATTGAGCCTATTTAATAAGCCTATTTATTGAGCCTATTTAATAAGCCTATTTATTGAGCGTATTTAATAAGCCTATTTATTGAGCCTATTTAATAAGCCTATTTTTTTAGCCTATTTCATACGCCTATTTAATTAGTCTATTTAATAAGCCTATTTAATAAGCCTATTCAATACCCCTATTTAATACACCTATTTATTGAGCCTATTTAATGAGCCTATTTAATAAGTCTATTTAATAAGCCTATTTAATAAGCCTATTTATTGATCCTATTTCATACGCCTATTTAATAAGCCTATTTAATAAGCCTATTTCATAAGCCTATTTAATAAGCCTATTTAATAAGCCTATTTAATAAGCCTATTTAATACGCCTATTTAATAAACCTATTTAATATGTATTTAATGAGCCCATGTATTAAGTCTATTTAATAAGCCTTTTTAATAAGCCTATTTAATAAGTCTATTTAATAAGCCTATTTAATAAGCCTATTTAATAAGCCTATTTAATAAGCCAATTTAATAAGCCTATTTAATAAGCCTATTTAATAAGCCTATTTAATACGCCTATTTAATAAACCTATTTAATAAGTATTTAATGAGCCTATGTATTAAGTCTATTTAATAAGCCTTTTTAATAAGCCTATTTAATAAGTCTATTTAATAAGCCTATTTAATAAGCCTATTTAATAAGCCTATTTAATAAGCCTATTTAATAAGCCTATTTTATAAGTATTTAATGAGCCTATTCAATAAGTCTATTTAATAAGCCTATTTATTAAGCAAAAGTTGCTGAAATAAACCTATTTAATAAGCCTAAGTTGCTAAAATAAGCCTATTTAATGAGGCTATTTAATAAGTCTATTTAATAAGCCTATTTAATACGCCTATTTAATAAACATATTTAATAAGACTATTTATTGAGCCTATTTCTTACACCTATTTAATTAGTCTATTTAATAAGCCTATTTAATAAGCCTATTTAATACGGCCATTTAATACACCTATTTATTGAGCCTATTTCATACGCCTATTTAATAAGCCTATTTAATAAGCCTATTTCATAAGCCTATTTAATAAGCCTATTTAATAAGCCTATTTAATACGCCTATTTAAAAAAACCTATTTAATAAGTCTAAGTTGCTGAAATAAGCATATTTAATAAGCCTGAGTTGCTGAAATAAGCCTATTTAATAAGCCTAAGTTGCTGAAATAAGCCTATTTAATAAGGCTATTTAATAAGCCTATTTATTGAGCCTATTTAATATGTCTATTTAATAAGCCTATTTATTAGCCTATTTAATAAGTATTGAATGAGCCTATTTAATAAGTCTATTTAATAAGCCTATTTAATAGGCCTATTTAATAAACCTATTTAATAAGTATTTAATGAGCCCATGTATTAAGTCTATTTAATAAGCCTTTTTAATAAGCCTATTTAATAAGTCTATTTAATAAGCCTATTTAATAAGTCTATTTAATAAGTCTATTTAATAAGCCTACTTAATAAGTATTTATTGAGCCTATTTAATAAGCTTATTTATTGAGCCTATTTAATAAGCCTATTTATTGAGCCTATTTAATATGCCTATTTATTGAGCCTATTTAATAAGCCTATTTATTGAGCATATTTAATAAGTCTATTTAATAAGCCTATTTAATAGGCCTATTTAATAAACCTATTTAATAAGTATTTAATGAGCCCATGTATTAAGTCTATTTAATAAGCCTTTTTAATAAGCCTATTTAATAAGTCTATTTAATAAGCCTATTTAATAAGTCTATTTAATAAGTCTATTTAATAAGCCTACTTAATAAGTATTTATTGAGCCTTTTTAATAAGCCTATTTATTGAGCCTATTTAATAAGCCTATTTATTGAGCGTATTTAATAAGCCTATTTATTGAGCCTATTTAATAAGCCTATTTTTTTAGCCTATTTCATACGCCTATTTAATTAATATATTTAATAAGCCTATTTAATAAGCCTATTCAATACCCCTATTTAATACACCTATTTATTGAGCCTATTTAATGAGCCTATTTAATAAGTCTATTTAATAAGCCTATTTAATAAGCCTATTTATTGATCCTATTTCATACGCCTATTTAATAAGCCTATTTAATAAGCCTATTTCATAAGCCTATTTAATAAGCCTATTTAATAAGCCTATTTAATAAGCCTATTTAATACGCCTATTTAATAAACCTATTTAATATGTATTTAATGAGCCCATGTATTAAGTCTATTTAATAAGCCTTTTTAATAAGCCTATTTAATAAGTCTATTTAATAAGCCTATTTAATAAGTCTATTTAATAAGTCTATTTAATAAGCCTACTTAATAAGTATTTAATGAGCCTATTTAATAAGCCTATTTATTGAGCCTATTTAATAAGCCTATTTATTGAGCCTATTTAATAAGCCTATTTATTGAGCGTATTTAATAAGCCTATTTATTGAGCCTATTTAATAAGCCTATTTTTTTAGCCTATTTCATACGCCTATTTAATTAGTCTATTTAATAAGCCTATTTAATAAGCCTATTCAATACCCCTATTTAATACACCTATTTATTGAGCCTATTTAATGAGCCTATTTAATAAGTCTATTTAATAAGCCTATTTAATAAGCCTATTTATTGATCCTATTTCATACGCCTATTTAATAAGCCTATTTAATAAGCCTATTTCATAAGCCTATTTAATAAGCCTATTTAATAAGCCTATTTAATAAGCCTATTTAATACGCCTATTTAATAAACCTATTTAATATGTATTTAATGAGCCCATGTATTAAGTCTATTTAATAAGCCTTTTTAATAAGCCTATTTAATAAGTCTATTTAATAAGCCTATTTAATAAGTCTATTTAATAAGTCTATTTAATAAGCCTACTTAATAAGTATTTAATGAGCCTATTTAATAAGCCTATTTATTGAGCCTATTTAATAAGCCTATTTATTGAGCCTATTTAATAAGCCTATTTATTGAGCCTATTTAATACGCCTATTTCTTGAGCCTATTTAATAAGTCTATTTAATACGCTTATTTAATAAGCCTATTTAATAAGCCTATTTAATAAGCCTATTTAATAAGCCTATTTAATAAGCCTATTTATTGAGCCTATTTAATAAGTCTATTTAATAAGCCTATTTAATAAGCCTATTTAATAAGTATTTAATGAGCCTATTTAATAGGTCTATTTAATAAGTCTATTTAATAAGCCTACTTAATAAGTATTTATTGAGCCTATTTAATAAGCTTATTTATTGAGCCTATTTAATAAGCCTATTTATTGAGCCTATTTAATACGCCTATTTATTGAGCCTATTTAATAAGCCTATTTATTGAGCATATTTAATAAGTCTATTTAATAAGCCTATTTAATAGGCCTATTTAATAAACCTATTTAATAAGTATTTAATGAGCCCATGTATTAAGTCTATTTAATAAGCCTTTTTAATAAGCCTATTTAATAAGTCTATTTAATAAGCCTATTTAATAAGTCTATTTAATAAGTCTATTTAATAAGCCTACTTAATAAATATTTATTGAGCCTATTTAATAAGCCTATTTATTGAGCCTATTTAATACGCCTATTTATTGAGCCTATTTAATAAGCCTATTTATTGAGCCTATTTAATAAGCCTATTTAATAAGCCTATTTAATACGCCTATTTAATAAACCTATTTAATAAGCCTATTTATTGAGCCTATTCAATAAGTATATTTAATAAGCCTATTTAATAAGCCTATTTAATAAGCCTATTTAATAAGCCTATCTAATAAGCCTATTTATTGAGCCTATTTAATAAGTCTATTTAATAAGCCTATTTAATACACCTATTTAATAAGTATTTAATGAGCCTATTTAATAAGTCTATTTAATAAGTCTATTTAATAGGCCTATTTAATCAGTCTAAGTTGCTGAAATAAGCCTATTTAATAATGCTATTTAATAAGTCTAAGATGCTGAAATAAACCTATTTAATAAGCCTTAGTTGCTAAAATAAGCCTATTTAATGAAGGTATTTAATAAGTCTATTTAATAAGCCTATTTAATAAACCTATTTAATAAGCCTATTTAATAAGCCTATTTAATACGCCTAATTAACAAACCTATTTAATAAGTATTTAATGATCCTATTTAATAAGTCTATTTAATAAGCCTTTTTAATAAGCCTATTTAATAAGTCTATTTAATAAGCCTATTTAATAAGTATTTAATGAGCTTATTTAATAAGCCTATTTATTGAGCCTATTTAATAAGCCTATTTATTGAGCCTATTTAATAAGCATATTTATTGAGCCTATTTAATAAGCATATTTATTGAGCCTATTTCATACGCCTATTTAATTAGTCTATTTAATAAGCCTATTTAATAAGCCTATTTAATAAGCCTATTTAATAAGCCTATTTAATAAGCCTATTTAATACGCCTATTTAATACGCCTATTTAATAAGTCTATTTAATAAGCCTATTTAATAAGTCTATTTAATAAGTCTATTTATTGAGCCTATTTAATAAGCCTATTTATTGAGCCTATTTAATACGACTATTTATTGAGCCTATTTAATAAGCCTATTTATTGAGCATATTTAATAAGTCTATTTAATAAGCCTATTTAATAGGCCTATTTATTTAAACCTATTTAATAAGTATTTAATGAGCCCATGTATTAAGTCTATTTAATAAGCCTTTTTAATAAGCCTATTTAATAAGTCTATTTAATAAGCCTATTTAATGAGTCTATTTAATAAGTCTATTTAATAAGCCTATTTAATAAGTATTTAATGAGCCTATTTAATAAGCCTATTTATTGAGCCTATTTAATAAGCCTATTTATTGAGCCTATTTCATACGCCTATTTAATTAGTCTATTTAATAACCCTCTTTAATAAGCCAATTTAATAAGCCTATTTAATATGCCTATTTAATAAGCCTATTTAATACGCCTATTTAATCAAACTATTTAATAAGTATTTAATGAGCCTATGTATTAAGTCTATTTAATAAGCTTTTTAATAAGTCTATTTAATAAGTCTATTTAATAAGCCTATTTAATAAGTCTATTTAATAAGCCTATTTAATAAGCCTATTTAATAAGCCTATTTAATAAGCCTATTTAATAAGCCTATTTTATAAGTATTTAATGAGCCTATTCAATAAGTCTATTTAATAAGCCTATTTATTAAGCAAAAGTTGCTGAAATAAACCTATTTAATAAGCCTAAGTTGCTAAAATAAGCCTATTTAATGAGGCTATTTAATAAGTCTATTTAATAAGCCTATTTAATACGCCTATTTAATAAACATATTTAATAAGACTATTTATTGAGCCTATTTCTTACACCTATTTAATTAGTCTATTTAATAAGCCTATTTAATAAGCCTATTTAATACGCCTATTTAATACACCTATTTATTGAGCCTATTTCATACGCCTATTTAATAAGCCTATTTAATAAGCCTATTTCATAAGCCTATTTAATAAGCCTATTTAATAAGCCTATTTAATAAGCCTATTTAATACGCCTATTTAAAAAACCTATTTAATAAGTCTAAGTTGCTGAAATAAGCATATTTAATAAGCCTGAGTTGCTGAAATAAGCCTATTTAATAAGCCTAAGTTGCTGAAATAAGCCTATTTAATAAGGCTATTTAATAAGCCTATTTATTGAGCCTATTTAATATGTCTATTTAATAAGCCTATTTAATAGCCTATTTAATAAGTATTGAATGAGCCTATTTAATAAGTCTATTTAATAAGCCTATTTATTGAGCGTATTTAATAAGCCTATTTATTGAGCCTATTTAATAAGCCTATTTTTTTAGCCTATTTCATACGCCTATTTAATTAGTCTATTTAATAAGCCTATTTAATAAGCCTATTCAATACCCCTATTTAATACACCTATTTATTGAGCCTATTTAATGAGCCTATTTAATAAGTCTATTTAATAAGCCTATTTAATAAGCCTATTTATTGATCCTATTTCATACGCCTATTTAATAAGCCTATTTAATAAGCCTATTTCATAAGCCTATTTAATAAGCCTATTTAATAAGCCTATTTAATAAGCCTATTTAATACGCCTATTTAATAAACCTATTTAATATGTATTTAATGAGCCCATGTATTAAGTCTATTTAATAAGCCTTTTTAATAAGCCTATTTAATAAGTCTATTTAATAAGCCTATTTAATAAGTCTATTTAATAAGTCTATTTAATAAGCCTACTTAATAAGTATTTAATGAGCCTATTTAATAAGCCTATTTATTGAGCCTATTTAATAAGCCTATTTATTGAGCCTATTTAATAAGCCTATTTATTGAGCCTATTTAATACGCCTATTTCTTGAGCCTATTTAATAAGTCTATTTAATACGCTTATTTAATAAGCCTATTTAATAAGCCTATTTAATAAGCCTATTTAATAAGCCTATTTAATAAGCCTATTTATTGAGCCTATTTAATAAGTCTATTTAATAAGCCTATTTAATAAGCCTATTTAATAAGTATTTAATGAGCCTATTTAATAAGTCTATTTAATAAGCCTATTTAATAGGCCTATTTAATAAGTCTATTTAATAAGCCTATTTAATAGGTCTATTTAATAAGTCTATTTAATAAGCCTACTTAATAAGTATTTATTGAGCCTATTTAATAAGCTTATTTATTGAGCCTATTTAATAAGCCTATTTATTGAGCCTATTTAATACGCCTATTTATTGAGCCTATTTAATAAGCCTATTTATTGAGCATATTTAATAAGTCTATTTAATAAGCCTATTTAATAGGCCTATTTAATAAACCTATTTAATAAGTATTTAATGAGCCCATGTATTAAGTCTATTTAATAAGCCTTTTTAATAAGCCTATTTAATAAGTCTATTTAATAAGCCTATTTAATAAGTCTATTTAATAAGTCTATTTAATAAGCCTACTTAATAAATATTTATTGAGCCTATTTAATAAGCCTATTTATTGAGCCTATTTAATACGCCTATTTATTGAGCCTATTTAATAAGCCTATTTATTGAGCCTATTTAATAAGCCTATTTAATAAGCCTATTTAATACGCCTATTTAATAAACCTATTTAATAAGCCTATTTATTGAGCCTATTCAATAAGTATATTTAATAAGCCTATTTAATAAGCCTATTTAATAAGCCTATTTAATAAGCCTATTTAATAAGCCTATCTAATATGCCTATTTATTGAGCCTATTTAATAAGTCTATTTAATAAGCCTATTTAATACACCTATTTAATAAGTATTTAATGAGCCTATTTAATAAGTCTATTTAATAAGTCTATTTAATAGGCCTATTTAATCAGTCTAAGTTGCTGAAATAAGCCTATTTAATAATGCTATTTAATAAGTCTAAGATGCTGAAATAAACCTATTTAATAAGCCTTAGTTGCTAAAATAAGCCTATTTAATGAAGGTATTTAATAAGTCTATTTAATAAGCCTATTTAATAAACCAATTTAATAAGCCTATTTAATAAGCCTATTTAATACGCCTAATTAACAAACCTATTTAATAAGTATTTAATGATCCTATTTAATAAGTCTATTTAATAAGCCTTTTTAATAAGCCTATTTAATAAGTCTATTTAATAAGCCTATTTAATGAGTCTATTTAATACCTCTATTTAATAAGCCTATTTAATAAGTATTTAATGAGCTTATTTAATAAGCCTATTTATTGAGCCTATTTAATAAGCCTATTTATTGAGCCTATTTAATAAGCATATTTATTGAGCCTATTTAATAAGCATATTTATTGAGCCTATTTCATACGCCTATTTAATTAGTCTATTTAATAAGCCTATTTAATAAGCCTATTTAATAAGCCTATTTAATAAGCCTATTTAATACGCCTATTTAATACGCCTATTTAATACGCCTATTTAATAAGTCTATTTAATAAGCCTATTTAATAAGTCTATTTAATAAGTCTATTTATTGAGCCTATTTAATAAGCCTATTTATTGAGCCTATTTAATACGACTATTTATTGAGCCTATTTAATAAGCCTATTTATTGAGCCTATTTAATACGCCTATTTATTGAGCCTATTTAATAAGCCTATTTATTGAGCATATTTAATAAGTCTATTTAATAAGCCTATTTAATAGGCCTATTTATTTAAACCTATTTAATAAGTATTTAATGAGCCCATGTATTAAGTCTATTTAATAAGCCTTTTTAATAAGCCTATTTAATAAGTCTATTTAATAAGCCTATTTAATGAGTCTATTTAATAAGTCTATTTAATAAGCCTATTTAATAAGTATTTAATGAGCCTATTTAATAAGCCTATTTATTGAGCCTATTTAATAAGCCTATTTATTGAGCCTATTTCATACGCCTATTTAATTAGTCTATTTAATAACCCTCTTTAATAAGCCAATTTAATAAGCCTATTTAATATGCCTATTTAATAAGCCTATTTAATACGCCTATTTAATCAAACTATTTAATAAGTATTTAATGAGCCTATGTATTAAGTCTATTTAATAAGCTTTTTAATAAGTCTATTTAATAAGTCTATTTAATAAGCCTATTTAATAAGTCTATTTAATAAGCCTATTTAATAAGCCTATTTAATAAGCCTATTTAATAAGCCTATTTAATAAGCCTATTTTATAAGTATTTAATGAGCCTATTCAATAAGTCTATTTAATAAGCCTATTTATTAAGCAAAAGTTGCTGAAATAAACCTATTTAATAAGCCTAAGTTGCTAAAATAAGCCTATTTAATAAGCCTAAGTTGCTGAAATAAGCCTATTTAATAAGGCTATTTAATAAGCCTATTTATTGAGCCTATTTAATATGTCTATTTAATAAGCCTATTTAATAGCCTATTTAATAAGTATTGAATGAGCCTATTTAATAAGTCTATTTAATAAGCCTATTTAATAGGCCTATTTAATAAACCTATTTAATAAGTATTTAATGAGCCCATGTATTAAGTCTATTTAATAAGCCTTTTTAATAAGCCTATTTAATAAGTCTATTTAATAAGCCTATTTAATAAGTCTATTTAATAAGTCTATTTAATAAGCCTACTTAATAAGTATTTATTGAGCCTATTTAATAAGCTTATTTATTGAGCCTATTTAATAAGCCTATTTATTGAGCCTATTTAATACGCCTATTTATTGAGCCTATTTAATAAGCCTATTTATTGAGCATATTTAATAAGTCTATTTAATAAGCCTATTTAATACGCCTATTTAATAAACCTATTTAATAAGTATTTAATGAGCCCATGTATTAAGTCTATTTAATAAGCCTTTTTAATAAGCCTATTTAATAAGTCTATTTAATAAGCCTATTTAATAAGTCTATTTAATAAGTCTATTTAATAAGCCTACTTAATAAGTATTTATTGAGCCTTTTTAATAAGCCTATTTATTGAGCCTATTTAATAAGCCTATTTATTGAGCGTATTTAATAAGCCTATTTATTGAGCCTATTTAATAAGCCTATTTTTTTAGCCTATTTCATACGCCTATTTAATTAGTCTATTTAATAAGCCTATTTAATAAGCCTATTCAATACCCCTATTTAATACACCTATTTATTGAGCCTATTTAATGAGCCTATTTAATAAGTCTATTTAATAAGCCTATTTAATAAGCCTATTTATTGATCCTATTTCATACGCCTATTTAATAAGCCTATTTAATAAGCCTATTTCATAAGCCTATTTAATAAGCCTATTTAATAAGCCTATTTAATAAGCCTATTTAATACGCCTATTTAATAAACCTATTTAATATGTATTTAATGAGCCCATGTATTAAGTCTATTTAATAAGCCTTTTTAATAAGCCTATTTAATAAGTCTATTTAATAAGCCTATTTAATAAGTCTATTTAATAAGTCTATTTAATAAGCCTACTTAATAAGTATTTAATGAGCCTATTTAATAAGCCTATTTAATAAGCCTATTAAATAAGCCTATTTTATAAGCCTATTTAATACGCCTATTTAATAAACCTATTTAATAAGTATTTAATGGGCCTATTTAATAAGCCTATTTATTGAGGCTATTTAATAAGCCTATTTATTGAGCCTATTTAATAAGCCTATTTATTGAGCCTATTTAATAAGCCTATTTATTGAGCCTATTTCATACGCCTATTTAATTAGTCTATTTAATAAGCCTATTTAATAATCCTATTTAATATGCCTATTTAATAAGCCTATTTAATAAGCCTATTTATTGAGCCTATTTAATGAGCCTATTTAATAAGTCTATTTAATAAGCCTATTTAATAAGCCTATTTAATAAGCCCATTTAATAAGCCTATTTATTGAGCCTATTTAATATGTCTATTTAATAAGCCTATTTAATAGCCTATTTAATAAGTATTGAATGAGCCTATTTAATAAGTCTATTTAATAAGCCTATTTAATAGGCCTATTTAATAAACCTATTTAATAAGTATTTAATGAGCCCATGTATTAAGTCTATTTAATAAGCCTTTTTAATAAGCCTATTTATTGAGACTATTTAATGAGCCTATGTATTAAGTCTATTTAATAAGCCTTTTTAATAAGCCTATTTAATAAGTCTATTTAATAAGCCTATTTAATAAGCCTATTTAATAAGCCTATTTAATAAGCCTATTTAATAAGCCTATTTTATAAGTATTTAATGAGCCTATTCAATAAGTCTATTTATTAAGCCTATTTATTAAGCAAAAGTTGCTGAAATAAACCTAATTAATAAGCCTAAGTTGCTAAAATAAGCCTATTTAATGAGGCTATTTAATAAGTCTATTTAATAAGCCTATTTAATACGCCTATTTAATAAACATATTTAATAAGACTATTTATTGAGCCTATTTCTTACACCTATTTAATTAGTCTATTTAATAAGCCTATTTAATAAGCCTATTTAATACGCCTATTTAATACACCTATTTATTGAGCCTATTTCATACGCCTATTTAATAAGCCTATTTAATAAGCCTATTTCATAAGCCTATTTAATAAGCCTATTTAATAAGCCTATTTAATAAGCCTATTTAATACGCCTATTTAAAAAACCTATTTAATAAGTCTAAGTTGCTGAAATAAGCATATTTAATAAGCCTAAGTTGCTGAAATAAGCCTATTTAGTAAGGCTATTTAATAAGTCTAAGTTGCTGAAATAAACCTATTTAATAAGCCTAAGTTGCTAAAATAAGCCTATTTAATGAGGCTATTTAATCAGTCTATTTAATAAGCCTATTTAATAAGCCTATTAAATAAGCCTATTTTATAAGCCTATTTAATACGCCTATTTAATAAACCTATTTAATAAGTATTTAATGGGCCTATTTAATAAGCCTATTTATTGAGCCTATTTAATAAGCCTATTTATTGAGCCTATTTAATAAGCCTATTTATTGAGCCTATTTAATAAGCCTATTTATTGAGCCTATTTCATACGCCTATTTAATTAGTCTATTTAATAAGCCTATTTAATAATCCTATTTAATATGCCTATTTAATAAGCCTATTTAATAAGCCTATTTATTGAGCCTATTTAATGAGCCTATTTAATATGTCTATTTAATAAGCCTATTTAATCGCCTATTTAATAAGTATTGAATGAGCCTATTTAATAAGTCTATTTAATAAGCCTATTTAATAGGCCGATTTAATAAACCTATTTAATAAGTATTTAATGAGCCCATGTATTAAGTCTATTTAATAAGCCTTTTTAATAAGCCTATTTATTGAGCCTATTTAATGAGCCTATGTATTAAGTCTATTTAATAAGCCTATTTAATAAGCCTATTTAATAAGCCTATTTATTAAGCAAAAGTTGCTGAAATAAACCTATTTAATAAGCCTAAGTTGCTAAAATAAGCCTATTTAATGAGGCTATTTAATAAGTCTATTTAATAAGCCTATTTAATACGCCTATTTAATAAACATATTTAATAAGACTATTCATTGAGCCTATTTCTTACACCTATTTAATTAGTCTATTTAATAAGCCTATTTAATAAGCCTATTTAATACGCCTATTTAATACACCTATTTATTGAGCCTATTTCATACGCCTATTTAATAAGCCTATTTAATAAGCCTATTTCATAAGCCTATTTAATAAGCCTATTTAATAAGCCTATTTAATAAGCCTATTTAATACGCCTATTTAAAAAACCTATTTAATAAGTCTAAGTTGCTGAAATAAGCATATTTAATAAGCCTGAGTTGCTGAAATAAGCCTATTTAATAAGCCTAAGTTGCTGAAATAAGCCTATTTAATAAGGCTATTTAATAAGCCTATTTATTGAGCCTATTTAATATGTCTATTTAATAAGCCTATTTAATAGCCTATTTAATAAGTATTGAATGAGCCTATTTAATAAGTCTATTTAATAAGCCTATTTAATAGGCCTATTTAATAAACCTATTTAATAAGTATTTAATGAGCCCATGTATTAAGTCTATTTAATAAGCCTTTTTAATAAGCCTATTTAATAAGTCTATTTAATAAGCCTATTTAATAAGTCTATTTAATAAGTCTATTTAATAAGCCTACTTAATAAGTATTTATTGAGCCTATTTAATAAGCTTATTTATTGAGCCTATTTAATAAGCCTATTTATTGAGCCTATTTAATACGCCTATTTATTGAGCCTATTTAATAAGCCTATTTATTGAGCATATTTAATAAGTCTATTTAATAAGCCTATTTAATAGGCCTATTTAATAAACCTATTTAATAAGTATTTAATGAGCCCATGTATTAAGTCTATTTAATAAGCCTTTTTAATAAGCCTATTTAATAAGTCTATTTAATAAGCCTATTTAATAAGTCTATTTAATAAGTCTATTTAATAAGCCTACTTAATAAGTATTTATTGAGCCTTTTTAATAAGCCTATTTATTGAGCCTATTTAATAAGCCTATTTATTGAGCGTATTTAATAAGCCTATTTATTGAGCCTATTTAATAAGCCTATTTTTTTAGCCTATTTCATACGCCTATTTAATTAGTCTATTTAATAAGCCTATTTAATAAGCCTATTCAATACCCCTATTTAATACACCTATTTATTGAGCCTATTTAATGAGCCTATTTAATAAGTCTATTTAATAAGCCTATTTAATAAGCCTATTTATTGATCCTATTTCATACGCCTATTTAATAAGCCTATTTAATAAGCCTATTTCATAAGCCTATTTAATAAGCCTATTTAATAAGCCTATTTAATAAGCCTATTTAATACGCCTATTTAATAAACCTATTTAATATGTATTTAATGAGCCCATGTATTAAGTCTATTTAATAAGCCTTTTTAATAAGCCTATTTAATAAGTCTATTTAATAAGCCTATTTAATAAGTCTATTTAATAAGTCTATTTAATAAGCCTACTTAATAAGTATTTAATGCGCCTATTTAATAAGCCTATTTATTGAGCCTATTTAATAAGCCTATTTATTGAGCCTATTTAATAAGCCTATTTATTGAGCCTATTTAATACGCCTATTTCTTGAGCCTATTTAATAAGTCTATTTAATACGCTTATTTAATAAGCCTATTTAATAAGCCTATTTAATAAGCCTATTTAATAAGCCTATTTAATAAGCCTATTTATTGAGCCTATTTAATAAGTCTATTTAATAAGCCTATTTAATAAGCCTATTTAATAAGTATTTAATGAGCCTATTTAATAAGTCTATTTAATAAGCCTATTTAATAGGCCTATTTAATAAGTCTAAGTTGCTGAAATAAGCCTATTTAATAAGCCTAAGTTGCTGAAATAAGCCTATTTAGTAAGGCTATTTAATAAGTCTAAGTTGCTGAAATAAACCTATTTAATAAGCCTAAGTTGCTAAAATAAGCCTATTTAATGAGGCTATTTAATCAGTCTATTTAATAAGCCTATTTAATAAGCCTATTAAATAAGCCTATTTTATAAGCCTATTTAATACGCCTATTTAATAAACCTATTTAATAAGTATTTAATGGGCCTATTTAATAAGCCTATTTATTGAGCCTATTTAATAAGCCTATTTATTGAGCCTATTTAATAAGCCTATTTATTGAGCCTATTTAATAAGCCTATTTATTGAGCCTATTTCATACGCCTATTTAATTAGTCTATTTAATAAGCCTATTTAATAATCCTATTTAATATGCCTATTTAATAAGCCTATTTAATAAGCCTATTTATTGAGCCTATTTAATGAGCCTATTTAATAAGTCTATTTAATAAGCCTATTTAATAAGCCTATTTAATAAGCCCATTTAATAAGCCTATTTATTGAGCCTATTTAATATGTCTATTTAATAAGCCTATTTAATAGCCTATTTAATAAGTATTGAATGAGCCTATTTAATAAGTCTATTTAATAAGCCTATTTAATAGGCCTATTTAATAAACCTATTTAATAAGTATTTAATGAGCCCATGTATTAAGTCTATTTAATAAGCCTTTTAAATAAGCCTATTTAATAAGTCTATTTAATAAGCCTATTTAATAAGTCTATTTAATAAGTCTATTTAATAAGCCTACTTAATAAGTATTCATTGAGCCTATTTAATAAGCTTATTTATTGAGCCTATTTAATAAGCCTATTTATTGAGCCTATTTAATACGCCTATTTATTGAGCCTATTTAATAAGCCTATTTATTGAGCATATTTAATAAGTCTATTTAATAAGCCTATTTAATAGGCCTATTTAATAAACCTATTTAATAAGTATTTAATGAGCCCATGTATTAAGTCTATTTAATAAGCCTTTTTAATAAGCCTATTTAATAAGTCTATTTAATAAGCCTATTTAATGAGTCTATTTAATAAGTCTATTTAATAAGCCTATTTAATAAGTATTTAATGAGCCTATTTAATAAGCCTATTTATTGAGCCTATTTAATAAGCCTATTTATTGAGCCTATTTCATACGCCTATTTAATTAGTCTATTTAATAACCCGATTTAATAAGCCAATTTAATAAGCCTATTTAATATGCCTATTTAATAATCCTATTTAATACGCCTATTTAATCAAACTATTTAATAAGTATTTAATGAGCCTATGTATTAAGTCTATTTAATAAGCTTTTTAATAAGTCTATTTAATAAGTCTATTTAATAAGCCTATTTAATAAGCCTATTTAATAAGCCTATTTAATAAGCCAATTTAATAAGCCTATTTAATAAGCCTATTTAATAAGCCTATTTAATACGCCTATTTAATAAACCTATTTAATAAGTATTTAATGAGCCTATGTATTAAGTCTATTTAATAAGCCTTTTTAATAAGCCTATTTAATAAGTCTATTTAATAAGCCTATTCAATAAGCCTATTTAATAAGCCTATTTAATAAGCCTATTTAATAAGCCTATTTTATAAGTATTTAATGAGCCTATTCAATAAGTCTATTTAATAAGCCTATTTATTAAGCAAAAGTTGCTGAAATAAACCTATTTAATAAGCCTAAGTTGCTAAAATAAGCCTATTTAATGAGGCTATTTAATAAGTCTATTTAATAAGCCTATTTAATACGCCTATTTAATAAACATATTTAATAAGACTATTTATTGAGCCTATTTCTTACACCTATTTAATTAGTCTATTTAATAAGCCTATTTAATAAGCCTATTTATTACGCCTATTTAATACACCTATTTATTGAGCCTATTTCATACGCCTATTTAATAAGCCTATTTAATAAGCCTATTTCATAAGCCTATTTAATAAGCCTATTTAATAAGCCTATTTAATAAGCCTATTTAATACGCCTATTTAAAAAACCTATTTAATAAGTCTAAGTTGCTGAAATAAGCATATTTAATAAGCCTGAGTTGCTGAAATAAGCCTATTTAATAAGCCTAAGTTGCTGAAATAAGCCTATTTAATAAGGCTATTTAATAAGCCTATTTAATAGGCCTATTTAATAAACCTATTTAATAAGTATTTAATGAGCCCAAGTATTAAGTCTATTTAATAAGCCTTTTTAATAAGCCTATTTAATAAGTCTATTTAATAAGCCTATTTAATAAGTCTATTTAATAAGTCTATTTAATAAGCCTACTTAATAAGTATTTATTGAGCCTATTTAATAAGCTTATTTATTGAGCCTATTTAATAAGCCTATTTATTGAGCCTATTTAATACGCCTATTTATTGAGCCTATTTAATAAGCCTATTTATTGAGCATATTTAATAAGTCTATTTAATAAGCCTATTTAATAGGCCTATTTAATAAACCTATTTAATAAGTATTTAATGAGCCCATGTATTAAGTCTATTTAATAAGCCTTTTTAATAAGCCTATTTAATAAGTCTATTTAATAAGCCTATTTAATAAGTCTATTTATTAAGTCTATTTAATAAGCCTACTTAATAAGTATTTATTGAGCCTTTTTAATAAGCCTATTTATTGAGCCTATTTAATAAGCCTATTTATTGAGCGTATTTAATAAGCCTATTTATTGAGCCTATTTAATAAGCCTATTTTTTTAGCCTATTTCATACGCCTATTTAATTAGTCTATTTAATAAGCCTATTTAATAAGCCTATTCAATACCCCTATTTAATACACCTATTTATTGAGCCTATTTAATGAGCCTATTTAATAAGTCTATTTAATAAGCCTATTTAATAAGCCTATTTATTGATCCTATTTCATACGCCTATTTAATAAGCCTATTTAATAAGCCTATTTCATAAGCCTATTTAATAAGCCTATTTAATAAGCCTATTTAATAAGCCTATTTAATACGCCTATTTAATAAACCTATTTAATATGTATTTAATGAGCCCATGTATTAAGTCTATTTAATAAGCCTTTTTAATAAGCCTATTTAATAAGTCTATTTAATAAGCCTATTTAATATGTTTATTTAATAAGTCTATTTAATAAGCCTACTTAATAAGTATTTAATGAGCCTATTTAATAAGCCTATTTATTGAGCCTATTTAATAAGCCTATTTATTGAGCCTATTTAATAAGCCTATTTATTGAGCCTATTTAATAAGCCTATTTAATAAGCCTATTTAATAAGCCTATTTAATAAGCCTATTTATTGAGCCTATTTAATAAGTCTATTTAATAAGCCTATTTAATAAGCCTATTTAATAAGTATTTAATGAGCCTATTTAATAAGTCTATTTAATAAGCCTATTTAATAGGCCTATTTAATAAGTCTATTTAATAAGCCTATTTAATAGGTCTATTTAATAAGTCTATTTAATAAGCCTACTTAATAAGTATTTATTGAGCCTATTTAATAAGCTTATTTATTGAGCCTATTTAATAAGCCTATTTAATAAGCCTATTTAATAAGTATTTAATGAGCCTATTTAATAAGTCTATTTAATAAGCCTATTTAATAGGCCTATTTAATAAGTCTATTTAATAAGCCTATTTAATAGGTCTATTTAATAATTCTATTTAATAAGCCTACTTAATAAGTATTTATTGAGCCTATTTAATAAGCTTATTTATTGAGCCTATTTAATAAGCCTATTTATTGAGCCTATTTAATACGCCTATTTATTGAGCCTATTTAATAAGCCTATTTATTGAGCATATTTAATAAGTCTATTTAATAAGCCTATTTAATATGCCTATTTAATAAACCTATTTAATAAGTATTTAATGAGCCCATGTATTAAGTCTATTTAATAAGCCTTTTTAATAAGCCTATTTAATAAGTCTATTTAATAAGCCTATTTAATAAGTCTATTTAATGAGTCTATTTAATAAGCCTACTTAATAAATATTTATTGAGCCTATTTAATAAGCCTATTTATTGAGCCTATTTAATACGCCTATTTATTGAGCCTATTTAATAAGCCTATTTATTGAGCCTATTTAATAAGCCTATTTAATAAGCCTATTTAATACGCCTATTTAATAAACCTATTTAATAAGCCTATTTATTGAGCCTATTCAATAAGTATATTTAATAAGCCTATTTAATAAGCCTATTTAATAAGCCTATTTAATAAGCCTATTTAATAAGCCTATCTAATAAGCCTATTTATTGAGCCTATTTAATAAGTCTATTTAATAAGCCTATTTAATACACCTATTTAATAAGTATTTAATGAGCCTATTTAATAAGTCTATTTAATAAGTCTATTTAATAGGCCTATTTAATCAGTCTAAGTTGCTGAAATAAGCCTATTTAATAATGCTATTTAATAAGTCTAAGATGCTGAAATAAACCTATTTAATAAGCCTTAGTTGCTAAAATAAGCCTATTTAATGAAGGTATTTAATAAGTCTATTTAATAAGCCTATTTAATAAACCTATTTAATAAGCCTATTTAATAAGCCTATTTAATACGCCTAATTAACAAAACTATTTAATAAGTATTTAATGATCCTATTTAATAAGTCTATTTAATAAGCCTTTTTAATAAGCCTATTTAATAAGTCTATTTAATAAGCCTATTTAATGAGTCTATTTAATACCTCTATTTAATAAGCCTATTTAATAAGTATTTAATGAGCCTATTTAATAAGCCTATTTATTGAGCCTATTTAATAAGCCTATTTATTGAGCCTATTTAATAAGCATATTTATTGAGCCTATTTAATAAGCATATTTATTGAGCCTATTTCATACGCCTATTTAATTAGTCTATTTAATAAGCCTATTTAATAAGCCTATTTAATAAGCCTATTTAATAAGCCTATTTAATAAGCCTATTTAATACGCCTATTTAATACGCCTATTTAATAAGTCTATTTAATAAGCCTATTTAATAAGTCTATTTAATAAGTCTATTTATTGAGCCTATTTAATAAGCCTATTTATTGAGCCTATTTAATACGACTATTTATTGAGCCTATTTAATTAGCCTATTTATTGAGCCTATTTAATACGCCTATTTATTGAGCCTATTTAATAAGCCTATTTATTGAGCATATTTAATAAGTCTATTTAATAAGCCTATTTAATAGGCCTATTTAATAAACCTATTTAATAAGTATTTAATGAGCCCATGTATTAAGTCTATTTAATAAGCCTTTTTAATAAGCCTATTTAATAAGTCTATTTAATAAGCCTATTTAATGAGTCTATTTAATAAGTCTATTTAATAAGCCTATTTAATAAGTATTTAATGAGCCTATTTAATAAGCCTATTTATTGAGCCTATTTAATAAGCCTATTTATTGAGCCTATTTCATACGCCTATTTAATTAGTCTATTTAATAACCCTATTTAATAAGCCAATTTAATAAGCCTATTTAATATGCCTATTTAATAAGCCTATTTAATACGCCTATTTAATCAAACTATTTAATAAGTATTTAATGAGCCTATGTATTAAGTCTATTTAATAAGCTTTTTAATAAGTCTATTTAATAAGTCTATTTAATAAGCCTATTTAATAAGCCTATTTAATAAGCCTATTTAATAAGCCAATTTAATAAGCCTATTTAATAAGCCTATTTAATAAGCCTATTTAATACGCCTATTTAATAAACCTATTTAATAAGTATTTAATGAGCCTATGTATTAAGTCTATTTAATAAGCCTTTTTAATAAGCCTATTTAATAAGTCTATTTAATAAGCCTATTTAATAAGCCTATTTAATAAGCCTATTTAATTAGCCTATTTAATAAGCCTATTTTATAAGTATTTAATGAGCCTATTCAATAAGTCTATTTAATAAGCCTATTTATTAAGCAAAAGTTGCTGAAATAAACCTATTTAATAAGCCTAAGTTGCTAAAATAAGCCTTTTTAATAAGCCTATTTAATAAGTCTATTTAATAAGCCTATTTAATACGCCTATTTAATAAACATATTTAATAAGACTATTTATTGAGCCTATTTCTTACACCTATTTAATTAGTCTATTTAATAAGCCTATTTAATAAGCCTATTTAATACGCCTATTTAATACACCTATTTATTGAGCCTATTTCATACGCCTATTTAATAAGCCTATTTAATAAGCCTATTTCATAAGCCTATTTAATAAGCCTATTTAATAAGCCTATTTAATAAGCCTATTTAATACGCCTATTTAAAAAACCTATTTAATAAGTCTAAGTTGCTGAAATAAGCATATTTAATAAGCCTGAGTTGCTGAAATAAGCCTATTTAATAAGCCTAAGTTGCTGAAATAAGCCTATTTAATAAGGCTATTTAATAAGCCTATTTATTGAGCCTATTTAATATGTCTATTTAATAAGCCTATTTAATAGCCTATTTAATAAGTATTGAATGAGCCTATTTAATAACTCTATTTAATAAGCCTATTTAATAGGCCTATTTAATAAACCTATTTAATAAGTATTTAATGAGCCCATGTATTAAGTCTATTTAATAAGCCTTTTTAATAAGCCTTTTTAATAAGTCTATTTAATAAGCCTATTTAATAAGTCTATTTAATAAGTCTATTTAATAAGCCTACTTAATAAGTATTTATTGAGCCTATTTAATAAGCTTATTTATTGAGCCTATTTAATAAGCCTATTTATTGAGCCTATTTAATACGCCTATTTATTGAGCCTATTTAATAAGCCTATTTATTGAGCATATTTAATAAGTCTATTTAATAAGCCTATTTAATAGGCCTATTTAATAAACCTATTTAATAAGTATTTAATGAGCCCATGTATTAAGTCTATTTAATAAGCCTTTTTAATAAGCCTATTTAATAAGTCTATTTAATAAGCCTATTTAATAAGTCTATTTAATAAGTCTTTTTAATAAGCCTACTTAATAAGTATTTATTGAGCCTTTTTAATAAGCCTATTTATTGAGCCTATTTAATAAGCCTATTTATTGAGCGTATTTAATAAGCCTATTTATTGAGCCTATTTAATAAGCCTATTTTTTTAGCCTATATCATACGCCTATTTAATTAGTCTATTTAATAAGCCTATTTAATAAGCCTATTCAATACCCCTATTTAATACACCTATTTATTGAGCCTATTTAATGAGCCTATTTAATAAGTCTATTTAATAAGCCTATTTAATAAGCCTATTTATTGATCCTATTTCATACGCCTATTTAATAAGCCTATTTAATAAGCCTATTTCATAAGCCTATTTAATAAGCCTATTTAATAAGCCTATTTAATAAGCCTATTTAATACGCCTATTTAATAAACCTATTTAATATGTATTTAATGAGCCCATGTATTAAGTCTATTTAATAAGCCTTTTTAATAAGCCTATTTAATAAGTCTATTTAATAAGCCTATTTAATAAGTCTATTTAATAAGTCTATTTAATAAGCCTACTTAATAAGTATTTAATGAGCCTATTTAATAAGCCTATTTATTGAGCCTATTTAATAAGCCTATTTATTGAGCCTATTTAATAAGCCTATTTATTGAGCCTATTTAATACGCCTATTTCTTGAGCCTATTTAATAAGCCTATTTAATAAGCCTATTTCATAAGCCTATTTAATAAGCCTATTTAATAAGCCTATTTAATAAGCCTATTTAATACGCCTATTTAATAAACCTATTTAATATGTATTTAATGAGCCCATGTATTAAGTCTATTTAATAAGCCTTTTTAATAAGCCTATTTAATAAGTCTATTTAATAAGCCTATTTAATAAGTCTATTTAATAAGCCTACTTAATAAGTATTTATTGAGCCTTTTTAATAAGCCTATTTATTGAGCCTATTTAATAAGCCTATTTATTGAGCGTATTTAATAAGCCTATTTATTGAGCCTATTTAATAAGCCTATTTTTTTAGCCTATATCATACGCCTATTTAATTAGTCTATTTAATAAGCCTATTTAATAAGCCTATTCAATACCCCTATTTAATACACCTATTTATTGAGCCTATTTAATGAGCCTATTTAATAAGTCTATTTAATAAGCCTATTTAATAAGCCTATTTATTGATCCTATTTCATACGCCTATTTAATAAGCCTATTTAATAAGCCTATTTCATAAGCCTATTTAATAAGCCTATTTATTGAGCCTATTTAATAAGCCTATTTATTGAGCCTATTTAATACGCCTATTTCTTGAGCCTATTTAATAAGCCTATTTAATAAGCCTATTTCATAAGCCTATTTAATAAGCCTATTTAATAAGCCTATTTAATAAGCCTATTTAATACGCCTATTTAATAAACCTATTTAATATGTATTTAATGAGCCCATGTATTAAGTCTATTTAATAAGCCTTTTTAATAAGCCTATTTAATAAGTCTATTTAATAAGCCTATTTAATAGGCCTATTTAATAAACCTATTTAATAAGTATTTAATGAGCCCATGTATTAAGTCTATTTAATAAGCCTTTTTAATAAGCCTATTTAATAAGTCTATTTAATAAGCCTATTTAATAAGTCTATTTAATAAGTCTATTTAATAAGCCTACTTAATAAGTATTTATTGAGCCTTTTTAATAAGCCTATTTATTGAGCCTATTTAATAAGCCTATTTATTGAGCGTATTTAATAAGCCTATTTATTGAGCCTATTTAATAAGCCTATTTTTTTAGCCTATATCATACGCCTATTTAATTAGTCTATTTAATAAGCCTATTTAATAAGCCTATTCAATACCCCTATTTAATACACCTATTTATTGAGCCTATTTAATGAGCCTATTTAATAAGTCTATTTAATAAGCCTATTTAATAAGCCTATTTATTGATCCTATTTCATACGCCTATTTAATAAGCCTATTTAATAAGCCTATTTCATAAGCCTATTTAATAAGCCTATTTAATAAGCCTATTTAATAAGCCTATTTAATACGCCTATTTAATAAACCTATTTAATATGTATTTAATGAGCCCATGTATTAAGTCTATTTAATAAGCCTTTTTAATAAGCCTATTTAATAAGTCTATTTAATAAGCCTATTTAATAAGTCTATTTAATAAGTCTATTTAATAAGCCTACTTAATAAGTATTTAATGAGCCTATTTAATAAGCCTATTTATTGAGCCTATTTAATAAGCCTATTTATTGAGCCTATTTAATAAGCCTATTTATTGAGCCTATTTAATACGCCTATTTCTTGAGCCTATTTAATAAGTCTATTTAATATGCGTATTTAATAAGCCTATTTAATAAGCCTATTTAATAAGCCTATTTAATAAGCCTATTTAATAAGCCTATTTATTGAGCCTATTTAATAAGTCTATTTAATAAGCCTATTTAATAAGCCTATTTAATAAGTATTTAATGAGCCTATTTAATAAGTCTATTTAATAAGCCTATTTAATAGGCCTATTTAATAAGTCTAAGTTGCTGAAATAAGCCTATTTAATAAGCCTAAGTTGCTGAAATAAGCCTATTTAATAAGGCTATTTAATAAGCATAAGTTGCTGAAATAAGCCTATTTAATAAGCCTAAGTTGCTGAAATAAGGCCTATTTAGTAAGGCTATTTAATAAGTCTAAGTTGCTGAAATAAACCTATTTAATAAGCCTAAGTTGCTAAAATAAGCCTATTTAATGAGGCTATTTAATCAGTCTATTTAATAAGCCTATTTAATAAGCCTATTAAATAAGCCTATTTTATAAGCCTATTTAATACGCCTATTTAATAAACCTATTTAATAAGTATTTAATGGGCCTATTTAATAAGCCTATTTATTGAGCCTATTTAATAAGCCTATTTATTGAGCCTATTTCATACGCCTATTTAATTAGTCTATTTAATAAGCCTATTTAATAATCCTATTTAATATGCCTATTTAATAAGCCTATTTAATAAGCCTATTTATTGAGCCTATTTAATGAGCCTATTTAATAAGTCTATTTAATAAGCCTATTTAATAAGCCTATTTAATAAGCCCATTTAATAAGCCTATTTATTGAGCCTATTTAATATGTCTATTTAATAAGCCTATTTAATAGCCTATTTAATAAGTATTGAATGAGCCTATTTAATAAGTCTATTTAATAAGCCTATTTAATAGGCCTATTTAATAAACCTATTTAATAAGTATTTAATGAGCCCATGTATTAAGTCTATTTAATAAGCCTTTTTAATAAGCCTATTTAATAAGTCTATTTAATAAGCCTATTTAATAAGTCTATTTAATAAGTCTATTTAATAAGCCTACTTAATAAGTATTTATTGAGCCTATTTAATAAGCTTATTTATTGAGCCTATTTAATAAGCCTATTTATTGAGCCTATTTAATACGCCTATTTATTGAGCCTATTTAATAAGCCTATTTATTGAGCATATTTAATAAGTCTATTTAATAAGCCTATTTAATAGGCCTATTTAATAAACCTATTTAATAAGTATTTAATGAGCCCATGTATTAAGTCTATTTAATAAGCCTTTTTAATAAGCCTATTTAATAAGTCTATTTAATAAGCCTATTTAATAAGTCTATTTAATAAGTCTATTTAATAAGCCTACTTAATAAATATTTATTGAGCCTATTTAATAAGCCTATTTATTGAGCCTATTTAATACGCCTATTTATTGAGCCTATTTAATAAGCCTATTTATTGAGCCTATTTAATAAGTCTATTTAATAAGCCTATTTAATACGCCTATTTAATAAACCTATTTAATAAGCCTATTTATTGAGCCTATTCAATAAGTATATTTAATAAGCCTATTTAATAAGCCTATTTAATAAGCCTATTTAATAAGCCTATTTAATAAGCCTATCTAATAAGCCTATTTATTGAGCCTATTTAATAAGTCTATTTAATAAGCCTATTTAATACACCTATTTAATAAGTATTTAATGAGCCTATTTAATAAGTCTATTTAATAAGTCTATTTAATAGGCCTATTTAATCAGTCTAAGTTGCTGAAATAAGCCTATTTAATAATGTTATTTAATAAGTCTAAGATGCTGAAATAAACCTATTTAATAAGCCTTAGTTGCTAAAATAAGCCTATTTAATGAAGGTATTTAATAAGTCTATTTAATAAGCCTATTTAATAAACCTATTTAATAAGCCTATTTAATAAGCCTATTTAATACACCTAATTAACAAACCTATTTAATAAGTATTTAATGATCCTATTTAATAAGTCTATTTAATAAGCCTTTTTAATAAGCCTATTTAATAAGTCTATTTAATAAGCCTATTTAATGAGTCTATTTAATACGTCTATTTAATAAGCCTATTTAATAAGTATTTAATGAGCCTATTTAATAAGCCTATTTATTGAGCCTATTTAATAAGCCTATTTATTGAGCCTATTTAATAAGCATATTTATTGAGCCTATTTAATAAGCATATTTATTGAGCCTATTTCATACGCCTATTTAATTAGTCTATTTAATAAGCCTATTTAATAAGCCTATTTAATAAGCCTATTTAATAAGCCTATTTAATAAGCCTATTTAATACGCCTATTTAATACGCCTATTTAATAAGTCTATTTAATAAGCCTATTTAATAAGTCTATTTAATAAGTCTATTTATTGAGCCTATTTAATAAGCCTATTTATTGAGCCTATTTAATACGACTATTTATTGAGCCTATTTAATAAGCCTATTTATTGAGCCTATTTAATACGCCTATTTATTGAGCCTATTTAATAAGCCTATTTATTGAGCATATTTAATAAGTCTATTTAATAAGCCTATTTAATAGGCCTATTTAATAAACCTATTTAATAAGTATTTAATGAGCCCATGTATTAAGTCTATTTAATAAGCCTTTTTAATAAGCCTATTTAATAAGTCTATTTAATAAGCCTATTTAATAAGTATATTTAATAAGTCTATTTAATAAGCCTACTTAATAAGTATTTATTGAGCCTATTTAATAAGCCTATTTATTGAGCCTATTTAATACGCCTATTTATTGAGCCTATTTAATAAGCCTATTTATTGAGCCTATTCAATAAGTATATTTAATAAGCCTATTTAATAAGCCTATTTAATAAGCCTATTTAATAAGCCTACTTAATAAGCCTATCTAATAAGCCTATTTATTGAGCCTATTTAATAAGTCTATTTAATAAGCCTATTTAATACACCTATTTAATGAGCCTATTTAATAAGTCTATTTAATAAGTCTATTTAATAGGCCTATTTAATCAGTCTAAGTTGCTGAAATAAGCCTATTTAATAAGCCTAAGTTGCTGAAATAAGCCTATTTAATAAGGCTATTTAATGAGCATAAGTTGCTGAAATAAGCCTATTTAATAAGCCTAAGTTGCTGAAATAAGCCTATTTAATAATGCTATTTAATAAGTCTAAGATGCTGAAATAAACCTATTTAATAAGCCTTAGTTGCTAAAATAAGCCTATTTAATGAAGGTATTTAATAAGTCTATTTAATAAGCCTATTTAATAAACCTATTTAATAAGCCTATTTAATAAGCCTATTTAATACGCCTAATTAATAAACCTATTTAATAAGTATTTAATGATCCTATTTAATAAGTCTATTTAATAAGCCTTTTTAATAAGCCTATTTAATAAGTCTATTTAATAAGCCTATTTAATGAGTCTATTTAATACGTCTATTTAATAAGCCTATTTAATAAGTATTTAATGAGCCTATTTAATAAGCCTATTTATTGAGCCTATTTAATAAGCCTATTTATTGAGCCTATTTAATAAGCATATTTATTGAGCCTATTTAATAAGCATATTTATTGAGCCTATTTCATATGCCTATTTAATTAGTCTATTTAATAAGCCTATTTAATAAGCCTATTTAATAAGCCTATTTAATAAGCCTATTCAATACGCCTATTTAATACGCCGATTTAATACGCCTATTTAATAAGTCTATTTAATAAGCCTATTTAATAAGTCTATTTAATAAGTCTATTTATTGAGCCTATTTAATAAGCCTATTTATTGAGCCTATTTAATACGACTATTTATTGAGCCTATTTAATAAGCCTATTTATTGAGGCTATTTAATACGCCTATTTATTGAGCCTATTTAATAAGCCTATTTATTGAGCATATTTAATAAGTCTATTTAATAAGCCTATTTAATAGGCCTATTTAATAAACCTATTTAATAAGTATTTAATGAGCCCATGTATTAAGTCTATTTAATAAGCCTTTTTAATAAGCCTATTTAATAAGTCTATTTAATAAGCCTATTTAATACGCCTATTTAATAAACATATTTAATAAGACTATTTATTGAGCCTATTTCTTACACCTATTTAATTAGTCTATTTAATAAGCCTATTTAATAAGCCTATTTAATACGCCTATTTAATACACCTATTTATTGAGCCTATTTCATACGCCTATTTAATAAGCCTATTTAATAAGCCTATTTCATAAGCCTATTTAATAAGCCTATTTAATAAGCCTATTTAATAAGCCTATTTAATACGCCTATTTAAAAAACCTATTTAATAAGTCTAAGTTGCTGAAATAAGCATATTTAATAAGCCTGAGTTGCTGAAATAAGCCTATTTAATAAGCCTAAGTTGCTGAAATAAGCCTATTTAATAAGGCTATTTAATAAGCCTATTTATTGAGCCTATTTAATATGTCTATTTAATAAGCCTATTTAATAGCCTATTTAATAAGTATTGAATGAGCCTATTTAATAACTCTATTTAATAAGCCTATTTAATAGGCCTATTTAATAAACCTATTTAATAAGTATTTAATGAGCCCATGTATTAAGTCTATTTAATAAGCCTTTTTAATAAGCCTATTTAATAAGTCTATTTAATAAGCCTATTTAATAAGTCTATTTAATAAGTCTATTTAATAAGCCTACTTAATAAGTATTTATTGAGCATATTTAATAAGCTTATTTATTGAGCCTATTTAATACGCCTATTTATTGAGCCTATTTAATACGCCTATTTATTGAGCCTATTTAATAAGCCTATTTATTGAGCATATTTAATAAGTCTATTTAATAAGCCTATTTAATAGGCCTATTTAATAAACCTATTTAATAAGTATTTAATGAGCCCATGTATTAAGTCTATTTAATAAGCCTTTTTTATAAGCCTATTTAATAAGTCTATTTAATAAGCCTATTTAATAAGTCTATTTAATAAGTCTATTTAATAAGCCTACTTAATAAGTATTTATTGAGCCTTTTTAATAAGCCTATTTATTGAGCCTATTTAATAAGCCTATTTATTGAGCGTATTTAATAAGCCTATTTATTGAGCCTATTTAATAAGCCTATTTTTTTAGCCTATATCATACGCCTATTTAATTAGTCTATTTAATAAGCCTATTTAATAAGCCTATTCAATACCCCTATTTAATACACCTATTTATTGAGCCTATTTAATGAGCCTATTTAATAAGTCTATTTAATAAGCCTATTTAATAAGCCTATTTATTGATCCTATTTCATACGCCTATTTAATAAGCCTATTTAATAAGCCTATTTCATAAGCCTATTTAATAAGCCTATTTAATAAGCCTATTTAATAAGCCTATTTAATACGCCTATTTAATAAACCTATTTAATATGTATTTAATGAGCCCATGTATTAAGTCTATTTAATAAGCCTTTTTAATAAGCCTATTTAATAAGTCTATTTAATAAGCCTATTTAATAAGTCTATTTAATAAGTCTATTTAATAAGCCTACTTAATAAGTATTTAATGAGCCTATTTAATAAGCCTATTTATTGAGCCTATTTAATAAGCCTATTTATTGAGCCTATTTAATAAGCCTATTTATTGAGCCTATTTAATACGCCTATTTCTTGAGCCTATTTAATAAGCCTATTTAATAAGCCTATTTAATACACCTAATTAACAAACCTATTTAATAAGTATTTAATGATCCTATTTAATAAGTCTATTTAATAAGCCTTTTTAATAAGCCTATTTAATAAGTCTATTTAATAAGCCTATTTAATGAGTCTATTTAATACGTCTATTTAATAAGCCTATTTAATAAGTATTTAATGAGCCTATTTAATAAGCCTATTTATTGAGCCTATTTAATAAGCCTATTTATTGAGCCTATTTAATAAGCATATTTATTGAGCCTATTTAATAAGCATATTTATTGAGCCTATTTCATACGCCTATTTAATTAGTCTATTTAATAAGCCTATTTAATAAGCCTATTTAATAAGCCTATTTAATAAGCCTATTTAATAAGCCTATTTAATACGCCTATTTAATACGCCTATTTAATAAGTCTATTTAATAAGCCTATTTAATAAGTCTATTTAATAAGTCTATTTATTGAGCCTATTTAATAAGCCTATTTATTGAGCCTATTTAATACGACTATTTATTGAGCCTATTTAATAAGCCTATTTATTGAGCCTATTTAATACGCCTATTTATTGAGCCTATTTAATAAGCCTATTTATTGAGCATATTTAATAAGTCTATTTAATAAGCCTATTTAATAGGCCTATTTAATAAACCTATTTAATAAGTATTTAATGAGCCCATGTATTAAGTCTATTTAATAAGCCTTTTTAATAAGCCTATTTAATAAGTCTATTTAATAAGCCTATTTAATAAGTCTATTTAATAAGTCTATTTAATAAGCCTACTTAATAAGTATTTATTGAGCCTATTTAATAAGCCTATTTATTGAGCCTATTTAATACGCCTATTTATTGAGCCTATTTAATAAGCCTATTTATTGAGCCTATTCAATAAGTATATTTAATAAGCCTATTTAATAAGCCTATTTAATAAGCCTATTTAATAAGCCTACTTAATAAGCCTATCTAATAAGCCTATTTATTGAGCCTATTTAATAAGTCTATTTAATAAGCCTATTTAATACACCTATTTAATAAGTATTTAATGAGCCTATTTAATAAGTCTATTTAATAAGTCTATTTAATAGGCCTATTTAATCAGTCTAAGTTGCTGAAATAAGCCTATTTAATAAGCCTAAGTTGCTGAAATAAGCCTATTTAATAAGGCTATTTAATGAGCATAAGTTGCTGAAATAAGCCTATTTAATAAGCCTAAGTTGCTGAAATAAGCCTATTTAATAATGCTATTTAATAAGTCTAAGATGCTGAAATAAACCTATTTAATAAGCCTTAGTTGCTAAAATAAGCCTATTTAATGAAGGTATTTAATAAGTCTATTTAATAAGCCTATTTAATAAACCTATTTAATAAGCCTATTTAATAAGCCTATTTAATACGCCTAATTAATAAACCTATTTAATAAGTATTTAATGATCCTATTTAATAAGTCTATTTAATAAGCCTTTTTAATAAGCCTATTTAATAAGTCTATTTAATAAGCCTATTTAATGAGTCTATTTAATACGTCTATTTAATAAGCCTATTTAATAAGTATTTAATGAGGCTATTTAATAAGCCTATTTATTGAGCCTATTTAATAAGCCTATTTATTGAGCCTATTTAATAAGCATATTTATTGAGCCTATTTAATAAGCATATTTATTGAGCCTATTTCATATGCCTATTTAATTAGTCTATTTAATAAGCCTATTTAATAAGCCTATTTAATAAGCCTATTTAATACGCCTATTTAATACGCCTATTTAATACGCCTATTTAATAAGTCTATTTAATAAGCCTATTTAATAAGTCTATTTAATAAGTCTATTTATTGAGCCTATTTAATAAGCCTATTTATTGAGCCTATTTAATACGACTATTTATTGAGCCTATTTAATAAGCCTATTTATTGAGCCTATTTAATACGCCTATTTATTGAGCCTATTTAATAAGCCTATTTATTGAGCATATTTAATAAGTCTATTTAATAAGCCTATTTAATAGGCCTATTTAATAAACCTATTTAATAAGTATTTAATGAGCCCATGTATTAAGTCTATTTAATAAGCCTTTTTAATAAGCCTATTTAATAAGTCTATTTAATAAGCCTATTTAATAAGTCTATTTAATAAGTCTATTTAATAAGCCTACTTAATAAGTATTTATTGAGCCTATTTAATAAGCCTATTTATTGAGCCTATTTAATACGCCTATTTATTGAGCCTATTTAATAAGCCTATTTATTGAGCCTATTTAATAAGCCTATTTAATAAGCCTATTTATTACGCCTATTTAATAAACCTATTTAATAAGCCTATTTATTGAGCCTATTCAATAAGTCTATTTAATAAGCCTATTTAATAAGCCTATTTAATAAGCCTATTTAATAAGCCTATTTAATAAGCCTATCTAATAAGCCTATTTATTGAGCCTATGTAATAAGTCTATTTAATAAGCCTATTTAATACACCTATTTAATAAGTATTTAATGAGCCTATTTAATAAGTCTATTTAATGTCTATTTAATAGGCCTATTTAATAAGTCTAAGTTGCTGAAATAAGCCTATTTAATAAGCCTAAGTTGCTGAAATAAGCCTATTTAATAAGGCTATTTAATGAGCATAAGTTGCTGAAATAAGCCTATTTAATAAGCCTAAGTTGCTGAAATAAGCCTATTTAGTAATGCTATTTAATAAGTCTAAGATGCTGAAATAAACCTATTTAATAAGCCTTAGTTGCTAAAATAAGCCTATTTAATGAGGGTATTTAATAAGTCTATTTAATAAGCCTATTTAATAAACCTATTTAATAAGCCTATTTAATAAGCCTATTTAATACGCCTAATTAATAAACCTATTTAATAAGTATTTAATGATCCTATTTAATAAGTCTATTTAATAAGCCTTTTTAATAAGCCTATTTAATACGTCTATTTAATAAGCCTATTTAATAAGTATTTAATGAGCCTATTTAATAAGCCTATTTATTGAGCCTATTTAATAAGCCTATTTATTGAGCCTATTTAATAAGCATATTTATTGAGCCTATTTAATAAGCATATTTATTGAGCCTATTTCATACGCCTATTTAATTAGTCTATTTAATAAGCCTATTTAATAAGCCTATTTAATAAGCCTATTTAATAAGCCAATTTAATAAGCCTATTTAATACGCCTATTTAATACGCCTATTTAATACGTCTATTTAATAAGCCTATTTAATAAGTCTATTTAATAAGTCTATTTATTGAGCCTACTTAATAAGCCTATTTATTGAGCCTATTTAATACGACTATTTATTGAGCCTATTTAATAAGCCTATTTATTGAGCCTATTTAATACGCCTATTTATTGAGCCTATTTAATAAGCCTATTTATTGAGCATATTTAATAAGTCTATTTAATAAGCCTATTTAATAGGCCTATTTAATAAACCTATTTAATAAGTATTTAATGAGCCCATGTATTAAGTCTATTTAATAAGCCTTTTTAATAAGCCTATTTAATAAGTCTATTTAATAACCCTATTTAATAAGTCTATTTAATAAGTCTATTTAATAAGCCTACTTAATAAGTATTTATTGAGCCTATTTAATAAGCCTATTTATTGAGCCTATTTAATACGCCTATTTATTGAGCCTATTTAATAAGCCTATTTATTGAGCCTATTTAATAAGCCTATTTAATAAGCCTATTTAATACGCCTATTTAATAAACCTATTTAATAAGCCTATTTATTGAGCCTATTCAATAAGTCTATTTAATAAGCCTATTTAATAAGCCTATTTAATAAGCCTATTTAATAAGCCTATTTAATAAGCCTATCTAATAAGCCTATTTATTGAGCCTATTTAATAAGTCTATTTAATAAGCCTATTTAATACACCTATTTAATAAGTATTTAATGAGCCTATTTAATAAGTCTATTTAATGTCTATTTAATAGGCCTATTTAATAAGTCTAAGTTGCTGAAATAAGCCTATTTAATAATGCTATTTAATAAGTCTAAGATGCTGAAATAAACCTATTTAATAAGCCTTAGTTGCTAAAATAAGCCTATTTAATGAGGGTATTTAATAAGTCTATTTAATAAGCCTATTTAATAAACCTATTTAATAAGCCTATTTAATAAGCCTATTTAATACGCCTAATTAATCAACCTATTTAATAAGTATTTAATGATCCTATTTAATAAGTCTATTTAATAAGCCTTTTTAATAAGCCTATTTAATACGTCTATTTAATAAGCCTATTTAATAAGTATTTAATGAGCCTATTTAATACGCCTATTTATTGAGCCTATTTAATAAGCCTATTTATTGAGCCTATTTAATAAGCATATTTATTGAGCCTATTTAATAAGCCTATTTATTGAGCCTATTTCATATGCCTATTTAATTAGTCTATTTAATAAGCCTATTTAATAAGCCTATTTAATAAGCCTATTTAATAAGCCTATTTAATAAGCCTATTTAATACGCCTATTTAATAAGTCTATTTAATAAGCCTATTTAATAAGCCTATTTAATAAGCCTATTTAATAAACCTATTTATTGAGCCTATTTAATAAGTCTATTTAATATGCCTATTTAATAAGCCTATTTAATAAGTATTTAATGAGCCTATTTAATAAGTCTATTTAATAAGCCTATTTAATAGGCCTATTTAATAAGTCTAAGTTGCTGAAATAAGCCTATATAATAAGGCTAAGTTGCTGAATAAGCCTATTTCATAAGCTAAAGTTGCTGAAATAAGCCTTTTTAATATGTCTAAGTTGCTGAAATAAGCCTATTTAATAAGCCTAAGTTGCTAAAATAAGCCTATTTAATACACCTATTTAATAAACCTATTAAATAAGTATTTAATAAGCCTATTTAATAAGCCTATTTAATAAGCCTATTTAATAAGCCTATTTAATACGCATATTTAATAAACCTATTTAATAAGTATTTAATGAGCCTATGTATTAAGTCTATTTAATACGCCTTTTTAATAAGCCTATTTAACAAGTCTATTTAATAAGCCTATTTAATAAGTATATTTAATAAGTCTATTTAATAAGTATTTAATGAGCCTATTTAATAAGCCTATTTATTGAGCCTATTTAATAATCCTATTTATTGAGCCTATTTAATAAGCCTATTTAATAAGCCTATTTATTGAGCCTATTTAATAAGCCTATTTATTGAGCCTATTTAATAAGCCTATTTATTGAGCCTATTTAATAAGCCTATTTAATAAGATTATTTAATAAGCCTATTTAATACGCCTATTTAATAAGCCTATTTAATAAGCCTATTTAATAAGCCTATCTAATAAGCCTATTTATTGAGCTTATTTAATAAGTCTATTTAATAAGCCTATTTAATACGCCTATTTAATAAGTATTTAATGAGCCTATTTAATAAGTCTATTTAATAAGCCTATTTAATAGGCCTATTTAATAAGTCTAAGTTGCTGAAATAAGCCTATTTAATAAGCCTGAGTTGCTGAAATAAGCCTATTTAATAAGCCTAAGTTGCTGAAATAAGCCTATTTAATAAGGCTATTTAATAAGTCTAAGTTGCTGAAATAAACCTATTTAATAAGCCTAAGTTGCTAAAATAAGCCTATTTAATGAGGCTATTTAATACGTCTATTTAATAAGCCTATTTAATAAACCTATTTAATAAGTCTATTTAATAAGCCTATTTAATGAGTCTATTTAATAAGTCTATTTAATAAGCCTATTTAATAAGTATTTAATGAGCCTATTTAATAAGCCTATTTATTGAGCCTATTTAATAAGCCTATTTATTGAGCCTATTTCATACGCCTATTTAATTCGTCTATTTAATAACCCTATTTAATAAGCCAATTTAATAAGCCTATTTAATATGCCTATTTAATAAGCCTATTTAATACGCCTATTTAATCAAACTATTTAATAAGTATTTAATGAGCCTATGTATTAAGTCTATTTAATAAGCTTTTTAATAAGCCTATTTAATAAGTCTATTTAATAAGCCTATTTAATAAGCCTATTTAATAAGCCTATTTAATAAGCCAATTTAATAAGCCTATTTAATAAGCCTATTTAATAAGCCTATTTAATACGCCTATTTAATAAACCTATTTAATAAGTATTTAATGAGCCTATGTATTAAGTCTATTTAATAAGCCTTTTTAATAAGCCTATTTAATAAGTCTATTTAATAAGCCTATTTAATAAGCCTATTTAATAAGCCTATTTAATAAGCCTATTTAATAAGCCTATTTTATAAGTATTTAATGAGCCTATTCAATAAGTCTATTTAATAAGCCTATTTATTAAGCAAAAGTTGCTGAAATAAACCTATTTAATAAGCCTAAGTTGCTAAAATAAGCCTATTTAATGAGGCTATTTAAAAAGTCTATTTAATAAGCCTATTAAATACGCCTATTTAATAAACCTATTTAATAAGACTATTTATTGAGCCTATTTCTTACACCTATTTAATTAGTCTATTTAATAAGCCTATTTAATAAGCCTATTTAATACGCCTATTTAATACACCTATTTATTGTGCCTATTTAATGAGCCTATTTAATAAGTCTATTTAATAAGCCTATTTAATAAGCCTATTTATTGATCCTATTTCATACACCTATTTATTAAGCCTATTTAATAAGCCTATTTCATAAGCCTATTTAATAGCCTATTTAATAAGCCTATTTAATAAGCCTATTTAATATGCCTATTTAAAAAACCTATTTAATAAGTCTAAGTTGCTGAAATAAGCCTATTTAATAAGCCTGAGTTGCTGAAATAAGCCTATTTAATAAGCCTAAGTTGCTAAAATAAGCCTATTTAATGAGGCTATTGAATACGTCTATTTAATAAGCCTATTTAATAAACCTATTTAATAATTCTATTTAATAAGCCTATTTAATGAGTCTATTTAATAAGTCTATTTAATAAGCCTATTTAATAAGTATTTAATGAGCCTATTTAATAAGCCTATTTATTGAGCCTATTTAATAAGCCTATTTAGTGAGCCTATTTCATACGCCTATTTAATTAGTCTATTTAATAACCCTATTTAATAAGCCAATTTAATAAGCCTATTTAATATGCCTATTTAATAAGCCTATTTAATACGCCTATTTAATCAAACTATTTAATAAGTATTTAATGAGCCTATGTATTAAGTCTATTTAATAAGCTTTTTAATAAGCCTATTTAATAAGTCTATTTAATAAGCCTATTTAATAAGCCTATTTAATAAGCCTATTTAATAAGCCAATTTAATAAGCCTATTTAATAAGCCTATTTAATAAGCCTATTTAATACGCCTATTTAATAAACCTATTTAATAAGTATTTAATGAGCCTATGTATTAAGTCTATTTAATAAGCCTTTTTAATAAGCCTATTTAATAAGTCTATTTAATAAGCCTATTTAATAAGCCTATTTAATAAGCCTATTTAATAAGCCTATTTAATAAGCCTATTTAATAAGCCTATTTAATAAGTATTTAATGAGCCTATTTAATTAGTCCATTTAATAAGCCTATTTAATAGGCCTATTTAATAAGTCTAAGTTGCTGAAATAAGCCTATTTATTAAGCCTAAGTTGCTGAAATAAGCCTATTTAATAATTTAATAAGCATAAGTTGCTGAAATAAGCCTATTTAATAAGCCTAAGTTGCTGAAATAAGCCTATTTTGTAAGGCTATTTAATAAGTCTAAGATGCTGAAATAAACCTATTTAGTAAGCCTAAGTTGCTAAAATAAGCCTATTTAATGAGGCTATTTAATAAGTCTATTTAATAAACCTATTTAATGAGCCTATTTAATAAGCCTATTTAATACGCCTACTTAATAAACCTATTAAATAAGTATTTAATGAGCCTATTTAATAAGCCTATTTATTGAGCCTATTTAATAAGCTTATTTATTGAGCCTATTTAATAAGCCTATTTATTGAGCCTATTTCATACGCCTATTTAATTAGTCTATTTAATAAGCCTATTTAATAAGCCTATTTAATAAGCCTATTTATTGAGCCATTTTAATGAGCCTATTTAATACGTCTATTTAATAAGCCTATTTAATAAGCCTATTTAATAAGCCTATTTAATAAGCCTATTTAATAAACCTATTTATTGAGCCTATTTAATAAGTCTATTTAATATGCCTATTTAATAAGCCTATTTAATAAGTATTTAATGAGCCTATTTAATAAGTCTATTTAATAAGCCTATTTAATAGGCCTATTTAATAAGTCTAAATTGCTGAAATAAGCCTATATAATAAGCCTAAGTTGCTGAATAAGCCTATTTCATAAGCTTAAGTTGCTGAAATAAGCCTTTTTAATATGTCTAAGTTGCTGAAATAAGCCTATTTAATAAGCCTAAGTTGCTAAAATAAGCCTATTTAATACGCCTATTTAATAAACCTATTAAATAAGTATTTAATAAGCCTATTTAATAAGCCTATTTAATAAGCCTATTTAATAAGCCTATTTAATACGCATATTTAATAAACCTATTTAATAAGTATTTAATGAGCCTATGTATTAAGTCTATTTAATACACCTTTTTAATAAGCCTATTTAACAAGTCTATTTAATAAGCCTATTTAATAAGTATATTTAATAAGTCTATTTAATAAGTATTTAATGAGCCTATTTAATAAGCCTATTTATTGAGCCTATTTAATAATCCTATTTTTGAGCCTATTTAATAAGCCTATTTATTGAGCCTATTTAATAAGCCTATTTATTGAGCCTATTTAATAAGCCTATTTATTGAGCCTATTTAATAAGCCTATTTATTGAGCCTATTTAATAAGCCTATTTAATAAGATTATTTAATAAGCCTATGTAATACGCCTATTTAATAAGCCTATTTAATAAGCCTATTTAATAAGCCTATCTAATAAGCCTATTTATTGAGCTTATTTAATAAGTCTATTTAATAAGCCTATTTAATACGCCTATTTAATAAGTATTTAATGAGCCTATTTAATAAATCTATTTAATAAGCCTATTTAATAGGCCTATTTAATAAGTCTAAGTTGCTGAAATAAGCCTATTTAATAAGCCTGAGTTGCTGAAATAAGCCTATTTAATAAGCCTAAGTTGCTGAAATAAGCCTATTTAATAAGGCTATTTAATAAGTCTAAGTTGCTGAAATAAACCTATTTAATAAGCCTAAGTTGCTAAAATAAGCCTATTTAATGAGGCTATTTAATACGTCTATTTAATAAGCCTATTTAATAAACCTATTTAATAAGTCTATTTAATAAGCCTATTTAATAAGTATTTAATTAGCCTATTTAATAAGCCTATTTATTGAGCCTATTTAATAAGCCTCTTTATTGAGCCTATTTAATAAGCCTATTTATTGAGCCTATTTAATAAGCCTCTTTATTGAGCCTATTTAATAAGCCTATTTATTGAGCCTATTTAATAAGCCTATTTAATAAGCCTATTTAATAAGATTATTTAATAAGCCTATTTAATACGCCTATTTAATAAGCCTATTTAATAAGCCTATTTAATAAGCCTATCTAATAAGCCTATTTATTGAGCTTATTTAATAAGTCTATTTAATAAGCCTATTTAATACGCCTATTTAATAAGTATTTAATGAGCCTATTTAATAAGTCTATTTAATAAGCCTATTTAATAGGCCTATTTAATAAGTCTAAGTTGCTGAAATAAGCCTATTTAATAAGCCTGAGTTGCTGAAATAAGCCTATTTAATAAGCCTAAGTTGCTGAAATAAGCCTATTTAATAAGGCTATTTAATAAGTCTAAGTTGCTGAAATAAACCTATTTAATAAGCCTAAGTTGCTAAAATAAGCCTATTTAATGAGGCTATTTAATACGTCTATTTAATAAGCCTATTTAATAAACCTATTTAATAAGTCTATTTAATAAGCCTATTTAATGAGTCTATTTAATAAGTCTATTTAATAAGCCTATTTAATAAGTATTTAATGAGCCTATTTAATAAGCCTATTTATTGAGCCTATTTAATAAGCCTATTTATTGAGCCTATTTCATACGCCTATTTAATTAGTCTATTTAATAACCCTATTTAATAAGCCAATTTAATAAGCCTATTTAATATGCCTATTTAATAAGCCTATTTAATACGCCTATTTAATCAAACTATTTAATAAGTATTTAATGAGCCTATGTATTAAGTCTATTTAATAAGCTTTTTAATAAGCCTATTTAATAAGTCTATTTAATAAGCCTATTTAATAAGCCTATTTAATAAGCCTATTTAATAAGCCAATTTAATAAGCCTATTTAATAAGCCTATTTAATAAGCCTATTTAATACGCCTATTTAATAAACCTATTTAATAAGTATTTAATGAGCCTATGTATTAAGTCTATTTAATAAGCCTTTTTAATAAGCCTATTTAATAAGTCTATTTAATAAGCCTATTTAATAAGCCTATTTAATAAGCCTATTTAATAAGCCTATTTAATAAGCCTATTTTATAAGTATTTAATGAGCCTATTCAATAAGTCTATTTAATAAGCCTATTTATTAAGCAAAAGTTGCTGAAATAAACCTATTTAATAAGCCTAAGTTGCTAAAATAAGCCTATTTAATGAGGCTATTTAAAAAGTCTATTTAATAAGCCTATTAAATACGCCTATTTAATAAACCTATTTAATAAGACTATTTATTGAGCCTATTTCTTACACCTATTTAATTAGTCTATTTAATAAGCCTATTTAATAAGCCTATTTAATACGCCTATTTAATACACCTATTTATTGTGCCTATTTAATGAGCCTATTTAATAAGTCTATTTAATAAGCCTATTTAATAAGCCTATTTATTGATCCTATTTCATACACCTATTTATTAAGCCTATTTAATAAGCCTATTTCATAAGCCTATTTAATAGCCTATTTAATAAGCCTATTTAATAAGCCCATTTAATACGCCTATTTAAAAAACCTATTTAATAAGTCTAAGTTGCTGAAATAAGCCTATTTAATAAGCCTGAGTTGCTGAAATAAGCCTATTTAATAAGCCTAAGTTGCTGAAATAAGCCTATTTAATAAGGCTATTTAATAAGTCTAAGTTGCTGAAATAAACCTATTTAATAAGCCTAAGTTGCTAAAATAAGCCTATTTAATGAGGCTATTTAATACGTCTATTTAATAAGCCTATTTAATAAACCTATTTAATAAGTCTATTTAATAAGCCTATTTAATGAGTCTATTTAATAAGTCTATTTAATAAGCCTATTTAATAAGTATTTAATGAGCCTATTTAATAAGCCTATTTATTGAGCCTATTTAATAAGCCTATTTATTGAGCCTATTTCATACACCTATTTAATTAGTCTATTTAATAACCCTATTTAATAAGCCAATTTAATAAGCCTATTTAATATGCCTATTTAATAAGCCTATTTAATACGCCTATTTAATCAAACTATTTAATAAGTATTTAATGAGCCTATGTATTAAGTCTATTTAATAAGCTTTTTAATAAGCCTATTTAATAAGTCTATTTAATAAGCCTATTTAATAAGCCTATTTAATAAGCCTATTTAATAAGCCAATTTAATAAGCCTATTTAATAAGCCTATTTAATAAGCCTATTTAATACGCCTATTTAATAAACCTATTTAATAAGTATTTAATGAGCCTATGTATTAAGTCTATTTAATAAGCCTTTTTAATAAGCCTATTTAATAAGTCTATTTAATAAGCCTATTTAATAAGCCTATTTAATAAGCCTATTTAATAAGCCTATTTAATAAGCCTATTTTATAAGTATTTAATGAGCCTATTCAATAAGTCTATTTAATAAGCCTATTTATTAAGCAAAAGTTGCTGAAATAAACCTATTTAATAAGCCTAAGTTGCTAAAATAAGCCTATTTAATGAGGCTATTTAAAAAGTCTATTTAATAAGCCTATTAAATACGCCTATTTAATAAAGCTATTTAATAAGACTATTTATTGAGCCTATTTCTTACACCTATTTAATTAGTCTATTTAATAAGCCTATTTAATAAGCCTATTTAATACGCCTATTTAATACACCTATTTATTGTGCCTATTTAATGAGCCTATTTAATAAGTCTATTTAATAAGCCTATTTAATAAGCCTATTTATTGATCCTATTTCATACACCTATTTATTAAGCCTATTTAATAAGCCTATTTCATAAGCCTATTTAATAGCCTATTTAATAAGCCTATTTAATAAGCCTATTTAATACGCCTATTTAAAAAACCTATTTAATAAGTCTAAGTTGCTGAAATAAGCCTATTTAATAAGCCTGAGTTGCTGAAATAAGCCTATTTAATAAGCCTAAGTTGCTAAAATAAGCCTATTTAATGAGGCTATTTAATACGTCTATTTAATAAGCCTATTTAATAAACCTATTTAATAATTCTATTTAATAAGCCTATTTAATGAGTCTATTTAATAAGTCTATTTAATAAGCCTATTTAATAAGTATTTAATGAGCCTATTTAATAAGCCTATTTATTGAGCCTATTTAATAAGCCTATTTAGTGAGCCTATTTCATACGCCTATTTAATTAGTCTATTTAATAACCTAATTTAATAAGCCAATTTAATAAGCCTATTTAATATGCCTATTTAATAAGCCTATTTAATACGCCTATTTAATCAAACTATTTAATAAGTATTTAATGAGCCTATGTATTAAGTCTATTTAATAAGCTTTTTAATAAGCCTATTTAATAAGTCTATTTAATAAGCCTATTTAATAAGCCTATTTAATAAGCCTATTTAATAAGCCAATTTAATAAGCCTATTTAATAAGCCTATTTAATAAGCCTATTTAATACGCCTATTTAATAAACCTATTTAATAAGTATTTAATGAGCCTATGTATTAAGTCTATTTAATAAGCCTTTTTAATAAGCCTATTTAATAAGTCTATTTAATAAGCCTATTTAATAAGCCTATTTAATAAGCCTATTTAATAAGCCTATTTAATAAGCCTATTTAATAAGCCTATTTAATAAGTATTTAATGAGCCTATTTAATAAGTCCATTTAATAAGCCTATTTAATAGGCCTATTTAATAAGTCTAAGTTGCTGAAATAAGCCTATTTATTAAGCCTAAGTTGCTGAAATAAGCCTATTTAATAATTTAATAAGCATAAGTTGCTGAAATAAGCCTATTTAATAAGCCTAAGTTGCTGAAATAAGCCTATTTTGTAAGGCTATTTAATAAGTCTAAGATGCTGAAATAAACCTATTTAGTAAGCCTAAGTTGCTAAAATAAGCCTATTTAATGAGGCTATTTAATAAGTCTATTTAATAAACCTATTTAATGAGCCTATTTAATAAGCCTATTTAATACGCCTACTTAATAAACCTATTAAATAAGTATTTAATGAGCCTATTTAATAAGCCTATTTATTGAGCCTATTTAATAAGCTTATTTATTGAGCCTATTTAATAAGCCTATTTATTGAGCCTATTTCATACGCCTATTTAATTAGTCTATTTAATAAGCCTATTTAATAAGCCTATTTAATAAGCCTATTTATTGAGCCATTTTAATGAGCCTATTTAATACGTCTATTTAATAAGCCTATTTAATAAGCCTATTTAATAAGCCTATTTAATAAGCCTATTTAATAAACCTATTTATTGAGCCTATTTAATAAGTCTATTTAATATGCCTATTTAATAAGCCTATTTAATAAGTATTTAATGAGCCTATTTAATAAGTCTATTTAATAAGCCTATTTAATAGGCCTATTTAATAAGTCTAAATTGCTGAAATAAGCCTATATAATAAGCCTAAGTTGCTGAATAAGCCTATTTCATAAGCTTAAGTTGCTGAAATAAGCCTTTTTAATATGTCTAAGTTGCTGAAATAAGCCTATTTAATAAGCCTAAGTTGCTAAAATAAGCCTATTTAATACGCCTATTTAATAAACCTATTAAATAAGTATTTAATAAGCCTATTTAATAAGCCTATTTAATAAGCCTATTTAATAAGCCTATTTAATACGCATATTTAATAAACCTATTTAATAAGTATTTAATGAGCCTATGTATTAAGTCTATTTAATACACCTTTTTAATAAGCCTATTTAACAAGTCTATTTAATAAGCCTATTTAATAAGTATATTTAATAAGTCTATTTAATAAGTATTTAATGAGCCTATTTAATAAGCCTATTTATTGAGCCTATTTAATAATCCTATTTTTGAGCCTATTTAATAAGCCTATTTATTGAGCCTATTTAATAAGCCTATTTATTGAGCCTATTTAATAAGCCTATTTATTGAGCCTATTTAATAAGCCTATTTATTGAGCCTATTTAATAAGCCTATTTAATAAGATTATTTAATAAGCCTATGTAATACGCCTATTTAATAAGCCTATTTAATAAGCCTATTTAATAAGCCTATCTAATAAGCCTATTTATTGAGCTTATTTAATAAGTCTATTTAATAAGCCTATTTAATACGCCTATTTAATAAGTATTTAATGAGCCTATTTAATAAGTCTATTTAATAAGCCTATTTAATAGGCCTATTTAATAAGTCTAAGTTGCTGAAATAAGCCTATTTAATAAGCCTGAGTTGCTGAAATAAGCCTATTTAATAAGCCTAAGTTGCTGAAATAAGCCTATTTAATAAGGCTATTTAATAAGTCTAAGTTGCTGAAATAAACCTATTTAATAAGCCTAAGTTGCTAAAATAAGCCTATTTAATGAGGCTATTTAATACGTCTATTTAATAAGCCTATTTAATAAACCTATTTAATAAGTCTATTTAATAAGCCTATTTAATGAGTCTATTTAATAAGTCTATTTAATAAACCTATTTAATGAGCCTATTTAATAAGCCTATTTAATACGCCTACTTAATAAACCTATTAAATAAGTATTTAATGAGCCTATTTAATAAGCCTATTTATTGAGCCTATTTAATAAGCTTATTTATTGAGCCTATTTAATAAGCCTATTTATTGAGCCTATTTCATACGCCTATTTAATTAGTCTATTTAATAAGCCTATTTAATAAGCCTATTTAATAAGCCTATTTATTGAGCCATTTTAATGAGCCTATTTAATACGTCTATTTAATAAGCCTATTTAATAAGCCTATTTAATAAGCCTATTTAATAAGCCTATTTAATAAACCTATTTATTGAGCCTATTTAATAAGTCTATTTAATATGCCTATTTAATAAGCCTATTTAATAAGTATTTAATGAGCCTATTTAATAAGTCTATTTAATAAGCCTATTTAATAGGCCTATTTAATAAGTCTAAATTGCTGAAATAAGCCTATATAATAAGCCTAAGTTGCTGAATAAGCCTATTTCATAAGCTTAAGTTGCTGAAATAAGCCTTTTTAATATGTCTAAGTTGCTGAAATAAGCCTATTTAATAAGCCTAAGTTGCTAAAATAAGCCTATTTAATACGCCTATTTAATAAACCTATTAAATAAGTATTTAATAAGCCTATTTAATAAGCCTATTTAATAAGCCTATTTAATAAGCCTATTTAATACGCATATTTAATAAACCTATTTAATAAGTATTTAATGAGCCTATGTATTAAGTCTATTTAATACACCTTTTTAATAAGCCTATTTAACAAGTCTATTTAATAAGCCTATTTAATAAGTATATTTAATAAGTCTATTTAATAAGTATTTAATGAGCCTATTTAATAAGCCTATTTATTGAGCCTATTTAATAATCCTATTTTTGAGCCTATTTAATAAGCCTATTTATTGAGCCTATTTAATAAGCCTATTTATTGAGCCTATTTAATAAGCCTATTTATTGAGCCTATTTAATAAGCCTATTTATTGAGCCTATTTAATAAGCCTATTTAATAAGATTATTTAATAAGCCTATGTAATACGCCTATTTAATAAGCCTATTTAATAAGCCTATTTAATAAGCCTATCTAATAAGCCTATTTATTGAGCTTATTTAATAAGTCTATTTAATAAGCTTATTTAATACGCCTATTTAATAAGTATTTAATGAGCCTATTTAATAAGTCTATTTAATAAGCCTATTTAATAGGCCTATTTAATAAGTCTAAGTTGCTGAAATAAGCCTATTTAATAAGCCTGAGTTGCTGAAATAAGCCTATTTAATAAGCCTAAGTTGCTGAAATAAGCCTATTTAATAAGGCTATTTAATAAGTCTAAGTTGCTGAAATAAACCTATTTAATAAGCCTAAGTTGCTAAAATAAGCCTATTTAATGAGGCTATTTAATACGTCTATTTAATAAGCCTATTTAATAAACCTATTTAATAAGTCTATTTAATAAGCCTATTTAATGAGTCTATTTAATAAGTCTATTTAATAAGCCTATTTAATAAGTATTTAATGAGCCTATTTAATAAGCCTATTTATTGAGCCTATTTAATAAGCCTATTTATTGAGCCTATTTCATACGCCTATTTAATTAGTCTATTTAATAACCCTATTTAATAAGCCAATTTAATAAGCCTATTTAATATGCCTATTTAATAAGCCTATTTAATACGCCTTTTTAATAAGCCTATTTAATAAGTCTATTTAATAAGCCTATTTAATAAGCCTATTTAATAAGCCTATTTAATAAGCCTATTTAATAAGCCTATTTTATAAGTATTTAATGAGCCTATTCAATAAGTCTATTTAATAAGCCTATTTATTAAGCAAAAGTTGCTGAAATAAACCTATTTAATAAGCCTAAGTTGCTAAAATAAGCCTATTTAATGAGGCTATTTAATAAGTCTATTTAATAAGCCTATTTAATACGCCTATTTAATAAACATATTTAATAAGACTATTTATTGAGCCTATTTCTTACACCTATTTAATTAGTCTATTTAATAAGCCTATTTAATAAGCCTATTTAATATGCCTATTTAATACACCTATTTATTGAGCCTATTTAATGAGCCTATTTAATAAGTCTATTTAATAAGCCTATTTAATAAGCCTATTTATTGATCCTATTTCATACGCCTATTTAATAAGCCTATTTAATAAGCCTATTTCATAAGCCTATTTAATAAGCCTATTTAATAAGCCTATTTAATAAGCCTATTTAATACGCCTATTTAAAAAACCTATTTAATAAGTCTAAGTTGCTGAAATAAGCCTATTTAATAAGCCTGAGTTGCTGAAATAAGCCTATTTAATAAGCCTAAGTTGCTAAAATAAGCCTATTTAATGAGGCTATTTAATACGTCTATTTAATAAGCCTATTTAATAAACCTATTTAATAATTCTATTTAATAAGCCTATTTAATGAGTCTATTTAATAAGTCTATTTAATAAGCCTATTTAATAAGTATTTAATGAGCCTATTTAATAAGCCTATTTATTGAGCCTATTTAATAAGCCTATTTAGTGAGCCTATTTCATACGCCTATTTAATTAGTCTATTTAATAACCCTATTTAATAAGCCAATTTAATAAGCCTATTTAATATGCCTATTTAATAAGCCTATTTAATACGCCTATTTAATCAAACTATTTAATAAGTATTTAATGAGCCTATGTATTAAGTCTATTTAATAAGCTTTTTAATAAGCCTATTTAATAAGTCTATTTAATAAGCCTATTTAATAAGCCTATTTAATAAGCCTATTTAATAAGCCAATTTAATAAGCCTATTTAATAAGCCTATTTAATAAGCCTATTTAATACGCCTATTTAATAAACCTATTTAATAAGTATTTAATGAGCCTATGTATTAAGTCTATTTAATAAGCCTTTTTAATAAGCCTATTTAATAAGTCTATTTAATAAGCCTATTTAATAAGCCTATTTAATAAGCCTATTTAATAAGCCTATTTAATAAGCCTATTTAATAAGCCTATTTAATAAGTATTTAATGAGCCTATTTAATAAGTCCATTTAATAAGCCTATTTAATAGGCCTATTTAATAAGTCTAAGTTGCTGAAATAAGCCTATTTATTAAGCCTAAGTTGCTGAAATAAGCCTATTTAATAATTTAATAAGCATAAGTTGCTGAAATAAGCCTATTTAATAAGCCTAAGTTGCTGAAATAAGCCTATTTTGTAAGGCTATTTAATTAGTCTAAGATGCTGAAATAAACCTATTTAGTAAGCCTAAGTTGCTAAAATAAGCCTATTTAATGAGGCTATTTAATAAGTCTATTTAATAAACCTATTTAATGAGCCTATTTAATAAGCCTATTTAATACGCCTACTTAATAAACCTATTAAATAAGTATTTAATGAGCCTATTTAATAAGCCTATTTATTGAGCCTATTTAATAAGCTTATTTATTGAGCCTATTTAATAAGCCTATTTATTGAGCCTATTTCATACGCCTATTTAATTAGTCTATTTAATAAGCCTATTTAATAAGCCTATTTAATAAGCCTATTTATTGAGCCATTTTAATGAGCCTATTTAATACGTCTATTTAATAAGCCTATTTAATAAGCCTATTTAATAAGCCTATTTAATAAGCCTATTTAATAAACCTATTTATTGAGCCTATTTAATAAGTCTATTTAATATGCCTATTTAATAAGCCTATTTAATAAGTATTTAATGAGCCTATTTAATAAGTCTATTTAATAAGCCTATTTAATAGGCCTATTTAATAAGTCTAAATTGCTGAAATAAGCCTATATAATAAGCCTAAGTTGCTGAATAAGCCTATTTCATAAGCTTAAGTTGCTGAAATAAGCCTTTTTAATATGTCTAAGTTGCTGAAATAAGCCTATTTAATAAGCCTAAGTTGCTAAAATAAGCCTATTTAATACGCCTATTTAATAAACCTATTAAATAAGTATTTAATAAGCCTATTTAATAAGCCTATTTAATAAGCCTATTTAATAAGCCTATTTAATACGCATATTTAATAAACCTATTTAATAAGTATTTAATGAGACTATGTATTAAGTCTATTTAATACACCTTTTTAATAAGCCTATTTAACAAGTCTATTTAATAAGCCTATTTAATAAGTATATTTAATAAGTCTATTTAATAAGTATTTAATGAGCCTATTTAATAAGCCTATTTATTGAGCCTATTTAATAATCCTATTTTTGAGCCTATTTAATAAGCCTATTTATTGAGCCTATTTAATAAGCCTATTTATTGAGCCTATTTAATAAGCCTATTTATTGAGCCTATTTAATAAGCCTATTTATTGAGCCTATTTAATAAGCCTATTTAATAAGATTATTTAATAAGCCTATGTAATACGCCTATTTAATAAGCCTATTTAATAAGCCTATTTAATAAGCCTATCTAATAAGCCTATTTATTGAGCTTATTTAATAAGTCTATTTAATAAGCCTATTTAATACGCCTATTTAATAAGTATTTAATGAGCCTATTTAATAAGTCTATTTAATAAGCCTATTTAATAGGCCTATTTAATAAGTCTAAGTTGCTGAAATAAGCCTATTTAATAAGCCTGAGTTGCTGAAATAAGCCTATTTAATAAGCCTAAGTTGCTGAAATAAGCCTATTTAATAAGGCTATTTAATAAGTCTAAGTTGCTGAAATAAACCTATTTAATAAGCCTAAGTTGCTAAAATAAGCCTATTTAATGAGGCTATTTAATACGTCTATTTAATAAGCCTATTTAATAAACCTATTTAATAAGTCTATTTAATAAGCCTATTTAATGAGTCTATTTAATAAGTCTATTTAATAAGCCTATTTAATAAGTATTTAATGAGCCTATTTAATAAGCCTATTTATTGAGCCTATTTAATAAGCCTATTTATTGAGCCTATTTCATACGCCTATTTAATTAGTCTATTTAATAACCCTATTTAATAAGCCAATTTAATAAGCCTATTTAATATGCCTATTTAATAAGCCTATTTAATACGCCTTTTTAATAAGCCTATTTAATAAGTCTATTTAATAAGCCTATTTAATAAGCCTATTTAATAAGCCTATTTAATAAGCCTATTTAATAAGCCTATTTTATAAGTATTTAATGAGCCTATTCAATAAGTCTATTTAATAAGCCTATTTATTAAGCAAAAGTTGCTGAAATAAACCTATTTAATAAGCCTAAGTTGCTAAAATAAGCCTATTTAATGAGGCTATTTAATAAGTCTATTTAATAAGCCTATTTAATACGCCTATTTAATAAACATATTTAATAAGACTATTTATTGAGCCTATTTCTTACACCTATTTAATTAGTCTATTTAATAAGCCTATTTAATAAGCCTATTTAATATGCCTATTTAATACACCTATTTATTGAGCCTATTTAATGAGCCTATTTAATAAGTCTATTTAATAAGCCTATTTAATAAGCCTATTTATTGATCCTATTTCATACGCCTATTTAATAAGCCTATTTAATAAGCCTATTTCATAAGCCTATTTAATAAGCCTATTTAATAAGCCTATTTAATAAGCCTATTTAATACGCCTATTTAAAAAACTATTTAATAAGTCTAAGTTGCTGAAATAAGCCTATTTAATAAGCCTGAGTTGCTGAAATAAGCCTATTTAATAAGCCTAAGTTGCTGAAATAAGCCTATTTAATAAGGCTATTTAATAAGTCTAAGTTGCTGAAATAAACCTATTTAATAAGCCTAAGTTGCTAAAATAAGCCTATTTAATGAGGCTATTTAATACGTCTATTTAATAAGCCTATTTAATAAACCTATTTAATAAGTCTATTTAATAAGCCTATTTAATGAGTATATTTAATAAGTATATTTAATAAGCCTATTTAATAAGTATTTAATGAGCCTATTTAATAAGCCTATTTATTGAATCTATTTAATAAGCCTATTTAGTGAGCCTATTTCATACGCCTATTTAATTCGTCTATTTAATAACCCTATTTAATAAGCCAATTTAATAAGCCTATTTAATATGCCTATTTAATAAGCCTATTTAATACGCCTATTTAATCAAACTATTTAATAAGTATTTAATGAGCCTATGTATTAAGTCTATTTAATAAGCTTTTTAATAAGCCTATTTAATAAGTCTATTTAATAAGCCTATTTAATAAGCCTATTTAATAAGCCTATTTAATAAGCCAATTTAATAAGCCTATTTAATAAGCCTATTTAATAAGCCTATTTAATACGCCTATTTAATAAACCTATTTAATAAGTATTTAATGAGCCTATGTATTAAGTCTATTTAATAAGCCTTTTTAATAAGCCTATTTAATAAGTCTATTTAATAAGCCTATTTAATAAGCCTATTTAATAAGCCTATTTAATAAGCCTATTTAATAAGCCTATTTTATAAGTATTTAATGAGCCTATTCAATAAGTCTATTTAATAAGCCTATTTATTAAGCAAAAGTTGCTGAAATAAACCTATTTAATAAGCCTAAGTTGCTAAAATAAGCCTATTTAATGAGGCTATTTAATAAGTCTATTTAATAAGCCTATTTAATACGCCTATTTAATAAACCTATTTAATAAGACTATTTATTGAGCCTATTTCTTACACCTATTTAATTAGTCTATTTAATAAGCCTATTTAATAAGCCTATTTAATACGCCTATTTAATACACCTATTTATTGAGCCTATTTAATGAGCCTATTTAATAAGTCTATTTAATAAGCCTATTTAATAAGCCTATTTATTGATCCTATTTCATACGCCTATTTAATAAGCCTATTTAATAAGCCTATTTCATAAGCCTATTTAATAAGCCTATTTAATAAGCCTATTTAATAAGCCTATTTAATACGCCTATTTAAAAAACCTATTTAATAAGTATTTAATGAGCCCATGTATTAAGTCTATTTAATAAGCCTTTTTAATAAGCCTATTTAATAAGTCTATTTAATAAGCCTATTTAATAAGTCTATTTAATAAGTCTATTTAATAAGCCTACTTAATAAGTATTTATTGAGCCTATTTAATAAGCCTATTTATTGAGCCTATTTAATAAGCCTATTTATTGAGCCTATTTAATAAGCCTATTTATTGAGCCTATTTAATACGCCTATTTCTTGAGCCTATTTAATAAGTCTATTTAATACGCCTATTTAATAAGCCTATTTAATAAGCCTATTTAATAAGCCTATTTAATAAGCCTATTTAATAAGCCTATTTATTGAGCCTATTTAATAAGTCTATTTAATAAGCCTATTTAATAAGCCTATTTAATAAGTGTTTAATGAGCCTATTTAATAAGTCTATTTAATAAGCCTATTTAATAGGCCTATTTAATAAGTCTAAGTTGCTGAATGAACCTATTTAATAAGCCTATTTAATAAGCCTATTTAATAAGCCTATCTAATAAGCCTATTTATTGAGCTTATTTAATAAGTCTATTTAATAAGCCTATTTAATACGCCTATTTAATAAGTATTTAATGAGCCTATTTAATAAGTCTATTTAATAAGCCTGTTTAATAGGCCTATTTAATAAGTCTAAGTTGCTGAAATAAGCCTATTTAATAAGCCTGAGTTGCTGAAATAAGCCTATTTAATAAGCCTAAGTTGCTGAAATAAGCCTATTTAATAAGGCTATTTAATAAGTCTAAGTTGCTGAAATAAACCTATTTAATAAGCCTAAGTTGCTAAAATAAGCCTATTTAATGAGGCTATTTAATACGTCTATTTAATAAGCCTATTTAATAAACCTATTTAATAAGTCTATTTAATAAGCCTATTTAATGAGTCTATTTAATAAGTCTATTTAATAAGCCTATTTAATAAGTATTTAATGAGCCTATTTAATAAGCCTATTTATTGAGCCTATTTAATAAGCCTATTTATTGAGCCTATTTCATACGCCTATTTAATTAGTCTATTTAATAACCCTATTTAATAAGCCAATTTAATAAGCCTATTTAATATGCCTATTTAATAAGCCTATTTAATACGCCTATTTAATCAAACTATTTAATAAGTATTTAATGAGCCTATGTATTAAGTCTATTTAATAAGCTTTTTAATAAGCCTATTTAATAAGTCTATTTAATAAGCCTATTTAATAAGCCTATTTAATAAGCCTATTTAATAAGCCAATTTAATAAGCCTATTTAATAAGCCTATTTAATAAGCCTATTTAATACGCCTATTTAATAAACCTATTTAATAAGTATTTAATGAGCCTATGTATTAAGTCTATTTAATAAGCCTTTTTAATAAGCCTATTTAATAAGTCTATTTAATAAGCCTATTTAATAAGCCTATTTAATAAGCCTATTTAATAAGCCTATTTAATAAGCCTATTTTATAAGTATTTAATGAGCCTATTCAATAAGTCTATTTAATAAGCCTATTTATTAAGCAAAAGTTGCTGAAATAAACCTATTTAATAAGCCTAAGTTGCTAAAATTAGCCTATTTAATTAGGCTATTTAATAAGTCTATTTAATAAGCCTATTTAATACGCCTATTTAATAAACCTATTTAATAAGACTATTTATTGAGCCTATTTCTTACACCTATTTAATTAGTCTATTTAATAAGCCTATTTAATAAGCCTATTTAATACGCCTATTTAATACACCTATTTATTGAACCTATTTAATGAGCCTATTTAATAAGTCTATTTAATAAGCCTATTTAATAAGCCTATTTATTGATCCTATTTCATACGCCTATTTAATAAGCCTATTTAATAAGCCTATTTCATAAGCCTATTTAATAAGCCTATTTAATAAGCCTATTTAATAAGCCTATTTAATAAGCCTGAGTTGCTGAAATAAGCCTATTTAATAAGCCTAAGTTGCTGAAATAAGCCTATTTAATAAGGCTATTTAATAAGTCTAAGTTGCTGAAATAAACCTATTTAATAAGCCTAAGTTGCTAAAATAAGCCTATTTAATGAGGCTATTTAATACGTCTATTTAATAAGCCTATTTAATAAACCTATTTAATAAGTCTATTTAATAAGCCTATTTAATGAGTCTATTTAATAAGTCTATTTAATAAGCCTATTTAATAAGTATTTAATGAGCCTATTTAATAAGCCTATTTATTGAGCCTATTTAATAAGCCTATTTAGTGAGCCTATTTCATACGCCTATTTAATTAGTCTATTTAATAACCCTATTTAATAAGCCAATTTAATAAGCCTATTTAATATGCCTATTTAATAAGCCTATTTAATACGCCTATTTAATCAAACTATTTAATAAGTATTTAATGAGCCTATGTATTAAGTCTATTTAATAAGCTTTTTAATAAGCCTATTTAATAAGTCTATTTAATAAGCCTATTTAATAAGCCTATTTAATAAGCCTATTTAATAAGCCAATTTAATAAGCCTATTTAATAAGCCTATTTAATAAGCCTATTTAATATGCCTATTTAATAAACCTATTTAATAAGTATTTAATGAGCCTATGTATTAAGTCTATTTAATAAGCCTTTTTAATAAGCCTATTTAATAAGTCTATTTAATAAGCCTATTTAATAAGCCTATTTAATAAGCCTATTTAATAAGCCTATTTAATAAGCCTATTTAATAAGCCTATTTAATAAGTATTTAATGAGCCTATTTAATAAGTCCATTTAATAAGCCTATTTAATAGGCCTATTTAATAAGTCTAAGTTGCTGAAATAAGCCTATTTATTAAGCCTAAGTTGCTGAAATAAGCCTATTTAATAATTTAATAAGCATAAGTTGCTGAAATAAGCCTATTTAATAAGCCTAAGTTGCTGAAATAAGCCTATTTTGTAAGGCTATTTAATAAGTCTAAGTTGCTGAAATAAACCTATTTAATAAGCCTAAGTTGCTAAAATAAGCCTATTTAATGAGGCTATTTAATAAGTCTATTTAATAAACCTATTTAATGAGCCTATTTAATAAGCCTATTTAATACGCCTACTTAATAAACCTATTAAATAAGTATTTAATGAGCCTATTTAATAAGCCTATTTATTGAGCCTATTTAATAAGCTTATTTATTGAGCCTATTTAATAAGCCTATTTATTGAGCCTATTTCATACGCCTATTTAATTAGTCTATTTAATAAGCCTATTTAATTAGCCTATTTAATAAGCCTATTTATTGAGCCATTTTAATGAGCCTATTTAATACGTCTATTTAATAAGCCTATTTAATAAGCCTATTTAATAAGCCTATTTAATAAGCCTATTTAATAAACCTATTTATTGAGCCTATTTAATAAGTCTATTTAATATGCCTATTTAATAAGCCTATTTAATAAGTATTTAATGAGCCTATTTAATAAGTCTATTTAATAAGCCTATTTAATAGGCCTATTTAATAAGTCTAAGTTGCTGAAATAAGCCTATATAATAAGCCTAAGTTGCTGAATAAGCCTATTTCATAAGCTTAAGTTGCTGAAATAAGCCTTTTTAATATGTCTAAGTTGCTGAAATAAGCCTATTTAATAAGCCTAATTTGCTAAAATAAGCCTATTTAATACGCCTATTTAATAAACCTATTAAATAAGTATTTAATAAGCCTATTTAATAAGCCTATTTAATAAGCCTATTTAATAAGCCTATTTAATACGCATATTTAATAAACCTATTTAATAAGTATTTAATGAGCCTATGTATTAAGTCTATTTAATACGCCTTTTTAATAAGCCTATTTAACAAGTCTATTTAATAAGCTTATTTAATAAGTATATTTAATAAGTCTATTTAATAAATATTTAATGAGCCTATTTAATAAGCCTATTTATTGAGCCTATTTAATAATCCTATTTATTGAGCCTATTTAATAAGCCTATTTATTGAGCCTATTTAATAAGCCTATTTATTGAGCCTATTTAATAAGCCTATTTATTGAGCCTATTTAATAAGCCTATTTATTGAGCCTATTTAATAAGCCTATTTAATACGATTATTTAATAAGCCTATTTAATACGCCTATTTAATAAGCCTATTTAATAAGCCTATTTAATAAGCCTATCTAATAAGCCTATTTATTGAGCTTATTTAATAAGTCTATTTAATAAGCCTATTTAATACGCCTCTTTAATAAGTATTTAATGAGCCTATTTAATAAGTCTATTTAATAAGCCTATTTAATAGGCCTATTTAATAAGTCTAAGTTGCTGAAATAAGCCTATTTAATAAGCCTGAGTTGCTGAAATAAGCCTATTTAATAAGCCTAAGTTGCTGAAATAAGCCTATTTAATAAGTCTATTTAATAAGCCTATTTAATAATCCTATTTATTGATCCTATTTCATACGCCTATTTAATAAGCCTATTTAATAAGCCTATTTCATAAGCCTATTTAATAAGCCTATTTAATAAGCCTATTTAATAAGCCTATTTAATACGCCTATTTAAAAAAACCTATTTAATAAGCCTAAGTTGCTGAAATAAGCCTATTTAATAAGGCTGTTTAATAAGTCTAAGTTGCTGAAATAAACCTATTTAATAAGCCTAAGTTGCTAAAATAAGCCTATTTAATGAGGCTATTTAATACGTCTATTTAATAAGCCTATTTAATAAACCTATTTAATAAGTCTATTTAATAAGCCTATTTAATGAGTCTATTTAATAAGTCTATTTAATAAGCCTATTTAATAAGTATTTAATGAGCCTATTTAATAAGCCTATTTATTGAGCCTATTTAATAAGCCTATTTAGTGAGCCTATTTCATACGCCTATTTAATTAGTCTATTTAATAACCCTATTTAATAAGCCAATTTAATAAGCCTATTTAATATGCCTATTTAATAAGCCTATTTAATACGCCTATTTAATCAAACTATTTAATAAGTATTTAATGAGCCTATGTATTAAGTCTATTTAATAAGCTTTTTAATAAGCCTATTTAATAAGTCTATTTAATAAGCCTATTTAATAAGCCTATTTAATAAGCCTATTTAATAAGCCAATTTAATAAGCCTATTTAATAAGCCTATTTAATAAGCCTATTTAATATGCCTATTTAATAAACCTATTTAATAAGTATTTAATGAGCCTATGTATTAAGTCTATTTAATAAGCCTTTTTAATAAGCCTATTTAATAAGTCTATTTAATAAGCCTATTTAATAAGCCTATTTAATAAGCCTATTTAATAAGCCTATTTAATAAGCCTATTTAATAAGTATTTAATGAGCCTATTTAATAAGTCCATTTAATAAGCCTATTTAATAGGCCTATTTAATAAGTCTAAGTTGCTGAAATAAGCCTATTTATTAAGCCTAAGTTGCTGAAATAAGCCTATTTAATAATTTAATAAGCATAAGTTGCTGAAATAAGCCTATTTAATAAGCCTAAGTTGCTGAAATAAGCCTATTTTGTAAGGCTATTTAATAAGTCTAAGTTGCTGAAATAAACCTATTTAATAAGCCTAAGTTGCTAAAATAAGCCTATTTAATGAGGCTATTTAATAAGTCTATTTAATAAACCTATTTAATGAGCCTATTTAATAAGCCTATTTAATACGCCTACTTAATAAACCTATTAAATAAGTATTTAATGAGCCTATTTAATAAGCCTATTTATTGAGCCTATTTAATAAGCTTATTTATTGAGCCTATTTAATAAGCCTATTTATTGAGCCTATTTCATACGCCTATTTAATTAGTCTATTTAATAAGCCTATTTAATTAGCCTATTTAATAAGCCTATTTATTGAGCCATTTTAATGAGCCTATTTAATACGTCTATTTAATAAGCCTATTTAATAAGCCTATTTAATAAGCCTATTTAATAAGCCTATTTAATAAACCTATTTATTGAGCCTATTTAATAAGTCTATTTAATATGCCTATTTAATAAGCCTATTTAATAAGTATTTAATGAGCCTATTTAATAAGTCTATTTAATAAGCCTATTTAATAGGCCTATTTAATAAGTCTAAGTTGCTGAAATAAGCCTATATAATAAGCCTAAGTTGCTGAATAAGCCTATTTCATAAGCTTAAGTTGCTGAAATAAGCCTTTTTAATATGTCTAAGTTGCTGAAATAAGCCTATTTAATAAGCCTAATTTGCTAAAATAAGCCTATTTAATACGCCTATTTAATAAACCTATTAAATAAGTATTTAATAAGCCTATTTAATAAGCCTATTTAATAAGCCTATTTAATAAGCCTATTTAATACGCATATTTAATAAACCTATTTAATAAGTATTTAATGAGCCTATGTATTAAGTCTATTTAATACGCCTTTTTAATAAGCCTATTTAACAAGTCTATTTAATAAGCTTATTTAATAAGTATATTTAATAAGTCTATTTAATAAATATTTAATGAGCCTATTTAATAAGCCTATTTATTGAGCCTATTTAATAATCCTATTTATTGAGCCTATTTAATAAGCCTATTTATTGAGCCTATTTAATAAGCCTATTTATTGAGCCTATTTAATAAGCCTATTTATTGAGCCTATTTAATAAGCCTATTTATTGAGCCTATTTAATAAGCCTATTTAATACGATTATTTAATAAGCCTATTTAATACGCCTATTTAATAAGCCTATTTAATAAGCCTATTTAATAAGCCTATCTAATAAGCCTATTTATTGAGCTTATTTAATAAGTCTATTTAATAAGCCTATTTAATACGCCTCTTTAATAAGTATTTAATGAGCCTATTTAATAAGTCTATTTAATAAGCCTATTTAATAGGCCTATTTAATAAGTCTAAGTTGCTGAAATAAGCCTATTTAATAAGCCTGAGTTGCTGAAATAAGCCTATTTAATAAGCCTAAGTTGCTGAAATAAGCCTATTTAATAAGTCTATTTAATAAGCCTATTTAATAATCCTATTTATTGATCCTATTTCATACGCCTATTTAATAAGCCTATTTAATAAGCCTATTTCATAAGCCTATTTAATAAGCCTATTTAATAAGCCTATTTAATAAGCCTATTTAATACGCCTATTTAAAAAAACCTATTTAATAAGCCTAAGTTGCTGAAATAAGCCTATTTAATAAGGCTGTTTAATAAGTCTAAGTTGCTGAAATAAACCTATTTAATAAGCCTAAGTTGCTAAAATAAGCCTATTTAATGAGGCTATTTAATACGTCTATTTAATAAGCCTATTTAATAAACCTATTTAATAAGTCTATTTAATAAGCCTATTTAATGAGTCTATTTAATAAGTCTATTTAATAAGCCTATTTAATAAGTATTTAATGAGCCTATTTAATAAGCCTATTTATTGAGCCTATTTAATAAGCCTATTTAGTGAGCCTATTTCATATGCCTATTTAATTAGTCTATTTAATAACCCTATTTATTAAGCCAATTTAATAAGCCTATTTAATATGCCTATTTAATAAGCCTATTTAATACGCCTATTTAATCAAACTATTTAATAAGTATTTAATGAGCCTATGTATTAAGTCTATTTAATAAGCTTTTTAATAAGCCTATTTAATAAGTCTATTTAATAAGCCTATTTAATAAGCCTATTTAATAAGCCTATTTAATAAGCCAATTTAATAAGCCTATTTAATAAGCCTATTTAATAAGCCTATTTAATACGCCTATTTAATAAACCTATTTAATAAGTATTTAATGAGCCTATGTATTAAGTCTATTTAATAAGCCTTTTTAATAAGCCTATTTAATAAGTCTATTTAATAAGCCTATTTAATAAGCCTATTTAATAAGCCTATTTAATAAGCCTATTTAATAAGCCTATTTTATAAGTATTTAATGAGCCTATTCAATAAGTCTATTTAATAAGCCTATTTATTAAGCAAAAGTTGCTGAAATAAACCTATTTAATAAGCCTAAGTTGCTAAAATAAGCCTATTTAATGAGGCTATTTAATAAGTCTATTTAATAAGCCTATTTAATACGCCTATTTAATAAACCTATTTAATAAGACTATTTATTGAGCCAATTTCTTACACCTATTTAATTACTCTATTTAATAAGCCTATTTAATAAGCCTATTTAATACGCCTATTTAATACACCTATTTATTGAGCCTATTTAATGAGCCTATTTAATAAGTCTATTTAATAAGCCTATTTAATAAGCCTATTTATTGATCCTATTTCATACGCCTATTTAATAAGCCTATTTAATAAGCCTATTTCATAAGCCTATTTAATAAGCCTATTTAATAAGCCTATTTAATAAGCCTATTTAATACGCCTATTTAAAAAACCTATTTAATAAGTATTTAATGAGCCCATGTATTAAGTCTATTTAATAAGCCTTTTTAATAAGCCTATTTAATAAGTCTATTTAATAAGCCTATTTAATAAGTCTATTTAATAAGTCTATTTAATAAGCCTACTTAATAAGTATTTATTGAGCCTATTTAATAAGCCTATTTATTGAGCCTATTTAATAAGCCTATTTAATGAGCCTATTTAATAAGCCTATTTATTGAGCCTATTTAATACGCCTATTTCTTGAGCCTATTTAATAAGTCTATTTAATACGCCTATTTAATAAGCCTATTTAATAAGCCTATTTAATAAGCCTATTTAATAAGGCTATTTAATAAGCCTATTTATTGAGCCTATTTAATAAGTCTATTTAATAAGCCTATTTAATAAGCCTATTTAATAAGTGTATAATGAGCCTATTTAATAAGTCTATTTAATAAGCCTATTTAATAAGCCTATTTAATAAGCCTATTTATTGAGCCATTTTAATGAGCCTATTTAATACGTCTATTTAATAAGCCTATTTAATAAGCCTATTTAATAAGCCTATTTAATAAGCCTATTTAATAAACCTATTTATTGAGCCTATTTAATAAGTCTATTTAATATGCCTATTTAATAAGCCTATTTAATAAGTATTTAATGAGCCTATTTAATAAGTCTATTTAATAAGCCTATTTAATAGGCCTATTTAATAAGTCTAAGTTGCTGAAATATGCCTATATAATAAGCCTAAGTTGCTGAATAAGCCTATTTCATAAGCTTAAGTTGCTGAAATAAGGCTTTTTAATATGTCTAAGTTGCTGAAATAAGCCTATTTAATAAGCCTAAGTTGCTAAAATAAGCCTATTCAATACGCCTATTTAATAAACCTATTAAATAAGTATTTAATAAGCCTATTTAATAAGCCTATTTAATACGCCTATTTAATAAGCCTATTTAATACGCATATTTAATAAACCTATTTAATAAATATTTAATGAGCCTATGTATTAAGTCTATTTAATACGCCTTTTTAATAAGCCTATTTAACAAGTCTATTTAATAAGCCTATTTAATAAGTATATTTAATAAGTCTATTTAATAAGTATTTAATGAGCCTATTTAATAAGCCTATTTATTGAGCCTATTTAATAATCCTATTTATTGAGCCTATTTAATAAGCCTATTTATTGAGCCTATTTAATAAGCCTATTTATTGAGCCTATTTAATAAGCCTATTTATTGAGCCTATTTAATAAGCCTATTTATTGAGCCTATTTAATAAGCCTATTTAATAAGATTATTTAATAAGCCTATTTAATACGCCTATTTAATAAGCCTATTTAATAAGCCTATTTAATAAGCCTATCTAATAAGCCTATTTATTGAGCTTATTTAATAAGTCTATTTAATAAGCCTATTTAATACGCCTATTTAATAAGTATTTAATGAGCCTATTTAATAAGTCTATTTAATAAGCCTATTTAATAGGCCTATTTAATAAGTCTAAGTTGCTGAAATAAGCCTATTTAATAAGCCTGAGTTGCTGAAATAAGCCTATTTAATAAGCCTAAGTTGCTGAAATAAGCCTATTTAATAAGGCTATTTAATAAGTCTAAGTTGCTGAAATAAACCTATTTAATAAGCCTAAGTTGCTAAAATAAGCCTATTTAATGAGGCTATTTAATACGTCTATTTAATAAGCCTATTTAATAAACCTATTTAATAAGTCTATTTAATAAGCCTATTTAATGAGTCTATTTAATAAGTCTATTTAATAAGCCTATTTAATAAGTATTTAATGAGCCTATTTAATAAGCCTATTTATTGAGCCTATTTAATAAGCCTATTTATTGAGCCTATTTCATACGCCTATTTAATTAGTCTATTTAATAACCCTATTTAATAAGCCAATTTAATAAGCCTATTTAATATGCCTATTTAATAAGCCTATTTAATACGCCTATTTAATCAAACTATTTAATAAGTATTTAATGAGCCTATGTATTAAGTCTATTTAATAAGCTTTTTAATAAGTCTATTTAATAAGTCTATTTAATAAGCCTATTTAATAAGCCTATTTAATAAGCCTATTTAATAAGCCAATTTAATAAGCCTATTTAATAAGCCTATTTAATAAGCCTATTTAATACTCCTATTTAATAAACCTATTTAATAAGTATTTAATGAGCCTATGTATTAAGTCTATTTAATAAGCCTTTTTAATAAGCCTATTTAATAAGTCTATTTAATAATCCTATTTAATAAGCCTATTTAATAAGCCTATTTAATAAGCCTATTTAATAAGCCTATTTTATAAGTATTTAATGAGCCTATTCAATAAGTCTATTTAATAATCCTATTTAATACGCCTATTTAATAAACCTATTTAATAAGACTATTTATTGAGCCTATTTCTTACACCTATTTAATTATTCTATTTAATAAGCCTATTTAATAAGCCTATTTAATATGCCTATTTAATACACCTATTTATTGAGCCTATTTAATGAGCCTATTTAATAAGTCTATTTAATAAGCCTATTTAATAAGCCTATTTATTGATCCTATTTCATACGCCTATTTAATAAGCCTATTTAATAAGCCTATTTCATAAGCCTATTTAATAAGCCTATTTAATAAGCCTATTTAATAAGCCTATTTAATATGCCTATTTAAAAAAACCTATTTAATAAGTCTAAGTTGCTGAAATAAGCCTATTTAATAAGCCTGAGTTGCTGAAATAAGCCTATTTAATAAGCCTAAGTTGCTGAAATAAGCCTATTTAATAAGGCTATTTAATAAGTCTAAGTTGCTGAAATAAACCTATTTAATAAGCCTAAGTTGCTAAAATAAACCTATTTAATGAGGCTATTTAATACGTCTATTTAATAAGCCTATTTAATAAACCTATTTAATAAGTCTATTTAATAAGCCTATTTAATGAGTCTATTTAATAAGTCTATTTAATAAGCCTATTTAATAAGTATTTAATGAGCCTATTTAATAAGCCTATTTATTGAGCCTATTTAATAAGCCTATTTAGTGAGCCTATTTCATACGCCTATTTAATTAGTCTATTTAATAACCCTATTTAATAAGCCAATTTAATAAGCCTATTTAATATGCCTATTTAATAAGCCTATTTAATACGCCTATTTAATCAAACTATTTAATAAGTATTTAATGAGCCTATGTATTAAGTCTATTTAATAACCTTTTTAATAAGCCTATTTAATAAGTCTATTTAATAAGCCTATTTAATAAGCCTATTTAATAAGCCTATTTAATAAGCCAATTTAATAAGCCTATTTAATAAGCCTATTTAATAAGCCTATTTAATACGCCTATTTAATAAACCTATTTAATAAGTATTTAATGAGCCTATGTATTAAGTCTATTTAATAAGCCTTTTTAATAAGCCTATTTAATAAGTCTATTTAATAAGCCTATTTAATAAGCCTATTTAATAAGCCTATTTAATAAGCCTATTTAATAAGCCTATTTTATAAGTATTTAATGAGCCTATTCAGTAAGTCTATTTAATAAGCCTATTTATTAAGCAAAAGTTGCTGAAATAAACCTATTTAATAAGCCTAAGTTGCTAAAATAAGCCTATTTAATGAGGCTATTTAATAAGTCTATTTAATAAGCCTATTTAATACGCCTATTTAATAAACCTATTTAATAAGACTATTTATTGAGCCTATTTCTTACACCTATTTAATTAGTCTATTTAATAAGCCTATTTAATAAGCGTATTTAATACACCTATTTAATACACCTATTTATTGAGCCTATTTAATGAGCCTATTTAATAAGTCTATTTAATAAGCCTATTTAATAAGCCTATTTATTGATCCTATTTCATACGCCTATTTAATAAGCCTATTTAATAAGCCTATTTCATTAGCCTATTTAATAAGCCTATTTAATAAGCCTATTTAATAAGCCTATTTAATACGCCTATTTAAAAAACCTATTTAATAAGTATTTAATGAACCCATGTATTAAGTCTATTTAATAAGCCTTTTTAATAAGCCTATTTAATAAGTCTATTTAATAAGCCTATTTAATAAGTCTATTTAATAAGTCTATTTAATAAGCCTACATAATAAGTATTTATTGAGCCTATTTAATAAGCCTATTTATTGAGCCTATTTAATAAGCCTATTTATTGAGCCTATTTAATAAGCCTATTTATTGAGCCTATTTAATACGCCTATTTCTTGAGCCTATTTAATAAATCTATTTAATACGCCTATTTAATAAGCCTATTTAATAAGCCTATTTAATAAGCCTATTTAATAAGCCTATTTAATAAGCCTTTTTATTGAGCCTATTTAATAAGTCTATTTAATAAGCCTATTTAATAAGCCTATTTAATAAGTGTTTAATGAGCCTATTTAATAAGTCTATTTAATAAGCCTATTTAATAGGCCTATTTAATAAGTCTAAGTTGCTGAATGAACCTATTTAATAAGCCTAAGTTGCTGAAATAAGCCTATTTAATAAGGCTATTTAATAAGCATAAGTTGCTGAAATAAGCCTATTTAATAAGCCTAAGTTGCTGAAATAAGCCTATTTAGTAAGGCTATTTAATAAGTCTAAGTTGCTGAAATAAACCTATTTAATAAGCCTAAGTTGCTAAATTAAGCCTATTTAATGAGGCTATTTAATAAGTCTATTTAATAAGCCTATTTAATAAGCCTATTAAATAAGCCTATTTAATAAGCCTATTTAATACACCTATTTAATAGACCTATTTAATAATTATTTAATGGGCCTATTTAATAAGCCTATTTATTGAGCCTATTTAATAAGCCTATTTATTGAGCCTATTTAATAAGCCTATTTATTGAGCCTATTTAATAAGCCTATTTATTGAGCCTATTTCATACGCCTATTTAATTAGTCTATTTAATAAGCCTATTTAATAAGCCTATTTAATATGCCTATGTATTAAGTCTATTTAATAAGCCTATTTATTGAGCCTATTTAATGAGCCTATTTAATAAGTCTATTTAATAAGCCTATTTAATAAGCCTATTTAATAAGCCTATTTAATAAGCCTATTTATTGAGCCTATTTAATAAGTCTATTTAATAAGCCTATTTAATAGCCTATTTAATAAGTATTGAATGAGCCTATTTAATAAGTCTATTTAATAAGCCTATTTAATAGGCCTATTTAATAAACCTATTTAATAAGTATTTAATGAGCCTATGTATTAAGTCTATTTAATAAGCCTTTTTAATAAGCCTATTTAATAAGTCTATTTAATAAGCCTATTTAATAAGCCTATTTAATAAGCCTATTTAATAAGTCTATTTAATAAGCCTATTTAATAAGCATAAGTTGCTGAAATATACCTATTTAATACGCCTAAGTTGCTAAAATAAGCCTATTTAATGAGGCTATTTAATAAGTCTATTTAATAAGCCTATTTAATACGCCTATTTAATAAACCTATTTAATAAGACTATTTATTGAGCCTATTTCTTACACCTATTTAATTAGTCTATTTAATAAGCCTATTTAATAAGCCTATTTAATACGCCTATTTAATACACCTATTTATTGAGCCTATTAAATGAGCCTATTTAATAAGTCTATTTAATAAGCCTATTTAATACGCCTATTTATTGATCCTATTTCATACGCCTATTTAATAAGCCTATTTAATAAGCCTATTTCATAAGCCTATTTAATAAGCCTATTTAATAAGCCTATTTAATAAGCCTATTTAATACGCCTATTTAAAAAACCTATTTAATAAGTATTTAATGAGCCCATGTATTAAGTCTATTTAATAAGCCTATTTAATAAGCCTATTTAATAAGCCTATTTAATATGCCTATTTAATAAACACATTTAATAAGTATTTAATGAGCATTTTTAATAAGCCTATTGAATGAGTCTATTTAATAAGCCTATTTAATAAGTCTATTTAATAAGTCTAGTTAATAAGCCTATTTAATAAACTATTTAATAAGTATTTAATGAGCCCATGTATTAAGTCTATTTAATAAGCCTTTTTAATAAGCCTATTTAATAAGTCTATTTAATAGGCCTATTTAATAAGTCTAAGTTGCTGAAATAAGCCTATTTAATAAGCCTAAGTTGCTGAAATAAGCCTATTTAATAAGGCTATTTAATAAGTATAAGTTGCTGAAATAAGCCTATTTAATAAGCCTAAGTTGCTGAAATAAGCCTATTCAGTAAGGCTATTTAATAAGTCTAAGTTGCTGAAATAAACCTATTTAATAAGCCTAAGTTGCTAAAATAAGCCTATTTAATGAGGCTATTTAATAAGTCTATTTAATAAGCCTATTTAATAAGCCTATTAAATAAGCCTATTTAATAAGCCTATTTAATACGCCTATTTAATAAACCTATTTAATAAGTATTTAATGGGCCTATTTAATAAGCCTATTTATTAAGCCTATTTAATAAGCCTATTTATTGAGCCTATTTAATAAGCCTATTTATTGAGCCTATTTAATAAGCCTATTTATTGAGCCTATTTCATATGCCTATTTAATTAGTCTATTTAATAAACCTATTTAATAAGCCTATTTAATATGCCTATTTAATAAGCCTATTTAATAAGCCTATTTATTGAGCCTATTTAATGAGCCTATTTAATAAGTCTATTTAATAAGCCTATTTAATAAGCCTATTTAATAAGCCTATTTAATAAGCCTATTTATTGAGCCTATTAAATAAGTCTATTTAATAAGCCTATTTAATAGCCTATTTAATAAGTATTGAATGAGCCTATTTAATAAGTCTATTTAATAAGCCTATTTAATAGGCCTATTTAATAAACCTATTTAATAAGTATTTAATGAGCCTATGTATTAAGTCTATTTAATAAGCCTTTTTAATAAGCCTATTTAATAAGTCTATTTAATAAGCCTATTTAATAAGCCTATTTAATAAGCCTATTTAATAAGCCTATTTAATAAGCCTATTTTATAAGTATTTAATGAGCCTATTCAATAAGTCTATTTAATAAGCCTATTTAATAAGCATAAGTTGCTGAAATAAACCTATTTAATAAGCCTAAGTTGCTAAAATAAGCCTATTTAATGAGGCTATTTAATAAGTCTATTTAATAAGCTTATTTAATACGCCTATTTAATAAACCTATTTAATAAGACTATTTATTGAGCCTATTTCTTACACCTATTTAATTAGTCTATTTAATAAGCCTATTTAATAAGCCTATTTAATACACCTATTTAATACACCTATTTATTGAGCCTATTTAATGAGCCTATGTAATAAGTCTATTTAATAAGCCTATTTAATAAGCCTATTTATTGATCCTATTTCATACGCCTATTTAATAAGCCTATTTAATAAGCCTATTTCATAAGCCTATTTAATAAGCCTATTTAATAAGCCTATTTAATAAGCCTATTTATTGAGCCTATTTAATAAGTCTATTTAATAAGCCTATTTAATAGCCTATTTAATAAGTATTGAATGAGCCTATTTAATAAGTCTATTTAATAAGCCTATTTAATAGGCCTATTTAATAGCCTATTTAATAAGTATTGAATGAGCCTATTTAATAAGTCTATTTAATAAGCCTATTTAATAGGCCTATTTAATAAACCTATTTAATAAGTATTTAATGAGCCCATGTATTAAGTCTATTTAATAAGCCTTTTTAATAAGCCTATTTAATAAGTCTATTTAATAAGCCTATTTAATAAGTCTATTTAATAAGTCTATTTAATAAGCCTACTTAATAAGTATTTAATGAGCCTATTTAATAAGCCTATTTATTGAGCCAATTTAATAAGCCTATTTATTGAGCCTATTTAATAAGCCTATTTATTGAGCCTATTTAATACGCCTATTTCTTGAGCCTATTTAATAAGCCTATTTATTGAGCCTATTTAATAAGCCTATTTATTGAGCCTATTTAATAAGTCTATTTAATAAGCCTATTTAATAAGTATTTAATGAGCCTATTTACTAAGCCTATTTATTGAGCCTAATTAATAAGCCTATTTATTGAGCCTATTTAATAAGCCTATTTATTGAGCCTATTTAATAAGCCTATTTATTGAGCCTATTTAATAAGCCTATTTAATAAGCCTATTTAATAAGCCTATTTAATAAGCCTATTTAATAAGTATTTAATGAGCCTATTTAATAAGTCTATTTAATAAGCCTATTTAATAGGCCTATTTAATAAGTCTAAGTTGCTGAAATAAGCCTATTTAATAAGCCTAAGTTGCTGAAATAAGCCTATTTAATAAGGCTATTTAATAAGTATAAGTTGCTGAAATAAGCCTATTTAATAAGCCTAAGTTGCTGAAATAAGCCTATTCAGTAAGGCTATTTAATAAGTCTAAGTTGCTGAAATAAACCTATTTAATAAGCCTAAGTTGCTAAAATAAGCCTATTTAATGAGGCTATTTAATAAGTCTATTTAATAAGCCTATTTAATAAGCCTATTAAATAAGCCTATTTAATAAGCCTATTTAATACGCCTATTTAATAAACCTATTTAATAAGTATTTAATGGGCCTATTTAATAAGCCTATTTATTGAGCCTATTTAATAAGCCTATTTATTGAGCCTATTTAATAAGCCTATTTATTGAGCCTATTTAATAAGCCTATTTATTGAGCCTATTTCATATGCCTATTTAATTAGTCTATTTAATAAACCTATTTAATAAGCCTATTTAATATGCCTATTTAATAAGCCTATTTAATAAGCCTATTTATTGAGCCTATTTAATGAGCCTATTTAATAAGTCTATTTAATAAGCCTATTTAATAAGCCTATTTAATAAGCCTATTTAATAAGCCTATTTATTGAGCCTATTTAATAAGTCTATTTAATAAGCCTATTTAATAGCCTATTTAATAAGTATTGAATGAGCCTATTTAACAAGTCTATTTAATAAGCCTATTTAATAGGCCTATTTAATAAACCTATTTAATAAGTATTTAATGAGCCCATGTAATAAGTCTATTTAATAAGCCTTTTTAATAAGCCTATTTAATAAGTCTATTTAATAAGCCTATTTAATAAGCCTATTTAATAAGCCTATTTAATAAGCCTATTTAATAAGCCTATTTTATAAGTATTTAATGAGCCTATTCAATAAGTCTATTTAATAAGCCTATTTAATAAGCATAAGTTGCTGAAATAAACCTATTTAATAAGCCTAAGTTGCTAAAATAAGCCTATTTAATGAGGCTATTTAATAAGTCTATTTAATAAGCCTATTTAATACACCTATTTAATAAACCTATTTAATAAGACTATTTATTGAGCCTATTTCTTACACCTATTTAATTAGTCTATTTAATAAGCCTATTTAATAAGCCTATTTAATATGCCTATTTAATACACCTATTTATTGAGCCTATTTAATGAGCCTATTTAATAAGTCTATTTAATAAGCCTATTTAATAAGCCTATTTATTGATCCTATTTCATACGCCTATTTAATAAGCCTATTTAATAAGCCTATTTCATAAGCCTATTTAATAAGCCTATTTAATAAGCCTATTTAATAAGCCTATTTAATACGCCTATTTAAAAAACCTATTTAATAAGTATTTAATGAGCCCATGTATTAAGTCTATTTAATAAGCCTTTTTAATAAGCCTATTTAATAAGTCTATTTAATAAGCCTATTTAATAAGTCTATTTAATAAGTCTATTTAATGAGCCTACTTAATAAGTATTTAATGAGCCTATTTAATAAGCCTATTTATTGAGCCTATTTAATAAGCCTATTTATTGAGCCTATTTAATAAGCCTATTTATTGAGCCTATTTAATACGCCTATTTCTTGAGCCTATTTAATAAGTCTATTTAATACGCCTATTTAATAAGCCTATTTAATAAGCCTATTTAATAAGCCTATTTAATAAGCCTATTTAATAAGCCTATTTATTGAGCCTATTTAATAAGTCTATTTAATAAGCCTATTTAATAAGCCTATTTAATAAGTATTTAATGAGCCTATTTAATAAGTCTATTTAATAAGCCTATTTAATAGGCCTATTTAATAAGTCTAAGTTGCTGAAATAAGCCTATTTAATAAGCCTAAGTTGCTGAAATAAGCCTATTTAATAAGGCTATTTAATAAGCATAAGTTGCTGAAATAAGCCTATTTAATAAGCTTAAGTTGCTGAAATAAGCCTATTTAGTAAGGCTATTTAATAAGTCTAAGTTGCTGAAATAAACCTATTTAATAAGCCTAAGTTGCTAAAATAAGCCTATTTAATGAGGCTATTTAATAAGTCTATTTAATAAGCCTATTTAATAAGCCTATTAAATAAGCCTATTTAATAAGCCTATTTAATACGCCTATTTAATAAACCTATTTAATAAGTATTTAATGGGCCGATTTAATAAGCCTATTTATTGAGCCTATTTAATAAGCCTATTTATTGAACCTATTTAATAAGCCTATTTATTGAGCCTTTTTAATAAGCCTATTTATTGAGCCTATTTCATACGCCTATTTAATTAGTCTATTTAATAAGCCTATTTAATAAGCCTATTTAATATGCCTATTTAATAAGCCTATTTAATAAGCCTATTTATTGAGCCTATTTAATGAGCCTATTTAATAAGTCTATTTAATAAGCCTATTTAATAAGCCTATTTAATAAGCCTATTTAATAAGCCTATTTATTGAGCCTATTTAATAAGTCTATTTAATAAGCCTATTTAATAGCCTATTAAATAAGTATTGAATGAGCCTATTTAATAAGTCTATTTAATAAGCCTATTTAATAGGCCTATTTAATAAACCTATTTAATAAGTATTTAATGAGCCCATGTATTAAGTCTATTTAATAAGCCTTTTTAATAAGCCTATTTAATAAGTCTATTTAATAAGCCTATTTAATAAGTCTATTTAATAAGTCTATTTAATAAGCCTACTTAATAAGTATTTAATGAGCCTATTTAATAAGCCTATTTATTGAGCCAATTTAATAAGCCTATTTATTGAGCCTATTTAATAAGCCTATTTATTGAGCCTATTTAATACGCCTATTTCTTGAGCCTATTTAATAAGCCTATTTATTGAGCCTATTTAATAAGCCTATTCATTGAGCCTATTTAATAAGTCTATTTAATAAGCCTATTTAATAAGTATTTAATAAGCCTATTTACTAAGCCTATTTATTGAGCCTAATTAATAAGCCTATTTATTGAGCCTATTTAATAAGCCTATTTATTGAGCCTATTTAACAAGCCTATTTATTGAGCCTATTTCATACGCCTATTTAATTAGTCTCTTTAATAAGCCTATTTAATAAGCCTATTTAATATGCCTATTCAAATAGTCTATTTAATAAGCCTATTTAATAAGCCTATTTAATAAGTATTTCTTGAGCCTATTTAATAAGTCTATTTAATACGCCTATTTAATAAGCCTATTTAATAAGCCTATTTAATAAGCCTATTTAATAAGCCTATTTAATAAGCCTATTTATTGAGTCTATTTAATAAGTCTATTTAATAAGCCTATTTAATAAGCCTATTTAATAAGTATTTAATGAGCCTATTTAATAAGTCTATTTAATAAGCCTATTTAATAGGCTTATTTAATAAGTCTAAGTTGCTGAAATAAGCCTATTTAATAAGCCTAAGTTGCTGAAATAAGCCTATTTAATAAGGCTATTTAATAAGCATAAGTTGCTGAAATAAGCCTATTTAATAAGCCTAAGTTGCTGAAATAAGCCTATTTAGTAAGGCTATTTAATAAGTCTAAGTTGCTGAAATAAACCTATTTAATAAGCCTAAGTTGCTAAAATAAGCCTATTTAATGAGGCTATTTAATAAGTCTATTTAATAAGCCTATTTAATAAGCCTATTAAATAAGCCTATTTAATAAGCCTATTTAATACGCCTATTTAATAAACCTATTTAATAAGTATTTAATGGGCCGATTTAATAAGCCTATTTATTGAGCCTATTTAATAAGCCTATTTATTGAGCCTATTTAATAAGCCTATTTATTGAGCCTATTTAATAAGCCTATTTAATATGCCTATTTAATAAGCCTATTTAATAAGCCTATTTATTGAGCCTATTTAATGAGCCTATTTAATAAGTCTATTTAATAAGCCTATTTAATAAGCCTATTTAATAAGCCTATTTAATAAGCCTATTTATTGAGCCTATTTAATAAGTCTATTTAATAAGCCTATTTAATAGCCTATTTAATAAGTATTGAATGAGCCTATTTAATAAGTCTATTTAATAAGCCTATTTAATAGGCCTATTTAATAAACCTATTTAATAAGTATTTAATGAGCCCATGTATTAAGTCTATTTAATAAGCCTTTTTAATAAGCCTATTTAATAAGTCTATTTAATAAGCCTATTTAATAAGTCTATTTAATAAGTCTATTTAATAAGCCTACTTAATAAGTATTTAATGAGCCTATTTAATAAGCCTATTTATTGAGCCAATTTAATAAGCCTATTTATTGAGCCTATTTAATAAGCCTATTTATTGAGCCTATTTAATACGCCTATTTCTTGAGCCTATTTAATAAGCCTATTTATTGAGCCTATTTAATAAGCCTATTTATTGAGCCTATTTAATAAGTCTATTTAATAAGCCTATTTAATAAGTATTTAATAAGCCTATTTACTAAGCCTATTTATTGAGCCTAATTAATAAGCCTATTTATTGAGCCTATTTAATAAGCCTATTTATTGAGCCTATTTAACAAGCCTATTTATTGAGCCTATTTCATACGCCTATTCAAATAGTCTATTTAATAAGCCTATTTAATAAGCCTATTTAATAAGTATTTAATGAGCCTATTTAATAAGTCTATTTAATAAGCCTATTTAATAGGCCTATTTAATAAGTCTAAGTTGCTGAAATAAGCCTATTTAATAAGCCTAAGTTGCTGAAATAAGCCTATTTAATAAGGCTATTTAATAAGTATAAGTTGCTGAAATAAGCCTATTTAATAAGCCTAAGTTGCTGAAATAAGCCTATTCAGTAAGGCTATTTAATAAGTCTAAGTTGCTGAAATAAACCTATTTAATAAGCCTAAGTTGCTAAAATAAGCCTATTTAATGAGGCTATTTAATAAGTCTATTTAATAAGCCTATTTAATAAGCCTATTAAATAAGCCTATTTATTGAGCCTATTTAATAAGCCTATTTATTGAGCCTATTTAATAAGCCTATTTATTGAGCCTATTTCATATGCCTATTTAATTAGTCTATTTAATAAACCTATTTAATAAGCCTATTTAATATGCCTATTTAATAAGCCTATTTAATAAGCCTATTTATTGAGCCTATTTAATGAGCCTATTTAATAAGTCTATTTAATAAGCCTATTTAATAAGCCTATTTAATAAGCCTATTTAATAAGCCTATTTATTGAGCCTATTTAATAAGTCTATTTAATAAGCCTATTTAATAGCCTATTTAATAAGTATTGAATGAGCCTATTTAATAAGTCTATTTATTAAGCCTATTTAATAGGCCTATTTAATAAACCTATTTAATAAGTATTTAATGAGCCCATGTAATAAGTCTATTTAATAAGCCTTTTTAATAAGCCTATTTAATAAGTCTATTTAATAAGCCTATTTAATAAGTCTATTTAATAAGTCTATTTAATAAGCCTACTTAATAAGTATTTAATGAGAATATTTAATAAGCATATTTATTGAGCCAATTTAATAAGCCTATTTAATAAGCATAAGTTGCTGAAATAAACATATTTAATAAGCCTAAGTTGCTAAAATAAGCCTATTTAATAAGGGTATTTAATAAGTCTATTTAATAAACCTATTTAATAAGACTATTTATTGAGCCTATTTCTTACACCTATTTAATTAGTCTATTTAATAAGCCTATTTAATAAGCCTATTTAATACGCCTATTTAATACACCTATTTATTGAGCCTATTTAATGAGCCTATTTAATAAGTCTATTTAATAAGCCTATTTAATAAGCCTATTTATTGATCCTATTTCATACGCCTATTTAATAAGCCTATTTAATAAGCCTATTTCATAAGCCTATTTAATAAGCCTATTTAATAAGCCTATTTAATAAGCCTATTTAATACGCCTATTTAAAAAACCTATTTAATAAGTATTTAATGAGCCCATGTATTAAGTCTATTTAATAAGCCTTTTTAATAAGCCTATTTAATAAGTCTATTTAATAAGCCTATTTAATAAGTCTATTTAATAAGTCTATTTAATAAGCCTACTTAATAAGTATTTAATGAGCCTATTTAATAAGCCTATTTATTGAGCCTATTTAATAAGCCTATTTATTGAGCCTATTTAATAAGCCTATTTATTGAGCCTATTTAATACACCTATTTCTTGAGCCTATTTAATAAGTCTATTTAATACGCCTATTTAATAAGCCTATTTAATAAGCCTATTTAATAAGCCTATTTAATAAGCCTATTTAATAAGCCTATTTATTGAGCCTATTTAATAAGTCTATTTAATAAGCCTATTTAATAAGCCTATTTAATAAGTATTTAATGAGCCTATTTAATAAGTCTATTTAATAAGCCTATTTAATAGGCCTATTTAATAAGTCTAAGTTGCTGAAATAAGCCTATTTAATAAGCCTAAGTTGCTGAAATAAGCCTATTTAATAAGGCTATTTAATAAGCATAAGTTGCTGAAATAAGCCTATTTAATAAGCCTAAGTTGCTGAAATAAGCCTATTTAGTAAGGCTATTTAATAAGTCTAAGTTGCTGAAATAAACCTATTTAATAAGCCTAAGTTGCTAAAATAAGCCTATTTAATGAGGCTATTTAATAAGTCTATTTAATAAGCCTATTTAATAAGCCTATTAAATAAGCCTATTTAATAAGCCTATTTAATACGCCTATTTAATAAACCTATTTAATAAGTATTTAATGGGCCGATTTAATAAGCCTATTTATTGAGCCTATTTAATAAGCCTATTTATTGAGCCTATTTAATAAGCCTATTTATTGAGCCTATTTAATAAGCCTATTTATTGAGCCTATTTCATACGCCTATTTAATTAGTCTATTTAATAAGCCTATTTAATAAGCCAATTTAATATGCCTATTTAATAAGCCTATTTAATAAGCCTATTTATTGAGCCTATTTAATGAGCCTATTTAATAAGTCTATTTAATAAGCCTATTTAATAAGCCTATTTAATAAGCCTATTTAATAAGCCTATTTATTGAGCCTATTTAATAAGTCTATTTAATAAGCCTATTTAATAAGCCTATTTAATAAGTATTTAATGAGCCTATTTAATAAGTCTATTTAATAAGCCTATTTAATAGGCCTATTTAATAAGTCTAAGTTGCTGAAATAAGCCTATTTAATAAGCCTAAGTTGCTGAAATAAGCCTATTTAATAAGGCTATTTAATAAGCATAAGTTGCTGAAATAAGCCTATTTAATAAGCCTAAGTTGCTGAAATAAGCCTATTTAGTAAGGCTATTTAATAAGTCTAAGTTGCTGAAATAAACCTATTTAATAAGCCTAAGTTGCTAAAATAAGCCTATTTAATGAGGCTATTTAATTAGTCTATTTAATAAGCCTATTTAATAAGCCTATTTAATACGCCTATTTAATACACCTATTTATTGAGCCTATTTAATGAGCCTATTTAATAAGTCTATTTAATAAGCCTATTTAATAAGCCTATTTATTGATCCTATTTCATACGCCTATTTAATAAGCCTATTTAATAAGCCTATTTCATAAGCCTATTTAATAAGCCTATTTAATAAGCCTATTTAATAAGCCTATTTAATACGCCTATTTAAAAAACCTATTTAATAAGTATTTAATGAGCCCATGTATTAAGTCTATTTAATAAGCCTTTTTAATAAGCCTATTTAATAAGTCTATTTAATAAGCCTATTTAATAAGTCTATTTAATAAGTCTATTTAATAAGCCTACTTAATAAGTATTTAATGAGCCTATTTAATAAGCCTATTTATTGAGCCTATTTAATAAGCCTATTTATTGAGCCTATTTAATAAGCCTATTTATTGAGCCTATTTAATACACCTATTTCTTGAGCCTATTTAATAAGTCTATTTAATACGCCTATTTAATAAGCCTATTTAATAAGCCTATTTAATAAGCCTATTTAATAAGCCTATTTAATAAGCCTATTTATTGAGCCTATTTAATAAGTCTATTTAATAAGCCTATTTAATAAGCCTATTTAATAAGTATTTAATGAGCCTATTTAATAAGTCTATTTAATAAGCCTATTTAATAGGCCTATTTAATAAGTCTAAGTTGCTGAAATAAGCCTATTTAATAAGCCTAAGTTGCTGAAATAAGCCTATTTAATAAGGCTATTTAATAAGCATAAGTTGCTGAAATAAGCCTATTTAATAAGCCTAAGTTGCTGAAATAAGCCTATTTAGTAAGGCTATTTAATAAGTCTAAGTTGCTGAAATAAACCTATTTAATAAGCCTAAGTTGCTAAAATAAGCCTATTTAATGAGGCTATTTAATAAGTCTATTTAATAAGCCTATTTAATAAGCCTATTAAATAAGCCTATTTAATAAGCCTATTTAATACGCCTATTTAATAAACCTATTTAATAAGTATTTAATGGGCCGATTTAATAAGCCTATTTATTGAGCCTATTTAATAAGCCTATTTATTGAGCCTATTTAATAAGCCTATTTATTGAGCCTATTTAATAAGCCTATTTATTGAGCCTATTTCATACGCCTATTTAATTAGTCTATTTAATAAGCCTATTTAATAAGCCTATTTAATATGCCTATTTAATAAGCCTATTTAATAAGCCTATTTATTGAGCCTATTTAATGAGCCTATTTAATAAGTCTATTTAATAAGCCTATTTAATAAGCCTATTTAATAAGCCTATTTAATAAGCCTATTTATTGAGCCTATTTAATAAGTCTATTTAATAAGCCTATTTAATAAGCCTATTTAATAAGTATTTAATGAGCCTATTTAATAAGTCTATTTAATAAGCCTATTTAATAGGCCTATTTAATAAGTCTAAGTTGCTGAAATAAGCCTATTTAATAAGCCTAAGTTGCTGAAATAAGCCTATTTAATAAGGCTATTTAATAAGCATAAGTTGCTGAAATAAGCCTATTTAATAAGCCTAAGTTGCTGAAATAAGCCTATTTAGTAAGGCTATTTAATAAGTCTAAGTTGCTGAAATAAACCTATTTAATAAGCCTAAGTTGCTAAAATAAGCCTATTTAATGAGGCTATTTAATAAGTCTATTTAATAAGCCTATTTAATAAGCCTATTAAATAAGCCTATTTAATAAGCCTATTTAATACGCCTATTTAATAAACCTATTTAATAAGTATTTAATGAGCCCATGTATTAAGTCTATTTAATAAGCCTTTTTAATAAGCCTATTTAATAAGTCTATTTAATAAGCCTATTTAATAAGTCTATTTAATAAGTCTATATAATAAGCCTACTTAATAAGTATTTAATGAGCCTATTTAATAAGCCTATTTATTGAGCCAATTTAATAAGCCTATTTATTGAGCCTATTTAATAAGCCTATTTATTGAGCCTATTTAATACGCCTATTTCTTGAGCCTATTTAATAAGCCTATTTTTTGAGCCTATTTAATAAGCCTATTTATTGAGCCTATTTAATAAGTCTATTTAATAAGCCTATTTAATAAGTATTTAATGAGCCTATTTACTAAGCCTATTTATTGAGCCTAATTAATAAGCCTATTTATTGAGCCTATTTAATAAGCCTATTTATTGAGCCTATTTAACAAGCCTATTTATTGAGCCTATTTCATATGCCTATTCAAATAGTCTATTTAATAAGCCTATTTAATAAGCCTATTTAATAAGTATTTAATGAGCCTATTTAATAAGTCTATTTAATAAGCCTATTTAATAGGCCTATTTAATAAGTCTAAGTTGCTGAAATAAGCCTATTTAATAAGCCTAAGTTGCTGAAATAAGCCTATTTAATAAGGCTATTTAATAAGTCTAAGTTGCTGAAATAAACCTATTTAATAAGCCTAAGTTGCTAAAATAAGCCTATTTAATGAGGCTATTTAATAAGTCTATTTAATAAGCCTATTTAATAAGCCTATTAAATAAGCCTATTTAATAAGCCTATTTAATACGCCTATTTAATAAACCTATTTAATAAGTATTTAATGGGCCTATTTAATAAGCCTATTTATTGAGCCTATTTAATAAGCCTATTTATTGAGCCTATTTAATAAGCCTATTTATTGAGCCTATTTAATAAGCCTATTTATTGAGCCTATTTCATATGCCTATTTAATTAGTCTATTTAATAAACCTATTTAATAAGCCTATTTAATATGCCTATTTAATAAGCCTATTTAATAAGCCTATTTATTGAGCCTATTTAATGAGCCTATTTAATAAGTCTATTTAATAAGCTTATTTAATAAGCCTATTTAATAAGCCTATTTAATAAGCCTATTTATTGAGTCTATTTAATAAGTCTATTTAATAAGCCTATTTAATAGCCTATTTAATAAGTATTGAATGAGCCTATTTAATAAGTCTAATTAATAAGCCTATTTAATAGGCCTATTTAATAAACCTATTTAATAAGTATTTAATGAGCCCATGTAATAAGTCTATTTAATAAGCCTTTTTAATAAGCCTATTTAATAAGTCTATTTAATAAGCCTATTTAATAAGTCTATTTAATAAGTCTATTTAATAAGCCTACTTAATAAGTATTTAATGAGCCTATTTAATAAGCCTATTTATTGAGCCAATTTAATAAGCCTATTTATTGAGCCTATTTAATAAGCCTATTTATTGAGCCTATTTAATACGCCTATTTCTTGAGCCTATTTAATAAGGCTATTTATTGAGCCTATTTAGTAAGCCTATTTATTGAGCCTATTTAATAAGTCTATTTAATAAGCCTATTTAATAAGTATTTAATGAGCCTATTTACTAAGCCTATTTATTGAGCCTAATTAATAAGCCTATTTATTGAGCCTATTTAATAAGCCTATTTATTGAGCCTATTTAACAAGCCTATTTATTGAGCCTATTTCATACGCCTATTCAAATAGTCTATTTAATAAGCCTATTTAATAAGCCTATTTAATAAGCCTATTTAATAAGCCTATTTAATACGCCTATTTAATAAACCTATTTAATAAGAATTTAATGAGCCTACTTATTAAGTCTATTTAATAAGCCTTTTTAATAAGCCTATTTAATAAGTCTATTTAATAAGCCTATTTAATAAGTCTATTTAATAAGTCTATTTAATAAGCCTACTTAATAAGTATTTAATGAGCCTATTTAATAAGCCTATTTATTGAGCCTATTTAATAAGCCTATTTATTGAGCCTATTTAATAAGCCTATTTATTGAGCATATTTAATAACCCTATTTATTGAGCCTATTTAATAAGCCTATTTATTGAGCCTATTTAATAAGCCTATTTATTGAGCCTATTTAATAAGCCTATTTATTGAGCCTATTCAATAAGTCTATTTAATAAGCCTATTTAATAAGCCTATTTAATAAGCCTATTTAATAAGCCTATTTAATAAGCCTATCTAATAAGCCTATTTATTGAGCCTATTTAATAAGTCTATTTAATAAGCCTATTTAATACGCCTATTTAATAAGTATTTAATGAGCCTATTTAATAAGTCTATTTAATAAGTCTATTTAATAAGCCTATTTAAAAAGCCTAAGTTGCTGAAATAACCCTATTTAATAAGGCTATTTAATGAGCATAAGTTGCTGAAATAAGCCTATTTAATAAGCCTAAGTTGCTGAAATAAGCCTATTTAATAATGCTATTTAATAAGTCTAAGTTGCTGAAATAAACCTATTTAATAAGCCTAAGTTGCTAAAATAAGCCTATTTAATGAGGGTATTTAATAAGTCTATTTAATAAGCCTATTTAATAAACCTATTTAATAAGCCTATTTAATAAGCCTATTTAATACGCCTAATTAATAAACCTATTTAATACGCCTCTTTAATAAACCTATTTAATAAATATTTAATGAGCCTATGTATTAAGTCTATTTAATAAGCCTTTTTAATAAGCCTATTTAATAAGTCTATTTAATAAGCCTATTTAATAAGTCTATTTAATAAGTCTATTTATTGAGCCTATTTAATAAACCTATTTATTGAGCCTATTTAATAAGTCTATTTAATATGCCTATTTAATAAGCCTATTTAATAAGTATTTAATGAGCCTATTTAATAAGTCTATTTAATAAGCCTATTTAATAAGCCTATTTAATATGCCTATTTAATAAGCCTATTTAATAAGCCTATTTATTGAGCCTATTTAATGAGCCTATTTAATAAGTCTATTTAATAAGCCTATTTAATAAGCCTATTTAATAAGCCTATTTAATAAGCCTATTTATTGAGCCTATTTAATAAGTCTATTTAATAAGCCTATTTAATAGCCTATTTAATAAGTATTGAATGAGCCTATTTAATAAGTCTATTTAATAAGCCTATTTAATAGGCCTATTTAATAAACCTATTTAATAAGTATTTAATGAGCCCATGTATTAAGTCTATTTAATAAGCCTTTTTAATAAGCCTATTTAATAAGTCTATTTAATAAGCCTATTTAATAAGTCTATTTAATAAGTCTATTTAATAAGCCTACTTAATAAGTATTTAATGAGCCTATTTAATAAGCCTATTTATTGAGCCAATTTAATAAGCCTATTTATTGAGCCTATTTAATAAGCCTATTTATTGAGCCTATTTAATACGCCTATTTCTTGAGCCTATTTAATAAGCCTATTTATTGAGCCTATTTAATAAGCCTATTTATTGAGCCTATTTAATAAGTATTTAATAAGCCTATTTAATAAGTATTTAATGAGCCTATTTACTAAGCCTATTTATTGAGCCTAATTAATAAGCCTATTTATTGAGCCTATTTAATAAGCCTATTCATTGAGCCTATTTAACAAGCCTATTTATTGAGCCTATTTCATACGCCTATTCAAATAGTCTATTTAATAAGCCTATTTAATAAGCCTATTTAATAAGTATTTAATGAGCCTATTTAATAAGTCTATTTAATAAGCCTATTTAATAGGCCTATTTAATAAGTCTAAGTTGCTGAAATAAGCCTATTTAATAAGCCTAAGTTGCTGAAATAAGCCTATTTAATAAGGCTATTTAATAAGTATAAGTTGCTGAAATAAGCCTATTTAATAAGCCTAAGTTGCTGAAATAAGCCTATTCAGTAAGGCTATTTAATAAGTCTAAGTTGCTGAAATAAACCTATTTAATAAGCCTAAGTTGCTAAAATAAGCCTATTTAATGAGGCTATTTAATAAGTCTATTTAATAAGCCTATTTAATAAGCCTATTAAATAAGCCTATTTAATAAGCCTATTTAATACGCCTATTTAATAAACCTATTTAATAAGTATTTAATGGGCCTATTTAATAAGCCTATTTATTGAGCCTATTTAATAAGCCTATTTATTGAGCCTATTTAATAAGCCTATTTATTGAGCCTATTTAATAAGCCTATTTATTGAGCATATTTCATATGCCTATTTAATTAGTCTATTTAATAAACCTATTTAATAAGCCTATTTAATATGCCTATTTAATAAGCCTATTTAATAAGCCTATTTATTGAGCCTATTTAATGAGCCTATTTAATAAGTCTATTTAATAAGCCTATTTAATAAGCCTATTTAATAAGCCTATTTAATAAGCCTATTTATTGAGCCTATTTAATAAGTCTATTTAATAAGCCTATTTAATAGCCTATTTAATAAGTATTTAATGAGCCCATGTAATAAGTCTATTTAATAAGCCTTTTTAATAAGCCTATTTAATAAGTCTATTTAATAAGCCTATTTAATAAGTCTATTTAATAAGTCTATTTAATAAGCCTACTTAATAAGTATTTAATGAGCCTATTTAATAAGCCTATTTATTGAGCCAATTTAATAAGCCTATTTATTGAGCCTATTTAATAAGCCTATTTATTGAGCCTATTTAATACGCCTATTTCTTGAGCCTATTTAATAAGCCTATTTATTGAGCCTATTTAGTAAGCCTATTTATTGAGCCTATTTAATAAGTCTATTTAATAAGCCTATTTAATAAGTATTTAATGAGCCTATTTACTAAGCCTATTTATTGAGCCTAATTAATAAGCCTATTTATTGAGCCTATTTAATAAGCCTATTTATTGAGCCTATTTAACAAGCCTATTTATTGAGCCTATTTCATACGCCTATTCAAATAGTCTATTTAATAAGCCTATTTAATAAGCCTATTTAATAAGCCTATTAAATAAGCCTATTTAATACGCCTATTTAATAAACCTATTTAATAAGAATTTAATGAGCCTACGTATTAAGTCTATTTAATAAGCCTTTTTAATAAGCCTATTTAAAAAGTCTATTTAATAAGCCTATTTAATAAGTCTATTTAATAAGTCTATTTAATAAGCCTACTTAATAAGTATTTAATGAGCCTATTTAATAAGCCTATTTATTGAGCCTATTTAATAAGCCTATTTATTGAGCCTATTTAATAAGCCTATTTATTGAGCATATTTAATAAGCCTATTTATTGAGCCTATTTAATAAGCCTATTTATTGAGCCTATTTAATAAGCCTATTTATTGAGCCTATTTAATAAGCCTATTTATTGAGCCTATTCAATAAGTCTATTTAATAAGCCTATTTAATAAGCCTATTTAATAAGCCTATTTAATAAGCCTATCTAATAAGCCTATTTATTGAGCCTATTTAATAAGTCTATTTAATAAGCCTATTTAATACGCCTATTTAATAAGTATTTAATGAGCCTATTTAATAAGTCTATTTAATAAGTCTATTTAATAAGCCTATTTAAAAAGCCTAAGTTGCTGAAATAACCCTATTTAATAAGGCTATTTAATGAGCATAAGTTGCTGAAATAAGCCTATTTAATAAGCCTAAGTTGCTGAAATAAGCCTATTTAATAATGCTATTTAATAAGTCTAAGTTGCTGAAATAAACCTATTTAATAAGCCTAAGTTGCTAAAATAAGCCTATTTAATGAGGGTATTTAATAAGTCTATTTAATAAGCCTATTTAATAAACCTATTTAATAAGCCTATTTAATAAGCCTATTTAATACGCCTAATTAATAAACCTATTTAATACGCCTCTTTAATAAACCTATTTAATAAATATTTAATGAGCCTATGTATTAAGTCTATTTAATAAGCCTTTTTAATAAGCCTATTTAATAAGTCTATTTAATAAGCCTATTTAATAAGTCTATTTAATAAGTCTATTTATTGAGCCTATTTAATAAGCCTATTTATTGAGCCTATTTAATACGCCTATTTATTGAGCCTATTTAATAAGCCTATTTATTGAGCCTATTTAATACGCCTATTTATTGAGCCTATTTAATAAGCCTATTTATTGAGCCTATTTAATAAGTCTATTTAATAAGCCTATTTAATAAGCCTTTTTAATAAGCTTATTTAATAAGCCTATTTAATAAGCCTATTTAATAAGCCTATTTATTGAGCCTATTTAATAAGTCTATTTAATAAGCCTATTTAATAAGCCTATTTAATAAGTATTTAATGAGCCTATTTAATAAGTCTATTTAATAAGCCTATTTAATAGGCCTATTTAATAAGTCTAAGTTGCTGAAATAAGCCTATTTAATAAGCCTAAGTTGCTGAAATAAGCCTATTTAGTAAGGCTATTTAATAAGTCTAAGTTGCTGAAATAAACCTATTTAATAAGCCTAATTTGTTAAAATAAGCCTATTTAATGAGGCTATTTAATAAGTCTATTTAATAAACCTATTTAATGAGCCTATTTAATAAGCCTATTTAATACGGTTATTTAATAAACCTATTAAATAAGTATTTAATGAGCCTATTTAATAAGCCTATTTATTGAGCCTATTTAATAAGCTTATTTATTGAGCCTATTTAATAAGCCTATTTATTGAGCCTATTTCATACGCCTATTTAATTAGTCTATTTAATAAGCCTATTTAATAAGCCTATTTTATAAGCCTATTTATTGAGCCCATTTAATGAGCCTATTTAATACGTCTATTTAATAAGCCTATTTAATAGGCCTATTTAATAAACCTATTTAATAAGTATTTAATGAGCCCATGTAATAAGTCTATTTAATAAGCCTTTTTAATAAGCCTATTTAATAAGTCTATTTAATAAGCCTATTTAATAAGTCTATTTAATAAGTCTATTTAATAAGCCTATTTAATAAGTATTTAATGAGCCTATTTAATAAGCCTATTTATTGAGCCTATTTAATAAGCCTATTTATTGAGCCTATTTAATACGCCTATTTCTTGAGCCTATTTAATAAACCTATTTATTGAGCCTATTTAATAAGCCTATTTATTGAGCCTATTTAATAAGTCTATTTAATAAGCCTATTTAATAAGTATTTAATGAGCCTATTTACTAAGCCTATTTAATGAGCCTATTTACTAAGCCTATTTATTGAGCCTAATTAATAAGCCTAATTTATTGAGCCTATTTAATAAGCCTATTTATTGAGCCTATTTAACAAGCCTATTTATTGAGCCTATTTCATACGCCTATTCAAATAGTCTATTTAATAAGCCTATTTAATAAGCCTATTTAATAAGCCTATTTAATAAGCCTATTTAATACGCCTATTTAATAAACCTATTTAATAAGAATTTAATGAGCCTACGTATTAAGTCTATTTAATAAGCCTTTTTAATAAGCCTATTTAATAAGTCTATTTAATAAGCCTATTTAATAAGTCTATTTAATAAGTCTATTTAATAAGCCTACTTAATAAGTATTTAATGAGCCTATTTAATAAGCCTATTTATTGAGCCTATTTAATAAGCCTATTTATTGAGCCTATTTAATAAGCCTATTTATTGAGCATATTTAATAAGCCTATTTATTGAGCCTATTTAATAAGCCTATTTATTGAGCCTATTCAATAAGTCTATTTAATAAGCCTATTTAATAAGCCTATTTAATAAGCCTATTTAAAAAGCCTATTTAATAAGCCTATCTAATAAGCCTATTTATTGAGCCTATTTAATAAGTCTATTTAATAAGCCTATTTAATACGCCTATTTAATAAGCCTACTTAATAAGTATTTAATGAGCCTATTTAATAAGCCTATTTATTGAGCCAATTTAATAAGCTTATTTATTGAGCCTATTTAATAAGCCTATTTATTGAGCCTATTTAATACGCCTATTTCTTGAGCCTATTTAATAAGCCTATTTATTGAGCCTATTTAATAAGCCTATTTATTGAGCCTATTAAATAAATCTATTTAATAAGCCTATTTAATAAGTATTTAATGAGCCTATTTACTAAGCCTATTTATTGAGCCTAATTAATAAGCCTATTTATTGAGCCTATTTAATAAGCCTATTTATTGAGCCTATTTAACAAGCCTATTTATTGAGCCTATTTCATACGCCTATTCAAATAGTCTATTTAATAAGCCTATTTAATAAGCCTATTTAATAAGCCTATTTAATAAGCCTATTTAATACGCCTATTTAATAAACCTATTTAATAAGAATTTAATGAGCCTACGTATTAAGTCTATTTAATAAGCCTTTTTAATAAGCCTATTTAATAAGTCTATTTAATAAGCCTATTTAATAAGTCTATTTAATAAGTCTATTTAATAAGCCTACTTAATAAGTATTTAATGAGCCTATTTAATAAGCCTATTTATTGAGCCTATTTAATAAGCCTATTTATTGAGCCTATTTAATAAGCCTATTTATTGAGCATATTTAATAAGCCTATTTATTGAGCCTATTTAATAAGCCTATTTATTGAGCCTATTTAATAAGCCTATTTATTGAGCCTATTTAATAAGCCTATTTATTGAGCCTATTTAATAAGTCTATTTAATAAGCCTATTTAATAAGTAATTAATGAGCCTATTTACTAAGCCTATTTATTGAGCCTAATTAATAAGCCTATTTATTGAGCCTATTTAATAAGCCTATTTATTGAGCATATTTAATAAGCCTATTTATTGAGCCTATTTAATAAGCCTATTTATTGAGCCTATTTAATAAGCCTATTTATTGAGCCTATTTAATAAGCCTATTTATTGAGCCTATTTAATAAGCCTATTTATTGAGCACATTTAATAAGCCTATTTATTGAGCCTATTTAATAAGCCTATTTATTGAGCCTATTTAATAAGCCTATTTATTGAGCCTATTTAATAAGCCTTTTATTGAGCCTATTCAATAAGTCTATTTAATAAGCCTATTTAATAAGCCTATTTAATAAGCCTATTTAATAAGCCTATTTAATAAGCCTATCTAATAAGCTTATTTATTGAGCCTATTTAATAAGTCTATTTAATAAGCCTATTTAATACGCCTATTTAATAAGCCTACTTAATAAGTATTTAATGAGCCTATTTAATAAGCCTATTTATTGAGCCAATTTAATAAGCCTATTTATTGAGCCTATTTAATAAGCCTATTTATTGAGCCTATTTAATACGCCTATTTCTTGAGCCTATTTAATAAGCCTATTTATTGAGCCTATTTAATAAGCCTATTTATTGAGCCTATTAAATAAGTCTATTTAATAAGCCTATTTAATAAGTATTTAATGAGCCTATTTACTAAGCCTATTTATTGAGCCTAATTAATAAGCCTATTTATTGAGCCTATTTAATAAGCCTATTTATTGAGCCTATTTAACAAGCCTATTTATTGAGCCTATTTCATACGCCTATTTAATTAGTCTATTTAATAACCCTATTTAATAAGCCAATTTAATAAGCCTATTTAATATGCCTATTTAATAAGCCTATTTAATACGCCTATTTAATCAAACTATTTAATAAGTATTTAATGAGCCCATGTAATAAGTCTATTTAATAAGCCTATTTAATAAGCCTATTTATTGAGCCTATTTAATAAGCCTATTTATTGAGCATATTTAATAAGCCTATTTATTGAGCCCATTTAATGAGCCTATTTAATACGTCTATTTAATAAGCCTATTTAATAGGCCTATTTAATAAACCTATTTAATAAGTATTTAATGAGCCCATGTAATAAGTCTATTTAATAAGCCTTTTTAATAAGCCTATTTAATAAGTCTATTTAATAAGCCAATTTAATAAGTCTATTTAATAAGTCTATTTAATAAGCCTACTTAATAAGTATTTAATGAGCCTATTTACTAAGCCTATTTATTGAGCCTAATTAATAAGCCTATTTATTGAGCCTATTTAATAACCCTATTTATTGAGCATATTTAATAAGCCTATTTATTGAGCCTATTTAATAAGCCTATTTATTGAGCCTATTTAATAAGCCTATTTATTGAGCCTATTTAATAAGCCTATTTATTGAGCCTATTTAATAAGCCTATTTATTGAGCACATTTAATAAGCCTATTTATTGAGCCTATTTAATAAACCTATTTATTGAGCCTATTTAATAAGCCTATTTATTGAGCCTATTTAATAAGCCTATTTATTGAGCCTATTCAATAAGTCTATTTAATAAGCCTATTTAATAAGCCTATTTAATAAGCCTATTTAATAAGCCTATTTAATAAGCCTATCTAATAAGCTTATTTATTGAGCCTATTTAATAAGCCTATTTATTGAGCATATTTAATAAGCCTATTTATTGAGCCTATTTAATAAGCCTATTTATTGAGCCTATTTAATAAGCCTATTTATTGAGCCTATTTAATAAGCCTATTTATTGAGCCTATTTAATAAGCCTATTTATTGAGCACATTTAATAAGCCTATTTAATGAGCCTATTTAATAAGTCTATTTAATAAGCCTATTTAATACGCCTATTTAATAAACCTATTTAATAAGACTATTTATTGAGCCTATTTCTTACACCTATTTAATTAGTCTATTTAATAAACCTATTTAATAAGCCTATTTAATACGCCTATTTAATACACCTATTTATTGAGCCTATTTAATGAGCCTATTTAATAAGTCTATTTAATAAGCCTATTTAATAAGCCTATTTATTGATCCTATTTCATACGCCTATTTAATAAGCCTATTTAATAAGCCTATTTCATAAGCCTATTTAATAAGCCTATTTAATAAGCCTATTTAATAAGCCTATTTAATACGCCTATTTAAAAAACCTATTTAATAAGTATTTAATGAGCCCATGTATTAAGCCTATTTAATAAGTCTATTTAATAAGTCTATTTAATAAGCCTACTTAATAAGTATTTAATGAGCCTATTTAATAAGCCTATTTATTGAGCCTATTTAATAAGCCTATTTATTGAGCCTATTTAATAAGCCTATTTATTGAGCCTATTTAATACGCCTATTTCTTGAGCCTATTTAATAAGTCTATTTAATACGCCTATTTAATAAGCCTATTTAATAAGCCTATTTAATAAGCCTATTTAATAAGCCTATTTAATAAGCCTATTTATTGAGCCTATTTAATAAGTCTATTTAATAAGCCTATTTAATAAGCCTATTTAATAAGTATTTAATGAGCCTATTTAATAAGTCTATTTAATAAGCCTATTTAATAGGCCTATTTAATAAGTCTAAGTTGCTGAAATAAGCCTATTTAATAAGCCTAAGTTGCTGAAATAAGCCTATTTAATAAGGCTATTTAATAAGCATAAGTTGCTGAAATAAGCCTATTTAATAAGCCTAAGTTGCTGAAATAAGCCTATTTAGTAAGGCTATTTAATAAGTCTAAGTTGCTGAAATAAACCTATTTAATAAGCCTAAGTTGCTAAAATAAGCCTATTTAATGAGGCTATTTAATAAGTCTATTTAATAAGCCTATTTAATAAGCCTATTAAATAAGCCTATTTAATAAGCCTATTTAATACGCCTATTTAATAAACCTATTTAATAAGTATTTAATGGGCCGATTTAATAAGCCTATTTATTGAGCCTATTTAATAAGCCTATTTATTGAGCCTATTTAATAAGCCTATTTATTGAGCCTATTTAATAAGCCTATTTATTGAGCCTATTTCATACGCCTATTTAATTAGTCTATTTAATAAGCCTATTTAATAAGCCTATTTAATATGCCTATTTAATAAGCCTATTTAATAAGCCTATTTATTGAGCCTATTTAATGAGCCTATTTAATAAGTCTATTTAATAAGCCTATTTAATAAGCCTATTTAATAAGCCTATTTAATAAGCCTATTTATTGAGCCTATTTAATAAGTCTATTTAATAAGCCTATTTAATAGCCTATTTAATAAGTATTGAATGAGCCTATTTAATAAGTCTATTTAATAAGCCTATTTAATAGGCCTATTTAATAAACCTATTTAATAAGTATTTAATGAGCCCATGTATTAAGTCTATTTAATAAGCCTTTTTAATAAGCCTATTTAATAAGTCTATTTAATAAGCGTATTTAATAAGTCTATTTAATAAGTCTATTTAATAAGCCTACTTAATAAGTATTTAATGAGCCTATTTAATAAGCCTATTTATTGAGCCAATTTAATAAGCCTATTTATTGAGCCTATTTAATAAGCCTATTTATTGAGCCTATTTAATACGCCTATTTCTTGAGCCTATTTAATAAGCCTATTTATTGAGCCTATTTAATAAGCCTATTTATTGAGCCTATTTAATAAGTCTATTTAATAAACCTATTTAATAAGTATTTAATGAGCCTATTTACTAAGCCTATTTATTGAGCCTAATTAATAAGCCTATTTATTGAGCCTATTTAATAAGCCTATTTATTGAGCCTATTTAACAAGCCTATTTATTGAGCCTATTTCATACGCCTATTCAAATAGTCCATTTAATAAGCCTATTTAATAAGCCTATTTAATAAGTATTTAATGAGCCTATTTAATAAGTCTATTTAATAAGCCTATTTAATAGGCCTATTTAATAAGTCTAAGTTGCTGAAATAAGCCTATTTAATAAGCCTAAGTTGCTGAAATAAGCCTATTTAATAAGGCTATTTAGAAGTATAAGTTGCTGAAATAAGCCTATTTAATAAGCCTAAGTTGCTGAAATAAGCCTATTCAGTAAGGCTATTTAATAAGTCTAAGTTGCTGAAATAAACCTATTTAATAAGCCTAAGTTGCTAAAATAAGCCTATTTAATGAGGCTATTTAATGAGTCTATTTAATAAGCCTATTTAATAAGCCTATTAAATAAGCCTATTTAATAAGCCTATTTAATACGCCTATTTAATAAACCTATTTAATAAGTATTTAATGGGCCTATTTAATAAGCCTATTTATTGAGCCTATTTAATAAGCCTATTTATTGAGCCTATTTAATAAGCCTATTTATTGAGCCTATTTAATAAGCCTATTTATTGAGCCTATTTCATATGCCTATTTAATTAGTCTATTTAATAAACCTATTTAATAAGCCTATTTAATATGCCTATTTAATAAGCCTATTTAATAGCCTATTTAATAAGTATTGAATGAGCCTATTTAATAAGTCTATTTAATAAGCCTATTTAATAGGCCTATTTAATAAACCTATTTAATAAGTATTTAATGAGCCCATGTAATAAGTCTATTTAATAAGCCTTTTTAATATGCCTATTTAATAAGTCTATTTAATAAGCCTATTTAATAAGTCTATTTAATAAGTCTATTTAATAAGCCTACTTAATAAGTATTTAATGAGCCTATTTAATAAGCCTATTTATTGAGCCAATTTAATAAGCCTATTTATTGAGCCTATTTAATAAGCCTATTTATTGAGCCTATTTAATACGCCTATTTCTTGAGCCTATTTAATAAGCCTATTTATTGAGCCTATTTAGTAAGCCTATTTATTGAGCCTATTTAATAAGTCTATTTAATAAGCCTATTTAATAAGTATTTAATGAGCCTATTTACTAAGCCTATTTATTGAGCCTAATTAATAAGCCTATTTATTGAGCCTATTTAATAAGCCTATTTATTGAGCCTATTTAACAAGCCTATTTATTGAGCCTATTTCATACGCCTATTCAAATAGTCTATTTAATAAGCCTATTTAATACGCCTATTTAATAAGCCTATTTAATAAGCCTATTTAATACGCCTATTTAATAAACCTATTTAATAAGAATTTAATGAGCCTACGTATTAAGTCTATTTAATAAGCCTTTTTAATAAACCTATTTAATAAGTCTATTTAATAAGCCTATTTAATAAGTCTATTTAATAAGTCTATTTAATAAGCCTACTTAATAAGTATTTAATGAGCCTAATTAATAAGCCTATTTATTGAGCCTATTTAATAAGCCTATTTATTGAGCCTATTTAATAAGCCTATTTATTGAGCATATTTAATAAGCCTATTTATTGAGCCTATTTAATAAGCCTATTTATTGAGCCTATTTAATAAGCCTATTTATTGAGCCTATTTAATAAGCCTATTTATTGAGCCTATTCAATAAGTCTATTTAATAAGCCTATTTAATAAGCCTATTTAATAAGCCTATTTAATAAGGCTATTTAATAAGCCTATCTAATAAGCCTATTTATTGAGCCTATTTAATAAGTCTATTTAATAAGCCTATTTAATACGCCTATTTAATAAGTATTTAATGAGCCTATTTAATAAGTCTATTTAATAAGTCTATTTAATAGGCCTATTTAATAAGTCTAAGTTGCTGAAATAAGCCTATTTAAAAAGCCTAAGTTGCTGAAATAACCCTATTTAATAAGGCTATTTAATGAGCATAAGTTGCTGAAATAAGCCTATTTAATAAGCCTAAGTTGCTGAAATAAGCCTATTTAATAATGCTATTTAATAAGTCTAAGTTGCTGAAATAAACCTATTTAATAAGCCTAAGTTGCTAAAATAAGCCTATTTAATGAGGGTATTTAATAAGTCTATTTAATAAGCCTATTTAATAAACCTATTTAATAAGCCTATTTAATAAGCCTATTTAATACGCCTAATTAATAAACCTATTTAATACGCCTCTTTAATAAACCTATTTAATAAATATTTAATGAGCCTATGTATTAAGTCTATTTAATAAGCCTTTTTAATAAGCCTATTTAATAAGTCTATTTAATAAGCCTATTTAATAAGTCTATTTAATAAGTCTATTTATTGAGCCTATTTAATAAGCCTATTTATTGAGCCTATTTAATACGCCTATTTATTGAGCCTATTTAATAAGCCTATTTATTGAGCCTATTTAATACGCCTATTTATTGAGCCTATTTAATAAGCCTATTTATTGAGCCTATTTAATAAGTCTATTTAGTAAGCCTATTTAATAAGCCTTTTTAATAAGCCTATTTAATAAGCCTATTTAATAAGCCTATTTAATAAGCCTATTTATTGAGCCTATTTAATAAGTCTATTTAATAAGCCTATTTAATAAGCCTATTTAATAAGTATTTAATGAGCCTATTTAATAAGTCTATTTAATAAGCCTATTTAATAGGCCTATTTAATAAGTCTAAGTTGCTGAAATAAGCCTATTTAATAAGCCTAAGTTGCTGAAATAAGCCTATTTAATAATTTAATCAGCATAAGTTGCTGAAATAAGCCTATTTAATAAGCCTAAGTTGCTGAAATAAGCCTATTTAGTAAGGCTATTTAATAAGTCTAAGTTGCTGAAATAAACCTATTTAATAAGCCTAATTTGTTAAAATAAGCCTATTTAATGAGGCTATTTAATAAGTCTATTTAATAAACCTATTTAATGAGCCTATTTAATAAGCCTATTTAATACGGTTATTTAATAAACCTATTAAATAAGTATTTAATGAGCCTATTTAATAAGCCTATTTATTGAGCCTATTTAATAAGCTTATTTATTGAGCCTATTTAATAAGCCTATTTATTGAGCCTATTTCATACGCCTATTTAATTAGTCTATTTAATAAGCCTATTTAATAAGCCTATTTAATAAGCCTATTTATTGAGCCCATTTAATGAGCCTATTTAATACGTCTATTTAATAAGCCTATTTAATAGGCCTATTTAATAAACCTATTTAATAAGTATTTAATGAGCCCATGTAATAAGTCTATTTAATAAGCCTTTTTAATAAGCCTATTTAATAAGTCTATTTAATAAGCCTATTTAATAAGTCTATTTAATAAGTCTATTTAATAAGCCTATTTAATAAGTATTTAATGAGCCTATTTAATAAGCCTATTTATTGAGCCAATTTAATAAGCCTATTTATTGAGCCTATTTAATAAGCCTATTTATTGAGCCTATTTAATACGCCTATTTCTTGAGCCTATTTAATAAACCTATTTATTGAGCCTATTTAATAAGCCTATTTATTGAGCCTATTTAATAAGTCTATTTAATAAGCCTATTTAATAAGTATTTAATGAGCCTATTTACTAAGCCTATTTATTGAGCCTAATTAATAAGCCTAATTTAATGAGCCTATTTAATAAGTCTATTTAATAAGTCTATTTAATAGGCCTATTTAATAAGTCTAAGTTGCTGAAATAAGCCTATTTAAAAAGCCTAAGTTGCTGAAATAACCCTATTTAATAAGGCTATTTAATGAGCATAAGTTGCTGAAATAAGCCTATTTAATAAGCCTAAGTTGCTGAAATAAGCCTATTTAATAATGCTATTTAATAAGTCTAAGTTGCTGAAATAAACCTATTTAATAAGCCTAAGTTGCTAAAATAAGCCTATTTAATGAGGGTATTTAATAAGTCTATTTAATAAGCCTATTTAATAAACCTATTTAATAAGCCTATTTAATAAGCCTATTTAATACGCCTAATTAATAAACCTATTTAATACGCCTCTTTAATAAACCTATTTAATAAATATTTAATGAGCCTATGTATTAAGTCTATTTAATAAGCCTTTTTAATAAGCCTATTTAATAAGTCTATTTAATAAGCCTATTTAATAAGTCTATTTAATAAGTCTATTTATTGAGCCTATTTAATAAGCCTATTTATTGAGCCTATTTAATACGCCTATTTATTGAGCCTATTTAATAAGCCTATTTATTGAGCCTATTTAATACGCCTATTTATTGAGCCTATTTAATAAGCCTATTTATTGAGCCTATTTAATAAGTCTATTTAGTAAGCCTATTTAATAAGCCTTTTTAATAAGCCTATTTAATAAGCCTATTTAATAAGCCTATTTAATAAGCCTATTTATTGAGCCTATTTAATAAGTCTATTTAATAAGCCTATTTAATAAGCCTATTTAATAAGTATTTAATGAGCCTATTTAATAAGTCTATTTAATAAGCCTATTTAATAGGCCTATTTAATAAGTCTAAGTTGCTGAAATAAGCCTATTTAATAAGCCTAAGTTGCTGAAATAAGCCTATTTAATAATTTAATCAGCATAAGTTGCTGAAATAAGCCTATTTAATAAGCCTAAGTTGCTGAAATAAGCCTATTTAGTAAGGCTATTTAATAAGTCTAAGTTGCTGAAATAAACCTATTTAATAAGCCTAATTTGTTAAAATAAGCCTATTTAATGAGGCTATTTAATAAGTCTATTTAATAAACCTATTTAATGAGCCTATTTAATAAGCCTATTTAATACGGTTATTTAATAAACCTATTAAATAAGTATTTAATGAGCCTATTTAATAAGCCTATTTATTGAGCCTATTTAATAAGCTTATTTATTGAGCCTATTTAATAAGCCTATTTATTGAGCCTATTTCATACGCCTATTTAATTAGTCTATTTAATAAGCCTATTTAATAAGCCTATTTAATAAGCCTATTTATTGAGCCCATTTAATGAGCCTATTTAATACGTCTATTTAATAAGCCTATTTAATAGGCCTATTTAATAAACCTATTTAATAAGTATTTAATGAGCCCATGTAATAAGTCTATTTAATAAGCCTTTTTAATAAGCCTATTTAATAAGTCTATTTAATAAGCCTATTTAATAAGTCTATTTAATAAGTCTATTTAATAAGCCTATTTAATAAGTATTTAATGAGCCTATTTAATAAGCCTATTTATTGAGCCAATTTAATAAGCCTATTTATTGAGCCTATTTAATAAGCCTATTTATTGAGCCTATTTAATACGCCTATTTCTTGAGCCTATTTAATAAACCTATTTATTGAGCCTATTTAATAAGCCTATTTATTGAGCCTATTTAATAAGTCTATTTAATAAGCCTATTTAATAAGTATTTAATGAGCCTATTTACTAAGCCTATTTATTGAGCCTAATTAATAAGCCTAATTTATTGAGCCTATTTAATAAGCCTATTTATTGAGCCTATTTAACAAGCCTATTTATTGAGCCTATTTCATACGCCTATTCAAATAGTCTATTTAATAAGCCTATTTAATAAGCCTATTTAATACGCCTATTTAATAAACCTATTTAATAAGAATTTAATGAGCCTACGTATGAAGTCTATTTAATAAGCCTTTTTAATAAGCCTATTTAATAAGTCTATTTAATAAGCCTATTTAATAAGTCTATTTAATAAGTCTATTTAATAAGCCTACTTAATAAGTATTTAATGAGCCTATTTAATAAGCCTATTTATTGAGCCTATTTAATAAGCCTATTTATTGAGCCTATTTAATAAGCCTATTTATTGAGCATATTTAATAAGCCTATTTATTGAGCCTATTTAATAAGCCTATTTATTGAGCCTAATTAATAAGCCTAATTTATTGAGCCTATTTAATAAGCCTATTTATTGAGCCTATTTAACAAGCCTATTTATTGAGCCTATTTCATACGCCTATTCAAATAGTCTATTTAATAAGCCTATTTAATAAGCCTATTTAATACGCCTATTTAATAAACCTATTTAATAAGAATTTAATGAGCCTACGTATGAAGTCTATTTAATAAGCCTTTTTAATAAGCCTATTTAATAAGTCTATTTAATAAGCCTATTTAATAAGTCTATTTAATAAGTCTATTTAATAAGCCTACTTAATAAGTATTTAATGAGCCTATTTAATAAGCCTATTTATTGAGCCTATTTAATAAGCCTATTTATTGAGCCTATTTAATAAGCCTATTTATTGAGCATATTTAATAAGCCTATTTATTGAGCCTATTTAATAAGCCTATTTATTGAGCCTATTTAATAAGCCTATTTATTGAGCCTATTTAATAAGCCTATTTATTGAGCCTATTCAATAAGTCTATTTAATGAGCCTATTTAATAAGCCTATTTAATAAGCCTATTTAAAAAGCCTATTTAATAAGCCTATCTAATAAGCCTATTTATTGAGCCTATTTAATAAGTCTATTTAATAAGCCTATTTAATACGCCTATTTAATAAGCCTACTTAATAAGTATTTAATGAGCCTATTTAATAAGCCTATTTATTGAGCCAATTTAATAAACCTATTTATTGAGCCTATTTAATAAGCCTATTTATTGAGCCTATTTAATACGCCTATTTCTTGAGCCTATTTAATAAGCCTATTTATTGAGCCTATTTAATAAGCCTATTTATTGAGCCTATTAAATAAGTCTATTTAATAAGCCTATTTAATAAGTATTTAATGAGCCTATTTATTAAGCCTATTTATTGAGCCTAATTAATAAGCCTATTTATTGAGCCTATTTAATAAGCCTATTTATTGAGCCTATTTAACAAGCCTATTTGTTGAGCCTATTTCATACGCCTATTCAAATAGTCTATTTAATAAGCCTATTTAATAAGCCTATTTAATAAGCCTATTTAATACGCCTATTTAATAAACCTATTTAATAAGAATTTAATGAGCCTACATATTAAGTCTATTTAATAAGCCTTTTTAATAAGCCTATTTAATAAGTCTATTTAATAAGCCTATTTAATAAGTCTATTTAATAAGTCTATTTAATAAGCCTACTTAATAAGTATTTAATGAGCCTATTTAATAAGCCTATTTATTGAGCCTATTTAATAAGCCTATTTATTGAGCCTATTTAATAAGCCTATTTATTGAGCATATTTAATAAGCTATTTATTGAGCCTATTTAATAAGCCTATTTATTGAGCCTATTTAATAAGCCTATTTATTGAGCCTATTTAATAAGCCTATTTATTGAGCCTATTCAATAAGTCTATTTAATAAGCCTATTTAATAAGCCTATTTAATAAGCCTATTTAATAAGCCTATTTAATAAGCCTATCTAATAAGCCTATTTATTGAGCCTATTTAATAAGTCTATTTAATAAGCCTATTTAATAAGTATTTAATGAGCCTATTTACTAAGCCTATTTATTGAGCCTAATTAATAAGCCTATTTATTGAGTCTATTTAATAAGCCTATTTATTGAGCATATTTAATAAGCTATTTATTGAGCCTATTTAATAAGCCTATTTATTGAGCCTATTTAATAAGCCTATTTATTGAGCCTATTTAATAAGCCTATTTATTGAGCCTATTCAATAAGTCTATTTAATAAGCCTATTTAATAAGCCTATTTAATAAGCCTATTTAATAAGCCTATTTAATAAGCCTATCTAATAAGCCGATTTATTGAGCCTATTTAATAAGTCTATTTAATAAGCCTATTTAATAAGTATTTAATGAGCCTATTTACTAAGCCTATTTATTGAGCCTAATTAATAAGCCTATTTATTGAGCCTATTTAATAAGCCTATTTATTGAGCATATTTAATAAGCCTATTTATTGAGCCTATTTAATAAGCCTATTTATTGAGCCTATTTAATACGCCTATTTCTTGAGCCTATTTACTAAGCCTATTTATTGAGCCTAATTAATAAGCCTATTTATTGAGCCTATTTAATAAGCCTATTTATTGAGCCTATTTAACAAGCCTATTTATTGAGCCTATTTCATACGCCTATTCAAATAGTCTATTTAATAAGCCTATTTAATAAGCCTATTTAATAAGCCTATTTAATACGCCTATTTAATAAACCTATTTAATAAGAATTTAATGAGCCTACGTATTAAGTCTATTTAATAAGCCTTTTTAATAAGCCTATTTAATAAGTCTATTTAATAAGCCTATTTAATAAGTCTATTTAATAAGTCTATTTAATAAGCCTATTTAATAAGTCTATTTAATAAGTCTATTTAATAAGCCTACTTAATAAGTATTTAATGAGCCTATTTACTAAGCCTATTTATTGAGCCTAATTAATAAGCCTATTTATTGAGCCTATTTAATAAGCCTATTTATTGAGCATATTTAATAAGCCTATTTATTGAGCCTATTTAATAAGCCTATTTATTGAGCCTATTTAATAAGCCTATTTATTGAGCCTATTTAATAAGCCTATTTATTGAGCCTATTTAATAAGCCTATTTATTGAGCACATTTAATAAGCCTATTTATTGAGCCTATTTAATAAGCCTATTTATTGAGCCTATTTAATAAGCCTATTTATTGAGCCTATTTAATAAGCCTATTTATTGAGCCTATTCAATAAGTCTATTTAATAAGCCTATTTAATAAGCCTATTTAATAGGCCTATTTAATAAGCCTATTTAATAAGCCTATCTAATAAGCTTATTTATTGAGCCTATTTAATAAGTCTATTTAATAAGCCTATTTAATACGCCTATTTAATAAGCCTACTTAATAAGTATTTAATGAGCCTATTTAATAAGCCTATTTATTGAGCCAATTTAATAAGCCTATTTATTGAGCCTATTTAATAAGCCTATTTATTGAGCCTATTTAATACGCCTATTTCTTGAGCCTATTTAATAAGCCTATTTATTGAGCCTATTTAATAAGCCTATTTATTGAGCCTATTAAATAAGTCTATTTAATAAGCCTATTTAATAAGTATTTAATGAGCCTATTTACTAAGCCTATTTATTGAGCCTAATTAATAAGCCTATTTATTGAGCCTATTTAATAAGCCTATTTATTGAGCCTATTTAACAAGCCTATTTATTGAGCCTATTTCATACGCCTATTCAAATAGTCTATTTAATAAGCCTATTTAATAAGCCTATTTAATAAGCCTATTTAATAAGCCTATTTAATACGCCTATTTAATAAACCTATTTAATAAGAATTTAATGAGCCTACGTATTAAGTCTATTTAATAAGCCTTTTTAATAAGCCTATTTAATAAGTCTATTTAATAAGCCTATTTAATAAGTCTATTTAATAAGTCTATTTAATAAGCCTATTTAATAAGTCTATTTAATAAGTCTATTTAATAAGCCTACTTAATAAGTATTTAATGAGCCTATTTAATAAGCCTATTTATTGAGCCTATTTAATAAGCCTATTTATTGAGCCTATTTAATAAGCCTATTTATTGAGCATATTTAATAAGCCTATTTATTGAGCCTATTTAATAAGCCTATTTATTGAGCCTATTTAATAAGCCTATTTATTGAGCCTATTTAATAAGCCTATTTATTGAGCCTTTTCAATAAGTCTATTTAATAAGCCTATTTAATAAGTATTTAATGAGCCTATTTACTAAGCCTATTTATTGAGCCTAATTAATAAGCCTATTTATTGAGCCTATTTAATAAGCCTATTTATTGAGCATATTTAATAAGCCTATTTATTGAGCCTATTTAATAAGCCTATTTATTGAGCCTATTTAATAAGCCTATTTATTGAGCCTATTTAATAAGCCTATTTATTGAGCCTATTTAATAAGCCTATTTATTGAGCACATTTAATAAGCCTATTTATTGAGCCTATTTAATAAGCCTATTTATTGAGCCTATTTAATAAGCCTATTTATTGAGCCTATTTAATAAGCCTATTTATTGAGCCTATTCAATAAGTCTATTTAATAAGCCTATTTAATAAGCCTATTTAATAAGCCTATTTAATAAGCCTATTTAATAAGCCTATCTAATAAGCTTATTTATTGAGCCTATTTAATAAGTCTATTTAATAAGCCTATTTAATACGCCTATTTAATAAGCCTACTTAATAAGTATTTAATGAGCCTATTTAATAAGCCTATTTATTGAGCCAATTTAATAAGCCTATTTATTGAGCCTATTTAATAAGCCTATTTATTGAGCCTATTTAATACGCCTATTTCTTGAGCCTATTTAATAAGCCTATTTATTGAGCCTATTTAATAAGCCTATTTATTGAGCCTATTAAATAAGTCTATTTAATAAGCCTATTTAATAAGTATTTAATGAGCCTATTTACTAAGCCTATTTATTGAGCCTAATTAATAAGCCTATTTATTGAGCCTATTTAATAAGCCTATTTATTGAGCCTATTTAACAAGCCTATTTATTGAGCCTATTTCATACGCCTATTCAAATAGTCTATTTAATAAGCCTATTTAATAAGCCTTTTTAATAAGCCTATTTAATAAGTCTATTTAATAAGCCTATTTAATAAGTCTATTTAATAAGTCTATTTAATAAGCCTACTTAATAAGTATTTAATGAGCCTATTTAATAAGCCTATTTATTGAGCCTATTTAATAAGCCTATTTATTGTGCCTATTTAATAAGCCTATTTATTGAGCATATTTAATAAGCCTATTTATTGAGCCTATTTAATAAGCCTATTTATTGAGCCTATGTAATAAGCCTATTTATTGAGCCTATTTAATAAGCCTATTTATTGAGCCTATTTAATAAGTCTATTTAATAAGCCTATTTAATACGCCTATTTAATAAGTATTTAATGAGCCTATTTAATAAGTCTATTTAATAAGTCTATTTAATGAGGCTATTTAATAAGTCTATTTAATAAACCTATTTAATGAGCCTATTTAATAAGCCTATTTAATACGGCTATTTAATAAACCTATTAAATAAGTATTTAATGAGCCTATTTAATAAGCCTATTTATTGAGCCTATTTAATAAGCTTAGTTATTGAGCCTATTTAATAAGCCTATTTATTGAGCCTATTTCATACGCCTATTTAATTAGTCTATTTAATAAGCCTATTTAATAAGCCTATTTAATACGCCTATTTATTGAGCCCATTTAATGAGCCTATTTAATACGTCTATTTAATAAGCCTATTTAATAGGCCTATTTAATAAACCTATTTAATAAGTATTTAATGAGCCCATGTAATAAGTCTATTTAATAAGCCTTTTTAATAAGCCTATTTAATAAGTCTATTTAATAAGCCTATTTAATAAGTCTATTTAATAAGTCTATTTAATAAGCCTACTTAATAAGTATTTAATGAGCCTATTTAATAAGCCTATTTATTGAGCCTATTTAATAAGCCTATTTATTGAGCCAATTTAATAAGCCTATTTATTGAGCCTATTTAATAAGCCTATTTATTGAGCCTATTTAATACGCCTATTTCTTGAGCCTATTTAATAAGCCTATTTATTGAGCCTATTTAATAAGCCTATTTATTGAGCCTATTAAATAAGTCTATTTAATAAGCCTATTTAATAAGTATTTAATGAGCCTATTTACTAAGCCTATTTATTGAGCCTAATTAATAAGCCTATTTATTGAGCCTATTTAATAAGCCTATTTATTGAGCCTATTTAACAAGCCTATTTATTGAGCCTATTTCATACGCCTATTCAAATAGTCTATTTAATAAGCCTATTTAATAAGCCTTTTTAATAAGCCTATTTAATAAGTCTATTTAATAAGCCTATTTAATAAGTCTATTTAATAAGTCTATTTAATAAGCCTACTTAATAAGTATTTAATGAGCCTATTTAATAAGCCTATTTATTGAGCCTATTTAATAAGCCTATTTATTGAGCCTATTTAATAAGCCTATTTATTGAGCATATTTAATAAGCCTATTTATTGAGCCTATTTAATAAGCCTATTTATTGAGCCTATGTAATAAGCCTATTTATTGAGCCTATTTAATAAGCCTATTTATTGAGCCTATTTAATAAGTCTATTTAATAAGCCTATTTAATACGCCTATTTAATAAGTATTTAATGAGCCTATTTAATAAATCTATTTAATAAGTCTATTTAATGAGGCTATTTAATAAGTCTATTTAATAAACCTATTTAATGAGCCTATTTAATAAGCCTATTTAATACGGCTATTTAATAAACCTATTAAATAAGTATTTAATGAGCCTATTTAATAAGCCTATTTATTGAGCCTATTTAATAAGCTTAGTTATTGAGCCTATTTAATAAGCCTATTTATTGAGCCTATTTCATACGCCTATTTAATTAGTCTATTTAATAAGCCTATTTAATAAGCCTATTTAATAAGCCTATTTATTGAGCCCATTTAATGAGCCTATTTAATACGTCTATTTAATAAGCCTATTTAATAGGCCTATTTAATAAACCTATTTAATAAGTATTTAAAGAGCCCATGTAATAAGTCTATTTAATAAGCCTTTTTAATAAGCCTATTTAATAAGTCTATTTAATAAGCCTATTTAATAAGTCTATTTAATAAGTCTATTTAATAAGCCTACTTAATAAGTATTTAATGAGCCTATTTAATAAGCCTATTTATTGAGCCTATTTAATAAGCCTATTTATTGAGCCAATTTAATAAGCCTATTTATTGAGCCTATTTAATAAGCCTATTTATTGAGCCTATTTAATACGCCTATTTCTTGAGCCTATTTAATAAGCCTATTTATTGAGCCTATTTAATAAGCCTATTTATTGAGCCTATTAAATAAGTCTATTTAATAAGCCTATTTAATAAGTATTTAATGAGCCTATTTACTAAGCCTATTTATTGAGCCTAATTAATAAGCCTATTTATTGAGCCTATTTAATAAGCCTATTTATTGAGCCTATTTAACAAGCCTATTTATTGAGCCTATTTCATACGCCTATTCAAATAGTCTATTTAATAAGCCTATTTAATAAGCCTTTTTAATAAGCCTATTTAATAAGTCTATTTAATAAGCCTATTTAATAAGTCTATTTAATAAGTCTATTTAATAAGCCTACTTAATAAGTATTTAATGAGCCTATTTAATAAGCCTATTTATTGAGCCTATTTAATAAGCCTATTTATTGAGCCTATTTAATAAGCCTATTTATTGAGCATATTTAATAAGCCTATTTATTGAGCCTATTTAATAAGCCTATTTATTGAGCCTATGTAATAAGCCTATTTATTGAGCCTATTTAATAAGCCTATTTATTGAGCCTATTTAATAAGTCTATTTAATAAGCCTATTTAATACGCCTATTTAATAAGTATTTAATGAGCCTATTTAATAAATCTATTTAATAAGTCTATTTAATGAGGCTATTTAATAAGTCTATTTAATAAACCTATTTAATGAGCCTATTTAATAAGCCTATTTAATACGGCTATTTAATAAACCTATTAAATAAGTATTTAATGAGCCTATTTAATAAGCCTATTTATTGAGCCTATTTAATAAGCTTAGTTATTGAGCCTATTTAATAAGCCTATTTATTGAGCCTATTTCATACGCCTATTTAATTAGTCTATTTAATAAGCCTATTTAATAAGCCTATTTAATAAGCCTATTTATTGAGCCCATTTAATGAGCCTATTTAATACGTCTATTTAATAAGCCTATTTAATAGGCCTATTTAATAAACCTATTTAATAAGTATTTAAAGAGCCCATGTAATAAGTCTATTTAATAAGCCTTTTTAATAAGCCTATTTAATAAGTCTATTTAATAAGCCTATTTAATAAGTCTATTTAATAAGTCTATTTAATAAGCCTACTTAATAAGTATTTAATGAGCCTATTTAATAAGCCTATTTATTGAGCCAATTTAATAAGCCTATTTATTGAGCCTATTTAATAAGCCTATTTATTGAGCCTATTTAATACGCCTATTTCTTGAGCCTATTTAATAAGCCTATTTATTGAGCCTATTTAATAAGCCTATTTATTGAGCCTATTGAATAAGTCTATTTAATAAGCCTATTTAATAAGTATTTAATGAGCCTATTTACTAAGCCTATTTATTGAGCCTAATTAATAAGCCTATTTATTGAGCCTATTTAATAAGCCTATTTATTGAGCCTATTTAACAAGCCTATTTATTGAGCCTATTTCATACGCCTATTCAAATAGTCTATTTAATAAGCCTATTTAATAAGCCTTTTTAATAAGCCTATTTAATAAGTCTATTTAATAAGCCTATTTAATAAGTCTATTTAATAAGTCTATTTAATAAGCCTACTTAATAAGTATTTAATGAGCCTATTTAATAAGCCTATTTATTGAGCCTATTTAATAAGCCTATTTATTGAGCCTATTTAATAAGCCTATTTATTGAGCATATTTAATAAGCCTATTTATTGAGCCTATTTAATAAGCCTATTTATTGAGCCTATGTAATAAGCCTATTTATTGAGCCTATTTAATAAGCCTATTTATTGAGCCTATTTAATAAGTCTATTTAATAAGCCTATTTAATACGCCTATTTAATAAGTATTTAATGAGCCTATTTAATAAATCTATTTAATAAGTCTATTTAATGAGGCTATTTAATAAGTCTATTTAATAAACCTATTTAATGAGCCTATTTAATAAGCCTATTTAATACGGCTATTTAATAAACCTATTAAATAAGTATTTAATGAGCCTATTTAATAAGCCTATTTATTGAGCCTATTTAATAAGCTTAGTTATTGAGCCTATTTAATAAGCCTATTTATTGAGCCTATTTCATACGCCTATTTAATTAGTCTATTTAATAAGCCTATTTAATAAGCCTATTTAATAAGCCTATTTATTGAGCCCATTTAATGAGCCTATTTAATACGTCTATTTAATAAGCCTATTTAATAGGCCTATTTAATAAACCTATTTAATAAGTATTTAAAGAGCCCATGTAATAAGTCTATTTAATAAGCCTTTTTAATAAGCCTATTTAATAAGTCTATTTAATAAGCCTATTTAATAAGTCTATTTAATAAGTCTATTTAATAAGCCTACTTAATAAGTATTTAATGAGCCTATTTAATAAGCCTATTTATTGAGCCAATTTAATAAGCCTATTTATTGAGCCTATTTAATAAGCCTATTTATTGAGCCTATTTAATACGCCTATTTCTTGAGCCTATTTAATAAGCCTATTTATTGAGCCTATTTAATAAGCCTATTTATTGAGCCTATTGAATAAGTCTATTTAATAAGCCTATTTAATAAGTATTTAATGAGCCTATTTACTAAGCCTATTTATTGAGCCTAATTAATAAGCCTATTTATTGAGCCTATTTAATAAGCCTATTTATTGAGCCTATTTAACAAGCCTATTTATTGAGCCTATTTCATACGCCTATTCAAATAGTCTATTTAATAAGCCTATTTAATAAGCCTATTTAATAAGCCTATTTAATAAGCCTATTTAATACGCCTATTTAATAAACCTATTTAATAAGAATTTAATGAGCCTACGTATTAAGTCTATTTAATAAGCCTTTTAATAAGCCCCTTTAATAAGTCTATTTAATAAGCCTATTTAATAAGTCTATTTAATAAGTCTATTTAATAAGCCTACTTAATAAGTATTTAATGAGCCTATTTAATAAGCCTATTTATTGAGCCTATTTAATAAGCCTATTTATTGTGCCTATTTAATAAGCCTATTTATTGAGCATATTTAATAAGCCTATTTATTGAGCCTATTTAATAAGCCTATTTATTGAGCCTATGTAATAAGCCTATTTATTGAGCCTATTTAATAAGCCTATTTATTGAGCCTATTTAATAAGTCTATTTAATAAGCCTATTTAATACGCCTATTTAATAAGTATTTAATGAGCCTATTTAATAAGTCTATTTAATAAGTCTATTTAATGAGGCTATTTAATAAGTCTATTTAATAAACCTATTTAATGAGCCTATTTAATAAGCCTATTTAATACGGCTATTTAATAAACCTATTAAATAAGTATTTAATGAGCCTATTTAATAAGCCTATTTATTGAGCCTATTTAATAAGCTTAGTTATTGAGCCTATTTAATAAGCCTATTTATTGAGCCTATTTCATACGCCTATTTAATTAGTCTATTTAATAAGCCTATTTAATAAGCCTATTTAATACGCCTATTTATTGAGCCCATTTAATGAGCCTATTTAATACGTCTATTTAATAAGCCTATTTAATAGGCCTATTTAATAAACCTATTTAATAAGTATTTAATGAGCCCATGTAATAAGTCTATTTAATAAGCCTTTTTAATAAGCCTATTTAATAAGTCTATTTAATAAGCCTATTTAATAAGTCTATTTAATAAGTCTATTTAATAAGCCTACTTAATAAGTATTTAATGAGCCTATTTAATAAGCCTATTTATTGAGCCTATTTAATAAGCCTATTTATTGAGCCAATTTAATAAGCCTATTTATTGAGCCTATTTAATAAGCCTATTTATTGAGCCTATTTAATACGCCTATTTCTTGAGCCTATTTAATAAGCCTATTTATTGAGCCTATTTAATAAGCCTATTTATTGAGCCTATTAAATAAGTCTATTTAATAAGCCTATTTAATAAGTATTTAATGAGCCTATTTACTAAGCCTATTTATTGAGCCTAATTAATAAGCCTATTTATTGAGCCTATTTAATAAGCCTATTTATTGAGCCTATTTAACAAGCCTATTTATTGAGCCTATTTCATACGCCTATTCAAATAGTCTATTTAATAAGCCTATTTAATAAGCCTTTTTAATAAGCCTATTTAATAAGTCTATTTAATAAGCCTATTTAATAAGTCTATTTAATAAGTCTATTTAATAAGCCTACTTAATAAGTATTTAATGAGCCTATTTAATAAGCCTATTTATTGAGCCTATTTAATAAGCCTATTTATTGAGCCTATTTAATAAGCCTATTTATTGAGCATATTTAATAAGCCTATTTATTGAGCCTATTTAATAAGCCTATTTATTGAGCCTATGTAATAAGCCTATTTATTGAGCCTATTTAATAAGCCTATTTATTGAGCCTATTTAATAAGTCTATTTAATAAGCCTATTTAATACGCCTATTTAATAAGTATTTAATGAGCCTATTTAATAAATCTATTTAATAAGTCTATTTAATGAGGCTATTTAATAAGTCTATTTAATAAACCTATTTAATGAGCCTATTTAATAAGCCTATTTAATACGGCTATTTAATAAACCTATTAAATAAGTATTTAATGAGCCTATTTAATAAGCCTATTTATTGAGCCTATTTAATAAGCTTAGTTATTGAGCCTATTTAATAAGCCTATTTATTGAGCCTATTTCATACGCCTATTTAATTAGTCTATTTAATAAGCCTATTTAATAAGCCTATTTAATAAGCCTATTTATTGAGCCCATTTAATGAGCCTATTTAATACGTCTATTTAATAAGCCTATTTAATAGGCCTATTTAATAAACCTATTTAATAAGTATTTAAAGAGCCCATGTAATAAGTCTATTTAATAAGCCTTTTTAATAAGCCTATTTAATAAGTCTATTTAATAAGCCTATTTAATAAGTCTATTTAATAAGTCTATTTAATAAGCCTACTTAATAAGTATTTAATGAGCCTATTTAATAAGCCTATTTATTGAGCCAATTTAATAAGCCTATTTATTGAGCCTATTTAATAAGCCTATTTATTGAGCCTATTTAATACGCCTATTTCTTGAGCCTATTTAATAAGCCTATTTATTGAGCCTATTTAATAAGCCTATTTATTGAGCCTATTGAATAAGTCTATTTAATAAGCCTATTTAATAAGTATTTAATGAGCCTATTTACTAAGCCTATTTATTGAGCCTAATTAATAAGCCTATTTATTGAGCCTATTTAATAAGCCTATTTATTGAGCCTATTTAACAAGCCTATTTATTGAGCCTATTTCATACGCCTATTCAAATAGTCTATTTAATAAGCCTATTTAATAAGCCTATTTAATAAGCCTATTTAATAAGCCTATTTAATACGCCTATTTAATAAACCTATTTAATAAGAATTTAATGAGCCTACGTATTAAGTCTATTTAATAAGCCTTTTAATAAGCCCCTTTAATAAGTCTATTTAATAAGCCTATTTAATAAGTCTATTTAATAAGTCTATTTAATAAGCCTACTTAATAAGTATTTAATGAGCCTATTTAATAAGCCTATTTATTGAGCCTATTTAATAAGCCTATTTATTGAGCCTATTTAATAAGCCTATTTATTGAGCATATTTAATAAGCCTATTTATTGAGCCTATTTAATAAGCCTATTTATTGAGCCTATTTAATAAGCCTATTTATTGAGCCTATTTAATAAGCCTATTTATTGAGCCTATTCAATAAGTCTATTTAATGAGCCTATTTAATAAGCCTATTTAATAAGCCTATTTAATAAGCCTATTTAATAAGCCTATCTAATAAGCCTATTTATTGAGCCTATTTAATAAGTCTATTTAATAAGCCTATTTAATAAGCCTATTTAATAAGTATTTAATGAGCCTATTTAATAAGTCTATTTAATAAGCCTATTTAATAGGCCTATTTAATAAGTCTAAGTTGCTGAAATAAGCCTATTTAATAAGCCTAAGTTGCTGAAATAAGCCTATTTAATAATTTAATCAGCATAAGTTGCTGAAATAAGCCTATTTAATAAGCCTAAGTTGCTGAAATAAGCCTATTTAGTAAAGCTATTTAATAAGTCTAAGTTGCTGAAATAAACCTATTTAATAAGCCTAAGTTGTTAAAATAAGCCTATTTAATGAGGCTATTTAATAAGTCTATTTAATAAACCTATTTAATGAGCCTACTTAATAAGCCTATTTAATACGGCTATTTAATAAACCTATTAAATAAGTATTTAATGAGCCAATTTAATAAGCCTATTTATTGAGCCTATTTAATAAGCTTATTTATTGAGCCTATTTAATAAGCCTATTTATTGAGCCTATTTCATACGCCTATTTAATTAGTCTATTTAATAAGCCTATTTAATAAGCCTATTTAATAAGCCTATTTATTGAGCCCATTTAATGAGCCTATTTAATACGTCTATTTAATAAGCCTATTTAATAAGCCTATTTAATAAGCCTATTTAATAAGCCTATTTAATAAGCCTATTTATTGAGCCCATTTAATGAGCCTATTTAATACGTCTATTTAATAAGCCTATTTAATAAGCCTATTTATTGAGCCTATTTAATAAGTCTATTTAATAAGCCTATTTAATACGCCTATTTAATAAGTATTTAATGAGCCTATTTAATAAGTCTATTTAATAAGTCTATTTAATAGGCCTATTTAATAAGTCTAAGTTGCTGAAATAAGCCTATTTAATAAGCCTAAGTTGCTGAAATAAGCATATTTAATAAGGCTTTTTAATGAGCATAAGTTGCTGAAATAAACCTATTTAATAAGCCTAAGTTGCTAAAATAAGCCTATTTAATGAGGGTATTTAATAAGTCTATTTAATAAGCCTATTTAATAAACCTATTTAATAAGCCTATTTAATAAGCCTATTTAATACGCCTAATTAATAAACCTATTTAATAAGTATTTAATGATCCTATTTAATAAGTCTATTTAATAAGCCTTTTTAATAAGCCTATTTAATAAGTCTATTTAATAAGCCTATTTAATGAGTCTATTTAATACGTCTATTTAATAAGCCTATTTATTGAGCCTATTTAATAAGCCTATTTAATTAGTCTATTTAATAAGCCTATTTAATAAGCCTATTTAATAAGCCTATTTAATAAGCCTATTTAATAAGCCTATTTAATAAGCCTATTTAATAAGCCTATTTAATAAGTATTTAATGAGCCTATTTAATAAGCCTATTTAATAAGTCTATTTAATAAGCCTATTTAATAGGCCTATTTAATAAGTCTAAGTTGCTGAAATAAGCCTATTTAATAAGCCTAAGTTGCTGAAATAAGCCTATTTAATAAGGCTATTTAATAAGCATAAGTTGCTGAAATAAGCCTATTTAATAAGCCTAAGTTGCTGAAATAAGCCTATTTAGTAAGGCTATTTAATAAGTCTAAGTTGCTGAAATAAACCTATTTAATAAGCCTAAGTTGCTAAAATAAGCCTATTTAATGAGGCTATTTAATAAGTCTATTTAATAAGCCTATTTAATAAGCCTATTAAATAAGCCTATTTAATAAGCCTATTTAATACGCCTATTTAATAAACCTATTTAATAAGTATTTAATGGGCCTATTTAATAAGCCTATTTATTGAGCCTATTTAATAAGCCTATTTATTGAGCCTATTTAATAAGCCTATTTATTGAGCCTATTTAATAAGCCTATTTATTGAGCCTATTTCATACGCCTATTTAATTAGTCTATTTAATAAGCCTATTTAATAAGCCTATTTAATATGCCTATTTAATAAGCCTATTTAATGAGCCTATTTATTGAGCCTATTTAATGAGCCTATTTAATAAGTCTATTTAATAAGCCTATTTAATAAGCCTATTTAATAAGCCTATTTAATAAGCCTATTTATTGAGCCTATTTAATAAGCCTATTTAATAGGCCTATTTAATAAGTCTAAGTTGCTGAAATAAGCCTATATAATAAGCCTAAGTTGCTGAATAAGCCTATTTCATAAGCTTAAGTTGCTGAAATAAGCCTTTTTAATATGTCTAGGTTGCTGAAATAAGCCTATTTAATAAGCCTAAGTTGCTAAAATAAGCCTATTTAATACGCCTATTTAACAAACCTATTAAATAAGTATTTAATAAGCCTATTTAATAAGCCTTTTTAATAAGCCTATTTAATAAGACTATTTAATAAGCCTATCTAATAAGCCTATTTAATGAGCCTATTTAATAAGTCTATTTAATAAGTCTATTTAATAGGCCTATTTAATAAGTCTAAGTTGCTGAAATAAGCCTATTTAAAAAGCCTAAGTTGCTGAAATAACCCTATTTAATAAGGCTATTTAATGAGCATAAGTTGCTGAAATAAGCCTATTTAATAAGCCTAAGTTGCTGAAATAAGCCTATTTAATAATGCTATTTAATAAGTCTAAGTTGCTGAAATAAACCTATTTAATAAGCCTAAGTTGCTAAAATAAGCCTATTTAATGAGGGTATTTAATGAGTCTATTTAATAAGCCTATTTTAATAAACCTATTTAATAAGCCTATTTAATAAGCCTATTTAATACACCTAATTAATAAACCTATTTAATAAGTATTTAATGATCCTATTTAATAAGCCTATTTAATAAGTATTTAATGAGCCTATTTAATAAGCCTATTTATTGAGCCTATTTAATAAGCCTATTTATTGAGCCTATTTAATAAGCCTATTTATTGAGCCTATTTAACAAGCCTATTTATTGAGCCTATTTCATACGCCTATTCAAATAGTCTATTTAATAAGCCTATTTAATAAGCCTTTTTAATAAGCCTATTTAATAAGTCTATTTAATAAGCCTATTTAATAAGTCTATTTAATAAGTCTATTTAATAAGCCTACTTAATAAGTATTTAATGAGCCTATTTAATAAGCCTATTTATTGAGCCAATTTAATAAGCCTATTTATTGAGCCTATTTAATAAGCCTATTTAATAAGCCTATTTAATAAGTATTTAATGAGCCTATTTACTAAGCCTATTTATTGAGCCTAATTAATAAGCCTATTTATTGAGCCTATTTAATAAGCCTATTTATTGAGCCTATTTAACAAGCCTATTTATTGAGCCTATTTCATACGCCTATTCAAATAGTCTATTTAATAAGCCTATTTAATAAGCCTTTTTAATAAGCCTATTTAATAAGTCTATTTAATAAGCCTATTTAATAAGTCTATTTAATAAGTCTATTTAATAAGCCTACTTAATAAGTATTTAATGAGCCTATTTAATAAGCCTATTTATTGAGCCAATTTAATAAGCCTATTTATTGAGCCTATTTAATAAGCCTATTTATTGAGCCTATTTAATACGCCTATTTCTTGAGCCTATTTAATAAGCCTATTTATTGAGCCTATTTAATAAGCCTATTTATTGAGCCTATTAAATAAGTCTATTTAATAAGCCTATTTAATAAGTATTTAATGAGCCTATTTACTAAGCCTATTTATTGAGCCTAATTAATAAGCCTATTTATTGAGCCTATTTAATAAGCCTATTTATTGAGCCTATTTAACAAGCCTATTTATTGAGCCTATTTCATACGCCTATTCAAATAGTCTATTTAATAAGCCTATTTAATAAGCCTTTTTAATAAGCCTATTTAATAAGTCTATTTAATAAGCCTATTTAATAAGTCTATTTAATAAGTCTATTTAATAAGCCTACTTAATAAGTATTTAATGAGCCTATTTAATAAGCCTATTTATTGAGCCTATTTAATAAGCCTATTTATTGAGCCTATTTAATAAGCCTATTTATTGAGCATATTTAATAAGCCTATTTATTGAGCCTATTTAATAAGCCTATTTATTGAGCCTATGTAATAAGCCTATTTATTGAGCCTATTTAATAAGCCTATTTATTGAGCCTATTTAATAAGTCTATTTAATAAGCCTATTTAATACGCCTATTTAATAAGTATTTAATGAGCCTATTTAATAAGTCTATTTAATAAGTCTATTTAATGAGGCTATTTAATAAGTCTATTTAATAAACCTATTTAATGAGCCTATTTAATAAGCCTATTTAATACGGCTATTTAATAAACCTATTAAATAAGTATTTAATGAGCCTATTTAATAAGCCTATTTATTGAGCCTATTTAATAAGCTTAGTTATTGAGCCTATTTAATAAGCCTATTTATTGAGCCTATTTCATACGCCTATTTAATTAGTCTATTTAATAAGCCTATTTAATAAGCCTATTTAATAAGCCTATTTATTGAGCCCATTTAATGAGCCTATTTAATACGTCTATTTAATAAGCCTATTTAATAGGCCTATTTAATAAACCTATTTAATAAGTATTTAATGAGCCCATGTAATAAGTCTATTTAATAAGCCTTTTTAATAAGCCTATTTAATAAGTCTATTTAATAAGCCTATTTAATAAGTCTATTTAATAAGTCTATTTAATAAGCCTACTTAATAAGTATTTAATGAGCCTATTTAATAAGCCTATTTATTGAGCCAATTTAATAAGCCTATTTATTGAGCCTATTTAATAAGCCTATTTATTGAGCCTATTTAATACGCCTATTTCTTGAGCCTATTTAATAAGCCTATTTATTGAGCCTATTTAATAAGCCTATTTATTGAGCCTATTGAATAAGTCTATTTAATAAGCCTATTTAATAAGTATTTAATGAGCCTATTTACTAAGCCTATTTATTGAGCCTAATTAATAAGCCTATTTATTGAGCCTATTTAATAAGCCTATTTATTGAGCCTATTTAACAAGCCTATTTATTGAGCCTATTTCATACGCCTATTCAAATAGTCTATTTAATAAGCCTATTTAATAAGCCTATTTAATAAGCCTATTTAATAAGCCTATTTAATACGCCTATTTAATAAACCTATTTAATAAGAATTTAATGAGCCTACGTATTAAGTCTATTTAATAAGCCTTTTAATAAGCCCCTTTAATAAGTCTATTTAATAAGCCTATTTAATAAGTCTATTTAATAAGTCTATTTAATAAGCCTACTTAATAAGTATTTAATGAGCCTATTTAATAAGCCTATTTATTGAGCCTATTTAATAAGCCTATTTATTGAGCCTATTTAATAAGCCTATTTATTGAGCATATTTAATAAGCCTATTTATTGAGCCTATTTAATAAGCCTATTTATTGAGCCTATTTAATAAGCCTATTTATTGAGCCTATTTAATAAGCCTATTTATTGAGCCTATTCAATAAGTCTATTTAATGAGCCTATTTAATAAGCCTATTTAATAAGCCTATTTAATAAGCCTATTTAATAAGCCTATCTAATAAGCCTATTTATTGAGCCTATTTAATAAGTCTATTTAATAAGCCTATTTAATAAGCCTATTTAATAAGTATTTAATGAGCCTATTTAATAAGTCTATTTAATAAGCCTATTTAATAGGCCTATTTAATAAGTCTAAGTTGCTGAAATAAGCCTATTTAATAAGCCTAAGTTGCTGAAATAAGCCTATTTAATAATTTAATCAGCATAAGTTGCTGAAATAAGCCTATTTAATAAGCCTAAGTTGCTGAAATAAGCCTATTTAGTAAGGCTATTTAATAAGTCTAAGTTGCTGAAATAAACCTATTTAATAAGCCTAAGTTGTTAAAATAAGCCTATTTAATGAGGCTATTTAATAAGTCTATTTAATAAACCTATTTATTGAGCCTACTTAATAAGCCTATTTAATACGGCTATTTAATAAACCTATTAAATAAGTATTTAATGAGCCAATTTAATAAGCCTATTTATTGAGCCTATTTAATAAGCTTATTTATTCAGCCTATTTAATAAGCCTATTTATTGAGCCTATTTCATACGCCTATTTAATTAGTCTATTTAATAAGCCTATTTAATAAGCCTATTTAATAAGCCTATTTATTGAGCCCATTTAATGAGCCTATTTAATACGTCTATTTAATAAGCCTATTTAATAAGCCTATTTAATAAGCCTATTTAATAAGCCTATTTAATAAGCCTATTTATTGAGCCCATTTAATGAGCCTATTTAATACGTCTATTTAATAAGCCTATTTAATAAGCCTATTTATTGAGCCTATTTAATAAGTCTATTTAATAAGCCTATTTAATACGCCTATTTAATAAGTATTTAATGAGCCTATTTAATAAGTCTATTTAATAAGTCTATTTAATAGGCCTATTTAATAAGTCTAAGTTGCTGAAATAAGCCTATTTAATAAGCCTTAAGTTGCTGAAATAAGCATATTTAATAAGGCTTTTTAATGAGCATAAGTTGCTGAAATAAGCCTATTTAATAAGCCTAAGTTGCTGAAATAAGCCTATTTAATAATGCTATTTAATAAGTCTAAGTTGCTGAAATAAACCTATTTAATAAGCCTAAGTTGCTAAAATAAGCCTATTTAATGAGGGTATTTAATAAGTCTATTTAATAAGCCTATTTAATAAACCTATTTAATAAGCCTATTTAATAAGCCTATTTAATACGCCTAATTAATAAACCTATTTAATAAGTATTTAATGATCCTATTTAATAAGTCTATTTAATAAGCCTTTTTAATAAGCCTATTTAATAAGTCTATTTAATAAGCCTATTTAATGAGTCTATTTAATACGTCTATTTAATAAGCCTATTTATTGAGCCTATTTAATAAGCCTATTTAATTAGTCTATTTTATAAGCCTATTTAATAAGCCTATTTAATAAGCCTATTTAATAAGCCTATTTAATAAGCCTATTTAATAAACCTATTTAATAAGCCTATTTAATAAGTATTTAATGAGCCTATTTAATAAGTCTATTTAATAAGCCTATTTAATAGGCCTATTTAATAAGTCTAAGTTGCTGAAATAAGCCTATTTAATAAGCCTAAGTTGCTGAAATAAGCCTATTTAATAAGGCTATTTAATAAGCATAAGTTGCTGAAATAAGCCTATTTAATAAGCCTAAGTTGCTGAAATAAGCCTATTTAGTAAGGCTATTTAATAAGTCTAAGTTGCTGAAATAAACCTATTTAATAAGCCTAAGTTGCTAAAATAAGCCTATTTAATGAGGCTATTTAATAAGTCTATTTAATAAGCCTATTTAATAAGCCTATTAAATAAGCCTATTTAATAAGCCTATTTAATACGCCTATTTAATAAACCTATTTAATAAGTATTTAATGGGCCTATTTAATAAGCCTATTTATTGAGCCTATTTAATAAGCCTATTTATTGAGCCTATTTAATAAGCCTATTTATTGAGCCTATTTAATAAGCCTATTTATTGAGCCTATTTCATACGCCTATTTAATTAGTCTATTTAATAAGCCTATTTAATAAGCCTATTTAATATGCCTATTTAATAAGCCTATTTAATGAGCCTATTTATTGAGCCTATTTAATGAGCCTATTTAATAAGTCTATTTAATAAGCCTATTTAATAAGCCTATTTAATAAGCCTATTTAATAAGCCTATTTATTGAGCCTATTTAATAAGCCTATTTAATAGGCCTATTTAATAAGTCTAAGTTGCTGAAATAAGCCTATATAATAAGCCTAAGTTGCTGAATAAGCCTATTTCATAAGCTTAAGTTGCTGAAATAAGCCTTTTTAATATGTCTAGGTTGCTGAAATAAGCCTATTTAATAAGCCTAAGTTGCTAAAATAAGCCTATTTAATACGCCTATTTAACAAACCTATTAAATAAGTATTTAATAAGCCTATTTAATAAGCCTTTTTAATAAGCCTATTTAATAAGACTATTTAATAAGCCTATCTAATAAGCCTATTTAATGAGCCTATTTAATAAGTCTATTTAATAAGTCTATTTAATAGGCCTATTTAATAAGTCTAAGTTGCTGAAATAAGCCTATTTAAAAAGCCTAAGTTGCTGAAATAACCCTATTTAATAAGGCTATTTAATGAGCATAAGTTGCTGAAATAAGCCTATTTAATAAGCCTAAGTTGCTGAAATAAGCCTATTTAATAATGCTATTTAATAAGTCTAAGTTGCTGAAATAAACCTATTTAATAAGCCTAAGTTGCTAAAATAAGCCTATTTAATGAGGGTATTTAATGAGTCTATTTAATAAGCCTATTTTAATAAACCTATTTAATAAGCCTATTTAATAAGCCTATTTAATACACCTAATTAATAAACCTATTTAATAAGTATTTAATGAGCCTATTTAATAAGCCTATTTATTGAGCCTATTTAATAAGCCTATTTATTGAGCCTATTTAATAAGCATATTTATTGAGCCTATTTAATAAGCCTATTTATTGAGCCTATTTCATACGCCTATTTAATTAGTCTATTTAATAAGCCTATTTAATAAGCCTATTTAATAAGCCTATTTAATAAGCCTATTTAATAAGCCTATTTAATAAGCCTATTTATTGAGCCTATTTAATACGCCTATTTATTGAGCCTATTTAATAATCCTATTTATTGAGCCTATTTAATAAGTCTATTTAATAAGCCTATTGAATAAGCCTTTTTAGTAAGCCTATTTAATAAGCCTATTTAATAAGCCTATTTAATAAGCCTATTTATTGAGCCTATTAAATAAGTCTATTTAATAAGCCTATTTAATAAGCCTATTTAATAAGTATTTAATGAGCCTATTTAATAAGTCTATTTAATAAGCCTATTTAATAGGCCTATTTAATAAGTCTAAGTTACTGAAATAAGCCTATTTAATAAGCCTAAGTTGCTGAAATAAGCCTTTTTAATAAGCCTAAGTTGCTGAAATAAGCCTATTTAGTAAGGCTATTTAATAAGTCTAAGTTGCTGAAATAAATCTATTTAATAAGCCTAAGTTGTTAAAATAAGCCTATTTAATGAGGCTATTTAATAAGTCTATTTAATAAACCTATTTAATGAGCCTATTTAATAAGCCTATTTAATACGGCTATTTAATAAACCTATTAAATAAGCATTTAATGAGCCTATTTAATAAGCCTATTTATTGAGCCTATTTAATAAGCTTATTTATTGAGCCTATTTAATGAGCCTATTTATTGAGCCTATTTCATATGCCTATTTAATTAGTCTATTTAATAAGCCTATTTAATAAGCCTATTTAATAAGCCTATTTATTGAGCCCATTTAATGAGCCTATTTAATACGTCTATTTAATAAGCCTATTTAATAAGCCTATTTAATAAGCCTATTTAATAAGCCTATTTAATAAGCCTATCTGATAAGCCTATTTATTGAGCCTATTTAATAAGTCTATTTAATAAGCCTATTTAATACGCCTATTTAATAAGTATTTAATGAGCCTATTTAATAAGTCTATTTAATAAGTCTATTTAATAGGCCTATTTAATAAGTCTAAGTTGCTGAAATAAGCCTATTTAATAAGCCTAAGTTGCTGAAATAAGCCTATTTAATAAGGCTATTTAATGAGCATAAGTTGCTGAAATAAGCCTATTTAATAAGCCTAAGTTGCTGAAATAAGCCTATTTAATAATGCTATTTAATAAGTCTAAGTTGCTGAAATAAACCTATTTAATAAGCCTAAGTTGCTAAAATAAGCCTATTTAATTAGGGTATTTAATAAGTCTATTTAATAAGCCTATTTAATAAACCTATTTAATAAGCCTATTTAATAAGCCTATTTAATACGCCTAATTAATAAACCTATTTAATAAGTATTTAATGATCCTATTTAATAAGTCTATTTAATAAGCCTATTTAATAAGTCTATTTAATAAGCCTATTTAATGAGTCTATTTAATACGTCTATTTAATAAGCCTATTTAATAAGTATTTAATGAGCCTATTTAATAAGCCTATTTATTGAGCCTATTTAATAAGCCTATTTATTGAGCCTATTTAATAAATATTTAATGAGCCTATGTATTAAGTCTATTTAATAAGCCTTTTTAATAAGCCTATTTAATAAGTCTATTTAATAAGCCTATTTAATAAGCCTATTTAATAAGTCTATTTATTGAGCCTATTTAATAAGCCTATTTATTGAGCCTATTTAATACGCCTATTTATTGAGCCTATTTAATAAGCCTATTTATTGAGCCTATTTAATATGCCTATTTATTGAGCCTATTTAATAAGCCTATTTATTGAGCCTATTTAATAAGTCTATTTAATAAGCCTATTTAATAAGCCTTTTTAATAAGCCTATTTAATAAGCCTATTTAATAAGCCTATTTAATAAGCCTATTTATTGAGCCTATTTAATAAGTCTATTTAATAAGCCTATTTAATAAGCCTATTTAATAAGTATTTAATGAGCCTATTTAATAAGTCTATTTAATAAGCCTATTTAATAGGCCTATTTAATAAGTCGAAGTTGCTGAAATAAGCCTATTTAATAAGCCTAAGTTGCTGAAATAAGCCTATTTAATAATTTAATAAGCATAAGTTACTGAAATAAGCCTATTTAATAAGCCTAAGTTGCTGAAATAAGCCTATTTAGTAAGGCTATTTAATAAGTCTAAGTTGCTGAAATAAACCTATTTAATAAGCCTAAGTTGTTAAAATAAGCCTATTTAATGAGGCTATTTAATAAGTCTATTTAATAAACCTATTTAATGAGCCTATTTAATAAGCCTATTTAATATGCCTATTTAATAAACCTATTAAATAAGTATTAAATGAGCCTATTTAATAAGCCTATTTATTGAGCCTATTTAATAAGCTTATTTATTGAGCCTATTTAATAAGCCTATTTATTGAGCCTATTTCATACGCCTATTTAATTAGTCTATTTAATAAGCCTATTTAATAAGCCTATTTAATAAGGCTATTTATTGAGCCCATTTAATGAGCCTATTTAATACGTTTATTTTATAAGCCTATTTAATAAGCCTATTTAATAAGCCTATTTAATAAACCTATTTATTGAGCCTATTTAATAAGTCTATTTAATAAGCCTATTTAATAGGCCTATTTAATAAGTCTAAGTTGCTGAAATAAGCCTATATAATAAGCCTAAGTTGCTGAATAAGCCTATTTCATAAGCTTAAGTTGCTGAAATAAGCCTTTTTAATATGTCTACGTTGCTGAAATAAGCCTATTTAATAAGCCTAAGTTGCTAAAATAAGCCTATTTAATACGCCTATTTAACAAACCTATTAAATAAGTATTTAATAAGCCTATTTAATAAGCCTTTTATAATAAGCCTATTTAATAAGACTATTTAATAAGCCTATCTAATAAGCCTATTTATTGAGCCTAATTAATAAGTCTATTTTATAAGTCTATTTAATAGGCCTATTTAATAAGTCTAAGTTGCTGAAATAAGCCTATTTAATAAGCCTAAGTTGCTGAAATAAGCCTATTTAATAAGGCTATTTAATGAGCATAAGTTGCTGAAATAAGCCTATTTAATAAGCCTAAGTTGCTGAAATATGCCTATTTAATAATGCTATTTAATAAGTCTAAGTTGCTGAAATAAACCTATTTAATAAGCCTAAGTTGCTAAAATAAGCCTATTTAATGAGGGTATTTAATAAGTCTATTTAATAGGCCTATTTAATAAACCTATTTAATAAGCCTATTTATTAAGCTTATTTAATACGCCTAATTAATAAACCTATTTAATAAGTATTTAATGATCCTATTTAATAAGTCTATTTAATGAGCCTTTTTAATAAGCCTATTTAATAAGTCTATTTAATAAGTCTATTTAATAAGCCTATTTAATAAGCCTATTTATTGAGCCTATTTAATGAGCCTATTTAATGAGTCTATTTAATAAGCTTATTTAATAAGCCTATTTAATAAGCCTATTTAATAAGCCTATTTATTGAGCCTATTTAATAAGTCTATTTAATAAGACTATTTAATAGCCTATTTAATAAATATTTAATGAGCCTATTTAATAAACCTATTTAATAAGCCTATTTAATAAGCCTATTTAATACGCCTAATTAATAAACCTATTTAATAAGTATTTAATGATCCTATTTAATAAGTCTATTTAATAAACCTATTTAATAAGCCTATTTATTGAGCCTGATTAATAAGTCTATTTAATAAGCCTATTTAATAAGCCTATTTATTGAGCCTATTTAATGAGCCTATTTAATAAGTCAATTTAATAAGCTTATTTAATAAGCCTATTTAATAAGCCTATTTAATAAGCCTATTTATTGAGCCTATTTAATAAGTCTATTTAATAAAACTATTTAATAGCCTATTTAATAAGTATTTAATGAGCTTATTTAATAAGTCTATTTAATAAGCCTATTTAATAGGCCTATTTAATAAGTCTAAGTTGCTGAAATAAGCCTATTTAATAAGCCTAAGTTGCTGAATGAGCCTATTTCATAAGCCTAAGTTGCTGAACTAAGCCTTTTTAATAAGCCTAAGTTGCTGAAATAAGCCTATTTAATAAGGCAATTTAATAAGCCTAAGTTGCTGAATAAGCCTATTTAATAAGCCTAAGTTGCTAAAATAAGCCTATTTAATGAGGCTATTTAATAAGTCTATTTAATAAGCCTATTTAATACGCCTATTTAATAAGTCTATTTAATAAGCCTATTTAATAAGCCTATTTAATAAGTCTATTTAATAAGCCTATTTAATAAGCCTATTTAATAAGCCTATTTAATGAGCCTATTTTTTAAGCCTATTTAATGAGCCTATTTAATAAGCCTATTTAATAATCCTATTTATTGAGCCTATTTAATAAGTCTATTTAATAAGCCTATTTAATAAGCCTATTTAATTAGTATTTAATGAGCCTATTTAATAAGCCTAAGTTGCTGAAATAAGGCTATTTAATAAGCCTAAGTTGCTGAAATAAGCCTATTTAATAAGCCTAAGTTGCTGAAATAAGCATATTTAATAAGTCTAAGTTACTGAAATAAGGCTATTTAATAAGTTGAAGTTGCTGAAATAATCCTATTTAATCAGCGTAAGTTGCTGAAATAAGCCTATTTAATTAGCCCAAGTTGCTGAAATAAGCCTATTTAATAAGGCTATTTAATAAGCCTAAGTTGCTGAAATAAGCCTATTTAATAAGGCTATTTAATGAGCCTAAGTTGCTGAAATAAGCCTATTTAATAAGCCTAAGTTTCTGAACTAAGCCTATTTAAAAACGTATATTTAATAAGTCTAAGTTGCTGAAATAAACCTATTTAAAATGCTATTTAATAAGCCTAAGTTGCTGAAATAAACCTGTTTAATAAGGCTATTTAATAAGCATAAGTTGATGAAATAAGCCTATTTAATAAGCCTAAGTTGCTGAATAAGCCTATTTCATAAGCCTAAGTTGCTGAAATAAGCCTATTTAATTAGGCTATTTAATAAGCCTAAGTTGCTGAATGAGCCTATTTAATAAGTCTAAGTTGCTGAAATAAGGCTATTTAATAAGCCTAAGTTGCTGAAATAAGCCTATTTAATAAGCCTACGTTGGTGAACTAAGCCTATATAAAAAGGTCTATTTAATAAGTCTAAGTTGCTGAAAAAAACCTATTTAAAAATGCTATTTAATAAGCCTAAATTGCTAGAAATAAACCTGTTTAATAAGGCTATTTAATACGCCTAATTTGCTTAAATAAGCATATTTAATAAGCCTAAGTTTCTGAACTAAGCCTATTTAAAAATACTATTTAATAAGCCTAAGTTGCTGAAATAAACCTGTTTAATAAGGCTATTTAATAAGCATAAGTTGCTGAAATAAGCCTATTTAATAAGCCTGAGTTGCTGAAATAAGCCTATTTAATAAGGTTATTTAATAAGTCTAAGTTGCTGAAATAAACCTATTTAATAAGCCTAAGTTGCTAAAAATAAGCCTATTTAATGAGGCTATTTAATAAGTCTATTTAATAAGCCTATTTAATAAGCCTATTTAATAAGCCTATTAATAAGCCTATTTAATACGCCTATTTAATACACCTATTTAATAAGTATTTAATGAGCCTATGTATTAAGTCTATTTAATAAGCCTTTTTAATAAGCCTATTTAATAAGTCTATTTAATAAGCCTATTTAATAAGTCTATTTAATAAGTCTATTTAATAAGCCTATTTAATAAGTATTTAATGCGCCTATTTAATAAGCCTATTTATTGAGCCTATTTAATAAGCCTATTTATTGAGCCTATTTAATAAGCCTATTTAATAAGCCTATTTAATAAGCCTATTTATTGAGCCTATTTAATAAGTCTATTTAATAAGCCTATTTAATAAGCCTATTTAATAAGCCTATTTAATAAGCCTATTTATTGAGCCTATTTAATAAGCCTATTTAATAAGTATTTAATGAGCCTATTTAATCAGTCTATTTAATAGGCCTATTTAATAAGTCTAAGTTGCTGAAATAAGCCTATTTAATAAGACTAAGTTTCTGAATGAGCCTATTTAATAAGCCTAAGTTGCTGAAACAAGCCTATTTAATAAGCCTAAGTTGCTGAATAAGCCTATTTAATAAGCCTAAGTTGCTGATTAAACCTATTTAATAAGTCTAAGTTGCTGAAATAAGCCTATTTAATAAGGCTATTTAATACGCCTAAGTTGCTGAAATAAGGCTATTTAATAAGTCTAAGTTGCTGAAATAAGCCTATTTAATACGCCTAAGTTGCTGAAATAAGACTATTTAATAAGCCTGAGTTTCTGAACTAAGCCTATTTAAAAAGGTATATTTAATAAGTCTAAGTTGCTGAAATAAACCCATTTAAAATACTATTTAATAAGCCTAAGTTGCTGAAATAAACCTGTTTAATAAGGCTATTTAATAAGCATAAGTTGCTGAAATAAGCCTATTTAATAAGCCTGAGTTGCTGAAATAAGTCTATTTAATAAGGCTCTTTAATAAGTCTAAGTTGCTGAAATAAACCTATTTAATAAGCCTAAGTTGCTAAAAATAAGCCTATTTAATGAGGCTATTTAATAAGTCTATTTAATAAGCCTATTTAATAAGCCTATTTAATAAGCCTATTAATAAGCCTATTTAATACGCCTATTTAATACACCTATTTAATAAGTATTTAATGAGCCTATGTATTAAGTCTATTTAATAAGCCTTTTTAATAAGCCTATTTAATAAGTCTATTTAATAAGCCTATTTAATAAGTCTATTTAATAAGTCTATTTAATAAGCCTATTTAATAAGTATTTAATGCGCCTATTTAATAAGCCTATTTATTGAGCCTATTTAATAAGCCTATTTATTGAGCCTATTTAATAAGCCTATTTAATAAGCCTATTTAATAAGCCTATTTATTGAGCCTATTTAATAAGTCTATTTAATAAGCCTATTTAATAAGCCTATTTAATAAGCCTATTTAATAAGCCTATTTATTGAGCCTATTTAATAAGCCTATTTTATAAGCCTATTTAATAAGCCTCTATATTGAGCCTATTTAATAAGTCTATTTAATAAGCCTATTTAATAAGCCTATTTAATAAGTATTTAATGAGCCTATTTAATCAGTCTATTTAATAGGCCTATTTAATAAGTCTAAGTTGCTGAAATAAGCCTATTTAATAAGACTAAGTTTCTGAATGAGCCTATTTAATAAGCCTAAGTTGCTGAAACAAGCCTATTTAATAAGCCTAAGTTGCTGAATAAGCCTATTTAATAAGCCTAAGTTGCTGATTAAACCTATTTAATAAGTCTAAGTTGCTGAAATAAGCCTATTTAATAAGGCTATTTAATACGCCTAAGTTGCTGAAATAAGGCTATTTAATAAGTCTAAGTTGCTGAAATAAGCCTATTTAATACGCCTAAGTTGCTGAAATAAGACTATTTAATATGCCTGAGTTTCTGAACTAAGCCTATTTAAAAAGGTATATTTAATAAGTCTAAGTTGCTGAAATAAACCCATTTAAAAATGCTATTTAATAAGCCTAAGTTGCTGAAATAAACCTGTTTAATAAGGCTATTTAATAAGCATAAGTTGCTGAAATAAGCTTATTTAATAAGCCTAAGTTGCTGAAATAAGTCTATTTAATAAGGCTCTTTAATAAGTCTAAGTTGCTGAAATAAACCTATTTAATAAGCCCAAGTTGCTAAAATAAGCCTATTTAATGAGGATATTTAATAAGTCTATTCAATAAGCCTATTTAATAAGCCTATTTAATAAGCCTATTTAATACGCCTATTTAATAAACACATTTAATAAGTATTTAATGAGCATTTTTAATAAGCCTATTTAATAAGTCTATTTAATAAGCCTATTTAATAAGTCTATTTAATAAGTCTAGTTAATAAGCCTTATTAATAAGTATTTAATGAGCCTATTTAATAAGCCTATTTATTGAGCCTATTTAATAAGCCTATTTATTGAGCCTATTTAATAAGCCTATTTATTGAGCCTATTTAATACGCCTATTTAATAAGCCTATTTAATAAGCATATTTAATAATTATTTAATGAGCCTATTTAATAAGTCTATTTAATAAGCCTATTTAATAGGCCTATTTAATAAGTCTAAGTTGCTGAAATAAGCCTATTTAATAAGCCTAAGTTGCTGAATAAGCCTATTTAATAAGCCTAAGTTGCTGAAATAAGCCTATTTAATAAGGCTATTTAATAAGCCTAAGTTGCTGAATAAGCCTATTTAATAAGTCTAAATTGCTGAAATAACGCTATTTAATAAGCCTAAGTTGCTGAAATAAGCCTATTTAATAAGCCTAAGTTGCTAAAATAAGCCTATTTAATGAGGTTATTTAATAGGTCTATTTAATAAGCCTATTTAATAAGCCAATTTAATAAGCCTATTTAATATGCCTATTTAATAAACCTATTTAATAAGTATTTAATGAGCCTATTTAATAAGTCTATTTAATAAGCCTTTTTAGTAAGCCTATTTAATAAGCCTATTTAATAAGCCTATTTAATAAGCCTATTTAATAAGCCTATTTAATAAGCCTATCTGATAAGCCTATTTAATGAGCCTATTTAATAAGTCTATTTAATAAGTCTATTTAATAGGCCTATTTAATAAGTCTAAGTTGCTGAAATAAGCCTATTTAATAAGCCTAAGTTGCTGAAATAAGCCTATTTAATAAGGCTATTTAATGAGCATAAGTTGCTGAAATAAGCCTATTTAATAAGCCTAAGTTGCTGAAATAAGCCTATTTAATAATGCTATTTAATAAGTCTAAGTTGCTGAAATAAACCTATTTAATAAGCCTAAGTTGCTAAAATAAGCCTATTTAATTAGGGTATTTAATAAGTCTATTTAATAAGCCTATTTAATAAACCTATTTAATAAGCCTATTTAATAAGCCTATTTAATACGCCTAATTAATAAACCTATTTAATAAGTATTTAATGATCCTATTTAATAAGTCTATTTAATAAGCCTTTTTAATAAGCCTATTTAATAAGTCTATTTAATAAGCCTATTTAATGAGTCTATTTAATACGTCTATTTAATAAGCCTATTTAATAAGTATTTAATGAGCCTATTTAATAAGCCTATTTATTGAGCCTATTTAATAAGCCTATTTATTGAGCCTATTTAATAAGCATATTTATTCAGCCTATTTAATAAGCCTATTTATTGAGCCTATTTCATACGCCTATTTAATTAGTCTATTTAATAAGCCTATTTAATAAGCCTATTTAATACGCCTCTTTAATAAACCTATTTAATAAATATTTAATGAGCCTATGTATTAAGTCTATTTAATAAGCCTTTTTAATAAGCCTATTTAATAAGTCTATTTAATAAGCCTATTTAATAAGTCTATTTAATAAGTCTATTTATTGAGCCTATTTAATAAGCCTATTTATTGAGCCTATTTAATACGCCTATTTATTGAGCCTATTTAATAAGCCTATTTATTGAGCCTATTTAATATGCCTATTTATTGAGCCTATTTAATAAGCCTATTTATTGAGCCTATTTAATAAGTCTATTTAATAAGCCTATTTAATAAGCCTTTTTAATAAGCCTATTTAATAAGCCTATTTAATAAGCCTATTTAATAAGCCTATTTATTGAGCCTATTTAATAAGTCTATTTAATAAGCCTATTTAATAAGCCTATTTAATAAGTATTTAATGAGCCTATTTAATAAGTCTATTTAATAAGCCTATTTAATAGGCCTATTTAATAAGTCGAAGTTGCTGAAATAAGCCTATTTAATAAGCCTAAGTTGCTGAAATAAGCCTATTTAATAATTTAATAAGCATAAGTTACTGAAATAAGCCTATTTAATAAGCCTAAGTTGCTGAAATAAGCCTATTTAGTAAGGCTATTTAATAAGTCTAAGTTGCTGAAATAAACCTATTTAATAAGCCTAAGTTGTTAAAATAAGCCTATTTAATGAGGCTATTTAATAAGTCTATTTAATAAACCTATTTAATGAGCCTATTTAATAAGCCTATTTAATATGCCTATTTAATAAACCTATTAAATAAGTATTAAATGAGCCTATTTAATAAGCCTATTTATTGAGCCTATTTAATAAGCTTATTTATTGAGCCTATTTAATAAGCCTATTTATTCAGCCTATTTAATAAGCCTATTTATTGAGCCTATTTCATACGCCTATTTAATTAGTCTATTTAATAAGCCTATTTAATAAGCCTATTTAATACGCCTCTTTAATAAACCTATTTAATAAATATTTAATGAGCCTATGTATTAAGTCTATTTAATAAGCCTTTTTAATAAGCCTATTTAATAAGTCTATTTAATAAGCCTATTTAATAAGTCTATTTAATAAGTCTATTTATTGAGCCTATTTAATAAGCCTATTTATTGAGCCTATTTAATACGCCTATTTATTGAGCCTATTTAATAAGCCTATTTATTGAGCCTATTTAATATGCCTATTTATTGAGCCTATTTAATAAGCCTATTTATTGAGCCTATTTAATAAGTCTATTTAATAAGCCTATTTAATAAGCCTTTTTAATAAGCCTATTTAATAAGCCTATTTAATAAGCCTATTTAATAAGCCTATTTATTGAGCCTATTTAATAAGTCTATTTAATAAGCCTATTTAATAAGCCTATTTAATAAGTATTTAATGAGCCTATTTAATAAGTCTATTTAATAAGCCTATTTAATAGGCCTATTTAATAAGTCGAAGTTGCTGAAATAAGCCTATTTAATAAGCCTAAGTTGCTGAAATAAGCCTATTTAATAATTTAATAAGCATAAGTTACTGAAATAAGCCTATTTAATAAGCCTAAGTTGCTGAAATAAGCCTATTTAGTAAGGCTATTTAATAAGTCTAAGTTGCTGAAATAAACCTATTTAATAAGCCTAAGTTGTTAAAATAAGCCTATTTAATGAGGCTATTTAATAAGTCTATTTAATAAACCTATTTAATGAGCCTATTTAATAAGCCTATTTAATATGCCTATTTAATAAACCTATTAAATAAGTATTAAATGAGCCTATTTAATAAGCCTATTTATTGAGCCTATTTAATAAGCTTATTTATTGAGCCTATTTAATAAGCCTATTTATTGAGCCTATTTCATACGCCTATTTAATTAGTCTATTTAATAAGCCTATTTAATAAGCCTATTTAATAAGGCTATTTATTGAGCCCATTTAATGAGCCTATTTAATACGTCTATTTAATAAGCCTATTTAATAAGCCTATTTAATAAGCCTATTTAATAAGCCTATTTAATAAACCTATTTATTGAGCCTATTTAATAAGTCTATTTAATAAGCCTATTTAATAGGCCTATTTAATAAGTCTAAGTTGCTGAAATAAGCCTATATAATAAGCCTAAGTTGCTGAATAAGCCTATTTCATAAGCTTAAGTTGCTGAAATAAGCCTTTTTAATATGTCTACGTTGCTGAAATAAGCCTATTTAATAAGCCTAAGTTGCTAAAATAAGCCTATTTAATACGCCTATTTAACAAACCTATTAAATAAGTATTTAATAAGCCTATTTAATAAGCCTTTTATAATAAGCCTATTTAATAAGACTATTTAATAAGCCTATCTAATAAGCCTATTTATTGAGCCTATTTAATAAGTCTATTTAATAAGTCTATTTAATAGGCCTATTTAATAAGTCTAAGTTGCTGAAATAAGCCTATTTAATAAGCCTAAGTTGCTGAAATAAGCCTATTTAATAAGGCTATTTAATGAGCATAAGTTGCTGAAATAAGCCTATTTAATAAGCCTAAGTTGCTGAAATATGCCTATTTAATAATGCTATTTAATAAGTCTAAGTTGCTGAAATAAACCTATTTAATAAGCCTAAGTTGCTAAAATAAGCCTATTTAATGAGGGTATTTAATAAGTCTATTTAATAGGCCTATTTAATAAACCTATTTAATAAGCCTATTTATTAAGCTTATTTAATACGCCTAATTAATAAACCTATTTAATAAGTATTTAATGATCCTATTTAATAAGTCTATTTAATGAGCCTTTTTAATAAGCCTATTTAATAAGTCTATTTAATAAGTCTATTTAATAAGCCTATTTAATAAGCCTATTTATTGAGCCTATTTAATGAGCCTATTTAATGAGTCTATTTAATAAGCTTATTTAAATAGCCTATTTAATAAGCCTATTTAATAAGCCTATTTATTGAGCCTATTTAATAAGTCTATTTAATAAGACTATTTAATAGCCTATTTAATAAGTATTTAATGAGCCTATTTAATAAACCTATTTAATAAGCCTATTTAATAAGCCTATTTAATACGCCTAATTAATAAACCTATTTAATAAGTATTTAATGATCCTATTTAATAAGTCTATTTAATAAACCTATTTAATAAGCCTATTTATTGAGCCTATTTAATAAGTCTATTTAATAAGCCTATTTAATAAGCCTATTTATTGAGCCTATTTAATGAGCCTATTTAATGAGCCTATTTAATAAGTCAATTTAATAAGCTTATTTAATAAGCCTATTTAATAAGCCTATTTAATAAGCCTATTTATTGAGCCTATTTAATAAGTCTATTTAATAAAACTATTTAATAGCCTATTTAATAAGTATTTAATGAGCTTATTTAATAAGTCTATTTAATAAGCCTATTTAATAGGCCTATTTAATAAGTCTAAGTTGCTGAAATAAGCCTATTTAATAAGCCTAAGTTGCTGAATGAGCCTATTTCATAAGCCTAAGTTGCTGAAATAAGCCTTTTTAATAAGCCTAAGTTGCTGAAATAAGCCTATTTAATAAGGCAATTTAATAAGCCTAAGTTGCTGAATAAGCCTATTTAATAAGCCTAAGTTGCTAAAATAAGCCTATTTAATGAGGCTATTTAATAAGTCTATTTAATAAGCCTATTTAATACGCCTATTTAATAAGTCTATTTAATAAGCCTATTTAATAAGCCTATTTAATAAGTCTATTTAATAAGCCTATTTAATAAGCCTATTTAATAAGCCTATTTAATAAGCCTATTTTTTAAGCCTATTTAATGAGCATATTTAATAAGCCTATTTAATAATCCTATTTATTGAGCCTATTTAATAAGTCTATTTAATAAGCCTATTTAATAAGCCTATTTAATTAGTATTTAATGAGCCTATTTAATAAGCCTAAGTTGCTGAAATAAGGCTATTTAATAAGCCTAAGTTGCTGAAATAAGCCTATTTAATAAGCCTAAGTTGCTGAAATAAGCATATTTAATAAGTCTAAGTTACTGAAATAAGGCTATTTAATAAGTTGAAGTTGCTGAAATAATCCTATTTAATCAGCGTAAGTTGCTGAAATAAGCCTATTTAATTAGCCCAAGTTGCTGAAATAAGCCTATTTAATAAGGCTATTTAATAAGCCTAAGTTGCTGAAATAAGCCTATTTAATAAGGCTATTTAATGAGCCTAAGTTGCTGAAATAAGCCTATTTAATAAGCCTAAGTTTCTGAACTAAGCCTATTTAAAAACGTATATTTAATAAGTCTAAGTTGCTGAAATAAACCTATTTAAAATGCTATTTAATAAGCCTAAGTTGCTGAAATAAACCTGTTTAATAAGGCTATTTAATAAGCATAAGTTGATGAAATAAGCCTATTTAATAAGCCTAAGTTGCTGAATAAGCCTATTTCATAAGCCTAAGTTGCTGAAATAAGCCTATTTAAATAGGCTATTTAATAAGCCTAAGTTGCTGAATGAGCCTATTTAATAAGTCTAAGTTGCTGAAATAAGGCTATTTAATAAGCCTAAGTTGCTGAAATAAGCCTATTTAATAAGCCTACGTTGGTGAACTAAGCCTATATAAAAAGGTCTATTTAATAAGTCTAAGTTGCTGAAAAAAACCTATTTAAAAATGCTATTTAATAAGCCTAAATTGCTAGAAATAAACCTGTTTAATAAGGCTATTTAATACGCCTAATTTGCTGAAATAAACCTATTTAATAAGCCTAAGTTGCTAAAAATAAGCCTATTTAATGAGGCTATTTAATAAGTCTATTTAATAAGCCTATTTAATAAGCCTATTTAATAAGCCTATTAATAAGCCTATTTAATACGCCTATTTAATACACCTATTTAATAAGTATTTAATGAGCCTATGTATTAAGTCTATTTAATAAGCCTTTTTAATAAGCCTATTTAGTAAGTCTATTTAATAAGCCTATTTAATAAGTCTATTTAATAAGTCTATTTAATAAGCCTATTTAATAAGTATTTAATGCGCCTATTTAATAAGCCTATTTATTGAGCCTATTTAATAAGCCTATTTATTGAGCCTATTTAATAAGCCTATTTAATAAGCCTATTTAATAAGCCTATTTATTGAGCCTATTTAATAAGCCTATTTTATAAGCCTATTTAATAAGCCTCTATATTGAGCCTATTTAATAAGTCTATTTAATAAGCCTATTTAATATGCCTATTTAATAAGTATTTAATGAGCCTATTTAATCAGTCTATTTAATAGGCCTATTTAATAAGTCTAAGTTGCTGAAATAAGCCTATTTAATAAGACTAAGTTTCTGAATGAGCCTATTTAATAAGCCTAAGTTGCTGAAACAAGCCTATTTAATAAGCCTAAGTTGCTGAATAAGCCTATTTAATAAGCCTAAGTTGCTGATTAAACCTATTTAATAAGTCTAAGTTGCTGAAATAAGCCTATTTAATAAGGCTATTTAATACGCCTAAGTTGCTGAAATAAGGCTATTTAAAAAGTCTAAGTTGCTGAAATAAGCCTATTTAATACGCCTAAGTTGCTGAAATAAGACTATTTAATAAGCCTGAGTTTCTGAACTAAGCCTATTTAAAAAGGTATATTTAATAAGTCTAAGTTGCTGAAATAAACCCATTTAAAAATGCTATTTAATAAGCCTAAGTTGCTGAAATAAACCTGTTTAATAAGGCTATTTAATAAGCATAAGTTGCTGAAATAAGCTTATTTAATAAGCCTAAGTTGCTGAAATAAGTCTATTTAATAAGGCTCTTTAATAAGTCTAAGTTGCTGAAATAAACCCATTTAATAAGCCCAAGTTGCTAAAATAAGCCTATTTAATGAGGATATTTAATAAGTCTATTCAATAAGCCTATTTAATAAGCCTATTTAATAAGCCTATTTAATACGCCTATTTAATAAACACATTTAATAAGTATTTAATGAGCATTTTTAATAAGCCTATTTAATAAGTCTATTTAATAAGCCTGTTTAATAAGTCTATTTAATAAGTCTAGTTAATAAGCCTTATTAATAAGTATTTAATGAGCCTATTTAATAAGCCTATTTATTGAGCCTATTTAATAAGCCTATTTATTGAGCCTATTTAATGAGCCTATTTAATAAGTCAATTTAATAAGCTTATTTAATAAGCCTATTTAATAAGCCTATTTAATAAGCCTATTTATTGAGCCTATTTAATAAGTCTATTTAATAAAACTATTTAATAGCCTATTTAATAAGTATTTAATGAGCTTATTTAATAAGTCTATTTAATAAGCCTATTTAATAGGCCTATTTAATAAGTCTAAGTTGCTGAAATAAGCCTATTTAATAAGCCTAAGTTGCTGAATGAGCCTATTTCATAAGCCTAAGTTGCTGAAATAAGCCTTTTTAATAAGCCTAAGTTGCTGAAAAAGCCTATTTAATAAGGCAATTTAATAAGCCTAAGTTGCTGAATAAGCCTATTTAATAAGCCTAAGTTGCTAAAATAAGCCTATTTAATGAGGCTATTTAATAAGTCTATTTAATAAGCCTATTTAATACGCCTATTTAATAAGTCTATTTAATAAGCCTATTTAATAAGCCTATTTAATAAGTCTATTTAATAAGCCTATTTAATAAGCCTATTTAATAAGCCTATTTAATAAGCCTATTTTTTAAGCCTATTTAATGAGCCTATTTAATAAGCCTATTTAATAATCCTATTTATTGAGCCTATTTAATAAGTCTATTTAATAAGCCTATTTAATAAGCCTATTTAATTAGTATTTAATGAGCCTATTTAATAAGCCTAAGTTGCTGAAATAAGGCTATTTAATAAGCCTAAGTTGCTGAAATAAGCCTATTTAATAAGCCTAAGTTGCTGAAATAAGCATATTTAATAAGTCTAAGTTACTGAAATAAGGCTATTTAATAAGTTGAAGTTGCTGAAATAATCCTATTTAATCAGCGTAAGTTGCTGAAATAAGCCTATTTAATTAGCCCAAGTTGCTGAAATAAGCCTATTTAATAAGGCTATTTAATAAGCCTAAGTTGCTGAAATAAGCCTATTTAATAAGGCTATTTAATGAGCCTAAGTTGCTGAAATAAGCCTATTTAATAAGCCTAAGTTTCTGAACTAAGCCTATTTAAAAACGTATATTTAATAAGTCTAAGTTGCTGAAATAAACCTATTTAAAATGCTATTTAATAAGCCTAAGTTGCTGAAATAAACCTGTTTAATAAGGCTATTTAATAAGCATAAGTTGATGAAATTAGCCTATTTAATAAGCCTAAGTTGCTGAATAAGCCTATTTCATAAGCCTAAGTTGCTGAAATAAGCCTATTTAAATAGGCTATTTAATAAGCCTAAGTTGCTGAATGAGCCTATTTAATAAGTCTAAGTTGCTGAAATAAGGCTATTTAATAAGCCTAAGTTGCTGAAATAAGCCTATTTAATAAGCCTACGTTGGTGAACTAAGCCTATATAAAAAGGTATATTTAATAAGTCTAAGTTGCTGAAAAAAACCTATTTAAAAATGCTATTTAATAAGCCTAAATTGCTAGAAATAAACCTGTTTAATAAGGCTATTTAATACGCCTAATTTGCTTAAATAAGCATATTTAATAAGCCTAAGTTTCTGAACTAAGCCTATTTAAAAATACTATTTAATAAGCCTAAGTTGCTGAAATAAACCTGTTTAATAAGGCTATTTAATAAGCATAAGTTGCTGAAATAAGCCTATTTAATAAGCCTGAGTTGCTGAAATAAGCCTATTTAATAAGGTTATTTAATAAGTCTAAGTTGCTGAAATAAACCTATTTAATAAGCCTAAGTTGCTAAAAATAAGCCTATTTAATGAGGCTATTTAATAAGTCTATTTAATAAGCCTATTTAATAAGCCTATTTAATAAGCCTATTAATAAGCCTATTTAATACGCCTATTTAATACACCTATTTAATAAGTATTTAATGAGCCTATGTATTAAGTCTATTTAATAAGCCTTTTTAATAAGCCTATTTAATAAGTCTATTTAATAAGCCTATTTAATAAGTCTATTTAATAAGTCTATTTAATAAGCCTATTTAATAAGTATTTAATGCGCCTATTTAATGAGCCTATTTATTGAGCCTATTTAATAAGCCTATTTATTGAGCCTATTTAATAAGCCTATTTAATAAGGCTATTTAATAAGCCTATTTATTGAGCCTATTTAATAAGTCTATTTAATAAGCCTATTTAATAAGCCTATTTAATAAGCCTATTTAATAAGCCTATTTATTGAGCCTATTTAATAAGCCTATTTAATAAGTATTTAATGAGCCTATTTAATCAGTCTATTTAATAGGCCTATTTAATAAGTCTAAGTTGCTGAAACAAGCCTATTTAATAAGCCTAAGTTGCTGAATAAGCCTATTTAATAAGCCTAAGTTGCTGATTAAACCTATTTAATAAGTCTAAGTTGCTGAAATAAGCCTATTTAATAAGGCTATTTAATACGCCTAAGTTGCTGAAATAAGGCTATTTAATAAGTCTAAGTTGCTGAAATAAGCCTATTTAATACGCCTAAGTTGCTGAAATAAGACTATTTAATAAGCCTGAGTTTCTGAACTAAGCCTATTTAAAAAGGTATATTTAATAAGTCTAAGTTGCTGAAATAAACCCATTTAAAAATACTATTTAATAAGCCTAAGTTGCTGAAATAAACCTGTTTAATAAGGCTATTTAATAAGCATAAGTTGCTGAAATAAGCCTATTTAATAAGCCTGAGTTGCTGAAATAAGCCTATTTAATAAGGTTATTTAATAAGTCTAAGTTGCTGAAATAAACCTATTTAATAAGCCTAAGTTGCTAAAAATAAGCCTATTTAATGAGGCTATTTAATAAGTCTATTTAATAAGCCTATTTAATAAGCCTATTTAATAAGCCTATTAATAAGCCTATTTAATACGCCTATTTAATACACCTATTTAATAAGTATTTAATGAGCCTATGTATTAAGTCTATTTAATAAGCCTTTTTAATAAGCCTATTTAATAAGTCTATTTAATAAGCCTATTTAATAAGTCTATTTAATAAGTCTATTTAATAAGCCTATTTAATAAGTATTTAATGCGCCTATTTAATAAGCCTATTTATTGAGCCTATTTAATAAGCCTATTTATTGAGCCTATTTAATAAGCCTATTTAATAAGCCTATTTAATAAGCCTATTTATTGAGCCTATTTAATAAGTCTATTTAATAAGCCTATTTAATAAGCCTATTTAATAAGCCTATTTAATAAGCCTATTTATTGAGCCTATTTAATAAGCCTATTTTATAAGCCTATTTAATAAGCCTCTATATTGAGCCTATTTAATAAGTCTATTTAATAAGCCTATTTAATATGCCTATTTAATAAGTATTTAATGAGCCTATTTAATCAGTCTATTTAATAGGCCTATTTAATAAGTCTAAGTTGCTGAAATAAGCCTATTTAATAAGACTAAGTTTCTGAATGAGCCTATTTAATAAGCCTAAGTTGCTGAAACAAGCCTATTTAATAAGCCTAAGTTGCTGAATAAGCCTATTTAATAAGCCTAAGTTGCTGATTAAACCTATTTAATAAGTCTAAGTTGCTGAAATAAGCCTATTTAATAAGGCTATTTAATACGCCTAAGTTGCTGAAATAAGGCTATTTAAAAAGTCTAAGTTGCTGAAATAAGCCTATTTAATACGCCTAAGTTGCTGAAATAAGACTATTTAATAAGCCTGAGTTTCTGAACTAAGCCTATTTAAAAAGGTATATTTAATAAGTCTAAGTTGCTGAAATAAACCCATTTAAAAATGCTATTTAATAAGCCTAAGTTGCTGAAATAAACCTGTTTAATAAGGCTATTTAATAAGCATAAGTTGCTGAAATAAGCTTATTTAATAAGCCTAAGTTGCTGAAATAAGTCTATTTAATAAGGCTCTTTAATAAGTCTAAGTTGCTGAAATAAACCTATTTAATAAGCCCAAGTTGCTAAAATAAGCCTATTTAATGAGGATATTTAATAAGTCTATTCAATAAGCCTATTTAATAAGCCTATTTAATAAGCCTATTTAATACGCCTATTTAATAAACACATTTAATAAGTATTTAATGAGCATTTTTAATAAGCCTATTTAATAAGTCTATTTAATAAGCCTGTTTAATAAGTCTATTTAATAAGTCTAGTTAATAAGCCTTATTAATAAGTATTTAATGAGCCTATTTAATAAGCCTATTTATTGAGCCTATTTAATAAGCCTATTTATTGAGCCTATTTAATGAGCCTATTTAATAAGTCAATTTAATAAGCTTATTTAATAAGCCTATTTAATAAGCCTATTTAATAAGCCTATTTATTGAGCCTATTTAATAAGTCTATTTAATAAAACTATTTAATAGCCTATTTAATAAGTATTTAATGAGCTTATTTAATAAGTCTATTTAATAAGCCTATTTAATAGGCCTATTTAATAAGTCTAAGTTGCTGAAATAAGCCTATTTAATAAGCCTAAGTTGCTGAATGAGCCTATTTCATAAGCCTAAGTTGCTGAAATAAGCCTTTTTAATAAGCCTAAGTTGCTGAAAAAGCCTATTTAATAAGGCAATTTCATAAGCCTAAGTTGCTGAATAAGCCTATTTAATAAGCCTAAGTTGCTAAAATAAGCCTATTTAATGAGGCTATTTAATAAGTCTATTTAATAAGCCTATTTAATACGCCTATTTAATAAGTCTATTTAATAAGCCTATTTAATAAGCCTATTTAATAAGTCTATTTAATAAGCCTATTTAATAAGCCTATTTAATAAGCCTATTTAATAAGCCTATTTTTTAAGCCTATTTAATGAGCCTATTTAATAAGCCTATTTAATAATCCTATTTATTGAGCCTATTTAATAAGTCTATTTAATAAGCCTATTTAATAAGCCTATTTAATTAGTATTTAATGAGCCTATTTAATAAGCCTAAGTTGCTGAAATAAGGCTATTTAATAAGCCTAAGTTGCTGAAATAAGCCTATTTAATAAGCCTAAGTTGCTGAAATAAGCATATTTAATAAGTCTAAGTTACTGAAATAAGGCTATTTAATAAGTTGAAGTTGCTGAAATAATCCTATTTAATCAGCGTAAGTTGCTGAAATAAGCCTATTTAATTAGCCCAAGTTGCTGAAATAAGCCTATTTAATAAGGCTATTTAATAAGCCTAAGTTGCTGAAATAAGCCTATTTAATAAGGCTATTTAATGAGCCTAAGTTGCTGAAATAAGCCTATTTAATAAGCCTAAGTTTCTGAACTAAGCCTATTTAAAAACGTATATTTAATAAGTCTAAGTTGCTGAAATAAACCTATTTAAAATGCTATTTAATAAGCCTAAGTTGCTGAAATAAACCTGTTTAATAAGGCTATTTAATAAGCATAAGTTGATGAAATAAGCCTATTTAATAAGCCTAAGTTGCTGAATAAGCCTATTTCATAAGCCTAAGTTGCTGAAATAAGCCTATTTAAATAGGCTATTTAATAAGCCTAAGTTGCTGAATGAGCCTATTTAATAAGTCTAAGTTGCTGAAATAAGGCTATTTAATAAGCCTAAGTTGCTGAAATAAGCCTATTTAATAAGCCTACGTTGGTGAACTAAGCCTATATAAAAAGGTATATTTAATAAGTCTAAGTTGCTGAAAAAAACCTATTTAAAAATGCTATTTAATAAGCCTAAATTGCTAGAAATAAACCTGTTTAATAAGGCTATTTAATACGCCTAATTTGCTTAAATAAGCATATTTAATAAGCCTAAGTTTCTGAACTAAGCCTATTTAAAAATACTATTTAATAAGCCTAAGTTGCTGAAATAAACCTGTTTAATAAGGCTATTTAATAAGCATAAGTTGCTGAAATAAGCCTATTTAATAAGCCTGAGTTGCTGAAATAAGCCTATTTAATAAGGTTATTTAATAAGTCTAAGTTGCTGAAATAAACCTATTTAATAAGCCTAAGTTGCTAAAAATAAGCCTATTTAATGAGGCTATTTAATAAGTCTATTTAATAAGCCTATTTAATAAGCCTATTTAATAAGCCTATTAATAAGCCTATTTAATACGCCTATTTAATACACCTATTTAATAAGTATTTAATGAGCCTATGTATTAAGTCTATTTAATAAGCCTTTTTAATAAGCCTATTTAATAAGTCTATTTAATAAGCCTATTTAATAAGTCTATTTAATAAGTCTATTTAATAAGCCTATTTAATAAGTATTTAATGCGCCTATTTAATGAGCCTATTTATTGAGCCTATTTAATAAGCCTATTTATTGAGCCTATTTAATAAGCCTATTTAATAAGGCTATTTAATAAGCCTATTTATTGAGCCTATTTAATAAGTCTATTTAATAAGCCTATTTAATAAGCCTATTTAATAAGCCTATTTAATAAGCCTATTTATTGAGCCTATTTAATAAGCCTATTTAATAAGTATTTAATGAGCCTATTTAATCAGTCTATTTAATAGGCCTATTTAATAAGTCTAAGTTGCTGAAACAAGCCTATTTAATAAGCCTAAGTTGCTGAATAAGCCTATTTAATAAGCCTAAGTTGCTGATTAAACCTATTTAATAAGTCTAAGTTGCTGAAATAAGCCTATTTAATAAGGCTATTTAATACGCCTAAGTTGCTGAAATAAGGCTATTTAATAAGTCTAAGTTGCTGAAATAAGCCTATTTAATACGCCTAAGTTGCTGAAATAAGACTATTTAATAAGCCTGAGTTTCTGAACTAAGCCTATTTAAAAAGGTATATTTAATAAGTCTAAGTTGCTGAAATAAACCCATTTAAAAATACTATTTAATAAGCCTAAGTTGCTGAAATAAACCTGTTTAATAAGGCTATTTAATAAGCATAAGTTGCTGAAATAAGCCTATTTAATAAGCCTGAGTTGCTGAAATAAGCCTATTTAATGAGGCTATTTAATAAGTCTATTTAATAAGCCTATTTAATAAGCCTATTTAATAAGCCTATTAATAAGCCTATTTAATACGCCTATTTAATACACCTATTTAATAAGTATTTAATGAGCCTATGTATTAAGTCTATTTAATAAGCCTTTTTAATAAGCCTATTTAATAAGTCTATTTAATAAGCCTATTTAATAAGTCTATTTAATAAGTCTATTTAATAAGCCTATTTAATAAGTATTTAATGCGCCTATTTAATAAGCCTATTTATTGAGCCTATTTAATAAGCCTATTTATTGAGCCTATTTAATAAGCCTATTTAATAAGCCTATTTAATAAGCCTATTTATTGAGCCTATTTAATAAGTCTATTTAATAAGCCTATTTAATAAGCCTATTTAATAAGCCTATTTAATAAGCCTATTTATTGAGCCTATTTAATAAGCCTATTTTATAAGCCTATTTAATAAGCCTCTATATTGAGCCTATTTAATAAGTCTATTTAATAAGCCTATTTAATATGCCTATTTAATAAGTATTTAATGAGCCTATTTAATCAGTCTATTTAATAGGCCTATTTAATAAGTCTAAGTTGCTGAAATAAGCCTATTTAATAAGACTAAGTTTCTGAATGAGCCTATTTAATAAGCCTAAGTTGCTGAAACAAGCCTATTTAATAAGCCTAAGTTGCTGAATAAGCCTATTTAATAAGCCTAAGTTGCTGATTAAACCTATTTAATAAGTCTAAGTTGCTGAAATAAGCCTATTTAATAAGGCCATTTAATACGCCTAAGTTGCTGAAATAAGGCTATTTAAAAAGTCTAAGTTGCTGAAATAAGCCTATTTAATACGCCTAAGTTGCTGAAATAAGACTATTTAATAAGCCTGAGTTTCTGAACTAAGCCTATTTAAAAAGGTATATTTAATAAGTCTAAGTTGCTGAAATAAACCCATTTAAAAATGCTATTTAATAAGCCTAAGTTGCTGAAATAAACCTGTTTAATAAGGCTATTTAATAAGCATAAGTTGCTGAAATAAGCTTATTTAATAAGCCTAAGTTGCTGAAATAAGTCTATTTAATAAGGCTCTTTAATAAGTCTAAGTTGCTGAAATAAACCTATTTAATAAGCCCAAGTTGCTAAAATAAGCCTATTTAATGAGGATATTTAATAAGTCTATTCAATAAGCCTATTTAATAAGCCTATTTAATAAGCCTATTTAATACGCCTATTTAATAAACACATTTAATAAGTATTTAATGAGCATTTTTAATAAGCCTATTTAATAAGTCTATTTAATAAGCCTGTTTAATAAGTCTATTTAATAAGTCTAGTTAATAAGCCTTATTAATAAGTATTTAATGAGCCTATTTAATAAGCCTATTTATTGAGCCTATTTAATAAGCCTATTTATTGAGCCTATTTAATAAGCCTATTTATTGAGCCTATTTAATACGCCTATTTAATAAGCCTATTTATTGAGCCCATTTAATAAGTCTATTTAATAAGCCTATTTAATAAGCATATTTAATAATTATTTAATGAGCCTATTTAATAAGTCTATTTAATAAGCCTATTTAATAGGCCTATTTAATAAGTCTAAGTTGCTGAAATAAGCCTATTTAATAAGCCTAAGTTGCTGAATAAGCCTATTTAATAAGCCTAAGTTGCTGAAATAAGCCTATTTAATAAGGCTATTTAATAAGCCTAAGTTGCTGAATAAGCCTATTTAATAAGTCTAAATTGCTGAAATAACGCTATTTAATAAGCCTAAGTTGCTGAAATAAGCCTATTTAATAAGCCTAAGTTGCTAAAATAAGCCTATTTAATGAGGTTATTTAATAGGTCTATTTAATAAGCCTATTTAATAAGCCAATTTAATAAGCCTATTTAATACGCCTATTTAATAAACCTATTTAATAAGTATTTAATGAGCCTATTTAATAAGTCTATTTAATAAGCCTTTTTAGTAAGCCTATTTAATAAGCCTATTTAATAAGCCTATTTAATAAGTCTATTTAATAAGTCTATTTAATAAGCCTATTTAATAAGCCTATTTAATACGCCTATTTAATAAACACATTTAATAAGTATTTAATGAGCATTTTTAATAAGCCTATTTAATAAGTCTATTTAATAAGCCTATTTAATAAGTCTATTTAATAAGTCTAGTTAATAAGCCTTATTAATAAGTATTTAATGAGCCTATTTAATAAGCCTATTTATTGAGCCTATTTAATAAGCCTATTTATTGAGCCTATTTAATAAGCCTATTTATTGAGCCTATTTAATACGCCTATTTAATAAGCCTATTTATTGAGCCCATTTAATAAGTCTATTTAATAAGCCTATTTAATAAGCATATTTAATAAGTATTTAATGAGCCTATTTAATAAGTCTATTTAATAAGCCTATTTAATAGGCCTATTTAATAAGTCTAAGTTGCTGAAATAAGCCTATTTAATAAGCCTAAGTTGCTGAATAAGCCTATTTAATAAGCCTAAGTTGCTGAAATAAGCCTTTTTAATAAGGCTATTTAATAAGCCTAAGTTGCTGAATAAGCCTATTTAATAAGTCTAAATTGCTGAAATAACGCTATTTAATAAGCCTAAGTTGCTGAAATAAGCCTATTTAATAAGCCTAAGTTGCTAAAATAAGCCTATTTAATGAGGTTATTTAATAGGTCTATTTAATAAGAATATTTAATAAGCCTATTTAATAAGCCTATTTAATATGCCTATTTAATAAGCCTATTTAATAAGCCTATTTAATAAGTCTATTTAATAAGCCTTTTTAGTAAGCCTATTTAATAAGCCTATTTAATAAGCCTATTTAATAAGTCTATTTAATAAGTCTATTTAATAAGCCTATTTAATAAGTATTTAATGAGCCTATTTAATAAGCCTTTTTAGTAAGCCTATTTATTGAGCCTATTTAATAAGTCTATTTAATAAGCCTATTTAATAAGCCTTTTTAATAAGCTTATTTAATAAGCCTATTTAATAAGCCTATTTAATAAGTCTATTTAATAGGCCTATTTAATAAACCTATTTAATAAGCCTATTTATTAAGCTTATTTAATACGCCTAATTAATAAACCTATTTAATAAGTATTTAATGATCCTATTTAATAAGTCTATTTAATGAGCCTTTTTAATAAGCCTATTTAATAAGTCTATTTAATAAGTCTATTTAATAAGCCTATTTAATAAGCCTATTTATTGAGCCTATTTAATGAGCCTATTTAATGAGTCTATTTAATAAGCTTATTTAAATAGCCTATTTAATAAGCCTATTTAATAAGCCTATTTATTGAGCCTATTTAATAAGTCTATTTAATAAGACTATTTAATAGCCTATTTAATAAGTATTTAATGAGCCTATTTAATAAACCTATTTAATAAGCCTATTTAATAAGCCTATTTAATACGCCTAATTAATAAACCTATTTAATAAGTATTTAATGATCCTATTTAATAAGTCTATTTAATAAACCTATTTAATAAGCCTATTTATTGAGCCTATTTAATAAGTCTATTTAATAAGCCTATTTAATAAGCCTATTTATTGAGCCTATTTAATGAGCCTATTTAATAAGTCAATTTAATAAGCTTATTTAATAAGCCTATTTAATAAGCCTATTTAATAAGCCTATTTATTGAGCCTATTTAATAAGTCTATTTAATAAAACTATTTAATAGCCTATTTAATAAGTATTTAATGAGCTTATTTAATAAGTCTATTTAATAAGCCTATTTAATAGGCCTATTTAATAAGTCTAAGTTGCTGAAATAAGCCTATTTAATAAGCCTAAGTTGCTGAATGAGCCTATTTCATAAGCCTAAGTTGCTGAAATAAGCCTTTTTAATAAGCCTAAGTTGCTGAAATAAGCCTATTTAATAAGGCAATTTAATAAGCCTAAGTTGCTGAATAAGCCTATTTAATAAGCCTAAGTTGCTAAAATAAGCCTATTTAATGAGGCTATTTAATAAGTCTATTTAATAAGCCTATTTAATACGCCTATTTAATAAGTCTATTTAATAAGCCTATTTAATAAGCCTATTTAATAAGTCTATTTAATAAGCCTATTTAATAAGCCTATTTAATAAGCCTATTTAATGAGCCTATTTTTTAAGCCTATTTAATGAGCCTATTTAATAAGCCTATTTAATAATCCTATTTATTGAGCCTATTTAATAAACACATTTAATAAGTATTTAATGAGCATTTTTAATAAGCCTATTTAATAAGTCTATTTAATAAGCCTGTTTAATAAGTCTATTTAATAAGTCTAGTTAATAAGCCTTATTAATAAGTATTTAATGAGCCTATTTAATAAGCCTATTTATTGAGCCTATTTAATAAGCCTATTTATTGAGCCTATTTAATAAGCCTATTTATTGAGCCTATTTAATACGCCTATTTAATAAGCCTATTTATTGAGCCCATTTAATAAGTCTATTTAATAAGCCTATTTAATAAGCATATTTAATAATTATTTAATGAGCCTATTTAATAAGTCTATTTAATAAGCCTATTTAATAGGCCTATTTAATAAGTCTAAGTTGCTGAAATAAGCCTATTTAATAAGCCTAAGTTGCTGAATAAGCCTATTTAATAAGCCTAAGTTGCTGAAATAAGCCTATTTAATAAGGCTATTTAATAAGCCTAAGTTGCTGAATAAGCCTATTTAATAAGTCTAAATTGCTGAAATAACGCTATTTAATAAGCCTAAGTTGCTGAAATAAGCCTATTTAATGAGGTTATTTAATAGGTCTATTTAATAAGCCTATTTAATAAGCCAATTTAATAAGCCTATTTAATACGCCTATTTAATAAACCTATTTAATAAGTATTTAATGAGCCTATTTAATAAGTCTATTTAATAAGCCTTTTTAGTAAGCCTATTTAATAAGCCTATTTAATAAGCCTATTTAATAAGTCTATTTAATAAGTCTATTTAATAAGCCTATTTAATAAGCCTATTTAATACGCCTATTTAATAAACACATTTAATAAGTATTTAATGAGCATTTTTAATAAGCCTATTTAATAAGTCTATTTAATAAGCCTATTTAATAAGTCTATTTAATAAGTCTAGTTAATAAGCCTTATTAATAAGTATTTAATGAGCCTATTTAATAAGCCTATTTATTGAGCCTATTTAATAAGCCTATTTATTGAGCCTATTTAATAAGCCTATTTATTGAGCCTATTTAATACGCCTATTTAATAAGCCTATTTATTGAGCCCATTTAATAAGTCTATTTAATAAGCCTATTTAATAAGCATATTTAATAAGTATTTAATGAGCCTATTTAATAAGTCTATTTAATAAGCCTATTTAATAGGCCTATTTAATAAGTCTAAGTTGCTGAAATAAGCCTATTTAATAAGCCTAAGTTGCTGAATAAGCCTATTTAATAAGCCTAAGTTGCTGAAATAAGCCTTTTTAATAAGGCTATTTAATAAGCCTAAGTTGCTGAATAAGCCTATTTAATAAGTCTAAATTGCTGAAATAACGCTATTTAATAAGCCTAAGTTGCTGAAATAAGCCTATTTAATAAGCCTAAGTTGCTAAAATAAGCCTATTTAATGAGGTTATTTAATAGGTCTATTTAATAAGCCTATTTAATAAGCCTATTTAATAAGCCTATTTAATATGCCTATTTAATAAACCTATTTAATAAGTATTTAATGAGCCTATTTAATAAGTCTATTTAATAAGCCTTTTTAGTAAGCCTATTTAATAAGCCTATTTAATAAGCCTATTTAATAAGTCTATTTAATAAGTCTATTTAATAAGCCTATTTAATAAGTATTTAATGAGCCTATTTAATAAGCCTTTTTAGTAAGCCTATTTATTGAGCCTATTTAATAAGTCTATTTAATAAGCCTATTTAATAAGCCTTTTTAATAAGCTTATTTAATAAGCCTATTTAATAAGCCTATTTAATAAGTCTATTTAATAGGCCTATTTAATAAACCTATTTAATAAGCCTATTTATTAAGCTTATTTAATACGCCTAATTAATAAACCTATTTAATAAGTATTTAATGATCCTATTTAATAAGTCTATTTAATGAGCCTTTTTAATAAGCCTATTTAATAAGTCTATTTAATAAGTCTATTTAATAAGCCTATTTAATAAGCCTATTTATTGAGCCTATTTAATGAGCCTATTTAATGAGTCTATTTAATAAGCTTATTTAAATAGCCTATTTAATAAGCCTATTTAATAAGCCTATTTATTGAGCCTATTTAATAAGTCTATTTAATAAGACTATTTAATAGCCTATTTAATAAGTATTTAATGAGCCTATTTAATAAACCTATTTAATAAGCCTATTTAATAAGCCTATTTAATACGCCTAATTAATAAACCTATTTAATAAGTATTTAATGATCCTATTTAATAAGTCTATTTAATAAGCCTATTTAATAGGCCTATTTAATAAGTCTAAGTTGCTGAAATAAGCCTATTTAATAAGCCTAAGTTGCTGAATGAGCCTATTTCATAAGCCTAAGTTGCTGAAATAAGCCTTTTTAATAAGCCTAAGTTGCTGAAATAAGCCTATTTAATAAGGCAATTTAATAAGCCTAAGTTGCTGAATAAGCCTATTTAATAAGCCTAAGTTGCTAAAATAAGCCTATTTAATGAGGCTATTTAATAAGTCTATTTAATAAGCCTATTTAATACGCCTATTTAATAAGTCTATTTAATAAGCCTATTTAATAAGCCTATTTAATAAGTCTATTTAATAAGCCTATTTAATAAGCCTATTTAATAAGCCTATTTAATAAGCCTATTTTTTTAGCCTATTTAATGAGCCTATTTAATAAGCCTATTTAATAATCCTATTTATTGAGCCTATTTAATAAGTCTATTTAATAAGCCTATTTAATAAGCCTATTTAATTAGTATTTAATGAGCCTATTTAATAAGCCTAAGTTGCTGAAATAAGGCTATTTAATAAGCCTAAGTTGCTGAAATAAGCCTATTTAATAAGCCTAAGTTGCTGAAATAAGCATATTTAATAAGTCTAAGTTACTGAAATAAGGCTATTTAATAAGTTGAAGTTGCTGAAATAATCCTATTTAATCAGCGTAAGTTGCTGAAATAAGCCTATTTAATTAGCCCAAGTTGCTGAAATAAGCCTATTTAATAAGGCTATTTAATAAGCCTAAGTTGCTGAAATAAGCCTATTTAATAAGGCTATTTAATGAGCCTAAGTTGCTGAAATAAGCCTATTTAATAAGCCTAAGTTTCTGAACTAAGCCTATTTAAAAACGTATATTTAATAAGTCTAAGTTGCTGAAATAAACCTATTTAAAATGGTATTTAATAAGCCTAAGTTGCTGAAATAAACCTGTTTAATAAGGCTATTTAATAAGCATAAGTTGATGAAATAAGCCTATTTAATAAGCCTAAGTTGCTGAATAAGCCTATTTCATAAGCCTAAGTTGCTGAAATAAGCCTATTTAAATAGGCTATTTAATAAGCCTAAGTTGCTGAATGAGCCTATTTAATAAGTCTAAGTTGCTGAAATAAGGCTATTTAATAAGCCTAAGTTGCTGAAATAAGCCTATTTAATAAGCCTACGTTGGTGAACTAAGCCTATATAAAAAGGTCTATTTAATAAGTCTAAGTTGCTGAAAAAAACCTATTTAAAAATGCTATTTAATAAGCCTAAATTGCTAGAAATAAACCTGTTTAATAAGGCTATTTAATACGCCTAATTTGCTTAAATAAGCATATTTAATAAGCCTAAGTTTCTGAACTAAGCCTATTTAAAAATACTATTTAATAAGCCTAAGTTGCTGAAATAAACCTGTTTAATAAGGCTATTTAATAAGCATAAGTTGCTGAAATAAGCCTATTTAATAAGCCTGTGTTGCTGAAATAAGCCTATTTAATAAGGTTATTTAATAAGTCTAAGTTGCTGAAATAAACCTATTTAATAAGCCTAAGTTGCTAAAAATAAGCCTATTTAATGAGGCTATTTAATAAGTCTATTTAATAAGCCTATTTAATAAGCCTATTTAATAAGCCTATTAATAAGCCTATTTAATACGCCTATTTAATACACCTATTTAATAAGTATTTAATGAGCCTATGTATTAAGTCTATTTAATAAGCCTTTTTAATAAGCCTATTTAATAAGTCTATTTAATAAGCCTATTTAATAAGTCTATTTAATAAGTCTATTTAATAAGCCTATTTAATAAGTATTTAATGCGCCTATTTAATAAGCCTATTTATTGAGCCTATTTAATAAGCCTATTTATTGAGCCTATTTAATAAGCCTATTTAATAAGCCTATTTAATAAGCCTATTTATTGAGCCTATTTAATAAGTCTATTTAATAAGCCTATTTAATAAGCCTATTTAATAAGCCTATTTATTGAGCCTATTTAATAAGTCTATTTAATAAGCCTATTTAATAAGCCTATTTAATAAGCCTATTTAATAAGCCTATTTATTGAGCCTATTTAATAAGCCTATTTAATAAGTATTTAATGAGCCTATTTAATCAGTCTATTTAATAGGCCTATTTAATAAGTCTAAGTTGCTGAAACAAGCCTATTTAATAAGCCTAAGTTGCTGAATAAGCCTATTTAATAAGCCTAAGTTGCTGATTAAACCTATTTAATAAGTCTAAGTTGCTGAAATAAGCCTATTTAATAAGGCTATTTAATACGCCTAAGTTGCTGAAATAAGGCTATTTAATAAGTCTAAGTTGCTGAAATAAGCCTATTTAATACGCCTAAGTTGCTGAAATAAGACTATTTAATAAGCCTGAGTTTCTGAACTAAGCCTATTTAAAAAGGTATATTTAATAAGTCTAAGTTGCTGAAATAAACCCATTTAAAAATACTATTTAATAAGCCTAAGTTGCTGAAATAAACCTGTTTAATAAGGCTATTTAATAAGCATAAGTTGCTGAAATAAGCCTATTTAATAAGCCTGAGTTGCTGAAATAAGCCTATTTAATAAGGTTATTTAATAAGTCTAAGTTGCTGAAATAAACCTATTTAATAAGCCTAAGTTGCTAAAAATAAGCCTATTTAATGAGGCTATTTAATAAGTCTATTTAATAAGCCTATTTAATAAGCCTATTTAATAAGCCTATTAATAAGCCTATTTAATACGCCTATTTAATACACCTATTTAATAAGTATTTAATGAGCCTATGTATTAAGTCTATTTAATAAGCCTTTTTAATAAGCCTATTTAATAAGTCTATTTAATAAGCCTATTTAATAAGTCTATTTAATAAGTCTATTTAATAAGCCTATTTAATAAGTATTTAATGCGCCTATTTAATAAGCCTATTTATTGAGCCTATTTAATAAGCCTATTTATTGAGCCTATTTAATAAGCCTATTTAATAAGCCTATTTAATAAGCCTATTTATTGAGCCTATTTAATAAGTCTATTTAATAAGCCTATTTAATAAGCCTATTTAATAAGCCTATTTAATAAGCCTATTTATTGAGCCTATTTAATAAGCCTATTTTATAAGCCTATTTAATAAGCCTCTATATTGAGCCTATTTAATAAGTCTATTTAATAAGCCTATTTAATATGCCTATTTAATAAGTATTTAATGAGCCTATTTAATCAGTCTATTTAATAGGCCTATTTAATAAGTCTAAGTTGCTGAAATAAGCCTATTTAATAAGACTAAGTTTCTGAATGAGCCTATTTAATAAGCCTAAGTTGCTGAAACAAGCCTATTTAATAAGCCTAAGTTGCTGAATAAGCCTATTTAATAAGCCTAAGTTGCTGATTAAACCTATTTAATAAGTCTAAGTTGCTGAAATAAGCCTATTTAATAAGGCTATTTAATACGCCTAAGTTGCTGAAATAAGGCTATTTAAAAAGTCTAAGTTGCTGAAATAAGCCTATTTAATACGCCTAAGTTGCTGAAATAAGACTATTTAATAAGCCTGAGTTTCTGAACTAAGCCTATTTAAAAAGGTATATTTAATAAGTCTAAGTTGCTGAAATAAACCCATTTAAAAATGCTATTTAATAAGCCTAAGTTGCTGAAATAAACCTGTTTAATAAGGCTATTTAATAAGCATAAGTTGCTGAAATAAGCTTATTTAATAAGCCTAAGTTGCTGAAATAAGTCTATTTAATAAGGCTCTTTAATAAGTCTAAGTTGCTGAAATAAACCTATTTAATAAGCCCAAGTTGCTAAAATAAGCCTATTTAATGAGGATATTTAATAAGTCTATTCAATAAGCCTATTTAATAAGCCTATTTAATAAGCCTATTTAATACGCCTATTTAATAAACACATTTAATAAGTATTTAATGAGCATTTTTAATAAGCCTATTTAATAAGTCTATTTAATAAGCCTGTTTAATAAGTCTATTTAATAAGTCTAGTTAATAAGCCTTATTAATAAGTATTTAATGAGCCTATTTAATAAGCCTATTTATTGAGCCTATTTAATAAGCCTATTTATTGAGCCTATTTAATAAGCCTATTTATTGAGCCTATTTAATACGCCTATTTAATAAGCCTATTTATTGAGCCCATTTAATAAGTCTATTTAATAAGCCTATTTAATAAGCATATTTAATAATTATTTAATGAGCCTATTTAATAAGTCTATTTAATAAGCCTATTTAATAGGCCTATTTAATAAGTCTAAGTTGCTGAAATAAGCCTATTTAATAAGCCTAAGTTGCTGAATAAGCCTATTTAATAAGCCTAAGTTGCTGAAATAAGCCTATTTAATAAGGCTATTTAATAAGCCTAAGTTGCTGAATAAGCCTATTTAATAAGTCTAAATTGCTGAAATAACGCTATTTAATAAGCCTAAGTTGCTGAAATAAGCCTATTTAATAAGCCTAAGTTGCTAAAATAAGCCTATTTAATGAGGTTATTTAATAGGTCTATTTAATAAGCCTATTTAATAAGCCAATTTAATAAGCCTATTTAATACGCCTATTTAATAAACCTATTTAATAAGTATTTAATGAGCCTATTTAATAAGTCTATTTAATAAGCCTTTTTAGTAAGCCTATTTAATAAGCCTATTTAATAAGCCTATTTAATAAGTCTATTTAATAAGTCTATTTAATAAGCCTATTTAATAAGCCTATTTAATACGCCTATTTAATAAACACATTTAATAAGTATTTAATGAGCATTTTTAATAAGCCTATTTAATAAGTCTATTTAATAAGCCTATTTAATAAGTCTATTTAATAAGTCTAGTTAATAAGCCTTATTAATAAGTATTTAATGAGCCTATTTAATAAGCCTATTTATTGAGCCTATTTAATAAGCCTATTTATTGAGCCTATTTAATAAGCCTATTTATTGAGCCTATTTAATACGCCTATTTAATAAGCCTATTTATTGAGCCCATTTAATAAGTCTATTTAATAAGCCTATTTAATAAGCATATTTAATAAGTATTTAATGAGCCTATTTAATAAGTCTATTTAATAAGCCTATTTAATAGGCCTATTTAATAAGTCTAAGTTGCTGAAATAAGCCTATTTAATAAGCCTAAGTTGCTGAATAAGCCTATTTAATAAGCCTAAGTTGCTGAAATAAGCCTTTTTAATAAGGCTATTTAATAAGCCTAAGTTGCTGAATAAGCCTATTTAATAAGTCTAAATTGCTGAAATAACGCTATTTAATAAGCCTAAGTTGCTGAAATAAGCCTATTTAATAAGCCTAAGTTGCTAAAATAAGCCTATTTAATGAGGTTATTTAATAGGTCTATTTAATAAGCCTATTTAATAAGCCTATTTAATAAGCCTATTTAATATGCCTATTTAATAAACCTATTTAATAAGTATTTAATGAGCCTATTTAATAAGTCTATTTAATAAGCCTTTTTAGTAAGCCTATTTAATAAGCCTATTTAATAAGCCTATTTAATAAGTCTATTTAATAAGTCTATTTAATAAGCCTATTTAATAAGTATTTAATGAGCCTATTTAATAAGCCTATTTATTGAGCCTATTTAATAAGACTATTTATTGAGCCTATTTAATAAGCCTATTTATTGAGCCTATTTAATAAGCCTATTTAATAAGTCTATTTAATAAGCCTATTTAATAAGCCTAATTAATAAGCCTATTTAATAATCCTATTTATTGAGCCTATTTAATGAGTCTATTTAATAAGCCTGTTTAATAAGCCTATTTAATAAGTATTGAATGAGCCTATTTAATAAGCCTAAGTTGCTGAATAAGCCTATTTAATAAGCCTAAGTTGCTGAAATAAGCCTATTTAATAAGCCTATTTAATAAGCCTAAGTTGCTGAATAAGCCTATTTAATAAGCCTAAGTTGCTGAAATAAGCCTATTTAATAAGTCTAAGTTGCTGAAATAAGGCTATTTAATAAGCCTAAGTTGCTGAAATAAGCCTATTTAATAAGCCTATGTTGCTGAAATAAGGCTATTTAATAAGTCCAATTTGCTGAAATAAGCCTATTTAATAAGCCTAAGTTGCTGAAATAAGTATATTTAATAGGCATAAGTTGCTGAAATAAGCCTATTTAATAAGTCTAAGTTGCTGAAATAAGGCTATTTAATAAGTCTAAGTTGCTGAAATAAGCCTTTTTAATCAACGTAAGTTGCTGAAATAAGCCTATTTAATAAGCCCAAGTTGCTGAAATAAGCCTACTTAATTAGGCTATTTAATAAGTCTAAGTTGCTGAAATAAACCTATTTAATAAGCCCAAGTTGCTAAAATAAGCCTATTCAATGAGGATATTTAATAAGTCTATTTAATAAGCCTATTTAATAAGCCTATTTAATAAGCCTATTTAATATGCCTATTTAATAAACACATTTAATAAGTATTTAATGAGCATTTTTAATAAGCCTATTGAATAAGTCTATTTAATAAGCCTATTTAATAAGTCTATTTAATGAGTCTAGTTAATAAGCCTATTTAATAAGCCTATTTAATAAGCCTATTTAATACGCCTATTTAATAAACCTATTTAATAAGTATTTAATGAGCCTATTTAATAAGTCTATTTAATAAGCCTTTTTAATAAGCCTATTTAATAAGCCTATTTAATAAGCCTATTTAATAAGTCTATTTAATTAGTATATTTAATAAGCCTATTTAATAAGTATTTAATGAGCCTATTTAATAAGCCTATTTATTGAGCCTATTTAATATGCCTATTTATTGAGCATATTTAATAAGCCTATTTAATAAGCCAATTTAATAAGCCTATTTGATTGAGCCTATTTAATAAGTCTATTTAATAAGCCTATTTAATAAGCCTATTTAATAAGCCTATTTAATAAGCCTATTTATTGAGCCTATTTAATAAGCCTATTTAATAAGCCTATTTAATAAGCCTCTTTATTGAGCCTATTTAATAAGTCTATTTAATAAGCCTATTTAATAAGCCTATTTAATAAGTATTTAATGAGCCTATTTAATAAGTCTATTTAATAAGCCTATTTATTAAGTATTTAATGAGCCTATTTAATAAGCCTATTTATTGAGCCTATTTAATAAGCCTATTTATTGAGCCTATTTAATAAGGCTATTTATTGAGCCTATTTAATAAGCCTATTTAATAAGTCTATTTAATAAGCCTATTTAATAAGCCTAATTAATAAGCCTATTTAATAAGCCTATATATTGAGCCTATTTAATGAGTCTATTTAATAAGCCTGTTTAATAAGCCTATTTAATAAGTATTGAATGAGCCTATTTAATAAGCCGAAGTTGCTGAATAAGCCTATTGAATAAGCCTAAGTTGCTGAAATAAGCCTATTTAATAAGCCTATTTAATAAGCCTAAGTTGCTGAATAAGCCTATTTAATAAGCCTAAGTTGATGAAATAAGCCTATTTAATAAGTCTAAGTTGCTGAAATAAGGCTATTTAATAAGCCTAAGTTGCTGAAATAAGCCTATTTAATAAGCCTAAGTTGCTGAAATAAGGCTATTTAATAAGTCCAATTTGCTGAAATAAGCTATTTAATAAGCCTAAGTTGCTGAAATAAGTATATTTAATAGGCATAAGTTGCTGAAATAAGCCTATTTAATAAGTCTAAGTTGCTGAAATAAGGCTATTTAATAAGTCTAAGTTGCTGAAATAAGCATTTTTAATCAGCATAAGTTGCTGAAATAAGCCTATTTAATAAGCCCAAGTTGCTGAAATAAGCCTACTTAATTAGGCTATTTAATAAGCCTAAGTTGCTGAAACAAGCCTATTTAATAAGGCTCTTTAATAAGTCTAAGTTGCTGAAATAAACCTATATAATAAGCCCAAGTTGCTAAAATAAGCCTATTTAATGAGGATATTTAATAAATCTATTTAATAAGCCTATTTAATAAGCCTATTTAATAAGCCTATTTAATACGCCTATTTAATAAACACATTTAATAAGTATTTAATGAGCATTTTTAATAAGCCTATTGAATAAGTCTATTTAATAAGCCAATTTAATAAGCCTATTTATTGAGCCTATTTAATAAGTCTATTTAATAAGCCTATTTAATAAGCCTATTTAATAAGCCTATTTAATAAGCCTATTTATTGAGCCTATTTAATAAGCCTATTTAATAAGCCTATTTAATAAGCCTCTTTATTGAGCCTATTTAATAAGTATTTAATGAGCCTATTTAATCAGTCTATTTAATAGGCCTATTTAATAAGCCTATTTATTGAGCCTATTTAATATGCCTATTTAATAAGCCTATTTAATAAGCCTCTTTATTGAGCCTATTAAATAAGTCTATTTAATAAGCCTATTTAATAAGCCTATTTAATAAGTATTTAATAAGCCTATTTATTGAGCCTATTTAATAAGCCTATTTATTGAGCCTATTTAATAAGCCTATTTAATAAGTCTATTTAATAAGCCTATTTAATAAGCCTAATTAATAAGCCTATTTAATAAGCCTATTTATTGAGCCTATTTAATGAGTCTATTTAATAAGCCTGTTTAATAAGCCTATTTAATAAGTATTGAATGAGCCTATTTAATAAGCCTAAGTTGCTGAATAAGCCTATTTAATACGCCTAAGTTGCTGAAATAAGCCTATTTAATAAGCCTATTTAATAAGCCTAAGTTGCTGAATAAGCCTATTTAATAAGCCTAAGTTGCTGAAATAAGCCTATTTAATAAGTCTAAGTTGCTGAAATAAGGCTATTTAATAAGCCTAAGTTGCTGAAATAAGCCTATTTAATAAGCCTAAGTTGCTGAAATAAGGCTATTTAATAAGTCCAATTTGCTGAAATAAGCCTATTTAATAAGCCTAAGTTGCTGAAATAAGTATATTTAATAGGCATAAGTTGCTGAAATAAGCCTATTTAATAAGTCTAAGTTGCTGAAATAAGGCTATTTAATAAGTCTAAGTTGCTGAAATAAGCCTTTTTAATCAGCGTAAGTTGCTGAAATAAGCCTATTTAATAAGCCCAAGTTGCTGAAATAAGCCTACTTAATTAGGCTATTTAATAAGTCTAAGTTGCTGAAATAAACCTATTTAATAAGCCCAAGTTGCTAAAATAAGCCTATTTAATGAGGATATTTAATAAGTCTATTTAATAAGCCTAATTAATAAGCCTATTTAATAAGCCTATTTAATATGCCTATTTAATAAACACATTTAATAAGTATTTAATGAGCATTTTTAATAAGCCTATTGAATAAGTCTATTTAATAAGCCTATTTAATAAGTCTATTTAATAAGTCTAGTTAATAAGCCTATTTAATAAGCCTATTTAATAAGCCTATTTAATACGCCTATTTAATAAACCTATTTAATAAGTATTTAATGAGCCTATTTAATAAGTCTATTTAATAAGCCTTTTTAATAAGCCTATTTAATAAGCCTATTTAATAAGCCTATTTAATAAGTCTATTTAATTAGTATATTTAATAAGCCTATTTAATAAGTATTTAATGAGCCTATTTAATAAGCCTATTTTTTGAGCCTATTTAATATGCCTATTTATTGAGCATATTTAATAAGCCTATTTAATAAGCCAATTTAATAAGCCTATTTATTGAGCCTATTTAATAAGTCTATTTAATAAGCCTATTTAATAAGCCTATTTAATAAGCCTATTTAATAAGCCTATTTAATAAGCCTATTTATTGAGCCTATTTAATAAGCCTATTTAATAAGCCTATTTAATAAGCCTCTTTATTGAGCCTATTTAATAAGTCTATTTAATAAGCCTATTTAATAAGCCTATTTAATAAGTATTTAATGAGCCTATTTAATAAGTCTATTTAATAAGCCTATTTATTAAGTATTTAATGAGCCTATTTAATAAGCCTATTTATTGAGCCTATTTAATAAGCCTATTTATTGAGCCTATTTAATAAGGCTATTTATTGAGCCTATTTAATAAGCCTATTTAATAAGTCTATTTAATAAGCCTATTTAATAAGCCTAATTAATAAGCCTATTTAATAAGCCTATATATTGAGCCTATTTAATGAGTCTATTTAATAAGCCTGTTTAATAAGCCTATTTAATAAGTATTGAATGAGCCTATTTAATAAGCCTAAGTTGCTGAAATAAGCCTATTTAATAAGCCTATTTAATAAGCCTAAGTTGCTGAATAAGCCTATTTAATAAGCCTAAATTGATGAAATAAGCCTATTTAATAAGTCTAAGTTGCTGAAATAAGGCTATTTAATAAGCCTAAGTTGCTGAAATAAGCCTATTTAATAGGCTTAAGTTGCTGAAATAAGGCTATTTAATAAGTCCAATTTGCTGAAATAAGCTATTTAATAAGCCTAAGTTGCTGAAATAAGTATATTTAATAGGCATAAGTTGCTGAAATAAGCCTATTTAATAAGTCTAAGTTGCTGAAATAAGGCTATTTAATAAGTCTAAGTTGCTGAAATAAGCATTTTTAATCAGCGTAAGTTGCTGAAATAAGCCTATTTAATAAGCCCAAGTTGCTGAAATAAGCCTACTTAATTAGGCTATTTAATAAGCCTAAGTTGCTGAAATAAGCCTATTTAATAAGGCTCTTTAATAAGTCTAAGTTGCTGAAATAAACCTATATAATAAGCCCAAGTTGCAAAAATAAGCCTATTTAATGAGGATATTTAATAAATCTATTTAATAAGCCTATTTAATAAGCCTATTTAATAATCCTATTTAATACGCCTATTTAATAAACACATTTAATAAGTATTTAATGAGCATTTTTAATAAGCCTATTGAATAAGTCTATTTAATAAACCAATTTAATAAGCCTATTTATTGAGCCTATTTAATAAGTCTATTTAATAAGCCTATTTAATAAGCCTATTTAATAAGCCTATTTAATAAGCCTATTTATTGAGCCTATTTAATAAGCCTATTTAATAAGCCTATTTAATAAGCCTCTTTATTGAGCCTATTTAATAAGTATTTAATGAGCCTATTTAATCAGTCTATTTAATAGGCCTATTTAATAAGCCTATTTATTGAGCCTATTTAATAAGCCTATTTAATAAGCCTATTTAATAAGCCTCTTTATTGAGCCTATTAAATAAGTCTATTTAATAAGCCTATTTAATAAGCCTATTTAATAAGCCTATTTATTGAGCCTATTTAATAAGCCTATTTATTGAGCCTATTTAATAAGCCTATTTAATAAGTCTATTTAATAAGCCTATTTAATAAGCCTAATTAATAAGCCTATTTAATAAGCCTATTTATTGAGCCTATTTAATGAGTCTATTTAATAAGCCTGTTTAATAAGCCTATTTAATAAGTATTGAATGAGCCTATTTAATAAGCCTAAGTTGCTGAATAAGCCTATTTAATAAGCCTAAGTTGCTGAAATAAGCCTATTTAATGAGTCCAATTTGCTGAAATAAGCCTATTTAATAAGCCTTAGTTGCTGAAATAAGTATATTTAATAGGCATAAGTTGCTGAAATAAGCCTATTTAATAAGTCTAAGTTGCTGAAATAAGGCTATTTAATAAGTCTAAGTTGCTGAAATAAGCATTTTTAATCAGCGAAAGTTGCTGAAATAAGCCTATTTAATAAGCCCAAGTTGCTGAAATAAGCCTACTTAATTAGGCTATTTAATAAGCCTAAGTTGCTGAAATAAGCCTTTTTAATAAGGCTCTTAGATAAGTCTAAGTTGCTGAAATAAACCTATATAATAAGCCCAAGTTGCTAAAATAAGCCTATTTAATGAGGATATTTAATAAATCTATTTAATAAGCCTATTTAATAAGCCTATTTAATAAGCCTATTTAATACGCCTATTTAATAAACACATTTAATAAGTATTTAATGAGCATTTTTAATAAGCCTATTGAATAAGTCTATTTAATAAACCAATTTAATAAGCCTATTTATTGAGCCTATTTAATAAGTCTATTTAATAAGCCTATTTAATAAGCCTATTTAATAAGCCTATTTAATAAGCCTATTTATTGAGCCTATTTAATAAGCCTATTTAATAAGCCTATTTAATAAGCCTCTTTATTGAGCCTATTTAATAAGTATTTAATGAGCCTATTTAATCAGTCTATTTAATAAGCCTATTTAATAAGTCTATTTAATAAGCCTATTTAATAAGCCTATTTAATAAGCCTATTTAATAAGCCTCTTTATTGAGCCTATTTAATAAGTATTTAATGAGCCTATTTAATCAGTCTATTTAATAGGCCTATTTAATAAGCCTATTTATTGAGCCTATTTAATAAGCCTATTTAATAAGCCTATTTAATAAGCCTCTTTATTGAGCCTATTAAATAAGTCTATTTAATAAGCCTATTTAATAAGCCTATTTAATAAGTATTTAATAAGCCTATTTATTGAGCCTATTTAATAAGCCTATTTATTGAGCCTATTTAATAAGCCTATTTAATAAGTCTATTTAATAAGCCTATTTAATAAGCCTAATTAATAAGCCTATTTAATAAGCCTATTTATTGAGCCTATTTAATGAGTCTATTTAATAAGCCTGTTTAATAAGCCTATTTAATAAGTATTGAATGAGCCTATTTAATAAGCCTAAGTTGCTGAATAAGCCTATTTAATAAGCCTAAGTTGCTGAAATAAGCCTATTTAATAAGTCCAATTTGCTGAAATAAGCCTATTTAATAAGCCTAAGTTGCTGAAATAAGTATATTTAATAGGCATAAGTTGCTGAAATAAGCCTATTTAATAAGTCTAAGTTGCTGAAATAAGGCTATTTAATAAGTCTAAGTTGCTGAAATAAGCCTTTTCAATCAGCGTAAGTTGCTGAAATAAGCCTATTTAATAAGCCCAAGTTGCTGAAATAAGCCTACTTAATTAGGCTATTTATTAAGCCTAAGTTGCTGAAATAAGCCTATTTAATAAGGCTCTTTAATAAGTCTAAGTTGCTGAAATAAACCTATTTAATAAGCCCAAGATGCTAAAATAAGCCTATTTAATGAGGATATTTAATAAGTCTATTTAATAAGCCTATTTAATAAGCCTATTTAATAAGCCTATTTAATATGCCTATTTAATAAACACATTTAATAAGTATTTAATGAGCATTTTTAATAAGCCTATTGAATGAGTCTATTTAATAAGCCTATTTAATAAGTCTATTTAATAAATCTAGTTAATAAGCCTATTTAATAAGCCTATTTAATAAGCCTATTTAATACGCCTATTTAATAAACCTATTTAATAAGTATTTAATGAGCCTATTTAATAAGTCTATTTAATAAGCCTTTTTAATAAGCCTATTTAATAAGCCTATTTAATAAGCCTATTTAATAAGTCTATTTAATTAGTCTATTTAATAAGCCTATTTAATAAGTATTTAATGAGCCTATTTAATAAGCCTATTTATTGAGCCTATTTAATATGCCTATTTATTGAGCATATTTAATAAGCCTATTTAATAAGCCAATTTAATAAGCCTATTTATTGAGCCTATTTAATAAGTCTATTTAATAAGCCTATTTAATAAGCCTATTTAATAAGCCTATTTAATACGCCTATTTAATAAGCCTATTTATTGAGCCTATTTAATAAGCCTATTTAATAAGCCTATTTAATAAGCCTCTTTATTGAGCCTATTTAATAAGTCTATTTAATAAGTATTTAATGAGCCTATTTAATCAGTCTATTTAAAAGGCCTATTTAATAAGCATATTTATTGAGCCTATTTAATAAGCCTATTTAATAAGCCTATTTAATAAGCCTATTTAATAAGCCTATTTATTGAGCCTATTTAATAAGCCTATTTAATAAGCCTATTTAATAAGCCTCTTTATTGAGCCTATTTAATAAGCCTATTTAATAAGTATTTAATGAGCCTATTTAATCAGTCTATTTAAAAGGCCTATTTAATAAGCATATTTATTGAGCCTATTTAATAAGCCTATTTAATAAGCCTATTTAATAAGCCTCTTTATTGATCCTATTAAATAAGTCTATTTAATAAGCCTATTTAATAAGCCTATTTAATAAGTATTTAATAAGCCTATTTATTGGGCCTATTTAATAAGCCTATTTATTGAGCCTATTTAATAAGCACTATTTAATAAGTCTATTTAATAAGCCTATTTAATAAGCCTAATTAATAAGCCTATTTAATAAGCCTATTCATTGAGCCTATTTAATGAGTCTATTTAATAAGCCTGTTTAATAAGCCTATTTAATAAGTATTGAATGAGCCTATTTAATAAGCCTAAGTTGCTGAATAAGCCTATTTAATAAGCCTAAGTTGCTGAAATAAGCCTATTTAATAAGCCTATTTAATAAGCCTAAGTTGCTGAATAAGCCTATTTAATAAGCCTAAGTTGCTGAAATAAGCCTATTTAATAAGTCTAAGTTGCTGAAATAAGGCTATTTAATGAGCCTAAGTTGCTGAAATAAGCCTATTTGATAAGCCTAAGTTGCTGAAATAAGGCTATTTAATAAGTCCAATTTGCTGAAATAAGCCTATTTAATAAGCCTCAGTTGCTGAAATAAGTATATTTAATAGGCATAAGTTGCTGAAATAAGCCTATTTAATAAGTCTAAGTTGCTGAAATAAGGCTATTTAATAAGTCTAAGTTGCTGAAATAAGCCTTTTCAATCAGCGTAAGTTGCTGAAATAAGCATATTTAATAAGCCCAAGTTGCTCAAATAAGCCTACTTAATTAGGCTATTTAATAAGCCTAAGTTGCTGAAATAAGCCTATTTAATAAGGCTCTTTAATAAGTCTAAGTTGCTGAAATAAACCTATTTAATAAGACCAAGTTGCTAAAATAAGCCTATTTAATGAGGATATTTAATAAGTCTATTTAATAAGCCTATTTAATAAGCCTATTTATTAAGCCTATTTAATATGCCTATTTAATAAACACATTTAATAAGTATTTAATGAGCATTTTTAATAAGCCTATTGAATAAGTCTATTTAATAAGCCTATTTAATAAGTCTATTTAATAAGTCTAGTTAATAAGCCTATTTAATAAGCCTATTTAATAAGCCTATTTAATACGCCTATTTAATAAGCCTATTTAATAAGTATTTAATGAGCCTATTTAATAAGTCTATTTAATAAACCTTTTTAATAAGCCTATTTAATAAGCCTATTTAATAAGCCTATTTAATAAGTCTATTTAATTAGTCTATTTAATAAGCCTATTTAATAAGTATTTAATGAGCCTATTTAATAAGCCTATTTATTGAGCCTATTTAATATGCCTATTTATTGAGCATATTTAATAAGCCTATTTAATAAGCCAATTTAATAAGCCTATTTATTGAGCCTATTTAATAAGTCTATTTAATAAGCCTATTTAATAAGCCTATTTAATAAGCCTATTTAATAAGCCTATTTATTGAGCCTATTTAATAAGCCTATTTAATAAGCCTATTTAATAAGCCTATTTAATAAGCCTCTTTATTGAGCCTATTTAATAAGGCTATTTAATAAGCCTATTTAATAAGTATTTAATGAGCCTATTTAATCAGTCTATTTAATAGGCCTATTTAATAAGCCTATTTATTGAGCCTATTTAATAAGCCTATTTAATAAGCCTATTCATTGAGCCTATTTAATGAGTCTATTTAATAAGCCTGTTTAATAAGCCTATTTAATAAGTATTGAATGAGCCTATTTAATAAGCCTAAGTTGCTGAATAAGCCTATTTAATAAGCCTAAGTTGCTGAAATAAGCCTATTTAATAAGCCTATTTAATAAGCCTAAGTTGCTGAATAAGCCTATTTAATAAGCCTAAGTTGCTGAAATAAGCCTATTTAATAAGTCTAAGTTGCTGAAATAAGGCTATTTAATGAGCCTAAGTTGCTGAAATAAGCCTATTTGATAAGCCTAAGTTGCTGAAATAAGGCTATTTAATAAGTCCAATTTGCTGAAATAAGCCTATTTAATAAGCCTAAGTTGCTGAAATAAGTATATTTAATAGGCATAAGTTGCTGAAATAAGCCTATTTAATAAGTCTAAGTTGCTGAAATAAGGCTATTTAATAAGTCTAAGTTGCTGAAATAAGCATTTTTAATCAGCGTAAGTTGCTGAAATAAGCCTATTTAATAAGCCCAAGTTGCTGAAATAAGCCTACTTAATTAGGCTATTTAATAAGCCTAAGTTGCTGAAATAAGCCTATTTAATAAGGCTCTTTAATAAGTCTAAGTTGCTGAAATAAACCTATATAATAAGCCCAAGTTGCTAAAATAAGCCTATTTAATAAGCCTATTTAATAAGCCTATTTAATACGCCTATTTAATAAACACATTTAATAAGTATTTAATGAGCATTTTTAATAAGCCTATTGAATAAGTCTATTTAATAAGCCAATTTAATAAGCCTATTTATTGAGCCTATTTAATAAGTCTATTTAATAAGCCTATTTAATAAGCCTATTTAATAAGCCTATTTAATAAGCCTATTTATTGAGCCTATTTAATAAGCCTATTTAATAAGCCTATTTAATAAGCCTCTTTATTGAGCCTATTTAATAAGTATTTAATGAGCCTATTTAATCAGTCTATTTAATAGGCCTATTTAATAAGCCTATTTATTGAGCCTATTTAATAAGCCTATTTAATAAGCCTATTTAATAAGCCTCTTTATTGAGCCTATTAAATAAGTCTATTTAATAAGCCTATTTAATAAGCCTATTTAATAAGTATTTAATAAGCCTATTTATTGAGCCTATTTAATAAGCCTATTTATTGAGCCTATTTAATAAGCCTATTTAATAAGTCTATTTAATAAGCCTATTTAATAAGCCTTATTAATAAGCCTATTTAATAAGCCTATTTATTGAGCCTATTTAATGAGTCTATTTAATAAGCCTGTTTAATAAGCCTATTTAATAAGTATTGAATGAGCCTATTTAATAAGCCTAAGTTGCTGAATAAGCCTATTTAATAAGCCTAAGTTGCTGAAATAAGCCCATTTAATAAGTCCAATTTGCTGAAATAAGCCTATTTAATAAGCCCAAGTTGCTGAAATAAGTATATTTAATAGGCATAAGTTGCTGAAATAAGCCTATTTAATAAGTCTAAGTTGCTGAAATAAGGCTATTTAATAAGTCTAAGTTGCTGAAATAAGCCTTTTCAATCAGCGTAAGTTGCTGAAATAAGCCTATTTAATAAGCCCAAGTTGCTGAAATAAGCCTACTTAATTAGGCTATTTATTAAGCCTAAGTTGCTGAAATAAGCCTATTTAATAAGGCTCTTTAATAAGTCTAAGTTGCTGAAATAAACCTATTTAATAAGCCCAAGTTGCTAAAATAAGCCTATTTAATGAGGATATTTAATAAGTCTATTTAATAAGCCTATTTAATAAGCCTATTTAATAAGCCTATTTAATATGCCTATTTAATAAACACATTTAATAAGTATTTAATGAGCATTTTTAATAAGCCTATTGAATGAGTCTATTTAATAAGCCTATTTAATAAGTCTATTTAATAAGTCTAGTTAATAAGCCTATTTAATAAGCCCATTTAATAAGCCTATTTAATACGCCTATTTAATAAACCTATTTAATAAGTATTTAATGAGCCTATTTAATAAGTCTATTTAATAAGCCTTTTTAATAAGCCTATTTAATAAGCCTATTTAATAAGCCTATTTAATAAGTCTATTTAATTAGTCTATTTAATAAGCCTATTTAATAAGTATTTAATGAGCCTATTTAATAAGCCTATTTATTGAGCCTATTTAATATGCCTATTTATTGAGCATATTTAATAAGCCTATTTAATAAGCCAATTTAATAAGCCTATTTATTGAGCCTATTTAATAAGTCTATTTAATAAGCCTATTTAATAAGCCTATTTAATAAGCCTATTTAATAAGCCTATTTAATAAGCCTATTTATTGAGCCTATTTAATAAGCCTATTTAATAAGCCTATTTAATAAGCCTCTTTATTGAGCCTATTTAATAAGTCTATTTAATAAGTATTTAATGAGCCTATTTAATCAGTCTATTTAAAAGGCCTATTTAATAAGCATATTTATTGAGCCTATTTAATAAGCCTATTTAATAAGCCTATTTAATAAGCCTATTTAATAAGCCTATTTATTGAACCTATTTAATAAGCCTATTTAATAAGCCTATTTAATAAGCCTCTTTATTGAGCCTATTTAATAAGTATTTAATAAGCCTATTTATTGAGCCTATTTAATAAGCCTATTTATTGAGCCTATTTAATAAGCACTATTTAATAAATCTATTTAATAAGCCTATTTGATAAGCCTAATTAATAAGCCTATTTAATAAGCCTATTTATTGAGCCTATTTAATGAGTCTATTTAATAAGCCTGTTTAATAAGCCTATTTAATAAGTATTGAATGAGCCTATTTAATAAGCCTAAGTTGCTGAATAAGCCTATTTAATAAGCCTAAGTTGCTGAAATAAGCCTATTTAATAAGCCTATTTAATAAGCCTAAGTTGCTGAATAAGCCTATTTAATAAGCCTAAGTTGCTGAAATAAGCCTATTTAATAAGTCTAAGTTGCTGAAATAAGGCTATTTAATGAGCCTAAGTTGCTGAAATAAGCCTATTTGATAAGCCTAAGTTGCTGAAATAAGGCTATTTAATAAGTCCAATTTGCTGAAATAAGCCTATTTAATAAGCCTAAGTTGCTGAAATAAGTATATTTAATAGGCATAAGTTGCTGAAATAAGCCTATTTAATAAGTCTAAGTTGCTGAAATAAGGCTATTTAATAAGTCTAAGTTGCTGAAATAAGCCTTTTTAATCAGCGTAAGTTGCTGAAATAAGCCTATTTAATAAGCCCAAGTTGCTGAAATAAGCCTACTTAATTAGGCTATTTAATAAGCCTAAGTTGCTGAAATAAGCCTATTTAATAAGGCTCTTTAATAAGTCTAAGTTGCTGAAATAAACCTATTTAATAAGACCAAGTTGCTAAAATAAGCCTATTTAATGAGGATATTTAATAAGTCTATTTAATAAGCCTATTTAATAAGCCTATTTATTAAGCCTATTTAATATGCCTATTTAATAAACACATTTAATAAGTATTTAATGAGCATTTTTAATAAGCCTATTTAATAAGCCTATTTAATAAGCCTATTTAATACGCCTATTTAATAAGCCTATTTAATAAGTATTTAATGAGCCTATTTAATAAGCCTATTTAATAAACCTTTTTAATAAGCCTATTTAATAAGCCTATTTAATAAGCCTATTTAATAAGTCTATTTAATTAGTCTATTTAATAAGCCTATTTAATAAGTATTTAATGAGCCTATTTAATAAGCCTATTTATTGAGCCTATTTAATATGCCTATTTATTGAGCATATTTAATAAGCCTATTTAATAAGCCAATTTAATAAGCCTATTTATTGAGCCTATTTAATAAGTCTATTTAATAAGCCTATTTAATAAGCCTATTTAATAAGCCTATTTAATAAGCCTATTTATTGAGCCTATTTAATAAGCCTATTTAATAAGCCTATTTAATAAGCCTATTTAATAAGCCTATTTATTGAGCCTATTTAATAAGGCTATTTAATAAGCCTATTTAATAAGTATTTAATGAGCCTATTTAATCAGTCTATTTAATAGGCCTATTTAATAAGCCTATTTATTGAGCCTATTTAATAAGCCTATTTAATAAGCCTATTTAATAAACCTCTTTATTGAGCCTATTAAATAAGTCTATTTAATAAGCCTATTTAATAAGCCTATTTAATAAGTATTTAATGAGCCTATTTAATCAGTCTATTTAATAGGCCTATTTAATAAGTCTAAGTTGCTGAAATAAGCCTATTTAATAAGCCTAAGTTGCTGAAATAAGCCCATTTAATAAGTCCAATTTGCTGAAATAAGCCTATTTAATAAGCCCAAGTTGCTGAAATAAGTATATTTAATAGGCATAAGTTGCTGAAATAAGCCTATTTAATAAGTCTAAGTTGCTGAAATAAGGCTATTTAATAAGTCTAAGTTGCTGAAATAAGCCTTTTCAATCAGCGTAAGTTGCTGAAATAAGCCTATTTAATAAGCCCAAGTTGCTGAAATAAGCCTACTTAATTAGGCTATTTATTAAGCCTAAGTTGCTGAAATAAGCCTATTTAATAAGGCTCTTTAATAAGTCTAAGTTGCTGAAATAAACCTATTTAATAAGCCCAAGTTGCTAAAATAAGCCTATTTAATGAGGATATTTAATAAGTCTATTTAATAAGCCTATTTAATAAGCCTATTTAATAAGCCTATTTAATATGCCTATTTAATAAACACATTTAATAAGTATTTAATGAGCATTTTTAATAAGCCTATTGAATGAGTCTATTTAATAAGCCTATTTAATAAGTCTATTTAATAAGTCTAGTTAATAAGCCTATTTAATAAGCCCATTTAATAAGCCTATTTAATACGCCTATTTAATAAACCTATTTAATAAGTATTTAATGAGCCTATTTAATAAGTCTATTTAATAAGCCTTTTTAATAAGCCTATTTAATAAGCCTATTTAATAAGCCTATTTAATAAGTCTATTTAATTAGTCTATTTAATAAGCCTATTTAATAAGTATTTAATGAGCCTATTTAATAAGCCTATTTATTGAGCCTATTTAATATGCCTATTTATTGAGCATATTTAATAAGCCTATTTAATAAGCCAATTTAATAAGCCTATTTATTGAGCCTATTTAATAAGTCTATTTAATAAGCCTATTTAATAAGCCTATTTAATAAGCCTATTTAATAAGCCTATTTAATAAGCCTATTTATTGAGCCTATTTAATAAGCCTATTTAATAAGCCTATTTAATAAGCCTCTTTATTGAGCCTATTTAATAAGTCTATTTAATAAGTATTTAATGAGCCTATTTAATCAGTCTATTTAAAAGGCCTATTTAATAAGCATATTTATTGAGCCTATTTAATAAGCCTATTTAATAAGCCTATTTAATAAGCCTATTTAATAAGCCTATTTATTGAGCCTATTTAATAAGCCTATTTAATAAGCCTATTTAATAAGCCTCTTTATTGAGCCTATTTAATAAGTATTTAATAAGCCTATTTATTGAGCCTATTTAATAAGCCTATTTATTGTGCCTATTTAATAAGCACTATTTAATAAATCTATTTAATAAGCCTATTTGATAAGCCTAATTAATAAGCCTATTTAATAAGCCTATTTATTGAGCCTATTTAATGAGTCTATTTAATAAGCCTGTTTAATAAGCCTATTTAATAAGTATTGAATGAGCCTATTTAATAAGCCTAAGTTGCTGAATAAGCCTATTTAATAAGCCTAAGTTGCTGAAATAAGCCTATTTAATAAGCCTATTTAATAAGCCTAAGTTGCTGAATAAGCCTATTTAATAAGCCTAAGTTGCTGAAATAAGCCTATTTAATAAGTCTAAGTTGCTGAAATAAGGCTATTTAATGAGCCTAAGTTGCTGAAATAAGCCTATTTGATAAGCCTAAGTTGCTGAAATAAGGCTATTTAATAAGTCCAATTTGCTGAAATAAGCCTATTTAATAAGCCTAAGTTGCTGAAATAAGTATATTTAATAGGCATAAGTTGCTGAAATAAGCCTATTTAATAAGTCTAAGTTGCTGAAATAAGGCTATTTAATAAGTCTAAGTTGCTGAAATAAGCCTTTTTAATCAGCGTAAGTTGCTGAAATAAGCCTATTTAATAAGCCCAAGTTGCTGAAATAAGCCTACTTAATTAGGCTATTTAATAAGCCTAAGTTGCTGAAATAAGCCTATTTAATAAGGCTCTTTAATAAGTCTAAGTTGCTGAAATAAACCTATTTAATAAGACCAAGTTGCTAAAATAAGCCTATTTAATGAGGATATTTAATAAGTCTATTTAATAAGCCTATTTAATAAGCCTATTTATTAAGCCTATTTAATATGCCTATTTAATAAACACATTTAATAAGTATTTAATGAGCATTTTTAATAAGCCTATTTAATAAGCCTATTTAATAAGCCTATTTAATACGCCTATTTAATAAGCCTATTTAATAAGTATTTAATGAGCCTATTTAATAAGCCTATTTAATAAACCTTTTTAATAAGCCTATTTAATAAGCCTATTTAATAAGCCTATTTAATAAGTCTATTTAATTAGTCTATTTAATAAGCCTATTTAATAAGTATTTAATGAGCCTATTTAATAAGCCTATTTATTGAGCCTATTTAATATGCCTATTTATTGAGCATATTTAATAAGCCTATTTAATAAGCCAATTTAATAAGCCTATTTATTGAGCCTATTTAATAAGTCTATTTAATAAGCCTATTTAATAAGCCTATTTAATAAGCCTATTTAATAAGCCTATTTATTGAGCCTATTTAATAAGCCTATTTAATAAGCCTATTTAATAAGCCTATTTAATAAGCCTATTTATTGAGCCTATTTAATAAGGCTATTTAATAAGCCTATTTAATAAGTATTTAATGAGCCTATTTAATCAGTCTATTTAATAGGCCTATTTAATAAGCCTATTTATTGAGCCTATTTAATAAGCCTATTTAATAAGCCTATTTAATAAACCTCTTTATTGAGCCTATTAAATAAGTCTATTTAATAAGCCTATTTAATAAGCCTATTTAATAAGTATTTAATGAGCCTATTTAATCAGTCTATTTAATAGGCCTATTTAATAAGTCTAAGTTGCTGAAATAAGCCTATTTAATAAGCCTAAGTTGCTGAAATAAGCCCATTTAATAAGTCCAATTTGCTGAAATAAGCCTATTTAATAAGCCCAAGTTGCTGAAATAAGTATATTTAATAGGCATAAGTTGCTGAAATAAGCCTATTTAATAAGTCTAAGTTGCTGAAATAAGGCTATTTAATAAGTCTAAGTTGCTGAAATAAGCCTTTTCAATCAGCGTAAGTTGCTGAAATAAGCCTATTTAATAAGCCCAAGTTGCTGAAATAAGCCTACTTAATTAGGCTATTTATTAAGCCTAAGTTGCTGAAATAAGCCTATTTAATAAGGCTCTTTAATAAGTCTAAGTTGCTGAAATAAACCTATTTAATAAGCCCAAGTTGCTAAAATAAGCCTATTTAATGAGGATATTTAATAAGTCTATTTAATAAGCCTATTTAATAAGCCTATTTAATAAGCCTATTTAATATGCCTATTTAATAAACACATTTAATAAGTATTTAATGAGCATTTTTAATAAGCCTATTGAATGAGTCTATTTAATAAGCCTATTTAATAAGTCTATTTAATAAGTCTAGTTAATAAGCCTATTTAATAAGCCCATTTAATAAGCCTATTTAATACGCCTATTTAATAAACCTATTTAATAAGTATTTAATGAGCCTATTTAATAAGCCTATTTAATAAGCCTATTTAATAAGCCTATTTATTGAGCCTATTTAATAAGCCTATTTAATAAGCCTATTTAATAAGCCTCTTTATTGAGCCTATTTAATAAGTATTTAATGAGCCTATTTAATCAGTCTATTTAATAGGCCTATTTAATAAGCCTATTTATTGAGCCTATTTAATAAGCCTATTTAATAAGCCTATTTAATAAGCCTCTTTATTGAGCCTATTAAATAAGTCTATTTAATAAGCCTATTTAATAAGCCTATTTAATAAGTATTTAATAAGCCTATTTATTGAGCCTATTTAATAAGCCTATTTAATAAGCCTATTTAATAAGCCTCTTTATTGAGCCTATTTAATAAGTCTATTTAATAAGTATTTAATGAGCCTATTTAATCAGTCTATTTAAAAGGCCTATTTAATAAGCATATTTATTAAGCCCAAGTTGCTGAAATAAGCCTACTTAATTAGGCTATTTATTAAGCCTAAGTTGCTGAAATAAGCCTATTTAATAAGGCTCTTTAATAAGTCTAAGTTGCTGAAATAAACCTATTTAATAAGCCCAAGTTGCTAAAATAAGCCTATTTAATGAGGATATTTAATAAGTCTATTTAATAAGCCTATTTAATAAGCCTATTTAATAAGCCTATTTAATATGCCTATTTAATAAACACATTTAATAAGTATTTAATGAGCATTTTTAATAAGCCTATTGAATGAGTCTATTTAATAAGCCTATTTAATAAGTCTATTTAATAAGTCTAGTTAATAAGCCTATTTAATAAGCCCATTTAATAAGCCTATTTAATACGCCTATTTAATAAACCTATTTAATAAGTATTTAATGAGCCTATTTAATAAGTCTATTTAATAAGCCTTTTTAATAAGCCTATTTAATAAGCCTATTTAATAAGCCTATTTAATAAGTCTATTTAATTAGTCTATTTAATAAGCCTATTTAATAAGTATTTAATGAGCCTATTTAATAAGCCTATTTATTGAGCCTATTTAATATGCCTATTTATTGAGCATATTTAATAAGCCTATTTAATAAGCCAATTTAATAAGCCTATTTATTGAGCCTATTTAATAAGTCTATTTAATAAGCCTATTTAATAAGCCTATTTAATAAGCCTATTTAATAAGCCTATTTAATAAGCCTATTTATTGAGCCTATTTAATAAGCCTATTTAATAAGCCTATTTAATAAGCCTCTTTATTGAGCCTATTTAATAAGTCTATTTAATAAGTATTTAATGAGCCTATTTAATCAGTCTATTTAAAAGGCCTATTTAATAAGCATATTTATTGAGCCTATTTAATAAGCCTATTTAATAAGCCTATTTAATAAGCCTATTTAATAAGCCTATTTATTGAACCTATTTAATAAGCCTATTTAATAAGCCTATTTAATAAGCCTCTTTATTGAGCCTATTTAATAAGTATTTAATAAGCCTATTTATTGAGCCTATTTAATAAGCCTATTTATTGAGCCTATTTAATAAGCACTATTTAATAAATCTATTTAATAAGCCTATTTGATAAGCCTAATTAATAAGCCTATTTAATAAGCCTATTTATTGAGCCTATTTAATGAGTCTATTTAATAAGCCTGTTTAATAAGCCTATTTAATAAGTATTGAATGAGCCTATTTAATAAGCCTAAGTTGCTGAATAAGCCTATTTAATAAGCCTAAGTTGCTGAAATAAGCCTATTTAATAAGCCTATTTAATAAGCCTAAGTTGCTGAATAAGCCTATTTAATAAGCCTAAGTTGCTGAAATAAGCCTATTTAATAAGTCTAAGTTGCTGAAATAAGGCTATTTAATGAGCCTAAGTTGCTGAAATAAGCCTATTTGATAAGCCTAAGTTGCTGAAATAAGGCTATTTAATAAGTCCAATTTGCTGAAATAAGCCTATTTAATAAGCCTAAGTTGCTGAAATAAGTATATTTAATAGGCATAAGTTGCTGAAATAAGCCTATTTAATAAGTCTAAGTTGCTGAAATAAGGCTATTTAATAAGTCTAAGTTGCTGAAATAAGCCTTTTTAATCAGCGTAAGTTGCTGAAATAAGCCTATTTAATAAGCCCAAGTTGCTGAAATAAGCCTACTTAATTAGGCTATTTAATAAGCCTAAGTTGCTGAAATAAGCCTATTTAATAAGGCTCTTTAATAAGTCTAAGTTGCTGAAATAAACCTATTTAATAAGACCAAGTTGCTAAAATAAGCCTATTTAATGAGGATATTTAATAAGTCTATTTAATAAGCCTATTTAATAAGCCTATTTATTAAGCCTATTTAATATGCCTATTTAATAAACACATTTAATAAGTATTTAATGAGCATTTTTAATAAGCCTATTTAATAAGCCTATTTAATAAGCCTATTTAATACGCCTATTTAATAAGCCTATTTAATAAGTATTTAATGAGCCTATTTAATAAGCCTATTTAATAAACCTTTTTAATAAGCCTATTTAATAAGCCTATTTAATAAGCCTATTTAATAAGTCTATTTAATTAGTCTATTTAATAAGCCTATTTAATAAGTATTTAATGAGCCTATTTAATAAGCCTATTTATTGAGCCTATTTAATATGCCTATTTATTGAGCATATTTAATAAGCCTATTTAATAAGCCAATTTAATAAGCCTATTTATTGAGCCTATTTAATAAGTCTATTTAATAAGCCTATTTAATAAGCCTATTTAATAAGCCTATTTAATAAGCCTATTTATTGAGCCTATTTAATAAGCCTATTTAATAAGCCTATTTAATAAGCCTATTTAATAAGCCTATTTATTGAGCCTATTTAATAAGGCTATTTAATAAGCCTATTTAATAAGTATTTAATGAGCCTATTTAATCAGTCTATTTAATAGGCCTATTTAATAAGCCTATTTATTGAGCCTATTTAATAAGCCTATTTAATAAGCCTATTTAATAAACCTCTTTATTGAGCCTATTAAATAAGTCTATTTAATAAGCCTATTTAATAAGCCTATTTAATAAGTATTTAATGAGCCTATTTAATCAGTCTATTTAATAGGCCTATTTAATAAGTCTAAGTTGCTGAAATAAGCCTATTTAATAAGCCTAAGTTGCTGAAATAAGCCCATTTAATAAGTCCAATTTGCTGAAATAAGCCTATTTAATAAGCCCAAGTTGCTGAAATAAGTATATTTAATAGGCATAAGTTGCTGAAATAAGCCTATTTAATAAGTCTAAGTTGCTGAAATAAGGCTATTTAATAAGTCTAAGTTGCTGAAATAAGCCTTTTCAATCAGCGTAAGTTGCTGAAATAAGCCTATTTAATAAGCCCAAGTTGCTGAAATAAGCCTACTTAATTAGGCTATTTATTAAGCCTAAGTTGCTGAAATAAGCCTATTTAATAAGGCTCTTTAATAAGTCTAAGTTGCTGAAATAAACCTATTTAATAAGCCCAAGTTGCTAAAATAAGCCTATTTAATGAGGATATTTAATAAGTCTATTTAATAAGCCTATTTAATAAGCCTATTTAATAAGCCTATTTAATATGCCTATTTAATAAACACATTTAATAAGTATTTAATGAGCATTTTTAATAAGCCTATTGAATGAGTCTATTTAATAAGCCTATTTAATAAGTCTATTTAATAAGTCTAGTTAATAAGCCTATTTAATAAGCCCATTTAATAAGCCTATTTAATACGCCTATTTAATAAACCTATTTAATAAGTATTTAATGAGCCTATTTAATAAGCCTATTTAATAAGCCTATTTAATAAGCCTATTTATTGAGCCTATTTAATAAGCCTATTTAATAAGCCTATTTAATAAGCCTCTTTATTGAGCCTATTTAATAAGTATTTAATGAGCCTATTTAATCAGTCTATTTAATAGGCCTATTTAATAAGCCTATTTATTGAGCCTATTTAATAAGCCTATTTAATAAGCCTATTTAATAAGCCTCTTTATTGAGCCTATTAAATAAGTCTATTTAATAAGCCTATTTAATAAGCCTATTTAATAAGTATTTAATAAGCCTATTTATTGAGCCTATTTAATAAGCCTATTTAATAAGCCTATTTAATAAGCCTCTTTATTGAGCCTATTTAATAAGTCTATTTAATAAGTATTTAATGAGCCTATTTAATCAGTCTATTTAAAAGGCCTATTTAATAAGCATATTTATTAAGCCCAAGTTGCTGAAATAAGCCTACTTAATTAGGCTATTTATTAAGCCTAAGTTGCTGAAATAAGCCTATTTAATAAGGCTCTTTAATAAGTCTAAGTTGCTGAAATAAACCTATTTAATAAGCCCAAGTTGCTAAAATAAGCCTATTTAATGAGGATATTTAATAAGTCTATTTAATAAGCCTATTTAATAAGCCTATTTAATAAGCCTATTTAATATGCCTATTTAATAAACACATTTAATAAGTATTTAATGAGCATTTTTAATAAGCCTATTGAATGAGTCTATTTAATAAGCCTATTTAATAAGTCTATTTAATAAGTCTAGTTAATAAGCCTATTTAATAAGCCCATTTAATAAGCCTATTTAATACGCCTATTTAATAAACCTATTTAATAAGTATTTAATGAGCCTATTTAATAAGTCTATTTAATAAGCCTTTTTAATAAGCCTATTTAATAAGCCTATTTAATAAGCCTATTTAATAAGTCTATTTAATTAGTCTATTTAATAAGCCTATTTAATAAGTATTTAATGAGCCTATTTAATAAGCCTATTTATTGAGCCTATTTAATATGCCTATTTATTGAGCATATTTAATAAGCCTATTTAATAAGCCAATTTAATAAGCCTATTTATTGAGCCTATTTAATAAGTCTATTTAATAAGCCTATTTAATAAGCCTATTTAATAAGCCTATTTAATAAGCCTATTTAATAAGCCTATTTATTGAGCCTATTTAATAAGCCTATTTAATAAGCCTATTTAATAAGCCTCTTTATTGAGCCTATTTAATAAGTCTATTTAATAAGTATTTAATGAGCCTATTTAATCAGTCTATTTAAAAGGCCTATTTAATAAGCATATTTATTGAGCCTATTTAATAAGCCTATTTAATAAGCCTATTTAATAAGCCTATTTAATAAGCCTATTTATTGAACCTATTTAATAAGCCTATTTAATAAGCCTATTTAATAAGCCTCTTTATTGAGCCTATTTAATAAGTATTTAATAAGCCTATTTATTGAGCCTATTTAATAAGCCTATTTATTGAGCCTATTTAATAAGCACTATTTAATAAATCTATTTAATAAGCCTATTTGATAAGCCTAATTAATAAGCCTATTTAATAAGCCTATTTATTGAGCCTATTTAATGAGTCTATTTAATAAGCCTGTTTAATAAGCCTATTTAATAAGTATTGAATGAGCCTATTTAATAAGCCTAAGTTGCTGAATAAGCCTATTTAATAAGCCTAAGTTGCTGAAATAAGCCTATTTAATAAGCCTATTTAATAAGCCTAAGTTGCTGAATAAGCCTATTTAATAAGCCTAAGTTGCTGAAATAAGCCTATTTAATAAGTCTAAGTTGCTGAAATAAGGCTATTTAATGAGCCTAAGTTGCTGAAATAAGCCTATTTGATAAGCCTAAGTTGCTGAAATAAGGCTATTTAATAAGTCCAATTTGCTGAAATAAGCCTATTTAATAAGCCTAAGTTGCTGAAATAAGTATATTTAATAGGCATAAGTTGCTGAAATAAGCCTATTTAATAAGTCTAAGTTGCTGAAATAAGGCTATTTAATAAGTCTAAGTTGCTGAAATAAGCCTTTTTAATCAGCGTAAGTTGCTGAAATAAGCCTATTTAATAAGCCCAAGTTGCTGAAATAAGCCTACTTAATTAGGCTATTTAATAAGCCTAAGTTGCTGAAATAAGCCTATTTAATAAGGCTCTTTAATAAGTCTAAGTTGCTGAAATAAACCTATTTAATAAGACCAAGTTGCTAAAATAAGCCTATTTAATGAGGATATTTAATAAGTCTATTTAATAAGCCTATTTAATAAGCCTATTTATTAAGCCTATTTAATATGCCTATTTAATAAACACATTTAATAAGTATTTAATGAGCATTTTTAATAAGCCTATTTAATAAGCCTATTTAATAAGCCTATTTAATACGCCTATTTAATAAGCCTATTTAATAAGTATTTAATGAGCCTATTTAATAAGCCTATTTAATAAACCTTTTTAATAAGCCTATTTAATAAGCCTATTTAATAAGCCTATTTAATAAGTCTATTTAATTAGTCTATTTAATAAGCCTATTTAATAAGTATTTAATGAGCCTATTTAATAAGCCTATTTATTGAGCCTATTTAATATGCCTATTTATTGAGCATATTTAATAAGCCTATTTAATAAGCCAATTTAATAAGCCTATTTATTGAGCCTATTTAATAAGTCTATTTAATAAGCCTATTTAATAAGCCTATTTAATAAGCCTATTTAATAAGCCTATTTATTGAGCCTATTTAATAAGCCTATTTAATAAGCCTATTTAATAAGCCTATTTAATAAGCCTATTTATTGAGCCTATTTAATAAGGCTATTTAATAAGCCTATTTAATAAGTATTTAATGAGCCTATTTAATCAGTCTATTTAATAGGCCTATTTAATAAGCCTATTTATTGAGCCTATTTAATAAGCCTATTTAATAAGCCTATTTAATAAACCTCTTTATTGAGCCTATTAAATAAGTCTATTTAATAAGCCTATTTAATAAGCCTATTTAATAAGTATTTAATGAGCCTATTTAATCAGTCTATTTAATAGGCCTATTTAATAAGTCTAAGTTGCTGAAATAAGCCTATTTAATAAGCCTAAGTTGCTGAAATAAGCCCATTTAATAAGTCCAATTTGCTGAAATAAGCCTATTTAATAAGCCCAAGTTGCTGAAATAAGTATATTTAATAGGCATAAGTTGCTGAAATAAGCCTATTTAATAAGTCTAAGTTGCTGAAATAAGGCTATTTAATAAGTCTAAGTTGCTGAAATAAGCCTTTTCAATCAGCGTAAGTTGCTGAAATAAGCCTATTTAATAAGCCCAAGTTGCTGAAATAAGCCTACTTAATTAGGCTATTTATTAAGCCTAAGTTGCTGAAATAAGCCTATTTAATAAGGCTCTTTAATAAGTCTAAGTTGCTGAAATAAACCTATTTAATAAGCCCAAGTTGCTAAAATAAGCCTATTTAATGAGGATATTTAATAAGTCTATTTAATAAGCCTATTTAATAAGCCTATTTAATAAGCCTATTTAATATGCCTATTTAATAAACACATTTAATAAGTATTTAATGAGCATTTTTAATAAGCCTATTGAATGAGTCTATTTAATAAGCCTATTTAATAAGTCTATTTAATAAGTCTAGTTAATAAGCCTATTTAATAAGCCCATTTAATAAGCCTATTTAATACGCCTATTTAATAAACCTATTTAATAAGTATTTAATGAGCCTATTTAATAAGTCTATTTAATAAGCCTTTTTAATAAGCCTATTTAATAAGCCTATTTAATAAGCCTATTTAATAAGTCTATTTAATTAGTCTATTTAATAAGCCTATTTAATAAGTATTTAATGAGCCTATTTAATAAGCCTATTTATTGAGCCTATTTAATATGCCTATTTATTGAGCATATTTAATAAGCCTATTTAATAAGCCAATTTAATAAGCCTATTTATTGAGCCTATTTAATAAGTCTATTTAATAAGCCTATTTAATAAGCCTATTTAATAAGCCTATTTAATAAGCCTATTTAATAAGCCTATTTATTGAGCCTATTTAATAAGCCTATTTAATAAGCCTATTTAATAAGCCTCTTTATTGAGCCTATTTAATAAGTCTATTTAATAAGTATTTAATGAGCCTATTTAATCAGTCTATTTAAAAGGCCTATTTAATAAGCATATTTATTGAGCCTATTTAATAAGCCTATTTAATAAGCCTATTTAATAAGCCTATTTAATAAGCCTATTTATTGAGCCTATTTAATAAGCCTATTTAATAAGCCTATTTAATAAGCCTCTTTATTGAGCCTATTTAATAAGTATTTAATAAGCCTATTTATTGAGCCTATTTAATAAGCCTATTTATTGAGCCTATTTAATAAGCACTATTTAATAAATCTATTTAATAAGCCTATTTGATAAGCCTAATTAATAAGCCTATTTAATAAGCCTATTTATTGAGCCTATTTAATGAGTCTATTTAATAAGCCTGTTTAATAAGCCTATTTAATAAGTATTGAATGAGCCTATTTAATAAGCCTAAGTTGCTGAATAAGCCTATTTAATAAGCCTAAGTTGCTGAAATAAGCCTATTTAATAAGCCTATTTAATAAGCCTAAGTTGCTGAATAAGCCTATTTAATAAGCCTAAGTTGCTGAAATAAGCCTATTTAATAAGTCTAAGTTGCTGAAATAAGGCTATTTAATGAGCCTAAGTTGCTGAAATAAGCCTATTTGATAAGCCTAAGTTGCTGAAATAAGGCTATTTAATAAGTCCAATTTGCTGAAATAAGCCTATTTAATAAGCCTAAGTTGCTGAAATAAGTATATTTAATAGGCATAAGTTGCTGAAATAAGCCTATTTAATAAGTCTAAGTTGCTGAAATAAGGCTATTTAATAAGTCTAAGTTGCTGAAATAAGCCTTTTTAATCAGCGTAAGTTGCTGAAATAAGCCTATTTAATAAGCCCAAGTTGCTGAAATAAGCCTACTTAATTAGGCTATTTAATAAGCCTAAGTTGCTGAAATAAGCCTATTTAATAAGGCTCTTTAATAAGTCTAAGTTGCTGAAATAAACCTATTTAATAAGACCAAGTTGCTAAAATAAGCCTATTTAATGAGGATATTTAATAAGTCTATTTAATAAGCCTATTTAATAAGCCTATTTATTAAGCCTATTTAATATGCCTATTTAATAAACACATTTAATAAGTATTTAATGAGCATTTTTAATAAGCCTATTTAATAAGCCTATTTAATAAGCCTATTTAATACGCCTATTTAATAAGCCTATTTAATAAGTATTTAATGAGCCTATTTAATAAGCCTATTTAATAAACCTTTTTAATAAGCCTATTTAATAAGCCTATTTAATAAGCCTATTTAATAAGTCTATTTAATTAGTCTATTTAATAAGCCTATTTAATAAGTATTTAATGAGCCTATTTAATAAGCCTATTTATTGAGCCTATTTAATATGCCTATTTATTGAGCATATTTAATAAGCCTATTTAATAAGCCAATTTAATAAGCCTATTTATTGAGCCTATTTAATAAGTCTATTTAATAAGCCTATTTAATAAGCCTATTTAATAAGCCTATTTAATAAGCCTATTTATTGAGCCTATTTAATAAGCCTATTTAATAAGCCTATTTAATAAGCCTATTTAATAAGCCTATTTATTGAGCCTATTTAATAAGGCTATTTAATAAGCCTATTTAATAAGTATTTAATGAGCCTATTTAATCAGTCTATTTAATAGGCCTATTTAATAAGCCTATTTATTGAGCCTATTTAATAAGCCTATTTAATAAGCCTATTTAATAAACCTCTTTATTGAGCCTATTAAATAAGTCTATTTAATAAGCCTATTTAATAAGCCTATTTAATAAGTATTTAATGAGCCTATTTAATCAGTCTATTTAATAGGCCTATTTAATAAGTCTAAGTTGCTGAAATAAGCCTATTTAATAAGCCTAAGTTGCTGAAATAAGCCCATTTAATAAGTCCAATTTGCTGAAATAAGCCTATTTAATAAGCCCAAGTTGCTGAAATAAGTATATTTAATAGGCATAAGTTGCTGAAATAAGCCTATTTAATAAGTCTAAGTTGCTGAAATAAGGCTATTTAATAAGTCTAAGTTGCTGAAATAAGCCTTTTCAATCAGCGTAAGTTGCTGAAATAAGCCTATTTAATAAGCCCAAGTTGCTGAAATAAGCCTACTTAATTAGGCTATTTATTAAGCCTAAGTTGCTGAAATAAGCCTATTTAATAAGGCTCTTTAATAAGTCTAAGTTGCTGAAATAAACCTATTTAATAAGCCCAAGTTGCTAAAATAAGCCTATTTAATGAGGATATTTAATAAGTCTATTTAATAAGCCTATTTAATAAGCCTATTTAATAAGCCTATTTAATATGCCTATTTAATAAACACATTTAATAAGTATTTAATGAGCATTTTTAATAAGCCTATTGAATGAGTCTATTTAATAAGCCTATTTAATAAGTCTATTTAATAAGTCTAGTTAATAAGCCTATTTAATAAGCCCATTTAATAAGCCTATTTAATACGCCTATTTAATAAACCTATTTAATAAGTATTTAATGAGCCTATTTAATAAGTCTATTTAATAAGCCTTTTTAATAAGCCTATTTAATAAGCCTATTTAATAAGCCTATTTAATAAGTCTATTTAATTAGTCTATTTAATAAGCCTATTTAATAAGTATTTAATGAGCCTATTTAATAAGCCTATTTATTGAGCCTATTTAATATGCCTATTTATTGAGCATATTTAATAAGCCTATTTAATAAGCCAATTTAATAAGCCTATTTATTGAGCCTATTTAATAAGTCTATTTAATAAGCCTATTTAATAAGCCTATTTAATAAGCCTATTTAATAAGCCTATTTAATAAGCCTATTTATTGAGCCTATTTAATAAGCCTATTTAATAAGCCTATTTAATAAGCCTCTTTATTGAGCCTATTTAATAAGTCTATTTAATAAGTATTTAATGAGCCTATTTAATCAGTCTATTTAAAAGGCCTATTTAATAAGCATATTTATTGAGCCTATTTAATAAGCCTATTTAATAAGCCTATTTAATAAGTATTTAATGAGCCTATTTAATAAGCCTATTTATTGAGCCTATTTAATATGCCTATTTATTGAGCATATTTAATAAGCCTATTTAATAAGCCAATTTAATAAGCCTATTTATTGAGCCTATTTAATAAGTCTATTTAATAAGCCTATTTAATAAGCCTATTTAATAAGCCTATTTAATAAGCCTATTTATTGAGCCTATTTAATAAGCCTATTTAATAAGCCTATTTAATAAGCCTATTTAATAAGCCTATTTATTGAGCCTATTTAATAAGGCTATTTAATAAGCCTATTTAATAAGTATTTAATGAGCCTATTTAATCAGTCTATTTAATAGGCCTATTTAATAAGCCTATTTATTGAGCCTATTTAATAAGCCTATTTAATAAGCCTATTTAATAAACCTCTTTATTGAGCCTATTAAATAAGTCTATTTAATAAGCCTATTTAATAAGCCTATTTAATAAGTATTTAATGAGCCTATTTAATCAGTCTATTTAATAGGCCTATTTAATAAGTCTAAGTTGCTGAAATAAGCCTATTTAATAAGCCTAAGTTGCTGAAATAAGCCCATTTAATAAGTCCAATTTGCTGAAATAAGCCTATTTAATAAGCCCAAGTTGCTGAAATAAGTATATTTAATAGGCATAAGTTGCTGAAATAAGCCTATTTAATAAGTCTAAGTTGCTGAAATAAGGCTATTTAATAAGTCTAAGTTGCTGAAATAAGCCTTTTCAATCAGCGTAAGTTGCTGAAATAAGCCTATTTAATAAGCCCAAGTTGCTGAAATAAGCCTACTTAATTAGGCTATTTATTAAGCCTAAGTTGCTGAAATAAGCCTATTTAATAAGGCTCTTTAATAAGTCTAAGTTGCTGAAATAAACCTATTTAATAAGCCCAAGTTGCTAAAATAAGCCTATTTAATGAGGATATTTAATAAGTCTATTTAATAAGCCTATTTAATAAGCCTATTTAATAAGCCTATTTAATATGCCTATTTAATAAACACATTTAATAAGTATTTAATGAGCATTTTTAATAAGCCTATTGAATGAGTCTATTTAATAAGCCTATTTAATAAGTCTATTTAATAAGTCTAGTTAATAAGCCTATTTAATAAGCCCATTTAATAAGCCTATTTAATACGCCTATTTAATAAACCTATTTAATAAGTATTTAATGAGCCTATTTAATAAGTCTATTTAATAAGCCTTTTTAATAAGCCTATTTAATAAGCCTATTTAATAAGCCTATTTAATAAGTCTATTTAATTAGTCTATTTAATAAGCCTATTTAATAAGTATTTAATGAGCCTATTTAATAAGCCTATTTATTGAGCCTATTTAATATGCCTATTTATTGAGCATATTTAATAAGCCTATTTAATAAGCCAATTTAATAAGCCTATTTATTGAGCCTATTTAATAAGTCTATTTAATAAGCCTATTTAATAAGCCTATTTAATAAGCCTATTTAATAAGCCTATTTAATAAGCCTATTTATTGAGCCTATTTAATAAGCCTATTTAATAAGCCTATTTAATAAGCCTCTTTATTGAGCCTATTTAATAAGTCTATTTAATAAGTATTTAATGAGCCTATTTAATCAGTCTATTTAAAAGGCCTATTTAATAAGCATATTTATTGAGCCTATTTAATAAGCCTATTTAATAAGCCTATTTAATAAGCCTATTTAATAAGCCTATTTATTGAGCCTATTTAATAAGCCTATTTAATAAGCCTATTTAATAAGCCTCTTTATTGAGCCTATTTAATAAGTATTTAATAAGCCTATTTATTGAGCCTATTTAATAAGCCTATTTATTGAGCCTATTTAATAAGCACTATTTAATAAATCTATTTAATAAGCCTATTTGATAAGCCTAATTAATAAGCCTATTTAATAAGCCTATTCATTGAGCCTATTTAATGAGTCTATTTAATAAGCCTGTTTAATAAGCCTATTTAATAAGTATTGAATGAGCCTATTTAATAAGCCTAAGTTGCTGAATAAGCCTATTTAATAAGCCTAAGTTGCTGAAATAAGCCTATTTAATAAGCCTATTTAATAAGCCTAAGTTGCTGAATAAGCCTATTTAATAAGCCTAAGTTGCTGAAATAAGCCTATTTAATAAGTCTAAGTTGCTGAAATAAGGCTATTTAATGAGCCTAAGTTGCTGAAATAAGCCTATTTGATAAGCCTAAGTTGCTGAAATAAGGCTATTTAATAAGTCCAATTTGCTGAAATAAGCCTATTTAATAAGCCTAAGTTGCTGAAATAAGTATATTTAATAGGCATAAGTTGCTGAAATAAGCCTATTTAATAAGTCTAAGTTGCTGAAATAAGGCTATTTAATAAGTCTAAGTTGCTGAAATAAGCCTTTTTAATCAGCGTAAGTTGCTGAAATAAGCCTATTTAATAAGCCCAAGTTGCTGAAATAAGCCTACTTAATTAGGCTATTTAATAAGCCTAAGTTGCTGAAATAAGCCTATTTAATAAGGCTCTTTAATAAGTCTAAGTTGCTGAAATAAACCTATTTAATAAGACCAAGTTGCTAAAATAAGCCTATTTAATGAGGATATTTAATAAGTCTATTTAATAAGCCTATTTAATAAGCCTATTTATTAAGCCTATTTAATATGCCTATTTAATAAACACATTTAATAAGTATTTAATGAGCATTTTTAATAAGCCTATTTAATAAGCCTATTTAATAAGCCTATTTAATACGCCTATTTAATAAGCCTATTTAATAAGTATTTAATGAGCCTATTTAATAAGCCTATTTAATAAACCTTTTTAATAAGCCTATTTAATAAGCCTATTTAATAAGCCTATTTAATAAGTCTATTTAATTAGTCTATTTAATAAGCCTATTTAATAAGTATTTAATGAGCCTATTTAATAAGCCTATTTATTGAGCCTATTTAATATGCCTATTTATTGAGCATATTTAATAAGCCTATTTAATAAGCCAATTTAATAAGCCTATTTATTGAGCCTATTTAATAAGTCTATTTAATAAGCCTATTTAATAAGCCTATTTAATAAGCCTATTTAATAAGCCTATTTATTGAGCCTATTTAATAAGCCTATTTAATAAGCCTATTTAATAAGCCTATTTAATAAGCCTATTTATTGAGCCTATTTAATAAGGCTATTTAATAAGCCTATTTAATAAGTATTTAATGAGCCTATTTAATCAGTCTATTTAATAGGCCTATTTAATAAGCCTATTTATTGAGCCTATTTAATAAGCCTATTTAATAAGCCTATTTAATAAACCTCTTTATTGAGCCTATTAAATAAGTCTATTTAATAAGCCTATTTAATAAGCCTATTTAATAAGTATTTAATGAGCCTATTTAATCAGTCTATTTAATAGGCCTATTTAATAAGTCTAAGTTGCTGAAATAAGCCTATTTTATAAGCCTAAGTTTCTGAATGAGCCTATTTAATAAGCCTAAGTTGCTGAAATAAGCCTATTTAATAAGCCTAAGTTGCTGAATAAGCCTATTTAATAAGCCTAAGTTGCTGAATAAACCTATTTAATAAGTCTAAGTTGCTGAAATAAGCCTATTTAATAAGGCTATTTAATAAGCCTAAGTTGCTGAATAAGGCTCTTTAATAAGTCTAAGTTGCTGAAATAAGGCTATTTAATAAGCCTAAGTTGCTGAAATAAGGCTATTTAATAAGTCTAAGTTGCTGAAATAAGCCTATTTAAAAAGCCTAAGTTGCTGAAATAAGCCTATTTAATAAGCCTAAGTTGCTGAAATAAGCCTATTTAATAAGGCTATTTAATGAGCCTAAGTTGCTGAAATAAGACTATTTAATAAGCCTGAGTTTCTGAACTAAGCCTATTTAAAAAGGTATATTTAATAAGTCTAAGTTGCTGAAATAAACCTATTTAAAAATGCTATTTAATAAGCCTAAGTTGCTGAAATAAACCTGTTTAATAAGGCTATTTAATAAGCATAAGTTGCTGAAATAAGCTTATTTAATAAGCGTAAGTTGCTGAAATAAGCCTATTTAATAAGGCTCTTTAATAAGTCTAAGTTGCTGAAATAAACCTATTTAATAAGCCCAAGTTTCTAAAATAAGCCTATTTAATGAGGATATTTAATAAGTCTATTTAATAAGCCTATTTAATAAGCCTATTTAATAAGCCTATTTAATACACCTATTTAATAAACACATTTAATATGTATTTAATGAGCATTTTTAATAAGCCTATTTAATAAGTCTATTTAATAAGCCTATTTAATAAGTCTATTTAATAAATCTAGTTAATAAGCCTATTTAATAAGTATTTAATGAGCCTATTTAATAAGCCTATTTATTGATCTTATTTAATAAGCCTATTTATTGAGCCTATTTAATAAGCCTATTTATTGAGCCTATTTAATACGCCTATTTAATAAGCCTATTTATTGAGCCCATTTAATATGTCTATTTAATAAGCCTATTTAATAAGCCTATTTAATAAGTATTTAATGAGCCTATTTAATAAGTCTATTTAATAAGCCTATTTAATAGGCCTATTTAATAAGTCTAAGTTGCTGAAATAAGCCTATTTAATAAGCCTAAGTTGCTGAATAAGCCTATTTAATAAGCCTAAGTTGCTGAAATAAGCCTTTTTAAAAAGTCTAAGTTGCTGAAATAAGCCTATTTAATAAGCCTAAGTTGCTGAAATAAGCCTATTTAATAAGGCTATTTAATAAGCCTAAGTTGCTGAATAAGCCTATTTAATAAGTCTAAATTGCTGAAATAACGCTATTTAATAAGCCTAAGTTGCTGAAATAAGCCTATTTAATAAGCCTAAGTTGCGAAAATAAGCCTATTTAATGAGGCTATTTAATAAGTCTATTTAATAAGCCTATTTAATAAGCCTATTTAATAAGCCTATTTAATACGCCTATTTAATAAACCTATTTAATAAGTATTTAATGAGCCTATTTAATAAGTCTATTTAATAAGCCTTTTTAATAAGCCTATTTAATAAGCCTATTTAATAAGCCTATTTAATAAGTCTATTTAATAAGTCTATTTAATAAGCCTATTTAATAAGTATTTAATGAGCCTATTTAATAAGCCTATTTATTGAGCCTATTTAATAAGCCTATTTATTGAGCCTATTTAATAAGCCTATTTTTTGAGCCTATTTAATAAGCCTATTTAATAAGTCTATTTAATAAGCCTATTTAATAAGCCTAATTAATAAGCCTATTTAATACGTCTATTTAATAAGTCTATTTAATAAGCCTATTTAATAAGAATTTAATGAGCCTATTTAATAAGCCTATTTAATAAGCCTATTTAATAAGCCTCTTTATTGAGCCTATTTAATAAGCCTATTTAATAAGCCTATTTAATAAGCCTATTTAATAAGCCTCTTTATTGAGCCTATTTAATAAACCTATTTAATAAGCCTATTTAATAAGTATTTAATGAGCCTATTTAATCAGTCTATTTAATAGGCCTATTTAATAAGCCTATTTATTGAGCCTATTTAATAAGCCTATTTAATAAGCCTATTTAATAAGCCTCTTTATTGAGCCTATTAAATAAGTCTATTTAATAAGCCTATTTAATAAGCCTATTTAATAAGTATTTAATGAGCCTATTTAATCAGTCTATTTAATAGGCCTATTTAATAAGTCTAAGTTGCTGAAATAAGCCTATTTTATAAGCCTAAGTTTCTGAATGAGCCTATTTAATAAGCCTAAGTTGCTGAAATAAGCCTATTTAATAAGCCTAAGTTGCTGAATAAGCCTATTTAATAAGCCTAAGTTGCTGAATAAACCTATTTAATAAGTCTAAGTTGCTGAAATAAGCCTATTTAATAAGGCTATTTAATAAGCCTAAGTTGCTGAATAAGCCTATTTAATAAGTCTAAGTTGCTGAAATAAGGCTATTTAATAAGCCTAAGTTGCTGAAATAAGGCTATTTAATAAGTCTAAGTTGCTGAAATAAGCCTATTTAAAAAGCCTAAGTTGCTGAAATAAGCCTATTTAATAAGCCTAAGTTGCTGAAATAAGCCTATTTAATAAGGCTATTTAATGAGCCTAAGTTGCTGAAATAAGACTATTTAATAAGCCTGAGTTTCTGAACTAAGCCTATTTAATAAGGTATATTTAATAAGTCTAAGTTGCTGAAATAAACCTATTTAAAAATGCTATTTAATAAGCCTAAGTTGCTGAAATAAACCTGTTTAATAAGGTTATTTAATAAGCATAAGTTGCTGAAATAAGCTTATTTAATAAGCGTAAGTTGCTGAAATAAACCTATTTAATAAGCCCAAGTTGCTAAAATAAGCCTATTTAATGAGGATATTTAATAAGTATATTTAATAAGCCTATTTAATAAGCCTATTTAATAAGCCTATTTAATACGCCTATTTAATAAACACATTTAATAAGTATTTAATGAGCATTTTTAATAAGCCTATTTAATAAGTCTATTTAATAAGCCTATTTAATAAGTCTATTTAATAAGTCTAGTTAATAAGCCTATTTAATAAGTATTTAATGAGCCTATTTAATAAGCCTATTTATTGAGCTTATTTAATAAGCCTATTTATTGAGCCTATTTAATAAGCCTATTTATTGAGCCTATTTAATACGCCTATTTAATAAGCCTATTTATTGAGCCCATTTAATAAGTCTATTTAATATGCCTATTTAATAAGCCTATTTAATAAGTATTTAATGAGCCTATTTAATAAGTCTATTTAATAAGCCTATTTAATAGGCCTATTTAATAAGTCTAAGTTGCTGAAATAAGCCTATTTAATAAGCCTAAGTTGCTGAATAAGCCTATTTAATAAGCCTAAGTTGCTGAAATAAGCCTTTTTAAAAAGTCTAAGTTGCTGAAATAAGCCTATTTAATAAGCCTAAGTTGCTGAAATAAGCTTATTTAATAAGGCTATTTAATAAGCCTAAGTTGCTGAATAAGCCTATTTAATAAGTCTAAATTGCTGAAATAACGCTATTTAATAAGCCTAAGTTGCTGAAATAAGCCTATTTAATAAGCCTAAGTTGCGAAAATAAGCCTATTTAATGAGGCTATTTAATAAGTCTATTTAATAAGCCTATTTAATAAGCCTATTTAATAAGCCTATTTAATACGCCTATTTAATAAACCTATTTAATAAGTATTTAATGAGCCTATTTAATAAGTCTATTTAATAAGCCTTTTTAATAAGCCTATTTAATAAGCCTATTTAATAAGCCTATTTAATAAGTCTATTTAATAAGTCTATTTAATAAGCCTATTTAATAAGTATTTAATGAGCCTATTTAATAAGCCTATTTATTGAGCCTATTTAATAAGCCTATTTATTGAGACTATTTAATAAGCCTATTTATTGAGCCTATTTAATAAGCCTATTTAATAAGTCTATTTAATAAGCCTATTTAATAATCCTAATTAATAAGCCTATTTAATAAGTCTATTTAATAAGTCTATTTAATAAGCCTATTTAATAAGAATTTAATGAGCCTATTTAATAAGCCTATTTATTGAGCCTATTTAATAAGCCTATTTATTGAGCCTATTTAATAAGCCTATTTATTGAGCCTATTTAATAAGTCTATTTAATAAGCCTGTTTAATAAGCCTATTTAATAAGTATTGAATGAACCTATTTAATAAGCCTAAGTTGCTGAATAAGCCTATTTAATAAGCCTAAGTTGCTGAAATAAGCCTATTTAATAAGCCTATTTAATAAGCCTAAGTTGCTGAATAAGCCTATTTAATAAGCCTAAGTTGCTGAAATAAGCCTATTTAATAAGTCTAAGTTGCTGAAATAAGGCTATTTAATAAGCCTAAGTTGCTGAAATAAGCCTATTTAATAAGCCTAAGTTGCTGAAATAAGCCTATTTAATAAGCCTATTTAATAAGCCTAAGTTGCTGAATAAGCCTATTTAATAAGCCTAAGTTGCTGAAATAAGCCTATTTAATAAGTCTAAGTTGCTGAAATAAGGCTATTTAATAAGCCTAAGTTGCTGAAATAAGCCTATTTAATAAGCCTAAGTTGCTGAAATCAGGCTATTTAATAAGCCTAAGTTGCTGAAATCAGGCTATTTAATAAGCATAAGTTGCTGAAATAAGCCTATTTAATAAGTCTAAGTTGCTGAAATAAGGCTATTTAATAAGTCTAAGTTGCTGAAATAAGCCTTTTTAATAAGCCTAAGTTGCTGAAATAAGCCTATTTAATAAGTCTAAGTTGCTGAAATAAGCCTTTTTAATAAGCCTAAGTTGCTGAAATAAGGCTATTTAAAAAGCCTAAGTTGCTGAAATAAGCCTTTTTAATAAGTCTAAGTTGCTGAAATAAGCCTTTTTAATAAGCCTAAGTTGCTGAAATAAGCCTATTTAATAAGCCTAAGTTTCTGAATGAGCCTATTTAATAAGCCTAAGTTTCTGAAATAAGCCTATTTAATAAGCCTAAGTTGCTGAATAAGCCTATTTAATAAGCCTAAGTTGCTGAATAAACCTATTTAATAAGTCTAAGTTGCTGAAATAAGCCTATTTAATAAGGCTATTTAATAAGCCTAAGTTGCTGAATAAGCCTATTTAATAAGTCTAAGTTGCTGAAATAAGGCTATTTAATAAGCCTAAGTTGCTGAAATAAGGCTATTTAATAAGTCTAAGTTGCTGAAATAAGCCTATTTAAAAAGCCTAAGTTGCTGAAATAAGCCTATTTAATAAGCCTAAGTTGCTGAAATAAGCCTATTTAATAAGGCTATTTAATGAGCCTAAGTTGTTGAAATAAGACTATTTAATAAGCCTGAGTTTCTGAACTAAGCATATTTAATAAGGTATATTTAATAAGTCTAAGTTGCTGAAATAAACCTATTTAAAAATGCTATTTAATAAGCCTAAGTTGCTGAAATAAACCTGTTTAATAAGGTTATTTAATAAGCATAAGTTGCTGAAATAAGCTTATTTAATAAGCGTAAGTTGCTGAAATAAACCTATTTAATAAGCCCAAGTTGCTAAAATAAGCCTATTTAATGAGGATATTTAATAAGTATATTTAATAAGCCTATTTAATAAGCCTATTTAATAAGCCTATTTAATACGCCTATTTAATAAACACATTTAATAAGTATTTAATGAGCATTTTTAATAAGCCTATTTAATAAGTCTATTTAATAAGCCTATTTAATAAGTCTATTTAATAAGTCTAGTTAATAAGCCTATTTAATAAGTATTTAATGAGCCTATTTAATAAGCCTATTTATTGAGCTTATTTAATAAGCCTATTTATTGAGCCTATTTAATAAGCCTATTTATTGAGCCTATTTAATACGCCTATTTAATAAGCCTATTTATTGAGCCCATTTAATAAGTCTATTTAATAAGCCTATTTAATAAGCCTATTTAATAAGTATTTAATGAGCCTATTTAATAAGTCTATTTAATAAGCCTATTTAATAGGCCTATTTAATAAGTCTAAGTTGCTGAAATAAGCCTATTTAATAAGCCTAAGTTGCTGAATAAGCCTATTTAATAAGCCTAAGTTGCTGAAATAAGCCTATTTAATAAGGCTATTTAATAAGCCTAAGTTGCTGAATAAGCCTATTTAATAAGTCTAAATTGCTGAAATAACGCTATTTAATAAGCCTAAGTTGCTGAAATAAGCCTATTTAATAAGCCTAAGTTGCGAAAATAAGCCTATTTAATGAGGCTATTTAATAAGTCTATTTAATAAGCCTATTTAATAAGCCTATTTAATAAGCCTATTTAATACGCCTATTTAATAAACCTATTTAATAAGTATTTAATGAGCCTATTTAATAAGTCTATTTAATAAGCCTTTTTAATAAGCCTATTTAATAAGCCTATTTAATAAGCCTATTTAATAAGTCTATTTAATAAGTCTATTTAATAAGCCTATTTAATAAGTATTTAATGAGCCTATTTAATAAGCCTATTTATTGAGCCTATTTAATAAGCCTATTTATTGAGACTATTTAATAAGCCTATTTATTGAGACTATTTAATAAGCCTATTTAATAAGTCTATTTAATAAGCCTATTTAATAAGCCTAATTAATAAGCCTATTTAATAAGTCTATTTAATAAGTCTATTTAATAAGCCTATTTAATAAGAATTTAATGAGCCTATTTAATAAGCCTATTTATTGAGCCTATTTAATGAGCCTATTTATTGAGCCTATTTAATAAGCCTATTTATTGAGCCTATTTAATAAGTCTATTTAATAAGCCTGTTTAATAAGCCTATTTAATAAGTATTGAATGAACCTATTTAATAAGCCTAAGTTGCTGAATAAGCCTATTTAATAAGCCTAAGTTGCTGAAATAAGCCTATTTAATAAGCCTATTTAATAAGCCTAAGTTGCTGAATAAGCCTATTTAATAAGCCTAAGTTGCTGAAATAAGCCTATTTAATAAGTCTAAGTTGCTGAAATAAGGCTATTTAATAAGCCTAAGTTGCTGAAATAAGCCTATTTAATAAGCCTAAGTTGCTGAAATCAGGCTATTTAATAAGCATAAGTTGCTGAAATAAGCCTATTTAATAAGTCTAAGTTGCTGAAATAAGGCTATTTAATAAGTCTAAGTTGCTGAAATAAGCCTTTTTAATAAGCCTAAGTTGCTGAAATAAGCCTATTTAATAAGCCTAAGTTGCTGAAATAAGGCTATTTAATAAGCCTAAGTTGCTGAAATAAGGCTATTTAAAAAGCCTAAGTTGCTGAAATAAGCCTTTTTAATAAGTCTAAGTTGCTGAAATAAGCCTTTTTATAAGCCTAAGTTGCTGAAATAAGCCTATTTAATAAGCCTAAGTTGCTGAATAAGCCTATTTAATAAGACTAAGTTGCTGAATAAACCTATTTAATAAGTCTAAGTTGCTGAAATAAGCCTATTTAATAAGGCTATTTAATAAGCCTAAGTTGCTGAATAAGCCTATTTAATAAGTCTAAGTTGCTGAAATAAGGCTATTTAATAAGCCTAAGTTGCTGAAATAAGGCTATTTAATAAGTCTAAGTTGCTGAAATAAGCCTATTTAAAAAGCCTAAGTTGCTGAAATAAGCCTATTTAATAAGCCTAAGTTGCTGAAATAAGCCTATTTAATAAGGCTATTTAATGAGCCTAAGTTGCTGAAATAAGACTATTTAATAAGCCTGAGTTTCTGAACTAAGCCTATTTAAAAAGGTATATTTAATAAGTCTAAGTTGCTGAAATAAACCTATTTAAAAATGCTATTTAATAAGCCTAAGTTGCTGAAATAAACCTGTTTAATAAGGCTATTTAATAAGCATAAGTTGCTGAAATAAGCTTATTTAATAAGCGTAAGTTGCTGAAATAAACCTATTTAATAAGCCCAAGTTGCTAAAATAAGCCTATTTAATGAGGATATTTAATAAGTATATTTAATAAGCCTATTTAATAAGCCTATTTAATAAGCCTATTTAATACGCCTATTTAATAAACACATTTAATAAGTATTTAATGAGCATTTTTAATAAGCCTATTTAATAAGTCTATTTAATAAGCCTATTTAATAAGTCTATTTAATAAGTCTAGTTAATAAGCCTATTTAATACGTATTTAATGAGCCTATTTAATAAGCCTATTTATTGAGCTTATTTAATAAGCCTATTTATTGAGCCTATTTAATAAGCCTATTTATTGAGCCTATTTAATACGCCTATTTAATAAGCCTATTTATTGAGCCCATTTAATAAGTCTATTTAATAAGCCTATTTAATAAGCCTATTTAATAAGTATTTAATGAGCCTATTTAATAAGTCTATTTAATAAGCCTATTTAATAGGCCTATTTAATAAGTCTAAGTTGCTGAAATAAGCCTATTTAATAAACCTAAGTTGCTGAATAAGCCTATTTAATAAGCCTAAGTTGCTGAAATAAGCCTTTTTAAAAAGTCTAAGTTGCTGAAATAAGCCTATTTAATAAGCCTAAGTTGCTGAAATAAGCCTATTTAATAAGGCTATTTAATAAGCCTAAGTTGCTGAATAAGCCTATTTAATAAGTCTAAATTGCTGAAATAACGCTATTTAATAAGCCTAAGTTGCTGAAATAAGCCTATTTAATAAGCCTAAGTTGCGAAAATAAGCCTATTTAATGAGGCTATTTAATAAGTCTATTTAATAAGCCTATTTAATAAGCCTATTTAATAAGCCTATTTAATACGCCTATTTAATAAAACTATTTAATAAGTATTTAATGAGCCTATTTAATAAGTCTATTTAATAAGCCTTTTTAATAAGCCTATTTAATAAGCCTATTTAATAAGTCTATTTAATAAGTATATTTAATAAGCCTAATTAATAAGCCTATTTAATAAGTCTATTTAATAAGTCTATTTAATAAGCCTATTTAATAAGAATTTAATGAGCCTATTTAATAAGTCTATTTATTGAGCCTATTTAATAAGCCTATTTATTGAGCCTATTTAATAAGCCTATTTATTGAGCCTATTTAATAAGTCTATTTAATAAGCCTGTTTAATAAGCCTATTTAATAAGTATTGAATGAACCTATTTAATAAGCCTAAGTTGCTGAATAAGCCTATTTAATAAGCCTAAGTTGCTGAAATAAGCCTATTTAATAAGCCTATTTAATAAGCCTAAGTTGCTGAATAAGCCTATTTAATAAGCCTAAGTTGCTGAAATAAGCCTATTTAATAAGTCTAAGTTGCTGAAATAAGGCTATTTAATAAGCCTAAGTTGCTGAAATAAGCCTATTTAATAAGCCTAAGTTGCTGAAATCAGGCTATTTAATAAGCATAAGTTGCTGAAATAAGCCTATTTAATAAGTCTAAGTTGCTGAAATAAGGCTATTTAATAAGTCTAAGTTGCTGAAATAAGCCTTTTTAATAAGCCTAAGTTGCTGAAATAAGCCTATTTAATAAGCCTAAGTTGCTGAAATAAGGCTATTTAATAAGCCTAAGTTGCTGAAATAAGGCTATTTAAAAAGCCTAAGTTGCTGAAATAAGCCTTTTTAATAAGTCTAAGTTGCTGAAATAAGCCTTTTTAATAAGCCTAAGTTGCTGAAATAAGCCTATTTAATAAGCCTAAATTGCTGAAATAAGGCTATTTAAAAAGCCTAAGTTGCTGAAATAAGCCTATTTAATAAGCCTAAGTTGCTGAAATAAGCCTATTTAATAAGGCTATTTAATGAGCCTAAGTTGCTGAAATAAGACTATTTAATAAGCCTGAGTTTCTGAACTAAGCCTATTTAAAAAGGTATATTTAATAAGTCTAAGTTGTTGAAATAAACCTATTTAAAAATGCTATTTAATAAGCCTAAGTTGCTGAAATAAACCTGTTTAATAAGGCTATTTAATAAGCATAAGTTGCTGAAATAAGCTTATTTAATAAGAGTAAGTTGCTGAAATAAACCTATTTAATAAGCCCAAGTTGCTAAAATAAGCCTATTTAATGAGGATATTTAATAAGTATATTTAATAAGCCTATTTAATAAGCCTATTTAATAAGCCTATTTAATACGCCTATTTAATAAACACATTTAATAAGTATTTAATGAGCATTTTTAATAAGCCTATTTAATAAGTCTATTTAATAAGCCTATTTAATAAGTCTATTTAATAAGTCTAGTTAATAAGCCTATTTAATAAGTATTTAATGAGCCTATTTAATGAGCCTATTTATTGAGCTTATTTAATAAGCCTATTTATTGAACCTATTAAATAAGCCTATTTATTGAGCCTATTTAATACGCCTATTTAATAAGCCTATTTATTGAGCCCATTTAATAAGTCTATTTAATAAGCCTATTTAATAAGCCTATTTAATAAGTATTTAATGAGCCTATTTAATAAGTCTATTTAATAAGCCTATTTAATAGGCCTATTTAATAAGTCTAAGTTGCTGAAATAAACCTATTTAATAAGCCTAAGTTGCTGAATAAGCCTATTTAATAAGCCTAAGTTGCTGAAATAAGCCTTTTTAAAAAGTCTAAGTTGCTGAAATAAGCCTATTTAATAAGCCTAAGTTGCTGAAATAAGCCTATTTAATAAGGCTATTTAATAAGCCTAAGTTGCTGAATAAGCCTATTTAATAAGTCTAAATTGCTGAAATAAGCCTATTTAATAAGCCTAAGTTGCGAAAATAAGCCTATTTAATGAGGCTATTTAATAAGTCTATTTAATAAGCCTATTTAATAAGCGTATTTAATAAGCCTATTTAATACGCCTATTTAATAAACCTATTTAATAAGTATTTAATGAGCCTATTTAATAAGTCTATTTAATAAGCCTTTTTAATAAGCCTATTTAATAAGCCTATTTAATAAGCCTATTTAATAAGTCTATTTAATAAGTCTATTTAATAAGCCTATTTAATAAGTATTTAATGAGCCTATTTAATTAGCCTATTTATTGAGCCTATTTAATAAGCCTATTTATTGAGCCTATTTAATAAGCCTATTTATTGAGCCTATTTAATAAGCCTATTTAATAAGTCTATTTAATAAGCCTATTTAATAAGCCTAATTAATAAGCCTATTTAATAAGTCTATTTAATAAGTCTATTTAATAAGCCTATTTAATAAGAATTTAATGAGCCTATTTAATAAGCCTATTTATTGAGCCTATTTAATAAGCCTATTTATTGAGCCTATTTAATAAGCCTATTTATTGAGCCTATTTAATAAGTCTATTTAATAAGCCTGTTTAATAAGCCTATTTAATAAGTATTGAATGAACCTATTTAATAAGCCTAAGTTGCTGAATAAGCCTATTTAATAAGCCTAAGTTGCTGAAATAAGCCTATTTAATAAGCCTATTTAATAAGCCTAAGTTGCTGAATAAGCCTATTTAATAAGCCTAAGTTGCTGAAATAAGCCTATTTAATAAGTCTAAGTTGCTGAAATAAGGCTATTTAATAAGCCTAAGTTGCTGAAATAAGCCTATTTAATAAGCCTAAGTTGCTGAAATCAGGCTATTTAATAAGCAAAAGTTGCTGAAATAAGCCTATTTAATAAGTCTAAGTTGCTGAAATAAGCCATTTTAATCAGCGTAAGTTGCTGAAATAAGCCTATTTAATAAGCCCAAGTTGCTGAAATAAGCCTACTTAATTAGGCTATTTAATAAGCCTAAGTTGCTGAAATAAGCCTATTTAATAAGGTTCTTTAATAAGTCTAAGTTGCTGAAATAAACCTATTTAATAAGCCCAAGTTGCTAAAATAAGCCTACTTAATGAGGATATTTAATAAGCCTATTTAATAAGTATTTAATGAGCCTATTTAATAAGCCTATTTATTGAGCCTATTTAATAAGCCTATTTAATGAGTCTATTTAATAAGCCTGTTTAATAAGCCTATTTAATAAGTATTGAATGAGCCTATTTAATAAGCCTAAGTTGCTGAATAAGCCTATTTAATAAGCCTAAGTTGCTGAAATAAGCCTATTTAATAAGCCTACGTTGCTGAATAAGCCTATTTAATAAGCCTAAGTTGCTGAAATAAGCCTATTTAATAAGTCTAAGTTGCTGAAATAAGGCTATTTAATAAGCCCAAGTTGCTGAAATAAGCCTATTTAATAAGCCTAAGTTGCTGAAATAAGTATATTTAATAAGCATAAGTTGCTGAAATAAGCCTATTTAATAAGCCTAAGTTGCTGAAATAAGGCTATTTAATAAGTCCAAGTTGCTGAAATCAGCCTATTTAATAAGCCTAAGTTGCTGAAATAAGTATATTTAATAAGCATAAGTTGCTGAAATAAGCCTATTTAATAAGCCTAAGTTGCTGAAATAAGGCAATTTAATAAGTCCAAGTTGCTGAAATCAGCCTATTTAATATGCCTAAGTTGCTGAAATAAGTATATTTAATAAGCATAAGTTGCTGAAATAAGCCTATTTAATACGTCTAAGTTGCTGAAATAAGCCTATTTAATAAGCCCAAGTTGCTGAAATAAGCCTACTTAATTAGGCTATTTAATGAGCCTAAGTTGCTGAAATAAGCCTATTTAATAAGCGTAAGTTGCTGAAATAAGGCTATTTAATAAGTCTAAGTTGCTGAAATAAGCCTATTTAATAAGCCTAAGTTGCTGAAATAAGCCTATTTAATAAGCCTGTTTAATAAGCCTAAGTTGCTGAAATAAGCCTATTTAATAAGCCTATTTTATATGCCTATTTAATAGGCCTATTTAATAAGTCTAAGTTGCTGAATTAAGCCTATTTAATAAGCCTAAGTTGCTGAATGAGCCTATTTAATAAGCCTAAGTTGCTGAAATAAGCCTATTTAATAAGCCTAAGTTGCTGAATAAGCCTATTTAATAAGCCTAAGTTGCTGAATAAACCTATTTAATAAGTCTAAGTTGCTGAAATAAGCCTATTTAATAAGGCTATTTAATAAGCCTAAGTTGCTGAATAAGCCTATTTAATAAGTCTAAGTTGCTGAAATAAGGGTATTTAATAAGCCTAAGTTGCTGAAATAAGGCTATTTAATAAGTTTAAGTTGCTGAAATAAGCCTATTTAATAAGCCTAAGTTTCTGAACTAAGCCTATTTAAAAAGGTATCTTTAATAAGTCTAAGTTGCTGAAATAAACCTATTTAAAAATGCTATTTAATAAGCCTAAGTTGCTGAAATAAACCTGTTTAATAAGGCTATTTAATAAGCATAAGTTGCTGAAATAAGCCTATTTAATAAGCCTAAGTTGCTGAATAAGCCTATTTCATAAGCCTAAGTTGCTGAAATAAGCCTTTTTAATATGTCTAAGTTGCTGAAATAAGCCTATTTAATAAGCCTAAGTTGTTGAAATAAGCCTATTTAAATAGGCTATTTAATAAGCCTAAGTTGCTGAATGAGCCTATTTAATAAGTCTAAGTTGCTGAAATAAGGCTATTTAATAAGGCTAAGTTGCTGAAATAAGCCTAATTAATAAGCCTACGTTGGTGAACTAAGCCTATATAAAAAGGTCTATTTAATAAGTCTAAGTTGCTGAAAAAAACTATTTAAAAATGCTATTTAATAAGCCTAAATTGCTAGAAATAAACCTGTTTAATAAGGCTATTTAATAAGCATAAGTTGCTGAATTAAGCCTATTTAATAAGCCTAAGTTGCTGAAATAAGCCTATTTAATAAGGCTATTTAATAAGTCTAAGTTGCAGAAATAAACCTATTTAATAATGCTATTTAATACGCCTAATTTGCTTAAATAAGCATATTTAATAAGCCTAAGTTGCTAAAATAAGCCTATTTAATAGGCCTATATAATAAGTCTAAGTTGCAGAAATAAGCATATTTCATAAGCATATTTAATGAGCCTAAGTTGCTGAAATGTCTATTTAATAAGTCGATTTAATAAGTCTAAGTTGCTAAAATAAGCCTATTTAATAAGGCTATTTAATAAGCCTAAGTTGCTGAAATAAGGCAATTTAATAAGCCCAAGTTGCTGAAATAAGCCTATTTAATTAGGCTATTTAATAAGCCTAAGTTGATGAAATAAGCCTATTTAATAAAACTCTTTAATAAGTCTAAGTTGCTGAAAAAACCTATTTAATAAGCCCAAGTTGCTGAAATAAGTATATTTAATAAGCATAAGTTGCTGAAATAAGCCTATTTAATAAGTCTAAGTTGCTGAAATAAGCCTATTTAATAAGCCCAAGTTGCTGAAATAAGGCTATTTAATTAGGCTATTTAATAAGCCTAAGTTGCTGAAATAAGCCTATTTAATAAGGCTCTTTAATAAGTCTAAGTTGCTGAAATAAACCTATTTAATAAGCCCAAGTTGCTAAAATAAGCCTATTTAATGAGGATATTTAATAAGTCTATTTAATAAGCCTATTTAATAAGCCTATTTAATAAGCATATTTAATACGCCTATTTAATAAACACATTTAATAAGTATTTAATGAGCATTTTTAATAAGCCTATTGAATAAGTCTATTTAATAAGCCTATTTAATTAGTCTATTTAATAAGTCTAGTTAATAAGCCTATTTAATAAGCCTATTTAATAAGCCTATTTAATACACCTATTTAATAAACCTATTTAATAAGCCTATTTAATAAGTCTATTTAATAAGTCTATTTAATAAGCCTATTTAATAAGTATTTAATGAGCCTATTTAATAAGCCTATTTATTGAGCCTATTTAATATGCCTATTTATTGAGCCTATTTAATAAGCCTATTTATTGAGCCTATTTAATACGCCTATTAAATAAGCCTATTTATTGAGCCCATTTAATAAGTCTAGTTAATAAGCCTATTTAATAAGCCTATTTAATAAGTATTTAATGAGCCTGTTTAATAAGTCTATTTAATAAGCCTATTTAATAGGCCTATTTAATAAGTCTAATTTGCTGAAATAAGCCTATTTAATAAGCCTAAGTTGCTGAATAAGCCTATTTAATAAGCCTAAGTTGCTGAAATAAGCCTTTTTAATAAGTCTAAGTTGCTTAAATAAGCCTACTTAATAAGCCTAAGTTGCTGAAATAAGCCTATTTAATAAGGCTATTTAATAAGCCTAAGTTGCTGAATAAGCCTATTTAATAAGTCTAAATTGCTGAAATAACGCTATTTAATAAGCCTAAGTTGCTGAAATAAGCCTATTTAATAAGCCTAAGTTGCTAAAATAAGCCTATTTAATGAGGCTATTTAATAAGTCTATTTAATAAGCCTATTTAATAAGCCTATTTAATAAGCCTATTTAATATGCTTTTTTAATAAACCTATTTAATAAGTATTTAATGAGCCTATTTAATAAGTCTATTTAATAAGCCTTTTAATAAGCCTATTTAATAAGTCTAAATTGCTGAAATAAGCCTATTTAATAAGCCTAAGTTTCTGAATGAGCCTGTTTAATAAGCCTAAGTTGATGAAATTAGCCTATTTAATAAGCCTATTTAATAGGCCTATTTAATAAGTCTAAGTTGCTGAAATAAGCCTATTTAATAAGCCTAAGTTTCTGAATGAGCCTATTTAATAAGCCTAAGTTGCTGAAATAAGCCTATTTAATAAGCCTAAGTTGCTGAATAAGCCTATTTAATAAGCCTAAGTTGCTGAATAAACCTATTTAATAAGTCTAAATTGCTGAAATAAGCCTATTTAATAAGGCTATTTAATAAGCCTAAGTTGCTGAATAAGCCTATTTAATAAGTCTAAGTTTCTGAAATAAGGCTATTTAATAAGCCTAAGTTGCTGAAATAAGGCTATTTAATAAGGCTATTTAATGAGCCTAAGTTGCTGAAATAAGACTATTTAATAAGCCTGAGTTTCTGAACTAAGCCTATTTAAAAAGGTATATTTAATAAGTCTAAGTTGCTGAAATAAACCTATATTAAAATGCTATTTAATAAGCCTAAGTTGCTGAAATAAACCTGTTTAATAAGGCTATTTAATAAGCATAAATTGCTGAAATAAGCTTATTTAATAAGCCTAAGTTGCTGAAATAAGCCTATTTAATAAGGCTAAGTTGCTGAAATAAGCCCATTTAATAAGCCTAAGTTGCTGAAATAAGCCTATTTAATAAGGCTATTTAATGAGCCTAAGTTGCTGAAATAAGACTATTTAATAAGCCTGAGTTTCTGAACTAAGCCTATTTAAAAAGGTATATTTAATAAGTCTAAGTTGCTGAAATAAACCTATATTAAAATGCTATTTAATAAGCCTAAGTTGCTGAAATAAACCTGTTTAATAAGGCTATTTAATAAGCATAAATTGCTGAAATAAGCTTATTTATTAAGCCTAAGTTGCTGAAATAAGCCTATTTAATAAGGCTCTTTAATAAGTCTAAGTTGCTGAAATAAACCTATTTAATAAGCCCAAGTTGCTAAAATAAGCCTATTTAATGAGGATATTCAATAAGTCTATTTAATAAGCCTATTTAATATGCTTTTTTAATAAACCTATTTAATAAGTATTTAATGAGCCTATTTAATAAGTCTATTTAATAAGCCTTTTAATAAGCCTATTTAATAAGTCTAAGTTGCTGAAATAAGCCTATTTAATAAGCCTAAGTTTCTGAATGAGCCTATTTAATAAGCCTAAGTTGATGAAATTAGCCTATTTAATAAGCCTATTTAATAGGCCTATTTAATAAGTCTAAGTTGCTGAAATAAGCCTATTTAATAAGCCTAAGTTTCTGAATGAGCCTATTTAATAAGCCTAAGTTGCTGAAATAAGCCTATTTAATAAGCCTAAGTTGCTGAATAAGCCTATTTAATAAGCCTAAGTTGCTGAATAAACCTATTTAATAAGTCTAAATTGCTGAAATAAGCCTATTTAATAAGGCTATTTAATAAGCCTAAGTTGCTGAATAAGCCTATTTAATAAGTCTAAGTTTCTGAAATAAGGCTATTTAATAAGCCTAAGTTGCTGAAATAAGGCTATTTAATAAGGCTATTTAATGAGCCTAAGTTGCTGAAATAAGACTATTTAATAAGCCTGAGTTTCTGAACTAAGCCTATTTAAAAAGTTATATTTAATAAGTCTAAGTTGCTGAAATAAACCTATATTAAAATGCTATTTAATAAGCCTAAGTTGCTGAAATAAACCTGTTTAATAAGGCTATTTAATAAGCATAAATTGCTGAAATAAGCTTATTTAATAAGCCTAAGTTGCTGAAATAAGCCTATTTAATAAGTCTAAGTTGCTGAAATAAGCCCATTTAATAAGCCTAAGTTGCTGAAATAAGCCTATTTAATAAGGCTATTTAATGAGCCTAAGTTGCTGAAATAAGACTATTTAATAAGCCTGAGTTTCTGAACTAAGCCTATTTAAAAAGGTATATTTAATAAGTCTAAGTTGCTGAAATAAACCTATATTAAAATGCTATTTAATAAGCCTAAGTTGCTGAAATAAACCTGTTTAATAAGGCTATTTAATAAGCATAAATTGCTGAAATAAGCTTATTTAATAAGCCTAAGTTGCTGAAATAAGCCTATTTAATAAGGCTCTTTAATAAGTCTAAGTTGCTGAAATAAACCTATTTAATAAGCCCAAGTTGCTAAAATAAGCCTATTTAATGAGGATATTCAATAAGTCTATTTAATAAGCCTATTTAATAAGCCTATTTAATAAGCCTATTTAATACGCCTATTTAATAAACACATTTAATAAGTATTTAATGAGCATTTTTAATAAGCCTATTTAATAAGCCTATTTAATAAGCCTATTTAATAAGTCTATTTAATAAGTCTAGTTAATAAGCCTATTTAATAAGTATTTAATGAGCCTATTTAATAAGCCTATTTATTGAGCCTATTTAATAAGCCTATTTATTGAGCATATTTAATAAGCCTATTTATTGAGCCTATTTAATAAGCCTATTTAATAAGTCTATTTAATAATCCTATTTAATAAGCCTAATTAATAAGCCTATTTAATAACCCTATTTATTGAGCCTATTTAATTAGTCTATTTAATAAGCCTGTTTAATAAGCCTATTTAATAAGTATTGAATGAGCCTATTTAATAAGCCTAAGTTGCTGAATAAGCCTATTTAATAAGCCTAAGTTTCTGAAATAAGCCTATTTAATAAGCCTATTTAATAAGCCTAAGTTGCTGAATAAGCCTATTTAATAAGCCTAAGTTGCTGAAATAAGCCTATTTAATAAGTCTAAGTTGCTGAAATAAGGCTATTTAATGAGCCTAAGTTGCTCAAATAAGCCTATTTAATAAGCCTAAGTTGCTGAAATAAGCGTATTTAATAAGGCTCTTTAATAAATCTAAGTTGCTGAAATAAACCTATTTAATAAGCCCAAGTTGCTAAAATAAGCCTATTTAATGAGGATATTTAATAAGTCTATTTAATAAGCCTATTTAATAAGCCTATTTAATAAGCCTATTTAATACGCCTATTTAATAAACACATTTAATAAGTATTTAATGAGCATTTTTAATAAGCCTATTTAATAAGTCTATTTAATAAGCCTATTTAATAAGTCTATTTAATAAGTCTAGTTAATAAGCCTATTTAATAAGTATTTAATGAGCCTATTTAATAAGCCTATTTAATAGGCCTATTTAATAAGTCTAAGTTGCTGAAATAAGCCTATTTAATAAGCCTATTTAATAGGTCTATTTAATAAGTCTAAGTTGCTGAAATAAGCCTATTTAATAAGCCTAAGTTGCTGAATGAGCCTATTTAATAAGCTTAAGTTGCTGAAATAAGCCTATTTAATAAGCCTAAGTTGCTGAATAAGCCTATTTAATAAGCCTAAGTTGCTGAATAAACCTATTTAATAAGTCTAAGTTGCTGAAATAAGCCTATTTAATAAGGCTATTTAATAAGCCTAAGTTGCTGAATAAGCCTATTTAATAAGTCTAAGTTGCTGAAATAAGGGTATTTAATAAGCCTAAGTTGCTGAAATAAGGATATTTAATAAGTTTAAGTTGCTGAAATAAGCCTATTTAATAAGCCTAAGTTGCTGAAATAAGCCTATTTAATAAGGCTATTTAATGAGACTAAGTTGCTGAAATAAGCATATTTAATAAGCCTAAGTTTCTCAACTAAGCCTATTTAAAAAGGTATATTTAATAAGTCTAAGTTGCTGAAATAAACCTATTTAAAAATGCTATTTAATAAGCCTAAGTTGCTGAAATAAACCTGTTTAATAAGGCTATTTAATAAGCATAAGTTGCTGAAATAAGCATATTTAATAAGCCTAAGTTGCTGAATAAGCCTATTTCATAAGCCTAAGTTGCTGAAATAAGCCTTTTTAATATGTCTAAGTTGCTGAAATAAGCCTATTTAATAAGCCTAAGTTGTTGAAATAAGCCTATTTAAATAGGCTATTTAATAAGCCTAAGTTGCTGAATGAGCCTATTTAATAAGTCTAAGTTGCTGAAATAAGGCTATTTAATAAGGCTAAGTTGCTGAAATAAGCCTATTTAATAAGCCTACGTTGGTGAACTAAGCCTATATAAAAAGGTATATTTAATAAGTCTAAGTTGCTGAAAAAAACCTATTTAAAAATGCTATTTAATAAGCCTAAATTGCTAGAAATAAACATGTTTAATAAGGCTATTTAATAAGCATAAGTTGCTGAAATAAGCCTATTTAATAAGCCTAGGTTGCTGAAATAAGCCTATTTAATAAGGCTATTTAATAAGTCTAAGTTGCAGAAATAAACCTATTTAATAATGCTATTTAATACGCCTAATTTGCTTAAATAAGCATATTTAATAAGCCTAAGTTGCTAAAATAAGCCTATTTAATAGGCCTATCTAATAAGTCTAAGTTGCAGAAATAAGCATATTTCATAAGCATATTTAATGAGCCTAAGTTGCTGAAATGTCTATTTAATAAGTCGATTTAATAAGTCTAAGTTGCTAAAATATGCGTATTTAATAAGGCTATTTAATAAGCCTAAGTTGCTGAAATAAGCCTATTTAATAAGGCTATTTAATGAGCCTAAGTTGCTGAAAAAAGCCTATTTAATAAGGCTATTTAATGAGCCTAAGTTGCTGAAATAAGCCTATTTAATAAGCCTAAGTTTCTGAACTAAGCCTATTTAAAAATACTATTTAATAAGCCTAAGTTGCTGAAATAAACCTGTTTAATAAGGCTATTTAATAAGCATAAGTTGCTGAAATAAGCCTGTTTAATAAGCCTGAGTTGCTGAAATAAGCCTATTTAATAAGGCTATTTAATAAGTCTAAGTTGCTGAAATAAACCTATTTAATACGCCTAAGTTGCTAAAATAAGCCTATTTAATGAGGCTATTTAATAAGTCTATTTAATAAGCCTATTTAATAAGCCTATTTAATAAGCCTATTAATAAGCCTATTTAATACGCCTATTTAATACACCTATTTAATAAGTATTTAATGAGCCTATGTATTAAGTCTATTTAATAAGCCTTTTTAATAAGCCTATTTAATAAGTCTATTTAATAAGCCTATTTAATAAGTCTATTTAATAAGTCTATTTAATAAGCCTATTTAATAAGTATTTAATGAGCCTATTTAATAAGCCTATTTATTGAGCCTATTTAATAAGCATATTTATTGAGCCTATTTAATAAGCCTATTTAATAAGCCTATTTAATAAGCCTATTTATTGAGCCTATTTAATAAGTCTATTTAATAAGCCTATTTAATAAGCCTATTTAATAAGCCTATTTAATAAGCCTATTTAATAAGCCTCTTTATTGAGCCTATTTAATAAGTCTATTTAATAAGCCTATTTAATAAGCCTATTTAATAAGTATTTAATGAGCCTATTTAATCAGTCTATTTAATAGGCCTATTTAATAAGTCTAAGTTGCTGAAATAAGCCTATTTAATAAGACTAAGTTTCTGAATAAGCCTATTTAATAAGCCTAAGTTGCTGAAATAAGCCTATTTAATAAGCCTAACTTGCTGAATAAGCCTATTTAATAAGCCTAAGTTGCTGAATAAACCTATTTAATAAGTCTAAGTTGCTGAAATAAGCCTATTTAATAAGGCTATTTAATAAGCCTAAGTTTCTGAAATAAGGCTATTTAATAAGCTTAAGTTGCTGAAATAAGGCTATTTAATAAGTCTAAGTTGCTGAAATAAGCATATTTAATAAGCCTAAGTTGCTGAAATAAGCCTATTTAATAAGGCTATTTAATGAGCCTAAGTTGCTGAAATAAGACTATTTAATAAGCCTGAGTTTCTGAACTAAGCCTATTTAAAAAGGTATATTTAATAAGTCTAAGTTGCTGAAATAAACCTATTTAAAAATGCTATTTAATAAGCCTAAATTGCTTAAATAAACCTGTTTAATAAGGCTATTTAATAAGAATAAGTTGCTGAAATAAGCTTATTTAATAAGCCTAAGTTGCTGAAATAAGCCTATTTAATAAGGCTCTTTAATAAGTCTAAGTTGCTGAAATAAACCTATTTAATAAGCCCAAGTTGCTAAAATAAGCCTATTTAATGAGTATATTTAATAAGTCTATTTAATAAGCCTATTTAATAAGCCTATTTAATAAGCCTATTTAATACGCCTATTTAATAAACACATTTAATAAGTATTTAATGAGCATTTTTAATAAGCCTATTTAATAAGTCTATTTAATAAGCCTATTTAATAAGTCTATTTAATAAGTCTAGTTAATAAGCCTATTTAATAAGTATTTAATGAGCCTATTTAATAAGCCTATTTAATAGGCCTATTTAATAAGTCTAAGTTGCTGAAATAAGCCTATTTAATAAGCCTATTTAATAGGTCTATTTAATAAGTCTAAGTTGCTGAAATAAGCCTATTTAATAAGCCTAAGTTGCTGAATGAGCCTATTTAATAAGCTTAAGTTGCTGAAATAAGCCTATTTAATAAGCCTAAGTTGCTGAATAAGCCTATTTAATAAGCCTAAGTTGCTGAATAAACCTATTTAATAAGTCTAAGTTGCTGAAATAAGCCTATTTAATAAGGCTATTTAATAAGCCTAAGTTGCTGAATAAGCCTATTTAATAAGTCTAAGTTGCTGAAATAAGGGTATTTAATAAGCCTATTTAATAAGCCTATTTATTGAGCCTATTTAATAAGCCTATTTATTGAGCCTATTTAATAAGACTATTTATTGAGCCCATTTAATAAGTCTATTTAATAAGCCTATTTAATAAGCCTATTTAATACGTATTTAATGAGCCTATTTAATAAGTCTATTTAATAAGCCTATATAATAGGCATATTTAATAAGTCTAAGTTGCTGAAATAAGTCTATTTAATGAGTCTAAGTTGCTGAAATAAGCCTATTTAATAAGCCTAAGTTGCCGAAATAAGCCTATTTAATAAGGCTATTTAATGAGCCTATATAATAAGTCTATTTAATAAGTCTATTTAATAAGCCTATTTAATAAGTATTTAATGAGCCTATTTAATAAGCCTATTTATTGAGCCTATTTAATAAGCATATTTATTGAGCCTATTTAATAAGCCTATTTAATAAGCCTATTTAATAAGCCTATTTATTGAGCCTATTTAATAAGTCTATTTAATAAGCCTATTTAATAAGCCTATTTAATAAGTATTTAATGAGCCTATTTAATAAGCCTCTTTATTGAGCCTATTTAATAAGTCTAAGTTGCTGAAATAAGCCTATTTAATAAGACTAAGTTTCTGAATGAGCCTATTTAATAAGCCTAAGTTGCTGAAATAAGCCTATTTAATAAGCCTAACTTGCTGAATAAGCCTATTTAATAAGCCTAAGTTGCTGAATAAACCTATTTAATAAGTCTAAGTTGCTGAAATAAGCCTATTTAATAAGGCTATTTAATAAGCCTAAGTTGCTGAATAAGCCTATTTAATAAGTCTAAGTTTCTGAAATAAGGCTATTTAATAAGCCTAAGTTGCTGAAATAAGGCTATTTAATAAGCCTAAGTTGCCAAAATAAGCCTATTTAATAAGGCTATTTAATGAGCCTAAGTTGCTGAAATAAGACTATTTAATAAGCCTGAGTTTTTGAACTAAGCCTATTTAAAAAGGTATATTTAATAAGTCTAAGTTGCTGAAATAAACCTATTTAAAAATGCTATTTAATAAGCCTAAGTTGCTGAAATAAACCTGTTTAATAAGGCTATTTAATAAGCATAAGTTGCTGAAATAAGCTTATTTAATAAGCCTAAGTTGCTGAAATAAGCGTATTTAATAAGGCTCTTTAATAAGTCTAAGTTGCTGAAATAAACCTATTTAATAAGCCCAAGTTGCTAAAATAAGCCTATTTAATGAGGATATTTAATAAGTCTATTTAATAAGCCTATTTAATAAGCCTATTTAATAAGCCTATTTAATACGCCTATTTAATAAACACATTTAATAAGTATTTAATGAGCATTTTTAATAAGCCTATTTAATAAGTCTATTTAATAAGCCTATTTAATAAGTCTATTTAATAAGTCTAGTTAATAAGCCTATTTAATAAGTATTTAATGAGCCTATTTAATAAGCCTATTTATTGAGCCTATTTAATAAGCCTATTTATTGAGCCTATTTAATAAGACTATTTATTGAGCCCATTTAATAAGTCTATTTAATAAGCCTATTTAATAAGCCTATTTAATACGTATTTAATGAGCCTATTTAATAAGTCTATTTAATAAGCCTATATAATAGGCATATTTAATAAGTCTAAGTTGCTGAAATAAGTCTATTTAATGAGTCTAAGTTGCTGAAATAAGCCTATTTAATAAGCCTAAGTTGCCGAAATAAGCCTATTTAATAAGGCTATTTAATGAGCCTATATAATAAGTCTATTTAATACGCCTATTTAATAAACACATTTAATAAGTATTTAATGAGCATTTTTAATAAGCCTATTTAATAAGTCTATTTAATAAGCCTATTTAATAAGTCTATTTAATAAGTCTAGTTAATAAGCCTATTTAATAAGTATTTAATGAGCCTATTTAATAAGCCTATTTATTGAGCCTATTTAATAAGCCTATTTATTGAGCCTATTTAATAAGCCTATTTATTGAGCCCATTTAATAAGTCTATTTATTGAGCCTATTTAATAAGTCTATTTAATAAGCATATTTAATAAGCCTATTTAATAAGTATTTAATGAGCCGATTTAATAAGTCTATTTAATAAGCCTATTTAATAGGCCTATTTAATAAGTCTAAGTTGCTGAAAAAAGCCTATTTAATAAGCCTAAGTTGCTGAAATAAGCCTTTTTAATAAGTCTAAGTTGCTGAATAAGCCTATTTAATAAGCCTAAGTTGCTGAATAAGCCTATTTAATAAGCCTAAGTTGCTGAAATAAGACTTTTTAATAAGTCTAAGTTGCTGAAATAAGCCTATTTAATAAGCCCAAGTTGCTGAAATAAGCCTACTTAATTAGGCTATTTAATAAGCCTAAGTTGCTGAAATAAGCCTATTTAATAAGGATCTTTAATAATTCTAAGTTGCTGAAATAAACCTATTTAATAAGCCCAAGTTGCTAAAATAAGCCTATTTAATGAGATATTTAATAAGTCTATTTAATAAGCGTATTTAATAAACCTATTTAATAAGCCTATTTAATACGCCTATTTAATAAACACATTTAATAAGTATTTAATGAGCATTTTTAATAAGCCTATTTAATAAGTCTATTTAATAAGCCTATTTAATAAGTCTATTTAATAAGTCTAGTTAATAAGCCTATTTAATAAGTATTTAATGAGCCTATTTAATAAGCCTATTTATTGAGCCTATTTAATAAGCCTATTTATTGAGCCTATTTAATAAGACTATTTATTGAGCCCATTTAATAAGTCTATTTAATAAGCCTATTTAATAAGCCTATTTAATACGTATTTAATGAGCCTATTTAATAAGTCTATTTAATAAGCCTATATAATAGGCATATTTAATAAGTCTAAGTTGCTGAAATAAGTCTATTTAATGAGTCTAAGTTGCTGAAATAAGCCTATTTAATAAGCCTAAGTTGCCGAAATAAGCCTATTTAATAAGGCTATTTAATGAGCTTATATAATAAGTCTATTTAATACTCCTATTTAATAAACACATTTAATAAGTATTTAATGAGCATTTTTAATAAGCCTATTTAATAAGTCTATTTAATAAGCCTATTTAATAAGTCTATTTAATAAGTCTAGTTAATAAGCCTATTTAATAAGTATTTAATGAGCCTATTTAATAAGCCTATTTATTGAGCCTATTTAATAAGCCTATTTATTGAGCCTATTTAATAAGCCTATTTATTGAGCCCATTTAATAAGTCTATTTATTGAGCCTATTTAATAAGTCTATTTAATAAGCATATTTAATAAGCCTATTTAATAAGTATTTAATGAGCCGATTTAATAAGTCTATTTAATAAGCCTATTTAATAGGCCTATTTAATAAGTCTAAGTTGCTGAAAAAAGCCTATTTAATAAGCCTAAGTTGCTGAAATAAGCCTTTTTAATAAGTCTAAGTTGCTGAATAAGCCTATTTAATAAGCCTAAGTTGCTGAATAAGCCTATTTAATAAGCCTAAGTTGCTGAAATAAGCCTTTTTAATAAGTCTAAGTTGCTGAAATAAGCCTATTTAATAAGCCCAAGTTGCTGAAATAAGCCTACTTAATTAGGCTATTTAATAAGCCTAAGTTGCTGAAATAAGCCTATTTAATAAGGATCTTTAATAATTCTAAGTTGCTGAAATAAACCTATTTAATAAGCCCAAGTTGCTAAAATAAGCCTATTTAATGAGGATATTTAATAAGTCTATTTAATAAGCGTATTTAATAAACCTATTTAATAAGCCTATTTAATACGCCTATTTAATAAACACATTTAATAAGTATTTAATGAGCATTTTTAATAAGCCTATTGAATAAGTCTATTTAATAAGCCTATTTAATAAGTCTATTTAATAAGTCTAGTTAATAAGCCTATTTAATAAGTATTTAATAAGCCTATTTATTGAGCCTATTTAATATGCCTATTTATTGAGCCTATTTAATAAGCCTATTTATTGAGCCTATTTAATACGCCTATTTAATAAGCCTATTTATTGAGCCTATTTAATAAGTCTATTTAATAAGCCTATTTAATAAGCCTATTTAATAAGTATTTAATGAGCCGATTTAATAAGTCTATTTAATAAGTCTATTTAATAGGCCTATTTAATAAGTCTAAGTTGCTGAAATAAGCCTATTTAATAAGCCTATTTTGCTGAAATAAGCCTTTTTAATAAGTCTAAGTTGCTGAATAAGCCTATTTAATAAGCCTAAGTTGCTGAATAAGCCTATTTAATAAGCCTAAGTTGCTGAAATAAGCCTTTTTAATAAGTCTAAGTTGCTGAAATAAGCCTATTTAATAAGCCCAAGTTGCTGAAATAAGCCTACTTAATTAGGCTATTTAATAAGCCTAAGTTGCTGAAATAAGCCTATTTAATAAGGATCTTTAATAAGTCTAAGTTGCTGAAATAAACCTATTTAATAAGCCCAAGTTGCTAAAATAAGCCTATTTAATGAGGATATTTAATAAGTCTATTGAATAAGCGTATTTAATAAGCCTATTTAATAAGCCTATTTAATACGCCTATTTAATAAACACATTTAATAAGTATTTAATGAGCATTTTAATAAGCCTATTGAATAAGTCTATTTAATAAGCCTATTTAATAAGTCTATTTAATAAGTCTAGTTAATAAGCCTATTTAATAAGTATTTAATGAGCCTATTTAATAAGCCTATTTATTGAGCCTATTTAATAAGCCTATTTATTGAGCCTATTTAATAAGCCTATTTATTGAGCCTATTTAATACGCCTATTTAATAAGCCTATTTATTGAGCCCATTTAATAAGTCTATTTAATAAGCCTATTTAATAAGTATTTAATGAGCCTATTTAATAAGTCTATTTAATAAGCCTATTTAATAGGCCTATTTAATAAATCTAAGTTGCTGAAATAAGCCTATTTAATAAGCCTAAGTTGCTGAATAAGCCTATTTAATAAGCCTAAGTTGCTGAAATAAGCCTTTTTAATAAGTCTAAGTTGCTGAAATAAGCCTATTTAATAAGCCTAAGTTGCTGAAATAAGCCTATTTAATAAGGCTATTTAATAAGCCTAAGTTGCTGAATAAGCCTATTTAATAAGTCTAAATTGCTGAAATAACGCTATTTAATAAGCCTAAGTTGCTGAAATAAGCCTATTTAATAAGCCTAAGTTGCTGTTATAAGCCTATTTAATAACCCTATTTTATAAGCCTATTTAATACGCCTATTTAATAAACCTATTTAATAAGTATTTAATGAGCCTATTTAATAAGTCTATTTAATAAGCCGATTTATTGAGCCTATTTAATAAGCCTATTTATTGAGCCTATTTAATAAGCCTATTTATGGAGCCTATTTAATAAGCCTATTTATTGAGCCTATTTAATAAGACTATTTAATAAGCCTAATTAATAAGCCTATTTAATAAGCCTATTTATTGAGCCTATTTAATGAGTCTATTTAATAAGCCTGTTTAATAAGCCTATTTAATAAGTATTGAATGAGCCTATTTAATAAGCCTAAGTTGCTGAATAAGCCTATTTAATAAGCCTAAGTTGCTGAAATAAGCCTATTTAATAAGCCTATTTAATAAGCCTAAGTTGCTGAATAAGCCTATTTAATAAGCCTAAGTTGCTGAAATAAGCCTATTTAATAAGTCTAAGTTGCTGAAATAAGGCTATTTAATGAGCCTAAGTTGCTGAAATAAGCCTATTTAATAAGCCTAAGTTGCTGAAATAAGGCTATTTAATACGTCCAAGTTGCTAAAATAAGCCTATTTAATAAGCCTAAGTTGCTGAAATAAGTATATTTAATAAGCATAAGTTGCTGAAATAAGCCTATTTAATAAGTCTAAGTTGCTGAAATAAGCCTTTTTAATGAGCATAAGTTGCTGAAATAAGCTTATTTAATAAGCCCAAGTTGCTGAAATAAGCCTATTTAATAAGGATCTTTAATAAGTCTAAGTTGCTGAAATAAACCTATTTAATAAGCCCAAGTTGCTAAAATAAGCCTATTTAATGAGGATATTTAATAAGTCTATTTAATAAGCCTATTTAATAAGCCTATTTAATAAGCCTATTTAATACGCCTATTTAATAAACACATTTAATAAGTATTTAATGAGCATTTTTAATAAGCCTATTGAATAAGTCTATTTAATAAGCCTATTTATTAAGTCTATTTAATAAGTCTAGTTAATAAGCCTATTTAATAAGTATTTAATGAGCCTATTTAATACGCCTATTTATTGAGCCTATAAAATAAGCCTATTTATTGAGCCTATTTAATAAGCCTATTTATTGAGCCTATTTAATACGCCTATTTAATAAGCCTATTTATTGAGCCCATTTAATAAGTCTATTTAATAAGCCTATTTAATAGGCCTATTTAATAAGTCTAAGTTGCTGAAATATGCCTATTTAATAAGCCTAAGTTGCTGAATAAGCCTATTTAATAAGCCTAAGTTGCTGAAATAAGCCTTTTTAATAAGTCTAAGTTGCTGAAATAAGCCTATTTACTAAGCCAAAGTAGCTGAAATAAGCCTATTTAATAAGGCTATTTAATAAGCCTAAGCTGCTGAATAAGCCTATTTAATAAGTCTAAATTGCTGAAATAACGCTATTTAATAAGCCTAAGTTGCTGAAATAAGCCTATTTAATAAGCCTAAGTTGCTAAAATAAGCCTATTTAATGAGGCTATTTAATAAGTCTATTTAATAAGCCTATTTAATAAGCCTATTTAATAAGCCTATTTAATACGCCTATTTAATAAACCTATTTAATAAGTATTTAATGAGCCTATTTAATAAGTCTATTTAATAAGCCTTTTAATAAGCCTATTTAATAAGCGTATTTAATAAGCCTATTTAATAAGTCTATTTAATAAGTATATTTAATAAGCCTATTTAATAAGTATTTAATGAGCCTATTTAATAAGCCTATTTATTGAGCCTATTTAATAAGCCTATTTATTGAGCCTATTTAATAAGCCTATTTATTGAGCCTATTTAATAAGCCTATTTAATAAGTCTATTTAATAAGCCTATTTAATAAGCCTAATTAATAAGCCTATTTAATAAGCCTATTTATTGAGCCTATTTAATGAGTCTATTTAATAAGCCTGTTTAATAAGCCTATTTATTGAGCCTATTTAATAAGCCTATTTATTGAGCCTATTTAATAAGCCTATTTAATAAGTCTATTTAATAAGCCTATTTAATAAGCCTAAGTTGCTGAATAAGCCTATTTAATAAGCCTAAGTTGCTGAAATAAGCCTATTTAATAAGTCTAAGTTGCTGAAATAAGGCTATTTAATGAGCCTAAGTTGCTGAAATAAGCCTATTTAATAAGCCTAAGTTGCTGAAATAAGGCTATTTAATACGTCCAAGTTGCTAAAATAAGCCTATTTAATAAGCCTAAGTTGCTGAAATAAGTATATTTAATAAGCATAAGTTGCTGAAATAAGCCTATTTAATAAGTCTAAGTTGCTGAAATAAGCCTTTTTAATGAGCATAAGTTGCTGAAATAAGCTTATTTAATAAGCCCAAGTTGCTGAAATAAGCCTATTTAATAAGGATCTTTAATAAGTCTAAGTTGCTGAAATAAACCTATTTAATAAGCCCAAGTTGCTAAAATAAGCCTATTTAATGAGGATATTTAATAAGTCTATTTAATAAGCCTATTTAATAAGCCTATTTAATAAGCCTATTTAATACGCCTATTTAATAAACACATTTAATAAGTATTTAATGAGCATTTTTAATAAGCCTATTGAATAAGTCTATTTAATAAGCCTATTTATTAAGTCTATTTAATAAGTCTAGTTAATAAGCCTATTTAATAAGTATTTAATGAGCCTATTTAATACGCCTATTTATTGAGCCTATAAAATAAGCCTATTTATTGAGCCTATTTAATAAGCCTATTTATTGAGCCTATTTAATACGCCTATTTAATAAGCCTATTTATTGAGCCCATTTAATAAGTCTATTTAATAAGCCTATTTAATAGGCCTATTTAATAAGTCTAAGTTGCTGAAATATGCCTATTTAATAAGCCTAAGTTGCTGAATAAGCCTATTTAATAAGCCTAAGTTGCTGAAATAAGCCTTTTTAATAAGTCTAAGTTGCTGAAATAAGCCTATTTACTAAGCCAAAGTAGCTGAAATAAGCCTATTTAATAAGGCTATTTAATAAGCCTAAGCTGCTGAATAAGCCTATTTAATAAGTCTAAATTGCTGAAATAACGCTATTTAATAAGCCTAAGTTGCTGAAATAAGCCTATTTAATAAGCCTAAGTTGCTAAAATAAGCCTATTTAATGAGGCTATTTAATAAGTCTATTTAATAAGCCTATTTAATAAGCCTATTTAATAAGCCTATTTAATACGCCTATTTAATAAACCTATTTAATAAGTATTTAATGAGCCTATTTAATAAGTCTATTTAATAAGCCTTTTAATAAGCCTATTTAATAAGCGTATTTAATAAGCCTATTTAATAAGTCTATTTAATAAGTATATTTAATAAGCCTATTTAATAAGTATTTAATGAGCCTATTTAATAAGCCTATTTATTGAGCCTATTTAATAAGCCTATTTATTGAGCCTATTTAATAAGCCTATTTATTGAGCCTATTTAATAAGCCTATTTAATAAGTCTATTTAATAAGCCTATTTAATAAGCCTAATTAATAAGCCTATTTAATAAGCCTATTTATTGAGCCTATTTAATGAGTCTATTTAATAAGCCTGTTTAATAAGCCTATTTATTGAGCCTATTTAATAAGCCTATTTATTGAGCCTATTTAATAAGCCTATTTAATAAGTCTATTTAATAAGCCTATTTAATAAGTCTATTTAATAAGCCTATTTAATAAGCCTAATTAATAAGCCTATTTAATAAGCCTTTTTATTGAGCCTATTTAATGAGCCTATTTAATAAGCCTAAGTTGCTGAATAAGCCTATTTAATAAGCCTAAGTTGCTGAAATAAGCCTATTTAATACGCCTATTTAATAAGCCTAAGTTGCTGAATAAGCCTATTTAATAAACCTAAGTTGCTGAAATAAGCCTATTTAATAAGTCTAAGTTGCTGAAATAAGGCTATTTAATGAGCCTAAGTTGCTGAAATAAGCCTATTTAATAAGCTTAAGTTGCTGAAATAAGGCTATTTAATATGTCCAAGTTGCTAAAATAAGCCTATTTAATAAGCCTAAGTTACTGAAATAAGTATATTTAATAAGCATAAGTTGCTGAAATAAGCCTATTTAATAAGTCTAAGTTGCTGAAATAAGGCTATTTAATAAGTCTAAGTTGCTGAAATAAGCCTATTTAATAAGGATCTTTAATAAGTCTAAGTTGCTGAAATAAACCTATTTAATAAGCCCAAGTTGCTAAAATAAGCCTATTTAATGAGGATATTTAATAAGTCTATTTAATAAGCCTATTTAATAAGCCTATTTAATAAGCCTATTTAATACACCTATTTAATAAACACATTTAATGAGTATTTAATGAGCATTTTTAATAAGCCTATTGAATAAGTCTATTTGATAAGCCTATTTAATAAGTCTATTTAATAAGTCTAGTTAATAAGCCTATTTAATAAGTATTTAATGAGCCTATTTAATAAGCCTATTTATTGAGCCTATTTAATAAGCCTATTTATTGAGCCTATTTATTGAGCCTATTTAATACGCCTATTTAATTAGCCTATTTAATAAGCCTATTTATTGAGCCCATTTAATAAGCCTATTTAATAAGCCTATTTAATAAGCCTATTTAATAAGGATTTAATGAGCCTATTTAATAAGTCTATTTAATAAGCCTATTTAATAGGCCTATTTAATAAGTCTAATTTGCTGAAATAAGCCTATTTAATAAGCCTAAGTTGCTGAATAAGCCTATTTAATAAGCCTAAGTTGCTGAAATAAGCCTTTTTAATAAGTTTAAGTTGCTGAAATAAGCCTATTTAATAAGCCTAAGTTGCTGAAATAAGCCTATTTAATAAGGCTATTTAATAAGCCTAAGTTGCTGAATAAGCCTATTTAATAAGTCTAAATTGCTGAAATAACGCTATTTAATAAGCCTAAGTTGCTGAAATAAGTCTATTTAATAAGCCTAAGTTGCTAAAATAAGCCTATTTAATGAGGCTATTTAATAAGTCTATTTAATAAGCCTATTTAATAAGCCTATTTAATAAGCCTATTTAATATGCCTATTTAATAAACCTATTTAATAAGTATTTAATGAGCCTATTTAATAAGTCTATTTAATAAGCCTTTTAATAAGCCTATTTAATAAGTCTAAGTTGCTGAAATAAGCCTATTTAATAAGCCTAAGTTTCTGAATGAGCCTATTTAATAAGCCTAAGTTGATGAAATTAGCCTATTTAATAAGCCTAGTTAATAGGCCTATTTATTAAGTCTAAGTTGCTGAAATAAGCCTATTCAATAAGCCTAAGTTTCTGAATGAGCCTATTTAATAAGCCTAAGTTGCTGAAATAAGCCTATTTAATAAGCCTAAGTTGCTGAAATAAGTATATTTAGTAAGCATAAGTTGCTGAAATAAGCCTATTTAATAAGTCTAAGTTGCTGAAATAAGGCTATTTAATAAGTCTAAGTTGCTGAAATAAGCCTTTTTAATCAGTGAAAGTTGCTGAAATAAGCTTATTTAATAAGCCCAAGTTGCTGAAATAAGCCTATTTAATAAGGATCTTTAATAAGTCTAAGTTGCTGAAATAAACCTATTTAATAAGCCCAAGTTGCTAAAATAAGCCTATTTAATGAGGATATTTAATAAGTCTATTTAATAAGCCTATTTAATAAGCCTATTTAATACACCTATTTAATAAACACATTTAATGAGTATTTAATGAGCATTTTTAAAAAGCCTATTGAATAAGTCTATTTAATAAGCCTATTTAATAAGTCTATTTAATAAGTCTAGTTAATAAGCCTATTTAATAAGTATTTAATGAGCCTATTTAATAAGCCTATTTATTGAGCCTATTTAATAAGCCTATTTATTGAGCCTATTTATTGAGCCTATTTAATACGACTATTTAATAAGCCTATTTAATAAGCCTATTTATTGAGCCCATTTAATAAGCCTATTTAATAAGCCTATTTAATAAGCCTATTTAATAAGTATTTAATGAGCCTATTTAATAAGTCTATTTAATAAGCCTTTTTAATAGGCCTATTTAATAAGTCTAATTTGCTGAAATAAGCCTATTTAATAAGCCTAAGTTGCTGAATAAGCCTATTTAATAAGCCTAAGTTGCTGAAAAAGCCTTTTTAATAAGTCTAAGTTGCTGAAATAAGCCTATTTAATAAGCCTAAGTTGCTGAAATAAGCCTATTTAATAAGGCTATTTAATAAGCCTAAGTTGCTGAATAAGCCTATTTAATAAGTCTAAATTGCTGAAATAACGCTATTTAATAAGCCTAAGTTGCTGAAATAAGTCTATTTAATAAGCCTAAGTTGCTAAAATAAGCCTATTTAATGAGGCTATTTAATAAGTCTATTTAATAAGCCTATTTAATAAGCCTATTTAATAAGCCTATTTAATATGCCTATTTAATAAACCTATTTAATAAGTATTTAATGAGCCTATTTAATAAGTCTATTTAATAAGCCTTTTAATAAGCCTATTTAATAAGTCTAAGTTGCTGAAATAAGCCTATTTAATAAGCCTAAGTTTCTGAATGAGCCTATTTAATAAGCCTAAGTTGATGAAATTAGCCTATTTAATAAGCCTATTTAATAGGCCTATTTATTAAGTCTAAGTTGCTGAAATAAGCCTATTCAATAAGCCTAAGTTTCTGAATGAGCCTATTTAATAAGCCTAAGTTGCTGAAATAAGCCTATTTAATAAGCCTAAGTTGCTGAATAAACCTATTTAATAAGTCTAAATTGCTGAAATAAGCCTATTTAATAACGCTATTTAATAAGCCTAAGTTGCTGAAATAAGCCTATTTAATAAGCCTAAGTTGCTAAAATAAGCCTATTTAATGAGGCTATTTAATAAGTCTATTTAATAAGCCTATTTAATAAGCCTATTTAATAAGCCTATTTAATACGCCTAATTAATAAGCCTATTTAATAAGTATTTAATGAGCCTATTTAATAAGTCTATTTAATAAGCCTTTTAATAAGCCTATTTAATAAGCCTATTTAATAAGTCTATTTAATAAGCCTATTTAATAAGCCTAATTAATAAGCCTATTTAATGAGCCTATTTATTGAGCCTATTTAATGAGTCTATCTAATAAGCCTGTTTAATAAGCCTATTTAATAAGTATTGAATGAGCCTATTTAATAAGCCTAAGTTGCTGAATAAGCCTATTTAATAAGCCTAAGTTGCTGAAATAAGCCTATTTAATAAGCCTATTTAATAAGCCTAAGTTGCTGAATAAGCCTATTTAATAAGCCTAAGTTGCTGAAATAAGCCTGTTTAATAAGTCTAAGTTGCTGAATAAGCCTATTTAATAAGCCTAAGTTGCTGAAATACGCCTATTTAATAAGCCTAAGTTGCTGAATAAGCCTATTTAATACATCCAAGTTGCTAAAATAAGCCTATTTAATAAGCCTAAGTTGCTGAAATAAGTATATTTAATAAGCATAAGTTGCTGAAATAAGCCTATTTAATAAGTCTAAGTTGCTGAAATAAGGCTATTTAATAAGTCTAAGTTGCTGAAATAAGCCTTTTTAATCAGTGAAAGTTGCTGAAATAAGCTTATTTAATAAGCCCAAGTTGCTGAAATAAGCCTACTTAATTAGGCTATTTAATAAGCCTAAGTTGCTGAAATAAGCCTATTTAATAAGGATCTGTAATAAGTCTAAGTTGCTGAAATAAACCTATTTAATAAGCCCAAGTTGCTAAAATAAGCCTATTTAATGAGGATATTTAATAAGTCTATTTAATAAGCCTATTTAATAAGCCTATTTAATAAGCCTATTTAATACGCCTATTTAATAAACACATTTAATAAGTATTTAATGAGCATTTTTAATAAGCCTATTGAATAAGTCTATTTAATAAGCCTATTTAATAAGTCTATTTAATAAGTCTAGTTAATAAGCCTATTTAATAAGTATTTAATGAGCCTATTTAATAAGCCTATTTATTGAGCCTATTTAATAAGCCTATTTATTGAGCCTATTTAATAAGCCTATTTATTGAGCCTATTTAATACGCCTATTTAATAAGCCTATTTATTGAGCCCATTTAATAAGTCTATTTAATATGCCTATTTAATAAGCCTATTTAATAAGTATTTAATGAGCCTATTTAATAAGTCTATTTAATAATCCTATTTAATAGGCCTATTTAATAAGTCTAAGTTGCTGAAATAAGCCTATTTAATAAGCCTAAGTTGCTGAATAAGCCTATTTAATAAGTCTAGGTTGCTGAAATAAGCCTATTTAATAAGTCTAAGTTGCTGAAATAAGCCTATTTAATAAGGCTATTTAATAAGCCTAATTTGCTGAATAAGCCTATTTAATAAGTCTAAATTGCTGAAATAACGCTATTTAATAAGCCTAAGTTGCTGAAATAAGCCTATTTAATAAGCCTAAGTTGCTAAAATAAGCCTATTTAATGAGGCTATTTAATAAGTCTATTTAATAAGCCTATTTAATAAGCCTATTTAATAAGCCTATTTAATACGCCTATTTAATAAACCTATTTAATAAGTATTTAATGAGCCTATTTAATAAGTCTATTTAATAAGCCTTTTAATACGCATATTTAATAAGCCTATTTTAAAAGCCTATTTAATAAGTCTATTTAATAAGTCTATTTAATAAGCCTTTTTAATAAGTATTTAATGAGCCTATTTAATAAGCCGATTTATTGAGCCTATTTAATAAGCCTATTTATTGAGCCTATTTAATAAGCCTATTTATTGAGCCTATTTAATAAGCCTATTTAATAAGTCTATTTAATAAGCCTATTTAATAAGCCTAATTAATAAGCCTATTTATTAAGCATATTTATTGAGCCTATTTATTGAGTCTATTTAATAAGCCTGTTTAATAAGCCTATTTAATAAGTATTGAATGAGCCTATTTAATAAGCCTAAGTTGCTGAATAAACCTATTTAATAAGCCTAAGTTGCTGAAATAAGCCTATTTAATAAGTCTAAGTTGCTGAAATAAGGCTATTTAATGAGCCTAAGTTGCTGAAATAAGCCTATTTAATAAGCCTAAGTTGCTGAAATAAGGCTATTTAATACGTCCAAGTTGCTAAAATAAGCCTATTTAATAAGCCTAAGTTGCTGAAATAAGTATATTTAATAAGCATAAGTTGCTGAAATAAGCCTATTTAATAAGTCTAAGTTGCTGAAATAAGGCTATTTAATAAGTCTAAGTTGCTGAAATAAGCCTTTTTAATGAGCATAAGTTGCTGAAATAAGCTTATTTAATAAGCCCAAGTTGCTGAAATAAGCCTATTTAATAATGATCTTTAATAAGTCTAAGTTGCTGAAATAAACCTATTTAATAAGCCCAAGTTGCTAAAATAAGCCTATTTAATGAGGATATTTAATAAGTCTATTTAATAAGCCTATTTAATAAGTCTAGTTAATAAGCCAAATTAATAAGTATTTAATGAGCCTATTTAATAAGCCTATTTATTGAGCCTATTTAATAAGCCTATTTATTGAGCCTATTTAATAAGCCTATTTATTGAGCCTATTTAATACGCCTATTTAATAAGCCTATTTATTGAGCCCATTTAATAAGTCTATTTAATAAGCCTATTTAATAAGCCTATTTAATAAGTATTTAATGAGCCTATTTAATAAGTCTATTAACTAAGCCTATTTAATAGGCCTATTTAATAAGTCTAAGTTGCTGAAATAAGCCTATTTAATAAGCCTAAGTTGCTGAATAAGCCTATTTAATAAGCCTAAGTTGCTGAAATAAGCCTATTTAATAAGGCAATTTAATAAGCCTAAGTTGCTGAATAAGCCTATTTAATAAGTCTAAATTGCTGAAATAATGCTATTTAATAAGCCTAAGTTGCTGAAATAAGGCTATTTAATACGTCCAAGTTGCTAAAATAAGCCTATTTAATAAGCCTAAGTTGCTGAAATAAGTATATTTAATAAGCATAAGTTGCTGAAATAAGCCTATTTAATAAGTCTAAGTTGCTGAAATAAGGCTATTTAATAAGTCTAAGTTGCTGAAATAAGCCTTTTTAATGAGCATAAGTTGCTGAAATAAGCTTATTTAATAAGCCCAAGTTGCTGAAATAAGCCTATTTAATAAGGATCTTTAATAAGTCTAAGTTGCTGAAATAAACCTATTTAATAAGCCCAAGTTGCTAAAATAAGCCTATTTAATGAGGATATTTAATAAGTCTATTTAATAAGCCTATTTAATAAGTCTAGTTAATAAGCCAAATTAATAAGTATTTAATGAGCCTATTTAATAAGCCTATTTATTGAGCCTATTTAATAAGCCTATTTATTGAGCCTATTTAATAAGCCTATTTATTGAGCCTATTTAATACGCCTATTTAATAAGCCTATTTATTGAGCCCATTTAATAAGTCTATTTAATAAGCCTATTTAATAAGCCTATTTAATAAGTATTTAATGAGCCTATTTAATAAGTCTATTAACTAAGCCTATTTAATAGGCCTATTTAATAAGTCTAAGTTGCTGAAATAAGCCTATTTAATAAGCCTAAGTTGCTGAATAAGCCTATTTAATAAGCCTAAGTTGCTGAAATAAGCCTATTTAATAAGGCAATTTAATAAGCCTAAGTTGCTGAATAAGCCTATTTAATAAGTCTAAATTGCTGAAATAATGCTATTTAATAAGCCTAAGTTGCTGAAATAAGCCTATTTAATAAGCCTAAGTTGCTAAAATAAGCCTATTTAATGAGGCTATTTAATAAGTCTATTTAATAAGCCTATTTAATAAGCCTATTTAATAAGCCTATTTAATACGCCTATTTAATAAACCTATTTAATAAGTATTTAATGAGCCTATTTAATAAGTCTATTTAATAAGCCTTTTAATAAGCCTATTTAATAAGCCTATTTAATAAGCCTATTTAATAAGTCTATTTAATAAGTCTATTTAATTATCCTATTTAATAAGTATTTAATGAGCCTATTTAATAAGCCTATTTATTGAGCCTATTTAATAAGCCTATTTATTGAGCCTATTTAATAAGCTTATTTATTGAGCCTATTTAATAAGCCTATTTAATGAGTCTATTTAATAAGCCTATTTAATAAGCCTAATTAATAAGCCTATTTAATAAGCCTATTTATTGAGCCTATTTAATGAGTCTATTTAATAAGCCTGTTTAATAAGCCTATTTAATAAGTATTGAATGAGCCTATTTAATAAGCCTAAGTTGCTGAATAAGCCTATTTAATAAGCCTAATTTGCTGAAATAAGCCTATTTAATAAGCCTATTTAATAAGCCTAAGTTGCTGAATAAGCCTATTTAATAAGCCTAAGTTGCTGAAATAAGCCTATTTAATAAGTCTAAGTTGCTGAAATAAGGCTATTTAATGAGCCTAAGTTGCTGAAATAAGCCTATTTAATAAGCCTAAGTTGCTGAAATAAGGCTATTTAATACGTCCAAGTTGCTAAAATAAGCCTATTTAATAAGCCTAAGTTGCTGAAATAAGTATATTTAATAAGCATAAGTTGCTGAAATAAGCCTATTTAATAAGTCTAAGTTGCTGAAATAAGGCTATTTAATAAGTCTAAGTTGCTGAAATAAGCCTTTTTAATCAGCGAAAGTTGCTGAAAAAAGCTTATTTAATAAGCCCAAGTTTCTGAAATAAGCCTATTTAATAAGGATCTTTAATAAGTCTAAGTTGCTGAAATAAACCTATTTAATAAGCCTATTTAATAAGCCTAAGCTGCTGAAATAAGCCTATTTAATAAGTCTAAGTTGCTGAAATAAGGCTATTTAATGAGCCTAAGTTGCTGAAATAAGCCTATTTAATAAGCCTAAGTTGCTGAAATAAGGCTATTTAATACGTCCAAGTTGCTAAAATAAGCCTATTTAATAAGCCTAAGTTGCTGAAATAAGTATATTTAATAAGAATAAGTTGCTGAAATAAGCTTATTTAATAAGTCTAAGTTGCTGAAATAAGGCTATTTAATAAGTCTAAGTTGCTGAAATAAGCCTTTTTAATCAGCGAAAGTTGCTGAAATAAGCTTATTTAATAAGCCCAAGTTGCTGAAATAAGCCTATTTAATAAGGATCTTTAATAAGTCTAAGTTGCTGAAATAAACCTATTTATTAAGCCCAAGTTGCTAAAATAAGCCTATTTAATAAGCCTATTTAATGAGCCTATTTAATACACCTATTTAATAAATACATTTAATGAGTATTTAATGAGCATTTTTAATAAGCCTATTGAATAAGTCTATTTAATAAGCCTATTTAATAAGTCTATTTAATAAGTCTAGTTAATAAGCCTATTTAATAATTATTTAATGAGCATATTTAAAAAGCCTATTGATTGAGCCTATTTAATAAGCCTATTTATTGAGCCTATTTAATAAGCCTATTTATTGAGCCTATTTAATACGCCTATTTAATAAGCCTATTTATTGAGCCCATTTAATAAGTCTATTTAATAAGCCTATTTAATAAGACTATTTAATAAGTATTTAATGAGCCTATTTAATAAGTCTATTTAATAAGCCTATTTAATAGACCTATTTAATAAGTCTAATTTGCTGAAATAAGCCTATTTAATAAGCCTAAGTTGCTGAATAAGCCTATTTAATAAGCCTAAGTTGCTGAAATAAGCCTTTTTAATAAGTCTAAGTTGCTGAAATAAGCCTATTTAATAAGCCTAAGTTGCTGAAATAAGCCTATTTAATAAGGCTATTTAATAAGCCTAAGTTGCTGAATAAGCCTATTTAATAAGTCTAAATTGCTGAAATAACGCTATTTAATAAGCCTAAGTTGCTGAAATAAGTCTATTTAATAAGCCTAAGTTGCTAAAATAAGCCTATTTAATGAGGCTATTTAATAACTCTATTTAATAAGCCTATTTAATAAGCCTATTTAATAAGCCTATTTAATATGCCTATTTAATAAACCTATTTAATAAGTATTTAATGAGCATTTTTAATAAGCCTATTGAATAAGTCTATTTAATAAGCCTATTTAATAAGTCTATTTAATAAGTCTAGTTAATAAGCCTATTTAATAAGCCTATTTATTGAGCCTATTTAATACGCCTATTTAATAAGCCTATTTATTGAGCCCATTTAATAAGTCTATTTAATATGCCTATTTAATAAGCCTATTTAATAAGTATTTAATGAGCCTATTTAATAAGTCTATTTAATAAGCCTATTTAATAGGCCTATTTAATAAGTCTAAGTTGCTGAAATAAGCCTATTTAATAAGCCTAAGTTGCTGAATAAGCCTATTTAATAAGTCTAAGTTGCTGAAATAAGCCTATTTAATAAGCCTAAGTTGCTGAAATAAGCCTATTTAATAAGGCTATTTAATAAGCCTAAGTTGCTGAATAAGCCTATTTAATAAGTCTAAATTGCTGAAATAACGCTATTTAATAAGCCTAAGTTGCTGAAATAAGCCTATTTAATAAGCCTAAGTTGCTAAAATAAGCCTATTTAATGAGGCTATTTAATAAGTCTATTTAATAAGCCTATTTAATAAGCCTATTTAATAAGCCTATTTAATACGCCTATTTAATAAACCTATTTAATAAGTATTTAATGAGCCTATTTAATAAGTCTATTTAAAAATCCTTTTAATACGCCTATTTAATAAGCCTATTTAAAAAGCCTATTTAATAAGTCTATTTAATAAGTCTATTTAATAAGCCTTTTTAATAAGTATTTAATGAGCCTATTTAATAAGCCGATTTATTGAGCCTATTTAATAAGCCCATTTATTGAGCCTATTTAATAAGCCTATTTATTGAGCCTATTTAATAAGCCTATTTAATAAGTCTATTTAATAAGCCTATTTAATAAGCCTAATTAATAAGCCTATTTATTAAGCATATTTATTGAGCCTATTTAATGAGTCTATTTAATAAGCCTGTTTAATAAGCCTATTTAATAAGTATTGAATGAGCCTATTTAATAAGTCTAAGTTGCTGAATAAGCCTATTTAATAAACCTAAGTTGCTGAAATAAGCCTATTTAATAAGCCTATTTAATAAGCCTAAGTTGCTGAATAAGCCTATTTAATAAGCCTAAGTTGCTGAAATAAGCCTATTTAATAAGTCTAAGTTGCTGAAATAAGGCTATTTAATGAGCCTAAGTTGCTGAAATAAGCCTATTTAATAAGCCTAAGTTGCTGAAATAAGGCTATTTAATACGTCCAAGTTGCTAAAATAAGCCTATTTAATAAGCCTAATTTGCTGAAATAAGTATATTTAATAAGCATAAGTTGCTGAAATAAGCCTATTTAATAAGTCTAAGTTGCTGAAATAAGGCTATTTAATAAGTCTAAGTTGCTGAAATAAGCCTTTTTAATGAGCATAAGTTGCTGAAATAAGCCTATTTAATAAGGATTTTAAATAAGTCTAAGTTGCTGAAATAAACCTATTTAATAAGCCCAAGTTGCTAAAATAAGCCTATTTAATGAGGATATTTAATAAGTCTATTTAATAAGCCTATTTAATAAGTCTAGTTAATAAGCCTATTTAATAAGTATTTAATGAGCCTATTTAATAAGCCTATTTATTGAGCCTATTTAATAAGCCTATTTATTGAGCCTATTTAATAAGCCTATTTATTGAGACCATTTAATAAGTCTATTTAATAAGCCTATTTAATAAGCCTATTTAATAAGTATTTAATGAGCCTATTTAATAAGTCTATTAAATAAGCCTATTTAATAGGCCTATTTAATAAGTCTAAGTTGCTGAAATAAGCCTATTTAATAAGTGTAAGTGGCTGAATAAGCCTATTTAATAAGCCTAATTTGCTGAAATAAGCCTTTTTAATAAGTCTAAGTTGCTGAAATAAGCCTATTTAATAAGTCTAAATTGCTGAAATAATGCTATTTAATAAGCCTAAGTTGCTGAAATAAGCCTATTTAATAAGCCTAAGTTGCTAAAATAAGCCTATTTAATGAGGCTATTTAATACGTCTATTTAATAAGCCTATTTAATAAGCCTATTTAATAAGCCTATTTAATACGCCTATTTAATAAACCTATTTAATAAGTATTTAATGAGCCTATTTAATAAGTCTATTTAATAAGCCTTTTAATAAGCCTATTTAATAAGCCTATTTAATAAGCCTATTTAATAAGTCTATTTAATAAGTCTATTTAATAATCCTATTTAATAAGTATTTAATGAGCCTATTTAATAAGCCTATTTATTGAGCCTATTTAATAAGCCTATTTATTGAGCCTATTTAATAAGCTTATTTATTGAGCCTATTTAATAAGCCTATTTAATAAGTCTATTTAATATGCCTATTTAATAAGCCTAATTAATAAGCCTATTTAATAAGCCTATTTATTGAGCCTATTTAATGAGTCTATTTAATAAGCCTGTTTAATAAGCCTATTTAATAAGTATTGAATGAGCCTATTTAATAAGCCTAAGTTGCTGAATAAGCCTATTTAATAAGCCTAAGTTGCTGAAATAAGCCTATTTAATAAGCCTATTTAATAAGCCTAAGTTGCTGAATAAGCCTATTTAATAATCCTAAGTTGCTGAAATAAGCCTATTTAATAAGTCTAAGTTGCTGAAATAAGGCTATTTAATGAGCCTAAGTTGCTGAAATAAGCCTATTTAATAAGCCTAAGTTGCTGAAATAAGTATATTTAATAAGCATAAGTTGCTGAAATAAGCCTATTTAATAAGCCTAAGTTGCTGAAATAAGTATATTTAATAAGCATAAGTTGCTGAAATAAGCCTATTTAATAAGTCTAAGTTGTTGAAATAAGGCTATTTAATAAGTCTAAGTTGCTGAAATAAGCCTTTTTAATCAGCGAAAGTTGCTGAAATAAGCTTATTTAATAAGCCCAAGTTTCTGAAATAAGCCTATTTAATAAGGATCTTTAATAAGTCTAAGTTGCTGAAATAAACCTATTTAATAAGCCTATTTAATAAGCCTAAGTTGCTGAATAAGCCTATTTAATAAGCCTAAGTTGCTGAAATAAGCCTATTTAATAAGTCTAAATTGCTGAAATAAGGCTATTTAATGAGCCTAAGTTGCTGAAATAAGCCTATTTAATAAGCCTAAGTTGCTGAAATAAGGCTATTTAATACGTCCAAGTTGCTAAAATAAGCCTATTTAATAAGCCGAAGTTGCTGAAATAAGTATATTTAATAAGCATAAGTTGCTGAAATAAGCATATTTAATAAGTCTAAGTTGCTGAAATAAGGCTATTTAATAAGTCTAAGTTGCTGAAATAAGCCTTTTTAATCAGCGAAAGTTGCTGAAATAAGCTTATTTAATAAGCCCAAGTTGCTGAAATAAGCCTATTTAATAAGGATCTTTAATAAGTCTAAGTTGCTGAAATAAACCTATTTAATAAGCCCAAGTTGCTAAAATAAGCCTATTTAATAAGCCTATTTAATAAGCCTATTTAATACACCTATTTTATAAACACATTTAATGAGTATTTAATGAGCATTTTTAATAAGCCTATTGAATAAGTCTATTTAATAAGCCTATTTATTAAGTATATTTAATAAGTCTAGTTAATAAGCCTATTTAATAAGTATTTAATGAGCCTATTTAAAAAGCCTATTTATTGAGCCTATTTAATAAGCCTATTTATTGAGCCTATTTAATAAGCGTATTTATTGAGCCTATTTAATACGCCTATTTAATAAGCCTATTTATTGAGCCCATTTAATAAGTCTATTTAATAAGCCAATTTAATAAGCCTATTTAATAAGTATTTAATGAGCCTATTTAATAAGTCTATTTAATAAGCCTATTTAATAGGCCTATTTAATAAGTCTAATTTGCTGAAATAAGCCTATTTAATAAGCCTAAGTTGCTGAATAAGCCTATTTAATAAGCCTAAGTTGCTGAAATAAGCCTTTTTAATAAGTCTAAGTTGCTGAAATAAGCCTATTTAATAAGCCTAAGTTGCTGAAATAAGCCTATTTAATAAGGCTATTTAATAAGCCTAAGTTGCTGAATAAGCCTATTTAATAAGTCTAAATTGCTGAAATAACGCTATTTAATAAGCCTAAGTTGCTGAAATAAGTCTATTTAATAAGCCTAAGTTGCTAAAATAAGCCTATTTAATGAGGCTATTTAATAACTCTATTTAATAAGCCTATTTAATAAGCCTATTTAATAAGCCTATTTAATATGCCTATTTAATAAACCTATTTAATAAGTATTTAATGAGCATTTTTAATAAGCCTATTGAATAAGTCTATTTAATAAGCCTATTTAATAAGTCTATTTAATAAGTCTAGTTATTAAGCCTATTTAATAAGTATTTAATGAGCCTATTTAATAAGCCTATTTATTGAGCCTATTTAATAAGCCTATTTATTGAGCCTATTTAATAAGCCTATTTATTGAGCCTATTTAATACGCCTATTTAATAAGCCTATTTATTGAGCACATTTAATAAGTCTATTTAATATGCCTATTTAATAAGCCTATTTAATAAGTATTTAATGAGCCTATTTAATAAGTCTATTTAATAAGCCTATTTAATAGGCCTATTTAATAAGTCTAAGTTGCTGAAATAAGCCTATTTAATAAGCCTAAGTTGCTGAATAAGCCTATTTAATAAGTCTAAGTTGCTGAAATAAGCCTATTTAATAAGCCTAAGTTGCTGAAATAAGCCTATTTAATAAGGCTATTTAATAAGCCTAAGTTGCTGAATAAGCCTATTTAATAAGTCTAAATTGCTGAAATAACGCTACTTAATAAGCCTAAGTTGCTGAAATAAGCCTATTTAATAAGCCTAAGTTGCTAAAATAAGCCTATTTAATGAGGCTATTTAATAAGTCTATTTAATAAGCCTATTTAATAAGCCTATTTAATAAGCCTATTTAATACGCCTATTTAATAAACCTATTTAATAAGTATTTAATGAGCCTATTTAATAAGTCTATTTAAAAATCCTTTTAATACGCCTATTTAATAAGCCTATTTAAAAAGCCTATTTAATAAGTCTATTTAATAAGTCTATTTAATAAGCCTTTTTAATAAGTATTTAATGAGCCTATTTAATAAGCCGATTTATTGAGCATATTTAATAAGCCCATTTATTGAGCCTATTTAATAAGCCTATTTATTGAGCCTATTTAATAAGCCTATTTAATAAGTCTATTTAATAAGCCTATTTAATAAGCCTAATTAATAAGCCTATTTATTAAGCATATTTATTGAGCCTATTTAATGAGTCTATTTAATAAGCCTGTTTAATAAGCCTATTTAATAAGTATTGAATGAGCCTATTTAATAAGTCTAAGTTGCTGAATAAGCCTATTTAATAAACCTAAGTTGCTGAAATAAGCCTATTTAATAAGCCTATTTAATAAGCCTAAGTTGCTGAATAAGCCTATTTAATAAGCCTAAGTTGCTGAAATAAGCCTATTTAATAAGTCTAAGTTGCTGAAATAAGGCTATTTAATGAGCCTAAGTTGCTGAAATAAGCCTATTTAATAAGCCTAAGTTGCTGAAATAAGGCTATTTAATACGTCCAAGTTGCTAAAATAAGCCTATTTAATAAGCCTAATTTGCTGAAATAAGTATATTTAATAAGCATAAGTTGCTGAAATAAGCCTATTTAATAAGTCTAAGTTGCTGAAATAAGGCTATTTAATAAGTCTAAGTTGCTGAAATAAGCCTTTTTAATGAGCATAAGTTGCTGAAATAAGCTTATTTAATAAGCCCAAGTTGCTGAAATAAGCCTATTTAATAAGGATTTTTAATAAGTCTAAGTTGCTGAAATAAACCTATTTAATAAGCCCAAGTTGCTAAAATAAGCCTATTTAATGAGGATATTTAATAAGTCTATTTAATAAGCCTATTTAATAAGTCTAGTTAATAAGCCTATTTAATACGCCTATTTAATAAACACATTTAATAAGTATTTAATGAGCATTTTTAATAAGCCTATTGAATAAGTCTATTTAATAAGCCTATTTAATAAGTCTATTTAATAAGTCTAGTTAATAAGCCTATTTAATAAGTATTTAATGAGCCTATTTAATAAGCCTATTTATTGAGCCTATTTAATAAGCCTATTTATTGAGCCTATTTAATAAGCCTATTTATTGAGCCTATTTAATACGCCTATTTAATAAGCCTATTTATTGAGCCCATTTAATAAGTCTATTTAATAAGCCTATTTAATAAGCCTATTTAATAAGTATTTAATGTGCCTATTTAATAAGTCTATTTAATAAGCCTATTTAATAGGCCTATTTAATAAGTCTAATTTGCTGAAATAAGCCTATTTAATAAGCCTAAGTTGCTGAATAAGCCTATTTAATAAGCCTAAGTTGCTGAAATAAGCCTTTTTAATAAGTCTAAGTTGCTGAAATAAGCCTATTTAATAAGCCTAAGTTGCTGAAATAAGCCTATTTAATAAGGCTATTTAATAAGCCTAAGTTGCTGAATAAGCCTATTTAATAAGTCTAAATTGCTGAAATAACGCTATTTAATAAGCCTAAGTTGCTGAAACAAGCCTATTTAATAAGCCTATTCATTGAGCCTATTTAATGAGCCTATTTAATAAGTCTATTTAATAAGCCTTTTTAACAAGCCTATTTAATAAGCCTATTTAATAAGTATTTAATGAGCCTATTTAATAAGTCTATTTAATAAGCCTTTTAATAAGCCTATTTAATAAGTCTAAGTTGCTGAAATAAGCCTATTTAATAAGCCTAAGTTTCTGAATGAGCCTACTTAATAAGCCTAAGTTGATGAAATTAGCCTATTTAATAAGCCTATTTAATAGGCCTATTTAATAAGTCTAAGTTGCTGAAATAAGCCTATTTAATAAGCCTAAGTTTCTGAATGAGCCTATTTAATAAGCCTAAGTTGCTGAAATAAGCCTATTTAATAAGCCTAAGTTGCTGAATAAGCCTATTTAATAAGCCTAAGTTGCTGAATAAACCTATTTAATAAGTCTAAATTGCTGAAATAAGCCTATTTAATAAGCCTATTTAATAAGCCTATTTAAAAAGTATTTAATTAGCCTATTTAATAAGTCTATTTAATAAGCCTATTTAATAGGCCTATTTAATAATCTAATTTGCTGAAATAAGCCTATTTAATAAGCCTAAGTTGCTGAATAAGCCTATTTAATAAGCCTAAGTTGCTGAAATAAGTCTTTGTAATAAGTCTAAGTTGCTGAAATAAGCCTATTTAATAAGCCTAAGTTGCTGAAATAAGCCTATTTAATAAGGCTATTTAATAAGCCTAAGTTGCTGAATAAGCCTATTTAATAAGTCTAAATTGCTGAAATAACGCTATTTAATAAGCCTAAGTTGCTGAAATAAGTCTATTTAATAAGCCTAAGTTGCTAAAATAAGCCTATTTAATGAGGCTATTTAATAAGTCTATTTAATAAGCCTATTTAATAAGCCTATTTAATAAGCCTATTTAATATGCCTATTTAATATACCTATTTAATAAGTATTTAATGAGCCTATTTAATAAGTCTATTTAATAAGCCTTTTAATTAGCCTATTTAATAAGTCTAAGTTGCTGAAATAAGCCTATTTAATAAGCCTAAGTTTCTGAATGAGCCTATTTAATAAGCCTAAGTTGATGAAATTAGCCTATTTAATAAGCCTATTTAATAGGCCTATTTAATAAGCCTAAGTTGCTGAAATAAGCCTATTTAATAAGCCTAAGTTGCTGAATAAACCTATTTAATAAGTCTAAATTGCTGAAATAAGCCTATTTAATAACGCTATTTAATAAGCCTAAGTTGCTGAAATAAGCCTATTTAATAAGCCTAAGTTGCAAAAATAAGCCTATTTAATGAGGCTATTTAATAAGTCTATTTAATAAGCCTATTTAATAAGCCTATTTAATAAGCCTATTTAATACGCCTATTTAATAAACCTATTTAATAAGTATTTAATGAGCCTATTTAATAAGTCTATTTAATAAGCCTTTTAATAAGCCTATTTAATAAGCCTATTTAATAAGCCTATTTAATAAGTCTATTTAATAAGTCTATTTAATAAGCCTATTTAATAAGTATTTAATGAGCCTATTTAATAAGCCTATTTATTGAGCCTATTTAATAAGCCTATTTAATAAGTCTATTTAATAAGCCTATTTAATAAGCATGATTAATAAGCGTATTTAATAAGCCTATTTATTGAGCCTATTTAATGAGTCTATTTAATAAGCCTGTTTAATAAGCCTATTTAATAAGTATTGAATGAGCCTATTTAATAAGCCTAAGTTGCTGAATAAGCCTATTTAATAAGCCTAAGTTGCTGAAATAAACCTATTTAATATGCCCATTTAATAAGCCTAAGTTGCTGAATAAGCCTATTTAATGAGCCTAAGTTGCTGAAATAAGCCTATTTAATAAGTCTAAGTTGCTGAAATAAGGCTATTTAATGAGCCTAAGTTGCTGAAATAAGCATATTTAATAAGCCTAAGTTGCTGAAATAAGGCTATTTAATACATCCAAGTTGCTAAAATAAGCCTATTTAATAAGCCTAAGTTGCTGAAATAAGTATATTTAATAAGCATAAGTTGCTGAAATAAGCCTATTTAATAAGTCTAAGTTGCTGAAATAAGGCTATTTAATAAGTCTAAGTTTGCTGAAATAAGCCTTTTTAATCAGCGAAAGTTGCTGAAATAAGCTTATTTAATAAGCCCAAGTTGCTGAAATAAGCGTATTTAATAAGGATCTTTAATAAGTCTAAGTTGCTGAAATAAACCTATTTAATAAGCCCAAGTTGCTAAAATAAGCCTATTTAATGAGGAAATTTAATAAGTCTATTTAATAAGTCTATTTAATAAGCCTATTTAATAAGCCTATTTAATACGCCTATTTAATAAACACATTTAATAAGTATTTAATGAGCATTTTTAATAAGCCTATTGAATAAGTCTATTTAATAAGCCTATTTAATAAGTCTATTTAATAATTCTAGTTAATAAGCCTATTTAATAAGTATTTAATGAGCCTATTTAATAAGCCTATTTATTGAGCCTATTTAATAAACCTATTTATTGAGCCTATTTAATAAGCCTATTTATTGAGCCTATTTAATACGCCTATTTAATAAGCCTATTTATTGAGCCCATTTAATAAGTCTATTTAATAAACCTATTTAATAAGCCTATTTAATAAGTATTTAATGAGCCTATTTAATAAGTCTATTTAATAAGCCTATTTAATAGGCCTATTTAATAAGTCTAATTTGCTGAAATAAGCCTATTTAATAAGCCTAAGTTGCTGAATACGCCTATTTAATAAGCCTAAGTTGCTGAAATAAGCCTTTTTAATAAGTCTAAGTTGCTGAAATAAGCCTATTTAATAAGGCTAAGTTGCTGAAATTAGCCTATTTAATAAGGCTATTTAATAAGCCTAAGTTGCTGAATAAGCCTATTTAATAAGTCTAAATTGCTGAAATAACGCTATTTAATAAGCCTAAGTTGCTGAAACAAGCCTATTTAATAAGCCTATTCATTGAGCCTATTTAATGAGCCTATTTAATAAGTCTATTTAATAAGCCTTTTTAACAAGCCTATTTAATAAGCCTATTTAATAAGTATTTAATGAGCCTATTTAATAAGTCTATTTAATAAGCCTTTTAATAAGCCTATTTAATAAGTCTAAGTTGCTGAAATAAGCCTATTTAATAAGCCTAAGTTTCTGAATGAGCCTACTTAATAAGCCTAAGTTGATGAAATTAGCCTATTTAATAAGCCTATTTAATAGGCCTATTTAATAAGTCTAAGTTGCTGAAATAAGCCTATTTAATAAGCCTAAGTTTCTGAATGAGCCTATTTAATAAGCCTAAGTTGCTGAAATAAGCCTATTTAATAAGCCTAAGTTGCTGAATAAGCCTATTTAATAAGCCTAAGTTGCTGAATAAACCTATTTAATAAGTCTAAATTGCTGAAATAAGCCTATTTAATAAGCCTATTTAATAAGCCTATTTAAAAAGTATTTAATTAGCCTATTTAATAAGTCTATTTAATAAGCCTATTTAATAGGCCTATTTAATAATCTAATTTGCTGAAATAAGCCTATTTAATAAGCCTAAGTTGCTGAATAAGCCTATTTAATAAGCCTAAGTTGCTGAAATAAGTCTTTGTAATAAGTCTAAGTTGCTGAAATAAGCCTATTTAATAAGCCTAAGTTGCTGAAATAAGCCTATTTAATAAGGCTATTTAATAAGCCTAAGTTGCTGAATAAGCCTATTTAATAAGTCTAAATTGCTGAAATAACGCTATTTAATAAGCCTAAGTTGCTGAAATAAGTCTATTTAATAAGCCTAAGTTGCTAAAATAAGCCTATTTAATGAGGCTATTTAATAAGTCTATTTAATAAGCCTATTTAATAAGCCTATTTAATAAGCCTATTTAATATGCCTATTTAATATACCTATTTAATAAGTATTTAATGAGCCTATTTAATAAGTCTATTTAATAAGCCTTTTAATTAGCCTATTTAATAAGTCTAAGTTGCTGAAATAAGCCTATTTAATAAGCCTAAGTTTCTGAATGAGCCTATTTAATAAGCCTAAGTTGATGAAATTAGCCTATTTAATAAGCCTATTTAATAGGCCTATTTAATAAGCCTAAGTTGCTGAAATAAGCCTATTTAATAAGCCTAAGTTGCTGAATAAACCTATTTAATAAGTCTAAATTGCTGAAATAAGCCTATTTAATAACGCTATTTAATAAGCCTAAGTTGCTGAAATAAGCCTATTTAATAAGCCTAAGTTGCAAAAATAAGCCTATTTAATGAGGCTATTTAATAAGTCTATTTAATAAGCCTATTTAATAAGCCTATTTAATAAGCCTATTTAATACGCCTATTTAATAAACCTATTTAATAAGTATTTAATGAGCCTATTTAATAAGTCTATTTAATAAGCCTTTTAATAAGCCTATTTAATAAGCCTATTTAATAAGCCTATTTAATAAGTCTATTTAATAAGTCTATTTAATAAGCCTATTTAATAAGTATTTAATGAGCCTATTTAATAAGCCTATTTATTGAGCCTATTTAATAAGCCTATTTAATAAGTCTATTTAATAAGCCTATTTAATAAGCATGATTAATAAGCGTATTTAATAAGCCTATTTATTGAGCCTATTTAATGAGTCTATTTAATAAGCCTGTTTAATAAGCCTATTTAATAAGTATTGAATGAGCCTATTTAATAAGCCTAAGTTGCTGAATAAGCCTATTTAATAAGCCTAAGTTGCTGAAATAAACCTATTTAATATGCCCATTTAATAAGCCTAAGTTGCTGAATAAGCCTATTTAATGAGCCTAAGTTGCTGAAATAAGCCTATTTAATAAGTCTAAGTTGCTGAAATAAGGCTATTTAATGAGCCTAAGTTGCTGAAATAAGCATATTTAATAAGCCTAAGTTGCTGAAATAAGGCTATTTAATACATCCAAGTTGCTAAAATAAGCCTATTTAATAAGCCTAAGTTGCTGAAATAAGTATATTTAATAAGCATAAGTTGCTGAAATAAGCCTATTTAATAAGTCTAAGTTGCTGAAATAAGGCTATTTAATAAGTCTAAGTTTGCTGAAATAAGCCTTTTTAATCAGCGAAAGTTGCTGAAATAAGCTTATTTAATAAGCCCAAGTTGCTGAAATAAGCGTATTTAATAAGGATCTTTAATAAGTCTAAGTTGCTGAAATAAACCTATTTAATAAGCCCAAGTTGCTAAAATAAGCCTATTTAATGAGGAAATTTAATAAGTCTATTTAATAAGTCTATTTAATAAGCCTATTTAATAAGCCTATTTAATACGCCTATTTAATAAACACATTTAATAAGTATTTAATGAGCATTTTTAATAAGCCTATTGAATAAGTCTATTTAATAAGCCTATTTAATAAGTCTATTTAATAATTCTAGTTAATAAGCCTATTTAATAAGTATTTAATGAGCCTATTTAATAAGCCTATTTATTGAGCCTATTTAATAAACCTATTTATTGAGCCTATTTAATAAGCCTTTTTAACAAGCCTATTTAATAAGCCTATTTAATAAGTATTTAATGAGCCTATTTAATAAGTCTATTTAATAAGCCTTTTAATAAGCCTATTTAATAAGTCTAAGTTGCTGAAATAAGCCTATTTAATAAGCCTAAGTTTCTGAATGAGCCTACTTAATAAGCCTAAGTTGATGAAATTAGCCTATTTAATAAGCCTATTTAATAGGCCTATTTAATAAGTCTAAGTTGCTGAAATAAGCCTATTTAATAAGCCTAAGTTTCTGAATGAGCCTATTTAATAAGCCTAAGTTGCTGAAATAAGCCTATTTAATAAGCCTAAGTTGCTGAATAAGCCTATTTAATAAGCCTAAGTTGCTGAATAAACCTATTTAATAAGTCTAAATTGCTGAAATAAGCCTATTTAATAAGCCTATTTAATAAGCCTATTTAAAAAGTATTTAATTAGCCTATTTAATAAGTCTATTTAATAAGCCTATTTAATAGGCCTATTTAATAATCTAATTTGCTGAAATAAGCCTATTTAATAAGCCTAAGTTGCTGAATAAGCCTATTTAATAAGCCTAAGTTGCTGAAATAAGTCTTTGTAATAAGTCTAAGTTGCTGAAATAAGCCTATTTAATAAGCCTAAGTTGCTGAAATAAGCCTATTTAATAAGGCTATTTAATAAGCCTAAGTTGCTGAATAAGCCTATTTAATAAGTCTAAATTGCTGAAATAACGCTATTTAATAAGCCTAAGTTGCTGAAATAAGTCTATTTAATAAGCCTAAGTTGCTAAAATAAGCCTATTTAATGAGGCTATTTAATAAGTCTATTTAATAAGCCTATTTAATAAGCCTATTTAATAAGCCTATTTAATATGCCTATTTAATATACCTATTTAATAAGTATTTAATGAGCCTATTTAATAAGTCTATTTAATAAGCCTTTTAATTAGCCTATTTAATAAGTCTAAGTTGCTGAAATAAGCCTATTTAATAAGCCTAAGTTTCTGAATGAGCCTATTTAATAAGCCTAAGTTGATGAAATTAGCCTATTTAATAAGCCTATTTAATAGGCCTATTTAATAAGCCTAAGTTGCTGAAATAAGCCTATTTAATAAGCCTAAGTTGCTGAATAAACCTATTTAATAAGTCTAAATTGCTGAAATAAGCCTATTTAATAACGCTATTTAATAAGCCTAAGTTGCTGAAATAAGCCTATTTAATAAGCCTAAGTTGCAAAAATAAGCCTATTTAATGAGGCTATTTAATAAGTCTATTTAATAAGCCTATTTAATAAGCCTATTTAATAAGCCTATTTAATACGCCTATTTAATAAACCTATTTAATAAGTATTTAATGAGCCTATTTAATAAGTCTATTTAATAAGCCTTTTAATAAGCCTATTTAATAAGCCTATTTAATAAGCCTATTTAATAAGTCTATTTAATAAGTCTATTTAATAAGCCTATTTAATAAGTATTTAATGAGCCTATTTAATAAGCCTATTTATTGAGCCTATTTAATAAGCCTATTTAATAAGTCTATTTAATAAGCCTATTTAATAAGCATGATTAATAAGCGTATTTAATAAGCCTATTTATTGAGCCTATTTAATGAGTCTATTTAATAAGCCTGTTTAATAAGCCTATTTAATAAGTATTGAATGAGCCTATTTAATAAGCCTAAGTTGCTGAATAAGCCTATTTAATAAGCCTAAGTTGCTGAAATAAACCTATTTAATATGCCCATTTAATAAGCCTAAGTTGCTGAATAAGCCTATTTAATGAGCCTAAGTTGCTGAAATAAGCCTATTTAATAAGTCTAAGTTGCTGAAATAAGGCTATTTAATGAGCCTAAGTTGCTGAAATAAGCATATTTAATAAGCCTAAGTTGCTGAAATAAGGCTATTTAATACATCCAAGTTGCTAAAATAAGCCTATTTAATAAGCCTAAGTTGCTGAAATAAGTATATTTAATAAGCATAAGTTGCTGAAATAAGCCTATTTAATAAGTCTAAGTTGCTGAAATAAGGCTATTTAATAAGTCTAAGTTTGCTGAAATAAGCCTTTTTAATCAGCGAAAGTTGCTGAAATAAGCTTATTTAATAAGCCCAAGTTGCTGAAATAAGCGTATTTAATAAGGATCTTTAATAAGTCTAAGTTGCTGAAATAAACCTATTTAATAAGCCCAAGTTGCTAAAATAAGCCTATTTAATGAGGAAATTTAATAAGTCTATTTAATAAGTCTATTTAATAAGCCTATTTAATAAGCCTATTTAATACGCCTATTTAATAAACACATTTAATAAGTATTTAATGAGCATTTTTAATAAGCCTATTGAATAAGTCTATTTAATAAGCCTATTTAATAAGTCTATTTAATAATTCTAGTTAATAAGCCTATTTAATAAGTATTTAATGAGCCTATTTAATAAGCCTATTTATTGAGCCTATTTAATAAACCTATTTATTGAGCCTATTTAATAAGCCTATTTATTGAGCCTATTTAATACGCCTATTTAATAAGCCTATTTATTGAGCCCATTTAATAAGTCTATTTAATAAACCTATTTAATAAGCCTATTTAATAAGTATTTAATGAGCCTATTTAATAAGTCTATTTAATAAGCCTATTTAATAGGCCTATTTAATAAGTCTAATTTGCTGAAATAAGCCTATTTAATAAGCCTAAGTTGCTGAATACGCCTATTTAATAAGCCTAAGTTGCTGAAATAAGCCTTTTTAATAAGTCTAAGTTGCTGAAATAAGCCTATTTAATAAGGCTAAGTTGCTGAAATTAGCCTATTTAATAAGGCTATTTAATAAGCCTAAGTTGCTGAATAAGCCTATTTAATAAGTCTAAATTGCTGAAATAACGCTATTTAATAAGCCTAAGTTGCTGAAACAAGCCTATTTAATAAGCCTATTCATTGAGCCTATTTAATGACCCTATTTAATATGTCTATTTAATAAGCCTTTTTAACAAGCCTATTTAATAAGCCTATTTAATAAGTATTTAATGAGCCTATTTAATAAGTCTATTTAATAAGCCTTTTAATAAGCCTATTTAATAAGTCTAAGTTGCTGAAATAAGCCTATTTAATAAGCCTAAGTTTCTGAATGAGCCTACTTAATAAGCCTAAGTTGATGAAATTAGCCTATTTAATAAGCCTATTTAATAGGCCTATTTAATAAGTCTAAGTTGCTGAAATAAGCCTATTTAATAAGCCTAAGTTTCTGAATGAGCCTATTTAATAAGCCTAAGTTGCTGAAATAAGCCTATTTAATAAGCCTAAGTTGCTGAATAAGCCTATTTAATAAGCCTAAGTTGCTGAATAAACCTATTTAATAAGTCTAAATTGCTGAAATAAGCCTATTTAATAAGCCTATTTAATAAGCCTATTTAAAAAGTATTTAATTAGCCTATTTAATAAGTCTATTTAATAAGCCTATTTAATAGGCCTATTTAATAATCTAATTTGCTGAAATAAGCCTATTTAATAAGCCTAAGTTGCTGAATAAGCCTATTTAATAAGCCTAAGTTGCTGAAATAAGTCTTTGTAATAAGTCTAAGTTGCTGAAATAAGCCTATTTAATAAGCCTAAGTTGCTGAAATAAGCCTATTTAATAAGGCTATTTAATAAGCCTAAGTTGCTGAATAAGCCTATTTAATAAGTCTAAATTGCTGAAATAACGCTATTTAATAAGCCTAAGTTGCTGAAATAAGTCTATTTAATAAGCCTAAGTTGCTAAAATAAGCCTATTTAATGAGGCTATTTAATAAGTCTATTTAATAAGCCTATTTAATAAGCCTATTTAATAAGCCTATTTAATATGCCTATTTAATATACCTATTTAATAAGTATTTAATGAGCCTATTTAATAAGTCTATTTAATAAGCCTTTTAATTAGCCTATTTAATAAGTCTAAGTTGCTGAAATAAGCCTATTTAATAAGCCTAAGTTTCTGAATGAGCCTATTTAATAAGCCTAAGTTGATGAAATTAGCCTATTTAATAAGCCTATTTAATAGGCCTATTTAATAAGCCTAAGTTGCTGAAATAAGCCTATTTAATAAGCCTAAGTTGCTGAATAAACCTATTTAATAAGTCTAAATTGCTGAAATAAGCCTATTTAATAACGCTATTTAATAAGCCTAAGTTGCTGAAATAAGCCTATTTAATAAGCCTAAGTTGCAAAAATAAGCCTATTTAATGAGGCTATTTAATAAGTCTATTTAATAAGCCTATTTAATAAGCCTATTTAATAAGCCTATTTAATACGCCTATTTAATAAACCTATTTAATAAGTATTTAATGAGCATATTTAATAAGTCTATTTAATAAGCCTTTTAATAAGCCTATTTAATAAGCCTATTTAATAAGCCTATTTAATAAGTCTATTTAATAAGTCTATTTAATAAGCCTATTTAATAAGTATTTAATGAGCCTATTTAATAAGCCTATTTATTGAGCCTATTTAATAAGCCTATTTAATAAGTCTATTTAATAAGCCTATTTAATAAGCATGATTAATAAGCGTATTTAATAAGCCTATTTATTGAGCCTATTTAATGAGTCTATTTAATAAGCCTGTTTAATAAGCCTATTTAATAAGTATTGAATGAGCCTATTTAATAAGCCTAAGTTGCTGAATAAGCCTATTTAATAAGCCTAAGTTGCTGAAATAAACCTATTTAATATGCCCATTTAATAAGCCTAAGTTGCTGAATAAGCCTATTTAATGAGCCTAAGTTGCTGAAATAAGCCTATTTAATAAGTCTAAGTTGCTGAAATAAGGCTATTTAATGAGCCTAAGTTGCTGAAATAAGCATATTTAATAAGCCTAAGTTGCTGAAATAAGGCTATTTAATACATCCAAGTTGCTAAAATAAGCCTATTTAATAAGCCTAAGTTGCTGAAATAAGTATATTTAATAAGCATAAGTTGCTGAAATAAGCCTATTTAATAAGTCTAAGTTGCTGAAATAAGGCTATTTAATAAGTCTAAGTTTGCTGAAATAAGCCTTTTTAATCAGCGAAAGTTGCTGAAATAAGCTTATTTAATAAGCCCAAGTTGCTGAAATAAGCGTATTTAATAAGGATCTTTAATAAGTCTAAGTTGCTGAAATAAACCTATTTAATAAGCCCAAGTTGCTAAAATAAGCCTATTTAATGAGGAAATTTAATAAGTCTATTTAATAAGTCTATTTAATAAGCCTATTTAATAAGCCTATTTAATACGCCTATTTAATAAACACATTTAATAAGTATTTAATGAGCATTTTTAATAAGCCTATTGAATAAGTCTATTTAATAAGCCTATTTAATAAGTCTATTTAATAATTCTAGTTAATAAGCCTATTTAATAAGTATTTAATGAGCCTATTTAATAAGCCTATTTATTGAGCCTATTTAATAAACCTATTTATTGAGCCTATTTAATAAGCCTATTTATTGAGCCTATTTAATACGCCTATTTAATAAGCCTATTTATTGAGCCCATTTAATAAGTCTATTTAATAAACCTATTTAATAAGCCTATTTAATAAGTATTTAATGAGCCTATTTAATAAGTCTATTTAATAAGCCTATTTAATAGGCCTATTTAATAAGTCTAATTTGCTGAAATAAGCCTATTTAATAAGCCTAAGTTGCTGAATACGCCTATTTAATAAGCCTAAGTTGCTGAAATAAGCCTTTTTAATAAGTCTAAGTTGCTGAAAAAAGCCTATTTAATAAGGCTAAGTTGCTGAAATTAGCCTATTTAATAAGGCTATTTAATAAGCCTAAGTTGCTGAATAAGCCTATTTAATAAGCCTAAGTTGCTGAAATAAGCCTATTTAATAAGCCTAAGTTGCTGAATAAGCCTATTTAATAAGCCTAAGTTGCTGAATAAACCTATTTAATAAGTCTAAATTGCTGAAATAAGCCTATTTAATAAGGCTATTTAATAAGCCTAAGTTGCTGAATAAGCCTATTTAATAAGTCTAAGTTTCTGAAATAAGGCTATTTAATAAGCCTAAGTTGCTGAAATAAGGCTATTTAATAAGTCTAAGTTGCTGAAATAAGCCTATTTAATAAGCCTAAGTTGCTGAAATAAGCCTATTTAATAAGGCTATTTAATGAGCCTAAGTTGCTGAAATAAGACTATTTAATAATCCTGAGTTTCTGAACTAAGCCTATTTAAAAAGGTATATTTAATAAGTCTAAGTTGCTGAAATAAACCTATTTAAAAATGCTATTTAATAAGCCTAAGTTGCTGAAATAAACCTGTTTAATAAGGCTATTTAATAAGCATAAGTTGCTGAAATAAGCTTATTTAATAAGCCTAAGTTGCTGAAATAAGCCTATTTAATAAGGCTCTTTAATAAGTCTAAGTTGCTGAAATAAACCTATTTAATAAGCCCAAGTTGCTAAAATAAACCTATTTAATGAGGATATTTAATAAGTCTATTTAATAAGCCTATTTAATAAGCCTATTTAATAAGCCTATTTAATAAGCCTATTTAATAAGTCTATTTAATAAGCCTATTTATTGAGCCTATTTAATAAGCCTATTTATTGAGCCTATTTAATATGCCTATTTAATAAGCCTATTTATTGAGCCCATTTAATAAGTCTATTTAATAAGCCTATTTAATAAGCCTATTTAATAAGTATTTAATGAGCCTATTTAATAAGTCTATTTAATAAGCCTTTTAATAAGCCTATTTAATAAGCCTATTTAATAAGCCTATTTAATAAGTCTATTTAATAAGTCTATTTAATAAGCCTATTTAATAAGTATTTAATGAGCCTATTTAATAAGCCTATTTATTGAGCCTATTTAATAAGCATATTTATTGAGCCTATTTAATAAGCCTATTTAGTGAGCCAATTTAATAAGCCTATTTAATAAGTCTATTTAATAAGCCTATTTAATAAGCCTAATTAATAAGCCTATTTAATAAGCCTATTTATTGAGCCTATTTAATGAGTCTATTTAATAAGCCTGTTTAATAAGCCTATTTAATAAGTATTGAATGAGCCTATTTAATAAGCCTAAGTTGCTGAATAAGCCTATTTAATAAGCCTAAGTTGCTGAAATAAACCTATTTAATAAGCCTATTTAATAAGCCTAAGTTGCTGAATAAGCCTATTTAATAAGCCTAAGTTGCTGAAATAAGCCTATTTAATAAGTCTAAGTTGCTGAAATAAAGCTATTTAATGAGCCTAAGTTGCTGAAATAAGCATATTTAATAAGCCTAAGTTGCTGAAATAAGGCTATTTAATACATCCAAGTTGCTAAAATAAGCCTATTTAATAAGCCTAAGTTGCTGAAATAAGTATATTTTATAAGCATAAGTTGCTGAAATAAGCCTATTTAATAAGGCTAAGTTGCTGAAATAAGGCTATTTAATAAGTCTAAGTTTGCTGAAATAAGCCTTTTTAATCAGCGAAAGTTGCTGAAATAAGCTTATTTAATAAGCCCAATTTGCTGAAATAAGCGTATTTAATAAGGATCTATAATAAGTCTAAGTTGCTGAAATAAACCTATTTAATAAGCCCAAGTTGCTAAAATAAGCCTATTTAATGAGGAAATTTAATAAGTCTATTTAATAAGTCTATTTAATAAGAATATTTAATAAGCCTATTTAATACGCCTATTTAATAAACACATTTAATAAGTATTTAATGAGCATTTTTAATAAGCCTATTGAATAAGTCTATTTAATAAGCCTATTTAATAAGTCTATTTAATAATTCTAGTTAATAAGCCTATTTAATAAGTATTTAATGAGCCTATTTAATAAGCCTATTTATTGAGCCTATTTAATAAGCCTATTTATTGAGCCTATTTAATAAGCCTATTTATTGAGCCTATTTAATACGCCTATTTAATAAGCCTATTTATTGAGCCCATTTAATAAGTCTATTTAATAAGCCTATTTAATAAGCCTATTTAATAAGTATTTAATGAGCCTATTTAATAAGTCTATTTAATAAGCCTATTTAATAGGCCTATTTAATAAGTCTAATTTGCTGAAATAAGCCTATTTAATAAGCCTAAGTTGCTGAATACGCCTATTTAATAAGCCTAAGTTGCTGAAATATGCCTTTTTAATAAGTCTAAGTTGCTGAAATAAGCCTATTTAATAAGCCTAAGTTGCTGAAATTAGCCTATTTAATAAGGCTATTTAATAAGCCTAAGTTGCTGAATAAGCCTATTTAATAAGTCTAAATTGCTGAAATAACGCAATTTAATAAGCCTAAGTTGCTGAAATAAGCCTATTTAATAAGGCTATTTAATAAGCCTATTTAATATGCCTATTTAATAAACCTATTTAATAAGTATTTAATGAGCCTATTGAATAAGTCTATTTAATAAGCCTTTTAATAAGCCTATTTAATAAGTCTAAGTTGCTGAAATAAGCCTATTTAATAAGCCTAAGTTTCTGAATGAGCCTATTTAATAAGCCTAAGTTGATGAAATTAGCCTATTTAATAAGCCTATTTAATAGGCCTATTTAATAAGTCTAAGTTGCTGAAATAAGCCTATTTAATAAGCCTAAGTTTCTGAATGAGCCTATTTAATAAGCCTAAGTTGCTGAAATAAGCCTATTTAATAAGCCTAAGTTGCTGAATAAGCCTATTTAATAAGCCTAAGTTGCTGAATAAACCTATTTAATAAGTCTAAATTGCTGAAATAAGCCTATTTAATAAGGCTATTTAATAAGCCTAAGTTGCTGAATAAGCCTATTTAATAAGTCTAAGTTTCTGAAATAAGGCTATTTAATAAGCCTAAGTTGCTGAAATAAGGCTATTTAATAAGTCTAAGTTGCTGAAATAAGCCTATTTAATAAGCCTAAGTTGCTGAAATAAGCATATTTAATAAGGCTATTTAATGAGCCTAAGTTGCTGAAATAAGACTATTTAATAAGCCTGAGTTTCTGAACTAAGCCTATTTAAAAAGGTATATTTAATAAGTCTAAGTTGCTGAAATAAACCTATTTAAAAATGCTATTTAATAAGCCTAAGTTGCTGAAATAAACCTGTTTAATAAGGCTATTTAATAAGCATAAGTTGCTGAAATAAGCTTATTTAATAAGCCTAAGTTGCTGAAATAAGCCTATTTAATAAGGCTCTTTAATAAGTCTAAGTTGCTGAAATAAACCTATTTAATAAGCCCAAGTTGCTAAAATAAGCCTATTTAATGAGGATATTTAATAAGTCTATTTAATAAGCCTATTTAATAAGCCTATTTAATAAGCCTATTTAATACGCCTATTTAATAAACACATTTAATAAGTATTTAATGAGCATTTTTAATAAGCCTATTTAATAAGCCTATTTAATAAGCCTATTTAATAAGTCTATTTACTAAGTCTAGTTAATAAGCCTATTTAATAAGTATTTAATGAGCCTATTTAATAAGCCTATTTATTGAGCCTATTTACTAAGCCTATTTATTGAGCCTATTTAATAAGCCTATTTATTGAGCCTATTTAATAAGCCTATTTCATAAGTCTATTTAATAAGCCTATTTAATAAGCCTAATTAATAAGCCTATTTAATAAGCCTATTTATTGAGCCTATTTAATGAGTCTATTTAATAAGCCTGTTTAATAAGCCTATTTAATAAGTATTGAATGAGCCTATTTAATATGCCTAAGTTGCTGAATAAGCCTATTTAATAAGCCTAAGTTGCTGAAATAAGCCTATTTAATAAGCCTATTTAATAAGCCTAAGTTGCTGAATAAGCCTATTTAATAAGCCTAAGTTGCTGAAATAAGCCTATTTAATAAGTCTAAGTTGCTGAAATAAGGCTATTTAATGAGCCTAAGTTGCTGAAATAAGCCTATTTAATAAGCCTAAGTTGCTGAAATAAGGCTATTTAGTACGTCCAAGTTGCTAAAATAAGCCTATTTAATAAGACTAAGTTGCTGAAATAAGTATATTTAATAAGCATACGTTGCTGAAATAAGCCTATTTAATAAGTCTAAGTTGCTGAAATAAGGCTATTTAATAAGTCTAAGTTGCTGAAATAAGCCTTTTTAATCAGCGTAAGTTGATGAAATAAGCTTATTTAATAAGCCCAAGTTGCTGAAATAAGCTTACTTAATTATGCTATTTAATAAGCCTAAGTTGCTGAAATAAGCCTATTTAATAAGCGTAAGTTGCTGAAATAAGGCTATTTAATAAGTTTAAGTTGCTGAAATAAGCCTATTTAATAAGCCTAAGTTGCTGAAATAAGCCTATTTAATAAGCCTGTTTAATAAGCCTAAGTTGCTGAAATAAGCCTATTTAATACGCCTATTTAATAAGCCTATTTAATAGGCCTATTTAATAAGTCTAAGTTGCTGAAATAAGCCTATTTAATAAGCCTATTTAATAGGCCTATTTAATAAGTCTAAGTTGCTGAAATAAGCCTGTTTAATAAGCCTAAGTTTCTGAATGAGCCTACTTAATAAGCCTAAGTTGCTGAAATAAGCCTATTTAATAAGCCTAAGTTGCTGAATAAGCCTATTTAATAAGCCTAAGTTGCTGAATAAACCTATTTAATAAGTCTAAATTGCTGAAATAAGCCTATTTAATAAGGCTATTTAATAAGCCTAAGTTGCTGAATAAGCCTATTTAATAAGTCTAAGTTTCTGAAATAAGGCTATTTAATAAGCCTAAGTTGCTGAAATAAGGCTATTTAATAAGCCTAAGTTGCTGAAATAAGCCTATTTAATAAGGCTATTTAATGAGCCTAAGTTGCTGAAATAAGACTATTTAATAAGCCTGAGTTTCTGAACTAAGCCTATTTAAAAAGGTATATTTAATAAGTCTAAGTTGCTGAAATAAACCTATTTAAAAATGCTATTTAATAAGCCTAAATTGCTGAAATAAACCTGTTTAATAAGGCTATTTAATAAGAATAAGTTGCTGAAATAAGCTTATTTAATAAGCCTAAGTTGCTAAAATAAGCCTATTTAATGAGGATATTTAATAAGTCTATTTAATAAGCCTATTTAATAAGCCTATTTAATAAGCCTATTTAATACGCCTATTTAATAAACACATTTAATAAGTATTTAATGAGCATTTTTAATAAGCCTATTTAATAAGTCTATTTAATAAGCCTATTTAATAAGTCTATTTAATAAGTCTAGTTAATAAGCCTATTTAATAAGTATTTAATGAGCCTATTTAATAAGCCTATTTATTGAGCCTATTTAATAAGCCTATTTATTGAGCCTATTTAATAAACCTATTTATTGAGCCTTTTTAATACGCCTATTTAATAAGCCTATTTATTGAGCCTATTTAATAAGTCTATTTAATAAGCCTATTTAATAAGCCTATTTAATAAGTATTTAATGAGCCTATTTAATAAGTCTATTTAATAAGCCTATTTAATAGGCCTATTTAATAAGTCTAAGTTGCTGAAATAAGCCTATTTAATAAGCCTAAGTTGCTGAATAAGCCTATTTAATAAGCCTAAGTTGCTGAAATAAGCCTTTTTAATAAGTCTAAGTTGCTGAAATAAGGCTATTTAATAAGCCTAAGTTGTTGAAATAAGCCTATTTAATAAGGCTATTTAATAAGCCTAAGTTGCTGAATAAGCCTATTTAATAAGTCTAAGTTGCTGAAATAACGCTATTTAATAAGCCTAAGTTGCTGAAATAAGCCTATTAATAAGCCTAAGTTGCTAAAATAAGCCTATTTAATGAGGCTATTTAATAAGTCTATTTAATAAGCCTATTTAATAAGCCTATTTAATAAGCCTATTTAATACACCTATTTAATAAACCTATTTAATAAGTATTTAATGAGCCTATTTATTAACTCTATTTAATAAGCCTTTTTAATAAGCCTATTTAATAAGCCTATTTAATAAACCTATTTAATAAGTCTATTTAATAAGTCTATTTAATAAGCCTATTTAATAAGTATTTAATGAGCCTATTTAATAAGCCTATTTATTGAGCCTATTTAATAAGCCTATTTATTGAGCCTATTTCATAAGCCTATTTATTGAGCCTATTTAATAAGCCTATTTAACAAGTCTATTTAATAAGCCTATTTAATAAGCCTAATTAATAAGCCTATTTAATAAGCCTATTTATTGAGCCTATTTAATGAGTCTATTTAATAAGCCTGTTTAATAAGCCTATTTAATAAGTATTGAATGAGCCTATTTAATAAGCCTAAGTTGCTGAATAAGCCTATTTAATAAGCCTAAGTTTCTGAAATAAGCCTATTTAATAAGCCTATTTAATAAGCCTAAGTTGCTGAATAAGCCTATTTAATAAGCCTAAGTTGTTGAAATAAGCCAATTTAATAAGTCTAAGTTTGCTGAAATAAGGCTATTTAATAAGCCTAAGTTGCTGAAATAAGCCTATTCAATAAGCCTAAGTTGCTGAAATAAGGCTATTTAATAAGTCCAAGTTGCTGAAATAAGGCTATGTAATACGCCTAAGTTGCTGAAATAAGTATATTTAATAAGCATAAGTTGCTGAAATAAGCCTATTTAATAAGTCTAAGTTGCTGAAATAAGGCTATTTAATAAGTCTAAGTTGCTGAAATAAGCCTTTCTAATCAGCGTAAGTTGCTGAAATAAGCCTATTTAATAAGCCCAAGTTGCTGAAATAAGCCTACTTAATTAGGCTATTTAATAAGCCTAAGTTGCTGAAATAAGCCTATTTATTAAGCGTAAGTTGCTGAAATAAGGCTATTTAATAAGTCTAAGTTGCTGAAATAAGCCTATTTAATAAGTCTAAGTTGCTGAAATAAGGCTATTTAATAAGTCTAAGTTGCTGAAATAAGCCTTTCTAATCAGCGTAAGTTGCTGAAATAAGCCTATTTAATAAGCCCAAGTTGCTGAAATAACCTTCTTTGGTTCTTTCGGTAAAGTCACGTAGAATGAGAATAAAATAATAAATTGATAAAATAAAATAACAATAATATTCTCACGATGTTTCGGCCACAACACAAGCGGCCTTCATCAGGTGAAGGGAGCGAGACTGTCTGGTAGGACAGCGCTGGAGTGAGAGAGCCACGTTCAGATCACGGCTTTTAAGCTGTGTGAGAGGAACAAAGAGCCTTGACGAAGGAATTAGCATAAAATTTAGCATTGAAAAGGCTGAATGATTAGCTTGTGACTGGTCACAGAAATAGCTATGTTAAAAGTTAAAGCATACACATCCGCAGAGGCACCCATTGTTAAAAGGAATTAGCATATAATTTAGCATTGAAATAGCTAAATTAAGGCATTCGCTTGTAACTGCTACAGAAATAGTTACGTTGAAGTCAGAGCATACACATTCACCGAGGCACTTAGTACAAATCAAAACAGGAGAATTTAGCATTGAAATAACTAGGCGAATTTAGCATGGAAATAACTGGGTGATTTGCTAGTGACTGGTCACAGAAATGACTACAAATCTGAGCTATTCACAGTACTATATAGTGAACCAATAAAAACTAAAATATAAATTACCTTCCTGTTATCAATAAACTCTATATTCTCCAATCAGCTAAGCTACCAACCATAAGTCGTTATATAACACAATGCTATATGGCGAAAAAATGGGTGGATTCTTACCCTCAAATTTCCGTACCACGGATAGCTACGGGCCCCGTTCAGACGGACGAGTTCGTCCATGGTCGGAACAGAGGAGGGGGAGAGAGACAGCTGCGAAGCCCTAGTATACTCCATGTTGTAAACCATACCATTAACCGTGGTGTGAGAGGTATTAAGAGGCAATGCTGGCGAAAGAGCTGCGGTCTGAAGGTCATCGTAAAATTACAATTAATTAAGAACAGAAATGATTTAACACATCTTTCCAGTGGTTACTTTGCCTGAATCCATCTTCTCGGTTGAAATTGTCTCTGTGCTTGTATATGTGAATGGCCTCATGAACGAATCTCTCATGGTAGCCAGTTGGTTTGCAAAGAACCTCCGTCTTGGAGAAGTCAATGTCATGTGAGCCCACTGAATTGTAACAGTGATCTGCCACGGCAGAGGAGTTCGTCTTACCGTGTTTCAAGTCTGCTTTATGTTCGCGGATGCGATCCGAGATATGTCTTTTGGTTTCTCCAATGTAGCTACTACCACAGAGGCACTTTAGTTTGTAAACGCCCGGGTACTGTATGTCTGGAAGAGCATCTTTTACAGATGGAACTAAATCACGGATTTTGTGTACTGTGTTGAATCGGACCTGGATCTTGTGTTTATTCCGGATTTTGGAGATCTTTTTAGTGACCCCTGCAATGTAGGGTAAGGTGATGGTTTTGAGTGGCTCCACAAGAGGATCCTTCTTCATGACTGGAGTGATGGCTTTGCGGATTGTGTAGTCGGAGTAGCCATTAGCCCTGAGAGCCTGGTGTACGTGTTTGAGTTCACTGGTAATGTGTTCCTGGTCGGAAATGCATTGGGCTCTATGGTATAGAGTCTTGATGAGGCAGTTCTTCTGGGATGGATGGTGGTGGGAATCCGGTTTCAAGTAAGCATCTGTATGGGTAGCTTTCCTGTAGACAGAGTGGCTCATTGAACCATCATGTCTCCTTTTAATTAAGACATCCAGAAAGGGTAGTTTGCCATCTTTTTCGACCTCCATGGTAAATCTGATGGCTGGGTGTATGGAATTGATGTGGTCGCGGAATTGGTCTAGAGCAGGCTGGCCATGTGGCCAGATGACAAAGGTGTCATCAACGTACCTCTTCCATAAGGTCGGGCGTAGAGTGGCAGTCTGGATGGCGTCAGTTTCAAATTTTTCCATGAATACGTTGGCTACAACCGGAGATAGGGGGGAGCCCATTGGGGTGCCCTCAGTTTGTTTGTAGAAAGTTCCATTCCAGGTGAAGTATGTGTTGGTTAAGCAATGTCTCACCAGGGGGGGTACATCAGTATGCAGTCCTTGATGAACCAGGTCTTCAATGATAGCGATGGTGTCAGGTACCGGGACTTTGGTGAACAAGGACACCACATCAAAACTGACAAGCAGGTCGTTTGGGGATAGGGAAATGTCTTTGATTGTCGATACCAGGTGAGTAGAATTTAGTACCGCAGAGGTGGTTTTTCCACTGAAAGGTCGCAGTATATCAGCCAGAAAACGTGCCAGTTTGTAGGTGGGGGAGCTGATAGTAGAGACGATGGGACGAAGGGGTGTATCTTCTTTGTGTATCTTTGGAAGGCCATATAATCTTGGTGGTCTGGCAGCAGAGGGTTTCAACAAGAACTGTTTGTTCTCATCAATTAATGCTGTTGAATCAGAGATAATTTTGTTCGTTTTGGTGACCAGGCTGTTGGTGGGATCTCTTTTTATTTTTGTATAGCTGCCATCGTTGAGTAGTTCTTGAATTTTGTTGTTATATTCTGTATTGTCCATGATGACAGTGGCATTGCCTTTGTCGGCTGAGAGAACGACAATATCATCCCTCTTTTTTAATTGAGATAATTCAAAACGTTCGTCTTTGCTGATGTTGCTAGGTGGCAACTTAGCGTTTTTGAGGGTTGCAGCGATTTCAGATCTTGCTACGTCTGCAGAGATGTGACTCAAGCCCTTGAGTGCAACGTCGACATGGGCAATGATATCATTAACCGGTAAGTGTCTCGGTGTGACAGCAAAGTTTAGACCTTTAGCTAAAACGGATTTCAGACCATCAGAAATGGAACTGTTACTGCGATTAATTACGACTTTGTTGACGTCTATCTTTTCGGTGTGTGGATCCGATTTTTTGCTGGAGAGGTGATTGAATTTGGAAATCAAATTGTCCCTACATTTGTTCGACATAGTGGCAGCCGAAGAGGTAGTCATATTGTCTACATGTTCCCAATCCGATGTAGACATTGTTGCTGTCAATTTTAAGTGTGATTTGTAGAGTGTCTTGTCTAACTGATCGAGTTCGGTGCGTGTAAGTCTGATTTTTTTCCGAGATAAGAGCGAAGCTAGTTCTAGCTAGAATTCGTTTTGCATTGAGAGAAGTTGCAACAGCAGAGGTTAGTGTAAATGCGGTTGGTATTACCTTAGAGTCGCGGCATCTCTTCAGAAAGGTGAGAGACTCGATTAGTTGAGCCTTCTTATCCCGAAGTCTGTTGAATGATCTTAAGGATGTGTGGAATCCCTCCCCGTAGAGGCGGTTAAATTTCGATTTAAAGCTTTCGTGACTGCAATGATTAATCTTCTTTGGTTCTTTCGGTAAAGTCACGTAGAATGAGAATAAAATAATAAATTGATAAAATAAAATAACAATAATATTCTCACGACGTTTCGGCCACAACACAAGCGGCCTTCATCAGGTGAAGGGAGCGAGACTGTCTGGTAGGACAGCGCTGGAGTGAGAGAGCCACGTTCAGATCACGGCTTTTAAGCTGTGTGAGAGGAACAAAGAGCCTTGACGAAGGAATTAGCATAAAATTTAGCATTGAAAAGGCTGAATGATTAGCTTGTGACTGGTCACAGAAATAGCTATGTTAAAAGTTAAAGCATACACATCCGCAGAGGCACCCATTGTTAAAAGGAATTAGCATAGAATTTAGCATTGAAATAGCTAAATTAAGGCATTCGCTTGTAACTGCTACAGAAATAGTTACGTTGAAGTCAGAGCATACACATTCACCGAGGCACTTAGTACAAATCAAAACAGGAGAATTTAGCATTGAAATAACTAGGCGAATTTAGCATGGAAATAACTGGGTGATTTGCTAGTGACTGGTCACAGAAATGACTACAAATCTGAGCTATTCACAGTACTATATAGTGAACCAATAAAAACTAAAATATAAATTACCTTCATGTTATCAATAAACTCTATATTCTCCAATCAGCTAAGCTACCAACCATAAGTCGTTATATAACACAATGCTATATGGCGAAAAAATGGGTGGATTCTTACCCTCAAATTTCCGTACCACGGATAGCTACGGGCCCCGTTCAGACGGACGAGTTCGTCCATGGTCGGAACAGAGGAGGGGGAGAGAGACAGCTGCGAAGCCCTAGTATACTCCATGTTGTAAACCATACCATTAACCGTGGTGTGAGAGGTATTAAGAGGCAATGCTGGCGAAAGAGCTGCGGTCTGAAGGTCATCGTAAAATTACAATTAATTAAGAACAGAAATGATTTAACACATCTTTCCAGTGGTTACTGAGCCTGAATCCATCTTCTCGGTTGAAATTGTCTCTGTGCTTGTATATGTGAATGGCCTCATGAACGAATCTCTCATGGTAGCCAGTTGGTTTGCAAAGAACCTCCGTCTTGGAGAAGTCAATGTCATGTGAGCCCACTGAATTGTAACAGTGATCTGCCACGGCAGAGGAGTTCGTCTTACCGTGTTTCAAGTCTGCTTTATGTTCGCGGATGCGATCCGAGATATGTCTTTTGGTTTCTCCAATGTAGCTACTACCACAGAGGCACTTTAGTTTGTAAACGCCCGGGTACTGTATGTCTGGAAGAGCATCTTTTACAGATGGAACTAAATCACGGATTTTGTGTACTGTGTTGAATCAGACCTGGATCTTGTGTTTATTCCGGATTTTGGAGATCTTTTTAGTGACCCCTGCAATGTAGGGTAAGGTGATGGTTTTGAGTGGCTCCACAAGAGGATCCTTCTTCATGACTGGAGTGATGGCTTTGCGGATTGTGTAGTCGGAGTAGCCATTAGCCCTGAGAGCCTGGTGTACGTGTTTGAGTTCACTGGTAATGTGTTCCTGGTCGGAAATGCATTGGGCTCTATGGTATAGAGTCTTGATGAGGCAGTTCTTCTGGGATGGATGGTGGTGGGAATCCGGTTTCAAGTAAGCATCTGTATGGGTAGCTTTCCTGTAGACAGAGTGGCTCATTGAACCATCATGTCTCCTTTTAATTAAGACATCCAGAAAGGGTAGTTTGCCATCTTTTTCGACCTCCATGGTAAATCTGATGGCTGGGTGTATGGAATTGATGTGGTCGCGGAATTGGTCTAGAGCAGGCTGGCCATGTGGCCAGATGACAAAGGTGTCATCAACGTACCTCTTCCATAAGGTCGGGCGTAGAGTGGCAGTCTGGATGGCGTCAGTTTCAAATTTTTCCATGAATACGTTGGCTACAACCGGAGATAGGGGGGAGCCCATTGGGGTGCCCTCAGTTTGTTTGTAGAAAGTTCCATTCCAGGTGAAGTATGTGTTGGTTAAGCAATGTCTCACCAGGGGGGGTACATCAGTATGCAGTCCTTGATGAACCAGGTCTTCAATGATAGCGATGGTGTCAGGTACCGGGACTTTGGTGAACAAGGACACCACATCAAAACTGACAAGCAGGTCGTTTGGGGATAGGGAAATGTCTTTGATTGTCGATACCAGGTGAGTAGAATTTAGTACCGCAGAGGTGGTTTTTCCAGTGAAAGGTCGCAGTATATCAGCCAGAAAACGTGCCAGTTTGTAGGTGGGGGAGCTGATAGTAGAGACGATGGGACGAAGGGGTGTATCTTCTTTGTGTATCTTTGGAAGGCCATATAATCTTGGTGGTCTGGCAGCAGAGGGTTTCAACAAGAACTGTTTGTTCTCATCAATTAATGCTGTTGAATCAGAGATAATTTTGTTCGTTTTGGTGACCAGGCTGTTGGTGGGATCTCTTTTTATTTTTGTATAGCTGCCATCGTTGAGTAGTTCTTGAATTTTGTTGTTATATTCTGTTTTGTCCATGATGACAGTGGCATTGCCTTTGTCGGCTGAGAGAACGACAATATCATCCCTCTTTTTTAATTGAGATAATTCAAAACGTTCGTCTTTGCTGATGTTGCTAGGTGGCAACTTAGCGTTTTTGAGGGTTGCAGCGATTTCAGATCTTGCTACGTCTGCAGAGATGTGACTCAAGCCCTTGAGTGCAACGTCGACATGGGCAATGATATCATTAACCGGTAAGTGTCTCGGTGTGACAGCAAAGTTTAGACCTTTAGCTAAAACGGATTTCAGACCATCAGAAATGGAACTGTTACTGCGATTAATTACGACTTTGTTGACGTCTATCTTTTCGGTGTGTGGATCCGATTTTTTGCTGGAGAGGTGATTGAATTTGGAAATCAAATTGTCCCTACATTTGTTCGACATAGTGGCAGCCGAAGAGGTAGTCATATTGTCTACATGTTCCCAATCCGATGTAGACATTGTTGCTGTCAATTTTAAGTGTGATTTGTAGAGTGTCTTGTCTAACTGATCGAGTTCGGTGCGTGTAAGTCTGATTTTTTTCCGAGATAAGAGCGAAGCTAGTTCTAGCTAGAATTCGTTTTGCATTGAGAGAAGTTGCAACAGCAGAGGTTAGTGTAAATGCGGTTGGTATTACCTTAGAGTCGCGGCATCTCTTCAGAAAGGTGAGAGACTCGATTAGTTGAGCCTTCTTATCCCGAAGTCTGTTGAATGATCTTAAGGATGTGTGGAATCCCTCCCCGTAGAGGCGGTTAAATTTCGATTTAAAGCTTTCGTGACTGCAATGATTCATCTTCTTTGGTTCTTTCGGTAAAGTCACGTAGAATGAGAATAAAATAATAAATTGATAAAATAAAATAACAATAATATTCTCACGACGTTTCGGCCACAACACAAGCGGCCTTCATCAGGTGAAGGGAGCGAGACTGTCTGGTAGGACAGCGCTGGAGTGAGAGAGCCACGTTCAGATCACGGCTTTTAAGCTGTGTGAGAGGAACAAAGAGCCTTGACGAAGGAATTAGCATAAAATTTAGCATTGAAAAGGCTGAATGATTAGCTTGTGACTGGTCACAGAAATAGCTATGTTAAAAGTTAAAGCATACACATCCGCAGAGGCACCCATTGTTAAAAGGAATTAGCATAGAATTTAGCATTGAAATAGCTAAATTAAGGCATTCGCTTGTAACTGCTACAGAAATAGTTACGTTGAAGTCAGAGCATACACATTCACCGAGGCACTTAGTACAAATCAAAACAGGAGAATTTAGCATTGAAATAACTAGGCGAATTTAGCATGGAAATAACTGGGTGATTTGCTAGTGACTGGTCACAGAAATGACTACAAATCTGAGCTATTCACAGTACTATATAGTGAACCAATAAAAACTAAAATATAAATTACCTTCATGTTATCAATAAACTCTATATTCTCCAATCAGCTAAGCTACCAACCATAAGTCGTTATATAACACAATGCTATATGGCGAAAAAATGGGTGGATTCTTACCCTCAAATTTCCGTACCACGGATAGCTACGGGCCCCGTTCAGACGGACGAGTTCGTCCATGGTCGGAACAGAGGAGGGGGAGAGAGACAGCTGCGAAGCCCTAGTATACTCCATGTTGTAAACCATACCATTAACCGTGGTGTGAGAGGTATTAAGAGGCAATGCTGGCGAAAGAGCTGCGGTCTGAAGGTCATCGTAAAATTACAATTAATTAAGAACAGAAATGATTTAACACATCTTTCCAGTGGTTACTGAGCCTGAATCCATCTTCTCGGTTGAAATTGTCTCTGTGCTTGTATATGTGAATGGCCTCATGAACGAATCTCTCATGGTAGCCAGTTGGTTTGCAAAGAACCTCGTCTTGGAGAAGTCAATGTCATGTGAGCCCACTGAATTGTAACAGTGATCTGCCACGGCAGAGGAGTTCGTCTTACCGTGTTTCAAGTCTGCTTTATGTTCGCGGATGCGATCCGAGATATGTCTTTTGGTTTCTCCAATGTAGCTACTACCACAGAGGCACTTTAGTTTGTAAACGCCCGGGTACTGTATGTCTGGAAGAGCATCTTTTACAGATGGAACTAAATCACGGATTTTGTGTACTGTGTTGAATCGGACCTGGATCTTGTGTTTATTCAGGATTTTGGAGATCTTTTTAGTGACCCCTGCAATGTAGGGTAAGGTGATGGTTTTGAGTGGCTCCACAAGAGGATCCTTCTTCATGACTGGAGTGATGGCTTTGCGGATTGTGTAGTCGGAGTAGCCATTAGCCCTGAGAGCCTGGTGTACGTGTTTGAGTTCACTGGTAATGTGTTCCTGGTCGGAAATGCATTGGGCTCTATGGTATAGAGTCTTGATGAGGCAGTTCTTCTGGGATGGATGGTGGTGGGAATCCGGTTTCAAGTAAGCATCTGTATGGGTAGCTTTCCTGTAGACAGAGTGGCTCATTGAACCATCATGTCTCCTTTTAATTAAGACATCCAGAAAGGGTAGTTTGCCATCTTTTTCGACCTCCATGGTAAATCTGATGGCTGGGTGTATGGAATTGATGTGGTCGCGGAATTGGTCTAGAGCAGGCTGGCCATGTGGCCAGATGACAAAGGTGTCATCATTAAAAGGAGACATGTCATCATTAAAAGGAGACATGATGGCTCAATGAGCCACTCTGTCTACAGGAAAGCTACCCATACAGATGCTTACTTGAAACCGGATTCCCACCACCATCCATCCCAGAAGAACTGCCTCATCAAGACTCTATACCATAGAGCCCAATGCATTTCCGACCAGGAACACATTACCAGTGAACTCAAACACGTACACCAGGCTCTCAGGGCTAATGGCTACTCCGACTACACAATCCGCAAAGCCATCACTCCAGTCATGAAGAAGGATCCTCTTGTGGAGCCACTCAAAACCATCACCTTACCCTACATTGCAGGGGTCACTAAAAAGATCTCCAAAATCCGGAATAAATACAAGATCCAGGTCCGATTCAACACAGTACACAAAATCCGTGATTTAGTTCCATCTGTAAAAGATGCTCTTCCAGACATACAGTACCCGGGCGTTTACAAACTAAAGTGCCTCTGTGGTAGTAGCTACATTGGAGAAACCAAAAGACATATCTCGGATCGCATCCGCGAACATAAAGCAGACTTGAAACACGGTAAGACGAACTCCTCTGCCGTGGCAGATCACTGTTACAATTCAGTGGGCTCACATGACATTGACTTCTCCAAGACGGAGGTTCTTTGCAAACCAACTGGCTACCATGAGAGATTCGTTCATGAGGCCATTCACATATACAAGCACAGAGACAATTTCAACCGAGAAGATGGATTCAGGCTCAGTAACCACTGGAAAGATGTGTTAAATCATTTCTGTTCTTAATTAATTGTAATTTTACGATGACCTTCAGACCGCAGCTCTTTCGCCAGCATTGCCTCTTAATACCTCTCACACCACGGTTAATGGTATGGTTTACAACATGGAGTATACTAGGGCTTCGCAGCTGTCTCTCTCCCCCTCCTCTGTTCCGACCATGGACGAACTCGTCCGTCTGAACGGGGCCCGTAGCTATCCGTGGTACGGAAATTTGAGGGTAAGAATCCACCCATTTTTTCGCCATATAGCATTGTGTTATATAACGACTTATGGTTGGTAGCTTAGCTGATTGGAGAATATAGAGTTTATTGATAACATGAAGGTAATTTATATTTTAGTTTTTATTGGTTCACTATATAGTACTGTGAATAGCTCAGATTTGTAGTTATTTCTGTGACCAGTCACTAGCAAATCACCCAGTTATTTCCATGCTAAATTCGCCTAGTTATTTCAATGCTAAATTCTCCTGTTTTGATTTGTACTAAGTGCCTCGGTGAATGTGTATGCTCTGACTTCAACGTAACTATTTCTGTAGCAGTTACAAGCGAATGCCTTAATTTAGCTATTTCAATGCTAAATTATATGCTAATTCCTTTTAACAATGGGTGCCTCTGCGGATGTGTATGCTTTAACTTTTAACATAGCTATTTCTGTGACCAGTCACAAGCTAATCATTCAGCCTTTTCAATGCTAAATTTTATGCTAATTCCTTCGTCAAGGCTCTTTGTTCCTCTCACACAGCTTAAAAGCCGTGATCTGAACGTGGCTCTCTCACTCCAGCGCTGTCCTACCAGACAGTCTCGCTCCCTTCACCTGATGAAGGCCGCTTGTGTTGTGGCCGAAACGTCGTGAGAATATTATTGTTATTTTATTTTATCAATTTATTATTTTATTCTCATTCTACGTGACTTTACCGAAAGAACCAAAGAAGATGAATCATTGCAGTCACGAAAGCTTTAAATCGAAATTTAACCGCCTCTACGGGGAGGGATTCCACACATCCTTAAGATCATTCAACAGACTTCGGGATAAGAAGGCTCAACTAATCGAGTCTCTCACCTTTCTGAAGAGATGCCGCGACTCTAAGGTAATACCAACCGCATTTACACTAACCTCTGCTGTTGCAACTTCTCTCAATGCAAAACGAATTCTAGCTAGAACTAGCTTCGCTCTTATCTCGGAAAAAATCAGACTTACACGCACCGAACTCGATCAGTTAGACAAGACACTCTACAAATCACACTTAAAATTGACAGCAACAATGTCTACATCGGATTGGGAACATGTAGACAATATGACTACCTCTTCGGCTGCCACTATGTCGAACAAATGTAGGGACAATTTGATTTCCAAATTCAATCACCTCTCCAGCAAAAAATCGGATCCACACACCGAAAAGATAGACGTCAACAAAGTCGTAATTAATCGCAGTAACAGTTCCATTTCTGATGGTCTGAAATCCGTTTTAGCTAAAGGTCTAAACTTTGCTGTCACACCGAGACACTTAACGGTTAATGATATCATTGCCCATGTCGACGTTGCACTCAAGGGCTTGAGTCACATCTCTGCAGACGTAGCAAGATCTGAAATCGCTGCAACCCTCAAAAACGCTAAGTTGCCACCTAGCAACATCAGCAAAGACGAACGTTTTGAATTATCTCAATTAAAAAAGAGGGATGATATTGTCGTTCTCTCAGCCGACAAAGGCAATGCCACTGTCATCATGGACAAAACAGAATATAACAACAAAATTCAAGAACTACTCAACGATGGCAGCTATACAAAAATAAAAAGAGATCCCACCAACAGCCTGGTCACCAAAACGAACAAAATTATCTCTGATTCAACAGCATTAATTGATGAGAACAAACAGTTCTTGTTGAAACCCTCTGCTGCCAGACCACCAAGATTATATGGCCTTCCAAAGATACACAAAGAAGATACACCCCTTCGTCCCATCGTCTCTACTATCAGCTCCCCCACCTACAAACTGGCACGTTTTCTGGCTGATATACTGCGACCTTTCACTGGAAAAACCACCTCTGCGGTACTAAATTCTACTCACCTGGTATCGACAATCAAAGACATTTCCCTATCCCCAAACGACCTGCTTGTCAGTTTTGATGTGGTGTCCTTGTTCACCAAAGTCCCGGTACCTGACACCATCGCTATCATTGAAGACCTGGTTCATCAAGGACTGCATACTGATGTACCCCCCCTGGTGAGACATTGCTTAACCAACACATACTTCACCTGGAATGGAACTTTCTACAAACAAACTGAGGGCACCCCAATGGGCTCCCCCCTATCTCCGGTTGTAGCCAACGTATTCATGGAAAAATTTGAAACTGACGCCATCCAGACTGCCACTCTACGCCCGACCTTATGGAAGAGGTACGTTGATGACACCTTTGTCATCTGGCCACATGGCCAGCCTGCTCTAGACCAATTCCGCGACCACATCAATTCCATACACCCAGCCATCAGATTTACCATGGAGGTCGAAAAAGATGGCAAACTACCCTTTCTGGATGTCTTAATTAAAAGGAGACATGATGGTTCAATGAGCCACTCTGTCTACAGGAAAGCTACCCATACAGATGCTTACTTGAAACCGGATTCCCACCACCATCCATCCCAGAAGAACTGCCTCATCAAGACTCTATACCATAGAGCCCAATGCATTTCCGACCAGGAACACATTACCAGTGAACTCAAACACGTACACCAGGCTCTCAGGGCTAATGGCTACTCCGACTACACAATCCGCAAAGCCATCACTCCAGTCATGAAGAAGGATCCTCTTGTGGAGCCACTCAAAACCATCACCTTACCCTACATTGCAGGGGTCACTAAAAAGATCTCCAAAATCCTGAATAAACACAAGATCCAGGTCCGATTCAACACAGTACACAAAATCCGTGATTTAGTTCCATCTGTAAAAGATGCTCTTCCAGACATACAGTACCCGGGCGTTTACAAACTAAAGTGCCTCTGTGGTAGTAGCTACATTGGAGAAACCAAAAGACATATCTCGGATCGCATCCGCGAACATAAAGCAGACTTGAAACACGGTAAGACGAACTCCTCTGCCTTGGCAGATCACTGTTACAATTCAGTGGGCTCACATGACATTGACTTCTCCAAGACGGAGGTTCTTTGCAAACCAACTGGCTACCATGAGAGATTCGTTCATGAGGCCATTCACATATACAAGCACAGAGACAATTTCAACCGAGAAGATGGATTCAGGCTCAGTAACCACTGGAAAGATGTGTTAAATCATTTCTGTTCTTAATTAATTGTAATTTTACGATGACCTTCAGACCGCAGCTCTTTCGCCAGCATTGCCTCTTAATACCTCTCACACCACGGTTAATGGTATGGTTTACAACATGGAGTATACTAGGGCTTCGCAGCTGTCTCTCTCCCCCTCCTCTGTTCCGACCATGGACGAACTCGTCCGTCTGAACGGGGCCCGTAGCTATCCGTGGTACGGAAATTTGAGGGTAAGAATCCACCCATTTTTTCGCCATATAGCATTGTGTTATATAACGACTTATGGTTGGTAGCTTAGCTGATTGGAGAATATAGAGTTTATTGATAACATGAAGGTAATTTATATTTTAGTTTTTATTGGTTCACTATATAGTACTGTGAATAGCTCAGATTTGTAGTCATTTCTCTGACCAGTCACTAGCAAATCACCCAGTTATTTCCATGCTAAATTCGCCTAGTTATTTCAATGCTAAATTCTCCTGTTTTGATTTGTACTAAGTGCCTCGGTGAATGTGTATGCTCTGACTTCAACGTAACTATTTCTGTAGCAGTTACAAGCGAATGCCTTAATTTAGCTATTTCAATGCTAAATTCTATGCTAATTCCTTTTAACAATGGGTGCCTCTGCGGATGTGTATGCTTTAACTTTTAACATAGCTATTTCTGTGACCAGTCACAAGCTAATCATTCAGCCTTTTCAATGCTAAATTTTATGCTAATTCCTTCGTCAAGGCTCTTTGTTCCTCTCACACAGCTTAAAAGCCGTGATCTGAACGTGGCTCTCTCACTCCAGCGCTGTCCTACCAGACAGTCTCGCTCCCTTCACCTGATGAAGGCCGCTTGTGTTGTGGCCGAAACGTCGTGAGAATATTATTGTTATTTTATTTTATCAATTTATTATTTTATTCTCATTCTACGTGACTTTACCGAAAGAACCAAAGAAGATGAATCATTGCAGTCACGAAAGCTTTAAATCGAAATTGCTGAAATAAGCCTATTTAATAAGGCTATTTAATGAGCCTAAGTTGCTGAAATAAGACTATTTAATAAGCCTGAGTTTCTGAACTAAGCCTATTTAAAAAGGTATATTTAATAAGTCTAAGTTGCTGAAATAAACCTATTTAAAAATGCTATTTAATAAGCCTAAATTGCTGAAATAAACCTGTTTAATAAGGCTATTTAATAAGAATAAGTTGCTGAAATAAGCTTATTTAATAAGCCTAAGTTGCTGAAATAAGCCTATTTAATAAGGCTCTTTAATAAGTCTAAGTTGCTGAAATAAACCTATTTAATAAGCCCAAGTTGCTAAAATAAGCCTATTTAATGAGGATATTTAATAAGTCTATTTAATAAGCCTATTTAATAAGCCTATTTAATAAGCCTATTTAATACGCCTATTTAATAAACACATTTAATAAGTATTTAATGAGCATTTTTAATAAGCCTATTTAATAAGTCTATTTAATAAGCCTATTTAATAAGTCTATTTAATAAGTCTAGTTAATAAGCCTATTTAATAAGTATTTAATGAGCCTATTTAATAAGCCTATTTATTGAGCCTATTTAATAAGCCTATTTATTGAGCCTATTTAATAAGCCTATTTATTGAGCCTTTTTAATACGCCTATTTAATAAGCCTATTTATTGAGCCTATTTAATAAGTCTATTTAATAAGCCTATTTAATAAGCCTATTTAATAAGTATTTAATGAGCCTATTTAATAAGTCTATTTAATAAGCCTATTTAATAGGCCTATTTAATAAGTCTAAGTTGCTGAAATAAGCCTATTTAATAAGCCTAAGTTGCTGAATAAGCCTATTTAATAAGCCTAAGTTGCTGAAATAAGCCTTTTTAATAAGTCTAAGTTGCTGAAATAAGCCTATTTAATAAGCCTAAGTTGTTGAAATAAGCCTATTTAATAAGGCTATTTAATAAGCCTAAGTTGCTGAATAAGCCTATTTATTAAGTCTAAGTTGCTGAAATAACGCTATTTAATAAGCCTAAGTTGCTGAAATAAGCCTATTAATAAGCCTAAGTTGCTAAAATAAGCCTATTTAATGAGGCTATTTAATAAGTCTATTTAATAAGCCTATTTAATAAGCCTATTTAATAAGCCTATTTAATACACCTATTTAATGAACCTATTTAATAAGTATTTAATGAGCCTATTTATTAACTCTATTTAATAAGCCTTTTTAATAAGCCTATTTAATAAGCCTATTTAATAAGCCTATTTAATAAGTCTATTTAATAAGTCTATTTAATAAGCCTATTTAATAAGTATTTAATTAGCCTATTTAATAAGCCTATTTATTGAGCCTATTTAATAAGCGTATTTATTGAGCCTATTTCATAAGCCTATTTATTGAGCCTTTTTAATAAGCCTATTTAACAAGTCTATTTAATAAGCCTATTTAATAAGCCTAATTAATAAGCCTATTTAATAAGCCTATTTATTGAGCCTATTTAATGAGTCTATTTAATAAGCCTGTTTAATAAGCCTATTTAATAAGTATTGAATGAGCCTATTTAATAAGCCTAAGTTGCTGAATAAGCCTATTTAATAAGCCTAAGTTGCTGAAATAAGCCTATTTAATAAGCCTATTTAATAAGCCTAAGTTGCTGAATAAGCCTATTTAATAAGCCTAAGTTGCTGAAATAAGCCTATTTAATAAGTCTAAGTTTGCTGAAATAAGGCTATTTAATAAGCCTAAGTTGCTGAAATAAGCCTATTCAATAAGCCTAAGTTGCTGAAATAAGGCTATTTAATAAGTCCAAGTTGCTGAAATAAGCCTATGTAATAAGCCTAAGTTTCTGAATGAGCCTATTTAATAAGCCAAAGTTGCTGAAATAAGCCTATTTAATAAGCCTAAGTTGCTGAACAAGCCTATTTAATAAGCCTAAGTTGCTGAAATAAGCCTTTCTAATCAGCGTAAGTTGCTGAAATAAGCCTATTTAATAAGCCCAAGTTCTGAAATAAACCTACTTAATTAGGTTATTTAATAAGCCTAAGTTGCTGAAATAACCCTATTTAATAATCGTAATTTGCTGAAATAAGGCTATTCAATAAGTCTAAGTTGTTGAAATAAGCCTATGTAATAAGCCTAAGTTGCTGAAATAAGCCTATTTAATAAGCCTGTTTAATAAGCCTAAGTTGCTGAAATAAGCCTATTTAATAAGCCTATTTAATAAGCCTATTTAATAGGCCTAATTAATAAGTCTAAGTTGCTGAAATAAGCCTATTTAATAAGCCTATTTAATAGTCTATTTAATAAGTCTAAGTTGCTGAAATAAGCCTATTTAATAAGCCAAAGTTGCTGAATGAGCCTATTTAATAAGCCTAAGTTGCTGAAATAAGTCTATTTAATAAGGCTAAGTTGCTGAATAAGCCTATTTAATAAGCCTAAGTTGCTGAAATAAGCCTTTTTAATAAGTCTAAGTTGCTGAAATAAGCCTATTTAATAAGCCTAAGTTGCTGAAATAAGCCTATTTAATAAGGCTATTTAATAAGCCTAAGTTGCTGAATAAGCCTATTTAATAAGTCTAAATTGCTGAAATAACGCTATTTAATAAGCCTAAGTTGCTGAAATAAGCCTATTTAATAAGCCTAAGTTGCTAAAATAAGCCTATTTAATGAGGCTATTTAATACGTCTATTTAATAAGCCTATTTAATAAGCCTATTTAATAAGCCTATTTAATATGCCTATTTAATAAACCTATTTAATAAGTATTTAATGAGCCTATTTAATAAGTCTATTTAATAAGCCTTTTAATAAGCCTATTTAATAAGTCTAAGTTGCTGAAATAAGCCTATTTAATAAGCCTAAGTTTCGGAATGAGCCTATTTAATAAGCCTAAGTTGATTAAATTAGCCTATTTAATAAGCCTATTTAATAGGCCTATTTAATAAGTCTAAGTTGCTGAAATAAACGTGTTTAATAAGGCTATTTAATAAGCATAAGTTGCTGAAATAAGCTTATTTAATAAGCCTAAGTTGCTGAAATAAGCCTATTTAATAAGGCTATTTAATAAGTCTAAGTTGCTGAAATAAACCTATTTAATAAGCCTAAGTTGCTAAAATAAGCCTATTTAATGAGGCTATTTAATAAGTCTATTTAATAAGACTATTTAATAAGCCTATTTAATACGCCTATTTAATAAGCCTATTAAATAGGCTAAAATAAGCCTATTTAATGAGGCTATTTAATAAGTCTATTTAATAAGACTATTTAATAAGCCTATTTAATACGCCTATTTAATAAGCCTATTTAATACGCCTATTTAATAAACATATTTAATAAGTATTTAATGAGCCTATTTAATAAGTCTATTTAATAAGCCTTTTAATAAGCCTATTTAATAAGTCTATTTTATAAGCCTATTTAATAAGTATTTAATGAGCCTATTTAATAAGCCTAAGTTTCTGAATGAGCCTATTTAATAAGCCAAAGTTGCTGAAATAAGCCTATTTAATAAGCCTAAGTTGCTGAACAAGCCTATTTAATAAGCCTAAGTTGGTGAAATAAGCCTTTTTAATCAGTGTAAGTTGCTGAAATAAGCCTATTTAATAAGCCCAAGTTCTGAAATAAACCTACTTAATTAGGTTATTTAATAAGCCTAAGTTGCTGAAATAACCCTATTTAATAATCGTAATTTGCTGAAATAAGGCTATTCAATAAGTCTAAGTTGTTGAAATAAGCCTATGTAATAAGCCTAAGTTGCTGAAATAAGCCTATTTAATAAGCCTGTTTAATAAGCCTAAGTTGCTGAAATAAGCCTATTTAATAAGCCTATTTAATAAGCCTATTTAATAGTCTATTTAATAAGTCTAAGTTGCTGAAATAAGCCTATTTAATAAGCCAAAGTTGCTGAATGAGCCTATTTAATAAGCCTAAGTTGCTGAAATAAGTCTATTTAATAAGGCTAAGTTGCTGAATAAGCCTATTTAATAAGCCTAAGTTGCTGAAATAAGCCTTTTTAATAAGTCTAAGTTGCTGAAATAAGCCTATTTAATAAGCCTAAGTTGCTGAAATAAGCCTATTTAATAAGGCTATTTAATAAGCCTAAGTTGCTGAATAAGCCTATTTAATAAGTCTAAATTGCTGAAATAACGCTATTTAATAAGCCTAAGTTGCTGAAATAAGCCTATTTAATAAGCCTAAGTTGCTAAAATAAGCCTATTTAATGAGGCTATTTAATACGTCTATTTAATAAGCCTATTTAATAAGCCTATTTAATAAGCCTATTTAATATGCCTATTTAATAAACCTATTTAATAAGTATTTAATGAGCCTATTTAATAAGTCTATTTAATAAGCCTTTTTAATAAGCCTATTTAATAAGCCTATTTAATAAGCCTATTTAATAAGTCTATTTAATAAGTCTATTTAATAAGCCTATTTAATAAGTATTTAATTAGCCTATTTAATAAGCCTATTTATTGAGCCTATTTAATAAGCCTATTTATTGAGCCTATTTCATAAGCCTATTTATTGAGCCTTTTTAATAAGCCTATTTAACAAGTCTATTTAATAAGCCTATTTAATAAGCCTAATTAATAAGCCTATTTAATAAGCCTATTTATTGAGCCTATTTAATGAGTCTATTTAATAAGCCTGTTTAATAAGCCTATTTAATAAGTATTGAATGAGCCTATTTAATAAGCCTAAGTTGCTGAATAAGCCTATTTAATAAGCCTAAGTTGCTGAAATAAGCCTATTTAATAAGCCTATTTAATAAGCCTAAGTTGCTGAATAAGCCTATTTAATAAGCCTAAGTTGCTGAAATAAGCCTATTTAATAAGTCTAAGTTTGCTGAAATAAGGCTATTTAATAAGCCTAAGTTGCTGAAATAAGCCTATTCAATAAGCCTAAGTTGCTGAAATAAGGCTATTTAATAAGTCCAAGTTGCTGAAATAAGCCTATGTAATAAGCCTAAGTTTCTGAATGAGCCTATTTAATAAGCCAAAGTTGCTGAAATAAGCCTATTTAATAAGCCTAAGTTGCTGAACAAGCCTATTTAATAAGCCTAAGTTGCTGAAATAAGCCTTTCTAATCAGCGTAAGTTGCTGAAATAAGCCTATTTAATAAGCCCAAGTTCTGAAATAAACCTACTTAATTAGGTTATTTAATAAGCCTAAGTTGCTGAAATAACCCTATTTAATAATCGTAATTTGCTGAAATAAGGCTATTCAATTAGTCTAAGTTGTTGAAATAAGCCTATGTAATAAGCCTAAGTTGCTGAAATAAGCCTATTTAATAAGCCTGTTTAATAAGTCTAAGTTGCTGAAATAAGCCTATTTAATAAGCCTATTTAATAAGCCTATTTAATAGGCCTAATTAATAAGTCTAAGTTGCTGAAATAAGCCTATTTAATAAGCCTATTTAATAGTCTATTTAATAAGTCTAAGTTGCTGAAATAAGCCTATTTAATAAGCCAAAGTTGCTGAATGAGCCTATTTAATAAGCCTAAGTTGCTGAAATAAGTCTATTTAATAAGGCTAAGTTGCTGAATAAGCCTATTTAATAAGCCTAAGTTGCTGAAATAAGCCTTTTTAATAAGTCTAAGTTGCTGAAATAAGCCTATTTAATAAGCCTAAGTTGCTGAAATAAGCCTATTTAATAAGGCTATTTAATAAGCCTAAGTTGCTGAATAAGCCTATTTAATAAGTCTAAATTGCTGAAATAACGCTATTTAATAAGCCTAAGTTGCTGAAATAAGCCTATTTAATAAGCCTAAGTTGCTAAAATAAGCCTATTTAATGAGGCTATTTAATACGTCTATTTAATAAGCCTATTTAATAAGCCTATTTAATAAGCCTATTTAATATGCCTATTTAATAAACCTATTTAATAAGTATTTAATGAGCCTATTTAATAAGTCTATTTAATAAGCCTTTTAATAAGCCTATTTAATAAGTCTAAGTTGCTGAAATAAGCCTATTTAATAAGCCTAAGTTTCGGAATGAGCCTATTTAATAAGCCTAAGTTGATTAAATTAGCCTATTTAATAAGCCTATTTAATAGGCCTATTTAATAAGTCTAAGTTGCTGAAATAAACGTGTTTAATAAGGCTATTTAATAAGCATAAGTTGCTGAAATAAGCTTATTTAATAAGCCTAAGTTGCTGAAATAAGCCTATTTAATAAGGCTATTTAATAAGTCTAAGTTGCTGAAATAAACCTATTTAATAAGCCTAAGTTGCTAAAATAAGCCTATTTAATGAGGCTATTTAATAAGTCTATTTAATAAGACTATTTAATAAGCCTATTTAATACGCCTATTTAATAAGCCTATTAAATAGGCTAAAATAAGCCTATTTAATGAGGCTATTTAATAAGTCTATTTAATAAGACTATTTAATAAGCCTATTTAATACGCCTATTTAATAAGCCTATTTAATACGCCTATTTAATAAACATATTTAATAAGTATTTAATGAGCCTATTTAATAAGTCTATTTAATAAGCCTTTTAATAAGCCTATTTAATAAGTCTATTTAATAAGCCTATTTAATAAGTCTATTTAATAAGTCTATTTTATAAGCCTATTTAATAAGTATTTAATGAGCCTATTTAATAAGCCTAAGTTTCTGAATGAGCCTATTTAATAAGCCAAAGTTGCTGAAATAAGCCTATTTAATAAGCCTAAGTTGCTGAACAAGCCTATTTAATAAGCCTAAGTTGGTGAAATAAGCCTTTATAATCAGTGTAAGTTGCTGAAATAAGCCTATTTAATAAGCCCAAGTTCTGAAATAAACCTACTTAATTAGGTTATTTAATAAGCCTAAGTTGCTGAAATAACCCTATTTAATAATCGTAATTTGCTGAAATAAGGCTATTCAATAAGTCTAAGTTGTTGAAATAAGCCTATGTAATAAGCCTAAGTTGCTGAAATAAGCCTATTTAATAAGCCTGTTTAATAAGCCTAAGTTGCTGAAATAAGCCTATTTAATAAGCCTATTTAATAAGCCTATTTAATAGTCTATTTAATAAGTCTAAGTTGCTGAAATAAGCCTATTTAATAAGCCAAAGTTGCTGAATGAGCCTATTTAATAAGCCTAAGTTGCTGAAATAAGTATATTTAATAAGGCTAAGTTGCTGAATAAGCCTATTTAATAAGCCTAAGTTGCTGAAATAAGCCTTTTTAATAAGTCTAAGTTGCTGAAATAAGCCTATTTAATAAGCCTAAGTTGCTGAAATAAGCCTATTTAATAAGGCTATTTAATAAGCCTAAGTTGCTGAATAAGCCTATTTAATAAGTCTAAATTGCTGAAATAACGCTATTTAATAAGCCTAAGTTGCTGAAATAAGCCTATTTAATAAGCCTAAGTTGCTAAAATAAGCCTATTTAATGAGGCTATTTAATACGTCTATTTAATAAGCCTATTTAATAAGCCTATTTAATAAGCCTATTTAATATGCCTATTTAATAAACCTATTTAATAAGTATTTAATGAGCCTATTTAATAAGTCTATTTAATAAGCCTTTTTAATAAGCCTATTTAATAAGCCTATTTAATAAGCCTATTTAATAAGTCTATTTAATAAGTCTATTTAATAAGCCTATTTAATAAGTATTTAATTAGCCTATTTAATAAGCCTATTTATTGAGCCTATTTAATAAGCCTATTTATTGAGCCTATTTCATAAGCCTATTTATTGAGCCTTTTTAATAAGCCTATTTAACAAGTCTATTTAATAAGCCTATTTAATAAGCCTAATTAATAAGCCTATTTAATAAGCCTATTTATTGAGCCTATTTAATGAGTCTATTTAATAAGCCTGTTTAATAAGCCTATTTAATAAGTATTGAATGAGCCTATTTAATAAGCCTAAGTTGCTGAATAAGCCTATTTAATAAGCCTAAGTTGCTGAAATAAGCCTATTTAATAAGCCTATTTAATAAGCCTAAGTTGCTGAATAAGCCTATTTAAAAAGCCTAAGTTGCTGAAATAAGCCTATTTAATAAGTCTAAGTTTGCTGAAATAAGGCTATTTAATAAGCCTAAGTTGCTGAAATAAGCCTATTCAATAAGCCTAAGTTGCTGAAATAAGGCTATTTAATAAGCCTAAGTTGCTGAACAAGCCTATTTAATAAGCCTAAGTTGCTGAAATAAGCCTTTCTAATCAGCGTAAGTTGCTGAAATAAGCCTATTTAATAAGCCCAAGTTCTGAAATAAACCTACTTAATTAGGTTATTTAATAAGCCTAAGTTGCTGAAATAACCCTATTTAATAATCGTAATTTGCTGAAATAAGGCTATTCAATTAGTCTAAGTTGTTGAAATAAGCCTATGTAATAAGCCTAAGTTGCTGAAATAAGCCTATTTAATAAGCCTGTTTAATAAGCCTAAGTTGCTGAAATAAGCCTATTTAATAAGCCTATTTAATAAGCCTATTTAATAGGCCTAATTAATAAGTCTAAGTTGCTGAAATAAGCCTATTTAATAAGCCTATTTAATAGTCTATTTAATAAGTCTAAGTTGCTGAAATAAGCCTATTTAATAAGCCAAAGTTGCTGAATGAGCCTATTTAATAAGCCTAAGTTGCTGAAATAAGTCTATTTAATAAGGCTAAGTTGCTGAATAAGCCTATTTAATAAGCCTAAGTTGCTGAAATAAGCCTTTTTAATAAGTCTAAGTTGCTGAAATAAGCCTATTTAATAAGCCTAAGTTGCTGAAATAAGCCTATTTAATAAGGCTATTTAATAAGCCTAAGTTGCTGAATAAGCCTATTTAATAAGTCTAAATTGCTGAAATAACGCTATTTAATAAGCCTAAGTTGCTGAAATAAGCCTATTTAATAAGCCTAAGTTGCTAAAATAAGCCTATTTAATGAGGCTATTTAATACGTCTATTTAATAAGCCTATTTAATAAGCCTATTTAATAAGCCTATTTAATATGCCTATTTAATAAACCTATTTAATAAGTATTTAATGAGCCTATTTAATAAGTCTATTTAATAAGCCTTTTAATAAGCCTATTTAATAAGTCTAAGTTGCTGAAATAAGCCTATTTAATAAGCCTAAGTTTCGGAATGAGCCTATTTAATAAGCCTAAGTTGATTAAATTAGCCTATTTAATAAGCCTATTTAATAGGCCTATTTAATAAGTCTAAGTTGCTGAAATAAACGTGTTTAATAAGGCTATTTAATAAGCATAAGTTGCTGAAATAAGCTTATTTAATAAGCCTAAGTTGCTGAAATAAGCCTATTTAATAAGGCTATTTAATAAGTCTAAGTTGCTGAAATAAACCTATTTAATAAGCCTAAGTTGCTAAAATAAGCCTATTTAATGAGGCTATTTAATAAGTCTATTTAATAAGACTATTTAATAAGCCTATTTAATACGCCTATTTAATAAGCCTATTAAATAGGCTAAAATAAGCCTATTTAATGAGGCTATTTAATAAGTCTATTTAATAAGACTATTTAATAAGCCTATTTAATACGCCTATTTAATAAGCCTATTTAATACGCCTATTTAATAAACATATTTAATAAGTATTTAATGAGCCTATTTAATAAGTCTATTTAATAAGCCTTTTAATAAGCCTATTTAATAAGTCTATTTAATAAGCCTATTTAATAAGTCTATTTAATAAGTCTATTTTATAAGCCTATTTAATAAGTATTTAATGAGCCTATTTAATAAGCCTAAGTTTCTGAATGAGCCTATTTAATAAGCCAAAGTTGCTGAAATAAGCCTATTTAATAAGCCTAAGTTGCTGAACAAGCCTATTTAATAAGCCTAAGTTGCTGAAATAAGCCTTTCTAATCAGCGTAAGTTGCTGAAATAAGCCTATTTAATAAGCCCAAGTTCTGAAATAAACCTACTTAATTAGGTTATTTAATAAGCCTAAGTTGCTGAAATAACCCTATTTAATAATCGTAATTTGCTGAAATAAGGCTATTCAATAAGTCTAAGTTGTTGAAATAAGCCTATGTAATAAGCCTAAGTTGCTGAAATAAGCCTATTTAATAAGCCTGTTTAATAAGCCTAAGTTGCTGAAATAAGCCTATTTAATAAGCCTATTTAATAAGCCTATTTAATAGGCCTAATTAATAAGTCTAAGTTGCTGAAATAAGCCTATTTAATAAGCCTATTTAATAGTCTATTTAATAAGTCTAAGTTGCTGAAATAAGCCTATTTAATAAGCCAAAGTTGCTGAATGAGCCTATTTAATAAGCCTAAGTTGCTGAAATAAGTCTATTTAATAAGGCTAAGTTGCTGAATAAGCCTATTTAATAAGCCTAAGTTGCTGAAATAAGCCTTTTTAATAAGTCTAAGTTGCTGAAATAAGCCTATTTAATAAGCCTAAGTTGCTGAAATAAGCCTATTTAATAAGGCTATTTAATAAGCCTAAGTTGCTGAATAAGCCTATTTAATAAGTCTAAATTGCTGAAATAACGCTATTTAATAAGCCTAAGTTGCTGAAATAAGCCTATTTAATAAGCCTAAGTTGCTAAAATAAGCCTATTTAATGAGGCTATTTAATACGTCTATTTAATAAGCCTATTTAATAAGCCTATTTAATAAGCCTATTTAATATGCCTATTTAATAAACCTATTTAATAAGTATTTAATGAGCCTATTTAATAAGTCTATTTAATAAGCCTTTTAATAAGCCTATTTAATAAGTCTAAGTTGCTGAAATAAGCCTATTTAATAAGCCTAAGTTTCGGAATGAGCCTATTTAATAAGCCTAAGTTGATTAAATTAGCCTATTTAATAAGCCTATTTAATAGGCCTATTTAATAAGTCTAAGTTGCTGAAATAAACGTGTTTAATAAGGCTATTTAATAAGCATAAGTTGCTGAAATAAGCTTATTTAATAAGCCTAAGTTGCTGAAATAAGCCTATTTAATAAGGCTATTTAATAAGTCTAAGTTGCTGAAATAAACCTATTTAATAAGCCTAAGTTGCTAAAATAAGCCTATTTAATGAGGCTATTTAATAAGTCTATTTAATAAGACTATTTAATAAGCCTATTTAATACGCCTATTTAATAAGCCTATTAAATAGGCTAAAATAAGCCTATTTAATGAGGCTATTTAATAAGTCTATTTAATAAGACTATTTAATAAGCCTATTTAATACGCCTATTTAATAAGCCTATTTAATACGCCTATTTAATAAACATATTTAATAAGTATTTAATGAGCCTATTTAATAAGCCTAAGTTTCTGAATGAGCCTATTTAATAAGCCAAAGTTGCTGAAATAAGCCTATTTAATAAGCCTAAGTTGCTGAACAAGCCTATTTAATAAGCCTAAGTTGCTGAAATAAGCCTTTCTAATCAGCGTAAGTTGCTGAAATAAGCCTATTTAATAAGCCCAAGTTCTGAAATAAACCTACTTAATTAGGTTATTTAATAAGCCTAAGTTGCTGAAATAACCCTATTTAATAATCGTAATTTGCTGAAATAAGGCTATTCAATAAGTCTAAGTTGTTGAAATAAGCCTATGTAATAAGCCTAAGTTGCTGAAATAAGCCTATTTAATAAGCCTGTTTAATAAGCCTAAGTTGCTGAAATAAGCCTATTTAATAAGCCTATTTAATAAGCCTATTTAATAGGCCTAATTAATAAGTCTAAGTTGCTGAAATAAGCCTATTTAATAAGCCTATTTAATAGTCTATTTAATAAGTCTAAGTTGCTGAAATAAGCCTATTTAATAAGCCAAAGTTGCTGAATGAGCCTATTTAATAAGCCTAAGTTGCTGAAATAAGTCTATTTAATAAGGCTAAGTTGCTGAATAAGCCTATTTAATAAGCCTAAGTTGCTGAAATAAGCCTTTTTAATAAGTCTAAGTTGCTGAAATAAGCATATTTAATAAGCCTAAGTTGCTGAAATAAGCCTATTTAATAAGGCTATTTAATAAGCCTAAGTTGCTGAATAAGCCTATTTAATAAGTCTAAATTGCTGAAATAACGCTATTTAATAAGCCTAAGTTGCTGAAATAAGCCTATTTAATAAGCCTAAGTTGCTAAAATAAGCCTATTTAATGAGGCTATTTAATACGTCTATTTAATAAGCCTATTTAATAAGCCTATTTAATAAGCCTATTTAATATGCCTATTTAATAAACCTATTTAATAAGTATTTAATGAGCCTATTTAATAAGTCTATTTAATAAGCCTTTTAATAAGCCTATTTAATAAGTCTAAGTTGCTGAAATAAGCCTATTTAATAAGCCTAAGTTTCGGAATGAGCCTATTTAATAAGCCTAAGTTGATTAAATTAGCCTATTTAATAAGCCTATTTAATAGGCCTATTTAATAAGTCTAAGTTGCTGAAATAAACGTGTTTAATAAGGCTATTTAATAAGCATAAGTTGCTGAAATAAGCTTATTTAATAAGCCTAAGTTGCTGAAATAAGCCTATTTAATAAGGCTATTTAATAAGTCTAAGTTGCTGAAATAAACCTATTTAATAAGCCTAAGTTGCTAAAATAAGCCTATTTAATGAGGCTATTTAATAAGTCTATTTAATAAGACTATTTAATAAGCCTATTTAATACGCCTATTTAATAAGCCTATTAAATAGGCTAAAATAAGCCTATTTAATGAGGCTATTTAATAAGTCTATTTAATAAGACTATTTAATAAGCCTATTTAATACGCCTATTTAATAAGCCTATTTAATACGCCTATTTAATAAACATATTTAATAAGTATTTAATGAGCCTATTTAATAAGTCTATTTAATAAGCCTTTTAATAAGCCTATTTAATAAGTCTATTTAATAAGCCTATTTAATAAGTCTATTTAATAAGTCTATTTTATAAGCCTATTTAATAAGTATTTAATGAGCCTATTTAATAAGCCTAAGTTTCTGAATGAGCCTATTTAATAAGCCAAAGTTGCTGAAATAAGCCTATTTAATAAGCCTAAGTTGCTGAACAAGCCTATTTAATAAGCCTAAGTTGGTGAAATAAGCCTTTTTAATCAGTGTAAGTTGCTGAAATAAGCCTATTTAATAAGCCCAAGTTCTGAAATAAACCTACTTAATTAGGTTATTTAATAAGCCTAAGTTGCTGAAATAACCCTATTTAATAATCGTAATTTGCTGAAATAAGGCTATTCAATAAGTCTAAGTTGTTGAAATAAGCCTATGTAATAAGCCTAAGTTGCTGAAATAAGCCTATTTAATAAGCCTGTTTAATAAGCCTAAGTTGCTGAAATAAGCCTATTTAATAAGCCTATTTAATAAGCCTATTTAATAGTCTATTTAATAAGTCTAAGTTGCTGAAATAAGCCTATTTAATAAGCCAAAGTTGCTGAATGAGCCTATTTAATAAGCCTAAGTTGCTGAAATAAGTCTATTTAATAAGGCTAAGTTGCTGAATAAGCCTATTTAATAAGCCTAAGTTGCTGAAATAAGCCTTTTTAATAAGTCTAAGTTGCTGAAATAAGCCTATTTAATAAGCCTAAGTTGCTGAAATAAGCCTATTTAATAAGGCTATTTAATAAGCCTAAGTTGCTGAATAAGCCTATTTAATAAGTCTAAATTGCTGAAATAACGCTATTTAATAAGCCTAAGTTGCTGAAATAAGCCTATTTAATAAGCCTAAGTTGCTAAAATAAGCCTATTTAATGAGGCTATTTAATACGTCTATTTAATAAGCCTATTTAATAAGCCTATTTAATAAGCCTATTTAATATGCCTATTTAATAAACCTATTTAATAAGTATTTAATGAGCCTATTTAATAAGTCTATTTAATAAGCCTTTTTAATAAGCCTATTTAATAAGCCTATTTAATAAGCCTATTTAATAAGTCTATTTAATAAGTCTATTTAATAAGCCTATTTAATAAGTATTTAATTAGCCTATTTAATAAGCCTATTTATTGAGCCTATTTAATAAGCCTATTTATTGAGCCTATTTCATAAGCCTATTTATTGAGCCTTTTTAATAAGCCTATTTAACAAGTCTATTTAATAAGCCTATTTAATAAGCCTAATTAATAAGCCTATTTAATAAGCCTATTTATTGAGCCTATTTAATGAGTCTATTTAATAAGCCTGTTTAATAAGCCTATTTAATAAGTATTGAATGAGCCTATTTAATAAGCCTAAGTTGCTGAATAAGCCTATTTAATAAGCCTAAGTTGCTGAAATAAGCCTATTTAATAAGCCTATTTAATAAGCCTAAGTTGCTGAATAAGCCTATTTAATAAGCCTAAGTTGCTGAAATAAGCCTATTTAATAAGTCTAAGTTTGCTGAAATAAGGCTATTTAATAAGCCTAAGTTGCTGAAATAAGCCTATTCAATAAGCCTAAGTTGCTGAAATAAGGCTATTTAATAAGTCCAAGTTGCTGAAATAAGCCTATGTAATAAGCCTAAGTTTCTGAATGAGCCTATTTAATAAGCCAAAGTTGCTGAAATAAGCCTATTTAATAAGCCTAAGTTGCTGAACAAGCCTATTTAATAAGCCTAAGTTGCTGAAATAAGCCTTTCTAATCAGCGTAAGTTGCTGAAATAAGCCTATTTAATAAGCCCAAGTTCTGAAATAAACCTACTTAATTAGGTTATTTAATAAGCCTAAGTTGCTGAAATAACCCTATTTAATAATCGTAATTTGCTGAAATAAGGCTATTCAATAAGTCTAAGTTGTTGAAATAAGCCTATGTAATAAGCCTAAGTTGCTGAAATAAGCCTATTTAATAAGCCTGTTTAATAAGCCTAAGTTGCTGAAATAAGCCTATTTAATAAGCCTATTTAATAAGCCTATTTAATAGGCCTAATTAATAAGTCTAAGTTGCTGAAATAAGCCTATTTAATAAGCCTATTTAATAGTCTATTTAATAAGTCTAAGTTGCTGAAATAAGCCTATTTAATAAGCCAAAGTTGCTGAATGAGCCTATTTAATAAGCCTAAGTTGCTGAAATAAGTCTATTTAATAAGGCTAAGTTGCTGAATAAGCCTATTTAATAAGCCTAAGTTGCTGAAATAAGCCTTTTTAATAAGTCTAAGTTGCTGAAATAAGCCTATTTAATAAGCCTAAGTTGCTGAAATAAGCCTATTTAATAAGGCTATTTAATAAGCCTAAGTTGCTGAATAAGCCTATTTAATAAGTCTAAATTGCTGAAATAACGCTATTTAATAAGCCTAAGTTGCTGAAATAAGCCTATTTAATAAGCCTAAGTTGCTAAAATAAGCCTATTTAATGAGGCTATTTAATACGTCTATTTAATAAGCCTATTTAATAAGCCTATTTAATAAGCCTATTTAATATGCCTATTTAATAAACCTATTTAATAAGTATTTAATGAGCCTATTTAATAAGTCTATTTAATAAGCCTTTTAATAAGCCTATTTAATAAGTCTAAGTTGCTGAAATAAGCCTATTTAATAAGCCTAAGTTTCGGAATGAGCCTATTTAATAAGCCTAAGTTGATTAAATTAGCCTATTTAATAAGCCTATTTAATAGGCCTATTTAATAAGTCTAAGTTGCTGAAATAAACGTGTTTAATAAGGCTATTTAATAAGCATAAGTTGCTGAAATAAGCTTATTTAATAAGCCTAAGTTGCTGAAATAAGCCTATTTAATAAGGCTATTTAATAAGTCTAAGTTGCTGAAATAAACCTATTTAATAAGCCTAAGTTGCTAAAATAAGCCTATTTAATGAGGCTATTTAATAAGTCTATTTAATAAGACTATTTAATAAGCCTATTTAATACGCCTATTTAATAAGCCTATTAAATAGGCTAAAATAAGCCTATTTAATGAGGCTATTTAATAAGTCTATTTAATAAGACTATTTAATAAGCCTATTTAATACGCCTATTTAATAAGCCTATTTAATACGCCTATTTAATAAACATATTTAATAAGTATTTAATGAGCCTATTTAATAAGTCTATTTAATAAGCCTTTTAATAAGCCTATTTAATAAGTCTATTTAATAAGCCTATTTAATAAGTCTATTTAATAAGTCTATTTTATAAGCCTATTTAATAAGTATTTAATGAGCCTATTTAATAAGCCTAAGTTTCTGAATGAGCCTATTTAATAAGCCAAAGTTGCTGAAATAAGCCTATTTAATAAGCCTAAGTTGCTGAACAAGCCTATTTAATAAGCCTAAGTTGGTGAAATAAGCCTTTTTAATCAGTGTAAGTTGCTGAAATAAGCCTATTTAATAAGCCCAAGTTCTGAAATAAACCTACTTAATTAGGTTATTTAATAAGCCTAAGTTGCTGAAATAACCCTATTTAATAATCGTAATTTGCTGAAATAAGGCTATTCAATAAGTCTAAGTTGTTGAAATAAGCCTATGTAATAAGCCTAAGTTGCTGAAATAAGCCTATTTAATAAGCCTGTTTAATAAGCCTAAGTTGCTGAAATAAGCCTATTTAATAAGCCTATTTAATAAGCCTATTTAATAGTCTATTTAATAAGTCTAAGTTGCTGAAATAAGCCTATTTAATAAGCCAAAGTTGCTGAATGAGCCTATTTAATAAGCCTAAGTTGCTGAAATAAGTCTATTTAATAAGGCTAAGTTGCTGAATAAGCCTATTTAATAAGCCTAAGTTGCTGAAATAAGCCTTTTTAATAAGTCTAAGTTGCTGAAATAAGCCTATTTAATAAGCCTAAGTTGCTGAAATAAGCCTATTTAATAAGGCTATTTAATAAGCCTAAGTTGCTGAATAAGCCTATTTAATAAGTCTAAATTGCTGAAATAACGCTATTTAATAAGCCTAAGTTGCTGAAATAAGCCTATTTAATAAGCCTAAGTTGCTAAAATAAGCCTATTTAATGAGGCTATTTAATACGTCTATTTAATAAGCCTATTTAATAAGCCTATTTAATAAGCCTATTTAATATGCCTATTTAATAAACCTATTTAATAAGTATTTAATGAGCCTATTTAATAAGTCTATTTAATAAGCCTTTTTAATAAGCCTATTTAATAAGCCTATTTAATAAGCCTATTTAATAAGTCTATTTAATAAGTCTATTTAATAAGCCTATTTAATAAGTATTTAATTAGCCTATTTAATAAGCCTATTTATTGAGCCTATTTAATAAGCCTATTTATTGAGCCTATTTCATAAGCCTATTTATTGAGCCTTTTTAATAAGCCTATTTAACAAGTCTATTTAATAAGCCTATTTAATAAGCCTAATTAATAAGCCTATTTAATAAGCCTATTTATTGAGCCTATTTAATGAGTCTATTTAATAAGCCTGTTTAATAAGCCTATTTAATAAGTATTGAATGAGCCTATTTAATAAGCCTAAGTTGCTGAATAAGCCTATTTAATAAGCCTAAGTTGCTGAAATAAGCCTATTTAATAAGCCTATTTAATAAGCCTAAGTTGCTGAATAAGCCTATTTAATAAGCCTAAGTTGCTGAAATAAGCCTATTTAATAAGTCTAAGTTTGCTGAAATAAGGCTATTTAATAAGCCTAAGTTGCTGAAATAAGCCTATTCAATAAGCCTAAGTTGCTGAAATAAGGCTATTTAATAAGTCCAAGTTGCTGAAATAAGCCTATGTAATAAGCCTAAGTTTCTGAATGAGCCTATTTAATAAGCCAAAGTTGCTGAAATAAGCCTATTTAATAAGCCTAAGTTGCTGAACAAGCCTATTTAATAAGCCTAAGTTGCTGAAATAAGCCTTTCTAATCAGCGTAAGTTGCTGAAATAAGCCTATTTAATAAGCCCAAGTTCTGAAATAAACCTACTTAATTAGGTTATTTAATAAGCCTAAGTTGCTGAAATAACCCTATTTAATAATCGTAATTTGCTGAAATAAGGCTATTCAATTAGTCTAAGTTGTTGAAATAAGCCTATGTAATAAGCCTAAGTTGCTGAAATAAGCCTATTTAATAAGCCTGTTTAATAAGCCTAAGTTGCTGAAATAAGCCTATTTAATAAGCCTATTTAATAAGCCTATTTAATAGGCCTAATTAATAAGTCTAAGTTGCTGAAATAAGCCTATTTAATAAGCCTATTTAATAGTCTATTTAATAAGTCTAAGTTGCTGAAATAAGCCTATTTAATAAGCCAAAGTTGCTGAATGAGCCTATTTAATAAGCCTAAGTTGCTGAAATAAGTCTATTTAATAAGCCTAAGTTGCTGAAATAAGCCTTTTTAATAAGTCTAAGTTGCTGAAATAAGCCTATTTAATAAGCCTAAGTTGCTGAAATAAGCCTATTTAATAAGGCTATTTAATAAGCCTAAGTTGCTGAATAAGCCTATTTAATAAGTCTAAATTGCTGAAATAACGCTATTTAATAAGCCTAAGTTGCTGAAATAAGCCTATTTAATAAGCCTAAGTTGCTAAAATAAGCCTATTTAATGAGGCTATTTAATACGTCTATTTAATAAGCCTATTTAATAAGCCTATTTAATAAGCCTATTTAATATGCCTATTTAATAAACCTATTTAATAAGTATTTAATGAGCCTATTTAATAAGTCTATTTAATAAGCCTTTTAATAAGCCTATTTAATAAGTCTAAGTTGCTGAAATAAGCCTATTTAATAAGCCTAAGTTTCGGAATGAGCCTATTTAATAAGCCTAAGTTGATTAAATTAGCCTATTTAATAAGCCTATTTAATAGGCCTATTTAATAAGTCTAAGTTGCTGAAATAAACGTGTTTAATAAGGCTATTTAATAAGCATAAGTTGCTGAAATAAGCTTATTTAATAAGCCTAAGTTGCTGAAATAAGCCTATTTAATAAGGCTATTTAATAAGTCTAAGTTGCTGAAATAAACCTATTTAATAAGCCTAAGTTGCTAAAATAAGCCTATTTAATGAGGCTATTTAATAAGTCTATTTAATAAGACTATTTAATAAGCCTATTTAATACGCCTATTTAATAAGCCTATTAAATAGGCTAAAATAAGCCTATTTAATGAGGCTATTTAATAAGTCTATTTAATAAGACTATTTAATAAGCCTATTTAATACGCCTATTTAATAAGCCTATTTAATACGCCTATTTAATAAACATATTTAATAAGTATTTAATGAGCCTATTTAATAAGTCTATTTAATAAGCCTTTTAATAAGCCTATTTAATAAGTCTATTTAATAAGCCTATTTAATAAGTCTATTTAATAAGTCTATTTTATAAGCCTATTTAATAAGTATTTAATGAGCCTATTTAATAAGCCTAAGTTTCTGAATGAGCCTATTTAATAAGCCAAAGTTGCTGAAATAAGCCTATTTAATAAGCCTAAGTTGCTGAACAAGCCTATTTAATAAGCCTAAGTTGGTGAAATAAGCCTTTTTAATCAGTGTAAGTTGCTGAAATAAGCCTATTTAATAAGCCCAAGTTCTGAAATAAACCTACTTAATTAGGTTATTTAATAAGCCTAAGTTGCTGAAATAACCCTATTTAATAATCGTAATTTGCTGAAATAAGGCTATTCAATAAGTCTAAGTTGTTGAAATAAGCCTATGTAATAAGCCTAAGTTGCTGAAATAAGCCTATTTAATAAGCCTGTTTAATAAGCCTAAGTTGCTGAAATAAGCCTATTTAATAAGCCTATTTAATAAGCCTATTTAATAGTCTATTTAATAAGTCTAAGTTGCTGAAATAAGCCTATTTAATAAGCCAAAGTTGCTGAATGAGCCTATTTAATAAGCCTAAGTTGCTGAAATAAGTATATTTAATAAGGCTAAGTTGCTGAATAAGCCTATTTAATAAGCCTAAGTTGCTGAAATAAGCCTTTTTAATAAGTCTAAGTTGCTGAAATAAGCCTATTTAATAAGCCTAAGTTGCTGAAATAAGCCTATTTAATAAGGCTATTTAATAAGCCTAAGTTGCTGAATAAGCCTATTTAATAAGTCTAAATTGCTGAAATAACGCTATTTAATAAGCCTAAGTTGCTGAAATAAGCCTATTTAATAAGCCTAAGTTGCTAAAATAAGCCTATTTAATGAGGCTATTTAATACGTCTATTTAATAAGCCTATTTAATAAGCCTATTTAATAAGCCTATTTAATATGCCTATTTAATAAACCTATTTAATAAGTATTTAATGAGCCTATTTAATAAGTCTATTTAATAAGCCTTTTTAATAAGCCTATTTAATAAGCCTATTTAATAAGCCTATTTAATAAGTCTATTTAATAAGTCTATTTAATAAGCCTATTTAATAAGTATTTAATTAGCCTATTTAATAAGCCTATTTATTGAGCCTATTTAATAAGCCTATTTATTGAGCCTATTTCATAAGCCTATTTATTGAGCCTTTTTAATAAGCCTATTTAACAAGTCTATTTAATAAGCCTATTTAATAAGCCTAATTAATAAGCCTATTTAATAAGCCTATTTATTGAGCCTATTTAATGAGTCTATTTAATAAGCCTGTTTAATAAGCCTATTTAATAAGTATTGAATGAGCCTATTTAATAAGCCTAAGTTGCTGAATAAGCCTATTTAATAAGCCTAAGTTGCTGAAATAAGCCTATTTAATAAGCCTATTTAATAAGCCTAAGTTGCTGAATAAGCCTATTTAAAAAGCCTAAGTTGCTGAAATAAGCCTATTTAATAAGTCTAAGTTTGCTGAAATAAGGCTATTTAATAAGCCTAAGTTGCTGAAATAAGCCTATTCAATAAGCCTAAGTTGCTGAAATAAGGCTATTTAATAAGTCCAAGTTGCTGAAATAAGCCTATGTAATAAGCCTAAGTTTCTGAATGAGCCTATTTAATAAGCCAAAGTTGCTGAAATAAGCCTATTTAATAAGCCTAAGTTGCTGAACAAGCCTATTTAATAAGCCTAAGTTGCTGAAATAAGCCTTTCTAATCAGCGTAAGTTGCTGAAATAAGCCTATTTAATAAGCCCAAGTTCTGAAATAAACCTACTTAATTAGGTTATTTAATAAGCCTAAGTTGCTGAAATAACCCTATTTAATAATCGTAATTTGCTGAAATAAGGCTATTCAATTAGTCTAAGTTGTTGAAATAAGCCTATGTAATAAGCCTAAGTTGCTGAAATAAGCCTATTTAATAAGCCTGTTTAATAAGCCTAAGTTGCTGAAATAAGCCTATTTAATAAGCCTATTTAATAAGCCTATTTAATAGGCCTAATTAATAAGTCTAAGTTGCTGAAATAAGCCTATTTAATAAGCCTATTTAATAGTCTATTTAATAAGTCTAAGTTGCTGAAATAAGCCTATTTAATAAGCCAAAGTTGCTGAATGAGCCTATTTAATAAGCCTAAGTTGCTGAAATAAGTCTATTTAATAAGGCTAAGTTGCTGAATAAGCCTATTTAATAAGCCTAAGTTGCTGAAATAAGCCTTTTTAATAAGTCTAAGTTGCTGAAATAAGCCTATTTAATAAGCCTAAGTTGCTGAAATAAGCCTATTTAATAAGGCTATTTAATAAGCCTAAGTTGCTGAATAAGCCTATTTAATAAGTCTAAATTGCTGAAATAACGCTATTTAATAAGCCTAAGTTGCTGAAATAAGCCTATTTAATAAGCCTAAGTTGCTAAAATAAGCCTATTTAATGAGGCTATTTAATACGTCTATTTAATAAGCCTATTTAATAAGCCTATTTAATAAGCCTATTTAATATGCCTATTTAATAAACCTATTTAATAAGTATTTAATGAGCCTATTTAATAAGTCTATTTAATAAGCCTTTTAATAAGCCTATTTAATAAGTCTAAGTTGCTGAAATAAGCCTATTTAATAAGCCTAAGTTGCTGAAATAAGCCTATTTAATAAGCCTAAGTTGCTAAAATAAGCCTATTTAATGAGGCTATTTAATACGTCTATTTAATAAGCCTATTTAATAAGCCTATTTAATAAGCCTATTTAATATGCCTATTTAATAAACCTATTTAATAAGTATTTAATGAGCCTATTTAATAAGTCTATTTAATAAGCCTTTTTAATAAGCCTATTTAATAAGCCTATTTAATAAGCCTATTTAATAAGTCTATTTAATAAGTCTATTTAATAAGCCTATTTAATAAGTATTTAATTAGCCTATTTAATAAGCCTATTTATTGAGCCTATTTAATAAGCCTATTTATTGAGCCTATTTCATAAGCCTATTTATTGAGCCTTTTTAATAAGCCTATTTAACAAGTCTATTTAATAAGCCTATTTAATAAGCCTAATTAATAAGCCTATTTAATAAGCCTATTTATTGAGCCTATTTAATGAGTCTATTTAATAAGCCTGTTTAATAAGCCTATTTAATAAGTATTGAATGAGCCTATTTAATAAGCCTAAGTTGCTGAATAAGCCTATTTAATAAGCCTAAGTTGCTGAAATAAGCCTATTTAATAAGCCTATTTAATAAGCCTAAGTTGCTGAATAAGCCTATTTAAAAAGCCTAAGTTGCTGAAATAAGCCTATTTAATAAGTCTAAGTTTGCTGAAATAAGGCTATTTAATAAGCCTAAGTTGCTGAAATAAGCCTATTCAATAAGCCTAAGTTGCTGAAATAAGGCTATTTAATAAGTCCAAGTTGCTGAAATAAGCCTATGTAATAAGCCTAAGTTTCTGAATGAGCCTATTTAATAAGCCAAAGTTGCTGAAATAAGCCTATTTAATAAGCCTAAGTTGCTGAACAAGCCTATTTAATAAGCCTAAGTTGCTGAAATAAGCCTTTCTAATCAGCGTAAGTTGCTGAAATAAGCCTATTTAATAAGCCCAAGTTCTGAAATAAACCTACTTAATTAGGTTATTTAATAAGCCTAAGTTGCTGAAATAACCCTATTTAATAATCGTAATTTGCTGAAATAAGGCTATTCAATTAGTCTAAGTTGTTGAAATAAGCCTATGTAATAAGCCTAAGTTGCTGAAATAAGCCTATTTAATAAGCCTGTTTAATAAGCCTAAGTTGCTGAAATAAGCCTATTTAATAAGCCTATTTAATAAGCCTATTTAATAGGCCTAATTAATAAGTCTAAGTTGCTGAAATAAGCCTATTTAATAAGCCTATTTAATAGTCTATTTAATAAGTCTAAGTTGCTGAAATAAGCCTATTTAATAAGCCAAAGTTGCTGAATGAGCCTATTTAATAAGCCTAAGTTGCTGAAATAAGTCTATTTAATAAGGCTAAGTTGCTGAATAAGCCTATTTAATAAGCCTAAGTTGCTGAAATAAGCCTTTTTAATAAGTCTAAGTTGCTGAAATAAGCCTATTTAATAAGCCTAAGTTGCTGAAATAAGCCTATTTAATAAGGCTATTTAATAAGCCTAAGTTGCTGAATAAGCCTATTTAATAAGTCTAAATTGCTGAAATAACGCTATTTAATAAGCTTAAGTTGCTGAAATAAGCCTATTTAATAAGCCTAAGTTGCTAAAATAAGCCTATTTAATGAGGCTATTTAATACGTCTATTTAATAAGCCTATTTAATAAGCCTATTTAATAAGCCTATTTAATATGCCTATTTAATAAACCTATTTAATAAGTATTTAATGAGCCTATTTAATAAGTCTATTTAATAAGCCTTTTAATAAGCCTATTTAATAAGTCTAAGTTGCTGAAATAAGCCTATTTAATAAGCCTAAGTTTCGGAATGAGCCTATTTAATAAGCCTAAGTTGATTAAATTAGCCTATTTAATAAGCCTATTTAATAGGCCTATTTAATAAGTCTAAGTTGCTGAAATAAACGTGTTTAATAAGGCTATTTAATAAGCATAAGTTGCTGAAATAAGCTTATTTAATAAGCCTAAGTTGCTGAAATAAGCCTATTTAATAAGGCTATTTAATAAGTCTAAGTTGCTGAAATAAACCTATTTAATAAGCCTAAGTTGCTAAAATAAGCCTATTTAATGAGGCTATTTAATAAGTCTATTTAATAAGACTATTTAATAAGCCTATTTAATACGCCTATTTAATAAGCCTATTAAATAGGCTAAAATAAGCCTATTTAATGAGGCTATTTAATAAGTCTATTTAATAAGACTATTTAATAAGCCTATTTAATACGCCTATTTAATAAGCCTATTTAATACGCCTATTTAATAAACATATTTAATAAGTATTTAATGAGCCTATTTAATAAGTCTATTTAATAAGCCTTTTAATAAGCCTATTTAATAAGTCTATTTAATAAGCCTATTTAATAAGTCTATTTAATAAGTCTATTTTATAAGCCTATTTAATAAGTATTTAATGAGCCTATTTAATAAGCCTAAGTTTCTGAATGAGCCTATTTAATAAGCCAAAGTTGCTGAAATAAGCCTATTTAATAAGCCTAAGTTGCTGAACAAGCCTATTTAATAAGCCTAAGTTGCTGAAATAAGCCTTTCTAATCAGCGTAAGTTGCTGAAATAAGCCTATTTAATAAGCCCAAGTTCTGAAAAAAACCTACTTAATTAGGTTATTTAATAAGCCTAAGTTGCTGAAATAACCCTATTTAATAATCGTAATTTGCTGAAATAAGGCTATTCAATAAGTCTAAGTTGTTGAAATAAGCCTATGTAATAAGCCTAAGTTGCTGAAATAAGCCTATTTAATAAGCCTGTTTAATAAGCCTAAGTTGCTGAAATAAGCCTATTTAATAAGCCTATTTAATAAGCCTATTTAATAGGCCTAATTAATAAGTCTAAGTTGCTGAAATAAGCCTATTTAATAAGCCTATTTAATAGTCTATTTAATAAGTCTAAGTTGCTGAAATAAGCCTATTTAATAAGCCAAAGTTGCTGAATGAGCCTATTTAATAAGCCTAAGTTGCTGAAATAAGTCTATTTAATAAGGCTAAGTTGCTGAATAAGCCTATTTAATAAGCCTAAGTTGCTGAAATAAGCCTTTTTAATAAGTCTAAGTTGCTGAAATAAGCATATTTAATAAGCCTAAGTTGCTGAAATAAGCCTATTTAATAAGGCTATTTAATAAGCCTAAGTTGCTGAATAAGCCTATTTAATAAGTCTAAATTGCTGAAATAACGCTATTTAATAAGCCTAAGTTGCTGAAATAAGCCTATTTAATAAGCCTAAGTTGCTAAAATAAGCCTATTTAATGAGGCTATTTAATACGTCTATTTAATAAGCCTATTTAATAAGCCTATTTAATAAGCCTATTTAATATGCCTATTTAATAAACCTATTTAATAAGTATTTAATGAGCCTATTTAATAAGTCTATTTAATAAGCCTTTTAATAAGCCTATTTAATAAGTCTAAGTTGCTGAAATAAGCCTATTTAATAAGCCTAAGTTTCGGAATGAGCCTATTTAATAAGCCTAAGTTGATTAAATTAGCCTATTTAATAAGCCTATTTAATAGGCCTATTTAATAAGTCTAAGTTGCTGAAATAAACGTGTTTAATAAGGCTATTTAATAAGCATAAGTTGCTGAAATAAGCTTATTTAATAAGCCTAAGTTGCTGAAATAAGCCTATTTAATAAGGCTATTTAATAAGTCTAAGTTGCTGAAATAAACCTATTTAATAAGCCTAAGTTGCTAAAATAAGCCTATTTAATGAGGCTATTTAATAAGTCTATTTAATAAGACTATTTAATAAGCCTATTTAATACGCCTATTTAATAAGCCTATTAAATAGGCTAAAATAAGCCTATTTAATGAGGCTATTTAATAAGTCTATTTAATAAGACTATTTAATAAGCCTATTTAATACGCCTATTTAATAAGCCTATTTAATACGCCTATTTAATGAACATATTTAATAAGTATTTAATGAGCCTATTTAATAAGTCTATTTAATAAGCCTTTTAATAAGCCTATTTAATAAGTCTATTTAATAAGCCTATTTAATAAGTCTATTTAATAAGTCTATTTTATAAGCCTATTTAATAAGTATTTAATGAGCCTATTTAATAAGCCTAAGTTTCTGAATGAGCCTATTTAATAAGCCAAAGTTGCTGAAATAAGCCTATTTAATAAGCCTAAGTTGCTGAACAAGCCTATTTAATAAGCCTAAGTTGGTGAAATAAGCCTTTTTAATCAGTGTAAGTTGCTGAAATAAGCCTATTTAATAAGCCCAAGTTCTGAAATAAACCTACTTAATTAGGTTATTTAATAAGCCTAAGTTGCTGAAATAACCCTATTTAATAATCGTAATTTGCTGAAATAAGGCTATTCAATAAGTCTAAGTTGTTGAAATAAGCCTATGTAATAAGCCTAAGTTGCTGAAATAAGCCTATTTAATAAGCCTGTTTAATAAGCCTAAGTTGCTGAAATAAGCCTATTTAATAAGCCTATTTAATAAGCCTATTTAATAGTCTATTTAATAAGTCTAAGTTGCTGAAATAAGCCTATTTAATAAGCCAAAGTTGCTGAATGAGCCTATTTAATAAGCCTAAGTTGCTGAAATAAGTCTATTTAATAAGGCTAAGTTGCTGAATAAGCCTATTTAATAAGCCTAAGTTGCTGAAATAAGCCTTTTTAATAAGTCTAAGTTGCTGAAATAAGCCTATTTAATAAGCCTAAGTTGCTGAAATAAGCCTATTTAATAAGGCTATTTAATAAGCCTAAGTTGCTGAATAAGCCTATTTAATAAGTCTAAATTGCTGAAATAACGCTATTTAATAAGCCTAAGTTGCTGAAATAAGCCTATTTAATAAGCCTAAGTTGCTAAAATAAGCCTATTTAATGAGGCTATTTAATACGTCTATTTAATAAGCCTATTTAATAAGCCTATTTAATAAGCCTATTTAATATGCCTATTTAATAAACCTATTTAATAAGTATTTAATGAGCCTATTTAATAAGTCTATTTAATAAGCCTTTTTAATAAGCCTATTTAATAAGCCTATTTAATAAGCCTATTTAATAAGTCTATTTAATAAGTCTATTTAATAAGCCTATTTAATAAGTATTTAATTAGCCTATTTAATAAGCCTATTTATTGAGCCTATTTAATAAGCCTATTTATTGAGCCTATTTCATAAGCCTATTTATTGAGCCTTTTTAATAAGCCTATTTAACAAGTCTATTTAATAAGCCTATTTAATAAGCCTAATTAATAAGCCTATTTAATAAGCCTATTTATTGAGCCTATTTAATGAGTCTATTTAATAAGCCTGTTTAATAAGCCTATTTAATAAGTATTGAATGAGCCTATTTAATAAGCCTAAGTTGCTGAATAAGCCTATTTAATAAGCCTAAGTTGCTGAAATAAGCCTATTTAATAAGCCTATTTAATAAGCCTAAGTTGCTGAATAAGCCTATTTAATAAGCCTAAGTTGCTGAAATAAGCCTATTTAATAAGTCTAAGTTTGCTGAAATAAGGCTATTTAATAAGCCTAAGTTGCTGAAATAAGCCTATTCAATAAGCCTAAGTTGCTGAAATAAGGCTATTTAATAAGTCCAAGTTGCTGAAATAAGCCTATGTAATAAGCCTAAGTTTCTGAATGAGCCTATTTAATAAGCCAAAGTTGCTGAAATAAGCCTATTTAATAAGCCTAAGTTGCTGAACAAGCCTATTTAATAAGCCTAAGTTGCTGAAATAAGCCTTTCTAATCAGCGTAAGTTGCTGAAATAAGCCTATTTAATAAGCCCAAGTTCTGAAATAAACCTACTTAATTAGGTTATTTAATAAGCCTAAGTTGCTGAAATAACCCTATTTAATAATCGTAATTTGCTGAAATAAGGCTATTCAATAAGTCTAAGTTGTTGAAATAAGCCTATGTAATAAGCCTAAGTTGCTGAAATAAGCCTATTTAATAAGCCTGTTTAATAAGCCTAAGTTGCTGAAATAAGCCTATTTAATAAGCCTATTTAATAAGCCTATTTAATAGGCCTAATTAATAAGTCTAAGTTGCTGAAATAAGCCTATTTAATAAGCCTATTTAATAGTCTATTTAATAAGTCTAAGTTGCTGAAATAAGCCTATTTAATAAGCCAAAGTTGCTGAATGAGCCTATTTAATAAGCCTAAGTTGCTGAAATAAGTCTATTTAATAAGGCTAAGTTGCTGAATAAGCCTATTTAATAAGCCTAAGTTGCTGAAATAAGCCTTTTTAATAAGTCTAAGTTGCTGAAATAAGCCTATTTAATAAGCCTAAGTTGCTGAAATAAGCCTATTTAATAAGGCTATTTAATAAGCCTAAGTTGCTGAATAAGCCTATTTAATAAGTCTAAATTGCTGAAATAACGCTATTTAATAAGCCTAAGTTGCTGAAATAAGCCTATTTAATAAGCCTAAGTTGCTAAAATAAGCCTATTTAATGAGGCTATTTAATACGTCTATTTAATAAGCCTATTTAATAAGCCTATTTAATAAGCCTATTTAATATGCCTATTTAATAAACCTATTTAATAAGTATTTAATGAGCCTATTTAATAAGTCTATTTAATAAGCCTTTTAATAAGCCTATTTAATAAGTCTAAGTTGCTGAAATAAGCCTATTTAATAAGCCTAAGTTTCGGAATGAGCCTATTTAATAAGCCTAAGTTGATTAAATTAGCCTATTTAATACGCCTATTTAATAGGCCTATTTAATAAGTCTAAGTTGCTGAAATAAACGTGTTTAATAAGGCTATTTAATAAGCATAAGTTGCTGAAATAAGCTTATTTAATAAGCCTAAGTTGCTGAAATAAGCCTATTTAATAAGGCTATTTAATAAGTCTAAGTTGCTGAAATAAACCTATTTAATAAGCCTAAGTTGCTAAAATAAGCCTATTTAATGAGGCTATTTAATAAGTCTATTTAATAAGACTATTTAATAAGCCTATTTAATACGCCTATTTAATAAGCCTATTAAATAGGCTAAAATAAGCCTATTTAATGAGGCTATTTAATAAGTCTATTTAATAAGACTATTTAATAAGCCTATTTAATACGCCTATTTAATAAGCCTATTTAATACGCCTATTTAATAAACATATTTAATAAGTATTTAATGAGCCTATTTAATAAGTCTATTTAATAAGCCTTTTAATAAGCCTATTTAATAAGTCTATTTAATAAGCCTATTTAATAAGTCTATTTAATAAGTCTATTTTATAAGCCTATTTAATAAGTATTTAATGAGCCTATTTAATAAGCCTAAGTTTCTGAATGAGCCTATTTAATAAGCCAAAGTTGCTGAAATAAGCCTATTTAATAAGCCTAAGTTGCTGAACAAGCCTATTTAATAAGCCTAAGTTGGTGAAATAAGCCTTTTTAATCAGTGTAAGTTGCTGAAATAAGCCTATTTAATAAGCCCAAGTTCTGAAATAAACCTACTTAATTAGGTTATTTAATAAGCCTAAGTTGCTGAAATAACCCTATTTAATAATCGTAATTTGCTGAAGTAAGGCTATTCAATAAGTCTAAGTTGTTGAAATAAGCCTATGTAATAAGCCTAAGTTGCTGAAATAAGCCTATTTAATAAGCCTGTTTAATAAGCCTAAGTTGCTGAAATAAGCCTATTTAATAAGCCTATTTAATAAGCCTATTTAATAGGCCTAATTAATAAGTCTAAGTTGCTGAAATAAGCCTATTTAATAAGCCTATTTAATAGTCTATTTAATAAGTCTAAGTTGCTGAAATAAGCCTATTTAATAAGCCAAAGTTGCTGAATGAGCCTATTTAATAAGCCTAAGTTGCTGAAATAAGTCTATTTAATAAGGCTAAGTTGCTGAATAAGCCTATTTAATAAGCCTAAGTTGCTGAAATAAGCCTTTTTAATAAGTCTAAGTTGCTGAAATAAGCCTATTTAATAAGCCTAAGTTGCTGAAATAAGCCTATTTAATAAGGCTATTTAATAAGCCTAAGTTGCTGAATAAGCCTATTTAATAAGTCTAAATTGCTGAAATAACGCTATTTAATAAGCCTAAGTTGCTGAAATAAGCCTATTTAATAAGCCTAAGTTGCTAAAATAAGCCTATTTAATGAGGCTATTTAATACGTCTATTTAATAAGCCTATTTAATAAGCCTATTTAATAAGCCTATTTAATATGCCTATTTAATAAACCTATTTAATAAGTATTTAATGAGCCTATTTAATAAGTCTATTTAATAAGCCTTTTAATAAGCCTATTTAATAAGTCTAAGTTGCTGAAATAAGCCTATTTAATAAGCCTAAGTTTCGGAATGAGCCTATTTAATAAGCCTAAGTTGATTAAATTAGCCTATTTAATAAGCCTATTTAATAGGCCTATTTAATAAGTCTAAGTTGCTGAAATAAGCCTATTTAATAAGCCTAAGTTTCTGAATGAGCCTATTTAATAAGCCTAAGTTGCTGAAATAAGCCTATTTAATAAGCCTAAGTTGCTGAATAAGCCTATTTAATAAGCCTAAGTTGCTGAATAAACCTATTTAATAAGTCTAAATTGCTGAAATACGCCTATTTAATAAGGCTATTTAATAAGCCTAAGTTGCTGAATAAGCCTATTTAATAAGTCTAAGTTTCTGAAATAAGGCTATTTAATAAGCCTAAGTTGCTGAAATAAGGCTATATAATAAGTCTAAGTTGCTGAAATAAGCCTATTTAATAAGGCTATTTAATGAGCCTAAGTTGCTGAAATAAGACTATTTAATCAGCCTGAGTTTCTGAACTAAGCCTATTTAAAAAGGTATATTTAATAAGTCTAAGTTGCTGAAATAAACCTATTTTAAAATGATATTTAATAAGCCTAAGTTGCTGAAATAAACCTGTTTAATAAGGCTATTTAATAAGCATAAGTTGCTGAAATAAGCTTATTTAATAAGCCTAAGTTGCTGAAATAAGCCTAGTTAATAAGGCTCTTTAATAAGTCTAAGTTGCTGAAATAAACCTATTTAATAAGCCCAAGTTGCTAAAATAAGCCTATTTAATGAGGATATTTAATAAGTCTATTTAATAAGCCTATTTAATAAGCCTATTTAATAAACCTATTTAATACGCCTATTTAATAAACACATTTAATAAGTATTTAATGAGCATTTTTAATAAGCCTATTTAATAAGCCTATTTAATAAGCCTATTTAATAAGTCTATTTAATAAGTCTAGTTAATAAGCCTATTTAATAAGTATTTAATGAGCCTATTTAATAAGCCTATTTATTGAGCCTATTTAATAAGCCTATTTATTGAGCCTATTTAATAAGCCTATTTATTGAGCCTATTTAATAAGCCTATTTAATAAGTCTATTTAATAAGCCTATTTAATAAGCCTAATTAATAAGCCTATTTAATAAGCCTATTTATTGAGCCTATTTAATGAGTCTATTTAATAAGCCTGTTTAATAAGCCTATTTAATAAGTATTGAATGAGCCTATTTAATAAGCCTAAGTTGCTGAATAAGCCTATTTAATAAGCCTAAGTGGCTGAAATAAGCCTATTTAATAAGCCTATTTAATAAGCCTAAGTTGCTGAATAAGCCTATTTAATAAGCCTAAGTTGCTGAAATAAGCCTATTCAATAAGTCTAAGTTGCTGAAATAAGGCTATTTAATGAGCCTAAGTTGCTGAAATAAGCCTATTTAATAAGCCTATTTAATAAGCCTAAGTTGCTGAATAAGCCTATTTAATAAGCCTAAGTTGCTGAAATAAGCCTATTCAATAAGTCTAAGTTGCTAAAATAAGCCTATTTAATAAGCCTAAGTTGCTGAAATAAGTATATTTAATAAGCATAAGTTGCTGAAATAAGCCTATTTAATAAGTCTAAGTTGCTGAAATAAGCCTATTTAATAAGCCTAAGTTTCGGAATGAGCCTATTTAATAAGCCTAAGTTGATGAAATTAGCCTATTTAATAAGCCTATTTAATAGGCCTATTTAATAAGTCTAAGTTGCTGAAATAAGGCTATTTAATAAGTCTAAGTTGCTGAAATAAGCCTTTTTAATCAGCGTAAGTTGCTGAAATAAGCTTATTTAATAAGCCCAAGTTGCTGAAATAAGCCTACTTAATTATGCTATTTAATAAGCCTAAGTTGCTGAAATAAGCCTATTTATTAAGCGTAAGTTGCTGAAATAAGGCTATTTAATAAGTCTAAGTTGCTGAAATAAGCCTATTTAATAAGCCTAAGTTGCCGAAATAAGCCTATTTAATACGCCTATTTAATAAGCCTATTTAATAGGCCTATTTAATAAGTCTAAGTTGCTGAAATAAGCCTATTTAATAAGCCTATTTAATAGGCCTATTTAATAAGCCTAAGTTGCTGAAATAAGCATATTTAATAAGCCTAAGTTGCTGAAATAAGCCTATTTAAAAAGGATATTTAATGAGCCTAAGTTGCTGAAATAAGACTATTTAATAAGCCTGAGTTTCTGAACTAAGCCTATTTAAAAAGGTATATTTAATAAGTCTAAGTTGCTGAAATAAACCTATTTAAAAATGCTATTTAATAAGCCTAAATTGCTGAAATAAACCTGTTTAATAAGGCTATTTAATAAGAATAAGTTGCTGAAATAAGCTTATTTAATAAGCCTAAGTTGCTGAAATAAGCCTATTTAATAAGGCTCTTTAATAAGTCTAAGTTGCTGAAATAAACCTATTTAATAAGCCCAAGTTGCTAAAATAAGCCTATTTAATGAGGATATTTAATAAGTCTATTTAATAAGCCTATTTAATAAGTCTATTTAATAAGTCTAGTTAATAAGCCTATTTAATAAGTATTTAATGAGCCAATTTAATAAGCCTATTTATTGAGCCTATTTAATAAGCCTATTTATTGAGCCTATTTAATAAGCCTATTTATTGAGCCTATTTAATACGCCTATTTAATAAGCCTATTTATTGAGCCTATTTAATAAGTCTATTTAATAAGCCTATTTAATAAGCCTATGTTGCTGAATAAGCCTATTTAATAAGCCTAAGTTGATGAAATAAGCTTTTTTAATAAGTCTAAGTTGCTGAAATAAGCATATTTAATAAGCCTAAATTGCTGAAATAAGCCTATTTAATAAGGCTATTTAATAAGTCTAAATTGCTGAAATAAGCCTATTTAATAAGCCCAAGTTGCTAAAATAAGCCTATTTAATGAGGATATTTAATAAGTCTATTTAATAAGCCTATTTAATAAGCCTATTTAATACGCCTATTTAATAAACACATTTAATAAACACATTTAATAAGTATTTAATGAGCATTTTTAATAAGCCTATTTAATAAGCCTATTTAATAAGCCTATTTAATAAGTCTATTTAATAAGTCTAGTTAATAAGCCTATTTAATAAGTATTTAATGAGCCTATTTAATAAGCCTATTTATTGAGCCTATTTAATAAGCCTATTTATTGAGCCTATTTAATAAGCCTATTTATTGAGCCTATTTAATAAGCCTATTTAATAAGTCTATTTAATAAGCCTATTTAATAAGCCTAATTAATAAGCCTATTTAATAAGCCTATTTATTGAGCCTATTTAATGAGTCTATTTAATAAGCCTGTTTAATAAGCCTATTTAATAAGTATTGAATGAGCCTATTTAATAAGCCTAAGTTGCTGAATAAGCCTATTTAATAAGCCTAAGTTGCTGAAATAAGCCTATTTAATAAGCCTATTTAATAAGCCTAAGTTGCTGAATAAGCCTATTTAATAAGCCTAAGTTGCTGAAATAAGCCTATTCAATAAGTCTAAGTTGCTGAAATAAGGCTATTTAATGAGCCTAAGTTGCTGAAATAAGCCTATTTAATAAGCCTAAGTTGCTGAAATAAGGCTATTTAATACGTCCAAGTTGCTAAAATAAGCCTATTTAATAAGCCTAAGTTGCTGAAATAAGTATATTTAATAAGCATAAGTTGCTGAAATAAGCCTATTTAATAAGTCTAAGTTGCTGAAATAAGGCTATTTAATAAGTCTAAGTTGCTGAAATAAGCCGTTTTAATCAGCGTAAGTTGCTGAAATAAGCTTATTTAATAAGCCCAAGTTGCTGAAATAAGCCTACTTAATTATGCTATTTAATAAGCCTAAGTTGCTGAAATAAGCCTATTTAATACGCCTATTTATTAAGCCTATTTAATAGGCCTATTTAATAAGTCTAAGTTGCTGAAATAAGCCTATTTAATAAGCCTATTTAATAGGCCTATTTAATAAGCCTAAGTTGCGGAAATAAGCCTATTTAATAAGCCTAAGTTGCTGAATAAGCCTATTTAATAAGCCTAAGTTGCTGAATAAACCTATTTAATAAGTCTAAATTGCTGAAATAAGCCTATTTAATAAGGCTATTTAATAAGCCTAAGTTGCTGAATAAGCCTATTTAATAAGTCTAAGTTTCTGAAATAAGGCTATTTAATAAGCCTAAGTTGCTGAAATAAGGCTATTTAATAAGTCTAAGTTGCTGAAATAAGCATATTTAATAAGCCTAAGTTGCTGAAATAAGCCTATTTAATAAGGATATTTAATGAGCCTAAATTGCTGAAATAAGACTATTTAATAAGCCTGAGTTTCTGAACTAAGCCTATTTAAAAAGGTATATTTAATAAGTCTAAGTTGCTGAAATAAACCTATTTAAAAATGCTATTTAATAAGCCTAAATTGCTGAAATAAACCTGTTTAATAAGGCTATTTAATAAGAATAAGTTGCTGAAATAAGCTTATTTAATAAGCCTAAGTTGCTGAAATAAGCCTATTTAATAAGGCTCTTTAATAAGTCTAAGTTGCTGAAATAAACCTATTTAATAAGCCCAAGTTGCTAAAATAAGCCTATTTAATGAGGATATTTAATAAGTCTATTTAATAAGCCTATTTAATAAGCCTATTTAATAAGCCTATTTAATAGCCTATTTAATAAACACATTTAATAAGTATTTAATGAGCATTTTTAATAAGCCTATTTAATAAGTCTATTTAATAAGCCTATTTAATAAGTCTATTTAATAAGTCTAGTTAATAAGCCTATTTAATAAGTATTTAATGAGCCAATTTAATAAGCCTATTTATTGAGCCTATTTAATAAGCCTATTTATTGAGCCTATTTAATAAGCCTATTCATTGAGCCTATTTAATACGCCTATTTAATAAGCCTATTTATTGAGCCTATTTAATAAGTCTATTTAATAAGCCTATTTAATAAGCCTATGTTGCTGAATAAGCCTATTTAATAAGCCTAAGTTGCTGAAATAAGCTTTTTTAATAAGTCTAAGTTGCTGAAATAAGCATATTTAATAAGCCTAAGTTGCTGAAATAAGCCTATTTAATAAGGCTATTTAATAAGTCTAAGTTGCTGAAATAAGCCTATTTAATAAGCCTAAGTTGCTGAATAAGCCTATTTAATAAGCCTAAGTTGCTGAAATAAGCCTTTTTAATAAGTCTAAGTTGCTGAAATAAGCATATTTAATAAGCCTAAGTTGCTGAAATAAGCCTATTTAATAAGGCTATTTAATAAGCCTAAGTTGCTGAATAAGCCTATTTAATAAGTCTAAGTTGCTGAAATAACGCTATTTAATAAGGCTAAGTTGCTGAAATAAGCCTATTTAATAAGCCTAAGTTGCTAAAATAAGCCTATTTAATGAGGCTATTTAATAAGTCTATTTAATAAGCCTATTTAATAAGCCTATTTAATAAGCCTATTTAATACGCCTATTTAATAAACCTATTTAATAAGTATTTAATGAGCCTATTTATTAACTCTATTTAATAAGCCTTTTTAATAAGCCTATTTAATAAGCCTATTTAATAAGCCTATTTAATAAGTCTATTTAATAAGTCTATTTATTGAGCCTATTTAATAAGCCTATTTATTGAGCCTATTTCATAAGCCTATTTATTGAGCCTATTTAATAAGCCTATTTAACAAGTCTATTTAATAAGCCTATTTATTGAGCCTATTTAATGAGTCTATTTAATAAGCCTGTTTAATAAGCCTATTTAATAAGTATTGAATGAGCCTATTTAATAAGCCTAAGTTGCTGAATAAGCCTATTTAATAAGCCTAAGTTGCTGAAATAAGCCTATTTAATAAGCCTATTTAATAAGCCTAAGTTGCTGAATAAGCCTATTTAATAAGCCTAAGTTGCTGAAATAAGCCTATTTAATAAGTCTAAGTTTGCTGAAATAAGGCTATTTAATAAGCCTAAGTTGCTGAAATAAGCCTATTTAATAAGCCTAAGTTGCTGAAATAAGGCTATTTAATAAGTCCAAGTTGCTGAAATAAGCCTATGTATTAAGCCTAAGTTGCTGAAATAAGTATATTTAATAAGCATAAGTTGCTGAAATAAGTCTATTTAATGAGTCTAAGTTGCTGAAATAAGCCTATTTAATAAGCCTATTTAATAGGCCTATTTAATAAGTCTAAGTTGCTGAAATAAGCCTATTTAATAAGCCTAAGTTGCTGAATAAGCCTATTTAATAAGCCTAAGTTGCTGAAATAAGCCTATTTAATAAGCCTAAGTTGCTGAATAAACCTATTTAATAAGTCTAAGTTGCTGAAATAAGGCTATTTAATAAGCCTAAGTTGCTGAAATAAGGCTATTTAATAAGTTTAAGTTTCTGAAATAAGCCTATTTAATAAGCCTAAGTTGCTGAAATAAGCCTATTTAATAAGGCTATTTAATGAGCCTAAGTTGCTGAAATAAGCCTATTTAATAAGCCTAAGTTTCTGAACTAAGCCTATTTAAAAAGGTATATTTAATAAGTCTAAGTTGCTGAAATAAACCTATTTAAAAATGCTATTTAATAAGCCTAAGTTGCTGAAATAAACCTGTTTAATAAGGCTATTTAATAAGCATAAGTTGCTGAAATAAGCTTATTTAATAAGCCCAAGTTGCTGAAATAAGCCTATTTAATAAGGCTATTTAATAATTCTAAGTTGCTGAAATAAACCTATTTAATAAGCCTAAGTTGGTAAAATAAGCCTATTTAATGAGGCTATTTAATAAGTCTATTTAATAAGACTATTTAATAAGCTTATTTAATAAGCCTATTTAATAAGCCTATTTAATACGCCTATTTAATAAACATATTTAATAAGTATTTAATGAGCCTATTTAATACGTCTATTTAATAAGCCTTTTAATAAGCCTATTTAATAAGTCTATTTAATAAGCCTATTTAATAAGTCTATTTAATAAGTCTATTTAATAAGCCTATTTAATAAGTATTTAATGAGCCTATTTAATAAGCCCAAGTTTCTGAATGAGCCTATTTAATAAGCCTAAGTTGCTGAAATAAGCCTATTTAATAAGCCTAAGTTGCTGAACAAGCCTATTTAATAAGCCTAAGTTGCTGAAATAAGCCTTTTTAATCATCGTAAGTTGCTGAAATGAGCCTATTTAATAAGCCCAAGTTGCTGAAATAAACCTACTTAATTAGGTTATTTAATAAGCCTAAGTTGCTGAAATAATCCTATTTAATAAGCGTAATTTGCTGAAATAAGGCTATTCAATAAGTCTAAGTTGTTGAAATAAGCCTATGTAATAAGCCTAAGTTGCTGAAATAAGCCTATTTAATAAGCCTGTTTAATAAGCCTAAGTTGCTGAAATAAGCCTATTTAATAAGCCTAAGTTTCTGAATGAGCCTATTTAATAAGCCTAAGTTGCTGAAAAAAGCCTATTTAATAAGCCTAAGTTGCTGAATAAGCCTAATTAATAAGCCTAAGTTGCTGAATAAACCTATTTAATAAGTCTAAGTTGCTGAAATAAGCTTATTTAATAAGGCTATTTAATAAGCCTAAGTTGCTGAAATAAACCTATTTAAAAATGCTATTTAATAAGCCTAAGTTGCTGAAATAAACCTGTTTATTAAAGCTATTTAATAAGCATAAGTTGCTGAAATAAGCTTATTTAATAAGCCTAAGTTGCTGAAATAAGCCTATTTAATAAGGCTCTTTAATAAGTCTAAGTTGCTGAAATAAACCTTTTTAAAAAGCCTAAGTTGCTAAAATAAGCCTATTTACTGAGGCTATTTAATAAGTCTATTTAATAAGCCTATTTAATAAGCCTATTTAATAAGCCTATTTAATAAGTGTATTTAATAAGGCTATTTAATGAGCCTAAGTTGCTGAAATAAGCCTATTTAATAAGCCTATTTAATAGGCCTATTTAATCAGCGTAAGTTGCTGAAATAAGCCTATTTAATAAGCCCAAGTTGCTGAAATAAGCCTACTTAATTATGCTATTTAATAAGCCTAAGTTGCTGAAATAAGCCTATTTAATAAGCGTAAGTTGCTGAAATAAGGCTATTTAATAAGTCTAAGTTGCTGAAATAAGCCTATTTAATAAGCCTAAGTTGCTGAAATGAGCCTATTTAATAAGCCTATTTAATAAGCCTAAGTTGCTGAAATAAGCCTATTTAATAAGCCTATTTAATAGGCCTATTTAATAAGTTTAATTTGCTGAAATAAACCTATTTAATAAGCCTATTTAATGGGCCTATTTAATAAGTCTATGTTTCTGAAATAAGCCTATTTAATAAGCCTAAGTTGCTGAATGAGCCTATTTAATAAGCCTAAGTTGCTGAAATAAGGCTATTTAATAAGCCTAAGTTGCTGAATAAGCCTATTTAATAAGCCTAAGTTGCTGAATAAACCTATTTAATAAGTCTAAGTTGCTGAAATAAGCCTATTTAATAAGGCTATTTAATAAGTCTAAGTTGCTGAATAAGCCTATTTAATAAGTCTAAGTTGCTGAAATAAGGCTATTTAATAAGCCTAAGTTGCTGAAATAAGGCTATTTAATAAGTTTAAGTTGCTGAAATAAGCCTATTTAATAAGCCTAAGTTGCTGAAATAAACCTATTTAATAAGGCTATTTAATGAGCCTAAGTTGCTGAAATAAGCCTATTTAATAAGCCTAAGTTTCTGAACTAAGCCTATTTAAAAAGGTATATTTAATAAGTCTAAGTTGCTGAAATAAACCTATTTAAAAATGCTATTTAATAAGCCTAAGTTGCTGAAATAAACCTGTTTAATAAGGCTATTTAATAAGCATACGTTGCTGAAATAAGCTTATTTAATAAGCCTAAGTTGCTGAAATAAACCTATTTAATAAGGCTATTTAATAAGTCTAAGTTGCTGAAATAAACCTATTTAATAAGCCTAACTTGCTAAAATAAGCCTATTTAATGAGGCTATTTAATAAGTCTATTTAATAAGCCTATTTATTAAGCCTATTTAATAAGCCTATTTAATATGCCTATTTAATACGCCTATTTAATAAACATATTTAATAAGTATTTAATGAGCCTATTTAATGAGCCTATTTATTGAGCCTATTTAATAAGCCTATTTATTGAGCCTATTTAATAAGCCTATTTAATAAGTCTATTTAATAAGCCTATTTAATAAGCCTATTTAACACGCCTATTTATTGAGCCTATTTAATAAGCCTATTTAATAAGCCTATTTATTGAGCCTATTTAATAAGTCTATTTATTAAGCCTATTTAATAAGCCTATTTAATAAGTATTTAATGAGCCTATTTAATAAGTCTATTTAATAAGCCTATTTAATAAGGCTATTTAATGAGCCTAAGTTGCTGAAATAAGCCTATTTAATAAGCCTATTTAATAGGCCTATTTAATAAGTCTAAGTTGCTGAAATAAGCCTATTTAATAAGCCTAAGTTTCTGAATGAGCCTATTTAATAAGCCTAAGTTGCTGAAAAAAGCCTATTTAATAAGCCTAAGTTGCTGAATAAGCCTAATTAATAAGCCTAAGTTGCTGAATAAACCTATTTAATAAGTCTAAGTTGCTGAAATAAGCTTATTTAATAAGGCTATTTAATAAGCCTAAGTTGGTGAATAAGCCTATTTAATAAGGCTATTTAATGAGCCTAAGTTGCTGAAATAAGACTATTTAATAAGCCTAAGTTTCTGAACTAAGCCTATTTAAAAAGGTATATTTAATAAATCTAAGTTGCTGAAATAAACCTATTTAAAAATGCTATTTAATAAGCCTAAGTTGCTGAAATAAACCTGTTTATTAAAGCTATTTAATAAGCATAAGTTTCTGAAATAAGCTTATTTAATAAGCCTAAGTTGCTGAAATAAGATTATTTAATAAGGCTCTTTAATAAGTCTAAGTTGCTGAAATAAACCTTTTTAAAAAGCCTAAGTTGCTAAAATAAGCCTATTTACTGAGGCTATTTAATAAGTCTATTTAATAAGCCTATTTAATAAGCCTATTTAATAAGCCTATTTAATAAGTGTATTTAATAAGGCTATTTAATGAGCCTAAGTTGCTGAAATAAGCCTATTTAATAAGCCTATTTAATAGGCCTATTTAATCAGCGTAAGTTGCTGAAATAAGCCTATTTAATAAGCCCAAGTTGCTGAAATAAGCCTACTTAATTATGCTATTTAATAAGCCTAAGTTGCTGAAATAAGCCTATTTAATAAGCGTAAGTTGCTGAAATAAGCCTATTTAATAAGCCTATTTAATAGGCCTATTTAATAAGTTTAATTTGCTGAAATAAACCTATTTAATAAGCCTATTTAATGGGCCTATTTAATAAGTCTATGTTGCTGAAATAAGCCTATTTAATAAGCCTAAGTTGCTGAATGAGCCTATTTAATAAGCCTAAGTTGCTGAAATAAGCCTATTTAATAAGCCTAAGTTGCTGAATAAGCCTATTTAATAAGCCTAAGTTGCTGAATAAACCTATTTAATAAGTCTAAGTTGCTGAAATAAGCCTATTTAATAAGGCTATTTAATAAGTCTAAGTTGCTGAATAAGCCTATTTAATAAGTCTAAGTTGCTGAAATAAGGCTATTTAATAAGCCTAAGTTGCTGAAATAAGGCTATTTAATAAGTTTAAGTTGCTGAAATAAGCCTATTTAATAAGCCTAAGTTGCTGAAATAAACCTATTTAATAAGGCTATTTAATGAGCCTAAGTTGCTGAAATAAGCCTATTTAATAAGCCTAAGTTTCTGAACTAAGCCTATTTAAAAAGGTATATTTAATAAGTCTAAGTTGCTGAAATAAACCTATTTAAAAATGCTATTTAATAAGCCTAAGTTGCTGAAATAAACCTGTTTAATAAGGCTATTTAATAAGCATACGTTGCTGAAATAAGCTTATTTAATAAGCCTAAGTTGCTGAAATAAACCTATTTAATAAGGCTATTTAATAAGTCTAAGTTGCTGAAATAAACCTATTTAATAAGCCTAACTTGCTAAAATAAGCCTATTTAATGAGGCTATTTAATAAGTCTATTTAATAAGCCTATTTATTAAGCCTATTTAATAAGCCTATTTAATATGCCTATTTAATACGCCTATTTAATAAACATATTTAATAAGTATTTAATGAGCCTATTTAATGAGCCTATTTATTGAGCCTATTTAATAAGCCTATTTATTGAGCCTATTTAATAAGCCTATTTAATAAGTCTATTTAATAAGCCTATTTAATAAGCCTATTTAACACGCCTATTTATTGAGCCTATTTAATAAGCCTATTTAATAAGCCTATTTATTGAGCCTATTTAATAAGTCTATTTATTAAGCCTATTTAATAAGCCTATTTAATAAGTATTTAATGAGCCTATTTAATAAGTCTATTTAATAAGCCTATTTAATAAGGCTATTTAATGAGCCTAAGTTGCTGAAATAAGCCTATTTAGTAAGCCTATTTAATAGGCCTATTTAATAAGTCTAAGTTGCTGAAATAAGCCTATTTAATAAGCCTAAGTTTCTGAATGAGCCTATTTAATAAGCCTAAGTTGCTGAAAAAAGCCTATTTAATAAGCCTAAGTTGCTGAATAAGCCTAATTAATAAGCCTAAGTTGCTGAATAAACCTATTTAATAAGTCTAAGTTGCTGAAATAAGCTTATTTAATAAGGCTATTTAATAAGCCTAAGTTGCTGAAATAAACCTATTTAAAAATGCTATTTAATAAGCCTAAGTTGCTGAAATAAACCTGTTTATTAAAGCTATTTAATAAGCATAAGTTGCTGAAATAAGCTTATTTAATAAGCCTAAGTTGCTGAAATAAGCCTATTTAATAAGACTCTTTAATAAGTCTAAGTTGCTGAAATAAACCTTTTTAAAAAGCCTAAGTTGCTAAAATAAGCCTATTTACTGAGGCTATTTAATAAGTCTATTTAATAAGCCTATTTAATAAGCCTATTTAATAAGCCTATTTAATAAGTGTATTTAATAAGGCTATTTAATGAGCCTAAGTTGCTGAAATAAGCCTATTTAATAAGCCTATTTAATAGGCCTATTTAATCAGCGTAAGTTGCTGAAATAAGCCTATTTAATAAGCCCAAGTTGCTGAAATAAGCCTACTTAATTATGCTATTTAATAAGCCTAAGTTGCTGAAATAAGCCTATTTAATAAGCGTAAGTTGCTGAAATAAGGCTATTTAATAAGTCTAAGTTGCTGAAATAAGCCTATTTAATAAGCCTAAGTTGCTGAAATGAGCCTATTTAATAAGCCTATTTAATAAGCCTAAGTTGCTGAAATAAGCCTATTTAATAAGCCTATTTAATAGGCCTATTTAATAAGTTTAATTTGCTGAAATAAACCTATTTAATAAGCCTATTTAATGGGCCTATTTAATAAGTCTATGTTTCTGAAATAAGCCTATTTAATAAGCCTAAGTTGCTGAATGAGCCTATTTAATAAGCCTAAGTTGCTGAAATAAGGCTATTTAATAAGCCTAAGTTGCTGAATAAGCCTATTTAATAAGCCTAAGTTGCTGAATAAACCTATTTAATAAGTCTAAGTTGCTGAAATAAGCCTATTTAATAAGGCTATTTAATAAGTCTAAGTTGCTGAATAAGCCTATTTAATAAGTCTAAGTTGCTGAAATAAGGCTATTTAATAAGCCTAAGTTGCTGAAATAAGGCTATTTAATAAGTTTAAGTTGCTGAAATAAGCCTATTTAATAAGCCTAAGTTGCTGAAATAAACCTATTTAATAAGGCTATTTAATGAGCCTAAGTTGCTGAAATAAGCCTATTTAATAAGCCTAAGTTTCTGAACTAAGCCTATTTAAAAAGGTATATTTAATAAGTCTAAGTTGCTGAAATAAACCTATTTAAAAATGCTATTTAATAAGCCTAAGTTGCTGAAATAAACCTGTTTAATAAGGCTATTTAATAAGCATACGTTGCTGAAATAAGCTTATTTAATAAGCCTAAGTTGCTGAAATAAACCTATTTAATAAGGCTATTTAATAAGTCTAAGTTGCTGAAATAAACCTATTTAATAAGCCTAACTTGCTAAAATAAGCCTATTTAATGAGGCTATTTAATAAGTCTATTTAATAAGCCTATTTATTAAGCCTATTTAATAAGCCTATTTAATATGCCTATTTAATACGCCTATTTAATAAACATATTTAATAAGTATTTAATGAGCCTATTTAATGAGCCTATTTATTGAGCCTATTTAATAAGCCTATTTATTGAGCCTATTTAATAAGCCTATTTAATAAGTCTATTTAATAAGCCTATTTAATAAGCCTATTTAACACGCCTATTTATTGAGCCTATTTAATAAGCCTATTTAATAAGCCTATTTATTGAGCCTATTTAATAAGTCTATTTATTAAGCCTATTTAATAAGCCTATTTAATAAGTATTTAATGAGCCTATTTAATAAGTCTATTTAATAAGCCTATTTAATAAGGCTATTTAATGAGCCTAAGTTGCTGAAATAAGCCTATTTAATAAGCCTATTTAATAGGCCTATTTAATAAGTCTAAGTTGCTGAAATAAGCCTATTTAATAAGCCTAAGTTTCTGAATGAGCCTATTTAATAAGCCTAAGTTGCTGAAAAAGCCTATTTAATAAGCCTAAGTTGCTGAATAAGCCTAATTAATAAGCCTAAGTTGCTGAATAAACCTATTTAATAAGTCTAAGTTGCTGAAATAAGCTTATTTAATAAGGCTATTTAATAAGCCTAAGTTGGTGAATAAGCCTATTTAATAAGGCTATTTAATGAGCCTAAGTTGCTGAAATAAGACTATTTAATAAGCCTAAGTTTCTGAACTAAGCCTATTTAAAAAGGTATATTTAATAAATCTAAGTTGCTGAAATAAACCTATTTAAAAATGCTATTTAATAAGCCTAAGTTGCTGAAATAAACCTGTTTATTAAAGCTATTTAATAAGCATAAGTTGCTGAAATAAGCTTATTTAATAAGCCTAAGTTGCTGAAATAAGCTTATTTAATAAGGCTCTTTAATAAGTCTAAGTTGCTGAAATAAACCTTTTTAAAAAGCCTAAGTTGCTAAAATAAGCCTATTTACTGAGGCTATTTAATAAGTCTATTTAATAAGCCTATTTAATAAGCCTATTTAATAAGCCTATTTAATAAGTGTATTTAATAAGGCTATTTAATGAGCCTAAGTTGCTGAAATAAGCCTATTTAATAAGCCTATTTAATAGGCCTATTTAATCAGCGTAAGTTGCTGAAATAAGCCTATTTAATAAGCCCAAGTTGCTGAAATAAGCCTACTTAATTATGCTATTTAATAAGCCTAAGTTGCTGAAATAAGCCTATTTAATAAGCGTAAGTTGCTGAAATAAGGCTATTTAATAAGTCTAAGTTGCTGAAATAAGCCTATTTAATAAGCCTAAGTTGCTGAAATGAGCCTATTTAATAAGCCTATTTAATAAGCCTAAGTTGCGGAAATAAGCCTATTTAATAAGCCTATTTAATAGGCCTATTTAATAAGTTTAATTTGCTGAAATAAACCTATTTAATAAGCCTATTTAATGGGCCTATTTAATAAGTCTATGTTGCTGAAATAAGCCTATTTAATAAGCCTAAGTTGCTGAATGAGCCTATTTAATAAGCCTAAGTTGCTGAAATAAGCCTATTTAATAAGCCTAAGTTGCTGAATAAGCCTATTTAATAAGCCTAAGTTGCTGAATAAACCTATTTAATAAGTCTAAGTTGCTGAAATAAGCCTATTTAATAAGGCTATTTAATAAGTCTAAGTTGCTGAATAAGCCTATTTAATAAGTCTAAGTTGCTGAAATAAGGCTATTTAATAAGCCTAAGTTGCTGAAATAAGGCTATTTAATAAGTTTAAGTTGCTGAAATAAGCCTATTTAATAAGCCTAAGTTGCTGAAATAAACCTATTTAATAAGGCTATTTAATGAGCCTAAGTTGCTGAAATAAGCCTATTTAATAAGCCTAAGTTTCTGAACTAAGCCTATTTAAAAAGGTATATTTAATAAGTCTAAGTTGCTGAAATAAACCTATTTAAAAATGCTATTTAATAAGCCTAAGTTGCTGAAATAAACCTGTTTAATAAGGCTATTTAATAAGCATACGTTGCTGAAATAAGCTTATTTAATAAGCCTAAGTTGCTGAAATAAACCTATTTAATAAGGCTATTTAATAAGTCTAAGTTGCTGAAATAAACCTATTTAATAAGCCTAACTTGCTAAAATAAGCCTATTTAATGAGGCTATTTAATAAGTCTATTTAATAAGCCTATTTATTAAGCCTATTTAATAAGCCTATTTAATATGCCTATTTAATACGCCTATTTAATAAACATATTTAATAAGTATTTAATGAGCCTATTTAATGAGCCTATTTATTGAGCCTATTTAATAAGCCTATTTATTGAGCCTATTTAATAAGCCTATTTAATAAGTCTATTTAATAAGCCTATTTAATAAGCCTATTTAACACGCCTATTTATTGAGCCTATTTAATAAGCCTATTTAATAAGCCTATTTATTGAGCCTATTTAATAAGTATATTTATTAAGCCTATTTAATAAGCCTATTTAATAAGTATTTAATGAGCCTATTTAATAAGTCTATTTAATAAGCCTATTTAATAGGGCTATTTAATGAGCCTAAGTTGCTGAAATAAGCCTATTTAATAAGCCTATTTAATAGGCCTATTTAATAAGTCTAAGTTGCTGAAATAAGCCTATTTAATAAGCCTAAGTTTCTGAATGAGCCTATTTAATAAGCCTAAGTTGCTGAAAAAAGCCTATTTAATAAGCCTAAGTTGCTGAATAAGCCTAATTAATAAGCCTAAGTTGCTGAATAAACCTATTTAATAAGTCTAAGTTGCTGAAATAAGCTTATTTAATAAGGCTATTTAATAAGCCTAAGTTGCTGAATAAGCCTATTTAATAAGGCTATTTAATGAGCCTAAGTTGCTGAAATAAGACTATTTAATAAGCCTAAGTTTCTGAACTAAGCCTATTTAAAAAGGTATATTTAATAAATCTAAGTTGCTGAAATAAACCTATTTAAAAATGCTATTTAATAAGCCTAAGTTGCTGAAATAAACCTGTTTAATAAAGCTATTTAATAAGCATAAGTTGCTGAAATAAGCTTATTTAATAAGCCTAAGTTGCTGAAATAAGCCTATTTAATAAGGCTCTTTAATAAGTCTAAGTTGCTGAAATAAACCTTTTTAATAAGCCTAAGTTGCTAAAATAAGCCTATTTACTGAGGCTATTTAATAAGTCTATTTAATAAGCCTATTTAATAAGTCTATTTAATAAGCCTATTTAATAAGTCTATTTAATAAGTCTATTTAATAAGCCTATTTAATAAGTATTTAATGAGCCTATTTAACAAGCCTATTTATTGAGCCTATTTAATAAGCCTATTTATTGAGCCTATTTAATAAGCCTATTTATTGAGCCTATTTAATAAGCCTATTTATTGAGCCTATTTAATAAGCCTATTTATTGAGCCTATTTAATAAGCCTATTTAATAAGTATATTTAATAAGCCTATTTATTGAGCCTATTTAATAAGCCTATTTATTGAGCCTATTTAATAAGCCTATTTAATAAGTCTATTTAATAAGCCTATTTAATAAGCCTATTTAACACGCCTATTTATTGAGCCTATTTAATAAGACTATTTAATAAGCCTATTTATTGAGCCTATTTAATAAGTCTATTTATTAAGCCTATTTAATAAGCCTATTTAATAAGTATTTAATGAGCCTATTTAATAAGTCTATTTAATAAGCCTATTTAATAAGGTTATTTAATGAGCCTAAGTTGCTGAAATAAGCCTATTTAGTAAGCCTATTTAATAGGCCTATTTAATAAGTCTAAGTTGCTGAAATAAGCCTATTTAATAAGCCTAAGTTTCTGAATGAGCCTATTTAATAAGCCTAAGTTGATGAAAAAAGCCTATTTAATAAGCCTAAGTTGCTGAATAAGCCTAATTAATAAGCCTAAGTTGCTGAATAAACCTATTTAATAAGTCTAAGTTGCTGAAATAAGCTTATTTAATAAGGCTATTTAATAAGCCTAAGTTGCTGAAATAAACCTATTTAAAAATGCTATTTAATAAGCCTAAGTTGCTGAAATAAACCTGTTTATTAAAGCTATTTAATAAGCATAAGTTGCTGAAATAAGCTTATTTAATAAGCCTAAGTTGCTGAAATAAGACTATTTAATAAGCCTAAGTTTCTGAACTAAGCCTATTTAAAAAGGTATATTTAATAAATCTAAGTTGCTGAAATAAACCTATTTAAAAATGCTATTTAATAAGCCTAAGTTGCTGAAATAAACCTGTTTAATAAAGCTATTTAATAAGCATAAGTTGCTGAAATAAGCTTATTTAATAAGCCTAAGTTGCTGAAATAAGCCTATTTAATAAGGCTCTTTAATAAGTCTAAGTTGCTGAAATAAACCTTTTTAATAAGCCTAAGTTGCTAAAATAAGCCTATTTACTGAGGCTATTTAATAAGTCTATTTAATAAGCCTATTTAATAAGTCTATTTAATAAGCCTATTTAATAAGTCTATTTAATAAGTCTATTTAATAAGCCTATTTAATAAGTATTTAATGAGCCTATTTAACAAGCCTATTTATTGAGCCTATTTAATAAGCCTATTTATTGAGCCTATTTAATAAGCCTATTTATTGAGCCTATTTAATAAGCCTATTTATTGAGCCTATTTAATAAGCCTATTTATTGAGCCTATTTAATAAGCCTATTTAATAAGTATATTTAATAAGCCTATTTAATAAGCCTATTTAATATGCCTATTCATTGAGCCTATTTAATAAGCCTATTTAATATGCCTATTTATTGAGCCTATTTAATAAGTCTATTTAATAAGCCTATTTAATAAGCCTATTTATTGAGCCTATTTAATAAGCCTATTTATTGAGCCTATTTAATAAGCCTATTTAATAAGTCTATTTAATAAGCCTATTTAATAAGCCTATTTAACACGCCTATTTATTGAGCCTATTTAATAAGCCTATTTAATAAGCCTATTTATTGAGCCTATTTAATAAGTCTATTTATTAAGCCTATTTAATAAGCCTATTTAATAAGTATTTAATGAGCCTATTTAATAAGTCTATTTAATAAGCCTATTTAATAAGGCTATTTAATGAGCCTAAGTTGCTGAAATAAGCCTATTTAGTAAGCCTATTTAATAGGCCTATTTAATAAGTCTAAGTTGCTGAAATAAGCCTATTTAATAAGCCTAAGTTTCTGAATGAGCCTATTTAATAAGCCTAAGTTGCTGAAAAAAGCCTATTTAATAAGCCTAAGTTGCTGAATAAGCCTAATTAATAAGCCTAAGTTGCTGAATAAACCTATTTAATAAGTCTAAGTTGCTGAAATAAGCTTATTTAATAAGGCTATTTAATAAGCCTAAGTTGCTGAAATAAACCTATTTAAAAATGCTATTTAATAAGCCTAAGTTGCTGAAATAAACCTGTTTATTAAAGCTACTTAATAAGCATAAGTTGCTGAAATAAGCTTATTTAATAAGCCTAAGTTGCTGAAATAAGCCTATTTAATAAGGCTCTTTAATAAGTCTAAGTTGCTGAAATAAACCTTTTTAAAAAGCCTAAGTTGCTAAAATAAGCCTATTTACTGAGGCTATTTAATAAGTCTATTTAATAAGCCTATTTAATAAGCCTATTTAATAAGCCTATTTAATAAGTGTATTTAATAAGGCTATTTAATGAGCCTAAGTTGCTGAAATAAGCCTATTTAATAAGCCTATTTAATAGGCCTATTTAATCAGCGTAAGTTGCTGAAATAAGCCTATTTAATAAGCCCAAGTTGCTGAAATAAGCCTACTTAATTATGCTATTTAATAAGCCTAAGTTGCTGAAATAAGCCTATTTAATAAGCGTAAGTTGCTGAAATAAGGCTATTTAATAAGTCTAAGTTGCTGAAATAAGCCTATTTAATAAGCCTAAGTTGCTGAAATGAGCCTATTTAATAAGCCTATTTAATAAGCCTAAGTTGCTGAAATAAGCCTATTTAATAAGCCTATTTAATAGGCCTATTTAATAAGTTTAATTTGCTGAAATAAACCTATTTAATAAGCCTATTTAATGGGCCTATTTAATAAGTCTATGTTGCTGAAATAAGCCTATTTAATAAGCCTAAGTTGCTGAATGAGCCTATTTAATAAGCCTAAGTTGCTGAAATAAGGCTATTTAATAAGCCTAAGTTGCTGAATAAGCCTATTTAATAAGCCTAAGTTGCTGAATAAACCTATTTAATAAGTCTAAGTTGCTGAAATAAGCCTATTTAATAAGGCTATTTAATAAGTCTAAGTTGCTGAATAAGCCTATTTAATAAGTCTAAGTTGCTGAAATAAGGCTATTTAATAAGCCTAAGTTGCTGAAATAAGGCTATTTAATAAGTTTAAGTTGCTGAAATAAGCCTATTTAATAAGCCTAAGTTGCTGAAATAAACCTATTTAATAAGGCTATTTAATGAGCCTAAGTTGCTGAAATAAGCCTATTTAATAAGCCTAAGTTTCTGAACTAAGCCTATTTAAAAAGGTATATTTAATAAGTCTAAGTTGCTGAAATAAACCTATTTAAAAATGCTATTTAATAAGCCTAAGTTGCTGAAATAAACCTGTTTAATAAGGCTATTTAATAAGCATACGTTGCTGAAATAAGCTTATTTAATAAGCCTAAGTTGCTGAAATAAACCTATTTAATAAGGCTATTTAATAAGTCTAAGTTGCTGAAATAAACCTATTTAATAAGCCTAACTTGCTAAAATAAGCCTATTTAATGAGGCTATTTAATAAGTCTATTTAATAAGCCTATTTATTAAGCCTATTTAATAAGCCTATTTAATATGCCTATTTAATACGCCTATTTAATAAACATATTTAATAAGTATTTAATGAGCCTATTTAATGAGCCTATTTATTGAGCCTATTTAATAAGCCTATTTATTGAGCCTATTTAATAAGCCTATTTAATAAGTCGATTTAATAAGCCTATTTAATAAGCCTATTTAACACGCCTATTTATTGAGCCTATTTAATAAGCCTATTTAATAAGCCTATTTATTGAGCCTATTTAATAAGTCTATTTATTAAGCCTATTTAATAAGCCTATTTAATAAGTATTTAATGAGCCTATTTAATAAGTCTATTTAATAAGCCTATTTAATAAGGCTATTTAATGAGCCTAAGTTGCTGAAATAAGCCTATTTAATAAGCCTAAGTTTCTGAACTAAGCCTATTTAAAAAGGTATATTTAATAAGTCTAAGTTGCTGAAATAAACCTATTTAAAAATGCTATTTAATAAGCCTAAGTTGCTGAAATAAACCTGTTTAATAAGGCTATTTAATAAGCATACGTTGCTGAAATAAGCTTATTTAATAAGCCTAAGTTGCTGAAATAAACCTATTTAATAAGGCTATTTAATAAGTCTAAGTTGCTGAAATAAACCTATTTAATAAGCCTAACTTGCTAAAATAAGCCTATTTAATGAGGCTATTTAATAAGTCTATTTAATAAGCCTATTTATTAAGCCTATTTAATAAGCCTATTTAATATGCCTATTTAATACGCCTATTTAATAAACATATTTAATAAGTATTTAATGAGCCTATTTAATGAGCCTATTTATTGAGCCTATTTAATAAGCCTATTTATTGAGCCTATTTAATAAGCCTATTTAATAAGTCTATTTAATAAGCCTATTTAATAAGCCTATTTAACACGCCTATTTATTGAGCCTATTTAATAAGCCTATTTATTGAGCCTATTTAATAAGTCTATTTATTAAGCCTATTTAATAAGCCTATTTAATAAGTATTTAATGAGCCTATTTAATAAGTCTATTTAATAAGCCTATTTAATAAGGCTATTTAATGAGCCTAAGTTGCTGAAATAAGCCTATTTAATAAGCCTATTTAATAGGCCTATTTAATAAGTCTAAGTTGCTGAAATAAGCCTATTTAATAAGCCTAAGTTTCTGAATGAGCCTATTTAATAAGCCTAAGTTGCTGAAAAAAGCCTATTTAATAAGCCTAAGTTGCTGAATAAGCCTAATTAATAAGCCTAAGTTGCTGAATAAACCTATTTAATAAGTCTAAGTTGCTGAAATAAGCTTATTTAATAAGGCTATTTAATAAGCCTAAGTTGGTGAATAAGCCTATTTAATAAGGCTATTTAATGAGCCTAAGTTGCTGAAATAAGACTATTTAATAAGCCTAAGTTTCTGAACTAAGCCTATTTAAAAAGGTATATTTAATAAATCTAAGTTGCTGAAATAAACCTATTTAAAAATGCTATTTAATAAGCCTAAGTTGCTGAAATAAACCTGTTTATTAAAGCTATTTAATAAGCATAAGTTGCTGAAATAAGCTTATTTAATAAGCCTAAGTTGCTGAAATAAGCTTATTTAATAAGGCTCTTTAATAAGTCTAAGTTGCTGAAATAAACCTTTTTAAAAAGCCTAAGTTGCTAAAATAAGCCTATTTACTGAGGCTATTTAATAAGTCTATTTAATAAGCCTATTTAATAAGCCTATTTAATAAGCCTATTTAATAAGTGTATTTAATAAGGCTATTTAATGAGCCTAAGTTGCTGAAATAAGCCTATTTAATAAGCCTATTTAATAGGCCTATTTAATCAGCGTAAGTTGCTGAAATAAGCCTATTTAATAAGCCCAAGTTGCTGAAATAAGCCTACTTAATTATGCTATTTAATAAGCCTAAGTTGCTGAAATAAGCCTATTTAATAAGCGTAAGTTGCTGAAATAAGGCTATTTAATAAGTCTAAGTTGCTGAAATAAGCCTATTTAATAAGCCTAAGTTGCTGAAATGAGCCTATTTAATAAGCCTATTTAATAAGCCTAAGTTGCTGAAATAAGCCTATTTAATAAGTCTATTTAATAGGCCTATTTAATAAGTTTAATTTGCTGAAATAAACCTATTTAATAAGCCTATTTAATGGGCCTATTTAATAAGTCTATGTTGCTGAAATAAGCCTATTTAATAAGCCTAAGTTGCTGAATGAGCCTATTTAATAAGCCTAAGTTGCTGAAATAAGCCTATTTAATAAGCCTAAGTTGCTGAATAAGCCTATTTAATAAGCCTAAGTTGCTGAATAAACCTATTTAATAAGTCTAAGTTGCTGAAATAAGCCTATTTAATAAGGCTATTTAATAAGTCTAAGTTGCTGAATAAGCCTATTTAATAAGTCTAAGTTGCTGAAATAAGGCTATTTAATAAGCCTAAGTTGCTGAAATAAGGCTATTTAATAAGTTTAAGTTGCTGAAATAAGCCTATTTAATAAGCCTAAGTTGCTGAAATAAACCTATTTAATAAGGCTATTTAATGAGCCTAAGTTGCTGAAATAAGCCTATTTAATAAGCCTAAGTTTCTGAACTAAGCCTATTTAAAAAGGTATATTTAATAAGTCTAAGTTGCTGAAATAAACCTATTTAAAAATGCTATTTAATAAGCCTAAGTTGCTGAAATAAACCTGTTTAATAAGGCTATTTAATAAGCATACGTTGCTGAAATAAGCTTATTTAATAAGCCTAAGTTGCTGAAATAAACCTATTTAATAAGGCTATTTAATAAGTCTAAGTTGCTGAAATAAACCTATTTAATAAGCCTAACTTGCTAAAATAAGCCTATTTAATGAGGCTATTTAATAAGTCTATTTAATAAGCCTATTTATTAAGCCTATTTAATAAGCCTATTTAATATGCCTATTTAATACGCCTATTTAATAAACATATTTAATAAGTATTTAATGAGCCTATTTAATGAGCCTATTTATTGAGCCTATTTAATAAGCCTATTTATTGAGCCTATTTAATAAGCCTATTTAATAAGTCTATTTAATAAGCCTATTTAATAAGCCTATTTAACACGCCTATTTATTGAGCCTATTTAATAAGCCTATTTAATAAGCCTATTTATTGAGCCTATTTAATAAGTATATTTATTAAGCCTATTTAATAAGCCTATTTAATAAGTATTTAATGAGCCTATTTAATAAGTCTATTTAATAAGCCTATTTAATAGGGCTATTTAATGAGCCTAAGTTGCTGAAATAAGCCTATTTAATAAGCCTATTTAATAGGCCTATTTAATAAGTCTAAGTTGCTGAAATAAGCCTATTTAATAAGCCTAAGTTTCTGAATGAGCCTATTTAATAAGCCTAAGTTGCTGAAAAAAGCCTATTTAATAAGCCTAAGTTGCTGAATAAGCCTAATTAATAAGCCTAAGTTGCTGAATAAACCTATTTAATAAGTCTAAGTTGCTGAAATAAGCTTATTTAATAAGGCTATTTAATAAGCCTAAGTTGCTGAATAAGCCTATTTAATAAGGCTATTTAATGAGCCTAAGTTGCTGAAATAAGACTATTTAATAAGCCTAAGTTTCTGAACTAAGCCTATTTAAAAAGGTATATTTAATAAATCTAAGTTGCTGAAATAAACCTATTTAAAAATGCTATTTAATAAGCCTAAGTTGCTGAAATAAACCTGTTTAATAAAGCTATTTAATAAGCATAAGTTGCTGAAATAAGCTTATTTAATAAGCCTAAGTTGCTGAAATAAGCCTATTTAATAAGGCTCTTTAATAAGTCTAAGTTGCTGAAATAAACCTTTTTAATAAGCCTAAGTTGCTAAAATAAGCCTATTTACTGAGGCTATTTAATAAGTCTATTTAATAAGCCTATTTAATAAGTCTATTTAATAAGCCTATTTAATAAGTCTATTTGAATAAGTCTATTTAATAAGCCTATTTAATAAGTATTTAATGAGCCTATTTAACAAGCCTATTTATTGAGCCTATTTAATAAGCCTATTTATTGAGCCTATTTAATAAGCCTATTTATTGAGCCTATTTAATAAGCCTATTTATTGAGCCTATTTAATAAGCCTATTTATTGAGCCTATTTAATAAGCCTATTTAATAAGTATATTTAATAAGCCTATTTAATAAGCCTATTTAATATGCCTATTCATTGAGCCTATTTAATAAGCCTATTTAATATGCCTATTTATTGAGCCTATTTAATAAGTCTATTTAATAAGCCTATTTAATAAGCCTATTTATTGAGCCTATTTAATAAGCCTATTTAATAAGTATATTTAATAAGCCTATTTAATAAGCCTATTTAATATGCCTATTCATTGAGCCTATTTAATAAGCCTATTTAATATGCCTATTTATTGAGCCTATTTAATAAGTCTATTTAATAAGCCTATTTAATAGGCCTATTTAGTAAGTCTAAGTTGCTGAAATAAGCCTATTTAATAAGCCTATTTAATAGGCCTATTTATTAAGTCTAAGTTGCTGAAACAAGCCTATTTAATCAGCCTATTTAATACGCCTATTTAATAAGTCTAAGTTGCTGAAATAAGCCTTTTTAATCAGCGTAAGTTGCTGAAATAGGCCTATTTAATAAGCCCAAGTTTCTGAAATAAGCCTACTTAATTAGGCTATTTAATAAGCCTAAGTTGCTGAAATAAGCCTATTTAATAAGCGTAAGTTGCTGAAATAAGGCTATTTAATAAGCCTAAGTTGCTGAAATAAGCCTATTTAATAAGCCTAAGTTGCTGAAATAAGCCTATTTAATAAGCCTATTTAATAAGCCTAAGTTGCTGAAATAAGCCTATTTAATAAGCCTATTTAATAGGCCTATTTAATAAGTCTAAGTTGCTGAAATAAGCCTATTTAATAAGCCTATTTAATATGCCTATTTCATAAGTCTAAGTTGCTGAAATAAGCCTATTTAATAAGCCTAAGTTGCTGAATGAGCCTATTTAATAAGGCTAAGTTGCTGAAATAAGCCTATTTAATAAGCCTAAGTTGCTGAATAAGCCTATTTAATAAGCCTAAGTTGCTGAATAAACCTATTTAATAAGTCTAAGTTGCTGAAATAAGCCTATTTAATAAGGCTATTTAATAAGCCTAAGTTGCTGAAGAAGCCTATTTAATAAGTCTAAGTTGCTGAAATAAGGCTATTTAATAAGCCTAAGTTGCTGAAATAAGGCTATTTAATAAGTTTAAGTTGCTAAAATAAGCCTATTTAATAAGCCTAAGTTGCTGAAATAAGCCTATTTAATAAGGCTACTTAATGAGCCTAAGTTGCTGAAATAAGCCTATTTAATAAGCCTAAGTTTCTGAACTAAGCCTATTTAAAAAGGTATATTTAATAAGTCTAAGTTGCTGAAATAAACCTATTTAAAAATGCTATTTAATAAGCCTAAGTTGCTGAAATAAGCTTATTTAATAAGCCTAAGTTGCTGAAATAAGCCTATTTAATAAGGCTATTTAATAAGTCTAAGTTGCTGAAATAAACCTATTTAATAAGCCTAAGTTGCTAAAATAAGCCTATTTAATGAGGCTATTTAATAAGTCTATTTAATAAGCCTATTTATTAAGCCTATTTAATAAGCCTATTTAATATGCCTATTTAATACGCCTATTTAATAAACATATTTAATAAGTATTTAATGAGCCTATTTAATGAGCCTATTTATTGAGCCTATTTAATAAGCCTATTTATTGAGCCTATTTAATAAGCCTATTTAATAAGTCTATTTAATAAGCCTATTTAATAAGCCTATTTAACACGCCTATTTATTGAGCCTATTTAATAAGCCTATTTAATAAGCCTATTTATTGAGCCTATTTAATAAGTATATTTATTAAGCCTATTTAATAAGCCTATTTAATAAGTATTTAATGAGCCTATTTAATAAGTCTATTTAATAAGCCTATTTAATAGGGCTATTTAATGAGCCTAAGTTGCTGAAATAAGCCTATTTAATAAGCCTATTTAATAGGCCTATTTAATAAGTCTAAGTTGCTGAAATAAGCCTATTTAATAAGCCTAAGTTTCTGAATGAGCCTATTTAATAAGCCTAAGTTGCTGAAAAAAGCCTATTTAATAAGCCTAAGTTGCTGAATAAGCCTAATTAATAAGCCTAAGTTGCTGAATAAACCTATTTAATAAGTCTAAGTTGCTGAAATAAGCTTATTTAATACGGCTATTTAATAAGCCTAAGTTGCTGAATAAGCCTATTTAATAAGGCTATTTAATGAGCCTAAGTTGCTGAAATAAGACTATTTAATAAGCCTAAGTTTCTGAACTAAGCCTATTTAAAAAGGTATATTTAATAAATCTAAGTTGCTGAAATAAACCTATTTAAAAATGCTATTTAATAAGCCTAAGTTGCTGAAATAAACCTGTTTAATAAAGCTATTTAATAAGCATAAGTTGCTGAAATAAGCTTATTTAATAAGCCTAAGTTGCTGAAATAAGCCTATTTAATAAGGCTCTTTAATAAGTCTAAGTTGCTGAAATAAACCTTTTTAATAAGCCTAAGTTGCTAAAATAAGCCTATTTACTGAGGCTATTTAATAAGTCTATTTAATAAGCCTATTTAATAAGTCTATTTAATAAGCCTATTTAATAAGTCTATTTAATAAGTCTATTTAATAAGCCTATTTAATAAGTATTTAATGAGCCTATTTAACAAGCCTATTTATTGAGCCTATTTAATAAGCCTATTTATTGAGCCTATTTAATAAGCCTATTTATTGAGCCTATTTAATAAGCCTATTTATTGAGCCTATTTAATAAGCCTATTTAATATGCCTATTTATTGAGCCTATTTAATAAGCCTATTTATTGAGCCTATTTAATAAGCCTATTTATTGAGCCTATTTAATAAGCCTATTTATTGAGCCTATTTAATAAGCCTATTTAATAAGTATATTTAATAAGCCTATTTAATAAGCCTATTTAATATGCCTATTCATTGAGCCTATTTAATAAGCCTATTTAATATGCCTATTTATTGAGCCTATTTAATAAGTCTATTTAATAAGCCTATTTAATAAGCCTATTTATTGAGCCTATTTAATAAGCCTATTTATTGAGCCTATTTAATAAGCCTATTTAATAAGTCTATTTAATAAGCCTATTTAATAAGCCTATTTAACACGCCTATTTATTGAGCCTATTTAATAAGCCTATTTAATAAGCCTATTTATTGAGCCTATTTAATAAGTCTATTTATTAAGCCTATTTAATAAGCCTATTTAATAAGTATTTAATGAGCCTATTTAATAAGTCTATTTAATAAGCCTATTTAATAAGGCTATTTAATGAGCCTAAGTTGCTGAAATAAGCCTATTTAGTAAGCCTATTTAATAGGCCTATTTAATAAGTCTAAGTTGCTGAAATAAGCCTATTTAATAAGCCTAAGTTTCTGAATGAGCCTATTTAATAAGCCTAAGTTGCTGAAAAAAGCCTATTTAATAAGCCTAAGTTGCTGAATAAGCCTAATTAATAAGCCTAAGTTGCTGAATAAACCTATTTAATAAGTCTAAGTTGCTGAAATAAGCTTATTTAATAAGGCTATTTAATAAGCCTAAGTTGCTGAAATAAACCTATTTAAAAATGCTATTTAATAAGCCTAAGTTGCTGAAATAAACCTGTTTATTAAAGCTATTTAATAAGCATAAGTTGCTGAAATAAGCTTATTTAATAAGCCTAAGTTGCTGAAATAAGCCTATTTAATAAGGCTCTTTAATAAGTCTAAGTTGCTGAAATAAACCTTTTTAAAAAGCCTAAGTTGCTAAAATAAGCCTATTTACTGAAGCTATTTAATAAGTCTATTTAATAAGCCTATTTAATAAGCCTATTTAATAAGCCTATTTAATAAGTGTATTTAATAAGGCTATTTAATGAGCCTAAGTTGCTGAAATAAGCCTATTTAATAAGCCTATTTAATAGGCCTATTTAATAAGTCTAAGTTGCTGAAATAAGCCTATTTAATAAGCCTATTTAATATGCCAATTTCATAAGTCTAAGTTGCTGAAATAAGCCTATTTAATAAGCCTAAGTTGCTGAATGAGCCTATTTAATAAGGCTAAGTTGCTGAAATAAGCCTATTTAATAAGCCTAAGTTGCTGAATAAGCCTATTTAATAAGCCTAAGTTGCTGAATAAACCTATTTAATAAGTCTAAGTTGCTGAAATAAGCCTATTTAATAAGGCTATTTAATAAGCCTAAGTTGCTGAAGAAGCCTATTTAATAAGTCTAAGTTGCTGAAATAAGGCTATTTAATAAGCCTAAGTTGCTGAAATAAGGCTATTTAATAAGTTTAAGTTGCTAAAATAAGCCTATTTAATAAGCCTAAGTTGCTGAAATAAGCCTATTTAATAAGGCTACTTAATGAGCCTAAGTTGCTGAAATAAGCCTATTTAATAAGCCTAAGTTTCTGAACTAAGCCTATTTAAAAAGGTATATTTAATAAGTCTAAGTTGCTGAAATAAACCTATTTAAAAATGCTATTTAATAAGCCTAAGTTGCTGAAATAAGCTTATTTAATAAGCCTAAGTTGCTGAAATAAGCCTATTTAATAAGGCTATTTAATAAGTCTAAGTTGCTGAAATAAACCTATTTAATAAGCCTAAGTTGCTAAAATAAGCCTATTTAATGAGGCTATTTAATAAGTCTATTTAATAAGCCTATTTATTAAGCCTATTTAATAAGCCTATTTAATATGCCTATTTAATACGCCTATTTAATAAACATATTTAATAAGTATTTAATGAGCCTATTTAATGAGCCTATTTATTGAGCCTATTTAATAAGCCTATTTATTGAGCCTATTTAATAAGCCTATTTAATAAGTCTATTTAATAAGCCTATTTAATAAGCCTATTTAACACGCCTATTTATTGAGCCTATTTAATAAGCCTATTTAATAAGCCTATTTATTGAGCCTATTTAATAAGTATATTTATTAAGCCTATTTAATAAGCCTATTTAATAAGTATTTAATGAGCCTATTTAATAAGTCTATTTAATAAGCCTATTTAATAGGGCTATTTAATGAGCCTAAGTTGCTGAAATAAGCCTATTTAATAAGCCTATTTAATAGGCCTATTTAATAAGTCTAAGTTGCTGAAATAAGCCTATTTAATAAGCCTAAGTTTCTGAATGAGCCTATTTAATAAGCCTAAGTTGCTGAAAAAAGCCTATTTAATAAGCCTAAGTTGCTGAATAAGCCTAATTAATAAGCCTAAGTTGCTGAATAAACCTATTTAATAAGTCTAAGTTGCTGAAATAAGCTTATTTAATACGGCTATTTAATAAGCCTAAGTTGCTGAATAAGCCTATTTAATAAGGCTATTTAATGAGCCTAAGTTGCTGAAATAAGACTATTTAATAAGCCTAAGTTTCTGAACTAATCCTATTTAAAAAGGTATATTTAATAAATCTAAGTTGCTGAAATAAACCTATTTAAAAATGCTATTTAATAAGCCTAAGTTGCTGAAATAAACCTGTTTAATAAAGCTATTTAATAAGCATAAGTTGCTGAAATAAGCTTATTTAATAAGCCTAAGTTGCTGAAATAAGCCTATTTAATAAGGCTCTTTAATAAGTCTAAGTTGCTGAAATAAACCTTTTTAATAAGCCTAAGTTGCTAAAATAAGCCTATTTACTGAGGCTATTTAATAAGTCTATTTAATAAGCCTATTTAATAAGTCTATTTAATAAGCCTATTTAATAAGTCTATTTAATAAGTCTATTTAATAAGCCTATTTAATAAGTATTTAATGAGCCTATTTAACAAGCCTATTTATTGAGCCTATTTAATAAACCTATTTATTGAGCCTATTTAATAAGCCTATTTATTGAGCCTATTTAATAAGCCTATTTATTGAGCCTATTTAATAAGCCTATTTATTGAGCCTATTTAATAAGCCTATTTAATAAGTATATTTAATAAGCCTATTTAATAAGCCTATTTAATATGCCTATTCATTGAGCCTATTTAATAAGCCTATTTAATATGCCTATTTATTGAGCCTATTTAATAAGTCTATTTAATAAGCCTATTTAATAAGCCTATTTATTGAGCCTATTTAATAAGCCTATTTATTGAGCCTATTTAATAAGCCTATTTAATAAGTCTATTTAATAAGCCTATTTAATAAGCCTATTTAACACGCCTATTTATTGAGCCTATTTAATAAGCCTATTTAATAAGCCTATTTATTGAGCCTATTTAATAAGTCTATTTATTAAGCCTATTTAATAAGCCTATTTAATAAGTATTTAATGAGCCTATTTAATAAGTCTATTTAATAAGCCTATTTAATAAGGCTATTTAATGAGCCTAAGTTGCTGAAATAAGCCTATTTAGTAAGCCTATTTAATAGGCCTATTTAATAAGTCTAAGTTGCTGAAATAAGCCTATTTAATAAGCCTAAGTTTCTGAATGAGCCTATTTAATAAGCCTAAGTTGCTGAAAAAAGCCTATTTAATAAGCCTAAGTTGCTGAATAAGCCTAATTAATAAGCCTAAGTTGCTGAATAAACCTATTTAATAAGTCTAAGTTGCTGAAATAAGCTTATTTAATAAGGCTATTTAATAAGCCTAAGTTGCTGAAATAAACCTATTTAAAAATGCTATTTAATAAGCCTAAGTTGCTGAAATAAACCTGTTTATTAAAGCTATTTAATAAGCATAAGTTGCTGAAATAAGCTTATTTAATAAGCCTAAGTTGCTGAAATAAGCCTATTTAATAAGGCTCTTTAATAAGTCTAAGTTGCTGAAATAAACCTTTTTAAAAAGCCTAAGTTGCTAAAATAAGCCTATTTACTGAGGCTATTTAATAAGTCTATTTAATAAGCCTATTTAATAAGCCTATTTAATAAGCCTATTTAATAAGTGTATTTAATAAGGCTATTTAATGAGCCTAAGTTGCTGAAATAAGCCTATTTAATAAGCCTATTTAATAGGCCTATTTAATCAGCGTAAGTTGCTGAAATAAGCCTATTTAATAAGCCCAAGTTGCTGAAATAAGCCTACTTAATTATGCTATTTAATAAGCCTAAGTTGCTGAAATAAGCCTATTTAATAAGCGTAAGTTGCTGAAATAAGGCTATTTAATAAGTCTAAGTTGCTGAAATAAGCCTATTTAATAAGCCTAAGTTGCTGAAATGAGCCTATTTAATAAGCCTATTTAATAAGCCTAAGTTGCTGAAATAAGCCTATTTAATAAGCCTATTTAATAGGCCTATTTAATAAGTTTAATTTGCTGAAATAAACCTATTTAATAAGCCTATTTAATGGGCCTATTTAATAAGTCTATGTTGCTGAAATAAGCCTATTTAATAAGCCTAAGTTGCTGAATGAGCCTATTTAATAAGCCTAAGTTGCTGAAATAAGGCTATTTAATAAGCCTAAGTTGCTGAATAAGCCTATTTAATAAGCCTAAGTTGCTGAATAAACCTATTTAATAAGTCTAAGTTGCTGAAATAAGCCTATTTAATAAGGCTATTTAATAAGTCTAAGTTGCTGAATAAGCCTATTTAATAAGTCTAAGTTGCTGAAATAAGGCTATTTAATAAGCCTAAGTTGCTGAAATAAGGCTATTTAATAAGTTTAAGTTGCTGAAATAAGCCTATTTAATAAGCCTAAGTTGCTGAAATAAACCTATTTAATAAGGCTATTTAATGAGCCTAAGTTGCTGAAATAAGCCTATTTAATAAGCCTAAGTTTCTGAACTAAGCCTATTTAAAAAGGTATATTTAATAAGTCTAAGTTGCTGAAATAAACCTATTTAAAAATGCTATTTAATAAGCCTAAGTTGCTGAAATAAACCTGTTTAATAAGGCTATTTAATAAGCATACGTTGCTGAAATAAGCTTATTTAATAAGCCTAAGTTGCTGAAATAAACCTATTTAATAAGGCTATTTAATAAGTCTAAGTTGCTGAAATAAACCTATTTAATAAGCCTAACTTGCTAAAATAAGCCTATTTAATGAGGCTATTTAATAAGTCTATTTAATAAGCCTATTTATTAAGCCTATTTAATAAGCCTATTTAATATGCCTATTTAATACGCCTATTTAATAAACATATTTAATAAGTATTTAATGAGCCTATTTAATGAGCCTATTTATTGAGCCTATTTAATAAGCCTATTTATTGAGCCTATTTAATAAGCCTATTTAATAAGTCTATTTAATAAGCCTATTTAATAAGCCTATTTAACACGCCTATTTATTGAGCCTATTTAATAAGCCTATTTAATAAGCCTATTTATTGAGCCTATTTAATAAGTCTATTTATTAAGCCTATTTAATAAGCCTATTTAATAAGTATTTAATGAGCCTATTTAATAAGTCTATTTAATAAGCCTATTTAATAAGGCTATTTAATGAGCCTAAGTTGCTGAAATAAGCCTATTTAATAAGCCTAAGTTTCTGAACTAAGCCTATTTAAAAAGGTATATTTAATAAGTCTAAGTTGCTGAAATAAACCTATTTAAAAATGCTATTTAATAAGCCTAAGTTGCTGAAATAAACCTGTTTAATAAGGCTATTTAATAAGCATACGTTGCTGAAATAAGCTTATTTAATAAGCCTAAGTTGCTGAAATAAACCTATTTAATAAGGCTATTTAATAAGTCTAAGTTGCTGAAATAAACCTATTTAATAAGCCTAACTTGCTAAAATAAGCCTATTTAATGAGGCTATTTAATAAGTCTATTTAATAAGCCTATTTATTAAGCCTATTTAATAAGCCTATTTAATATGCCTATTTAATACGCCTATTTAATAAACATATTTAATAAGTATTTAATGAGCCTATTTAATGAGCCTATTTATTGAGCCTATTTAATAAGCCTATTTATTGAGCCTATTTAATAAGCCTATTTAATAAGTCTATTTAATAAGCCTATTTAATAAGCCTATTTAACACGCCTATTTATTGAGCCTATTTAATAAGCCTATTTAATAAGCCTATTTATTGAGCCTATTTAATAAGTCTATTTATTAAGCCTATTTAATAAGCCTATTTAATAAGTATTTAATGAGCCTATTTAATAAGTCTATTTAATAAGCCTATTTAATAAGGCTATTTAATGAGCCTAAGTTGCTGAAATAAGCCTATTTAATAAGCCTATTTAATAGGCCTATTTAATAAGTCTAAGTTGCTGAAATAAGCCTATTTAATAAGCCTAAGTTTCTGAATGAGCCTATTTAATAAGCCTAAGTTGCTGAAAAAAGCCTATTTAATAAGCCTAAGTTGCTGAATAAGCCTAATTAATAAGCCTAAGTTGCTGAATAAACCTATTTAATAAGTCTAAGTTGCTGAAATAAGCTTATTTAATAAGGCTATTTAATAAGCCTAAGTTGGTGAATAAGCCTATTTAATAAGGCTATTTAATGAGCCTAAGTTGCTGAAATAAGACTATTTAATAAGCCTAAGTTTCTGAACTAAGCCTATTTAAAAAGGTATATTTAATAAATCTAAGTTGCTGAAATAAACCTATTTAAAAATGCTATTTAATAAGCCTAAGTTGCTGAAATAAACCTGTTTATTAAAGCTATTTAATAAGCATAAGTTGCTGAAATAAGCTTATTTAATAAGCCTAAGTTGCTGAAATAAGCTTATTTAATAAGGCTCTTTAATAAGTCTAAGTTGCTGAAATAAACCTTTTTAAAAAGCCTAAGTTGCTAAAATAAGCCTATTTACTGAGGCTATTTAATAAGTCTATTTAATAAGCCTATTTAATAAGCCTATTTAATAAGCCTATTTAATAAGTGTATTTAATAAGGCTATTTAATGAGCCTAAGTTGCTGAAATAAGCCTATTTAATAAGCCTATTTAATAGGCCTATTTAATCAGCGTAAGTTGCTGAAATAAGCCTATTTAATAAGCCCAAGTTGCTGAAATAAGCCTACTTAATTATGCTATTTAATAAGCCTAAGTTGCTGAAATAAGCCTATTTAATAAGCGTAAGTTGCTGAAATAAGGCTATTTAATAAGTCTAAGTTGCTGAAATAAGCCTATTTAATAAGCCTAAGTTGCTGAAATGAGCCTATTTAATAAGCCTATTTAATAAGCCTAAGTTGCTGAAATAAGCCTATTTAATAAGTCTATTTAATAGGCCTATTTAATAAGTTTAATTTGCTGAAATAAACCTATTTAATAAGCCTATTTAATGGGCCTATTTAATAAGTCTATGTTGCTGAAATAAGCCTATTTAATAAGCCTAAGTTGCTGAATGAGCCTATTTAATAAGCCTAAGTTGCTGAAATAAGCCTATTTAATAAGCCTAAGTTGCTGAATAAGCCTATTTAATAAGCCTAAGTTGCTGAATAAACCTATTTAATAAGTCTAAGTTGCTGAAATAAGCCTATTTAATAAGGCTATTTAATAAGTCTAAGTTGCTGAATAAGCCTATTTAATAAGTCTAAGTTGCTGAAATAAGGCTATTTAATAAGCCTAAGTTGCTGAAATAAGGCTATTTAATAAGTTTAAGTTGCTGAAATAAGCCTATTTAATAAGCCTAAGTTGCTGAAATAAACCTATTTAATAAGGCTATTTAATGAGCCTAAGTTGCTGAAATAAGCCTATTTAATAAGCCTAAGTTTCTGAACTAAGCCTATTTAAAAAGGTATATTTAATAAGTCTAAGTTGCTGAAATAAACCTATTTAAAAATGCTATTTAATAAGCCTAAGTTGCTGAAATAAACCTGTTTAATAAGGCTATTTAATAAGCATACGTTGCTGAAATAAGCTTATTTAATAAGCCTAAGTTGCTGAAATAAACCTATTTAATAAGGCTATTTAATAAGTCTAAGTTGCTGAAATAAACCTATTTAATAAGCCTAAGTTGCTAAAATAAGCCTATTTACTGAGGCTATTTAATAAGTCTATTTAATAAGCCTATTTAATAAGTCTATTTAATAAGCCTATTTAATAAGTCTATTTAATAAGTCTATTTAATAAGCCTATTTAATAAGTATTTAATGAGCCTATTTAACAAGCCTATTTATTGAGCCTATTTAATAAGCCTATTTATTGAGCCTATTTAATAAGCCTATTTATTGAGCCTATTTAATAAGCCTATTTATTGAGCCTATTTAATAAGCCTATTTATTGAGCCTATTTAATAAGCCTATTTAATAAGTATATTTAATAAGCCTATTTAATAAGCCTATTTAATATGCCTATTCATTGAGCCTATTTAATAAGCCTATTTAATATGCCTATTTATTGAGCCTATTTAATAAGTCTATTTAATAAGCCTATTTAATAAGCCTATTTATTGAGCCTATTTAATAAGCCTATTTAATAAGTATATTTAATAAGCCTATTTAATAAGCCTATTTAATATGCCTATTCATTGAGCCTATTTAATAAGCCTATTTAATATGCCTATTTATTGAGCCTATTTAATAAGTCTATTTAATAAGCCTATTTAATAGGCCTATTTAGTAAGTCTAAGTTGCTGAAATAAGCCTATTTAATAAGCCTATTTAATAGGCCTATTTATTAAGTCTAAGTTGCTGAAACAAGCCTATTTAATCAGCCTATTTAATACGCCTATTTAATAAGTCTAAGTTGCTGAAATAAGCCTTTTTAATCAGCGTAAGTTGCTGAAATAGGCCTATTTAATAAGCCCAAGTTTCTGAAATAAGCCTACTTAATTAGGCTATTTAATAAGCCTAAGTTGCTGAAATAAGCCTATTTAATAAGCGTAAGTTGCTGAAATAAGGCTATTTAATAAGCCTAAGTTGCTGAAATAAGCCTATTTAATAAGCCTAAGTTGCTGAAATAAGCCTATTTAATAAGCCTATTTAATAAGCCTAAGTTGCTGAAATAAGCCTATTTAATAAGCCTATTTAATATGCCTATTTAATAAGTCTAAGTTGCTGAAATAAGCCTATTTAATAAGCCTATTTAATATGCCTATTTCATAAGTCTAAGTTGCTGAAATAAGCCTATTTAATAAGCCTAAGTTGCTGAATGAGCCTATTTAATAAGGCTAAGTTGCTGAAATAAGCCTATTTAATAAGCCTAAGTTGCTGAATAAGCCTATTTAATAAGCCTAAGTTGCTGAATAAACCTATTTAATAAGTCTAAGTTGCTGAAATAAGCCTATTTAATAAGGCTATTTAATAAGCCTAAGTTGCTGAAGAAGCCTATTTAATAAGTCTAAGTTGCTGAAATAAGGCTATTTAATAAGCCTAAGTTGCTGAAATAAGGCTATTTAATAAGTTTAAGTTGCTAAAATAAGCCTATTTAATAAGCCTAAGTTGCTGAAATAAGCCTATTTAATAAGGCTACTTAATGAGCCTAAGTTGCTGAAATAAGCCTATTTAATAAGCCTAAGTTTCTGAACTAAGCCTATTTAAAAAGGTATATTTAATAAGTCTAAGTTGCTGAAATAAACCTATTTAAAAATGCTATTTAATAAGCCTAAGTTGCTGAAATAAGCTTATTTAATAAGCCTAAGTTGCTGAAATAAGCCTATTTAATAAGGCTATTTAATAAGTCTAAGTTGCTGAAATAAACCTATTTAATAAGCCTAAGTTGCTAAAATAAGCCTATTTAATGAGGCTATTTAATAAGTCTATTTAATAAGCCTATTTATTAAGCCTATTTAATAAGCCTATTTAATAAGCCTATTTAATACGCCTATTTAATAAACATATTTAATAAGTATTTAATGAGCCTATTTAATAAGTATATTTAATAAGCCTTTTTAATAAGCCTATTTAATAAGTCTATTTAATAAGCCTATTTAATAAGTATTTAATGAGCCTATTTAATGAGCCTATTTATTGAGCCTATTTAATAAGTCTATTTATTGAGCCTATTTAATGAGCCTATTTAATAAGTCTATTTAATAAGCCTATTTAATAAGGCTATTTAATGAGCCTAAGTTGCTGAAATAACCCTATTTAATAAGCCTATTTAATAGGCCTATTTAATAAGTCTAAGTTGCTGAAATAAGCCTATTTAATAAGCCTAAGTTTCTGATGAGCCTATTTAATAAGCCTAAGTTGCTGAAAAAAGCCTATTTAATAAGCCTAAGTTGCTGAATAAGCCTATTTAATAAGCCTAAGTTGCTGAATAAACCAATTTAATAAGTCTAAGTTGCTGAAATAAGCTTATTTAATAAGGCAATTTAATAAGCCTAAGTTGCTGAATAAGCCTATTTAATAAGGCTATTTAATGAGCCTAAGTTGCTGAAATAAGACTATTTAATAAGCCTAAGTTTCTGAACTAAGCTTATTTAAAAAGGTATATTTAATAAGTCTAAGTTGCTGAAATAAACCTATTTAAAAATGCTATTTAATAAGCCTAAGTTGCTGAAATAAACCTGTTTAATAACGCTATTTAATAAGCATAAGTTGCTGAAATAAGCTTATTTAATAAGCCTAAGTTGCTGAAATAAGCCTATTTAATAAGGCTCTTTAATAAGTCTAAGTTGCTGAAATAAACCTATTTAAAAATGCTATTTAATAAGCCTAAGTTGCTGAAATAAACCTGTTTAATAAGGCTATTTAATAAGCATAAGTTGCTGAAATAAGCTTATTTAATAAGCCTAAGTTGCTGAAATAAGCCTATTTAATAAGGCTATTTAATAAGTCTAAGTTGCTGAAATAAACCTATTTAATAAGCCTAAGTTGCTAAAATAAGCCTATTTAATGAGGCTATTTAATAAGTCTATTTAATAAGCCTATTTATTAAGCCTATTTAATAAGCCTATTTAATAAGCCTATTTAATACGCCTATTTAATAAACATATTTAATAAGTATTTAATGAGCCTATTTAATAAGTCTATTTAATAAGCCTTTTTAATAAGCCTATTTAATAAGTCTATTTAATAAGCCTATTTAATAAGTATTTAATGAGCCTTTTAAATGAGCCTATTTATTGAGCCTATTTAATAAGCCTATTTATTGAGCCTATTTAATAAGCCTATTTAATAAGTCTATTTAATAAGCCTATTTAATAAGCCTATTTAACACACCTATTTATTGAGCCTATTTAATAAGCCTATTTATTGAGCCTATTTAATAAGTCTATTTAATAAGCCTATTTAATAAGCCTATTTAATAAGTATTTAATGAGCCTATTTAATAAGTCTATTTAATAAGCCTATTTAATAAGGCTATTTAATGAGCCTAAGTTGCTGAAATAAGCCTATTTAATAAGCCTATTTAATAGGCCTATTTAATAAGTCTAAGTTGCTGAAATAAGCCTATTTAATAAGCCTAAGTTTCTGATGAGCCTATTTAATAAGCCTAAGTTGCTGAAAAAAGCCTATTTAATAAGCCTAAGTTGCTGAATAAGCCTATTTAATAAGCCTAAGTTGCTGAATAAACCTATTTAATAAGTCTAAGTTGCTGAAATAAGCTTATTTAATAAGGCAATTTAATAAGCCTAAGTTGCTGAATAAGCCTATTTAATAAGGCTATTTAATGAGCCTAAGTTGCTGAAATAAGACTATTTAATAAGCCTAAGTTTCTGAACTAAGCTTATTTAAAAAGGTATATTTAATAAGTCTAAGTTGCTGAAATAAACCTATTTAAAAATGCTATTTAATAAGCCTAAGTTGCTGAAATAAACCTGTTTAATAACGCTATTTAATAAGCATAAGTTGCTGAAATAAGCTTATTTAATAAGCCTAAGTTGCTGAAATAAGCCTATTTAATAAGGCTCTTTAATAAGTCTAAGTTGCTGAAATAAACCTATTTAATAAGCCTAAGTTGCTAAAATAAGCCTATTTAATGAGGCTATTTAATAAGTCTATTTAATAAGCCTATTTAATAAGCCTATTTAATAAGCCTATTTAATAAGTCTATTTAATAAGTCTATTTAATAAGTCTATTTAATAAGCCTATTTAATAAGTATTTAATGAGCCTATTTAATAAGCCTATTTATTGAGCCTATTTAATAAGCCTATTTAATAAGCCTATTTAATACGCCTATTTAATAAACATATTTAATAAGTATTTAATGAGCCTATTTAATAAGTCTATTTAATAAGCCTTTTTAATAAGCCTATTTAATAAGTCCATTTAATAAGCCTATTTAATAAGTATTTAATGAGCCTTTTAAATGAGCCTATTCATTGAGCCTATTTAATAAGCCTATTTATTGAGCCTATTTAATAAGCCTATTTAATAAGTCTATTTAATAAGCCTATTTAATAAGCCTATTTAACACACCTATTTATTGAGCCTATTTAATAAGCCTATTTATTGAGCCTATTTAATAAGTCTATTTAATAAGCCTATTTAATAAGCCTATTTAATAAGTATTTAATGAGCCTATTTAATAAGTCTATTTAATAAGCCTATTTAATAAGGCTATTTAATGAGCCTAAGTTGCTGAAATAAGCCTATTTAATAAGCCTATTTAATAGGCCTATTTAATAAGTCTAAGTTGCTGAAATAAGCCTATTTAATAAGCCTAAGTTTCTGATGAGCCTATTTAATAAGCCTAAGTTGCTGAAAAAAGCCTATTTAATAAGCCTAAGTTGCTGAATAAGCCTATTTAATAAGCCTAAGTTGCTGAATAAACCTATTTAATAAGTCTAAGTTGCTGAAATAAGCTTATTTAATAAGGCAATTTAATAAGCCTAAGTTGCTGAATAAGCCTATTTAATAAGGCTATTTAATGAGCCTAAGTTGCTGAAATAAGACTATTTAATAAGCCTAAGTTTCTGAACTAAGCTTATTTAAAAAGGTATATTTAATAAGTCTAAGTTGCTGAAATAAACCTATTTAAAAATGCTATTTAATAAGCCTAAGTTGCTGAAATAAACCTGTTTAATAACGCTATTTAATAAGCATAAGTTGCTGAAATAAGCTTATTTAATAAGCCTAAGTTGCTGAAATAAGCCTATTTAATAAGGCTCTTTAATAAGTCTAAGTTGCTGAAATAAACCTATTTAATAAGCCTAAGTTGCTAAAATAAGCCTATTTAATGAGGCTATTTAATAAGTCTATTTAATAAGCCTATTTAATAAGCCTATTTAATAAGCCTATTTAATAAGTCTATTTAATAAGTCTATTTAATAAGTCTATTTAATAAGCCTATTTAATAAGTATTTAATGAGCCTATTTAATAAGCCTATTTATTGAGCCTATTTAATAAGCCTATTTATTGAGCCTATTTAATAAGCCTATTTATTGAGCCTATTTAATAAGCCTATTTAATAAGTCTATTTAATAAGCCTATTTAATAAGCCTATTTAATAAGTATTTAATGAGCCTATTTAATAAGTCTATTTAATAAGCCTATTTAATAAGGCTATTTAATAAGCCTAAGTTGCTGAAATAAGCCTATTTAATAAGCCTATTTAATAGGCCTATTTAATAAGTCTAAGTTGCTGAAATAAGCCTATTTAATAAGCCTAAGTTTCTGAATGAGCCTATTTAATAAGCCTAAGTTGCTGAAAAAAGCCTATTTAATAAGCCTAAGTTGCTGAATAAGCCTATTTAATAAGCCTAAGTTGCTGAATAAAACTATTTAATAAGTCTAAGTTGCTGAAATAAGCTTATTTAATAAGCCTATTTAATAAGCCTAAGTTGCTGAATAAGCCTATTTAATAAGGCTATTTAATGAGCCTAAGTTGCTGAAATAAGACTATTTAATAAGCCTAAGTTTCTGAACTAAGCCTATTTAAAAAGGTATATATAATAAGTCTAAGTTGCTGAAATAAACCTATTTTAAAATGCTATTTAATAAGCCTAAGTTGCTGAAATAAACCTGTTTAATAAGGCTATTTAATAAGCATAAGTTGCTGAAATAAGCTTATTTAATAAGCCTAAGTTGCTGAACTAAGCCTATTTAATAAGGCTCTTTAATAAATCTAAGTTGCTGAAATAAACCTATTTAATAAGCCTAAGTTGCTAAAATAAGCCTATTTAATGAGGCTATTTAATAAGTCTATTTAATAAGCCTATTTATTAAGCCTATTTAATAAGCCTATTTAATAAGTCTATTTAATAAGTCTATTTAATAAGCCTATTTAATAAGTATTTAATGAGCCTATTTAACAAGCCTATTTATTGAGCCTATTTAATAAGCCTATTTATTGAGCCTATTTAATAAGCCTATTTATTGAGCCTATTTAATTAGCCTATTTATTGAGCCTATTTAATAAGCCTATTTAATGAGCCTATTTAATAAGCCTATTTAATAAGTATATTTAATAAGCCTATTTAATACGCCTATTTAATAAGCCTATTCATTGAGCCTATTTAATAAGCCTATTTAATATGCCTATTTATTGAGCCTATTTAATAAGTCTATTTAATAAGCCTATTTAATAAGCCTATTTAATAAGTATTTAATGAGCCTATTTAATTAGTCTATTTAATAAGCCTATTTAATAGGCCTATTTAATAAGTCTAAGTTGCTGAAATAAGCCTATTTAATAAGCCTATTTAATAGGCCTATTTAATAAGTCTAAGTTGCTGAAATAAGCCTATTTAATCAGCCTATTTAATACGCATATTAAATCAGTCTAAGTTGCTGAAATAAGCCTTTTTAATCAGCGTAAGTTGCTGAAATAAGCCTATTTAATAAGCCCAAGTTGCTGAAATAAGCCTACTTAATTAGGCTATTTAATAAGCCTAAGTTGCTGAAATAAGCCTATTTAATAAGCGTAAGTTGCTGAAATAAGGCTATTTAATAAGTCTAAGTTGCTGAAATAAGCCTATTTAATAAGCCTAAGTTGCTGAAATAAGCCTATTTAATAAGCCTATTTAATAAGCCTAAGTTGCTGAAATAAGCCTATTTAATACGCCTATTTAATAGGCCTATTTAATAAGTCTAATTTGCTGAAATAAGCCTATTTAATAAGCCTATTTTATAGGCCTATTTAATAAGTCTAATTTGCTGAAATAAGCCTATTTAATAAGCCTATTTAATAGGCCTATTTAATAAGTCTAAGTTGCTGAAATAAGCCTATTTAATAAGCCTAAGTTGCTGAATGAGCCCTTTTAATAAGCCTAAGTTGCTGAAATAAGCCTATTTAATAAACCTAAGTTGCTGAATAAGCCTATTTAATAAGCCTAAGTTGCTGAATAAACCTATTTAATAAGTCTAAGTTGCTGAAATAAGCCTATTTAATAAGGCTATTTAATAAGCCTAAGTTGCTGAATAAGCCTATTTAATAAGTCTAAGTTGCTGAAATAAGGCTATTTAATAAGCCTAAGTTGCTGAAATAAGGTCATTTAATAAGTTTAAGTTGCTGAAATAAGCCTATTTAATAAGCCTAAGTTGCTGAAATAAGCCTAATTAATAAGGCTATTTAATGAGCCTAAGTTGCTGAAAAAAGCCTATTTAATAAGCCTTAGTTTCTAAACTAAGCCTATTTAAAAAGGTATATTTAATAAGTCTAAGTTGCTGAAATAAACCTATTTAAAAATGCTATTTAATAAGCCTAAGTTGCTGAAATAAACCTGTTTAATAAGGCTATTTAATAAGCATAAGTTGCTGAAATAAGCTTATTTAATAAGCCTAAGTTGCTGAAATAAGCCTATTTAATAAGGCTATTTAATAAGTCTAAGTTGCTGAAATAAACCTATTTAATAAGCCTAAGTTGCTAAAATAAGCCTATTTAATGAGGCTATTTAATAAGTCTATTTAATAAGCCTATTTATTAAGCCTATTTAATAAGCCTATTTAATAAGCCTATTTAATACGCCTATTTAATAAACATATTTAATAAGTATTTAATGAGCCTATTTAATAAGTCTATTTAATAAGCCTTTTTAATAAGCCTATTTAATAAGTCTATTTAATAAGCCTATTTAATAAGTATTTAATGAGCCTATTTAATGTGCCTATTTATTGAGCCTATTTAATAAGCCTATTTATTGAGCCTATTTAGTAAGCCTATTTAATAAGTCTATTTAATAAGCCTATTTAACACGCCTATTTATTGAGCCTATTTAATAAGCCTATTTAATAAGCCTATTTATTGAGCCTATTTAATAAGTTTATTTAATAAGCCTATTTAATAAGGCTATTTAATGAGCCTAAGTTGCTGAAATAAGCCTATTTAATAAGCCTATTTAATAGGCTTATTTAGTAAGTCTAAGTTGCTGAAATAAGCCTATTTAATAAGCCTACGTTTCTGAATGAGCCTATTTAATAAGCCTAAGTTGCTGAAAAAAGCCTATTTAATAAGCCTAAGTTGCTGAATAAGCCTATTTAATAAGCCTAAGTTGCTGAATAAACCTATTTAATAAGTCTAAGTTGCTGAAATAAGACTATTTAATAAGGCAATTTAATAAGCCTAAGTTGCTGAATAAGCCTATTTAATAAGGATTTTTAATGAGCCTAAGTTGCTGAAATAAGACTATTTAATAAGCCTAAGTTTCTGAACTAAGCTTATTTAAAAAGGTATATTTAATAAGTCTAAGTTGCTGAAATAAACCTATTTAAAAATGCTATTTAATAAGCCTAAGTTGCTGAAATAAACCTGTTTAATAAGGCTATTTAATAAGCATAAGTTGCTGAAATAAGCTTATTTAATAAGCCTAAGTTGCTGAAATAAGCCTATTTAATAAGGCTCTTTAATAAGTCTAAGTTGCTGAAATAAACCTATTTAATAAGCCTAAGTTGCTAAAATAAGCCTATTTAATGAGGCTATTTAATAAGTCTATTTAATAAGCCTATTTAATAAGCCTATTTAATAAGCCTATTTAATAAGCCTATTTAATAAGTCTATTTAATAAGTCTATTTAATAAGCCTATTTAATAAGTATTTAATGAGCCTATTTAATAAGCCTATTTATTGAGCCTATTTAATAAGCCTATTTATTGAGCTTATTTAAGAAGCCTATTTAATAAGTCTATTTAATAAGCCTATTTAATAAGCCTATTTAATAAGTATTTAATGAGCCTATTTAATAAGTCTATTTAATAAGCCTATTTAATAAGTATTTAATGAGCCTAAGTTGCTGAAATAAGCCTATTTAATAAGCCTATTTAATAGGCCTATTTAATAAGTCTAAGTTGCTGAAATAAGCCTATTTAATAAGCCTAAGTTTCTGAATGAGCCTATTTAATAAGCCTAAGTTGCTGAAAAAAGCCTATTTAATAAGCCTAAGTTGCTGAATAAGCCTATTTAATAAGCCTAAGTTGCTGAATAAACCTATTTAATAAGTCTAAGTTGCTGAAATAAGCTTATTTAATAAGGCTATTTAATAAGCCTAAGTTGCTGAATAAGCCTATTTAATAAGGCTATTTAATGAGCCTAAGTTGCTGAAATAAGACTATTTAATAAGCCTAAGTTTCTGAACTAAGCCTATTTAAAAAGGTATATATAATAACTCTAAGTTGCTGAAAGAAACCTATTTAAAAATGCTATTCAATAAGCCTAAGTTGCTGAAATAAGCCTATTTAATAAGCGTAAGTTGCTGAAATAAGGCTATTTAATAAGTCTAAGTTGCTGAAATAAGCTATTTAATAAGCCTAAGTTGCTGAAATAAGCCTATTTAATAAGCCTATTTAATAGGCCTATTTAATAAGTCTAATTTGCTGAAATAAGCCTATTTAATAAGCCTATTTAATAGGCCTATTTAATAAGTCTATGTTGCTGAAATAAGCCTATTTAATAAGCCTAAGTTGCTGAATGAGCCTATTTAATAAGCCTAAGTTGCTGAATAAACCTATTTATTAAGTCTAAGTTGCTGAAATATGCCTATTTAATAAGGCTATTTAATAAGCCTAAGTTGCTGAATAAGCCTATTTAATAAGTCTAAGTTGCTGAAATAAGGCTATTTAATAAGCCTAAGTTGCTGAAATAAGGCTATTTAATAAGTTTAAGTTGCTGAAATAAGCCTATTTAATAAGCCTAAGTTGCTGAAATAAGCCTATTTAATAAGGCTATTTAATGAGCCTAAGTTGCTGAAATAAGCCTATTTAATAAGCCTAAGTTTCTGAACTAAGCCTATTTAAAAAGGTATATTTAATAAGTCTAAGTTGCTGAAATAAACCTATTTAAAAATGCTATTTAATAAGCCTAAGTTGCTAAAATAAGCCTATTTAATGAGGCTATTTAATAAGTCTATTTAATAAGCCTATTTATTAAGCCTATTTAATAAGCCTATTTAATATGCCTATTTAATAAACATATTTAATAAGTATTTATTGAGCCTATTTAATAAACCTATTTATTCAGCCTATTTAATAAGCATATTTAATAAGTCTATTTAATAAACTTAGCAACTTAGGCTTATTAAATAGGCTTATTTCAGCAACTTAGACTTATTAAAAATACTTATTTCAGCAACTTAGGCTTATGAAATAGGCTTATTCAGCAACGTAGGCTTATTAAATAGGCTTATTTCAGCAACTTAGACTTATTAAATAGGCCTATTAAATAGGCTTATTAAATAGACTGATTAAATAGGCTCATTAAATACATATTAAATAGGCTTATTAAATAGATTTATTAATTAGACTTATTAAATAGGCTTATTAAATAGGCTTATTAAATAGGCTCATTAAATAGACTTATTAAATAGCCTCATTAAATAGCCTTATTTCAGCAACTTAGGCTTATTAAATAGGCTTATTTCAGCAACTTAGGCTTATTAAATAGCCTTAATTCAGCAACTTAGACTTATTAAATAGGCTTATTCAGCAACTTAGGCTTAAATAGGCTTATTAAATAGGCTTCTTAAATAGGCTTATTAAATAGGCTTATTAAATAAACTTATTAAATAGCCTCATTAAATAGGCTTATTTTAGCAACTTAGGCTTATTAAATAGCCGTATTAAATATGCTTATTTCAGCAACTTAGGCTTATTAAATAGGCTTATTTCAGCAGCTTATGCTTATTAAATAGCCTTATTAAATAGGCTTATTTCAGCAACATTAGGATTATTAAATAGGCTTATTTCAGCAACTTAGACTTATTAAATAGGCCTATTAAATAGGCTTATTAAATAGACTTATTAAATAGGCTCATTAAATACTTATTAAATAGGCTTATTAAATAGGCTTATTAAATAGGCTTATTAAATAGGCTTATTAAATAGGCTTATTAAATAGGCTTATTAAATAGGCTTATTAAATAAACTTATTAAATAGCCTCATTAAATAGGCTTATTTTAGCAACTTAGGCTTATTAAATAGCCATATTAAATATGCTTATTTCAGCAACTTAGGCTTATTAAATAGGCTTATTTCAGCAGCTTATGCTTATTAAATAGCCTTATTAAATAGGCTTATTTCAGCAACATTAGGATTATTAAATAGGCTTATTTCAGCAACTTAGACTTTTTAAATAGCCCTATTAAATAGGCTTATTAAATAGACTTATTAAATAGGCTCATTAAATACTTATTAAATAGGCTTATTAAATAGGCTTATTAAATAGACTTATTAAATAGGCTCAATAAATAGGCGTATTAAATAGGCTTATTAAATAGGCTTATTAAATAGGCTTATTAAATATGCGTATTAAATAGACTTATTAAATAGGCTTATTAAATAGGCTCAATAAATAGGCTTATTAAATAGGCTCAATAAATAGGCTTATTAAATAGGCTCAATAAATAGGCTTATTAAATAGGCTCAATAATAAACTTATTAAATAGGCTCATTAAATACTTATTAAATAGGCTTATTAAATAGACTTATTAAATAGACTTATTAAATAGGCTTATTAAATACTTATTAAATAGGTTTATTAAATAGGCGTATTAAATAGGCTTATTAAATAGGCTCAATAAATATGCTTATTAAATGGGCTTATTAAATAGGCTCATTAAATAGGCTTAATAAATAGGCTTATTAAATAGGCGTATTAAATAGGCTTATTAAATAGGCTCATTAAATAGACTCATTAAATAGGCTTATTAAATAGGCTCAATAAATAGGCTCATTAAATAGGCTCAATAAATAGGCTTATTAAATAGGCTCAATAATTAGGCTTATTAAATAGGCTCAATAATTAGACTTATTAAATAGGCTCATTATATACCTATTAAATAGGCTTATTAAATAGACTTATTAAATAGACGTATTAAATATGCTTATTAAATAGGCTTATTAAATAGGCTTATTAAATAGGCTTATTAAATAGACTTATTAAATAGCCTCATTAAATAGGCTTATTTTAGCAACTTAGGCTTATTAATTAGGCTTTTTTCAGCAACTTAGACTTATTAAATAGCCTTATTACAGCAACTTAGGCTTATTAAATAGGCTTATTTCAGCAACTTAGGCTTATTAAATAGGCTTATTTCAGCAACTTAGGCTTATTAAATAGGCTTATTTCAGCAACATAGGCTTATTAAATAGCCTAATTTCAGCAACTTAGACTTATTAAATAGGCTTATTCAGCAACTTAGGCTTAAATAGGCTTATTAAATAGGCTTATTAAATAGGCTTATTAAATAGGCTTATTAAATAAACTTATTAAATAGCCTCATTAAATAGGCTTATTTTAGCAACTTAGGCTTATTAAATAGCCATATTAAATATGCTTATTTCAGCAACTTAGGCTTATTAAATAGGCTTATTTCAGCAGCTTATGCTTATTAAATAGCCTTATTAAATAGGCTTATTTCAGCAACATTAGGATTATTAAATAGGCTTATTTCAGCAACTTAGACTTTTTAAATAGCCCTATTAAATAGGCTTATTAAATAGACTTATTAAATAGACTTATTAAATAGGCTTATTAAATAGACTTATTAAATAGACTTATTAAATAGGCTTATTAAATAGACTTATTAAATAGGCTTATTAAAAAGGCTTATTAAATAGACTTATTAAACAGGCTCATTAAATACTTATTAAATAGGTTTATTAAATAGGCGTATTAAATAGGCTTATTAAATAGGCTCAATAAATAGGCTTATTAAATAGGCGTATTAAATAGGCTTATTAAATAGGCTTATTAAATAGACTAATTAAATAGGCTTATTAAATAGGCTCAATAAATAGGCTCATTAAATAGGCTCAATAAATAGGCTTATTAAATAGGCTCAATAATTAGGCTTATTAAATAGGCTCAATAAATAGGCTTATTAAATAGGCTCATTATATACTTATTAAATAGGCTTATTAAATAGACTTATTAAATAGACGTATTAAATATGCTTTTTAAATAGGCTTATTAAATAGGCTTATTAAATAGGCTTATTAAATAGACTTATTAAATAGCCTCATTAAATAGGCTTACTTTAGCAACTTAGGCTTATTAATTAGGCTTTTTTCAGCAACTTAGACTTATTAAATAGCCTTATTACAGCAACTTAGGCTTATTAAATAGGCTTATTTCAGCAACTTAGGCTTATTAAATAGGCTTATTTCAGCAACTTAGGATTATTAAATAGGCTTATTTCAGCAACTTAGGCTTATTAAATAGCCTTATTTCAGCAACTTAGACGTATTAAATAGGATTATTCAGCAACTTAGGCTTAAATAGGCTTATTAAATAGGCTTATTAAATAGGCTTATTAAATAGGCTCATTAAATATTTATTAAATAGGCTTATTAAATAGGCTTATTAAATAGACTTATTAAATAGGCTCAATAAATAGGCGTATTAAATAGGCATATTAAATAGGCTTATTAAATAGGCTTATTAAATATGCGTATTAAATAGACTTATTAAATAGGCTTATTAAATAGGCTCAATAAATAGGCTTATTAAATAGGCTCAATAAATAGGCTTATTAAATAGGCTCAATAAATAGGCTTATTAAATAGGCTCAATAATAAACTTATTAAATAGGCTTATTAAATAGACTTATTAAATAGGCTTATTAAATAGGCTTATTAAATAGACTTATTAAATAGACTTATTAAATAGGCTTATTAAATAGACTTATTAAATAGGCTTATTAAAAAGGCTTATTAAATAGACTTATTAAACAGGCTCATTAAATACTTATTAAATAGGTTTATTAAATAGGCGTATTAAATAGGCTTATTAAATAGGCTCAATAAATAGGCTTATTAAATGGGCTTATTAAATAGGCTCATTAAATAGGCTTAATAAATAGGCTTATTAAATAGGCGTATTAAATAGGCTTATTAAATAGGCTTATTAAATAGACTAATTAAATAGGCTTATTAAATAGGCTCAATAAATAGGCTCATTAAATAGGCTCAATAAATAGGCTTATTAAATAGGCTCAATAATTAGGCTTATTAAATAGGCTCAATAAATAGGCTTATTAAATAGGCTCATTATATACTTATTAAATAGGCTTATTAAATAGACTTATTAAATAGACGTATTAAATATGCTTTTTAAATAGGCTTATTAAATAGGCTTATTAAATAGGCTTATTAAATAGGCTTATTAAATAGGCTTATTAAATAAACTTATTAAATAGCCTCATTAAATAGGCTTATTTTAGCAACTTAGGCTTATTAAATAGCCATATTAAATATGCTTATTTCAGCAACTTAGGCTTATTAAATAGGCTTATTTCAGCAGCTTATGCTTATTAAATAGCCTTATTAAATAGGCTTATTTCAGCAACATTAGGATTATTAAATAGGCTTATTTCAGCAACTTAGACTTATAAAATAGCCCTATTAAATAGGCTTATTAAATAGACTTATTAAATAGGCTCATTAAATACTTATTAAATAGGCTTATTAAATAGGTTTATTAAATAGACTTATTAAATAGGCTCAATAAATAGGCGTATTAAATAGGCTTATTAAATAGGCTTATTAAATACGCTTATTAAATAGGCTTATTAAATATGCGTATTAAATAGACTTATTAAATAGGCTTATTAAATAGGCTCAATAAATAGGCTTATTAAATAGGCTCAATAAATAGGCTTATTAAATAGGCTCAATAAATAGGCTTATTAAATAGGCTCAATAAATAGGCTTATTAAATAGGCTCATTAAATACTTATTAAATAGGCTTATTAAATAGACTTATTAAATAGACTTATTAAATAGGCTTATTAAATAGACTTATTAAATAGGCTTATTAAAAAGGCTTATTAAATAGACTTATTAAACAGGCTCATTAAATACTTATTAAATAGGTTTATTAAATAGGCGTATTAAATAGGCTTATTAAATAGGCTCAATAAATAGGCTTATTAAGTGGGCTTATTAAATAGGCTCATTAAATAGGCTTAATAAATAGGCTTATTAAATAGGTGTATTAAATAGGCTTATTAAATAGGCTTATTAAATAGACTCATTTAATAGGCTTATTAAATAGGCTCAATAAATAGGCTCATTAAATAGGCTCAATAGATAGGCTTATTAAATAGGCTCAATAATTAGGCTTATTAAATAGGCTCAATAAATAGGCTTATTAAATAGGCTTATTAATTAGGCTTATTAAATAGACTTATTAAATAGGCTCATTAAATAGGCTTATTTTAGCTACTTAGGCTTATTAATTAGGCTTTTTTCAGCAACTTAGACTTATTAAATAGCCTTATTACAGCAACTTAGGCTTATTAAATAGGCTTATTTCAGCAACTTAGGCTTATTAAATAGGCTTATTTCAGCAACTTAGGCTTATTAAATAGCCTTATTTCAGCAACTTAGACTTATTAAATAGGATTATTCAGCAACTTAGGCTTAAATAGGCTTATTAAATAGGCTTATTAAATAGGCTTATTAAATAGGCTTATTAAATAGGCTTATTAAATAAAGTTATTAAATAGCCTCATTAAATAGGCTTATTTTAGCAACTTAGGCTTATTAAATAGCCATATTAAATATGCTTATTTCAGCAACTTAGGCTTATTAAATAGGCTTATTTCAGCAGCGTATGCTTATTAAATAGCCTTATTAAATAGGCTTATTTCAGCAACATTAGGATTATTAAATAGGCTTATTTCAGCAACTTAGACTTATTAAATAGCCCTATTAAATAGGCTTATTAAATAGACTTATTAAATAGGCTAATTAAATACTTATTAAATAGGCTTATTAAATAGGCTTATTAAATAGACTTATTAAATAGGCTCAATAAATAGGCGTATTATATAGGCTTATTAAATAGGCTTATTAAATAGGCTTATTAAATAGACTTATTAAATAGCCTCATTAAATATGCTTATTTTAGCAACTTAGCTTATTAATTAGGCTTTTTTCAGCAACTTAGACTTATTAAATAGCCTTATTACAGCAACTTAGGCTTATTAAATAGGCTTATTAAATAGACTTATTAAATAGACTTATTAAATAGGCTTATTAAATAGACTTATTAAATAGGCTTATTAAAAAGGCTTATTAAATAGACTTATTAAACAGGCTCATTAAATACTTATTAAATAGGTTTATTAAATAGGCGTATTAAATAGGCTTATTAAATAGGCTCAATAAATAGGCTTATTAAATGGGCTTATTAAATAGGCTCATTAAATAGGCTTAATAAATAGGCTTATTAAATAGGCGTATTAAATAGCCTTATTAAATAGGCTTATTAAATAGACTAATTAAATAGGCTTATTAAATAGGCTCAATAAATAGGCTCATTAAATAGGCTCAATAAATAGGCTTATTAAATAGGCTCAATAATTAGGCTTATTAAATAGGCTCAATAAATAGGCTTATTAAATAGGCTCATTATATACTTATTAAATAGGCTTATTAAATAGACTTATTAAATAGACGTATTAAATATGCTTTTTAAATAGGCTTATTAAATAGGCTTATTAAATAGGCTTATTAAATAGGCTTATTAAATAGACTTATTAAATAGCCTCATTAAATAGGCTTACTTTAGCAACTTAGGCTTATTAATTAGGCTTTTTTCAGCAACTTAGACTTATTAAATAGCCTTATTACAGCAACTTAGGCTTATTAAATAGGCTTATTTCAGCAACTTAGGCTTATTAAATAGGCTTATTTCAGCAACTTAGGCTTATTAAATAGGCTTATTTCAGCAACTTAGGCTTATTAAATAGCCTTATTTCAGCAACTTAGACGTATTAAATAGGATTATTCAGCAACTTAGGCTTAAATAGGCTTATTAAATAGGCTTATTAAATAGGCTTATTAAATAGGCTTATTAAATAAACTTATTAAATAGCCTCATTAAATAGGCTTATTTTAGCAACTTAGGCTTATTAAATAGCCATATTAAATATGCTTATTTCAGCAACTTAGGCTTATTAAATAGGCTTATTTCAGCAGCTTATGCTTATTAAATAGCCTTATTAAATAGGCTTATTTCAGCAACATTAGGATTATTAAATAGGCTTATTTCAGCAACTTAGACTTATAAAATAGCCCTATTAAATAGGCTTATTAAATAGACTTATTAAATAGGCTCATTAAATACTTATTAAATAGGCTTATTAAATAGGTTTATTAAATAGACTTATTAAATAGGCTCAATAAATAGGCGTATTAAATAGGCTTATTAAATAGGCTTATTAAATAGGCTTATTAAATAGGCTTATTAAATATGCGTATTAAATAGACTTATTAAATAGGCTTATTAAATAGGCTCAATAAATAGGCTTATTAAATAGGCTCAATAAATAGGCTTATTAAATAGGCTCAATAAATAGGCTTATTAAATAGGCTCAATAAATAGGCTTATTAAATAGGCTCATTAAATACTTATTAAATAGGCTTATTAAATAGACTTATTAAATAGACTTATTAAATAGGCTTATTAAATAGACTTATTAAATAGGCTTATTAAAAAGGCTTATTAAATAGACTTATTAAACAGGCTCATTAAATACTTATTAAATAGGTTTATTAAATAGGCGTATTAAATAGGCTTATTAAATAGGCTCAATAAATAGGCTTATTAAATGAGCTGATTAAATAGGCTCATTAAATAGGCTTAATAAATAGGCTTATTAAATAGGTGTATTAAATAGGCTTATTAAATAGGCTTATTAAATAGACTCATTTAATAGGCTTATTAAATAGGCTCAATAAATAGGCTCATTAAATAGGCTCAATAAATAGGCTTATTAAATAGGCTCAATAATTAGGCTTATTAAATAGGCTCAATAAATAGGCTCATTAAATAGGCTTATTAATTAGGCTTATTAAATAGACTTATTAAATAGGCTCATTAAATAGGCTTGTTTTAGCTACTTAGGCTTATTAATTAGGCTTTTTTCAGCAACTTAGACTTATTAAATAGCCTTATTACAGCAACTTAGGCTTATTAAATAGGCTTATTTCAGCAACTTAGGCTTATTAAATAGGCTTATTTCAGCAACTTAGGCTTATTAAATAGGCTTATTTCAGCAACTTAGGCTTATTAAATAGCCTTATTTCAGCAACTTAGACGTATTAAATAGGATTATTCAGCAACTTAGGCTTAAATAGGCTTATTAAATAGGCTTATTAAATAGGCTTATTAAATAGGCTCATTAAATACTTATTAAATAGGCTTATTAAATAGGCTTATTAAATAGACTTATTAAATAGGCTCAATAAATAGGCGTATTAAATAGGCATATTAAATAGGCTTATTAAATAGGCTTATTAAATATGCGTATTAAATAGACTTATTAAATAGGCTTATTAAATAGGCTCAATAAATAGGCTTATTAAATAGGCTCAATAAATAGGCTTATTAAATAGGCTCAATAAATAGGCTTATTAAATAGGCTCAATAATAAACTTATTAAATAGGCTTATTAAATAGACTTATTAAATAGGCTTATTAAATAGGCTTATTAAATAGACTTATTAAATAGACTTATTAAATAGGCTTATTAAATAGACTTATTAAATAGGCTTATTAAAAAGGCTTATTAAATAGACTTATTAAACAGGCTCATTAAATACTTATTAAATAGGTTTATTAAATAGGCGTATTAAATAGGCTTATTAAATAGGCTCAATAAATAGGCTTATTAAATGGGCTTATTAAATAGGCTCATTAAATAGGCTTAATAAATAGGCTTATTAAATAGGCGTATTAAATAGGCTTATTAAATAGGCTTATTAAATAGACTAATTAAATAGGCTTATTAAATAGGCTCAATAAATAGGCTCATTAAATAGGCTCAATAAATAGGCTTATTAAATAGGCTCAATAATTAGGCTTATTAAATAGGCTCAATAAATAGGCTTATTAAATAGGCTCATTATATACTTATTAAATAGGCTTATTAAATAGACTTATTAAATAGACGTATTAAATATGCTTTTTAAATAGGCTTATTAAATAGGCTTATTAAATAGGCTTATTAAATAGACTTATTAAATAGCCTCATTAAATAGGCTTACTTTAGCAACTTAGGCTTATTAATTAGGCTTTTTTCAGCAACTTAGACTTATTAAATAGCCTTATTACAGCAACTTAGGCTTATTAAATAGGCTTATTTCAGCAACTTAGGCTTATTAAATAGGCTTATTTCAGCAACTTAGGCTTATTAAATAGGCTTATTTCAGCAACTTAGGCTTATTAAATAGCCTTATTTCAGCAACTTAGACGTATTAAATAGGAATATTCAGCAACTTAGGCTTAAATAGGCTTATTAAATAGGCTTATTAAATAGGCTTATTAAATAGGCTTATTAAATAAACTTATTAAATAGCCTCATTAAATAGGCTTATTTTAGCAACTTAGGCTTATTAAATAGCCATATTAAATATGCTTATTTCAGCAACTTAGGCTTATTAAATAGGCTTATTTCAGCAGCTTATGCTTATTAAATAGCCTTATTAAATAGGCTTATTTCAGCAACATTAGGATTATTAAATAGGCTTATTTCAGCAACTTAGACTTATAAAATAGCCCTATTAAATAGGCTTATTAAATAGACTTATTAAATAGGCTCATTAAATACTTATTAAATAGGCTTATTAAATAGGTTTATTAAATAGACTTATTAAATAGGCTCAATAAATAGGCGTATTAAATAGGCTTATTAAATAGGCTTATTAAATAGGCTTATTAAATAGGCTTATTAAATATGCGTATTAAATAGACTTATTAAATAGGCTTATTAAATATGCTCAATAAATAGGCTTATTAAATAGGCTCAATAAATAGGCTTATTAAATAGGCTCAATAAATAGGCTTATTAAATAGGCTCAATAAATAGGCTTATTAAATAGGCTCATTAAATACTTATTAAATAGGCTTATTAAATAGACTTATTAAATAGACTTATTAAATAGGCTTATTAAATAGACTTATTAAATAGGCTTATTAAAAAGGCTTATTAAATAGACTTATTAAACAGGCTCATTAAATACTTATTAAATAGGTTTATTAAATAGGCATATTAAATAGGCTTATTAAATAGGCTCAATAAATAGGCTTATTAAATGGGCTTATTAAATATGCTCATTAAATAGGCTTAATAAATAGGCTTATTAAATAGGTGTATTAAATAGGCTTATTAAATAGGCTTATTAAATAGACTCATTTAATAGGCTTATTAAATAGGCTCAATAAATAGGCTCATTAAATAGGCTCAATAAATAGGCTTATTAAATAGGCTCAATAATTAGGCTTATTAAATAGGCTCAATAAATAGGCTTATTAAATAGGCTTATTAATTAGGCTTATTAAATAGACTTATTAAATAGGCTCATTAAATAGGCTTATTTTAGCTACTTAGGCTTATTAATTAGGCTTTTTTCAGCAACTTAGACTTATTAAATAGCCTTATTACAGCAACTTAGGCTTATTAAATAGGCTTATTTCAGCAACTTAGGCTTATTAAATAGGCTTATTTCAGCAACTTAGGCTTATTAAATAGCCTTATTTCAGCAACTTAGACTTATTAAATAGGATTATTCAGCAACTTAGGCTTAAATAGGCTTATTAAATAGGCTTATTAAATAGGCTTATTAAATAGGCTTATTAAATAGGCTTATTAAATAAACTTATTAAATAGCCTCATTAAATAGGCTTATTTTAGCAACTTAGGCTTATTAAATAGCCATATTAAATATGCTTATTTCAGTAACTTAGGCTTATTAAATAGGCTTATTTCAGCAGCGTATGCTTATTAAATAGCCTTATTAAATAGGCTTATTTCAGCAACATTAGGATTATTAAATAGGCTTATTTCAGCAACTTAGACTTATTAAATAGCCCTATTAAATAGGCTTATTAAATAGACTTATTAAATAGGCTCATTAAATACTTATTAAATAGGCTTATTAAATAGGCTTATTAAATAGACTTATTAAATAGGCTCAATAAATAGGCGTATTATATAGGCTTATTAAATAGGCTTATTAAATAGGCTTATTAAATAGACTTATTAAATAGCCTCATTAAATATGCTTATTTTAGCAACTTAGGCTTATTAATTAGGCTTTTTTCAGCAACTTAGACTTATTAAATAGCCTTATTACAGCAACTTAGGCTTATTAAATAGGCTTATTAAATAGACTTATTAAATAGACTTATTAAATAGGCTTATTAAATAGACTTATTAAATAGGCTTATTAAAAAGGCTTATTAAATAGACTTATTAAACAGGCTCATTAAATACTTATTAAATAGTTTTATTAAATAGGCGTATTAAATAGGCTTATTAAATAGGCTCAATAAATAGGCTTATTAAATGGGCTTATTAAATAGGCTCATTAAATAGGCTTAATAAATAGGCTTATTAAATAGGCGTATTAAATAGGCTTATTAAATAGGCTTATTAAATAGACTAATTAAATAGGCTTATTAAATAGGCTCAATAAATAGGCTCATTAAATAGGCTCAATAAATAGGCTTATTAAATAGGCTCAATAATTAGGCTTATTAAATAGGCTCAATAAATAGGCTTATTAAATAGGCTCATTATATACTTATTAAATAGGCTTATTAAATAGACTTATTAAATAGACGTATTAAATATGCTTTTTAAATAGGCTTATTAAATAGGCTTATTAAATAGGCTTATTAAATAGGCTTATTAAATAGACTTATTAAATAGCCTCATTAAATAGGCTTACTTTAGCAACTTAGGCTTATTAATTAGGCTTTTTTCAGCAACTTAGACTTATTAAATAGCCTTATTACAGCAACTTAGGCTTATTAAATAGGCTTATTTCAGCAACTTAGGCTTATTAAATAGGCTTATTTCAGCAACTTAGGCTTATTAAATAGGCTTATTTCAGCAACTTAGGCTTATTAAATAGCCTTATTTCAGCAACTTAGACGTATTAAATAGGATTATTCAGCAACTTAGGCTTAAATAGGCTTATTAAATAGGCTTATTAAATAGGCTTATTAAATAGGCTTATTAAATAAACTTATTAAATAGCCTCATTAAATAGGCTTATTTTAGCAACTTAGGCTTATTAAATAGCCATATTAAATATGCTTATTTCAGCAACTTAGGCTTATTAAATAGGCTTATTTCAGCAGCTTATGCTTATTAAATAGCCTTATTAAATAGGCTTATTTCAGCAACATTAGGATTATTAAATAGGCTTATTTCAGCAACTTAGACTTATAAAATAGCCCTATTAAATAGGCTTATTAAATAGACTTATTAAATAGGCTCATTAAATACTTATTAAATAGGCTTATTAAATAGGTTTATTAAATAGACTTATTAAATAGGCTCAATAAATAGGCGTATTAAATAGGCTTATTAAATAGGCTTATTAAATAGGCTTATTAAATAGGCTTATTAAATATGCGTATTAAATAGACTTATTAAATAGGCTTATTAAATAGGCTCAATAAATAGGCTTATTAAATAGGCTCAATAAATAGGCTTATTAAATAGGCTCAATAAATAGGCTTATTAAATAGGCTCAATAAATAGGCTTATTAAATAGGCTCATTAAATACTTATTAAATAGGCTTATTAAATAGACTTATTAAATAGACTTATTAAATAGGCTTATTAAATAGACTTATTAAATAGGCTTATTAAAAAGGCTTATTAAATAGACTTATTAAACAGGCTCATTAAATACTTATTAAATAGGTTTATTAAATAGGCGTATTAAATAGGCTTATTAAATAGGCTCAATAAATAGGCTTATTAAATGGGCTGATTAAATAGGCTCATTAAATAGGCTTAATAAATAGGCTTATTAAATAGGTGTATTAAATAGGCTTATTAAATAGGCTTATTAAATAGACTCATTTAATAGGCTTATTAAATAGGCTCAATAAATAGGCTCATTAAATAGGCTCAATAAATAGGCTTATTAAATAGGCTCAATAAATAGGCTTATTAAATAGGCTCAATAATTAGGCTTATTAAATAGGCTCAATAAATAGGCTCATTAAATAGGCTTATTAATTAGGCTTATTAAATAGACTTATTAAATAGGCTCATTAAATAGGCTTATTTTAGCTACTTAGGCTTATTAATTAGGCTTTTTTCAGCAACTTAGACTTATTAAATAGCCTTATTACAGCAACTTAGGCTTATTAAATAGGCTTATTTCAGCAACTTAGGCTTATTAAATAGGCTTATTTCAGCAACTTAGGCTTATTAAATAGGCTTATTTCAGCAACTTAGGCTTATTAAATAGCCTTATTTCAGCAACTTAGACGTATTAAATAGGATTATTCAGCAACTTAGGCTTAAATAGGCTTATTAAATAGGCTTATTAAATAGGCTTATTAAATAGGCTTATTAAATAAACTTATTAAATAGCCTCATTAAATAGGCTTATTTTAGCAACTTAGGCTTATTAAATAGCCATATTAAATATGCTTATTTCAGCAACTTAGGCTTATTAAATAGGCTTATTTCAGCAGCTTATCCTTATTAAATAGCCTTATTAAATAGGCTTATTTCAGCAACATTAGGATTATTAAATAGGCTTATTTCAGCAACTTAGACTTATAAAATAGCCCTATTAAATAGGCTTATTAAATAGACTTATTAAATAGGTTTATTAAATAGACTTATTAAATAGGCTCAATAAATAGGCGTATTAAATAGGCTTATTAAATAGGCTTATTAAATAGGCTTATTAAATAGGCTTATTAAATATGCGTATTAAATAGACTTATTAAATAGGCTTATTAAATAGGCTCAATAAATAGGCTTATTAAATAGGCTCAATAAATAGGCTTATTAAATAGGCTCAATAAATAGGCTTATTAAATAGGCTCAATAAATAGGCTTATTAAATAGGCTCATTAAATACTTATTAAATAGGCTTATTAAATAGACTTATTAAATAGACTTATTAAATAGGCTTATTAAATAGACTTATTAAATAGGCTTATTAAAAAGGCTTATTAAATAGACTTATTAAACAGGCTCATTAAATACTTATTAAATAGGTTTATTAAATAGGCGTATTAAATAGGCTTATTAAATAGGCTCAATAAATAGGCTTATTAAATGGGCTGATTAAATAGGCTCATTAAATAGGCTTAATAAATAGGCTTATTAAATAGGTGTATTAAATAGGCTTATTAAATAGGCTTATTAAATAGACTCATTTAATGGTCTTATTAAATAGGCTCAATAAATAGGCTCATTAAATAGGCTCAATAAATAGGCTTATTAAATAGGCTCAATAATTAGGCTTATTAAATAGGCTCAATAAATAGGCTCATTAAATAGGCTTATTAATTAGGCTTATTAAATAGACTTATTAAATAGGCTCATTAAATAGGCTTATTTTAGCTACTTAGGCTTATTAATTAGGCTTTTTTCAGCAACTTAGACTTATTAAATAGCCTTATTACAGCAACTTAGGCTTATTAAATAGGCTTATTTCAGCAACTTAGGCTTATTAAATAGGCTTATTTCAGCAACTTAGGCTTATTAAATAGCCTTATTTCAGCAACTTAGACTTATTAAATAGGATTATTCAGCAACTTAGGCTTGAATAGGCTTATTAAATAGGCTTATTAAATAGGCTTATTAAATAGGCTTATTAAATAAAGTTATTAAATAGCCTCATTAAATAGGCTTATTTTAGCAACTTAGGCTTATTAAATAGCCATATTAAATATGCTTATTTCAGCAACTTAGGCTTATTAAATAGGCTTATTTCAGCAGCGTATGCTTATTAAATAGCCTTATTAAATAGGCTTATTTCAGCAACATTAGGATTATTAAATAGGCTTATTTCAGCAACTTAGACTTATTAAATAGCCCGATTAAATAGGCTTATTAAATAGACTTATTAAATAGGCTCATTAAATACTTATTAAATAGGCTTATTAAATAGGCTTATTAAATAGACTTATTAAATAGGCTCAATAAATAGCGTATTAAATAGGCTTATTAAATAGGCTTATTAAATAGGCTTATTAAATAGACTTATTAAATAGCCTCATTAAATAGGCTTATTTTAGCAACTTAGGCTTATTAATTAGGCTTTTTTCAGCAACTTAGACTTATTAAATAGCCTTATTACAGCAACTTAGGCTTATTAAATAGGCTTATTTCAGCAGCTTAGGCTTATTAAATAGGCTTATTTCAGCAATTTAGGCTTATTAAATAGGCTTATTTCAGCAACATAGGCTTATTAAATAGCCTTATTTCAGCAACTTAGACTTATTAAATAGGCTTATTCAGCAACTTAGGCTTAAATAGGCTTATTAAATAGGCTTATTAAATAGGCTTATTAAATAGGCTTATTAAATAAACTTATTAAATAGCCTCATTAAATAGGCTTATTTTAGCAACTTAGGCTTATTAAATAGCCATATTAAATATGCTTATTTCAGCAACTTAGGCTTATTAAATAGGCTTATTTCAGCAGCTTATGCTTATTAAATAGCCTTATTAAATAGGCTTATTTCAGCAACATTAGGATTATTAAATAGGCTTATTTCAGCAACTTAGACTTATTAAATAGCCCTATTAAATAGGCTTATTAAATAGACTTATTAAATAGGCTCATTAAATACTTATTAAATAGGCTTATTAAATAGGCTTATTAAATAGACTTATTAAATAGGCTCAATAAATAGGCGTATTAAATAGGCTCAATAAATAGGCTTATTAAATAGGCTTATTAAATATGCGTATTAAATAGACTTATTAAATAGGCTTATTAAATAGGCTCAATAAATAGGCTTATTAAATAGGCTCAATAAATAGGCTTATTAAATAGGCTCAATAAATAGGCTTATTAAATAGGCTCCATAATAAACTTATTAAATACGCTCATTAAATACTTATTAAATAGGCTTATTAAATAGACTTATTAAATAGACTTATTAAATAGGCTTATTAAATAGACTTATTAAATAGGCTTATTCAAAAGGCTTATTAAATAGACTTATTAAACAGGCTCATTAAATACTTATTAAATAGGTTTATTAAATAGGCCTATTAAATAGGCTTATTAAATAGGCTCAATAAATAGGCTTATTAAATGGGCTTATTAAATGGGCTCATTAAATAGGCTTAATAAATAGGCTTATTAAATAGGCGTTTTAAATAGGCTTATTAAATAGGCTTATTAAATAGACTAATTAAATAGGCTTATTAAATAGGCTCAATAAATAGGCTCATTAAATAGGCTCAATAAATAGGCTTATTAAATAGGCTCAATAATTAGGCTGATTAAATAGGCTCAATAAATAGGCTTATTAAATAGGCTCATTATATACTTATTAAATAGGCTTATTAAATAGACTTATTAAATAGACGTATTAAATATGCTTTTTAAATAGGCTTATATCTCTTCCATATATCTCAGGAGTAACTGACAAATTAGCCCGCGTTTTGCAAAAGCAAAACATTACAGTAAGATTTGGTACAGTACACAAAATTCAAAAACTAGTATCTTGCACTAAAGACGCATTACCTAAACTATCAACAGAAGGTGTATATCGGATTAATTGTTCATGTGGCAGCTGCTACATTGGGCAGACGGGACGTAACATCAGCGTAAGACTAAAAGAACATCAGAGAAATATTAAATTATCTCAAACACAACTGTCGGCAGTGGCAGAACATGCTTGTCAACAAGGACACTCAATTGATTTTGACAATGTTGCAGTGGTGTGTAAAACTAATTATTACTGGCAAAGACTAATTAGAGAATCCATTGAAATTGAGAGGAACAAGAATAACTTTAATCGCTCTGACAGCTACCGGCTCAGTGCGGCCTGGAAGCGTATTATTAAATAATACACATTACATTTTGATTTAAAGAATTACTAATCTACAACTCATTACTAATCATAACCAATGACTGATTACTAATCGATTATATAATTACATTACCCCCCCCTCCGCCTCTAATCACTGCACCTGATGAGTTAAGTGATGACGTCACTCTTCTGCTCTATATAAAACCGGGAGCAAGCGAGGGCTTTACCATTCTGGCGAATTGCCCGATGATGCTGGAAGTATTTACCAGCGAAACGTCGTACTCAAACTGTAAATGTGGATTAACTCTTCAACACACCGGTGGGCTGAAGTAGTGAATTATTTGTCTTTTGTCAACGTGACACTTTTCTTTGCTGATTGGCCGTGTCGGGTGGTGGAGGGTTACGACACATTTATAAATAAACGCGATCTAACCCAAAAACCTTTATTATGAAGCCTATTTAATAAGCCTATTTAATAAGCCTATTTAATAAGCCTATTTATTGAGCCTATTTAATAAGCCGATTTAATAAGTCTATTTAATAAGCCTATTTAATAAGCCTATTTATTGAGCCTATTTAATAAGTCTATTTAATAAGCCTATTTATTGAGCCTATTTAATAAGCCTAATTATTGAGCCTATTTAATAAGCCTATTTATTGAGCCTATTTAATGAGCCTATTTATTGAGCCTATTTAATAAGCCTATTTAATGAGTCTATTTAATAAGCCTATTTAATAAGCCTATTTAATACGCCTATTTAATAAGCCTATTTATTAAGCCTATTTAATGAGCCTATTTAATAAGCCCATTTAATAAGCCTATTTATTGAGCCTATTTAATAAGCCTATTTAATACGCCTATTTAATAAACCTATTTAATAAGTATTTAATGAGCCTGTTTAATAAGTCTATTTAATAAGCCTTTTTAATAAGCCTATTTAATAAGTCTATTTAATAATCCTATTTAATAAGTCTATTTAATAAGTCTATTTAATAAGCCTATTTAATAAGTATTTAATGAGCCTATTTAATAAGCCTATTTATTGAGCCTATTTAATAAGCCTATTTATTGAGCCTATTTAATAAGCCTATTTATTGAGCCTATTTAATAAGCCTATTTATTGAGCCTATTTAATAAGCCTATTTATTAATTCTATTAAAAGAGCCTATTTAATAAGCCTATTTAAAACGCCTATTTATTGAGCCTATTTAATAAGACTATTTAATAAGCCTATTTAATAAGCTTATTTAATAAGTATTTAATGAGCCTATTTAATAAGTCTATTTAATAAGCCTATTTAATAGGCCTATTTAATAAGTCTAAGTTGCTGAAATAAGCCTATTTAATAATCCTAATGTTGCTGAAATAAGCCTATTTAATAAGGCTATTTAATAAGCATAAGCTGCTGAAATAAGCCTATTTAATAAGCCTAAGTTGCTGAAATAAGCATATTTAATATGGCTATTTAATAAGCCTAAGTTGCTAAAATGAGCCTATTTAATGAGGCTATTTAATGAGTCTATTTAATGAGCCAATTTAATAAGCCTATTTAATAAGCCTATTTAATAAGTCTAATTAATAAATCTATTTAATAAGCCAATTTAATATGTATTTAATGAGCCTATTTAATCAGTCTATTTAATAAGCCTATTTAATAGGCCTATTTAATAAGTCTAAGTTGCTGAAATAAGCCTATTTAATAAGCCTAAGTTGCTGAATAAGCCTATTTCATAAGCCTAAGTTGCTGAAATAAGTCTTTTTAATAAGTCTAAGTTGCTGAAATAAGCCTATTTAATAAGCCTAAGTTGCTGAAATAAGCCTATTTAATAAGGCTATTTAATAAGCCTAAGTTGCTGAATAAGCCTATTTAATAAGCCTAAGTTTCTGAAATAAGCCTATTTAATAAGCCTAAGTTGCTGAAATAAGCCTATTTAATAAGCTTAAGTTGCTGTAATAAGGCTATTTAATAAGTCTACGTTGCTGAAAAAAGCCTAATTAATAAGCCTAAGTTGCTAAAATAAGCCTATTTAATGAGGCTATTTAATAAGTCTATTTAATAAGCCTATTTAATAAGCCTATTTAATAAGCCTATTTAATAAGCATATTTAATAAGCATATTTAATACATCTATTTAATAAGTCTACTTAATAAGCCTTTTCATAAGTATATAATGAGCCTATTTAATAAGCCTATTTATTGAGCCTATTTAATAAGCCTAATTATTGAGCCTATTTAATAAGCCTATTTATTGAGCCTATTTAATGAGCCTATTTATTGAGCCTATTAAATAAGACTATTTAATGAGTCTATTTAATAAGCCTATTTAATAAGCCTATTTAATACGCCTATTTAATAAGCCTATTTATTAAGCCTATTAAAAGAGCCTATTTAATAAGCCCATTTGATAAACCTATTTATTGCGCCTATTTAATAAGCCTATTTAATACGCCTATTTAATAAAACTATTTAATAAGTATTTAATGAGCCTGTTTAATAAGTCTATTTAATAAGCCTTTTTAATAAGTCTATTTAATAAGTCTATTTAATAAGCCTATTTAATAAGTCTATTTAATATGCATATTTAATAAGCCTATTTAATAAGCCTATTTAATAAGCCTATTTAATAAGCCTATTTAATACGCCTATTTATTGAGCCTATTTAATCAGTCTATTTAATAAGCCTATTTAATAAGCCTATTTAATAAGTATTTAATGAGCCTATTTAATAAGTCTATTTAATAAGCCTATTTAATAGGCCTATTGAATAAGTCTAAGTTGCTGAAATAAGCCTATTTAAAATCCTAAGTTGATGAAATAAGCCTATTTAATAAGGCTATTTAATAAGCATAAGCTGCTGAAATAAGCCTATTTAATAAACCTAAGTTGCTGAAATAAGCATATTTAATATGGCTATTTAATAAGTCTAAGTTGCTGAAATAAACCTATTTAATAAGCCTAAGTTGCTAAAATAAACCTATTTAATGAGGCTATTTAATAAGTTTATTTAATAAACCTATTTAATAAGCCTATTTAATAAGCCTAAGTTGCTGAAATTAGCCTATTTAATAAGCCTAAGTTGCAGAAATAAGCCTATTTAATAAGCCTAAGTTGCTGTAATAAGGCAATTTAATAAGTCTAAGTTGCTGAAAAAAGCCTAATTAATAAGCCTAAGTTGCTAAAATAAGCCTATTTAATGAGGCTATTTAATAAGTCTATTTAATAAGCCTATTTAATAAGCCTATTTAATAAGCCTATTTAATAAGCATATTTAATACGTCTATTTAATAAGTCTATTTAATAAGCCTATTTAATAAGTATATAATGAGCCTATTTAATAAGCCTATTTATTGAGCCTATTTAATAAGCCTAATTATTGAGCCTATTTAATAAGCCTATTTATTGAGCCTATTTAATGAGCCTATTTATTGAGCCTATTTAATAAGCCTATTTAATACGCCTATTTAATAAGCCTATTTATTATGCCTATTTAATGAGCCTATTTAATAAGCCCATTTAATAATCCTATTTATTGAGCCTATTTAATAAGCCTATTTAATACGCCTATTTAATAAACCTATTTAATAAGTATTTAATGAGCCTGTTTAATAAGTCTGTTTAATAAGACTTTTTAATAAGCCTATTTAATAAGTCTATTTAATAAGCCTATTTAATAAGTCTATTTAATAAGTCTATTTATTAAGCCTATTTAATAAGTATTTAATGCGCCTATTTAATAAGTATATAATGAGCCTATTTAATAAGCCTATTTATTGAGCCTATTTAATAATCCTATTTATTGAGCCTATTTAATAAGCCTATTTATTGAGCCTATTTAATAAGCCTATTTCATAAATCTATTTAATACGCATATTTAATAAGCCTATTTAATAATCCTATTTAATAAGCCTATTTAATAAGCCTATTTAATACGCCTATTTATTGAGCCTATTTAATAAGTCTATTTAATAAGCCTATTTAATAAGCTTATTTAATAAGTATTTAATGAGCTTATTTAATAAGTCTATTTAATAAGCCTATTTAATAGGCCTATTTAATAAGTCTAAGTTGCTGAAATAAGCCTATTTAATAATCCTAATGTTGCTGAAATAAGCCTATTTAATAAGGCTATTTAATAAGCATAAGCTGCTGAAATAAGCCTATTTAATAAGCCTAAGTTGCTGAAATAAGCATATTTAATATGGCTATTTAATAAGCCTAAGTTGCTAAAATAAGCCTATTTAATGAGGCTATTTAATAAGTTTATTTAATAAGCCTATTTAATAAGCCTATTTAATAAGCCTATTTAATAAGCCTATTTAAGCCTAAGTTGCTGAATAAGCCTATTTAATAAGTGTAAGTTGCTGAAATAAGGCTATTTTATAAGCCTAAGTTGCTGAAATAAGCCTATTTAATAAGCCTAAGTTGCTGAAATAAGGCTATTTAATAAGTCTAAGTTGCTGAAATAAGCCTATTTAATAAGCCTAAGTTGCTAAAATAAGCCTATTTAATGAGGCTATTTAATAAGTCTATTTAATGAGCCTATTTAATAAGCCTATTTAATAAGCCTATTTAATAAGTATAATTAATAAATCTATTTAATAAGCCTATTTAATATGTATTTAATGAGCCTATTTAATCAGTCTATTTAATAAGCCTATTTAATAGGCCTATTTAATAAGTCTAAGTTGCTGAAATAAGCCTATGTAATAAGCCTAAGTTGCTGAATAAGCCTATTTCATAAGCCTAAGTTGCTGAAATAAGTCTTTTTAATAAGTCTAAGTTGCTGAAATAAGCCTATTTAATAAGCCTAAGTTGCTGAAATAAGCCTATGTAATAAGGCTATTTAATAAGCCTAAGTTGCTGAATAAGCCTATTTAATAAGCCTAAGTTTCTGAAATAAGCCTATTTAATAAGCCTAAGTTGCTGAAATAAGCCTATTTAATAAGCTTAAGTTGCTGTAGTAAGGCTATTTAATAAGTCTAAGTTGCTGAAAAAAGCCTAATTAATAAGCCTAAGTTGCTAAAGTAAGCCTATTTAATGAGGCTATTTAATAAGTCTATTTAATAAGCCTATTTAATAAGCCTATTTAATAAGCATATTTAATAAGCATATTTAATACATCTATTTAATAAGTCTATTTAATACGCCTTTTCATAAGTATATAATGAGCCTATTTAATAAGCCTATTTATTGAGCCTATTTAATAAGCCTAATTATTGAGCCTATTTAATAAGCCTATTTATTGAGCCTATTTAATGAGCCTATTTATTGAGCCTATTTAATAAGACTATTTAATGAGTCTATTTAATAAGCCTAATTAATAAGCCTATTTAATACGCCTATTTAATAAGCCTATTTATTAAGCCTATTAAAAGAGCCTATTTAATAAGCCCATTTGATAAACCTATTTATTGCGCCTATTTAATAAGCCTATTTAATACACCTATTTAATAAAACTATTTAATAAGTATTTAATGAGCCTGTTTAATAAGTCTATTTAATAAGCCTTTTTAATAAGTCTATTTAATAAGTCTATTTAATAAGCCTATTTAATAAGTCTATTTAATATGCATATTTAATAAGCCTATTTAATAAGCCTATTTAATAAGCCTATTTAATAAGCATATTTAATACGCCTATTTATTGAGCCTATTTAATCAGTCTATTTAATAAGCCTATTTAATAAGCCTATTTAATAAGTATTTAATGAGCCTATTTAATAAGTCTATTTAATAAGCCTATTTAATAGGCCTATTGAATAAGTCTAAGTTGCTGAAATAAGCCTATTTAATAATCCTAAGTTGATGAAATAAGCCTATTTAATAAGGCTATTTAATAAGCATAAGCTGCTGAAATAAGCCTATTTAATAAGCCTAAGTTGCTGAAATAAGCATATTTAATATGGCTATTTAATAAGTCTAAGTTGCTGAAATAAACCTATTTAATAAGCCTAAGTTGCTAAAATAAGCCTATTTAATGAGGCTATTTAATAAGTTTATTTAATAAGCCTATTTAATAAGCCTATTTAATAAGCCTAAGTTGCTGAAATAAGCCTATTTAATAAGCCTAAGTTGCAGAAATAAGCCTATTTAATAAGCCTAAGTTGCTGTAATAAGGCTATTTAATAAGTCTAAGTTGCTGAAAAAAGCCTAATTAATAAGCCTAAGTTGCTAAAATAAGCCTATTTAATGAGGCTATTTAATAAGTCTATTTAATAAGCCTATTTAATAAGCCTATTTAATAAGCCTATTTAATAAGCATATTTAATACGTCTATTTAATAAGTCTATTTAATAAGCCTATTTAATAAGTATATAATGAGCCTATTTAATAAGCCTATTTATTGAGCCTATTTAATAAGCCTAATTATTGAGCCTATTTAATAAGCCTATTTATTGAGCCTATTTAATGAGCCTATTTATTGAGCCTATTTAATAAGCCTATTTAATACGCCTATTTAATAAGCCTATTTATTAAGCCTATTTAATGAGCCTATTTAATAAGCCCATTTAATAATCCTATTTATTGAGCCTATTTAATAAGCCTATTTAATACGCCTATTTAATAAACCTATTTAATAAGTATTTAATGAGCCTGTTTAATAAGTCTATTTAATAAGCCTTTTTAATAAGCCTATTTAATAAGTCTATTTAATAAGCCTATTTAATAAGTCTATTTAATAAGCCTATTTAATAAGTATTTAATGCGCCTATTTAATAAGCCTATTTATTGAGCCAATTTAATAAGCCTATTTATTGAGCCTATTTAATAATCCTATTTATTGAGCCTATTTAATAAGCCTATTTATTGAACCTATTTAATAAGCCTATTTAATAAGTCTATTTAATACGCATATTTAATAAGCCTATTTAATAAGCCTATTTAATAAGCCTATTTAATAAGCCTATTTAATACGCCTATTTATTGAGCCTATTTAATAAGTCTATTTAATAAGCCTATTTAATAAGCTTAATTAATAAGTATTTAATGAGCCTATTTAATAAGCCTATTTAATAGGCCTATTTAATAAGTCTAAGTTGCTGAAATAAGCCTATTTAATAATCCTAATGTTGCTGAAATAAGCCTATTTAATAAGGCTATTTAATAAGCATAAGCTGCTGAAATAAGCCTATTTAATAAGCCTAAGTTGCTGAAATAAGCATATTTAATATGGCTATTTAATAAGCCTAAGTTGCTAAAATGAGCCTATTTAATGAGGCTATTTAATAAGTTTATTTAATAAGCCTATTTAATAAGCCTATTTAATAAGCCTATTTAATAAGCCTATTTAAGCCTAAGTTGCTGAATACGCCTATTTAATAAGTCTAAGTTGCTGAAATAAGGCTATTTAATAAGCCTAAGTTGCTGAAATAAGCCTATTTAATAAGCCTAAGTTGCTGAAATAAGGCTATTTAATAAGTCTAAGTTGCTGAAATAAGCCTATTTAATAAGCCTAAGTTGCTAAAATAAGCCTATTTAATGAGGCTATTTAATAAGTCTATTTAATGAGTCTATTTAATATGCCTATTTAATAAGCCTATTTAATAAGTCTAATTAATAAATCTATTTAATAAGCCTATTTAATATGTATTTAATGAGCCTATTTAATCAGTCTATTTAATAAGCCTATTTAATAGGCCTATTTAATAAGTCTAAGTTGCTGAAATAAGCCTATTTAATAAGCCTAAGTTGCTGAATAAGCCTATTTCATAAGCCTAAGTTGCTGAAATAAGTCTTTTTAATAAGTCTAAGTTGCTGAAATAAGCCTATTTAATAAGCCTAAGTTTCTGAAATAAGCCTATTTAATAAGCCTAAGTTGCTGAAATAAGCCTATTTAATAAGCTTAAGTTGCTGTAATAAGGCTATTTAATAAGTCTAAGTTGCTGAAAAAAGCCTAATTAATAAGCCTAAGTTGCTAAAATAAGCCTATTTAATGAGGCTATTTAATAAGTCTATTTAATAAGCCTATTTAATAAGCTTATTTAATAAGCCTATTTAATAAGCATATTTAATACATCTATTTAATAAGTCTATTTAATAAGCCTTTTCATAAGTATATAATGAGCCTATTTAATAAGCCTATTTATTGAGCCTATTTAATAAGCCTAATTGTTGAGCCTATTTAATAAGCCTATTTATTGAGCCTATTTAATGAGCCTATTTATTGAGCCTATTTAATAAGACTATTTAATGAGTCTATTTAATAAGCCTATTTAATAAGCCTATTTAATACGTCTATTTAATAAGCCTATTTAATAAGCCTATTTAATAAGTCTATTTAATACGCATATTTAATAAGCCTATTTAATAAGCCTATTTAATAAGCCTATTTAATACGCCTATTTATTGAGCCTATTTAATAAGTCTATTTAATAAGCCTATTTAATACGCCTATTTAATAAGTATTTAATGAGCCTATTTATAAGTCTATTTAATAAGCCTATTTAATAGGCCTATTGAATAAGTCTAAGTTGCTGAAATAAGCCTATTTAATAATCCTAAGTTGCTGAAATAAGCCTATTTAATAAGGCTATTTAATAAGCATAAGCTGCTGAAATAAGCCTATTTAATAAACCTAAGTTGCTGAAATAAGCATAATTAATATGGCTATTTAATAAATCTAAGTTGCTGAAATAAACCTATTTAATAAGCCTAAGTTGCTAAAATAAGCCTATTTAATGAGGCTATTTAATAAGTTTATTTAATAAGCCTATTTAATAAGCCTATTTAATAAGCCTATTTAATAAGCCTATTTAATAAGCCTATTAAAGCCTAAGTTGCTGAATAATCCTATTTAATAAGTCTAAGTTGCTGAAATAAGGCTATTTAATAAGCCTAAGTTGCTGAAACAAGCCTATTTAATAAGCCTAAGTTGCTGAAATAAGCCTATTTAATAAGCCTAAGTTGCTGAAATAAGCCTATTTAATAAACCTAAGTTGCTGTAATAAGGCTATTTAATAAGTCTAAGTTGCTGAAAAAAGCCTAATTAATAAGCCTAAGTTGCTAAAATAAGCCTATTTAATGAGGCTATTTAATAATTCTATTTAATAAGCCTATTTAATAAGCCTATTTAATAAGCCTATTTAATAAGCATATTTAATACGTCTATTTAATAAGTCTATTTAATAAGCCTATTTAATAAGTATATAATGAGCCTATTTAATAAGCCTATTTATTGAGCCTATTTAATAAGCCTAATTATTGAGCTTATTTAATAAGCCTATTTATTGAGCCTATTTAATGAGCCTATTTATTGAGCCTATTTAATTAGCCTATTTAATGAGTCTATTTAATAAGCCTATTTAATAAGCCTATTTAATACGCCTATTTAATAAGCCTATTTATTAAGCTTATTTAATGAGCCTATTTAATAAGCCCATTTAATAAGCCTATTTATGGAGCCTATTTAATAAGCCTATTTAATAAGCCTATTTAATAAGCATATTTAATACGTCTATTTAATAAGTCTATTTAATAAGCCTATTTAATAAGTATATAATGAGCCTATTTAATAAGCCTATTTATTGAGCCTATTTAATAAGCCTAATTATTGAGCCTATTTAATAAGCCTATTTATTGAGCCTATTTAATGAGCCTATTTATTGAGCCTATTTAATAAGCCTATTTAATGAGTCTATTTAATAAGATTATTTAATAAGCCTATTTAATACGCCTATTTAATAAGCCTATTTATTAAGCCTATTTAATGAGCCTATTTAATAAGCCCATTTAATAAGCCTATTTATTGAGCCTATTTAATAAGCCTATTTAATACGCCTATTTAATAAACCTATTTAATAAGTATTTAATGAGCCTGTTTAATAAGTCTATTTAATAAGCCTTTTTAATAAGCCTATTTAATAAGTCTATTTAATAAGCCTATTTAATAAGTCTATTTAATAAGCCTATTTAATAAGTATTTAATGCGCCTATTTAATAAGCCTATTTATTGAGCCTATTTAATAAGCCTATTTAATGAGCCTATTTAATAAGCCCATTTAATAAGCCTATTTATTGAGCCTATTTAATAAGCCTATTTAATACGCCTATTTAATAAACCTATTTAATAAGTATTTAATGAGCCTGTTTAATAAGTCTATTTAATAAGCCTTTTTAATAAGCCTATTTAATAAGTCTATTTAATAAGCCTATTTAATAAGTCTATTTAATAAGCCTATTTAATAAGTATTTAATGCGCCTATTTAATAAGCCTATTTATTGAGCCTATTTAATAAGCCTATTTATTGAGCCTATTTAATAATCCTATTTATTGAGCCTATTTAATAAGCCTATTTAATACGCCTATTTATTGAGCCTATTTAATAAGTCTATTTAATAAGCCTATTTAATAAGCTTATTTAATAAGTATTTAATGAGCCTATTTAATAAGTCTATTTAATAAGCCTATTTAATAGGCCTATTTAATGAGTATTTAATGAGCCTATTTAATAAGTCTATTTAATAAGCCTATTTAATAGGCCTATTTAATAAGTCTAAGTTGCTGAAATAAGCCTATTTAATAATCCTAATGTTGCTGAAATAAGCCTATTTAATAAGTCTATTTAATAAGCCTATTTAATAGGCCTATTTAATAAGTCTAAGCTGCTGAAATAAGCCTATTTAATAAGCCTAAGTTGCTGAAATAAGCATATTTAATATGGCTATTTAATAAGCCTAAGTTGCTAAAATGAGCCTATTTAATGAGGCTATTTAATAAGTTTATTTAATAAGCCTATTTAATAAGCCTATTTAATAAGTCTATTTAATAAGCCTATTTAAGCCTAAGTTGCTGAATACGCCTATTTAATAAGTCTAAGTTGCTAAAATAAGGCTATTTAATAAGCCTAAGTTGCTGAAATAAGCCTATTTAATAAGCCTAAGTTGCTGAAATAAGGCTATTTAATAAGTCTAATTTGGTGAAATAAGCCTATTTAATAAGCCTAAGTTGCTGAAATAAGCCTATTTAATAAGGCTATTTAATAAGCCTAAGTTGCTGAATAAGCCTATTTAATAAGCCTAAGTTTCTGAAATAAGCCTATTTAATAAGCCTAAGTTGCTGAAATAAGCCTATTTAATAAGCTTAAGTTGCTGTAATAAGGCTATTTAATAAGTCTAAGTTGCTGAAAAAAGCCTAATTAATAAGCCTAAGTTGCTAAAATAAGCCTATTTAATGAGGATATTTAATAAGTCTATTTAATAAGCCTATTTAATAAGCCTATTTAATAAGCCTATTTAATAAGCATATTTAATACATCTATTTAATAAGTATATTTAATAAGCCTTTTCATAAGTATATAATGAGCCTATTTAATAAGCCTATTTATTGAGCTTATTTAATAAGCCTAATTGTTGAGCCTATTTAATAAGCCTATTTATTAAACCTATTTAATGAGCCTATTTAATAAGCCCATTTAATAATCCTATTTATTGAGCCTATTTAATAAGCCTATTTAATACGCCTATTTAATAAACCTATTTAATAAGTATTTAATGAGCCTGTTTAATAAGTCTATTTAATAAGCCTTTTTAATAAGCCTATTTAATAAGTCTATTTAATAAGCCTATTTAATAAGTCTATTTAATAAGCCTATTTAATAAGTATTTAATGCGCCTATTTAATAAGCCTATTTATTGAGCCAATTTAATAAGCCTATTTATTGAGCCTATTTAATAATCCTATTTATTGAGCCTATTTAATAAGCCTATTTATTGAACCTATTTAATAAGCCTATTTAATAAGTCTATTTAATACGCATATTTAATAAGCCTATTTAATAAGCCTATTTAATAAGCCTATTTAATAAGCCTATTTAATACGCCTATTTATTGAGCCTATTTAATAAGTCTATTTAATAAGCCTATTTAATAAGCTTAATTAATAAGTATTTAATGAGCCTATTTAATAAGCCTATTTAATAGGCCTATTTAATAAGTCTAAGTTGCTGAAATAAGCCTATTTAATAATCCTAATGTTGCTGAAATAAGCCTATTTAATAAGGCTATTTAATAAGCATAAGCTGCTGAAATAAGCCTATTTAATAAGCCTAAGTTGCTGAAATAAGCATATTTAATATGGCTATTTAATAAGCCTAAGTTGCTAAAATGAGCCTATTTAATGAGGCTATTTAATAAGTTTATTTAATAAGCCTATTTAATAAGCCTATTTAATAAGCCTATTTAATAAGCCTATTTAAGCCTAAGTTGCTGAATACGCCTATTTAATAAGTCTAAGTTGCTGAAATAAGGCTATTTAATAAGCCTAAGTTGCTGAAATAAGCCTATTTAATAAGCCTAAGTTGCTGAAATAAGGCTATTTAATAAGTCTAAGTTGCTGAAATAAGCCTATTTAATAAGCCTAAGTTGCTAAAATAAGCCTATTTAATGAGGCTATTTAATAAGTCTATTTAATGAGTCTATTTAATATGCCTATTTAATAAGCCTATTTAATAAGTCTAATTAATAAATCTATTTAATAAGCCTATTTAATATGTATTTAATGAGCCTATTTAATCAGTCTATTTAATAAGCCTATTTAATAGGCCTATTTAATAAGTCTAAGTTGCTGAAATAAGCCTATTTAATAAGCCTAAGTTGCTGAATAAGCCTATTTCATAAGCCTAAGTTGCTGAAATAAGTCTTTTTAATAAGTCTAAGTTGCTGAAATAAGCCTATTTAATAAGCCTAAGTTTCTGAAATAAGCCTATTTAATAAGCCTAAGTTGCTGAAATAAGCCTATTTAATAAGCTTAAGTTGCTGTAATAAGGCTATTTAATAAGTCTAAGTTGCTGAAAAAAGCCTAATTAATAAGCCTAAGTTGCTAAAATAAGCCTATTTAATGAGGCTATTTAATAAGTCTATTTAATAAGCCTATTTAATAAGCTTATTTAATAAGCCTATTTAATAAGCATATTTAATACATCTATTTAATAAGTCTATTTAATAAGCCTTTTCATAAGTATATAATGAGCCTATTTAATAAGCCTATTTATTGAGCCTATTTAATAAGCCTAATTGTTGAGCCTATTTAATAAGCCTATTTATTGAGCCTATTTAATGAGCCTATTTATTGAGCCTATTTAATAAGACTATTTAATGAGTCTATTTAATAAGCCTATTTAATAAGCCTATTTAATACGCCTATTTAATAAGCCTATTTATTAATTCTATTAAAAGAGCCTATTTAATAAGCCCATTTGATAAACCTATTTATTGCGCCTATTTAATAAGCCTATTTAATACGCCTATTTAATAAAACTATTTAATAAGTATTTAATGAGCCTGTTTAATAAGTCTATTTAATAAGCCTTTTTAATAAGTCTATTTAATAAGTCTATTTAATAAGCCTATTTAATAAGTCTATTTAATACACATATTTAATAAGCCTATTTAATAAGCCTATTTAATAAGCCTATTTAATACGCCTATTTATTGAGCCTATTTAATCAGTCTATTTAATAAGCCTATTTAATACGCCTATTTAATAAGTATTTAATGAGCCTATTTATAAGTCTATTTAATAAGCCTATTTAATAGGCCTATTGAATAAGTCTAAGTTGCTGAAATAAGCCTATTTAATAATCCTAAGTTGCTGAAATAAGCCTATTTAATAAGGCTATTTAATAAGCATAAGCTGCTGAAATAAGCCTATTTAATAAACCTAAGTTGCTGAAATAAGCATAATTAATATGGCTATTTAATAAATCTAAGTTGCTGAAATAAACCTATTTAATAAGCCTAAGTTGCTAAAATAAGCCTATTTAATGAGGCTATTTAATAAGTTTATTTAATAAGCCTATTTAATAAGCCTATTTAATAAGCCTATTTAATAAGCCTATTAAAGCCTAAGTTGCTGAATAATCCTATTTAATAAGTCTAAGTTGCTGAAATAAGGCTATTTAATAAGCCTAAGTTGCTGAAACAAGCCTATTTAATAAGCCTAAGTTGCTGAAATAAGCCTATTTAATAAGCCTAAGTTGCTGAAATAAGCCTATTTAATAAACCTAAGTTGCTGTAATAAGGCTATTTAATAAGTCTAAGTTGCTGAAAAAAGCCTAATTAATAAGCCTAAGTTGCTAAAATAAGCCTATTTAATGAGGCTATTTAATAATTCTATTTAATAAGCCTATTTAATAAGCCTATTTAATAAGCCTATTTAATAAGCATATTTAATACGTCTATTTAATAAGTCTATTTAATAAGCCTATTTAATAAGTATATAATGAGCCTATTTAATAAGCCTATTTATTGAGCCTATTTAATAAGCCTAATTATTGAGCTTATTTAATAAGCCTATTTATTGAGCCTATTTAATGAGCCTATTTATTGAGCCTATTTAATAAGCCTATTTAATAAGCCTATTTAATACGCCTATTTAATAAGCCTATTTATTAAGCTTATTTAATGAGCCTATTTAATAAGCCCATTTAATAAGCCTATTTATGGAGCCTATTTAATAAGCCTATTTAATAAGCCTATTTAATAAGCATATTTAATACGTCTATTTAATAAGTCTATTTAATAAGCCTATTTAATAAGTATATAATGAGCCTATTTAATAAGCCTATTTATTGAGCCTATTTAATAAGCCTAATTATTGAGCCTATTTAATAAGCCTATTTATTGAGCCTATTTAATGAGCCTATTTATTGAGCCTATTTAATAAGCCTATTTAATGAGTCTATTTAATAAGATTATTTAATAAGCCTATTTAATACGCCTATTTAATAAGCCTATTTATTAAGCCTATTTAATGAGCCTATTTAATAAGCCCATTTAATAAGCCTATTTATTGAGCCTATTTAATAAGCCTATTTAATACGCCTATTTAATAAACCTATTTAATAAGTATTTAATGAGCCTGTTTAATAAGTCTATTTAATAAGCCTTTTTAATAAGCCTATTTAATAAGTCTATTTAATAAGCCTATTTAATAAGTCTATTTAATAAGCCTATTTAATAAGTATTTAATGCGCCTATTTAATAAGCCTATTTATTGAGCCTATTTAATAAGCCTATTTAATGAGCCTATTTAATAAGCCCATTTAATAAGCCTATTTATTGAGCCTATTTAATAAGCCTATTTAATACGCCTATTTAATAAACCTATTTAATAAGTATTTAATGAGCCTGTTTAATAAGTCTATTTAATAAGCCTATTTAATAAGTCTATTTAATAAGCCTATTTAATAAGTATTTAATGCGCCTATTTAATAAGCCTATTTATTGAGCCTATTTAATAAGCCTATTTATTGAGCCTATTTAATAATCCTATTTATTGAGCCTATTTAATAAGCCTATTTAATACGCCTATTTATTGAGCCTATTTAATAAGTCTATTTAATAAGCCTATTTAATAAGCTTATTTAATAAGTATTTAATGAGCCTATTTAATAAGTCTATTTAATAAGCCTATTTAATAGGCCTATTTAATGAGTATTTAATGAGCCTATTTAATAAGTCTATTTAATAAGCCTATTTAATAGGCCTATTTAATAAGTCTAAGTTGCTGAAATAAGCCTATTTAATAATCCTAATGTTGCTGAAATAAGCCTATTTAATAAGTCTATTTAATAAGCCTATTTAATAGGCCTATTTAATAAGTCTAAGCTGCTGAAATAAGCCTATTTAATAAGCCTAAGTTGCTGAAATAAGCATATTTAATATGGCTATTTAATAAGCCTAAGTTGCTAAAATGAGCCTATTTAATGAGGCTATTTAATAAGTTTATTTAATAAGCCTATTTAATAAGCCTATTTAATAAGCCTATTTAATAAGCCTATTTAAGCCTAAGTTGCTGAATACGCCTATTTAATAAGTCTAAGTTGCTGAAATAAGGCTATTTAATAAGCCTAAGTTGCTGAAATAAGCCTATTTAATAAGCCTAAGTTGCTGAAATAAGGCTATTTAATAAGTCTAAGTTGCTGAAATAAGCCTATTTAATAAGCCTAAGTTGCTAAAATAAGCCTATTTAATAAGTCTATTTAATAAACCTATTTAATAAGCCTATTTAATAAGTATTTAATGAGCCTATTTAATCAGTCTATTTAATAAACCTATTTAATAGGCCTATTTAATGAGTCTAAGTTGCTGAAATAAGCCTATTTAATAAGCCTAAGTTGCTGAATAAGCCTATTTCATAAGCCTAAGTTGCTGAAATAAGTCTTTTTAATAAGTCTAATTTGGTGAAATAAGCCTATTTAATAAGCCTAAGTTGCTGAAATAAGCCTATTTAATAAGGCTATTTAATAAGCCTAAGTTGCTGAATAAGCCTATTTAATAAGCCTAAGTTTCTGAAATAAGCCTATTTAATAAGCCTAAGTTGCTGAAATAAGCCTATTTAATAAGCTTAAGTTGCTGTAATAAGGCTATTTAATAAGTCTAAGTTGCTGAAAAAAGCCTAATTAATAAGCCTTAAGTTGCTAAAATAAGCCTATTTAATGAGGATATTTAATAAGTCTATTTAATAAGCCTATTTAATAAGCCTATTTAATAAGCCTATTTAATAAGCATATTTAATACATCTATTTAATAAGTCTATTTAATAAGCCTTTTCATAAGTATATAATGAGCCTATTTAATAAGCCTATTTATTGAGCTTATTTAATAAGCCTAATTGTTGAGCCTATTTAATAAGCCTATTTATTGAACCTATTTAATGAGCCTATTTATTGAGCCTATTTAATAAGACTATTTAATGAGTCTATTTAATAAGCCTATTTAATAAGCCTATTTAATACGCCTATTTAATAAGCCTATTTATTAATCCTATTAAAAGAGCCTATTTAATAAGCCTAATTGTTGAGCCTATTTAATAAGCCTATTTATTGAACCTATTTAATGAGCCTATTTATTGTGCCTATTTAATAAGCCTATATAATACGCCTATTTAATAAGCCTATTTATTAATCCTATTAAAAGAGCCTATTTAATAAGCCCATTTGATAAACCTATTTATTGCGCCTATTTAATAAGCCTATTTAATACGCCTATTTAATAAAACTATTTAATAAGTATTTAATGAGCTTGTTTAATAAGTCTATTTAATAAGCCTTTTTAATAAGTCTATTTAATAAGTCTATTTAATAAGCCTATTTAATAAGTCTATTTAATACGCATATTTAATAAGCCTATTTAATAAGCCTATTTAATAAGCCTATTTAATAAGCCTATTTAATACGCCTATTTATTGAGCCTATTTAATCAGTCTATTTAATAAGCCTATTTAATAAGCCTATTTAATAAGTATTTAATGAGCCTATTTAATAAGTCTATTTAATAAGCCTATTTAATAGGCCTATTGAATAAGTCTAAGTTGCTGAAATAAGCCTATTTAATAATCCTAAGTTGCTGAAATAAGCCTATTTAATAAGGCTATTTAATAAGCATAAGCTGCTGAAATAAGCCTATTTAATAAACCTAAGTTGCTGAAATAAGCATAATTAATATGGCTATTTAATAAGTCTAAGTTGCTGAAATAAACCTATTTAATAAGCCTAAGTTGCTAAAATAAGCCTATTTAATGAGGCTATTTAATAAGTTTATTTAATAAGCCTATTTAATAAGCCTATTTAATAAGCCTATTTAATAAGCCTATTTAAGCCTAAGTTGCTGAATAATCCTATTTAATAAGTCTAAGTTGCTGAAATAAGGCTATTTAATAAGCCTAAGTTGCTGAAACAAGCCTATTTAATAAGCCTAAGTTGCTGAAATAAGCCTATTTAATAAGCCTAAGTTGCTGAAATAAGCCTATTTAATAAGCCTAAGTTGCTGTAATAAGGCTATTTAATAAGTCTAAGTTGCTGAAAAAAGCCTAATTAATAAGCCTAAGTTGCTAAAATAAGCCTATTTAATGAGGCTATTTAATAAGTCTATTTAATAAGCCTATTTAATAAGCCTATTTAATAAGCCTATTTATTAAGCATATTTAATACGTCTATTTAATAAGTCTATTTAATAAGCCTATTTAATAAGTATATAATGAGCCTATTTAATAAGCCTATTTATTGAGCCTATTTAATAAGCCTAATTATTGAGCCTATTTAATAAGCCTATTTATTGAGCCTATTTAATGAGCCTATTTATTGAGCCTATTTAATTAGCCTATTTAATGAGTCTATTTAATAAGCCTATTTAATAAGCCTATTTAATACGCCTATTTAATAAGCCTATTTAATAAGCCTATTTAAGCCTAAGTTGCTGAATACGCCTATTTAATAAGTCTAAGTTGCTGAAATAAGGCTATTTAATAAGCCTAAGTTGCTGAAATAAGCCTATTTAATAAGCCTAAGTTGCTGAAATAAGGCTATTTAATAAGTCTAAGTTGCTGAAATAAGCCTATTTAATAAGCCTAAGTTGCTAAAATAAGCCTATTTAATAAGTCTATTTAATAAACCTATTTAATAAGCCTATTTAATAAGTATTTAATGAGCCTATTTAATCAGTCTATTTAATAAACCTATTTAATAGGCCTATTTAATGAGTCTAAGTTGCTGAAATAAGCCTATTTAATAAGCCTAAGTTGCTGAATAAGCCTATTTCATAAGCCTAAGTTGCTGAAATAAGTCTTTTTAATAAGTCTAATTTGGTGAAATAAGCCTATTTAATAAGCCTAAGTTGCTGAAATAAGCCTATTTAATAAGGCTATTTAATAAGCCTAAGTTGCTGAATAAGCCTATTTAATAAGCCTAAGTTTCTGAAATAAGCCTATTTAATAAGCCTAAGTTGCTGAAATAAGCCTATTTAATAAGCTTAAGTTGCTGTAATAAGGCTATTTAATAAGTCTAAGTTGCTGAAAAAAGCCTAATTAATAAGCCTAAGTTGCTAAAATAAGCCTATTTAATGAGGATATTTAATAAGTCTATTTAATAAGCCTATTTAATAAGCCTATTTAATAAGCCTATTTAATAAGCATATTTAATACATCTATTTAATAAGTCTATTTAATAAGCCTTTTCATAAGTATATAATGAGCCTATTTAATAAGCCTATTTATTGAGCTTATTTAATAAGCCTAATTGTTGAGCCTATTTAATAAGCCTATTTATTGAACCTATTTAATGAGCCTATTTATTGAGCCTATTTAATAAGACTATTTAATGAGTCTATTTAATAAGCCTATTTAATAAGCCTATTTAATACGCCTATTTAATAAGCCTATTTATTAATCCTATTAAAAGAGCCTATTTAATAAGCCTAATTGTTGAGCCTATTTAATAAGCCTATTTATTGAACCTATTTAATGAGCCTATTTATTGTGCCTATTTAATAAGCCTATTTAATACGCCTATTTAATAAGCCTATTTATTAATCCTATTAAAAGAGCCTATTTAATAAGCCCATTTGATAAACCTATTTATTGCGCCTATTTAATAAGCCTATTTAATACGCCTATTTAATAAAACTATTTAATAAGTATTTAATGAGCTTGTTTAATAAGTCTATTTAATAAGCCTTTTTAATAAGTCTATTTAATAAGTCTATTTAATAAGCCTATTTAATAAGTCTATTTAATACGCATATTTAATAAGCCTATTTAATAAGCCTATTTAATAAGCCTATTTAATAAGCCTATTTAATACGCCTATTTATTGAGCCTATTTAATCAGTCTATTTAATAAGCCTATTTAATAAGCCTATTTAATAAGTATTTAATGAGCCTATTTAATAAGTCTATTTAATAAGCCTATTTAATAGGCCTATTGAATAAGTCTAAGTTGCTGAAATAAGCCTATTTAATAATCCTAAGTTGCTGAAATAAGCCTATTTAATAAGGCTATTTAATAAGCATAAGCTGCTGAAATAAGCCTATTTAATAAACCTAAGTTGCTGAAATAAGCATAATTAATATGGCTATTTAATAAGTCTAAGTTGCTGAAATAAACCTATTTAATAAGCCTAAGTTGCTAAAATAAGCCTATTTAATGAGGCTATTTAATAAGTTTATTTAATAAGCCTATTTAATAAGCCTATTTAATAAGCCTATTTAATAAGCCTATTTAAGCCTAAGTTGCTGAATAATCCTATTTAATAAGTCTAAGTTGCTGAAATAAGGCTATTTAATAAGCCTAAGTTGCTGAAACAAGCCTATTTAATAAGCCTAAGTTGCTGAAATAAGCCTATTTAATAAGCCTAAGTTGCTGAAATAAGCCTATTTAATAAGCCTAAGTTGCTGTAATAAGGCTATTTAATAAGTCTAAGTTGCTGAAAAAAGCCTAATTAATAAGCCTAAGTTGCTAAAATAAGCCTATTTAATGAGGCTATTTAATAAGTCTATTTAATAAGCCTATTTAATAAGCCTATTTAATAAGCCTATTTATTAAGCATATTTAATACGTCTATTTAATAAGTCTATTTAATAAGCCTATTTAATAAGTATATAATGAGCCTATTTAATAAGCCTATTTATTGAGCCTATTTAATAAGCCTAATTATTGAGCCTATTTAATAAGCCTATTTATTGAGCCTATTTAATGAGCCTATTTATTGAGCCTATTTAATTAGCCTCTTTAATGAGTCTATTTAATAAGCCTATTTAATAAGCCTATTTAATACGCCTATTTAATAAGCCTATTTATTAAGCCTATTTAATGAGCCTATTTAATAAGCCCATTTAATAAGCCTATTTATGGAGCCTATTTAATAAGCCTATTTAATACACCTATTTAATAAACCTATTTAATAAGTATTTAATGAGCCTGTTTAATAAGTCTATTTAATAAGCCTTTTTAATAAGCCTATTTAATAAGTATATTTAATAAGCCTATTTAATAAGTCTATTTAATAAGTCTATTTAATAAGCCTATTTAATAAGTATTTAATGAGCCTATTTAATAAGTTTATTATTGAGCCTATTTAATAAGCCTATTTATTGAGCCTATTTAATAAGCCTATTTATTGAGCCTATTTAATAAGCTTATTTATTGAGCCTATTTAATAAGCCTATTTAATAAGTCTATTTAATATGCATATTTAATAAGCCTATTTATTAAGCCTATTTAATAAGCCTATTTAATAAGCCTATTTAATACGCCTATTTATTGAGCCTATTTAATAAGTCTATTTAATAAGCCTATTTAATAAGCCTATTTAATAAATATTTAATGAGCCTATTTAATAAGTCTATTTAATACTCCTATTTAATAGGGCTATTTAATAAGCATAAGCTGCTGAAATAAGCCTATTTAATAAGCCTAAGTTGCTGAAATAAGCATATTTAATATGGCTATTTAATAAGCCTAAGCTGCTAAAATAAGCCTATTTAATGAGGCTATTTAATAAGTTTATTTAATAAGCCTATTTAATAAGCCTATTTAATAAGCCTATTTAATAAGCCTATTTAAGCCTAAGTTGCTGAATAATCCTATTTAATAAGTCTAAGTTGCTGAAATAAGGCTATTTAATAAGCCTAAATTGCTGAAATAAGCCTATTTAATACGCCTAAGTTGCTGAAATAAGCCTATTTAATAAGCCTAAGTTGCTGAAATAAGCCTATTTAATAAGCCTAAGTTGCTGTAATAAGGCTATTTAATAAGTCTAAGTTGCTGAAAAAAGCCTAATTAATAAGCCTAAGTTGCTAAAATAAGCCTATTTAATGAGGCTATTTAATAAGTCTATTTAATAAGCCTATTTAATAAGCCTATTTAATAAGCCTATTTAATAAGCCTATTTAATAAGCATATTTAATACGTCTATTTAATGAGTCTATTTATTAAGCCTATTTAATGAGCCTATTTAATAAGCCCATTTAATACGCCTATTTATTGAGCCTATTTAATAAGCCTATTTAATACGCCTATTTAATAAACCTATTTAATAAGTATTTAATGAGCTTGTTTAATAAGTCTATTTAATAAGCCTTTTTAATAAGCCTATTTAATAAGTATATTTAATAAGCCTATTTAATAAGTCTATTTAATAAGTCTATTTAATAAGCCTATTTAATAAGTATTTAATGAGCCTATTTAATAAGTATATTATTGAGCCTATTTAATAAGCCTATTTATTGAGCCTATTTAATAAGCCTATTTATTGAGCCTATTTAATGAGCCTATTTATTGAGCCTATTTAATAAGCCTATTTAATAAGTCTATTTAATACGCATATTTAATGAGCCTATTTAATAAGCCTATTTAATAAGCCTATTTAATAAGCCTATTTAATACGCCTATTTATTGAGCCTATTTAATAAGTCTATTTAATAAGCCTATTTAATAAGCCTATTTAATAAGTATTTAATGAGCCTATTTAATAAGTCTATTTAATACTCCTATTTAATAGGGCTATTTAATAAGTCTAAGTTGCTGAAATAAGCCTATTTAATAATCCTAATGTTGCTGAAATAAGCCTATTTAATAAGGCTATTTAATAAGCATAAGCTGCTGAAATAAGCCTATTTAATAAGCCTAAGTTTCTGAAATAAGCCTATTTAATAAGCCTAAGTTGCTGAAAAAAGCCTATTTAATAAGCTTAAGTTGCTGTAATAAGGCTATTTAATAAGTCTAAGTTGCTGAAAAAAGCCTAATTAATAAGCCTAAGTTGCTAAAATAAGCCTATTTAATGAGGCTATTTAATAAGCATATTTAATACATCTATTTAATAAGTCTATTTAATAAGCCTTTTCATAAGTATATAATGAGCCTATTTAATAAGCCTATTTATTGAGCTTATTTAATAAGCCTAATTGTTGAGCCTATTTAATAAGCCTATTTATTGAGCCTATTTAATGAGCCTATTTATTGAGCCTATTTAATAAGACTATTTAATGAGTCTATTTAATAAGCCTATTTAATAAGCCTATTTAATACGCCTATTTAATAAGCCTATTTATTAATCCTATTAAAAGAGCCTATTTAATAAGCCCATTTGATAAACCTATTTATTGCGCCTATTTAATAAGCCTATTTAATACGCCTATTTAATAAAACTATTTAATAAGTATTTAATGAGCCTGTTTAATAAGTCTATTTAATAAGCCTTTTTAATAAGTCTATTTAATAAGTCTATTTAATAAGCCTATTTAATAAGTCTATTTAATACGCATATTTAATAAGCCTATTTAATAAGCCTATTTAATAAGCCTATTTAATAAGCTTATTTAATACGCCTATTTATTGAGCCTATTTAATCAGTCTATTTAATAAGCCTATTTAATAAGCCTATTTAATAAGTATTTAATGAGCCTATTTAATAAGTCTATTTAATAAGCCTATTTAATAGGCCTATTGTATAAGTCTAAGTTGCTGAAATAAGCCTATTTAATAATCCTAAGTTGCTGAAATAAGCCTATTTAATAAGGCTATTTAATAAGCATAAGCTGCTGAAATAAGCCTATTTAATAAACCTAAGTTGCTGAAATAAGATTAACTAATATGGCTATTTAATAAGTCTAAGTTGCTGAAATAAACCTATTTAATAAGCCTAAGTTTCTGAAATAAGCCTATTTAATAAGCCTAAGTTGCTGAAATAAGCCTATTTAATAAGCTTAAGTTGCTGTAATAAGGCTATTTAATAAGTCTAAGTTGCTGAAAAAAGCCTAATTAATAAGCCTAAGTTGCTAAAATAAGCCTATTTAATGAGGATATTTAATAAGCCTATTTAATAAGCCTATTTAATACGCCTATTTAATAAGCCTATTTATTAATCCTATTAAAAGAGCCTATTTAATAAGCCCATTTGATAAACCTATTTATTGCGCCTATTTAATAAGCCTATTTAATACGCCTATTTAATAAAACTATTTAATAAGTATTTAATGAGCCTGTTTAATAAGTCTATTTAATAAGCCTTTTTAATAAGTCTATTTAATAAGTCTATTTAATAAGCCTATTTAATAAGTCTATTTAATACGCATATTTAATAAGCCTATTTAATAAGCCTATTTAATAAGCCTATTTAATAAGCCTATTTAATACGCCTATTTATTGAGCCTATTTAATCAGTCTATTTAATAAGCCTATTTAATAAGCCTATTTAATAAGTATTTAATGAGCCTATTTAATAAGTCTATTTAATAAGCCTATTTAATAGGCCTATTGTATAAGTCTAAGTTGCTGAAATAAGCCTATTTAATAATCCTAAGTTGCTGAAATAAGCCTATTTAATAAGGCTATTTAATAAGCATAAGCTGCTGAAATAAGCCTATTTAATAAACCTAAGTTGCTGAAATAAGATTAACTAATATGGCTATTTAATAAGTCTAAGTTGCTGAAATAAACCTATTTAATAAGCCTAAGTTTCTGAAATAAGCCTATTTAATAAGCCTAAGTTGCTGAAATAAGCCTATTTAATAAGCTTAAGTTGCTGTAATAAGGCTATTTAATAAGTCTAAGTTGCTGAAAAAAGCCTAATTAATAAGCCTAAGTTGCTAAAATAAGCCTATTTAATGAGGATATTTAATAAGTCTATTTAATAAGCCTATTTAATAAGCCTATTTAATAAGCCTATTTAATAAGCATATTTAATACATCTATTTAATAAGTCTATTTAATAAGCCTTTTCATAAGTATATAATGAGCCTATTTAATAAGCCTATTTATTGAGCTTATTTAATAAGCCTAATTGTTGAGCCTATTTAATAAGCCTATTTATTGAACCTATTTAATGAGCCTATTTATTGAGCCTATTTAATAAGACTATTTAATGAGTCTATTTAATAAGCCTATTTAATAAGCCTATTTAATACGCCTATTTAATAAGCCTATTTATTAATCCTATTAAAAGAGCCTATTTAATAAGCCTAATTGTTGAGCCTATTTAATAAGCCTATTTATTGAACCTATTTAATGAGCCTATTTATTGTGCCTATTTAATAAGCCTATTTAATACGCCTATTTAATAAGCCTATTTATTAATCCTATTAAAAGAGCCTATTTAATAAGCCCATTTGATAAACCTATTTATTGCGCCTATTTAATAAGCCTATTTAATACGCCTATTTAATAAAACTATTTAATAAGTATTTAATGAGCTTGTTTAATAAGTCTATTTAATAAGCCTTTTTAATAAGTCTATTTAATAAGTCTATTTAATAAGCCTATTTAATAAGTCTATTTAATACGCATATTTAATAAGCCTATTTAATAAGCCTATTTAATAAGCCTATTTAATAAGCCTATTTAATACGCCTATTTATTGAGCCTATTTAATCAGTCTATTTAATAAGCCTATTTAATAAGCCTATTTAATAAGTATTTAATGAGCCTATTTAATAAGTCTATTTAATAAGCCTATTTAATAGGCCTATTGAATAAGTCTAAGTTGCTGAAATAAGCCTATTTAATAATCCTAAGTTGCTGAAATAAGCCTATTTAATAAGGCTATTTAATAAGCATAAGCTGCTGAAATAAGCCTATTTAATAAACCTTAGTTGCTGAAATAAGCATAATTAATATGGCTATTTAATAAGTCTAAGTTGCTGAAATAAACCTATTTAATAAGCCTAAGTTGCTAAAATAAGCCTATTTAATTAGGCTATTTAATAAGTTTATTTAATAAGCCTATTTAATAAGCCTATTTAATAAGCCTATTTAATAAGCCTATTTAAGCCTAAGTTGCTGAATAATCCTATTTAATAAGTCTAAGTTGCTGAAATAAGGCTATTTAATAAGCCTAAGTTGCTGAAACAAGCCTATTTAATAAGCCTAAGTTGCTGAAATAAGCCTATTTAATAAGCCTAAGTTGCTGAAATAAGCCTATTTAATAAGCCTAAGTTGCTGTAATAAGGCTATTTAATAAGTCTAAGTTGCTGAAAAAAGCCTAATTAATAAGCCTAAGTTGCTAAAATAAGCCTATTTAATGAGGCTATTTAATAAGTCTATTTAATAAGCCTATTTAATAAGCCTATTTAATAAGCCTATTTATTAAGCATATTTAATACGTCTATTTAATAAGTCTATTTAATAAGCCTATTTAATAAGTATATAATGAGCCTATTTAATAAGCCTATTTATTGAGCCTATTTAATAAGCCTAATTATTGAGCCTATTTAATAAGCCTATTTATTGAGCCTATTTAATGAGCCTATTTATTGAGCCTATTTAATTAGCCTATTTAATGAGTCTATTTAATAAGCCTATTTAATAAGCCTATTTAACACGCCTATTTAATAAGCCTATTTATTAAGCCTATTTAATGAGCCTATTTAATAAGCCCATTTAATAAGCCTATTTATGGAGCCTATTTAATAAGCCTATTTAATACACCTATTTAATAAACCTATTTAATAAGTATTTAATGAGCCTGTTTAATAAGTCTATTTAATAAGCCTTTTTAATAAGCCTATTTAATAAGTATATTTAATAAGCCTATTTAATAAGTCTATTTAATAAGTCTATTTAATGAGCCTATTTAATAAGTATTTAATGAGCCTATTTAATAAGTTTATTATTGAGCCTATTTAATAAGCCTATTTATTGAGCCTATTTAATAAGCCTATTTATTGAGCCTATTTAATAAGCTTATTTATTGAGCCTATTTAATAAGCCTATTTAATAAGTCTATTTAATACGCATATTTAATAAGCCTATTTATTAAGCCTATTTAATAAGCCTATTTAATAAGCCTATTTAATACCCCTATTTATTGAGCCTATTTAATAAGTCTATTTAATAAGCCTATTTAATAAGCCTATTTAATAAATATTTAATTAGCCTATTTAATAAGTCTATTTAATACTCCTATTTAATAGGGCTATTTAATAAGTCTAAGTTGCTGAAATAAGCCTATTTAATAATCCTAATGTTGCTGAAATAAGCCTATTTAACAAGGCTATTTAATAAGCATAAGCTGCTGAAATAAGCCTATTTAATAAGCCTAAGTTGCTGAAATAAGCATATTTAATATGGCTATTTGATAAGCCTAAGCTGCTAAAATAAGCCTATTTAATGAGGCTATTTAATAAGTTTATTTAATAAGCCTATTTAATAAGCCTATTTAATAAGCCTATTTAATAAGCCTATTTAAGCCTAAGTTGCTGAATAATCCTATTTAATAAGTCTAAGTTGCTGAAATAAGGCTATTTAATAAGCCTAAATTGCTGAAATAAGCCTATTTAATACGCCTAAGTTGCTGAAATAAGCCTATTTAATAAGCCTAAGTTGCTGAAATAAGCCTATTTAATAAGCCTAAGTTGCTGTAATAAGGCTATTTAATAAGTCTAAGTTGCTGAAAAAAGCCTAATTAATAAGCCTAAGTTGCTAAAATAAGCCTATTTAATGAGGCTATTTAATAAGTCTATTTAATAAGCCTATTTAATAAGCCTATTTAATAAGCCTATTTAATAAGCCTATTTAATAAGCATATTTAATACGTCTATTTAATGAGTCTATTTATTAAGCCTATTTAATGAGCCTATTTAATAAGCCCATTTAATACGCCTATTTATTGAGCCTATTTAATAAGCCTATTTAATACGCCTATTTAATAAACCTATTTAATAAGTATTTAATGAGCTTGTTTAATAAGTCTATTTAATAAGCCTTTTTAATAAGCCTATTTAATAAGTATATTTAATAAGCCTATTTAATAAGTCTATTTAATAAGTCTATTTAATAAGCCTATTTAATAAGTATTTAATGAGCCTATTTAATAAGTTTATTATTGAGCCTATTTAATAAGCCTATTTATTGAGCCTATTTAATAAGCCTATTTATTGAGCCTATTTAATGAGCCTATTTATTGAGCCTATTTAATAAGCCTATTTAATAAGTCTATTTAATACGCATATTTAATGAGCCTATTTAATAAGCCTATTTAATAAGCCTATTTAATAAGCCTATTTAATACGCCTATTTATTGAGCCTATTTAATAAGTCTATTTAATAAGCCTATTTAATAAGCCTATTTAATAAGTATTTAATGAGCCTATTTAATAAGTCTATTTAATACTCCTATTTAATAGGGCTATTTAATAAGTCTAAGTTGCTGAAATAAGCCTATTTAATAATCCTAATGTTGCTGAAATAAGCCTATTTAATAAGGCTATTTAATAAGCATAAGCTGCTGAAATAAGCCTATTTAATAAGCCTAAGTTTCTGAAATAAGCCTATTTAATAAGCCTAAGTTGCTGAAATAAGCCTATTTAATAAGCTTAAGTTGCTGTAATAAGGCTATTTAATAAGTCTAAGTTGCTGAAAAAAGCCTAATTAATAAGCCTAAGTTGCTAAAATAAGCCTATTTAATGAGGCTATTTAATAAGCATATTTAATACATCTATTTAATAAGTCTATTTAATAAGCCTTTTCATAAGTATATAATGAGCCTATTTAATAAGCCTATTTATTGAGCTTATTTAATAAGCCTAATTGTTGAGCCTATTTAATAAGCCTATTTATTGAGCCTATTTAATGAGCCTATTTATTGAGCCTATTTAATAAGACTATTTAATGAGTCTATTTAATAAGCCTATTTAATAAGCCTATTTAATACGCCTATTTAATAAGCCTATTTATTAATCCTATTAAAAGAGCCTATTTAATAAGCCCATTTGATAAACCTATTTATTGCGCCTATTTAATAAGCCTATTTAATACGCCTATTTAATAAAACTATTTAATAAGTATTTAATGAGCCTGTTTAATAAGTCTATTTAATAAGCCTTTTTAATAAGTCTATTTAATAAGTCTATTTAATAAGCCTATTTAATAAGTCTATTTAATACGCATATTTAATAAGCCTATTTAATAAGCCTATTTAATAAGCCTATTTAATAAGCCTATTTAATACGCCTATTTATTGAGCCTATTTAATCAGTCTATTTAATAAGCCTATTTAATAAGCCTATTTAATAAGTATTTAATGAGCCTATTTAATAAGTCTATTTAATAAGCCTATTTAATAGGCCTATTGTATAAGTCTAAGTTGCTGAAATAAGCCTATTTAATAATCCTAAGTTGCTGAAATAAGCCTATTTAATAAGGCTATTTAATAAGCATAAGCTGCTGAAATAAGCCTATTTAATAAACCTAAGTTGCTGAAATAAGATTAACTAATATGGCTATTTAATAAGTCTAAGTTGCTGAAATAAACCTATTTAATAAGCCTAAGTTTCTGAAATAAGCCTATTTAATAAGCCTAAGTTGCTGAAATAAGCCTATTTAATAAGCTTAAGTTGCTGTAATAAGGCTATTTAATAAGTCTAAGTTGCTGAAAAAAGCCTAATTAATAAGCCTAAGTTGCTAAAATAAGCCTATTTAATGAGGATATTTAATAAGTCTATTTAATAAGCCTATTTAATAAGCCTATTTAATAAGCCTATTTAATAAGCATATTTAATACATCTATTTAATAAGTCTATTTAATAAGCCTTTTCATAAGTATATAATGAGCCTATTTAATAAGCCTATTTATTGAGCTTATTTAATAAGCCTAATTGTTGAGCCTATTTAATAAGCCTATTTATTGAACCTATTTAATGAGCCTATTTATTGAGCCTATTTAATAAGACTATTTAATGAGTCTATTTAATAAGCCTATTTAATAAGCCTATTTAATACGCCTATTTAATAAGCCTATTTATTAATCCTATTAAAAGAGCCTATTTAATAAGCCTAATTGTTGAGCCTATTTAATAAGCCTATTTATTGAACCTATTTAATGAGCCTATTTATTGAGCCTATTTAATAAGCCTATTTAATACGCCTATTTAATAAGCCTATTTATTAATCCTATTAAAAGAGCCTATTTAATAAGCCCATTTGATAAACCTATTTATTGCGCCTATTTAATAAGCCTATTTAATACGCCTATTTAATAAAACTATTTAATAAGTATTTAATGAGCCTGTTTAATAAGTCTATTTAATAAGCCTTTTTAATAAGTCTATTTAATAAGTCTATTTAATAAGCCTATTTAATAAGTCTATTTAATACGCATATTTAATAAGCCTATTTAATAAGCCTATTTAATAAGCCTATTTAATAAGCCTATTTAATACGCCTATTTATTGAGCCTATTTAATCAGTCTATTTAATAAGCCTATTTAATAAGCCTATTTAATAAGTATTTAATGAGCCTATTTAATAAGTCTATTTAATAAGCCTATTTAATAGGCCTATTGAATAAGTCTAAGTTGCTGAAATAAGCCTATTTAATAATCCTAAGTTGCTGAAATAAGCCTATTTAATAAGGCTATTTAATAAGCATAAGCTGCTGAAATAAGCCTATTTAATAAACCTAAGTTGCTGAAATAAGCATAATTAATATGGCTATTTAATAAGTCTAAGTTGCTGAAATAAACCTATTTAATAAGCCTAAGTTGCTAAAATAAGCCTATTTAATGAGGCTATTTAATAAGTTTATTTAATAAGCCTATTTAATAAGCCTATTTAATAAGCCTATTTAATAAGCCTATTTAAGCCTAAGTTGCTGAATAATCCTATTTAATAAGTCTAAGTTGCTGAAATAAGGCTATTTAATAAGCCTAAGTTGCTGAAACAAGCCTATTTAATAAGCCTAAGTTGCTGAAATAAGCCTATTTAATAAGCCTAAGTTGCTGAAATAAGCCTATTTAATAAGCCTAAGTTGCTGTAATAAGGCTATTTAATAAGTCTAAGTTGCTGAAAAAAGCCTAATTAATAAGCCTAAGTTGCTAAAATAAGCCTATTTAATGAGGCTATTTAATGAGTCTATTTAATAAGCCTATTTAATAAGCCTATTTAATAAGCCTATTTATTAAGCATATTTAATACGTCTATTTAATAAGTCTATTTAATAAGCCTATTTAATAAGTATATAATGAGCCTATTTAATAAGCCTATTTATTGAGCCTATTTAATAAGCCTAATTGTTGAGCCTATTTAATAAGCCTATTTATTGAACCTATTTAATGAGCCTATTTATTGAGCCTATTTAATAAGCCTATTTAATACGCCTATTTAATAAGCCTATTTATTAATCCTATTAAAAGAGCCTATTTAATAAGCCCATTTGATAAACCTATTTATTGCGCCTATTTAATAAGCCTATTTAATACGCCTATTTAATAAAACTATTTAATAAGTATTTAATGAGCCTGTTTAATAAGTCTATTTAATAAGCCTTTTTAATAAGTCTATTTAATAAGTCTATTTAATAAGCCTATTTAATAAGTCTATTTAATACGCATATTTAATAAGCCTATTTAATAAGCCTATTTAATAAGCCTATTTAATAAGCCTATTTAATACGCCTATTTATTGAGCCTATTTAATCAGTCTATTTAATAAGCCTATTTAATAAGCCTATTTAATAAGTATTTAATGAGCCTATTTAATAAGTCTATTTAATAAGCCTATTTAATAGGCCTATTGAATAAGTCTAAGTTGCTGAAATAAGCCTATTTAATAATCCTAAGTTGCTGAAATAAGCCTATTTAATAAGGCTATTTAATAAGCATAAGCTGCTGAAATAAGCCTATTTAATAAACCTAAGTTGCTGAAATAAGCATAATTAATATGGCTATTTAATAAGTCTAAGTTGCTGAAATAAACCTATTTAATAAGCCTAAGTTGCTAAAATAAGCCTATTTAATGAGGCTATTTAATAAGTTTATTTAATAAGCCTATTTAATAAGCCTATTTAATAAGCCTATTTAATAAGCCTATTTAAGCCTAAGTTGCTGAATAATCCTATTTAATAAGTCTAAGTTGCTGAAATAAGGATATTTAATAAGCCTAAGTTGCTGAAACAAGCCTATTTAATAAGCCTAAGTTGCTGAAATAAGCCTATTTAATAAGCCTAAGTTGCTGAAATAAGCCTATTTAATAAGCCTAAGTTGCTGTAATAAGGCTATTTAATAAGTCTAAGTTGCTGAAAAAAGCCTAATTAATAAGCCTAAGTTGCTAAAATAAGCCTATTTAATGAGGCTATTTAATAAGTCTATTTAATAAGCCTATTTAATAAGCCTATTTAATAAGCCTATTTATTAAGCATATTTAATACGTCTATTTAATAAGTCTATTTAATAAGCCTATTTAATACACCTATTTAATAAACCTATTTAATAAGTATTTAATGAGCCTGTTTAATAAGTCTATTTAATAAGCCTTTTTAATAAGCCTATTTAATAAGTATATTTAATAAGCCTATTTAATAAGTCTATTTAATAAGTCTATTTAATAAGCCTATTTAATAAGTATTTAATGAGCCTATTTAATAAGTTTATTATTGAGCCTATTTAATAAGCCTATTTATTGAGCCTATTTAATACGCCTATTTATTGAGCCTATTTAATAAGCTTATTTATTGAGCCTATTTAATAAGCCTATTTAATAAGTCTATTTAATACGCATATTTAATAAGCCTATTTATTAAGCCTATTTAATAAGCCTATTTAATAAGCCTATTTAATACGCCTATTTATTGAGCCTATTTAATAAGTCTATTTAATAAGCCTATTTAATGAGCCTATTTAATAAATATTTAATGAGCCTATTTAATAAGTCTATTTAATACTCCTATTTAATAGGGCTATTTAATAAGTCTAAGTTGCTGAAATAAGCCTATTTAATAATCCTAATGTTGCTGAAATAAGCCTATTTAACAAGGCTATTTAATAAGCATAAGCTGCTGAAATAAGCCTATTTAATAAGCCTAAGTTGCTGAAATAAGCATATTTAATATGGCTATTTAATAAGCCTAAGCTGCTAAAATAAGCCTATTTAATGAGGCTTTTTAATAAGTTTATTTAATAAGCCTATTTAATAAGCCTATTTAATAAGCCTATTTAATAAGCCTATTTAAGCCTAAGTTGCTGAATAATCCTATTTAATAAGTCTAAGTTGCTGAAATAAGGCTATTTAATAAGCCTAAATTGCTGAAATAAGCCTATTTAATACGCCTAAGTTGCTGAAATAAGCCTATTTAATAAGCCTAAGTTGCTGAAATAAGCCTATTTAATAAGCCTAAGTTGCTGTAATAAGGCTATTTAATAAGTCTAAGTTGCTGAAAAAAGCCTAATTAATAAGCCTAAGTTGCTAAAATAAGCCTATTTAATGAGGCTATTTAATAAGTCTATTTAATAAGCCTATTTAATAAGCCTATTTAATAAGCCTATTTAATAAGCCTATTTAATAAGCATATTTAATACGTCTATTTAATGAGTCTATTTATTAAGCCTATTTAATGAGCCTATTTAATAAGCCCATTTAATACGCCTATTTATTGAGCCTATTTAATAAGCCTATTTAATACGCCTATTTAATAAACCTATTTAATAAGTATTTAATAAGCCTATTTAATAAGCCTATTTAATAAGCCTATTTAATACGCCTATTTATTGAGCCTATTTAATCAGTCTATTTAATAAGCCTATTTAATAAGCCTATTTAATAAGTATTTAATGAGCCTATTTAATAAGTCTATTTAATAAGCCTATTTAATAGGCCTATTGAATAAGTCTAAGTTGCTGAAATAAGCCTATTTAATAATCCTAAGTTGCTGAAATAAGCCTATTTAATAAGGCTATTTAATAAGCATAAGCTGCTGAAATAAGCCTATTTAATAAACCTAAGTTGCTGAAATAAGCATAATTAATATGGCTATTTAATAAGTCTAAGTTGCTGAAATAAACCTATTTAATAAGCCTAAGTTGCTAAAATAAGCCTATTTAATGAGGCTATTTAATAAGTTTATTTAATAAGCCTATTTAATAAGCCTATTTAATAAGCCTATTTAATAAGCCTATTTAAGCCTAAGTTGCTGAATAATCCTATTTAATAAGTCTAAGTTGCTGAAATAAGGCTATTTAATAAGCCTAAGTTGCTGAAACAAGCCTATTTAATAAGCCTAAGTTGCTGAAATAAGCCTATTTAATAAGCCTAAGTTGCTGAAATAAGCCTATTTAATAAGCCTAAGTTGCTGTAATAAGGCTATTTAATAAGTCTAAGTTGCTGAAAAAAGCCTAATTAATAAGCCTAAGTTGCTAAAATAAGCCTATTTAATGAGGCTATTTAATGAGTCTATTTAATAAGCCTATTTAATAAGCCTATTTAATAAGCCTATTTATTAAGCATATTTAATACGTCTATTTAATAAGTCTATTTAATAAGCCTATTTAATAAGTATATAATGAGCCTATTTAATAAGCCTATTTATTGAGCCTATTTAATAAGCCTAATTGTTGAGCCTATTTAATAAGCCTATTTATTGAACCTATTTAATGAGCCTATTTATTGAGCCTATTTAATAAGCCTATTTAATACGCCTATTTAATAAGCCTATTTATTAATCCTATTAAAAGAGCCTATTTAATAAGCCCATTTGATAAACCTATTTATTGCGCCTATTTAATAAGCCTATTTAATACGCCTATTTAATAAAACTATTTAATAAGTATTTAATGAGCCTGTTTAATAAGTCTATTTAATAAGCCTTTTTAATAAGTCTATTTAATAAGTCTATTTAATAAGCCTATTTAATAAGTCTATTTAATACGCATATTTAATAAGCCTATTTAATAAGCCTATTTAATAAGCCTATTTAATAAGCCTATTTAATACGCCTATTTATTGAGCCTATTTAATCAGTCTATTTAATAAGCCTATTTAATAAGCCTATTTAATAAGTATTTAATGAGCCTATTTAATAAGTCTATTTAATAAGCCTATTTAATAGGCCTATTGAATAAGTCTAAGTTGCTGAAATAAGCCTATTTAATAATCCTAAGTTGCTGAAATAAGCCTATTTAATAAGGCTATTTAATAAGCATAAGCTGCTGAAATAAGCCTATTTAATAAACCTAAGTTGCTGAAATAAGCATAATTAATATGGCTATTTAATAAGTCTAAGTTGCTGAAATAAACCTATTTAATAAGCCTAAGTTGCTAAAATAAGCCTATTTAATGAGGCTATTTAATAAGTTTATTTAATAAGCCTATTTAATAAGCCTATTTAATAAGCCTATTTAATAAGCCTATTTAAGCCTAAGTTGCTGAATAATCCTATTTAATAAGTCTAAGTTGCTGAAATAAGGCTATTTAATAAGCCTAAGTTGCTGAAACAAGCCTATTTAATAAGCCTAAGTTGCTGAAATAAGCCTATTTAATAAGCCTAAGTTGCTGAAATAAGCCTATTTAATAAGCCTAAGTTGCTGTAATAAGGCTATTTAATAAGTCTAAGTTGCTGAAAAAAGCCTAATTAATAAGCCTAAGTTGCTAAAATAAGCCTATTTAATGAGGCTATTTAATAAGTCTATTTAATAAGCCTATTTAATAAGCCTATTTAATAAGCCTATTTATTAAGCATATTTAATACGTCTATTTAATAAGTCTATTTAATAAGCCTATTTAATACACCTATTTAATAAACCTATTTAATAAGTATTTAATGAGCCTGTTTAATAAGTCTATTTAATAAGCCTTTTTAATAAGCCTATTTAATAAGTATATTTAATAAGCCTATTTAATAAGTCTATTTAATAAGTCTATTTAATAAGCCTATTTAATAAGTATTTAATGAGCCTATTTAATAAGTTTATTATTGAGCCTATTTAATAAGCCTATTTATTGAGCCTATTTAATACGCCTATTTATTGAGCCTATTTAATAAGACTATTTAATGAGTCTATTTAATAAGCCTATTTAATAAGCCTATTTAAGCCTAAGTTGCTGAATAATCCTATTTAATAAGTCTAAGTTGCTGAAATAAGGCTATTTAATAAGCCTAAATTGCTGAAATAAGCCTATTTAATACGCCTAAGTTGCTGAAATAAGCCTATTTAATAAGCCTAAGTTGCTGAAATAAGCCTATTTAATAAGCCTAAGTTGCTGTAATAAGGCTATTTAATAAGTCTAAGTTGCTGAAAAAAGCCTAATTAATAAGCCTAAGTTGCTAAAATAAGCCTATTTAATGAGGCTATTTAATAAGTCTATTTAATAAGCCTATTTAATAAGCCTATTTAATAAGCCTATTTAATAAGCCTATTTAATAAGCATATTTAATACGTCTATTTAATGAGTCTATTTATTAAGCCTATTTAATGAGCCTATTTAATAAGCCCATTTAATACGCCTATTTATTGAGCCTATTTAATAAGCCTATTTAATACGCCTATTTAATAAACCTATTTAATAAGTATTTAATGAGCTTGTTTAATAAGTCTATTTAATAAGCCTTTTTAATAAGCCTATTTAATAAGTATATTTAATAAGCCTATTTAATAAGTCTATTTAATAAGTCTATTTAATAAGCCTATTTAATAAGTATTTAATGAGCCTATTTAATAAGTTTATTATTGAGCCTATTTAATAAGCCTATTTATTGAGCCTATTTAATAAGCCTATTTATTGAGCCTATTTAATGAGCCTATTTATTGAGCCTATTTAATAAGCCTATTTAATAAGTCTATTTAATACGCATATTTAATGAGCCTATTTAATAAGCCTATTTAATAAGCCTATTTAATAAGCCTATTTAATACGCCTATTTATTGAGCCTATTTAATAAGTCTATTTAATAAGCCTATTTAATAAGCCTATTTAATAAGTATTTAATGAGCCTATTTAATAAGTCTATTTAATACTCCTATTTAATAGGGCTATTTAATAAGTCTAAGTTGCTGAAATAAGCCTATTTAATAATCCTAATGTTGCTGAAATAAGCCTATTTAATAAGGCTATTTAATAAGCATAAGCTGCTGAAATAAGCCTATTTAATAAGCCTAAGTTTCTGAAATAAGCCTATTTAATAAGCCTAAGTTGCTGAAATAAGCCTATTTAATAAGCTTAAGTTGCTGTAATAAGGCTATTTAATAAGTCTAAGTTGCTGAAAAAAGCCTAATTAATAAGCCTAAGTTGCTAAAATAAGCCTATTTAATGAGGCTATTTAATAAGCATATTTAATACATCTATTTAATAAGTCTATTTAATAAGCCTTTTCATAAGTATATAATGAGCCTATTTAATAAGCCTATTTATTGAGCTTATTTAATAAGCCTAATTGTTGAGCCTATTTAATAAGCCTATTTATTGAGCCTATTTAATGAGCCTATTTATTGAGCCTATTTAATAAGACTATTTAATGAGTCTATTTAATAAGCCTATTTAATAAGCCTATTTAATACGCCTATTTAATAAGCCTATTTATTAATCCTATTAAAAGAGCCTATTTAATAAGCCCATTTGATAAACCTATTTATTGCGCCTATTTAATAAGCCTATTTAATACGCCTATTTAATAAAACTATTTAATAAGTATTTAATGAGCCTGTTTAATAAGTCTATTTAATAAGCCTTTTTAATAAGTCTATTTAATAAGTCTATTTAATAAGCCTATTTAATAAGTCTATTTAATACGCATATTTAATAAGCCTATTTAATAAGCCTATTTAATAAGCCTATTTAATAAGCCTATTTAATACGCCTATTTATTGAGCCTATTTAATCAGTCTATTTAATAAGCCTATTTAATAAGCCTATTTAATAAGTATTTAATGAGCCTATTTAATAAGTCTATTTAATAAGCCTATTTAATAGGCCTATTGTATAAGTCTAAGTTGCTGAAATAAGCCTATTTAATAATCCTAAGTTGCTGAAATAAGCCTATTTAATAAGGCTATTTAATAAGCATAAGCTGCTGAAATAAGCCTATTTAATAAACCTAAGTTGCTGAAATAAGATTAACTAATATGGCTATTTAATAAGTCTAAGTTGCTGAAATAAACCTATTTAATAAGCCTAAGTTTCTGAAATAAGCCTATTTAATAAGCCTAAGTTGCTGAAATAAGCCTATTTAATAAGCTTAAGTTGCTGTAATAAGGCTATTTAATAAGTCTAAGTTGCTGAAAAAAGCCTAATTAATAAGCCTAAGTTGCTAAAATAAGCCTATTTAATGAGGATATTTAATAAGTCTATTTAATAAGCCTATTTAATAAGCCTATTTAATAAGCCTATTTAATAAGCATATTTAATACATCTATTTAATAAGTCTATTTAATAAGCCTTTTCATAAGTATATAATGAGCCTATTTAATAAGCCTATTTATTGAGCTTATTTAATAAGCCTAATTGTTGAGCCTATTTAATAAGCCTATTTATTGAACCTATTTAATGAGCCTATTTATTGAGCCTATTTAATAAGACTATTTAATGAGTCTATTTAATAAGCCTATTTAATAAGCCTATTTAATACGCCTATTTAATAAGCCTATTTATTAATCCTATTAAAAGAGCCTATTTAATAAGCCTAATTGTTGAGCCTATTTAATAAGCCTATTTATTGAACCTATTTAATGAGCCTATTTATTGAGCCTATTTAATAAGCCTATTTAATACGCCTATTTAATAAGCCTATTTATTAATCCTATTAAAAGAGCCTATTTAATAAGCCCATTTGATAAACCTATTTATTGCGCCTATTTAATAAGCCTATTTAATACGCCTATTTAATAAAACTATTTAATAAGTATTTAATGAGCCTGTTTAATAAGTCTATTTAATAAGCCTTTTTAATAAGTCTATTTAATAAGTCTATTTAATAAGCCTATTTAATAAGTCTATTTAATACGCATATTTAATAAGCCTATTTAATAAGCCTATTTAATAAGCCTATTTAATAAGCCTATTTAATACGCCTATTTATTGAGCCTATTTAATCAGTCTATTTAATAAGCCTATTTAATAAGCCTATTTAATAAGTATTTAATGAGCCTATTTAATAAGTCTATTTAATAAGCCTATTTAATAGGCCTATTGAATAAGTCTAAGTTGCTGAAATAAGCCTATTTAATAATCCTAAGTTGCTGAAATAAGCCTATTTAATAAGGCTATTTAATAAGCATAAGCTGCTGAAATAAGCCTATTTAATAAACCTAAGTTGCTGAAATAAGCATAATTAATATGGCTATTTAATAAGTCTAAGTTGCTGAAATAAACCTATTTAATAAGCCTAAGTTGCTAAAATAAGCCTATTTAATGAGGCTATTTAATAAGTTTATTTAATAAGCCTATTTAATAAGCCTATTTAATAAGCCTATTTAATAAGCCTATTTAAGCCTAAGTTGCTGAATAATCCTATTTAATAAGTCTAAGTTGCTGAAATAAGGCTATTTAATAAGCCTAAGTTGCTGAAACAAGCCTATTTAATAAGCCTAAGTTGCTGAAATAAGCCTATTTAATAAGCCTAAGTTGCTGAAATAAGCCTATTTAATAAGCCTAAGTTGCTGTAATAAGGCTATTTAATAAGTCTAAGTTGCTGAAAAAAGCCTAATTAATAAGCCTAAGTTGCTAAAATAAGCCTATTTAATGAGGCTATTTAATGAGTCTATTTAATAAGCCTATTTAATAAGCCTATTTAATAAGCCTATTTATTAAGCATATTTAATACGTCTATTTAATAAGTCTATTTAATAAGCCTATTTAATAAGTATATAATGAGCCTATTTAATAAGCCTATTTATTGAGCCTATTTAATAAGCCTAATTGTTGAGCCTATTTAATAAGCCTATTTATTGAACCTATTTAATGAGCCTATTTATTGAGCCTATTTAATAAGCCTATTTAATACGCCTATTTAATAAGCCTATTTATTAATCCTATTAAAAGAGCCTATTTAATAAGCCCATTTGATAAACCTATTTATTGCGCCTATTTAATAAGCCTATTTAATACGCCTATTTAATAAAACTATTTAATAAGTATTTAATGAGCCTGTTTAATAAGTCTATTTAATAAGCCTTTTTAATAAGTCTATTTAATAAGTCTATTTAATAAGCCTATTTAATAAGTCTATTTAATACGCATATTTAATAAGCCTATTTAATAAGCCTATTTAATAAGCCTATTTAATAAGCCTATTTAATACGCCTATTTATTGAGCCTATTTAATCAGTCTATTTAATAAGCCTATTTAATAAGCCTATTTAATAAGTATTTAATGAGCCTATTTAATAAGTCTATTTAATAAGCCTATTTAATAGGCCTATTGAATAAGTCTAAGTTGCTGAAATAAGCCTATTTAATAATCCTAAGTTGCTGAAATAAGCCTATTTAATAAGGCTATTTAATAAGCATAAGCTGCTGAAATAAGCCTATTTAATAAACCTAAGTTGCTGAAATAAGCATAATTAATATGGCTATTTAATAAGTCTAAGTTGCTGAAATAAACCTATTTAATAAGCCTAAGTTGCTAAAATAAGCCTATTTAATGAGGCTATTTAATAAGTTTATTTAATAAGCCTATTTAATAAGCCTATTTAATAAGCCTATTTAATAAGCCTATTTAAGCCTAAGTTGCTGAATAATCCTATTTAATAAGTCTAAGTTGCTGAAATAAGGATATTTAATAAGCCTAAGTTGCTGAAACAAGCCTATTTAATAAGCCTAAGTTGCTGAAATAAGCCTATTTAATAAGCCTAAGTTGCTGAAATAAGCCTATTTAATAAGCCTAAGTTGCTGTAATAAGGCTATTTAATAAGTCTAAGTTGCTGAAAAAAGCCTAATTAATAAGCCTAAGTTGCTAAAATAAGCCTATTTAATGAGGCTATTTAATAAGTCTATTTAATAAGCCTATTTAATAAGCCTATTTAATAAGCCTATTTATTAAGCATATTTAATACGTCTATTTAATAAGTCTATTTAATAAGCCTATTTAATACACCTATTTAATAAACCTATTTAATAAGTATTTAATGAGCCTGTTTAATAAGTCTATTTAATAAGCCTTTTTAATAAGCCTATTTAATAAGTATATTTAATAAGCCTATTTAATAAGTCTATTTAATAAGTCTATTTAATAAGCCTATTTAATAAGTATTTAATGAGCCTATTTAATAAGTTTATTATTGAGCCTATTTAATAAGCCTATTTATTGAGCCTATTTAATACGCCTATTTATTGAGCCTATTTAATAAGCTTATTTATTGAGCCTATTTAATAAGCCTATTTAATAAGTCTATTTAATACGCATATTTAATAAGCCTATTTATTAAGCCTATTTAATAAGCCTATTTAATAAGCCTATTTAATACGCCTATTTATTGAGCCTATTTAATAAGTCTATTTAATAAGCCTATTTAATGAGCCTATTTAATAAATATTTAATGAGCCTATTTAATAAGTCTATTTAATACTCCTATTTAATAGGGCTATTTAATAAGTCTAAGTTGCTGAAATAAGCCTATTTAATAATCCTAATGTTGCTGAAATAAGCCTATTTAACAAGGCTATTTAATAAGCATAAGCTGCTGAAATAAGCCTATTTAATAAGCCTAAGTTGCTGAAATAAGCATATTTAATATGGCTATTTAATAAGCCTAAGCTGCTAAAATAAGCCTATTTAATGAGGCTTTTTAATAAGTTTATTTAATAAGCCTATTTAATAAGCCTATTTAATAAGCCTATTTAATAAGCCTATTTAAGCCTAAGTTGCTGAATAATCCTATTTAATAAGTCTAAGTTGCTGAAATAAGGCTATTTAATAAGCCTAAATTGCTGAAATAAGCCTATTTAATACGCCTAAGTTGCTGAAATAAGCCTATTTAATAAGCCTAAGTTGCTGAAATAAGCCTATTTAATAAGCCTAAGTTGCTGTAATAAGGCTATTTAATAAGTCTAAGTTGCTGAAAAAAGCCTAATTAATAAGCCTAAGTTGCTAAAATAAGCCTATTTAATGAGGCTATTTAATAAGTCTATTTAATAAGCCTATTTAATAAGCCTATTTAATAAGCCTATTTAATAAGCCTATTTAATAAGCATATTTAATACGTCTATTTAATGAGTCTATTTATTAAGCCTATTTAATGAGCCTATTTAATAAGCCCATTTAATACGCCTATTTATTGAGCCTATTTAATAAGCCTATTTAATACGCCTATTTAATAAACCTATTTAATAAGTATTTAATAAGCCTATTTAATAAGCCTATTTAATAAGCCTATTTAATACGCCTATTTATTGAGCCTATTTAATCAGTCTATTTAATAAGCCTATTTAATAAGCCTATTTAATAAGTATTTAATGAGCCTATTTAATAAGTCTATTTAATAAGCCTATTTAATAGGCCTATTGAATAAGTCTAAGTTGCTGAAATAAGCCTATTTAATAATCCTAAGTTGCTGAAATAAGCCTATTTAATAAGGCTATTTAATAAGCATAAGCTGCTGAAATAAGCCTATTTAATAAACCTAAGTTGCTGAAATAAGCATAATTAATATGGCTATTTAATAAGTCTAAGTTGCTGAAATAAACCTATTTAATAAGCCTAAGTTGCTAAAATAAGCCTATTTAATGAGGCTATTTAATAAGTTTATTTAATAAGCCTATTTAATAAGCCTATTTAATAAGCCTATTTAATAAGCCTATTTAAGCCTAAGTTGCTGAATAATCCTATTTAATAAGTCTAAGTTGCTGAAATAAGGCTATTTAATAAGCCTAAGTTGCTGAAACAAGCCTATTTAATAAGCCTAAGTTGCTGAAATAAGCCTATTTAATAAGCCTAAGTTGCTGAAATAAGCCTATTTAATAAGCCTAAGTTGCTGTAATAAGGCTATTTAATAAGTCTAAGTTGCTGAAAAAAGCCTAATTAATAAGCCTAAGTTGCTAAAATAAGCCTATTTAATGAGGCTATTTAATGAGTCTATTTAATAAGCCTATTTAATAAGCCTATTTAATAAGCCTATTTATTAAGCATATTTAATACGTCTATTTAATAAGTCTATTTAATAAGCCTATTTAATAAGTATATAATGAGCCTATTTAATAAGCCTATTTATTGAGCCTATTTAATAAGCCTAATTGTTGAGCCTATTTAATAAGCCTATTTATTGAACCTATTTAATGAGCCTATTTATTGAGCCTATTTAATAAGCCTATTTAATACGCCTATTTAATAAGCCTATTTATTAATCCTATTAAAAGAGCCTATTTAATAAGCCCATTTGATAAACCTATTTATTGCGCCTATTTAATAAGCCTATTTAATACGCCTATTTAATAAAACTATTTAATAAGTATTTAATGAGCCTGTTTAATAAGTCTATTTAATAAGCCTTTTTAATAAGTCTATTTAATAAGTCTATTTAATAAGCCTATTTAATAAGTCTATTTAATACGCATATTTAATAAGCCTATTTAATAAGCCTATTTAATAAGCCTATTTAATAAGCCTATTTAATACGCCTATTTATTGAGCCTATTTAATCAGTCTATTTAATAAGCCTATTTAATAAGCCTATTTAATAAGTATTTAATGAGCCTATTTAATAAGTCTATTTAATAAGCCTATTTAATAGGCCTATTGAATAAGTCTAAGTTGCTGAAATAAGCCTATTTAATAATCCTAAGTTGCTGAAATAAGCCTATTTAATAAGGCTATTTAATAAGCATAAGCTGCTGAAATAAGCCTATTTAATAAACCTAAGTTGCTGAAATAAGCATAATTAATATGGCTATTTAATAAGTCTAAGTTGCTGAAATAAACCTATTTAATAAGCCTAAGTTGCTAAAATAAGCCTATTTAATGAGGCTATTTAATAAGTTTATTTAATAAGCCTATTTAATAAGCCTATTTAATAAGCCTATTTAATAAGCCTATTTAAGCCTAAGTTGCTGAATAATCCTATTTAATAAGTCTAAGTTGCTGAAATAAGGCTATTTAATAAGCCTAAGTTGCTGAAACAAGCCTATTTAATAAGCCTAAGTTGCTGAAATAAGCCTATTTAATAAGCCTAAGTTGCTGAAATAAGCCTATTTAATAAGCCTAAGTTGCTGTAATAAGGCTATTTAATAAGTCTAAGTTGCTGAAAAAAGCCTAATTAATAAGCCTAAGTTGCTAAAATAAGCCTATTTAATGAGGCTATTTAATAAGTCTATTTAATAAGCCTATTTAATAAGCCTATTTAATAAGCCTATTTATTAAGCATATTTAATACGTCTATTTAATAAGTCTATTTAATAAGCCTATTTAATACACCTATTTAATAAACCTATTTAATAAGTATTTAATGAGCCTGTTTAATAAGTCTATTTAATAAGCCTTTTTAATAAGCCTATTTAATAAGTATATTTAATAAGCCTATTTAATAAGTCTATTTAATAAGTCTATTTAATAAGCCTATTTAATAAGTATTTAATGAGCCTATTTAATAAGTTTATTATTGAGCCTATTTAATAAGCCTATTTATTGAGCCTATTTAATACGCCTATTTATTGAGCCTATTTAATAAGCTTATTTATTGAGCCTATTTAATAAGCCTATTTAATAAGTCTATTTAATACGCATATTTAATAAGCCTATTTATTAAGCCTATTTAATAAGCCTATTTAATAAGCCTATTTAATACGCCTATTTATTGAGCCTATTTAATAAGTCTATTTAATAAGCCTATTTAATGAGCCTATTTAATAAATATTTAATGAGCCTATTTAATAAGTCTATTTAATACTCCTATTTAATAGGGCTATTTAATAAGTCTAAGTTGCTGAAATAAGCCTATTTAATAATCCTAATGTTGCTGAAATAAGCCTATTTAACAAGGCTATTTAATAAGCATAAGCTGCTGAAATAAGCCTATTTAATAAGCCTAAGTTGCTGAAATAAGCATATTTAATATGGCTATTTAATAAGCCTAAGCTGCTAAAATAAGCCTATTTAATGAGGCTTTTTAATAAGTTTATTTAATAAGCCTATTTAATAAGCCTATTTAATAAGCCTATTTAATAAGCCTATTTAAGCCTAAGTTGCTGAATAATCCTATTTAATAAGTCTAAGTTGCTGAAATAAGGCTATTTAATAAGCCTAAATTGCTGAAATAAGCCTATTTAATACGCCTAAGTTGCTGAAATAAGCCTATTTAATAAGCCTAAGTTGCTGAAATAAGCCTATTTAATAAGCCTAAGTTGCTGTAATAAGGCTATTTAATAAGTCTAAGTTGCTGAAAAAAGCCTAATTAATAAGCCTAAGTTGCTAAAATAAGCCTATTTAATGAGGCTATTTAATAAGTCTATTTAATAAGCCTATTTAATAAGCCTATTTAATAAGCCTATTTAATAAGCCTATTTAATAAGCATATTTAATACGTCTATTTAATGAGTCTATTTATTAAGCCTATTTAATGAGCCTATTTAATAAGCCCATTTAATACGCCTATTTATTGAGCCTATTTAATAAGCCTATTTAATACGCCTATTTAATAAACCTATTTAATAAGTATTTAATGAGCTTGTTTAATAAGTCTATTTAATAAGCCTTTTTAATAAGCCTATTTAATAAGTATATTTAATAAGCCTATTTAATAAGTCTATTTAATAAGTCTATTTAATAAGCCTATTTAATAAGTATTTAATGAGCCTATTTAATAAGTTTATTATTGAGCCTATTTAATAAGCCTATTTATTGAGCCTATTTAATAAGCCTATTTATTGAGCCTATTTAATGAGCCTATTTATTGAGCCTATTTAATAAGCCTATTTAATAAGTCTATTTAATACGCCTATTTATTGAGCCTATTTAATAAGTCTATTTAATAAGCCTATTTAATAAGCCTATTTAATAAGTATTTAATGAGCCTATTTAATAAGTCTATTTAATACTCCTATTTAATAGGGCTATTTAATAAGTCTAAGTTGCTGAAATAAGCCTATTTAATAATCCTAATGTTGCTGAAATAAGCCTATTTAATAAGGCTATTTAATAAGCATAAGCTGCTGAAATAAGCCTATTTAATAAGCCTAAGTTTCTGAAATAAGCCTATTTAATAAGCCTAAGTTGCTGAAATAAGCCTATTTAATAAGCTTAAGTTGCTGTAATAAGGCTATTTAATAAGTCTAAGTTGCTGAAAAAAGCCTAATTAATAAGCCTAAGTTGCTAAAATAAGCCTATTTAATGAGGCTATTTAATAAGCATATTTAATACATCTATTTAATAAGTCTATTTAATAAGCCTTTTCATAAGTATATAATGAGCCTATTTAATAAGCCTATTTATTGAGCTTATTTAATAAGCCTAATTGTTGAGCCTATTTAATAAGCCTATTTATTGAGCCTATTTAATGAGCCTATTTATTGAGCCTATTTAATAAGACTATTTAATGAGTCTATTTAATAAGCCTATTTAATAAGCCTATTTAATACGCCTATTTAATAAGCCTATTTATTAATCCTATTAAAAGAGCCTATTTAATAAGCCCATTTGATAAACCTATTTATTGCGCCTATTTAATAAGCCTATTTAATACGCCTATTTAATAAAACTATTTAATAAGTATTTAATGAGCCTGTTTAATAAGTCTATTTAATAAGCCTTTTTAATAAGTCTATTTAATAAGTCTATTTAATAAGCCTATTTAATAAGTCTATTTAATACGCATATTTAATAAGCCTATTTAATAAGCCTATTTAATAAGCCTATTTAATAAGCCTATTTAATACGCCTATTTATTGAGCCTATTTAATCAGTCTATTTAATAAGCCTATTTAATAAGCCTATTTAATAATTATTTAATGAGCCTATTTAATAAGTCTATTTAATAAGCCTATTTAATAGGCCTATTGTATAAGTCTAAGTTGCTGAAATAAGCCTATTTAATAATCCTAAGTTGCTGAAATAAGCCTATTTAATAAGGCTATTTAATAAGCATAAGCTGCTGAAATAAGCCTATTTAATAAACCTAAGTTGCTGAAATAAGATTAACTAATATGGCTATTTAATAAGTCTAAGTTGCTGAAAAAAGCCTAATTAATAAGCCTAAGTTGCTAAAATAAGCCTATTTAATGAGGCTATTTAATAAGTCTATTTAAAAAGCCTATTTAATAAGCCTATTTAATAAGCCTATTTAATAAGCCTATTTAATAAGCATATTTAATACGTCTATTTAATGAGTCTATTTATTAAGCCTATTTAATGAGCCTATTTAATAAGCCCATTTAATACGCCTATTTATTGAGCCTATTTAATAAGCCTATTTAATACGCCTATTTAATAAACCTATTTAATAAGTATTTAATGAGCTTGTTTAATAAGTCTATTTAATAAGCCTTTTTAATAAGCCTATTTAATAAGTATATTTAATAAGCCTATTTAATAAGTCTATTTAATAAGTCTATTTAATAAGCCTATTTAATAAGTATTTAATGAGCCTATTTAATAAGTTTATTATTGAGCCTATTTAATAAGCCTATTTATTGAGCCTATTTAATAAGCCTATTTATTGAGCCTATTTAATGAGCCTATTTATTGAGCCTATTTAATAAGCCTATTTAATAAGTCTATTTAATACGCATATTTAATGAGCCTATTTAATAAGCCTATTTAATAAGCCTATTTAATAAGCCTATTTAATACGCCTATTTATTGAGCCTATTTAATAAGTCTATTTAATAAGCCTATTTAATAAGCCTATTTAATAAGTATTTAATGAGCCTATTTAATAAGTCTATTTAATACTCCTATTTAATAGGGCTATTTAATAAGTCTAAGTTGCTGAAATAAGCCTATTTAATAATCCTAATGTTGCTGAAATAAGCCTATTTAATAAGGCTATTTAATAAGCATAAGCTGCTGAAATAAGCCTATTTAATAAGCCTAAGTTTCTGAAATAAGCCTATTTAATAAGCCTAAGTTGCTGAAATAAGCCTATTTAATAAGCTTAAGTTGCTGTAATAAGGCTATTTAATAAGTCTAAGTTGCTGAAAAAAGCCTAATTAATAAGCCTAAGTTGCTAAAATAAGCCTATTTAATGAGGCTATTTAATAAGCATATTTAATACATCTATTTAATAAGTCTATTTAATAAGCCTTTTCATAAGTATATAATGAGCCTATTTAATAAGCCTATTTATTGAGCTTATTTAATAAGCCTAATTGTTGAGCCTATTTAATAAGCCTATTTATTGAGCCTATTTAATGAGCCTATTTATTGAGCCTATTTAATAAGACTATTTAATGAGTCTATTTAATAAGCCTATTTAATAAGCCTATTTAATACGCCTATTTAATAAGCCTATTTATTAATCCTATTAAAAGAGCCTATTTAATAAGCCCATTTGATAAACCTATTTATTGCGCCTATTTAATAAGCCTATTTAATACGCCTATTTAATAAAACTATTTAATAAGTATTTAATGAGCCTGTTTAATAAGTCTATTTAATAAGCCTTTTTAATAAGTCTATTTAATAAGTCTATTTAATAAGCCTATTTAATAAGTCTATTTAATACGCATATTTAATAAGCCTATTTAATAAGCCTATTTAATAAGCCTATTTAATAAGCCTATTTAATACGCCTATTTATTGAGCCTATTTAATCAGTCTATTTAATAAGCCTATTTAATAAGACTATTTAATAAGTATTTAATGAGCCTATTTAATAAGTCTATTTAATAAGCCTATTTAATAGGCCTATTGTATAAGTCTAAGTTGCTGAAATAAGCCTATTTAATAATCCTAAGTTGCTGAAATAAGCCTATTTAATAAGGCTATTTAATAAGCATAAGCTGCTGAAATAAGCCTATTTAATAAACCTAAGTTGCTGAAATAAGATTAACTAATATGGCTATTTAATAAGTCTAAGTTGCTGAAATAAGGCTATTTAATAAGCCTAAGTTGCTGAAACAAGCCTATTTAATAAGCCTAAGTTGCTGAAATAAGCCTATTTAATAAGCCTAAGTTGCTGAAATAAGCCTATTTAATAAGCCTATGTTGCTGTAATAAGGCTATTTAATAAGTCTAAGTTGCTGAAAAAAGCCTAATTAATAAGCCTAAGTTGCTAAAATAAGCCTATTTAATGAGGCTATTTAATAAGTCTATTTAATAAGCCTATTTAATAAGCCTATTTAATAAGCCTATTTAATAAGCATATTTAATACGTCTATTTAATAAGTCTATTTAATAAGCCTATTTAATAAGTATATAATGAGCCTATTTAATAATCCTATTTATTGAGCCTATTTAATAAGCCTAATTATTGAGCCTATTTAATAAGCCTATTTATTGAGCCTATTTAATGAGCCTATTTATTGAGCCTATTTAATTAGCCTATGTAATGAGTCTATTTAATAAGCCTATTTAATAAGTATTTAATGAGCCTTTTTAATAAGTCTATTTAATAAGCCTTTTTTAATAAGCCTATTTAATAAGTATATTTAATAAGCCTATTTAATAAGTCTATTTAATAAGTCTATTTAATAAGCCTATTTAATAAGTATTTAATGAGCCTATTTAATAAGTTTATTATTGAGCCTATTTAATAAGCCTATTTATTGAGCCTATTTAATAAGCCTATTTATTGAGCCTATTTAATAAGCCTATTTATTGAGCCTATTTAATAAGCCTATTTAATAAGTCTATTTAATACGCATATTTAATAAGCCTATTTAATCAGCCTATTTAAAAAGCCTATTTAATAAGCCTATTTAATACGCCTATTTATTGAGCCTATTTAATAAGTCTATTTAATAAGCCTATTTAATAAGCCTATTTAATAAGTATTTAATGAGCCTATTTAATAAGTCTATTTAATACTCCTATTTAATAGGGCTATTTAATAAGTCTAAGTTGCTGAAATAAGGCTATTTAATAAACCTAAATTGCTGAAATAAGCCTATTTAATACGCCTAAGTTGCTGAAATAAGCCTATTTAATAAGACTAAGTTGCTGAAATAAGCCTATTTAATAAGCCTAAGTTGCTGTAATAAGGCTATTTAATAAGTCTAAGTTGCTGAAAAAAGCCTAATTAATAAGCCTAAGTTGCTAAAATAAGCCTATTTAATGAGGCTATTTAATAAGTCTATTTAATAAGCCTATTTAATAAGCCTATTTAATAAGCCTATTTAATAAGCCTATTTAATAAGCATATTTAATACGTCTATTTAATAAGTCTATTTATTAAGCCTATTTAATGAGCCTATTTAATAAGCCCATTTAATAAGCCTATTTATTGAGCCTATTTAATAAGCCTATTTAATAAGTATTTAATGAGCCTATTTAATAAGTCTATTTAATACTCCTATTTAATAGGGCTATTTAATAAGTCTAAGTTGCTGAAATAAGCCTATTTAATAATCCTAATGTTGCTGAAATAAGCCTATTTAATAAGGCTATTTAATAAGCATAAGCTGCTGAAATAAGCCTATTTAATAAGCCTAAGTTTCTGAAATAAGCCTATTTAATAAGCCTAAGTTGCTGAAATAAGCCTATTTAATAAGCTTAAGTTGCTGTAATAAGGCTATTTAATAAGTCTAAGTTGCTGAAAAAAGCCTAATTAATAAGCCTAAGTTGCTAAAATAAGCCTATTTAATGAGGCTATTTAATAAGTCTATTTAATAAGCCTATTTAATAAGCCTATTTAATAAGCCTATTTAATAAGCATATTTAATACATCTATTTAATAATTCTATTTAATAAGCCTTTTCATAAGTATATAATGAGCCTATTTAATAAGCCTATTTATTGAGCTTATTTAATAAGCCTAATTGTTGAGCCTATTTAATAAGCCTATTTATTGAGCCTATTTAATGAGCCTATTTATTGAGCCTATTTAATAAGACTATTTAATGAGTCTATTTAATAAGCCTATTTAATAAGCCTATTTAATACGCCTATTTAATAAGCCTATTTATTAATCCGATTAAAAGAGCCTATTTAATAAGCCCATTTGATAAACCTATTTATTGCGCCTATTTAATAAGCCTATTTAATACGCCTATTTAATAAAACTATTTAATAAGTATTTAATGAGCCTGTTTAATAAGTCTATTTAATAAGCCTTTTTAATAAGTCTATTTAATAAGTCTATTTAATAAGCCTATTTAATAAGTCTATTTAATATGCATATTTAATAAGCCTATTTAATAAGCCTATTTAATAAGCCTATTTAATAAGCCTATTTAATACGCCTATTTATTGAGCCTATTTAATCAGTCTATTTAATAAGCCTATTTAATAAGCCTATTTAATAAGTATTTAATGAGCCTATTTAATAAGTCTATTTAATAAGCCTATTTAATAAGGCTATTTAATAAGCATAAGCTGCTGAAATAAGCCTATTTAATAAACCTAAATTGCTGAAATAAGCCTATTTAATACGCCTAAGTTGCTGAAATAAGCCTATTTAATAAGCCTAAGTTGCTGAAATAAGCCTATTTAATAAGCCTAAGTTGCTGTAATAAGGCTATTTAATAAGTCTAAGTTGCTGAAAAAAGCCTAATTAATAAGCCTAAGTTGCTAAAATAAGCCTATTTAATGAGGCTATTTAATAAGTCTATTTAATAAGCCTATTTAATAAGCCTATTTAATAAGCCTATTTAATAAGCATATTTAATACATCTATTTAATAAGTCTATTTAATAAGCCTTTTCATAAGTATATAATGAGCCTATTTAATAAGCCTATTTATTGAGCTTATTTAATAAGCCTAATTGTTGAGCCTATTTAATAAGCCTATTTATTGAGCCTATTTAATGAGCCTATTTATTGAGCCTATTTAATAAGACTATTTAATGAGTCTATTTAATAAGCCTATTTAATGAGCCTATTTAATACGCCTATTTAATAAGCCTATTTATTAATCCTATTAAAAGAGCCTATTTAATAAGCCCATTTGATAAACCTATTTATTGCGCCTATTTAATAAGCCTATTTAATACGCCTATTTAATAAAACTATTTAATAAGTATTTAATGAGCCTGTTTAATAAGTCTATTTAATAAGCCTTTTTAATAAGTCTATTTAATAAGTCTATTTAATAAGCCTATTTAATAAGTCTATTTAATATGCATATTTAATAAGCCTATTTAATAAGCCTATTTAATAAGCCTATTTAATAAGCCTATTTAATACGCCTATTTATTGAGCCTATTTAATCAGTCTATTTAATAAGCCTATTTAATAAGCCTATTTAATAAGTATTTAATGAGCCTATTTAATAAGTCTATTTAATAAGCCTATTTAATAGGCCTATTGAATAAGTCTAAGTTGCTGAAATAAGCCTATTTAATAATCCTAAGTTGCTGAAATAAGCCTATTTAATAAGGCTATTTAATAAGCATAAGCTGCTGAAATAAGCCTATTTAATAAACCTAAATTGCTGAAATAAGCCTATTTAATACGCCTAAGTTGCTGAAATAAGCCTATTTAATAAGCCTAAGTTGCTGAAATAAGCCTATTTAATAAGCCTAAGTTGCTGTAATAAGGCTATTTAATAAGTCTAAGTTGCTGAAAAAAGCCTAATTAAAAAGCCTAAGTTGCTAAAATAAGCCTATTTAATGAGGCTATTTAATAAGTCTATTTAATAAGCCTATTTAATAAGCCTATTTAATAAGCCTATTTAGTAAGCATATTTAATACGTCTATTTAATAAGTCTATTTATTAAGCCTATTTAATGAGCCTATTTAATAAGCCCATTAAATAAGCCTATTTATTGAGCCTATTTAATAAGCCTATTTAATACGCCTATTTAATAAACCTATTTAATAAGTATTTAATGAGCTTGTTTAATAAGTCTATTTAATAAGCCTTTTTAATAAGCCTATTTAATAAGTCTATTTAATAAGTCTATTTAATAAGCCTATTTAATAAGTATTTAATGAGCCTATTTAATAAGTTTATTATTGAGCCTATTTAATAAGCCTATTTATTGAGCCTATTTAATAAGCCTATTTATTGAGCCTATTTAATGAGCCTATTTATTGAGCCTATTTAATAAGCCTATTTAATAAGTCTATTTAATACGCATATTTAATAAGCCTATTTAATAAGCCTATTTAATAAGTATTTAATGAGCCTGTTTAATAAGTCTATTTAATAAGCCTTTTTAATAAGCCTATTTAATAAGTCTATTTAATAAGCCTATTTAATAAGTCTATTTAATAAGCCTATTTAATAAGTATTTAATGCGCCTATTTAATAAGCCTATTTATTGAGCCTATTTAATAAGCCTATTTATTGAGCCTATTTAATAATCCTATTTATTGAGCCTATTTAATAAGCCTATTTAATACGCCTATTTATTGAGCCTATTTAATAAGTCTATTTAATAAGCCTATTTAATAAGCTTATTTAATAAGTATTTAATGAGCCTATTTAATAAGTCTATTTAATAAGCCTATTTAATAGGCCTATTTAATGAGTCTAAGTTGCTGAAATAAGCCTATTTAATAATCCTAATGTTGCTGAAATAAGCCTATTTAATAAGTCTATTTAATAAGCCTATTTAATAAGTATTTAATGCGCCTATTTAATAAGCCTATTTATTGAGCCTATTTAATAAGCCTATTTATTGAGCCTATTTAATAATCCTATTTATTGAGCCTATTTAATAAGCCTATTTATTGAGCCTATTTAATAAGCCTATTTAATAAGTCTATTTAATACACATATTTAATAAGCCTATTTAATAAGCCTATTTAATAAGCCTATTTAATACGCCTATTTATTGAGCCTATTTAATAAGTCTATTTAATAAGCCTATTTAATAAGCTTATTTAATAAGTATTTAATGAGCCTATTTAATAAGTCTATTTAATAAGCCTATTTAATAGGCCTATTTAATAAGTCTAAGTTGCTGAAATAAGCCTATTTAATAATCCTAATGTTGCTGAAATAAGCCTATTTAATAAGTCTATTTAATAAGCCTATTTAATAGGCCTATTTAATAAGTCTAAGCTGCTGAAATAAGCCTATTTAATAAGCCTAAGTTGCTGAAATAAGCATATTTAATATGGCTATTTAATAAGCCTAAGTTGCTAAAATGAGCCTATTTAATGAGGCTATTTAATAAGTTTATTTAATAAGCCTATTTAATAAGCCTATTTAATAAGCCTATTTAATAAGCCTATTTAAGCCTAAGTTGCTGAATACGCCTATTTAATAAGTCTAAGTTGCTGAAATAAGGCTATTTAATAAGCCTAAATTGCTGAAATAAGCCTATTTAATAAGCCTAAGTTGCTGAAATAAGGCTATTTAATAAGTCTAAGTTGCTGAAATAAGCCTATTTAATAAGCCTAAGTTGCTAAAATAAGCCTATTTAATGAGGCTATTTAATAAGTCTATTTAATGAGCCTATTTAATAAGCCTATTTAATAAGCCTATTTAATAAGTCTAATTAATAAATATATTTAATAAGCCTATTTAATATGTATTTAATGAGCCTATTTAATCAGTCTATTTAATAAACCTATTTAATAGGCCTATTTAATAAGTCTAAGTTGCTGAAATAAGCCTATTTAATAAGCCTAAGTTGCTGAATAAGCCAATTTCATAAGCCTAAGTTGCTGAAATAAGTCTTTTTAATAAGTCTAATTTGGTGAAATAAGCCTATTTAATAAGCCTAAGTTGCTGAAATAAGCCTATTTAATAAGGCTATTTAATAAGCCTAAGTTGCTGAATAAGCCTATTTAATAAGCCTAAGTTTCTGAAATAAGCCTATTTAATAAGCCTAAGTTGCTGAAATAAGCCTATTTAATAAGCTTAAGTTGCTGTAATAAGGCTATTTAATAAGTCTAACTTGCTGAAAAAAGCCTAATTAATAAGCCTAAGTTGCTAAAATAAGCCTATTTAATGAGGCTATTTAATAAGTCTATTTAATAAGCCTATTTAATAAGCCTATTTAATAAGCCTATTTAATAAGCATATTTAATACATCTATTTAATAAGTCTATTTAATATGCCTTTTCATAAGTATATAATGAGCCTATTTAATAAGCCTATTTATTGAGCTTATTTAATAAGCCTAATTGTTCAGCCTATTTAATAAGCCTATTTATTGAACCTATTTAATGAGCCTATTTATTGAGCCTATTTAATAAGACTATTTAATGAGTCTATTTAATAAGCCTATTTAATAAGCCTATTTAATACGCCTATTTAATAAGCCTATTTATTAATCCTATTAAAAGAGCCTATTTAATAAGCCTAATTGTTGAGCCTATTTAATAAGCCTATTTATTGAACCTATTTAATGAGCCTATTTATTGAGCCTATTTAATAAGCCTATTTAATACGCCTATTTAATAAGCCTATTTATTAATCCTATTAAAAGAGCCTATTTAATAAGCCCATTTGATAAACCTATTTATTGCGCCTATTTAATAAGCCTATTTAATACGCCTATTTAATAAAACTATTTAATAAGTATTTAATGAGCCTGTTTAATAAGTCTATTTAATAAGCCTTTTTAATAAGTCTATTTAATAAGTCTATTTAATAAGCCTATTTAATAAGTCTATTTAATATGCATATTTAATAAGCCTATTTAATAAGCCTATTTAATAAGCCTATTTAATAAGCCTATTTAATACGCCTATTTATTGAGCCTATTTAATCAGTCTATTTAATAAGCCTATTTAATAAGCCTATTTAATAAGTATTTAATGAGCCTATTTAATAAGTCTATTTAATAAGCCTATTTAATAAGGCTATTTAATAAGCATAAGCTGCTGAAATAAGCCTATTTAATAAACCTAAATTTCTGAAATAAGCCTATTTAATACGCCTAAGTTGCTGAAATAAGCCTATTTAATAAGCCTAAGTTGCTGAAATAAGCCTATTTAATAAGCCTAAGTTGCTGTAATAAGGCTATTTAATAAGTCTAAGTTGCTGAAAAAAGCCTAATTAATAAGCCTAAGTTGCTAAAATAAGCCTATTTAATGAGGCTATTTAATAAGTCTATTTAATAAGCCTATTTAATAAGCCTATTTAATAAGCCTATTTAATAAGCATATTTAATACATCTATTTAATAAGTCTATTTAATAAGCCTTTTCATAAGTATATAATGAGCCTATTTAATAAGCCTATTTATTGAGCTTATTTAATAAGCCTAATTGTTGAGCCTATTTAATAAGCCTATTTATTGAGCCTATTTAATGAGCCTATTTATTGAGCCTATTTAATAAGACTATTTAATGAGTCTATTTAATAAGCCTATTTAATGAGCCTATTTAATACGCCTATTTAATAAGCCTATTTATTAATCCTATTAAAAGAGCCTATTTAATAAGCCCATTTGATAAACCTATTTATTGCGCCTATTTAATAAGCCTATTTAATACGCCTATTTAATAAAACTATTTAATAAGTATTTAATGAGCCTGTTTAATAAGTCTATTTAATAAGCCTTTTTAATAAGTCTATTTAATAAGTCTATTTAATAAGCCTATTTAATAAGTCTATTTAATATGCATATTTAATAAGCCTATTTAATAAGCCTATTTAATAAGCCTATTTAATAAGCCTATTTAATACGCCTATTTATTGAGCCTATTTAATCAGTCTATTTAATAAGCCTATTTAATAAGCCTATTTAATAAGTATTTAATGAGCCTATTTAATAAGTCTATTTAATAAGCCTATTTAATAGGCCTATTGAATAAGTCTAAGTTGCTGAAATAAGCCTATTTAATAATCCTAAGTTGCTGAAATAAGCCTATTTAATAAGGCTATTTAATAAGCATAAGCTGCTGAAATAAGCCTATTTAATAAACCTAAATTGCTGAAATAAGCCTATTTAATACGCCTAAGTTGCTGAAATAAGCCTATTTAATAAGCCTAAGTTGCTGAAATAAGCCTATTTAATAAGCCTAAGTTGCTGTAATAAGGCTATTTAATAAGTCTAAGTTGCTGAAAAAAGCCTAATTAAAAAGCCTAAGTTGCTAAAATAAGCCTATTTAATGAGGCTATTTAATAAGTCTATTTAATAAGCCTATTTAATAAGCCTATTTAATAAGCCTATTTAGTAAGCATATTTAATACGTCTATTTAATAAGTCTATTTATTAAGCCTATTTAATGAGCCTATTTAATAAGCCCATTAAATAAGCCTATTTATTGAGCCTATTTAATAAGCCTATTTAATACGCCTATTTAATAAACCTATTTAATAAGTATTTAATGAGCTTGTTTAATAAGTCTATTTAATAAGCCTTTTTAATAAGCCTATTTAATAAGTATATTTAATAAGCCTATTTAATAAGTCTATTTAATAAGTCTATTTAATAAGCCTATTTAATAAGTATTTAATGAGCCTATTTAATAAGTTTATTATTGAGCCTATTTAATAAGCCTATTTATTGAGCCTATTTAATAAGCCTATTTATTGAGCCTATTTAATGAGCCTATTTATTGAGCCTATTTAATAAGCCTATTTAATAAGTCTATTTAATACGCATATTTAATAAGCCTATTTAATAAGCCTATTTAATAAGTATTTAATGAGCCTGTTTAATAAGTCTATTTAATAAGCCTTTTTAATAAGCCTATTTAATAAGTCTATTTAATAAGCCTATTTAATAAGTCTATTTAATAAGCCTATTTAATAAGTATTTAATGCGCCTATTTAATAAGCCTATTTATTGAGCCTATTTAATAAGCCTATTTATTGAGCCTATTTAATAATCCTATTTATTGAGCCTATTTAATAAGCCTATTTAATACGCCTATTTATTGAGCCTATTTAATAAGTCTATTTAATAAGCCTATTTAATAAGCTTATTTAATAAGTATTTAATGAGCCTATTTAATAAGTCTATTTAATAAGCCTATTTAATAGGCCTATTTAATGAGTCTAAGTTGCTGAAATAAGCCTATTTAATAATCCTAATGTTGCTGAAATAAGCCTATTTAATAAGTCTATTTAATAAGCCTATTTAATAAGTATTTAATGCGCCTATTTAATAAGCCTATTTATTGAGCCTATTTAATAAGCCTATTTATTGAGCCTATTTAATAATCCTATTTATTGAGCCTATTTAATAAGCCTATTTATTGAGCCTATTTAATAAGCCTATTTAATAAGTCTATTTAATACACATATTTAATAAGCCTATTTAATAAGCCTATTTAATAAGCCTATTTAATACGCCTATTTATTGAGCCTATTTAATAAGTCTATTTAATAAGCCTATTTAATAAGCTTATTTAATAAGTATTTAATGAGCCTATTTAATAAGTCTATTTAATAAGCCTATTTAATAGGCCTATTTAATAAGTCTAAGTTGCTGAAATAAGCCTATTTAATAATCCTAATGTTGCTGAAATAAGCCTATTTAATAAGTCTATTTAATAAGCCTATTTAATAGGCCTATTTAATAAGTCTACGCTGCTGAAATAAGCCTATTTAATAAGCCTAAGTTGCTGAAATAAGCATATTTAATATGGCTATTTAATAAGCCTAAGTTGCTAAAATGAGCCTATTTAATGAGGCTATTTAATAAGTTTATTTAATAAGCCTATTTAATAAGCCTATTTAATAAGCCTATTTAATAAGCCTATTTAAGCCTAAGTTGCTGAATACGCCTATTTAATAAGTCTAAGTTGCTGAAATAAGGCTATTTAATAAGCCTAAGTTGCTGAAATAAGCCTATTTAATAAGCCTAAGTTGCTGAAATAAGGCTATTTAATAAGTCTAAGTTGCTGAAATAAGCCTATTTAATAAGCCTAAGTTGCTAAAATAAGCCTATTTAATGAGGCTATTTAATAAGTCTATTTAATGAGCCTATTTAATAAGCCTATTTAATAAGCCTATTTAATAAGTCTAATTAATAAATATATTTAATAAGCCTATTTAATATGTATTTAATGAGCCTATTTAATCAGTCTATTTAATAAACCTATTTAATAGGCCTATTTAATAAGTCTAAGTTGCTGAAATAAGCCTATTTAATAAGCCTAAGTTGCTGAATAAGCCAATTTCATAAGCCTAAGTTGCTGAAATAAGTCTTTTTAATAAGTCTAATTTGGTGAAATAAGCCTATTTAATAAGCCTAAGTTGCTGAAATAAGCCTATTTAATAAGGCTATTTAATAAGCCTAAGTTGCTGAATAAGCCTATTTAATAAGCCTAAGTTTCTGAAATAAGCCTATTTAATAAGCCTAAGTTGCTGAAATAAGCCTATTTAATAAGCTTAAGTTGCTGTAATAAGGCTATTTAATAAGTCTAAGTTGCTGAAAAAAGCCTAATTAATAAGCCTAAGTTGCTAAAATAAGCCTATTTAATGAGGCTATTTAATAAGTCTATTTAATAAGCCTATTTAATAAGCCTATTTAATAAGCCTATTTAATAAGCATATTTAATACATCTATTTAATAAGTCTATTTAATAAGCCTTTTCATAAGTATATAATGAGCCTATTTAATAAGCCTATTTATTGAGCTTATTTAATAAGCCTAATTGTTCAGCCTATTTAATAAGCCTATTTATTGAACCTATTTAATGAGCCTATTTATTGAGCCTATTTAATAAGACTATTTAATGAGTCTATTTAATAAGCCTATTTAATAAGCCTATTTAATACGCCTATTTAATAAGCCTATTTATTAATCCTATTAAAAGAGCCTATTTAATAAGCCTAATTGTTGAGCCTATTTAATAAGCCTATTTATTGAACCTATTTAATGAGCATATTTATTGAGCCTATTTAATAAGCCTATTTAATACGCCTATTTAATAAGCCTATTTATTAATCCTATTAAAAGAGCCTATTTAATAAGCCCATTTGATAAACCTATTTATTGCGCCTATTTAATAAGCCTATTTAATACGCCTATTTAATAAAACTATTTAATAAGTATTTAATGAGCCTGTTTAATAAGTCTATTTAATAAGCCTTTTTAATAAGTCTATTTAATAAGTCTATTTAATAAGCCTATTTAATAAGTCTATTTAATACGCATATTTAATAAGCCTATTTAATAAGCCTTTTTAATAAGCCTATTTAATACGCCTATTTATTGAGCCTATTTAATCAGTCTATTTAATAAGCCTATTTAATAAGCCTATTTAATAAGCCTATTTAATAAGTATTTAATGAGCCTATTTAATAAGTCTATTTAATAAGCCTATTTAATAAGGCTATTTAATAAGCATAAGCTGCTGAAATAAGCCTATTTAATAAACCTAAATTGCTGAAATAAGCCTATTTAATACGCCTAAGTTGCTGAAATAAGCCTATTTAATAAGCCTAAGTTGCTGAAATAAGCCTATTTAATAAGCCTAAGTTGCTGAAATAAGCCTATTTAATAATCCTAAGTTGCTGAAATAAGCCTATTTAATAAGGCTATTTAATAAGCATAAGCTGCTGAAATAAGCCTATTTAATAAACCTAAATTGCTGAAATAAGCCTATTTAATACGCCTAAGTTGCTGAAATAAGCCTATTTAATAAGCCTAAGTTGCTGAAATAAGCCTATTTAATAAGCCTAAGTTGCTGTAATAAGGCTATTTAATAAGTCTAAGTTGCTGAAAAAAGCCTAATGAAAAAGCCTAAGTTGCTAAAATAAGCCTATTTAATGAGGCTATTTAATAAGTCTATTTAATAAGCCTATTTAATAAGCCTATTTAATAAGCCTATTTAGTAAGCATATTTAATACGTCTATTTAATAAGTCTATTTATTAAGCCTATTTAATGAGCCTATTTAATAAGCCCATTAAATAAGCCTATTTATTGAGCCTATTTAATAAGCTTATTTAATACGCCTATTTAATAAACCTATTTAATAAGTATTTAATGAGCTTGTTTAATAAGTCTATTTAATAAGCCTTTTTAATAAGCCTATTTAATAAGTATATTTAATAAGCCTATTTAATAAGTCTATTTAATAAGTCTATTTAATAAGCCTATTTAATAAGTATTTAATGAGCCTATTTAATAAGTTTATTATTGAGCCTATTTAATAAGCCTATTTATTGAGCCTATTTAATAAGCCTATTTATTGAGCCTATTTAATGAGCCTATTTATTGAGCCTATTTAATAAGCCTATTTAATAAGTCTATTTAATACGCATATTTAATAAGCCTATTTAATACACATATTTAATAAGCCTATTTAATAAGCCTATTTAATAAGCCTATTTAATACGCCTATTTATTGAGCCTATTTAATAAGTCTATTTAATAAGCCTATTTAATAAGCTTATTTAATAAGTATTTAATGAGCCTATTTAATAAGTCTATTTAATAAGCCTATTTAATAGGCCTATTTAATAAGTCTAAGTTGCTGAAATAAGCCTATTTAATAATCCTAATGTTGCTGAAATAAGCCTATTTAATAAGTCTATTTAATAAGCCTATTTAATAGGCCTATTTAATAAGTCTACGCTGCTGAAATAAGCCTATTTAATAAGCCTAAGTTGCTGAAATAAGCATATTTAATATGGCTATTTAATAAGCCTAAGTTGCTAAAATGAGCCTATTTAATGAGGCTATTTAATAAGTTTATTTAATAAGCCTATTTAATAAGCCTATTTAATAAGCCTATTTAATAAGCCTATTTAAGCCTAAGTTGCTGAATACGCCTATTTAATAAGTCTAAGTTGCTGAAATAAGGCTATTTAATAAGCCTAAGTTGCTGAAATAAGCCTATTTAATAAGCCTAAGTTGCTGAAATAAGGCTATTTAATAAGTCTAAGTTGCTGAAATAAGCCTATTTAATAAGCCTAAGTTGCTAAAATAAGCCTATTTAATGAGGCTATTTAATAAGTCTATTTAATGAGCCTATTTAATAAGCCTATTTAATAAGCCTATTTAATAAGTCTAATTAATAAATATATTTAATAAGCCTATTTAATATGTATTTAATGAGCCTATTTAATCAGTCTATTTAATAAACCTATTTAATAGGCCTATTTAATAAGTCTAAGTTGCTGAAATAAGCCTATTTAATAAGCCTAAGTTGCTGAATAAGCCAATTTCATAAGCCTAAGTTGCTGAAATAAGTCTTTTTAATAAGTCTAATTTGGTGAAATAAGCCTATTTAATAAGCCTAAGTTGCTGAAATAAGCCTATTTAATAAGGCTATTTAATAAGCCTAAGTTGCTGAATAAGCCTATTTAATAAGCCTAAGTTTCTGAAATAAGCCTATTTAATAAGCCTAAGTTGCTGAAATAAGCCTATTTAATAAGCTTAAGTTGCTGTAATAAGGCTATTTAATAAGTCTAAGTTGCTGAAAAAAGCCTAATTAATAAGCCTAAGTTGCTAAAATAAGCCTATTTAATGAGGCTATTTAATAAGTCTATTTAATAAGCCTATTTAATAAGCCTATTTAATAAGCCTATTTAATAAGCATATTTAATACATCTATTTAATAAGTCTATTTAATAAGCCTTTTCATAAGTATATAATGAGCCTATTTAATAAGCCTATTTATTGAGCTTATTTAATAAGCCTAATTGTTCAGCCTATTTAATAAGCCTATTTATTGAACCTATTTAATGAGCCTATTTATTGAGCCTATTTAATAAGACTATTTAATGAGTCTATTTAATAAGCCTATTTAATAAGCCTATTTAATACGCCTATTTAATAAGCCTATTTATTAATCCTATTAAAAGAGCCTATTTAATAAGCCTAATTGTTGAGCCTATTTAATAAGCCTATTTATTGAACCTATTTAATGAGCATATTTATTGAGCCTATTTAATAAGCCTATTTAATACGCCTATTTAATAAGCCTATTTATTAATCCTATTAAAAGAGCCTATTTAATAAGCCCATTTGATAAACCTATTTATTGCGCCTATTTAATAAGCCTATTTAATACGCCTATTTAATAAAACTATTTAATAAGTATTTAATGAGCCTGTTTAATAAGTCTATTTAATAAGCCTTTTTAATAAGTCTATTTAATAAGTCTATTTAATAAGCCTATTTAATAAGTCTATTTAATACGCATATTTAATAAGCCTATTTAATAAGCCTATTTAATAAGCCTATTTAATACGCCTATTTATTGAGCCTATTTAATCAGTCTATTTAATAAGCCTATTTAATAAGCCTATTTAATAAGTATTTAATGAGCCTATTTAATAAGTCTATTTAATAAGCCTATTTAATAGGCCTATTGAATAAGTCTAAGTTGCTGAAATAAGCCTATTTAATAATCCTAAGTTGCTGAAATAAGCCTATTTAATAAGGCTATTTAATAAGCATAAGCTGCTGAAATAAGCCTATTTAATAAACCTAAGTTGCTGAAATAAGCATAATTAATATGGCTATTTAATAAGTCTAAGTTGCTGAAATAAACCTATTTAATAAGCCTAAGTTGCTAAAATAAGCCTATTTAATGAGGCTATTTAATAAGTTTATTTAATAAGCCTATTTAATAAGCCTATTTAATAAGCCTATTTAATAAGCCTATTTAAGCCTAAGTTGCTGAATAATCCTATTTAATAAGTCTAAGTTGCTGAAATAAGGCTATTTAATAAGCCTAAATTGCTGAAATAAGCCTATTTAATACGCCTAAGTTGCTGAAATAAGCCTATTTAATAAGCCTAAGTTGCTGAAATAAGCCTATTTAATAAGCCTAAGTTGCTGTAATAAGGCTATTTAATAAGTCTAAGTTGCTGAAAAAAGCCTAATTAATAAGCCTAAGTTGCTAAAATAAGCCTATTTAATGAGGCTATTTAATAAGTCTATTTAATAAGCCTATTTAATAAGCCTATTTAATAAGCCTATTTAATAAGCCTATTTAATAAGCATATTTAATACGTCTATTTAATGAGTCTATTTATTAAGCCTATTTAATGAGCCTATTTAATAAGCCCATTTAATAAGCCTATTTATTGAGCCTATTTAATAAGCCTATTTAATACGCCTATTTAATAAACCTATTTAATAAGTATTTAATGAGCTTGTTTAATAAGTCTATTTAATAAGCCTTTTTAATAAGCCTATTTAATAAGTATATTTAATAAGCCTATTTAATAAGTCTATTTAATAAGTCTATTTAATAAGCCTATTTAATAAGTATTTAATGAGCCTATTTAATAAGTTTATTATTGAGCCTATTTAATAAGCCTATTTATTGAGCCTATTTAATAAGCCTATTTATTGAGCCTATTTAATGAGCCTATTTATTGAGCCTATTTAATAAGCCTATTTAATAAGTCTATTTAATACGCATATTTAATGAGCCTATTTAATAAGCCTATTTAATAAGCCTATTTAATAAGCCTATTTAATACGCCTATTTATTGAGCCTATTTAATAAGTCTATTTAATAAGCCTATTTAATAAGCCTATTTAATAAGTATTTAATGAGCCTATTTAATAAGTCTATTTAATACTCCTATTTAATAGGGCAATTTAATAAGTCTAAGTTGCTGAAATAAGCCTATTTAATAATCCTAATGTTGCTGAAATAAGCCTATTTAATAAGGCTATTTAATAAGCATAAGCTGCTGAAATAAGCCTATTTAATAAGCCTAAGTTTCTGAAATAAGCCTATTTAATAAGCCTAAGTTGCTGAAATAAGCCTATTTAATAAGCTTAAGTTGCTGTAATAAGGCTATTTAATAAGTCTAAGTTGCTGAAAAAAGCCTAATTAATAAGCCTAAGTTGCTAAAATAAGCCTATTTAATGAGGCTATTTAATAAGTCTATTTAATAAGCCTATTTAATAAGCCTATTTAATAAGCCTATTTAATAAGCATATTTAATACATCTATTTAATAAGTCTATTTAATAAGCCTTTTCATAAGTATATAATGAGCCTATTTAATAAGCCTATTTATTGAGCTTATTTAATAAGCCTAATTGTTGAGCCTATTTAATAAGCCTATTTATTGAGCCTATTTAATGAGCCTATTTATTGAGCCTATTTAATAAGACTATTTAATGAGTCTATTTAATAAGCCTATTTAATAAGCCTATTTAATACGCCTATTTAATAAGCCTATTTATTAATCCTATTAAAAGAGCCTATTTAATAAGCCCATTTGATAAACCTATTTATTGCGCCTATTTAATAAGCCTATTTAATACGCCTATTTAATAAAACTATTTAATAAGTATTTAATGAGCCTGTTTAATAAGTCTATTTAATAAGCCTTTTTAATCAGTCTATTTAATAAGTCTATTTAATAAGCCTATTTAATAAGTCTATTTAATACGCATATTTAATAAGCCTATTTAATAAGCCTATTTAATAAGCCTATTTAATAAGCCTATTTAATACGCCTATTTATTGAGCCTATTTAATCAGTCTATTTAATAAGCCTATTTAATAAGCCTATTTAATAAGTATTTAATGAGCCTATTTAATAAGTATATTTAATAAGCCTATTTAATAGGCCTATTGTATAAGTCTAAGTTGCTGAAATAAGCCTATTTAATAATCCTAAGTTGCTGAAATAAGCCTATTTAATAAGGCTATTTAATAAGCATAAGCTGCTGAAATAAGCCTATTTAATAAACCTAAGTTGCTGAAATAAGATTAATTAATATGGCTATTTAATAAGTCTAAGTTGCTGAAATAAACCTATTTAATAAGCCTAAGTTGCTAAAATAAGCCTATTTAATGAGGCTATTTAATAAGTTTATTTAGTAAGCCTATATAATAAGCCTATTTAATAAGCCTATTTAATAAGCCTATTTAAGCCTAAGTTGCTGAATAATCCTATTTAATAAGTCTAAGTTGCTGAAATAAGGCTATTTAATAAGCCTAAGTTGCTGAAACAAGCCTATTTAATAAGCCTAAGTTGCTGAAATAAGCCTATTTAATAAGCCTAAGTTGCTGAAATAAGCCTATTTAATAAGCCTAAGTTGCTGTAATAAGGCTATTTAATAAGTCTAAGTTGCTGAAAAAAGCCTAATTAATAAGCCTAAGTTGCTAAAATAAGCCTATTTAATGAGGCTATTTAATAAGTCTATTTAATAAGCCTATTTAATAAGCCTATTTAATAAGCCTATTTAATAAGCATATTTAATACGTCTATTTAATAAGTCTATTTAATAAGCCTATTTAATAAGTATATAATGAGCCTATTTAATAATCCTATTTATTGAGCCTATTTAATAAGCCTAATTATTGAGCCTATTTAATAAGCCTATTTATTGAGCCTATTTAATGAGCCTATTTATTGAGCCTATTTAATTAGCCTATTTAATGAGTCTATTTAATAAGCCTATTTAATAAGCCTATTTAATACGCCTATTTAATAAGCCTATTTATTAAGCCTATTTAATGAGCCTATTTAATAAGCCCATTTAATAAGCCTATTTATGGAGCCTATTTAATAAGCCTATTTAATACACCTATTTAATAAACCTATTTAATAAGTATTTAATGAGCCTGTTTAATAAGTCTATTTAATAAGCCTTTTTAATAAGCCTATTTAATAAGTATATTTAATAAGCCTATTTAATAAGTCTATTTAATAAGTCTATTTAATAAGCCTATTTAATAAGTATTTAATGAGCCTATTTAATAAGTTTATTGTTGAGCATATTTAATAAGCCTATTTATTGAGCCTATTTTTTAAGCCTATTTATTGAGCCTATTTAATAAGCCTATTTATTGAGCCTATTTAATAAGCCTATTTAATAAGTCTATTTAATACGCATATTTAATAAGCCTATTTAATAAGCCTATTTAATAAGCCTATTTAATAAGCCTATTTAATACGCCTATTTATTGAGCCTATTTAATAAGTCTATTTAATAAGCCTATTTAATAAGCCTATTTAATAAGTATTTAATGAGCCTATTTAATAAGTCTATTTAATACTCCTATTTAATAGGGCTATTTAATAAGTCTAAGTTGCTGAAATAAGCCTATTTAATAATCCTAATGTTGCTGAAATAAGCCTATTTAATAAGGCTATTTAATAAGCATAAGCTGCTGAAATAAGCCTATTTAATAAGCCTACGTTGCTGAAATAAGCATTTTTAATATGGCTATTTAATAAGCCTAAGCTGCTAAAATAAGCCTATTTAATGAGGCTATTTAATAAGTTTATTTAATAAGCCTATTTAATAAGCCTATTTAATAAGCCTATTTAATAAGCCTATTTAAGCCTAAGTTGCTGAATAATCCTATTTAATAAGTCTAAGTTGCTGAAATAAGGCTATTTAATAAGCCTAAATTGCTGAAATAAGCCTATTTAATACGCCTAAGTTGCTGAAATAAGCCTATTTAATAAGCCTAAGTTGCTGAAATAAGCCTATTTAATAAGCCTAAGTTGCTGTAATAAGGCTATTTAATAAGTCTAAGTTGCTGAAAAAAGCCTAATTAATAAGCCTAGGTTGCTAAAATAAGCCTATTTAATTAGGCTATTTAATAAGTCTATTTAATAAGCCTATTTAATACGCCTATTTAATAAGCCTATTTAATAAGCATATTTAATACATCTATTTAATAAGTCTATTTAATAAGCCTTTTCATAAGTATATAATGAGCCTATTTAATAAGCCTATTTATTGAGCTTATTTAATAAGCCTAATTGTTGAGCCTATTTAATAAGCCTATTTATTGAGCCTATTTAATGAGCCTATTTATTGAGCCTATTTAATAAGACTATTTAATGAGTCTATTTAATAAGCCTATTTAATAAGCCTATTTAATACGCCTATTTAATAAGCCTATTTATTAATCCTATTAAAAGAGCCTATTTAATAAGCCCATTTGATAAACCTATTTATTGCGCCTATTTAATAAGCCTATTTAATACGCCTATTTAATAAAACTATTTAATAAGTATTTAATGAGCCTGTTTAATAAGTCTATTTAATAAGCCTTTTTAATAAGTCTATTTAATAAGTCTATTTAATAAGCCTATTTAATAAGTCTATTTAATATGCATATTTAATAAGCCTATTTAATAAGCCTATTTAATAAGCCTATTTAATAAGCCTATTTAATACGCCTATTTATTGAGCCTATTTAATCAGTCTATTTAATAAGCCTATTTAATAAGCCTATTTAATAAATATTTAATGAGCCTATTTAATAAGTCTATTTAATAAGCCTATTTAATAGGCCTATTGAATAAGTCTAAGTTGCTGAAATAAGCCTATTTAATAATCCTAAGTTGCTGAAATAAGCCTATTTAATAAGGCTATTTAATAAGCATAAGCTGCTGAAATAAGCCTATTTAATAAACCTAAATTGCTGAAATAAGCCTATTTAATACGCCTAAGTTGCTGAAATAAGCCTATTTAATAAGCCTAAGTTGCTGAAATAAGCCTATTTAATAAGCCTAAGTTGCTGTAATAAGGCTATTTAATAAGTCTAAGTTGCTGAAAAAAGCCTAATTAAAAAGCCTAAGTTGCTAAAATAAGCCTATTTAATGAGGCTATTTAATAAGTCTATTTAATAAGCCTATTTAATAAGCCTATTTAATAAGCCTATTTAGTAAGCATATTTAATACGTCTATTTAATAAGTCCTATTTATTGAGCCTATTTAATAAGTCTATTTAATAAGCCTATTTAATAAGCCTATTTATTAAGTTTTTAATGAGCCTATTTAATAAGTCTATTTAATACTCCTATTTAATAGGGCTATTTAATAAGTGTAAGTTGCTGAAATAAGCCTATTTAATAATCCTAATGTTGCTGAAATAAGCCTATTTAATAAGGCTATTTAATAAGCATAAGCTGCTAAAATAAGCCTATTTAATGAGGCTATTTAATAAGTTTATTTAATAAGCCTATTTAATAAGCCTATTTTATAAGCCTATTTAATAAGCCTATTTAAGCCTAAGTTGCTGAATAATCCTATTTAATAAGTCTAAGTTGCTGAAAGAAGGCTATTTAATACGCCTAAGTTGCTGAAATAAGCCTATTTAATAAGCCTAAGTTGCTGAAATAAGCCTATTTAATAAGCCTAAGTTGCTGAAATAAGCCTATTTAATAAGCCTAAGTTGCTGTAATGAGGCTATTTAACAAGTCTAAGTTGCTGAAAAATGCCTAATTAATAAGCCTAAGTTGCTCAAATAAGCCTATTTAATGAGGCTATTTAAAAAGTCTATTTAATAAGCCTATTTAATAAGCCTATTTAATAAGCCTATTTAATAAGCCTATTTAATAAGCATATTTAATACGTCTATTTAATAAGTTTATTTAATAAGCCTATTTAATAAGTATATAATGAGCCTATTTAATAAGCCTATTTATTGAGCCTATTTACTAAGCCGAATTATTGAGCCTATTTAATAAGCCTATTTATTGAGCCTATTTAATGAGCCTATTTATTGAGCCTATTTAATAAGCCTATTTAATGAGTCTATTTAATAAGCCTATTTAATAAGCCTATTTAATACGCCTATTTAATAAGCCTATTTATTAAGCCTATTTAATGAGCCTATTTAATAAGCCCATTTAATAAGCCTATTTATTGAGCCTATTTAATAAGCCTATTTAATACGCCTATTTAATAGGGCTATTTAATAAGTCTAAGTTGCTGAAATAAGCCTATTTAATAAGCCTAAGTTGCTGAAATAAGGCTATTTAATAAGTCTAAGTTGCTGAAATAAGCCGATTTAATAAGCCTAAGTTGCTAAAATAAGCCTATTTAATGAGGCTATTTAATAAGTCTATTTAATGAGCCTATTTAATAAGCCTGTTTAATAAGCCTATTTAATAAGTCTAATTAATACATCTATTTAATAAGCCTATTTAATATGTATTTAATGAGCCTATTTAATAAGCCTATTTAATAAGCCTGTTTAAGCCTAAGTTGCTGAATAAGCCTATTTAATAAGTCTAAGTTGCTGAAATAAGGCTATTTAATAAGCCTAAGTTGCTGAAATAAGCCTATTTAATAAGCCTAAGTTGCTGAAATAAGCCTATTTAATAAGCCTAAGTTGCTGTAATAAGGCTATTTAATAAGTCTAAGTTGCTGAAAAAAGCCTAATTAAAAAGCCTAAGTTGCTAAAATAAGCCTATTTAATGAGGCTATTTAATAAGTCTATTTAATAAGCCTATTTAATAAGCCTATTTAATAAGCCTATTTAGTAAGCATATTTAATACGTCTATTTAATAAGTCTATTTATTAAGCCTATTTAATGAGCCTATTTAATAAGCCCATTAAATAAGCCTATTTATTGAGCCTATTTAATAAGCCTATTTAATACGCCTATTTAATAAACCTATTTAATAAGTATTTAATGAGCTTGTTTAATAAGTCTATTTAATAAGCCTTTTTAATAAGCCTATTTAATAAGTATATTTAATAAGCCTATTTAATAAGTCTATTTAATACTCCTATTTAATAGGGCTATTTAATAAGTGTAAGTTGCTGAAATAAGCCTATTTAATAATCCTAATGTTGCTGAAATAAGCCTATTTAATAAGGCTATTTAATAAGCATAAGCTGCTAAAATAAGCCTATTTAATGAGGCTATTTAATAAGTTTATTTAATAAGCCTATTTAATAAGCCTATTTTATAAGCCTATTTAATAAGCCTATTTAAGCCTAAGTTGCTGAATAATCCTATTTAATAAGTCTAAGTTGCTGAAAGAAGGCTATTTAATACGCCTAAGTTGCTGAAATAAGCCTATTTAATAAGCCTAAGTTGCTGAAATAAGCCTATTTAATAAGCCTAAGTTGCTGAAATAAGCCTATTTAATAAGCCTAAGTTGCTGTAATAAGGCTATTTAACAAGTCTAAGTTGCTGAAAAATGCCTAATTAATAAGCCTAAGTTGCTCAAATAAGCCTATTTAATGAGGCTATTTAAAAAGTCTATTTAATAAGCCTATTTAATAAGCCTATTTAATAAGCCTATTTAGTAAGCATATTTAATACGTCTATTTAATAAGTCTATTTATTAAGCCTATTTAATGAGCCTATTTAATAAGCCCATTAAATAAGCCTATTTATTGAGCCTATTTAATAAGCCTATTTAATACGCCTATTTAATAAACCTATTTAATAAGTATTTAATGAGCTTGTTTAATAAGTCTATTTAATAAGCCTTTTTAATAAGCCTATTTAATAAGTATATTTAATAAGCCTATTTAATAAGTCTATTTAATAAGCCTATTTAATAAGTCTATTTAATACTCCTATTTAATAGGGCTATTTAATAAGTGTAAGTTGCTGAAATAAGCCTATTTAATAATCCTAATGTTGCTGAAATAAGCCTATTTAATAAGGCTATTTAATAAGCATAAGCTGCTAAAATAAGCCTATTTAATGAGGCTATTTAATAAGTTTATTTAATAAGCCTATTTAATAAGCCTATTTTATAAGCCTATTTAATAAGCCTATTTAAGCCTAAGTTGCTGAATAATCCTATTTAATAAGTCTAAGTTGCTGAAAGAAGGCTATTTAATACGCCTAAGTTGCTGAAATAAGCCTATTTAATAAGCCTAAGTTGCTGAAATAAGCCTATTTAATAAGCCTAAGTTGCTGAAATAAGCCTATTTAATAAGCCTAAGTTGCTGTAATAAGGCTATTTAACAAGTCTAAGTTGCTGAAAAATGCCTAATTAATAAGCCTAAGTTGCTCAAATAAGCCTATTTAATGAGGCTATTTAAAAAGTCTATTTAATAAGCCTATTTAATAAGCCTATTTAATAAGCCTATTTAGTAAGCATATTTAATACGTCTATTTAATAAGTCTATTTATTAAGCCTATTTAATGAGCCTATTTAATAAGCCCATTAAATAAGCCTATTTATTGAGCCTATTTAATAAGCCTATTTAATACGCCTATTTAATAAACCTATTTAATAAGTATTTAATGAGCTTGTTTAATAAGTCTATTTAATAAGCCTTTTTAATAAGCCTATTTAATAAGTATATTTAATAAGCCTATTTAATAAGTCTATTTAATACTCCTATTTAATAGGGCTATTTAATAAGTGTAAGTTGCTGAAATAAGCCTATTTAATAATCCTAATGTTGCTGAAATAAGCCTATTTAATAAGGCTATTTAATAAGCATAAGCTGCTAAAATAAGCCTATTTAATGAGGCTATTTAATAAGTTTATTTAATAAGCCTATTTAATAAGCCTATTTTATAAGCCTATTTAATAAGCCTATTTAAGCCTAAGTTGCTGAATAATCCTATTTAATAAGTCTAAGTTGCTGAAAGAAGGCTATTTAATACGCCTAAGTTGCTGAAATAAGCCTATTTAATAAGCCTAAGTTGCTGAAATAAGCCTATTTAATAAGCCTAAGTTGCTGAAATAAGCCTATTTAATAAGCCTAAGTTGCTGTAATAAGGCTATTTAACAAGTCTAAGTTGCTGAAAAATGCCTAATTAATAAGCCTAAGTTGCTCAAATAAGCCTATTTAATGAGGCTATTTAAAAAGTCTATTTAATAAGCCTATTTAATAAGCCTATTTAATAAGCCTATTTAATAAGCCTATTTAATAAGCATATTTAATACGTCTATTTAATACGTTTATTTAATAAGCCTATTTAATAAGTATATAATGAGCCTATTTAATAAGCCTATTTATTGAGCCTATTTACTAAGCCGAATTATTGAGCCTATTTAATAAGCCTATTTATTGAGCCTATTTAATGAGCCTATTTATTGAGCCTATTTAATAAGCCTATTTAATGAGTCTATTTAATAAGCCTATTTAATAAGCCTATTTAATACGCCTATTTAATAAGCCTATTTATTAAGCCTATTTAATGAGCCTATTTAATAAGCCCATTTAATAAGCCTATTTATTGAGCCTATTTAATAAGCCTATTTAATACGCCTATTTAATAGGGCTATTTAATAAGTCTAAGTTGCTGAAATAAGCCTATTTAATAAGCCTAAGTTGCTGAAATAAGGCTATTTAATAAGTCTAAGTTGCTGAAATAAGCCTATTTAATAAGCCTAAGTTGCTAAAATAAGCCTATTTAATGAGGCTATTTAATAAGTCTATTTAATGAGCCTATTTAATAAGCCTGTTTAATAAGCCTATTTAATAAGTCTAATTAATAAATCTATTTAATAAGCCTATTTAATATGTATTTAATGAGCCTATTTAATAAGCCTATTTAATAAGCCTGTTTAAGCCTAAGTTGCTGAATAAGCCTATTTAATAAGTCTAAGTTGCTGAAATAAGGCTATTTAATAAGCCTAAGTTGCTGAAATAAGCCTATTTAATAAGCCTAAGTTGCTGAAATAAGCCTATTTAATAAGCCTAAGTTGCTGTAATAAGGCTATTTAATAAGTCTAAGTTGCTGAAAAAAGCCTAATTAAAAAGCCTAAGTTGCTAAAATAAGCCTATTTAATGAGGCTATTTAATAAGTCTATTTAATAAGCCTATTTAATAAGCCTATTTAATAAGCCTATTTAGTAAGCATATTTAATACCTCTATTTAATAAGTCTATTTATTAAGCCTATTTAATGAGCCTATTTAATAAGCCCATTAAATAAGCCTATTTATTGAGCCTATTTAATAAGCCTATTTAATACGCCTATTTAATAAACCTATTTAATAAGTATTTAATGAGCTTGTTTAATAAGTCTATTTAATAAGCCTTTTTAATAAGCCTATTTAATAAGTATATTTAATAAGCCTATTTAATAAGTCTATTTAATAAGTCTATTTAATAAGCCTATTTAATAAGTATTTAATGAGCCTATTTAATAAGTTTATTATTGAGCCTATTTAATAAGCCTATTTATTGAGCCTATTTAATAAGCCTATTTATTGAGCCTATTTAAAAAGCCTATTTATTGAGCCTATTTAATAAGCCTATTTAATAAGTCTATTTAATACGCATATTTAATAAGCCTATTTAATAAGCCTATTTAATAAGCCTATTTAATAAGCCTATTTAATACGCCTATTTATTGAGCCTATTTAATAAGTCTATTTAATAAGCCTATTTAATAAGCCTATTTAATAAGTATTTAATGAGCCTATTTAATAAGTCTATTTAATACTCCTATTTAATAGGGCTATTTAATAAGTGTAAGTTGCTGAAATAAGCCTATTTAATAATCCTAATGTTGCTGAAATAAGCCTATTTAATAAGGCTATTTAATAAGCATAAGCTGCTAAAATAAGCCTATTTAATGAGGCTATTTAATAAGTTTATTTAATAAGCCTATTTAATAAGCCTATTTTATAAGCCTATTTAATAAGCCTATTTAAGCCTAAGTTGCTGAATAATCCTATTTAATAAGTCTAAGTTGCTGAAAGAAGGCTATTTAATACGCCTAAGTTGCTGAAATAAGCCTATTTAATAAGCCTAAGTTGCTGAAATAAGCCTATTTAATAAGCCTAAGTTGCTGAAATAAGCCTATTTAATAAGCCTAAGTTGCTGTAATAAGGCTATTTAACAAGTCTAAGTTGCTGAAAAATGCCTAATTAATAAGCCTAAGTTGCTCAAATAAGCCTATTTAATGAGGCTATTTAAAAAGTCTATTTAATAAGCCTATTTAATAAGCCTATTTAATAAGCCTATTTAATAAGCCTATTTAATAAGCATATTTAATACGTCTATTTAATAAGTTTATTTAATAAGCCTATTTAATAAGTATATAATGAGCCTATTTAATAAGCCTATTTATTGAGCCTATTTACTAAGCCGAATTATTGAGCCTATTTAATAAGCCTATTTATTGAGCCTATTTAATGAGCCTATTTATTGAGCCTATTTAATAAGCCTATTTAATGAGTCTATTTAATAAGCCTATTTAATAAGCCTATTTAATACGCCTATTTAATAAGCCTATTTATTAAGCCTATTTAATGAGCCTATTTAATAAGCCCATTTAATAAGCCTATTTATTGAGCCTATTTAATAAGCCTATTTAATACGCCTATTTAATAGGGCTATTTAATAAGTCTAAGTTGCTGAAATAAGCCTATTTAATAAGCCTAAGTTGCTGAAATAAGGCTATTTAATAAGTCTAAGTTGCTGAAATAAGCCTATTTAATAAGCCTAAGTTGCTAAAATAAGCCTATTTAATGAGGCTATTTAATAAGTCTATTTAATGAGCCTATTTAATAAGCCTGTTTAATAAGCCTATTTAATAAGTCTAATTAATAAATCTATTTAATAAGCCTATTTAATATGTATTTAATGAGCCTATTTAATCAGTCTATTTAATAAGCCTATTTAATAAGCCTATTTAATAAGCATATTGAATACGTCTATTTAATAAGTCTATTTATTAAGCCTATTTAATGAGCCTATTTAATAAGCCCATTAAATAAGCCTATTTATTGAGCCTATTTAATAAGCCTATTTAATACGCATATTTAATAAACCTATTTAATAAGTATTTAATGAGCTTGTTTAATAAGTCTATTTAATAAGCCTTTTTAATAAGCCTATTTAATAAGTATATTTAATAAGCCTATTTAATAAGTCTATTTAATAAGTCTATTTAATAAGCCTATTTAATAAGTATTTAATGAGCCTATTTAATAAGTTTATTATTGAGCCTATTTAATAAGCCTATTTATTGAGCCTATTTAATAAGCCTATTTATTGAGCCTATTTAATGAGCCTATTTATTGAGCCTATTTAATAAGCTTATTTAATAAGTCTATTTAATACGCATATTTAATAAGCCTATTTAATAAGCCTATTTAATAAGCCTATTTAATAAGCCTATTTAATACGCCTATTTATTGAGCCTATTTAATAAGTCTATTTAATAAGCCTATTTAATAAGCCTATTTAATAAGTATTTAATGAGCCTATTTAATAAGTCTATTTAATACTCCTATTTAATAGGGCTATTTAATAAGTGTAAGTTGCTGAAATAAGCCTATTTAATAATCCTAATGTTGCTGAAATAAGCCTATTTAATAAGGCTATTTAATAAGCATAAGCTGCTAAAATAAGCCTATTTAATGAGGCTATTTAATAAGTTTATTTAATAAGCCTATTTAATAAGCCTATTTTATAAGCCTATTTAATAAGCCTATTTAAGCCTAAGTTGCTGAATAATCCTATTTAATAAGTCTAAGTTGCTGAAAGAAGGCTATTTAATACGCCTAAGTTGCTGAAATAAGCCTATTTAATAAGCCTAAGTTGCTGAAATAAGCCTATTTAATAAGCCTAAGTTGCTGAAATAAGCCTATTTAATAAGCCTAAGTTGCTGTAATAAGGCTATTTAACAAGTCTAAGTTGCTGAAAAATGCCTAATTAATAAGCCTAAGTTGCTCAAATAAGCCTATTTAATGAGGCTATTTAAAAAGTCTATTTAATAAGCCTATTTAATAAGCCTATTTAATAAGCCTATTTAATAAGCCTATTTAATAAGCATATTTAATACGTCTATTTAATAAGTTTATTTAATAAGCCTATTTAATAAGTATATAATGAGCCTATTTAATAAGCCTATTTATTGAGCCTATTTACTAAGCCGAATTATTGAGCCTATTTAATAAGCCTATTTATTGAGCCTATTTAATGAGCCTATTTATTGAGCCTATTTAATAAGCCTATTTAATGAGTCTATTTAATAAGCCTATTTAATAAGCCTATTTAATACGCCTATTTAATAAGCCTATTTATTAAGCCTATTTAATGAGCCTATTTAATAAGCCCATTTAATAAGCCTATTTATTGAGCCTATTTAATAAGCCTATTTAATACGCCTATTTAATAGGGCTATTTAATAAGTCTAAGTTGCTGAAATAAGCCTATTTAATAAGCCTAAGTTGCTGAAATAAGGCTATTTAATAAGTCTAAGTTGCTGAAATAAGCCTATTTAATAAGCCTAAGTTGCTAAAATAAGCCTATTTAATGAGGCTATTTAATAAGTCTATTTAATGAGCCTATTTAATAAGCCTGTTTAATAAGCCTATTTAATAAGTCTAATTAATAAATCTATTTAATAAGCCTATTTAATATGTATTTAATGAGCCTATTTAATCAGTCTATTTAATAAGCCTATTTAATAGGCCTATTTAATAAGTCTAAGTTGCTGAAATAAGCCTATTTAATAAGCCTACGTTGCTGAATAAGCCTATTTCATAAGCATAAGTTGCTGAAATAAGTATTTTTAATAAGTCTAAGTTGCTGAAATAAGCCTATTTAATAAGCCTAAGTTGCTGAAATAAGCCTATTTAATAAGGCTATTTAATAAGCCTAAGTTGCTGAATAAGCCTATTTAATAAGCCTAAGTTTCTGAAATAAGCCTATTTAATAAGCCTAAGTTGCTGAAATAAGCCTATTTAATAAGCTTAAGTTGCTGTAATAAGGCTATTTAATAAGTCTAAGTTGCTGAAAAAAGCCTAATTAATAAGCCTACGTTGCTAAAATAAGCCTATTTAATAAGCCTAAGTTTCTGAACTAAGCCTATTTAAAAAGGTATATTTAATAAGTCTAAGTTGCTGAAATAAACCTATTTAAAAATGCTATTTAATAAGCCTAAGTTGCTGAAATAAACCTGTTTTATAAGGCTATTTAATAAGCATAAGTTGCTGAAATAAGACTATTTAATAAGCCTAAGTTGCTGAATAAGCCTATTTCATAAGCCTAAGTTGCTGAAATAAGCATTTTTAATATGTCTAAGTTGCTGAAATAAGCCTATTTAATAATCCTAAGTTGATGAAATAAGCCTATTTAATAAGGCTATTTAATAAGCATAAGCTGCTGAAATAAGCCTATTTAATAAGCCTAAGTTGCTGAAATAAGCATATTTAATATGGCTATTTAATAAGTCTAAGTTGCTGAAATAAACCTATTTAATAAGCCTAAGTTGCTAAAATAAGCCTATTTAATGAGGCTATTTAATAAGTTTATTTAATAAGCCTATTTAATAAGCCTATTTAATAAGCCTAAGTTGCTGAAATAAGCCTAAGTTGCTGAAATAAGCCTATTTAATAAGCCTAAGTTGCTGTAATAAGGCTATTTAATAAGTCTAAGTTGCTGAAAAAAGCCTAATTAATACGCCTAAGTTGCTAAAATAAGCCTATTTAATGAGGCTATTTAATAAGTCTATTTAATAAGCCTATTTAATAAGCCTATTTAATAAGCCTATTTAATAAGCATATTTAATACGTCTATTTAATAAGTCTATTTAATAAGCCTATTTAATAAGTATATAATGAGCCTATTTAATAAGCCTATTTATTGAGCCTATTTAATAAGCCTAATTATTGAGCCTATTTAATAAGCCTATTTATTGAGCCTATTTAATGAGCCTATTTATTGAGCCTATTTAATTAGCCTATTTAATGAGTCTATTTAATAAGCCTATTTAATAAGCCTATTTAATACGCCTATTTAATAAGCCTATTTATTAAGCCTATTTAATGAGCCTATTTAATAAGCCCATTTAATACGCCTATTTATTGAGCCTATTTAATAAGTCTATTTAATAAGCCTATTTAATAAGCCTATTTAATAAGTATTTAATGAGCCTATTTAATAAGTCTATTTAATAAGCCTATTTAATAGGGCTATTTAATAAGTCTAAGTTGCTGAAATAAGCCTATTTAATAATCCTAATGTTGCTGAAATAAGCCTATTTAATAAGGCTATTTAATAAGCATAAGCTGCTGAAATAAGCCTATTTAATAAGCCTAAGTTGCTGAAATAAGCATATTTAATATGGCTATTTAATAAGCCTAAGTTGCTAAAATAAGCCTATTTAATGAGTCTAAGTTGCTGAAATAAGGCTATTTAATAAGCCTAAGTTGCTGAAATAAGGCTATTTAATAAGCCTAAGTTGCTGAAATAAGCCTATTTAATAAGCCTAAGTTGCTGAAATAAGCCTATTTAATAAGCCTAAGTTACTGTAATAAGGCTATTTAATAAGTCTAAGTTGCTGAAAAAAGCCTAATTAATAAGCCTAAGTTGCTAAAATAAGCCTATTTAATGAGGCTATTTAATAAGCCTATTTAATAAGCATATTTAATACGTCTATTTAATAAGTCTATTTAATAAGCCTATTTAATAAGTATATAATGAGCCTATTTAATAAGCCTATTTATTGAGCCTATTTAATAAGCCTAATTATTGAGCCTATTTAATACGCCTATTTATTGAGCATATTTAATGAGCCTATTTATTGAGCCTATTTAATACACCTATTTAATGAGTCTCTTTAATAAGCCTATTTAATAAGCCTATTTAATACGCCTATTTAATAAGCCTATTTATTAAGCCTATTTAATGAGCCTATTTATTGAGCCTATTTAATAAGCCTATTTATTGAGCCTATTTAATAAGCCTATTTATTGAGCATATTTAATAAGCCTATTTAATAAGTCTATTTAATACGCATATTTAATAAGCCTATTTAATAAGTATTTAATGAGCCTATTTAATACGCCTATTTATTGAGCCTATTTAATAAGTCTATTTAATAAGCCTATTTAATAAGCCTATTTAATAAGTATTTAATGAGCCTATTTAATAAGTCTATTTAATAAGCCTATTTAATAGGGCTATTTAATAAGTCTAAGTTGCTGAAATAAGCCTATTTAATAATCCTAATGTTGCTGAAATAAGCCTATTTAATAAGGCTATTTAATAAGCATAAGCTGCTGAAATAAGCCTATTTAATAAGCCTAAGTTGCTGAAATAAGCATATTTAATATGGCTATTTAATAAGCCTAAGTTGCTAAAATAAGCCTATTTAATGAGTCTATTTAATAAGTTTATTTAATAAGCCTATTTAATAAGCCTATTTAATAAGCCTATTTAATAAGCCTATTTAAGCCTAAGTTGCTGAATAATCCTATTTAATAAGTCTAAGTTGCTGAAATAAGGCTATTTAATAAGCCTAAGTTGCTGAAATAAGGCTATTTAATAAGCCTAAGTTGCTGAAATAAGCCTATTTAATAAGCCTAAGTTGCTGAAATAAGCCTATTTAATAAGCCTAAGTTGCTGTAATAAGGCTATTTAATAAGTCTAAGTTGCTGAAAAAAGCCTAATTAATAAGCCTAAGTTGCTAAAATAAGCCTATTTAATGAGGCTATTTAATAAGCCTATTTAATAAGCATATTTAATACGTCTATTTAATAAGTCTATTTAATAAGCCTATTTAATAAGTATATAATGAGCCTATTTAATAAGCCTATTTATTGAGCCTATTTAATAAGCCTAATTATTGAGCCTATTTAATACGCCTATTTATTGAGCATATTTAATGAGCCTATTTATTGAGCCTATTTAATACGCCTATTTAATGAGTCTATTTAATAAGCCTATTTAATAAGCCTATTTAATACGCCTATTTAATAAGCCTATTTATTAAGCCTATTTAATGAGCCTATTTAATAAGCCCATTTAATAAGCCTTTTTATTGAGCCTACTTAATAAGCCTATTTAATACGCCTATTTAATAAACCTATTTAATATGTATTTAATGAGCCTGTTTAATAAGTCTATTTAATAAGCCTTTTTAATAAGCCTATTTAATAAGTCTATTTAATAAGCCTATTTAATAAGTCTATTTAATAAGTCTATTTAATAAGCCTATTTAATAAGTATTTATTGAGCCTATTTAATAAGCCTATTTATTGAGCCTATTTTATAAGCCTATTTATTGAGCCTATTTAATAAGCCTATTTATTGAGCCTATTTAATAAGCCTATTTATTGAGCCTATTTAATAAGCCTATTTATTGAGCATATTTAATAAGCCTATTTAATAAGTCTATTTAATACGCATATTTAATAAGCCTATTTAATAAGCCTATTTAATAAGCCTATTTAATAAGCCTATATAATACGCCTATTTATTGAGCCTATTTAATAAGTCTATTTAATAAGCCTATTTAATAAGCCTATTTAATAAGTATTTAATGAGCCTATTTAATAAGTCTATTTAATAAGCCTATTTAATAGGGCTATTTAATAAGTCTAAGTTGCTGAAATAAGCCTATTTAATAATCCTAATGTTGCTGAAATAAGCCTATTTAATAAGGCTATTTAATAAGCATAAGCTGCTGAAATAAGCCTATTTAATAAGCCTAAATTGCTGAAATAAGCATATTTAATATGGCTATTTAATAAGCCTAAGTTGCTAAAATAAGCCTATTTAATGAGGCTATTTAATAAGTTTATTTAATAAGCCTATTTAATAAGCCTATTTAATAAGCCTATTTAATAAGCCTATTTAAGCCTAAGTTGCTGAATAATCCTATTTAATACGTCTAAGTTGCTGAAATAAGGCTATTTAATAAGCCTAAGTTGCTGAAATAAGCCTATTTAATAAGCCTAAGTTGCTGAAATAAGCCTATTTAATAAGCCTAAGTTGCTGAAATAAGCCTATTTAATCAGCCTAAGTTGCTGTAATAAGGCTATTTAATAAGTCTAAGTTGCTGAAAAAAGCCTAATTAATAAGCCTAAGTTGCTAAAATAAGCCTATTTAATGAGGCTATTTAATAAGTCTATTTAATAAGCCTATTTAATAAGCCTATTTAATAAGCCTATTTAATAAGCATATTTAATACGTCTATTTAATAAGTTTATTTAATAAGCCTATTTAATAAGTATATAATGAGCCTATTTAATAAGCCTATTTATTGAGCCTATTTAATAAGCCTAATTATTGAGCCTATTTAATAAGCCTATTTATTGAGCCTATTTAATAAGCCTATTTAATGAATCTATTTAATAAGCCAATTTAATATGCCTATTTAATACGCCTATTTAATAAGCCTATTTATTAAGCCTATTTAATGACCTTTTTAATAAACCCATTTAATAAGCCTATTTATTGAGCCTATTTAATAAGCCTATTTAATACGCCTATTTAATAAACCTATTTAATAAGTATTTAATGAGCCTGTTTAATAAGTCTATTTAATAAGCCTTTTTAATAAGCCTATTTAATAAGTCTATTTAATAAGCCTATTTAATAAGTCTATTTAATAAGTCTATTTAATAAGCCTATTTAATAAGTATTTAATGAGCCTATTTAATAAGTTTATTATTGAGCCTATTTAATAAGCCTATTTATTGAGCCTATTTAATAAGCCTATTTATTGAGCCTATTTAATAAGCCTATTTAATAAGCCTATTTAATAAGCCTATTTAATACGCCTATTTATTGAGCCTATTTAATAAGCCTATTTATTGAGCCTATTTAATAAGCCTATTTAATAAGTCTATTTAATACGCATATTTAATAAGCCTATTTAATAAGCCTATTTAATAAGCCTATTTAATACGCCTATTTATTGAGCCTATTTAATAAGTCTATTTAATAAGCCTATTTAATAAGCCTATTTAATAAGTATTTAATGAGCCTATTTAATAAGTCTATTTAATAAGCCTATTTAATAGGGCTATTTAATAAGTCTAAGTTGCTGAAATAAGCCTATTTAATAATCCTAATGTTGCTGAAATAAGCCTATTTAATAAGGCTATTTAATAAGCATAAGCTGCTGAAATAAGCCTATTTAATAAGCCTAAGTTGCTGAAATAAGCATATTTAATATGGCTATTTAATAAGCCTAAGTTGCTAAAATAAGCCTATTTAATAAGGCTATTTAATAAGTTTATTTAATAAGCCTATTTAATAAGCCTATTTAATAAGCCTATTTACTAAGCCTATTTAAGCCTAAGTTGCTGAATAAGCCTATTTAATAAGTCTAAGTTGCTGAAATAAGGATATTTAATAAGCCTATGTTGCTGAAATAAGCCTATTTAATAAGCCTAAGTTGCTGAAATAAGCCTATTTAATAAGCCTAAGTTGCTGAAATAAGCCTATTTAATAAGCCTAAGTTGCTGTAATAAGGCTATTTAATAAGTCTAAGTTGCTGAAAAAAGCCTAATTAATAAGCCTAAGTTGCTAAAATAAGCCTATTTAATGAGGCTATTTAATAAGTCTATTTAATAAGCCTATTTAATGAGCCTATTTAATAAGCCTATTTAATAAGCATATTTAATACGTCTATTTAATAAGTCTATTTAATAAGCCTATTTAATAAGTATATAATGAGCCTATTTAATAAGCCTATTTATTGAGCGTATTTAATAAGCCTTATTATTGAGCCTATTTAATAAGCCTATTTATTGAGCCTATTTAATGAGCCCATTTATTGAGCCTATTTAATAAGCCTATTTAATGAGTCTATTTAATAAGCCTATTTAATAAGCCTATTTAATACGCCTATTTAATAAGCCTATTTATTAAGCCTATTTAATGAGCCTATTTAATAAGCCCATTTAATAAGCATATTTATTGAGCCGATTTAATAAGCCTATTTAATACGCCTATTTAATAAACCTATTTAATAAGTATTTAATGAGCCTGTTTAATAAGTCTATTTAATAAGCCTTTTTAATAAGCCTATTTAATAAGTCTATTTAATAAGCCTATTTAATGAGTCTATTTAATAAGTCTATTTAATAAGCCTATTTAATAAGTATTTAATGAGCCTATTTAATAAGCCTATTTATTGAGCCTATTTAATAAGCCTATTTATTGAGCCTATTTAATAAGCCTATTTATTGAGCCTATTTAATAAGCCTATTTATTGAGCCTATTTAATAAGCCTATTTAATAAGTCTATTTAATACGCATATTTAATAAGCCTATTTAATGAGCCTATTTAATAAGCCTATTTAATAAGCCTATTTAATACGCCTATTTATTGAGCCTATTTAATAAGTCTATTTAATAAGCCTATTTAATAAGCCTATTTAATAAGTATTTAATGAGCCTATTTAATAAGTCTATTTAATAAGCCTAATTAATAGGCCTATTTAATAAGTCTAAGTTGCTGAAATAAGCCTATTTAATAATCCTAATGTTGCTGAAATAAGCCTATTTAATAAGGCTATTTAATAAGCATAAGCTGCTGAAATAAGCCTATTTAATAAGCCTAAGTTGCTGAAATAAGCATATTTAATATGGCTATTTAATAAGCCTAAGTTGCTAAAAAAATCCTATTTAATGAGGCTATTTAATAAGTTTATTTAATAAGCCTATTTAATAAGCCGATTTAATAAGCCTATTTAATACGCCTATTTAATAAACCTATTTAATAAGTATTTAATGAGCCTGTTTAATAAGTCTATTTAATAAGCCTTTTTAATAAGCCTATTTAATAAGTCTATTTAATAAGCCTATTTAATAAGTCTATTTAATAAGTCTATTTAATAAGCCTATTTAATAAGTATTTAATGAGCCTATTTAATAAGCCTATTTATTGAGCCTATTTAATAAGCCTATTTATTGAGCCTATTTAATAAGCCTATTTATTGAGCCTATTTAATAAGCCTATTTATTGAGCCTATTTAATAAGCCTATTTAATAAGTCTATTTAATACGCATATTTAATAAGCCTATTTAATGAGCCTATTTAATAAGCCTATTTAATAAGCCTATTTAATACGCCTATTTATTGAGCCTATTTAATAAGTCTATTTAATAAGCCTATTTAATAAGCCTATTTAATAAGTATTTAATGAGCCTATTTAATAAGTCTATTTAATAAGCCTAATTAATAGGCCTATTTAATAAGTCTAAGTTGCTGAAATAAGCCTATTTAATAATCCTAATGTTGCTGAAATAAGCATATTTAATAAGGCTATTTAATAAGCATAAGCTGCTGAAATAAGCCTATTTAATAAGCCTAAGTTGCTGAAATAAGCATATTTAATATGGCTATTTAATAAGCCTAAGTTGCTAAATAAAGCCTATTTAATGAGGCTATTTAATAAGTTTATTTAATAAGCCTATTTAATAAGTCTATTTAATAAGTCTATTTAATAAGCCTATTTAATAAGTATTTAATGAGCCTATTTAATAAGTTTATTATTGAGCCTATTTAATAAGCCTATTTATTGAGCCTATTTAATAAGCCTATTTATTGAGCCTATTTAATAAGCCTATTTAATAAGCCTATTTAATAAGCCTATTTAATACGCCTATTTATTGAGCCTATTTAATAAGCCTATTTATTGAGCCTATTTAATAAGCCTATTTAATAAGTCTATTTAATACGCATATTTAATAAGCCTATTTAATAAGCCTATTTAATAAGCCTATTTAATACGCCTATTTATTGAGCCTATTTAATACGTCTATTTAATAAGCCTATTTAATAAGCCTATTTAATAAGTATTTAATGAGCCTATTTAATAAGTCTATTTAATAAGCCTATTTAATAGGGCTATTTAATAAGTCTAAGTTGCTGAAATAAGCCTATTTAATAATCCTAATGTTGCTGAAATAAGCCTATTTAATAAGGCTATTTAATAAGCATAAGCTGCTGAAATAAGCCTATTTAATAAGCCTAAGTTGCTGAAATAAGCATATTTAATATGGCTATTTAATAAGCCTAAGTTGCTAAAATAAGCCTATTTAATAAGGCTATTTAATAAGTTTATTTAATAAGCCTATTTAATAAGCCGATTTAATAAGCCTATTTAATACGCCTATTTAATAAACCTATTTAATAAGTATTTAATGAGCCTGTTTAATAAGTCTATTTAATAAGCCTTTTTAATAAGCCTATTTAATAAGTCTATTTAATAAGCCTATTTAATAAGTCTATTTAATAAGTCTATTTAATAAGCCTATTTAATAAGTATTTAATGAGCCTATTTAATAAGCCTATTTATTGAGCCTATTTAATAAGCCTATTTATTGAGCCTATTTAATAAGCCTATTTATTGAGCCTATTTAATAAGCCTATTTATTGAGCCTATTTAATAAGTCTATTTAATACGCATATTTAATAAGCCTATTTAATGAGCCTATTTAATAAGCCTATTTAATAAGCCTATTTAATACGCCTATTTATTGAGCCTATTTAATAAGTCTATTTAATAAGCCTATTTAATAAGCCTATTTAATAAGTATTTAATGAGCCTATTTAATAAGTCTAAGTTGCTGAAATAAGCCTATTTAATAATCCTAATGTTGCTGAAATAAGCCTATTTAATAAGGCTATTTAATAAGCATAAGCTGCTGAAATAAGGCTATTTAATAAGCCTAAGTTGCTGAAATAAGCATATTTAATATGGCTATTTAATAAGCCTAAGTTGCTAAAAAAAAGCCTATTTAATGAGGCTATTTAATAAGTTTATTTAATAAGCCTATTTAATAAGCCTATTTAATAAGCCTATTTAATAAGCCTATTTAAGCCTAAGTTGCTGAATAAGCCTATTTAATAAGTCTAAGTTGCTGAAATAAGGCTATTTAATAAGCCTAAGTTGCTGAAATAAGCCTATTTAATAAGCCTAAGTTGCTGAAATAAGGCTATTTAATGAGGCTATTTAATGTCTATTTAATGAGCCTATTTAATAAGCCTATTTAATAAGCCTATTTAATAAGTCTAATTAATAAATCTATTTAATAAGCCTATTTAATATGCCTAAGTTGCGGAAATAAGCATATTTAATATGGCTATTTAATAAGCCTAAGTTGCTAAATAAAGCCTATTTAATGAGGCTATTTAATAAGTTTATTTAATAAGCCTATTTAATAAGTCTATTTAATAAGTCTATTTAATAAGCCTATTTAATAAGTATTTAATGAGCCTATTTAATAAGTTTATTATTGAGCCTATTTAATAAGCCTATTTATTGAGCCTATTTAATAAGCCTATTTATTGAGCCTATTTAATAAGCCTATTTAATAAGCCTATTTAATAAGCCTATTTAATACGCCTATTTATTGAGCCTATTTAATAAGCCTATTTATTGAGCCTATTTAATAAGCCTATTTAATAAGTCTATTTAATACGCATATTTAATAAGCCTATTTAATAAGCCTATTTAATAAGCCTATTTAATACGCCTATTTATTGAGCCTATTTAATACGTCTATTTAATAAGCCTATTTAATAAGCCTATTTAATAAGTATTTAATGAGCCTATTTAATAAGTCTATTTAATAAGCCTATTTAATAGGGCTATTTAATAAGTCTAAGTTGCTGAAATAAGCCTATTTAATAATCCTAATGTTGCTGAAATAAGCCTATTTAATAAGGCTATTTAATAAGCATAAGCTGCTGAAATAAGCCTATTTAATAAGCCTAAGTTGCTGAAATAAGCATATTTAATATGGCTATTTAATAAGCCTAAGTTGCTAAAATAAGCCTATTTAATAAGGCTATTTAATAAGTTTATTTAATAAGCCTATTTAATAAGCCGATTTAATAAGCCTATTTAATACGCCTATTTAATAAACCTATTTAATAAGTATTTAATGAGCCTGTTTAATAAGTCTATTTAATAAGCCTTTTTAATAAGCCTATTTAATAAGTCTATTTAATAAGCCTATTTAATAAGTCTATTTAATAAGTCTATTTAATAAGCCTATTTAATAAGTATTTAATGAGCCTATTTAATAAGCCTATTTATTGAGCCTATTTAATAAGCCTATTTATTGAGCCTATTTAATAAGCCTATTTATTGAGCCTATTTAATAAGCCTATTTATTGAGCCTATTTAATAAGTCTATTTAATACGCATATTTAATAAGCCTATTTAATGAGCCTATTTAATAAGCCTATTTAATAAGCCTATTTAATACGCCTATTTATTGAGCCTATTTAATAAGTCTATTTAATAAGCCTATTTAATAAGCCTATTTAATAAGTATTTAATGAGCCTATTTAATAAGTCTAAGTTGCTGAAATAAGCCTATTTAATAATCCTAATGTTGCTGAAATAAGCCTATTTAATAAGGCTATTTAATAAGCATAAGCTGCTGAAATAAGGCTATTTAATAAGCCTAAGTTGCTGAAATAAGCATATTTAATATGGCTATTTAATAAGCCTAAGTTGCTAAAAAAAAGCCTATTTAATGAGGCTATTTAATAAGTTTATTTAATAAGCCTATTTAATAAGCCTATTTAATAAGCCTATTTAATAAGCCTATTTAAGCCTAAGTTGCTGAATAAGCCTATTTAATAAGTCTAAGTTGCTGAAATAAGGCTATTTAATAAGCCTAAGTTGCTGAAATAAGCCTATTTAATAAGCCTAAGTTGCTGAAATAAGGCTATTTAATGAGGCTATTTAATGTCTATTTAATGAGCCTATTTAATAAGCCTATTTAATAAGCCTATTTAATAAGTCTAATTAATAAATCTATTTAATAAGCCTATTTAATATGTATTTAATGAGCCTATTTAATCAGTCTATTTAATAAGCCTATTTAATAGGCCTATTTAATAAGTCTAAGTTGCTGAAATAAACCTATTTAATAAGCCTAAGTTGCTGAATAAGCCTATTTCATAAGCCTAAGTTGCTGAAATAAGTATTTTTAATAAGTCTAAGTTGCTGAAATAAGCCTATTTAATAAGGCTATTTAATAAGTCTATTTAATAAGCCTATTTAATAAGCCTATTTAATAAGCCTATTTAATAAGCCTATTTAATAAGCATATTTAATACTTCTATTTAATAAGTCTATTTAATAAGCCTATTTAATAAGTATATAATGAGCCTATTTAATAAGCCTATTTATTGAGCCTATTTAATAAGCCTAATTATTGAGCCTATTTAATAAGCCTATTTATTGAGCCTATTTAATAAGCCTATTTAATGAGTCTATTTAATAAGCCTATTTAATAAGCCTATTTAATACGCCTATTTAATAAGCCTATTTATTAAGCCTATTTAATGACCCTTTTTAATAAGCCCATTTAATAAGCCTATTTATTGAGCCTATTTAATAAGCCTATTTAATACGCCTATTTAATAAACCTATTTAATAAGTATTTAATGAGCCTGTTTAATAAGTCTATTTAATAAGCCTTTTTAATAAGCCTATTTAATAAGTCTATTTAATAAGCCTATTTAATAAGTCTATTTAATAAGTCTATTTAATAAGCCTATTTAATAAGTATTTAATGAGCCTATTTAATAAGTTTATTATTGAGCCTATTTAATAAGCCTATTTATTGAGCCTATTTAATAAGCCTATATATTGAGCCTATTTAATAATCCTATTTATTGAGCCTATTTAATAAGCCTATTTAATAAGTCTATTTAATACGCATATTTAATAAGCCTATTTAATAAGCCTATTTAATAAGCCTATTTAATACGCCTATTTATTGAGCCTATTTAATAAGTCTATTTAATAAGCCTATTTAATAAGCCTATTTAATAAGTATTTAATGAGCCTATTTAATAAGTCTATTTAATAAGCCTATTTAATAGGGCTATTTAATAAGTCTAAGTTGCTGAAATAAGCCTATTTAATAATCCTAATGTTGCTGAAATAAGCCTATTTAATAAGGCTATTTAATAAGCATAAGCTGCTGAAATAAGCCTATTTAAAAAGCCTAAGTTGCTGAAATAAGCATATTTAATTTGGCTATTTAATAAGCCTAAGTTGCTAAAATAAGCCTATTTAATGAGGCTATTTAATAAGTTTATTTAATAAGCCTATTTAATAAGCCTATTTAATAAGCCTATTTAATAAGCCTATTTAAGCCTAAGTTGCTGAATAAGCCTATTTAATAAGCCTATGTTGCTGAAATAAGCCTATTTAATAAGCCTAAGTTGCTGAAATAAGCCTATTTAATAAGCCTAAGTTGCTGAAATAAGCCTATTTAATAAGCCTAAGTTGCTGTAATAAGGCTATTTAATAAGTCTAAGTTGCTGAAAAAAGCCTAATTAATAAGCCTAAGTTGCTAAAATAAGCCTATTTAATGAGGCTATTTAATAAGTCTATTTAATAAGCCTATTTAATAAGCCTATTTAATAAGCCTATTTAATAAGCATATTTAATACGTCTATTTAATAAGTCTATTTAATAAGCCTATTTAATATGTATATAATGAGCCTATTTAATAAGCCTATTTATTGAGCCTATTTAATAAGCCTAATTATTGAGCCTATTTAATAAGCCTATTTATTGAGCCTATTTAATGAGCCTATTTATTGAGCCTATTTAATAAGCCTATTTAATGAGTCTTTTTAATAAGCCTATTTAATAAGATTATTTAATACGCCTATTTAATAAGCCTATTTATTAAGCCTATTTAATGAGCCTATTTAATAAGCCCATTTAATAAGCATATTTATTGAGACTATTTAATAAGCCTATTTAATACGCCTATTTAATAAACCTATTTAATAAGTATTTAATGAGCCTGTTTAATAAGTCTATTTAATAAGCCTTTTTAATAAGCCTATTTAATAAGTCTATTTAATAAGCCTATTTAATAAGTCTATTTAATAAGTCTTTTTAATAAGCCTATTTAATAAGTATTTAATGAGCCTATTTAATAAGCCTATTTATTGAGCCTATTTAATAAGCCTATTTATTGAGCCTATTTAATAAGCCTATTTATTGAGCCTATTTAATAAGCCTATTTATTGAGCCTATTTAATAAGCCTATTTAATAAGTCTATTTAATATGCATATTTAATAAGCCTATTTAATGAGCCTATTTAATAATCCTATTTAATAAGCCTATTTAATATGCCTATTTATTGAGCCTATTTAATAAGTCTATTTAATAAGCCTATTTAATAAGCCTATTTAATAAGTATTTAATGAGCCTATTTAATAAGTCTATTTAATAAGCCTAATTAATAGGCCTATTTAATAAGGCTATTTAATAAGCATAAGCTGCTGAAATAAGCCTATTTAATAAGCCTAAGTTGCTGAAATAAACATATTTAATATGGCTATTTAATAAGCCTAAGTTGCTAAAAAAAGCCTATTTAATGAGGCTATTTAATAAGTTTTTTTAATAAGCCTATTTAATAAGCCTATTTAATAAGCCTATTTAATAAGCCTATTTAAGCCTAAGTTGCTGAATAAGCCTATTTAATAAGTCTAAGTTGCTGAAATAAGGCTATTTAATAAGCCTAAGTTGCTAAAAAAAGCCTATTTAATGAGGCTATTTAATAAGTTTTTTTAATAAGCCTATTTAATAAGCCTATTTAATAAGCCTATTTAATAAGTCTAATTAATAAATCTATTTAATAAGTCTATTTAATATGTATTTAATAAGCCTATTTAATAAGCCTAAGTTGCTGAAATAAGGCTATTTAATGAGGCTATTTAATAAGTCTATTTAATGAGCCTATTTAATCAGTCTATTTAATAAGCCTATTTAATAGGCCTATTTAATAAGTCTAAGTTGCTGAAATAAATCTATTTAATAAGCCTAAGTTGCTGAATAAGCCTATTTCATAAGCCTAAGTTGCTGAAATAAGTATTTTTAATAAGTCTAAGTTGCTGAAATAAGCCTATTTAATGAGCCTAAGTTGCTGAAATAAGCCTATTTAATAAGGCTATTTAATAAGCCTAAGTTGCTGAATAAGCCTATTTAATAAGCCTAAGTTTCTGAAATAAGCCTATTTAATAAGCCTAAGTTGCTGAAATAAGCCTATTTAATAAGCTTAAGTTGCTGTAATAAGGCTATGTAATAAGTCTAAGTTGCTGAAAAAAGCCTAATTAATAAGCCTACGTTGCTAAAATAAGCCTATTTAATAAGCCTAAGTTTCTGAACTAAGCCTATTTAAAAAGGTATATTTAATAAGTCTAAGTTGCTGAAATAAACCTATTTAAAAATGCTATTTAATAAGCCTAAGTTGCTGAAATAAACCTGTTTTATAAGGCTATTTAATAAGCATACGTTGCTGAAATAAGCCTATTTAATAAGCCTAAGTTGCTGAATAAGCCTATTTCATAAGCCTAAGTTGCTGAAATAAGCCTTTTTAATATGTCTAAGTTGCTGAAATAAGCCTATTTAATAAGCCTAAGTTGCTGAAATAAGCCTATTTAATAAGGCTATTTAATAAGCCTAAGTTGCTGAATAAGCCTATTTAATAAGTCTAAGTTGCTGAAATAAGGCTATTTAATGAGCCTAAGTTGCTGAAATAAGCCTATTTAATAAGCCTACGTTGGTGAACTAAACCTATATAAAAATGTCTATTTAATAAGTCTAAGTTGCTGAAAAAAACTATTTAAAAATGCTATTTAATAAGCCTAAATTGCTAGAAATAAACCTGTTTAATAAGGCTATTTAATAAGCATAAGTTGCTGAAATAAGCCTATTTAATAAGCCTAAGTTGCTGAAATAAGCCTATTTAATAAGGCTATTTAATAAGTCTAAGTTTCAGAAATAAACCTATTTAATAATGCTATTTAATACGCCTAATTTGCTTAAATAAGCATATTTAATAAGCCTAAGTTGCTAAAATAAGCCTATTTAATAGGCCTATCTAATAAGTCTAAGTTGCACAAATAAGCATATTTCATAAGCATATTTAATGAGCCTAAGTTGCTGAAATGTCTATTTAATAAGTCGATTTAATAAGTCTAAGTTGCTAAAATAAGCCTATTTAATAAGGCTATTTAATAAGCCTAAGTTGCTGAAATAATCCTATTTAATAAGGCTATTTAATGAGCCTAAGTTCCTGAAAAAAGCTTATTTAATAAGGCTATTTAATGAGCCTAAGTTGCTGAAATAAGCCTATTTAATAAGCCTAAGTTTCTGAACTAAGCCTATTTAAAAATGCTATTTAAGAAGCCTAAGTTGCTGAAATAAACCTGTTTAATAAGGCTATTTAATAAGCATAAGTTGCTGAAATAAGCCTATTTAATAAGCCTAAGTTGCTGAAATAAGCCTATTTAATAAGGCTATTTAATAAGTCTAAGTTGCTGAAATAAACGTATTTAATAAGCCTAAGTTGCTAAAATAAGCCTATTTAATGAGGCTATTTAATAAGTCTATTTAATAAGCCTATTTAATAAGCCTATTTAATAAGCCTATTAATAAGCCTATTTAATACGCCTATTTAATAAGCCTATTTAATAAGCCTATTTATTGAGCCTATTTAATAAGCCTATTTAATAAGCCTATTTAATAAGTCTATTTAATAAGCCTATTTAATAAGTCTATTTAATAAGTCTATTTAATAAGCCTATTTAATAAGTATTTAATGAGCCTATTTAATAAGCCTATTTATTGAGCCTATTTAATAAGCCTATTTAATAAGTCTAAGTTGCTGAAATAAGCCTATTTAATAAGCTAAGTTGCTGAATAAGCCTATTTCATAAGCCTAAGTTGCTGAAATAAGTCTTTTTAATAAGTCTAAGTTGCTGAAATAAGCCTATTTAATAAGCCTAAGTTGCTGAAATAAGCCTATTTAATAAGCTTAAGTTGCTGTAATAAGGCTATTTAATAAGTCCTAAGTTGCTGAAAAAAGCCTAATTAATAAGCCTAAGTTGCTAAAATAAGCCTATTTAATGAGGCTATTTAATAAGTCTATTTAATAAGCCTATTTAATAAGCCTATTTAATAAGCCTATTTAATAAGCATATTGAATACGTCTATTTAATAAGTCTATTTAATAAGCCTATTTAATAGGCCTATTTAATAAGCCTATTTATTGAGCCTATTTAATAAGTCTATTTAATAAGCCTATTTAATAAGCATATTTAATAAGTATTTAATGAGCCTATTTAATAAGTCTATTTAATAAGCCTATTTCATAGGCCTATTTAATAAGTCTAAGTTGCTGAAATAAGCCTATTTAATAATCCTAAGTTGCTGAAATAAGCCTATTTAATAAGGCTATTTAATAAGCATAAGTTGCTGAAATAAGCCTATTTAATAAGCCTAAGTGGCTGAAATAAGCATATTTAATATGGCTATTTAATAAGTCTAAGTTGCTGAAATAAACCTATTTAATAAGCCTAAGTTGCTAAAATAAGCCTATTTAATGAGGCTATTTAATAAGTTTATTTAATAAGCCTATTTAATAAGCCTATTTAATAAGCCTATTTAATAAGCCTATTTAAGCCTAAGTTGCTGAATAAGTCGATTTAATAAGTCTAAGTTGCTAAAATAAGCCTATTTAATAAGGCTATTTAATAAGCCTAAGTTGCTGAAATAATCCTATTTAATAAGGCTATTTAATGAGCCTATTTAATAAGCCTATTTAATAAGCCTATTTAAGCCTAAGTTGCTGAATAAGCCTATTTAATAAGCCTATTTAATAAGCCTATTTAATAAGCCTATTTAAGCCTAAGTTGCTGAATAAGCCTATTTAATAAGTCTAAGTTGCTGAAATAAGGCTATTTAATAAGCCTAAGTTGCTAAAAAAAGCCTATTTAATGAGGCTATTTAATAAGTTTTTTTAATAAGCCTATTTAATAAGCCTATTTAATAAGCCTATTTAATAAGTCTAATTAATAAATCTATTTAATAAGTCTATTTAATATGTATTTAATAAGCCTATTTAATAAGCCTAAGTTGCTGAAATAAGGCTATTTAATGAGGCTATTTAATAAGTCTATTTAATGAGCCTATTTAATCAGTCTATTTAATAAGCCTATTTAATAGGCCTATTTAATAAGTCTAAGTTGCTGAAATAAATCTATTTAATAAGCCTAAGTTGCTGAATAAGCCTATTTCATAAGCCTAAGTTGCTGAAATAAGTATTTTTAATAAGTCTAAGTTGCTGAAATAAGCCTATTTAATAAGCCTAAGTTGCTGAAATAAGCCTATTTAATAAGGCTATTTAATAAGCCTAAGTTGCTGAATAAGCCTATTTAATAAGCCTAAGTTTCTGAAATAATCCTATTTAATAAGCCTAAGTTGCTGAAATAAGCCTATTTAATAAGCTTAAGTTGCTGTAATAAGGCTATGTAATAAGTCTAAGTTGCTGAAAAAAGCCTAATTAATAAGCCTACGTTGCTAAAATAAGCCTATTTAATAAGCCTAAGTTTCTGAACTAAGCCTATTTAAAAAGGTATATTTAATAAGTCTAAGTTGCTGAAATAAACCTATTTAAAAATGCTATTTAATAAGCCTAAGTTGCTGAAATAAACCTGTTTTATAAGGCTATTTAATAAGCATACGTTGCTGAAATAAGCCTATTTAATAAGCCTAAGTTGCTGAATAAGCCTATTTCATAAGCCTAAGTTGCTGAAATAAGCCTTTTTAATATGTCTAAGTTGCTGAAATAAGCCTATTTAATAAGCCTAAGTTGCTGAAATAAGCCTATTTAATAAGGCTATTTAATAAGCCTAAGTTGCTGAATAAGCCTATTTAATAAGTCAAAGTTGCTGAAATAAGGCTATTTAATGAGCCTAAGTTGCTGAAATAAGTCTATTTAATAAGCCTACGTTGGTGAACTAAACCTATATAAAAATGTCTATTTAATAAGTCTAAGTTGCTGAAAAAAACTATTTAAAAATGCTATTTAATAAGCCTAAATTGCTAGAAATAAACCTGTTTAATAAGGCTATTTAATAAGCATAAGTTGCTGAAATAAGCCTATTTAATTAGCCTAAGTTGCTGAAATAAGCCTATTTAATAAGGCTATTTAATAAGTCTAAGTTTCAGAAATAAACCTATTTAATAATGCTATTTAATACGCCTAATTTGCTTAAATAAGCATATTTAATAAGCCTAAGTTGCTAAAATAAGCCTATTTAATAGGCCTATCTAATAAGTCTAAGTTGCACAAATAAGCATATTTCATAAGCATATTTAATGAGCCTAAGTTGCTGAAATGTCTATTTAATAAGTCGATTTAATAAGTCTAAGTTGCTAAAATAAGCCTATTTAATAAGGCTATTTAATAAGCCTAAGTTGCTGAAATAATCCTATTTAATAAGGCTATTTAATGAGCCTAAGTTCCTGAAAAAAGCTTATTTAATAAGGCTATTTAATGAGCCTAAGTTGCTGAAATAAGCCTATTTAATAAGCCTAAGTTTCTGAACTAAGCCTATTTAAAAATGCTATTTAAGAAGCCTAAGTTGCTGAAATAAACCTGTTTAATAAGGCTATTTAATAAGCATAAGTTGCTGAAATAAGCCTATTTAATAAGCCTAAGTTGCTGAAATAAGCCTATTTAATAAGGCTATTTAATAAGTCTAAGTTGCTGAAATAAACGTATTTAATAAGCCTAAGTTGCTAAAATAAGCCTATTTAATGAGGCTATTTAATAAGTCTATTTAATAAGCCTATTTAATAAGCCTATTTAATAAGCCTATTAATAAGCCTATTTAATACGCCTATTTAATAAGCCTATTTAATAAGCCTATTTATTGAGCCTATTTAATAAGCCTATTTAATAAGCCTATTTAATAAGTCTATTTAATAAGCCTATTTAATAAGTCTATTTAATAAGTCTATTTAATAAGCCTATTTAATAAGTATTTAATGAGCCTATTTAATAAGCCTATTTATTGAGCCTATTTAATAAGCCTATTTAATAAGTCTAAGTTGCTGAAATAAGCCTATTTAATAAGCTAAGTTGCTGAATAAGCCTATTTCATAAGCCTAAGTTGCTGAAATAAGTCTTTTTAATAAGTCTAAGTTGCTGAAATAAGCCTATTTAATAAGCCTAAGTTGCTGAAATAAGCCTATTTAATAAGCTTAAGTTGCTGTAATAAGGCTATTTAATAAGTCCTAAGTTGCTGAAAAAAGCCTAATTAATAAGCCTAAGTTGCTAAAATAAGCCTATTTAATGAGGCTATTTAATAAGTCTATTTAATAAGCCTATTTAATAAGCCTATTTAATAAGCCTATTTAATAAGCATATTGAATACGTCTATTTAATAAGTCTATTTAATAAGCCTATTTAATAGGCCTATTTAATAAGCCTATTTATTGAGCCTATTTAATAAGTCTATTTAATAAGCCTATTTAATAAGCATATTTAATAAGTATTTAATGAGCCTATTTAATAAGTCTATTTAATAAGCCTATTTCATAGGCCTATTTAATAAGTCTAAGTTGCTGAAATAAGCCTATTTAATAATCCTAAGTTGCTGAAATAAGCCTATTTAATAAGGCTATTTAATAAGCATAAGTTGCTGAAATAAGCCTATTTAATAAGCCTAAGTGGCTGAAATAAGCATATTTAATATGGCTATTTAATAAGTCTAAGTTGCTGAAATAAACCTATTTAATAAGCCTAAGTTGCTAAAATAAGCCTATTTAATGAGGCTATTTAATAAGTCTATTTAATAAGCCTATTTAATAAGCCTATTTAATAAGCCTATTAATAAGCCTATTTAATACGCCTATTTAATAAGCCTATTTAATAAGCCTATTTATTGAGCCTATTTAATAAGCCTATTTAATAAGCCTATTTAATAAGTCTATTTAATAAGCCTATTTAATAAGTCTATTTAATAAGTCTATTTAATAAGCCTATTTAATAAGTATTTAATGAGCCTATTTAATAAGCCTATTTATTGAGCCTATTTAATAAGCCTATTTAAGCCTAAGTTGCTGAATAAGCCTATTTAATAAGTCTAAGTTGCTGAAATATGGCTATTTAATAAGCCTAAGTTGCTGAAATAAGCCTATTTAATAAGCCTAAGTTGCTGAAATAAGGCTATTTAATGAGGCTATTTAATAAGTCTATTTAATGAGCCTATTTAATAAGCCTATTTAATAAGCCTATTTAATAAGTCTAATTAATAAATCTAATTAATAAGTCTATTTAATATGTATTTAATGAGCCTATTTAATCAGTCTATTTAATAAGCCTATTTAATAGGCCTATTTAATAAGTCTAAGTTGCTGAAATAAATCTATTTAATAAGCCTAAGTTGCTGAATAAACCTATTTCATAAGCCTAAGTTGCTGAAATAAGTATTTTAATAAGTCTAAGTTGCTGAAATAAGCCTATTTAATAAGCCTAAGTTGCTGAAATAAGCCTATTTAATAAGGCTATTTAATAAGCCTAAGTTGCTGAATAAGCCTATTTAATAAGCCTAAGTTTCTGAAATAAGCCTATTTAATAAGCCTAAGTTGCTGAAATAAGCCTATTTAATAAGCTTAAGTTGCTGTAATAAGGCTATTTAATAAGTCTAAGTTGCTGAAAAAAGCCTAATTAATAAGCCTACGTTGCTAAAATAAGCCTATTTAATAAGCCTAAGTTTCTGAACTAAGCCTATTTAAAAAGGTATATTTAATAAGTCTAAGTTGGTGAAATAAACCTATTTTAAAATGCTATTTAATAAGCCTAAGTTGCTGAAATAAACCTGTTTTATAAGGCTATTTAATAAGCATACGTTGCTGAAATAAGCCTATTTAATAAGCCTAAGTTGCTGAATAAGCCTATTTCATAAGCCTAAGTTGCTGAAATAAGCCTTTTTAATATGTCTAAGTTGCTGAAATAAGCCTATTTAATAAGCCTAAGTTGCTGAAATAATCCTATTTAATAAGGCTATTTAATAAGTCTAAGTTTCAGAAATAAACCTATTTAATAATGCTATTTAATACGCCTAATTTGCTTAAATAAGCATATTTAATAAGCCTAAGTTGCTAAAATAAGCCTATTTAATAGGCCTATCTAATAAGTCTAAGTTGCACAAATAAGCATATTTCATAAGCATATTTAATGAGCCTAAGTTGCTGAAATGTCTATTTAATAAGTCGATTTAATAAGTCTAAGTTGCTAAAATAAGCCTATTTAATAAGGCTATTTAATAAGCCTAAGTTGCTGAAATAATCCTATTTAATAAGGCTATTTAATGAGCCTAAGTTCCTGAAAAAAGCTTATTTAATAAGGCTATTTAATGAGCCTAAGTTGCTGAAATAAGCCTATTTAATAAGCCTAAGTTTCTGAACTAAGCCTATTTAAAAATGCTATTTAAGAAGCCTAAGTTGCTGAAATAAACCTGTTTAATAAGGCTATTTAATAAGCATAAGTTGCTGAAATAAGCCTATTTAATAAGCCTCAGTTGCTGAAATAAGCCTATTTAATAAGGCTATTTAATAAGTCTAAGTTGCTGAAATAAACCTATTTAATAAGCCTAAGTTGCTAAAATAAGCCTATTTAATGAGGCTATTTAATAAGTCTATTTAATAAGCCTATTTAATAAGCCTATTTAATAAGCCTATTAATAAGCCTATTTAATACGCCTATTTAATAAGCCTATTTAATAAGCCTATTTATTGAGCCTATTTAATAAGCCTATTTAATAAGCCTATTTAATAAGTCTATTTAATAAGCCTATTTAATAAGTCTATTTAATAAGTCTATTTAATAAGCCTATTTAATAAGTATTTAATGAGCCTATTTAATAAGCCTATTTATTGAGCCTATTTAATAAGCCTATTTATTGAGCCTATTTAATAAGCCTATTTAATAAGCCTATTTAATAAGCCTATTTATTGAGCCTATTTAATAAGTCTATGTAATAAGCCTATTTAATAAGCCTATTTAATAAGCCTATTTAATAAGCCTATTTATTGAGCCTATTTAATAAGCCTATTTAATAAGCCTATTTAATAAGCCTCTTTATTGAGCCTATTTAATAAGTCTATTTAATAAGCCTATTTAATAAGCCTATTTAATAAGTATTTCATGAGCCTATTTAATCAGTCTATTTAATAAGCCTATTTAATAGGCCTATTTAATAAGTCTAAGTTGCTGAAATAAGCCTATTTAATAAGACTAAATTGCTGAATAAGCCTATTTCATAAGCCTAAGTTGCAGAAATAAGTCTTTTTAATAAGTCTAAGTTGCTGAAATAAGCCTATTTAATAAGCCTTGGTTGCTGAAATAAGCCTATTTAATAAGGCTATTTAATAAGCCTAAGTTGCTGAATAAGCCTATTTAATAAGCCTAAGTTGCTGAAATAAGCCTATTTAATAAGCCTAAGTTGCTGAAATACGCCTATTTAATAAGCTTAAGTTGCTGTAATAAGGCTATTTAATAAGTCTAAGTTGCTGAAAAAGCCTAATTAATAAGCCTAAGTTGCTAAAATAAGCCTATTTAATGAGGCTATTTAATAAGTCTATTTAATAAGCCTATTTAATAAGACTATTTATTAAGCCGATTTAATAAGCATATTGAATACGTCTATTTTATAAGTCTATTTAATAAGCCTATTTTATAGGCCTATTTAATAAGCCTATTTATTGAGCCTATTTAATAAGTCTATTTAATAAGCCTATTTAATAAGCATATTTGATAAGTATTTAATGAGTCTATTTAATAAGTCTATTTAATAAGCCTATTTAATAGGCCTATTTAATAAGTCTAAGTTGCTGAAATAAGCCTATTTAATAATCGTAAGTTGCTGAAATAAGCCTATTTAATAAGGCTATTTAATAAGCATAAGTTGCTGAAATAAACCTATTTAATAAGCCTAAGTTGCTAAAATAAGCTTATTTAATAAGCCTAAGTTGCTGAAATAAGCCTATTTAATAAGCTTAAGTTGCTGTAATAAGGCTATTTAATAAGTCTAAGTTGCTGAAATAAGGCTATTTAATAAGGCTATTTAATAAGCCTAAGTTGCTGAATAAGCCTATTTAATAAGTCTAAGTTGCTGAAATAAACCTGTTTAATAAGGCTATTTAATAAGCATAAGTTGCTGAAATAAGCCTATTTAATAAGCCTCAGTTGCTGAAATAAGCCTATTTAATAAGGCTATTTAATAAGTCTAAGTTGCTGAAATAAACCTATTTAATAAGCCTAAGTTGCTAAAATAAGCCTATTTAATGAGGCTATTTAATAAGTCTATTTAATAAGCCTATTTAATAAGCCTATTTAATAAGCCTATTAATAAGCCTATTTAATACGCCTATTTAATAAGCCTATTTAATAAGCCTATTTATTGAGCCTATTTAATAAGCCTATTTAATAAGCCTATTTAATAAGTCTATTTAATAAGCCTATTTAATAAGTCTATTTAATAAGTCTATTTAATAAGCCTATTTAATAAGTATTTAATGAGCCTATTTAATAAGCCTATTTATTGAGCCTATTTAATAAGCCTATTTATTGAGCCTATTTAATAAGCCTATTTAATAAGCCTATTTAATAAGCCTATTTATTGAGCCTATTTAATAAGTCTATGTAATAAGCCTATTTAATAAGCCTATTTAATAAGCCTATTTAATAAGCCTATTTATTGAGCCTATTTAATAAGCCTATTTAATAAGCCTATTTAATAAGCCTCTTTATTGAGCCTATTTAATAAGTCTATTTAATAAGCCTATTTAATAAGCCTATTTAATAAGTATTTCATGAGCCTATTTAATCAGTCTATTTAATAAGCCTATTTAATAGGCCTATTTAATAAGTCTAAGTTGCTGAAATAAGCCTATTTAATAAGACTAAATTGCTGAATAAGCCTATTTCATAAGCCTAAGTTGCAGAAATAAGTCTTTTTAATAAGTCTAAGTTGCTGAAATAAGCCTATTTAATAAGCCTTGGTTGCTGAAATAAGCCTATTTAATAAGGCTATTTAATAAGCCTAAGTTGCTGAATAAGCCTATTTAATAAGCCTAAGTTGCTGAAATAAGCCTATTTAATAAGCCTAAGTTGCTGAAATACGCCTATTTAATAAGCTTAAGTTGCTGTAATAAGGCTATTTAATAAGTCTAAGTTGCTGAAAAAGCCTAATTAATAAGCCTAAGTTGCTAAAATAAGCCTATTTAATGAGGCTATTTAATAAGTCTATTTAATAAGCCTATTTAATAAGCCTATTTAATAAGCCCATTTAATAAGCATATTGAATACGTCTATTTAATAAGTCTATTTAATAAGCCTATTTTATAGGCCTATTTAATAAGCCTATTTATTGAGCCTATTTAATAAGTCTATTTAATAAGCCTATTTAATAAGCATATTTAATAAGTATTTAATGAGCCTATTTAATAAGTCTATTTAATAAGCCTATTTAATAGGCCTATTTAATAAGTCTAAGTTGCTGAAATAAGCCTATTTAATAATCGTAAGTTGCTGAAATAAGCCTATTTAATAAGGCTATTTAATAAGCATAAGTTGCTGAAATAAACCTATTTAATAAGCCTAAGTTGCTAAAATAAGCTTATTTAATAAGCCTAAGTTGCTGAAATAAGCCTATTTAATAAGCTTAAGTTGCTGTAATAAGGCTATTTAATAAGTCTAAGTTGCTGAAATAAGGCTATTTAATAAGGCTATTTAATAAGCCTAAGTTGCTGAATAAGCCTATTTAATAAGTCTAAGTTGCTGAAATATGGCTATTTAATAAGCCTAAGTTGCTGAAATAAGCCTATTTAATAAGCCTAAGTTGCTGAAATAAGGCTATTTAATGATGCTATTTAATAAGTCTATTTAATGAGCCTATTTAATAAGCCTATTTAATAAGCCTATTTAATAAGTCTAATTAATAAATCTAATTAATAAGTCTATTTAATATGTATTTAATGAGCCTATTTAATCAGTCTATTTAATAAGCCTATTTAATAGGCCTATTTAATAAGTCTAAGTTGCTGAAATAAATCTATTTAATAAGCCTAAGTTGCTGAATAAACCTATTTCATAAGCCTAAGTTGCTGAAATAAGTATTTTAATAAGTCTAAGTTGCTGAAATAAGCCTATTTAATAAGCCTAAGTTGCTGAAATAAGCCTATTTAATAAGGCTATTTAATAAGCCTAAGTTGCTGAATAAGCCTATTTAATAAGCCTAAGTTTCTGAAATAAGCCTATTTAATAAGCCTAAGTTGCTGAAATAAGCCTATTTAATAAGCTTAAGTTGCTGTAATAAGGCTATTTAATAAGTCTAAGTTGCTGAAAAAAGCCTAATTAATAAGCCTACGTTGCTAAAATAAGCCTATTTAATAAGCCTAAGTTTCTGAACTAAGCCTATTTAAAAAGGTATATTTAATAAGTCTAAGTTGGTGAAATAAACCTATTTTAAAATGCTATTTAATAAGCCTAAGTTGCTGAAATAAACCTGTTTTATAAGGCTATTTAATAAGCATACGTTGCTGAAATAAGCCTATTTAATAAGCCTAAGTTGCTGAATAAGCCTATTTCATAAGCCTAAGTTGCTGAAATAAGCCTTTTTAATATGTCTAAGTTGCTGAAATAAGCCTATTTAATAAGCCTAAGTTGCTGAAATAATCCTATTTAATAAGGCTATTTAATAAGCCTAAGTTGCTGAATAAGCCTATTTAATAAGTCTAAGTTGCTGAAATAAGGCTATTTAATGAGCCTAAATTGCTGAAATAAGCCTATTTAATAAGCCTACGTTGGTGAACTAAACCTATATAAAAAGGTCTATTTAATAAGTCTAAGTTGCTGAAAAAAACTATTTAAAAATGCTATTTAATAAGCCTAAATTGCTAGAAATAAACCTGTTTAATAAGGCTATTTAATAAGCATAAGTTGCTGAAATAAGCCTAATTAATAAGCCTAAGTTGCTGAAATAAGCCTATTTAATAAGGCTATTTAATAAGTCTAAGTTTCAGAAATAAACCTATTTAATAATGCTATTTAATACGCCTAATTTGCTTAAATAAGCATATTTAATAAGCCTAAGTTGCTAAAATAAGCCTATTTAATAGGCCTATCTAATAAGTCTAAGTTGCACAAATAAGCATATTTCATAAGCATATTTAATGAGCCTAAGTTGCTGAAATGTCTATTTAATAAGTCGATTTAATAAGTCTAAGTTGCTAAAATAAGCCTATTTAATAAGGCTATTTAATAAGCCTAAGTTGCTGAAATAATCCTATTTAATAAGGCTATTTAATGAGCCTAAGTTCCTGAAAAAAGCTTATTTAATAAGGCTATTTAATGAGCCTAAGTTGCTGAAATAAGCCTATTTAATAAGCCTAAGTTTCTGAACTAAGCCTATTTAAAAATGCTATTTAAGAAGCCTAAGTTGCTGAAATAAACCTGTTTAATAAGGCTATTTAATAAGCATAAGTTGCTGAAATAAGCCTATTTAATAAGCCTCAGTTGCTGAAATAAGCCTATTTAATAAGGCTATTTAATAAGTCTAAGTTGCTGAAATAAACCTATTTAATAAGCCTAAGTTGCTAAAATAAGCCTATTTAATGAGGCTATTTAATAAGTCTATTTAATAAGCCTATTTAATAAGCCTATTTAATAAGCCTATTAATAAGCCTATTTAATACGCCTATTTAATAAGCCTATTTAATAAGCCTATTTATTGAGCCTATTTAATAAGCCTATTTAATAAGCCTATTTAATAAGTCTATTTAATAAGCCTATTTAATAAGTCTATTTAATAAGTCTATTTAATAAGCCTATTTAATAAGTATTTAATGAGCCTATTTAATAAGCCTATTTATTGAGCCTATTTAATAAGCCTATTTATTGAGCCTATTTAATAAGCCTATTTAATAAGCCTATTTAATAAGCCTATTTATTGAGCCTATTTAATAAGTCTATGTAATAAGCCTATTTAATAAGCCTATTTAATAAGCCTATTTAATAAGCCTATTTATTGAGCCTATTTAATAAGCCTATTTAATAAGCCTATTTAATAAGCCTCTTTATTGAGCCTATTTAATAAGTCTATTTAATAAGCCTATTTAATAAGCCTATTTAATAAGTATTTCATGAGCCTATTTAATCAGTCTATTTAATAAGCCTATTTAATAGGCCTATTTAATAAGTCTAAGTTGCTGAAATAAGCCTATTTAATAAGACTAAATTGCTGAATAAGCCTATTTCATAAGCCTAAGTTGCAGAAATAAGTCTTTTTAATAAGTCTAAGTTGCTGAAATAAGCCTATTTAATAAGCCTTGGTTGCTGAAATAAGCCTATTTAATAAGGCTATTTAATAAGCCTAAGTTGCTGAATAAGCCTATTTAATAAGCCTAAGTTGCTGAAATAAGCCTATTTAATAAGCCTAAGTTGCTGAAATACGCCTATTTAATAAGCTTAAGTTGCTGTAATAAGGCTATTTAATAAGTCTAAGTTGCTGAAAAAGCCTAATTAATAAGCCTAAGTTGCTAAAATAAGCCTATTTAATGAGGCTATTTAATAAGTCTATTTAATAAGCCTATTTAATAAGCCTATTTAATAAGCCCATTTAATAAGCATATTGAATACGTCTATTTAATAAGTCTATTTAATAAGCCTATTTTATAGGCCTATTTAATAAGCCTATTTATTGAGCCTATTTAATAAGTCTATTTAATAAGCCTATTTAATAAGCATATTTAATAAGTATTTAATGAGCCTATTTAATAAGTCTATTTAATAAGCCTATTTAATAGGCCTATTTAATAAGTCTAAGTTGCTGAAATAAGCCTATTTAATAATCGTAAGTTGCTGAAATAAGCCTATTTAATAAGGCTATTTAATAAGCATAAGTTGCTGAAATAAACCTATTTAATAAGCCTAAGTTGCTAAAATAAGCTTATTTAATAAGCCTAAGTTGCTGAAATAAGCCTATTTAATAAGCTTAAGTTGCTGTAATAAGGCTATTTAATAAGTCTAAGTTGCTGAAATAAGGCTATTTAATAAGGCTATTTAATAAGCCTAAGTTGCTGAATAAGCCTATTTAATAAGCCTAAGTTGCTGAAATAAGCCTATTTAATAAGCCTAAGTTGCTAAAATAAGCCTATTTAATGAGGCTATTTAATAAGTCTATTTAATAAGCCTATTTAATAAGCCTATTTAATAAGCCTATTTAATAAGCATATTTAATACGTCTATTTAATAAGTCTATTTAATAAGCCTATTTAATAAGTATATAATGAGACTATTTAATAAGCCTATTTATTGAGCCTATTTAATAAGCCTAATTATTGAGCCTATTTAATAAGCCTATTTATTGAGCATATTTAATGAGCCTATTTATTGAGCCTATTTAATAAGACTATTTAATGAGTCTATTTAATAAGCCTATTTAATAAACCTATTTAATAAGTATTTAATGAGCCTGTTTAATAAGTCTATTTAATAAGCCTTTTTAATAAGCCTATTTAATAAGTCTATTTAATAAGCCTATTTAATAAGTCTATTTAATAAGTCTATTTAATAAGCCTATTTAATAAGTATTTATTGAGCCTATTTAATAAGCCTATTTATTGAGCCTATTTAATAAGCCTATTTATTGAGCCTATTTAATAAGCCTATTTATTGAGCCTATTTAATAAGCCTATTTATTGAGCCTATTTAATAAGCCTATTTAATAAGTCTATTTAATACGCATATTTAATAAGCCTATTTAAAAAACCTATTTAATAAGCATATTTAATAAGCCTATTTAATACGCCTATTTATTGAGCCTATTTAATCAGTCTATTTAATAAGCCTATTTAATAAGTATTTAATGAGCCTATTTAATAAGTCTATTTAATAAGCCTATTTAATAGGCCTATTTAATAAGTCTAAGTTGCTGAAATAAGCCTATTTAATAATCCTAAGTTGCTGAAATAAGCCTATTTAATAAGGCTATTTAATAAGCATAAGCTGCTGAAATAAGCCTATTTAATAAGCCTAAGTTGCTGAAATAAGCATATTTAATATGGCTATTTAATAAGTCTAAGTTGCTGAAATAAACCTATTTAATAAGCCTAAGTTGCTAAAATAAGCCTATTTAATGAGGCTATTTAATAAGTTTATTTAATAAGCCTATTTAATAAACCTATTTAATAAGCCTATTTAATAAGCCTATTTAAGCCTAAGTTGCTGAAGAATCCTATTTAATAAGTCTAAGTTGCTGAAATAAGGCTATTTAATAAGCCTAAGTTGCTGAAATAAGCCTATTTAATAAGCCTAAGTTGCTGAAATAAGCCTATTTAATAAGCCTAAGTTGCTGTAATAAGGCTATTTAATAAGTCTAAGTTGCTGAAAAAAGCCTAATTAATAAGCCTAAGTTGCTAAAACAAGCCTATTTAATGAGGCTATTTAATGAGTCTAATAAATAAGCCTATTTAATAAGCCTATTTAATAAGCCGATTTAATAAGCATATTTAGTACGTCTATTTAATAAGTCTATTTAATAAGCCTATTTAATAAGTATATAATGAGCCTATTTAATAAGCCTATTTATTGAGCCTATTTAATAAGCCTAATTATTGAGCCTATTTAATAAGCCTATTTATTGAGCCTATTTAATGAGCCTATTTATTGAGCCTATTTAATAAGCCTATTTAATGAGTCTATTTAATAAGCCTATTTAATACGCCTATTTAATCAGCCTATTTATTAAGCCTATTTAATGAGCCTATTTAATAAGCCCATTTAATAAGCCTATTTATTGAGCCTATTTAATAAGCCTATTTAATACGCCTATTTAATAAACCTATTTAATAAGTATTTAATGAGCCTGTTTAATAAGTCTATTTAATAAGCCTTTTTAATAAGCCTATTTAATAAGTCTATTTAATAAGCCTATTTAATAAGTCTATTTAATGAGTCTATTTAATAAGCCTATTTAATAAGTATTTAATAAGCCTATTTAATAAGCCAATTTAATAAGCGTATTTAATAAGCCTATTTAAGCCTAAGTTGCTGAATAAGCCTATTTAATAAGTCTAAGTTGCTGAAATAAGGCTATTTAATATGCCTAAGTTGCTGAAATAAGCCTATTTAATAAGCCTAAGTTGCTGAAATAAGTCTATTTAATAAGTCTAAGTTGCTTAAATAAGCCTATTTAATAAGCCTAAGTTGCTAAAATAAGACTATTTAATGAGGCTATTTAATAAGTCTATTTAATGAGCCTATTTAATAAGCCTATTTAATAAGCCTATTTAATAAGTCTAATTAATAAATCTATTTAATAAGCCTATTTAATATGTATTTAATGAGCCTATTTAATCAGTCTATTTAATAAGCCTATTTAATAGGCCTATTTAATAAGTCTAAGTTGCTGAAATAAGCCTTTTTAATAAGCTAAGTTGCTGAATAAGCCTATTTCATAAGCCTAAGTTGCTGAAATAAGTCTTTTTAATAAGTCTAAGTTGCTGAAATAAGCCTATTTAATAAGCCTAAGTTGCTGAAATAAGCCTATTTAATAAGGCTATTTAATAAGCCTAAGTTGCTGAATAAGCCTATTTAATAAGCCTAAGTTTCTGAAATAAGCCTATTTAATAAGCCTAAGTTGCTGAAATAAGCCTATTTAATAAGCTTAAGTTGCTGTAATAAGGCAATTTAATAAGTCCTAAGTTGCTGAAAAAGCCTAATTAATAAGCCTAAGTTGCTAAAATAAGCCTATTTAATGAGGCTATTTAATAAGTCTATTTAATAAGCCTATTTAATAAGCCTATTTAATAAGCCTATTTAATAAGCATATTGAATACGTCTATTTAATGTCTATTTAATAAGCCTATTTAATAGGCCTATTTAATAAGCCTATTTATTGAGCCTATTTAATAAGTCTATTTAATAAGCCTATTTAATAAGCATATTTAATAAGTATTTAATGAGCCTATTTAATAAGTCTATTTAATAAGCCTATTTCATAGGCCTATTTAATAAGTCTAAGTTGCTGAAATAAGCCTATTTAATAATCCTAACTTGCTGAAATAAGCCTATTTAATAAGGCTATTTAATAAGCATAAGTTGCTGAAATAAGCCTATTTAATAAGCCTAAGTGGCTGAAATAAGCATATTTAATATGGCTATTTAATAAGTCTAAGTTGCTGAAATAAACCTATTTAATAAGCCTAAGTTGCTAAAATAAGCCTATTTAATGAGGCTATTTAATAAGTTTATTTAATAAGCCTATTTAATAAGCCTATTTAATAACCCTATTTAATAAGCCTATTTAAGCCTAAGTTTCTGAAATAAGCCTATTTAATAAGCCTAAGTTGCTGAAATAAGCCTATTTAATAAGCTTAAGTTGCTGTAATAAGGCTATTTAATAAGTCCTAAGTTGCTGAAAAAAGCCTAATTAATAAGCCTAAGTTGCTAAAATAAGCCTATTTAATGAGGCTATTTAATAAGTCTATTTAATAAGCCTATTTAATAAGCCTATTTAATAAGCCTATTTAATAAGCATATTGAATACGTCTATTTAATAAGTCTATTTAATAAGCCTATTTAATAGGCCTATTTAATAAGCCTATTTATTGAGCCTATTTAATAAGTCTATTTAATAAGCCTATTTAATAAGCATATTTAATAAGTATTTAATGAGCCTATTTAATAAGTCTATTTAATAAGCCTATTTCATAGGCCTATTTAATAAGTCTAAGTTGCTGAAATAAGCCTATTTAATAATCCTAAGTTGCTGAAATAAGCCTATTTAATAAGGCTATTTAATAAGCATAAGTTGCTGAAATAAGCCTATTTAATAAGCCTAAGTGGCTGAAATAAGCATATTTAATATGGCTATTTAATAAGTCTAAGTTGCTGAAATAAACCTATTTAATAAGCCTAAGTTGCTAAAATAAGCATATTTAATACGTCTATTTAATAAGTCTATTTAATTAGCCTATTTAATGAGTATATAATGAGCCTATTTAATAAGCCTATTTATTGAGCCTATTTAATAAGCCTAATTATTGAGCCTATTTAATAAGCCTATTTATTGAGCCTATTTAATGAGCCTATTTATTGAGCCTATTTAATAAGACTATTTAATGAGCCTATTTAATAAGCCTATTTAATAAGTCTATTTAATACGCCTATTTAATAAGCCTATTTAATAAGCCGATTTAATAAGCCTATTTATGATGCCTATTTAATGAGCCTATTTAATAGGCCTATTTATTGAGCCTGTTTAATAAGTCTATTTAATAAGCCTGTTTAATAAGCCTATTTAATAAGTATTTAATGAGCCTATTTAATAAGCCTAAGTTGCTGAATATGCCTATTTAATAAGCCAAAGTTGCTGAAATAAGACTATTTAATAAGCCTATTTAATAAGCCTAAGTTGCTGAATAAGCCTATTTAATAAGCCTAAGTTGCTGAAATAAGCCTATTTAATAAGTCTAAGTTGCTGAAATACGCCTATTTAATAAGCTTAAGTTGCTGTAATAAGGCTATTTAATAAGTCTAAGTTGCTGAAAAAAGCCTAATTAATAAGCCTAAGTTGCTAAAATAAGCCTATTTAATGAGGCTATTTAATAAGTCTATTTAATAAGCCTATTTAATAAGCCTATTTAATAAGCCTATTTAATAAGCATATTGAATACGTCTATTTAATAAGTCTATTTAATAAGCCTATTTTATAGGCCTATTTAATAAGCCTATTTATTGAGCCTATTTAATAAGTCTATTTAATGAGCCTATTTAATAAGCATATTTAATAAGTATTTAATGAGCCTATTTAATAAGTCTATTTAATAAGCCTATTTAATAGGCCTATTTAATAAGTCTAAGTTGCTGAAATAAGCCTATTAAATAATCCTAAGTTGCTGAAATAAGCCTATTTAATAAGGCTATTTAATAAGCATAAGCTGCTGAAATAAGCCTATTTAATAAGCCTAAGTTGCTGAAATAAGCATATTTAATATGGCTATTTAATAAGTCTAAGTTGCTGAAATAAACCTATTTAATAAGCCTAAGTTGCTAAAATAAGCCTATTTAATGAGGCTATTTAATAAGTTTATTTAATAAGCCTATTTAATAAACCTATTTAATAAGCCTATTTAATAAGCCTATTTAAGCCTAAGTTGCTGAAGAATCCTATTTAATAAGTCTAAGTTGCTGAAATAAGGCTATTTAATAAGCCTAAGTTGCTGAAATAAGCCTATTTAATAAGCCTAAGTTGCTGAAATAAGCCTATTTAATAAGCCTAAGTTGCTGAAATAAGCCTATTTAATAAGCCTAAGTTGCTGTAATAAGGCTATTTAATAAGTCTAAGTTGCTGAAAAAAGCCTAATTAATAAGCCTAAGTTGCTAAAACAAGCCTATTTAATGAGGCTATTTAATGAGTCTAATAAATAAGCCTATTTAATAAGCCTATTTAATAAGTATATAATGAGCCTATTTAATAAGCCTATTTATTGAGCCTATTTAATAAGTCTATTTAATAAGCCTATTTAATAAGCATATTTAATAAGTATTTAATGAGCCTATTTAATAAGTCTATTTAATAAGCCTATTTCATAGGCCTATTTAATAAGTCTAAGTTGCTGAAATAAGCCTATTTAATAATCCTAAGTTGCTGAAATAAGCCTATTTAATAAGGCTATTTAATAAGCATAAGTTGCTGAAATAAGCCTATTTAATAAGCCTAAGTGGCTGAAATAAGCATATTTAATATGGCTATTTAATAAGTCTAAGTTGCTGAAATAAACCTATTTAATAAGCCTAAGTTGCTAAAATAAGCATATTTAATACGTCTATTTAATAAGTCTATTTAATTAGCCTATTTAATGAGTATATAATGAGCCTATTTAATAAGCCTATTTATTGAGCCTATTTAATAAGCCTAATTATTGAGCCTATTTAATAAGCCTATTTATTGAGCCTATTTAATGAGCCTATTTATTGAGCCTATTTAATAAGACTATTTAATGAGCCTATTTAATAAGCCTATTTAATAAGTCTATTTAATACGCCTATTTAATAAGCCTATTTAATAAGCCGATTTAATAAGCCTATTTATGATGCCTATTTAATGAGCCTATTTAATAGGCCTATTTATTGAGCCTGTTTAATAAGTCTATTTAATAAGCCTGTTTAATAAGCCTATTTAATAAGTATTTAATGAGCCTATTTAATAAGCCTAAGTTGCTGAATATGCCTATTTAATAAGCCAAAGTTGCTGAAATAAGACTATTTAATAAGCCTATTTAATAAGCCTAAGTTGCTGAATAAGCCTATTTAATAAGCCTAAGTTGCTGAAATAAGCCTATTTAATAAGTCTAAGTTGCTGAAATACGCCTATTTAATAAGCTTAAGTTGCTGTAATAAGGCTATTTAATAAGTCTAAGTTGCTGAAAAAAGCCTAATTAATAAGCCTAAGTTGCTAAAATAAGCCTATTTAATGAGGCTATTTAATAAGTCTATTTAATAAGCCTATTTAATAAGCCTATTTAATAAGCCTATTTAATAAGCATATTGAATACGTCTATTTAATAAGTCTATTTAATAAGCCTATTTTATAGGCCTATTTAATAAGCCTATTTATTGAGCCTATTTAATAAGTCTATTTAATGAGCCTATTTAATAAGCATATTTAATAAGTATTTAATGAGCCTATTTAATAAGTCTATTTAATAAGCCTATTTAATAGGCCTATTTAATAAGTCTAAGTTGCTGAAATAAGCCTATTAAATAATCCTAAGTTGCTGAAATAAGCCTATTTAATAAGGCTATTTAATAAGCATAAGCTGCTGAAATAAGCCTATTTAATAAGCCTAAGTTGCTGAAATAAGCATATTTAATATGGCTATTTAATAAGTCTAAGTTGCTGAAATAAACCTATTTAATAAGCCTAAGTTGCTAAAATAAGCCTATTTAATGAGGCTATTTAATAAGTTTATTTAATAAGCCTATTTAATAAACCTATTTAATAAGCCTATTTAATAAGCCTATTTAAGCCTAAGTTGCTGAAGAATCCTATTTAATAAGTCTAAGTTGCTGAAATAAGGCTATTTAATAAGCCTAAGTTGCTGAAATAAGCCTATTTAATAAGCCTAAGTTGCTGAAATAAGCCTATTTAATAAGCCTAAGTTGCTGAAATAAGCCTATTTAATAAGCCTAAGTTGCTGTAATAAGGCTATTTAATAAGTCTAAGTTGCTGAAAAAAGCCTAATTAATAAGCCTAAGTTGCTAAAACAAGCCTATTTAATGAGGCTATTTAATGAGTCTAATAAATAAGCCTATTTAATAAGCCTATTTAATAAGTATATAATGAGCCTATTTAATAAGCCTATTTATTGAGCCTATTTAATAAGCCTAATTATTGAGCCTATTTAATAAGCCTATTTATTGAGCCTATTTAATGAGCCTATTTATTGAGCCTATTTAATAAGCCTATTTAATGAGTCTATTTAATAAGCCTATTTAATACGCCTATTTAATCAGCCTATTTATTAAGCCTATTTAATGAGCCTATTTAATAAGCCCATTTAATAAGCCTATTTATTGAGCCTATTTAATAAGCCTATTTAATACGCCTATTTAATAAACCTATTTAATAAGTATTTAATGAGCCTGTTTAATAAGTCTATTTAATAAGCCTTTTTAATAAGCCTATTTAATAAGTCTATTTAATAAGCCTATTTAATAAGTCTATTTAATGAGTCTATTTAATAAGCCTATTTAATAAGTATTTAATAAGCCTATTTAATAAGCCAATTTAATAAGCCTATTTAATAAGCCTATTTAAGCCTAAGTTGCTGAATAAGCCTATTTAATAAGTCTAAGTTGCTGAAATAAGGCTATTTAATATGCCTAAGTTGCTGAAATAAGCCTATTTAATAAGCCTAAGTTGCTGAAATAAGTCTATTTAATAAGTCTAAGTTGCTTAAATAAGCCTATTTAATAAGCCTAAGTTGCTAAAATAAGACTATTTAATGAGGCTATTTAATAAGTCTATTTAATGAGCCTATTTAATAAGCCTATTTAATAAGCCTATTTAATAAGTCTAATTAATAAATCTATTTAATAAGCCTATTTAATATGTATTTAATGAGCCTATTTAATCAGTCTATTTAATAAGCCTATTTAATAGGCCTATTTAATAAGTCTAAGTTGCTGAAATAAGCCTATTTAATAAGCTAAGTTGCTGAATAAGCCTATTTCATAAGCCTAAGTTGCTGAAATAAGTCTTTTTAATAAGTCTAAGTTGCTGAAATAAGCCTATTTAATAAGCCTAAGTTGCTGAAATAAGCCTATTTAATAAGGCTATTTAATAAGCCTAAGTTGCTGAATAAGCCTATTTAATAAGCCTAAGTTTCTGAAATAAGCCTATTTAATAAGCCTAAGTTGCTGAAATAAGCCTATTTAATAAGCTTAAGTTGCTGTAATAAGGCTATTTAATAAGTCCTAAGTTGCTGAAAAAGCCTAATTAATAAGCCTAAGTTGCTAAAACAAGCCTATTTAATGAGGCTATTTAATGAGTCTATTTAATAAGCCTATTTAATAAGCCTATTTAATAAGCCGATTTAATAAGCATATTTAATACGTCTATTTAATAAGTCTATTTAATAAGCCTATTTAATAAGTATATAATGAGCCTATTTAATAAGCCTATTTATTGAGCCTATTTAATAAGCCTAATTATTGAGCCTATTTAATAAGCCTATTTATTGAGCCTATTTAATGAGCCTATTTATTGAGCCTATTTAATAAGCCTATTTAATGAGTCTATTTAATAAGCCTATTTAATACGCCTATTTAATCAGCCTATTTATTAAGCCTATTTAATGAGCCTATTTAATACGCCCATTTAATAAGCCTATTTATTGAGCCTATTTAATAAGCCTATTTAATACGCCTATTTAATAAACCTATTTAATAAGTATTTAATGAGCCTGTTTAATAAGTCTATTTAATAAGCCTTTTTAATAAGCCTATTTAATAAGTCTATTTAATAAGCCTATTTAATAAGTCTATTTAATGAGTCTATTTAATAAGCCTATTTAATAAGTATTTAATAAGCCTATTTAATAAGCCAATTTAATAAGCCTATTTAATAAGCCTATTTAAGCCTAAGTTGCTGAATAAGCCTATTTAATAAGTCTAAGTTGCTGAAATAAGGCTATTTAATATGCCTAAGTTGCTGAAATAAGCCTATTTAATAAGCCTAAGTTGCTGAAATAAGTCTATTTAATAAGTCTAAGTTGCTTAAATAAGCCTATTTAATAAGCCTAAGTTGCTAAAATAAGACTATTTAATGAGGCTATTTAATAAGTCTATTTAATGAGCCTATTTAATAAGCCTATTTAATAAGCCTATTTAATAAGTCTAATTAATAAATCTATTTAATAAGCCTATTTAATATGTATTTAATGAGCCTATTTAATCAGTCTATTTAATAAGCCTATTTAATAGGCCTATTTAATAAGTCTAAGTTGCTGAAATAAGCCTATTTAATAAGCTAAGTTGCTGAATAAGCCTATTTCATAAGCCTAAGTTGCTGAAATAAGTCTTTTTAATAAGTCTAAGTTGCTGAAATAAGCCTATTTAATAAGCCGAAGTTGCTGAAATAAGCCTATTTAATAAGGCTATTTAATAAGCCTAAGTTGCTGAATAAGCCTATTTAATAAGCCTAAGTTTCTGAAATAAGCCTATTTAATAAGCCTAAGTTGCTGAAATAAGCCTATTTAATAAGCTTAAGTTGCTGTAATAAGGCTATTTAATAAGTCCTAAGTTGCTGAAAAAGCCTAATTAATAAGCCTAAGTTGCTAAAATAAGCCTATTTAATGAGGCTATTTAATAAGTCTATTTAATAAGCCTATTTAATAAGCCTATTTAATAAGCCTATTTAATAAGCATATTGAATACGTCTATTTAATGTCTATTTAATAAGCCTATTTAATAGGCCTATTTAATAAGCCTATTTATTGAGCCTATTTAATAAGTCTATTTAATAAGCCTATTTAATAAGCATATTTAATAAGTATTTAATGAGCCTATTTAATAAGTCTATTTAATAAGCCTATTTCATAGGCCTATTTAATAAGTCTAAGTTGCTGAAATAAGCCTATTTAATAATCCTAACTTGCTGAAATAAGCCTATTTAATAAGGCTATTTAATAAGCATAAGTTGCTGAAATAAGCCTATTTAATAAGCCTAAGTGGCTGAAATAAGCATATTTAATATGGCTATTTAATAAGTCTAAGTTGCTGAAATAAACCTATTTAATAAGCCTAAGTTGCTAAAATAAGCCTATTTAATGAGGCTATTTAATAAGTTTATTTAATAAGCCTATTTAATAAGCCTATTTAATAACCCTATTTAATAAGCCTATTTAAGCCTAAGTTTCTGAAATAAGCCTATTTAATAAGCCTAAGTTGCTGAAATAAGCCTATTTAATAAGCTTAAGTTGCTGTAATAAGGCTATTTAATAAGTCCTAAGTTGCTGAAAAAAGCCTAATTAAAAAGCCTAATTTGCTAAAATAAGCCTATTTAATGAGGCTATTTAATAAGTCTATTTAATAAGCCTATTTAATAAGCCTATTTAATAAGCCTATTTAATAAGCATATTGAATACGTCTATTTAATAAGTCTATTTAATAAGCCTATTTAATAGGCCTATTTAATAAGCCTATTTATTGAGCCTATTTAATAAGTCTATTTAATAAGCCTATTTAATAAGCATATTTAATAAGTATTTAATGAGCCTATTTAATAAGTATATTTAATAAGCCTATTTCATAGGCCTATTTAATAAGTCTAAGTTGCTGAAATAAGCCTATTTAATAATCCTAAGTTGCTGAAATAAGCCTATTTAATAAGGCTATTTAATAAGCATAAGTTGCTGAAATAAGCCTATTTAATAAGCCTAAGTGGCTGAAATAAGCATATTTAATATGGCTATTTAATAAGTCTAAGTTGCTGAAATAAACCTATTTAATAAGCCTAAGTTGCTAAAATAAGCCTATTTAATGAGGCTATTTAATAAGTTTATTTAATAAGCCTATTTAATAAGCCTATTTAATAACCCTATTTAATAAGCCTATTTAAGCCTAAGTTGCTGAATAAGCCTATTTAATAAGTCTAAGTTGCTGAAATAAGGCTATTTAATAAGCCTAAGTTGCTGAAATAAGCCTATTTAATAAGCCTAAGTTGCTGAAATAAGGCTATTTAATAAGTCTAAGTTGCTGAAATAAGCCTAAGTTGCTAAAATAAGCCTATTTAATTAGGCTATTTAATAAGTCTATTTAATAAGCCTATTTAATAAGCCTATTTAATAAGTCTAATTAATAAATCTATTTAATAAGCCTATTAATAAGTATTTAATGAGCCTATTTAATAAGCCTATTTATTGAGCCTATTTAATGAGCCTATTTATTGAGGCTATTTAATAAGCCTATTTATTGAGCCAATTTAATAAGCCTATTTAATAAGCCTATTTATTGAGCCTATTTAATAAGCCTATTTAATACGCCTATTTAATGAACCTATTTAATAAGTATTTAATGAGCCTATTTAATAAGTCTATTTAATAAGCCTTTTTAATAAGCCTATTTAATAAGTCTATTAATAAGCCTATTTAATAAGTCTATTTAATAAGTCTATTTAATAAGCCTATTTAATAAGTATTTAATGAGCCTATTTAATAAGCCTATTTATTGAGTCTATTTAATAAGCCTATTTATTGAGCCTATTTAATTAGCCTATTTATTGAGCCTATTTAATAGGCCTATTTATTGAGCCTATTTAATAAGCCTATTTAATAAGTCTATTTAATACGCCTATTTAATAAGCCTATTTAATAAGCCGATTTAATAAGCCTATTTAGGAAGCCTATTTAATGAGCCTATTTAATAGGCCTATTTATTGAGCCTGTTTAATAAGTCTATTTAATAAGCCTGTTTAATAAGCCTATTTAATAAGTATTTAATGAGCCTATTTAATAAGCCTAAGTTGCTGAATAAGCCTATTTAATAAGCCAAAGTTGCTGAAATAAGCCTATTTAATAAGCCTATTTAATAAGCCTAAGTTGCTGAATAAGCCTATTTAATAAGCCTAAGTTGCTGAAATAAGCCTATTTAATAAGTCTAAGTTGCTGAAATAAGGCTATTTAATAAGCCTAAGTTGCTGAAATAAGCCTATTTAATAAGCCTAAGTTGCTGAAATAAGGCTATTTAATAAGTCTAAGTTGCTGAAATAAGCCTATTTAATAAGCCTAAGTTGCTGAAATAAGTATATATAATAAGCATAAGTTGCTGAAATAAGCCTATTTAATAAGTCTAAGTTGCTGAGATAAGGCTATTAATAAGTCTAAGTTGCTGAAATAAGCCTATTTAATAAGCATACGTTGCTGAAATAAGCCTATTTAATAAGCCTAAGTTGCTGAAATAAGCCTATTTAAAAAGGCTATTTAATAAGCATAAGTTGCTGAAATACGCCAATTTAATAAGCCTAAGTTGCTGAAATAAGCCTATTTAATATGGCAATTTAATAAGTCTAAGTTGCTGAAATAAACCATTTTAATAAGCCTAAGTTGCTAAAATAAGCCTATTTAATGAGGCTATTTAATAAGTCTATTTAATAAGCCTATTTAATAAGCCTATTTAATAAGCCTATTTAATATGCCTATTTATAAACCTATTTAATAAGTATTTAATGAGCCTATTTAATAAGTCTATTTAATAAGCCTTTTTAATAAGCCTATTTAATATGTCTATTTAATAAGCCTATTTAATAAGTATAATTAATAAGTCTATTTAATAAGCCTATTTAATAAGTATTTAATGAGCCTATTTAATAAGCCTATTTATTGAGCCTATTTAAAAAGCCTATTTTTTGAGCCTATTTAATGAGCCTATTTATTGAGCCTATTTAATAAGCTTAATAATTGAGCCTATTTCATAAGCCTATTTAATAAGTCTATTTAATAAGCCTATTTCATAAGCCTATTTAATAAGCCTATTCAATAACTCTATTTAATAAGTCTATTTAATAAGCCTATTTAATAAGTATTTAATGAGCCTAATTAATAAGCCTATTTATTGAGCCTATTTAATAAGCCCATTTATTGAGCCTATTTAATAAGCCTATTTAATAAGCCTATTTATTGAGCCTATTTAATAAGTCTATTTAATAAGCCTATTTAATAAGCCTATTTATTGTGCCTATTTAATAAGTCTATTTATTAAGTCTATTTAATAAGCCTATTTATTAAGCCTATTTAATAAGCCTATTTAATAAGCCTATTTATTGAGCCTATTTAATAAGTCTATTTTAATAAGCCTATTTAATAAGCCTATTTAATAAGTATTTAATGAGCCTATTTAATAAGTCTATTTAATAAGCCTATTTAATAGGCCTATTTAATAAGTCTAAGTTGCTGAAATAAGACTATTTAATAAGCCTAAGTTGCTGAATAAGTCTATTTCATAAGCCTAAGTTGCTGAAATAAGTATTTTTAATAAGTCTAAGTTGCTGAAATAAGCCGATTTAATAAGCCTAAGTTGCTGAAATAAGCCTATTTAATAAGGCTATTTAATAAGCCTAAGTTGCTGAATAAGCCTATTTAATAAGCCTAAATTGCTGAAATAAGCCTTTTTAATCAGCCTAAGTTGATTAAATAGGCTCAATAAATAGGCTTATTAAATAGGCTTTTTAAATAGGCTCAATAAATGGGCAAATTAAATAGGCTAAAAAATAGGCTTTTAAATAGGCTCAATAAATAGGCTTATTAAATAGGCACATTAAATACTTATTAAATAGGCTTATTAAATAGACTTATTAAATAGACTTATTAAATAGGCTTATTAAATAGACTTATTAAATAGGCTTATTAAAAAGGCTTATTAAATAGACTTATTAAATAGGCTCATTAAATACTTATTAAATAGGTTTATTAAATAGGCGTATTAAATAGGCTTATTAAATAGGCTTATTAAATAGGCTTATTAAATAGGCTTATTAAATAGACTTATTAAATAGCCTCATTAAATAGGCTTATTTTAGCAACTTAGGCTTATTAAAATGGTTTATTTCAGCAACTTAGACTTATTAAATAGCCATATTAAATAGGCTTATTTCAGCAACTTAGGCTTATTAAATTGGCGTATTTCAGCAACTTATGCTTATTAAATAGCCTTTTTAAATAGACTTATTTCAGCAACTTAGGCTTATTAAATAGGCTTATTTCAGCAACTTATGCTTATTAAATAGGCTTATTTCAGCAACTTAGGCTTATTAAATAGCCGTATTTCAGCAACTTACTCTTATTAAATAGGCTTATTTCAGCAACTTAGGCGTATTAAATAGCCTTATTAAATAGGCTTATTTCAGCAACTTGGGCGTATTAAATAGGCTTATTTCAGCAACTTACGCTGATTAAATAGGCTTATTTCAGCAACTTAGACTTATTAAATAGCCTTATCTCAGCAACTTAGACTTATTAAATAGGCTTATTTCAGCAACTTATGCTTATTAAATATACTTATTTCAGCAACTTCGGCTTATTAAATAGGCTTATTTCAGCAACTTAGACTTATTAAATAGCCTTATTTCAGCAACTTAGGCTTATTAAATAGGCTTATTTCAGCAACTTAGGCTTATTAAATAGCCTCATTTCAGCAACTTAGACTTATTAAATAGGCTTATTTCAGCAACTTAGGCTTAGTAAATAGGCTTATTCAGCAACTTAGGCTTATTAAATAGGCTTATTAAATAGGCTTATTTCAGCAACTTTGAGTTATTAAATAGGCTTATTCAGCAACTTAGGCTTATTAAATAGGCTCATTAAATACTTATTAAATAGGCTTATTAAACAGGCTTATTAAATAGACTTATTAAACAGGCTCAATAAATAGGCCTATTAAATAGGCTCATTAAATAGGCATCATAAATAGGCTTATTAAATCAGCTTATTAAATAGGCTTATTAAATAGGCGTATTAAATAGACTTATTAAATAGGCTTATTAAATAGGCTCATTAAATAGTCTTATTAAATAGGCTCAATAAATAGGCTCATTAAATAGGCTCAATAAATAGGCTTATTAAATAGGCTCAATAATTAGGCTTATTAAATAGGCTCAATAAATAGGCTTATTAAATAGGCTCATTATATACTCATTAAATAGGCTAATTAAATAGACTTATTAAATAGACGTATTAAATATGCTTATTAAATAGGCTTATTAAATAGGTTCATTAAATAGGCTTATTAAATAGACTTATTAAATAGCCTCATTAAATAGGCTTATTTTAGCAACTTAGGCTTATTAATTAGGCTTTTTTCAGCAACTTAGGCTTATTAAATAGGCTTATTTCAGCAACTTAGGTTTATTAAATAGGCTTATTCAGCAACTTAGGCTTATTAAATAGCCTTATTAAATAGCCTTATTTCAGCAACTTAGACTTATTAAATAGCCTTATTACAGCAACTTAAGCTTATTAAATAGGCTTATTTCAGCAACTTAGGCTTATTAAATAGGCTTATTTTAGCAACTTAGACTTATTAAATAGCCTTATTACAGCAACTTAAGCTTATTAAATAGGCTTATTTCAGCAACTTATGCTTATTAAATAGCCTTATTAAATAGGCTTATTTCAGCAACTTAGGATTATTAAATATGCTTATTTCAGCAACTTAGACTTATTAAATAGGCCTATTAAATAGGCTTATTAAATAGATTTATTAAATAGGCTCATTAAATACTTATTAAATATGCTTATTAAATAGGCTCATTAAATAGACTTATTAAATAGGCTCAATAAATAGGCTATTAAATAGGCCTATAAAATAGGCTTATTAAATAGACTTATTAAATAGACGTATTCAATATGCTTATTAAATAGGCTTATTAAATAGGCTTATTAAATAGGCTTATTAAATAGACTTATTAAATAGCCTCATTAAATAGGCTTATTTTAGCAACTTAGGCTTATTAATTAGGCTTTTTTCAGCAACTTATACTTAATAAATAGCCTTATTACAGCAACTTAAGCTTATTAAATAGGCGTATTTCAGCAACTTAGGCTTATTAAATAGGCATATTTCAGCAATTTAGGCTTATTAAATAGGCTTATTCAGCAACTTAGGCTTATTAAATAGCCTTATTAAATAGGCTTATTTCAGCAACTTAGGCTTATTAAATAGGCTTATTTCAGCAACTTAGACTTATTAAAAAGACTTATTTCTGCAACTTAGGCTTATGAAATAGGCTTATTCAGCAATTTAGTCTTATTAAATAGGCTTATTTCAGCAACTTAGACTTATTAAATAGGCCTATTAAATAGGCTTATTAAATAGACTTATTAAATAGGCTTATTAAATAGGCTCAATAAATAGGCTTATTAAATAGGCTCAATAAATAGGCTTATTAAATAGGCTTATTAAATAGACTTATTAAATAGGCTCAATAAAGAGGCTTATTAAATAGGCTTATTAAATAGGCTTATTAAATAGGCTCAATAAACAGGCTTATTAAATAGGCTTATTAAATAGGCTTATTAAATAGGCTTATTACATAGACTTATTAAATAGGCTCAATAAATAGGCTTATTAAATAGGCTCATTAAATACTTATTAAATAGGCTCAATAAATAGGCTTATTAAATAGGCTCAATAAATAGGCTTATTAAATAGGCTAATTAAATACTTATTAAATAGGCTTATTAAATTGACTTATTAAATAGACTTATTAAATAGGCTTATTAAATAGACTTATTAAATAGGCTTATTAAATAGGCTTATTAAATAGGCTCAATAAATAGGCTTAATAAATAGGCGTATTAAATAGGCTTATTAAATAGGCGCATTAAATAGGCTTATTAATAGGCTTATTAAATAGGCTTATTAAATAGGCTTATTAAATAGACTTATTAAATAGCCTCATTAAATAGGCTTATTTTAGCAACTTAGGCTTATTAAATAGGTTTATTTCAGCAACTTAAACTTATTAAATAGCCTTATTAAATAGGCTTATTTCAGCAACTTAGGCTTATTAAATAGGCTTATTTCAGCAACTTATGCTTATTAAATAGCCTTATTAAACAGGTTTATTTCAGCAACTTAGACTTATTAAATAGCATTTTTAAATAGGCTTCGTTCAGAAACTTAGGCTTATTAAATAGGCTTATTCAGCAACTTAGGCTTATTAAATAGGCTTATTAAATAGGCTTTTTTCAGGAACTTAGGCTTATTACATAGGCTTATTCAGCAACTTAGGCTTATTAAATAGGGTCATTAAATACTTATTAAATAGGCTTATTAAACAAGCTTATTAAATAGACTTATTAAACAGGCTCAATAAATAGGCCTATTAAATAGGCTTATTAAATAGGCTTCATAAATAGGCTTATTAAATCGGCTTATTAAATAGGCTTATTAAATAGGCGTATTAAATAGACTTATTAAATAGGCTTATTAAATAGGCTCATCAAATAGTCTTATTAAATAGGCTCAATAAATAGGCTCATTAAATAGGCTCAATAAATAGGCTTATTAAATAGGCTCAATAATTAGGCTTATTAAATAGGCTCAATAAATAGGCTTATTAAATAGGCTTATTAAACAGGCTCAATAAATAGGCCTATTAAATAGGCTTATTAAACAGGCTTATTAAATAGACTTATTAAACAGGCTCAATAAATAGGCCTATTAAATAGGCTCATTAAATAGGCATCATAAATAGGCTTATTAAATCGGCTTATTAAATAGGCTTATTAAATAGGCGTATTAAATAGACTTATTAAATAGGCTTATTAAATAGGCTCATTAAATAGTCTTATTAAATAGGCTCAATAAATAGGCTCATTAAATAGGCTCAATAAATAGGCTTATTAAATAGGCTCAATAATTAGGCTTATTAAATAGGCTCAATAAATAGTCTTATTAAATAGGCTCATTATACACTCATTAAATAGGCTAATTAAATAGACTTATTAAATAGACGTATTAAATATGCTTATTAAATAGGCTTATTAAATAGGCTCATTAAATAGGCTTATTAAATAGACTTATTAAATAGCCTCATTAAATAGGCTTATTTTAGCAACTTAGGCTTATTAATTAGGCTTTTTTCAGCAACTTAGGCTTATTAAATAGGCTTATTTCAGCAACTTAGGCTTATTAAATAGGCTTATTTAGCAACTTAGGCTTATTAAATAGCCTTATTAAATAGCCTTATTTCAGCAACTTAGACTTATTAAATAGCCTTATTACAGCAACTTAAGCTTATTAAATAGGCTTATTTCAGCAACTTAGGCTTATTAAATAGGCTTATTTTAGCAACTTAGACTTATTAAATAGCCTTATTACAGCAACTTAAGCTTATTAAATAGGCTTATTTCAGCAACTTATGCTTATTAAATAGCCTTATTAAATAGGCTTATTTCAGCAACTTAGGATTATTAAATAGGCTTATTTCAGCAACTTAGACTTATTAAATAGGCCTATTAAATAGGCTTATTAAATAGACTTATTAAATAGGCTCATTAAATACTTATTAAATATGCTTATTAAATAGGCTCATTAAATAGACTTATTAAATAGGCTCAATAAATAGGCTTATTAAATAGGCCTATAAAATAGGCTTATTAAATAGACTTATTAAATAGACGTATTCAATATGCTTATTAAATAGGCTTATTAAATAGGCTTATTAAATAGGCTTATTAAATAGACTTATTAAATAGCCTCATTAAATAGGCTTATTTTAGCAACTTAGGCTTATTAATTAGGCTTTTTTCAGCAACTTAGACTTATTAAATAGCCTTATTACAGCAACTTAAGCTTATTAAATAGGCGTATTTCAGCAACTTAGACTTATTAAATAGGCTTATTTCAGCAACTTAGGCTTATTAAATAGGCTTATTCAGCAACTTAGGCTTATTAAATAGGCTTATTAAATAGTCTTATTTCAGCAACTTTGGCTTATTAAATAGGCATATTCAGCAACTTAGGCTTATTAAATAGGCTCATTAAATACTTATTAAATAGGCTTATTAAACAGGCTTATTAAATAGACTTATTAAACAGGCTCAATAAATAGGCCTATTAAATAGGCTCATTAAATAGGCATCATAAATAGGCTTATTAAATCGGCTTATTAAATGGGCTTATTAAATAGGCGTATTAAATAGACTTATTAAATAGGCTTATTAAATAGGCTCATTAAATAGTCTTATTAAATAGGCTCAATAAATAGGCTCATTAAATAGGCTCAATAAATAGGCTTATTAAATAGGCTCAATAATTAGGCTTATTAAATAGGCTCAATAAATAGGCTTATTAAATAGGCTCATTATATACTCATTAAATAGGCTAATTAAATAGACTTATTAAATAGACGTATTAAATATGCTTATTAAATAGGCTTATTAAATAGGCTCATTAAATAGGCTTATTAAATAGACTTATTAAATAGCCTCATTAAATAGGCTTATTTTAGCAACTTAGGCTTATTAATTAGGCTTTTTTCAGCAACTTAGGCTTATTAAATAGGCTTATTTCAGCAACTTAGGCTTATTAAATAGGCTTATTCAGCAACTTAGGCTTATTAAATAGCCTTATTAAATAGCCTTATTTCAGCAACTTAGACTTATTAAATAGCCTTATTACAGCAACTTAAGTTTATTAAATAGGCTTATTTCAGCAACTTAGGCTTATTAAATAGGCTTATTTTAGCAACTTAGACTTATTAAATAGCCTTATTACAGCAACTTAAGCTTATTAAATAGGCTTATTTCAGCAACTTATGCTTATTAAATAGCCTTATTAAATAGGCTTATTTCAGCAACTTAGGATTATTAAATAGGCTTATTTCAGCAACTTAGACTTATTAAATAGGCCTATTAAATAGGCTTATTAAATAGACTTATTAAATAGGCTCATTAAATACTTATTAAATATGCTTATTAAATAGGCTCATTAAATAGACTTATTAAATAGGCTCAATAAATAGGCTTATTAAATAGGCCTATAAAATAGGCTTATTAAATAGACTTATTAAATAGACGTATTCAATATGCTTATTAAATAGGCTTATTAAATACTCTTATTAAATAGGCGTATTAAATAGACTTATTAAATAGCCTCATTAAATAGGCTTATTTTAGCAACTTAGGCTTATTAATTAGGCTTTTTTCAGCAACTTAGACTTAATAAATATCCTGATTACAGCAACTTAAGCTTATTAAATAGGCGTATTTCAGCAACTTAGGCTTATTAAATAGGCATATTTCAGCAACTTAGGCTTATTAAATAGGCTTATTCAGCAACTTAGGCTTATTAAATAGCCTTATTAAATAGGCTTATTTCAGCAACCAAGGCTTATTAAATAGGCTTATTTCAGCAACTTAGACTTATTAAAAAGACTTATTTCTGCAACTTAGGCTTATGAAATAGGCTTATTCAGCAATTTAGTCTTATTAAATAGGCTTATTTCAGCAACTTAGACTTATTAAATAGGCCTATTAAATAGGCTTATTAAATAGACTTATTAAATAGGCTTATTAAATAGGCTCAATAAATAGGCTTATTAAATAGGCTCAATAAATAGGCTTATTAAATAGACTTATTAAATAGGCTCAATAAAGAGGCTTATTAAATAGGCTTATTAAATAGGCTTATTAAATAGGCTCAATAAATAGGCTTATTAAATAGGCTTATTAAATAGACTTATTAAATAGGCTCAATAAATAGGCTTATTAAATAGGCTTATTAAATAGGCTTATTAAATAGGCTTATTACATAAACTTATTAAATAGGCTCAATAAATAGGCTTATTAAATAGGCTTATTAAATAGGCTTATGAAATAGGCTCAATAAATAGGCTTATTAAATAGGCTCAATGAATAGGCTTATTAAATAGGCTCATTAAATACTTATTAAATCGGCTTATTAAATAGACTTATTAAATAGACTTATTAAATAGGCTTATTAAATAGACTTATTAAATAGGCTTATTAAATAGGCTTATTAATTAGTCTGAATAAATAGGCTTAATAAATAGGCGTATTAAATAGGCTTATTAAATAGGCGTATTAAATAGGCTTATTAATAGGCTTATTAAATAGGCTTATTAAATAGGCTCATTAAATAGGCTTATTAAATAGACTTATTAAATAGCCTCATTAAATAGGCTTATTTTAGCAACTTAGTCTTATTAATTAGGCTTTTTTCAGCAACTTAGGCTTATTAAATAGGCTTATTTCAGCAACTTAGGCTTATTAAATAGGCTTATTTAGCAACTTAGGCTTATTAAATAGCCTTATTAAATAGCCTTATTTCAGCAACTTAGACTTATTAAATAGCCTTATTACAGCAACTTAAGCTTATTAAATAGGCTTATTTCAGCAACTTAGGCTTATTAAATAGGCTTATTTTAGCAACTTAGACTTATTAAATAGCCTTATTACAGCAACTTAAGCTTATTAAATAGGCTTATTTCAGCAACTTATGCTTATTAAATAGCCTTATTAAATAGGCTTATTTCAGCAACTTAGGATTATTAAATAGGCTTATTTCAGCAACTTAGACTTATTAAATAGGCCTATTAAATAGGCTTATTAAATAGACTTATTAAATAGGCTCATTAAATACTTATTAAATATGCTTATTAAATAGGCTCATTAAATAGACTTATTAAATAGGCTCAATAAATAGGCTTATTAAATAGGCCTATAAAATAGGCTTATTAAATAGACTTATTAAATAGACGTATTCAATATGCTTATTAAATAGGCTTATTAAATAGGCTTATTAAATAGGCTTATTAAATAGACTTATTAAATAGCCTCATTAAATAGGCTTATTTTAGCAACTTAGGCTTATTAATTAGGCTTTTTTCAGCAACTTAGACTTATTAAATAGCCTTATTACAGCAACTTAAGCTTATTAAATAGGCGTATTTCAGCAACTTAGACTTATTAAATAGGCTTATTTCAGCAACTTAGGCTTATTAAATAGGCTTATTCAGCAACTTAGGCTTATTAAATAGGCTTATTAAATAGTCTTATTTCAGCAACTTTGGCTTATTAAATAGGCATATTCAGCAACTTAGGCTTATTAAATAGGCTCATTAAATACTTATTAAATAGGCTTATTAAACAGGCTTATTAAATAGACTTATTAAACAGGCTCAATAAATAGGCCTATTAAATAGGCTCATTAAATAGGCATCATAAATAGGCTTATTAAATCGGCTTATTAAATGGGCTTATTAAATAGGCGTATTAAATAGACTTATTAAATAGGCTTATTAAATAGGCTCATTAAATAGTCTTATTAAATAGGCTCAATAAATAGGCTCATTAAATAGGCTCAATAAATAGGCTTATTAAATAGGCTCAATAATTAGGCTTATTAAATAGGCTCAATAAATAGGCTTATTAAATAGGCTCATTATATACTCATTAAATAGGCTAATTAAATAGACTTATTAAATAGACGTATTAAATATGCTTATTAAATAGGCTTATTAAATAGGCTCATTAAATAGGCTTATTAAATAGACTTATTAAATAGCCTCATTAAATAGGCTTATTTTAGCAACTTAGGCTTATTAATTAGGCTTTTTTCAGCAACTTAGGCTTATTAAATAGGCTTATTTCAGCAACTTAGGCTTATTAAATAGGCTTATTCAGCAACTTAGGCTTATTAAATAGCCTTATTAAATAGCCTTATTTCAGCAACTTAGACTTATTAAATAGCCTTATTACAGCAACTTAAGTTTATTAAATAGGCTTATTTCAGCAACTTAGGCTTATTAAATAGGCTTATTTTAGCAACTTAGACTTATTAAATAGCCTTATTACAGCAACTTAAGCTTATTAAATAGGCTTATTTCAGCAACTTATGCTTATTAAATAGCCTTATTAAATAGGCTTATTTCAGCAACTTAGGATTATTAAATAGGCTTATTTCAGCAACTTAGACTTATTAAATAGGCCTATTAAATAGGCTTATTAAATAGACTTATTAAATAGGCTCATTAAATACTTATTAAATATGCTTATTAAATAGGCTCATTAAATAGACTTATTAAATAGGCTCAATAAATAGGCTTATTAAATAGGCCTATAAAATAGGCTTATTAAATAGACTTATTAAATAGACGTATTCAATATGCTTATTAAATAGGCTTATTAAATACTCTTATTAAATAGGCGTATTAAATAGACTTATTAAATAGCCTCATTAAATAGGCTTATTTTAGCAACTTAGGCTTATTAATTAGGCTTTTTTCAGCAACTTAGACTTAATAAATATCCTGATTACAGCAACTTAAGCTTATTAAATAGGCGTATTTCAGCAACTTAGGCTTATTAAATAGGCATATTTCAGCAACTTAGGCTTATTAAATAGGCTTATTCAGCAACTTAGGCTTATTAAATAGCCTTATTAAATAGGCTTATTTCAGCAACCAAGGCTTATTAAATAGGCTTATTTCAGCAACTTAGACTTATTAAAAAGACTTATTTCTGCAACTTAGGCTTATGAAATAGGCTTATTCAGCAATTTAGTCTTATTAAATAGGCTTATTTCAGCAACTTAGACTTATTAAATAGGCCTATTAAATAGGCTTATTAAATAGACTTATTAAATAGGCTTATTAAATAGGCTCAATAAATAGGCTTATTAAATAGGCTCAATAAATAGGCTTATTAAATAGACTTATTAAATAGGCTCAATAAAGAGGCTTATTAAATAGGCTTATTAAATAGGCTTATTAAATAGGCTCAATAAACAGGCTTATTAAATAGGCTTATTAAATAGGCTTATTAAATAGGCTTATTACATAGACTTATTAAATAGGCTCAATAAATAGGCTTATTAAATAGGCTTATTAAATAGGCTTATGAAATAGGCTCAATAAATAGGCTTATTAAATAGGCTCAATAAATAGGCTTATTAAATAGGCTTATTAAATAGGCTTATGAAATAGGCTCAATAAATAGGCTTATTAAATAGCCTCATTAAATAGGCTTATTTTAGCAACTTAGGCTTATTAAATAGGTTTATTTCAGCAACTTAAACTTATTAAATAGCCTTATTAAATAGGCTTATTTCAGCAACTTAGGCTTATTAAATAGGCTTATTTCAGCAACTTATGCTTATTAAATAGCCTTATTAAACAGGTTTATTTCAGCAACTTAGACTTATTACATAGCATTTTTAAATAGGCTTAGTTCAGAAACTTAGGCTTATTAAATAGGCGTATTCAGCAACTTAGGCTTATTAAATAGGCTTATTAAATAGGCTTTTTTCAGGAACTTAGGCTTATTACATAGGCTTATTCAGCAACTTAGGCTTATTAAATAGGGTCATTAAATACTTATTAAATAGGCTTATTAAACAGGCTTATTAAATAGACTTATTAAACAGGCTCAATAAATAGGCCTATTAAATAGGCTCATTAAATAGGCTTCATAAATAGGCTTATTAAATCGGCTTATTAAATAGGCTTATTAAATAGGCGTATTAAATAGACTTATTAAATAGGCTTATTAAATAGGCTCATCAAATAGGCTCAATAATTAGGCTTATTAAATAGGCTCAATAAATAGGCTTATTAAATAGGCTCATTATATACTTATTAAATATGCTAATTAAATAGACTTATTAAATAGACGTATTAAATATGCTTATTAAATAGGCTTATTAAATAGGCTTATTAAATAGGCTTATTAAATAGACTTATTAAATAGCCTCATTAAATAGGCTTATTTTAGCAACTTAGGCTTATTAATTAGGCTTTTTTCAGCAACTTAAACTTATTAAATAGGCTTATTTCAGCAACTTAGGCTTATTAAATCGGCTTATTTCAGCAACTTAGGCTTATTAAATAGGCTTATTCAGCAACTTAGGCTTATTAAATAGCCTTATTAAATAGCCTTATTTCAGCAACTTAGACTTATTAAATAGCCTTATTACAGCAACTTAAGCTTATTAAATAGGCTTATTTCAGCAACTTAGGCTTATTAAATAGGCTTATTTTAGCAACTTAGGCTTATTAAATAGGTTTATTTCAGCAACTTATGCTTATTAAATAGCCTTATTAAATAGCCTTATTACAGCAACTTAGGCTTATTAAATAGGCTTATTTCAGCAACTTAGGCTTATTAAATAGGCTTATTTCAGCAACTTAGGCTTATTAAACAGGCTTATTCAGCAACTTAGGCTTATTAAATAGCCTTATTAAATAGCCTTATTTCAGCAACTTAGACTTATTAAATAGCCTTATTACAGCAACTTAAGCTTATTAAATAGGCTTATTTCAGCAACTTAGGCTTATTAAAAAGGCTTATTTTAGCAACTTAGGCTTATTAAATAGGTTTATTTCAGCAACTTATGCTTATTAAATAGCCTTATTAAATAGGCTTATTTCAGCAACTTAGGATTATTAAATAGGCTTATTTCAGCAACTTAGACTTATTAAATAGGCCTATTAAATAGGCTTATTAAATAGACTTATTAAATAGGCTCATTAAATACTTATTAAATATGCTTATTAAATAGGCTCATTAAATAGACTTATTAAATAGGCTCAATAAATAGGCGTATTAAATAGGCCTATAAAATAGGCTTATTAAATAGACTTATTAAATAGATGTATTCAATATGCTTATTAAATAGGCTTATTAAATAGGCTTATTAAATAGGCTTATTAAATAGACTTATTAAATAGCCTCATTAAATAGGCTTATTTTAGCAACTTAGGCTTATTAATTAGGCTTTTTCAGCAACTTAGACTTATTAAATAGCCTTATTACAGCAACTTAAGCTTATTAAATAGGCGTATTTCAGCAAATTAGGCTTATTAAATAGGCTTATTTCAGCAACTTAGGCTTATTAAATAGGCTTATTCAGCAACTTAGGCTTATTAAATAGCCTTATTAAATAGGCTTATTTCAGCAACCAAGGCTTATTAAATAGGCTTATTTCAGCAACTTAGACTTATTAAAAAGACTTATTTCTGCAACTTAGGCTTATGAAATAGGCTTATTCAGCAATTTAGTCTTATTAAATAGGCTTATTTCAGCAACTTAGACTTATTAAAAAGACTTATTTCTGCAACTTAGGCTTATGAAATAGGCTTATTCAGCAATTTAGTCTTATTAAATAGGCTTATTTCAGCAACTTAGACTTATTAAATAGGCCTATTAAATAGGCTTATTAAATAGACTTATTAAATAGGCTTATTAAATAGGCTCAATAAATAGGCTTATTAAATAGGCTCAATAAATAGGCTTATTAAATAGGCTTATTAAATAGACTCATTAAATAGGCTCAATAAAGAGGCTTATTAAATAGGCTTATTAAATAGGCTTATTAAATAGGCTCAATAAATAGGCTTATTAAATAGGCTTATTAAATAGGCTTATTAAATAGGCTTATTACATAGACTTATTAAATAGGCTCAATAAATAGGCTTATTAAATAGGCTTATGAAATAGGCTCAATAAATAGGCTTATTAAATAGGCTCAATAAATAGGCTTATTAAATAGGCTCATTAAATACTTATTAAATAGGCTTATTAAATAAACTTATTAAATAGGCTTATTAAATAGGCTTATTAAATAGACTTATTAAGTTGGCTCAATAAATAGGCTTAATAAATAGGCGTATTAAATAGGCTTATTAAATAGGCGTATTAAATAGGCTTATTAATAGGCTTATTAAATAGGCTTATTAAATAGGCTTATTAAATAGACTTATTAAATAGCCTCATTAAATAGGCTTATTTTAGCAACTTAGGCTTATTAAATAGGCTTATTAAATAGGCTTATGTTAGCAACTTAGACTTATTAAATCGACTTATTAAATAGACATTTCAGCAACTTAGGCTCATTAAATATGCTTATGAAATATGCTTATTTGTGCAACTTAGACTTATTAGATAGGCCTATTAAATAGGCTTATTTTAGCAACTTAGGCTTATTAAATATGCTTATTTAAGCAAATTAGGCGTATTAAATAGCATTATTAAATAGGTTTATTTCTGCAACTTAGACTTATTAAATAGCCTTATTAAATAGGCTAATTTCAGCAACTTAGGCTTATTAAATAGGCTTATTTCAGCAACTTATGTTTATTAAATAGCCTTATTAAACAGGTTTATTTCTAGCAATTTAGGCTTATTAAATAGCATTTTTAAATAGTTTTTTTTCAGCAACTTAGACTTATTAAATAGACCTTTTTATATAGGGTTAGTTCACCAACGTAGGCTTATTAAAGAGGCTTATTTCAGCAACTTAGGCTTATTAAATAGCCTTATTTCAGCAACTTAGACTTATTAAATAGGCTTATTCAGCAACTTAGGCTTATTAAATAGCCTTATTAAATAGGTTTATTTCAGCAACTTAGGCTTATTAAATAGGCTTATTTCAGCAACTTAGACATATTAAAAGGCTTATTTCAGCAACTTAGGCTTATGAAATAGGCTTATTCAGCAACTTAGGCTTATTAAATAGGCTTATTTCAGCAACTTATGCTTATTAAATAGCCTTATAAAACAGGTTTATTTCAGCAACTTAGGCTTATTAAATAGCATTTTTAAATAGGTTTATTTCAGCAACTTAGACTTATTAAATATACCTTTTTAAATAGGCTTAGTTCAGAAACTTAGGCTTATTAAATCTGCTTATTTTAGCAACTTAGGCTTATTAATTAGGCTTTTTTCAGCAACTTAGACTTATTAAATAGCCTTATTACAGCAACTTAAGCTTATTAAATAGGCTTATTTCAGCAACTTAGGCTTATTAAATAGCCTTATTTCAGAAACTTAGGCTTATTAAATAGGCTTATTCAGCAACTTAGGCTTATTAAATAGCCTTATTAAATAGCCTTATTTCAGCAACTTAGACTTATTAAATAGCCTTATTACAGCAACTTAAGCTTATTAAATAGGCTTATTTCAGCAACTTAGGCTTATTAAATAGGCTTATTTTAGCAACTTAGACTTATTAAATAGCCTTATTACAGCAACTTAAGCTTATTAAATAGGCTTATTTCAGCAACTTATGCTTGTTAAATAGCCTTATTAAATAGGCTTATTTCAGCAACTTAGGATTATTAAATAGGCTTATTTCAGCAACTTAGACTTATTAAATAGGCCTATTAAATAGGCTTATTAAATAGACTTATTAAATAGGCTCATTAAATACTTATTAAATATGCTTATTAAATAGGCTCATTAAATAGACTTATTAAATAGGCTCAATAAATAGGCTTATTAAATAGGCCTATTAAATAGGCTTATTAAATAGACTTATTAAATATACGTATTCAATATGCTTATTAAATAGGCTCATTAAATAGACTTATTAAATAGCCTCATTAAATAGGCTTATTTTAGCAACTTAGGCTTATTAATTAGGCTTTTTTCAGCAACTTAGACTTAATAAATAGCCTTATTACAGCAACTTAAGCTTATTAAATAGGCATATTTCAGCAACTTAGGCTTATTAAATAGGCATATTTCAGCAACTTAGGCTTATTAAATAGGCTTATTTAGCAACTTAGGCTTATTAAATAGCCTTATTAAATAGGCTTATGTCAGCAACCAAGGCTTATAAAATAGGCTTATTTCAGCAACTTAGACTTATTAAAAAGACTTATTTCTCCAACTTAGGCTTATGAAATAGGCTTATTCAGCAATTTAGTCTTATTAAATAGGCTTATTTCAGCAACTTAGACTTATTAAATAGGCCTATTGAATAGGCTTATTAAATAGACTTATTAAATAGGCTTATTAAATAGGCTCAATAAATAGGCTTATTAAATAGGCTCAATAAATAGGCTTATTAAATAGGCTTATTAAATAGACTTATTAAATAGGCTCAATAAAGAGGCTCAATAAATAGGCTTATTAAATAGGCTTATTAAATAGGCTTATTAAATAGGCTTATTACATAGACTTATTAAATAGGCTCAATAAATAGGCTTATTAAATAGGCTTATTAAATAGGCTTATGAAATAGGCTCAATAAATAGGCTTATTAAATAGGCTCAATAAATAGGCTTATTAAATAGGCTCATTAAATACTTATTAAATAGGCTTATTAAATAGACTTATTAAATAGACTTATTAAATAGGCTTATTAAATAGACTTATTAAATAGGCTTATTAAATAGGCTTATTAAATAGGCTCAATAAATAGGCTTAATAAATAGGCGTATTAAATAGGCTTATTAAATAGGCGTATTAAATAAGCTTATTAATAGGCTTATTAAATAGGCTTATTAAATAGGCTTATTAAATAGACTTATTAAATAGCCTTATTAAATAGGCTTATTTCAGCAACTTAGGCTTATTAAATAGGCTTATTTCAGCAACTTATGCTTATTAAATAGCCTTATTAAACAGGTTTATTTCAGCAACTTAGACTTATTAAATAGCATTTTTAAATAGGCTTAGTTCAGAAACTTAGGCTTATTAAATAGGCTTATTCAGCAACTTAGGCTTATTAAATAGGCTTATTAAATAGGCTTTTTTCAGGAACTTAGGCTTATTACATAGGCTTATTCAGCAACTTAGGCTTATTAAATAGGGTCATTAAAAACTTATTAAATAGGCTTATTAAACAGGCTTATTAAATAGACTTATTAAACAGGCTCAATAAATAGGCCTATTAAATAGGCTCATTAAATAGGCTTCATAAATAGGCTTATTAAATCGGCTTATTGAATAGGCTTATTAAATAGGCGTATTAAATAGACTTATTAAATAGGCTTATTAAATAGGCTCATCAAATAGTCTTATTAAATAGGCTCAATAAATAGGCTCATTAAATAGGCTCAATGAATAGGCTTATTAAATAGGCTCAATAATTAGGCTTATTAAATAGGCTCAATAAATAGGCTTATTAAATAGGCTCATTATATACTTATTAAATAGGCTAATTAAATAGACTTTTTAAATAGACATATTAAATATGCTTATTAAATAGGCTTATTAAATAGGCTTATTAAATAGGCTTATTAAATAGACTTATTAAATAGCCTCATTAAATAGGCTTATTTTAGCAACTTAGGCTTATTAATTAGGCTTTTTTCAGCAACTTAAACTTATTAAATAGCCTTATTACAGCAACTTAGGCTTATTAAATAGGCTTATTTCAGCAACTTAGGCTTATTAAATAGGCTTATTTCAGCTACTTAGGCTTATTAAATAGGCTTATTCAGCAATTTAGGCTTATTAAATAGCCTTATTAAATAGCCTTATTTCAGCAACTTAGACTTATTAAATAGCCTTATTACAGCAACTTATGCTTATTAAATAGGCTTATTTCAGCAACTTAGGCTTATTAAATAGGCTTATTTTAGCAACTTAGGCTTATTAAATAGGTTTATTTCAGCAACTTATGCTTATTAAATAGCCTTATTAAATAGCCTTATTACAGCAACTTAGGCTTATTAAATAGGCTTATTTCAGCAACTTAGGCTTATTAAATAGGCTTATTTCAGCAACTTAGGCTTATTAAATAGGCTTATTCAGCAACTTAGGCTTATTAAATAGACTTATTAAATAGCCTTATTTCAGCAAATTAGACTTATTAAATAGCCTTATTACAGCAACTTAAGCTTATTAAATAGGCTTATTTCAGCAACTTAGGCTTATTAAATAGGCTTATTTTAGCAACTTAGGCTTATTAAATAGGTTCATTTCAGCAACTTATGCTTATTAAATAGCCTTATTAAATAGGCTTATTTCAGCAACTTAGGATTATTAAATAGGCTTATTTCAGCAACTTAGACTTATTAAATAGGCCTATTAAATAGGCTTATTAAATAGACTTATTAAATAGGTTCATTAAATACTTATTAAATATGCTTATTAAATAGGCTCATTAAATAGACTTATTAAATAGGCTCAATAAATAGGCTTATTAAATAGGCCTATAAAATAGGCTTATTAAATAGACTTATTAAATAGACGTATTCAATATGCTCAATAAATAGGCTTATTAAATAGGCTCAATAAATAGGCTTATTAAATAGGCTTATTAAATAGACTTATTAAATAGGCTCAATAAAGAGGCTCAATAAATAGGCTTATTAAATAGGCTTATTAAATAGTCTTATTAAATAGGCTTATTACATAGACTTATTAAATAGGCTCAATAAATAGGCTTATTAAATAGGCTTATTAAATAGGCTTATGAAATAGGCTCAATAAATAGGCTTATTAAATAGGCTCAATAAATAGGCTTATTAAATAGGCTCATTAAATACTTATTAAATAGGCTTATTAAATAGACTTATTAAATAGACTTATTAAATAGGCTTATTAAATAGACTTATTAAATAGGCTTATTAAATAGGCTTATTAAATAGGCTCAATAAATAGGCTTAATAAATAGGCGTATTAAATAGGCTTATTAAATAGACTTATTAAATAGGCTTATTAAATAGGCTTATTAAATAGGCTCAATAAATAGGCTTAATAAATAGGCGTATTAAATAGGCTTATTAAATAGGCGTATTAAATAAGCTTATTAATAGGCTTATTAAATAGGCTTATTAAATAGGCTTATTAAATAGACTTATTAAATAGCCTTATTAAATAGGCTTATTTCAGCAACTTAGGCTTATTAAATAGGCTTATTTCAGCAACTTATGCTTATTAAATAGCCTTATTAAACAGGTTTATTTCAGCAACTTAGACTTATTAAATAGCATTTTTAAATAGGCTTAGTTCAGAAACTTAGGCTTATTAAATAGGCTTATTCAGCAACTTAGGCTTATTAAATAGGCTTATTAAATAGGCTTTTTTCAGGAACTTAGGCTTATTACATAGGCTTATTCAGCAACTTAGGCTTATTAAATAGGGTCATTAAATACTTATTAAATAGGCTTATTAAACAGGCTTATTAAATAGACTTATTAAACAGGCTCAATAAATAGGCCTATTAAATAGGCTCATTAAATAGGCTTCATAAATAGGCTTATTAAATCGGCTTATTAAATAGGCTTATTAAATAGGCGTATTAAATAGACTTATTAAATAGGCTTATTAAATAGGCTCATCAAATAGTCTTATTAAATAGGCTCAATAAATAGGCTCATTAAATAGGCTCAATGAATAGGCTTATTAAATAGGCTCAATAATTAGGCTTATTAAATATGCTCAATAAATAGGCTTATTAAATAGGCTTATTAAATAGGCTTATTAAAAATGCTTATTAAATATGCTTATTAAATAGGCTAAATAAATAGGCTTATTAAATAGGCTCATTATATACTTATTAAATAGGCTAATTAAATAGACTTATTAAATAGACATATTAAATATGCTTATTAAATAGGCTTATTAAATAGGCTTATTAAATAGGCTTATTAAATAGACTTATTAAATAGCCTCATTAAATAGGCTTATTTTAGCAACTTAGGCTTATTAATTAGGCTTTTTTCAGCAACTTAAACTTATTAAATAGCCTTATTACAGCAACTTAGGCTTATTAAATAGGCTTATTTCAGCAACTTAGGCTTATTAAATAGGCTTATTTCAGCTACTTAGGCTTATTAAATAGGCTTATTCAGCAACTTAGGCTTATTAAATAGCCTTATTAAATAGCCTTATTTCAGCAACTTAGACTTATTAAATAGCCTTATTACAGCAACTTATGCTTATTAAATAGGCTTATTTCAGCAACTTAGGCTTATTAAATAGGCTTATTTTAGCAACTTAGGCTTATTAAATAGGTTTATTTCAGCAACTTATGCTTATTAAATAGCCTTATTAAATAGCCTTATTACAGCAACTTAGGCTTATTAAATAGGCTTATTTCAGCAACTTAGGCTTATTAAATAGGCTTATTTCAGCAACTTAGGCTTATTAAATAGGCTTATTCAGCAACTTAGGCTTATTAAATAGACTTATTAAATAGCCTTATTTCAGCAACTTAGACTTATTAAATAGCCTTATTACAGCAACTTAAGCTTATTAAATAGGCTTATTTCAGCAACTTAGGCTTATTAAATAGGCTTATTTTAGCAACTTAGGCTTATTAAATAGGTTTATTTCAGCAACTTATGCTTATTAAATAGCCTTATTAAATAGGCTTATTTCAGCAACTTAGGATTATTAAATAGGCTTATTTCAGCAACTTAGACTTATTAAATAGGCCTATTAAATAGGCTTATTAAATAGACTTATTAAATAGGTTCATTAAATACTTATTAAATATGCTTATTAAATAGGCTCATTAAATAGACTTATTAAATAGGCTCAATAAATAGGCTTATTAAATAGGCCTATAAAATAGGCTTATTAAATAGACTTATTAAATAGACGTATTCAATATGCTTATTAAATAGGCTTATTAAATAGGCTTATTAAATAGGCTTATTAAATAGACTTATTAAATAGCCTCATTAAATAGGCTTATTTTAGCAACTTAGGCTTATTAATTAGGCTTTTTTCAGCAACTTAGACTTATTAAATAGCCTTATTACAGCAACTTAAGCTTATTAAATAGGCGTATTTCAGCAACTTAGGCTTATTAAATAGGCTTATTTCAGCAACTTAGGCTTATTAAATAGGCTTATTCAGCAACTTAGGCTTATTAAATAGCCTTATTAAATAGGCTTATTTCAGCAACCAAGGCTTATTAAATAGGCTTATTTCAGCAACTTAGACTTATTAAAAATACTTATTTCTGCAACTTAGGCTTATGAAATAGGCTTATTCAGCAATTTAGTCTTATTAAATAGGCTTATTTCAGCAACTTAGACTTATTAAATAGGCCTATTAAATAGGCTTATTAAATAGACTTATTAAATAGGCTTATTAAATAGGCTCAATAAATAGGCTTATTAAATAGGCTCAATAAATAGGCTTATTAAATAGGCTTATTAAATAGACTCATTAAATAGGCTCAATAAAGAGGCTTATTAAATAGGCTTATTAAATAGGCTTATTAAATAGGCTCAATAAATAGGCTTATTAAATAGGCTTATTAAATAGGCTTATTAAATAGGCTTATTACATAGACTTATTAAATAGGCTCAATAAATAGGCTTATTAAATAGGCTTATTAAATAGGCTTATGAAATAGGCTCAATAAATAGGCTTATTAAATAGGCTCAATAAATAGGCTTATTAAATAGGCTCATTAAATACTTATTAAATAGGCTTATTAAATAGACTTATTAAATAGACTTATTAAATAGGCTTATTAAATAGACTTATTAAATAGGCTTATTAAATAGGCTTATTAAATAGGCTCAATAAATAGGCTTAATAAATAGGCGTACTAAATAGGCTTATTAAATAGGCGTATTAAATAGGCTTATTAATAGGCTTATTAAATAGGCTTATTAAATAGGCTTATTAAATAGACTTATTAAATAGCCTCATTAAATAGGCTTATTTTAGCAACTTAGGCTTATTAAATAGGTTTATTAAATAGGCTTATTTCAGCAACTTAGGCTTATTAAATAGGCTTATTTCAGCAACTTATGCTTATTAAATAGCCTTATTAAACAGGTTTATTTCAGCAACTTAGGCTTATTAAATAACATTTTTAAATAGGCTTAGTTCAGAAACTTAGGCTTATTAAATAGGCTTATTTCAGCAACTTAGGCTCATTAAATAGCCTTATTAAATAGGTTTTTTTCAGGAACTTAGGCTCATTAAATAGCCTTATTAAATAGGCTTATTTCAGCAACTTAGGCTTATTAAATAGGCTTAATTCAGCAACTTAGACTTATTAAATAGCCTTATTTCAGCAACTTAGGCTTATTAAATAGGCTTATTTCAGCAACTTAGGCTTATTAAATAGCCTTATTTCAGCAACTTAGACTTATTAAATAGGCCTATTAAATAGGCTTATTAAATAGACTGATTAAATAGGCTCATTAAATACATATTAAATAGGCTTATTAAATAGGCTTATTAAATAGGCTTATTAAATAGACTTATTAAAGTGCCTCATTAATTAGGCTTTTTTCAGCAACTTAGGCTTATTAAATAGGCTTATTTCAGCAACTTAGGCTTATTAAATAGGCTTATTCAGCAACTTAGGCTTAATAAATAGCCTTATTAAATAGCCTTATTTTAGCAACTTAGACTTATTAAATAGCCTTATTACAGCAACTTAAGCTTATTAAATAGGCTTATTTCAGCAACTTAGGCTTATTAAATAGGCTTATTTTAGCAACTTAGGCTTATTAAATAGGTTTATTTCAGCAACTTATGCTTATTAAATAGCCTTATTAAATAGGCTTATTTCAGCAACTTAGGATTATTAAATAGGCTTATTTCAGCAACTTAGACTTATTAAATAGGCCTATTAAATAGGCTTATTAAATAGGCTTATTAAATAGACTTATTAAATAGCCTCATTAAATAGGCTTATTTTAGCAACTTAGGCTTATTAATTAGGCTTTTTTCAGCAACTTAGACTTATTAAATAGCCTTATTTCGGCAACTTAAGCTTATTAAATAGGCGTATTTCAGCAACTTAGGCTTATTAAATAGGCTTATTTCAGCAACTTAAGCTTATTAAATAGGCTTATTCAGCAACTTAGGCTTATTAAATAGCCTTATTAAATAGGCTTATTTGAGCAACCAAGGCTTATTAAATAGGCTTATTTCAGCAACTTAGACTTATTAAATAGCCTTATTTCAGCAACTTAGGCTTATTAAATAGGCTTATTTCAGCAACTTAGGCTTATTAAATAGCCTTATTTCAGCAACTTAGACTTATTAAATAGGCCTATTAAATAGGCTTATTAAATAGACTGATTAAATAGGCTCATTAAATACATATTAAATAGGCTTATTAAATAGGCTTATTAAATAGGCTTATTAAATAGACTTATTAAATAGCCTCATTAAATAGGCTTATTTTAGCAACTTAGGCTTATTAAATAGGCTTATTTCAGCAACTCAGACTTATTAAATAGCCTTATTTCAGCAACTTAGGCTTATTAAATAGGCTTATTCAGCAACTTAGGCTTAATTAGGCTTATTAAATAGGCTCAATAAATAGGCTTATTAAATAGGCTCATTATATACTTATTAAATAGGATAATTAAATAGACTTATTAAATAGGCTTATTAAATAGACTTATTAAATAGCCTCATTAAATAGGCTTATTTTAGCAACTTAGGCTTATTAATTAGGCTTTTTTCAGCAACTTAGGCTTATTGAATAGGCTTATTCAGCAACTTAGGCTTATTAAATAACCTTATTAAATAGCCTTATTTTAGCAACTTAGACTTATTAAATAGCCTTATTACAGCAACTTAAGCTTATTAAATAGGCTTATTTCAGCAACTTAGGCTTATTAAATAGGCTTATTTTAGCAACTTAGGCTTATTAAATAGGTTTATTTCAGCAACTTATGCTTATTAAATATTCTTATTAAATAGGCTTATTTCAGCAACTTAGGATTATTAAATAGGCTTATTTCAGCAACTTAGACTTATTAAATAGGCCTATTAAATAGGCTTATTAAATAGGCTTATTAAATAGACTTATTAAATAGCCTCATTAAATAGGCTTATTTTAGCAACTTAGGCTTATTAATTAGGCTTTTTTCAGCAACTTAGACTTATTAAATAGCCTTATTACGGCAACTTAAGCTTATTAAATAGGCGTATTTCAGCAACTTAGGCTTATTAAATAGGCTTATTCAGGAACTTAGGCTTATTAAATAGCCTTATTAAATAGCCTTATTTCAGCAACTTAGGCTTATTAAGTAGGCTTATTTCAGCAACTTAGACTTATTAAAAAGACTTATTTCAGCAACTTAGGCTTATGAAATAGGCTTATTCAGCAACTTAGGCTTATTAAATAGGCTTATTTCAGCAACTTAGACTTATTAAATAGGCCTATTAAATAGGCTTATTAAATAGACTGATTAAATAGGCTCATTAAATACATATTAAATAGGCTTATTAAATAGGCTTATTAAATAGGCTTATTAAATAGACTTATTAAATAGCCTCATTAAATAGGCTTATTTTAGCAACTTAGGCTTATTAAATAGGCTTATTTCAGCAACTTAGACTTATTAAATAGCCTTATTTCAGCAACTTAGGCTTATTAAATAGGCTTATTTCAGCAACTTAGGCTTATTAAATAGCCTTATTTCAGCAACTTAGACTTATTAAATAGGCCTATTAAATAGGCTTATTAAATAGACTGATTAAATAGGCTCATTAAATACATATTAAATAGGCTTATTAAATAGGCTTATTAAATAGGCTTATTAAATAGACTTATTAAATAGCCTCATTAAATAGGCTTATTTTAGCAACTTAGGCTTATTAAATAGGCTTATTTCAGCAACTTAGACTTATTAAATAGCCTTATTTCAGCAACTTAGGCTTATTAAATAGGCTTATTCAGCAACTTAGGCTTAATTAGGCTTATTAAATATTCTCAATAAATAGGCTTATTAAATAGACGTATTAAATATGTTTATTAAATAGGCTTATTAAATAGGCTTATTAAATAGGCTTATTAAATAGACTTATTAAATACCCTCATTAAATAGGCTTATTTTAGCAACTTAGGCTTATTAATTAGGCTTTTTTCAGCAACTTAGGCTTATTAAATAGGCTTATTTCAGCAACTTAGGCTTATTAAATAGGCTTATTCAGCAACTTAGGCTTATTAAATAGCCTTATTAAATAGCCTTATTTTAGCAACTTAGACTTATTAAATAGCCTTATTACAGCAACTTAAGCTTATTAAATAGGCTTTTTTCAGCAACTTAGGCTTATTAAATAGGCTTATTTTAGCAACTTAGGCTTATTAAATAGGTTTATTTCAGCAACTTATGCTTATTAAATAGCCTTATTAAATAGGCTTATTTCAGCAACTTAGGATTATTAAATAGGCTTATTTCAGCAACTTAGACTTATTAAATAGGCCTATTAAATAGGCTTATTAAATAGGCTTATTAAATAGACTTATTAAATAGCCTCATTAAATAGGCTTATTTTAGCAACTTAGGCTTATTAATTAGGCTTTTTTCAGCAACTTAGACTTATTAAATAGCCTTATTACGGCAACTTAAGCTTATTAAATAGGCGTATTTCAGCAACTTAGGCTTATTAAATAGGCTTATTTCAGCAACTTAGGCTTATTAAATAGGCTTATTCAGCAACTTAGGCTTATTAAATAGCCTTATTAAATAGGCTTATTTGAGCAACCAAGGCTTATTAAATAGGCTTATTTAAGCAACTTAGACTTATTAAAAAGACTTATTTCAGCAACTTAGGCTTATGAAATAGGCTTATTCAGCAACTTAGGCTTATTAAATAGGCTTATTTCAGCAACTTAGACTTATTAAATAGGCCTATTAAATAGGCTTATTAAATAGACTGATTAAATAGGCTCATTAAATACATATTAAATAGGCTTATTAAATAGGCTTATTAAATAGGCTTATTAAATAGACTTATTAAATAGCCTCATTAAATAGGCTTATTTTAGCAACTTAGGCTTATTAAATAGGCTTATTTCAGCAACTTAGACTTATTAAATAGCCTTATTTCAGCAACTTAGGCTTATTAAATAGGCTTATTTCAGCAACTTAGGCTTATTAAATAGCCTTATTTCAGCAACTTAGACTTATTAAATAGGCCTATTAAATAGGCTTATTAAATAGACTGATTAAATAGGCTCATTAAATACATATTAAATAGGCTTATTAAATAGGCTTATTAAATAGGCTCATTAAATAGACTTATTAAATAGCCTCATTAAATAGGCTTATTTTAGCAACTTAGGCTTATTAAATAGGCTTATTTCAGCAACTTAGACTTATTAAATAGCCTTATTTCAGCAACTTAGGCTTATTAAATAGGCTTATTCAGCAACTTAGGCTTAATTAGGCTTATTAAATAGGCTCAATAAATAGGCTTATTAAATAGGCTCATTATATACTTATTAAATAGGCTAATTAAATAGACTTATTAAATAGACGTATTAAATATGTTTATTAAATAGGCTTATTAAATAGGCTTATTAAATAGGCTTATTAAATAGACTTATTAAATACCCTCATTAAATAGGCTTATTTTAGCAACTTAGGCTTATTAATTAGGCTTTTTTCAGCAACTTAGGCTTATTAAATAGGCTTATTTCAGCAACTTAGGCTTATTAAATAGGCTTATTCAGCAACTTAGGCTTATTAAATAGCCTTATTAAATAGCCTTATTTTAGCAACTTAGACTTATTAAATAGCCTTATTACAGCAACTTAAGCTTATTAAATAGGCTTTTTTCAGCAACTTAGGCTTTTTAAATAGGCTTATTTTAGCAACTTAGGCTTATTAAATAGGTTTATTTCAGCAACTTATGCTTATTAAATAGCCTTATTAAATAGGCTTATTTCAGCAACTTAGGATTATTAAATAGGCTTATTTCAGCAACTTAGACTTATTAAATAGGCCTATTAAATAGGCTTATTAAATAGGCTTATTAAATAGACTTATTAAATAGCCTCATTAAATAGGCTTATTTTAGCAACTTAGGCTTATTAATTAGGCTTTTTTCAGCAACTTAGACTTATTAAATAGCCTTATTACGGCAACTTAAGCTTATTAAATAGGCGTATTTCAGCAACTTAGGCTTATTAAATAGGCTTATTTCAGCAACTTAGGCTTATTAAATAGGCTTATTCAGCAACTTAGGCTTATTAAATAGCCTTATTAAATAGGCTTATTTGAGCAACCAAGGCTTATTAAATAGGCTTATTTAAGCAACTTAGACTTATTAAAAAGACTTATTTCAGCAACTTAGGCTTATGAAATAGGCTTATTCAGCAACTTAGGCTTATTAAATAGGCTTATTTCAGCAACTTAGACTTATTAAATAGGCCTATTAAATAGGCTTATTAAATAGACTGATTAAATAGGCTCATTAAATACATATTAAATAGGCTTATTAAATAGGCTTATTAAATAGGCTTATTAAATAGACTTATTAAATAGCCTCATTAAATAGGCTTATTTTAGCAACTTAGGCTTATTAAATAGGCTTATTTCAGCAACTTAGACTTATTAAATAGCCTTATTTCAGCAACTTAGGCTTATTAAATAGGCTTATTTCAGCAACTTAGGCTTATTAAATAGCCTTATTTCAGCAACTTAGACTTATTAAATAGGCCTATTAAATAGGCTTATTAAATAGACTGATTAAATAGGCTCATTAAATACATATTAAATAGGCTTATTAAATAGGCTTATTAAATAGGCTCATTAAATAGACTTATTAAATAGCCTCATTAAATAGGCTTATTTTAGCAACTTAGGCTTATTAAATAGGCTTATTTCAGCAACTTAGACTTATTAAATAGCCTTATTTCAGCAACTTAGGCTTATTAAATAGGCTTATTCAGCAACTTAGGCTTAATTAGGCTTATTAAATAGGCTCAATAAATAGGCTTATTAAATAGGCTCATTATATACTTATTAAATAGGCTAATTAAATAGACTTATTAAATAGACGTATTAAATATGTTTATTAAATAGGCTTATTAAATAGGCTTATTAAATAGGCTTATTAAATAGACTTATTAAATACCCTCATTAAATAGGCTTATTTTAGCAACTTAGGCTTATTAATTAGGCTTTTTTCAGCAACTTAGGCTTATTAAATAGGCTTATTTCAGCAACTTAGGCTTATTAAATAGGCTTATTCAGCAACTTAGGCTTATTAAATAGCCTTATTAAATAGCCTTATTTTAGCAACTTAGACTTATTAAATAGCCTTATTACAGCAACTTAAGCTTATTAAATAGGCTTTTTTCAGCAACTTAGGCTTTTTAAATAGGCTTATTTTAGCAACTTAGGCTTATTAAATAGGTTTATTTCAGCAACTTATGCTTATTAAATAGCCTTATTAAATAGGCTTATTTCAGCAACTTAGGATTATTAAATAGGCTTATTTCAGCAACTTAGACTTATTAAATAGGCCTATTAAATAGGCTTATTAAATAGGCTTATTAAATAGACTTATTAAATAGCCTCATTAAATAGGCTTATTTTAGCAACTTAGGCTTATTAATTAGGCTTTTTTCAGCAACTTAGACTTATTAAATAGCCTTATTACGGCAACTTAAGCTTATTAAATAGGCGTATTTCAGCAACTTAGGCTTATTAAATAGGCTTATTTCAGCAACTTAGGCTTATTAAATAGGCTTATTCAGCAACTTAGGCTTATTAAATAGCCTTATTAAATAGGCTTATTTGAGCAACCAAGGCTTATTAAATAGGCTTATTTAAGCAACTTAGACTTATTAAAAATACTTATTTCAGCAACTTAGGCTTATTAAATAGCCTTATTAAATAGGCTTATTCAGCAACTTAGGCTTATTAAATAGGCTTATTTCAGCAACTTAGACTTATTAAATAGGCCTATTAAATAGGCTTATTAAATAGACTGATTAAATAGGCTCATTAAATACATATTAAATAGGCTTATTAAATAGGCTTATTAAATAGGCTTATTAAATAGACTTATTAAATAGCCTCATTAAATAGGCTTATTTTAGCAACTTAGGCTTATTAAATAGGCTTATTTCAGCAACTTAGGCTTATTAAATAGCCTTATTTCAGCAACTTAGACTTATTAAATAGGCCTATTAAATAGGCTTATTAAATAGACTGATTAAATAGGCTCATTAAATACATATTAAATAGGCTTATTAAATAGGCTTATTAAATAGGCTTATTAAATAGACTTATTAAATAGCCTCATTAAATAGGCTTATTTTAGCAACTTAGGCTTATTAAATAGGCTTATTTCAGCAACTTAGACTTATTAAATAGCCTTATTTCAGCAACTTAGGCTTATTAAATAGGCTTATTCAGCAACTTAGGCTTAATTAGGCTTATTAAATAGGCTCAATAAATAGGCTTATTAAATAGGCTCATTATATACTTATTAAATAGGCTAATTAAATAGACTTATTAAATAGGCTTATTAAATAGACTTATTAAATAGCCTCATTAAATAGGCTTATTTTAGCAACTTAGGCTTATTAAATAGGCTTATATCAGCAACTTAGGCTTATTAAATAGGCTTATTTTAGCAACTTAGGCTTATTAAATAGGTTTATTTCAGCAACTTATGCTTATTAAATAGCCTTATTAAATAGGCTTATTTCAGCAACTTAGGATTATTAAATAGGCTTATTTCAGCAACTTAGACTTATTAAATAGCCTCATTAAATAGGCTTATTTTAGCAACTTAGGCTTATTAATTAGGCTTTTTTCAGCAACTTAGACTTATTAAATAGCCTTATTACGGCAACTTAAGCTTATTAAATAGGCGTATTTCAGCAACTTAGGCTTATTAAATAGGCTTATTTCAGCAACTTAGGCTTATTAAATAGGCTTATTCAGCAACTTAGGCTTATTAAATAGCCTTATTAAATAGGCTTATTTGAGCAACCAAGGCTTATTAAATAGGCTTATTTCAGCAACTTAGACTTATTAAAAAGACTTATTTCTGCAACTTAGGCTTATGAAATAGGCTTATTCAGCAATTTAGTCTTATTAAATAGGCTTATTTCAGCAACTTAGACTTATTAAATAGGCCTATTAAATAGGCTTATTAAATAGACTTATTAAATAGGCTTATTAAATAGGCTCAATAAATAGGCTTATTAAATAGGCTCAATAAATAGGCTTATTAAATAGGCTTATTAAATAGACTTATTAAATAGGCTCAATAAATAGGCTTATTAAATAGGCTTATTAAATAGGCTTATTAAATAGGCTTATTACATAAACTTATTAAATAGGCTCAATAAATAGGCTTATTAAATAGGCTTATTAAATAGGCTTATGAAATAGGCTCAATAAATAGGCTTATTAAATAGGCTCAATGAATAGGCTTATTAAATAGGCTCATTAAATACTTATTAAATCGGCTTATTAAATAGACTTATTAAATAGACTTATTAAATAGGCTTATTAAATAGACTTATTAAATAGGCTTATTAAATAGGCTTATTAATTAGTCTGAATAAATAGGCTTAATAAATAGGCGTATTAAATAGGCTTATTAAATAGACGTATTAAATAGGCTTCTTAATAGGCTTATTAAATAGGCTTATTAAATAGACTTATTAAATAGAATCATTAAATAGGCTTACTTTAGCAACTTAGGCTTATTAAATAGGTTTATTTCAGCAACTTAGACTTATTAAATAGCCTTATTAAATAGGCTTATTTCAGCAACTTAGGCTTATTAAATAGGCTTATTTCAGCAACTTATGCTTATTAACTAGCCTTATTAAACAGGTTTATTTCAGCAACTTAGGCTTATTAAATAGCATTTTTAAATAGGCTTAGTTCAGAAACTTAGGCTTATTAAATAGGCTTATTCAGCAACTTAGGCTTATTAAATAGGCTTTTTTCAGGAACTTAGGCTTATTAAATAGGCTTATTCAGCAACTTAGGCTTATTAAATAGGCTCATTAAATACTTATTAAATAGGCTTATTAAACAGGCTTATTAAATAGACTTATTAAACAGGCTCAATAAATAGGCCTATTAAATAGGCTCATTAAATAGGCTTCATAAATAGGCTTATTAAATCGGCTTATTAAATAGGCTTATTAAATAGGCGTATTAAATAGACTTATTAAATAGGCTTATTAAATAGGCTCATTAAATAGTATTATTAAATAGGCACAATAAATAGGCTCATTAAATAGGCTCATTAAATAGGCTTATTAAATAGGCTCAATAATTAGGCTTATTAAATAGGCGCAATAAATAGGCTTATTAAATAGGCTCATTATATACTTATTAAATAGGCTAATTAAATAGACTTATTAAATAGATGTATTAAATATGCTTATTAAATAGGCCTATTAAATAGGCTTATTAAATAGACTTATTAAATAGGCTTATTAAATAGGCTCAATAAATAGGCTTATTAAATAGGCTCAATAAATAGGCTTATTAAATAGGCTTATTAAATAGACTTATTAAATAGGCTCAATAAAGAGGCTTATTAAATAGGCTTATTAAATAGGCTTATTAAATAGGCTCAATAAATAGGCTTATTAAATAGGCGTATTAAATAGGCTTATTAAATAGGCTTATTACATAGACTTATTAAATAGGCTCAATAAATAGGCTTATTAAATTGGCTTATGAAATAGGCTCAATAAATAGGCTTATTAAATAGGCTCAATGAATAGGCTTATTAAATAGGCTCATTAAATACTTATTAAATCGGCTTATTAAATAGACTTATTAAATAGACTTATTAAATAGCCTTATTTTAGCAACTTAGACTTATTAAATAGCCTTATTACAGCAACTTAAGCTTATTAAATAGGCTTTTTTCAGCAACTTGAGGCTTATTAAATAGGCTTATTTTAGCAACTTAGGCTTATTAAATAGGTTTATTTCAGCAACTTATGCTTATTAAATAGCCTTATTAAATAGGCTTATTTCAGCAACTTAGGATTATTAAATAGGCTTATTTCAGCAACTTAGACTTATTAAATAGGCCTATTAAATAGGCTTATTAAATAGGCTTATTAAATAGACTTATTAAATAGCCTCATTAAATAGGCTTATTTTAGCAACTTAGGCTTATTAATTAGGCTTTTTTCAGCAACTTAGACTTATTAAATAGCCTTATTACGGCAACTTAAGCTTATTAAATAGGCGTATTTCAGCAACTTAGGCTTATTAAATAGGCTTATTTCAGCAACTTAGGCTTATTAAATAGGCTTATTCAGCAACTTAGGCTTATTAAATAGCCTTATTAAATAGGCTTATTTGAGCAACCAAGGCTTATTAAATAGGCTTATTTAAGCAACTTAGACTTATTAAAAAGACTTATTTCAGCAACTTAGGCTTATGAAATAGGCTTATTCAGCAACTTAGGCTTATTAAATAGGCTTATTTCAGCAACTTAGACTTATTAAATAGGCCTATTAAATAGGCTTATTAAATAGACTGATTAAATAGGCTCATTAAATACATATTAAATAGGCTTATTAAATAGGCTTATTAAATAGGCTTATTAAATAGACTTATTAAATAGCCTCATTAAATAGGCTTATTTTAGCAACTTAGGCTTATTAAATAGGCTTATTTCAGCAACTTAGGCTTATTAAATAGCCTTATTTCAGCAACTTAGACTTATTAAATAGGCCTATTAAATAGGCTTATTAAATAGACTGATTAAATAGGCTCATTAAATACATATTAAATAGGCTTATTAAATAGGCTTATTAAATAGGCTTATTAAATAGACTTATTAAATAGCCTCATTAAATAGGCTTATTTTAGCAACTTAGGCTTATTAAATAGGCTTATTTCAGCAACTTAGACTTATTAAATAGCCTTATTTCAGCAACTTAGGCTTATTAAATAGGCTTATTCAGCAACTTAGGCTTAATTAGGCTTATTAAATAGGCTCAATAAATAGGCTTATTAAATAGGCTCATTATATACTTATTAAATAGGCTAATTAAATAGACTTATTAAATAGGCTTATTAAATAGACTTATTAAATAGCCTCATTAAATAGGCTTATTTTAGCAACTTAGGCTTATTAAATAGGCTTATATCAGCAACTTAGGCTTATTAAATAGGCTTATTTTAGCAACTTAGGCTTATTAAATAGGTTTATTTCAGCAACTTATGCTTATTAAATAGCCTTATTAAATAGGCTTATTTCAGCAACTTAGGATTATTAAATAGGCTTATTTCAGCAACTTAGACTTATTAAATAGGCCTATTAAATAGGCTTATTAAATAGGCTTATTAAATAGACTTATTAAATAGCCTCATTAAATAGGCTTATTTTAGCAACTTAGGCTTATTAATTAGGCTTTTTTCAGCAACTTAGACTTATTAAATAGCCTTATTACGGCAACTTAAGCTTATTAAATAGGCGTATTTCAGCAACTTAGGCTTATTAAATAGGCTTATTTCAGCAACTTAGGCTTATTAAATAGGCTTATTCAGCAACTTAGGCTTATTAAATAGCCTTATTAAATAGGCTTATTTGAGCAACCAAGGCTTATTAAATAGGCTTATTTCAGCAACTTAGACTTATTAAAAAGACTTATTTCTGCAACTTAGGCTTATGAAATAGGCTTATTCAGCAATTTAGTCTTATTAAATAGGCTTATTTCAGCAACTTAGACTTATTAAATAGGCCTATTAAATAGGCTTATTAAATAGACTTATTAAATAGGCTTATTAAATAGGCTCAATAAATAGGCTTATTAAATAGGCTCAATAAATAGGCTTATTAAATAGGCTTATTAAATAGACTTATTAAATAGGCTCAATAAATAGGCTTATTAAATAGGCTTATTAAATAGGCTTATTAAATAGGCTTATTACATAAACTTATTAAATAGGCTCAATAAATAGGCTTATTAAATAGGCTTATTAAATAGGCTTATGAAATAGGCTCAATAAATAGGCTTATTAAATAGGCTCAATGAATAGGCTTATTAAATAGGCTCATTAAATACTTATTAAATCGGCTTATTAAATAGACTTATTAAATAGACTTATTAAATAGGCTTATTAAATAGACTTATTAAATAGGCTTATTAAATAGGCTTATTAATTAGTCTGAATAAATAGGCTTAATAAATAGGCGTATTAAATAGGCTTATTAAATAGGCGTATTAAATAGGCTTATTAATAGGCTTATTAAATAGGCTTATTAAATAGACTTATTAAATAGAATCATTAAATAGGCTTACTTTAGCAACTTAGGCTTATTAAATAGGTTTATTTCAGCAACTTAGACTTATTAAATAGCCTTATTAAATAGGCTTATTTCAGCAACTTAGGCTTATTAAATAGGCTTATTTCAGCAACTTATGCTTATTAACTAGCCTTATTAAACAGGTTTATTTCAGCAACTTAGGCTTATTAAATAGCATTTTTAAATAGGCTTAGTTCAGAAACTTAGGCTTATTAAATAGGCTTATTCAGCAACTTAGGCTTATTAAATAGGCTTTTTTCAGGAACTTAGGCTTATTAAATAGGCTTATTCAGCAACTTAGGCTTATTAAATAGGCTCATTAAATACTTATTAAATAGGCTTATTAAACAGGCTTATTAAATAGACTTATTAAACAGGCTCAATAAATAGGCCTATTAAATAGGCTCATTAAATAGGCTTCATAAATAGGCTTATTAAATCGGCTTATTAAATAGGCTTATTAAATAGGCGTATTAAATAGACTTATTAAATAGGCTTATTAAATAGGCTCATTAAATAGTATTATTAAATAGGCACAATAAATAGGCTCATTAAATAGGCTCAATAAATAGGCTTATTAAATAGGCTCAATAATTAGGCTTATTAAATAGGCGCAATAAATAGGCTTATTAAATAGGCTCATTATATACTTATTAAATAGGCTAATTAAATAGACTTATTAAATAGATGTATTAAATAGGCTTATTAAATAGACTTATTAAATAGCCTCATTAAATAGGCTTATTTTAGCAACTTAGGCTTATTAAATAGGCTTATATCAGCAACTTAGGCTTATTAAATAGGCTTATTTTAGCAACTTAGGCTTATTAAATAGGTTTATTTCAGCAACTTATGCTTATTAAATAGCCTTATTAAATAGGCTTATTTCAGCAACTTAGGATTATTAAATAGGCTTATTTCAGCAACTTAGACTTATTAAATAGCCTCATTAAATAGGCTTATTTTAGCAACTTAGGCTTATTAATTAGGCTTTTTTCAGCAACTTAGACTTATTAAATAGCCTTATTACGGCAACTTAAGCTTATTAAATAGGCGTATTTCAGCAACTTAGGCTTATTAAATAGGCTTATTTCAGCAACTTAGGCTTATTAAATAGGCTTATTCAGCAACTTAGGCTTATTAAATAGCCTTATTAAATAGGCTTATTTGAGCAACCAAGGCTTATTAAATAGGCTTATTTCAGCAACTTAGACTTATTAAAAAGACTTATTTCTGCAACTTAGGCTTATGAAATAGGCTTATTCAGCAATTTAGTCTTATTAAATAGGCTTATTTCAGCAACTTAGACTTATTAAATAGGCCTATTAAATAGGCTTATTAAATAGACTTATTAAATAGGCTTATTAAATAGGCTCAATAAATAGGCTTATTAAATAGGCTCAATAAATAGGCTTATTAAATAGGCTTATTAAATAGACTTATTAAATAGGCTCAATAAATAGGCTTATTAAATAGGCTTATTAAATAGGCTTATTAAATAGGCTTATTACATAAACTTATTAAATAGGCTCAATAAATAGGCTTATTAAATAGGCTTATTAAATAGGCTTATGAAATAGGCTCAATAAATAGGCTTATTAAATAGGCTCAATGAATAGGCTTATTAAATAGGCTCATTAAATACTTATTAAATCGGCTTATTAAATAGACTTATTAAATAGACTTATTAAATAGGCTTATTAAATAGACTTATTAAATAGGCTTATTAAATAGGCTTATTAATTAGTCTGAATAAATAGGCTTAATAAATAGGCGTATTAAATAGGCTTATTAAATAGACGTATTAAATAGGCTTATTAATAGGCTTATTAAATAGGCTTATTAAATAGACTTATTAAATAGAATCATTAAATAGGCTTACTTTAGCAACTTAGGCTTATTAAATAGGTTTATTTCAGCAACTTAGACTTATTAAATAGCCTTATTAAATAGGCTTATTTCAGCAACTTAGGCTTATTAAATAGGCTTATTTCAGCAACTTATGCTTATTAACTAGCCTTATTAAACAGGTTTATTTCAGCAACTTAGGCTTATTAAATAGCATTTTTAAATAGGCTTAGTTCAGAAACTTAGGCTTATTAAATAGGCTTATTCAGCAACTTAGGCTTATTAAATAGGCTTTTTTCAGGAACTTAGGCTTATTAAATAGGCTTATTCAGCAACTTAGGCTTATTAAATAGGCTCATTAAATACTTATTAAATAGGCTTATTAAACAGGCTTATTAAATAGACTTATTAAACAGGCTCAATAAATAGGCCTATTAAATAGGCTCATTAAATAGGCTTCATAAATAGGCTTATTAAATCGGCTTATTAAATAGGCTTATTAAATAGGCGTATTAAATAGACTTATTAAATAGGCTTATTAAATAGGCTCATTAAATAGTATTATTAAATAGGCACAATAAATAGGCTCATTAAATAGGCTCAATAAATAGGCTTATTAAATAGGCTCAATAATTAGGCTTATTAAATAGGCGCAATAAATAGGCTTATTAAATAGGCTCATTATATACTTATTAAATAGGCTAATTAAATAGACTTATTAAATAGATGTATTAAATATGCTTATTAAATAGGCCTATTAAATAGGCTTATTAAATAGACTTATTAAATAGGCTTATTAAATAGGCTCAATAAATAGGCTTATTAAATAGGCTCAATAAATAGGCTTATTAAATAGGCTTATTAAATAGACTTATTAAATAGGCTCAATAAAGAGGCTTATTAAATAGGCTTATTAAATAGGCTTATTAAATAGGCTCAATAAATAGGCTTATTAAATAGGCGTATTAAATAGGCTTATTAAATAGGCTTATTACATAGACTTATTAAATAGGCTCAATAAATAGGCTTATTAAATTGGCTTATGAAATAGGCTCAATAAATAGGCTTATTAAATAGGCTCAATGAATAGGCTTATTAAATAGGCTCATTAAATACTTATTAAATCGGCTTATTAAATAGACTTATTAAATAGACTTATTAAATAGCCTTATTTTAGCAACTTAGACTTATTAAATAGCCTTATTACAGCAACTTAAGCTTATTAAATAGGCTTTTTTCAGCAACTTAGGCTTATTAAATAGGCTTATTTTAGCAACTTAGGCTTATTAAATAGGTTTATTTCAGCAACTTATGCTTATTAAATAGCCTTATTAAATAGGCTTATTTCAGCAACTTAGGATTATTAAATAGGCTTATTTCAGCAACTTAGACTTATTAAATAGGCCTATTAAATAGGCTTATTAAATAGGCTTATTAAATAGACTTATTAAATAGCCTCATTAAATAGGCTTATTTTAGCAACTTAGGCTTATTAATTAGGCTTTTTTCAGCAACTTAGACTTATTAAATAGCCTTATTACGGCAACTTAAGCTTATTAAATAGGCGTATTTCAGCAACTTAGGCTTATTAAATAGGCTTATTTCAGCAACTTAGGCTTATTAAATAGGCTTATTCAGCAACTTAGGCTTATTAAATAGCCTTATTAAATAGGCTTATTTGAGCAACCAAGGCTTATTAAATAGGCTTATTTAAGCAACTTAGACTTATTAAAAAGACTTATTTCAGCAACTTAGGCTTATGAAATAGGCTTATTCAGCAACTTAGGCTTATTAAATAGGCTTATTTCAGCAACTTAGACTTATTAAATAGGCCTATTAAATAGGCTTATTAAATAGACTGATTAAATAGGCTCATTAAATACATATTAAATAGGCTTATTAAATAGGCTTATTAAATAGGCTTATTAAATAGACTTATTAAATAGCCTCATTAAATAGGCTTATTTTAGCAACTTAGGCTTATTAAATAGGCTTATTTCAGCAACTTAGGCTTATTAAATAGCCTTATTTCAGCAACTTAGACTTATTAAATAGGCCTATTAAATAGGCTTATTAAATAGACTGATTAAATAGGCTCATTAAATACATATTAAATAGGCTTATTAAATAGGCTTATTAAATAGGCTTATTAAATAGACTTATTAAATAGCCTCATTAAATAGGCTTATTTTAGCAACTTAGGCTTATTAAATAGGCTTATTTCAGCAACTTAGACTTATTAAATAGCCTTATTTCAGCAACTTAGGCTTATTAAATAGGCTTATTCAGCAACTTAGGCTTAATTAGGCTTATTAAATAGGCTCAATAAATAGGCTTATTAAATAGGCTCATTATATACTTATTAAATAGGCTAATTAAATAGACTTATTAAATAGGCTTATTAAATAGACTTATTAAATAGCCTCATTAAATAGGCTTATTTTAGCAACTTAGGCTTATTAAATAGGCTTATATCAGCAACTTAGGCTTATTAAATAGGCTTATTTTAGCAACTTAGGCTTATTAAATAGGTTTATTTCAGCAACTTATGCTTATTAAATAGCCTTATTAAATAGGCTTATTTCAGCAACTTAGGATTATTAAATAGGCTTATTTCAGCAACTTAGACTTATTAAATAGGCCTATTAAATAGGCTTATTAAATAGGCTTATTAAATAGACTTATTAAATAGCCTCATTAAATAGGCTTATTTTAGCAACTTAGGCTTATTAATTAGGCTTTTTTCAGCAACTTAGACTTATTAAATAGCCTTATTACGGCAACTTAAGCTTATTAAATAGGCGTATTTCAGCAACTTAGGCTTATTAAATAGGCTTATTTCAGCAACTTAGGCTTATTAAATAGGCTTATTCAGCAACTTAGGCTTATTAAATAGCCTTATTAAATAGGCTTATTTGAGCAACCAAGGCTTATTAAATAGGCTTATTTCAGCAACTTAGACTTATTAAAAAGACTTATTTCTGCAACTTAGGCTTATGAAATAGGCTTATTCAGCAATTTAGTCTTATTAAATAGGCTTATTTCAGCAACTTAGACTTATTAAATAGGCCTATTAAATAGGCTTATTAAATAGACTTATTAAATAGGCTTATTAAATAGGCTCAATAAATAGGCTTATTAAATAGGCTCAATAAATAGGCTTATTAAATAGGCTTATTAAATAGACTTATTAAATAGGCTTATTAAATAGGCTTATTACATAAACTTATTAAATAGGCTCAATAAATAGGCTTATTAAATAGGCTTATTAAATAGGCTTATGAAATAGGCTCAATAAATAGGCTTATTAAATAGGCTCAATGAATAGGCTTATTAAATAGGCTCATTAAATACTTATTAAATCGGCTTATTAAATAGACTTATTAAATAGACTTATTAAATAGGCTTATTAAATAGACTTATTAAATAGGCTTATTAAATAGGCTTATTAATTAGTCTGAATAAATAGGCTTAATAAATAGGCGTATTAAATAGGCTTATTAAATAGGTGTATTAAATAGGCTTATTAATAGGCTTATTAAATAGGCTTATTAAATAGACTTATTAAATAGAATCATTAAATAGGCTTACTTTAGCAACTTAGGCTTATTAAATAGGTTTATTTTAGCAACTTAGACTTATTAAATAGCCTTATTAAATAGGCTTATTTCAGCAACTTAGGCTTATTAAATAGGCTTATTTCAGCAACTTATGCTTATTAACTAGCCTTATTAAACAGGTTTATTTCAGCAACTTAGGCTTATTAAATAGCATTTTTAAATAGGCTTAGTTCAGAAACTTAGGCTTATTAAATAGGCTTATTCAGCAACTTAGGCTTATTAAATAGGCTTTTTTCAGGAACTTAGGCTTATTAAATAGGCTTATTCAGCAACTTAGGCTTATTAAATAGGCTCATTAAATACGCTTCATAAATAGGCTTATTAAATCGGCTTATTAAATATGCTTATTAAATAGGCGTATTAAATAGACTTATTAAACAGGCTCAATAAATAGGCCTATTAAATAGGCTCATTAAATAGGCTTCATAAATAGGCTTATTAAATCGGCTTATTAAATAGGCTTATTAAATAGGCGTATTAAATAGACTTATTAAATAGGCTTATTAAATAGGCTCATTAAATAGTATTATTAAATAGGCACAATAAATAGGCTCATTAAATAGGCTCAATAAATAGGCTTATTAAATAGGCTCAATAATTAGGCTTATTAAATAGGCGCAATAAATAGGCTTATTAAATAGGCTCATTATATACTTATTAAATAGGCTAATTAAATAGACTTATTAAATAGATGTATTAAATATGCTTATTAAATAGGCCTATTAAATAGGCTTATTAAATAGACTTATTAAATAGGCTTATTAAATAGGCTCAATAAATAGGCTTATTAAATAGGCTCAATAAATAGGCTTATTAAATAGGCTTATTAAATAGACTTATTAAATAGGCTCAATAAAGAGGCTTATTAAATAGGCTTATTAAATAGGCTTATTAAATAGGCTCAATAAATAGGCTTATTAAATAGGCGTATTAAATAGGCTTATTAAATAGGCTTATTACATAGACTTATTAAATAGGCTCAATAAATAGGCTTATTAAATTGGCTTATTAAATAGGCTTATGAAATAGGCTCAATAAATAGGCTTATTAAATAGGCTCAATGAATAGGCTTATTAAATAGGCTCATTAAATACTTATTAAATCGGCTTATTAAATAGACTTATTAAATAGACTTATTAAATAGGCTTATTAAATAGACTTATTAAATAGGCTTATTAAATAGGCTTATTAAATAGGCTCAATAAATAGGCTTAATAAATAGGCGTATTAAATAGGCTTATTAAATAGGCGTATTAAATAGGCTTATTAATAGGCTTATTAAATAGGCTTATTAAATAGACTTATTAAATAGCCTCATTAAATAGGCTTACTTTAGCACCTTAGGCTTATTAAATAGGTTTATTTCAGCAACTTATGCTTATTAACTAGCCTTATTAAACAGGTTTATTTCAGCAACTTAGGCTTATTAAATAGCATTTTTAAATAGGCTTAGTTCAGAAACTTAGGCTTATTAAATAGGCTTATTCAGCAACTTAGGCTTATTAAATAGGCTTATTAAATAGGCTTTTTTCAGGAACTTAGGCTTATTAAATAGGCTTATTCAGCAACTTAGGCTTATTAAATAGGCTCATTAAATACTTATTAAATAGGCTTATTAAACAGGCTTATTAAATAGACTTATTAAACAGGCTCAATAAATAGGCCTATTAAATAGGCTCATTAAATAGGCTTCATAAATATGCTTATTAAATCGGCTTATTAAATAGGCTTATTAAATAGGCGTATTAAATAGACTTATTAAATAGGATTATTAAATAGGTTCATTAAATAGTCTTATTAAATAGGCTCAATAAATAGGCTCATTAAATAGGCTCAATAAATAGGCTTATTAAATAGGCTCAATAATTAGGCTTATTAAATAGGCTCAATAAATAGGCTTATTAAATAGGCTCATTATATACTTATTAAATAGGCTAATTAAATAGACTTATTAAATAGACGTATTAAATATGCTTATTAAATAGGCCTATTAAATAGGCTTATTAAATAGACTTATTAAATAGGCTTATTAAATAGGCTCAATAAATAGGCTTATTAAATTGGCTCAATAAATAGGCTTATTAAATAGGCTTATTAAATAGACTCATTAAATAGGCTCAATAAAGAGGCTTATTAAATAGGCTTATTAAATAGGCTTATTAAATAGGCTCAATAAATAGGCTTATTAAATAGGCTTATTACATAGACTTATTAAATAGGCTCAATAAATAGGCTTATTAAATAGGCTTATTAAATAGGCTTATTAAATAGGCTCAATAAATAGGCTTATTAAATAGGCTTATTAAATAGGCTTATTAAATAGGCTTATGAAATAGGCTCAATAAATAGGCTTATTAAATAGGCTCAATGAATAGGCTTATTAAATAGGCTCATTAAATACTTATTCAATCGGCTTATTAAATAGACTTATTAAATAGACTTATTAAAGAGGCTTATTAAATAGACTTATTAAATAGGCTTATTAAATAGGCTTATTTCAGCAACTTAGACTTATTAAATAGGCCTATTAAATAGGCTTATTAAATAGGCTTATTAAATAGACTTATTAAATAGCCTCATTAAATAGGCTTATTTTAGCAACTTAGGCTTATTAAGTAGGCTTATTTCAGCAACTTAGACTTATTAAATAGGCTTATTTCAGCAACTTAGACTTATTAAATAGGCCTATTAAATAGGCTTATTAAATAGACTGATTAAATAGGCTCATTAAATACATATTAAATAGGCTTATTAAATAGGCTTATTAAATAGGCTTATTAAATAGACTTATTAAATAGCCTCATTAAATAGGCTTATTTTAGCAACTTAGGCTTATTAAATAGGCTTATTTCAGCAACTTAGACTTATTAAATAGCCTTATTTCAGCAACTTAGGCGTATTAAATAGGCTTATTTCAGCAACTTAGGCTTATTAAATAGCCTTATTTCAGCAACTTAGACTTATTAAATAGGCCTATTATATAGGCTTATTAAATAGACTGATTAAATAGGCTCATTAAATACATATTAAATAGGCTTATTAAATAGGCTTATTAAATAGGCTTATTAAATAGACTTATTAAATAGCCTCATTAAATAGGCTTATTTTAGCAACTTAGGCTTATTAAATAGGCTTATTTCAGCAACTTAGACTTATTAAATAGCCTTATTTCAGCAACTTAGGCTTATTAAATAGGCTTATTCAGCAACTTAGGCTTAATTAGGCTTATTAAATAGGCTCAATAAATAGGCTTATTAAATAGGCTCATTATATACTTATTAAATAGGCTAATTAAATAGACTTATTAAATAGACGTATTAAATATGTTTATTAAATAGGCTTATTAAATAGGCTTATTAAATAGGCTTATTAAATAGACTTATTAAATAGCCTCATTAAATAGGCTTATTTTAGCAACTTAGGCTTATTAATTAGGCTTTTTTCAGCAACTTAGGCTTATTATATAGGCTTATTTCAGCAACTTAGGCTTATTAAATAGGCTTATTCAGCAACTTAGGCTTATTAAATAGCCTTATTAAATAGCCTTATTTTAGCAACTTAGACTTATTAAATAGCCTTATTACAGCAACTTAAGCTTATTAAATAGGCTTTTTTCAGCAACTTAGGCTTATTAAATAGGCTTATTTTAGCAACTTAGGCTTATTAAATAGGTTTATTTCAGCAACTTATGCTTATTAAATAGCCTTATTAAATAGGCTTATTTCAGCAACTTAGGATTATTAAATAGGCTTATTTCAGCAACTTAGACTTATTAAATAGGCCAATTAAATAGGCTTATTAAATAGGCTTATTAAATAGACTTATTAAATAGCCTCATTAAATAGGCTTATTTTAGCAACTTAGGCTTATTAATTAGGCTTTTTTCAGCAACTTAGACTTATTAAATAGCCTTATTACGGCAACTTAAGCTTATTAAATAGGCGTATTTCAGCAACTTAGGCTTATTAAATAGGCTTATTTCAGCAACTTAGGCTTATTAAATAGGCTTATTCAGCAACTTAGGCTTATTAAATAGCCTTATTAAATAGGCTTATTTGAGCAACCAAGGCTTATTAAATAGGCTTATTTAAGCAACTTAGACTTATTAAAAAGACTTATTTCAGCAACTTAGGCTTATGAAATAGGCTTATTCAGCAACTTAGGCTTATTAAATAGGCTTATTTCAGCAACTTAGACTTATTAAATAGGCCTATTAAATAGGCTTATTAAATAGACTGATTAAATAGGCTCATTAAATACATATTAAATAGGCTTATTAAATAGGCTTATTAAATAGGCTTATTAAATAGACTTATTAAATAGCCTCATTAAATAGGCTTATTTTAGCAACTTAGGCTTATTAAATAGGCTTATTTCAGCAACTTAGGCTTATTAAATAGCCTTATTTCAGCAACTTAGACTTATTAAATAGGCCTATTAAATAGGCTTATTAAATAGACTGATTAAATAGGCTCATTAAATACATATTAAATAGGCTTATTAAATAGGCTTATTAAATAGGCTTATTAAATAGACTTATTAAATAGCCTCATTAAATAGGCTTATTTTAGCAACTTAGGCTTATTAAATAGGCTTATTTCAGCAACTTAGACTTATTAAATAGCCTTATTTCAGCAACTTAGGCTTATTAAATAGGCTTATTCAGCAACTTAGGCTTAATTAGGCTTATTAAATAGGCTCATTATATACTTATTAAATAGGCTAATTAAATAGACTTATTAAATAGGCTTATTAAATAGACTTATTAAATAGCCTCATTAAATAGGCTTATTTTAGCAACTTAGGCTTATTAAATAGGCTTATATCAGCAACTTAGGCTTATTAAATAGGCTTATTTTAGCAACTTAGGCTTATTAAATAGGTTTATTTCAGCAACTTATGCTTATTAAATAGCCTTATTAAATAGGCTTATTTCAGCAACTTAGGATTATTAAATAGGCTTATTTCAGCAACTTAGACTTATTAAATAGGCCTATTAAATAGGCTTATTAAATAGGCTTATTAAATAGACTTATTAAATAGCCTCATTAAATAGGCTTATTTTAGCAACTTAGGCTTATTAATTAGGCTTTTTTCAGCAACTTAGACTTATTAAATAGCCTTATTACGGCAACTTAAGCTTATTAAATAGGCGTATTTCAGCAACTTAGGCTTATTAAATAGGCTTATTTCAGCAACTTAGGCTTATTAAATAGGCTTATTCAGCAACTTAGGCTTATTAAATAGCCTTATTAAATAGGCTTATTTGAGCAACCAAGGCTTATTAAATAGGCTTATTTCAGCAACTTAGACTTATTAAAAAGACTTATTTCTGCAACTTAGGCTTATGAAATAGGCTTATTCAGCAATTTAGTCTTATTAAATAGGCTTATTTCAGCAACTTAGACTTATTAAATAGGCCTATTAAATAGGCTTATTAAATAGACTTATTAAATAGGCTTATTAAATAGGCTCAATAAATAGGCTTATTAAATAGGCTCAATAAATAGGCTTATTAAATAGGCTTATTAAATAGACTTATTAAATAGGCTCAATAAATAGGCTTATTAAATAGGCTTATTAAATAGGCTTATTAAATAGGCTTATTACATAAACTTATTAAATAGGCTCAATAAATAGGCTTATTAAATAGGCTTATTAAATAGGCTTATGAAATAGGCTCAATAAATAGGCTTATTAAATAGGCTCAATGAATAGGCTTATTAAATAGGCTCATTAAATACTTATTAAATCGGCTTATTAAATAGACTTATTAAATAGACTTATTAAATAGGCTTATTAAATAGACTTATTAAATAGGCTTATTAAATAGGCTTATTAATTAGTCTGAATAAATAGGCTTAATAAATAGGCGTATTAAATAGGCTTATTAAATAGGCGTATTAAATAGGCTTATTAATAGGCTTATTAAATAGGCTTATTAAATAGACTTATTAAATAGAATCATTAAATAGGCTTACTTTAGCAACTTAGGCTTATTAAATAGGTTTATTTCAGCAACTTAGACTTATTAAATAGCCTTATTAAATAGGCTTATTTCAGCAACTTAGGCTTATTAAATAGGCTTATTTCAGCAACTTATGCTTATTAACTAGCCTTATTAAACAGGTTTATTTCAGCAACTTAGGCTTATTAAATAGCATTTTTAAATAGGCTTAGTTCAGAAACTTAGGCTTATTAAATAGGCTTATTCAGCAACTTAGGCTTATTAAATAGGCTTTTTTCAGGAACTTAGGCTTATTAAATAGGCTTATTCAGCAACTTAGGCTTATTAAATAGGCTCATTAAATACTTATTAAATAGGCTTATTAAACAGGCTTATTAAATAGACTTATTAAACAGGCTCAATAAATAGGCCTATTAAATAGGCTCATTAAATAGGCTTCATAAATAGGCTTATTAAATCGGCTTATTAAATAGGCTTATTAAATAGGCGTATTAAATAGACTTATTAAATAGGCTTATTAAATAGGCTCATTAAATAGTATTATTAAATAGGCACAATAAATAGGCTCATTAAATAGGCTCAATAAATAGGCTTATTAAATAGGCTCAATAATTAGGCTTATTAAATAGGCGCAATAAATAGGCTTATTAAATAGGCTCATTATATACTTATTAAATAGGCTAATTAAATAGACTTATTAAATAGATGTATTAAATATGCTTATTAAATAGGCCTATTAAATAGGCTTATTAAATAGACTTATTAAATAGGCTTATTAAATAGGCTCAATAAATAGGCTTATTAAATAGGCTCAATAAATAGGCTTATTAAATAGGCTTATTAAATAGACTTATTAAATAGGCTCAATAAAGAGGCTTATTAAATAGGCTTATTAAATAGGCTTATTAAATAGGCTCAATAAATAGGCTTATTAAATAGGCGTATTAAATAGGCTTATTAAATAGGCTTATTACATAGACTTATTAAATAGGCTCAATAAATAGGCTTATTAAATTGGCTTATTAAATAGGCTTATGAAATAGGCTCAATAAATAGGCTTATTAAATAGGCTCAATGAATAGGCTTATTAAATAGGCTCATTAAATACTTATTAAATCGGCTTATTAAATAGACTTATTAAATAGACTTATTAAATAGGCTTATTAAATAGACTTATTAAATAGGCTTATTAAATAGGCTTATTAAATAGGCTCAATAAATAGGCTTAATAAATAGGCGTATTAAATAGGCTTATTAAATAGGCGTATTAAATAGGCTTATTAATAGGCTTATTAAATAGGCTTATTAAATAGACTTATTAAATAGCCTCATTAAATAGGCTTACTTTAGCACCTTAGGCTTATTAAATAGGTTTATTTCAGCAACTTATGCTTATTAACTAGCCTTATTAAACAGGTTTATTTCAGCAACTTAGGCTTATTAAATAGCATTTTTAAATAGGCTTAGTTCAGAAACTTAGGCTTATTAAATAGGCTTATTCAGCAACTTAGGCTTATAAAATAGGCTTATTAAATAGGCTTTTTTCAGGAACTTAGGCTTATTAAATAGGCTTATTCAGCAACTTAGGCTTATTAAATAGGCTCATTAAATACTTATTATATAGGCTTATTAAACAGGCTTATTAAATAGACTTATTAAACAGGCTCAATAAATAGGCCTATTAAATAGGCTCATTAAATAGGCTTCATAAATAGGCTTATTAAATCGGCTTATTAAATAGGCTTATTAAATAGGCGTATTAAATAGACTTATTAAATAGGATTATTAAATAGGCTCATTAAATAGTCTTATTAAATAGGCTCAATAAATAGGCTCATTAAATAGGCTCAATAAATAGGCTTATTAAATAGGCTCAATAATTAGGCTTATTAAATAGGCTCAATAAATAGGCTTATTAAATAGGCTCATTATATACTTATTAAATAGGCTAATTAAATAGACTTATTAAATAGACGTATTAAATATGCTTATTAAATAGGCCTATTAAATAGGCTTATTAAATAGACTTATTAAATAGGCTTATTAAATAGGCTCAATAAATAGGCTTATTAAATTGGCTCAATAAATAGGCTTATTAAATAGGCTTATTAAATAGACTCATTAAATAGGCTCAATAAAGAGGCTTATTAAATAGGCTTATTAAATAGGCTTATTAAATAGGCTCAATAAATAGGCTTATTAAATAGGCTTATTAAATAGGCTTATTAAATAGGCTTATTACATAGACTTATTAAATAGGCTCAATAAATAGGCTTATTAAATAGGCTTATTAAATAGGCTTATGAAATAGGCTCAATAAATAGGCTTATTAAATAGGCTCAATGAATAGGCTTATTAAATAGGCTCATTAAATACTTATTCAATCGGCTTATTAAATAGACTTATTAAATAGACTTATTAAAGAGGCTTATTAAATAGACTTATTAAATAGGCTTATTAAATAGGCTTATTTCAGCAACTTAGACTTATTAAATAGGCCTATTAAATAGGCTTATTAAATAGGCTTATTAAATAGACTTATTAAATAGCCTCATTAAATAGGCTTATTTTAGCAACTTAGGCTTATTAAGTAGGCTTATTTCAGCAACTTAGACTTATTAAAAAGACTTATTTCAGCAACTTAGGCTTATGAAATAGGCTTATTCAGCAACTTAGGCTTATTAAATAGGCTTATTTCAGCAACTTAGACTTATTAAATAGGCCTATTAAATAGGCTTATTAAATAGACTGATTAAATAGGCTCATTAAATACATATTAAATAGGCTTATTAAATAGGCTTATTAAATAGGCTTATTAAATAGACTTATTAAATAGCCTCATTAAATAGGCTTATTTTAGCAACTTAGGCTTATTAAATAGGCTTATTTCAGCAACTTAGACTTATTAAATAGCCTTATTTCAGCAACTTAGGCGTATTAAATAGGCTTATTTCAGCAACTTAGGCTTATTAAATAGCCTTATTTCAGCAACTTAGACTTATTAAATAGGCCTATTATATAGGCTTATTAAATAGACTGATTAAATAGGCTCATTAAATACATATTAAATAGGCTTATTAAATAGGCTTATTAAATAGGCTTATTAAATAGACTTATTAAATAGCCTCATTAAATAGGCTTATTTTAGCAACTTAGGCTTATTAAATAGGCTTATTTCAGCAACTTAGACTTATTAAATAGCCTTATTTCAGCAACTTAGGCTTATTAAATAGGCTTATTCAGCAACTTAGGCTTAATTAGGCTTATTAAATAGGCTCAATAAATAGGCTTATTAAATAGGCTCATTATATACTTATTAAATAGGCTAATTAAATAGACTTATTAAATAGACGTATTAAATATGTTTATTAAATAGGCTTATTAAATAGGCTTATTAAATAGGCTTATTAAATAGACTTATTAAATAGCCTCATTAAATAGGCTTATTTTAGCAACTTAGGCTTATTAATTAGGCTTTTTTCAGCAACTTAGGCTTATTAAATAGGCTTATTTCAGCAACTTAGGCTTATTAAATAGGCTTATTCAGCAACTTAGGCTTATTAAATAGCCTTATTTTAGCAACTTAGACTTATTAAATAGCCTTATTACAGCAACTTAAGCTTATTAAATAGGCTTTTTTCAGCAACTTAGGCTTATTAAATAGGCTTATTTTAGCAACTTAGGCTTATTAAATAGGTTTATTTCAGCAACTTATGCTTATTAAATAGCCTTATTAAATAGGCTTATTTCAGCAACTTAGGATTATTAAATAGGCTTATTTCAGCAACTTAGACTTATTAAATAGGCCAATTAAATAGGCTTATTAAATAGGCTTATTAAATAGACTTATTAAATAGCCTCATTAAATAGGCTTATTTTAGCAACTTAGGCTTATTAATTAGGCTTTTTTCAGCAACTTAGACTTATTAAATAGCCTTATTACGGCAACTTAAGCTTATTAAATAGGCGTATTTCAGCAACTTAGGCTTATTAAATAGGCTTATTTCAGCAACTTAGGCTTATTAAATAGGCTTATTCAGCAACTTAGGCTTATTAAATAGCCTTATTAAATAGGCTTATTTGAGCAACCAAGGCGTATTAAATAGGCTTATTTAAGCAACTTAGACTTATTAAAAAGACTTATTTCAGCAACTTAGGCTTATGAAATAGGCTTATTCAGCAACTTAGGCTTATTAAATAGGCTTATTTCAGCAACTTAGACTTATTAAATAGGCCTATTAAATAGGCTTATTAAATAGACTGATTAAATAGGCTCATTAAATACATATTAAATAGGCTTATTAAATAGGCTTATTAAATAGGCTTATTAAATAGACTTATTAAATAGCCTCATTAAATAGGCTTATTTTAGCAACTTAGGCTTATTAAATAGGCTTATTTCAGCAACTTAGGCTTATTAAATAGGCTTATTTCAGCAACTTAGACTTATTAAATAGCCTTATTTCAGCAACTTAGGCTTATTAAATAGGCTTATTCAGCAACTTAGGCTTAATTAGGCTTATTAAATAGGCTCAATAAATAGGCTTATTAAATAGGCTCATTATATACTTATTAAATAGGCTAATTAAATAGACTTATTAAATAGGCTTATTAAATAGACTTATTAAATAGCCTCATTAAATAGGCTTATTTTAGCAACTTAGGCTTATTAAATAGGCTTATATCAGCAACTTAGGCTTATTAAATAGGCTTATTTTAGCAACTTAGGCTTATTAAATAGGTTTATTTCAGCAACTTATGCTTATTAAATAGCCTTATTAAATAGGCTTATTTCAGCAACTTAGGATTATTAAATAGGCTTATTTCAGCAACTTAGACTTATTAAATAGGCCTATTAAATAGGCTTATTAAATAGGCTTATTAAATAGACTTATTAAATAGCCTCATTAAATAGGCTTATTTTAGCAACTTAGGCTTATTAATTAGGCTTTTTTCAGCAACTTAGACTTATTAAATAGCCTTATTACGGCAACTTAAGCTTATTAAATAGGCGTATTTCAGCAACTTAGGCTTATTAAATAGGCTTATTTCAGCAACTTAGGCTTATTAAATAGGCTTATTCAGCAACTTAGGCTTATTAAATAGCCTTATTAAATAGGCTTATTTGAGCAACCAAGGCTTATTAAATAGGCTTATTTCAGCAACTTAGACTTATTAAAAAGACTTATTTCTGCAACTTAGGCTTATGAAATAGGCTTATTCAGCAATTTAGTCTTATTAAATAGGCTTATTTCAGCAACTTAGACTTATTAAATAGGCCTATTAAATAGGCTTATTAAATAGACTTATTAAATAGGCTTATTAAATAGGCTCAATAAATAGGCTTATTAAATAGGCTCAATAAATAGGCTTATTAAATAGGCTTATTAAATAGACTTATTAAATAGGCTCAATAAATAGGCTTATTAAATAGGCTTATTAAATAGGCTTATTAAATAGGCTTATTACATAAACTTATTAAATAGGCTCAATAAATAGGCTTATTAAATAGGCTTATTAAATAGGCTTATGAAATAGGCTCAATAAATAGGCTTATTAAATAGGCTCAATGAATAGGCTTATTAAATAGGCTCATTAAATACTTATTAAATCGGCTTATTAAATAGACTTATTAAATAGACTTATTAAATAGGCTTATTAAATAGACTTATTAAATAGGCTTATTAAATAGGCTTATTAATTAGTCTGAATAAATAGGCTTAATAAATAGGCGTATTAAATAGGCTTATTAAATAGGCGTATTAAATAGGCTTATTAATAGGCTTATTAAATAGGCTTATTAAATAGACTTATTAAATAGAATCATTAAATAGGCTTACTTTAGCAACTTAGGCTTATTAAATAGGTTTATTTCAGCAACTTAGACTTATTAAATAGCCTTATTAAATAGGCTTATTTCAGCAACTTAGGCTTATTAAATAGGCTTATTTCAGCAACTTATGCTTATTAACTAGCCTTATTAAACAGGTTTATTTCAGCAACTTAGGCTTATTAAATAGCATTTTTAAATAGGCTTAGTTCAGAAACTTAGGCTTATTAAATAGGCTTATTCAGCAACTTAGGCTTATTAAATAGGCTTTTTTCAGGAACTTAGGCTTATTAAATAGGCTTATTCAGCAACTTAGGCTTATTAAATAGGCTCATTAAATACTTATTAAATAGGCTTATTAAACAGGCTTATTAAATAGACTTATTAAACAGGCTCAATAAATAGGCCTATTAAATAGGCTCATTAAATAGGCTTCATAAATAGGCTTATTAAATCGGCTTATTAAATAGGCTTATTAAATAGGCGTATTAAATAGACTTATTAAATAGGCTTATTAAATTGGCTCATTAAATAGTATTATTAAATAGGCACAATAAATAGGCTCATTAAATAGGCTCAATAAATAGGCTTATTAAATAGGCTCAATAATTAGGCTTATTAAATAGGCGCAATAAATAGGCTTATTAAATAGGCTCATTATATACTTATTAAATAGGCTAATTAAATAGACTTATTAAATAGGCTTATTAAATAGGCTCAATAAATAGGCTTATTAAATAGGCTCAATAAATAGGCTTATTAAATAGGCTTATTAAATAGACTTATTAAATAGGCTCAATAAAGAGGCTTATTAAATAGGCTTATTAAATAGGCTTATTAAATAGGCTCAATAAATAGGCTTATTAAATAGGCGTATTAAATAGGCTTATTAAATAGGCTTATTACATAGACTTATTAAATAGGCTCAATAAATAGGCTTATTAAATTGGCTTATTAAATAGGCTTATGAAATAGGCTCAATAAATAGGCTTATTAAATAGGCTCAATGAATAGGCTTATTAAATAGGCTCATTAAATACTTATTAAATTGGCTTATTAAATAGACTTATTAAATAGACTTATTAAATAGGCTTATTAAATAGACTTATTAAATAGGCTTATTAAATAGGCTTATTAAATAGGCTCAATAAATAGGCTTAATAAATAGGCGTATTAAATAGGCTTATTAAATAGGCGTATTAAATAGGCTTATTAATAGGCTTATTAAATAGGCTTATTAAATAGACTTATTAAATAGCCTCATTAAATAGGCTTATTCAGCAACTTAGGCTTATTAAATAGGCTTATTAAATAGGCTTTTTTCAGGAACTTAGGCTTATTAAATAGGCTTATTCAGCAACTTAGGCTTATTAAATAGGCTCATTAAATACTTATTAAATAGGCTTATTAAACAGGCTTATTAAATAGACTTATTAAACAGGCTCAATAAATAGGCCTATTAAATAGGCTCATTAAATAGGCTTCATAAATAGGCTTATTAAATCGGCTTATTAAATAGGCTTATTAAATAGGCGTATTAAATAGACTTATTAAATAGGATTATTAAATAGGCTCATTAAATAGTCTTATTAAATAGGCTCAATAAATAGGCTCATTAAATAGGCTCAATAAATAGGCTTATTAAATAGGCTCAATAATTAGGCTTATTAAATAGGCTCAATAAATAGGCTTATTAAATAGGCTCATTATATACTTATTAAATAGGCTAATTAAATAGACTTATTAAATAGACGTATTAAATATGCTTATTAAATAGGCCTATTAAATAGGCTTATTAAATAGACTTATTAAATAGGCTTATTAAATAGGCTCAATAAATAGGCTTATTAAATTGGCTCAATAAATAGGCTTATTAAATAGGCTTATTAAATAGACTCATTAAATAGGCTCAATAAAGAGGCTTATTAAATAGGCTTATTAAATAGGCTTATTAAATAGGCTCAATAAATAGGCTTATTAAATAGGCTTATTAAATAGGCTTATTAAATAGGCTTATTACATAAACTTATTAAATAGGCTCAATAAATAGGCTTATTAAATAGGCTTATTAAATAGGCTTATGAAATAGGCTCAATAAATAGGCTTATTAAATAGGCTCAATGAATAGGCTTATTAAATAGGCTCATTAAATACTTATTCAATCGGCTTATTAAATAGACTTATTAAATAGACTTATTAAAGAGGCTTATTAAATAGACTTATTAAATAGGCTTATTAAATAGGCTTATTTCAGCAACTTAGGCTTATTAATTAGGCTTTTTTCAGCAACTTAGACTTATTAAATAGCCTTATTACGGCAACTTAAGCTTATTAAATAGGCGTATTTCAGCAACTTAGGCTTATTAAATAGGCTTATTTCAGCAACTTAGGCTTATTAAATAGGCTTATTCAGCAACTTAGGCTTATTAAATAGCCTTATTAAATAGGCTTATTTGAGCAACCAAGGCTTATTAAATAGGCTTATTTCAGCAACTTAGACTTATTAAAAAGACTTATTTCTGCAACTTAGGCTTATGAAATAGGCTTATTCAGCAATTTAGTCTTATTAAATAGGCTTATTTCAGCAACTTAGACTTATTAAATAGGCCTATTAAATAGGCTTATTAAATAGACTTATTAAATAGGCTTATTAAATAGGCTCAATAAATAGGCTTATTAAATAGGCTCAATAAATAGGCTTATTAAATAGGCTTATTAAATAGACTTATTAAATAGGCTCAATAAATAGGCTTATTAAATAGGCTTATTAAATAGGCTTATTAAATAGGCTTATTACATAAACTTATTAAATAGGCTCAATAAATAGGCTTATTAAATAGGCTTATTAAATAGGCTTATGAAATAGGCTCAATAAATAGGCTTATTAAATAGGCTCAATGAATAGGCTTATTAAATAGGCTCATTAAATACTTATTAAATCGGCTTATTAAATAGACTTATTAAATAGACTTATTAAATAGGCTTATTAAATAGACTTATTAAATAGGCTTATTAAATAGGCTTATTAATTAGTCTGAATAAATAGGCTTAATAAATAGGCGTATTAAATAGGCTTATTAAATAGGCGTATTAAATAGGCTTATTAATAGGCTTATTAAATAGGCTTATTAAATAGACTTATTAAATAGAATCATTAAATAGGCTTACTTTAGCAACTTAGGCTTATTAAATAGGTTTATTTCAGCAACTTAGACTTATTAAATAGCCTTATTAAATAGGCTTATTTCAGCAACTTAGGCTTATTAAATAGGCTTATTTCAGCAACTTATGCTTATTAACTAGCCTTATTAAACAGGTTTATTTCAGCAACTTAGGCTTATTAAATAGCATTTTTAAATAGGCTTAGTTCAGAAACTTAGGCTTATTAAATAGGCTTATTCAGCAACTTAGGCTTATTAAATAGGCTTTTTTCAGGAACTTAGGCTTATTAAATAGGCTTATTCAGCAACTTAGGCTTATTAAATAGGCTCATTAAATACTTATTAAATAGGCTTATTAAACAGGCTTATTAAATAGACTTATTAAACAGGCTCAATAAATAGGCCTATTAAATAGGCTCATTAAATAGGCTTCATAAATAGGCTTATTAAATCGGCTTATTAAATAGGCTTATTAAATAGGCGTATTAAATAGACTTATTAAATAGGCTTATTAAATTGGCTCATTAAATAGTATTATTAAATAGGCACAATAAATAGGCTCATTAAATAGGCTCAATAAATAGGCTTATTAAATAGGCTCAATAATTAGGCTTATTAAATAGGCGCAATAAATAGGCTTATTAAATAGGCTCATTATATACTTATTAAATAGGCTAATTAAATAGACTTATTAAATAGGCTTATTAAATAGGCTCAATAAATAGGCTTATTAAATAGGCTCAATAAATAGGCTTATTAAATAGGCTTATTAAATAGACTTATTAAATAGGCTCAATAAAGAGGCTTATTAAATAGGCTTATTAAATAGGCTTATTAAATAGGCTCAATAAATAGGCTTATTAAATAGGCGTATTAAATAGGCTTATTAAATAGGCTTATTACATAGACTTATTAAATAGGCTCAATAAATAGGCTTATTAAATTGGCTTATTAAATAGGCTTATGAAATAGGCTCAATAAATAGGCTTATTAAATAGGCTCAATGAATAGGCTTATTAAATAGGCTCATTAAATACTTATTAAATTGGCTTATTAAATAGACTTATTAAATAGACTTATTAAATAGGCTTATTAAATAGACTTATTAAATAGGCTTATTAAATAGGCTTATTAAATAGGCTCAATAAATAGGCTTAATAAATAGGCGTATTAAATAGGCTTATTAAATAGGCGTATTAAATAGGCTTATTAATAGGCTTATTAAATAGGCTTATTAAATAGACTTATTAAATAGCCTCATTAAATAGGCTTATTCAGCAACTTAGGCTTATTAAATAGGCTTATTAAATAGGCTTTTTTCAGGAACTTAGGCTTATTAAATAGGCTTATTCAGCAACTTAGGCTTATTAAATAGGCTCATTAAATACTTATTAAATAGGCTTATTAAACAGGCTTATTAAATAGACTTATTAAACAGGCTCAATAAATAGGCCTATTAAATAGGCTCATTAAATAGGCTTCATAAATAGGCTTATTAAATCGGCTTATTAAATAGGCTTATTAAATAGGCGTATTAAATAGACTTATTAAATAGGATTATTAAATAGGCTCATTAAATAGTCTTATTAAATAGGCTCAATAAATAGGCTCATTAAATAGGCTCAATAAATAGGCTTATTAAATAGGCTCAATAATTAGGCTTATTAAATAGGCTCAATAAATAGGCTTATTAAATAGGCTCATTATATACTTATTAAATAGGCTAATTAAATAGACTTATTAAATAGACGTATTAAATATGCTTATTAAATAGGCCTATTAAATAGGCTTATTAAATAGACTTATTAAATAGGCTTATTAAATAGGCTCAATAAATAGGCTTATTAAATTGGCTCAATAAATAGGCTTATTAAATAGGCTTATTAAATAGACTCATTAAATAGGCTCAATAAAGAGGCTTATTAAATAGGCTTATTAAATAGGCTTATTAAATAGGCTCAATAAATAGGCTTATTAAATAGGCTTATTAAATAGGCTTATTAAATAGGCTTATTACATAAACTTATTAAATAGGCTCAATAAATAGGCTTATTAAATAGGCTTATTAAATAGGCTTATGAAATAGGCTCAATAAATAGGCTTATTAAATAGGCTCAATGAATAGGCTTATTAAATAGGCTCATTAAATACTTATTCAATCGGCTTATTAAATAGACTTATTAAATAGACTTATTAAAGAGGCTTATTAAATAGACTTATTAAATAGGCTTATTAAATAGGCTTATTTCAGCAACTTAGACTTATTAAATAGGCCTATTAAATAGGCTTATTAAATAGGCTTATTAAATAGACTTATTAAATAGCCTCATTAAATAGGCTTATTTTAGCAACTTAGGCTTATTAATTAGGCTTTTTTCAGCAACTTAGACTTATTAAATAGCCTTATTACGGCAACTTAAGCTTATTAAATAGGCGTATTTCAGCAACTTAGGCTTATTAAATAGGCTTATTTCAGCAACTTAGGCTTATTAAATAGGCTTATTCAGCAACTTAGGCTTATTAAATAGCCTTATTAAATAGGCTTATTTGAGCAACCAAGGCTTATTAAATAGGCTTATTTCAGCAACTTAGACTTATTAAAAAGACTTATTTCTGCAACTTAGGCTTATGAAATAGGCTTATTCAGCAATTTAGTCTTATTAAATAGGCTTATTTCAGCAACTTAGACTTATTAAATAGGCCTATTAAATAGGCTTATTAAATAGACTTATTAAATAGGCTTATTAAATAGGCTCAATAAATAGGCTTATTAAATAGGCTCAATAAATAGGCTTATTAAATAGGCTTATTAAATAGACTTATTAAATAGGCTCAATAAATAGGCTTATTAAATAGGCTTATTAAATAGGCTTATTAAATAGGCTTATTACATAAACTTATTAAATAGGCTCAATAAATAGGCTTATTAAATAGGCTTATTAAATAGGCTTATGAAATAGGCTCAATAAATAGGCTTATTAAATAGGCTCAATGAATAGGCTTATTAAATAGGCTCATTAAATACTTATTAAATCGGCTTATTAAATAGACTTATTAAATAGACTTATTAAATAGGCTTATTAAATAGACTTATTAAATAGGCTTATTAAATAGGCTTATTAATTAGTCTGAATAAATAGGCTTAATAAATAGGCGTATTAAATAGGCTTATTAAATAGGCGTATTAAATAGGCTTATTAATAGGCTTATTAAATAGGCTTATTAAATATACTTATTAAATAGAATCATTAAATAGGCTTACTTTAGCAACTTAGGCTTATTAAATAGGCTTATTTCAGCAACTTATGCTTATTAACTAGCCTTATTAAACAGGTTTATTTCAGCAACTTAGGCTTATTAAATAGCATTTTTAAATAGGCTTAGTTCAGAAACTTAGGCTTATTAAATAGGCTTATTCAGCAACTTAGGCTTATTAAATAGGCTTTTTTCAGGAACTTAGGCTTATTAAATAGGCTTATTCAGCAACTTAGGCTTATTAAATAGGCTCATTAAATACTTATTAAATAGGCTTATTAAACAGGCTTATTAAATAGACTTATTAAACAGGCTCAATAAATAGGCCTATTAAATAGGCTCATTAAATAGGCTTCATAAATAGGCTTATTAAATCGGCTTATTAAATAGGCTTATTAAATAGGCGTATTAAATAGACTTATTAAATAGGCTTATTAAATAGGCTCATTAAATAGTCTTATTAAATAGGCTCAATAAATAGGCTCATTAAATAGGCTCAATAAATAGGCTTATTAAATAGGCTCAATAATTAGGCTTATTAAATAGGCGCAATAAATAGGCTTATTAAATAGGCTCATTATATACTTATTAAATAGGCTAATTAAATAGACTTATTAAATAGATGTATTAAATATGCTTATTAAATAGGCCTATTAAATAGGCTTATTAAATAGACTTATTAAATAGGCTTATTAAATAGGCTCAATAAATAGGCTTATTAAATAGGCTCAATAAATAGGCTTATTAAATAGGCTTATTAAATAGACTTATTAAATAGGCTCAATAAAGAGGCTTATTAAATAGGCTTATTAAATAGGCTTATTAAATAGGCTCAATAAATAGGCTTATTAAATAGGCGTATTAAATAGGCTTATTAAATAGGCTTATTACATAGACTTATTAAATAGGCTCAATAAATAGGCTTATTAAATTGGCTTATTAAATAGGCTTATGAAATAGGCTCAATAAATAGGCTTATTAAATAGGCTCAATGAATAGGCTTATTAAATAGGCTCATTAAATACTTATTAAATCGGCTTATTAAATAGACTTATTAAATAGACTTATTAAATAGGCTTATTAAATAGACGTATTAAATAGGCTTATTAAATAGGCTTATTAAATAGGCTCAATAAATAGGCTTAATAAATAGGCGTATTAAATAGGCTTATTAAATAGGCGTATTAAATAGGCTTATTAATAGGCTTATTAAATAGGCTTATTAAATAGACTTATTAAATAGCCTCATTAAATAGGCTTACTTTAGCAACTTAGGCTTATTAAATAGGTTTATTTCAGCAACTTATGCTTATTAACTAGCCTTATTAAACAGGTTTATTTCAGCAACTTAGGCTTATTAAATAGCATTTTTAAATAGGCTTAGTTCAGAAACTTAGGCTTATTAAATAGGCTTATTCAGCAACTTAGGCTTATTAAATAGGCTTATTAAATAGGCTTTTTTCAGGAACTTAGGCTTATTAAATAGGCTTATTCAGCAACTTAGGCTTATTAAATAGGCTCATTAAATACTTATTAAATAGGCTTATTAAACAGGCTTATTAAATAGACTTATTAAACAGGCTCAATAAATAGGCCTATTAAATAGGCTCATTAAATAGGCTTCATAAATAGGCTTATTAAATCGGCTTATTAAATAGGCTTATTAAATAGGCGTATTAAATAGACTTATTAAATAGGATTATTAAATAGGCTCATTAAATAGTCTTATTAAATAGGCTCAATAAATAGGCTCATTAAATAGGCTCAATAAATAGGCTTATTAAATAGGCTCAATAATTAGGCTTATTAAATAGGCTCAATAAATAGGCTTATTAAATAGGCTCATTATATACTTATTAAATAGGCTAATTAAATAGACTTATTAAATAGACGTATTAAATATGCTTATTAAATAGGCCTATTAAATAGGCTTATTAAATAGACTTATTAAATAGGCTTATTAAATAGGCTCAATAAATAGGCTTATTAAATTGGCTCAATAAATAGGCTTATTAAATAGGCTTATTAAATAGACTCATTAAATAGGCTCAATAAAGAGGCTTATTAAATAGGCTTATTAAATAGGCTTATTAAATAGGCTCAATAAATAGGCTTATTAAATAGGCTTATTAAATAGGCTTATTAAATAGGCTTATTACATAGACTTATTAAATAGGCTCAATAAATAGGCTTATTAAATAGGCTTATTAAATAGGCTTATGAAATAGGCTCAATAAATAGGCTTATTAAATAGGCTCATTAAATACTTATTCAATCGGCTTATTAAATAGACTTATTAAATAGACTTATTAAAGAGGCTTATTAAATAGACTTATTAAATAGGCTTATTAAATAGGCTTATTAAATAGGCTCAATAAATAGGCTTAATAAATAGGCGTATTAAATAGGCTTATTAAATAGGCGTATTAAATAGGCTTATTAATAGGCTTATTAAATAGGCTTATTAAAAAGGCTTATTAAATAGACTTATTAAATAGCCTCATTAAATAGGCTTACTTTAGCAACTTAGGCTTATTAAATAGATTTATTTCAGCAACTTAGACTTATTAAATAGCCTTATTAAATAGGCATATTTCAGCAACTTAGGCTTATTAAATAGGCTTATTTCAGCAACTTATGCTTATTAACTAGCCTTATTAAACAGGTTTATTTCAGCAACTTAGGCTTATTAAATAGCATTTTTAAATAGGCTTAGTTCAGAAACTTAGGCTTATTAAATAGGTTTATTCAGCAACTTAGGCTTATTAAATAGGCTTATTAAATAGGCTTTTTTCAGGAACTTAGGCTTATTAAATAGGCTTATTCAGCAACTTAGGCTTATTAAATAGGCTCATTAAATACTTATTAAATAGGCTTATTAAACAGGCTTATTAAATAGACTTATTAAACAGGCTCAATAAATAGGCCTATTAAATAGGCTCATTAAATAGGCTTCATAAATAGGCTTATTAAATCGGCTTATTAAATAGGCTTATTAAATAGGCGTATTAAATAGACTTATTAAATAGGCTTATTAAATAGGCTCATTAAATAGTCTTATTAAATAGGCTCAATAAATAGGCTCATTAAATAGGCTCAATAAATAGGTTTATTAAATAGGCTCAATAATTAGGCGTATTAAATAGGCTCAATAAATAGGCTTATTAAATAGGCTCATTATATACTTATTAAATAGGCTAATTAAATAGACTTATTAAATAGATGTATTAAATATGCTTATTAAATAGGCTTATTAAATAGGCTTATTAAATAGGCTTATTAAATAGACTTATTAAATAGCCTCATTAAATAGGCTTATTTTAGCAACTTAGGCTTATTAATTAGGCTTTTTTCAGGAACTTAGGCTTATTAAATAGGCTTATTCAGCAACTTAGGCTTATTAAATAGGCTTTTTTCAGGAACTTAGGCTTATTAAATAGGCTTATTCAGCAACTTAGGCTTATTAAATAGGCTCATTAAATACTTATTAAATAGGCTTATTAAACAGGCTTATTAAATAGACTTATTAAACAGGCTCAATAAATAGGCCTATTAAATAGGCTCATTAAATAGGCTTCATAAATAGGCTTATTAAATCGGCTTATTAAATAGGCTTATTAAATAGGCGTATTAAATAGACTTATTAAATAGGCTTATTAAATAGGCTCATTAAATAGTCTTATTAAATAGGCTCAATAAATAGGCTCATTAAATAGGCTCAATAAATAGGCTTATTAAATAGGCTCAATAATTAGGCTTATTAAATAGGCGCAATAAATAGGCTTATTAAATAGGCTCATTATATACTTATTAAATAGGCTAATTAAATAGACTTATTAAATAGATGTATTAAATATGCTTATTAAATAGGCTTATTAAATAGGCTTATTAAATAGACTTATTAAATAGGCTTATTAAATAGGCTCAATAAATAGGCTTATTAAATAGGCTCAATAAATAGGCTTATTAAATAGGCTTATTAAATAGACTTATTAAATAGGCTCAATAAATAGGCTTATTAAATAGGCTCAATGAATAGGCTTATTAAATAGGCTCATTAAATACTTATTAAATCGGCTTATTAAATAGACTTATTAAATAGACTTATTAAATAGGCTTATTAAATAGACGTATTAAATAGGCTTATTAAATAGGCTTATTAAATAGGCTCAATAAATAGGCTTAATAAATAGGCGTATTAAATAGGCTTATTAAATAGGCGTATTAAATAGGCTTATTAATAGGCTTATTAAATAGGCTTATTAAATAGACTTATTAAATAGCCTCATTAAATAGGCTTACTTTAGCAACTTAGGCTTATTAAATAGGTTTATTTCAGCAACTTATGCTTATTAACTAGCCTTATTAAACAGGTTTATTTCAGCAACTTAGGCTTATTAAATAGCATTTTTAAATAGGCTTAGTTCAGAAACTTAGGCTTATTAAATAGGCTTATTAAATAGGCTTTTTTCAGGAACTTAGGCTTATTAAATAGGCTTATTCAGCAACTTAGGCTTATTAAATAGGCTCATTAAATACTTATTAAATAGGCTTATTAAACAGGCTTATTAAATAGACTTATTAAACAGGCTCAATAAATAGGCCTATTAAATAGGCTCATTAAATAGGCTTCATAAATAGGCTTATTAAATCGGCTTATTAAATAGGCTTATTAAATAGGCGTATTAAATAGACTTATTAAATAGGATTATTAAATAGGCTCATTAAATAGTCTTATTAAATAGGCTCAATAAATAGGCTCATTAAATAGGCTCAATAAATAGGCTTATTAAATAGGCTCAATAATTAGGCTTATTAAATAGGCTCAATAAATAGGCTTATTAAATAGGCTCATTATATACTTATTAAATAGGCTAATTAAATAGACTTATTAAATAGACGTATTAAATATGCTTATTAAATAGGCCTATTAAATAGGCTTATTAAATAGACTTATTAAATAGGCTTATTAAATAGGCTCAATAAATAGGCTTATTAAATTGGCTCAATAAATAGGCTTATTAAATAGGCTTATTAAATAGACTCATTAAATAGGCTCAATAAAGAGGCTTATTAAATAGGCTTATTAAATAGGCTTATTAAATAGGCTCAATAAATAGGCTTATTAAATAGGCTTATTAAATAGGCTTATTAAATAGGCTTATTACATAGACTTATTAAATAGGCTCAATAAATAGGCTTATTAAATAGGCTCAATAATTAGGCTTATTAAATAGGCGCAATAAATAGGCTTATTAAATAGGCTCATTATATACTTATTAAATAGGCTAATTAAATAGACTTATTAAATAGGCTTATTAAATAGGCTTATTAAATAGGCTCAATAAATAGGCTTATTAAATAGGCGTATTAAATAGGCTTATTAAATAGGCTTATTACATAGACTTATTAAATAGGCTCAATAAATAGGCTTATTAAATTGGCTTATTAAATAGGCTTATGAAATAGGCTCAATAAATAGGCTTATTAAATAGGCTCAATGAATAGGCTTATTAAATAGGCTCATTAAATACTTATTAAATCGGCTTATTAAATAGACTTATTAAATAGACTTATTAAATAGGCTTATTAAATAGACGTATTAAATAGGCTTATTAAATAGGCTTATTAAATAGGCTCAATAAATAGGCTTAATAAATAGGCGTATTAAATAGGCTTATTAAATAGGCGTATTAAATAGGCTTATTAATAGGCTTATTAAATAGGCTTATTAAATAGACTTATTAAATAGCCTCATTAAATAGGCTTACTTTAGCAACTTAGGCTTATTAAATAGGTTTATTTCAGCAACTTATGCTTATTAACTAGCCTTATTAAACAGGTTTATTTCAGCAACTTAGGCTTATTAAATAGCATTTTTAAATAGGCTTAGTTCAGAAACTTAGGCTTATTAAATAGGCTTATTCAGCAACTTAGGCTTATTAAATAGGCTTATTAAATAGGCTTTTTTCAGGAACTTAGGCTTATTAAATAGGCTTATTCAGCAACTTAGGCTTATTAAATAGGCTCATTAAATACTTATTAAATAGGCTTATTAAACAGGCTTATTAAATAGACTTATTAAACAGGCTCAATAAATAGGCCTATTAAATAGGCTCATTAAATAGGCTTCATAAATAGGCTTATTAAATCGGCTTATTAAATAGGCTTATTAAATAGGCGTATTAAATAGACTTATTAAATAGGATTATTAAATAGGCTCATTAAATAGTCTTATTAAATAGGCTCAATAAATAGGCTCATTAAATAGGCTCAATAAATAGGCTTATTAAATAGGCTCAATAATTAGGCTTATTAAATAGGCTCAATAAATAGGCTTATTAAATAGGCTCATTATATACTTATTAAATAGGCTAATTAAATAGACTTATTAAATAGACGTATTAAATATGCTTATTAAATAGGCCTATTAAATAGGCTTATTAAATAGACTTATTAAATAGGCTTATTAAATAGGCTCAATAAATAGGCTTATTAAATTGGCTCAATAAATAGGCTTATTAAATAGGCTTATTAAATAGACTCATTAAATAGGCTTATTAAATAGGCTCAATAAATAGGCTTATTAAATAGGCTTATTAAATAGGCTTATTAAATAGGCTTATTACATAGACTTATTAAATAGGCTCAATAAATAGGCTTATTAAATAGGCTTATTAAATAGGCTTATGAAATAGGCTCAATAAATAGGCTTATTAAATAGGCTAATTAAATACTTATTCAATCGGCTTATTAAATAGACTTATTAAATAGACTTATTAAAGAGGCTTATTAAATAGACTTATTAAATAGGCTTATTAAATAGGCTTATTAAATAGGCTCAATAAATAGGCTTAATAAATAGGCGTATTAAATAGGCTTATTAAATAGGCGTATTAAATAGGCTTATTAATAGGCTTATTAAATAGGCTTATTAAAAAGGCTTATTAAATAGACTTATTAAATAGCCTCATTAAATAGGCTTACTTTAGCAACTTAGGCTTATTAAATAGGTTTATTTCAGCAACTTAGACTTATTAAATAGCCTTATTAAATAGGCATATTTCAGCAACTTAGGCTTATTAAATAGGCTTATTTCAGCAACTTATGCTTATTAACTAGCCTTATTAAACAGGTTTATTTCAGCAACTTAGGCTTATTAAATAGCATTTTTAAATAGGCTTAGTTCAGAAACTTAGGCTTATTAAATAGGTTTATTCAGCAACTTAGGCTTATTAAATAGGCTTATTAAATAGGCTTTTTTCAGGAACTTAGGCTTATTAAATAGGCTTATTCAGCAACTTAGGCTTATTAAATAGGCTCATTAAATACTTATTAAATAGGCTTATTAAACAGGCTTATTAAATAGACTTATTAAACAGGCTCAATAAATAGGCCTATTAAATAGGCTCATTAAATAGGCTTCATAAATAGGCTTATTAAATCGGCTTATTAAATAGGCTTATTAAATAGGCGTATTAAATAGACTTATTAAATAGGCTTATTAAATAGGCTCATTAAATAGTCTTATTAAATAGGCTCAATAAATAGGCTCATTAAATAGGCTCAATAAATAGGTTTATTAAATAGGCTCAATAATTAGGCGTATTAAATAGGCTCAATAAATAGGCTTATTAAATAGGCTCATTATATACTTATTAAATAGGCTAATTAAATAGACTTATTAAATAGATGTATTAAATATGCTTATTAAATAGGCTTATTAAATAGGCTTATTAAATAGGCTTATTAAATAGACTTATTAAATAGCCTCATTAAATAGGCTTATTTTAGCAACTTAGGCTTATTAATTAGGCTTTTTTCAGGAACTTAGACTTATTAAATAGCCTTATTACAGCAACTTAGGCTTATTAAATAGGCTTATTTCAGCAACTTAGGCTTATTAAATAGGCTTATTTCAGCAACTTAGGCTTATTAAATAGGCTTATTCAGCAACTTAGGCTTATTAAATAGCCTTATTAAATAGCCTTATTTCAGCAACTTAGACTTATTAAATAGCCTTATTACAGCAACTTAAGCTTATTAAATAGGCTTATTTCAGCAACTTAGGCTTATTAAATAGGCTTATTTTAGCAACGTAGGCTTATTAAATAGGTTTATTTCAGCAACTTATGCTTATTAAATAGCCTTATTAAATAGGCTTATTTCAGCAACTTAGACTTATTAAATAGGCCTATTAAATAGGCTTATTAAATAGACTTATTAAATAGGCTCATTAAATACTTATTAAATATGCTTATTAAATAGGCTCATTAAATAGACTTATTAAATAGGCTCAATAAATAGGCCTATTAAATAGGCTCATTAAATAGGCTTCATAAATAGGCTTATTAAATCGGCTTATTAAATAGGCTTATTAAATAGGCGTATTAAATAGACTTATTAAATAGGCTTATTAAATAGGCTCATTAAATAGTCTTATTAAATAGGCTCAATAAATAGGCTCATTAAATAGGCTCAATAAATAGGCTTATTAAATAGGCTCAATAATTTGGCTTATTAAATAGGCTCAATAAATAGGCTTATTAAATAGGCTCATTATATACTTATTAAATAGGCTAATTAAATAGACTTATTAAATAGACGTATTAAATATGCTTATTAAATAGGCTTATTAAATAGGCTTATTAAATAGGCTTATTAAATAGACTTATTAAATAGCCTCATTAAATAGGCTTATTTTAGCAACTTAGGCTTATTAATTAGGCTTTTTTCAGCAACTTAGACTTATTAAATAGCCTTATTACAGCAACTTAGGCTTATTAAATAGGCTTATTTCAGCAACTTAGGCTTATTAAATAGGCTTATTTCAGCAACTTAGGCTTATTAAATAGGCTCAATAAATAGGCTTATTAAATAGGCTCATTATATACTTATTAAATAGGCTAATTAAATAGACTTATTAAATAGACGTATTAAATATGCTTATTAAATAGGCCTATTAAATAGGCTTATTAAATAGACTTATTAAATAGGCTTATTAAATAGGCTCAATAAATAGGCTTATTAAATTGGCTCAATAAATAGGCTTATTAAATAGGCTTATTAAATAGACTCATTAAATAGGCTCAATAAAGAGGCTTATTAAATAGGCTTATTAAATAGGCTTATTAAATAGGCTCAATAAATAGGCTTATTAAATAGGCTTATTAAATAGGCTTATTAAATAGGCTTATTACATAGACTTATTAAATAGGCTCAATAAATAGGCTTATTAAATAGGCTTATTAAATAGGCTTATGAAATAGGCTCAATAAATAGGCTTATTAAATAGGCTCATTAAATACTTATTCAATCGGCTTATTAAATAGACTTATTAAATAGACTTATTAAAGAGGCTTATTAAATAGACTTATTAAATAGGCTTATTAAATAGGCTTATTAAATAGGCTCAATAAATAGGCTTAATAAATAGGCGTATTAAATAGGCTTATTAAATAGGCGTATTAAATAGGCTTATTAATAGGCTTATTAAATAGGCTTATTAAAAAGGCTTATTAAATAGACTTATTAAATAGCCTCATTAAATAGGCTTACTTTAGCAACTTAGGCTTATTAAATAGATTTATTTCAGCAACTTAGACTTATTAAATAGCCTTATTAAATAGGCATATTTCAGCAACTTAGGCTTATTAAATAGGCTTATTTCAGCAACTTATGCTTATTAACTAGCCTTATTAAACAGGTTTATTTCAGCAACTTAGGCTTATTAAATAGCATTTTTAAATAGGCTTAGTTCAGAAACTTAGGCTTATTAAATAGGTTTATTCAGCAACTTAGGCTTATTAAATAGGCTTATTAAATAGGCTTTTTTCAGGAACTTAGGCTTATTAAATAGGCTTATTCAGCAACTTAGGCTTATTAAATAGGCTCATTAAATACTTATTAAATAGGCTTATTAAACAGGCTTATTAAATAGACTTATTAAACAGGCTCAATAAATAGGCCTATTAAATAGGCTCATTAAATAGGCTTCATAAATAGGCTTATTAAATCGGCTTATTAAATAGGCTTATTAAATAGGCGTATTAAATAGACTTATTAAATAGGCTTATTAAATAGGCTCATTAAATTGTCTTATTAAATAGGCTCAATAAATAGGCTCATTAAATAGGCTCAATAAATAGGTTTATTAAATAGGCTCAATAATTAGGCGTATTAAATAGGCTCAATAAATAGGCTTATTAAATAGGCTCATTATATACTTATTAAATAGGCTAATTAAATAGACTTATTAAATAGATGTATTAAATATGCTTATTAAATAGGCTTATTAAATAGGCTTATTAAATAGGCTTATTAAATAGACTTATTAAATAGCCTCATTAAATAGGCTTATTTTAGCAACTTAGGCTTATTAATTAGGCTTTTTTCAGGAACTTAGACTTATTAAATAGCCTTATTACAGCAACTTAGGCTTATTAAATAGGCTTATTTCAGCAACTTAGGCTTATTAAATAGGCTTATTTCAGCAACTTAGGCTTATTAAATAGGCTTATTCAGCAACTTAGGCTTATTAAATAGCCTTATTAAATAGCCTTATTTCAGCAACTTAGACTTATTAAATAGCCTTATTACAGCAACTTAAGCTTATTAAATAGGCTTATTTCAGCAACTTAGGCTTATTAAATAGGCTTATTTTAGCAACGTAGGCTTATTAAATAGGTTTATTTCAGCAACTTATGCTTATTAAATAGCCTTATTAAATAGGCTTATTTCAGCAACTTAGACTTATTAAATAGGCCTATTAAATAGGCTTATTAAATAGACTTATTAAATAGGCTCATTAAATACTTATTAAATATGCTTATTAAATAGGCTCATTAAATAGACTTATTAAATAGGCTCAATAAATAGGCCTATTAAATAGGCTCATTAAATAGGCTTCATAAATAGGCTTATTAAATCGGCTTATTAAATAGGCTTATTAAATAGGCGTATTAAATAGACTTATTAAATAGGCTTATTAAATAGGCTCATTAAATAGTCTTATTAAATAGGCTCAATAAATAGGCTCATTAAATAGGCTCAATAAATAGGCTTATTAAATAGGCTCAATAATTTGGCTTATTAAATAGGCTCAATAAATAGGCTTATTAAATAGGCTCATTATATACTTATTAAATAGGCTAATTAAATAGACTTATTAAATAGACGTATTAAATATGCTTATTAAATAGGCTTATTAAATAGGCTTATTAAATAGGCTTATTAAATAGACTTATTAAATAGCCTCATTAAATAGGCTTATTTTAGCAACTTAGGCTTATTAATTAGGCTTTTTTCAGCAACTTAGACTTATTAAATAGCCTTATTACAGCAACTTAGGCTTATTAAATAGGCTTATTTCAGCAACTTAGGCTTATTAAATAGGCTTATTTCAGCAACTTAGGCTTATTAAATAGGCTTATTCAGCAACTTAGGCTTATTAAATAGCCTTATTAAATAGCCTTATTTCAGCAACTTAGACTTATTAAATAGCCTTATTACAGCAACTTAAGCTTATTAAATAGGCTTATTTCAGCAACTTAGGCTTATTAAATAGGCTTATTTTAGCAACTTAGGCTTATTAAATAGGTTTATTTCAGCAACTTATGCTTATTAAATAGCCTTATTAAATAGGCTTATTTCAGCAACTTAGGATTATCAAATAGGCTTATTTCAGCAACTTAGACTTATTAAATAGGCCTATTAAATAGGCTTATTAAATAGACTTATTAAATAGGCTCATTAAATACTTATTAAATATGCTTATTAAATAGGCTCATTAAATAGACTTATTAAATAGGCTCAATAAATAGGCTTATTAAATAGGCCTATAAAATAGGCTTATTAAATAGACTTATTAAATAGACGTATTCAATATGCTTATTAAATAGGCTTATTAAATAGGCTTATTAAATAGGCTTATTAAATATACTTATTAAATAGCCTCATTAAATAGGCTTATTTTAGCAACTTAGGCTTATTAATTAGGCTTTTTTCAGCAACTTAGACTTATTAAATAGCCTTATTACAGCAACTTAAGCTTATTAAATAGGCGTATTTCAGCAACTTAGGCTTATTAAATAGGCTTATTCAGCAACTTAGGCTTATTAAATAGCCTTATTAAATAGGCTTATTTCAGCAACCAAGGCTTATTAAATAGGCTTATTTCAGCAACTTAGACTTATTAAAAAGACTTATTTCTGCAACTTAGGCTTATGAAATAGGCTTATTCAGCAATTTAGTCTTATTAAATAGGCTTATTTCAGCAAATTAGACTTATTAAATAGGCCTATTAAATAGGCTTATTAAATAGACTTAGTAAATAGGCTTATTAAATAGGCTCAATAAATAGGCTTATTAAATAGGCTCAATAAATAGGCTTATTAAATAGGCTTATTAAATAGACTTATTAAATAGGCTCAATAAAGAGGCTTATTAAATAGGCTTATTAAATAGGCTTATTAAATAGGCTCAATAAATAGGCTTATTAAATAGGCTCATGAAATAGGCTCAATAAATAGGCTTATTAAATAAGCTCAATAAATAGGCTTAATAAATAGGCTTATTAAATAGGCTCATTAAATACTTATTAAATAGGCTTATTAAATAGACTTATTAAATAGACTTATTAAATAGGCTTATTAAATAGACTTATTAAATAGGCTCAATAAATAGGTTTAATAAATAGGCGTATTAAATAGGCTTATTAAATAGGCGTATTAAATAGGCTCAATAAATAGGCTTATTAAATAGGCTTATTAAATAGGCTTATTAAATAGGCTTATTACATAAACTTATTAAATAGGCTTATTAAATAGACTTATTAAATAGGCTTATTAAATAGGCTTATTAAATAGGCTCAATAAATAGGTTTAATAAATAGGCGTATTAAATAGGCTTATTAAATAGGCGTATTAAATAGGCTCAATAAATAGGCTTATTAAATAGGCTTATTAAATAGGCTTATTAAATAGGCTTATTACATAAACTTATTAAATAGGCTCAATAAATAGGCTTATTAAATAGGCTTATTAAATAGGCTTATGAAATAGGCTCAATAAATAGGCTTATTAAATAGGCTCAATGAATAGGCTTATTAAATAGGCTCATTAAATACTTATTAAATCGGCTTATTAAATAGACTTATTAAATAGACTTATTAAATAGGCTTATTAAATAGACTTATTAAATAGGCTTATTAAATAGGCTTATTAATTAGTCTGAATAAATAGGCTTAATAAATAGGCGTATTAAATAGGCTTATTAAATAGGCGTATTAAATAGGCTTATTAATAGGCTTATTAAATAGGCTTATTAAATAGACTTATTAAATAGAATCATTAAATAGGCTTACTTTGGCAACTTAGGCTTATTAAATAGGTTTATTTCAGCAACTTAGACTTATTAAATAGCCTTATTAAATAGGCTTATTTCAGCAACTTAGGCTTATTAAATAGGCTTATTTCAGCAACTTATGCTTATTAACTAGCCTTATTAAACAGGTTTATTTCAGCAACTTAGGCTTATTAAATAGCATTTTTAAATAGGCTTAGTTCAGAAACTTAGGCTTATTAAATAGGCTTATTCAGCAACTTAGGCTTATTAAATAGGCTTTTTTCAGGAACTTAGGCTTATTAAATAGGCTTATTCAGCAACTTAGGCTTATTAAATAGGCTCATTAAATACTTATTAAATAGGCTTATTAAACAGGCTTATTAAATAGACTTATTAAACAGGCTCAATAAATAGGCCTATTAAATAGGCTCATTAAATAGGCTTCATAAATAGGCTTATTAAATCGGCTTATTAAATAGGCTTATTAAATAGGCGTATTAAATAGACTCATTAAATAGGCTTATTAAATAGGCTCATTAAATAGTCTTATTAAATAGGCTCAATAAATAGGCTCATTAAATAGGCTCAATAAATAGGCTTATTAAATAGGCTCAATAATTAGGCTTATTAAATAGGCGCAATAAATAGGCTTATTAAATAGGCTCATTATATACTTATTAAATAGGCTAATTAAATAGACTTATTAAATAGATGTATTAAATATGCTTATTAAATAGGCCTATTAAATAGGCTTATTAAATAGACTTATTAAATAGGCTTATTAAATAGGCTCAATAAATAGGCTTATTAAATAGGCTCAATAAATAGGCTTATTAAATAGGCTTATTAAATAGACTTATTAAATAGGCTCAATAAAGAGGCTTATTAAATAGGCTTATTAAATAGGCTTATTAAATAGGCTCAATAAATAGGCTTATTAAATAGGCGTATTAAATAGGCTTATTAAATAGGCTTATTACTTAGACTTATTAAATAGGCTCAATAAATAGGTTTATTAAATTGGCTTATTAAATAGGCTTATGAAATAGGCTCAATAAATAGGCTTATTAAATAGGCTCAATGAATAGGCTTATTAAATAGGCTCATTAAATACTTATTAAATCGGCTTATTAAATAGACTTATTAAATAGACTTATTAAATAGGCTTATTAAATAGACTTATTAAATAGGCTTATTAAATAGGCTTATTAAATAGGCTCAATAAATAGGCTTAATAAATAGGCGTATTAAATAGGCTTATTAAATAGGCGTATTAAATAGGCTTATTAATAGGCTTATTAAATAGGCTTATTAAATAGACTTATTAAATAGCCTCATTAAATAGGCTTACTTTAGCAACTTAGGCTTATTAAATAGGTTTATTTCAGCAACTTAGACTTATTAAATAGCCTTATTAAATAGGCTTATTTCAGCAACTTAGGCTTATTAAATAGGCTTATTTCAGCAACTTATGCTTATTAACTAGCCTTATTAAACAGGTTTATTTCAGCAACTTAGGCTTATTAAATAGCATTTTTAAATAGGCTTAGTTCAGAAACTTAGGCTTATTAAATAGGCTTATTCAGCAACTTAGGCTTATTAAATAGGCTTATTAAATAGGCTTTTTTCAGGAACTTAGGCTTATTAAATAGGCTTATTCAGCAACTTAGGCTTATTAAATAGGCTCATTAAATACTTATTAAATAGGCTTATTAAACAGGCTTATTAAATAGACTTATTAAATAGATGTATTAAATATGCTTATTAAATAGGCCTATTAAATAGGCTTATTAAATAGATGTATTAAATATGCTTATTAAATAGGCCTATTAAATAGGCTTATTAAATAGACTTATTAAATAGGCTTATTAAATAGGCTCAATAAATAGGCTTATTAAATTGGCTCAATAAATAGGCTTATTAAATAGGCTTATTAAATAGACTCATTAAATAGGCTCAATAAAGAGGCTTATTAAATAGGCTTATTAAATAGGCTTATTAAATAGGCTCAATAAATAGGCTTATTAAATAGGCTTATTAAATAGGCTTATTAAATAGGCTTATTACATAGACTTATTAAATAGGCTCAATAAATAGGCTTATTAAATAGGCTTATTAAATAGGCTTATGAAATAGGCTCAATAAATAGGCTTATTAAATAGGCTCAATGAATAGGCTTATTAAATAGGCTCATTAAATACTTATTAAATCGGCTTATTAAATAGACTTATTAAATAGACTTATTAAATAGGCTTATTAAATAGACTTATTAAATAGGCTTATTAAATAGGCTTATTAAATAGGCTCAATAAATAGGCTTAATAAATAGGCGTATTAAATAGGCTTATTAAATAGGCGTATTAAATAGGCTTATTAATAGGCTTATTAAATAGGCTTATTAAATAGGCGTATTAAATAGACTTATTAAATAGCCTCATTAAATAGGCTTACTTTAGCAACTTAGGCTTATTAAATAGGTTTATTTCAGCAACTTAGACTTATTAAATAGCCTTATTAAATAGGCATATTTCAGCAACTTAGGCTTATTAAATAGGCTTATTTCAGCAACTTATGCTTATTAACTAGCCTTATTAAACAGGTTTATTTCAGCAACTTAGGCTTATTAAATAGCATTTTTAAATAGGCTTAGTTCAGAAACTTAGGCTTATTAAATAGGCTTATTCAGCAACTTAGGCTTATTAAATAGGCTTATTAAATAGGCTTTTTTCAGGAACTTAGGCTTATTAAATAGGCTTATTCAGCAACTTAGGCTTATTAAATAGGCTCATTAAATACTTATTAAATAGGCTTATTAAACAGGCTTATTAAATAGACTTATTAAACAGGCTCAATAAATAGGCCTATTAAATAGGCTCATTAAATAGGCTTCATAAATAGGCTTATTAAATCGGCTTATTAAATAGGCTTATTAAATAGGCGTATTAAATAGACTTATTAAATAGGCTTATTAAATAGGCTCATTAAATAGTCTTATTAAATAGGCTCAATAAATAGGCTCATTAAATAGGCTCAATAAATAGGTTTATTAAATAGGCTCAATAATTAGGCGTATTAAATAGGCTCAATAAATAGGCTTATTAAATAGGCTCATTATACACTTATTAAATAGGCTAATTAAATAGACTTATTAAATAGACGTATTAAATATGCTTATTAAATAGGCTTATTAAATAGGCTTATTAAATAGGCTTATTAAATAGACTTATTAAATAGCCTCATTAAATAGGCTTATTTTAGCAACTTAGGCTTATTAATTAGGCTTTTTTCAGAACTTAGACTTATTAAATAGCCTTATTACAGCAACTTAGGCTTATTAAATAGGCTTATTTCAGCAACTTAGGCTTATTAAATAGGCTTATTTCAGCAACTTAGGCTTATTAAATAGGCTTATTCAGCAACTTAGGCTTATTAAATAGCCTTATTAAATAGCCTTATTTCAGCAACTTAGACTTATTAAATAGCCTTATTACAGCAACTTAGGCTTATTAAATAGGCTTATTTTAGCAACGTAGGCTTATTAAATAGGTTTATTTCAGCAACTTATGCTTATTAAATAGCCTTATTAAATAGGCTTATTTCAGCAACTTAGACTTATTAAATAGGCCTATTAAATAGGCTTATTAAATAGACTTATTAAATAGGCTCATTAAATACGTATTAAATATGCTTATTAAATAGGCTCATTAAATAGACTTATTAAATAGGCTCAATAAATAGGCCTATTAAATAGGCTCATTAAATAGGCTTCATAAATAGGCTTATTAAATCGGCTTATTAAATAGGCTTATTAAATAGGCGTATTAAATAGACTTATTAAATAGGCTTATTAAATAGGCTCATTAAATAGTCTTATTAAATAGGCTCAATAAATAGGCTCATTAAATAGGCTCAATAAATAGGCTTATTAAATAGGCTCAATAATTTGGCTTATTAAATAGGCTCAATAAATAGGCTTATTAAATAGGCTCATTATATACTTATTAAATAGGCTAATTAAATAGACTTATTAAATAGACGTATTAAATATGCTTATTAAATAGGCTTATTAAATAGGCTTATTAAATAGGCTTATTAAATAGACTTATTAAATAGGCTCAATAAAGAGGCTTATTAAATAGGCTTATTAAATAGGCTTATTAAATAGGCTCAATAAATAGGCTTATTAAATAGGCGTATTAAATAGGCTTATTAAATAGGCTTATTACTTAGACTTATTAAATAGGCTCAATAAATAGGTTTATTAAATTGGCTTATTAAATAGGCTTATGAAATAGGCTCAATAAATAGGCTTATTAAATAGGCTCAATGAATAGGCTTATTAAATAGGCTCATTAAATACTTATTAAATCGGCTTATTAAATAGACTTATTAAATAGACTTATTAAATAGGCTTATTAAATAGACTTATTAAATAGGCTTATTAAATAGGCTTATTAAATAGGCTCAATAAATAGGCTTAATAAATAGGCGTATTAAATAGGCTTATTAAATAGGCGTATTAAATAGGCTTATTAATAGGCTTATTAAATAGGCTTATTAAATAGACTTATTAAATAGCCTCATTAAATAGGCTTACTTTAGCAACTTAGGCTTATTAAATAGGTTTATTTCAGCAACTTAGACTTATTAAATAGCCTTATTAAATAGGCTTATTTCAGCAACTTAGGCTTATTAAATAGGCTTATTTCAGCAACTTATGCTTATTAACTAGCCTTATTAAACAGGTTTATTTCAGCAACTTAGGCTTATTAAATAGCATTTTTAAATAGGCTTAGTTCAGAAACTTAGGCTTATTAAATAGGCTTATTCAGCAACTTAGGCTTATTAAATAGGCTTATTAAATAGGCTTTTTTCAGGAACTTAGGCTTATTAAATAGGCTTATTCAGCAACTTAGGCTTATTAAATAGGCTAATTAAATACTTATTAAATAGGCTTATTAAACAGGCTTATTAAATAGACTTATTAAACAGGCTCAATAAATAGGCCTATTAAATAGGCTCATTAAATAGGCTTCATAAATAGGCTTATTAAATCGGCTTATTAAATAGGCTTATTAAATAGGCGTATTAAATAGACTTATTAAATAGGATTATTAAATAGGCTCATTAAATAGTCTTATTAAATAGGCTCAATAAATAGGCTCATTAAATAGGCTCAATAAATAGGCTTATTAAATAGGCTCATTATATACTTATTAAATAGGCTAATTAAATAGACTTATTAAATAGATGTATTAAATATGCTTATTAAATAGGCCTATTAAATAGGCTTATTAAATAGATGTATTAAATATGCTTATTAAATAGGCCTATTAAATAGGCTTATTAAATAGACTTATTAAATAGGCTTATTAAATAGGCTCAATAAATAGGCTTATTAAATTGGCTCAATAAATAGGCTTATTAAATAGGCTTATTAAATAGACTCATTAAATAGGCTCAATAAAGAGGCTTATTAAATAGGCTTATTAAATAGGCTTATTAAATAGGCTCAATAAATAGGCTTATTAAATAGGCTTATTAAATAGGCTTATTAAATAGGCTTATTACATAGACTTATTAAATAGGCTCAATAAATAGGCTTATTAAATAGGCTTATTAAATAGGCTTATGAAATAGGCTCAATAAATAGGCTTATTAAATAGGCTCAATGAATAGGCTTATTAAATAGGCTCATTAAATACTTATTAAATCGGCTTATTAAATAGACTTATTAAATAGACTTATTAAATAGGCTTATTAAATAGACTTATTAAACAGGCTCAATAAATAGGCCTATTAAATAGGCTCATTAAATAGGCTTCATAAATAGGCTTATTAAATCGGCTTATTAAATAGGCTTATTAAATAGGCGTATTAAATAGACTTATTAAATAGGATTATTAAATAGGCTCATTAAATAGTCTTATTAAATAGGCTCAATAAATAGGCTCATTAAATAGGCTCAATAAATAGGCTTATTAAATAGGCTCATTATATACTTATTAAATAGGCTAATTAAATAGACTTATTAAATAGATGTATTAAATATGCTTATTAAATAGGCCTATTAAATAGGCTTATTAAATAGATGTATTAAATATGCTTATTAAATAGGCCTATTAAATAGGCTTATTAAATAGACTTATTAAATAGGCTTATTAAATAGGCTCAATAAATAGGCTTATTAAATTGGCTCAATAAATAGGCTTATTAAATAGGCTTATTAAATAGACTCATTAAATAGGCTCAATAAAGAGGCTTATTAAATAGGCTTATTAAATAGGCTTATTAAATAGGCTCAATAAATAGGCTTATTAAATAGGCTTATTAAATAGGCTTATTAAATAGGCTTATTACATAGACTTATTAAATAGGCTCAATAAATAGGCTTATTAAATAGGCTTATTAAATAGGCTTATGAAATAGGCTCAATAAATAGGCTTATTAAATAGGCTCAATGAATAGGCTTATTAAATAGGCTCATTAAATACTTATTAAATCGGCTTATTAAATAGACTTATTAAATAGACTTATTAAATAGGCTTATTAAATAGACTTATTAAATAGGCTTATTAAATAGGCTTATTAAATAGGCTCAATAAATAGGCTTAATAAATAGGCGTATTAAATAGGCTTATTAAATAGGCGTATTAAATAGGCTTATTAATAGGCTTATTAAATAGGCTTATTAAATAGGCTTATTAAATAGACTTATTAAATAGCCTCATTAAATAGGCTTACTTTAGCAACTTAGGCTTATTAAATAGGTTTATTTCAGCAACTTAGACTTATTAAATAGCCTTATTAAATAGGCATATTTCAGCAACTTAGGCTTATTAAATAGGCTTATTTCAGCAACTTATGCTTATTAACTAGCCTTATTAAACAGGTTTATTTCAGCAACTTAGGCTTATTAAATAGCATTTTTAAATAGGCTTAGTTCAGAAACTTAGGCTTATTAAATAGGCTTATTCAGCAACTTAGGCTTATTAAATAGGCTTATTAAATAGGCTTTTTTCAGGAACTTAGGCTTATTAAATAGGCTTATTCAGCAACTTAGGCTTATTAAATAGGCTCATTAAATACTTATTAAATAGGCTTATTAAACAGGCTTATTAAATAGACTTATTAAACAGGCTCAATAAATAGGCCTATTAAATAGGCTCATTAAATAGGCTTCATAAATAGGCTTATTAAATCGGCTTATTAAATAGGCTTATTAAATAGGCGTATTAAATAGACTTATTAAATAGGCTTATTAAATAGGCTCATTAAATAGTCTTATTAAATAGGCTCAATAAATAGGCTCATTAAATAGGCTCAATAAATAGGTTTATTAAATAGGCTCAATAATTAGGCGTATTAAATAGGCTCAATAAATAGGCTTATTAAATAGGCTCATTATACACTTATTAAATAGGCTAATTAAATAGACTTATTAAATAGACGTATTAAATATGCTTATTAAATAGGCTTATTAAATAGGCTTATTAAATAGGCTTATTAAATAGACTTATTAAATAGCCTCATTAAATAGGCTTATTTTAGCAACTTAGGCTTATTAATTAGGCTTTTTTCAGAACTTAGACTTATTAAATAGCCTTATTACAGCAACTTAGGCTTATTAAATAGGCTTATTTCAGCAACTTAGGCTTATTAAATAGGCTTATTTCAGCAACTTAGGCTTATTAAATAGGCTTATTCAGCAACTTAGGCTTATTAAATAGCCTTATTAAATAGCCTTATTTCAGCAACTTAGACTTATTAAATAGCCTTATTACAGCAACTTAGGCTTATTAAATAGGCTTATTTTAGCAACGTAGGCTTATTAAATAGGTTTATTTCAGCAACTTATGCTTATTAAATAGCCTTATTAAATAGGCTTATTTCAGCAACTTAGACTTATTAAATAGGCCTATTAAATAGGCTTATTAAATAGACTTATTAAATAGGCTCATTAAATACTTATTAAATATGCTTATTAAATAGGCTCATTAAATAGACTTATTAAATAGGCTCAATAAATAGGCCTATTAAATAGGCTCATTAAATAGGCTTCATAAATAGGCTTATTAAATCGGCTTATTAAATAGGCTTATTAAATAGGCGTATTAAATAGACTTATTAAATAGGCTTATTAAATAGGCTCATTAAATAGTCTTATTAAATAGGCTCAATAAATAGGCTCATTAAATAGGCTCAATAAATAGGCTTATTAAATAGGCTCAATAATTTGGCTTATTAAATAGGCTCAATAAATAGGCTTATTAAATAGGCTCATTATATACTTATTAAATAGGCTAATTAAATAGACTTATTAAATAGACGTATTAAATATGCTTATTAAATAGGCTTATTAAATAGGCTTATTAAATAGACTTATTAAATAGCCTCATTAAATAGGCTTATTTTAGCAACTTAGGCTTATTAATTAGGCTTTTTTCAGCAACTTAGACTTATTAAATAGCCTTATTACAGCAACTTAGGCTTATTAAATAGGCTTATTTCAGCAACTTAGGCTTATTAAATAGGCTTATTTCAGCAACTTAGGCTTATTAAATAGGCTTATTCAGCAACTTAGGCTTATTAAATAGCCTTATTAAATAGCCTTATTTCAGCAACTTAGACTTATTAAATAGGCTTATTTCAGCAACTTAGGCTTATTAAATAGGCTTATTCAGCAACTTAGGCTTATTAAATAGCCTTATTAAATAGCCTTATTTCAGCAACTTAGACTTATTAAATAGCCTTATTACAGCAACTTAAGCTTATTAAATAGTCTTATTTCAGCAACTTAGGCTTATTAAATAGGCTTATTTCAGCAACTTAGGATTATCAAATAGGCTTATTTCAGCAACTTAGACTTATTAAATAGGCCTATTAAATAGGCTTATTAAATAGACTTATTAAATAGGCTCATTAAATACTTATTAAATATGCTTATTAAATAGGCTCATTAAATAGACTTATTAAATAGGCTCAATAAATAGGCTTATTAAATAGGCCTATAAAATAGGCTTATTAAATAGACTTATTAAATAGACGTATTCAAAATGCTTATTAAATAGGCTTATTAAATAGGCTTATTAAATATGCTTATTAAATAGACTTATTAAATAGCCTCATTAAATAGGCTTATTTTAGCAACTTAGGCTTATTAATTAGGTTTTTTCAGCAACTTAGACTTATTAAATAGCCTTATTACAGCAACTTAAGCTTATTAAATAGGCGTATTTCAGCAACTTAGGCTTATTAAATAGGCTTATTCAGCAACTTAGGCTTATTAAATAGCCTTATTAAATAGGCTTATTTCAGCAACCAAGGCTTATTAAATAGGCTTATTTCAGCAACTTAGACTTATTAAAAATACTTATTTCTGCAACTTAGGCTTATGAAATAGGCTTATTCAGCAATTTAGTCTTATTAAATAGGCTTATTTCAGCAAATTAGACTTATTAAATAGGCCTATTAAATAGGCTTATTAAATAGACTTAGTAAATAGGCTTATTAAATAGGCTCAATAAATAGGCTTATTAAATAGGCTCAATAAATAGGCTTATTAAATAGGCTTATTAAATAGACTTATTAAATAGGCTCAATAAAGAGGCTTATTAAATAGGCTTATTAAATAGGCTTATTAAATAGGCTCAATAAATAGGCTTATTAAATAGGCTCATGAAATAGGCTCAATAAATAGGCTTATTAAATAAGCTCAATAAATAGGCTTAATAAATAGGCTTATTAAATAGGCTCATTAAATACTTATTAAATAGGCTTATTAAATAGACTTATTAAATAGACTTATTAAATAGGCTTATTAAATAGACTTATTAAATAGGCTTATTAAATAGGCTTATTAAATAGGCTCAATAAATAGGCTTAATAAATAGGCGTATTAAACAGGCTTATTAAATAGGCGTATTAAATAGGCTTATTAATAGGCTTATTAAATAGGCTTATTAAATAGGCTTATTAAATAGACTTATTAAATAGCCTCATTAAATAGGCTTATTTTAGCAACTTAGGCTTATTAAATAGGTTTATTTCAGCAACTTAGACTTATTAAATAGCCTTATTAAATAGGCTTATTTCAGCAACTTAGGCTTATTAAATAGGCTTATTTCAGCAACTTATGCTTATTAAATAGCCTTATTAAACAGGTTTATTTCAGCAACTTAGGCTTATTAAATAGCATTTTTAAATAGGCTTAGTTCAGAAACTTAGGCTTATTAAATAGGCTTATTTCAGCAACTTAGGCTCATTAAATGGCCTTATTAAATAGGCTCTTTTCAGGAACTTAGGCTCATTAAATAGTCTTATTAAATAGGCTTATTTCAGCAACTTAGGCTTATTAAATAGCCTTATTAAATAGGCTTATTTTAGCAACTTAGGCTTATTAAATATGCTTATTTAAGCAAATTAGGCGTTTTAAATAGCATTATTAAATAGGTTTATTTCTGCAACTTAGACTTATTAAATAGCCTTATTAAATAGGCTTATTTCAGCAACTTAGGCTTATTAAATAGGCTTATTTCAGCAACTTATGCTTATTAAATAGCCTTTTTAATCAGGTTTATTTCTAGAAATTTAGGCTTATTAAATAGCATTTTTAAATACGTTTTTTTCAGCAACTTAGACTTATTAAATAGACCTTTTTATATAGGTTTAGTTCACCAACGTAGGCTTATTAAATAGGCTTATTTCAGCAACTTAGGCTTATTAAATAGCCTTATTTCAGCAACTTAGACTTATTAAATAGGCTTATTCAGCAACTTAGGCTTATTAAATAGCCTTATTAAATCGGCTTATTTCAGCAACTTAGGCTTATGAAATAGGCTTATTCAGCAACTTAGGCTTATTAAATAGGCTTATTTCAGCAACTTATGCTTATTAAATAGCCTTATAAAACAGGTTTATTTCAGCAACTTAGGCTTATTAAATAGGCTCATTAAATACTTATTAAATAGGCTTATTAAACAGGCTTATTAAATAGGCGTATTAAATAGACTTATTAAATAGGCTTATTAAATAGGATCATTAAATAGTCTTATTAAATATGCTCAATAAATAGGCTCATTAAATAGGCTCAATAAATAGGCTTACTAAATAGGCTCAATAATTAGGCTTATTAAATAGGCTCAATAAATAGGCTTATTAAATAGGCTCATTATATACTTATTAAATAGGCTAATTAAATAGACTTATTAAATAGACGTATTAAATATGCTTATTAAATAGGCTTATTAAATAGGCTTATTAAATAGGCTTATTAAATAGACTTATTAAATAGCCTCATTAAATAGGCTTATTTTAGCAACTTAGGCTTATTAATTAGGCTTTTTTCAGCAACTTAGACTTATTAAATAGCCTTATTACAGCAACTTAGGCTTATTAAATAGGCTTATTTCAGCAACTTAGGCTTATTAAATAGGCTTATTTCAGCAACTTAGGCTTATTAAATAGGCTTATTCAGCAACTTAGGCTTATTTAATAGCCTTATTAAATAGCCTTATTTCAGCAACTTAGACTTATTAAATAGCCTTATTACAGCAACTTAAGCTTATTAAATAGGCTTATTTCAGCAACTTAGGCTTATTAAATAGGCTTATTTTAGCAACTTAGGCTTATTAAATAGGTTTATTTCAGCAACTTATGCTTATTAAATAGCCTTATTAAATAGGCTTATTTCAGCAACTTAGGATTATCAAATAGGCTTATTTCAGCAACTTAGACTTATTAAATAGGCCTATTAAATAGGCTTATTAAATAGACTTATTAAATAGGCTCATTAAATACGTATTAAATATGCTTATTAAATAGGCTCATTAAATAGACTTATTAAATAGGCTCAATAAATAGGCTTATTAAATAGGCCTATAAAATAGGCTTATTAAATAGACTTATTAAATAGACGTATTCAATATGCTTATTAAATAGGCTTATTAAATAGGCTTATTAAATAGGCTTATTAAATAGACTTATTAAATAGCCTCATTAAATAGGCTTATTTTTGCAACTTAGGCTTATTAATTAGGCTTTTTTCAGCAACTTAGACTTATTAAATAGCCTTATTACAGCAACTTAAGCTTATTAAATAGGCGTATTTCAGCAACTTATGCTTATTAAATAGGCTTATTCAGCAACTTAGGCTTATTAAATAGCCTTATTAAATAGGCTTATTCAGCAATTTAGTCTTATTAAATAGGCTTATTTCAGCAAATTAGACTTATTAAATAGGCCTATTAAATAGGCTTATTAAATAGACTTATTAAATAGGCTTATTAAATAGGCTCAATAAATAGGCTTATTAAATAGGCTCAATAAATAGGCTTATTAAATAGGCTTATTAAATAGACTTATTAAATAAGCCTAATAAAGAGGCTTATTAAATAGGCTTATTAAATAGGCTTATTAAATAGGCTCAATAAATAGGCTTATTAAATAGGCTCATGAAATAGGCTCAATAAATAGGCTTATTAAATAAGCTCAATAAATAGGCTTATTAAATAGGCTCATTAAATACTTATTAAATAGGCTTATTAAATAGACTTATTAAATAGACTTATTAAATAGGCTTATTAAATAGACTTATTAAATAGGCTTATTAAATAGGCTTATTAAATAGGCTCAATAAATAGGCTTAATAAATAGGCGTATTAAATAGGCTTATTAAATAGGCGTATTAAATAGGCTTATTAATAGGCTTATTAAATAGGCTTATTAAATAGGCTTATTAAATAGACTTATTAAATAGCCTCATTAAATAGGCTTATTTTAGCAACTTAGGCTTATTAAATAGGTTTATTTCAGCAACTTAGACTTATTAAATAGCCTTATTAAATAGGCTTATTTCAGCAACTTAGGCTTATTAAATAGGCTTATTTCAGCAACTTATGCTTATTAAATAGCCTTATTAAACAGGTTTATTTCAGCAACTTAGGCTTATTAAATAGCATTTTTAAATAGGCTTAGTTCAGAAACTTAGGCTTATTAAATAGGCTTATTTCAGCAACTTAGGCTCATTAAATAGCTTTATTAAATAGGCTTTTTTCAGGAACTTAGGCTCATTAAATAGTCTTATTAAACAGGTTTATTTCAGCAACTTAGGCTTATTAAATAGCATTTTTAAATAGGCTTAGTTCAGAAACTTAGGCTTATTAAATAGGCTTATTCAGCAACTTAGGCTTATTAAATAGGCTTATTAAATAGGCTTTTTTCAGGAACTTAGGCTTATTAAATAGGCTTATTCAGCAACTTAGGCTTATTAAATAGGCTCATTAAATACTTATTAAATAGGCTTATTAAACAGGCTTATTAAATAGACTTATTAAACAGGCTCAATAAATAGGCCTATTAAATAGGCTCATTAAATAGGCTTCATAAATAGGCATATTAAATCGGCTTATTAAATAGGCTTATTAAATAGGCGTATTAAATAGACTTATTAAATAGGCTTATTAAATAGGCTCATTAAATAGTCTTATTAAATAGGCTCAATAAATAGGCTCATTAAATAGGCTCAATAAATAGGTTTATTAAATAGGCTCAATAATTAGGCGTATTAAATAGGCTCAATAAATAGGCTTATTAAATAGGCTCATTATATACTTATTAAATAGGCTAATTAAATAGACTTATTAAATAGACGTATTAAATATGCTTATTAAATCGTTTTATTAAATAGACTTATTAAATAGCCTCATTAAATAGGCTTATTTTAGCAACTTAGGCTTATTAATTAGGCTTTTTTCAGGAACTTAGACTTATTAAATAGCCTTATTACAGCAACTTAGGCTTATTAAATAGGCTTATTTCAGCAACTTAGGCTTATTAAATAGGCTTATTTCAGCAACTTAGGCTTATTAAATAGGCTTATTCAGCAACTTTGCTTATTAAATAGCCTTATTAAATAGCCTTATTTCAGCAACTTAGACTTATTAAATAGTCTTATTACAGCAACTTAAGCTTATTAAATAGGCTTATTTCAGCAACTTAGGCTTATTAAATAGGCTTATTTTAGCAACTTAGGCTTATTAAATAGGTTTATTTCAGCAACTTATGCTTATTAAATAGCCTTATTAAATAGGCTTATTTCAGCAACTTAGACTTATTAAATAGGCCTATTAAATAGCCTTATTAAATAGACTTATTAAATAGGCTCATTAAATACTTATTAAATATGCTTATTAAATAGGCTCATTAAATAGACTTATTAAATAGGCTCAATAAATAGGCCTATTAAATAGGCTCATTAAATAGGCTTCATAAATAGGCTTATTAAATCGGCTTATTAAATAGGCTTATTAAATAGGCGTATTAAATAGACTTATTAAATAGGCTTATTAAATAGGCTCATTAAATAGTCTTATTAAATAGGCTCAATAAATAGGCTCATTAAATAGGCTCAATAAATAGGCTTATTAAATAGGCTCAATAATTTGGCTTATTAAATAGGCTCAATAAATAGGCTTATAAAATAGGCTCATTATATACTTATTAAATAGGCTAATTAAATAGACTTATTAAATAGACGTATTAAATATGCTTATTAAATAGGCTTATTAAATAGGCTTATTAAATAGGCTTATTAAATAGACTTATTAAATAGCCTCATTAAATAGGCTTATTTTAGCAACTTAGGCTTATTAATTAGGCTTTTTTCAGCAACTTAGACTTATTAAATAGCCTTATTACAGCAATTTAGGCTTATTAAATAGGCTTATTTCAGCAACTTAGGCTTATTAAATAGGCTTATTTCAGCAACTTAGGCTTATTAAATAGGCTTATTCAGCAACTTAGGCTTATTAAATAGCCTTATTAAATAGCCTTATTTCAGCAACTTAGACTTATTAAATAGCCTTATTTCAGCAACTTAAGCTTATTAAATAGGCTTATTTCAGCAACTTAGGCTTATTAAATAGGCTTATTTTAGCAACTTAGGCTTATTAAATAGGTTTATTTCAGCAACTTATGCTTATTAAATCGCCTTATTAAATAGGCTTATTTCAGCAACTTAGGATTATCAAATAGGCTTATTTCAGCAACTTAGACTTATTAAATAGGCCTATTAAATAGGCTTATTAAATAGACTTATTAAATAGGCTCATTAAATACTTATTAAATATGCTTATTAAATAGGCTCATTAAATAGACTTATTAAATAGGCTCAATAAATAGGCTTATTAAATAGGCCTATAAAATAGGCTTATTAAATAGACTTATTAAATAGACGTATTCAATATGCTTATTAAATAGGCTTATTAAATAGGCTTATTAAATAGGCTTATTAAATAGACTTATTAAATAGCCTCATTAAATAGGCTTATTTTTGCAACTTAGGCTTATTAATTAGGCTTTTTTCAGCAACTTAGACTTATTAAATAGCCTTATTACAGCAACTTAAGCTTATTAAATAGGCGTATTTCAGCAACTTATGCTTATTAAATAGGCTTATTCAGCAACTTAGGCTTATTAAATAGCCTTATTAAATAGGCTTATTTCAGCAACCAAGGCTTATTAAATAGGCTTATTTCAGCAACTTAGACTTATTAAAAAGACTTATTTCTGCAACTTAGGCTTATGAAATAGGCTTATTCAGCAATTTAGTCTTATTAAATAGGCTTATTTCAGCAAATTAGACTTATTAAATAGGCCTATTAAATAGGCTTATTAAATAGACTTATTAAATAGGCTTATTAAATAGGCTCAATAAATAGGCTTATTAAATAGGCTCAATAAATAGGCTTATTAAATAGGCTTATTAAATAGACTTATTAAATAGGCACAATAAAGAGGCTTATTAAATAGGCTTATTAAATAGGCTTATTAAATAGGCTCAATAAATAGGCTTATTAAATAGGCTCATGAAATAGGCTCAATAAATAGGCTTATTAAATAAGCTCAATAAATAGGCTTATTAAATAGGCTCATTAAATACTTATTAAATAGGCTTATTAAATAGACTTATTAAATAGACTTATTAAATAGGCTTATTAAATAGACTTATTAAAGAGGCTTATTAAATAGGCTTATTAAATAGGCTCAATAAATAGGCTTAATAAATAGGCGTATTAAATAGGCTTATTAAATAGGCGTATTAAATAGGCTTATTAATAGGCTTATTAAATAGGCTTATTAAATAGGCTTATTAAATAGACTTATTAAATAGCCTCATTAAATAGGCTTATTTTAGCAACTTAGGCTTATTAAATAGGTTTATTTCAGCAACTTAGACTTATTAAATAGCCTTATTAAATAGGCTTATTTCAGCAACTTAGGCTTATTAAATAGGCTTATTTCAGCAACTTATGCTTATTAAATAGCCTTATTTAACAGGTTTATTTCAGCAACTTAGGCTTATTAAATAGCATTTTTAAATAGGCTTAGCTCAGAAACTTAGGCTTATTAAATAGGCTTATTTCAGCAACTTAGGCTCATTAAATGGCCTTATTAAATAGGCTTTTTTCAGGAACTTAGGCTCATTAAATAGTCTTATTAAATAGGCTTATTTCAGCAACTTAGGCTTATTAAATAGCCTTATTAAATAGGCTTATTTTAGCAACTTAGGCTTATTAAATATGCTTATTTAAGCAAATTAGGCGTATTAAATAGCATTATTAAATAGGTTTATTTCTGCAACTTAGACTTATTAAATAGCCTTATTAAATAGGCTTATTTCAGCAACTTAGGCTTATTAAATAGGCTTATTTCAGCAACTTAGGCTTATTAAATAGGCTTATTCAGCAACTTAGGCTTATTAAATAGCCTTATTAAATAGCCTTATTTCAGCAACTTAGACTTATTAAATAGCCTTATTTCAGCAACTTAAGCTTATTAAATAGGCTTATTTCAGCAACTTAGGCTTATTAAATAGGCTTATTTTAGCAACTTAGGCTTATTAAATAGGTTTATTTCAGCAACTTATGCTTATTAAATCGCCTTATTAAATAGGCTTATTTCAGCAACTTAGGATTATCAAATAGGCTTATTTCAGCAACTTAGACTTATTAAATAGGCCTATTAAATAGGCTTATTAAATAGACTTATTAAATAGGCTCATTAAATACTTATTAAATATGCTTATTAAATAGGCTCATTAAATAGACTTATTAAATAGGCTCAATAAATAGGCTTATTAAATAGGCCTATAAAATAGGCTTATTAAATAGACTTATTAAATAGACGTATTCAATATGCTTATTAAATAGGCTTATTAAATAGGCTTATTAAATAGGCTTATTAAATAGACTTATTAAATAGCCTCATTAAATAGGCTTATTTTTGCAACTTAGGCTTATTAATTAGGCTTTTTTCAGCAACTTAGACTTATTAAATAGCCTTATTACAGCAACTTAAGCTTATTAAATAGGCGTATTTCAGCAACTTATGCTTATTAAATAGGCTTATTCAGCAACTTAGGCTTATTAAATAGCCTTATTAAATAGGCTTATTTCAGCAACCAAGGCTTATTAAATAGGCTTATTTCAGCAACTTAGACTTATTAAAAAGACTTATTTCTGCAACTTAGGCTTATGAAATAGGCTTATTCAGCAATTTAGTCTTATTAAATAGGCTTATTTCAGCAAATTAGACTTATTAAATAGGCCTATTAAATAGGCTTATTAAATAGACTTATTAAATAGGCTTATTAAATAGGCTCAATAAATAGGCTTATTAAATAGGCTCAATAAATAGGCTTATTAAATAGGCTTATTAAATAGACTTATTAAATAGGCACAATAAAGAGGCTTATTAAATAGGCTTATTAAATAGGCTTATTAAATAGGCTCAATAAATAGGCTTATTAAATAGGCTCATGAAATAGGCTCAATAAATAGGCTTATTAAATAAGCTCAATAAATAGGCTTATTAAATAGGCTCATTAAATACTTATTAAATAGGCTTATTAAATAGACTTATTAAATAGACTTATTAAATAGGCTTATTAAATAGACTTATTAAAGAGGCTTATTAAATAGGCTTATTAAATAGGCTCAATAAATAGGCTTAATAAATAGGCGTATTAAATAGGCTTATTAAATAGGCGTATTAAATAGGCTTATTAATAGGCTTATTAAATAGGCTTATTAAATAGGCTTATTAAATAGACTTATTAAATAGCCTCATTAAATAGGCTTATTTTAGCAACTTAGGCTTATTAAATAGGTTTATTTCAGCAACTTAGACTTATTAAATAGCCTTATTAAATAGGCTTATTTCAGCAACTTAGGCTTATTAAATAGGCTTATTTCAGCAACTTATGCTTATTAAATAGCCTTATTTAACAGGTTTATTTCAGCAACTTAGGCTTATTAAATAGCATTTTTAAATAGGCTTAGCTCAGAAACTTAGGCTTATTAAATAGGCTTATTTCAGCAACTTAGGCTCATTAAATGGCCTTATTAAATAGGCTTTTTTCAGGAACTTAGGCTCATTAAATAGTCTTATTAAATAGGCTTATTTCAGCAACTTAGGCTTATTAAATAGCCTTATTAAATAGGCTTATTTTAGCAACTTAGGCTTATTAAATATGCTTATTTAAGCAAATTAGGCGTATTAAATAGCATTATTAAATAGGTTTATTTCTGCAACTTAGACTTATTAAATAGCCTTATTAAATAGGCTTATTTCAGCAACTTAGGCTTATTAAATAGGCTTATTTCAGCAACTTATGCTTATTAAATAGCCTTTTTAATCAGGTTTATTTCTAGAAATTTAGGCTTATTAAATAGCATTTTTAAATACGTTTTTTTCAGCAACTTAGACTTATTAAATAGACCTTTTTATATAGGTTTAGTTCACCAACGTAGGCTTATTAAATAGGCTTATTTCAGCAACTTAGGCTTATTAAATAGCCTTATTTCAGCAACTTAGACTTATTAAATAGGCTTATTCAGCAACTTAGGCTTATTAAATAGCCTTATTAAATCGGCTTATTTCAGCAACTTAGGCTTATGAAATAGGCTTATTCAGCAACTTAGGCTTATTAAATAGGCTTATTTCAGCAACTTATGCTTATTAAATAGCCTTATAAAACAGGTTTATTTCAGCAACTTAGGCTTATTAAATAGGCTCATTAAATACTTATTAAATAGGCTTATTAAACAGGCTTATTAAATAGGCGTATTAAATAGACTTATTAAATAGGCTTATTAAATAGGATCATTAAATAGTCTTATTAAATATGCTCAATAAATAGGCTCATTAAATAGGCTCAATAAATAGGCTTACTAAATAGGCTCAATAATTAGGCTTATTAAATAGGCTCAATAAATAGGCTTATTAAATAGGCTCATTATATACTTATTAAATAGGCTAATTAAATAGACTTATTAAATAGACGTATTAAATATGCTTATTAAATAGGCTTATTAAATAGGCTTATTAAATAGGCTTATTAAATAGACTTATTAAATAGCCTCATTAAATAGGCTTATTTTAGCAACTTAGGCTTATTAATTAGGCTTTTTTCAGCAACTTAGACTTATTAAATAGCCTTATTACAGCAACTTAGGCTTATTAAATAGGCTTATTTCAGCAACTTAGGCTTATTAAATAGGCTTATTTCAGCAACTTAGGCTTATTAAATAGGCTTATTCAGCAACTTAGGCTTATTTAATAGCCTTATTAAATAGCCTTATTTCAGCAACTTAGACTTATTAAATAGCCTTATTACAGCAACTTAAGCTTATTAAATAGGCTTATTTCAGCAACTTAGGCTTATTAAATAGGCTTATTTTAGCAACTTAGGCTTATTAAATAGGTTTATTTCAGCAACTTATGCTTATTAAATAGCCTTATTAAATAGGCTTATTTCAGCAACTTAGGATTATCAAATAGGCTTATTTCAGCAACTTAGACTTATTAAATAGGCCTATTAAATAGGCTTATTAAATAGACTTATTAAATAGGCTCATTAAATACGTATTAAATATGCTTATTAAATAGGCTCATTAAATAGACTTATTAAATAGGCTCAATAAATAGGCTTATTAAATAGGCCTATAAAATAGGCTTATTAAATAGACTTATTAAATAGACGTATTCAATATGCTTATTAAATAGGCTTATTAAATAGGCTTATTAAATAGGCTTATTAAATAGACTTATTAAATAGCCTCATTAAATAGGCTTATTTTTGCAACTTAGGCTTATTAATTAGGCTTTTTTCAGCAACTTAGACTTATTAAATAGCCTTATTACAGCAACTTAAGCTTATTAAATAGGCGTATTTCAGCAACTTATGCTTATTAAATAGGCTTATTCAGCAACTTAGGCTTATTAAATAGCCTTATTAAATAGGCTTATTTCAGCAACCAAGGCTTATTAAATAGGCTTATTTCAGCAACTTAGACTTATTAAAAAGACTTATTTCTGCAACTTAGGCTTATGAAATAGGCTTATTCAGCAATTTAGTCTTATTAAATAGGCTTATTTCAGCAAATTAGACTTATTAAATAGGCCTATTAAATAGGCTTATTAAATAGACTTATTAAATAGGCTTATTAAATAGGCTCAATAAATAGGCTTATTAAATAGGCTCAATAAATAGGCTTATTAAATAGGCTTATTAAATAGACTTATTAAATAAGCCTAATAAAGAGGCTTATTAAATAGGCTTATTAAATAGGCTTATTAAATAGGCTCAATAAATAGGCTTATTAAATAGGCTCATGAAATAGGCTCAATAAATAGGCTTATTAAATAAGCTCAATAAATAGGCTTATTAAATAGGCTCATTAAATACTTATTAAATAGGCTTATTAAATAGACTTATTAAATAGACTTATTAAATAGGCTTATTAAATAGACTTATTAAATAGGCTTATTAAATAGGCTTATTAAATAGGCTCAATAAATAGGCTTAATAAATAGGCGTATTAAATAGGCTTATTAAATAGGCGTATTAAATAGGCTTATTAATAGGCTTATTAAATAGGCTTATTAAATAGGCTTATTAAATAGACTTATTAAATAGCCTCATTAAATAGGCTTATTTTAGCAACTTAGGCTTATTAAATAGGTTTATTTCAGCAACTTAGACTTATTAAATAGCCTTATTAAATAGGCTTATTTCAGCAACTTAGGCTTATTAAATAGGCTTATTTCAGCAACTTATGCTTATTAAATAGCCTTATTAAACAGGTTTATTTCAGCAACTTAGGCTAATTAAATAGCATTTTTAAATAGGCTTAGTTCAGAAACTTAGGCTTATTAAATAGGCTTATTTCAGCAACTTAGGCTCATTAAATAGCTTTATTAAATAGGCTTTTTTCAGGAACTTAGGCTCATTAAATAGTCTTATTAAACAGGTTTATTTCAGCAACTTAGGCTTATTAAATAGCATTTTTAAATAGGCTTAGTTCAGAAACTTAGGCTTATTAAATAGGCTTATTCAGCAACTTAGGCTTATTAAATAGGCTTATTAAATAGGCTTTTTTCAGGAACTTAGGCTTATTAAATAGGCTTATTCAGCAACTTAGGCTTATTAAATAGGCTCATTAAATACTTATTAAATAGGCTTATTAAACAGGCTTATTAAATAGACTTATTAAACAGGCTCAATAAATAGGCCTATTAAATAGGCTCATTAAATAGGCTTCATAAATAGGCATATTAAATCGGCTTATTAAATAGGCTTATTAAATAGGCGTATTAAATAGACTTATTAAATAGGCTTATTAAATAGGCTCATTAAATAGTCTTATTAAATAGGCTCAATAAATAGGCTCATTAAATAGGCTCAATAAATAGGTTTATTAAATAGGCTCAATAATTAGGCGTATTAAATAGGCTCAATAAATAGGCTTATTAAATAGGCTCATTATATACTTATTAAATAGGCTAATTAAATAGACTTATTAAATAGACGTATTAAATATGCTTATTAAATCGTTTTATTAAATAGACTTATTAAATAGCCTCATTAAATAGGCTTATTTTAGCAACTTAGGCTTATTAATTAGGCTTTTTTCAGGAACTTAGACTTATTAAATAGCCTTATTACAGCAACTTAGGCTTATTAAATAGGCTTATTTCAGCAACTTAGGCTTATTAAATAGGCTTATTTCAGCAACTTAGGCTTATTAAATAGGCTTATTCAGCAACTTTGCTTATTAAATAGCCTTATTAAATAGCCTTATTTCAGCAACTTAGACTTATTAAATAGTCTTATTACAGCAACTTAAGCTTATTAAATAGGCTTATTTCAGCAACTTAGGCTTATTAAATAGGCTTATTTTAGCAACTTAGGCTTATTAAATAGGTTTATTTCAGCAACTTATGCTTATTAAATAGCCTTATTAAATAGGCTTATTTCAGCAACTTAGACTTATTAAATAGGCCTATTAAATAGCCTTATTAAATAGACTTATTAAATAGGCTCATTAAATACTTATTAAATATGCTTATTAAATAGGCTCATTAAATAGACTTATTAAATAGGCTCAATAAATAGGCCTATTAAATAGGCTCATTAAATAGGCTTCATAAATAGGCTTATTAAATCGGCTTATTAAATAGGCTTATTAAATAGGCGTATTAAATAGACTTATTAAATAGGCTTATTAAATAGGCTCATTAAATAGTCTTATTAAATAGGCTCAATAAATAGGCTCATTAAATAGGCTCAATAAATAGGCTTATTAAATAGGCTCAATAATTTGGCTTATTAAATAGGCTCAATAAATAGGCTTATAAAATAGGCTCATTATATACTTATTAAATAGGCTAATTAAATAGACTTATTAAATAGACGTATTAAATATGCTTATTAAATAGGCTTATTAAATAGGCTTATTAAATAGGCTTATTAAATAGACTTATTAAATAGCCTCATTAAATAGGCTTATTTTAGCAACTTAGGCTTATTAATTAGGCTTTTTTCAGCAACTTAGACTTATTAAATAGCCTTATTACAGCAATTTAGGCTTATTAAATAGGCTTATTTCAGCAACTTAGGCTTATTAAATAGGCTTATTTCAGCAACTTAGGCTTATTAAATAGGCTTATTCAGCAACTTAGGCTTATTAAATAGCCTTATTAAATAGCCTTATTTCAGCAACTTAGACTTATTAAATAGCCTTATTTCAGCAACTTAAGCTTATTAAATAGGCTTATTTCAGCAACTTAGGCTTATTAAATAGGCTTATTTTAGCAACTTAGGCTTATTAAATAGGTTTATTTCAGCAACTTATGCTTATTAAATCGCCTTATTAAATAGGCTTATTTCAGCAACTTAGGATTATCAAATAGGCTTATTTCAGCAACTTAGACTTATTAAATAGGCCTATTAAATAGGCTTATTAAATAGACTTATTAAATAGGCTCATTAAATACTTATTAAATATGCTTATTAAATAGGCTCATTAAATAGACTTATTAAATAGGCTCAATAAATAGGCTTATTAAATAGGCCTATAAAATAGGCTTATTAAATAGACTTATTAAATAGACGTATTCAATATGCTTATTAAATAGGCTTATTAAATAGGCTTATTAAATAGGCTTATTAAATAGACTTATTAAATAGCCTCATTAAATAGGCTTATTTTTGCAACTTAGGCTTATTAATTAGGCTTTTTTCAGCAACTTAGACTTATTAAATAGCCTTATTACAGCAACTTAAGCTTATTAAATAGGCGTATTTCAGCAACTTATGCTTATTAAATAGGCTTATTCAGCAACTTAGGCTTATTAAATAGCCTTATTAAATAGGCTTATTTCAGCAACCAAGGCTTATTAAATAGGCTTATTTCAGCAACTTAGACTTATTAAAAAGACTTATTTCTGCAACTTAGGCTTATGAAATAGGCTTATTCAGCAATTTAGTCTTATTAAATAGGCTTATTTCAGCAAATTAGACTTATTAAATAGGCCTATTAAATAGGCTTATTAAATAGACTTATTAAATAGGCTTATTAAATAGGCTCAATAAATAGGCTTATTAAATAGGCTCAATAAATAGGCTTATTAAATAGGCTTATTAAATAGACTTATTAAATAGGCACAATAAAGAGGCTTATTAAATAGGCTTATTAAATAGGCTTATTAAATAGGCTCAATAAATAGGCTTATTAAATAGGCTCATGAAATAGGCTCAATAAATAGGCTTATTAAATAAGCTCAATAAATAGGCTTATTAAATAGGCTCATTAAATACTTATTAAATAGGCTTATTAAATAGACTTATTAAATAGACTTATTAAATAGGCTTATTAAATAGACTTATTAAAGAGGCTTATTAAATAGGCTTATTAAATAGGCTCAATAAATAGGCTTAATAAATAGGCGTATTAAATAGGCTTATTAAATAGGCGTATTAAATAGGCTTATTAATAGGCTTATTAAATAGGCTTATTAAATAGGCTTATTAAATAGACTTATTAAATAGCCTCATTAAATAGGCTTATTTTAGCAACTTAGGCTTATTAAATAGGTTTATTTCAGCAACTTAGACTTATTAAATAGCCTTATTAAATAGGCTTATTTCAGCAACTTAGGCTTATTAAATAGGCTTATTTCAGCAACTTATGCTTATTAAATAGCCTTATTTAACAGGTTTATTTCAGCAACTTAGGCTTATTAAATAGCATTTTTAAATAGGCTTAGCTCAGAAACTTAGGCTTATTAAATAGGCTTATTTCAGCAACTTAGGCTCATTAAATGGCCTTATTAAATAGGCTTTTTTCAGGAACTTAGGCTCATTAAATAGTCTTATTAAATAGGCTTATTTCAGCAACTTAGGCTTATTAAATAGCCTTATTAAATAGGCTTATTTTAGCAACTTAGGCTTATTAAATATGCTTATTTAAGCAAATTAGGCGTATTAAATAGCATTATTAAATAGGTTTATTTCTGCAACTTAGACTTATTAAATAGCCTTATTAAATAGGCTTATTTCAGCAACTTAGGCTTATTAAATAGGCTTATTTCAGCAACTTATGCTTATTAAATAGCCTTATTAATCAGGTTTATTTCTAGAAATTTAGGCTTATTAAATAGCATTTTTAAATACGTTTTTTTCAGCAACTTAGACTTATTAAATAGACCTTTTTTATATAGGTTTAGTTCACCAACGTAGGCTTATTAAATAGGCTTATTTCAGCAACTTAGGCTTATTAAATAGCCTTATTTCAGCAACTTAGACTTATTAAATAGGCTTATTCAGCAACTTAGGCTTATTAAATAGCCTTATTAAATAGGCTTATTTCAGCAACTTAGGCTTATGAAATAGGCTTATTCAGCAACTTAGGCTTATTAAATAGGCTTATTTCAGCAACTTATGCTTATTAAATAGCCTTATAAAACAGGTTTATTTCAGCAACTTAGGCTTATTAAATAGCATTTTTAAATAGGTTTATTTCAGCAACTTAGACTTATTAAATATACCTTTTTAAATAGGCTTAGTTCAGCAACTTAGGCTTATTAAATAGGCTTATTAAATAGGCTTTTTCAGGAACTTAGGCTTATTAAATAGGCTTATTCAGCAACTTAGGCTTATTAAATAGGCTCATTAAATACTTATTAAATAGGCTTATTAAACAGGCTTATTAAATAGGCCTATTAAATAGACTTATTAAATAGGCTTATTAAATAGGCTCATTAAATAGTCTTATTAAATAGGCTCAATAAATAGGCTCATTAAATAGGCTCAATAAATAGGCTTATTAAATAGGCTCAATAATTAGGCTTATTAAATAGGCACAATAAATAGGCTTATTAAATAGGCTCATTATATACTTATTAAATAGGCTAATTAAATAGACTTATTAAATAGACGTATTAAATATGCTTATTAAATAGGCTTATTAAATAGGCTTATTAAATAGGCTTATTAAATAGACTTATTAAATAGCCTCATTAAATAGGCTTATTTTAGCAACTTAGGCTTATTAATTAGGCTTTTTTCAGCAACTTAGACTTATTAAATAGCCTTATTACAGCAACTTAGGCTTATTAAATAGGCTTATTTCAGCAACTTAGGCTTATTAAATAGGCTTATTTCAGCAACTTAGGCTTATTAAATAGGTTTATTTCAGCAACTTATGCTTATTAAATAGCCTTATTAAATAGGCTTATTTCAGCAACTTAGGATTATCAAATAGGCTTATTTCAGCAACTTAGACACTTTTAAATAGGCATATTAAATAGGCTTATTAAATAGACTTATTAAATAGGCTCATTAAATACTTATTAAATATGCTTATTAAATAGGCTCATTAAATAGACTTATTAAATCGGCTCAATAAATAGGCTTATTAAATAGGCCTATAAAATAGGCTTATTAAATAGACTTATTAAATAGACGTATTCAATATGCTTATTAAATAGGCTTATTAAATAGGCTTATTAAATAGGCTTATTAAATAGACTTATTAAATAGGCTCATTAAATAGGCTTATTTTAGCAACTTAGGCTTATTAATTAGGCTTTTTTCAGCAACTTAGACTTATTAAATAGCCTTATTACAGCAACTTAAGCTTATTAAATAGGCGTATTTCAGCAACTTAGGCTTATTAAATAGGCTTATTCAGCAACTTAGGCTTATTAAATAGCCTTATTAAATAGGCTTATTTCAGCAACCAAGGCTTATTAAATAGGCTTATTTCAGCAACTTAGACTTATTAAAAAGACTTATTTCTGCAACTTAGGCTTATGAAATAGGCTTATTCAGCAATTTAGTCTTATTAAATAGGCTTATTTCAGCAAATTAGACTTATTAAATAGGCCTATTAAATAGGCTTATTAAATAGACTTATTAAATAGGCTTATTAAATAGGCTCAATAAATAGGCTTATTAAATAGGCTCAATAAATAGGCTTATTAAATAGGCTTATTAAATAGACTTATTAAATAGGCTCAATAAAGAGGCTTATTAAATAGGCTTATTAAATAGGCTTATTAAATAGGCTCAATAAATAGGCTTATTAAATAGGCTCATGAAATAGGCTCAATAAATAGGCTTATTAAATAAGCTCAATAAATAGGCTTATTAAATAGGCTCATTAAATACTTATTAAATAGGCTTATTAAATAGACTTATTAAATAGACTTATTAAATAGGCTTATTAAATAGACTTATTAAATAGGCTTATTAAATAGGCTTATTAAATAGGCTCAATAAATAGGCTTAATAAATAGGCGTATTAAATAGGCTTATTAAATAGGCGTATTAAATAGGCTTATTAATAGGCTTATTAAATAGGCTTATTAAATAGGCTTATTAAATAGACTTATTAAATAGCCTCATTAAATCGGCTTATTTTAGCAACTTAGGCTTATTAAATAGGTTTATTTCAGCAACTTAGACTTATTAAATAGCCTTATTAAATAGGCTTATTTCAGCAACTTAGGCTTATTAAATAGGCTTATTTCAGCAACTTATGCTTATTAAATAGCCTTATTAAACAGGTTTATTTCAGCAACTTAGGCTTATTAAATAGCATTTTTAAATAGGCTTAGTTCAGAAACTTAGGCTTATTAAATAGGCTTATTTCAGCAACTTAGGCTCATTAAATAGCCTTATTAAATAGGCTTTTTTCAGGAACTTAGGCTCATTAAATAGTCTTATTAAATAGGCTTATTTCAGCAACTTAGGATTATTAAATAGCCTTATTAAATAGGCTTATTTTAGCAACTTAGGCTTATTAAATATGCTTATTTAAGCAAATTAGGCGTATTAAATAGCATTATTAAATAGGTTTATTTCTGCAACTTAGACTTATTAAATAGCCTTATTAAATAGGCTTATTTCAGCAACTTAGGCTTATTAAATAGGCTTATTTCAGCAACTTATGCTTGATAAATAGCCTTATTAATCAGGTTTATTTCTAGAAATTTAGGCTTATTAAATAGCATTTTTAAATACGTTTTTTTCAGCAACTTAGACTTATTAAATAGACCTTTTTATATAGGTTAGTTCACCAACGTAGGCTTATTAAATAGGCTTATTTCAGCAACTTAGACTTATTAAATAGGCTTATTCAGCAACTTAGGTATTAAATAGCCTTATTAAATAGGCTTATTTCAGCAACTTAGGCTTATTAAATAGGCTTATTTCAGCAACTTAGACATATTAAAAATGCTTATTTCAGCAACTTAGGCTTATGAAATAGGCTTATTCAGCAACTTAGGCTTATTAAATAGGCTTATTTCAGCAACTTAGACTTATTAAATAGGCCTATTAAATAGGCTTATTAAATAGACTGATTAAATAGGCTCATTAAATACATATTAAATAGGCTTATTAAATAGGCTTATTTCAGCAACTTAGACTTATTAAATAGCCTTATTTCAGCAACTTAGACTTATTAAATAGGCTTATTCAGCAACTTACGCTTAAATAGGCTTATTAAATAGGCTTATTAAATAGGCTTATTAAATAGGCTTATTAAATAAACTTATTAAATAGCCTCATTAAATAGGCTTATTTTAGCAACTTATGCTTATTAAATAGCCATATTAAATATGCTTATTTCAGCAACTTAGGTTTATTAAATAGGCTTATTTCAGCAGCTTATGCTTATTAAATAGCCTTATTAAATAGGCTTATTTCAGCAACATTAGGATTATTAAAAAGGCTTATTTCAGCAACTTAGACTTATTAAATAGGCCTATTAAATAGACTTATTAAATAGACTTATTAAAAAGGCTCATTAAATACTTATTAAATAGGCTCAATAAATAGGCGTATTAAATAGGCTTATTAAATAGGCTTATTATATAGGCTTATTAAATAGGCTTATTAAATATGTGTATTAAATAGACTTATTAAATAGGTTTATTAAATAGGCGTATTAAATAGGCTTATTAAATAGGCTCAATAAATAGGCTTATTAAATGGGCTTATTAAATAGGCTAATTAAATAGGCATAATAAATAGGCTTATTAAATAGGCGTATTAAATAGGCTTATTAAATAGGCTTATTAAATAGACTCATTAAATAGGCTTATTAAATAGGCTCAATAAATAGGCTCATTAAATAGGCTCAATAAATAGGCTTATTAAATAGGCTCAATAATTAGGCTTATTAAATAGACTTATTAAATAGACGTATTAAATATGCTTATGAAATAGGCTTATTAAATAGGCTTATTAAATAGACTTATTAAATAGCCTCATTAAATAGGCTTATTTTAGCAACTTAGGCTTATTAATTAGGCTTTTTTCAGCAACTTAGACTTATTAAACAGCCTTATTACAGCAACTTAGGCTTATTAAATAGGCTTATTTCAGCAACTTAGGCTTATTAAATAGGCTTATTTCAGCAACTTAGGCTTATTAAACAGGCTTATTTCAGCAACTTAGGCTTATTAAATAGCCTTATTTCAGCAACTTAGACTTATTAAATAGGATTATTCAGCAACTTAGGCTTAAATAGGCTTATTAAATAGGCTTATTAAATAGGCTTAATAAATAGGCTTATTAAATAGACTTATTAAATAGCCTCATTAAATAGGCTTATTTTAGCAACTTAGGCTTATTAAATAGGTTTATTTCAGCAACTTAGACTTATTAAATCGCCATATTAAATATGCTTATTTCAGCAACTTAGGCTTATTAAATAGCCTTATTAAATAGGCTTATTTCAGCAACTTAGGATTATTAAATAGGCTTATTTCAGCAACTTAGACTTATTAAATAGGCCTATTAAATAGGCTTATTAAATAAACTTATTATATAGGCTCATTAAATACTTATTAAATAGGCTTATTAAATAGGCTTATTAAATAGACTGATTAAATAGGCTCAATAAATAGGCGTATTAAATAGGCTTATTAAATAGGCTTATTAAATAGGCTTATTAAATAGGCTTATTAAATATGCGTATTAAATAGACTTATTAAATAGGCTTATTAAATAGGCTCAATAAATAGGCTTATTAAATAGGCTCAATAAATAGGCTTATTAAATAGGCTCAATAAATAGGCTTATTAAATAGGCTCAATAAATAGGCTTATTAAATAGGCTCATTAAATACTTATTAAATAGGCTTATTAAATAGACTTATTAAATAGACTTATTAAATAGGCTTATTAAATAGACTTATTAAATAGGCTTATTAAAAAGGCTTATTAAATAGACTTATTAAACAGGCTCATTAAATACTTATTAAATAGGTTTATTAAATAGGCGTATTAAATAGGCTTATTAAATAGGCTCAATAAAAAGGCTTATCAAATGGGCTTATTAAATAGGCTCTTTTAATAGGCTTAATAAATAGGCTTATTAAATAGGTGTATTAAATAGGCTTATTAAATAGGCTTATTAAATAGACTCATTAAATAGTCTTATTAAATAGGCTCAATACATAGGCACATTAAATAGGCTCAATAAATAGGCTTATTAAATAGACTTATTAAATAGACGTATTAAATATGCTTATTAAATAGGCTTTTTAAATAGGCTTATTAAATAGGCTTATTAAATAGACTTATTAAATAGGCTCAATAAATAGGCTTATTAAATAGGCTTATTAAATAGGCTTATTAAATAGACTTATTAAATAGGCTCAATAAATAGGCTTATTAAATAGACTTATTAAATAGGCTCAATAAATAGGCTTATTAAATAGGCTTATTAAATAGGCTTATTAAATGGGCTTATTAAATAGACTTATTAAATAGGCTTATTAAATAGGCTCAATAAATAGGCTTATTAAATAGGCTTATTAAATAGACTTATTAAATAGGCTCAATAAATAGGCTTATTAAATAGGCTTATTAAATAGGCTCAATAAATAGGCTTATTAAATAGGCTCAATAAATAGGCTTTTTAAATAGGCTCAATAAATAGGCTTATTAAATAGGCTCATTAAATACTTATTAAATAGGCTTATTAAATAGACTTATTAAATAGACTTATTAAATAGGCTTATTAAATAGACTTATTAAATAGGCTTATTAAAAAGGTTTATTAAATAGACTTATTAAACAGGCTCATTAAATACTTATTAAATAGGTTTATTAAATAGGCGTATTAAATAGGCTTATTAAATAGGCTCAATAAATAGGCTTATTAAATGGGCTTATTAAAAAGGCTCATTAAATAGGCTTAATAAATAGGCTTATTAAATAGGCATATTAAATAGACTCATTAAATAGATGTATTAAATATGCTTATTAAATAGGCTTATTAAATAGGCTTATTAAATAGGCTTATTAAATAGACTTATTAAATACTTATTAAATAGGCTTATTAAATAGGCTTATTAAATAGACTTATTAAATAGGCTCAATAAATAGGCTTATTAAATAGGCTTATTAAATAGGCTTATTAAATAGGCTTATTAAATAGACTTATTAAATAGGCTTATTAAATAGGCTCAATAAATAGGCTTATTAAATAGGCTTATTAAATAGACTTATTAAATAGGCTCAATAAATAGGCTTATTAAATAGGCTTATTAAATAGGCTCAATAAATAGGCTTATTAAATAGGCTCAATAAATAGGCTTTTTAAATAGGCTCAATAAATAGGCTTATTAAATAGGCTCATTAAATACTTATTAAATAGGCTTATTAAATAGACTTATTAAATAGACTTATTAAATAGGCTTATTAAATAGACTTATTAAATAGGCTTATTAAAAGGCTTATTAAATAGACTTATTAAACAGGCTCATTAAATACTTATTAAATAGGTTTATTAAATAGGCGTATTAAATAGGCTTATTAAATAGGCTCAATGAATAGGCTTATTAAATGGGCTTATTAAATAGGCTCATTAAATAGGCTCAATAAATAGGCTTATTAAATAGGCTCAATAAATAGGCTTATTAAATAGGCTCAATAAATAGGCTTATTAAATAGGCTCATTAAATACTTATTAAATAGGCTTATTAAATAGACTTATTAAATAGACTTATTAAATAGGCTTATTAAATAGACTTATTAAATAAGCTTATTAAAAAGGCTTATTAAATAGACTTATTAAACAGGCTCATTAAATACTTATTAAATAGGTTTATTAAATAGGCGTATTAAATAGGCTTATTAAATAGGCTCAATAAAAAGTCTTATCAAATGGGCTTATTAAATAGGTTATTTTAATAGGCTTAATAAATAGGCTTATTAAATAGGTGTATTAAATAGGCTTATTAAATAGGCTTATTAAATAGACTCATTAAATAGTCTTATTAAATAGGCTCAATACATAGGCTCATTAAATAGGCTCAATAAATAGGCTTATTAAATAGACTTATTAAATAGACGTATTAAATATGCTTATTAAATAGGCTTTTTAAATAGGCTTATTAAATAGGCTTATTAAATAGACTTATTAAATAGGCTCAATAAATAGGCTTATTAAATAGGCTTATTAAATAGGCTTATTAAATAGGCGTATTAAATAGACTTATTAAATAAGCTTATTAAATAGGCTCAATAAATAGGCTTATTAAATAGGCTTATTAAATAGACTTATTAAATAGGCTCAATAAATAGGCTTATTAAATAGGCTTATTAAATAGGCTCAATAAATAGGTTTATTAAATAGGCTCAATAAATAGGCTTTTTAAATAGGCTCAATAAATAGGCTTATTAAATAGGCTCATTAAATACTTATTAAATAGGCTTATTAAATAGACTTATTAAATAGACTTATTAAATAGGCTTATTAAATAGACTTATTAAATAGGCTTATTAAAAAGGTTTATTAAATAGACTTATTAAACAGGCTCATTAAATACTTATTAAATAGGTTTATTAAATAGGCGTATTAAATAGGCTTATTAAATAGGCTCAATAAATAGGCTTATTAAATGGGCTTATTAAAAAGGCTCATTAAATAGGCTTAATAAATAGGCTCATTAAATAGGCGTATTAAATAGACTTATTAAATAGACGTATTAAATATGCTTATTAAATAGGCTTATTAAATAGGCTTATTAAATAGGCTTATTAAATAGACTTATTAAATACTTATTAAATAGGCTTATTAAATAGGCTTATTAAATAGACTTATTAAATAGGCTCAATAAATATTCTTATTAAATAGGCTTATTAAATAGGCTTATTAAATAGGCTTATTAAATAGACTTATTAAATAGGCTTATTAAATAGGCTCAATAAATAGGCTTATTAAATAGGCTTATTAAATAGACTTATTAAATAGGCTCAATAAATAGGCTTATTAAATAGGCTTATTAAATAGGCTCAATAAATAGGCTTATTAAATAGGCTCAATAAATAGGCTTTTTAAATAGGCTCAATAAATAGGCTTATTAAATAGGCTCATTAAATACTTATTAAATAGGCTTATTAAATAGACTTATTAAATAGACTTATTAAATAGGCTTATTAAAGACTTATTAAATAGGCTTATTAAAAGGCTTATTAAATAGACTTATTAAATAGGCTTATTAAAGACTTATTAAATAGGCTTATTAAAAGGCTTATTAAATAGACTTATTAAACAGGCTCATTAAATACTTATTAAATAGGTTTATTAAATAGGCGTATTAAATAGGCTTATTAAATAGGCTCAATAAATAGGCTTATTAAATGGGCTTATTAAATAGGCTTATTAAATAGGCTTAATAAATAGGCTTATTAAATAGGCGTATTAAATAGGCTTATTAAATAGGCTTATTAAATAGACTCATTAAATAGGCGTATTAAATAGGCTCAATAAATAGGCTCATTAAATAGGCTCAATAAATAGGCTTATTAAATAGGCTCAATAAATAGGCTTATTAAATAGGCTCAATAAATAGGCTTATTAAATAGGCTCATTAAATACTTATTAAATAGGCTTATTAAATAGACTTATTAAATAGACTTATTAAATAGGCTTATTAAATAGACTTATTAAATAAGCTTATTAAAAAGGCTTATTAAATAGACTTATTAAACAGGCTCATTAAATACTTATTAAATAGGTTTATTAAATAGGCGTATTAAATAGGCTTATTAAATAGGCTCAATAAAAAGTCTTATCAAATGGGCTTATTAAATAGGCTATTTTAATAGGGTTAATAAATAGGCTTATTAAATAGGTGTATTAAATAGGCTTATTAAATAGGCTTATTAAATAGACTCATTAAATAGTCTTATTAAATAGGCTCAATACATAGGCTCATTAAATAGGCTCAATAAATAGGCTTATTAAATAGACTTATTAAATAGACGTATTAAATATGCTTATTAAATAGGCTTTTTAAATAGGCTTATTAAATAGGCTTATTAAATAGACTTATTAAATAGGCTCAATAAATAGGCTTATTAAATAGGCTTATTAAATAGGCTTATTAAATAGGCTTATTAAATAGACTTATTAAATAGGCTTATTAAATAGGCTCAATAAATAGGCTTATTAAATAGGCTTATTAAATAGACTTATTAAATAGGCTCAATAAATAGGCTTATTAAATAGGCTTATTAAATAGGCTCAATAAATAGGTTTATTAAATAGGCTCAATAAATAGGCTTTTTAAATAGGCTCAATAAATAGGCTTATTAAATAGGCTCATTAAATACTTATTAAATAGGCTTATTAAATAGGCTCAATAAATAGGCTTATTAAATAGGCTCAATAAATAGGCTTATTAAATAGGCTTATTAAATAGACTTATTAAATAGGCTTATTAAAAAGGTTTATTAAATAGACTTATTAAACAGGCTCATTAAATACTTATTAAATAGGTTTATTAAATAGGCGTATTAAATAGGCTTATTAAATAGGCTCAATAAATAGGCTTATTAAATGGGTTTATTAAAAAGGCTCATTAAATAGGCTTAATAAATAGGCTTATTAAATAGGCGTATTAAATAGACTTATTAAATAGACGTATTAAAAATGCTTATTAAATAGGCTTATTAAATAGGCTTATTAAATAGGCTTATTAAATAGACTTATTAAATACTTATTAAATAGGCTTATTAAATAGGCTTATTAAATAGACTTATTAAATAGGCTCAATAAATATTCTTATTAAATAGGCTTATTAAATAGGCTTATTAAATAGGCTTATTAAATAGACTTATTAAATAGGCTTATTAAATAGGCTCAATAAATAGGCTTATTAAATAGGCTTATTAAATAGACTTATTAAATAGGCTCAATAAATAGGCTTATTAAATAGGCTTATTAAATAGGCTCAATAAATAGGCTTATTAAATAGGCTCAATAAATAGGCTTTTTAAATAGGCTCAATAAATAGGCTTATTAAATAGGCTCATTAAATACTTATTAAATAGGCTTATTAAATAGACTTATTAAATAGACTTATTAAATAGGCTTATTAAAGACTTATTAAATAGGCTTATTAAAAGGCTTATTAAATAGACTTATTAAATAGGCTTATTAAAGACTTATTAAATAGGCTTATTAAAAGGCTTATTAAATAGACTTATTAAACAGGCTCATTAAATACTTATTAAATAGGTTTATTAAATAGGCGTATTAAATAGGCTTATTAAATAGGCTCAATAAATAGGCTTATTAAATGGGCTTATTAAATAGGCTTATTAAATAGGCTTAATAAATAGGCTTATTAAATAGGCGTATTAAATAGGCTTATTAAATAGGCTTATTAAATAGACTCATTAAATAGGCTTATTAAATAGGCACAATAAATAGGCTCATTAAATAGGCTCAATAAATAGGCTTATTAAATAGGCTCAATAATTAGGCTTATTAAATAGGCTCAATAAATATGCTTATTAAATAGGCTCATTATATACTTATTAAATAGGCTTATTAAATAGACTTATTAAATAGACGTATTTAATATGCTTATGAAATAGGCTTATTAAATAGGCTTATTAAATAGACTTATTAAATAGCCTCATTAAATAGGCTTATTTTAGCAACTTAGGCTTATTAATTAGGCTTTTTTCAGCAACTTAGTCTTATTAAACAGCCTTATTACAGCAACTTAGGCTTATTAAATAGGCTTATTTTAGCAAATTAGGCTTATTAAATAGGATTATTTCAGCAACTTAGGCTTATTAAATAGGCTTATTTCAGCAACTTAGGCTTATTAAATAGCCTTATTTCAGCAACTTAGACTTATTAAATAGGATTATTCAGCAACTTAGGCTTAAATAGGCTTATTAAATAGGCTTATTAAAAAGGCTTAATAAATATGCTTATTAAATAGACTTATTAAATAGCCTCATTAAATAGGCTTATTTTAGCAACTTAGGCTTATTAAATAGGTTTATTTCAGCAACTTAGACTTATTAAATCGCCATATTAAATATGCTTATTTCAGCAACTTAGGCTTATTAAATAGGCTTATTTCAGCAGCTTATGCTTATTAAATAGCCTTATTAAATAGGCTTATTTCAGCAACTTAGGATTATTAAATAGGCTTATTTCAGCAACTTAGACTTATTAAATAGGCCTATTAAATAGGCTTATTAAATAGACTTATTAAATAGGCTCATTAAATACTTATTAAATAGGCTTATTAAATAGGCTTATTAAATAGACTGATTAAATAGGCTCAATAAATAGGCGTATTGAATAGGCTTATTAAATAGGCTTATTAAATAGGCTTATTAAATAGGCTTATTAAATATGCGTATTAAATAGACTTATTAAATAGGCTTATTAAATAGGCTCAATAAATAGGCTTATTAAATAGGCTCAATAAATAGGCTTATTAAATAGGCTCAATAAATAGGCTTATTAAATAGGCTCAATAAATAGGCTTATTAAATAGGCTCAATAAATAGGCTTATTAAATAGGCTTATTAAATAGACTAATTAAATAGACTTATTAAATAGGCTTATTAAATCGACTTATTAAATAGGCTTATTAAAAAGGCTTATTAAATAGACTTATTAAACAGGCTCATTAAATACTTATTAAATAGGTTTATTAAATAGGCGTATTAAATAGGCTTATTAAATAGGCTCAATAAATAGGCTTATCAAATGGGCTTATTAAATAGGCTCTTTTAATAGGCTTAATAAATAGGCTTATTAAATAGGCGTATTAAATAGGCTTATTAAATAGGCTTATTAAATAGACTCATTAAATAGTCTTATTAAATAGGCTCAATACATAGGCTCATTAAATAGGCTCAATAAATAGGCTTATTAAATAGACTTATTAAATAGGCTCAATAAATAGGCTTATTAAATAGGCTTATTAAATAGGCTCAATAAATAGGCTTATTAAATAGGCTCAATAAATACGCTTTTTAAATAGGCTCATTAAATACTTATTAAATAGGCTTATTAAATAGACTTATTAAATAGAGTAATTGAATAGGCTTATTAAATAGGCTTATTAAATAGGCTTATTAAATAGGCTCAATAAATAGGCTCATTAAATAGGCTCAATAAATAGGCTTATTAAATAGGCTCAATAATTAGGCTTATTAAATAGGCTCAATAAATAGGCTTATTAAATAGGCTCATTATATACTTATTAAATAGGCTTATTAAATAGACTTATTAAATAGACGTATTTAATATGCTTATGAAATAGGCTTATTAAATAGGCTTATTAAATAGACTTATTAAATAGCCTCATTAAATAGGCTTATTTTAGCAACTTAGGCTTATTAATTAGGCTTTTTTCAGCAACTTAGACTTATTAAACAGCCTTATTACAGCAACTTAGGCTTATTAAATAGGCTTATTTTAGCAACTTCGGCTTATTAAATAGGCTTATTTCAGCAACTTAGGCTTATTAAATACGCTTATTTCAGCAACTTAGGCTTATTAAAATGCCTTATTTCAGCAACTTAGACTTATTAAATAGGATTATTCAGCAACTTAGGCTTAAATAGGCTTATTAAATAGGCTTATTAAAAAGGCTTAATAAATAGGCTTATTAAATAGACTTATTAAATAGCCTCATTAAATAGGCTTATTTTAGCAACTTAGGCTTATTAAATAGGTTTATTTCAGCAACTTAACTTATTAAATCGCCATATTAAATATGCTTATTTCAGCAACTTAGGCTTATTAAATAGGCTTATTTCAGCAGCTTATGCTTATTAAATAGCCTTATTAAATAGGCTTATTTCAGCAACTTAGGATTATTAAATAGGCTTATTTCAGCAACTTAGACTTATTAAATAGGCCTATTAAATAGGCTTATTAAATAGACTTATTAAATAGGCTTATTAAATAGGCTCAATACATAGGCTTATTAAATAGGCTTATTAAATAGACTTATTAAATAGGCTCAATAAATAGGCTTATTAAATAGGCTTATTAAATAGGCTCAATAAATAGGCTTATTAAATAGGCTCAATAAATAGGCTTTTTAAATAGGCTCAATAAATAGGCTTATTAAATAGGCTCATTAAATACTTATTAAATAGGCTTATTAAATAGACTTATTAAATAGACTTATTAAATAGGCTTATTAAATAGACTTATTAAATATGCTTATTAAAAATGTTTATTAAATAGACTTATTAAACAGGCTCATTAAATACTTATTAAATAGGTTTATTAAATAGGCGTATTAAATAGGCTTATTAAATAGGCTCAATAAATAGGCTTATTAAATGGGCTTATTAAAAAGGCTCATTAAATAGGCTTAATAAATAGGCTTATTAAATAGGCATATTAAATAGACTTATTAAATAGACGTATTAAATATGCTTATTAAATAGGCTTATTAAATAGGCTTATTAAATAGGCTTATTAAATAGACTTATTAAATACTTATTAAATAGGCTAATTAAATAGGCTTATTAAATAGACTTATTAAATAGGCTCAATAAATAGGCTTATTAAATAGGCTTATTAAATAGGCTTATTAAATAGGCTTATTAAATAGACATTAAATAGGCTTATTAAATAGGCTCAATAAATAGGCTTATTAAATAGGCTTATTAAATAGACTTATTAAATAGGCTCAATAAATAGGCTTATTAAATAGGCTTATTAAATAGGCTCAATAAATAGGCTTATTAAATAGGCTCAATAAATAGGCTTTTTAAATAGGCTCAATAAAAAGGCTTATTAAATAGGCTTATTAAATAGACTTATTAAATAGGCTTATTAAAAGGCTTATTAAATAGACTTATTAAACAGGCTCATTAAATACTTATTAAATAGGTTTATTAAATAGGCGTATTAAATAGGCTTATTAAATAGGCTCAATAAATAGGCTTATTAAATGGGCTTATTAAATAGGCTTATTAAATAGGCTTAATAAATAGGCTTATTAAATAGGCGTATTAAATAGGCTTATTAAATAGGCTTATTAAATAGACTCATTAAATAGGCTTATTAAATAGGCACAATAAATAGGCTCATTAAATAGGCTCAATAAATAGGCTTATTAAATAGGCTCAATAATTAGGCTTATTAAATAGGCTCAATAAATATGCTTATTAAATAGGCTCATTATATACTTATTAAATAGGCTTATTAAATAGACTTATTAAATAGACGTATTTAATATGCTTATGAAATAGGCTTATTAAATAGGCTTATTAAATAGACTTATTAAATAGCCTCATTAAATAGGCTTATTTTAGCAACTTAGGCTTATTAATTAGGCTTTTTTCAGCAACTTAGTCTTATTAAACAGCCTTATTACAGCAACTTAGGCTTATTAAATAGGCTTATTTTAGCAAATTAGGCTTATTAAATAGGATTATTTCAGCAACTTAGGCTTATTAAATAGGCTTATTTCAGCAACTTAGGCTTATTAAATAACCTTATTTCAGCAACTTAGACTTATTAAATAGGATTATTCAGCAACTTAGGCTTAAATAGGCTTATTAAATAGGCTTATTAAAAAGGCTTAATAAATATGCTTATTAAATAGACTTATTAAATAGCCTCATTAAATAGGCTTATTTTAGCAACTTAGGCTTATTAAATAGGTTTATTTCAGCAACTTAGACTTATTAAATCGCCATATTAAATATGCTTATTTCAGCAACTTAGGCTTATTAAATAGGCTTATTTCAGCAGCTTATGCTTATTAAATAGCCTTATTAAATAGGCTTATTTCAGCAACTTAGGATTATTAAATAGGCTTATTTCAGCAACTTAGACTTATTAAATAGGCCTATTAAATAGGCTTATTAAATAGACTTATTAAATAGGCTCATTAAATACTTATTAAATAGGCTTATTAAATAGGCTTATTAAATAGACTGATTAAATAGGCTCAATAAATAGGCGTATTGAATAGGCTTATTAAATAGGCTTATTAAATAGGCTTATTAAATAGGCTTATTAAATATGCGTATTAAATAGACTTATTAAATAGGCTTATTAAATAGGCTCAATAAATAGGCTTATTAAATAGGCTCAATAAATAGGCTTATTAAATAGGCTCAATAAATAGGCTTATTAAATAGGCTCAATAAATAGGCTTATTAAATAGGCTCAATAAATAGGCTTATTAAATAGGCTTATTAAATAGACTAATTAAATAGACTTATTAAATAGGCTTATTAAATCGACTTATTAAATAGGCTTATTAAAAAGGCTTATTAAATAGACTTATTAAACAGGCTCATTAAATACTTATTAAATAGGTTTATTAAATAGGCGTATTAAATAGGCTTATTAAATAGGCTCAATAAATAGGCTTATCAAATGGGCTTATTAAATAGGCTCTTTTAATAGGCTTAATAAATAGGCTTATTAAATAGGCGTATTAAATAGGCTTATTAAATAGGCTTATTAAATAGACTCATTAAATAGTCTTATTAAATAGGCTCAATACATAGGCTCATTAAATAGGCTCAATAAATAGGCTTATTAAATAGACTTATTAAATAGGCTCAATAAATAGGCTTATTAAATAGGCTTATTAAATAGGCTCAATAAATAGGCTTATTAAATAGGCTCAATAAATACGCTTTTTAAATAGGCTCATTAAATACTTATTAAATAGGCTTATTAAATAGACTTATTAAATAGAGTAATTGAATAGGCTTATTAAATAGGCTTATTAAATAGGCTTATTAAATAGGCTCAATAAATAGGCTCATTAAATAGGCTCAATAAATAGGCTTATTAAATAGGCTCAATAATTAGGCTTATTAAATAGGCTCAATAAATAGGCTTATTAAATAGGCTCATTATATACTTATTAAATAGGCTTATTAAATAGACTTATTAAATAGACGTATTTAATATGCTTATGAAATAGGCTTATTAAATAGGCTTATTAAATAGACTTATTAAATAGCCTCATTAAATAGGCTTATTTTAGCAACTTAGGCTTATTAATTAGGCTTTTTTCAGCAACTTAGACTTATTAAACAGCCTTATTACAGCAACTTAGGCTTATTAAATAGGCTTATTTTAGCAACTTCGGCTTATTAAATAGGCTTATTTCAGCAACTTAGGCTTATTAAATACGCTTATTTCAGCAACTTAGGCTTATTAAAATGCCTTATTTCAGCAACTTAGACTTATTAAATAGGATTATTCAGCAACTTAGGCTTAAATAGGCTTATTAAATAGGCTTATTAAAAAGGCTTAATAAATAGGCTTATTAAATAGACTTATTAAATAGCCTCATTAAATAGGCTTATTTTAGCAACTTAGGCTTATTAAATAGGTTTATTTCAGCAACTTAACTTATTAAATCGCCATATTAAATATGCTTATTTCAGCAACTTAGGCTTATTAAATAGGCTTATTTCAGCAGCTTATGCTTATTAAATAGCCTTATTAAATAGGCTTATTTCAGCAACTTATGATTATTAAATAGGCTTATTTCAGCAACTTAGACTTATTAAATAGGCCTATTAAATAGGCTTATTAAATAGACTTATTAAATAGGCTTATTAAATAGGCTCAATACATAGGCTTATTAAATAGGCTTATTAAATAGACTTATTAAATAGGCTCAATAAATAGGCTTATTAAATAGGCTTATTAAATAGGCTCAATAAATAGGCTTATTAAATAGGCTCAATAAATAGGCTTTTTAAATAGGCTCAATAAATAGGCTTATTAAATAGGCTCATTAAATACTTATTAAATAGGCTTATTAAATAGACTTATTAAATAGACTTATTAAATAGGCTTATTAAATAGACTTATTAAATATGCTTATTAAAAATGTTTATTAAATAGACTTATTAAACAGGCTCATTAAATACTTATTAAATAGGTTTATTAAATAGGCGTATTAAATAGGCTTATTAAATAGGCTCAATAAATAGGCTTATTAAATGGGCTTATTAAAAAGGCTCATTAAATAGGCTTAATAAATAGGCTTATTAAATAGGCATATTAAATAGACTTATTAAATAGACGTATTAAATATGCTTATTAAATAGGCTTATTAAATAGGCTTATTAAATAGGCTTATTAAATAGACTTATTAAATACTTATTAAATAGGCTAATTAAATAGGCTTATTAAATAGACTTATTAAATAGGCTCAATAAATAGGCTTATTAAATAGGCTTATTAAATAGGCTTATTAAATAGGCTTATTAAATAGACATTAAATAGGCTTATTAAATAGGCTCAATAAATAGGCTTATTAAATAGGCTTATTAAATAGACTTATTAAATAGGCTCAATAAATAGGCTTATTAAATAGGCTTATTAAATAGGCTCAATAAATAGGCTTATTAAATAGGCTCAATAAATAGGCTTTTTAAATAGGCTCAATAAAAAGGCTTATTAAATAGGCTTATTAAATAGACTTATTAAATAGGCTTATTAAAAGGCTTATTAAATAGACTTATTAAACAGGCTCATTAAATACTTATTAAATAGGTTTATTAAATAGGTGTATTAAATAGGCTTATTAAATAGGCTCAATAAATAGGCTTATTAAATGGGCTTATTAAATAGGCTCATTAAATAGGCTCAATAAATAGGCTTATTAAATAGGCTCAATAAATAGGCTTATTAAATAGGCTCAATAAATAGGCTTATTAAATAGGCTCATTAAATACTTATTAAATAGGCTTATTAAATAGACTTATTAAATAGACTTATTAAATAGGCTTATTAAATAGACTTATTAAATAAGCTTATTAAAAAGGCTTATTAAATAGACTTATTAAACAGGCTCATTAAATACTTATTAAATAGGTTTATTAAAAAGGCGTATTAAATAGGCTTATTAAATAGGCTCAATAAAAAGGCTTATCAAATGGGCTTATTAAATAGGCTATTTTAATAGGCTTAATAAATAGGCTTATTAAATAGGTGTATTAAATAGGCTTATTAAATAGGCTTATTAAATAGACTCATTAAATAGTCTTATTAAATAGGCTCAATACATAGGCTCATTAAATAGGCTCAATAAATAGGCTTATTAAATAGACTTATTAAATAGATGTATTAAATATGCTTATTAAATAGGCTTTTTAAATAGGCTTATTAAATAGGCTTATTAAATAGACTTATTAAATAGGCTCAATAAATAGGCTTATTAAATAGGCTTATTAAATAGGCTTATTAAATAGGCTTATTAAATAGATTTATTAAATAGGCTTATTAAATAGGCTCAATAAATAGGCTTATTAAATAGGCTTATTAAATAGACTTATTAAATAGGCTCAATAAATAGGCTTATTAAATAGGCTCATTAAATACTTATTAAATAGGCTTATTAAATAGACTTATTAAATAGACTTATTAAATAGGCTTATTAAATAGACTTATTAAATAGGCTTATTAAAAAGGTTTATTAAATAGACTTATTAAACAGGCTCATTAAATACTTATTAAATAGGTTTATTAAATAGGCGTATTAAATAGGCTTATTAAATAGGCTCAATAAATAGGCTTATTAAATGGGCTTATTAAAAAGGCTAATTAAATAGGCTTAATAAATAGGCTTATTAAATAGGCGTATTAAATAGACTTATTAAATAGACGTATTAAATATGCTTATTAAATAGGCTTATTAAATAGGCTTATTAAATAGGCTTATTAAATAGACTTATTAAATACTTATTAAATAGGCTTATTAAATAGGCTTATTAAATAGACTTATTAAATAGGCTCAATAAATAGGCTTATTAAATAGGCTTATTAAATAGGCTTATTAAATAGGCTTATTAAATAGACTTATTAAATAGGCTTATTAAATAGGCTCAATAAATAGGCTTATTAAATAGGCTTATTAAATAGACTTATTAAATAGGCTCAATAAATAGGCTTATTAAATAGGCTTATTAAATAGGCTCAATAAATAGGCTTATTAAATAGGCTCAATAAATAGGCTTTTTAAATAGGCTCAATAAATAGGCTTATTAAATAGGCTCATTAAATACTTATTAAATAGGCTTATTAAATAGACTTATTAAATAGACTTATTAAATAGGCTTATTAAAGACTTATTAAATAGGCTTATTAAAAGGCTTATTAAATAGACTTATTAAATAGGCTTATTAAAGACTTATTAAATAGGCTTATTAAAAGGCTTATTAAATAGACTTATTAAACAGGCTCATTAAATACTTATTAAATAGGTTTATTAAATAGGCGTATTAAATAGGCTTATTAAATAGGCTCAATAAATAGGCTTATTAAATGGGCTTATTAAATAGGCTCATTAAATAGGCTTAATAAATTGGCTTATTAAATAGGCGTATTAAATAGGCTTATTAAATAGGCTTATTAAATAGACTCATTAAATAGGCTTATTAAATAGGCTCAATAAATAGGCTCATTAAATAGGCTCAATAAATAGGCTCATTAAATAGGCTCAATAATTAGGCTTATTAAATAGGCTCAATAAATATGCTTATTAAATAGGCTCATTATATACTTATTAAATAGGCTTATTAAATAGACTTATTAAATAGACGTATTTAATATGCTTATGAAATAGGCTTATTAAATAGGCTTATTAAATAGACTTATTAAATAGCCTCATTAAATAGGCTTATTTTAGCAACTTAGGCTTATTAATTAGGCTTTTTTCAGCAACTTAGACTTATTAAACAGCCTTATTACAGCAACTTAGGCTTATTAAATAGGCTTATTTTATCAACTTAGGCTTATTAAATAGGCTTATTTCAGCAACTTAGGCTTATTAAATAGGCTTATTTCAGCAACTTAGGCTTATTAAATAGCCTTATTTCAGCAACTTAGACTTATTAAATAGGATTATTCAGCAACTTAGGCTTAAATAGGCTTATTAAATAGGCTTATTAAAAAGGCTTAATAAATAGGCTTATTAAATAGACTTATTAAATAGCCTCATTAAATAGGCTTATTTTAGCAACTTAGGCTTATTAAATAGGTTTATTTCAGCAACTTAGACTTATTAAATCGCCATATTAAATCTGCTTTTTTCAGCAACTTAGGTTTATTAAATAGGCTTATTTCAGCAGCTTATGCTTATTAAATAGCCTTATTAAATAGGCTTATTTCAGCAACTTAGGATTATTAAATAGGCTTATTTCAGCAACTTAGACTTATTAAATAGGCCTATTAAATAGGCTTATTAAATAGACTTATTAAATAGGCTCATTAAATACTTATTAAATAGACTTATTAAATAGGCTTATTAAATAGACTGATTAAATAGGCTCAATAAATAGGCGTATTAAATAGGCTTATTAAATAGGCTTATTAAATAGGCTTATTAAATAGGCTTATTAAATATGCGTATTAAATAGACTTATTAAATAGGCTTATTAAATAGGCTCAATAAATAGGCTTATTAAATAGGCTCAATAAATAGGCTTATTAAATAGGCTCAATAAATAGGCTTATTAAATAGGCTTATTAAATAGACTTATTAAATAGGCTTATTAAAAAGGCTTATTAAATAGACTTATTAAACAGGCTCATTAAATACTTATTAAATAGGTTTATTAAATAGGCGTATTAAATAGGCTTATTAAATAGGCTCAATAAATAGGCTTATCAAATGGGCTTATTAAATAGGCTTATTAAATAGGCTTATTAAATAGACTTATTAAATAGGCTTATTAAATAGGCTTTTTAAATAGGCTTATTAAATAGGCTTATTAAATAGACTTATTAAATAGGCTCAATAAATAGGCTTATTAAATAGGCTTATTAAATAGGCTTATTAAATAGGCTTATTAAATAGACTTATTAAATAGGCTCATTAAATAGGCTCAATAAATAGGCTTATTAAATAGGCTTATTAAAAAGACTTATTAAATAGGCTCAATAAATAGGCTTATTAAATAGGCTTATTAAATAGGCTCAATAAATAGGCTTATTAAATAGGCTCAATAAATAGGCTTTTTAAATAGGCTCAATAAATAGGCTTATTAAATAGGCTCATTAAATACTTATTAAATAGGCTTATTAAATAGACTTCTTAAATAGACTTATTAAATAGGCTTATTAAATAGACTTATTAAATAGGCTTATTAAAAAGGTTTATTAAATAGACTTATTAAACAGGCTCATTAAATACTTATTAAATAGGTTTATTAAATAGGCGTATTAAATAGGCTTATTAAATAGGCTCAATAAATAGGCTTATTAAATGGGCTTATTAAAAAGGCTCATTAAATAGGCTTAATAAATAGGCTTATTAAATAGGCGTATTAAATAGACTTATTAAATAGACGTATTAAATATGCTTATTAAATAGGCTTATTAAATAGGCTTATTAAATAGGCTTATTAAATAGACTTATTAAATACTTATTAAATAGGCTTATTAAATAGGCTTATTAAATAGACTTATTAAATAGGCTCAATAAATAGGCTTATTAAATAGGCTTATTAAATAGGCTTAATAAATAGGCTTATTAAATAGACTTATTAAATAGGCTTATTAAATAGGCTCAATAAATAGGCTTATTAAATAGGCTTATTAAATAGACTTATTAAATAGGCTCAATAAATAGGCTTATTAAATAGGCTTATTAAATAGGCTCAATAAATAGGCTTATTAAATAGGCTCAATAAATAGGCTTTTTAAATAGGCTCAATAAATAGGCTTATTAAATAGGCTCATTAAATACTTATTAAATAGGCTTATTAAATAGACTTATTAAATAGACTTATTAAATAGGCTTATTAAAGACTTATTAAATCGGCTTATTAAAAGGCTTATTAAATAGACTTATTAAATAGGCTTATTAAAGACTTATTAAATAGGCTTATTAAAAGGCTTATTAAATAGACTTATTAAACAGGCTCATTAAATACTTATTAAATAGGTTTATTAAATAGGCGTATTAAATAGGCTTATTAAATAGGCTCAATAAATAGGCTTATTAAATGGGCTTATTTCAGCAGCTTATGCTTATTAAATAGCCTTATTAAATAGGCTTATTTCAGCAACTTAGGATTATTAAATAGGCTTATTTCAGCAACTTAGACTTATTAAATAGGCCTATTAAATAGGCTTATTAAATAGACTGATTAAATAGGCTCAATAAATAGGCGTATTAAATAGGCTTATTAAATAGGCTTATTAAATAGGCTTATTAAATAGGCTTATTAAATATGCGTATTAAATAGACTTATTAAATAGGCTTATTAAATAGGCTCAATAAATAGGCTTATTAAATAGGCTCAATAAATAGGCTTATTAAATAGGCTTATTAAATAGACTTATTAAATAGACTTATTAAATAGGCTTATTAAATCGACTTATTAAATAGGTTTATTAAAAAGGCTTATTAAATAGACTTATTAAACAGGCTCATTAAATACTTATTAAATAGGTTTATTAAATAGGCGTATTAAATAGGCTTATTAAATAGGCTCAATAAATAGGCTTATCAAATGGGCTTATTAAATAGGCTCTTTTAATAGGCTTAATAAATAGGCTTATTAAATAGGCGTATTAAATAGGCTTATTAAATAGGCTTATTAAATAGACTCATTAAATAGTCTTATTAAATAGGCTCAATACATAGGCTCATTAAATAGGCTCAATAAATAGGCTTATTAAATAGACTTATTAAATAGGCTCAATAAATAGGCTTATTAAATAGGCTTATTAAATAGGCTCAATAAATAGGCTTATTAAATAGGCTCAATAAATACGCTTTTTAAATAGGCTCATTAAATACTTATTAAATAGGCTTATTAAATAGACTTATTAAATAGAGTAATTGAATAGGCTTATTAAATAGGCTTATTAAATAGGCTTATTAAATAGGCTCAATAAATAGGCTTATTAAATAGGCTCAATAATTAGGCTTATTAAATAGGCTCAATAAATAGGCTTATTAAATAGGCTCTTTATATACTTATTAAATAGGCTTATTAAATAGACTTATTAAATAGACGTATTTAATATGCTTATGAAATAGGCTTATTAAATAGGCTTATTAAATAGACTTATTAAATAGCCTCATTAAATAGGCTTATTTTAGCAACTTAGGCTTATTAATTAGGCTTTTTTCAGCAACTTAGACTTATTAAACAGCCTTATTACAGCAACTTAGGCTTATTAAATAGGCTTATTTTAGCAACTTCGGCTTATTAAATAGGCTTATTTCAGCAACTTAGGCTTATTAAATAGGCTTATTTCAGCAACTTAGGCTTATTAAAATGCCTTATTTCAGCAACTTAGACTTATTAAATAGGATTATTCAGCAACTTAGGCTTAAATAGGCTTATTAAATAGGCTTATTAAAAAGGCTTAATAAATAGGCTTATTAAATAGACTTATTAAATAGCCTCATTAAATAGGCTTATTTTAGCAACTTAGGCTTATTAAATAGGTTTATTTCAGCAACTTAACTTATTAAATCGCCATATTAAATATGCTTATTTCAGCAACTTAGGCTTATTAAATAGGCTTATTTCAGCAGCTTATGCTTATTAAATAGCCTTATTAAATTGGCTTATTTCAGCAACTTAGGATTATTAAATAGGCTTATTTCAGCAACTTAGACTTATTAAATAGGCCTATTAAATAGGCTTATTAAATAGACTTATTAAATAGGCTTATTAAATAGGCTCAATAAATAGGCTTATCAAATGGGCTTATTAAATAGGCTCTTTTAATAGGCTTAATAAATAGGCTTATTAAATAGGCGTATTAAATAGGCTTATTAAATAGGCTTATTAAATAGACTCATTAAATAGTCTTATTAAATAGGCTCAATACATAGGCTCATTAAATAGGCTCAATAAATAGGCTTATTAAATAGACTTATTAAATAGGCTCAATAAATAGGCTTATTAAATAGGCTTATTAAATAGGCTCAATAAATAGGCTTATTAAATAGGCTCAATAAATACGCTTTTTAAATAGGCTCACTAAATACTTATTAAATAGGCTTATTAAATAGACTTATTAAATAGAGTAATTGAATAGGCTTATTAAATAGGCTTATTAAATAGGCTTATTAAATATGCTCAATAAATAGGCTCATTAAATAGGCTCAATAAATAGGCTTATTAAATAGGCTCAATAATTAGGCTTATTAAATAGGCTCAATAAATAGGCTTATTAAATAGGCTCATTATATACTTATTAAATAGGCTTATTAAATAGACTTATTAAATAGACGTATTTAATATGCTTATGAAATAGGCTTATTAAATAGGCTTATTAAATAGACTTATTAAATAGCCTCATTAAATAGGCTTATTTTAGCAACTTAGGCTTATTAATTAGGCTTTTTTCAGCAACTTAGACTTATTAAACAGCCTTATTACAGCAACTTAGGCTTATTAAATAGGCTTATTTTAGCAACTTCGGCTTATTAAATAGGCTTATTTCAGCAACTTAGGCTTATTAAATAGGCTTATTTCAGCAACTTAGGCTTATTAAAATGCATTATTTCAGCAACTTAGACTTATTAAATAGGATTATTCAGCAACTTAGGCTTAAATAGGCTTATTAAATAGGCTTATTAAAAAGGCTTAATAAATAGGCTTATTAAATAGACTTATTAAATAGCCTCATTAAATAGGCTTATTTTAGCAACTTAGGCTTATTAAATAGGTTTATTTCAGCAACTTAACTTATTAAATCGCCATATTAAATATGCTTATTTCAGCAACTTAGGCTTATTAAATAGGCTTATTTCAGCAGCTTATGCTTATTAAATAGCCTTATTAAATAGGCTTATTTCAGCAACTTAGGATTATTAAATAGGCTTATTTCAGCAACTTAGACTTATTAAATTGGCCTATTAAATAGGCTTATTAAATAGACTTATTAAATAGGCTTATTAAATAGGCTCAATACATAGGCTTATTAAATAGGCTTATTAAATAGACTTATTAAATAGGCTCAATAAATAGGCTTATTAAATAGGCTTATTAAATAGGCTCAATAAATAGGCTTATTAAATTGGCTCAATAAATAGGCTTTTTAAATAGGCTCAATAAATAGGCTTATTAAATAGGCTCATTAAATACTTATTAAATAGGCTTATTAAATAGACTTATTAAATAGACTTATTAAATAGGCTTATTAAATAGACTTATTAAATAGGCTTATTAAAAATGTTTATTAAATAGACTTATTAAACAGGCTCATTAAATACTTATTAAATAGGTTTATTAAATAGGCGTATTAAATAGGCTTATTAAATAGGCTCAATAAATAGGCTTATTAAATGGGCTTATTAAAAAGGCTCATTAAATAGGCTTAATAAATAGGCTTATTAAATAGGCTTATTAAATAGACTCATTAAATAGGCTTATTAAATAGGCTCAATAAATAGGCTCATTAAATAGGCTCAATAAATAGGCTCATTAAATAGGCTCAATAATTAGGCTTATTAAATAGGCTCAATAAATATGCTTATTAAATAGGCTCATTATATACTTATTAAATAGGCTTATTAAATAGACTTATTAAATAGACGTATTTAATATGCTTATGAAATAGGCTTATTAAATAGGCTTATTAAATAGACTTATTAAATAGCCTCATTAAATAGGCTTATTTTAGCAACTTAGGCTTATTAATTAGGCTTTTTTCAGCAACTTAGACTTATTAAACAGCCTTATTACAGCAACTTAGGCTTATTAAATAGGCTTATTTTAGCAACTTCGGCTTATTAAATAGGCTTATTTCAGCAACTTAGGCTTATTAAATAGGCTTATTTCAGCAACTTAGGCTTATTAAAATGCATTATTTCAGCAACTTAGACTTATTAAATAGGATTATTCAGCAACTTAGGCTTAAATAGGCTTATTAAATAGGCTTATTAAAAAGGCTTAATAAATAGGCTTATTAAATAGACTTATTAAATAGCCTCATTAAATAGGCTTATTTTAGCAACTTAGGCTTATTAAATAGGTTTATTTCAGCAACTTAACTTATTAAATCGCCATATTAAATATGCTTATTTCAGCAACTTAGGCTTATTAAATAGGCTTATTTCAGCAGCTTATGCTTATTAAATAGCCTTATTAAATAGGCTTATTTCAGCAACTTAGGATTATTAAATAGGCTTATTTCAGCAACTTAGACTTATTAAATAGGCCTATTAAATAGGCTTATTAAATAGACTTATTAAATAGGCTTATTAAATAGGCTCAATACATAGGCTTATTAAATAGGCTTATTAAATAGACTTATTAAATAGGCTCAATAAATAGGCTTATTAAATAGGCTTATTAAATAGGCTCAATAAATAGGCTTATTAAATAGGCTCAATAAATAGGCTTTTTAAATAGGCTCAATAAATAGGCTTATTAAATAGGCTCATTAAATACTTATTAAATAGGCTTATTAAATAGACTTATTAAATAGACTTATTAAATAGGCTTATTAAATAGACTTATTAAATAGGCTTATTAAAAATGTTTATTAAATAGACTTATTAAACAGGCTCATTAAATACTTATTAAATAGGTTTATTAAATAGGCGTATTAAATAGGCTTATTAAATAGGCTCAATAAATAGGCTTATTAAATGGGCTTATTAAAAAGGCTCATTAAATAGGCTTAATAAATAGGCTTATTAAATAGGCTTATTAAATAGACTCATTAAATAGGCTTATTAAATAGGCTCAATAAATAGGCTCATTAAATAGGCTCAATAAATAGGCTCATTAAATAGGCTCAATAATTAGGCTTATTAAATAGGCTCAATAAATATGCTTATTAAATAGGCTCATTATATACTTATTAAATAGGCTTATTAAATAGATTTATTAAATAGACGTATTTAATATGCTTATGAAATAGGCTTATTAAATAGGCTTATTAAATAGACTTATTAAATAGCCTCATTAAATAGGCTTATTTTAGCAACTTAGGCTTATTAATTAGGCTTTTTTCAGCAACTTAGACTTATTAAACAGCCTTATTACAGCAACTTAGGCTTATTAAATAGGCTTATTTTAGCAACTTAGGCTTATTAAATAGGCTTATTTCAGCAACTTAGGCTTATTAAATAGGCTTATTTCAGCAACTTAGGCTTATTAAATAGCCTTATTTCAGCAACTTAGACTTATTAAATAGGATTATTCAGCAACTTAGGCTTAAATAGGCTTATTAAATAGGCTTATTAAAAAGGCTTTATAAATAGGCTTATTAAATAGACTTATTAAATAGCCTCATTAAATAGGCTTATTTTAGCAACTTAGGCTTATTAAATAGGTTTATTTCAGCAACTTAGACTTATTAAATCGCCATATTAAATATGCTTTTTTCAGCAACTTAGGTTTATTAAATAGGCTTATTTCAGCAGCTTATGCTTATTAAATAGCCTTATTAAATAGGCTTATTTCAGCAACTTAGGATTATTACATAGGCTTATTTCAGCAACTTAGACTTATTAAATAGGCCTATTAAATAGGCTTATTAAATAGACTTATTAAATAGGCTCATTAAATACTTATTAAATAGACTTATTAAATAGACTTATTAAATAGACTTATTAAATAGGCTTATTAAATCGACTTATTAAATAGGCTTATTAAAAAGGCTTATTAAATAGACTTATTAAACAGGCTCATTAAATACTTAATAAATAGGCTTATTAAATAGGCTTATTAAATAGACTTATTAAATAGGCTCAATAAATAGGCTTATTAAATAGGCTCATTAAATAGGCTTAATAAATAGGCTTATTAAATAGACTTATTAAATAGGCTTATTAAATAGACTTATTAAATAGACTTATTAAATAGGCTTATTAAATCGACTTATTAAATAGGCTTATTAAAAAGGCTTATTAAATAGACGTATTAAACAGGCTCATTAAATACTTAATAAATAGGCTTATTAAATAGGCGTATTAAATAGGCTTATTAAATAGGCTTATTAAATAGACTCATTAAATAGTCTTATTAAATAGGCTCAATACATAGGCTCATTAAATAGGCTCAATAAATAGGCTTATTAAATAGGCTTATTAAATAGGCTTATTAAATAGGCTTATTAAATATGCGTATTAAATAGACTTATTAAATAGGCTTATTAAATAGGCTCAATAAATAGGCTTATTAAATAGGCTCAATAAATAGGCTTATTAAATAGGCTCAATAAATAGGCTTATTAAATAGGCTTATTAAATAGACTTATTAAATAGGCTTAATAAATAGGCTTATTAAATAGACTTATTAAATAGGCTTATTAAAACTACTTATTAAATAGGTTTATTAAATAGGCTTATTAAATAGACTTATTAAATAGGCTCAATAAATAGGCTTATTAAATAGGCTTATTAAATAGGCTTATTAAATAGGCTTATTAAATAGGCTCAATAAATAGGCTTTTTAAATAGGCTCAATAAATAGGCTTATTAAATAGGCTCATTAAATACTTATTAAATAGGCTTATTAAATAGACTTATTAAATAGACTTATTAAATAGGCTTATTAAAGACTTATTAAATCGGCTTATTAAAAGGCTTATTAAATAGACTTATTAAATAGGCTTATTAAAGACTTATTAAATAGGCTTATTAAAAGGCTTATTAAATAGACTTATTAAACAGGCTCATTAAATACTTATTAAATAGGTTTATTAAATAGGCGTATTAAATAGGCTTATTAAATAGGCTCAATAAATAGGCTTATTAAATGGGCTTATTTCAGCAGCTTATGCTTATTAAATAGCCTTATTAAATAGGCTTATTTCAGCAACTTAGGATTATTAAATAGGCTTATTTCAGCAACTTAGACTTATTAAATAGGCCTATTAAATAGGCTTAATAAATAGGCTTATTAAATAGGCTTAATAAATAGGCTTATTAAATAGACTTATTAAATAGGCTTATTAAATAGACTTATTAAATAGACTTATTAAATAGGCTTATTAAATCGACTTATTAAATAGGCTTATTAAAAAGGCTTATTAAATAGACTTATTAAACAGGCTCATTAAATACTTAATAAATAGGCTTATTAAATAGGCTTATTAAATAGACTTATTAAATAGGCTCAATAAATAGGCTTATTAAATAGGCTTATTAAATAGGCTTAATAAATAGGCTTATTAAATAGACTTATTAAATAGGCTTATTAAATAGACTTATTAAATAGACTTATTAAATAGGCTTATTAAATCGACTTATTAAATAGGCTTATTAAAAAGGCTTATTAAATAGACTTATTAAACAGGCTCATTAAATACTTAATAAATAGGCTTATTAAATAGGCGTATTAAATAGGCTTATTAAATAGGCTTATTAAATAGGCTCAATAAATAGGTTTATTAAATAGGCTCAATAAATAGGCTCAATAAATAGGCTTATTAAATAGGCTCAATAAATAGGCTTATTAAATAGGCTTATTAAATAGACTTATTAAATAGGCTTATTAAAAAGGCTTATTAAATAGACTTATTAAACAGGCTCATTAAATACTTATTAAATAGGTTTATTAAATAGGCGTATTAAATAGGCTTATTAAATAGGCTCAATAAATAGGCTTATTAAATAGGCTTATTAAATAGGCTTATTAAATAGGCTTATTAAATAGACTTATTAAATAGGCTCATTAAATAGGCTCAATAAATAGGCTTATTAAATAGGCTTATTAAAAAGACTTATTAAATAGGCTCAATCAATAGGCTTATTAAATAGGCTTATTAAATGGGCTCAATAAATAGGCTTATTAAATAGGCTCAATAAATAGGCTTTTTAAATAGGCTCAATAAATAGGCTTATTAAATAGGCTCATTAAATACTTATTAAATAGGCTTATTAAATAGACTTCTTAAATAGACTTATTAAATAGGCTTATTAAATAGACTTATTAAATAGGCTTATTAAAAAGGTTTATTAAATAGACTTATTAAACAGGCTCATTAAATACTTATTAAATAGGTTTATTAAATAGGCGTATTAAATAGGCTTATTAAATAGGCTCAATAAATAGGCTTATTAAATGGGCTTATTAAAAAGGCTCATTAAATAGGCTTAATAAATAGGCTTATTAAATAGGCGTATTAAATAGACTTATTAAATAGACGTATTAAATATGCTTATTAAATAGGCTTATTAAATAGGCTTATTAAATAGGCTTATTAAATAGACTTATTAAATACTTATTAAATAGGCTTATTAAATAGGCTTATTAAATAGACTTATTAAATAGGCTCAATAAATAGGCTTATTAAATAGGCTTATTAAATAGGCTTAATAAATAGGCTTATTAAATAGACTTATTAAATAGGCTTATTAAATAGGCTCAATAAATAGGCTTATTAAATAGGCTTATTAAATAGACTTATTAAATAGGCTCAATAAATAGGCTTATTAAATAGGCTTATTAAATATGCTCAATAAATAGGCTTATTAAATAGGCTCAATAAATAGGCTTTTTAAATAGGCTCAATAAATAGGCTTATTAAATAGGCTCATTAAATACTTATTAAATAGGCTTATTAAATAGACTTATTAAATAGACTTATTAAATAGGCTTATTAAAGACTTATTAAATCGGCTTATTAAAAGGCTTATTAAATAGACTTATTAAATAGGCTTATTAAAGACTTATTAAATAGGCTTATTAAAAGGCTTATTAAATAGACTTATTAAACAGGCTCATTAAATACTTATTAAATAGGTTTATTAAATAGGCGTATTAAATAGGCTTATTAAATAGGCTCAATAAATAGGCTTATTAAATGGGCTTATTTCAGCAGCTTATGCTTATTAAATAGCCTTATTAAATAGGCTTATTTCAGCAACTTAGGATTATTAAATAGGCTTATTTCAGCAACTTAGACTTATTAAATAGGCCTATTAAATAGGCTTATTAAATAGACTTATTAAATAGGCTCATTAAATACTTATTAAATAGGCTTATTAAATAGGCTTATTAAATAGACTGATTAAATAGGCTCAATAAATAGGCGTATTAAATAGGCTTATTAAATAGGCTTATTAAATAGGCTTATTAAATAGGCTTATTAAATATGCGTATTAAATAGACTTATTAAATAGGCTTATTAAATAGGCTCAATAAATAGGCTTATTAAATAGGCTCAATAAATAGGCTTATTAAATAGGCTCAATAAATAGGCTTATTAAATAGGCTCAATAAATAGGCTTATTAAATAGGCTTATTAAATAGACTTATTAAATAGACTTATTAAATAGGCTTATTAAATCGACTTATTAAATAGGCTTATTAAAAAGGCTTATTAAATAGACTTATTAAACAGGCTCATTAAATACTTATTAAATAGGTTTATTAAATAGGCGTATTAAATAGGCTTATTAAATAGGCTCAATAAATAGGCTTATCAAATGGGCTTATTAAATAGGCTCTTTTAATAGGCTTAATAAATAGGCTTATTAAATAGGCGTATTAAATAGGCTTATTAAATAGGCTTATTAAATAGACTCATTAAATAGTCTTATTAAATAGGCTCAATACATAGGCTCATTAAATAGGCTCAATAAATAGGCTTATTAAATAGACTTATTAAATAGGCTCAATAAATAGGCTTATTAAATAGGCTTATTAAATAGGCTCAATAAATAGGCTTATTAAATAGGCTCAATAAATACGCTTTTTAAATAGGCTCATTAAATACTTATTAAATAGGCTTATTAAATAGACTTATTAAATAGAGTAATTGAATAGGCTTATTAAATAGGCTTATTAAATAGGCTTATTAAATAGGCTCAATAAATAGGCTCATTAAATAGGCTCAATAAATAGGCTTATTAAATAGGCTCAATAATTAGGCTTATTAAATAGGCTCAATAAATAGGCTTATTAAATAGGCTCATTATATACTTATTAAATAGGCTTATTAAATAGACTTATTAAATAGACGTATTTAATATGCTTATGAAATAGGCTTATTAAATAGGCTTATTAAATAGACTTATTAAATAGCCTCATTAAATAGGCTTATTTTAGCAACTTAGGCTTATTAATTAGGCTTTTTTCAGCAACTTAGACTTATTAAACAGCCTTATTACAGCAACCTAGGCTTATTAAATAGGCTTATTTTAGCAACTTCGGCTTATTAAATAGGCTTATTTCAGCAACTTAGGCTTATTAAATAGGCTTATTTCAGCAACTTAGGCTTATTAAAATGCCTTATTTCAGCAACTTAGACTTATTAAATAGGATTATTCAGCAACTTAGGCTTAAATAGGCTTATTAAATAGGCTTATTAAAAAGGCTTAATAAATAGGCTTATTAAATAGACTTATTAAATAGCCTCATTAAATAGGCTTATTTTAGCAACTTAGGCTTATTAAATAGGTTTATTTCAGCAACTTAACTTATTAAATCGCCATATTAAATATGCTTATTTCAGCAACTTAGGCTTATTAAATAGGCTTATTTCAGCAGCTTATGCTTATTAAATAGCCTTATTAAATTGGCTTATTTCAGCAACTTAGGATTATTAAATAGGCTTATTTCAGCAACTTAGACTTATTAAATAGGCCTATTAAATAGGCTTATTAAATAGACTTATTAAATAGGCTTATTAAATAGGCTCAATAAATAGGCTTATCAAATGGGCTTATTAAATAGGCTCTTTTAATAGGCTTAATAAATAGGCTTATTAAATAGGCGTATTAAATAGGTTTATTAAATAGGCTTATTAAATAGACTCATTAAATAGTCTTATTAAATAGGCTCAATACATAGGCTCATTAAATAGGCTCAATAAATAGGCTTATTAAATAGACTTATTAAATAGGCTCAATAAATAGGCTTATTAAATAGGCTTATTAAATAGGCTCAATAAATAGGCTTATTAAATAGGCTCAATAAATACGCTTTTTAAATAGGCTCACTAAATACTTATTAAATAGGCTTATTAAATAGACTTATTAAATAGAGTAATTGAATAGGCTTATTAAATAGGCTTATTAAATAGGCTTATTAAATATGCTCAATAAATAGGCTCATTAAATAGGCTCAATAAATAGGCTTATTAAATAGGCTCAATAATTAGGCTTATTAAATAGGCTCAATAAATAGGCTTATTAAATAGGCTCATTATATACTTATTAAATAGGCTTATTAAATAGACTTATTAAATAGACGTATTTAATATGCTTATGAAATAGGCTTATTAAATAGGCTTATTAAATAGACTTATTAAATAGCCTCATTAAATAGGCTTATTTTAGCAACTTAGGCTTATTAATTAGGCTTTTTTCAGCAACTTAGACTTATTAAACAGCCTTATTACAGCAACTTAGGCTTATTAAATAGGCTTATTTTAGCAACTTCGGCTTATTAAATAGGCTTATTTCAGCAACTTAGGCTTATTAAATAGGCTTATTTCAGCAACTTAGGCTTATTAAAATGCATTATTTCAGCAACTTAGACTTATTAAATAGGATTATTCAGCAACTTAGGCTTAAATAGGCTTATTAAATAGGCTTATTAAAAAGGCTTAATAAATAGGCTTATTAAATAGACTTATTAAATAGCCTCATTAAATAGGCTTATTTTAGCAACTTAGGCTTATTAAATAGGTTTATTTCAGCAACTTAACTTATTAAATCGCCATATTAAATATGCTTATTTCAGCAACTTAGGCTTATTAAATAGGCTTATTTCAGCAGCTTATGCTTATTAAATAGCCTTATTAAATAGGCTTATTTCAGCAACTTAGGATTATTAAATAGGCTTATTTCAGCAACTTAGACTTATTAAATAGGCCTATTAAATAGGCTTATTAAATAGACTTATTAAATAGGCTTATTAAATAGGCTCAATACATAGGCTTATTAAATAGGCTTATTAAATAGACTTATTAAATAGGCTCAATAAATAGGCTTATTAAATAGGCTTATTAAATAGGCTCAATAAATAGGCTTATTAAATAGGCTCAATAAATAGGCTTTTTAAATAGGCTCAATAAATAGGCTTATTAAATAGGCTAATTAAATACTTATTAAATAGGCTTATTAAATAGACTTATTAAATAGACTTATTAAATAGGCTTATTAAATAGACTTATTAAATAGGCTTATTAAAAATGTTTATTAAATAGACTTATTAAACAGGCTCATTAAATACTTATTAAATAGGTTTATTAAATAGGCGTATTAAATAGGCTTATTAAATAGGCTCAATAAATAGGCTTATTAAATGGGCTTATTAAAAAGGCTCATTAAATAGGCTTAATAAATAGGCTTATTAAATAGGCTTATTAAATAGACTCATTAAATAGGCTTATTAAATAGGCTCAATAAATAGGCTCATTAAATAGGCTCAATAAATAGGCTCATTAAATAGGCTCAATAATTAGGCTTATTAAATAGGCTCAATAAATATGCTTATTAAATAGGCTCATTATATACTTATTAAATAGGCTTATTAAATAGACTTATTAAATAGACGTATTTAATATGCTTATGAAATAGGCTTATTAAATAGGCTTATTAAATAGACTTATTAAATAGCCTCATTAAATAGGCTTATTTTAGCAACTTAGGCTTATTAATTAGGCTTTTTTCAGCAACTTAGACTTATTAAACAGCCTTATTACAGCAACTTAGGCTTATTAAATAGGCTTATTTTAGCAACTTAGGCTTATTAAATAGGCTTATTTCAGCAACTTAGGCTTATTAAATAGGCTTATTTCAGCAACTTAGGCTTATTAAATAGCCTTATTTCAGCAACTTAGACTTATTAAATAGGATTATTCAGCAACTTAGGCTTAAATAGGCTTATTAAATAGGCTTATTAAAAAGGCTTAATAAATAGGCTTATTAAATAGACTTATTAAATAGCCTCATTAAATAGGCTTATTTTAGCAACTTAGGCTTATTAAATAGGTTTATTTCAGCAACTTAGACTTATTAAATCGCCATATTAAATATGCTTTTTTCAGCAACTTAGGTTTATTAAATAGGCTTATTTCAGCATCTTATGCTTATTAAATAGCCTTATTAAATAGGCTTATTTCAGCAACTTAGGATTATTACATAGGCTTATTTCAGCAACTTAGACTTATTAAATAGGCCTATTAAATAGGCTTATTAAATAGACTTATTAAATAGGCTCATTAAATACTTATTAAATAGACTTATTAAATAGGCTTATTAAATAGACTGATTAAATAGGCTCAATAAATAGGCGTATTAAATAGGCTTATTAAATAGGCTTATTAAATAGGCTTATTAAATAGGCTTATTAAATATGCGTATTAAATAGACTTATTAAATAGGCTTATTAAATAGGCTCAATAAATAGGCTTATTAAATAGGCTCAATAAATAGGCTTATTAAATAGGCTCAATAAATAGGCTTATTAAATAGGCTTATTAAATAGACTTATTAAATAGGCTTATCAAAAAGGCTTATTAAATAGACTTATTAAACAGGCTCATTAAATACTTATTAAATAGGTTTATTAAATAGGCGTATTAAATAGGCTTATTAAATAGGCTCAATAAATAGGCTTATCAAATGGGCTTATTAAATAGGCTTATTAAATAGGCTTATAAATAGACTTATTAAATAGGCTTATTAAATAGGCTTTTTAAATAGGCTTATTAAATAGGCTTATTAAATAGACTTATTAAATAGGCTCAATAAATAGGCTTATTAAATAGGCTTATTAAATAGGCTTATTAAATAGGCTTATTAAATAGACTTATTAAATAGGCTCATTAAATAGGCTCAATAAATAGGCTTATTAAATAGGCTTATTAAAAAGACTTATTAAATAGGCTCAATAAATAGGCTTATTAAATAGGCTTATTAAATAGGCTCAATAAATAGGCTTATTAAATAGGCTCAATAAATAGGCTTTTTAAATAGGCTCAATAAATAGGCTTATTAAATAGGCTCATTAAATACTTATTAAATAGGCTTATTAAATAGACTTATTAAATAGACTTATTAAATAGGCTTATTAAATAGACTTATTAAATAGGCTTATTAAAAAGGTTTATTAAATAGACTTATTAAACAGGCTCATTAAATAGGCTTAATAAATAGGCTTATTAAATAGGCGTATTAAATAGACTTATTAAATAGACGTATTAAATATGCTTATTAAATAGGCTTATTAAATAGGCTTATTAAATAGGCTTATTAAATAGACTTATTAAATACTTATTAAATAGGCTTATTAAATAGGCATATTAAATAGACTTATTAAATAGGCTCAATAAATAGGCTTATTAAATAGGCTTATTAAATAGGCTTAATAAATAGGCTTATTAAATAGACTTATTAAATAGGCTTATTAAATAGGCTCAATAAATAGGCTTATTAAATAGGCTTATTAAATAGACTTATTAAATAGGCTCAATAAATAGGCTTATTAAATAGGCTTATTAAATAGGCTCAATAAATAGGCTTATTAAATAGGCTCAATAAATAGGCTTTTTAAATAGGCTCAATAAATAGGCTTATTAAATAGGCTCATTAAATACTTATTAAATAGGCTTATTAAATAGACTTATTAAATAGACTTATTAAATAGGCTTATTAAAGACTTATTAAATCGGCTTATTAAAAGGCTTATTAAATAGACTTATTAAATAGGCTTATTAAAGACTTATTAAATAGGCTTATTAAAAGGCTTATTAAATAGACTTATTAAACAGGCTCATTAAATACTTATTAAATAGGTTTATTAAATAGGCGTATTAAATAGGCTTATTAAATAGGCTCAATAAATAGGCTTATTAAATGGGCTTATTTCAGCAGCTTATGCTTATTAAATAGCCTTATTAAATAGGCTTATTTCAGCAACTTAGGATTATTAAATAGGCTTATTTCAGCAACTTAGACTTATTAAATAGGCCTATTAAATAGGCTTATTAAATAGACTTATTAAATAGGCTCATTAAATACTTATTAAATAGGCTTATTAAATAGGCTTATTAAATAGACTGATTAAATAGGCTCAATAAATAGGCGTATTAAATAGGCTTATTAAATAGGCTTATTAAATAGGCTTATTAAATAGGCTTATTAAATATGTGTATTAAATAGACTTATTAAATAGGCTTATTAAATAGGCTCAATAAATAGGCTTATTAAATAGGCTCAATAAATAGGCTTATCAAATAGGCTCAATAAATAGGCTTATTAAATAGGCTCAATAAATAGGCTCATTAAATAGGCTCAATAAATAGGCTTATTAAATAGGCTTATTAAATAGACTTATTAAATAGACTTATTAAATAGGCTTATTAAATCGACTTATTAAATAGGCTTATTAAAAAGGCTTATTAAATAGACTTATTAAACAGGCTCATTAAATACTTATTAAATAGGTTTATTAAATAGGCGTATTAAATAGGCTTATTAAATAGGCTCAATAAATAGGCTTATCAAATGGGCTTATTAAATAGGCTCTTTTAATAGGCTTAATAAATAGGTTTATTAAATAGGCGTATTAAATAGGCTTATTAAATAGGCTTATTAAATAGACTCATTAAATAGTCTTATTAAATAGGCTCAATACATAGGCTCATTAAATAGGCTCAATAAATAGGCTTATTAAATAGACTTATTAAATAGGCTCAATAAATAGGCTTATTAAATAGGCTTATTAAATAGGCTCAATAAATAGGCTTATTAAATAGGCTCAATAAATACGCTTTTTAAATAGGCTCATAAAATACTTATTAAATAGGCTTATTAAATAGACTTATTAAATAGAGTAATTGAATAGGCTTATTAAATAGGCTTATTAAATAGGCTTATTAAATAGGCTCAATAAATAGGCTCATTAAATAGGCTCAATAAATAGGCTTATTAAATAGGCTCAATAATTAGGCTTATTAAATAGGCTCAATAAATAGGCTTATTAAATAGGCTCATTATATACTTATTAAATAGGCTTATTAAATAGTCTTATTAAATAGACGTATTTAATATGCTTATGAAATAGGCTTATTAAATAGGCTTATTAAATAGACTTATTAAATAGCCTCATTAAATATGCTTATTTTAGCAACTTAGGCTTATTAATTAGGCTTTTTTCAGCAACTTAGACTTATTAAACAGCCTTATTACAGCAACTTAGGCTTATTAAATAGGCTTATTTTAGCAACTTCGGCTTATTAAATAGGCTTATTTCAGCAACTTAGGCTTATTAAATAGGCTTATTTCAGCAACTTAGGCTTATTAAAATGCCTTATTTCAGCAACTTAGACTTATTAAATAGGATTATTCAGCAACTTAGGCTTAAATAGGCTTATTAAATAGGCTTATTAAAAAGGCTTAATAAATAGGCTTATTAAATAGACTTATTAAATAGCCTCATTAAATAGGCTTATTTTAGCAACTTAGGCTTATTAAATAGGTTTATTTCAGCAACTTAACTTATTAAATCGCCATATTAAATATGCTTATTTCAGCAACTTAGGCTTATTAAATAGGCTTATTTCAGCAGCTTATGCTTATTAAATAGCCTTATTAAATAGGCTTATTTCAGCAACTTAGGATTATTAAATAGGCTTATTTCAGCAACTTAGACTTATTAAATAGGCCTATTAAATAGGCTTATTAAATAGACTTATTAAATAGGCTTATTAAATAGGCTCAATAAATAGGCTTATCAAATGGGCTTATTAAATAGGCTCTTTTAATAGGCTTAATAAATAGGCTTATTAAATAGGCGTATTAAATAGGCTCAATACATAGGCTCATTAAATAGGCTCAATAAATAGGCTTATTAAATAGACTTATTAAATAGGCTCAATAAATAGGCTTATTAAATAGGCTTATTAAATAGGCTCAATAAATAGGCTTATTAAATAGGCTCAATAAATACGCTTTTTAAATAGGCTCACTAAATACTTATTAAATAGGCTTATTAAATAGACTTATTAAATAGAGTAATTGAATAGGCTTATTAAATAGGCTTATTAAATAGGCTTATTAAATAGGCTCAATAAATAGGCTCATTAAATAGGCTCAATAAATAGGCTTATTAAATAGGCTCAATAATTAGGCTTATTAAATAGGCTCAATAAATATGCTTATTAAATAGGCACATTATATACTTATTAAATAGGCTTATTAAATAGACTTATTAAATAGACGTATTTAATATGCTTATGAAATAGGCTTATTAAATAGGCTTATTAAATAGACTTATTAAATAGCCTCATTAAATAGGCTTATTTTAGCAACTTAGGCTTATTAATTAGGCTTTTTTCAGCAACTTAGACTTATTAAACAGCCTTATTACAGCAACTTAGGCTTATTAAATAGGCTTATTTCAGCAACTTAGGCTTATTAAATAGGCTTATTTCAGCAACTTAGGCTTATTAAAATGCCTTATTTCAGCAACTTAGACTTATTAAATAGGATTATTCAGCAACTTAGGCTTAAATAGGCTTATTAAATAGGCTTATTAAAAAGGCTTAATAAATAGGCTTATTAAATAGACTTATTAAATAGCCTCATTAAATAGGCTTATTTTAGCAACTTAGGCTTATTAAATAGGTTTATTTCAGCAACTTAACTTATTAAATCGCCATATTAAATATGCTTATTTCAGCAACTTAGGCTTATTAAATAGGCTTATTTCAGCAGCTTATGCTTATTAAATAGCCTTATTAAATAGGCTTATTTCAGCAACTTAGGATTATTAAATAGGCTTATTTCAGCAACTTAGACTTATTAAATAGGCCTATTAAATAGGCTTATTAAATAGACTTATTAAATAGGCTTATTAAATAGGCTGAATACATAGGCTTATTAAATAGGCTTATTAAATAGACTTATTAAATAGGCTCAATTAATAGGCTTATTAAATAGGCTTATTAAATAGGCTCAATAAATAGGCTTATTAAATAGGCTCAATAAATAGGCTTTTTAAATAGGCTCAATAAATAGGCTTATTAAATAGGCTCATTAAATACTTATTAAATAGGCTTATTAAATAGACTTATTAAATAGACTTATTAAATAGGCTTATTAAATAGACTTATTAAATAGGCTTATTAAAAATGTTTATTAAATAGACTTATTAAACAGGCTCATTAAATACTTATTAAATAGGTTTATTAAATAGGCGTATTAAATAGGCTTATTAAATAGGCTCAATAAATAGGCTTATTAAATGGGCTTATTAAAAAGGCTCATTAAATAGGCTTAATAAATAGGCTTATTAAATAGGCATATTAAATAGACTTATTAAATAGACGTATTAAATATGCTTATTAAATAGGCTTATTAAATAGGCTTATTAAATAGGCTTATTAAATAGACTTATTAAATACTTATTAAATAGGCTTATTAAATAGGCTTATTAAATAGACTTATTAAATAGGCTCAATAAATAGGCTTATTAAATAGGCTTATTAAATAGGCTTATTAAATAGGCTTATTAAATAGACATTAAATAGGCTTATTAAATAGGCTTATTAAATAGGCTTATTAAATAGACTTATTAAATAGGCTCAATAAATAGGCTTATTAAATAGGCTTATTAAATAGGCTCAATAAATAGGCTTATTAAATAGGCTTAATAAATAGGCTTTTTAAATAGGCTCAATAAAAAGGCTTATTAAATAGGCTCATTAAATACTTATTAAATAGGCTTATTAAATAGACTTATTAAATAGACTTATTAAATAGGCTTATTAAATAGACTTATTAAATAGGCTTATTAAAAGGCTTATTAAATAGAATTATTAAACAGGCTCATTAAATACTTATTAAATAGGTTTATTAAATAGGTGTATTAAATAGGCTTATTAAATAGGCTCAATAAATAGGCTTATTAAATGGGCTTATTAAATAGGCTCATTCAATAGGCTCAATAAATAGGCTTATTAAATAGGCTCAATAAATAGGCTTATTAAATAGGCTCAATAAATAGGCTTATTAAATAGGCTCATTAAATACTTATTAAATAGGCTTATTAAATAGACTTATTAAATAGACTTATTAAATAGGTTTATTAAATAGACTTATTAAATAAGCTTATTAAAAAGGCTTATTAAATGGACTTATTAAACAGGCTCATTAAATACTTATTAAATAGGTTTATTAAAAAGGCGTATTAAATAGGCTTATTAAATAGGCTCAATAAAAAGGCTTATCAAATGGGCTTATTAAATAGGCTATTTTAATAGGCTTAATAAATAGGCTTATTAAATAGGTGTATTAAATAGGCTTATTAAATAGGCTTATTAAATAGACTCATTAAATAGTCTTATTAAATAGGCTCAATACATAGGCTCATTAAATAGGCTCAATAAATAGGCTTATTAAATAGACTTATTAAATAGATGTATTAAATATGCTTATTAAATAGGCTTTTTAAATAGGCTTATTAAATAGGCTTATTAAATAGACTTATTAAATAGGCTCAATAAATAGGCTTATTAAATAGGCTTATTAAATAGGCTTATTAAATAGGCTTATTAAATAGATTTATTAAATAGGCTTATTAAATAGGCTCAATAAATAGGCTTATTAAATAGGCTTATTAAATAGACTTATTAAATAGGCTCAATAAATAGGCTTATTAAATAGGCTCATTAAATACTTATTAAATAGGCTTATTAAATAGACTTATTAAATAGACTTATTAAATAGGCTTATTAAATAGACTTATTAAATAGGCTTATTAAAAAGGTTTATTAAATAGACTTATTAAACAGGCTCATTAAATACTTATTAAATAGGTTTATTAAATAGGCGTATTAAATAGGCTTATTAAATAGGCTCAATAAATAGGCTTATTAAATGGGCTTATTAAACAGGCTCATTAAATAGGCTTAATAAATAGGCTTATTAAATAGGCGTATTAAATAGACTTATTAAATAGACGTATTAAATATGCTTATTAAATAGGCTTATTAAATAGGCTTATTAAATAGGCTTATTAAATAGACTTATTAAATACTTATTAAATAGGCTTATTATATAGGCTTATTAAATAGACTTATTAAATAGGCTCAATAAATAGGCTTATTAAATAGGCTTATTAAATAGGCTTATTAAATAGGCTTATTAAATAGACTTATTAAATAGGCTTATTAAATAGGCTCAATAAATAGGCTTATTAAATAGGCTTATTAAATAGACTTATTAAATAGGCTCAATAAATAGGCTTATTAAATAGGCTTATTAAATAGGCTCAATAAATAGGCTTATTAAATAGGCTCAATAAATAGGCTTTTTAAATAGGATCAATAAATAGGCTTATTAAATAGGCTCATTAAATACTTATTAAATAGGCTTATTAAATAGACTTATTAAATAGACTTATTAAATAGGCTTATTAAATAGACTTATTAAATAGGCTTATTAAAAAGGTTTATTAAATAGACTTATTAAACAGGCTCATTAAATACTTATTAAATAGGTTTATTAAATAGGCGTATTAAATAGGCTTATTAAATAGGCTCAATAAATAGGCTTATTAAATGGGCTTATTAAAAAGGCTCATTAAATAGGCTTAATAAATAGGCTTATTAAATAGGCGGATTAAATAGACTTATTAAATAGACGTATTAAATATGCTTATTAAATAGGCTTATTAAATAGGCTTATTAAATAGGCTTATTAAATAGACTTATAAAATACTTATTAAATAGGCTTATTATATAGGCTTATTAAATAGACTTATTAAATAGGCTCAATAAATAGGCTTATTAAATAGGCTTATTAAATAGGCTTATTAAATAGGCTTATTAAATAGACTTATTAAATAGGCTTATTAAATAGGCTCAATAAATAGGCTTATTAAATAGGCTTATTAAATAGACTTATTAAATAGGCTCAATAAATAGGCTTATTAAATAGGCTTATTAAATAGGCTCAATAAATAGGCTTATTAAATAGGCTCAATAAATAGGCTTTTTAAATAGGCTCAATAAATAGGCTTATTAAATAGGCTCATTAAATACTTATTAAATAGGCTTATTAAATAGACTTATTAAATAGACTTATTAAATAGGCTTATTAAAGACTTATTAAATAGGCTTATTAAAAGGCTTATTAAATAGACTTATTAAATAGGCTTATTAAAGACTTATTAAATAGGCTTATTAAAAGGCTTATTAAATAGACTTATTAAACAGGCTCATTAAATACTTATTAAATAGGTTTATTAAATAGGCGTATTAAATAGGCTTATTAAATAGGCTCAATAAATAGGCTTATTAAATGGGCTTATTAAATAGGCTCATTAAATAGGCTTAATAAATAGGCTTATTAAATAGGCGTATTAAATAGGCTTATTAAATAGGCTTATTAAATAGACTCATTAAATAGGCTTATTAAATAGGCTCAATAAATAGGCTCATTAAATAGGCTCAATAAATAGGCTCATTAAATAGGCTCAATAATTAGGCTTATTAAATAGGCTCAATAAATATGCTTATTAAATAGGCTCATTATATACTTATTAAATAGGCTTATTAAATAGACTTATTAAATAGACGTATTTAATATGCTTATGAAATAGGCTTATTAAATAGGCTTATTAAATAGACTTATTAAATAGCCTCATTAAATAGGCTTATTTTAGCAACTTAGGCTTATTAATTAGGCTTTTTTCAGCAACTTAGACTTATTAAACAGCCTTATTACAGCAACTTAGGCTTATTAAATAGGCTTATTTTAGCAACTTAGGCTTATTAAATAGGCTTATTTCAGCAACTTAGGCTTATTAAATAGGCTTATTTCAGCAACTTAGGCTTATTAAATAGCCTTATTTCAGCAACTTAGACTTATTAAATAGGATTATTCAGCAACTTAGGCTTAAATAGGCTTATTAAATAGGCTTATTAAAAAGGCTTAATAAATAGGCTTATTAAATAGACTTATTAAATAGCCTCATTAAATAGGCTTATTTTAGCAACTTAGGCTTATTAAATAGGTTTATTTCAGCAACTTAGACTTATTAAATCGCCATATTAAATATGCTTTTTTCAGCAACTTAGGTTTATTAAATAGGCTTATTTCAGCAGCTTATGCTTATTAAATAGCCTTATTAAATAGGCTTATTTCAGCAACTTAGGATTATTAAATAGGCTTATTTCAGCAACTTAGACTTATTAAATAGGCCTATTAAATAGGCTTATTAAATAGACTTATTAAATAGGCTCATTAAATACTTATTAAATAGACTTATTAAATAGGCTTATTAAATAGACTGATTAAATAGGCTCAATAAATAGGCGTATTAAATAGGCTTATTAAATAGGCTTATTAAATAGGCTTATTAAATAGGCTTATTAAATATGCGTATTAAATAGACTTATTAAATAGGCTTATTAAATAGGCTCAATAAATAGGCTTATTAAATAGGCTCAATAAATAGGCTTATTAAATAGGCTCAATAAATAGGCTTATTAAATAGGCTTATTAAATAGACTTATTAAATAGGCTTATTAAAAAGGCTTATTAAATAGACTTATTAAACAGGCTCATTAAATAATTATTAAATAGGTTTATTAAATAGGCGTATTAAATAGGCTTATTAAATAGGCTCAATAAATAGGCTTATCAAATGGGCTTATTAAATAGGCTTATTAAATAGGCTTATTAAATAGACTTATTAAATAGGCTTATTAAATAGGCTTTTTAAATAGGCTTATTAAATAGGCTTATTAAATAGACTTATTAAATAGGTTCAATAAATAGGCTTATTAAATAGGCTTATTAAATAGGCTTATTAAATAGGCTTATTAAATAGACTTATTAAATAGGCTCATTAAATAGGCTCAATAAATAGGCTTATTAAATAGGCTTATTAAAAAGACTTATTAAATAGGCTCAATAAATAGGCTTATTAAATAGGCTTATTAAATAGGCTCAATAAATAGGCTTATTAAATAGGCTCAATAAATAGGCTTTTTAAATAGGCTCAATAAATAGGCTTATTAAATAGGCTCATTAAATACTTATTAAATAGGCTTATTAAATAGACTTATTAAATAGACTTATTAAATAGGCTTATTAAATAGACTTATTAAATAGGCTTATTAAAAAGGTTTATTAAATAGACTTATTAAACAGGCTCATTAAATACTTATTAAATAGGTTTATTAAATAGGCGTATTAAATAGGCTTATTAAATAGGCTCAATAAATAGGCTTATTAAATGGGCTTATTAAAAAGGCTCATTAAATAGGCTTAATAAATAGGCTAATTAAATAGGCGTATTAAATAGACTTATTAAATAGACGTATTAAATATGCTTATTAAATAGGCTTATTAAATAGGCTTATGAAATAGGCTTATTAAATAGACTTATTAAATACTTATTAAATAGGCTTATTAAATAGGCTTATTAAATAGACTTATTAAATAGGCTCAATAAATAGGCTTATTAAATAGGCTTATTAAATAGGCTTAATAAATAGGCTTATTAAATAGACTTATTAAATAGGCTTATTAAATAGGCTCAATAAATAGGCTTATTATATAGGCTTATTAAATAGACTTATTAAATAGGCTCAATAAATAGGCTTATTAAATAGGCTTATTAAATAGGCTCAATAAATAGGCTTATTAAATAGGCTCAATAAATAGGCTTTTTAAATAGGCTCAATAAATAGGCTTATTAAATAGGCTCATTAAATACTTATTAAATAGGCTTATTAAATAGACTTATTAAATAGACTTATTAAATAGGCTTATTAAAGACTTATTAAATTGGCTTATTAAAAGGCTTATTAAATAGACTTATTAAATAGGCTTATTAAAGACTTATTAAATAGGCTTATTAAAAGGCTTATTAAATAGACTTATTAAACAGGCTCATTAAATACTTATTAAATAGGTTTATTAAATAGGCGTATTAAATAGGCTTATTAAATAGGCTCAATAAATAGGCTTATTAAATGGGCTTATTGAATAGGCTCATTAAATAGGCTTAATAAATAGGCTTATTAAATAGGCGTATTAAATAGGCTTATTAAATAGGCTTATTAAATAGACTCATTAAATAGGCTTATTAAATAGGCTCAATAAATAGGCTCATTAAATAGGCTCAATAAATAGGCTTATTAAATAGGCTCAATAATTAGGCTTATTAAATAGGCTCAATAAATATGCTTATTAAATAGGCTCATTATATACTTATTAAATAGGCTTATTAAATAGACTTATTAAATAGACGTATTTAATATGCTTATGAAATAGGCTTATTAAATAGGCTTATTAAATAGACTTATTAAATAGCCTCATTAAATAAGCTTATTTTAGCAACTTAGGCTTATTAATTAGGCTTTTTTCAGCAACTTAGACTTATTAAACAGCCTTATTACAGCAACTTAGGCTTATTAAATAGGCTTGTTTTAGCAACTTAGGCTTATTAAATAGGCTTATTTCAGCAACTTAGGCTTATTAAATAGGCTTATTTCAGCAACTTAGGCTTATTAAATAGGCTTATTTCAGCAACTTAGGCTTATTAAATAGCCTTATTTCAGCAACTTAGACTTATTAAGTAGGATTATTCAGCAACTTAGGCTTAAATAGGCTTATTAAATAGGCTTATTAAAAAGGCTTATTAAATAGGCTTATTAAATAGACTTATTAAATAGCCTCATTAAATAGGCTTATTTTAGCAACTTAGGCTTATTAAATAGGTTTATTTCAGCAACTTAGACTTATTAAATCGCCATATTAAATATGCTTATTTCAGCAACTTAGGCTTATTAAATAGGCTTATTTCAGCAGCTTATGCTTATTAAATAGCCTTATTAAATAGGCTTATTTCAGCAACTTAGGATTATTAAATAGGCTTATTTCAGCAACTTAGACTTATTAAATAGGCCTATTAAATAGGCTTATTAAATAGACTTATTAAATAGGCTCATTAAATACTTATTAAATAGACTTATTAAATAGGCTTATTAAATAGACTGATTAAATAGGCTCAATAAATAGGCGTATTAAATAGGCTTATTAAATAGGCTTATTAAATATGCGTATTAAATAGACTTATTAAATAGGCTTAATAAATAGGCTCAATAAATAGGCTTATTAATTAGGCTCAATAAATAGGATTATTAAATAGGCTCAATAAATAGGCTTATTAAATAGGCTTATTAAATAGACTTATTAAATAGACTTATTAAATAGGCTTATTAAATAGACTTATTAAACAGGCTTATTAAAAAGGCTTATTAAATAGACTTATTAAACAGGCTCATTAAATACTTATTAAATAGGTTTATTAAATAGGCGTATTAAATAGGCTTATTAAATAGGCTCAATAAATAGGCTTATCAAATGGGCTTATTAAATAGGCTCTTTTAATAGGCTTAATAAATAGGCTTATTAAATAGGCGTATTAAATAGGCTTATTAAATAGGCTTATTAAATAGACTCATTAAATAGTCTTATTAAATAGGCTCAATACATAGGCTCATTAAATAGGCTCAATAAATAGGCTTATTAAATAGGCTCAATAAATAGGCTTTTTAAATAGGCTCATTAAATACTTATTAAATAGGCTTATTAAATAGACTTATTAAATAGAGTAATTGAATAGGCTTATTAAATAGTCTTATTAAATAGGCTTATTAAATAGGCTCAATAAATAGGCTCATTAAATAGGCTCAATAAATAGGCTTATTAAATAGGCTCAATAATTAGGCTTATTAAATAGGCTCAATAAATAGGCTTATTAAATAGGCTCATTATATACTTATTAAATAGGCTTATTAAATAGACTCATGAAATAGCCTCATTAAATAGGCTTATTTTAGCAACTTAGGCTTATTAATTAGGCTTTTTTCAGCAACTTAGACGTATTAAACAGCCTTATTATAGCAACTTAGGCTTATTAAATAGGCTTATTTTAGCAACTTAGGCTTATTAAATAGGCTTATTTCAGCAACTTAGGCTTATTAAATAGGCTTATTTCAGCAACTTAGGCTTATTAAATAGCCTTATTTCAGCAACTTAGACTTATTAAATAGGATTATTCAGCAACTTAGGCTTAAATAGGCTTATTAAATAGGCTTATTAAAAAGGCTTAATAAATAGGCTTATTAAATAGACTTATTAAATAGCCTCATTAAATAGGCTTATTTTAGCAACTTAGGCTTATTAAATAGGTTTATTTCAGCAACTTAGACTTATTAAATCGCCATTTTAAATATGCTTATTTCAGCAACTTAGGCTTATTAAATAGGCTTATTTCAGCAGCTTATGCTTATTAAATAGCCTTATTAAATAGGCTTATTTCAGCAACTTAGGATTATTAAATAGGCTTATTTCAGCAACTTAGACTTATTAAATAGGCCTATTAAATAGGCTTATTAAATAGACTTATTAAATAGGCTCATTAAATACTTATTAAATAGGCTTATTAAATAGGCTTATTAAATAGACTGATTAAATAGGCTCAATGAATAGGCGTATTAAATAGGCTTATTAAATAGGCTTATTAAATAGGCTTATTAAATAGGCTTATTAAATATGTGTATTAAATAGACTTATTAAATAGGCTTATTAAATAGGCTCAATAAATAGGATTATTAAATAGGCTCAATAAATAGGCTTATTAAATAGGCTCAATAAATAGGCTTATTAAATAGGCTCAATAAATAGGCTTATTAAATAGGCTCAATAAATAGGCTTATTAAATAGGCTTATTAAATAGACTTATTAAATAGACTTATTAAATAGGCTTATTAAATAGACTTATTAAATAGGCTTATTAAAAAGGCTTATTAAATAGACTTATTAAACAGGCTCATTAAATACTTATTAAATAGGCTTAATAAATAGGCTTATTAAATAGGCGTATTAAATAGGCTTATTAAATAGGCTTATTAAATAGACTCATTAAATAGTCTTATTAAATAGGCTCAATACATAGGCTCATTAAATAGGCTCAATAAATAGGCTTATTAAATAGACTTATTAAATAGGCTCAATAAATAGGCTTATTAAATAGGCTTATTAAATAGGCTCAATAAATAGGCTTATTAAATAGGCTCAATAAATAGGCTTTTTAAATAGGCTCATTAAATACTTATTAAATAGGCTTATTAAATAGACTTATTAAATAGAGTAATTGAATAGGCTTATTAAATAGGCTTATTAAATAGGCTTATTAAATAGGCTCAATAAATAGGCTCATTAAATAGGCTCATTAAATAGGCTTATTAAATAGGCTCAATAATTAGGCTTATTAAATAGGCTCAATAAATAGGCTTATTAAATAGGCTCATTATATACTTATTAAATAGGCTTATTAAATAGACTTATTAAATAGATGTATTTAATATGCTTATGAAATAGGCTTATTAAATAGGCTCATTAAATAGACTTATTAAATAGCCTCATTAAATAGGCTTATTTTAGCAAATTAGGCTTATTAATTAGGCTTTTTTCAGCAACTTAGACTTATTAAACAGCCTTATTACAGCAACTTAGGCTTATTAAATAGGCTTATTTTAGCAACTTAGGCTTATTAAATAGGCTTATTTCAGCAACTTAGGCTTATTAAATAGGCTTATTTCAGCAACTTAGGCTTATTAAATAGCCTTATTTCAGCAACTTAGACTTATTAAATAGGATTATTCAGCAACTTAGGCTTAAATAGGCTTATTAAATAGGCTTATTAAATAGGCTTAATAAATAGGCTTATTAAATAGACTTATTAAATAGCCTCATTAAATAGGCTTATTTTAGCAACTTAGGCTTATTAAATAGGTTTATTTCAGCAACTTAGACTTATTAAATCGCCATATTAAATATGCTTATTTCAGCAACTTAGGCTTATTAAATAGGCTTATTTCAGCAGCTTATGCTTATTAAATAGCCTTATTAAATAGTCTTATTTCAGCAACTTAGGATTATTAAATAGGCTTATTTCAGCAACTTAGACTTATTAAATAGGCATATTAAATAGGCTTATTAAATAGACTTATTAAATAGGCTCACTAAATACTTATTAAATAGGCTTATTAAATAGGCTTATTAAATAGACTGATTAAATAGGCTCAATAAATAGGCGTATTAAATAGGCTTATTAAATAGGCTTATTAAATAGGCTTATTAAATAGGCTTATTAAATATGCATATTAAATAGACTTATTAAATAGGCTTATTAAATAGGCTCAATAAATAGGCTTATTAAATAGGCTCAATAAATAGGCTTATTAAATAGGTTCAATAAATAGGCTTATTAAATAGGCTCAATAAATAGGCTTATTAAATAGGCTCATTAAATACTTATTAAATAGGCTTATTAAATAGACTTATTAAATAGACTTATTAAATAGGCTTATTAAATAGACTTATTAAATAGGCTTATTAAAAAGGCTTATTAAATAGACTTATTAAAAAGGCTCATTAAATACTTATTAAATAGGTTTATTAAATAGGCATATTAAATAGGCTCAATAAATAGGCTTATCAAATGGGCTTATTGAATAGGCTCTTTTAATAGGCTTAATAAATAGGCTTATAAAATAGGCGTATTAAATAGGCTTATTAAATAGGCTTATTAAATAGACTCATTAAATAGTCTTATTAAATAGGCTCAATACATAGGCTCATTAAATAGGCTCAATAAATAGGCTTATTAAATAGACTTATTAAATAGGCTCAATAAATAGGCTTATTAAATAGGCTTATTAAATAGGCTCAATAAATAGGCTTATTAAATAGGCTCAATAAATAGGCTTTTTAAATAGGCTCATTAAAAATGTATTAAATAGGCTTATTAAATAGACTTATTAAATAGAGTAATTGAATAGGCTTATTAAATAGGCTTATTAATTAGGCTTATTAAATAGACTTATTAAATAGGCTTATGAAATAGGCTCAATAATTAGGCTTATTAAATAGGCTCAATAAACAGGCTTATTAAATAGGCTCAAAAAATAGGCTTATTAAATAGTCTTATTAAATAGACTTATTAAATAGGCTCATTAAATAGACTTATTAAATAGGCTTATTAAAAAGGCTTATTAAATAGACTTATTAAATAGGCTCATTATATACTTATTAAATAGGTTTATTAAATAGGCGTATTAAATAGACTTATTAAATAGCCTCATTAAATAGGCTTATTTTAGCAACTTAGGCTTATTAATTAGGCTTTTTTCAGCAACTTAGACTTATTAAATAGCCTTATTACAGCAACTTAGGCTTATTAAATAGGCTTATTTCAGCAACTTAGGCTTATTAAATAGGCTTATTTCAGCAACTTAGGCTTATTAAATAGGCTTATTCAGCAACTTATGCTTATTAAATAGCCTTATTAAATAGGATTATTTCAGCAACTTAGACTTATTAAATAGCCTTATTACAGCAACTTAAGGTTATTAAATAGGCTTATTTCAGCAATTTAGGCTTATTAAATAGGCTTATTTTAGCAACTTAGGCTTATTAAATAGGTTTATTTCAGTAACTTATGCTTATTAAATAGCCTTATTAAATAGGCTTATTTCAGCAACTTAGGATTATTAAATAGGCTTATTTCAGCAACTTAGACTTATTAAATAGGCCTATTAAATAGGCTTATTAAATAGACTTATTAAATAGGCTCATTAAATACTTATTAAATATGCTTATTAAATAGGCTTATTAAATAGACGTATTAAATAGGCTCAATAAATAGGCTTATTAAATAGGCCTATAAAATAGGCTTATTAAATAGACTTATTAAATAGACGTTTTCAATATGCTTATTGAATAGGCTTATTAAATAGGCTTATTAAATAGGCTTATTAAATAGACTTATTAAATAGCCTCATTAAATAGGCTTATTTTAGCAACTTAGGCTTATTAATTAGGCTTTTTTCAGCAACTTAGACTTATTAAATAGCCTTATTACAGCAACTTAAGCTTATTAAATAGGCTTATTTCAGCAACTTAGGCTTATTAAATAGGCTTATTTCAGCAACTTAGGCTTATTAAATAGGCTTATTCAGCAACTTAGGCTTATTAAATAGCCTTATTTCTGCAACTTAGGCTCATGAAATAGGCTTATTCAGCAATTTAGTCTTATTAAATAGGCTTATTTCAGCAACTTAGACTTATTAAATAGGCCTATTAAATAGGCTTATTAAATAGACTGATTAAATAGGCTCATTAAATACTTATTAAATAGGCTTATTAAATAGGCTTATTAAATAGACTTATTAAATAGGCTCAATAAAGAGGCTTATTAAATAGGCTTATTAAATAGGCTTATTAAATAGGCTCAATAAATAGGCTTATTAAATAGGCTTATTAAATAGGCTTATTAAATAGGCTTATTACATAGACTTATTAAATAGGCTCAATAAATAGGCTTATTAAATAGGCTTATTAAATAGGCTTATTAAATAGGCTCAATAAATAGGCTTATTAAATAGACTTATTAAATAGGCTTATTAAATAGACTTATTAAATAGGCTTATTAAAAAGGCATATTAAATAGACTTAGTAAATAGGCTTATTAAATAGGCTTATTAAATAGGCTAAAAAAATAGGCTTATTAAATAGGCTTATTAAATAGGCTTATTAAATAGGTGTATTAAATAGGCTTATTAATAGGCTTATTAAATAGGCTTATTAAATAGGCTTATTAAATAGACTTATTAAATAGCCTTATTAAATAGGCTTATTTCAGCAACTTAGGCTTATTAAATAGGCTTATTTCAGCAACTTATGATTATTAAATAGCCTTATTAAACAGGTTTATTTCAGCAACTTAGGCTTATTAAATAGCATTTTTAAATAGGCCTAGTTCAGAAACTTAGGCTTATTAAATAGGCTTATTTCAGCAACTTAGGCTCATTTAATAGCCTTATTAAATAGGATTTTTTCAGGAACTTAGGCTCATTAAATAGCCTTATTAAATAGGCTTGTTTCAGCAACTTAGGCTTATTAAAAAGCCTTATTAAATAGGCTTATTTTAGCAACTTAGGCTTATTAAATCGACTTATTAAATAGACATTTCAGCAACTTAGGCTCATTAAATATGCTTATGAAATATGCTTATTTGTGCAACTTAGACTTATTAGATAGGCCTATTAAATAGGCTTATTTTAGCAACTTAGGCTTATTAAATATGCTTATTTAAGCAAATTAGGCGTATTAAATAGCATTATTAAATAGGTTTATTTCTGCAACTTAGACTTATTAAATAGCCTTATTAAATAGGCTTATTTCAGCAACTTAGGCTTATTAAATAGGCTTATTTCAGCAACTTATGCTTATTAAATAGCCTTATTAAACATGTTTATTTCTAGCAATTTAGGCTTATTAAATAGCATTTTTAAATAGGTTTTTTTCAGCAACTTAGACTTATTAAATAGACCTTTTTATATAGGTTTAGTTCACCAACGTAGGCTTATTAAATAGGCTTATTTCAGCAACTTAGGCTTATTAAATAGCCTTATTTCAGCAACTTAGACTTATTAAATAGGCTTATTAAATAGCCTTATTAAATAGGCTTATTTCAGCAACTTAGGCTTATTAAATAGGCTTATTTCAGCAACTTAGACATATTAAAAAGGCTTATTTCAGCAACTTAGGCTTATGAAATAGGCTTATTCAGCAACTTAGGCTTATTAAATAGGCTTATTTCAGCAACTTATGCTTATTAAATAGCCTTATAAAACAGGTTTATTTCAGCAACGTAGGCTTATTAAATAGCATTTTTAAATAGGTTTATTTCAGCAACTTAGACTTATTAAATATACCTTTTTAAATAGGCTTAGTTCAGAAACTTAGGCTTATTAAATAGGCTTATTTCAGCAACTTAGGCTCATTAAATAGCCTTATTAAATAGGCTTATTTCAGCAACTTAGGCTTATTAAATAGCCTTATTAAATAGGCTTATTTCAGCAACTTGGGCTAATTAAATAGGCTTATTTCAGCAACTTACGCTGATTAAATAGGATTATTTCAGCAACTTCAACTTATTAAATAGCCTTATTTCAGCAACTTAGACTTATTAAATAGGCTTATTTCAGCAACTTAGGCTTATTAAATAGGCTTATTTCAGCAACTTAGGCTTATTAAATAGGCTTATTTCAGCAACTTAGGCTTATTAAATAGGCTTATTCAGAAATTTAGTCTCATTAAATAGGCTTATTTCAGCAACTTAGACTTATTAAATAGGCCTATTAAATAGGCTTATTAAATAGACTGATTAAATAGGCTCATTAAATACTTATTAAATAGGCTTATTAAATAGGCTTATTAAATAGACTTATTAAATAGGCTCAATAAAGAGGCTTATTAAATAGGCTTATTAAATAGGCTTATTAAATAGGCTCAATAAATAGGCTTATTAAATAGGCTTATTAAATAGGCTTATTAAATAGGCTTATTACATAGACTTATTAAATAGGCTCAATAAATAGGCTTATTAAATAGACTTATTAAATAGGCTTATTAAATAGACTTATTAAATAGGCTTATTAAAAAGGCATATTAAATAGACTTATTAAATAGACTTATTAAATAGGCTTATTAAATAGACTTAGTAAATAGGCTTATTAAATAGGCTTATTAAATAGGCTAAAAAAATAGGCTTATTAAATAGGCTTATTAAATAGGCTTATTAAATAGGTGTATTAAATAGGCTTATTAATAGGCTTATTAAATAGGCTTATTAAATAGGCTTATTAAATAGACTTATTAAATAGCCTTATTAAATAGGCTTATTTCAGCAACTTAGGCTTATTAAATAGGCTTATTTCAGCAACTTATGATTATTAAATAGCCTTATTAAACAGGTTTATTTCAGCAACTTAGGCTTATTAAATAGCATTTTTAAATAGGCCTAGTTCAGAAACTTAGGCTTATTAAATAGGCTTATTTCAGCAACTTAGGCTCATTTAATAGCCTTATTAAATAGGATTTTTTCAGGAACTTAGGCTCATTAAATAGCCTTATTAAATAGGCTTGTTTCAGCAACTTAGGCTTATTAAAAAGCCTTATTAAATAGGCTTATTTTAGCAACTTAGGCTTATTAAATCGACTTATTAAATAGACATTTCAGCAACTTAGGCTCATTAAATATGCTTATGAAATATGCTTATTTGTGCAACTTAGACTTATTAGATAGGCCTATTAAATAGGCTTATTTTAGCAACTTAGGCTTATTAAATATGCTTATTTAAGCAAATTAGGCGTATTAAATAGCATTATTAAATAGGTTTATTTCTGCAACTTAGACTTATTAAATAGCCTTATTAAATAGGCTTATTTCAGCAACTTAGGCTTATTAAATAGGCTTATTTCAGCAACTTATGCTTATTAAATAGCCTTATTAAACATGTTTATTTCTAGCAATTTAGGCTTATTAAATAGCATTTTTAAATAGGTTTTTTTCAGCAACTTAGACTTATTAAATATACCTTTTTATATAGGTTTAGTTCACCAACGTAGGCTTATTAAATAGGCTTATTTCAGCAACTTAGGCTTATTAAATAGCCTTATTTCAGCAACTTAGACTTATTAAATAGGCTTATTAAATAGCCTTATTAAATAGGCTTATTTCAGCAACTTAGGCTTATTAAATAGGCTTATTTCAGCAACTTAGACATATTAAAAAGGCTTATTTCAGCAACTTAGGCTTATGAAATAGGCTTATTCAGCAACTTAGGCTTATTAAATAGGCTTATTTCAGCAACTTATGCTTATTAAATAGCCTTATAAAACAGGTTTATTTCAGCAACGTAGGCTTATTAAATAGCATTTTTAAATAGGTTTATTTCAGCAACTTAGACTTATTAAATATACCTTTTTAAATAGGCTTAGTTCAGAAACTTAGGCTTATTAAATAGGCTTATTTCAGCAACTTAGGCTCATTAAATAGCCTTATTAAATAGGCTTATTTCAGCAACTTAGGCTTATTAAATAGCCTTATTAAATAGGCTTATTTCAGCAACTTGGGCTAATTAAATAGGCTTATTTCAGCAACTTACGCTGATTAAATAGGATTATTTCAGCAACTTCAACTTATTAAATAGCCTTATTTCAGCAACTTAGACTTATTAAATAGGCTTATTTCAGCAACTTAGGCTTATTAAATAGGCTTATTTCAGCAACTTAGGCTTATTAAATAGGCTTATTTCAGCAACTTAGGCTTATTAAATAGGCTTATTCAGAAATTTAGTCTCATTAAATAGGCTTATTTCAGCAACTTAGACTTATTAAATAGGCCTATTAAATAGGCTTATTAAATAGACTGATTAAATAGGCTCATTAAATACTTATTAAATAGGCTTATTAAATAGGCTTATTAAATAGACTTATTAAATAGGCTCAATAAAGAGGCTTATTAAATAGGCGTATTAAATAGGCTTATTAAATAGGCTCATTAAATAGGCTTATTACATAGACTTATTAAATAGGCTCATTAAATAGGCTTATTACATAGACTTATTAAATAGGCTCAATAAATAGGCTGATTAAATAGGCTTATTAAATAGGCTTATTAAATAGGCTCAATAAATAGGCTTATTAAATAGGCTCAATAAATAGGCTTATTAAATAGGCACATTAAATACTTATTAAATAGGCTTATTAAATAGGCTTATTAAATAGACTTATTAAATAGGCTTATTGAATAGGCTTATTAAATAGGCTCAATAAATAGGCTTATTAAATAGGCTTATTAAATAGGCATATTAAATAGGCATATTAAATAGGCTTATTAATAGGCTTATTAAATAGGCTTATTAAATAGGCTTATTAAATAGACTTATTAAATAGCCTTATTAAATAGGCTTATTTCAGCAACTTAGGCTTATTAAATAGGCTTATTTCAGCAACTTATGATTATTAAATAGCCTTATTAAACAGGTTTATTTCAGCAACTTAGGCTTATTAAATATCATTTTTAAATAGGCTTAGTTCAGAAACTTAGGCTTATTAAATAGGCTTATTTCAGCAACTTAGGCTCATTAAATAGCCTTATTAAATAGGCTTTTTTCAGGAACTTAGGCTCATTAAATAGCCTTATTAAATAGGCTTGTTTCAGCAACTTAGGCTTATTAAATAGCCTTATTAAATAGGCTTATTTTAGCAAGTCTAAGTTGCTGAAATAAACCTATTTAATAAGCCTAAGTTGCTAAAATAAGCCTATTTAATGAGGCTATTTAATAAGTCTATTTAATAAGCCTATTTAATAAGCCTATTTAATAAGCCTATTAATAAGCCTATTTAATACGCCTATTTAATAAGCCTATTTAGTACGCCTATTTATTAAGCCTATTTATTGAGCCTATTTAATAAGCCTATTTAATAAGCCTATTTAATAAGTCTATTTAATAAGCCTATTTAATAAGTCTATTTAATAAGTCTATTTAATAAGCCTATTTAATAAGTATTTAATGAGCCTATTTAATAAGCCTATTTATTGAGCCTATTTAATAAGCCTATTTATTGAGCCTATTTCATAAGCCTATTTAATAAGCCTATTTAATAAGTCTATTTATTGAGCCTATTTAATAAGTCTATGTAATAAGCCTATTTAATAAGCCTATTTAATAAGCCTATTTAATAAGCCTATTTATTGAGCCTATTTAATAAGCCTATTTAATAAGCCTATTTAATAAGCCTCTTTATTGAGCCTATTTAATGAGTCTATTTAATAAGCCTATTTAATAAGCCTATTTATTGAGCCTATTTAATAAGCCTATTTATTGAGCCTATTTAATAAGCCTATTTAATAAGTCTATTTAATAAGCCTATTTAATAGGCCTATTTAATAAGTCTAAGTTGCTGAAATAAGCCTATTTAATAAGACTAAATTGCTGAATAAGCCTATTTCATAAGCCTAAGTTGCAGAAATAAGTCTTTTTAATAAGTCTAAGTTGCTGAAATAAGCCTATTTAATAAGCCTTGGTTGCTGAAATAAGCCTATTTAATAAGGCTATTTCATAAGCCTAAGTTGCTGAATAAGCCTATTTAATAAGCCTAAGTTGCTGAAATAAGCCTATTTAATAAGCCTAAGTTGCTGAAATACGCCTATTTAATAAGCTTAAGTTGCTGTAATAAGGCTATTTAATAAGTCTAATAAATAGCCTTATTAAATAGGCTTATTTCAGCAACTTAAGCTTATTAAATAGGCTTATTTCAGCAACTTATGCTTATTAAATAGCCTTATTAAACAGGTTTATTTCAGCAACTTAGGCTTATTAAATAGCCTTATTAAATAGGCTTATGTTAGCAACTTAGACTTATTAAATCGACTTATTAAATAGACATTTCAGCAACTTAGGCTCATTAAATTTGCTTATGAAATATGCTTATTTGTGCAACTTAGACTTATTAGATAGGCCTATTAAATAGGCTTATTTTAGCAACTTAGGCTTATTAAATATGCTTATTTAAGCAAATTAGGCGTATTAAATAGCATTATTAAATAGGTTTATTTCTGCAACTTAGACTTATTAAATAGCCTTATTAAATAGGCTTATTTCAGCAACTTAGGCTTATTAAATAGGCTTATTTCAGCAACTTATGCTTATTAAATAGCCTTATTAAACAGGTTTATTTCTAGCAATTTAGGCTCATTAAATAGCATTTTTAAATAGTTTTTTTTCAGCAACTTAGACTTATTAAATAGACCTTTTTATATAGGTTTAGTTCACCAACGTAGGCTTATTAAAGAGGCTTATTTCAGCAACTTAGGCTTATTAAATAGCCTTATTTCAGCAACTTAGACTTATTAAATAGGCTTATTCAGCAACTTAGGCTTATTAAATAGCCTTATTAAATAGGTTTATTTCAGAAACTTAGGCTTATTAAATAGGCTTATTTCAGCAACTTAGACATATTAAAAAGGCTTATTTCAGCAACTTAGGCTTATGAAATAGGCTTATTCAGCAACTTAGGCTTATTAAATAGGCTTATTTCAGCAACTTATGCTTATTAAATAGCCTTATAAAACAGGTTTATTTCAGCAACTTAGGCTTATTAAATAGCATTTTTAAATAGGTTTATTTCAGCAACTTAGACTTATTAAATATACCTTTTTAAATAGGCTTAGTTCAGAAACTTAGGCTTATTAAATCTGCTTATTTTAGCAACTTAGGCTTATTAATTAGGCTTTTTTCAGCAACTTAGACTTATTAAATAGCCTTATTACAGCAACTTAGGCTTATTAAATAGGCTTATTCAGCAACTTAGGCTTATTAAATAGCCTTATTAAATAGCCTTATTTTAGCAACTTAGACTTATTAAATAGCCTTATTACAGCAACTTAAGCTTATTAAATAGGCTTATTTCAGCAACTTAGGCTTATTAAATAGGCTTATTTTAGCAACTTAGGCTTATTAAATAGGTTTATTTCAGCAACTTATGCTTATTAAATAGCCTTATTAAATAGGCTTATTTCAGCAACTTAGGATTATTAAATAGGCTTATTTCAGCAACTTAGACTTATTAAATAGGCCTATTAAATAGGCTTATTAAATAGGCTTATTAAATAGACTTATTAAATAGCCTCATTAAATAGGCTTATTTTAGCAACTTAGGCTTATTAATTAGGCTTTTTTCAGCAACTTAGACTTATTAAATAGCCTTATTACGGCAACTTAAGCTTATTAAATAGGCGTATTTCAGCAACTTAGGCTTATTAAATAGGCTTATTTCAGCAACTTAGGCTTATTAAATAGGCTTATTCAGCAACTTAGGCTTATTAAATAGCCTTATTAAATAGGCTTATTTGAGCAACCAAGGCTTATTAAATAGGCTTATTTCAGCAACTTAGACTTATTTAAAAATACTTATTTCTGCAACTTAGGCTTATGAAATAGGCTTATTCAGAAATTTAGTCTTATTAAATAGGCTTATTTCAGCAACTTAGACTTATTAAATAGGCCTATTAAATAGGCTTATTAAATAGACTTATTAAATAGGCTTATTAAATAGGCTCAATAAATAGGCTTATTAAATAGGCTCAATAAATAGGCTTATTAAATAGGCTTATTAAATAGACTTATTAAATAGGCTCAATAAAGAGGCTTATTAAATAGGCTTATTAAATAGGCTTATTAAATAGGCTCAATAAATAGGCTTTTTAAATAGGCTTATTAAATAGGCTTATTAAATAGGCTTATTACATAGACTTATTAAATAGGCTCAATAAATAGGCTTATTAAATAGGCTTATTAAATAGGCTTATGAAATAGGCTCAATAAATAGGCTTATTAAATAGGCTCAATGAATAGGCTTATTAAATAGGCTCATTAAATACTTATTAAATCGGCTTATTAAATAGACTTATTAAATAGACTTATTAAATAGGCTTATTAAATAGACGTATTAAATAGGCTTATTAAATAGGCTTATTAAATAGGCTGAATAAATAGGCTTAATAAATAGGCGTATTAAATAGGCTTATTAAATAGGCGTATTAAATAGGCTTATTAATAGGCTTATTAAATAGGCTTATTAAATAGACTTATTAAATAGAATCATTAAATAGGCTTACTTTAGCAACTTAGGCTTATTAAATAGGTTTATTTCAGCAACTTAGACTTATTAAATAGCCTTATTAAACAGGTTTATTTCAGCAACTTAGGCTTATTAAATAGCATTTTTAAATAGGTTTATTTCAGCAACTTAGACTTAATAAAATATACCTTTTTAAATAGGCTTAGTTCAGCAACTTAGGCTTATTAAATAGGCTTATTAAATAGGCTTTTTTCAGGAACTTAGGCTTATTAAATAGGCTTATTCAGCAATTTAGGCTTATTAAATAGGCTTATTTCAGCAACTTATGCTTATTAACTAGCCTTATTAAACAGGTTTATTTCAGCAACTTAGGCTTATTAAATAGCATTTTTAAATAGGCTTAGTTCAGAAACTTAGGCTTATTAAATAAACTTATTCAGCAACTTAGGCTTATTAAATAGGCTTATTAAATAGGCTTTTTTCAGGAACTTAGGCTTATTAAATAGGCTTATTCAGCAACTTAGGCTTATTAAATAGGCTCATTAAATACTTATTAAATAGGCTTATTAAACAGGCTTATTAAATAGACTTATTAAACAGGCTCAATAAATAGGCCTATTAAATAGGCTCATTAAATAGGCTTCATAAATAGGCTTATTAAATCGGCTTATTAAATAGGCTCATTAAATAGTCTTATTAAATAGGCTCAATAAATAGGCTCATTAAATAGGCTCAATAAATAGGCTTATTAAATAGGCTCAATAATTAGGCTTATTAAATAGGCTCAATAAATAGGCTTATTAAATAGGCTCATTATATACTTATTAAATAGGCTAATTAAATAGACTTATTAAATAGACGTATTAAATATGCTTATTAAATAAGCCTATTAAATAGGCTTATTAAATAGACTTATTAAATAGGCATATTAAATAGGCTCAATAAATAGGCTTATTAAATAGGCTCAATAAATAGGCTTATTAAATAGGCTTATTAAATAGACTTATTAAATAGGCTCAATAAAGAGGCTTATTAAATAGGCTTATTAAATAGGTTTATTAAATAGGCTCAATAAATAGGCTTATTAAATAGGCTTATTAAATAGGCTTATTAAATAGGCTTATTACATAGACTTATTAAATAGGCTCAATAAATAGGCTTATTAAATTGGCTTATTAAATAGGCTTATGAAATAGGCTCAATAAATAGGCTTATTAAATAGGCTCAATGAATAGGCTTATTAAATAGGCTCATTAAATACTTATTAAATCGGCTTATTAAATAGACTTATTAAATAGACTTATTAAATAGGCTTATTAAATAGACTTATTAAATAGGCTTATTAAATAGGCTTAATTAAATAGGCTCAATAAATAGGCTTAATAAATAGGCGTATTAAATAGGCTTATTAAATAGGCGTATTAAATAGGCTTATTAATAGGCTTATTAAATAGGCTTATTAAATAGACTTATTAAATAGCCTCATTAAATAGGCTTACTTTAGCAACTTAGGCTTATTAAATAGGTTTATTTCAGCAACTTAGACTTATTAAATAGCCTTATTAAATAGGCTTATTTCAGCAACTTAGGCTTATTAAATAGGCTTATTTCAGCAACTTATGCTTATTAACTAGCCTTATTAAACAGGTTTATTTCAGCAACTTAGGCTTATTAAATAGCATTTTTAAATAGGCTTAGTTCAGAAACTTAGGCTTATTAAATAGGCTTATTCAGCAACTTAGGCTTATTAAATAGGCTTATTAAATAGGCTTTTTTCAGGAACTTAGGCTTATTAAATAGGCTTATTCAGCAACTTAGGCTTATTAAATAGGCTCATTAAATACTTATTAAATAGGCTTATTAAACAGGCTTATTAAATAGACTTATTAAACAGGCTCAATAAATAGGCCTATTAAATAGGCTCATTAAATAGGCTTCATAAATAGGCTTATTAAATCGGCTTATTAAATAGGCTTATTAAATAGGCGTATTAAATAGACTTATTAAATAGGCTTATTAAATAGGCTCATTAAATAGTCTTATTAAATAGGCTCATTAAATAGACTTATTAAATAGGCTCAATAAATAGGCTTATTAAATTGGCTTATTAAATAGGCTTATGAAATAGGCTCAATAAATAGGCTTATTAAATAGGCTCAATGAATAGGCTTATTAAATAGGCTCATTAAATACTTATTAAATCGGCTTATTAAATAGACTTATTAAATAGACTTATTAAATAGGCTTATTAAATAGACTTATTAAATAGGCTTATTAAATAGGCTTAATTAACTAGGCTCAATAAATAGGCTTAATAAATAGGCGTATTAAATAGGCTTATTAAATAGGCGTATTAAATAGGCTTATTAATAGGCTTATTAAATAGGCTTATTAAATAGACTTATTAAATAGCCTCATTAAATAGGCTTACTTTAGCAACTTAGGCTTATTAAAGAGGTTTATTTCAGCAACTTAGACTTATTAAATAGCCTTATTAAATAGGCTTATTTCAGCAACTTAGGCTTATTAAATAGGCTTATTTCAGCAACTTATGCTTATTAACTAGCCTTATTAAACAGGTTTATTTCAGCAACTTAGGCTTATTAAATAGCATTTTTAAATAGGCTTAGTTCAGAAACTTAGGCTTATTAAATAGGCTTATTCAGCAACTTAGGCTTATTAAATAGGCTTTTTTCAGGAACTTAGGCTTATTAAATAGGCTTATTCAGCAACTTAGGCTTATTAAATAGGCTCATTAAATACTTATTAAATAGGCTTATTAAACAGGCTTATTAAATAGACTTATTAAACAGGCTCAATAAATAGGCCTATTAAATAGGCTCATTAAATAGGCTTCATAAATAGGCTTATTAAATCGGCTTATTAAATAGGCTTATTAAATAGGCGTATTAAATAGACTTATTAAATAGGCTTATTAAATAGGCTCATTAAATAGTCTTATTAAATAGGCTCATTAAATAGACTTATTAAATAGGCTCAATAAATAGGCTTATTAAATTGGCTTATTAAATAGGCTTATGAAATAGGCTCAATAAATAGGCTTATTAAATAGGCTCAATGAATAGGCTTATTAAATAGGCTCATTAAATACTTATTAAATCGGCTTATTAAATAGACTTATTAAATAGACTTATTAAATAGGCTTATTAAATAGACTTATTAAATAGGCTTATTAAATAGGCTTATTAAATAGGCTCAATAAATAGGCTTAATAAATAGGCGTATTATATAGGCTTATTAAATAGGCGTATTAAATAGGCTTATTAATAGGCTTATTAAATAGGCTTATTAAATAGACTTATTAAATAGCCTCATTAAATAGGCTTACTTTAGCAACTTAGGCTTATTAAATAGGTTTATTTCAGCAACTTAGACTTATTAAATAGCCTTATTAAATAGGCTTATTTCAGCAACTTAGGCTTATTAAATAGGCTTATTTCAGCAACTTATGCTTATTAACTAGCCTTATTAAACAGGTTTATTTCAGCAACTTAGGCTTATTAAATAGCATTTTTAAATAGGCTTAGTTCAGAAACTTAGGCTTATTAAATAGGCTTATTCAGCAACTTAGGCTTATTAAATAGGCTCATTAAATACTTATTAAATAGGCTTATTAAACAGGCTTATTAAATAGACTTATTAAACAGGCTCAATAAATAGGCCTATTAAATAGGCTCATTAAATAGGCTTCATAAATAGGCTTATTAAATCGGCTTATTAAATAGGCTTATTAAATAGGCGTATTAAATAGACTTATTAAATAGGCTTATTAAATAGGCTCATTAAATAGTCTTATTAAATAGGCTCAATAAATAGGCTCATTAAATAGGCTCAATAAATAGGCTTATTAAATAGGCTCAATAATTAGGCTTATTAAATAGGCTCAATAAATAGGCTTATTAAATAGGCTCATTATATACTTATTAAATAGGCTAATTAAATAGACTTATTAAATAGACGTATTAAATATGCTTATTAAATAGGCCTATTAAATAGGCTTATTAAATAGACTTATTAAATAGGCTTATTAAATAGGCTCAATAAATAGGCTTATTAAATAGGCTCAATAAATAGGCTTATTAAATAGGCTTATTAAATAGACTTATTAAATAGGCTCAATAAAGAGGCTTATTAAATAGGCTTATTAAATAGGCTTATTACATAGACTTATTAAATAGGCTCAATAAATAGGCTTATTAAATAGACTTATTAAATAGGCTTATTAAATAGGCTCATTAAATAGTCTTATTAAATAGGCTCAATAAATAGGCTCATTAAATAGGCTCAATAAATAGGCTTATTAAATAGGCTCAATAATTAGGCTTATTAAATAGGCTCAATAAATAGGCTTATTAAATAGGCTCATTATATACTTATTAAATAGGCTAATTAAATAGACTTATTAAATAGACGTATTAAATATGCTTATTAAATAGGCCTATTAAATAGGCTTATTAAATAGACTTATTAAATAGGCTTATTAAATAGGCTCAATAAATAGGCTTATTAAATAGGCTCAATAAATAGGCTTATTAAATAGGCTTATTAAATAGACTTATTAAATAGGCTCAATAAAGAGGCTTATTAAATAGGCTTATTAAATAGGCTTATTACATAGACTTATTAAATAGGCTCAATAAATAGGCTTATTAAATAGGCTTATTAAATAGGCTTATGAAATAGGCTCAATAAATAGGCTTATTAAATAGGCTCAATGAATAGGCTTATTAAATAGGCTCATTAAATACTTATTAAATCGGCTTATTAAATAGACTTATTAAATAGACTTATTAAATAGGCTTATTAAATAGACTTATTAAATAGGCTTATTAAATAGGCTTAATTAAATAGGCTCCATAAATAGGCTTAATAAATAGGCGTATTAAATAGGCTTATTAAATAGGCGTATTAAATAGGCTTATTAATAGGCTTATTAAATAGGCTTATTAAATAGACTTATTAAATAGCCTCATTAAATAGGCTTACTTTAGCAACTTAGGCTTATTAAATAGGTTTATTTCAGCAACTTAGACTTATTAAATAGCCTTATTAAATAGGCTTATTTCAGCAACTTAGGCTTATTAAATAGGCTTATTTCAGCAACTTATGCTTATTAACTAGCCTTATTAAACAGGTTTATTTCAGCAACTTAGGCTTATTAAATAGCATTTTTAAATAGGCTTAGTTCAGAAACTTAGGCTTATTAAATAGGCTTATTCAGCAACTTAGGCTTATTAAATAGGCTTATTAAATAGGCTTTTTTCAGGAACTTAGGCTTATTAAATAGGCTTATTCAGCAACTTAGGCTTATTAAATAGGCTCATTAAATACTTATTAAATAGGCTTATTAAACAGGCTTATTGAATAGACTTATTAAACAGGCTCAATAAATAGGCCTATTAAATAGGCTCATTAAATAGGCTTCATAAATAGGCTTATTAAATCGGCTTATTAAATAGGCTTATTAAATAGGCGTATTAAATAGACTTATTAAATAGGCTTATTAAATAGGCTCATTAAATAGTCTTATTAAATAGGCTCATTAAATAGACTTATTAAATAGGCTCAATAAATAGGCTTATTAAATTGGCTTATTAAATAGGCTTATGAAATAGGCTCAATAAATAGGCTTATTAAATAGGCTCAATGAATAGGCTTATTAAATAGGCTCATTAAATACTTATTAAATCGGCTTATTAAATAGACTTATTAAATAGACTTATTAAATAGGCTTATTAAATAGACTTATTAAATAGGCTTATTAAATAGGCTTATTAAATAGGCTCAATAAATAGGCTTAATAAATAGGCGTATTATATAGGCTTATTAAATAGGCGTATTAAATAGGCTTATTAATAGGCTTATTAAATAGGCTTATTAAATAGACTTATTAAATAGCCTCATTAAATAGGCTTACTTTAGCAACTTAGGCTTATTAAATAGGTTTATTTCAGCAACTTAGACTTATTAAATAGCCTTATTAAATAGGCTTATTTCAGCAACTTATGCTTATTAACTAGCCTTATTAAACAGGTTGATTTCAGCAACTTAGGCTTATTAAATAGCATTTTTAAATAGGCTTAGTTCAGAAACTTAGGCTTATTAAATAGGCTTATTCAGCAACTTAGGCTTATTAAATAGGCTCATTAAATACTTATTAAATAGGCTTATTAAACAGGCTTATTAAATAGACTTATTAAACAGGCTCAATAAATAGGCCTATTAAATAGGCTCATTAAATAGGCTTCATAAATAGGCTTATTAAATCGGCTTATTAAATAGGCTTATTAAATAGGCGTATTAAATAGACTTATTAAATAGGCTTATTAAATAGGCTCATTAAATAGTCTTATTAAATAGGCTCAATAAATAGGCTCATTAAATAGGCTCAATAAATAGGCTTATTAAATAGGCTCAATAATTAGGCTTATTAAATAGGCTCAATAAATAGGCTTATTAAATAGGCTCATTATATACTTATTAAATAGGCTAATTAAATAGACTTATTAAATAGACGTATTAAATATGCTTATTAAATAGGCCTATTAAATAGGCTTATTAAATAGACTTATTAAATAGGCTTATTAAATAGGCTCAATAAATAGGCTTATTAAATAGGCTCAATAAATAGGCTTATTAAATAGGCTTATTAAATAGACTTATTAAATAGGCTCAATAAAGAGGCTTATTAAATAGGCTTATTAAATAGGCTTATTACATAGACTTATTAAATAGGCTCAATAAATAGGCTTATTAAATAGGCTTATTAAATAGGCTTATGAAATAGGCTCAATAAATAGGCTTATTAAATAGGCTCAATGAATAGGCTTATTAAATAGGCTCATTAAATACTTATTAAATCGGCTTATTAAATAGACTTATTAAATAGACTTATTAAATAGGCTTATTAAATAGACTTATTAAATAGGCTTATTAAATAGGCTTATTAAATAGGCTCAATAAATAGGCTTAATAAATAGGCGTATTAAATAGGCTTATTAAATAGGCGTATTAAATAGGCTTATTAATAGGCTTATTAAATAGGCTTATTAAATAGGCTTATTAAATAGACTTATTAAATAGCCTCATTAAATAGGCTTACTTTAGCAACTTAGGCTTATTAAATAGGTTTATTTCAGCAACTTAGACTTATTAAATAGCCTTATTAAATAGGCATATTTCAGCAACTTAGGCTTATTAAATAGGCTTATTTCAGCAACTTATGCTTATTAACTAGCCTTATTAAACAGGTTTATTTCAGCAACTTAGGCTTATTAAATAGCATTTTTAAATAGGCTTAGTTCAGAAACTTAGGCTTATTAAATAGGCTTATTCAGCAACTTACGCTTATTAAATAGGCTTATTAAATAGGCTTTTTTCAGGAACTTAGGCTTATTAAATAGGCTTATTCAGCAACTTAGGCTTATTAAATAGGCTCATTAAATACTTATTAAATAGGCTTATTAAACAGGCTTATTAAATAGACTTATTAAACAGGCTCAATAAATAGGCCTATTAAATAGGCTCATTAAATAGGCTTCATAAATAGGCTTATTAAATCGGCTTATTAAATAGCCTTATTAAATAGGCTTATTTCAGCAACTTAGGATTATCAAATAGGCTTATTTCAGCAACTTAGACTTATTAAATAGGCCTATTAAATAGGCTTATTAAATAGACTTATTAAATAGGCTCATTAAATACTTATTAAATATGCTTATTAAATAGGCTCATTAAATAGACTTATTAAATAGGCTCAATAAATAGGCCTATTAAATAGGCTCATTAAATAGGCTTCATAAATAGGCTTATTAAATCGGCTTATTAAATAGGCTTATTAAATAGGCGTATTAAATAGACTTATTAAATAGGCTTATTAAATAGGCTCATTAAATAGTCTTATTAAATAGGCTCAATAAATAGGCTCATTAAATAGGCTCAATAAATAGGCTTATTAAATAGGCTCAATAATTTGGCTTATTAAATAGGCTCAATAAATAGGCTTAATAAATAGGCTCATTATATACTTATTAAATAGGCTAATTAAATAGACTTATTAAATAGACGTATTAAATATGCTTATTAAATAGGCTTATTAAATAGGCTTATTAAATAGGCTTATTAAATAGACTTATTAAATAGCCTCATTAAATAGGCTTATTTTAGCAACTTAGGCTTATTAATTAGGCTTTTTTCAGCAACTTAGACTTATTAAATAGCCTTATTACAGCAACTTAGGCTTATTAAATAGGCTTATTTCAGCAACTTATGCTCATTAAATAGGCTTATTTCAGCAACTTAGGCTTATTAAATAGGCTTATTCAGCAACTTAGGCTTATTAAATAGCCTTATTAAATAGGCTTATTTCAGCAACTTAGGCTTATTAAATAGGCTTATTTTAGCAACTTAGGCTTATTAAATAGGTTTATTTCAGCAACTTATGCTTATTAAATAGCCTTATTAAATAGGCTTATTTCAGCAACTTAGGATTATCAAATAGGCTTATTTCAGCAACTTAGACTTATTAAATAGGCCTATTAAATAGGTTTATTAAATAGACTTATTAAATAGGCTCATTAAATACTTATTAAATATGCTTATTAAATAGGCTCATTAAATAGACTTATTAAATAGGCTCAATAAATAGGCTTATTAAATAGGCCTATAAAATAGGCTTATTAAATAGACTTATTAAATAGACGAATTCAATATGCTTATTAAATAGGCTTATTAAATAGGCTTATTCAATAGGCTTATTAAATAGGCTTATTAAATAGACTTATTAAATAGGCTCAATAAAGAGGCTTATTAAATAGGCTTATTAAATAGGCTTATTACATAGACTTATTAAATAGGCTCAATAAATAGGCTTATTAAATAGGCTTATTAAATAGGCTTATGAAATAGGCTCAATAAATAGGCTTATTAAATAGGCTCAATGAATAGGCTTATTAAATAGGCTCATTAAATACTTATTAAATCGGCTTATTAAATAGACTTATTAAATAGACTTATTAAATAGGCTTATTAAATAGACTTATTAAATAGGCTTATTAAATAGGCTTAATTAAATAGGCTCAATAAATAGGCTTAATAAATAGGCGTATTAAATAGGCTTATTAAATAGGCGTATTAAATAGGCTTATTAATAGGCTTATTAAATAGGCTTATTAAATAGACTTATTAAATAGCCTCATTAAATAGGCTTACTTTAGCAACTTAGGCTTATTAAATAGGTTTATTTCAGCAACTTAGACTTATTAAATAGCCTTATTAAATAGGCTTATTTCAGCAACTTAGGCTTATTAAATAGGCTTATTTCAGCAACTTATGCTTATTAACTAGCCTTATTAAACAGGTTTATTTCAGCAACTTAGGCTTATTAAATAGCATTTTTAAATAGGCTTAGTTCAGAAACTTAGGCTTATTAAATAGGCTTATTCAGCAACTTAGGCTTATTAAATAGGCTTATTAAATAGGCTTTTTTCAGGAACTTAGGCTTATTAAATAGGCTTATTCAGCAACTTAGGCTTATTAAATAGGCTCATTAAATACTTATTAAATAGGCTTATTAAACAGGCTTATTAAATAGACTTATTAAACAGGCTCAATAAATAGGCCTATTAAATAGGCTCATTAAATAGGCTTCATAAATAGGCTTATTAAATCGGCTTATTAAATAGGCTTATTAAATAGGCGTATTAAATAGACTTATTAAATAGGCTTATTAAATAGGCTCATTAAATAGTCTTATTAAATAGGCTCATTAAATAGACTTATTAAATAGGCTCAATAAATAGGCTTATTAAATTGGCTTATTAAATAGGCTTATGAAATAGGCTCAATAAATAGGCTTATTAAATAGGCTCAATGAATAGGCTTATTAAATAGGCTCATTAAATACTTATTAAATCGGCTTATTAAATAGACTTATTAAATAGACTTATTAAATAGGCTTATTAAATAGACTTATTAAATAGGCTTATTAAATAGGCTTAATTAAATAGGCTCAATAAATAGGCTTAATAAATAGGCGTATTAAATAGGCTTATTAAATAGGCGTATTAAATAGGCTTATTAATAGGCTTATTAAATAGGCTTATTAAATAGACTTATTAAATAGCCTCATTAAATAGGCTTACTTTAGCAACTTAGGCTTATTAAAGAGGTTTATTTCAGCAACTTAGACTTATTAAATAGCCTTATTAAATAGGCTTATTTCAGCAACTTAGGCTTATTAAATAGGCTTATTTCAGCAACTTATGCTTATTAACTAGCCTTATTAAACAGGTTTATTTCAGCAACTTAGGCTTATTAAATAGCATTTTTAAATAGGCTTAGTTCAGAAACTTAGGCTTATTAAATAGGCTTATTCAGCAACTTAGGCTTATTAAATAGGCTTTTTTCAGGAACTTAGGCTTATTAAATAGGCTTATTCAGCAACTTAGGCTTATTAAATAGGCTCATTAAATACTTATTAAATAGGCTTATTAAACAGGCTTATTAAATAGACTTATTAAACAGGCTCAATAAATAGGCCTATTAAATAGGCTCATTAAATAGGCTTCATAAATAGGCTTATTAAATCGGCTTATTAAATAGGCTTATTAAATAGGCGTATTATATAGACTTATTAAATAGGCTTATTAAATAGGCTCATTAAATAGTCTTATTAAATAGGCTCATTAAATAGACTTATTAAATAGGCTCAATAAATAGGCTTATTAAATTGGCTTATTAAATAGGCTTATGAAATAGGCTCAATAAATAGGCTTATTAAATAGGCTCAATGAATAGGCTTATTAAATAGGCTCATTAAATACTTATTAAATCGGCTTATTAAATAGACTTATTAAATAGACTTATTAAATAGGCTTATTAAATAGACTTATTAAATAGGCTTATTAAATAGGCTTATTAAATAGGCTCAATAAATAGGCTTAATAAATAGGCGTATTATATAGGCTTATTAAATAGGCGTATTAAATAGGCTTATTAATAGGCTTATTAAATAGGCTTATTAAATAGACTTATTAAATAGCCTCATTAAATAGGCTTACTTTAGCAACTTAGGCTTATTAAATAGGTTTATTTCAGCAACTTAGACTTATTAAATAGCCTTATTAAATAGCCTTATTTTAGCAACTTAGACTTATTAAATAGCCTTATTACAGCAACTTAAGCTTATTAAATAGGCTTATTTCAGCAACTTAGGCTTATTAAATAGGCTTATTTTAGCAACTTAGGCTTATTAAATAGGTTTATTTCAGCAACTTATGCTTATTAAATAGCCTTATTAAATAGGCTTATTTCAGCAACTTAGGATTATTAAATAGGCTTATTTCAGCAACTTAGACTTATTAAATAGGCCTATTAAATAGGCTTATTAAATAGGCTTATTAAATAGACTTATTAAATAGCCTCATTAAATAGGCTTATTTTAGCAACTTAGGCTTATTAATTAGGCTTTTTTCAGCAACTTAGACTTATTAAATAGCCTTATTACGGCAACTTAAGCTTATTAAATAGGCGTATTTCAGCAACTTAGGCTTATTAAATAGGCTTATTTCAGCAACTTAGGCTTATTAAATAGGCTTATTCAGCAACTTAGGCTTATTAAATAGCCTTATTAAATAGGCTTATTTGAGCAACCAAGGCTTATTAAATAGGCTTATTTCAGCAACTTAGACTTATTTAAAAAGACTTATTTCTGCAACTTAGGCTTATGAAATAGGCTTATTCAGAAATTTAGTCTTATTAAATAGGCTTATTTCAGCAACTTAGACTTATTAAATAGGCCTATTAAATAGGCTTATTAAATAGACTTATTAAATAGGCTTATTAAATAGGCTCAATAAATAGGCTTATTAAATAGGCTCAATAAATAGGCTTATTAAATAGGCTTATTAAATAGACTTATTAAATAGGCTCAATAAAGAGGCTTATTAAATAGGCTTATTAAATAGGCTTATTAAATAGGCTCAATAAATAGGCTTTTTAAATAGGCTTATTAAATAGGCTTATTAAATAGGCTTATTACATAGACTTATTAAATAGGCTCAATAAATAGGCTTATTAAATAGGCTTATTAAATAGGCTTATGAAATAGGCTCAATAAATAGGCTTATTAAATAGGCTCAATGAATAGGCTTATTAAATAGGCTCATTAAATACTTATTAAATCGGCTTATTAAATAGACTTATTAAATAGACTTATTAAATAGGCTTATTAAATAGACGTATTAAATAGGCTTATTAAATAGGCTTATTAAATAGGCTGAATAAATAGGCTTAATAAATAGGCGTATTAAATAGGCTTATTAAATAGGCGTATTAAATAGGCTTATTAATAGGCTTATTAAATAGGCTTATTAAATAGACTTATTAAATAGAATCATTAAATAGGCTTACTTTAGCAACTTAGGCTTATTAAATAGGTTTATTTCAGCAACTTAGACTTATTAAATAGCCTTATTAAACAGGTTTATTTCAGCAACTTAGGCTTATTAAATAGCATTTTTAAATAGGTTTATTTCAGCAACTTAGACTTAATAAAATATACCTTTTTAAATAGGCTTAGTTCAGCAACTTAGGCTTATTAAATAGGCTTATTAAATAGGCTTTTTTCAGGAACTTAGGCTTATTAAATAGGCTTATTCAGCAATTTAGGCTTATTAAATAGGCTTATTTCAGCAACTTATGCTTATTAACTAGCCTTATTAAACAGGTTTATTTCAGCAACTTAGGCTTATTAAATAGCATTTTTAAATAGGCTTAGTTCAGAAACTTAGGCTTATTAAATAAACTTATTCAGCAACTTAGGCTTATTAAATAGGCTTATTAAATAGGCTTTTTTCAGGAACTTAGGCTTATTAAATAGGCTTATTCAGCAACTTAGGCTTATTAAATAGGCTCATTAAATACTTATTAAATAGGCTTATTAAACAGGCTTATTAAATAGACTTATTAAACAGGCTCAATAAATAGGCCTATTAAATAGGCTCATTAAATAGGCTTCATAAATAGGCTTATTAAATCGGCTTATTAAATAGGCTTATTAAATAGGCATATTAAATAGACTTATTAAATAGGCTTATTAAATAGGCTCATTAAATAGTCTTATTAAATAGGCTCAATAAATAGGCTCATTAAATAGGCTCAATAAATAGGCTTATTAAATAGGCTCAATAATTAGGCTTATTAAATAGGCTCAATAAATAGGCTTATTAAATAGGCTCATTATATACTTATTAAATAGGCTAATTAAATAGACTTATTAAATAGACGTATTAAATATGCTTATTAAATAAGCCTATTAAATAGGCTTATTAAATAGACTTATTAAATAGGCATATTAAATAGGCTCAATAAATAGGCTTATTAAATAGGCTCAATAAATAGGCTTATTAAATAGGCTTATTAAATAGACTTATTAAATAGGCTCAATAAAGAGGCTTATTAAATAGGCTTATTAAATAGGTTTATTAAATAGGCTCAATAAATAGGCTTATTAAATAGGCTTATTAAATAGGCTTATTAAATAGGCTTATTACATAGACTTATTAAATAGGCTCAATAAATAGGCTTATTAAATTGGCTTATTAAATAGGCTTATGAAATAGGCTCAATAAATAGGCTTATTAAATAGGCTCAATGAATAGGCTTATTAAATAGGCTCATTAAATACTTATTAAATCGGCTTATTAAATAGACTTATTAAATAGACTTATTAAATAGGCTTATTAAATAGACTTATTAAATAGGCTTATTAAATAGGCTTAATTAAATAGGCTCAATAAATAGGCTTAATAAATAGGCGTATTAAATAGGCTTATTAAATAGGCGTATTAAATAGGCTTATTAATAGGCTTATTAAATAGGCTTATTAAATAGACTTATTAAATAGCCTCATTAAATAGGCTTACTTTAGCAACTTAGGCTTATTAAATAGGTTTATTTCAGCAACTTAGACTTATTAAATAGCCTTATTAAATAGGCTTATTTCAGCAACTTAGGCTTATTAAATAGGCTTATTTCAGCAACTTATGCTTATTAACTAGCCTTATTAAACAGGTTTATTTCAGCAACTTAGGCTTATTAAATAGCATTTTTAAATAGGCTTAGTTCAGAAACTTAGGCTTATTAAATAGGCTTATTCAGCAACTTAGGCTTATTAAATAGGCTTATTAAATAGGCTTTTTTCAGGAACTTAGGCTTATTAAATAGGCTTATTCAGCAACTTAGACTTATTAAATAGGCCTATTAAATAGGCTTATTAAATAGACTTATTAAATAGGCTTATTAAATAGGCTCAATAAATAGGCTTATTAAATAGGCTCAATAAATAGGCTTATTAAATAGGCTTATTAAATAGACTTATTAAATAGGCTCAATAAAGAGGCTTATTAAATAGGCTTATTAAATAGGCTTATTAAATAGGCTCAATAAATAGGCTTTTTAAATAGGCTTATTAAATAGGCTTATTAAATAGGCTTATTACATAGACTTATTAAATAGGCTCAATAAATAGGCTTATTAAATAGGCTTATTAAATAGGCTTATGAAATAGGCTCAATAAATAGGCTTATTAAATAGGCTCAATGAATAGGCTTATTAAATAGGCTCATTAAATACTTATTAAATCGGCTTATTAAATAGACTTATTAAATAGACTTATTAAATAGGCTTATTAAATAGACGTATTAAATAGGCTTATTAAATAGGCTTATTAAATAGGCTGAATAAATAGGCTTAATAAATAGGCGTATTAAATAGGCTTATTAAATAGGCGTATTAAATAGGCTTATTAATAGGCTTATTAAATAGGCTTATTAAATAGACTTATTAAATAGAATCATTAAATAGGCTTACTTTAGCAACTTAGGCTTATTAAATAGGTTTATTTCAGCAACTTAGACTTATTAAATAGCCTTATTAAACAGGTTTATTTCAGCAACTTAGGCTTATTAAATAGCATTTTTAAATAGGTTTATTTCAGCAACTTAGACTTAATAAAATATACCTTTTTAAATAGGCTTAGTTCAGCAACTTAGGCTTATTAAATAGGCTTATTAAATAGGCTTTTTTCAGGAACTTAGGCTTATTAAATAGGCTTATTCAGCAATTTAGGCTTATTAAATAGGCTTATTTCAGCAACTTATGCTTATTAACTAGCCTTATTAAACAGGTTTATTTCAGCAACTTAGGCTTATTAAATAGCATTTTTAAATAGGCTTAGTTCAGAAACTTAGGCTTATTAAATAAACTTATTCAGCAACTTAGGCTTATTAAATAGGCTTATTAAATAGGCTTTTTTCAGGAACTTAGGCTTATTAAATAGGCTTATTCAGCAACTTAGGCTTATTAAATAGGCTCATTAAATACTTATTAAATAGGCTTATTAAACAGGCTTATTAAATAGACTTATTAAACAGGCTCAATAAATAGGCCTATTAAATAGGCTCATTAAATAGGCTTCATAAATAGGCTTATTAAATCGGCTTATTAAATAGGCTTATTAAATAGGCATATTAAATAGACTTATTAAATAGGCTTATTAAATAGGCTCATTAAATAGTCTTATTAAATAGGCTCAATAAATAGGCTCATTAAATAGGCTCAATAAATAGGCTTATTAAATAGGCTCAATAATTAGGCTTATTAAATAGGCTCAATAAATAGGCTTATTAAATAGGCTCATTATATACTTATTAAATAGGCTAATTAAATAGACTTATTAAATAGACGTATTAAATATGCTTATTAAATAAGCCTATTAAATAGGCTTATTAAATAGACTTATTAAATAGGCATATTAAATAGGCTCAATAAATAGGCTTATTAAATAGGCTCAATAAATAGGCTTATTAAATAGGCTTATTAAATAGACTTATTAAATAGGCTCAATAAAGAGGCTTATTAAATAGGCTTATTAAATAGGTTTATTAAATAGGCTCAATAAATAGGCTTATTAAATAGGCTTATTAAATAGGCTTATTAAATAGGCTTATTACATAGACTTATTAAATAGGCTCAATAAATAGGCTTATTAAATTGGCTTATTAAATAGGCTTATGAAATAGGCTCAATAAATAGGCTTATTAAATAGGCTCAATGAATAGGCTTATTAAATAGGCTCATTAAATACTTATTAAATCGGCTTATTAAATAGACTTATTAAATAGACTTATTAAATAGGCTTATTAAATAGACTTATTAAATAGGCTTATTAAATAGGCTTAATTAAATAGGCTCAATAAATAGGCTTAATAAATAGGCGTATTAAATAGGCTTATTAAATAGGCGTATTAAATAGGCTTATTAATAGGCTTATTAAATAGGCTTATTAAATAGACTTATTAAATAGCCTCATTAAATAGGCTTACTTTAGCAACTTAGGCTTATTAAATAGGTTTATTTCAGCAACTTAGACTTATTAAATAGCCTTATTAAATAGGCTTATTTCAGCAACTTAGGCTTATTAAATAGGCTTATTTCAGCAACTTATGCTTATTAACTAGCCTTATTAAACAGGTTTATTTCAGCAACTTAGGCTTATTAAATAGCATTTTTAAATAGGCTTAGTTCAGAAACTTAGGCTTATTAAATAGGCTTATTCAGCAACTTAGGCTTATTAAATAGGCTTATTAAATAGGCTTTTTTCAGGAACTTAGGCTTATTAAATAGGCTTATTCAGCAACTTAGGCTTATTAAATAGGCTCATTAAATACTTATTAAATAGGCTTATTAAACAGGCTTATTAAATAGACTTATTAAACAGGCTCAATAAATAGGCCTATTAAATAGGCTCATTAAATAGGCTTCATAAATAGGCTTATTAAATCGGCTTATTAAATAGGCTTATTAAATAGGCGTATTAAATAGACTTATTAAATAGGCTTATTAAATAGGCTCATTAAATAGTCTTATTAAATAGGCTCATTAAATAGACTTATTAAATAGGCTCAATAAATAGGCTTATTAAATTGGCTTATTAAATAGGCTTATGAAATAGGCTCAATAAATAGGCTTATTAAATAGGCTCAATGAATAGGCTTATTAAATAGGCTCATTAAATACTTATTAAATCGGCTTATTAAATAGACTTATTAAATAGACTTATTAAATAGGCTTATTAAATAGACTTATTAAATAGGCTTATTAAATAGGCTTAATTAAATAGGCTCAATAAATAGGCTTAATAAATAGGCGTATTAAATAGGCTTATTAAATAGGCGTATTAAATAGGCTTATTAATAGGCTTATTAAATAGGCTTATTAAATAGACTTATTAAATAGCCTCATTAAATAGGCTTACTTTAGCAACTTAGGCTTATTAAAGAGGTTTATTTCAGCAACTTAGACTTATTAAATAGCCTTATTAAATAGGCTTATTTCAGCAACTTAGGCTTATTAAATAGGCTTATTTCAGCAACTTATGCTTATTAACTAGCCTTATTAAACAGGTTTATTTCAGCAACTTAGGCTTATTAAATAGCATTTTTAAATAGGCTTAGTTCAGAAACTTAGGCTTATTAAATAGGCTTATTCAGCAACTTAGGCTTATTAAATAGGCTTTTTTCAGGAACTTAGGCTTATTAAATAGGCTTATTCAGCAACTTAGGCTTATTAAATAGGCTCATTAAATACTTATTAAATAGGCTTATTAAACAGGCTTATTAAATAGACTTATTAAACAGGCTCAATAAATAGGCCTATTAAATAGGCTCATTAAATAGGCTTCATAAATAGGCTTATTAAATCGGCTTATTAAATAGGCTTATTAAATAGGCGTATTAAATAGACTTATTAAATAGGCTTATTAAATAGGCTCATTAAATAGTCTTATTAAATAGGCTCATTAAATAGACTTATTAAATAGGCTCAATAAATAGGCTTATTAAATTGGCTTATTAAATAGGCTTATGAAATAGGCTCAATAAATAGGCTTATTAAATAGGCTCAATGAATAGGCTTATTAAATAGGCTCATTAAATACTTATTAAATCGGCTTATTAAATAGACTTATTAAATAGACTTATTAAATAGGCTTATTAAATAGACTTATTAAATAGGCTTATTAAATAGGCTTATTAAATAGGCTCAATAAATAGGCTTAATAAATAGGCGTATTATATAGGCTTATTAAATAGGCGTATTAAATAGGCTTATTAATAGGCTTATTAAATAGGCTTATTAAATAGACTTATTAAATAGCCTCATTAAATAGGCTTACTTTAGCAACTTAGGCTTATTAAATAGGTTTATTTCAGCAACTTAGACTTATTAAATAGCCTTAATAAATAGGCTTATTTCAGCAACTTAGGCTTATTAAATAGGCTTATTTCAGCAACTTATGCTTATTAACTAGCCTTATTAAACAGGTTTATTTCAGCAACTTAGGCTTATTAAATAGCATTTTTAAATAGGCTTAGTTCAGAAACTTAGGCTTATTAAATAGGCTTATTCAGCAACTTAGGCTTATTAAATAGGCTCATTAAATACTTATTAAATAGGCTTATTAAACAGGCTTATTAAATAGACTTATTAAACAGGCTCAATAAATAGGCCTATTAAATAGGCTCATTAAATAGGCTTCATAAATAGGCTTATTAAATCGGCTTATTAAATAGGCTTATTAAATAGGCGTATTAAATAGACTTATTAAATAGGCTTATTAAATAGGCTCATTAAATAGTCTTATTAAATAGGCTCAATAAATAGGCTCATTAAATAGGCTCAATAAATAGGCTTATTAAATAGGCTCAATAATTAGGCTTATTAAATAGGCTCAATAAATAGGCTTATTAAATAGGCTCATTATATACTTATTAAATAGGCTAATTAAATAGACTTATTAAATAGACGTATTAAATATGCTTATTAAATAGGCCTATTAAATAGGCTTATTAAATAGACTTATTAAATAGGCTTATTAAATAGGCTCAATAAATAGGCTTATTAAATAGGCTCAATAAATAGGCTTATTAAATAGGCTTATTAAATAGACTTATTAAATAGGCTCAATAAAGAGGCTTATTAAATAGGCTTATTAAATAGGCTTATTACATAGACTTATTAAATAGGCTCAATAAATAGGCTTATTAAATAGGCTTATTAAATAGGCTTATGAAATAGGCTCAATAAATAGGCTTATTAAATAGGCTCAATGAATAGGCTTATTAAATAGGCTCATTAAATACTTATTAAATCGGCTTATTAAATAGACTTATTAAATAGACTTATTAAATAGGCTTATTAAATAGACTTATTAAATAGGCTTATTAAATAGGCTTAATTAAATAGGCTCCATAAATAGGCTTAATAAATAGGCGTATTAAATAGGCTTATTAAATAGGCGTATTAAATAGGCTTATTAATAGGCTTATTAAATAGGCTTATTAAATAGACTTATTAAATAGCCTCATTAAATAGGCTTACTTTAGCAACTTAGGCTTATTAAATAGGTTTATTTCAGCAACTTAGACTTATTAAATAGCCTTATTAAATAGGCTTATTTCAGCAACTTAGGCTTATTAAATAGGCTTATTTCAGCAACTTATGCTTATTAACTAGCCTTATTAAACAGGTTTATTTCAGCAACTTAGGCTTATTAAATAGCATTTTTAAATAGGCTTAGTTCAGAAACTTAGGCTTATTAAATAGGCTTATTCAGCAACTTAGGCTTATTAAATAGGCTTATTAAATAGGCTTTTTTCAGGAACTTAGGCTTATTAAATAGGCTTATTCAGCAACTTAGGCTTATTAAATAGGCTCATTAAATACTTATTAAATAGGCTTATTAAACAGGCTTATTAAATAGACTTATTAAACAGGCTCAATAAATAGGCCTATTAAATAGGCTCATTAAATAGGCTTCATAAATAGGCTTATTAAATCGGCTTATTAAATAGGCTTATTAAATAGGCGTATTAAATAGACTTATTAAATAGGCTTATTAAATAGGCTCATTAAATAGTCTTATTAAATAGGCTCATTAAATAGACTTATTAAATAGGCTCAATAAATAGGCTTATTAAATTGGCTTATTAAATAGGCTTATGAAATAGGCTCAATAAATAGGCTTATTAAATAGGCTCAATGAATAGGCTTATTAAATAGGCTCATTAAATACTTATTAAATCGGCTTATTAAATAGACTTATTAAATAGACTTATTAAATAGGCTTATTAAATAGACTTATTAAATAGGCTTATTAAATAGGCTTATTAAATAGGCTCAATAAATAGGCTTAATAAATAGGCGTATTATATAGGCTTATTAAATAGGCGTATTAAATAGGCTTATTAATAGGCTTATTAAATAGGCTTATTAAATAGACTTATTAAATAGCCTCATTAAATAGGCTTACTTTAGCAACTTAGGCTTATTAAATAGGTTTATTTCAGCAACTTAGACTTATTAAATAGCCTTATTAAATAGGCTTATTTCAGCAACTTATGCTTATTAACTAGCCTTATTAAACAGGTTGATTTCAGCAACTTAGGCTTATTAAATAGCATTTTTAAATAGGCTTAGTTCAGAAACTTAGGCTTATTAAATAGGCTTATTCAGCAACTTAGGCTTATTAAATAGGCTCATTAAATACTTATTAAATAGGCTTATTAAACAGGCTTATTAAATAGACTTATTAAACAGGCTCAATAAATAGGCCTATTAAATAGGCTCATTAAATAGGCTTCATAAATAGGCTTATTAAATCGGCTTATTAAATAGGCTTATTAAATAGGCGTATTAAATAGACTTATTAAATAGGCTTATTAAATAGGCTCATTAAATAGTCTTATTAAATAGGCTCAATAAATAGGCTCATTAAATAGGCTCAATAAATAGGCTTATTAAATAGGCTCAATAATTAGGCTTATTAAATAGGCTCAATAAATAGGCTTATTAAATAGGCTCATTATATACTTATTAAATAGGCTAATTAAATAGACTTATTAAATAGACGTATTAAATATGCTTATTAAATAGGCCTATTAAATAGGCTTATTAAATAGACTTATTAAATAGGCTTATTAAATAGGCTCAATAAATAGGCTTATTAAATAGGCTCAATAAATAGGCTTATTAAATAGGCTTATTAAATAGACTTATTAAATAGGCTCAATAAAGAGGCTTATTAAATAGGCTTATTAAATAGGCTTATTACATAGACTTATTAAATAGGCTCAATAAATAGGCTTATTAAATAGGCTTATTAAATAGGCTTATGAAATAGGCTCAATAAATAGGCTTATTAAATAGGCTCAATGAATAGGCTTATTAAATAGGCTCATTAAATACTTATTAAATCGGCTTATTAAATAGACTTATTAAATAGACTTATTAAATAGGCTTATTAAATAGACTTATTAAATAGGCTTATTAAATAGGCTTATTAAATAGGCTCAATAAATAGGCTTAATAAATAGGCGTATTAAATAGGCTTATTAAATAGGCGTATTAAATAGGCTTATTAATAGGCTTATTAAATAGGCTTATTAAATAGGCTTATTAAATAGACTTATTAAATAGCCTCATTAAATAGGCTTACTTTAGCAACTTAGGCTTATTAAATAGGTTTATTTCAGCAACTTAGACTTATTAAATAGCCTTATTAAATAGGCATATTTCAGCAACTTAGGCTTATTAAATAGGCTTATTTCAGCAACTTATGCTTATTAACTAGCCTTATTAAACAGGTTTATTTCAGCAACTTAGGCTTATTAAATAGCATTTTTAAATAGGCTTAGTTCAGAAACTTAGGCTTATTAAATAGGCTTATTCAGCAACTTACGCTTATTAAATAGGCTTATTAAATAGGCTTTTTTCAGGAACTTAGGCTTATTAAATAGGCTTATTCAGCAACTTAGGCTTATTAAATAGGCTAATTAAATACTTATTAAATAGGCTTATTAAACAGGCTTATTAAATAGACTTATTAAACAGGCTCAATAAATAGGCCTATTAAATAGGCTCATTAAATAGGCTTCATAAATAGGCTTATTAAATCGGCTTATTAAATAGCCTTATTAAATAGGCTTATTTCAGCAACTTAGGATTATCAAATAGGCTTATTTCAGCAACTTAGACTTATTAAATAGGCCTATTAAATAGGCTTATTAAATAGATATATTAAATAGGCTCATTAAATACTTATTAAATATGCTTATTAAATAGGCTCATTAAATAGACTTATTAAATAGGCTCAATAAATAGGACTATTAAATAGGCTCATTAAATAGGCTTCATAAATAGGCTTATTAAATCGGCTTATTAAATAGGCTTATTAAATAGGCGTATTAAATAGACTTATTAAATAGGCTTATTAAATAGGCTCATTAAATAGTCTTATTAAATAGGCTCAATAAATAGGCTCATTAAATAGGCTCAATAAATAGGCTTATTAAATAGGCTCAATAATTTGGCTTATTAAATAGGCTCAATAAATAGGCTTAATAAATAGGCTCATTATATACTTATTAAATAGGCTAATTAAATAGACTTATTAAATAGACGTATTAAATATGCTTATTAAATAGGCTTATTAAATAGGCTTATTAAATAGGCTTATTAAATAGACTTATTAAATAGCCTCATTAAATAGGCTTATTTTAGCAACTTAGGCTTATTAATTAGGCTTTTTTCAGCAACTTAGACTTATTAAATAGCCTTATTACAGCAACTTAGGCTTATTAAATAGGCTTATTTCAGCAACTTATGCTCATTAAATAGGCTTATTTCAGCAACTTAGGCTTATTAAATAGGCTTATTCAGCAACTTAGGCTTATTAAATAGCCTTATTAAATAGGCTTATTTCAGCAACTTAGGCTTATTAAATAGGCTTATTTTAGCAACTTAGGCTTATTAAATAGGTTTATTTCAGCAACTTATGCTTATTAAATAGCCTTATTAAATAGGCTTATTTCAGCAACTTAGGATTATCAAATAGGCTTATTTCAGCAACTTAGACTTATTAAATAGGCCTATTAAATAGGTTTATTAAATAGACTTATTAAATAGGCTCATTAAATACTTATTAAATATGCTTATTAAATAGGCTCATTAAATAGACTTATTAAATAGGCTCAATAAATAGGCTTATTAAATAGGCCTATAAAATAGGCTTATTAAATAGACTTATTAAATAGACGAATTCAATATGCTTATTAAATAGGCTTATTGAATAGGCTTATTCAATAGGCTTATTAAATAGGCTTATTAAATAGACTTATTAAATAGGCTCAATAAAGAGGCTTATTAAATAGGCTTATTAAATAGGCTTATTACATAGACTTATTAAATAGGCTCAATAAATAGGCTTATTAAATAGGCTTATTAAATAGGCTTATGAAATAGGCTCAATAAATAGGCTTATTAAATAGGCTCAATGAATAGGCTTATTAAATAGGCTCATTAAATACTTATTAAATCGGCTTATTAAATAGACTTATTAAATAGACTTATTAAATAGGCTTATTAAATAGACTTATTAAATAGGCTTATTAAATAGGCTTAATTAAATAGGCTCAATAAATAGGCTTAATAAATAGGCGTATTAAATAGGCTTATTAAATAGGCGTATTAAATAGGCTTATTAATAGGCTTATTAAATAGGCTTATTAAATAGACTTATTAAATAGCCTCATTAAATAGGCTTACTTTAGCAACTTAGGCTTATTAAATAGGTTTATTTCAGCAACTTAGACTTATTAAATAGCCTTATTAAATAGGCTTATTTCAGCAACTTAGGCTTATTAAATAGGCTTATTTCAGCAACTTATGCTTATTAACTAGCCTTATTAAACAGGTTTATTTCAGCAACTTAGGCTTATTAAATAGCATTTTTAAATAGGCTTAGTTCAGAAACTTAGGCTTATTAAATAGGCTTATTCAGCAACTTAGGCTTATTAAATAGGCTTATTAAATAGGCTTTTTTCAGGAACTTAGGCTTATTAAATAGGCTTATTCAGCAACTTAGGCTTATTAAATAGGCTCATTAAATACTTATTAAATAGGCTTATTAAACAGGCTTATTAAATAGACTTATTAAACAGGCTCAATAAATAGGCCTATTAAATAGGCTCATTAAATAGGCTTCATAAATAGGCTTATTAAATCGGCTTATTAAATAGGCTTATTAAATAGGCGTATTAAATAGACTTATTAAATAGGCTTATTAAATAGGCTCATTAAATAGTCTTATTAAATAGGCTCATTAAATAGACTTATTAAATAGGCTCAATAAATAGGCTTATTAAATTGGCTTATTAAATAGGCTTATGAAATAGGCTCAATAAATAGGCTTATTAAATAGGCTCAATGAATAGGCTTATTAAATAGGCTCATTAAATACTTATTAAATCGGCTTATTAAATAGACTTATTAAATAGACTTATTAAATAGGCTTATTAAATAGACTTATTAAATAGGCTTATTAAATAGGCTTATTAAATAGGCTCAATAAATAGGCTTAATAAATAGGCGTATTATATAGGCTTATTAAATAGGCGTATTAAATAGGCTTATTAATAGGCTTATTAAATAGGCTTATTAAATAGACTTATTAAATAGCCTCATTAAATAGGCTTACTTTAGCAACTTAGGCTTATTAAATAGGTTTATTTCAGCAACTTAGACTTATTAAATAGCCTTATTAAATAGGCTTATTTCAGCAACTTATGCTTATTAACTAGCCTTATTAAACAGGTTGATTTCAGCAACTTAGGCTTATTAAATAGCATTTTTAAATAGGCTTAGTTCAGAAACTTAGGCTTATTAAATAGGCTTATTCAGCAACTTAGGCTTATTAAATAGGCTCATTAAATACTTATTAAATAGGCTTATTAAACAGGCTTATTAAATAGACTTATTAAACAGGCTCAATAAATAGCCCTATTAAATAGGCTCATTAAATAGGCTTCATAAATAGGCTTATTAAATCGGCTTATTAAATAGGCTTATTAAATAGGCGTATTAAATAGACTTATTAAATAGGCTTATTAAATAGGCTCATTAAATAGTCTTATTAAATAGGCTCAATAAATAGGCTCATTAAATAGGCTCAATAAATAGGCTTATTAAATAGGCTCAATAATTAGGCTTATTAAATAGGCTCAATAAATAGGCTTATTAAATAGGCTCATTATATACTTATTAAATAGGCTAATTAAATAGACTTATTAAATAGACGTATTAAATATGCTTATTAAATAGGCCTATTAAATAGGCTTATTAAATAGACTTATTAAATAGGCTTATTAAATAGGCTCAATAAATAGGCTTATTAAATAGGCTCAATAAATAGGCTTATTAAATAGGCTTATTAAATAGACGTATTAAATAGGCTCAATAAAGAGGCTTATTAAATAGGCTTATTAAATAGGCTTATTACATAGACTTATTAAATAGGCTCAATAAATAGGCTTATTAAATAGGCTTATTAAATAGGCTTATGAAATAGGCTCAATAAATAGGCTTATTAAATAGGCTCAATGAATAGGCTTATTAAATAGGCTCATTAAATACTTATTAAATCGGCTTATTAAATAGACTTATTAAATAGACTTATTAAATAGGCTTATTAAATAGACTTATTAAATAGGCTTATTAAATAGGCTTATTAAATAGGCTCAATAAATAGGCTTAATAAATAGGCGTATTAAATAGGCTTATTAAATAGGCGTATTAAATAGGCTTATTAATAGGCTTATTAAATAGGCTTATTAAATAGGCTTATTAAATAGACTTATTAAATAGCCTCATTAAATAGGCTTACTTTAGCAACTTAGGCTTATTAAATAGGTTTATTTCAGCAACTTAGACTTATTAAATAGCCTTATTAAATAGGCATATTTCAGCAACTTAGGCTTATTAAATAGGCTTATTTCAGCAACTTATGCTTATTAACTAGCCTTATTAAACAGGTTTATTTCAGCAACTTAGGCTTATTAAATAGCATTTTTAAATAGGCTTAGTTCAGAAACTTAGGCTTATTAAATAGGCTTATTCAGCAACTTACGCTTATTAAATAGGCTTATTAAATAGGCTTTTTTCAGGAACTTAGGCTTATTAAATAGGCTTATTCAGCAACTTAGGCTTATTAAATAGGCTCATTAAATACTTATTAAATAGGCTTATTAAACAGGCTTATTAAATAGACTTATTAAACAGGCTCAAAAAATAGGCCTATTAAATAGGCTCATTAAATAGGCTTCATAAATAGGCTTATTAAATCGGCTTATTAAATAGCCTTATTAAATAGGCTTATTTCAGCAACTTAGGATTATCAAATAGGCTTATTTCAGCAACTTAGACTTATTAAATAGGCCTATTAAATAGGCTTATTAAATAGACTTATTAAATAGGCTCATTAAATACTTATTAAATATGCTTATTAAATAGGCTCATTAAATAGACTTATTAAATAGGCTCAATAAATAGGCCTATTAAATAGGCTCATTAAATAGGCTTCATAAATAGGCTTATTAAATCGGCTTATTAAATAGGCTTATTAAATAGGCGTATTAAATAGACTTATTAAATAGGCTTATTAAATAGGCTCATTAAATAGTCTTATTAAATAGGCTCAATAAATAGGCTCATTAAATAGGCTCAATAAATAGGCTTATTAAATAGGCTCAATAATTTGGCTTATTAAATAGGCTCAATAAATAGGCTTAATAAATAGGCTCATTATATACTTATTAAATAGGCTAATTAAATAGACTTATTAAATAGACGTATTAAATATGCTTATTAAATAGGCTTATTAAATATGCTTATTAAATAGGCTTATTAAATAGACTTATTAAATAGCCTCATTAAATAGGCTTATTTTAGCAACTTAGGCTTATTAATTAGGCTTTTTTCAGCAACTTAGACTTATTAAATAGCCTTATTACAGCAACTTAGGCTTATTAAATAGGCTTATTTCAGCAACTTATGCTCATTAAATAGGCTTATTTCAGCAACTTAGGCTTATTAAATAGGCTTATTCAGCAACTTAGGCTTATTAAATAGCCTTATTAAATAGGCTTATTTCAGCAACTTAGGCTTATTAAATAGGCTTATTTTAGCAACTTAGGCTTATTAAATAGGTTTATTTCAGCAACTTATGCTTATTAAATAGCCTTATTAAATAGGCTTATTTCAGCAACTTAGGATTATCAAATAGGCTTATTTCAGCAACTTAGACTTATTAAATAGGCCTATTAAATAGGTTTATTAAATAGACTTATTAAATAGGCTCATTAAATACTTATTAAATATGCTTATTAAATAGGCTCATTAAATAGACTTATTAAATAGGCTCAATAAATAGGCTTATTAAATAGGCCTATAAAATAGGCTTATTAAATAGACTTATTAAATAGACGAATTCAATATGCTTATTAAATAGGCTTATTAAATAGGCTTATTCAATAGGCTTATTAAATAGACTTATTAAATAGCCTCATTAAATAGGCTTATTTTAGCAACTTAGGCTTATTAATTAGGCTTTTTTCAGCAACTTAGACTTATTAAATAGCCTTATTACAGCAACGTAAGCTTATTAAATAGGCGTATTTCAGCAACTTAGGCTTATTAAATAGGCTTATTCAGCAACTTAGGCTTATTAAATAGCCTTATTAAATAGGCTTATTTCAGCAACCAAGGCTTATTAAATAGGCTTATTTCAGCAACTTAGACTTATTAAAAAGACTTATTTCTGCAACTTAGGCTTATGAAATAGGCTTATTCAGCAATTTAGTCTTATTAAATAGGCTTATTTCAGCAAATTAGACTTATTAAATAGGCCTATTAAATAGGCTTATTAAATAGACTTATTAAATAGGCTTATTAAATAGGCTCAATAAATAGGCTTATTAAATAGGCTCAATAAATAGGCTTATTAAATAGGCTTATTAAATAGACTTATTAAATAGGCTCAATAAAGAGGCTTATTAAATAGGCTTATTAAATAGGCTTATTAAATAGGCTCAATAAATAGGCTTATTAAATAGGCTCATGAAATAGGCTCAATAAATAGGCTTATTAAATAAGCTCAATAAATAGGCTTAATAAATAGGCTTATTAAATAGGCTCATTAAATACTTATTAAATAGGCTTATTAAATAGACTTATTAAATAGGCTTATTAAATAGGCTTATTAAATAGGCTCAATAAATAGGCTTAATAAATAGGCGCATTAAATAGGCTTATTAAATAGGCGTATTAAATAGGCTTATTAATAGGCCTATTAAATAGGCTTATTAAATAGGCTTATTAAATAGACTTATTAAATAGCCTCATTAAATAGGCTTATTTTAGCAACTTAGGCTTATTAAATAGGCTTATTAAATAGGCTTATTAAATAGACTTATTAAATAGCCTTATTAAATAGGCTTATTTCAGCAACTTAGGCTTATTAAATAGGCTTATTTCAGCAACTTATGCTTATTAAATAGCCTTATTAAACAGGTTTATTTCAGCAACTTAGGCTTATTAAATAGCATTTTTAAATAGGCTTAGTTCAGAAACTTAGGCTTATTAAATAGGCTTATTTCAGCAACTTAGGCTCATTAAATAGCCTTATTAAATAGGCTTTTTTCAGGAACTTAGGCTCATTAAATAGTCTTATTAAATAGGCTTATTTCAGCAACTTAGGCTTATTAAATAGCCTTATTAAATAGGCTTATTTTAGCAACTTAGGCTTATTAAATATGCTTATTTAAGCAAATTAGGCGTATTAAATAGCATTATTAAATAGGTTTATTTCTGCAACTTAGACTTATTAAATAGCCTTATTAAATAGGCTTATTTCAGCAACTTAGGCTTATTAAATAGGCTTATTTCAGCAACTTATGCTTATTAAATAGCCTTATTAATCAGGTTTATTTCTAGAAATTGAGGCTTATTAAATAGCATTTTTAAATACGTTTTTTTCAGCAACTTAGACTTATTAAATATACCTTTTTATATAGGTTTAGTTCACCAACGTAGGCTTATTAAATAGGCTTATTTCAGCAACTTAGGCTTATTAAATAGCCTTATTTCAGCAACTTAGACTTATTAAATAGGCTTATTCAGCAACTTAGGATTATTAAATAGCCTTATTAAATAGGCTTATTTCAGCAACTTAGGCTTATTAAATAGGCTTATTTCAGCAACTTAGACATATTAAAAATGCTTATTTCAGCAACTTAGGCTTATGAAATAGGCTTATTCAGCAACTTAGGCTTATTAAATAGGCTTATTTCAGCAACTTATGCTTATTAAATAGCCTTATAAAACAGGTTTATTTCAGCAACTTAGGCTTATTAAATAGCATTTTTAAATAGGTTTATTTCAGCAACTTAGACTTAATAAAATATACCTTTTTAAATAGGCTTAGTTCAGCAACTTAGGCTTATTAAATAGGCTTATTAAATAGGCTTTTTTCAGGAACTTAGGCTTATTAAATAGGCTTATTCAGCAACTTAGGCTTATTAAATAGGCTCATTAAATACTTATTAAATAGGCTTATTAAACAGGCTTATTAAATAGGCGTATTAAATAGACTTATTAAATAGGCTTATTAAATAGGCTCATTAAATAGTCTCATTAAATAGGCTCAATAAATAGGCTAATTAAATAGGCTCAATAAATAGGCTTACTAAATAGGCTCAATAATTAGGCTTATTAAATAGGCTCAATAAATAGGCTTATTAAATATGCTCATTATATACTTATTAAATAGGCTAATTAAATAGACTTATTAAATAGACGTATTAAATATGCTTATTAAATAGGCTTATTAAATAGGCTTATTAAATAGGCTTATTAAATAGACTTATTAAATAGCCTCATTAAATAGGCTTATTTTAGCAACTTAGGCTTATTAATTAGGCTTTTTTCAGCAACTTAGACTTATTAAATAGCCTTATTACAGCAACTTAGGCTTATTAAATAGGCTTATTTCAGCAACTTAGGCTTATTAAATAGGCTTATTTCAGCAACTTAGGCTTATTAAATAGGCTTATTCAGCAACTTAGGCTTATTTAATAGCCTTATTAAATAGCCTTATTTCAGCAACTTAGACTTATTAAATAGCCTTATTACAGCAACTTAAGCTTATTAAATAGGCTTATTTCAGCAACTTAGGCTTATTAAATAGGCTTATTTTAGCAACTTAGGCTTATTAAATAGGTTTATTTCAGCAACTTATGCTTATTAAATAGCCTTATTAAATAGGCTTATTTCAGCAACTTAGGATTATCAAATAGGCTTATTTCAGCAACTTAGACTTATTAAATAGGCCTATTAAATAGGCTTATTAAATAGACTTATTAAATAGGCTCATTAAATACTTATTAAATATGCTTATTAAATAGGCTCATTAAATAGACTTATTAAATAGGCTCAATAAATAGGCTTATTAAATAGGCCTATAAAATAGGCTTATTAAATAGACTTATTAAATAGACGTATTCAATATGCTTATTAAATAGGCTTATTAAATAGGCTTATTAAATAGGCTTATTAAATAGACTTATTAAATAGCCTCATTAAATAGGCTTATTTTAGCAACTTAGGCTTATTAATTAGGCTTTTTTCAGCAACTTAGACTTATTAAATAGCCTTATTACAGCAACTTAAGCTTATTAAATAGGCGTATTTCAGCAACTTATGCTTATTAAATAGGCTTATTCAGCAACTTAGGCTTATTAAATAGCCTTATTAAATAGGCTTATTTCAGCAACCAAGGCTTATTAAATAGGCTTATTTCAGCAACTTAGACTTATTAAAAAGACTTATTTCTGCAACTTAGGCTTATGAAATAGGCTTATTCAGCAATTTAGTCTTATTAAATAGGCTTATTTCAGCAAATTAGACTTATTAAATAGGCCTATTAAATAGGCTTATTAAATAGACGTATTAAATAGGCTTATTAAATAGGCTCAATAAATAGGCTTATTAAATAGGCTCAATAAATAGGCTTATTAAATAGGCTTATTAAATAGACTTATTAAATAGGCTCAATAAAGAGGCTTATTAAATAGGCTTATTAAATAGGCTTATTAAATAGGCTCAATAAATAGGCTTATTAAATAGGCTCATGAAATAGGCTCAATAAATAGGCTTATTAAATAAGCTCAATAAATAGGCTTATTAAATAGGCTCATTAAATACTTATTAAATAGGCTTATTAAATAGACTTATTAAATAGACTTATTAAATAGGCTTATTAAATAGACTTATTAAATAGGCTTATTAAATAGGCTTATTAAATAGGCTCAATAAATAGGCTTAATAAATAGGCGTATTAAATAGGCTTATTAAATAGGCGTATTAAATAGGCTTATTAATAGGCTTATTAAATAGGCTTATTAAATAGGCTTATTAAATAGACTTATTAAATAGCCTCATTAAATAGGCTTATTTTAGCAACTTAGGCTTATTAAATAGGTTTATTTCAGCAACTTAGACTTATTAAATAGCCTTATTAAATAGGCTTATTTCAGCAATTTAGGCTTATTAAATAGGCTTATTTCAGCAACTTATGCTTATTAAATAGCCTTATTAAACAGGTTTATTTCAGCAACTTAGGCTTATTAAATAGCATTTTTAAATAGGCTTAGTTCAGAAACTTAGGCTTATTAAATAGGCTTATTTCAGCAACTTAGGCTCATTAAATAGCCTTATTAAATAGGCTTTTTTCAGGAACTTAGGCTCATTAAATAGTCTTATTAAATAGGCTTATTTCAGCAACTTAGGCTTATTAAATAGCCTTATTAAATAGGCTTATTTTAGCAACTTAGGCTTATTAAATATGCTTATTTAAGCAAATTAGGCGTATTAAATAGCATTATTAAATAGGTTTATTTCTGCAACTTAGACTTATTAAATAGCCTTATTAAATAGGCTTATTTCAGCAACTTATGCTTATTAAATAGCCTTATTAATCAGGTTTTGTTTCTAGAAATTTAGGCTTATTAAATAGCATTTTTAAATAGCCTTATTTCAGCAACTTAGACTTATTAAATAGCCTTATTACAGCAACTTAAGCTTATTAAATAGGCTTATTTCAGCAACTTAGGCTTATTAAATAGGCTTATTTTAGCAACTTAGGCTTATTAAATAGGTTTATTTCAGCAACTTATGCTTATTAAATAGCCTTATTAAATAGGCTTATTTCAGCAACTTAGGATTATCAAATAGGCTTATTTCAGCAACTTAGACTTATTAAATAGGCCTATTAAATAGGCTTATTAAATAGACTTATTAAATAGGCTCATTAAATACTTATTAAATATGCTTATTAAATAGGCTCATTAAATAGACTTATTAAATAGGCTCAATAAATAGGCTTATTAAATAGGCCTATAAAATAGGCTTATTAAATAGACTTATTAAATAGACGTATTCAATATGCTTATTAAATAGGCTTATTAAATAGGCTTATTAAATAGGCTTATTAAATAGACTTATTAAATAGCCTCATTAAATAGGCTTATTTTAGCAACTTAGGCTTATTAATTAGGCTTTTTTCAGCAACTTAGACTTATTAAATAGCCTTATTACAGCAACTTAAGCTTATTAAATAGGCGTATTTCAGCAACTTATGCTTATTAAATAGGCTTATTCAGCAACTTAGGCTTATTAAATAGCCTTATTAAATAGGCTTATTTCAGCAACCAAGGCTTATTAAATAGGCTTATTTCAGCAACTTAGACTTATTAAAAAGACTTATTTCTGCAACTTAGGCTTATGAAATAGGCTTATTCAGCAATTTAGTCTTATTAAATAGGCTTATTTCAGCAAATTAGACTTATTAAATAGGCCTATTAAATAGGCTTATTAAATAGACGTATTAAATAGGCTTATTAAATAGGCTCAATAAATAGGCTTATTAAATAGGCTCAATAAATAGGCTTATTAAATAGGCTTATTAAATAGACTTATTAAATAGGCTCAATAAAGAGGCTTATTAAATAGGCTTATTAAATAGGCTTATTAAATAGGCTCAATAAATAGGCTTATTAAATAGGCTCATGAAATAGGCTCAATAAATAGGCTTATTAAATAAGCTCAATAAATAGGCTTATTAAATAGGCTCATTAAATACTTATTAAATAGGCTTATTAAATAGACTTATTAAATAGACTTATTAAATAGGCTTATTAAATAGACTTATTAAATAGGCTTATTAAATAGGCTTATTAAATAGGCTCAATAAATAGGCTTAATAAATAGGCGTATTAAATAGGCTTATTAAATAGGCGTATTAAATAGGCTTATTAATAGGCTTATTAAATAGGCTTATTAAATAGGCTTATTAAATAGACTTATTAAATAGCCTCATTAAATAGGCTTATTTTAGCAACTTAGGCTTATTAAATAGGTTTATTTCAGCAACTTAGACTTATTAAATAGCCTTATTAAATAGGCTTATTTCAGCAATTTAGGCTTATTAAATAGGCTTATTTCAGCAACTTATGCTTATTAAATAGCCTTATTAAACAGGTTTATTTCAGCAACTTAGGCTTATTAAATAGCATTTTTAAATAGGCTTAGTTCAGAAACTTAGGCTTATTAAATAGGCTTATTTCAGCAACTTAGGCTCATTAAATAGCCTTATTAAATAGGCTTTTTTCAGGAACTTAGGCTCATTAAATAGTCTTATTAAATAGGCTTATTTCAGCAACTTAGGCTTATTAAATAGCCTTATTAAATAGGCTTATTTTAGCAACTTAGGCTTATTAAATATGCTTATTTAAGCAAATTAGGCGTATTAAATAGCATTATTAAATAGGTTTATTTCTGCAACTTAGACTTATTAAATAGCCTTATTAAATAGGCTTATTTCAGCAACTTATGCTTATTAAATAGCCTTATTAATCAGGTTTTGTTTCTAGAAATTTAGGCTTATTAAATAGCATTTTTAAATACGTTTTTTCAGCAACTTAGACTTATTAAATAGACCTTTTTATATAGGTTTAGTTCACCAACGTAGGCTTATTAAATAGGCTTATTTCAGCAACTTAGGCTTATTAAATAGCCTTATTTCAGCAACTTAGACTTATTAAATAGGCTTATTCAGCAACTTAGGCTTATTAAATAGCCTTATTAAATAGGCTTATTTCAGCAACTTAGGCTTATTAAATAGGCTTATTTCAGCAACTTAGACATATTAAAAATGCTTATTTCAGCAACTTAGGCTTATGAAATAGGCTTATTCAGCAACTTAGGCTTATTAAATAGGCTTATTTCAGCAACTTATGCTTATTAAATAGCCTTATAAAACAGGTTTATTTCAGCAACTTAGGCTTATTAAATAGCATTTTTAAATAGGTTTATTTCAGCAACTTAGACTTATTAAATATACCTTTTTAAATAGGCTTAGTTCAGCAACTTAGGCTTATTAAATAGGCTTATTAAATAGGCTTTTTTCAGGAACTTAGGCTTATTAAATAGGCTTATTCAGCAACTTAGGCTTATTAAATAGGCTCATTAAATACTTATTAAATAGGCTTATTAAACAGGCTTATTAAATAGACTTATTAAACAGGCTCAATAAATAGGCCTATTAAATAGGCTCATTAAATAGGCTTCATAAATAGGCTTATTAAATCGGCTTATTAAATAGGCTTATTAAATAGGCGTATTAAATAGACTGATTAAATAGGCTTATTAAATAGGCTCATTAAATAGTCTTATTAAATAGGCTCAATAAATAGGCTCATTAAATAGGCTCAATAAATAGGCTTATTAAATAGGCTCAATAATTAGGCTTATTAAATAGGCACGATAAATAGGCTTATTAAATAGGCTCATTATATACTTATTAAATAGGCTAATTAAATAGACTTATTAAATAGACGTATTAAATGTGCTTATTAAATAGGCTTATTAAATAGGCTTATTAAATAGGCTTATTAAATAGACTTATTAAATAGCCTCATTAAATAGGCTTATTTTAGCAACTTAGGCTTATTAATTAGGCTTTTTTCAGCAACTTAGACTTATTAAATAGCCTTATTACAGCAACTTAGGCTTATTAAATAGGCTTATTTCAACAACATAGGCTTATTAAATAGGCTTTTTTCAGCAACTTAGGCTTATTAAATAGGTTTATTTCAGCAACTTATGCTTATTAAATAGCCTTATTAAATAGGCTTATTTCAGCAACTTAGGATTATCAAATAGGCTTATTTCAGCAACTTAGACTTATTAAATAGGCCTATTAAATAGGCTTATTAAATAGACTTATTAAATAGGCTCATTAAATACTTATTAAATATGCTTATTAAATAGGCTCAATAAATAGGCTTATTAAATAGGCCTATAAAATAGGCTTATTAAATAGACTTATTAAATAGACGTATTCAATATGCTTATTAAATAGGCTTATTAAATAGGCTTATTAAATAGGCTTATTAAATAGACTTATTAAATAGCCTCATTAAATAGGCTTATTTTAGCAACTTAGGCTTATTAAATATGCTTATTTAAGCAAATTAGGCGTATTAAATAGCATTATTAAATAGGTTTATTTCTGCAACTTAGACTTATTAAATAGCCTTATTAAATAGGCTTATTTCAGCAACTTAGGCTTATTAAATAGGCTTATTTCAGCAACTTATGCTTATTAAATAGCCTTATTAATCAGGTTTATTTCTAGAAATTTAGGCTTATTAAATAGCATTTTTAAATACGTTTTTTCAGCAACTTAGACTTATTAAATAGACCTTTTTATATAGGTTTAGTTCACCAACGTAGGCTTATTAAATAGGCTTATTTCAGCAACTTAGGCTTATTAAATAGCCTTATTTCAGCAACTTAGACTTATTAAATAGGCTTATTCAGCAACTTAGGCTTATTAAATAGCCTTATTAAATAGGCTTATTTCAGCAACTTAGGCTTATTAAATAGGCTTATTTCAGCAACTTAGACATATTAAAAATGCTTATTTCAGCAACTTAGGCTTATGAAATAGGCTTATTCAGCAACTTAGGCTTATTAAATAGGCTTATTTCAGCAACTTATGCTTATTAAATAGCCTTATAAAACAGGTTTATTTCAGCAACTTAGGCTTATTAAATAGCATTTTTAAATAGGTTTATTTCAGCAACTTAGACTTATTAAATATACCTTTTTAAATAGGCTTAGTTCAGCAACTTAGGCTTATTAAATAGGCTTTTTTCAGGAACTTAGGCTTATTAAATAGGCTTATTCAGCAACTTAGGCTTATTAAATAGGCTCATTAAATACTTATTAAATAGGCTTATTAAACAGGCTTATTAAATAGACTTATTAAACAGGCTCAATAAATAGGCCTATTAAATAGGCTCATTAAATAGGCTTCATAAATAGGCTTATTAAATCGGCTTATTAAATAGGCTTATTAAATAGGCGTATTAAATAGACTTATTAAATAGGCTTATTAAATAGGCTCATTAAATAGTCTTATTAAATAGGCTCAATAAATAGGCTCATTAAATAGGCTCAATAAATAGGCTTATTAAATAGGCTCAATAATTAGGCTTATTAAATAGGCACGATAAATAGGCTTATTAAATAGGCTCATTATATACTTATTAAATAGGCTAATTAAATAGACTTATTAAATAGACGTATTAAATGTGCTTATTAAATAGGCTTATTAAATAGGCTTATTAAATAGGCTTATTAAATAGACTTATTAAATAGCCTCATTAAATAAGCTTATTTTAGCAACTTAGGCTTATTAATTAGGCTTTTTTCAGCAACTTAGACTTATTAAATAGCCTTATTACAGCAACTTAGGCTTATTAAATAGGCTTATTTCAGCAACATAGGCTTATTAAATAGGCTTTTTTCAGCAACTTAGGCTTATTAAATAGGTTTATTTCAGCAACTTATGCTTATTAAATAGCCTTATTAAATAGGCTTATTTCAGCAACTTAGGATTATCAAATAGGCTTATTTCAGCAACTTAGACTTATTAAATAGGCCTATTAAATAGGCTTATTAAATAGACTTATTAAATAGGCTCATTAAATACTTATTAAATATGCTTATTAAATAGGCTCAATAAATAGGCTTATTAAATAGGCCTATAAAATAGGCTTATTAAATAGACTTATTAAATAGACGTATTCAATATGCTTATTAAATAGGCTTATTAAATAGGCTTATTAAATAGGCTTATTAAATAGACTTATTAAATAGCCTCATTAAATAGGCTTATTTTAGCAACTTAGGCTTATTAATTAGGCTTTTTTCAGCAACTTAGACTTATTAAATAGCCTTATTACAGCAACTTAGGCTTATTAAATAGGCTTATTTCAGCAACTTATGCTCATTAAATAGGCTTATTTCAGCAACTTAGGCTTATTAAATAGGCTTATTCAGCAACTTAGGCTTATTAAATAGCCTTATTAAATAGCCTTATTTCAGCAACTTAGACTTATTAAATAGCCTTATTACAGCAACTTAAGCTTATTAAATAGGCTTATTTCAGCAACTTAGGCTTATTAAATAGGCTTATTTTAGCAACTTAGGCTTATTAAATAGGTTTATTTCAGCAAATTATGCTTATTAAATAGCCTTATTAAATAGGCTTATTTCAGCAACTTAGGATTATCAAATAGGCTTATTTCAGCAACTTAGACTTATTAAATAGGCCTATTAAATAGGTTTATTAAATAGACTTATTAAATAGGCTCATTAAATACTTATTAAATATGCTTATTAAATAGGCTCATTAAATAGACTTATTAAATAGGCTCAATAAATAGGCTTATTAAATAGGCCTATAAAATAGGCTTATTAAATAGACTTATTAAATAGACGAATTCAATATGCTTATTAAATAGGCTTATTAAATAGGCTTATTCAATAGGCTTATTAAATAGACTTATTAAATAGCCTCATTAAATAGGCTTATTTTAGCAACTTAGGCTTATTAATTAGGCTTTTTTCAGCAACTTAGACTTATTAAATAGCCTTATTACAGCAACGTAAGCTTATTAAATAGGCGTATTTCAGCAACTTAGGCTTATTAAATAGGCTTATTCAGCAACTTAGGCTTATTAAATAGCCTTATTAAATAGGCTTATTTCAGCAACCAAGGCTTATTAAATAGGCTTATTTCAGCAACTTAGACTTATTAAAAAGACTTATTTCTGCAACTTAGGCTTATGAAATAGGCTTATTCAGCAATTTAGTCTCATTAAATAGGCTTATTTCAGCAAATTAGACTTATTAAATAGGCCTATTAAATAGGCTTATTAAATAGACTTATTAAATAGGCTTATTAAATAGGCTCAATAAATAGGCTTATTAAATAGGCTCAATAAATAGGCTTATTAAATAGGCTTATTAAATAGACTTATTAAATAGGCTCAATAAAGAGGCTTATTAAATAGGCTTATTAAATAGGCTTATTAAATAGGCTCAATAAATAGGCTTATTAAATAGGCTCATGAAATAGGCTCAATAAATAGGCTTATTAAATAAGCTCAATAAATAGGCTTAATAAATAGGCTTATTAAATAGGCTCATTAAATACTTATTAAATAGGCTTATTAAATAGACTTATTAAATAGACTTATTAAATAGGCTTATTAAATAGACTTATTAAATAGGCTTATTAAATAGGCTTATTAAATAGGCTCAATAAATAGGCTTAATAAATAGGCGCATTAAATAGGCTTATTAAATAGGCGTATTAAATAGGCTTATTAATAGGCTTATTAAATAGGCTTATTAAATAGGCTTATTAAATAGACTTATTAAATAGCCTCATTAAATAGGCTTATTTTAGCAACTTAGGCTTATTAAATAGGCTTATTAAATAGGCTTATTAAATAGACTTATTAAATAGCCTTATTAAATAGGCTTATTTCAGCAACTTAGGCTTATTAAATAGGCTTATTTCAGCAACTTATGCTTATTAAATAGCCTTATTAAACAGGTTTATTTCAGCAACTTAGGCTTATTAAATAGCATTTTTAAATAGGCTTAGTTCAGAAACTTAGGCTTATTAAATAGGCTTATTTCAGCAACTTAGGCTCATTAAATAGCCTTATTAAATAGGCTTTTTTCAGGAACTTAGGCTCATTAAATAGTCTTATTAAATAGGCTTATTTCAGCAACTTAGGCTTATTAAATAGCCTTATTAAATAGGCTTATTTTAGCAACTTAGGCTTATTAAATATGCTTATTTAAGCAAATTAGGCGTATTAAATAGCATTATTAAATAGGTTTATTTCTGCAACTTAGACTTATTAAATAGCCTTATTAAATAGGCTTATTTCAGCAACTTAGGCTTATTAAATAGGCTTATTTCAGCAACTTATGCTTATTAAATAGCCTTATTAATCAGGTTTATTTCTAGAAATTTAGGCTTATTAAATAGCATTTTTAAATACGTTTTTTTCAGCAACTTAGACTTATTAAATATACCTTTTTATATAGGTTTAGTTCACCAACGTAGGCTTATTAAATAGGCTTATTTCAGCAACTTAGGCTTATTAAATAGCCTTATTTCAGCAACTTAGACTTATTAAATAGGCTTATTCAGCAACTTAGGATTATTAAATAGCCTTATTAAATAGGCTTATTTCAGCAACTTAGGCTTATTAAATAGGCTTATTTCAGCAACTTAGACATATTAAAAATGCTTATTTCAGCAACTTAGGCTTATGAAATAGGCTTATTCAGCAACTTAGGCTTATTAAATAGGCTTATTTCAGCAACTTATGCTTATTAAATAGCCTTATAAAACAGGTTTATTTCAGCAACTTAGGCTTATTAAATAGCATTTTTAAATAGGTTTATTTCAGCAACTTAGACTTAATCAAATATACCTTTTTAAATAGGCTTAGTTCAGCAACTTAGGCTTATTAAATAGGCTTATTAAATAGGCTTTTTTCAGGAACTTAGGCTTATTAAATAGGCTTATTCAGCAACTTAGGCTTATTAAATAGGCTCATTAAATACTTATTAAATAGGCTTATTAAACAGGCTTATTAAATAGGCGTATTAAATAGACTTATTAAATAGGCTTATTAAATAGGCTCATTAAATATTCTCATTAAATAGGCTCAATAAATAGGCTAATTAAATAGGCTCAATAAATAGGCTTACTAAATAGGCTCAATAATTAGGCTTATTAAATAGGCTCAATAAATAGGCTTATTAAATATGCTCATTATATACTTATTAAATAGGCTAATTAAATAGACTTATTAAATAGATGTATTAAATATGCTTATTAAATAGGCTTATTAAATAGGCTTATTAAATAGGCTTATTAAATAGACTTATTAAATAGCCTCATTAAATAGGCTTATTTTAGCAACTTAGGCTTATTAATTAGGCTTTTTTCAGCAACTTAGACTTATTAAATAGCCTTATTACAGCAACTTAAGCTTATTAAATAGGCTTATTTCAGCAACTTAGGCTTATTAAATAGGCTTATTTTAGCAACTTAGGCTTATTAAATAGGTTTATTTCAGCAACTTATGCTTATTAAATAGCCTTATTAAATAGGCTTATTTCAGCAACTTAGGATTATCAAATAGGCTTATTTCAGCAACTTAGACTTATTAAATAGGCCTATTAAATAGGCTTATTAAATAGACTTATTAAATAGGCTCATTAAATACTTATTAAATATGCTTATTAAATAGGCTCATTAAATAGACTTATTAAATAGGCTCAATAAATAGGCTTATTAAATAGGCCTATAAAATAGGCTTATTAAATAGACTTATTAAATAGACGTATTCAATATGCTTATTAAATAGGCTTATTAAATAGGCTTATTAAATAGGCTTATTAAATAGACTTATTAAATAGCCTCATTAAATAGGCTTATTTTAGCAACTTAGGCTTATTAATTAGGCTTTTTTCAGCAACTTAGACTTATTAAATAGCCTCATTACAGCAACTTAAGCTTATTAAATAGGCGTATTTCAGCAACTTATGCTTATTAAATAGGCTTATTCAGCAACTTAGGCTTATTAAATAGCCTTATTAAATAGGCTTATTTCAGCAACCAAGGCTTATTAAATAGGCTTATTTCAGCAACTTAGACTTATTAAAAAGACTTATTTCTGCAACTTAGGCTTATGAAATAGGCTTATTCAGCAATTTAGTCTTATTAAATAGGCTTATTTCAGCAAATTAGACTTATTAAATAGGCCTATTAAATAGGCTTATTAAATAGACTTATTAAATAGGCTTATTAAATAGGCTCAATAAATAGGCTTATTAAATAGGCTCAATAAATAGGCTTATTAAATAGGCTTATTAAATAGACTTATTAAATAGGCTCAATAAAGAGGCTTATTAAATAGGCTTATTAAATAGGCTTATTAAATAGGCTCAATAAATAGGCTTATTAAATAGGCTCATGAAATAGGCTCAATAAATAGGCTTATTAAATAAGCTCAATAAATAGGCTTATTAAATAGGCTCATTAAATACTTATTAAATAGGCTTATTAAATAGACTTATTAAATAGACTTATTAAATAGGCTTATTAAATAGACTTATTAAATAGGCTTATTAAATAGGCTTATTAAATAGGCTCAATAAATAGGCTTAATAAATAGGCGTATTAAATAGGCTTATTAAATAGGCGTATTAAATAGGCTTATTAATAGGCTTATTAAATAGGCTTATTAAATAGGCTTATTAAATAGACTTATTAAATAGCCTCATTAAATAGGCTTATTTTAGCAACTTAGGCTTATTAAATAGGTTTATTTCAGCAACTTAGACTTATTAAATAGCCTTATTAAATAGGCTTATTTCAGCAATTTAGGCTTATTAAATAGGCTTATTTCAGCAACTTATGCTTATTAAATAGCCTTATTAAACAGGTTTATTTCAGCAACTTAGGCTTATTAAATAGCATTTTTAAATAGGCTTAGTTCAGAAACTTAGGCTTATTAAATAGGCTTATTTCAGCAACTTAGGCTCATTAAATAGCCTTATTAAATAGGCTTTTTTCAGGAACTTAGGCTCATTAAATAGTCTTATTAAATAGGCTTATTTCAGCAACTTAGGCTTATTAAATAGCCTTATTAAATAGGCTTATTTTAGCAACTTAGGCTTATTAAATATGCTTATTTAAGCAAATTAGGCGTATTAAATAGCATTATTAAATAGGTTTATTTCTGCAACTTAGACTTATTAAATAGCCTTATTAAATAGGCTTATTTCAGCAACTTAGGCTTATTAAATAGGCTTATTTCAGCAACTTATGCTTATTAAATAGCCTTATTAATCAGGTTTATTTCTAGAAATTTAGGCTTATTAAATAGCATTTTTAAATACGTTTTTTCAGCAACTTAGACTTATTAAATAGACCTTTTTATATAGGTTTAGTTCACCAACGTAGGCTTATTAAATAGGCTTATTTCAGCAACTTAGGCTTATTAAATAGCCTTATTTCAGCAACTTAGACTTATTAAATAGGCTTATTCAGCAACTTAGGCTTATTAAATAGCCTTATTAAATAGGCTTATTTCAGCAACTTAGGCTTATTAAATAGGCTTATTTCAGCAACTTAGACATATTAAAAATGCTTATTTCAGCAACTTAGGCTTATGAAATAGGCTTATTCAGCAACTTAGGCTTATTAAATAGGCTTATTTCAGCAACTTATGCTTATTAAATAGCCTTATAAAACAGGTTTATTTCAGCAACTTAGGCTTATTAAATAGCATTTTTAAATAGGTTTATTTCAGCAACTTAGACTTATTAAATATACCTTTTTAAATAGGCTTAGTTCAGCAACTTAGGCTTATTAAATAGGCTTATTAAATAGGCTTTTTTCAGGAACTTAGGCTTATTAAATAGGCTTATTCAGCAACTTAGGCTTATTAAATAGGCTCATTAAATACTTATTAAATAGGCTTATTAAACAGGCTTATGAAATAGACTTATTAAACAGGCTCAATAAATAGGCCTATTAAATAGGCTCATTAAATAGGCTTCATAAATAGGCTTATTAAATCGGCTTATTAAATAGGCTTATTAAATAGGCGTATTAAATAGACTTATTAAATAGGCTTATTAAATAGGCTCATTAAATAGTCTTATTAAATAGGCTCAATAAATAGGCTCATTAAATAGGCTCAATAAATAGGCTTATTAAATAGGCTCAATAATTAGGCTTATTAAATAGGCACGATAAATAGGCTTATTAAATAGGCTCATTATATACTTATTAAATAGGCTAATTAAATAGACTTATTAAATAGACGTATTAAATGTGCTTATTAAATAGGCTTATTAAATAGGCTTATTAAATAGGCTTATTAAATAGACTTATTAAATAGCCTCATTAAATAGGCTTATTTTAGCAACTTAGGCTTATTAATTAGGCTTTTTTCAGCAACTTAGACTTATTAAATAGCCTTATTACAGCAACTTAGGCTTATTAAATAGGCTTATTTCAGCAACTTAGGCTTATTAAATAGGCTTTTTTCAGCAACTTAGGCTTATTAAATAGGTTTATTTCAGCAACTTATGCTTATTAAATAGCCTTATTAAATAGGCTTATTTCAGCAACTTAGGATTATCAAATAGGCTTATTTCAGCAACTTAGACTTATTAAATAGGCCTATTAAATAGGCTTATTAAATAGACTTATTAAATAGGCTCATTAAATACTTATTAAATATGCTTATTAAATAGGCTCAATAAATAGGCTTATTAAATAGGCCTATAAAATAGGCTTATTAAATAGACTTATTAAATAGACGTATTCAATATGCTTATTAAATAGGCTTATTAAATAGGCTTATTAAATAGGCTTATTAAATAGACTTATTAAATAGCCTCATTAAATAGGCTTATTTTAGCAACTTAGGCTTATTAATTAGGCTTTTTTCAGCAACTTAGACTTATTAAATAGCCTTATTACAGCAACTTAAGCTTATTAAATAGGCGTATTTCAGCAACTTATGCTTATTAAATAGGCTTATTCAGCAACTTAGGCTTATTAAATAGCCTTATTAAATAGGCTTATTTCAGCAACCAAGGCTTATTAAATAGGCTTATTTCAGCAACTTAGACTTATTAAAAAGACTTATTTCTGCAACTTAGGCTTATGAAATAGGCTTATTCAGCAATTTAGTCTTATTAAATAGGCTTATTTCAGCAAATTAGACTTATTAAATAGGCCTATTAAATAGGCTTATTAAATAGACTTATTAAATAGGCTTATTAAATAGGCTCAATAAATAGGCTTATTAAATAGGCTCAATAAATAGGCTTATTAAATAGGCTTATTAAATAGACTTATTAAATAGGCTCAATAAAGAGGCTTATTAAATAGGCTTATTAAATAGGCTTATTAAATAGGCGCAATAAATAGGCTTATTAAATAGGCTCATGAAATAGGCTCAATAAATAGGCTTATTAAATAAGCTCAATAAATAGGCTTATTAAATAGGCTCATTAAATACTTATTAAATAGGCTTATTAAATAGACTTATTAAATAGACTTATTAAATAGGCTTATTAAATAGACTTATTAAATAGGCTTATTAAATAGGCTTATTAAATAGGCTCAATAAATAGGCTGAATAAATAGGCGTATTAAATAGGCTTATTAAATAGGCGTATTAAATAGGCTTATTAATAGGCTTATTAAATAGGCTTATTAAATAGGCTTATTAAATAGACTTATTAAATAGCCTCATTAAATAGGCTTATTTTAGCAACTTAGGCTTATTAAATAGGTTTATTTCAGCAACTTAGACTTATTAAATAGCCTTATTAAATAGGCTTATTTCAGCAATTTAGGCTTATTAAATAGGCTTATTTCAGCAACTTATGCTTATTAAATAGCCTTATTAAACAGGTTTATTTCAGCAACTTAGGCTTATTAAATAGCATTTTTAAATAGGCTTAGTTCAGAAACTTAGGCTTATTAAATAGGCTTATTTCAGCAACTTAGGCTCATTAAATAGCCTTATTAAATAGGCTTTTTTCAGGAACTTAGGCTCATTAAATAGTCTTATTAAATAGGCTGATTTCAGCAACTTAGGCTTATTAAATAGCCTTATTAAATAGGCTTATTTTAGCAACTTAGGCTTATTAAATATGCTTATTTAAGCAAATTAGGCGTATTAAATAGCATTATTAAATAGGTTTATTTCTGCAACTTAGACTTATTAAATAGACCTTTTTATATAGGTTTAGTTCACCAACGTAGGCTTATTAAATAGGCTTATTTCAGCAACTTAGGCTTATTAAATAGGTTTATTTCAGCAACTTAGACATATTAAAAATGCTTATTTCAGCAACTTAGGCTTATGAAATAGGCTTATTCAGCAACTTAGGCTTATTAAATAGGCTTATTTCAGCAACTTATGCTTATTAAATAGCCTTATAAAACAGGTTTATTTCAGCAACTTAGGCTTATTAAATAGCATTTTTAAATAGGTTTATTTCAGCAACTTAGACTTATTAAATATACCTTTTTAAATAGGCTTAGTTCAGCAACTTAGGCTTATTAAATAGGCTTATTAAATAGGCTTTTTTCAGGAACTTAGGCTTATTAAATAGGCTTATTCAGCAACTTAGGCTTATTAAATAGGCTCATTAAATACTTATTAAATAGGCTTATTAAACAGGCTTATTAAATAGACTTATTAAACAGGCTCAATAAATAGGCCTATTAAATAGGCTCATTAAATAGGCTTCATAAATAGGCTTATTAAATCGGCTTATTAAATAGGCTTATTAAATAGGCGTATTAAATAGACTTATTAAATAGGCTTATTAAATAGGCTCATTAAATAGTCTTATTAAATAGGCTCAATAAATAGGCTCATTAAATAGGCTCAATAAATAGGCTTATTAAATAGGCTCAATAATTAGGCTTATTAAATAGGCACAATAAATAGGCCTATTAAATAGGCTCATTATATACTTATTAAATAGGCTAATTAAATAGACTTATTAAATAGACGTATTAAATATGCTTATTAAATAGGCTTATTAAATAGGCTTATTAAATAGGCTTATTAAATAGACTTATTAAATAGCCTCATTAAATAGGCTTATTTTAGCAACTTAGGCTTATTAATTAGGCTTTTTTCAGCAACTTAGACTTATTAAATAGCCTTATTACAGCAACTTAGGCTTATTAAATAGGCTTATTTCAGCAACTTAGGCTTATTAAATAGGCTTATTTCAGCAACTTAGGCTTATTAAATAGGTTTATTTCAGCAACTTATGCTTATTAAATAGCCTTATTAAATAGGCTTATTTCAGCAACTTAGGATTATCAAATAGGCTTATTTCAGCAACTTAGACTTATTAAATAGGCCTATTAAATAGGCTTATTAAATAGACTTATTAAATAGGCTCATTAAATACTTATTAAATATGCTTATTAAATAGGCTCATTAAATAGACTTATTAAATAGGCTCAATAAATAGGCTTATTAAATAGGCCTATAAAATAGGCTTATTAAATAGACTTATTAAATAGACGTATTCAATATGCTTATTAAATAGGCTTATTAAATAGGCTTATTAAATAGGCTTATTAAATAGACTTATTAAATAGGCTCATTAAATAGGCTTATTTTAGCAACTTAGGCTTATTAATTAGGCTTTTTTCAGCAACTTAGATTTATTAAATAGCCTTATTACAGCAACTTAAGCTTATTAAATAGTCGTATTTCAGCAACTTAGGCTTATTAAATAGGCTTATTCAGCAACTTAGGCTTATTAAATAGCCTTATTAAATAGGCTTATTTCAGCAACCAAGGCTTATTAAATAGGCTTATTTCAGCAACTTAGACTTATTAAAAAGACTTATTTCTGCAACTTAGGCTTATGAAATAGGCTTATTCAGCAATTTAGTTTTATTAAATAGGCTTATTTCAGCAAATTAGACTTATTAAATAGGCCTATTAAATAGGCTTATTAAATAGACTTATTAAATAGGCTTATTAAATAGGCTCAATAAATAGGCTTATTAAATAGGCTCAATAAATAGGCTTATTAAATAGGCTTATTAAATAGACTTATTAAATAGGCTCAATAAAGAGGCTTATTAAATAGGCTTATTAAATAGGCTTATTAAATAGGCTCAATAAATAGGCTTATTAAATAGGCTCATGAAATAGGCTCAATAAATAGGCTTATTAAATAAGCTCAATAAATAGGCTTATTAAATAGGCTCATTAAATACTTATTAAATAGGCTTATTAAATAGACTTATTAAATAGACTTATTAAATAGACTTATTAAATAGGCTTATTAAATAGGCTTATTAAATAGGCTCAATAAATAGGCTTGATAAATAGGGCGTATTAAATAGGCTTATTAAATAGGCGTATTAAATAGGCTTATTAATAGGCTTATTAAATAGGCTTATTAAATAGGCTTATTAAATAGACTTATTAAATAGCCTCATTAAATAGGCTTATTTTAGCAACTTAGGCTTATTAAATAGGTTTATTTCAGCAACTTAGACTTATTAAATAGCCTTATTAAATAGGCTTATTTCAGCAACTTAGGCTTATTAAATAGGCTTATTTCAGCAACTTATGCTTATTAAATAGCCTTATTAAACAGGTTTATTTCAGCAACTTAGGCTTATTAAATAGCATTTTTAAATAGGCTTAGTTCAGAAACTTAGGCTTATTAAATAGGCTTATTTCAGCAACTTAGGCTCATTAAATAGCCTTATTAAATAGGCTTTTTTCAGGAACTTAGGCTCATTAAATAGTCTTATTAAATAGGCTTATTTCAGCAACTTAGGCTTATTAAATAGCCTTATTAAATAGGCTTATTTTAGCAACTTAGGCTTATTAAATATGCTTATTTAAGCAAATTAGGCGTATTAAATAGCATTATTAAATAGGTTTATTTCTGCAACTTAGACTTATTAAATAGCCTTATTAAATAGGCTTATTTCAGCAACTTAGGCTTATTAAATAGGCTTATTTCAGCAACTTATGCTTATTAAATAGCCTTATTAATCAGGTTTATTTCTAGAAATTTAGGCTTATTAAATAGCATTTTTAAATACGTTTTTTTCAGCAACTTAGACTTATTAAATAGACCTTTTTATATAGGTTTAGTTCACCAACGTAGGCTTATTAAATAGGCTTATTTCAGCAACTTAGGCTTATTAAATAGCCTTATTTCAGCAACTTAGACTTATTAAATAGGCTTATTCAGCGACTTAGGCTTATTAAATAGCCTTATTAAATAGGCTTATTTCAGCAACTTAGGCTTATTGAATAGGCTTATTTCAGCAACTTAGACATATTTAAAATGCTTATTTCAGCAACTTAGGCTTATGAAATAGGCTTATTCAGCAACTTAGGCTTATTAAATAGGCTTATTTCAGCAACTTAGACTTATTAAATAGGCCTATTAAATAGGCTTATTAAATAGACTGATTAAATAGGCTCATTAAATACATATTAAATAGGCTTATTAAATAGGCTTATTAAATAGGCTTATTAAATAGACTTATTAAATAGCCTAATTAAATAGGCTTATTTTAGCAACTTAGGCTTATTAAATAGGCTTATTTCAGCAACTTAGACTTATTAAATAGCCTTATTTCAGCAACTTAGGCTTATTAAATAGGCTTATTTCAGCAACTTAGGCTTACTAAATAGCCTTATTTCAGCAACTTAGACTTATTAAATAGGCTTATTCAGCAACTTAGGCTTAAATAGGCTTATTAAATAGGCTTATTAAATAGGCTTATTAAATAGGCTTATTAAATAAACTTATTAAATAGCCTCATTAAATAGGCTTATTTTAGCAAACTTATGCTTATTAAATAGCCATATTAAATATGCTTATTTCAGCAACATAGGCTTATTAAATAGGCTTATTTCAGCAGCTTATGCTTATTAAATAGCCTTATTAAATAGGCTTATTTCAGCAACATTAGGATTATTAAAAAGGCTTATTTCAGCAACTTAGACTTATTAAATAGGCCTATTAAATAGACTTATTAAATAGACTTATTAAAAAGGCTCATTAAATACTTATTAAATAGGCTTATTAAATAGGCTTATTAAATAGACTTATTAAATAGGCTCAATAAATAGGCGTATTAAATAGGCTTATTAAATAGGCTTATTAAATAGGCTTATTAAATAGGCTTATTAAATATGCGTATTAAATAGACTTATTAAATAGGCTTATTAAATAGGCTCAATAAATAGGCTTATTAAATAGGCTCAATAAATAGGCTTATTAAATAGGCTCAATAAATAGGCTTATTAAATAGGCTCAATAAATAGGCTTATTAAATAGGCTCATTAAATACTATTAAATAGGCTTATTAAAGAGACTTATTAAATAGACTTATTAAATAGGCTTATTAAATAGACTTATTAAATAGGCTTATTAAAAAGGCTTATTAAATAGACTTATTAAACAGGCTCATTAAATACTTATTAAATAGGTTTATTAAATAGGCGTATTAAATAGGCTTATTAAATAGGCTCAATAAATAGGCTTATTAAACGGGCTTATTAAATAGGCTCATTAAATAGGCATAATAAATAGGCTTATTAAATAGGCGTATTAAATAGGCTTATTAAATAGGCTTATTAAATAGACTCATTAAATAGGCTTATTAAATAGGCTCAATAAATAGGCTCATTAAATAGGCTCAATAAATAGGCTTATTAAATAGGCTCAATAATTAGGCTTATTAAATAGGCTCAATAAATAGACTTATGAAATAGGCTCATTATATACTTATTAAATAGGCTTATTAAATAGACTTATTAAATAGACGTATTAAATATGCTTATGAAATAGGCTTATTAAATAGGCTTATTAAATAGACTTATTAAATAGCCTCATTAAATAGGCTTATTTTAGCAACTTAGGCTTATTAATTAGGCTTTTTTCAGCAACTTAGACTTATTAAACAGCCTTATTACAGCAACTTAGGCTTATTAAATAGGCTTATTTCAGCAACTTAGGCTTATTAAATAGGCTTATTTCAGCAACTTAGGCTTATTAAACAGGCTTATTTCAGCAACTTAGGCTTATTAAATAGCCTTATTTCAGCAACTTAGACTTATTAAATAGGATTATTCAGCAACTTAGGCTTAAATAGGCTTATTAAATAGGCTTATTAAATAGGCTTAATAAATAGGCTTATTAAATAGACTTATTAAATAGCCTCATTAAATAGGCTTATTTTAGCAACTTAGGCTTATTAAATAGGTTTATTTCAGCAACTTAGACTTATTAAATCGCCATATTAAATATGCTTATTTCAGCAACTTAGGCTTATTAAATAGCCTTATTAAATATGCTTATTTCAGCAACTTAGGATTATTAAATAGGCTTATTTCAGCAACTTAGACTTATTAAATAGGCCTATTAAATAGGCTTATTAAATAGACTTATTAAATAGGCTCATTAAATACTTATTAAATAGGCTTATTAAATAGGCTTATTAAATAGACTGATTAAATAGGCTCAATAAATAGGCGTATTAAATAGGCTTATTAAATAGGCTTATTAAATAGGCTTATTAAATAGGCTTATTAAATATGCGTATTAAATAGACTTATTAAATAGGCTTATTAAATAGGCTCAATAAATAGGCTTATTAAATAGGCTCAATAAATAGGCTTATTAAATAGGCTCAATAAATAGGCTTATTAAATAGGCTCAATAAATAGGCTTATTAAATAGGCTCATTAAATACTTATTAAATAGGCTTATTAAATAGACTTATTAAATAGACTTATTAATTAGGCTTATTAAATAGACTTATTAAATAGGCTTATTAAAAAGGCTTATTAAATAGACTTATTAAACAGGCTCATTAAATACTTATTAAATAGGTTTATTAAATAGGCGTATTAAATAGGCTTATTAAATAGGCTCAATAAAAAGGCTTATCAAATGGGCTTATTAAATAGGCTCTTTTAATAGGCTTAATAAATAGGCTTATTAAATAGGTGTATTAAATAGGCTTATTAAATAGGCTTATTAAATAGACTCATTAAATATTCTTATTAAATAGGCTCAATACATAGGCTCATTAAATAGGCTCAATAAATAGGCGTATTAAATAGACTTATTAAATAGACGTATTAAATATGCTTATTAAATAAGCTTTTTAAATAGGCTTATTAAATAGGCTTATTAAATAGACTTATTAAATACTTATTAAATAGCCTTATTAAATAGGCTTATTAAATAGACTTATTAAATAGGCTCAATAAATAGGCTTATTAAATAGGCTTATTAAATAGGCTTATTAAATAGGCTTATTAAATAAACTTATTAAATATGCTTATTAAATAGGCTCAATAAATAGGCTTATTAAATAGGCTTATTAAATAGACGTATTAAATAGGCTCAATAAATAGGCTTATTAAATAGGCTTATTAAATAGGCTCAATAAATAGGCTTATTAAATAGGCTCAAAAAATAGGTTTTTTAAATAGGCTCAATAAATAGGCTTATTAAATAGGCTCATTAAATACTTATTAAATAGGCTTATTAAATAGACTTATTAAATAGACTTATTAAATAGGCTTATTAAATAGACTTATTAAATAGGCTTAGTAAAAAGGTTTATTAATTAGACTTATTAAACAGGCTCATTAAATACTTATTAAATAGGTTTATTAAATAGGCGTATTAAATAGGCTTATTAAATAGGCTCAATAAATAGGCTTATTAAATGGGCTTATTAAAAAGGCTCATTAAATAGGCTTAATAAATAGGCTTATTAAATAGGCATATTAAATAGACTTATTAAATAGACGTATTAAATATGCTTATTAAATAGGCTTATTAAATAGGCTTATTAAATAGGCTTATTAAATAGACTTATTAAATACTTATTAAATAGGCTTATTAAATAGGCTTATTAAATAGACTTATTAAATAGGCTCAATAAATAGGCTTATTAAATAGGCTTATTAAATAGGCTTATTAAATAGGCTTATTAAATAGACTTATTAAATAGGCTTATTAAATAGGCTCAATAAATAGGCTTATTAAATAGGCTTATTAAATAGACTTATTAAATAGGCTCAATAAATAGGCTTATTAAATAGGCTTATTAAATAGGCTCAATAAATAGGCTTATTAAATAGGCTCAATAAATAGGCTTTTTAAATAGGCTCAATAAATAGGCTTATTAAATAGGCTCATTAAATACTTATTAAATAGGCTTATTAAATAGACTTATTAAATAGACTTATTAAATAGGCTTATTAAATAGACTTATTAAATAGGCTTATTAAAAGGCTTATTAAATAGACTTATTAAACAGGCTCATTAAATACTTATTAAATAGGTTTATTAAATAGGCGTATTAAATAGGCTTATTAAATAGGCTCAATAAATAGGCTTATTAAATGGGCTTATTAAATAGGCTCATTAAATAGGCTCAATAAATAGGCTTATTAAATAGGCTCAATAAATAGGCTTATTAAATAGGCTCAATAAATAGGCTTATTAAATAGGCTCATTAAATACTTATTAAATAGGCTTATTAAATAGACTTATTAAATAGACTTATTAAATAGGCTTATTAAATAGACTTATTAAATAAGCTTATTAAAAAGGCTTATTAAATAGACTTATTAAACAGGCTCATTAAATACTTATTAAATAGGTTTATTAAATAGGCGTATTAAATAGGCTTATTAAATAGGCTCAATAAAAAGGCTTATCAAATGGGCTTATTAAATAGGCTATTTTAATAGGCTTAATAAATAGGCTTATTAAATAGGTGTATTAAATAGGCTTATTAAATAGGCTTATTAAATAGACTCATTAAATAGTCTTATTAAATAGGCTCAATACATAGGCTCATTAAATAGGCTCAATAAATAGGCTTATTAAATAGACTTATTAAATAGACGTATTAAATATGCTTATTAAATAGGCTTTTTAAATAGGCTTATTAAATAGGCTTATTAAATAGACTTATTAAATAGGCTCAATAAATATGTTTATTAAATAGGCTTATTAAATAGGCTTATTAAATAGGCTTATTAAATAGACTTATTAAATAGGCTTATTAAATAGGCTCAATAAATAGGCTTATTAAATAGGCTTATTAAATAGACTTATTAAATAGGCTCAATAAATAGGCTTATTAAATAGGCTTATTAAATAGGCTCAATAAATAGGCTTATTAAATAGGCTCAATAAATAGGCTTTTTAAATAGGCTCAATAAATAGGCTTATTAAATAGGCTCAATAAATACTTATTAAATAGGCTTATTAAATAGACTTATTAAATAGACTTATTAAATAGGCTTATTAAATAGACTTATTAAATAGGCTTAATAAAAGGTTTATTAAATAGACTTATTAAACAGGCTCATAAAATACTTATTAAATAGGTTTATTAAATAGGGGTATTAAATAGGCTTATTAAATAGGCTCAATAAATAGGCTTATTAAATGGGCTTATTAAAAAGGCTCATTAAATAGGCTTAATAAATAGGCTTATTAAATAGGCGTATTAAATAGACTTATTAAATAGACGTATTAAATATGCTTATTAAATAGGCTTATTAAATAGGCTTATTAAATAGGTTTATTAAATAGACTTATTAAATACTTATTAAATAGGCTTATTAAATAGGCTTATTAAATAGACCTATTAAATAGGCTCAATAAATATTCTTATTAAATAGGCTTATTAAATAGGCTTATTAAATAGGCTTATTAAATAGACTTATTAAATAGGCTTATTAAATAGGCTCAATAAATAGGCTTATTAAATAGGCTTATTAAATAGACTTATTAAATAGGCTCAATAAATAGGCTTATTAAATAGGCTTATTAAATAGGCTCAATAAATAGGCTTATTAAATAGGCTCAATAAATAGGCTTTTTAAATAGGCTCAATAAATAGGCTTATTAAATAGGCTCATTAAATACTTATTAAATAGGCTTATTAAATAGACTTATTAAATAGACTTATTAAATAGGCTTATTAAAGACTTATTAAATAGGCTTATTAAAAGGCTTATTAAATAGACTTATTAAATAGGCTTATTAAAGACTTATTAAATAGGCTTATTAAAAGGCTTATTAAATATACTTATTAAACAGGCTCATTAAATACTTATTAAATAGGTTTATTAAATAGGCGTATTAAATAGGCGTATTAAATAGGCTCAATAAATAGGCTTATTAAATGGGCTTATTAAATAGGCTCATTAAATAGGCTTAATAAATAGGCTTATTAAATAGGCGTATTAAATAGGCTTATTAAATAGGCTTATTAAATAGACTCATTAAATAGGCTTATTAAATAGGCTCATTAAATAGGCTCATTAAATAGGCTCAATAAATAGGCTTATTAAATAGGCTCAATAATTAGGCTTATTAAATAGGCTCAATAAATATGCTTATTAAATAGGCTCATTATATACTTATTAAATAGGCTTATTAAATAGACTTATTAAATAGACGTATTTAATATGCTTATGAAAAAGGCTTAATAAAAAGGCGTATTAAATAGACTTATTAAATAGCCTCATTAAATAGGCTTATTTTAGCAACTTAGGCTTATTAATTAGGCTTTTTTCAGCAACTTAGACTTATTAAACAGCCTTATTACAGCAACTTAGGCTTATTAAATAGGCTTATTTTAGCAACTTAGGCTTATTAAATAGGCTTATTTCAGCAACTTAGGCTTATTAAATAGGCTTATTTTAGCAACTTAGGCTTATTAAATAGCCTTATTAAATATGCTTATTTCAGCAACTTAGGCTTATTAAATAGGCTTATTTCAGCAGCTTATGCTTATTAAATAGCCTTATTAAATAGGCTTATTTCAGCAACTTAGGATTATTAAATAGGCTTATTTCAGCAACTTAGACTTATTAAAGAGGCCTATTAAATAGGCTTATTAAATAGACTTATTAAATAGGCTCATTAAATACTTATTAAATAGGCTTATTAAATAGGCTTATTAAATAGACTGATTAAATAGGCTCAATAAATAGGCGTATTAAATAGGCTTATTAAATAGGCTTATTAAATAGGCTTATTAAATAGGCTTATTAAATATGCGTATTAAATAGACTTATTAAATAGGCTTATTAAATAGGCTCAATAAATAGGCTTATTAAATAGGCTCAATAAATAGGCTTATTAAATAGGCTCAATAAATAGGCTTATTAAATAGGCTTATTAAATAGACTTATTAAATAGACTTATTAAATAGGCTTATTAAATAGACTTATTAAATAGGCTTATTAAAAAGGCTTATTAAATAGACTTATTAAACAGGCTCATTAAATACTTATTAAATAGGTTTATTAAATAGGCGTATTAAATAGGCTTATTAAATAGGCTCAATAAATAGGCTTATAAAATGGGCTTATTAAATAGGCTCTTTTAATAGGCTTAATAAATAGGCTTATTAAATAGGCGTATTAAATAGGCTTATTAAATAGGCTTATTAAATAGACTCATTAAATAGTCTTATTAAATAGGCTCAATACATAGGCTCATTAAATAGGCTCAATAAATAGGCTTATTAAATAGACTTATTAAATAGGCTCAATAAATAGGCTTATTAAATAGGCTTATTAAATAGGCTCAATAAATAGGCTTATTAAATAGCCTCAATAAATAGGCTTTTTAAATAGGCTCATTAAATACTTATTAAATAGGCTTATTAAATAGACTTATTAAATAGAGTAATTGAATAGGCTTATTAAATAGGCTTATTAAATAGGCTTATTAAATAGGCTCAATAAATAGGCTCATTAAATAGGCTCAATAAATAGGCTTATTAAATAGGCTCAATAATTAGGCTTATTAAATAGGCTCAATAAATAGGCTTATTAAATAGGCTCATTAAATACTTATTAAATAGGCTTATTAAATAGACTTATTAAATAGACTTATTAAATAGGCTTATTAAATAGACTTATTAAATAGGCTTATTAAAAGGCTTATTAAATAGACTTATTAAACAGGCTCATTAAATACTTATTAAATAGGTTTATTAAATAGGCGTATTAAATAGGCTTATTAAATAGGCTCAATAAATAGGCTTATTAAATGGGCTTATTAAATAGGCTCATTAAATAGGCTCAATAAATAGGCTTATTAAATAGGCTCAATAAATAGGCTTATTAAATAGGCTCAATAAATAGGCTTATTAAATAGGCTCATTAAATACTTATTAAATAGGCTTATTAAATAGACTTATTAAATAGACTTATTAAATAGGCTTATTAAATAGACTTATTAAATAAGCTTATTAAAAAGGCTTATTAAATAGACTTATTAAACAGGCTCATTAAATACTTATTAAATAGGTTTATTAAATAGGCGTATTAAATAGGCTTATTAAATAGGCTCAATAAAAAGGCTTATCAAATAGGCTTATTAAATAGGCTATTTTAATAGGCTTAATAAATAGGCTTATTAAATAGGTGTATTAAATAGGCTTATTAAATAGGCTTATTAAATAGACTCATTAAATAGTCTTATTAAATAGGCTCAATACATAGGCTCATTAAATAGGCTCAATAAATAGGCTTATTAAATAGACTTATTAAATAGACGTATTAAATATGCTTATTAAATAGGCTTTTTAAATAGGCTTATTAAATAGGCTTATTAAATAGACTTATTAAATAGGCTCAATAAATAGGCTTATTAAATAGGCTTATTAAATAGGCTTATTAAATAGGCTTATTAAATAGACTTATTAAATAGGCTTATTAAATAGGCTCAATAAATAGGCTTATTAAATAGGCTTATTAAATAGACTTATTAAATAGGCTCAATAAATAGGCTTATTAAATAGGCTTTTTAAATAGGCTCAATAAATAGGCTTATTAAATAGGCTCATTAAATACTTATTAAATAGGCTTATTAAATAGACTTATTAAATAGACTTATTAAATAGGCTTATTAAATAGACTTATTAAATAGGCTTAATAAAAGGTTTATTAAATAGACTTATTAAACAGGCTCATTAAATACTTATTAAATAGGTTTATTAAATAGGCGTATTAAATAGGCTTATTAAATAGGCTCAATAAATAGGCTTATTAAATGGGCTTATTAAAAAGGCTCATTAAATAGGCTTAATAAATAGGCTTATTAAATAGGCGTATTAAATAGACTTATTAAATAGACGTATTAAATATGCTTATTAAATAGGCTTATTAAATAGGCTTATTAAATAGGTTTATTAAATAGACTTATTAAATAGGCTTATTTTAGCAACTTAGGCTTATTAAATAGGTTTATTTCAGCAACTTAGACTTATTAAATCGCCATATTAAATATGCTTATTTCAGCAACTTAGGCTTATTAAATAGGCTTATTTCAGCAGCTTATGCTTATTAAATAGCCTTATTAAATAGGCTTATTTCAGCAACTTAGGATTATTAAATAGGCTTATTTCAGCAACTTAGACTTATTAAAGAGGCCTATTAAATAGGCTTATTAAATAGACTTATTAAATAGGCTCATTAAATACTTATTAAATAGGCTTATTAAATAGGCTTATTAAATAGACTGATTAAATAGGCTCAATAAATAGGCGTATTAAATAGGCTTATTAAATAGGCTTATTAAATAGGCTTATTAAATAGGCTTATTAAATATGCATATTAAATAGACTTATTAAATAGGCTTATTAAATAGGCTCAATAAATAGGCTTATTAAATAGGCTCAATAAATAGGCTTATTAAATAGGCTCAATAAATAGGCTTATTAAATAGACTTATTAAATAGACTTATTAAATAGGCTTATTAAATAGACTTATTAAATAGGCTTATTAAAAAGGCTTATTAAATAGACTTATTAAACAGGCTCATTAAATACTTATTAAATAGGTTTATTAAATAGGCGTATTAAATAGGCTTATTAAATAGGCTCAATAAATAGGCTTATAAAATGGGCTTATTAAATAGGCTCTTTTAATAGGCTTAATAAATAGGCTTATTAAATAGGCGTATTAAATAGGCTTATTAAATAGGCTTATTAAATAGACTCATTAAATAGTCTTATTAAATAGGCTCAATACATAGGCTCATTAAATAGGCTCAATAAATAGGCTTATTAAATAGACTTATTAAATAGGCTCAATAAATAGGCTTATTAAATAGGCTTATTAAATAGGCTCAATAAATAGGCTTATTAAATAGGCTCAATAAATAGGCTTTTTAAATAGGCTCATTAAATACTTATTAAATAGGCTTATTACATAGACTTATTAAATAGAGTAATTGAATAGGCTTATTAAATAGGCTTATTAAATAGGCTTATTAAATAGGCTCAATAAATAGGCTCATTAAATAGGCTCAATAAATAGGCTTATTAAATAGGCTCAATAATTAGGCTTATTAAATAGGCTCAATAAATAGGCTTATTAAATAGGCTCATTAAATACTTATTAAATAGGCTTATTAAATAGACTTATTAAATAGACTTATTAAAAAGGCTTATTAAATAGACTTATTAAATAGGCTTATTAAAAGGCTTATTAAATAGACTTATTAAACAGGCTCATTAAATACTTATTAAATAGGTTTATTAAATAGGCGTATTAAATAGGCTTATTAAATAGGCTCAATAAATAGGCTTATTAAATGGGCTTATTAAATAGGCTCATTAAATAGGCTCAATAAATAGGCTTATTAAATAGGCTCAATAAATAGGCTTATTAAATAGGCTCAATAAATAGGCTTATTAAATAGGCTCATTAAATACTTATTAAATAGGCTTATTAAATAGACTTATTAAATAGACTTATTAAATAGGCTTATTAAATAGACTTATTAAATAAGCTTATTAAAAAGGCTTATTAAATAGACTTATTAAACAGGCTCATTAAATACTTATTAAATAGGTTTATTAAATAGGCGTATTAAATAGGCTTATTAAATAGGCTCAATAAAAAGGCTTATCAAATAGGCTTATTAAATAGGCTATTTTAATAGGCTTAATAAAGAGGCTTATTAAATAGGCTTATTAAATAGGCTTATTAAATAGGCTTATTAAATAGACTTATTAAATAGGCTTATTAAATAGGCTCAATAAATAGGCTTATTAAATAGGCTTATTAAATAGACTTATTAAATAGGCTCAATAAATAGGCTTATTAAATAGGCTTATTAAATAGGCTCAATAAATAGGCTTATTAAATAGGCTCAATAAATAGGCTTTTTAAATAGGCTCAATAAATAGGCTTATTAAATAGGCTCATTAAATACTTTTTAAATAGGCTTATTAAATAGACTTATTAAATAGACTTATTAAATAGGCTTATTAAATAGACTTATTAAATAGGCTTAATAAAAGGTTTATTAAATAAACTTATTAAACAGGCTCATTAAATACTTATTAAATAGGTTTATTAAATAGGCGTATTAAATAGGCTTATTAAATAGGCTCAATAAATAGGCTTATTAAATGGGCTTATTAAAAAGGCTCATTAAATAGGCTTAATAAATAGGCTTATTAAATAGGCGTATTAAATAGACTTATTAAATAGACGTATTAAATATGCTTATTAAATAGGCTTATTAAATAGGCTTATTAAATAGGTTTATTAAATAGACTTATTAAATACTTATTAAATAGGCTTATTAAATAGGCTTATTAAATAGACTTATTAGATAGGCTCAATAAATATTCTTATTAAATAGGCTTATTAAATAGGCTTATTAAATAGGCTTATTAAATAGACTTATTAAATAGGCTTATTAAATAGGCTCAATAAATAGGCTTATTAAATAGGCTTATTAAATAGACTTATTAAATAGGCTCAATAAATAGGCTTATTAAATAGGCTTATTAAATAGGCTCAATAAATAGGCTTATTAAATAGGCTCAATAAATAGGCTTTTTAAATAGGCTCAATAAATAGGCTTATTAAATAGGCTCATTAAATACTTATTAAATAGGCTTATTAAATAGACTTATTAAATAGACTTATTAAATAGGCTTATTAAAGACTTATTAAATAGGCTTATTAAAAGGCTTATTAAATAGACTTATTAAATAGGCTTATTAAAGACTTATTAAATAGGCTTATTAAAAGGCTTATTAAATAGACTTATTAAACAGGCTCATTAAATACTTATTAAATAGGTTTATTAAATAGGCGTATTAAATAGGCTTATTAAATAGGCTCAATAAATAGGCTTATTAAATGGGCTTATTAAATAGGCTCATAAAATAGGCTTAATAAATAGGCTTATTAAATAGGCGTATTAAATAGGCTTATTAAATAGGCTTATTAAATAGACTCATTAAACAGGCTTATTAAATAGGCTCAATAAATAGGCTCATTAAATATGCTCAATAAATAGGCTTATTAAATAGGCTCAATAATTAGGCTTATTAAATAGGCTCAATAAATATGCTTATTAAATAGGCTCATTATATACTTATTAAATAGGCTTATTAAATAGACTTATTAAATAGACGTATTTAATATGCTTATGAAAAAGGCTTAATAAATAGGCGTATTAAATAGACTTATTAAATAGCCTCATTAAATAGGCTTATTTTAGCAACTTAGGCTTATTAATTAGGCTTTTTTCAGCAACTTAGACTTATTAAACAGCCTTATTACAGCAACTTAGGCTTATTAAATAGGCTTATTTTAGCAACTTAGGCTTATTAAATACGCTTATTTCAGCAACTTAGGCTTATTAAATAGGCTTATTTCAGCAACTTAGGCTTACTAAATAGCCTTATTTCAGCAACTTAGACTTATTAAATAGGATTATTCAGCAACTTAGGCTTAAATAGGCTTATTAAATAGGCTTATTAAAAAGGCTTAATAAATAGGCTTATTAAATAGACTTATTAAATAGCCTCATTAAATAGGCTTATTTTAGCAACTTAGGCTTATTAAATAGGTTTATTTCAGCAACTTAGACTTATTAAATCGCCATATTAAATATGCTTATTTCAGCAACTTAGGCTTATTAAATAGGCTTATTTCAGCAGCTTATGCTTATTAAATAGCCTTATTAAATAGGCTTATTTCAGCAACTTAGGATTATTAAATAGGCTTATTTCAGCAACTTAGACTTATTAAATAGGCCTATTAAATAGGCTTATTAAATAGACTTATTAAATAGGCTCATTAAATACTTATTAAATAGGCTTATTAAATAGGCTTATTAAATAGACTGATTAAATAGGCTCAATAAATAGGCGTATTAAATAGGCTTATTAAATAGGCTTATTAAATAGGCTTATTAAATAGGCTTATTAAATATGCGTATTAAATAGACTTATTAAATAGGCTTATTAAATAGGCTCAATAAATAGGCTTATTAAATAGGCTCAATAAATAGGCTTATTAAATAGGCTCAATAAATAGGCTTATTAAATAGGCTTATTAAATAGACTTATTAAATAGACTTATTAAATAGGCTTATTAAATAGACTTATTAAATAGGCTTATTAAAAAGGCTTATTAAATAGACTTATTAAACAGGCTCATTAAATACTTATTAAATAGGTTTATTAAATAGGCGTATTAAATAGGCTTATTAAATAGGCTCAATAAATAGGCTTATAAAATGGGCTTATTAAATAGGCGTATTAAATAGGCTTATTAAAATGGCTTATTAAATAGACTCATTAAATAGTCTTATTAAATAGGCTCAATACATAGGCTCATTAAATAGGCTCAATAAATAGGCTTATTAAATAGACTTATTAAATAGGCTCAATAAATAGGCTTATTAAATAGGCTTATTAAATAGGCTCAATAAATAGGCTTATTAAATAGGCTCAATAAATAGGCTTTTTAAATAGGCTCATTAAATACTTATTAAATAGGCTTATTAAATAGACTTATTAAATAGAGTAATTGAATAGGCTTATTAAATAGGCTTATTAAATAGGCTTATTAAATAGGCTCAATAAATAGGCTCATTAAATAGGCTCAATAAATAGGCTTATTAAATAGGCTCAATAATTAGGCTTATTAAATAGGCTCAATAAATAGGCTTATTAAATAGGCTCATTATATACTTATTAAATAGGCTTATTAAATAGACTTATTAAATAGCCTCATTAAATAGGCTTATTTTAGCAACTTAGGCTTATTAATTAGGCTTTTTTCAGCAACTTAGACTTATTAAACAGCCTTATTACAGCAACTTAGGCTTATTAAATAGGTTTATTTCAGCAACTTAGGCTTATTAAATAGGCTTATTTCAGCAACTTAGGCTTATTAAATAGCCTTATTTCAGCAACTTAGACTTATTAAATAGGATTATTCAGCAACTTAGGCTTAAATAGGCTTATTAAATAGGCTTATTAAAAAGGCTTAATAAATAGGCTTATTAAATAGACTTATTAAATAGCCTCATTAAATAGGCTTATTTTAGCAACTTAGGCTTATTAAATAGGTTTATTTCAGCAACTTAGACTTATTAAATCGCCATATTAAATATGCTTATTTCAGCAACTTAGGCTTATTAAATAGGCTTATTTCAGCAGCTTATGCTTATTAAATAGCCTTATTAAATAGGCTTATTTCAGCAACTTAGGATTATTAAATAGGCTTATTTCAGCAACTTAGACTTATTAAATAGGCCTATTAAATAGGCTTATTAAATAGACTTAGTAAATAGGCTCATTAAATACTTATTAAATAGGCTTATTAAATAGGCTTATTAGATAGACTGATTAAATAGGCTCAATAAATAGGCGTATTAAATAGGCTTATTAAATAGGCTTATTAAATAGGCTTATTAAATAGGCTTATTAAATATGTGTATTAAATAGACTTATTAAATAGGCTCATTAAATAGGCTCAATAAATAGGCTTATTAAATAGGCTCAATAAATAGGCTTATTAAATAGGCTCAATAAATAGGCTCAATAAATAGGCTTATTAAATAGGCTCAATAAATAGGCTTATTAAATAGGCTTATTAAATAGACTTATTAAATAGACTTATTAAATAGGCTTATTAAATAGACTTATTAAATAGAGTAATTGAATAGGCTTATTAAATAGGCTTATTAAATAGGCTTATTAAATAGGCTCAATAATTAGGCTTATTAAATAGGCTCAATAAATAGGCTTATTAAATAGGCTCATTATATACTTATTAAATAGGCTTATTAAATAGACTTATTAAATAGACGTATTTAATATGCTTATGAAATAGGCTTATTAAATAGGCTTATTAAATAGACTTATTAAATAGCCTCATTAAATAGGCTTATTTTAGCAAATTAGGCTTATTAATTAGGCTTTTTTCAGCAACTTAGACTTATTAAACAGCCTTATTACAGCAACTTAGGCTTATTAAATAGGCTTATTTTAGCAACTTAGGCTTATTAAATAGGCTTATTTCAGCAACTTAGGCTTATTAAATAGGCTTATTTCAGCAACTTAGGCTTATTAAATAGCCTTATTTCAGCAACTTAGACTTATTAAATAGGATTATTCAGCAACTTAGGCTTAAATAGGCTTATTAAATAGGCTTATTAAAAAGGCTTAATAAATAGGCTTATTAAATAGACTTATTAAATAGCCTCATTAAATAGGCTTATTTTAGCAACTTAGGCTTATTGAATAGGTTTACTTCAGCAACTTAGACTTATTAAATCGCCATATTAAATATGCTTATTTCAGCAACTTAGGCTTATTAAATAGGCTTATTTCAGCAGCTTATGCTTATTAAATAGCCTTATTAAATAGGCTTATTTCAGCAACTTAGGATTATTAAATAGGCTTATTTCAGCAACTTATGCTTATTAAATAGGCTTATTTCAGCAACTTAGGCTTATTAAATAGGCTTATTTCAGCAACTTAGGCTTATTAAATAGGCCTATTAAATAGGCTTATTAAATAGGCTTATTTCAGCAACTTAGACTTATTAAATAGGCCTATTAAATAGGCTTATTAAATAGACTTATTGAATAGGCTCATTAAATACTTATTAAATAGGCTTATTAAATAGGCTTATTAAATAGACTTATTAAATAGGCTCAATAAATAGGCTTATTAAGTAGGCTCAATAAATAGGCTTATTAAATAGGCCTATTAAATAGGCTTATTAAATAGACTTATTAAATAGGCTCATTAAATACTTATTAAATAGGCTTATTAAATAGGCTTATTAAATAGACTGATTAAATAGGCTCAATAAATAGGCATATTAAATAGGCTTATTAAATAGGCTTATTAAATAGGCTTATTAAATAGGCTTATTAAATATGCGTATTAAATAGACTTATTAAATAGGCTTATTAAATAGGCTCAATAAATAGGCTTATTAAATAGGCTCAATAAATAGGCTTATTAAATAGGCTCAATAAATAGGCTTATTAAATAGACTTATTAAATAGACTTATTAAATAGGCTTATTAAATAGACTTATTAAATAGGCTTATTAAAAAGGCTTATTAAATAGACTTATTAAACAGGCTCATTAAATACTTATTAAATAGGTTTATTAAATAGGCGTATTAAATAGGCTTATTAAATAGGCTCAATAAATAGGCTTATAAAATGGGCTTATTAAATAGGCTCTTTTAATAGGCTTAATAAATAGGCTTATTAAATAGGCGTATTAAATAGGCTTATTAAATAGGCTTATTAAATAGACTCATTAAATAGTCTTATTAAATAGGCTCCATACATAGGCTCATTAAATAGGCTCAATAAATAGGCTTATTAAATAGACTTATTAAATAGGCTCAATAAATAGGCTTATTAAATAGGCTTATTAAATAGGCTCAATAAATAGGCTTATTAAATAGGCTCAATAAATAGGCTTTTTAAATAGGCTCATTAAATACTTATTAAATAGGCTTATTAAATAGACTTATTAAATAGAGTAATTGAATAGGCTTATTAAATAGGCTTATTAAATAGGCTTATTAAATAGGCTCAATAAATAGGCTCATTAAATAGGCTCAATAAATAGGCTTATTAAATAGGCTCAATAATTAGGCTTATTAAATAGGCTCAATAAATAGGCTTATTAAATAGGCTCATTAAATACTTATTAAATAGGCTTATTAAATAGACTTATTAAATAGACTTATTAAATAGGCTTATTAAATAGACTTATTAAATAGGCTTATTAAAAGGCTTATTAAATAGACTTATTAAACAGGCTCATTAAATACTTATTAAATAGGTTTATTAAATAGGCGTATTAAATAGGCTTATTAAATAGGCTCAATAAATAGGCTTATTAAATGGGCTTATTAAATAGGCTCATTAAATAGGCTCAATAAATAGGCGTATTAAATAGGCTCAATAAATAGGCTTATTAAATAGGCTCAATAAATAGGCTTATTAAATAGGCTCATTAAATACTTATTAAATAGGCTTATTAAATAGACTTATTAAATAGACTTATTAAATAGGCTTATTTTAGCAACTTAGGCTTATTAATTAGGCTTTTTTCAGCAACTTAGACTTATTAAACAGCCTTATTACAGCAACTTAGGCTTATTAAATAGGCTTATTTTAGCAACTTAGGCTTATTAAATACGCTTATTTCAGCAACTTAGGCTTATTAAATAGGCTTATTTCAGCAACTTAGGCTTACTAAATAGCCTTATTTCAGCAACTTAGACTTATTAAATAGGATTATTCAGCAACTTAGGCTTAAATAGGCTTATTAAATAGGCTTATTAAAAAGGCTTAATAAATAGGCTTATTAAATAGACTTATTAAATAGCCTCATTAAATAGGCTTATTTTAGCAACTTAGGCTTATTAAATAGGTTTATTTCAGCAACTTAGACTTATTAAATCGCCATATTAAATATGCTTATTTCAGCAACTTAGGCTTATTAAAAAGGCTTATTTCAGCAGCATATGCTTATTAAATAGCCTTATTAAATAGGCTTATTTCAGCAACTTAGGATTATTAAATAGGCTTATTTCAGCAACTTAGACTTATTAAATAGGCCTATTAAATAGGCTTATTAAATAGGCTCAATAAATATGCTTATTAAATAGGCTCATTATATACTTATTAAATAGGCTTATTAAATAGGCTCAATAAATAGGCGTATTAAATAGGCTCAATAAATAGGCTTATTAAATAGGCTCAATAAATAGGCTTATTAAATAGGCTCATTAAATACTTATTAAACAGGCTCATTAAATACTTATTAAATAGGTTTATTAAATAGGCGTATTAAATAGGCTTATTAAATAGGCTCAATAAAAAGGCTTATCAAATGGGCTTATTAAATAGGCTATTTTAATAGGCTTAATAAATAGGCTTATTAAATAGGTGTATTAAATAGGCTTATTAAATAGGCTTATTAAATAGACTCATTAAATAGTCTTATTAAATAGGCTCAATACATAGGCTCATTAAATAGGCTCAATAAATAGGCTTATTAAATAGACTTATTAAATAGACGTATTAAATATGCTTATTAAATAGGCTTTTTAAATAGGCTTATTAAATAGGCTTATTAAATAGACTTATTAAATAGGCTCAATAAATAGGCTTATTAAATAGGCTTATTAAATAGGCTTATTAAATAGGCTTATTAAATAGACTTATTAAATAGGCTTATTAAATAGGCTCAATAAATAGGCTTATTAAATAGGCTTATTAAATAGACTTATTAAATAGGCTCAATAAATAGGCTTATTAAATAGGCTTATTAAATAGGCTCAATAAATAGGCTTATTAAATAGGCTCAATAAATAGGCTTTTTAAATAGGCTCAATAAATAGGCTTATTAAATAGGCTCATTAAATACTTATTAAATAGGCTTATTAAATAGACTTATTAAATAGACTTATTAAATAGGCTTATTAAATAGACTTATTAAATAGGCTTAATAAAAGGTTTATTAAATAGACTTATTAAACAGGCTCATTAAATACTTATTAAATAGGTTTATTAAATAGGCGTATTAAATAGGCTTATTAAATAGGCTCAATAAATAGGCTTATTAAATGGGCTTATTAAAAAGGCTCATTAAATAGGCTTAATAAATAGGCTTATTAAATAGGCGTATTAAATAGACTTATTAAATAGACGTATTAAATATGCTTATTAAATAGGCTTATTAAATAGGCTTATTAAATAGTTTATTAAATAGACCTATTAAATACTTATTAAATAGGCTTATTAAATAGGCTTATTAAATAGACTTATTAAATAGGCTCAATAAATATTCTTATTAAATAGGCTTATTAAATAGGCTTATTAAATAGCCTTATTAAATAGACTTATTAAATAGGCTTATTAAATAGGCTCAATAAATAGGCTTATTAAATAGGCTTATTAAATAGACTTATTAAATAGGCTCAATAAATAGGCTTATTAAATAGGCTTATTAAATAGGCTCAATAAATAGGCTTGTTAAATAGGCTCAATAAATAGGCTTTTTAAATAGGCTCAATAAATAGGCTTATTAAATAGGCTCATTAAATACTTATTAAATAGGCTTATTAAATAGACTTATTAAATAGACTTATTAAATAGGCTTATTAAAGACTTATTAAATAGGCTTATTAAAAGGCTTATTAAATAGACTTATTAAATAGGCTTATTAAAGACTTATTAAATAGGCTTATTAAAAGGCTTATTAAATAGACTTATTAAACAGGCTCATTAAATACTTATTAAATAGGTTTATTAAATAGGCGTATTAAATAGGCTTATTAAATAGGCTCAATAAATAGGCTTATTAAATGGGCTTATTAAATAGGCTCATTAAATAGGCTTAATAAATAGGCTTATTAAATAGGCGTATTAAATAGGCTTATTAAATAGGCTTATTAAATAGACTCATTAAATAGGCTTATTAAATAGGCTCAATAAATAGGCTCATTAAATAGGCTGAATAAATAGGCTTATTAAATAGGCTCAATAATTAGGCTTATTAAATAGGCTCAATAAATATGCTTATTAAATAGGCTCATTATATACTTATTAAATAGGCTTATTAAATAGACTTATTAAATAGACGTATTTAATATGCTTATGAAAAAGGCTTAATAAATAGGCGTATTAAATAGACTTATTAAATAGCCTCATTAAATAGGCTTATTTTAGCAACTTAGGCTTATTAATTAGGCTTTTTTCAGCAACTTAGACTTATTAAACAGCCTTATTACAGCAACTTAGGCTTATTAAATAGGCTTATTTTAGCAACTTAGGCTTATTAAATACGCTTATTTCAGCAACTTAGGCTTATTAAATAGGCTTATTTCAGCAACTTAGGCTTATTAAATAGCCTTATTTCAGCAACTTAGACTTATTAAATAGGATTATTCAGCAACTTAGGCTTAAATAGGCTTATTAAATAGGCTTATTAAAAAGGCTTAATAAATAGGCTTATTAAATAGACTTATTAAATAGCCTCATTAAATAGGCTTATTTTAGCAACTTAGGCTTATTAAATAGGTTTATTTCAGCAACTTAGACTTATTAAATCGCCATATTAAATTATCTTATTTCAGCAACTTAGGCTTATTAAATAGGCTTATTTCAGCAGCTTATGCTTATTAAATAGCCTTATTAAATAGGCTTATTTCAGCAACTTAGGATTATTAAATAGGCTTATTTCAGCAACTTAGACTTATTAAATAGGCCTATTAAATAGGCTTATTAAATAGACTTATTAAATAGGCTCATTAAATACTTATTAAATAGGCTTATTAAATAGGCTTATTAAATAGACTGATTAAATAGGCTCAATAAATAGGCGTATTAAATAGGCTTATTAAATAGGCTTATTAAATAGGCTTATTAAATAGGCTTATTAAATATGCGTATTAAATAGACTTATTAAATAGGCTTATTAAATAGGCTCAATAAATAGCCTTATTAAATAGGCTTATTTCAGCAACTTAGGATTATTAAATAGGCTTATTTCAGCAACTTAGACTTATTAAATAGGCCTATTAAATAGGCTTATTAAATAGACTTATTAAACAGGCTCATTAAATACTTATTAAATAGGTTTATTAAATAGTCGTATTAAATAGGCTTATTAAATAGGCTCAATAAATAGGCTTATAAAATGGGCTTATTAAATAGGCTCTTTTAATAGGCTTAATAAATAGGCTTATTAAATAGGCGTATTAAATAGGCTTATTAAATAGGCTTATTAAATAGACTCATTAAATAGTCTTATTAAATAGGCTCAATACATAGGCTCATTAAATAGGCTCAATAAATAGGCTTATTAAATAGACTTATTAAATAGGCTCAATAAATAGGCTTATTAAATAGGCTTATTAAATAGGCTCAATAAATAGGCTTATTAAATAGGCTCAATAAATAGGCTTTTTAAATAGGCTCATTAAATACTTATTAAATAGGCTTATTAAATAGACTTATTAAATAGAGTAATTGAATAGGCTTATTAAATAGGCTTATTAAATAGGCTTATTAAATAGGCTCAATAAATAGGCTCATTAAATAGGCTCAATAAATAGGCTTATTAAATATGCTCAATAATTAGGCTCATTAAATAGGCTCAATAAATAGGCTTATTAAATAGGCTCATTATATACTTATTAAATAGGCTTATTAAATAGACTTATTAAATAGCCTCACTAAATAGGCTTATTTTAGCAACTTAGGCTTATTAATTAGGCTTTTTTCAGCAACTTAGACTTATTAAACAGCCTTATTACAGCAACTTAGGCTTATTAAATAGGCTTATTTTAGCAACTTAGGCTTATTAAATAGGCTTATTTCAGCAACTTAGGCTTATTAAATAGGCTTATTTCAGCAACTTAGGCTTATTAAATAGCCTTATTTCAGCAACTTAGACTTATTAAATAGGATTATTCAGCAACTTAGGCTTAAATAGGCTTATTAAATAGGCTTATTAAAAAGGCTTAATAAATAGGCTTATTAAATAGACTTATTAAATAGCCTCATTAAATAGGCTTATTTTAGCAACTTAGGCTTATTAAATAGGTTTATTTCAGCAACTTAGACTTATTAAATCGCCATATTAAATATGCTTATTTCAGCAACTTAGGCTTATTAAATAGGCTTATTTCAGCAGCTTATGCTTATTAAATAGCCTTATTAAATAGGCTTATTTCAGCAACTTAGGATTTTTAAATAGGCTTATTTCAGCAACTTAGACTTATTAAATAGGCCTATTAAATAGGCTTATTAAATATGCTTATTTCAGCAACTTAGGATTATTAAATAGGCTTATTTCAGCAACTTAGACTTATTAAATAGGCCTATTAAATAGGCTTATTAAATAGACTTATTAAATAGGCTCATTAAATACTTATTAAATAGGCTTATTAAATAGGCTTATTAAATAGACTCATTAAATAGGCTCAATAAATAGGCGTATTAAATAGGCTTATTAAATAGGCTTATTAAATAGGCTTATTAAATAGGCTTATTAAATATGTGTATTAAATAGACTTATTAAATAGGCTTATTAAATAGGCTCAATAAATAGGCTTATTAAATAGGCTCAATAAATAGGCTTATTAAATAGGCACAATAAATAGGCTTATTAAATAGGCTCAATAAATAGGCTTATTAAATAGGCTCAATAAATAGGCTTATTAAATAGGCTTATTAAATAGACTTATTAAATAGACTGATTAAATAGGCTTATTAAATAGACTTATTAAATAGGCTTATTAAAAAGGCTTATTAAATAGACTTATTAAACAGGCTCATTAAATACTTATTAAATAGGTTTATTAAATAGGCGTATTAAATAGGCTTATTAAATAGGCTCAATAAATAGGCTTATCAAATGGGCTTATTAAATAGGCTCTTTTAATAGGCTTAATAAATAGGCTTATTAAATAGGCGTATTAAATAGGCTTATTAAATAGGCTTATTAAATAGACTCATTAAAAAGTCTAATTAAATAGGCTCAATACATAGGCTCATTAAATAGGCTCAATAAATGGGCTTAATAAATAGACTTATTAAATAGGCTCAATAAATAGGCTTATTAAATAGGCTTATTAAATAGGCTCAATAAATAGGCTTATTAAATAGGCTCAATAAATAGGCTTTTTAAATAGGCTCATTAAATACTTATTAAATAGGCTTTTTAAATAGACTTATTAAATAGAGTAATTGAATAGGCTTATTAAATAGGCTTATTAAATAGGCTTATTAAATAGGCTCAATAAATAGGCGTATTAAATAGGCTCAATAAATAGGCTTATTAAATAGGCTCAATAAATAGGCTTATTAAATAGGCTCATTAAATACTTATTAAACAGGCTCATTAAATACTTATTAAATAGGTTTATTAAATAGGCGTATTAAATAGGCTTATTAAATAGGCTCAATAAAAAGGCTTATCAAATGGGCTTATTAAATAGGCTATTTTAATAGGCTTAATAAATAGGCTTATTAAATAGGTGTATTAAATAGGCTTATTAAATAGGCTTATTAAATAGACTCATTAAATAGTCTTATTAAATAGGCTCAATACATAGGCTCATTAAATAGGCTCAATAAATAGGCTTATTAAATAGACTTATTAAATAGACGTATTAAATATGCTTATTAAATAGGCTTTTTAAATAGGCTTATTAAATAGGCTTATTAAATAGACTTATTAAATAGGCTCAATAAATAGGCTTATTAAATAGGCTTATTAAATAGGCTTATTAAATAGGCTTATTAAATAGACTTATTAAATAGGCTTATTAAATAGGCTCAATAAATAGGCTTATTAAATAGGCTTATTAAATAGACTTATTAAATAGGCTCAATAAATAGGCTTATTAAATAGGCTTATTAAATAGGCTCAATAAATAGGCTTATTAAATAGGCTCAATAAATAGGCTTTTTAAATAGGCTCAATAAATAGGCTTATTAAATAGGCTCATTAAATACTTATTAAATAGGCTTATTAAATAGACTTATTAAATAGACTTATTAAATAGGCTTATTAAATAGACTTATTAAATAGGCTTAATAAAAGGTTTATTAAATAGACTTATTAAACAGGCTCATTAAATACTTATTAAATAGGTTTATTAAATAGGCGTATTAAATAGGCTTATTAAATAGGCTCAATAAATAGGCTTATTAAATGGGCTTATTAAAAAGGCTCATTAAATAGGCTTAATAAATAGGCTTATTAAATAGGCGTATTAAATAGACTTATTAAATAGACGTATTAAATATGCTTATTAAATAGGCTTATTAAATAGGCTTATTAAATAGTTTATTAAATAGACCTATTAAATACTTATTAAATAGGCTTATTAAATAGGCTTATTAAATAGACTTATTAAATAGGCTCAATAAATATTCTTATTAAATAGGCTTATTAAATAGGCTTATTAAATAGGCTTATTAAATAGACTTATTAAATAGGCTTATTAAATAGGCTCAATAAATAGGCTTATTAAATAGGCTTATTAAATAGGCTTATTAAATAGACTTATTAAATAGGCTTATTAAATAGGCTCAATAAATAGGCTTATTAAATAGGCTTATTAAATAGACTTATTAAATAGGCTCAATAAATAGGCTTATTAAATAGGCTTATTAAATAGGCTCAATAAATAGGCTTTTTAAATAGGCTCATTAAATACTTATTAAATAGGCTTATTAAATAGACTTATTAAATAGAGTAATTGAATAGGCTTATTAAATAGGCTTATTAAATAGGCTTATTAAATAGGCTCAATAAATAGGCGTATTAAATAGGCTCAATAAATAGGCTTATTAAATAGGCTCAATAAATAGGCTTATTAAATAGGCTCATTAAATACTTATTAAACAGGCTCATTAAATACTTATTAAATAGGTTTATTAAATAGGCGTATTAAATAGGCTTATTAAATAGGCTCAATAAAAAGGCTTATCAAATGGGCTTATTAAATAGGCTATTTTAATAGGCTTAATAAATAGGCTTATTAAATAGGTGTATTAAATAGGCTTATTAAATAGGCTTATTAAATAGACTCATTAAATAGTCTTATTAAATAGGCTCAATACATAGGCTCATTAAATAGGCTCAATAAATAGGCTTATTAAATAGACTTATTAAATAGACGTATTAAATATGCTTATTAAATAGGCTTTTTAAATAGGCTTATTAAATAGGCTTATTAAATAGACTTATTAAATAGGCTCAATAAATAGGCTTATTAAATAGGCTTATTAAATAGGCTTATTAAATAGGCTTATTAAATAGACTTATTAAATAGGCTTATTAAATAGGCTCAATAAATAGGCTTATTAAATAGGCTTATTAAATAGACTTATTAAATAGGCTCAATAAATAGGCTTATTAAATAGGCTTATTAAATAGGCTCAATAAATAGGCTTATTAAATAGGCTCAATAAATAGGCTTTTTAAATAGGCTCAATAAATAGGCTTATTAAATAGGCTCATTAAATACTTATTAAATAGGCTTATTAAATAGACTTATTAAATAGACTTATTAAATAGGCTTATTAAATAGACTTATTAAATAGGCTTAATAAAAGGTTTATTAAATAGACTTATTAAACAGGCTCATTAAATACTTATTAAATAGGTTTATTAAATAGGCGTATTAAATAGGCTTATTAAATAGGCTCAATAAATAGGCTTATTAAATGGGCTTATTAAAAAGGCTCATTAAATAGGCTTAATAAATAGGCTTATTAAATAGGCGTATTAAATAGACTTATTAAATAGACGTATTAAATATGCTTATTAAATAGGCTTATTAAATAGGCTTATTAAATAGTTTATTAAATAGACCTATTAAATACTTATTAAATAGGCTTATTAAATAGGCTTATTAAATAGACTTATTAAATAGGCTCAATAAATATTCTTATTAAATAGGCTTATTAAATAGGCTTATTAAATAGGCTTATTAAATAGACTTATTAAATAGGCTTATTAAATAGGCTCAATAAATAGGCTTATTAAATAGGCTTATTAAATAGACTTATTAAATAGGCTCAATAAATAGGCTTATTAAATAGGCTTATTAAATAGGCTCAATAAATAGGCTTGTTAAATAGGCTCAATAAATAGGCTTTTTAAATAGGCTCAATAAATAGGCTTATTAAATAGGCTCATTAAATACTTATTAAATAGGCTTATTAAATAGACTTATTAAATAGACTTATTAAATAGGCTTATTAAAGACTTATTAAATAGGCTTATTAAAAGGCTTATTAAATAGACTTATTAAATAGGCTTATTAAAGACTTATTAAATAGGCTTATTAAAAGGCTTATTAAATAGACTTATTAAACAGGCTCATTAAATACTTATTAAATAGGTTTATTAAATAGGCGTATTAAATAGGCTTATTAAATAGGCTCAATAAATAGGCTTATTAAATGGGCTTATTAAATAGGCTCATTAAATAGGCTTAATAAATAGGCTTATTAAATAGGCGTATTAAATAGGCTTATTAAATAGGCTTATTAAATAGACTCATTAAATAGGCTTATTAAATAGGCTCAATAAATAGGCTCATTAAATAGGCTCAATAAATAGGCTTATTAAATAGGCTCAATAATTAGGCTTATTAAATAGGCTCAATAAATATGCTTATTAAATAGGCTCATTATATACTTATTAAATAGGCTTATTAAATAGACTTATTAAATAGACGTATTTAATATGCTTATGAAAAAGGCTTAATAAATAGGCGTATTAAATAGACTTATTAAATAGCCTCATTAAATAGGCTTATTTTAGCAACTTAGGCTTATTAATTAGGCTTTTTTCAGCAACTTAGACTTATTAAACAGCCTTATTACAGCAACTTAGGCTTATTAAATAGGCTTATTTTAGCAACTTAGGCTTATTAAATACGCTTATTTCAGCAACTTAGGCTTATTAAATAGGCTTATTTCAGCAACTTAGGCTTATTAAATAGCCTTATTTCAGCAACTTAGACTTATTAAATAGGATTATTCAGCAACTTAGGCTTAAATAGGCTTATTAAATAGGCTTATTAAAAAGGCTTAATAAATAGGCTTATTAAATAGACTTATTAAATAGCCTCATTAAATAGGCTTATTTTAGCAACTTAGGCTTATTAAATAGGTTTATTTCAGCAACTTAGACTTATTAAATCGCCATATTAAATATGCTTATTTCAGCAACTTAGGCTTATTAAATAGGCTTATTTCAGCAGCTTATGCTTATTAAATAGCCTTATTAAATAGGCTTATTTCAGCAACTTAGGATTATTAAATAGGCTTATTTCAGCAACTTAGACTTATTAAATAGGCCTATTAAATAGGCTTATTAAATAGACTTATTAAATAGGCTCATTAAATACTTATTAAATAGGCTTATTAAATAGGCTTATTAAATAGACTGATTAAATAGGCTCAATAAATAGGCGTATTAAATAGGCTTATTAAATAGGCTTATTAAATAGGCTTATTAAATAGGCTTATTAAATATGCGTATTAAATAGACTTATTAAATAGGCTTATTAAATAGGCTCAATAAATAGCCTTATTAAATAGGCTTATTTCAGCAACTTAGGATTATTAAATAGGCTTATTTCAGCAACTTAGACTTATTAAATAGGCCTATTAAATAGGCTTATTAAATAGACTTATTAAACAGGCTCATTAAATACTTATTAAATAGGTTTATTAAATAGGCGTATTAAATAGGCTTATTAAATAGGCTCAATAAATAGGCTTATAAAATGGGCTTATTAAATAGGCTCTTTTAATAGGCTTAATAAATAGGCTTATTAAATAGGCGTATTAAATAGGCTTATTAAATAGGCTTATTAAATAGACTCATTAAATAGTCTTATTAAATAGGCTCAATACATAGGCTCATTAAATAGGCTCAATAAATAGGCTTATTAAATAGACTTATTAAATAGGCTCAATAAATAGGCTTATTAAATAGGCTTATTAAATAGGCTCAATAAATAGGCTTATTAAATAGGCTCAATAAATAGGCTTTTTAAATAGGCTCATTAAATACTTATTAAATAGGCTTATTAAATAGACTTATTAAATAGAGTAATTGAATAGGCTTATTAAATAGGCTTATTAAATAGGCTTATTAAATAGGCTCAATAAATAGGCTCATTAAATAGGCTCAATAAATAGGCTTATTAAATAGGCTCAATAATTAGGCTCATTAAATAGGCTCAATAAATAGGCTTATTAAATAGGCTCATTATATACTTATTAAATGGGCTTATTAAATAGACTTATTAAATAGCCTCACTAAATAGGCTTATTTTAGCAACTTAGGCTTATTAATTAGGCTTTTTTCAGCAACTTAGACTTATTAAACAGCCTTATTACAGCAACTTAGGCTTATTAAATAGGCTTATTTTAGCAACTTAGGCTTATTAAATAGGCTTATTTCAGCAACTTAGGCTTATTAAATAGGCTTATTTCAGCAACTTAGGCTTATTAAATAGCCTTATTTCAGCAACTTAGACTTATTAAATAGGATTATTCAGCAACTTAGGCTTAAATAGGCTTATTAAATAGGCTTATTAAAAAGGCTTAATAAATAGGCTTATTAAATAGACTTATTAAATAGCCTCATTAAATAGGCTTATTTTAGCAACTTAGGCTTATTAAATAGGTTTATTTCAGCAACTTAGACTTATTAAATCGCCATATTAAATATGCTTATTTCAGCAACTTAGGCTTATTAAATAGGCTTATTTCAGCAGCTTATGCTTATTAAATAGCCTTATTAAATAGGCTTATTTCAGCAACTTAGGATTTTTAAATAGGCTTATTTCAGCAACTTAGACTTATTAAATAGGCCTATTAAATAGGCTTATTAAATAGACTTATTAAATAGGCTCATTAAATACTTATTAAATAGGCTTATTAAATAGGCTTATTAAATAGACTGATTAAATAGGCTCAATAAATAGGCGTATTAAATAGGCTTATTAAATAGGCTTATTAAATAGGCTTATTAAATAGGCTTATTAAATATGTGTATTAAATAGACTTATTAAATAGGCTTATTAAATAGGCTCAATAAATAGGCTTATTAAATAGGCTTATTAAATAGGCTCAATAAATAGGCTTATTAAATAGGCTCAATAAATAGGCTTATTAAATAGGCTTATTAAATAGGCTCAATAAATAGGCTTATTAAATAGGCTCAATAAATAGGCTTATTAAATAGGCTCAATAAATAGGCTTATTAAATAGGCTCAATAAATAGGCTTATTAAATAGGCTCAATAAATAGGCTTATTAAATAGGCTTATTAAATAGACTTATTAAATAGACTTATTAAATAGGCTTATTAAATAGACTTATTAAATAGAGTAATTGAATAGGCTTATTAAATAGGCTTATTAAATAGGCTTATTAAATAGGCTCAATAATTAGGCTTATTAAATAGGCTCAATAAATAGGCTTATTAAATAGGCTCATTATATACTTATTAAATAGGCTTATTAAATAGACTTATTAAATAGACGTATTTAATATGCTTATGAAATAGGCTTATTAAATAGGCTTATTAAATAGACTTATTAAATAGCCTCATTAAATAGGCTTATTTTAGCAAATTAGGCTTATTAATTAGGCTTTTTTCAGCAACTTAGACTTATTAAACAGCCTTATTACAGCAACTTAGGCTTATTAAATAGGCTTATTTTAGCAACTTAGGCTTATTAAATAGGCTTATTTCAGCAACTTAGGCTTATTAAATAGGCTTATTTCAGCAACTTAGGCTTATTAAATAGCCTTATTTCAGCAACTTAGACTTATTAAATAGGATTATTCAGCAACTTAGGCTTAAATACGCTTATTAAATAGGCTTATTAAAAAGGCTTAATAAATAGGCTTATTAAATAGACTTATTAAATAGCCTCATTAAATAGGCTTATTTTAGCAACTTAGGCTTATTAAATAGGTTTATTTCAGCAACTTAGACTTATTAAATCGCCATATTAAATATGCTTATTTCAGCAACTTAGGCTTATTAAATAGGCTTATTTCAGCAGCTTATGCTTATTAAATAGCCTTATTAAATAGGCTTATTTCAGCAACATAGGATTATTAAATAGGCTTATTTCAGCAACTTAGACTTATTAAATAGGCCTATTAAATAGGCTTATTAAATAGACTTATTAAATAGGCTCATTAAATACTTATTAAATAGGCTTATTAAATAGGCTTATTAAATAGACTGATTAAATAGGCTCAATAAATAGGCGTATTAAATAGGCTTATTAAATAGGCTTATTAAATAGGCTTATTAAATAGGCTTATTAAATATGTGTATTAAATAGACTTATTAAATAGGCTTATTAAATAGGCTCAATAAATAGGCTTATTAAATAGGCTCAATAAATAGGCTTATTAAATAGGCTCAATAAATAGGCTTATTAAATAGGCTCAATAAATAGGCTTATTAAATAGGCTCAATAAATAGGCTTATTAAATAGGCTTATTAAATAGACTTATTAAATAGACTTATTAAATAGGCTTTTTAAATAGACTTATTAAATAGGCTTATTAAAAAGGCTTATTAAATAGACTTATTAAACAGGCTCATTAAATACTTATTAAATAGGTTTATTAAATAGGCGTATTAAATAGGCTTATTAAATAGGCTCAATAAATAGGCTTATCAAATGGGCTTATTAAATAGGCTCTTTTAATAGGCTTAATAAATAGGCTTATTAAATAGGCGTATTAAATAGGCTTATTAAATAGGCTTATTAAATAGACTCATTAAATAGTCTTATTAAATAGGCTCAATACATAGGCTCATTAAATAGGCTCAATAAATAGGCTTATTAAATAGACTTATTTAATAGGCTCAATAAATAGGCTTATTAAATAGGCTTATTAAATAGGCTCAATAAATAGGCTTATTAAATAGGCTCAATAAATAGGCTTTTAAATAGGCTCATTAAATACTTATTAAATAGGCTTATTAAATAGACTTATTAAATAGAGTAATTGAATAGGCTTATTAAATAGGCTTATTAAATAGGCTTATTAAATAGGCTCAATAATTAGGCTTATTAAATAGGCTCAATAAATAGGCTTATTAAATAGGCTCATTATATACTTATTAAATAGGCTTATTAAATAGACTTATTAAATAGCCTCATTAAATAGGCTTATTTTAGCAAATTAGGCTTATTAATTAGGCTTTTTTCAGCAACTTAGACTTATTAAACAGCCTTATTACAGCAACTTAGGCTTATTAAATAGGCTTATTTTAGCAACTTAGGCTTATTAAATAGGCTTATTTCAGCAACTTAGGCTTATTAAATAGGCTTATTTCAGCAACTTAGGCTTATTAAATAGCCTTATTTCAGCAACTTAGACTTATTAAATAGGATTATTCAGCAACTTAGGCTTAAATAGGCTTATTAAATAGGCTTATTAAAAAGGCTTAATAAATAGGCTTATTAAATAGACTTATTAAATAGCCTCATTAAATAGGCTTATTTTAGCAACTTAGGCTTATTAAATAGGTTTATTTCAGCAACTTAGACTTATTAAATCGCCATATTAAATATGCTTATTTCAGCAACTTAGGCTTATTAAATAGGCTTATTTCAGCAACTTAGGCTTATTAAATAGGCTTATTTCAGCAACTTAGGCTTATTAAATAGCCTTATTTCAGCAACTTAGACTTATTAAATAGGATTATTCAGCAACTTAGGCTTAAATAGGCTTATTAAATAGGCTTATTAAAAAGGCTTAATAAATAGGCTTATTAAATAGACTTATTAAATAGCCTCATTAAATAGGCTTATTTTAGCAACTTAGGCTTATTAAATAGGTTTATTTCAGCAACTTAGACTTATTAAATCGCCATATTAAATATGCTTATTTCAGCAACTTAGGCTTATTAAATAGGCTTATTTCAGCAGCTTATGCTTATTAAATAGCCTTATTAAATAGGCTTATTTCAGCAACTTCGGATTATTAAATAGGCTTATTTCAGCAACTTAGACTTATTAAATAGGCCTATTAAATAGGCTTATTAAATAGACTTATTAAATAGGCTCATTAAATACTTATTAAATAGGCTTATTAAATAGGCTTATTAAATAGACTCATTAAATAGGCTCAATAAATAGGCGTATTAAATAGGCTTATTAAATAGGCTTATTAAATAGGCTTATTAAATATGTGTATTAAATAGACTTATTAAATAGGCTTATTAAATAGGCTCAATAAATAGGCTTATTAAATAGGCTCAATAAATAGGCTTATTAAATAGGCTTATTTCAGCAACTTAGGCTTATTAATTAGCCTTATTTCAGCAACTTAGACTTATTAAATAGGATTATTCAGCAACTTAGGCTTAAATAGGCTTATTAAATAGGCTTATTAAAAAGGCTTAATAAATAGGCTTATTAAATAGACTTATTAAATAGCCTCATTAAATAGGCTTATTTTAGCAACTTAGGCTTATTAAATAGGTTTATTTCAGCAACTTAGACTTATTAAATCGCCATATTAAATATGCTTATTTCAGCAACTTAGGCTTATTAAATAGGCTTATTTCAGCAGCTTATGCTTATTAAATAGCCTTATTAAATATGCTTATTTCAGCAACTTAGGATTATTAAATAGGCTTATTTCAGCAACTTAGACTTATTAAATAGGCCTATTAAATAGGCTTATTAAATAGACTTATTAAATAGGCTCATTAAATACTTATTAAATAGGCTTATTAAATAGGCTTATTAAATAGACTCATTAAATAGGCTCAATAAATAGGCGTATTAAATAGGCTTATTAAATAGGCTTATTAAATAGGCTTATTAAATAGGCTTATTAAATATGTGTATTAAATAGACTTATTAAATAGGCTTATTAAATAGGCTCAATAAATAGGCTTATTAAATAGGCTCAATAAATAGGCTTATTAAATAGGCACAATAAATAGGCTTATTAAATAGGCTCAATAAATAGGCTTATTAAATAGGCTCAATAAATAGGCTTATTAAATAGGCTTATTAAATAGACTTATTAAATAGACTGATTAAATAGGCTTATTAAATAGACTTATTAAATAGGCTTATTAAAAAGGCTTATTAAATAGACTTATTAAACAGGCTCATTAAATACTTATTAAATAGGTTTATTAAATAGGCGTATTAAATAGGCTTATTAAATAGGCTCAATAAATAGGCTTATCAAATGGGCTTATTAAATAGGCTCTTTTAATAGGCTTAATAAATAGGCTTATTAAATAGGCGTATTAAATAGGCTTATTAAATAGGCTTATTAAATAGACTCATTAAAAAGTCTAATTAAATAGGCTCAATACATAGGCTCATTAAATAGGCTCAATAAATGGGCTTAATAAATAGACTTATTAAATAGGCTCAATAAATAGGCTTATTAAATAGGCTTATTAAATAGGCTCAATAAATAGGCTTATTAAATAGGCTCAATAAATAGGCTTTTTAAATAGGCTCATTAAATACTTATTAAATAGGCTTATTAAATAGACTTATTAAATAGAGTAATTGAATAGGCTTATTAAATAGGCTTATTAAATAGGCTTATTAAATAGGCTCAATAATTAGGCTTATTAAATAGGCTCAATAAATAGGCTTATTAAATAGGCTCATTATATACTTATTAAATAGGCTTATTAAATAGACTTATTAAATAGACGTATTTAATATGCTTATGAAATAGGCTTATTAAATAGGCTTATTAAATAGACTTATTAAATAGCCTCATTAAATAGGCTTATTTTAGCAAATTAGGCTTATTAATTAGGCTTTTTTCAGCAACTTAGACTTATTAAACAGCCTTATTACAGCAACTTAGGCTTATTAAATAGGCTTATTTTAGCAACTTAGGCTTATTAAATAGGCTTATTTCAGCAACTTAGGCTTATTAAATAGGCTTATTTCAGCAACTTAGGCTTATTAAATAGCCTTATTTCAGCAACTTAGACTTATTAAATAGGATTATTCAGCAACTTAGGCTTAAATAGGCTTATTAAATAGGCTTATTAAATAGGCTTAATAAATAGGCTTATTAAATAGACTTATTAAATAGCCTCATTAAATACTTATTAAATAGGCTTATTAAATAGGCTTATTAAATAGACTGATTAAATAGGCTCAATAAATAGGCGTATTAAATAGGCTTATTAAATAGGCTTATTAAATAGGCTTATTAAATAGGCTTATTAAATATGTGTATTAAATAGACTTATTAAATAGGCTTATTAAATAGGCTCAATAAATAGGCTTATTAAATAGGCTCAATAAATAGGCTTATTAAATAGGCTCAATAAATAGGCTTATTAAATAGGCTCAATAAATAGGCTTATTAAATAGGCTCAATAAATAGGCTTATTAAATAGGCTTATTAAATAGACTTATTAAATAGACTTATTAAATAGGCTTTTTAAATAGACTTATTAAATAGGCTTATTAAAAAGGCTTATTAAATAGACTTATTAAACAGGCTCATTAAATACTTATTAAATAGGTTTATTAAATAGGCGTATTAAATAGGCTTATTAAATAGGCTCAATAAATAGGCTTATCAAATGGGCTTATTAAATAGGCTCTTTTAATAGGCTTAATAAATAGGCTTATTAAATAGGCGTATTAAATAGGCTTATTAAATAGGCTTATTAAATAGACTCATTAAATAGTCTTATTAAATAGGCTCAATACATAGGCTCATTAAATAGGCTCAATAAATAGGCTTATTAAATAGACTTATTTAATAGGCTCAATAAATAGGCTTATTAAATAGGCTTATTAAATAGGCTCAATAAATAGGCTTATTAAATAGGCTCAATAAATAGGCTTTTAAATAGGCTCATTAAATACTTATTAAATAGGCTTATTAAATAGACTTATTAAATAGAGTAATTGAATAGGCTTATTAAATAGGCTTATTAAATAGGCTTATTAAATAGGCTCAATAATTAGGCTTATTAAATAGGCTCAATAAATAGGCTTATTAAATAGGCTCATTATATACTTATTAAATAGGCTTATTAAATAGACTTATTAAATAGCCTCATTAAATAGGCTTATTTTAGCAAATTAGGCTTATTAATTAGGCTTTTTTCAGCAACTTAGACTTATTAAACAGCCTTATTACAGCAACTTAGGCTTATTAAATAGGCTTATTTTAGCAACTTAGGCTTATTAAATAGGCTTATTTCAGCAACTTAGGCTTATTAAATAGGCTTATTTCAGCAACTTAGGCTTATTAAATAGCCTTATTTCAGCAACTTAGACTTATTAAATAGGATTATTCAGCAACTTAGGCTTAAATAGGCTTATTAAATAGGCTTATTAAAAAGGCTTAATAAATAGGCTTATTAAATAGACTTATTAAATAGCCTCATTAAATAGGCTTATTTTAGCAACTTAGGCTTATTAAATAGGTTTATTTCAGCAACTTAGACTTATTAAATCGCCATATTAAATATGCTTATTTCAGCAACTTAGGCTTATTAAATAGGCTTATTTCAGCAACTTAGGCTTATTAAATAGGCTTATTTCAGCAACTTAGGCTTATTAAATAGCCTTATTTCAGCAACTTAGACTTATTAAATAGGATTATTCAGCAACTTAGGCTTAAATAGGCTTATTAAATAGGCTTATTAAAAAGGCTTAATAAATAGGCTTATTAAATAGACTTATTAAATAGCCTCATTAAATAGGCTTATTTTAGCAACTTAGGCTTATTAAATAGGTTTATTTCAGCAACTTAGACTTATTAAATCGCCATATTAAATATGCTTATTTCAGCAACTTAGGCTTATTAAATAGGCTTATTTCAGCAGCTTATGCTTATTAAATAGCCTTATTAAATAGGCTTATTTCAGCAACTTAGGATTATTAAATAGGCTTATTTCAGCAACTTAGACTTATTAAATAGGCCTATTAAATAGGCTTATTAAATAGACTTATTAAATAGGCTCATTAAATACTTATTAAATAGGCTTATTAAATAGGCTTATTAAATAGACTCATTAAATAGGCTCAATAAATAGGCGTATTAAATAGGCTTATTAAATAGGCTTATTAAATAGGCTTATTAAATATGTGTATTAAATAGACTTATTAAATAGGCTTATTAAATAGGCTCAATAAATAGGCTTATTAAATAGGCTCAATAAATAGGCTTATTAAATAGGCTTATTTCAGCAACTTAGGCTTATTAATTAGCCTTATTTCAGCAACTTAGACTTATTAAATAGGATTATTCAGCAACTTAGGCTTAAATAGGCTTATTAAATAGGCTTATTAAAAAGGCTTAATAAATAGGCTTATTAAATAGACTTATTAAATAGCCTCATTAAATAGGCTTATTTTAGCAACTTAGGCTTATTAAATAGGTTTATTTCAGCAACTTAGACTTATTAAATCGCCATATTAAATATGCTTATTTCAGCAACTTAGGCTTATTAAATAGGCTTATTTCAGCAGCTTATGCTTATTAAATAGCCTTATTAAATATGCTTATTTCAGCAACTTAGGATTATTAAATAGGCTTATTTCAGCAACTTAGACTTATTAAATAGGCCTATTAAATAGGCTTATTAAATAGACTTATTAAATAGGCTCATTAAATACTTATTAAATAGGCTTATTAAATAGGCTTATTAAATAGACTCATTAAATAGGCTCAATAAATAGGCGTATTAAATAGGCTTATTAAATAGGCTTATTAAATAGGCTTATTAAATAGGCTTATTAAATATGTGTATTAAATAGACTTATTAAATAGGCTTATTAAATAGGCTCAATAAATAGGCTTATTAAATAGGCTCAATAAATAGGCTTATTAAATAGGCACAATAAATAGGCTTATTAAATAGGCTCAATAAATAGGCTTATTAAATAGGCTCAATAAATAGGCTTATTAAATAGGCTTATTAAATAGACTTATTAAATAGACTGATTAAATAGGCTTATTAAATAGACTTATTAAATAGGCTTATTAAAAAGGCTTATTAAATAGACTTATTAAACAGGCTCATTAAATACTTATTAAATAGGTTTATTAAATAGGCGTATTAAATAGGCTTATTAAATAGGCTCAATAAATAGGCTTATCAAATGGGCTTATTAAATAGGCTCTTTTAATAGGCTTAATAAATAGGCTTATTAAATAGGCGTATTAAATAGGCTTATTAAATAGGCTTATTAAATAGACTCATTAAAAAGTCTAATTAAATAGGCTCAATACATAGGCTCATTAAATAGGCTCAATAAATGGGCTTAATAAATAGACTTATTAAATAGGCTCAATAAATAGGCTTATTAAATAGGCTTATTAAATAGGCTCAATAAATAGGCTTATTAAATAGGCTCAATAAATAGGCTTTTTAAATAGGCTCATTAAATACTTATTAAATAGGCTTATTAAATAGACTTATTAAATAGAGTAATTGAATAGGCTTATTAAATAGGCTTATTAAATAGGCTTATTAAATAGGCTCAATAATTAGGCTTATTAAATAGGCTCAATAAATAGGCTTATTAAATAGGCTCATTATATACTTATTAAATAGGCTTATTAAATAGACTTATTAAATAGACGTATTTAATATGCTTATGAAATAGGCTTATTAAATAGGCTTATTAAATAGACTTATTAAATAGCCTCATTAAATAGGCTTATTTTAGCAAATTAGGCTTATTAATTAGGCTTTTTTCAGCAACTTAGACTTATTAAACAGCCTTATTACAGCAACTTAGGCTTATTAAATAGGCTTATTTTAGCAACTTAGGCTTATTAAATAGGCTTATTTCAGCAACTTAGGCTTATTAAATAGGCTTATTTCAGCAACTTAGGCTTATTAAATAGCCTTATTTCAGCAACTTAGACTTATTAAATAGGATTATTCAGCAACTTAGGCTTAAATAGGCTTATTAAATAGGCTTATTAAATAGGCTTAATAAATAGGCTTATTAAATAGACTTATTAAATAGCCTCATTAAATAGGCTTATTTTAGCAACTTAGGCTTATTAAATAGGTTTATTTCAGCAACTTAGACTTATTAAATCGCCATATTAAATATGCTTATTTCAGCAACTTAGGCTTATTAAATAGGCTTATTTCAGCAGCTTATGCTTATTAAATAGCCTTATTAAATAGGCTTATTTCAGCAACTTAGGATTATTAAATAGGCGTATTTCAGCAACTTAGACTTATTAAATAGGCCTATTAAATAGGCTTATTAAATAGACTTATTAAATAGGCTCATTAAATACTTATTAAATAGGCTTATTAAATAGGCTTATTAAATAGACTGATTAAATAGGCTCAATAAATAGGCGTATTAAATAGGCTTATTAAATAGGCTTATTAAATAGGCTTATTAAATAGGCTTATTAAATATGCATATTAAATAGACTTATTAAATAGGCTTATTAAATAGGCTCAATAAATAGGCTTATTAAATAGGCTCAATAAATAGGCTTATTAAATAGGCTCAATAAATAGGCTTATTAAATAGGCTCATTATATACTTATTAAATAGGCTTATTAAATAGACTTATTAAATAGACGTATTTAATATGCTTATGAAATAGGCTTATTAAATAGGCTTATTAAATAGACTTATTAAATAGCCTCATTAAATAGGCTTATTTTAGCAAATTAGGCTTATTAATTAGGCTTTTTTCAGCAACTTAGACTTATTAAACAGCCTTATTCCAGCAACTTAGGCTTATTAAATAGGCTTATTTTAGCAACTTAGGCTTATTAAATAGGCTTATTTCAGCAACTTAGGCTTATTAAATAGGCTTATTTCAGCAACTTAGGCTTATTAAATAGCCTTATTTCAGCAACTTAGACTTATTAAATAGGATTATTCAGCAACTTAGGCTTAAATAGGCTTATTAAATAGGCTTATTAAATAGGCTTAATAAATAGGCTTATTAAATAGACTTATTAAATAGCCTCATTAAATAGGCTTATTTTAGCAACTTAGGCTTATTAAATAGGTTTATTTCAGCAACTTAGACTTATTAAATCGCCATATTAAATATGCTTATTTCAGCAACTTAGGCTTATTAAATAGGCTTATTTCAGCAGCTTATGCTTATTAAATAGCCTTATTAAATAGGCTTATTTCAGCAACTTAGGATTATTAAATAGGCGTATTTCAGCAACTTAGACTTATTAAATAGGCCTATTAAATAGGCTTATTAAATAGACTTATTAAATAGGCTCATTAAATACTTATTAAATAGGCTTATTAAATAGGCTTATTAAATAGACTGATTAAATAGGCTCAATAAATAGGCGTATTAAATAGGCTTATTAAATAGGCTTATTAAATAGGCTTATTAAATAGGCTTATTAAATATGCATATTAAATAGACTTATTAAATAGGCTTATTAAATAGGCTCAATAAATAGGCTTATTAAATAGGCTCAATAAATAGGCTTATTAAATAGGCTCAATAAATAGGCTTATTAAATAGGCTCATTATATACTTATTAAATAGGCTTATTAAATAGACTTATTAAATAGACGTATTTAATATGCTTATGAAATAGGCTTATTAAGTAGGCTTATTAAATAGACTTATTAAATAGCCTCATTAAATAGGCTTATTTTAGCAAATTAGGCTTATTAATTAGGCTTTTTTCAGCAACTTAGACTTATTAAACAGCCTTATTACAGCAACTTAGGCTTATTAAATAGGCTTATTTTAGCAACTTAGGCTTATTAAATAGGCTTATTTCAGCAACTTAGGCTTATTAAATAGGCTTATTTCAGCAACTTAGGCTTATTAAATAGCCTTATTTCAGCAACTTAGACTTATTAAATAGGATTATTCAGCAACTTAGGCTTAAATAGGCTTATTAAATAGGCTTATTAAAAAGGCTTAATAAATAGGCTTATTAAATAGACTTATTAAATAGCCTCATTAAATAGGCTTATTTTAGCAACTTAGGCTTATTAAATAGGTTTATTTCAGCAACTTAGACTTATTAAATCGCCATATTAAATATGCTTATTTCAGCAACTTAGGCTTATTAAATAGGCTTATTTCAGCAGCTTATGCTTATTAAATAGCCTTATTAAATAGGCTTATTTCAGCAACTTAGGATTATTAAATAGGCTTATTTCAGCAACTTAGACTTATTAAATAGGCCTATTAAATAGGCTTATTAAATAGACTTATTAAATAGGCTCATTAAATACTTATTAAATAGGCTTATTAAATAGGCTTATTAAATAGACTCATTAAATAGGCTCAATAAATAGGCTATTAAATAGGCTTATTAAATAGGCTTATTAAATAGGCTTATTAAATAGGCTTATTAAATATGTGTATTAAATAGACTTATTAAATAGGCTTATTAAATAGGCTCAATAAATAGGCTTATTAAATAGGCTCAATAAATAGGCTTATTAAATAGGCACAATAAATAGGCTTATTAAATAGGCTCAATAAATAGGCTTATTAAATAGGCTCAATAAATAGGCTTATTAAATAGGCTTATTAAATAGACTTATTAAATAGACTTATTAAATAGGCTTATTAAATAGACTTATTAAATAGGCTTATTAAAAAGGCTTATTAAATAGACTTATTAAACAGGCTCATTAAATACTTATTAAATAGGTTTATTAAATAGGCGTATTAAATAGGTTTATTAAATAGGCTCAATAAATAGGCTTATCAAATGGGCTTATTAAATAGGCTCTTTTAATAGGCTTAATAAATAGGCTTATTAAATAGGCGTATTAAATAGGCTTATTAAATAGGCTTATTAAATAGACTCATTAAAAAGTCTAATTAAATAGGCTCAATACATAGGCTCATTAAATAGGCTCAATAAATAGGCTTATTAAATAGGCTTATTAAATAGGCTTATTAAATAGGCTTATTAAATAGACTTATTAAATAGACTTATTAAATAGGCTTATTAAATAGACTTATTAAATAGGCTTATTAAAAAGGCTTATTAAATAGACTTATTAAACAGGCTCATTAAATACTTATTAAATAGGTTTATTAAATAGGCGTATTAAATAGGCTTATTAAATAGGCTCAATAAAAAGGCTTATCAAATGGGCTTATTAAATAGGCTCTTTTAATAGGCTTAATAAATAGGCTTATTAAATAGGCGTATTAAATAGGCTTATTAAATAGGCTTATTAAATAGACTCATTAAAAAGTCTAATTAAATAGGCTCAATACATAGGCTCATTAAATAGGCTCAATAAATAGGCTCAATAAATAGGCTTATTAAATAGGCTCAATAAATAGGCTTATTAAATAGGCTCATTATATACTTATTAAATAGGCTTATTAAATAGACTTATTAAATAGACGTATTTAATATGCTTATGAAATAGGCTTATTAAATAGGCTTATTAAATAGACTTATTAAATAGCCTCATTAAATAGGCTTATTTTAGCAAATTAGGCTTATTAATTAGGCTTTTTTCAGCAACTTAGACTTATTAAACAGCCTTATTACAGCAACTTAGGCTTATTAAATAGGCTTATTTTAGCAACTTAGGCTTATTAAATAGGCTTATTTCAGCAACTTAGGCTTATTAAATAGGCTTATTTCAGCAACTTAGGCTTATTAAATAGCCTTATTTCAGCAACTTAGACTTATTAAATAGGATTATTCAGCAACTTAGGCTTAAATAGGCTTATTAAATAGGCTTATTAAAAAGGCTTAATAAATAGGCTTATTAAATAGACTTATTAAATAGCCTCATTAAATAGGCTTATTTTAGCAACTTAGGCTTATTAAATAGGTTTATTTCAGCAACTTAGACTTATTAAATCGCCATATTAAATATGCTTATTTCAGCAACTTAGGCTTATTAAATAGGCTTATTTCAGCAGCTTATGCTTATTAAATAGCCTTATTAAATAGGCTTATTTCAGCAACTTAGGATTATTAAATAGGCTTATTTCAGCAACTTAGACTTATTAAATAGGCCTATTAAATAGGCTTATTAAATAGACTTATTAAATAGGCTCATTAAATACTTATTAAATAGGCTTATTAAATAGGCTTATTAAATAGACTCATTAAATAGGCTCAATAAATAGGCGTATTAAATAGGCTTATTAAATAGGCTTATTAAATAGGCTTATTAAATAGGCTTATTAAATATGTGTATTAAATAGACTTATTAAATAGGCTTATTAAATAGGCTCAATAAATAGGCTTATTAAATAGGCTCATTAAATAGGCTTATTAAATAGGCACAATAAATAGGCTTATTAAATAGGCTCAATAAATAGGCTTATTAAATAGGCTCAATAAATAGGCTTATTAAATAGGCTTATTAAATAGACTTATTAAATAGACTTATTAAATAGGCTTATTAAATAGACTTATTAAATAGGCTTATTAAAAAGGCTTATTAAATAGACTTATTAAACAGGCTCATTAAATACTTATTAAATAGGTTTATTAAATAGGCGTATTAAATAGGCTCAATAAATAGGCTTATCAAATGGGCTTATTAAATAGGCTCTTTTAATAGGCTTAATAAATAGGCTTATTAAATAGGCGTATTAAATAGGCTTATTAAATAGGCTTATTAAATAGACTCATTAAAAAGTCTAATTAAATAGGCTCAATACATAGGCTCATTAAATAGGCTCAATAAATAGGCTTAATAAATAGACTTATTAAATAGGCTCAATAAATAGGCTTATTAAATAGGCTTATTAAATAGGCTCAATAAATAGGCTTATTAAATAGGCTCAATAAATAGGCTTTTTAAATAGGCTCATTAAATACTTATTAAATAGGCTTATTAAATAGACTTATTAAATAGAGTAATTGAATAGGCTTATTAAATAGGCTTATTAAATAGGCTTATTAAATAGGCTCAATAATTAGGCTTATTAAATAGGCTCAATAAATAGGCTTATTAAATAGGCTCATTATATACTTATTAAATAGGCTTATTAAATAGACTTATTAAATAGACGTATTTAATATGCTTATGAAATAGGCTTATTAAATAGGCTTATTAAATAGACTTATTAAATAGCCTCATTAAATAGGCTTATTTTAGCAAATTAGGCTTATTAATTAGGCTTTTTTCAGCAACTTAGACTTATTAAACAGCCTTATTACAGCAACTTAGGCTTATTAAATAGGCTTATTTTAGCAACTTAGGGTAATTAAATAGGCTTATTTCAGCAACTTAGGCTTATTAAATAGGCTTATTTCAGCAGCTTATGCTTATTAAATAGCCTTATTAAATAGGCTTATTTCAGCAACTTAGGATTATTAAATAGGCTTATTTCAGCAACTTAGACTTATTAAATAGGCCTATTAAATAGGCTTATTAAATAGACTTATTAAATAGGCTCATTAAATACTTATTAAATAGGCTTATTAAATAGGCTTATTAAATAGACTCATTAAATAGGCTCAATAAATAGGCGTATTAAATAGGCTTATTAAATAGGCTTATTAAATAGGCTTATTAAATAGGCTTATTAAATATGTGTATTAAATAGACTTATTAAATAGGCTTATTAAATAGGCTCAATAAATAGGCTTATTAAATAGGCTCATTAAATAGGCTTATTAAATAGGCACAATAAATAGGCTTATTAAATAGGCTCAATAAATAGGCTTATTAAATAGGCTCAATAAATAGGCTTATTAAATAGGCTTATTAAATAGACTTATTAAATAGACTTATTAAATAGGCTTATTAAATAGACTTATTAAATAGGCTTATTAAAAAGGCTTATTAAATAGACTTATTAAACAGGCTCATTAAATACTTATTAAATAGGTTTATTAAATAGGCGTATTAAATAGGCTCAATAAATAGGCTTATCAAATGGGCTTATTAAATAGGCTCTTTTAATAGGCTTAATAAATAGGCTTATTAAATAGGCGTATTAAATAGGCTTATTAAATAGGCTTATTAAATAGACTCATTAAAAAGTCTAATTAAATAGGCTCAATACATAGGCTCATTAAATAGGCTCAATAAATAGGCTTAATAAATAGACTTATTAAATAGGCTCAATAAATAGGCTTATTAAATAGGCTTATTAAATAGGCTCAATAAATAGGCTTATTAAATAGGCTCAATAAATAGGCTTTTTAAATAGGCTCATTAAATACTTATTAAATAGGCTTATTAAATAGACTTATTAAATAGAGTAATTGAATAGGCTTATTAAATAGGCTTATTAAATAGGCTTATTAAATAGGCTCAATAATTAGGCTTATTAAATAGGCTCAATAAATAGGCTTATTAAATAGGCTCATTATATACTTATTAAATAGGCTTATTAAATAGACTTATTAAATAGACGTATTTAATATGCTTATGAAATAGGCTTATTAAATAGGCTTATTAAATAGACTTATTAAATAGCCTCATTAAATAGGCTTATTTTAGCAAATTAGGCTTATTAATTAGGCTTTTTTCAGCAACTTAGACTTATTAAACAGCCTTATTACAGCAACTTAGGCTTATTAAATAGGCTTATTTTAGCAACTTAGGGTAATTAAATAGGCTTATTTCAGCAACTTAGGCTTATTAAATAGGCTTATTTAAGCAACTTAGGCTTATTAAATAGCCTTATTTCAGCAACTTAGACTTATTAAATAGGATTATTCAGCAACTTAGGCTTAAATAGGCTTATTAAATAGGCTTATTAAATAGGCTTAATAAATAGGCTTATTAAATAGACTTATTAAATAGCCTCATTAAATAGGCTTATTTTAGCAACTTAGGCTTATTAAATAGGTTTATTTCAGCAACTTAGACTTATTAAATCGCCATATTAAATATGCTTATTTCAGCAACTTAGGCTTATTAAATAGGCTTATTTCAGCAGCTTATGCTTATTAAATAGCCTTATTAAATAGGCTTATTTCAGCAACTTAGGATTATTAAATAGGCGTATTTCAGCAACTTAGACTTATTAAATAGGCCTATTAAATAGGCTTATTAAATAGACTTATTAAATAGGCTCATTAAATACTTATTAAATAGGCTTATTAAATAGGCTTATTAAATAGACTGATTAAATAGGCTCAATAAATAGGCGTATTAAATAGGCTTATTAAATAGGCTTATTAAATAGGCTTATTAAATAGGCTTATTAAATATGCATATTAAATAGACTTATTAAATAGGCTTATTAAATAGGCTCAATAAATAGGCTTATTAAATAGGCTCAATAAATAGGCTTATTAAATAGGCTCAATAAATAGGCTTATTAAATAGGCTCAATAAATAGGCTTATTAAATAGGCTCATTAAATACTTATTAAATAGACTTATTAAATAGGCTTATTAAATAGACTTATTAAATAGGCTTATTAAAAAGGCTTATTAAATAGACTTATTAAACAGGCTCATTAAATACTTATTAAATAGGTTTATTAAATAGGCGTATTAAATAGGCTTATTAAATAGGCTCAATAAATAGGCTTATCAAATGGGCTTATTAAATAGGCTCTTTTAATAGGCTTAATAAATAGGCTTATTAAATAGGCGTATTAAATAGGCTTATTAAATAGTCTTATTAAATAGGCTCAATACATAGGCTCATTAAATAGGCTCAATAAATAGGCTTATTAAATAGATTTATTAAATAGGCTCAATAAATAGGCTTATTAAATAGGCTTATTAAATAGGCTCAATAAATAGGCTTATTAAATAGGCTCAATAAATAGGCTTTTTAAATAGGCTCATTAAATATTTATTAAATAGGCTTATTAAATAGACTTATTAAATAGAGTAATTGAATAGGCTTATTAAATAGGCTTATTAAATAGGCTTATTAAATAGGCTCAATAATTAGGCTTATTAAATAGGCTCAATAAATAGGCTTATTAAATAGGCTCATTATATACTTATTAAATAGGCTTATTAAATAGACTTATTAAATAGACGTATTTAATATGCTTATGAAATAGGCTTATTAAATAGGCTTATTAAATAGACTTATTAAATAGCCTCATTAAATAGGCTTATTTTAGCAAATTAGGCTTATTAATTAGGCTTTTTTCAGCAACTTAGACTTATTAAACAGCCTTATTACAGCAACTTAGGCTTATTAAATAGGCTTATTTTAGCAACTTAGGCTTATTAAATAGGCTTATTTCAGCAACTTAGGCTTAATAAATAGGCTTATTTCAGCAACTTAGGCTTATTAAATAGCCTTATTTCAGCAACTTAGACTTATTAAATAGGATTATTCAGCAACTTAGGCTTAAATAGGCTTATTAAATAGGCTTATTAAATAGGCTTAATAAATAGGCTTATTAAATAGACTTATTAAATAGCCTCATTAAATAGGCTTATTTTAGCAACTTAAGGTTATTAAATAGGTTTATTTCAGCAACTTAGACTTATTAAATCGCCATATTAAATATGCTTATTTCAGCAACTTAGGCTTATTAAATAGGCTAATTTCAGCAGCTTATGCTTATTAAATAGCCTTATTAAATAGGCTTATTTCAGCAACTTAGGATTATTAAATAGGCTTATTTCAGCAACTTAGACTTATTAAATAGGCCTATTAAATAGGCTTATTAAATAGACTTATTAAATAGGCTCATTAAATACTTATTAAATAGGCTTATTAAATAGGCTTATTAAATAGACTGATTAAATAGGCTCAATAAATAGGCGTATTAAATAGGCTTATTAAATAGGCTTATTAAATAGGCTTATTAAATAGGCTTATTAAATATGCATATTAAATAGACTTATTAAATAGGCTTATTAAATAGGCTCAACAAATAGGCTTATTAAATAGGCTCAATAAATAGGCTTATTAAATAGGCTCAATAAATAGGCTTAATAAATAGGCTCAATAAATAGGCTTATTAAATAGGCTCATTAAATACTTATTAAATAGGCTTATTAAATAGACTTATTAAATAGGCTTATTAAAAAGGCTTATTAAATAGACTTATTAAACAGGCTCATTAAATACGTATTAAATAGGTTTATTAAATAGGCGTATTAAATAGGCTTATTAAATAGGCTCAATAAATAGGCTTATCAAATGGGCTTATTGAATAGGCTATTTTAATAGGCTTAATAAATAGGCTTATTAAATAGGCGTATTAAATAGGCTTATTAAATAGGCTTATTAAATAGACTCATTAAATAGTCTTATTAAATAGGCTCAATACATAGGCTCATTAAATAGGCTGAATAAATAGGCTTATTAAATAGAATTATTAAATAGGCTCAATAAATAGGCTTATTAAATAGGCTTATTAAATAGGCTCAATAAATAGGCTTATTAAATAGGCTCAAGAAATAGGCTTTTTAAATAGGCTCATTAAATACTTATTAAATAGGCTTATTAAATAGACTTATTAAATAGAGTAATTGAATAGGCTTATTAAATAGGCTTATTAATTAGGCTTATTAAATAGACTTATTAAATAGGCTTATTAAATAGTCTTATTAAATAGACTTATTAAATAGGCTCATTAAATAGACTTATTAAATAGGCTTATTAAAAAGGCTTATTAAATAGACTTATTAAATAGGCTCATTATATACTTATTAAATAGGTTTATTAAATAGGCGTATTAAATAGGCTCATTAAATAGGCTTATTAAATAGACTTATTAAATAGACTTATTAAATAGGCTCATTATATACTTATTAAATAGGTTTATTAAATAGGCGTATTAAATAGACTTATTAAATAGCCTCATTAAATTGGCTTATTTTAGCAACTTAGGCTTATTAATTAGGCTTTTTTCAGCAACTTAGACTTATTAAATAGCCTTATTACAGCAACTTAGGCTTATTAAATAGGCTTATTTCAGCAACTTAGGCTTATTAAATAGGCTTATTTCAGCAACTTAGGCTTATTAAATAGGCTTATTCAGCAACTTATGCTTATTAAATAGCCTTATTAAATAGGCTTATTTCAGCAACTTAGACTTATTAAATAGCCTTATTACAGCAACTTAAGGTTATTAAATAGGCTTATTTCAGCAACTTAGGCTTATTAAATAGGCTTATTTTAGCAACTTAGGCTTATTAAATAGGTTTATTTCAGCAACTTATGCTTATTAAATAGCCTTATTAAATAGGCTTATTTCAGCAACTTAGGATTATTAAATAGGCTTATTTCAGCAACTTAGACTTATTAAATAGGCCTATTAAATAGGCTTATTAAATAGACTTATTAAATAGGCTCAATAAATAGGCTTATTAAATAGGCCTATAAAATAGGCTTATTAAATAGACGTATTAAATAGACGTTTTCAATATGCTTATTAAATAGGCTTATTAAATAGGCTTATTAAATAGGCTTATTAAATAGACTTATTAAATAGCCTAATTAAATAGGCTTATTTTAGCAAGTTAGGCTTATTAATTAGGCTTTTTTCAGCAACTTTGACTTATTAAATAGCCTTATTACAGCAACTTAAGCTTATTAGATAGGCTTATTTCAGCAACTTAGGCTTATTAAATAGCCTTATTTCAGCAACTTAGACTTATTAAATAGGATTATTCAGCAACTTAGGCTTAAATAGGCTTATTAAATAGGCTTATTAAATAGGCTTAATAAATAGGCTTATTAAATAGACTTATTAAATAGCCTCATTAAATAGGCTTATTTTAGCAACTTAGGCTTATTAAATAGGTTTATTTCAGCAACTTAGACTTATTAAATCGCCATATTAAATATGCGTATTTCAGCAACTTAGGCTTATTAAATAGGCTAATTTCAGCAGCTTATGCTTATTAAATAACCTTATTAAATAGGCTTATTTCAGCAACTTAGGATTATTAAATAGGCTTATTTCAGCAACTTAGACTTATTAAATAGGCCTATTAAATAGGCTTATTAAATAGACTTATTAAATAGGCTCATTAAATACTTATTAAATAGGCTTATTAAATAGGCTTATTAAATAGACTGATTAAATAGGCTCAATAAATAGGCGTATTAAATAGGCTTATTAAATAGGCTTATTAAATAGGCTTATTAAATAGGCTTATTAAATATGCATATTAAATAGACTTATTAAATAGGCTTATTAAATAGGCTCAATAAATAGGCTTATTAAATAGGCTCAATAAATAGGCTTATTAAATAGGCTCAATAAATAGGCTTATTAAATAGGCTCAATAAATAGGCTTATTAAATAGGCTCATTAAATACTTATTAAATAGGCTTATTAAAAGACTTATTAAATAGGCTTATTAAAAAGGCTTATTAAATAGACTTATTAAACAGGCTCATTAAATACGTATTAAATAGGTTTATTAAATAGGCGTATTAAATAGGCTTATTAAATAGGCTCAATAAATAGGCTTATCAAATGGGCTTATTGAATAGGCTATTTTAATAGGCTTAATAAATAGGCTTATTAAATAGGCGTATTAAATAGGCTGAATAAATAGGCTTATTAAATAGACTTATTAAATAGGCTCAATAAATAGGCTTATTAAATAGGCTTATTAAATAGGCTCAATAAATAGGCTTATTAAATAGGCTCAAGAAATAGGCTTTTTAAATAGGCTCATTAAATACTTATTAAATAGGCTTATTAAATAGACTTATTAAATAGAGTAATTGAATAGGCTTATTAAATAGGCTTATTAATTAGGCTTATTAAATAGACTTATTAAATAGGCTTATGAAATAGGCTCAATAATTAGGCTTATTAAATAGGCTCAATAAATAGGCTTATTAAATAGGCTCAAAAAATAGGCTTATTAAATAGTCTTATTAAATAGACTTATTAAATAGGCTCATTAAATAGACTTATTAAATATGCTTATTAAAAAGGCTTATTAAATAGACTTATTAAATAGGCTCATTATATACTTATTAAATAGGTTTATTAAATAGGCGTATTAAATAGGCTCATTAAATAGGCTTATTAAATAGACTTATTAAATAGACTTATTAAATAGGCTCATTATATACTTATTAAATAGGTTTATTAAATAGGCGTATTAAATAGACTTATTAAATAGCCTCATTAAATAGCCTTATTACAGCAACTTAGGCTTATTAAATAGGCTTATTTCAGCAACTTGGGCTTATTAAATAGGCTTATTTCAGCAACTTAGGCTTAATAAAAATAGGCTTATTCAGCAACTTAGGCTTATTAAATAGGCTTATTAAATAGACTTATTTCAGCAACTTAGGCTTATTAAAAAGGCTCATTTCAGCAACTTAGGCTTATTAAATAGCCTTATTTCAGCAACGTAGACTTATTAAATAGGCTTATTCAGCAACTTAGGCTTATTAAATAGACTTATTAAATAGCCTCATTAAATAGGCATATTTTAGCAACTTAGGCTTATTAAATAGGCTTATTTCAGCAAATTAGACTTATTAAAAAGCCTTATTACAGCAACTTAAGCTTATTAGATAGGCTTATTTCAGCAACTTAGGCTTATTAAATAGCCTTATTTCAGCAACTTAGACTTATTAAATAGGATTATTCAGCAACTTAGGCTTAAATAGGCTTATTAAATAGGCTTATTAAATAGGCTTAATAAATAGGCTTATTAAATAGACTTATTAAATAGCCTCATTAAATAGGCTTATTTTAGCAACTTAGGCTTATTAAATAGGTTTATTTCAGCAACTTAGACTTATTAAATCGCCATATTAAATATGCGTATTTCAGCAACTTAGGCTTATTAAATAGGCTAATTTCAGCAGCTTATGCTTATTAAATAACCTTATTAAATAGGCTTATTTCAGCAACTTAGGATTATTAAATAGGCTTATTTCAGCAACTTAGACTTATTAAATAGGCCTATTAAATAGGCTTATTAAATAGACTTATTAAATAGGCTCATTAAATACTTATTAAATAGGCTTATTAAATAGGCTTATTAAATAGACTGATTAAATAGGCTCAATAAATAGGCGTATTAAATAGGCTTATTAAATAGGCTTATTAAATAGGCTTATTAAATAGGCTTATTAAATATGCATATTAAATAGACTTATTAAATAGGCTTATTAAATAGGCTCAATAAATAGGCTTATTAAATAGGCTCAATAAATAGTCTTATTAAATAGGCTCAATAAATAGGCTTATTAAATAGGCTCAATAAATAGGCTTATTAAATAGGCTCATTAAATACTTATTAAATAGGCTTATTAAAAGACTTATTAAATAGGCTTATTAAAAAGGCTTATTAAATAGACTTATTAAACAGGCTCATTAAATACGTATTAAATAGGTTTATTAAATAGGCGTATTAAATAGGCTTATTAAATAGGCTCAATAAATAGGCTTATCAAATGGGCTTATTGAATAGGCTATTTTAATAGGCTTAATAAATAGGCTTATTAAATAGGCGTATTAAATAGGCTGAATAAATAGGCTTATTAAATAGACTTATTAAATAGGCTCAATAAATAGGCTTATTAAATAGGCTTATTAAATAGGCTCAATAAATAGGCTTATTAAATAGGCTCAAGAAATAGGCTTTTTAAATAGGCTCATTAAATACTTATTAAATAGGCTTATTAAATAGACTTATTAAATAGAGTAATTGAATAGGCTTATTAAATAGGCTTATTAATTAGGCTTATTAAATAGACTTATTAAATAGGCTTATGAAATAGGCTCAATAATTAGGCTTATTAAATAGGCTCAATAAATAGGCTTATTAAATAGGCTAAAAAAATAGGCTTATTAAATAGTCTTATTAAATAGACTTATTAAATAGGCTCATTAAATAGACTTATTAAATATGCTTATTAAAAAGGCTTATTAAATAGACTTATTAAATAGGCTCATTATATACTTATTAAATAGGTTTATTAAATAGGCGTATTAAATAGGCTCATTAAATAGGCTTATTAAATAGACTTATTAAATAGACTTATTAAATAGGCTCATTATATACTTATTAAATAGGTTTATTAAATAGGCGTATTGAATAGACTTATTAAATAGCCTCATTAAATAGCCTTATTACAGCAACTTAGGCTTATTAATTAGGCTTTTTTCAGCAACTTAGACTTATTAAATAGGCTTATTTCAGCAACTTAGGCTTATTAAATAGGCTTATTCAGCAACTTATGCTTATTAAATAGCCTTATTAAATAGGCTTATTTCAGCAACTTAGACTTATTAAATAGCTTTATTACAGCAACTTAAGGTTATTAAATAGGCTTATTTCAGCAACTTAGGCTTATTAAATAGGCTTATTTTAGCAACTTAGGCTTATTAAATAGGTTTATTTCAGCAACTTATGCTTATTAAATAGCCTTATTAAATAGGCTTATTTCAGCAACTTAGGATTATTAAATAGGCTTATTTCAGCAACTTAGACTTATTAAATAGGCCTATTAAATAGGCTTATTAAATAGACTTATTAAATAGGCTCAATAAATAGGCTTATTAAATAGGCCTATAAAATAGGCTTATTAAATAGACTTATTAAATAGACGTTTTCAATATGCTTATTAAATAGGCTTATTAAATAGGCTCATTAAATAGGCTTATTAAATAGACTTATTAAATAGCCTCATTAAATAGGCTTATTTTAGCAACTTAGGCTTATTAATTAGGCTTTTTTCAGCAACTTAGACTTATTAAATAGCCTTATTACAGCAACTTAAGCTTATTAAATAGGCTTATTTCAGCAACTTAGGCTTATTAAATAGGCTTATTTCAGCAACTTAGGCTTATTAAATAGGCTTATTCAGCAAATTAGGCTTATTAAATAGCCTTATTTCTGCAACTTAGGCTCATGAAATAGGCTTATTCAGCAATTTAGTCTTATTAAATAGGCTTATTTCAGCAACTTAGACTTATTAAATAGGCCTATTAAATAGGCTTATTAAATAGACTGATTAAATAGGCTCATTAAATACTTATTAAATAGGCTTAATATATAGGCGTATTAAATAGACTTATTAAATAGGCTCAATAAATAGGCTTATTAAATAGGCTTATTAAATAGGCTTATTAAATAGGCTCAATAAATAGGCTTATTAAATAGGCTCAATAAATAGGCTTATTAAATAGGCTCATTAAATACTTATTAAATAGGCTTATTAAATAGACTTATTAAATAGACTTATTAAATAGGCTTATTAAATAGACTTATTAAATAGGCTTATTAAATAGGCTTATTAAATAGGCTAAAAAAATAGGCTTATTAAATAGGCTTATTAAATAGGCTTATTAAATAGGTGTATTAAATAGGCTTATTAATAGGCTTTTAAATAGGCTTATTAAATAGGCTTATTAAATAGACTTATTAAATAGCCTTTTTAAATAGGCTTATTTCAGCAACTTAGGCTTATTAAATAGGCTTATTTCAGCAACTTATGATTATTAAATAGCCTTATTAAACAGGTTTATTTCAGCAACTTAGGCTTATTAAATAGCATTTTTAAATAGGCTTAGTTCAGAAACTTAGGCTTATTAAATAGGCTTATTTCAGCAACTTAGCCTCATTTAATAGCCTTATTAAATAGGCTTTTTTCAGGAACTTAAGCTCATTAAATAGCCTTATTAAATAGGCTTGTTTCAGCAACTTAGGCTTATTAAATAGCCTTCGTAAATAGGCTTATTTTAGCAACTTAGACTTATTAAATCGACTTATTAAATAGACATTTCAGCAACTTAGGCTCATTAAATATGCTTATGAAATATGCTTATTTGTGCAACTTAGACTTATTAGATAGGCCTATTAAATAGGCTTATTTTAGCAACTTAGGCTAATTAAATATGCTTATTTAAGCAACTTAGACTTATTAAATAGGATTATTCAGCAACTTAGGCTTAAATAGGCTTATTAAATAGGCTTATTAAATAGGCTTAATAAATAGGCTTATTAAATAGACTTATTAAATAGCCTCATTAAATAGGCTTATTTTAGCAACTTAGGCTTATTAAATAGGTTTATTTCAGCAACTTAGACTTATTAAATCGCCATATTAAATATGCTTATTTCAGCAACTTAGACTTATTAAATAGGATTATTCAGCAACTTAGGCTTAAATAGGCTTATTAAATAGGCTTATTAAAAAGGCTTAATAAATAGGCTTATTAAATAGACTTATTAAATAGCCTCATTAAATAGGCTTATTTTAGCAACTTAGGCTTATTAAATAGGTTTATTTCAGCAACTTAGACTTATTAAATCGCCATATTAAATATGCTTATTTCAGCAACTTAGGCTTATTAAATAGGCTTATTTCAGCAGCTTATGCTTATTAAATAGCCTTATTAAATAGGCTTATTTCAGCAACTTAGGATTATTAAATAGGCTTATTTCAGCAACTTAGACTTATTAAATAGGCCTATTTAATAGGCTTATTAAATAGACTTATTAAATAGGCTCATTAAATACTTATTAAATAGGCTTATTAAATAGGCTTATTAAATAGACTGATTAAATAGGCTCAATAAATAGGCGTATTAAATAGGCTTATTAAATAGGCTTATTAAATAGGCTTATTAAATAGGCTTATTAAATATGTGTATTAAATAGACTTATTAAATAGGCTTATTAAATAGGCTCAATAAATAGGCTTATTAAATAGGCTCAATAAATAGGCTTATTAAATAGGCTTAATAAATAGGCTTATTAAATAGGCTCAATAAATAGGCTTATTAAATAGGCGCAATAAATAGGCTTATTAAATAGGCTTATTAAATAGACTTATTAAATAGACTTATTAAATAGGCTTATTAAATAGACTTATTAAATAGGCTTATTAAAAAGGCTTATTAAATAGACTTATTAAACAGGCTCATTAAATACTTATTAAATAGGTTTATTAAATAGGCGTATTAAATAGGCTTATTAAATAGGCTCAATAAATAGGCTTATCAAATGGGCTTATTAAATAGGCTCTTTTAATAGGCTTAATAAATAGGCTTATTAAATAGGCGTATTAAATAGGCTTATTAAATAGGCTTATTAAATAGACTCATTAAATAGTCTTATTAAATAGGCTCAATACATAGGCTCATTAAATAGGCTCAATAAATAGGCTTATTAAATAGACATTAAATAGGCTCAATAAATAGGCTTATTAAATAGGCTTATTAAATAGGCTCAATAAATAGGCTTATTAAATAGGCTCAATAAATAGGCTTTTTAAATAGGCTCATTAAATACTTATTAAATAGGCTTATTAAATAGACTTATTAAATAGAGTAATTGAATAGGCTTATTAAATAGGCTTATTAAATAGGCTTATTAAATAGGCTCAATAATTAGGCTTATTAAATAGGCTCAATAAATAGGCTTATTAAATAGGCTCATTATATACTTATTAAATAGGCTTATTAAATAGACTTATTAAATAGACGTATTTAATATGCTTATGAAATAGGCTTATTAAATAGGCTTATTAAATAGACTTATTAAATAGCCTCATTAAATAGGCTTATTTTAGCAAATTAGGCTTATTAATTAGGCTTTTTTCAGCAACTTAGACTTATTAAACAGCCTTATTACAGCAACTTAGGCTTATTAAATAGGCTTATTTTAGCAACTTAGGCTTATTAAATAGGCTTATTTCAGCAACTTAGGCTTATTAAATAGGCTTATTTCAGCAACTTAGGCTTATTAAATAGCCTTATTTCAGCAACTTAGACTTATTAAATAGGATTATTCAGCAACTTAGGCTTAAATAGGCTTATTAAATAGGCTTATTAAATAGGCTTACTAAATAGGCTTATTAAATAGACTTATTAAATAGCCTCATTAAATAGGCTTATTTTAGCAACTTAGGCTTATTAAATAGGTTTATTTCAGCAACTTAGACTTATTAAATCGCCATATTAAATATGCTTATTTTAGCAACTTAGGCTTATTAAATAGGCTTATTTCAGCAGCTTATGCTTATTAAATAGCCTTATTAAATAGGCTTATTTCAGCAACTTAGGATTATTAAATAGACTTATTTCAGCAACTTAGACTTATTAAATAGGCCTATTAAATAGGCTTATTAAATAGACTTATTAAATAGGCTCATTAAATACTTATTAAATAGGCTTATTAAATAGGCTTATTAAATAGACTGATTAAATAGGCTCAATAAATAGGCATATTAAATAGGCTTATTAAATAGGCTTATTAAATAGGCTTATTAAATAGGCTTATTAAATATGCATATTAAATAGACTTATTAAATAGGCTTATTAAATAGGCTCAATAAATAGGCTTATTAAATAGGCTCAATAAATAGGCTTATTAAATAGGCTCAATAAATAGGCTTATTAAATAGGCTCAATAAATAGGCTTATTAAATAGGCTCATTAAATACTTATTAAATAGGCTTATTAAATAGACTTATTAAATAGACTTATTAAATAGGCTTATTAAATAGACTTATTAAATAGGCTTATTAAAAAGGCTTATTAAATAGACTTATTAAACAGGCTCATTAAATACTTATTAAATAGGTTTATTAAATACGCGTATTAAATAGGCTTATTAAATAGGCTCAATAAATAGGCTTATCAAATGGGCTTATTGAATAGGCTCTTTTAATAGGCTTAATAAATAGGCTTATTAAATAGGCGTATTAAATAGGCTTATTAAATAGGCTTATTAAATAGACTCATTAAATAGTCTTATTAAATAGGCTCAATACATAGGCTCATTAAATAGGCTGAATAAATAGGCTTATTAAATAGACTTATTAAATAGGCTCAATAAATAGGCTTATTAAATAGGCTTATTAAATAGGCTCAATAAATAGGCTTATTAAATAGGCTCAAGAAATAGGCTTTTTAAATAGGCTCATTAAATACTTATTAAATAGGCTTATTAAATAGACTTATTAAATAGAGTAATTGAATAGGCTTATTAAATAGACTTATTAATTAGGCTTATTAAATAGACTTATTAAATAGGCTTATTAAATAGGCTCATTATATACTTATTAAATAGGTTTATTAAATAGGCGTATTAAATAGGCTCATTAAATAGGCTTATTAAATAGACTTATTAAATAGACTTATTAAATAGGCTCATTATATACTTATTAAATAGGTTTATTAAATAGGCGTATTAAATAGACTTATTAAATAGCCTCATTAAATAGGCTTATTTTAGCAACTTAGGCTTATTAATTAGGCTTTTTTCAGCAACTTAGACTTATTAAATAGCCTTATTACAGCAACTTAGGCTTATTAAATAGGCTTATTTCAGCAACTTAGGCTTATTAAATAGGCTTATTTCAGCAACTTAGGCTTATTAAATAGGCTTATTCAGCAACTTATGCTTATTAAATAGCCTTATTCAATAGGCTTATTTCAGCAACTTAGACTTATTAAATAGCCTTATTACAGCAACTTAAGGTTATTAAATAGGCTTATTTCAGCAACTTAGGCTTATAAAATAGGATTATTTTAGCAACTTAGGCTTATTAAATAGGTTTATTTCAGCAACTTATGCTTATTAAATAGCCTTATTAAATAGGCTTATTTCAGCAACTTAGGATTATTAAATAGGCTTATTTCAGCAACTTAGACTTATTAAATAGGCCTATTAAATAGGCTTATTAAATAGACTTATTAAATAGGCTCAATAAATAGGCTTATTAAATAGGCCTATAAAATAGGCTTATTAAATAGACTTATTAAATAGACGTTTTCAATATGCTTATTAAATAGGCTTATTAAATAGGCTTATTAAATAGGCTTATTAAATAGACTTATTAAATAGCCTCATTAAATAGGCTTATTTTAGCAACTTAGGCTTATTAATTAGGCTTTTTTCAGCAACTTAGACTTATTAAATAGCCTTATTACAGCAACTTAAGCTTATTAAATAGGCTTATTTCAGCAACTTAGGCTTATTAAATAGGCTTATTTCAGCAACTTAGGCTTATTAAATAGGCTTATTCAGCAACTTAGGCTTATTAAATAGCCTTATTTCTGCAACTTAGGCTCATGAAATAGGCTTATTCAGCAATTTAGTCTTATTAAATAGGCTTATTTCAGCAACTTAGACTTATTAAATAGGCCTATTAAATAGGCTTATTAAATAGACTGATTAAATAGGCTCATTAAATACTTATTAAATAGGCTTAATAAATAGGCTTATTAAATAGACTTATTAAATAGGCTCAATAAAGAGGCTTATTAAATAGGCTTATTAAATAGGCTTATTAAATAGGCTCAATAAATAGGCTTATTAAATAGGCGTATTAAATAGGCTTATTAAATAGGCTTATTACATAGACTTATTAAATAGGCTCAATAAATAGGCTTATTAAATAGGCTCATTAAATACTTATTAAATAGGCTTATTAAATAGATTTATTAAATAGACTTATTAAATAGGCTTATTAAATAGACTTATTAAATAGGCTTATTAAATAGGCTTATTAAATAGGCTCAAAAAATAGGCTTATTAAATAGGCTTATTAAATAGTCTTATTAAATAGGTGTATTAAATAGGCTTATTAATAGGCTTATTAAATAGGCTTATTAAATAGGCTTATTAAATAGACTTATTAAATAGCCTTATTAAATAGGCTTATTTCAGCAACTTAGGCTTATTAAATAGGCTTATTTCAGCAACTTATGATTATTAAATAGCCTTATTAAACAGGTTTATTTCAGCAACTTAGGCTTATTAAATAGGCTTATTAAATAGGCTTATTAAATATGCATATTAAATAGACTTATTAAATAGGCTTATTAAATAGGCTCAATAAATAGGCTTATTAAATAGGCTCAATAAATAGGCTTATTAAATAGGCTCAATAAATAGGCTTATTAAATAGGCTCAATAAATAGGCTTATTAAATAGGCTCATTAAATACTTATTAAATAGGCTTATTAAATAGACTTATTAAATAGACTTATTAAATAGGCTTATTAAATAGACTTATTAAATAGGCTTATTAAAAAGGCTTATTAAATAGACTTATTAAACAGGCTGATTAAATACTTATTAAATAGGTTTATTAAATAGGCGTATTAAATAGGCTTATTAAATAGGCTCAATAAATAGGCTTATCAAATGGGCTTATTGAATAGGCTCTTTTAATAGGCTTAATAAATAGGCTTATTAAATAGGCGTATTAAATAGGCTTATTAAATAGGCTTATTAAATAGACTCATTAAATAGTCTTATTAAATAGGCTCAATACATAGGCTCATTAAATAGGCTGAATAAATAGGCTTATTAAATAGACTTATTAAATAGGCTCAATAAATAGGCTTATTAAATAGGCTTATTAAATAGGCTCAATAAATAGGCTTATTAAATAGGCTCAAGAAATAGGCTTTTTAAATAGGCTCATTAAATACTTATTAAATAGGCTTATTAAATAGACTTATTAAATAGAGTAATTGAATAGGCTTATTAAATAGGCTTATTAATTAGGCTTATTAAATAGACTTATTAAATAGGCTTATGAAATAGGCTCAATAATTAGGCTTATTAAATAGGCTCAATAAATAGGCTTATTAAATAGGCTCAAAAAATAGGCTTATTAAATAGTCTTATTAAATAGACTTATTAAATAGGCTCATTAAATAGACTTATTAAATAGGCTTATTAAAAAGGCTTATTAAATAGACTTATTAAATAGGCTCATTATATACTTATTAAATAGGTTTATTAAATAGGCGTATTAAATAGGCTCATTAAATAGGCTTATTAAATAGACTTATTAAATAGACTTATTAAATAGGCTCATTATATACTTATTAAATAGGTTTATTAAATAGGCGTATTAAATAGACTTATTAAATAGCCTCATTAAATAGGCTTATTTTAGCAACTTAGGCTTATTAATTAGGCTTTTTTCAGCAACTTAGACTTATTAAATAGCCTTATTACAGCAACTTAGGCTTATTAAATAGGCTTATTTCAGCAACTTAGGCTTATTAAATAGGCTTATTTCAGCAACTTAGGCTTATTAAATAGGCTTATTCAGCAACTTATGCTTATTAAATAGCCTTATTAAATAGGCTTATTTCAGCAACTTAGACTTATTAAATAGCCTTATTACAGCAACTTAAGGTTATTAAATAGGCTTATTTCAGCAACTTAGGCTTATAAAATAGGCTTATTTTAGCAACTTAGGCTTATTAAATAGGTTTATTTCAGCAACTTATGCTTATTAAATAGCCTTATTAAATAGGCTTATTTCAGCAACTTAGGATTATTAAATAGGCTTATTTCAGCAACTTAGACTTATTAAATAGGCCTATTAAATAGGCTTATTAAATAGACTTATTAAATAGGCTAAATAAATAGGCTTATTAAATAGGCCTATAAAATAGGCTTATTAAATAGACTTATTAAATAGACGTTTTCAATATGCTTATTAAATAGGCTTATTAAATAGGCTTATTAAATAGGCTTATTAAATAGACTTATTAAATAGCCTCATTAAATAGGCTTATTTTAGCAACTTAGGCTTATTAATTAGGCTTTTTTCAGCAACTCAGACTTATTAAATAGCCTTATTACAGCAACTTAAGCTTATTAAATAGGCTTATTTCAGCAACTTAGGCTGATTAAATAGGCTTATTTCAGCAACTTAGGCTTATTAAATAGGCTTATTCAGCAACTTAGGCTTATTAAATAGCCTTATTTCTGCAACTTAAGCTCATGAAATAGGCTTATTCAGTAATTTAGTCTTATTAAATAGGCTTATTTCAGCAACTTAGACTTATTAAATAGGCCTATTAAATAGGCTTATTAAATAGACTGATTAAATAGGCTCATTAAATACTTATTAAATAGGCTTAATAAATAGGCTTATTAAATAGACTTATTAAATAGGCTCAATAAAGAGGCTTATTAAATAGGCTTATTAAATAGGCTTATTAAATAGGCTCAATAAATAGGCTTATTAAATAGGCTTATTAAATAGGCTTATTACATAGACTTATTAAATAGGCTCAATAAATAGGCTTATTAAATAGGCTTATTAAATAGGCTTATTAAATAGGCTCAATAAATAGGCTTATTAAATAGGCTCAATAAATAGGCTTATTAAATAGGCTCATTAAATACTTATTAAATAGGCTTATTAAATAGACTTATTAAATAGACTTATTAAATAGGCTTATTAAATAGACTTATTAAATAGGCTTATTAAATAGGCTTATTAAATAGGCTCAAAAAATAGGCTTATTAAATAGGCTTATTAAATAGGCTTATTAAATAGGTGTATTAAATAGGCTTATTAATAGGCTTATTAAATAGGCTTATTAAATAGGCTTATTAAATAGACTTATTAAATAGCCTTATTAAATAGGCTTATTTCAGCAACTTAGGCTTATTAAATAGGCTTATTTCAGCAACTAATGATTATTAAATAGCCTTATTAAACAGGTTTATTTCAGCAACTTAGGCTTATTAAATAGCATTTTTAAATAGGCTTAGTTCAGAAACTTAGGCTTATTAAATAGGCTTATTTCAGCAACTTAGGCTCATTTAATAGCCTTATTAAATAGGCTTTTTTCAGGAACTTAGGCTCATTAAATAGCCTTATTAAATAGGCTTGTTTCAGCAACTTAGGCTTATTAAATAGCCTTATTAAATAGGCTTATTTTAGCAACTTAGACTTATTAAATCGACTTATTAAATAGACATTTCAGCAACTTAGGCTCATTAAATATGCTTATGAAATATGCTTATTTGTGCAACTTAGACTTATTAGATAGGCCTATTAAATAGGCTTATTTTAGCAACTTAGGCTTATTAAATATGCTTATTTAAGCAAATTAGGCGTATTAAATAGCATTATTAAATAGGTTTATTTCTGCAACTTAGACTTATTAAATAGCCTTATTAAATAGGCTTATTTCAGCAACTTAGGCTTATTAAATAGGCTTATTTCAGCAACTTATGCTTATTAAATAGCCTTATTAAACAGGTTTATTTCTAGCAATTTAGGCTTATTAAATAGCATTTTTAAATAGGTTTTTTTCAGCAACTTAGACTTATTAAATAGACCTTTTTATATAGGTTTAGTTCACCAACGTAGGCTTATTAAATAGGCTTATTTCAGCAACTTAGGCTTATTAAATAGCCTTATTTCAGCAACTTAGACTTATTAAATAGGCTTATTCAGCAACTTAGGCTTATTAAATAGGCTTATTTCAGCAACTTAGGCTTATTAAATAGCCTTATTTCAGCAACTTAGACTTATTAAATAGGATTATTCAGCAACTTAGGCTTAAATAGGCTTATTAAATAGGCTTATTAAAAAGGCTTAATAAATAGGCTTATTAAATAGACTTATTAAATAGCCTCATTAAATAGGCTTATTTTAGCAACTTAGGCTTATTAAATAGGTTTATTTCAGCAACTTAGACTTATTAAATCGCCATATTAAATATGCTTATTTCAGCAACTTAGGCTTATTAAATAGGCTTATTTCAGCAGCTTATGCTTATTAAATAGCCTTATTAAATAGGCTTATTTCAGCAACTTAGGATTATTAAATAGGCTTATTTCAGCAACTTAGACTTTTTAAATAGGCCTATTAAATAGGCTTATTAAATAGACTTATTAAATAGGCTCATTACATACTTATTAAATAGGCTTATTAAATAGGCTTATTAAATAGACTGATTAAATAGGCTCAATAAATAGGCGTATTAAATAGGCTTATTAAATAGGCTTATTAAATAGGCTTATTATATATGTGTATTAAATAGACTTATTAAATAGGCTTATTAAATAGGCTCAATAAATAGGCTTATTAAATAGGCTCAATAAATAGGCTTATTAAATAGGCTCAATAAATAGGCTTATTAAATAGGCTTATTAAATAGACTTATTAAATAGACTTATTAAATAGGCTTATTAAATAGACTTATTAAATAGGCTTATTAAAAAGGCTTATTAAATAGACTTATTAAACAGGCTCATTAAATACTTATTAAATAGGTTTATTAAATAGGCGTATTAAATAGGCTTATTAAATAGGCTCAATAAATAGGCTTATCAAATGGGCTTATTAAATAGGCTCTTTTAATAGGCTTAATAAATAGGCTTATTAAATAGGCGTATTAAATAGGCTTATTAAATAGGCTTATTAAATAGACTCATTAAATAGTCTTATTAAATAGGCTCAATACATAGGCTCATTAAATAGGCTCAATAAATAGGCGTATTAAATAGACTTATTAAATAGGCTCAATAAATAGGCTTATTAAATAGGCTTATTAAATAGGCTCAATAAATAGGCTTATTAAATAGGCTCAATAAATAGGCTTTTTAAATAGGCTCATTAAATACTTATTAAATAGGCTTATTAAATAGACTTATTAAATAGAGTAATTGAATAGGCTTATTAAATAGGCTTATTAAATAGGCTTATTAAATAGGCTCAATAATTAGGCTTATTAAATAGGCTCAATAAATAGGCTTATTAAATAGGCTCATTATATACTTATTAAATAGGCTTATTAAATAGACTTATTAAATAGACGTATTTAATATGCTTATGAAATAGGCTTATTAAATAGGCTTATTAAATAGACTTATTAAATAGCCTCATTAAATAGGCTTATTTTAGCAAATTAGGCTTATTAATTAGGCTTTTTTCAGCAACTTAGACTTATTAAACAGCCTTATTACAGCAACTTAGGCTTATTAAATAGGCTTATTTTAGCAACTTAGGCTTATTAAATAGGCTTATTTCAGCAACTTAGGCTTATTAAATAGGCTTATTTCAGCAACTTAGGCTTATTAAATAGCCTTATTTCAGCAACTTAGATTTATTAAATAGGATTATTCAGCAACTTAGGCTTAAATAGGCTTATTAAATAGGCTTATTAAATAGGCTTAATAAATAGGCTTATTAAATAGACTTATTAAATAGCCTCATGAAATAGGCTTATTTTAGCAACTTAGGCTTATTAAATAGGTTTATTTCAGCAACTTAGACTTATTAAATCGCCATATTAAATATGCTTATTTCAGCAACTTAGGCTTATTAAATAGGCTTATTTCAGCAGCTTATGCTTATTAAATAGCCTTATTAAATAGGCTTATTTCCGCAACTTAGGATTATTAAATAGGCTTATTTCAGCAACTTAGACTTATTAAATAGGCCTATTAAATAGGCTTATTAAATAGACTTATTAAATAGGCTCATTAAATACTTATTAAATAGGCTTATTAAATAGGCTTATTAAATAGACTGATTAAATAGGCTCAATAAATAGGCGTATTAAATAGGCTTATTAAATAGGCTTATTAAATAGGCTTATTAAAAAGGCTTATTAAATATGCATATTAAATAGACTTATTAAATAGGCTTATTAAATAGGCTCAATAAATAGGCTTTTTAAATAGGCTCAATAAATAGGCTTATTAAATAGGCTCAATAAATAGGCGTATTAAATAGGCTCAATAAATAGGCTTATTAAATAGGCTCATTAAATACTTATTAAATAGGCTCATTAAATAGACTTATTAAATAGACTTATTAAATAGGCTTATTAAATAGACTTATTAAATAGGCTTATTAAAAAGGCTTATTAAATAGACTTATTAAACAGGCTCATTAAATACTTATTAAATAGGTTTATTAAATTGGCGTATTAAATAGGCTTATTAAATAGGCTCAATAAATAGGCTTATCAAATGGGCTTATTAAATAGGCTCTTTTAATAGGCTTAATAAATAGGCTTATTAAATAGGCGTATGAAATAGGCTTATTAAATAGGCTTATTAAATAGACTCATTAAATAGTCTTATTAAATAGGCTCAATACATAGGCTCATTAAATAGGCTCAATAAATAGGCGTATTAAATAGACTTATTAAATAGGCTCAATAAATAGGCTTATTAAATAGGCTTATTAAATAGACTTATTAAATAGAGTAATTGAATAGGCTTATTAAATAGGCTTATTAAATAGGCTTATTAAATAGGCTCAATAATTAGGCTTATTAAATAGGCTCAATAAATAGGCTTATTAAATAGGCTCATTATATACTTATTAAATAGGCTTATTAAATAGACTTATTAAATAGACGTATTTAATATGCTTATGAAATAGGCTTATTAAATAGGCTTATTAAATAGACTTATTAAATAGCCTCATTAAATAGGCTTATTTTAGCAAATTAGGCTTATTAATTAGGCTTTTTTCAGCAACTTAGACTTATTAAACAGCCTTATTACAGCAACTTAGGCTTATTAAATAGGCTTATTTTAGCAACTTAGGCTTATTAAATAGGCTTATTTCAGCAACTTAGGCTTATTAAATAGGCTTATTTCAGCAACTTAGGCTTATTAAATAGCCTTATTTCAGCAACTTAGATTTATTAAATAGGATTATTCAGCAACTTAGGCTTAAATAGGCTTATTAAATAGGCTTATTAAATAGGCTTAATAAATAGGCTTATTAAATAGACTTATTAAATAGCCTCATTAAATAGGCTTATTTTAGCAACTTAGGCTTATTAAATAGGTTTATTTCAGCAACTTAGACTTATTAAATCGCCATATTAAATATGCTTATTTCAGCAACTTAGGCTTATTAAATAGGCTTATTTCAGCAGCTTATGCTTATTAAATAGCCTTATTAAATAGGCTTATTTCAGCAACTTAGGATTATTAAATAGGCTTATTTCAGCAACTTAGACTTATTAAATAGGCCTATTAAATAGGCTTATTAAATAGACTTATTAAATAGGCTCATTAAATACTTATTAAATAGGCTTATTAAATAGGCTTATTAAATAGACTGATTAAATAGGCTCAATAAATAGGCGTATTAAATAGGCTTATTAAATAGGCTTATTAAATAGGCTTATTAAAAAGGCTTATTAAATATGCATATTAAATAGACTTATTAAATAGGCTTATTAAATAGGCTCAATAAATAGGCTTATTAAATAGGCTCAATAAATAGGCTTATTAAATAGGCTCAATAAATAGGCGTATTAAATAGGCTCAATAAATAGGCTTATTAAATAGGCTCATTAAATACTTATTAAATAGGCTTATTAAATAGACTTATTAAATAGACTTATTAAATAGGCTTATTAAATAGACTTATTAAATAGGCTTATTAAAAAGGCTTATTAAATAGACTTATTAAACAGGCTCATTAAATACTTATTAAATAGGTTTATTAAATAGGCGTATTAAATAGGCTTATTAAATAGGCTCAATAAATAGGCTTATCAAATGGGCTTATTGAATAGGCTCTTTTAATAGGCTTAATAAATAGGCTTATTAAATAGGCGTATTAAATAGGCTTATTAAATAGGCTTATTAAATAGACTCATTAAATAGGCTTATTAAATAGGCTCAATAAATAGGCTTTTTAAATAGGCTCATTAAATACTTATTAAATAGGCTTATTAAATAGACTTATTAAATAGAGTAATTGAATAGGCTTATTAAATAGGCTTATTAATTAGGCTTATTAAATAGACTTATTAAATAGGCTTATGAAATAGGCTCAATAATTAGGCTTATTAAATAGGCTCAATAAATAGGCTTATTAAATAGGCTCAAAAAATAGGCTTATTAAATAGTCTTATTAAATAGACTTATTAAATAGGCTCATTAAATAGACTTATTAAATAGGCTTATTAAAAAGGCTTATTAAATAGACTTATTAAATAGGCTCATTATATACTTATTAAATAGGTTTATTAAATAGGCGTATTAAATAGGCTCATTAAATAGGCTTATTAAATAGACTTATTAAATAGACTTATTAAATAGGCTCATTATATACTTATTAAATAGGTTTATTAAATAGGCGTATTAAATAGACTTATTAAATAGCCTCATTAAATAGGCTTATTTTAGCAACTTAGGCTTATTAATTAGGCTTTTTTCAGCAACTTAGACTTATTAAATAGCCTTATTACAGCAACTTAGGCTTATTAAATAGGCTTATTTCAGCAACTTAGGCTTATTAAATAGGCTTATTTCAGCAACTTAGGCTTATTAAATAGGCTTATTCAGCAACTTATGCTTATTAAACAGCCTTATTAAATAGGCTTATTTCAGCAACTTAGACTTATTAAATAGCCTTATTACAGCCACTTAAGGTTATTAAATAGGCTTATTTCAGCAACTTAGGCTTATTAAATAGGCTTATTTTAGCAACTTAGGCTTATTAAATAGGTTTATTTCAGCAACTTATGCTTATTAAATAGCCTTATTAAATAGGCTTATTTCAGCAACTTAGGATTATTAAATAGGCTTATTTCAGCAACTTAGACTTATTAAATAGGCCTATTAAATAGGCTTATTAAATAGACTTATTAAATAGGCTCAATAAATAGGCTTATTAAATAGGCCTATAAAATAGGCTTATTAAATAGACTTATTAAATAGACGTTTTCAATATGCTTATTAAATAGGCTTATTAAATAGGCTTATTAAATAGGCTTATTAAATAGACTTATTAAATAGCCTCATTAAATAGGCTTATTTTAGCAACTTAGGCTTATTAATTAGGCTTTTTTCAGCAACTTAGACTTATTAAATAGCCTTATTACAGCAACTTAAGCTTATTAAATAGACTTATTTCAGCAACTTAGGCTTATTAAATAGGCTTATTTCAGCAACTTAGGCTTATTAAATAGGCTTATTCAGCAACTTAGGCTTATTAAATAGCCTTATTTCTGCAACTTAGGCTCATGAAATAGGCTTATTCAGCAATTTAGTCTTATTAAATAGGCTTATTTCAGCAACTTAGACTTATTAAATAGGCCTATTAAATAGGCTTATTAAATAGACTGATTAAATAGGCTCATGAAATACTTATTAAATAGGCTTATTAAATAGGCTTATTAAATAGACTTATTAAATAGGCTCAATAAAGAGGCTTATTAAATAGGCTTATTAAATAGGCTTATTAAATAGGCTTATTAAATAGGCTTATTAAATAGGCTTATTACATAGACTTATTAAATAGGCTCAATAAATAGGCTTATTAAGTAGGCTTATTAAATAGGCTTATTAAATAGGCTCAATAAATAGGCTTATTAAATAGGCTCAATAAATAGGCTTATTAAATAGGCTCATTAAATACTTATTAAATAGGCTTATTAAATAGACTTATTAAATAGACTTATTAAATAGGCTTATTAAATAGACTTATTAAATAGGCTTATTAAATAGGCTTATTAAATAGGCTCAAAAAATAGGCTTATTAAATAGGCTTATTAAATAGGCTTATTAAATAGGTGTATTAAATAGGCTTATTAATAGGCTTATTAAATAGGCTTATTAAATAGGCTTATTAAATAGACTTATTAAATAGCCTTATTAAATAGGCTTATTTCAGCAACTTAGGCTTATTAAATAGGCTTATTTCAGCAACTTATGATTATTAAATAGCCTTATTAAACAGGTTTATTTCAGCAACTTAGGCTTATTAAATAGCATTTTTAAATAGGCTTAGTTCAGAAACTTAGGCTTATTAAATAGGCTTATTTCAGCAACTTAGGCTCATTTAATAGCCTTATTAAATAGGCTTTTTTCAGGAACTTAGGCTCATTAAATAGCCTTATTAAATAGGCTTGTTTCAGCAACTTAGGCTTATTAAATAGCCTTATTAAATAGGCTTATTTTAGCAACTTAGACTTATTAAATCGACTTATTAAATAGACATTTCAGCAACTTAGGCTCATTAAATATGCTTATGAAATATGCTTATTTGTGCAACTTAGACTTATTAGATAGGCCTATTAAATAGGCTTATTTTAGCAACTTAGGCTTATTAAATATGCTTATTTAAGCAAATTAGGCGTATTAAATAGCATTATTAAATAGGTTTATTTCTGCAACTTAGACTTATTAAATAGCCTTATTAAATAGGCTTATTTCAGCAACTTAGGCTTATTAAATAGGCTTATTTCAGCAACTTATGCTTATTAAATAGCCTTATTAAACAGGTTTATTTCTAGCAATTTAGGCTTATTAAATAGCATTTTTAAATAGGTTTTTTTCAGCAACTTAGACTTATTAAATAGACCTTTTATATAGGTTTAGTTCACCAACGTAGGCTTATTAAATAGGCTTATTTCAGCAACTTAGGCTTATTAAATAGCCTTATTTCAGCAACTTAGACTTATTAAATAGGCTTATTCAGCAACTTAGGCTTATTAAATAGCCTTATTAAATAGGCTTATTTCAGCAACTTAGGCTTATTAAATAGGCTTATTTCAGCAACTTAGACATATTAAAAAGGCTTATTTCAGCAACTTAGGCTTATGAAATAGGCTTATTCAGCAACTTAGGCTTATTAAATAGGCTTATTTCAGCAACTTATGCTTATTAAATAGCCTTATAAAACAGGTTTATTTCAGCAACTTAGGCTTATTAAATAGCATTTTTAAATAGGTTTATTTCAGCAACTTAGACTTATTAAATATACCTTTTTAAATAGGCTTAGTTCAGAAACTTAGGCTTATTAAATAGGCTTATTTCAGCAACTTAGGCTCATTAAATAGCCTTATTAAATAGGCTTATTTCAGCAACTTAGGCTTATTAAATAGCCTTATTAAATAGGCTTATTTCAGCAACTTGGGCTAATTAAATAGGCTTATTTCAGCAACTTACGCTGATTAAATAAGATTATTTCAGTAACTTCAACTTATTAAATAGCCTTATTTCAGCAACTTAGACTTATTAAATAGGCTTATTTCAGCAACTTAGGCTTATTAAATAGGCTTATTTCAGCAACTTAGGCTTATTAAATAGGCTTATTTCAGCAACTTAGGCTTATTAAAAAGGCTTATTCAGCAATTTAGTCTTATTAAATAGGCTTATTTCAGCAACTTAGACTTATTAAATAGGCCTATTAAATAGGCTTATTAAATAGACTGATTAAATAGGCTCATTAAATACTCATTAAATAGGCTTATTAAATAGGCTTATTAAATAGACTTATTAAATAGGCTCAATAAAGAGGCTTATTAAATAGGCGTATTAAATAGGCTTATTAAATAGGCTCAATAAATAGGCTTATTAAATAGGCTTATTAAATAGGCTCAATAAATAGGCGTATTAAATAGGCTTATTAAATAGGCATATTAAATAGGCGTATTAAATAGGCTTATTAATAGGCTTATTAAATAGGCTTATTAAATAGGCTTATTAAATAGACTTATTAAATAGCCTTATTAAATAGGCTTATTTCAGCAACTTAGGCTTATTAAATAGGCTTATTTCAGCAACTTATGATTATTAAATAGCCTTATTAAACAGGTTTATTTCAGCAACTTAGGCTTATTAAATAGCATTTTTAAATAGGCTTAGTTCAGAAACTTAGGCTTATTAAATAGGCTTATTTCAGCAACTTAGGCTCATTAAATAGCCTTATTAAATAGGCTTTTTTCAGGAACTTAGGCTCATTAAATAGCCTTATTAAATAGGCTTGTTTCAGCAACTTAGGCTTATTAAATAGCCTTATTAAATAGGCTTATTTTAGCAACTTAGACTTATTAAATCGACTTATTAAATAGACATTTCAGCAACTTAGGCTCATTAAATATGCTTATGAAATATGCTAATTTGTGCAACTTAGACTTATTAGATAGGCCTATTAAATAGGCTTATTTTAGCAACTTAGGCTTATTAAATATGCTTATTTAAGCAAATTAGGCGTATTAAATAGCATTATTAAATAGGTTTATTTCTGCAACTTAGACTTATTAAATAGCCTTATTAAATAGGCTTATTTCAGCAACTTAGGCTTATTAAATAGGCTTATTTCAGCAACTTATGCTTATTAAATAGCCTTATTAAACAGGTTTATTTCTAGCAATTTAGGCTTATTAAATAGCATTTTTAAATAGGTTTTTTTCAGCAACTTAAACTTATTAAATAGACCTTTTTATATAGGTTTAGTTCACCAACGTAGGCTTATTAAATAGGCTTATTTCAGCAACTTAGGCTTATTAAATAGCCTTATTTCAGCAACTTAGACTTATTAAATAGGCTTATTCAGCAACTTAGGCTTATTAAATAGCCTTATTAAATAGGCTTATTTCAGCAACTTAGGCTTATTAAATAGGCTTATTTCAGCAACTTAGACATATTAAAAAGGCTTATTTCAGCAACTTAGGCTTATGAAATAGGCTTATTCAGCAACTTAGGCTTATTAAATAGGCTTATTTCAGCAACTTATGCTTATTAAATAGCCTTATAAAACAGGTTTATTTCAGCAACTTAGGCTTATTAAATAGCATTTTTAAATAGGTTTATTTCAGCAACTTAGACTTATTAAATATACCTTTTTAAATAGGCTTAGTTCAGAAACTTAGGCTTATTAAATAGGCTTATTTCAGCAACTTAGGCTCATTAAATAGCCTTATTAAATAGGCTTATTTCAGCAACTTGGGCTAATTAAATAGGCTTATTTCAGCAACTTACGCTGATTAAATAGGATTATTTCAGCAACTTCAACTTATTAAATAGGCTTATTTCAGCAACTTAGACTTATTAAATAGGCCTATTAAATAGGCTTATTAAATAGACTGATTAAATAGGCTCATTAAATACTTATTAAATAGGCTTATTAAATAGGCTTATTAAATAGACTTATTAAATAGGCTCAATAAAGAGGCTTATTAAATAGGCTCAATAAATAGGCTTATTAAATAGGCTTATTAAATAGGCTCATTAAATAGGCTTATTACATAGACTCATTAAATAGGCTCAATAAATAGGCTTATTAAATAGGCTTATTAAATAGGCTTATTAAATATGCTCAATAAATAGGCTTATTAAATAGGCACAATAAATAGGCTTATTAAATAGGCTCATTAAATACTTATTAAATAGGCTTAATAAGCCTAAATTGCTAGAAATAAACCTGTTTAATAAGGCTATTTAATAAGCATAAGTTGCTGAAATAAGCCTATTTAATAAGCATAAGTTGCTGAAATAAGCCTATTTAATAAGGCTATTTAATAAGTCTAAGTTGCAGAAATAAACCTATTTAATAATGCTATTTAATACGCCTAATTTGCTTAAATAAGCATATTTAATAAGCCTAAGTTGCTAAAATAAGCCTATTTAATAGGCCTATCTAATAAGTCTAAGTTGCACAAATAAGCATATTTCATAAGCATATTTAATGAGCCTAAGTTGCTGAAATGTCTATTTAATAAGTCGATTTAATAAGTCTAAGTTGCTAAAATAAGCCTTTTTAATAAGGCTGTTTAATAAGCCTAAGTTGCTGAAACAAGCCTATTTAATAAGGCTATTTAATGAGCCTAAGTTCCTGAAAAAAGCCTATTTAATAAGGCTATTTAATGAGCCTAAGTTGCTGAAATAAGCCTATTTAATAAGCCTAAGTTTCTGAACTAAGCCTATTTAAAAATGCTATTTAATAAGCCTAAGTTGCTGAAATAAACCTGTTTAATAAGGCTATTTAATAATCATAAGTTGCTGAAATAAGCCTATTTAATAAGCCTAAGTTGCTGAAATAAGCCTATTTAATAAGTCTATTTAATAAGTCTATTTAATAAGCCTATTTAATAAGCCTATTTAATAAGCATATTAATAAGCCTATTTAATACGCCTATTTAATATGCCTATTTAATAAGCCTATTTAATCAGCCTATTTATTGAGCCTATTTAATAAGTCTATGTAATAAGCCTATTTAATGAGCCTATTTAATAAGCCTAAGTTGCCGAAATAAGCCTATTTAATAATCCTACGTTGCTGAAATAAGCCTATTTAATAAGTCTAAGTTGCTGAAATAAGGCTATTTAATAAGTTGAAGTTGCTGAAATAATCCTATTCAATCAGCGTAAGTTGCTGAAATAAGCCTATTTAATTAGCCCAAGTTGCTGAAATAAGCCTATTTAATAAGGCTATTTAATAAGCCTAAGTTGCTGAAATAAGCCTATTTAATAAGGCTATTTAATGAGCCTAAGTTGCTGAAATAAGCCTATTTAATAAGCCTAAGTTTCTGAACTAAGCCTATTTAAAAAGGTATATTTAATAAGTCTAAGTTGCTGAAATAAACCTATTAAAAATGCTATTTAATAAGCCTAAGTTGCTGAAATAAACCTGTTTTATAAGGCTATTTAATAAGCATAAGTTGCTGAAATAAGCCTATTTAATAAGCCTAAGTTGCTGAATAAGCCTATTTCATAAGCCTAAGTTGCTGAAATAAGCCTTTTTAATATGTCTAAGTTGCTGAAATAAGCCTATTTAATAAGCCTAAGTTGCTGAAATAAGCCTATTTAATAAGGCTATTTAATAAGCCTAAGTTGCTGAATAAGCCTATTTAATAAGTCTAAGTTGCTGAAATAAGGCTATTTAATAAGCCTAAGTTGCTGAAATAAGCCTATTTAATAAGCCTACGTTGGTGAACTAAACCTATATAAAAAGGTCTATTCAATAAGTCTAAGTTGCTGAAAAAAACCTATTTAAAAATGCTATTTAATAAGCCTAAATTGCTAGAAATAAACCTGTTTAATAAGGCTATTTAATAAGCATAAGTTGCTGAAATAAGCCTATTTAATAAGCCTAAGTTGCTGAAATAAGCCTATTTAATAAGGCTATTTAATAAGTCTAAGTTGCAGAAATAAACCTATTTAATAATGCTATTTAATACGCCTAATTTGCTTAAATAAGCATATTTAATAAGCCTAAGTTGCTAAAATAAGCCTATTTAATAGGCCTATCTAATAAGTCTAAGTTGCACAAATAAGCATATTTCATAAGCATATTTAATGAGCCTAAGTTGCTGAAATGTCTATTTAATAAGTCGATTTAATAAGTCTAAGTTGCTAAAATAAGCCTATTTAATAAGGCTATTTAATAAGCCTAAGTTGCTGAAACAAGCCTATTTAATAAGGCTATTTAATGAGCCTAAGTTCCTGAAAAAAGCCTATTTAATAAGGCTATTTAATGAGCCTAAGTTGCTGAAATAAGCCTATTTAATAAGCCTAAGTTTCTGAACTAAGCCTATTTAAAAATGCTATTTAATAAGCCTAAGTTGCTGAAATAAACCTGTTTAATAAGGCTATTTAATAATCATAAGTTGCTGAAATAAGCCTATTTAATAAGCCTAAGTTGCTGAAATAAGCCTATTTAATAAGGCTATTTAATAAGCCTATTAATAAGCCTATTTAATACGCCTATTTAATATGCCTATTTAATAAGCCTATTTAAAAAGCCTATTTATTGAGCCTATTTAATAAGCCTATTTAATAAGCCTATTTAATAAGTCTATTTAATAAGCCTATTTAATAAGCCTATTTAATAAGTATTTAATGTGCCTATTTAATAAGGCTATTTATTGAGCCTATTTAATAAGCCTATTTATTGAGCCTATTTAATAAGCCTATTTAATAAGCCTATTTAATCAGCCTATTTATTGAGCCTATTTAATAAGTCTATGTAATAAGCCTATTTAATGAGCCAATTTAATAAGCATATTTAATAAGCCTATTTATTGAGCCTATTTAATAAGCCTATTTAATACGCCTATTTAATAAGCCTCTTTATTGAGCCTATTTAATAAGTCTATTTAATAAGCCTATTTAATAAGCCTATTTAATAAGTATTTAATGAGCCTATTTAATCAGTCTATTTAATAAGCCTATTTAATAGGCCTATTTAATAAGTCTAAGTTGCTGAAATAAGCCTATTTAATAAGACTAAATTGCTGAATAAGCCTATTTAATAAGCCTAAGTTGCTGAAATAAGCCTATTTAATAATCCTAAGTTGCTGAAATAAGCCTATTTAATAAGCCTACGTTGCTGAAATAAGCCTATTTAATAAGTCTAAGTTGCTGAAATAAGGCTATTTAATAAGTTGAAGTTGCTGAAATAATCCTATTTAATCAGCGTAAGTTGCTGAAATAAGCCTATTTAATTAGCCCAAGTTGCTGAAATAAGCCTATTTAATAAGGCTATTTAATAAGCCTAAGTTGCTGAAATAAGCCTATTTAATAAGGGTATTTAATGAGCCTAAGTTGCTGAAATAAGCCTATTTAATAAGCCTAAGTTTCTGAACTAAGCCTATTTAAAAAGGTATATTTAATAAGTCTAAGTTGCTGAAATAAACCTATTTAAAAATGCTATTTAATAAGCCTAAGTTGCTGAAATAAACCTGTTTTATAAGGCTATTTAATAAGCATAAGTTGCTGAAATAAGCCTATTTAATAAGCCTAAGTTGCTGAATAAGCCTATTTCATAAGCCTAAGTTGCTGAAATAAGCCTTTTTAATATGTCTAAGTTGCTGAAATAAGCCTATTTAATAAGCCTAAGTTGCTGAAATAAGCCTATTTAATAAGGCTATTTAATAAGCCTAAGTTGCTGAATAAGCCTATTTAATAAGTCTAAGTTGCTGAAATAAGGCTATTTAATAATCCTAAGTTGCTGAAATAAGCCTATTTAATAAGCCTACGTTGGTGAACTAAACCTATATAAAAAGGTCTATTTAATAAGTCTAAGTTGCTGAAAAAAACCTATTTAAAAATGCTATTTAATAAGCCTAAATTGCTAGAAATAAACCTGTTTAATAAGGCTATTTAATAAGCATAAGTTGCTGAAATAAGCCTATTTAATAAGCCTAAGTTGCTGAAATAAGCCTATTTAATAAGGCTATTTAATAAGTCTAAGTTGCAGAAATAAACCTATTTAATAATGCTATTTAATACGCCTAATTTGCTTAAATAAGCATATTTAATAAGCCTAAGTTGCTAAAATAAGCCTATTTAATAGGCCTATCTAATAAGTCTAAGTTGCACAAATAAGCATGTTTCATAAGCATATTTAATGAGCCTAAGTTGCTGAAATGTCTATTTAATAAGTCGATTTAATAAGTCTAAGTTGCTAAAATAAGCCTATTTATTAAGGCTATTTAATAAGCCTAAGTTGCTGAAACAAGCCTATTTAATAAGGCTATTTAATGAGCCTAAGTTCCTGAAAAAAGCCTATTTAATAAGGCTATTAAATGAGCCTAAGTTGCTGAAATAAGCCTATTTAATAAGCCTACGTTTCTGAACTAAGCCTATTTAAAAATGCTATTTAATAAGCCTAAGTTGCTGAAATAAACCTGTTTAATAAGGCTATTTAATAATCATAAGTTGCTGAAATAAGCCTATTTAATAAGCCTAAGTTGCTGAAATAAGCCTATTTAATAAGGCTATTTAATAAGTCTATTTAATAAGCCTATTTAATAAGCCTATTTAATAAGCCTATTAATAAGCCTATTTAATACACCTATTTAATAAGCCTATTTAATAAGCCTATTTAATAAGCATATTTTTTGAGCCTATTTAATAAGCCTATTTAATAAGCCTATTTAATAAGTCTATTTAATAAGCCTATTTAATAAGTCTATTTAATAAGTCTATTTAATAAGCCTATTTAATAAGTATTTAATGAGCCTATTTAATAAGCCTATTTATTGAGCCTATTTAATAAGCCTATTTATTGAGCCTATTTAATAAGCCTATTTAATAAGCCTATTTAATAAGCCTATTTATTGAGCCTATTTAATAAGTCTATGTAATAAGCCTATTTAATAAGCCTATTTAATAAGCCTATTTAATAAGCCTATTTATTGAGCCTATTTAATAAGCCTATTTAATAAGCCTATTTAATAAGCCTATTTAATAGGCCTATTTAATAAGTCTAAGTTGCTGAAATAAGCCTATTTAATAAGACTAAATTGCTGAATAAGCCTATTTCATGAGCCTAAGTTGCAGAAATAAGGCTATTTAATAAGCCTAAGTTGCTGAATAAGCCTATTTAATAAGCCTAAGTTGCTGAAATAAGCCTATTTAATAAGCCTAAGTTGCTGAAATAAGCCTATTTAATAAGCTTGAGTTGCTGTAATAAGGCTATTTAATAAGTCTAAGTTGCTGAAAAAAGCCTAATTAATAAGCCTAAGTTGTTAAAATAAGCCTATTTAATGAGGCTATTTAATAAGTCTATTTAATAAGCCTATTTAATGTGCCTATTTAATAAGCCTATTTAATAAGCATATTGAAAACGTCTATTTAATCAGTCTATTTAATAAGCCTATTTTATAGGCCTATTTAATAAGCCTATTTATTGAGCCTATTTAATAAGTCTATTTAATAAGCCTATTTAATAAGCATATTTAATAAGTATTTAATGAGCCTATTTAATAAGTCTATTTAATAAGCCTATTTAATAGGCCTATTTAATAAGTCTAAGTTGCTGAAATAAGCCTATTTAATAATCCTAAGTTGCTGAAATAAGCCTATTTAATAAGGCTATTTAATAAGCATAAGTTGCTGAAATAAACCTATTTAATAAGCCTAAGTTGCTAAAATAAGCCTATTTAATAAGCCTGAGTTGCTGAAATAAGCCTATTTAATAACCTTAAGTTGCTGTAATAAGGCTATTTAATAAGTCTAAGTTGCTGAAATAAGCCTATTTAATAAGGCTATTTAATAAGCATAAGTTGCTGAATAAGCCTATTTAATAAGCCTAAGTTGCTGAAATAAGCCTATTTAATAAGCCTAAGTTGCTGAAATAAGCCTATTTAATAAGCCTAAGTTGCTGTAATAAGGCTATTTAATAAGTCTAAGTTGCTGAAAAAAGCCTAATTAATAAGCCTAAGTTGCTAAAATAAGCCTATTTAATGAGGCTATTTAATAAGTCTATTTAATACGCCTATTTAATAAACCTATTTAATAAGTATATAATGAGCCTATTTAAAAAGTCTATTTAATAAGTCTATTTAATAAGCCTATTTAATGAGCCTATTTAATACGCCTATTTAATAAACCTATTTAATAAGTATATAATGAGCCTATTTAATAAGTCTATTTAATAAGCCTTTTTAATAAGCCTATTTAATAAGTCTATTTAATGAGCCTATTTAATAAGTCTATTTAATAAGACTATTTAATAAGCCTATTTTTTGAGCCTATTTAATAAGCCTATTTATTGAGCCTATTTAATAAGCCTAATTATTGAGCCTATTTCATAAGCCTATTTAATAAGTCTATTTAATAAGCCTAATTAATAAGCCTATTTAATAAGCCTATTCAATTACTCTATTTAATAAGTCTATTTAATAAGCCTATTTAATAAGTATTTAATGAGCCTATTTAAAAAGCCTATTTATTGAGCCTATTTAATAAGCCTATTTATTGAGCCTATTTAATAAGCCTATTTAATAAGCCTATTTATTGAGCCTATTTAATAAGTCTATTTAATAAACCTATTTATTGAGCCTATTTAATGAGCCTATGTATTGAGCATATTTAATAAGACTATTTAATGAGTCTATTTAATAAGCCTATTTAATAAGCCTATTTAATACGCCTATTTAATAAGCCTATTTATTAAGCCTATTTAATAAGCCTATTTATTAAGCCTATTAAAAGAGCCTATTCAATAAGCCCATTTGATAAGCCTATTTATTGAGCCTATTTAATAAGCCTATTTAATACGCCTATTTAATAAACCTATTTAATAAGTATTTAATGAGCCTGTTTAATAAGTCTATTTAATAACCCTTTTTAATAAGCCTATTTAATAAGTCTATTTAATAAGCCTATTTAATAAGTCTATTTAATAAGTCTATTTAATAAGCCTATTTAATAAGTATTTAATGAGCCTATTTAATAAGCCTATTTATTGAGCCTATTTAATAAGCCTATTTATTGAGCCTATTTAATAAGCCTATTTATTGAGCCTATTTAATAAGCCTATTTATTGAGCCTATTTAATAAGCCTATTTAATAAGTCTATTTAATATGCATATTTAATAAGCCTATTTAATAAGCCTATTTAATAAGCCTATTTAATAAGCCTATTTAATACGCCTATTTATTGAGCCTATTTAATCAGTCTATTTAATAAGCCTATTTAATAAGCCTATTTAATAAGTATTTAATGAGCCTATTTAATAAGTCTATTTAAATAGCCTATTTAATAGGCCTATTTAATAAGTCTAAGTTGCTGAAATAAGTCTATTTAATAATCCTAAGTTGCTGAAATAAGCCTATTTAATAAGGCTATTTAATAAGCATAAGCTGCTGAAATAAGCCTATTTAATAAGCCTAAGTTGCTGAAATAAGCATATTTAATATGGCGATTTAATAAGTCTAAGTTGCTGAAATAAACCTATTTAATAAGCCTAAGTTGCTAAAATAAGCCTATTTAATGAGGCTATTTAATAAGTCTATTTAATAAGCCTATTTATTAAGCCTATTTAATAAGCCTATTTAATAAGCCTATTTAAGCCTAAGTTGCTGAATAATCCTATTTAATAAGTCTAAGTTGCTGAAATAAGGCTATTTAATAAGCCTAAGTTGCTGAAATAAGCCTATTTAATAAGCCTAAGTTGCTGAAATAAGCCTATTTAATAAGCCTAAGTTGCTAAAATAAGCCTATTTAATAAGCCTAAGTTGCTGTAATAAGGCTGTTTAATAAGTCTAAGTTGCTGAAAAAAGCCTAATTAATAAGCCTAATTTGCTAAAATAAGCCTATTTAATGAGGGTATTTAATAAGTCTATTTAATAAGCCTATTTAATAAGCCTATTTCATAAGCATATTAAATACGTCTATTTAATAAGTCTATTTAATAAGCCTATTTAATAAGTATATAATGAGCCTATTTAATAAGCCTATTTATTGAGCCTATTTAATAAGCCTAATTATTGAGCCTATTTAATAAGCCTATTTAATGAGCCTATTTAATGAGCCTATTTATTGAGCCTATTTAATAAGCCTATTTAATAAGCCTATTTAATAAGCCTATTCAATTACTCTATTTAATAAGTCTATTTAATAAGCCTATTTAATAAGTATTTAATGAGCCTATTTAAAAAGCCTATTTATTGAGCCTATTTAATAAGCCTATTTATTGAGCCTATTTAATAAGCCTATTTAATAAGCCTATTCAATTACTCTATTTAATAAGTCTATTTAATAAGCCTATTTATTGAGCCTATTTAATGAGCCTATGTATTGAGCCTATTTAATAAGACTATTTAATGAGTCTATTTAATAAGCCTATTTAATAAGCCTATTTAATACGCCTATTTAATAAGCCTATTTATTAAGCCTATTAAAAGAGCCTATTTAATAAGCCCATTTGATAAGCCTATTTATTGAGCCTATTTAATAAGCCTATTTAATACGCCTATTTAATAAACCTATTTAATAAGTATTTAATGAGCCTGTTTAATAAGTCTATTTAATAAGCCTTTTTAATAAGCCTATTTAATAAGTCTATTTAATAAGCCTATTTAATAAGTCTATTTAATAAGTCTATTTAATAAGCCTATTTAATAAGCCTATTTATTGAGCCTATTTAATAAGCCTATTTATTGAGCCTATTTAATAAGCCTATTTATTGAGCCTATTTAATAAGCCTATTTAATAAGTCTATTTAATACGCATATTTAATAAGCCTATTTAATAAGCCTATTTAATAAGCCTATTTAATAAGCCTATTTAATACGCCTATTTATTGAGCCTATTTAATCAGTCTATTTAATAAGCCTATTTAATAAGTCTATTTAATAAGTATTTAATGAGCCTATTTAATAAGCCTATTTAATACGCCTATTTATTGAGCCTATTTAATCAGTCTATTTAATGAGCCTATTTAATAAGTCTATTTAATAAGCCTATTTAATAGGCCTATTTAATAAGTCTAAGTTGCTGAAATAAGCCTATTTAATAATCCTAAGTTGCTGAAATAAGCCTATTTAATAAGGCTATTTAATAAGCATAAGCTGCTGAAATAAGCCTATTTAATAAGCCTAAGTTGCTGAAATAAGCATATTTAATATGGCGATTTAATAAGTCTAAGTTGCTGAAATAAACCTATTTAATAAGCCTAAGTTGCTAAAATAAGCCTATTTAATGAGGCTATTTAATAAGTCTATTTAATAAGCCTATTTATTAAGCCTTTTTAATAAGCCTATTTAATAAGCCTATTTAAGCCTAAGTTGCTCAATAATCCTATTTAATAAGTCTAAGTTGCTGAAATAAGGCTATTTAATAAGCCTAAGTTGCTGAAATAAGCCTATTTAATAAGCCTAAGTTGCTGAAATAAGCCTATTTAATAAGCCTAAGTTGCTAAAATAAGCCTATTTAATAAGCATAAGTTGCTGTAATAAGGCTGTTTAATAAGTCTAAGTTGCTGAAATAAACCTATTTAATAAGCCTAAGTTGCTAAAATAAGCCTATTTAATGAGGCTATTTAATAAGTCTATTTAATAAGCCTATTTAATAAGCCTATTTCATAAGCATATTAAATACGTCTATTTAATAAGTCTATTTAATAAGCCTATTTAATAAGTATATAATGAGCCTATTTAATAAGCATATTTATTGAGCCTATTTAATAAGCCTAATTATTGAGCCTATTTAATAAGCCTATTTATTGAGCCTATTTAATGAGCCTATTTATTGAGCCTATTTAATAAGCCTATTTAATGAGTCTATTTAATAAGCCTATTTAATAAGCCTATTTAATATGCCTATTTAATAAGCCTATTTATTAAGCCTATTTAATGAGCCTATTTAATAAGCCCATTTAATAAGCCTATTTATTGAGCCTATTTAATAAGCCTATTTAATACGCCTATTTAATAAACCTATTTAATAAGTATTTAATGAGCCTGTTTAATAAGTCTATTTAATAAGCCTTTTAATAAGCCTATTTAATAAGTCTTTAATAAGCCTATTTAATAAGTCTATTTAATAAGCCTTTTAATAAGCCTATTTAATAAGTCTTTAATAAGCCTATTTAATAAGTCTATTTAATAAGTCTATTTAATAAGCCTATTTAATAAGTATTTAATGAGCCTATTTAATAAGCCTATTTATTGAGCCTATTTAAAAAGCCTATTTATTGAGCCTATTTAATAAGCCTATTTATTGAGCCTATTTAATAAGCCTATTTAATAAGCCTATTTATTAAGCCTATTTAATAAGTCTATTTAATAAGCCTATTCAATAAGCCTATTTAATAAGCCTATTTAATAAGCCTATTTATTGAGCCTATTTAATAAGTCTATTTAATAAGCCTATTTAATGAGCCTATTTAATAAGTATTTAATAAGTCTATTTAATAAGCCTATTTAATAAGCCTATTTAATAAGCCTATTTAATAAGCATATTTAATACGTCTATTTAATAAGTCTATTTAATACGCCTATTTAATAAGCCTATTTATTAAGCCTATTTAATGAGCCTTTTTAATAAGCCCATTTAATAAGCCTATTTATTGAGCCTATTTAATAAGCCTATTTAATACGCCTATTTAATAAACCTATTTAATAAGTATTTAATGAGCCTGTTTAATAAGTCTATTTAATAAACCTTTTTAATAAGCCTATTTAATAAGTCTATTTAATAAGCCTATTTAATAAGTCTATTTAATAAGTCTATTTAATAAGCCTATTTAATAAGTATTTAATGAGCCTATTTAATAAGCCTATTTATTGAGCCTATTTAAAAAAGCCTATTTATTGAGCCTATTTCATAAGCCTATTTATTGAGCCTATTTAATAAGCCTATTTAATAAGCCTATTTATTGAGCCTATTTAATAAGTCTATTTAATAAGCCTATTTAATAAGCCTATTTATTGAGCCTATTTAATAAGCCTATTTAATAAGTCTATTTAATAAGCCTATTTATTGAGCCTATTTAATAAGTCTATTTAATAAGCCTATTTAATGAGCCTATTTAATAAGTATTTAATAAGTCTATTTAATAAGCCTATTTAAGAAGCCTATTTAATGAGCCTATTTAATAAGCCCATTTAATAAGCCTATTTATTGAGCCTATTTAATAAGCCTATTTAATACGCCTATTTAATAAACCTATTTAATAAGTATTTAATGAGCCTATTTAATAAGCATATTTATTGTGCCTATTTAATAAGCCTAATTATTGAGCCTATTTAATAAGCCTATTTATTGAGCCTATTTAATGAGCCTATTTATTGAGCCTATTTAATAAGCCTATTTAATGAGTCTATTTAATAAGGCTATTTAATAAGCCTATTTAATACGCCTATTTAATAAGCCTATTTATTAAGCCTATTAAAAGAGCCTATTTAATAAGCCCATTTGATAAGCCTATTTATTGAGCCTATTTAATAAGCCTATTTAATACGCCTATTTAATAAACCTATTTAATAAGTATTTAATGAGCCTGTTTAATAAGTCTATTTAATAAGCCTTTTTAATAAGCCTATTTAATAAGTCTATTTAATAAGCCTATTTAATAAGTCTATTTAATAAGTCTATTTAATAAGCCTATTTAATAAGCCTATTTATTGAGCCTATTTAATAAGCCTATTTATTGAGCCTATTTAATAAGCCTATTTATTGAGCCTATTTAATAAGCCTATTTAATAAGTCTATTTAATACGCATATTTAATAAGCCTATTTAATAAGCCTATTTAATAAGCCTATTTAATAAGCCTATTTAATACGCCTATTTATTGAGCCTATTTAATCAGTCTATTTAATAAGCCTATTTAATAAGTCTATTTAATAAGTATTTAATGAGCCTATTTAATAAGCCTATTTAATACGCCTATTTATTGAGCCTATTTAATCAGTCTATTTAATGAGCCTATTTAATAAGTCTATTTAATAAGCCTATTTAATAGGCCTATTTAATAAGTCTAAGTTGCTGAAATAAGCCTATTTAATAATCCTAAGTTGCTGAAATAAGCCTATTTAATAAGGCTATTTAATAAGCATAAGCTGCTGAAATAAGCCTATTTAATAAGCCTAAGTTGCTGAAATAAGCATATTTAACATGGCGATTTAATAAGTCTAAGTTGCTGAAATAAACCTATTTAATAAGCCTAAGTTGCTAAAATAAGCCTATTTAATGAGGCTATTTAATAAGTCTATTTAATAAGCCTATTTATTAAGCCTTTTTAATAAGCCTATTTAATAAGCCTATTTAAGCCTAAGTTGCTGAATAATCCTATTTAATAAGTCTAAGTTGCTGAAATAAGGCTATTTAATAAGCCTAAGTTGCTGAAATAAGCCTATTTAATAAGCCTAAGTTGCTGAAATAAGCCTATTTAATAAGCCTAAGTTGCTAAAATAAGCCTATTTAATAAGCATAAGTTGCTGTAATAAGGCTGTTTAATAAGTTTAAGTTGCTGAAAAAAGCCTAATTAATAAGCCTAAGTTGCTAAAATAAGCCTATTTAATGAGGCTATTTAATAAGTCTATTTAATAAGCCTATTTAATAAGCCTATTTCATAAGCATATTAAATACGTCTATTTAATAAGTCTATTTAATAAGCCTATTTAATAAGTATATAATGAGCCTATTTAATAAGCATATTTATTGAGCCTATTTAATAAGCCTAATTATTGAGCCTATTTAATAAGCCTATTTATTGAGCCTATTTAATGAGCCTATTTATTGAGCCTATTTAATAAGCCTATTTAATGAGTCTATTTAATAAGCCTATTTAATAAGCCTATTTAATATGCCTATTTAATAAGCCTATTTATTAAGCCTATTTAATGAGCCTATTTAATAAGCCCATTTAATAAGCCTATTTATTGAGCCTATTTAATAAGCCTATTTAATACGCCTATTTAATAAACCTATTTAATAAGTATTTAATGAGCCTGTTTAATAAGTCTATTTAATAAACCTTTTTAATAAGCCTATTTAATAAGTCTATTTAATAAGCCTATTTAATAAGTCTATTTAATAAGTCTATTTAATAAGCCTATTTAATAAGTATTTAATGAGCCTATTTAATAAGCCTATTTATTGAGCCTATTTAAAAAAGCCTATTTATTGAGCCTATTTCATAAGCCTATTTATTGAGCCTATTTAATAAGTCTATTTAATAAGCCTATTTATTGAGCCTATTTAATAAGTCTATTTAATAAGCCTATTTAATGAGCCTATTTAATAAGTATTTAATAAGTCTATTTAATAAGCCTATTTAAGAAGCCTATTTAATGAGCCTATTTAATAAGCCCATTTAATAAGCCTATTTATTGAGCCTATTTAATAAGCCTATTTAATACGCCTATTTAATAAACCTATTTAATAAGTATTTAATGAGCCTATTTAATAAGCATATTTATTGTGCCTATTTAATAAGCCTAATTATTGAGCCTATTTAATAAGCCTATTTATTGAGCCTATTTAATGAGCCTATTTATTGAGCCTATTTAATAAGCCTATTTAATGAGTCTATTTAATAAGGCTATTTAATAAGCCTATTTAATACGCCTATTTAATAAGCCTATTTATTAAGCCTATTAAAAGAGCCTATTTAATAAGCCCATTTGATAAGCCTATTTATTGAGCCTATTTAATAAGCCTATTTAATACGCCTATTTAATAAACCTATTTAATAAGTATTTAATGAGCCTGTTTAATAAGTCTATTTAATAAGCCTTTTTAATAAGCCTATTTAATAAGTCTATTTAATAAGCCTATTTAATAAGTCTATTTAATAAGTCTATTTAATAAGCCTATTTAATAAGCCTATTTATTGAGCCTATTTAATAAGCCTATTTATTGAGCCTATTTAATAAGCCTATTTATTGAGCCTATTTAATAAGCCTATTTAATAAGTCTATTTAATACGCATATTTAATAAGCCTATTTAATAAGCCTATTTAATAAGCCTATTTAATAAGCCTATTTAATACGCCTATTTATTGAGCCTATTTAATCAGTCTATTTAATAAGCCTATTTAATAAGTCTATTTAATAAGTATTTAATGAGCCTATTTAATAAGCCTATTTAATACGCCTATTTATTGAGCCTATTTAATCAGTCTATTTAATGAGCCTATTTAATAAGTCTATTTAATAAGCCTATTTAATAGGCCTATTTAATAAGTCTAAGTTGCTGAAATAAGCCTATTTAATAATCCTAAGTTGCTGAAATAAGCCTATTTAATAAGGCTATTTAATAAGCATAAGCTGCTGAAATAAGCCTATTTAATAAGCCTAAGTTGCTGAAATAAGCATATTTAACATGGCGATTTAATAAGTCTAAGTTGCTGAAATAAACCTATTTAATAAGCCTAAGTTGCTAAAATAAGCCTATTTAATGAGGCTATTTAATAAGTCTATTTAATAAGCCTATTTATTAAGCCTTTTTAATAAGCCTATTTAATAAGCCTATTTAAGCCTAAGTTGCTGAATAATCCTATTTAATAAGTCTAAGTTGCTGAAATAAGGCTATTTAATAAGCCTAAGTTGCTGAAATAAGCCTATTTAATAAGCCTAAGTTGCTGAAATAAGCCTATTTAATAAGCCTAAGTTGCTAAAATAAGCCTATTTAATAAGCATAAGTTGCTGTAATAAGGCTGTTTAATAAGTTTAAGTTGCTGAAAAAAGCCTAATTAATAAGCCTAAGTTGCTAAAATAAGCCTATTTAATGAGGCTATTTAATAAGTCTATTTAATAAGCCTATTTATTGAGCCTATTTAATAAGTCTATTTAATAAGCCTATTTAATGAGCCTATTTAATAAGTATTTAATAAGTCTATTTAATAAGCCTATTTAAGAAGCCTATTTAATGAGCCTATTTAATAAGCCCATTTAATAAGCCTATTTATTGAGCCTATTTAATAAGCCTATTTAATACGCCTATTTAATAAACCTATTTAATAAGTATTTAATGAGCCTATTTAATAAGCATATTTATTGTGCCTATTTAATAAGCCTAATTATTGAGCCTATTTAATAAGCCTATTTATTGAGCCTATTTAATGAGCCTATTTATTGAGCCTATTTAATAAGCCTATTTAATGAGTCTATTTAATAAGGCTATTTAATAAGCCTATTTAATACGCCTATTTAATAAGCCTATTTATTAAGCCTATTAAAAGAGCCTATTTAATAAGCCCATTTGATAAGCCTATTTATTGAGCCTATTTAATAAGCCTATTTATTGAGCCTATTTAATAAGCATATTTATTGAGCCTATTTAATAAGCCTATTTATTAAGCCTATTTAATGAGCCTATTTAATAAGCCCATTTAATAAGCCTATTTATTGAGCCTATTTAATAAGCCTATTTAATACGCCTATTTAATAAACCTATTTAATAAGTATTTAATGAGCCTGTTTAATAAGTCTATTTAATAAGCCTTTTAATAAGCCTATTTAATAAGTCTTTAATAAGCCTATTTAATAAGTCTATTTAATAAGCCTTTTAATAAGCCTATTTAATAAGTCTTTAATAAGCCTATTTAATAAGTCTATTTAATAAGTCTATTTAATAAGCCTATTTAATAAGTATTTAATGAGCCTATTTAATAAGCCTATTTATTGAGCCTATTTAAAAAGCCTATTTATTGAGCCTATTTAATAAGCCTATTTAATAAGTATTTAATGAGCCTATTTAATAAGCCTATTTATTGAGCCTATTTAAAAAGCCTATTTATTGAGCCTATTTAATAAGCCTATTTATTGAGCCTATTTAATAAGCCTATTTAATAAGCCTATTTATTAAGCCTATTTAATAAGTCTATTTAATAAGCCTATTCAATAAGCCTATTTAATAAGCCTATTTAATAAGCCTATTTATTGAGCCTATTTAATAAGTCTATTTAATAAGCCTATTTAATGAGCCTATTTAATAAGTATTTAATAAGTCTATTTAATAAGCCTATTTAATAAGCCTATTTAATAAGCCTATTTAATAAGCATATTTAATACGTCTATTTAATAAGTCTATTTAATACGCCTATTTAATAAGCCTATTTATTAAGCCTATTTAATGAGCCTTTTTAATAAGCCCATTTAATAAGCCTATTTATTGAGCCTATTTAATAAGCCTATTTAATACGCCTATTTAATAAACCTATTTAATAAGTATTTAATGAGCCTGTTTAATAAGTCTATTTAATAAACCTTTTTAATAAGCCTATTTAATAAGTCTATTTAATAAGCCTATTTAATAAGTCTATTTAATAAGTCTATTTAATAAGCCTATTTAATAAGTATTTAATGAGCCTATTTAATAAGCCTATTTATTGAGCCTATTTAAAAAAGCCTATTTATTGAGCCTATTTCATAAGCCTATTTATTGAGCCTATTTAATAAGCCTATTTAATAAGCCTATTTATTGAGCCTATTTAATAAGTCTATTTAATAAGCCTATTTAATAAGCCTATTTATTGAGCCTATTTAATAAGCCTATTTAATAAGTCTATTTAATAAGCCTATTTATTGAGCCTATTTAATAAGTCTATTTAATAAGCCTATTTAATGAGCCTATTTAATAAGTATTTAATAAGTCTATTTAATAAGCCTATTTAATAAGCCTATTTAATGAGCCTATTTAATAAGCCCATTTAATAAGCCTATTTATTGAGCCTATTTAATAAGCCTATTTAATACGCCTATTTAATAAACCTATTTAATAAGTATTTAATGAGCCTATTTAATAAGCATATTTATTGTGCCTATTTAATAAGCCTAATTATTGAGCCTATTTAATAAGCCTATTTATTGAGCCTATTTAATGAGCCTATTTATTGAGCCTATTTAATAAGCCTATTTAATGAGTCTATTTAATAAGCCTATTTAATAAGCCTATTTAATACGCCTATTTAATAAGCCTATTTATTAAGCCTATTAAAAGAGCCTATTTAATAAGCCCATTTGATAAGCCTATTTATTGAGCCTATTTAATAAGCCTATTTAATACGCCTATTTAATAAACCTATTTAATAAGTATTTAATGAGCCTGTTTAATAAGTCTATTTAATAAGCCTTTTTAATAAGCCTATTTAATAAGTCTATTTAATAAGCCTATTTAATAAGTCTATTTAATAAGTCTATTTAATAAGCCTATTTAATAAGCCTATTTATTGAGCCTATTTAATAAGCCTATTTATTGAGCCTATTTAATAAGCCTATTTATTGAGCCTATTTAATAAGCCTATTTAATAAGTCTATTTAATACGCATATTTAATAAGCCTATTTAATAAGCCTATTTAATAAGCCTATTTAATAAGCCTATTTAATACGCCTATTTATTGAGCCTATTTAATCAGTCTATTTAATAAGCCTATTTAATAAGTCTATTTAATAAGTATTTAATGAGCCTATTTAATAAGCCTATTTAATACGCCTATTTATTGAGCCTATTTAATCAGTCTATTTAATGAGCCTATTTAATAAGTCTATTTAATAAGCCTATTTAATAGGCCTATTTAATAAGTCTAAGTTGCTGAAATAAGCCTATTTAATAATCCTAAGTTGCTGAAATAAGCCTATTTAATAAGGCTATTTAATAAGCATAAGCTGCTGAAATAAGCCTATTTAATAAACCTAAGTTGCTGAAATAAGCATATTTAATATGGCGATTTAATAAGTCTAAGTTGCTGAAATAAACCTATTTAATAAGCCTAAGTTGCTAAAATAAGCCTATTTAATGAGGCTATTTAATAAGTCTATTTAATAAGCCTATTTATTAAGCCTTTTTAATAAGCCTATTTAATAAGCCTATTTAAGCCTAAGTTGCTGAATAATCCTATTTAATAAGTCTAAGTTGCTGAAATAAGGCTATTTAATAAGCCTAAGTTGCTGAAATAAGCCTATTTAATAAGCCTAAGTTGCTGAAATAAGCCTATTTAATAAGCCTAAGTTGCTAAAATAAGCCTATTTAATAAGCATAAGTTGCTGTAATAAGGCTGTTTAATAAGTTTAAGTTGCTGAAAAAAGCCTAATTAATAAGCCTAATTTGCTAAAATAAGCCTATTTAATGAGGCTATTTAATAAGTCTATTTAATAAGCCTATTTAATAAGCCTATTTCATAAGCATATTAAATACGTCTATTTAATAAGTCTATTTAATAAGCCTATTTAATAAGTATATAATGAGCCTATTTAATAAGCATATTTATTGAGCCTATTTAATAAGCCTAATTATTGAGCCTATTTAATAAGCCTATTTATTGAGCCTATTTAATGAGCCTATTTATTGAGCCTATTTAATAAGCCTATTTAATGAGTCTATTTAATAAGCCTATTTAATAAGCCTATTTAATATGCCTATTTAATAAGCCTATTTATTAAGCCTATTTAATGAGCCTATTTAATAAGCCCATTTAATAAGCCTATTTATTGAGCCTATTTAATAAGCCTATTTAATACGCCTATTTAATAAACCTATTTAATAAGTATTTAATGAGCCTGTTTAATAAGTCTATTTAATAAGCCTTTTAATAAGCCTATTTAATAAGTCTTTAATAAGCCTATTTAATAAGTCTATTTAATAAGCCTTTTAATAAGCCTATTTAATAAGTCTTTAATAAGCCTATTTAATAAGTCTATTTAATAAGTCTATTTAATAAGCCTATTTAATAAGTATTTAATGAGCCTATTTAATAAGCCTATTTATTGAGCCTATTTAAAAAGCCTATTTATTGAGCCTATTTAATAAGCCTATTTATTGAGCCTATTTAATAAGCCTATTTAATAAGCCTATTTATTAAGCCTATTTAATAAGTCTATTTAATAAGCCTATTCAATAAGCCTATTTAATAAGCCTATTTAATAAGCCTATTTATTGAGCCTATTTAATAAGTCTATTTAATAAGCCTATTTAATGAGCCTATTTAATAAGTATTTAATAAGTCTATTTAATAAGCCTATTTAATAAGCCTATTTAATAAGCCTATTTAATAAGCATATTTAATACGTCTATTTAATAAGTCTATTTAATACGCCTATTTAATAAGCCTATTTATTAAGCCTATTTAATGAGCCTTTTTAATAAACCCATTTAATAAGCCTATTTATTGAGCCTATTTAATAAGCCTATTTAATACGCCTATTTAATAAACCTATTTAATAAGTATTTAATGAGCCTGTTTAATAAGTCTATTTAATAAACCTTTTTAATAAGCCTATTTAATAAGTCTATTTAATAAGCCTATTTAATAAGTCTATTTAATAAGTCTATTTAATAAGCCTATTTAATAAGTATTTAATGAGCCTATTTAATAAGCCTATTTATTGAGCCTATTTAAAAAAGCCTATTTATTGAGCCTATTTCATAAGCCTATTTATTGAGCCTATTTAATAAGCCTATTTAATAAGCCTATTTATTGAGCCTATTTAATAAGTCTATTTAATAAGCCTATTTAATAAGCCTATTTATTGAGCCTATTTAATAAGCCTATTTAATAAGTCTATTTAATAAGCCTATTTATTGAGCCTATTTAATAAGTCTATTTAATAAGCCTATTTAATAAGCCTATTTAAAAAGCCTATTTAATAAGCATATTTAATACGTCTATTTAATAAGTCTATTTAATAAGCCTATTTATTGAGCCTATTTAATGAGCCTATGTATTGAGCCTATTTAATAAGAATATTTAATGAGTCTATTTAATAAGCCTATTTAATAAGCCTATTTAATACACCTATTTAATAAGCCTATTTATTAAGCCTATTAAAATAGCCTATTTAATAAGCCCATTTGATAAGCCTTTTTATTGAGCCTATTTAATAAGCCTATTTAATACGCCTATTTAATAAACCTATTTAATAAGTATTTAATGAGCCTGTTTAATAAGTCTATTTAATAAGCCTTTTTAATAAGCTTATTTAATAAGTCTATTTAATAAGCCTATTTAATAAGTCTATTTAATAAGTCTATTTAATAAGCCTATTTAATAAGTATTTAATGAGCCTATTTAATAAGCCTATTTATTGAGCCTATTTAATGAGCCTATTTATTGAGCCTATTTAATAAGCCTATTTAATGAGTCTATTTAATAAGCCTATTTAATAAGCCTATTTAATATGCCTATTTAATAAGCCTATTTATTAAGCCTATTTAATGAGCCTATTTAATAAGCCCATTTAATAAGCCTATTTATTGAGCCTATTTAATAAGCCTATTTAATACGCCTATTTAATAAACCTATTTAATAAGTATTTAATGAGCCTGTTTAATAAGTCTATTTAATAAGCCTTTTAATAAGCCTATTTAATAAGTCTTTAATAAGCCTATTTAATAAGTCTATTTAATAAGCCTTTTAATAAGCCTATTTAATAAGTCTTTAATAAGCCTATTTAATAAGTCTATTTAATAAGTCTATTTAATAAGCCTATTTAATAAGTATTTAATGAGCCTATTTAATAAGCCTATTTATTGAGCCTATTTAAAAAGACTATTTATTGAGCCTATTTAATAAGCCTATTTATTGAGCCTATTTAATAAGCCTATTTAATAAGCCTATTTATTAAGCCTATTTAATAAGTCTATTTAATAAGCCTATTCAATAAGCCTATTTAATAAGCCTATTTAATAAGCCTATTTATTGAGCCTATTTAATAAGTCTATTTAATAAGCCTATTTAATGAGCCTATTTAATAAGTATTTAATAAGTCTATTTAATAAGCCTATTTAATAAGCCTATTTAATAAGCCTATTTAATAAGCATATTTAATACGTCTATTTAATAAGTCTATTTAATACGCCTATTTAATAAGCCTATTTATTAAGCCTATTTAATGAGCCTTTTTAATAAGCCCATTTAATAAGCCTATTTATTGAGCCTATTTAATAAGCCTATTTAATACGCCTATTTAATAAACCTATTTAATAAGTATTTAATGAGCCTGTTTAATAAGTCTATTTAATAAACCTTTTTAATAAGCCTATTTAATAAGTCTATTTAATAAGCCTATTTAATAAGTCTATTTAATAAGTCTATTTAATAAGCCTATTTAATAAGTATTTAATGAGCCTATTTAATAAGCCTATTTATTGAGCCTATTTAAAAAAGCCTATTTATTGAGCCTATTTCATAAGCCTATTTATTGAGCCTATTTAATAAGCCTATTTAATAAGCCTATTTATTGAGCCTATTTAATAAGTCTATTTAATAAGCCTATTTAATAAGCCTATTTATTGAGCCTATTTAATAAGCCTATTTAATAAGTCTATTTAATAAGCCTATTTATTGAGCCTATTTAATAAGTCTATTTAATAAGCCTATTTAATAAGCCTATTTAAAAAGCCTATTTAATAAGCATATTTAATACGTCTATTTAATAAGTCTATTTAATAAGCCTATTTATTGAGCCTATTTAATGAGCCTATGTATTGAGCCTATTTAATAAGACTATTTAATGAGTCTATTTAATAAGCCTATTTAATAAGCCTATTTAATACACCTATTTAATAAGCCTATTTATTAAGCCTATTAAAATAGCCTATTTAATAAGCCCATTTGATAAGCCTTTTTATTGAGCCTATTTAATAAGCCTATTTAATACGCCTATTTAATAAACCTATTTAATAAGTATTTAATGAGCCTGTTTAATAAGTCTATTTAATAAGCCTTTTTAATAAGCTTATTTAATAAGTCTATTTAATAAGCCTATTTAATAAGTCTATTTAATAAGTCTATTTAATAAGCCTATTTAATAAGTATTTAATGAGCCTATTTAATAAGCCTATTTATTGAGCCTATTTAATAAGCCTATTTATTGAGCCTATTTAATAAGCCTATTTAATAAGCCTATTTATTGAGCCTATTTAATAAGTCTATTTAATAAGCCTATTTAATAAGCCTATTTATTGAGCCTATTTAATAAGCCTATTTAATAAGTCTATTTAATAAGCCTATTTAATAAGCCTATTTAATAAGCCTATTTAATAAGCCTATTTATTGAGCCTATTTAATAAGCCTATTTAATAAGCCTATTTAATAAGCCTATTTATTGAGCCTATTTAATAAGTCTATTTAATAAGCCTATTTAATAAGCCTATTTAAAAAGCCTATTTAATAAGCATATTTAATACGTCTATTTAATAAGTCTATTTAATAAGCCTATTTATTGAGCCTATTTAATGAGCCTATGTATTGAGCCTATTTAATAAGACTATTTAATGAGTCTATTTAATAAGCCTATTTAATAAGCCTATTTAATACACCTATTTAATAAGCCTATTTATTAAGCCTATTAAAATAGCCTATTTAATAAGCCCATTTGATAAGCCTTTTTATTGAGCCTATTTAATAAGCCTATTTAATAAGTATTTAATGAGCCTGTTTAATAAGTCTATTTAATAAGCCTTTTTAATAAGCTTATTTAATAAGTCTATTTAATAAGTCTATTTAATAAGTCTATTTAATAAGCCTATTTAATAAGTATTTAATGAGCCTATTTAATAAGCCTATTTATTGAGCCTATTTAAAAAGCCTATTTATTGAGCCTATTTAATAAGCCTATTTATTGAGCCTATTTAATAAGCCTATTTAATAAGCCTATTTATTGAGCCTATTTAATAAGTCTATTTAATAAGCCTATTTAATAAGCCTATTTATTGAGCCTATTTAATAAGCCTATTTAATAAGTCTATTTAATAAGCCTATTTAATAAGCCTATTTAATAAGCCTATTTAATAAGCCTATTTATTGAGCCTATTTAATAAGTCTATTTAATGAGCCTATTTAATAAGCCTATTTATTGAGCCTATTTAATAAGCATATTTAATACGTCTATTTAATAAGTCTATTTAATAAGCCTATTTATTGAGCCTATTTAATGAGCCTATGTATTGAGCCTATTTAATAAGACTATTTAATGAGTCTATTTAATAAGCCTATTTAATAAGCCTATTTAATACACCTATTTAATAAGCCTATTTATTAAGCCTATTAAAATAGCCTATTTAATAAGCCCATTTGATAAGCCTTTTTATTGAGCCTATTTAATAAGCCTATTTAATACGCCTATTTAATAAACCTATTTAATAAGTATTTAATGAGCCTGTTTAATAAGTCTATTTAATAAGCCTTTTTAATAAACTTATTTAATAAGTCTATTTAATAAGCCTATTTAATAAGTCTATTTAATAAGTCTATTTAATAAGCCTATTTAATAAGTATTTAATGAGCCTATTTAATAAGCCTATTTATTGAGCCTATTTAATAAGCCTATTTATTGAGCCTATTTAATAAGCCTATTTATTGAGCCTATTTAATGAGCCTATTTAATAAGCCCATTTAATAAGCCTATTTATTGAGCCTATTTAATAGGCCTATTTAATACGCCTATTTAATAAACCTATTTAATAAGTATTTAATGAGCCTGTTTAATAAGTCTATTTAATAAGCCTTTTTAATAAGCTTATTTCATAAGTCTATTTAATAAGCCTATTTAATAAGTCTATTTAATAAGTCTATTTAATAAGCCTATTTAATAAGTATTTAATGAGCCTATTTAATAAGCCTATTTATTGAGCCTATTTAATAAGCCTATTTATTGAGCCTATTTAATAAGCCTATTTAATAAGCCTATTTATTGAGCCTATTTAATAAGTCTATTTAATAAGCCTATTTAATAAGCCTATTTATTGAGCCTATTTAATAAGCCTATTTAATAAGTCTATTTAATAAGCCTATTTAATAAGCCTATTTAATAAGTCTATTTAATAAGTCTATTTAATAAGCCTATTTAATAAGTATTTAATGAGCCTATTTAATAAGCCTATTTATTGAGCCTATTTAATAAGCCTATTTATTGAGCCTATTTAATAAGCCTATTTAATAAGCCTATTTATTAAGCCTATTTAATAAGTCTATTTAATAAGCCTATTCAATAAGCCTATTTAATAAGCCTATTTAATAAGCCTATTTATTGAGCCTATTTAATAAGTCTATTTAATAAGCCTATTTAATGAGCCTATTTAATAAGTATTTAATAAGTCTATTTAATAAGCCTATTTAATAAGCCTATTTAATAAGCCTATTTAATAAGCATATTTAATACGTCTATTTAATAAGTCTATTTAATACGCCTATTTAATAAGCCTATTTATTAAGCCTATTTAATGAGCCTTTTTAATAAGCCCATTTAAAAAGCCTATTTATTGAGCCTATTTAATAAGCCTATTTAATACGCCTATTTAATAAACCTATTTAATAAGTATTTAATGAGCCTGTTTAATAAGTCTATTTAATAAACCTTTTTAATAAGCCTATTTAATAAGTCTATTTAATAAGCCTATTTAATAAGTCTATTTAATAAGTCTATTTAATAAGCCTATTTAATAAGTATTTAATGAGCCTATTTAATAAGCCTATTTATTGAGCCTATTTAAAAAAGCCTATTTATTGAGCCTATTTCATAAGCCTATTTATTGAGCCTATTTAATAAGCCTATTTAATAAGCCTATTTATTGAGCCTATTTAATAAGTCTATTTAATAAGCCTATTTAATAAGCCTATTTATTGAGCCTATTTAATAAGCCTATTTAATAAGTCTATTTAATAAGCCTATTTATTGAGCCTATTTAATAAGTCTATTTAATAAGCCTATTTAATAAGCCTATTTAAAAAGCCTATTTAATAAGCATATTTAATACGTCTATTTAATAAGTCTATTTAATAAGCCTATTTATTGAGCCTATTTAATGAGCCTATGTATTGAGCCTATTTAATAAGACTATTTAATGAGTCTATTTAATAAGCCTATTTAATAAGCCTATTTAATACACCTATTTAATAAGCCTATTTATTAAGCCTATTAAAATAGCCTATTTAATAAGCCCATTTGATAAGCCTTTTTATTGAGCCTATTTAATAAGCCTATTTAATACGCCTATTTAATAAACCTATTTAATAAGTATTTAATGAGCCTGTTTAATAAGTCTATTTAATAAGCCTTTTTAATAAGCTTATTTAATAAGTCTATTTAATAAGCCTATTTAATAAGTCTATTTAATAAGTCTATTTAATAAGCCTATTTAATAAGTATTTAATGAGCCTATTTAATAAGCCTATTTATTGAGCCTATTTAATAAGCCTATTTATTGAGCCTATTTAATAAGCCTATTTAATAAGCCTATTTATTGAGCCTATTTAATAAGTCTATTTAATAAGCCTATTTAATAAGCCTATTTATTGAGCCTATTTAATAAGCCTATTTAATAAGTCTATTTAATAAGCCTATTTAATAAGCCTATTTAATAAGCCTATTTAATAAGCCTATTTATTGAGCCTATTTAATAAGCCTATTTAATAAGCCTATTTAATAAGCCTATTTATTGAGCCTATTTAATAAGTCTATTTAATAAGCCTATTTAATAAGCCTATTTAAAAAGCCTATTTAATAAGCATATTTAATACGTCTATTTAATAAGTCTATTTAATAAGCCTATTTATTGAGCCTATTTAATGAGCCTATGTATTGAGCCTATTTAATAAGACTATTTAATGAGTCTATTTAATAAGCCTATTTAATAAGCCTATTTAATACACCTATTTAATAAGCCTATTTATTAAGCCTATTAAAATAGCCTATTTAATAAGCCCATTTGATAAGCCTTTTTATTGAGCCTATTTAATAAGCCTATTTAATAAGTATTTAATGAGCCTGTTTAATAAGTCTATTTAATAAGCCTTTTTAATAAGCTTATTTAATAAGTCTATTTAATAAGTCTATTTAATAAGTCTATTTAATAAGCCTATTTAATAAGTATTTAATGAGCCTATTTAATAAGCCTATTTATTGAGCCTATTTAATAAGCCTATTTATTGAGCCTATTTAATAAGCCTATTTATTGAGCCTATTTAATGAGCCTATTTAATAAGCCCATTTAATAAGCCTATTTATTGAGCCTATTTAATAAGCCTATTTAATACGCCTATTTAATAAACCTATTTAATAAGTATTTAATGAGCCTGTTTAATAAGTCTATTTAATAAGCCTTTTAATAAGCCTATTTAATAAGTCTATTTAATAAGCCTATTTAATAAGTCTATTTAATAAGTCTATTTAATAAGTCTATTTAATAAGCCTATTTAATAAGTATTTAATGAGCCTATTTAATAAGCCTATTTATTGAGCCTATTTAAAAAGCCTATTTATTGAGCCTATTTAATAAGCCTATTTATTGAGCCTATTTAATAAGCCTATTTAATAAGCCTATTTATTGAGCCTATTTAATAAGTCTATTTAATAAGCCTATTTAATAAGCCTATTTATTGAGCCTATTTAATAAGCCTATTTAATAAGTCTATTTAATAAGCCTATTTAATAAGCCTATTTAATAAGCCTATTTAATAAGCCTATTTATTGAGCCTATTTAATAAGTCTATTTAATGAGCCTATTTAATAAGCCTATTTATTGAGCCTATTTAATAAGCATATTTAATACGTCTATTTAATAAGTCTATTTAATAAGCCTATTTATTGAGCCTATTTAATGAGCCTATGTATTGAGCCTATTTAATAAGACTATTTAATGAGTCTATTTAATAAGCCTATTTAATAAGCCTATTTAATACACCTATTTAATAAGCCTATTTATTAAGCCTATTAAAATAGCCTATTTAATAAGCCCATTTGATAAGCCTTTTTATTGAGCCTATTTAATAAGCCTATTTAATACGCCTATTTAATAAACCTATTTAATAAGTATTTAATGAGCCTGTTTAATAAGTCTATTTAATAAGCCTTTTTAATAAACTTATTTAATAAGTCTATTTAATAAGCCTATTTAATAAGTCTATTTAATAAGTCTATTTAATAAGCCTATTTAATAAGTATTTAATGAGCCTATTTAATAAGCCTATTTATTGAGCCTATTTAATAAGCCTATTTATTGAGCCTATTTAATAAGCCTATTTATTGAGCCTATTTAATGAGCCTATTTAATAAGCCCATTTAATAAGCCTATTTATTGAGCCTATTTAATAGGCCTATTTAATACGCCTATTTAATAAACCTATTTAATAAGTATTTAATGAGCCTGTTTAATAAGTCTATTTAATAAGCCTTTTTAATAAGCTTATTTAATAAGTCTATTTAATAAGCCTATTTAATAAGTCTATTTAATAAGTCTATTTAATAAGCCTATTTAATAAGTATTTAATGAGCCTATTTAATAAGCCTATTTAATAAGTCTATTTAATAAGTCTATTTAATAAGCCTATTTAATAAGTATTTAATGAGCCTATTTAATAAGCCTATTTATTGAGCCTATTTAATAAGCCTATTTATTGAGTCTATTTAATAAGCCTATTTAATAAGCCTATTTATTGAGCCTATTTAATAAGCCTATTTAATAAGTCTATTTAATAAGCCTATTTAATAAGCCTATTTAATAAGTCTATTTAATAAGTCTATTTAATAAGCCTATTTAATAAGTATTTAATGAGCCTATTTAATAAGCCTATTTATTGAGCCTATTTAATAAGCCTATTTATTGAGCCTATTTAATAAGCCTATTTAATAAGCCTATTTATTGAGCCTATTTAATAAGTCTATTTAATAAGCCTATTTAATAAGCCTATTTATTGAGCCTATTTAATAAGCCTATTTAATAAGTCTATTTAATAAGCCTATTTAATAAGCCTATTTAATAAGCCTATTTAATAAGCCTATCTATTGAGCCTATTTAATAAGCCTATTTAATAAGCCTATTTAATAAGCCTATTTATTGAGCCTATTTAATAAGTCTATTTAATAAGCCTATTTAATAAGCCTATTTAAAAAGCCTATTTAATAAGCATATTTAATACGTCTATTTAATAAGTCTATTTAATAAGCCTATTTATTGAGCCTATTTAATGAGCCTATGTATTGAGCCTATTTAATAAGACTATTTAATGAGTCTATTTAATAAGCCTATTTAATAAGCCTATTTAATACACCTATTTAATAAGCCTATTTATTAAGCCTATTAAAATAGCCTATTTAATAAGCCCATTTGATAAGCCTTTTTATTGAGCCTATTTAATAAGCCTATTTAATAAGTATTTAATGAGCCTGTTTAATAAGTCTATTTAATAAGCCTTTTTAATAAGCTTATTTAATAAGTCTATTTAATAAGTCTATTTAATAAGTCTATTTAATAAGCCTATTTAATAAGTATTTAATGAGCCTATTTAATAAGCCTATTTATTGAGCCTATTTAATAAGCCTATTTAATAAGCCCATTTGATAAGCCTTTTTATTGAGCCTATTTAATAAGCCTATTTAATACGCCTATTTAATAAACCTATTTAATAAGTATTTAATGAGCCTGTTTAATAAGTCTATTTAATAAGCCTTTTTAATAAGCTTATTTAATAAGTCTATTTAATAAGCCTATTTAATAAGTCTATTTAATAAGTCTATTTAATAAGCCTATTTAATAAGTATTTAATGAGCCTATTTAATAAGCCTATTTATTGAGCCTATTTAATAAGCCTATTTATTGAGCCTATTTAATAAGCCTATTTAATAAGCCTATTTATTGAGCCTATTTAATAAGTCTATTTAATAAGCCTATTTAATAAGCCTATTTATTGAGCCTATTTAATAAGCCTATTTAATAAGTCTATTTAATAAGCCTATTTAATAAGCCTATTTAATAAGCCTATTTAATAAGCCTATTTATTGAGCCTATTTAATAAGCCTATTTAATAAGCCTATTTAATAAGCCTATTTATTGAGCCTATTTAATAAGTCTATTTAATAAGCCTATTTAATAAGCCTATTTAAAAAGCCTATTTAATAAGCATATTTAATACGTCTATTTAATAAGTCTATTTAATAAGCCTATTTATTGAGCCTATTTAATGAGCCTATGTATTGAGCCTATTTAATAAGACTATTTAATGAGTCTATTTAATAAGCCTATTTAATAAGCCTATTTAATACACCTATTTAATAAGCCTATTTATTAAGCCTATTAAAATAGCCTATTTAATAAGCCCATTTGATAAGCCTTTTTATTGAGCCTATTTAATAAGCCTATTTAATAAGTATTTAATGAGCCTGTTTAATAAGTCTATTTAATAAGCCTTTTTAATAAGCTTATTTAATAAGTCTATTTAATAAGTCTATTTAATAAGTCTATTTAATAAGCCTATTTAATAAGTATTTAATGAGCCTATTTAATAAGCCTATTTATTGAGCCTATTTAATAAGCCTATTTATTGAGCCTATTTAATAAGCCTATTTATTGAGCCTATTTAATGAGCCTATTTAATAAGCCCATTTAATAAGCCTATTTATTGAGCCTATTTAATAAGCCTATTTAATACGCCTATTTAATAAACCTATTTAATAAGTATTTAATGAGCCTGTTTAATAAGTCTATTTAATAAGCCTTTTAATAAGCCTATTTAATAAGTCTATTTAATAAGCCTATTTAATAAGTCTATTTAATAAGTCTATTTAATAAGCCTATTTAATAAGTATTTAATGAGCCTATTTAATAAGCCTATTTATTGAGCCTATTTAAAAAGCCTATTTATTGAGCCTATTTAATAAGCCTATTTATTGAGCCTATTTAATAAGCCTATTTAATAAGCCTATTTATTGAGCCTATTTAATAAGTCTATTTAATAAGCCTATTTAATAAGCCTATTTATTGAGCCTATTTAATAAGCCTATTTAATAAGTCTATTTAATAAGCCTATTTAATAAGCCTATTTAATAAGCCTATTTAATAAGCCTATTTATTGAGCCTATTTAATAAGTCTATTTAATGAGCCTATTTAATAAGCCTATTTATTGAGCCTATTTAATAAGCATATTTAATACGTCTATTTAATAAGTCTATTTAATAAGCCTATTTATTGAGCCTATTTAATGAGCCTATGTATTGAGCCTATTTAATAAGACTATTTAATGAGTCTATTTAATAAGCCTATTTAATAAGCCTATTTAATACACCTATTTAATAAGCCTATTTATTAAGCCTATTAAAATAGCCTATTTAATAAGCCCATTTGATAAGCCTTTTTATTGAGCCTATTTAATAAGCCTATTTAATACGCCTATTTAATAAACCTATTTAATAAGTATTTAATGAGCCTGTTTAATAAGTCTATTTAATAAGCCTTTTTAATAAACTTATTTAATAAGTCTATTTAATAAGCCTATTTAATAAGTCTATTTAATAAGTCTATTTAATAAGCCTATTTAATAAGTATTTAATGAGCCTATTTAATAAGCCTATTTATTGAGCCTATTTAATAAGCCTATTTATTGAGCCTATTTAATAAGCCTATTTATTGAGCCTATTTAATGAGCCTATTTAATAAGCCCATTTAATAAGCCTATTTATTGAGCCTATTTAATAGGCCTATTTAATACGCCTATTTAATAAACCTATTTAATAAGTATTTAATGAGCCTGTTTAATAAGTCTATTTAATAAGCCTTTTAATAAGCCTATTTAAAAAGCCTATTTAATAAGCATATTTAATACGTCTATTTAATAAGTCTATTTAATAAGCCTATTTATTGAGCCTATTTAATGAGCCTATGTATTGAGCCTATTTAATAAGACTATTTAATGAGTCTATTTAATAAGCCTATTTAATAAGCCTATTTAATACACCTATTTAATAAGCCTATTTATTAAGCCTATTAAAATAGCCTATTTAATAAGCCCATTTGATAAGCCTTTTTATTGAGCCTATTTAATAAGCCTATTTAATACGCCTATTTAATAAACCTATTTAATAAGTATTTAATGAGCCTGTTTAATAAGTCTATTTAATAAGCCTTTTTAATAAGCTTATTTAATAAGTCTATTTAATAAGCCTATTTAATAAGTCTATTTAATAAGTCTATTTAATAAGCCTATTTAATAAGTATTTAATGAGCCTATTTAATAAGCCTATTTATTGAGCCTATTTAATAAGCCTATTTATTGAGCCTATTTAATAAGCCTATTTAATAAGCCTATTTATTGAGCCTATTTAATAAGTCTATTTAATAAGCCTATTTAATAAGCCTATTTATTGAGCCTATTTAATAAGCCTATTTAATAAGTCTATTTAATAAGCCTATTTAATAAGCCTATTTAATAAGTCTATTTAATAAGTCTATTTAATAAGCCTATTTAATAAGTATTTAATGAGCCTATTTAATAAGCCTATTTATTGAGCCTATTTAATAAGCCTATTTATTGAGCCTATTTAATAAGCCTATTTAATAAGCCTATTTATTAAGCCTATTTAATAAGTCTATTTAATAAGCCTATTCAATAAGCCTATTTAATAAGCCTATTTAATAAGCCTATTTATTGAGCCTATTTAATAAGTCTATTTAATAAGCCTATTTAATGAGCCTATTTAATAAGTATTTAATAAGTCTATTTAATAAGCCTATTTAATAAGCCTATTTAATAAGCCTATTTAATAAGCATATTTAATACGTCTATTTAATAAGTCTATTTAATACGCCTATTTAATAAGCCTATTTATTAAGCCTATTTAATGAGCCTTTTTAATAAGCCCATTTAATAAGCCTATTTATTGAGCCTATTTAATAAGCCTATTTAATACGCCTATTTAATAAACCTATTTAATAAGTATTTAATGAGCCTGTTTAATAAGTCTATTTAATAAACCTTTTTAATAAGCCTATTTAATAAGTCTATTTAATAAGCCTATTTAATAAGTCTATTTAATAAGTCTATTTAATAAGCCTATTTAATAAGTATTTAATGAGCCTATTTAATAAGCCTATTTATTGAGCCTATTTAAAAAAGCCTATTTATTGAGCCTATTTCATAAGCCTATTTATTGAGCCTATTTAATAAGCCTATTTAATAAGCCTATTTATTGAGCCTATTTAATAAGTCTATTTAATAAGCCTATTTAATAAGCCTATTTATTGAGCCTATTTAATAAGCCTATTTAATAAGTCTATTTAATAAGCCTATTTATTGAGCCTATTTAATAAGTCTATTTAATAAGCCTATTTAATAAGCCTATTTAAAAAGCCTATTTAATAAGCATATTTAATACGTCTATTTAATAAGTCTATTTAATAAGCCTATTTATTGAGCCTATTTAATGAGCCTATGTATTGAGCCTATTTAATAAGACTATTTAATGAGTCTATTTAATAAGCCTATTTAATAAGCCTATTTAATACACCTATTTAATAAGCCTATTTATTAAGCCTATTAAAATAGCCTATTTAATAAGCCCATTTGATAAGCCTTTTTATTGAGCCTATTTAATAAGCCTATTTAATACGCCTATTTAATAAACCTATTTAATAAGTATTTAATGAGCCTGTTTAATAAGTCTATTTAATAAGCCTTTTTAATAAGCTTATTTAATAAGTCTATTTAATAAGCCTATTTAATAAGTCTATTTAATAAGTCTATTTAATAAGCCTATTTAATAAGTATTTAATGAGCCTATTTAATAAGCCTATTTATTGAGCCTATTTAATAAGCCTATTTATTGAGCCTATTTAATAAGCCTATTTAATAAGCCTATTTATTGAGCCTATTTAATAAGTCTATTTAATAAGCCTATTTAATAAGCCTATTTATTGAGCCTATTTAATAAGCCTATTTAATAAGTCTATTTAATAAGCCTATTTAATAAGCCTATTTAATAAGCCTATTTAATAAGCCTATTTATTGAGCCTATTTAATAAGCCTATTTAATAAGCCTATTTAATAAGCCTATTTATTGAGCCTATTTAATAAGTCTATTTAATAAGCCTATTTAATAAGCCTATTTAAAAAGCCTATTTAATAAGCATATTTAATACGTCTATTTAATAAGTCTATTTAATAAGCCTATTTATTGAGCCTATTTAATGAGCCTATGTATTGAGCCTATTTAATAAGACTATTTAATGAGTCTATTTAATAAGCCTATTTAATAAGCCTATTTAATACACCTATTTAATAAGCCTATTTATTAAGCCTATTAAAATAGCCTATTTAATAAGCCCATTTGATAAGCCTTTTTATTGAGCCTATTTAATAAGCCTATTTAATAAGTATTTAATGAGCCTGTTTAATAAGTCTATTTAATAAGCCTTTTTAATAAGCTTATTTAATAAGTCTATTTAATAAGTCTATTTAATAAGTCTATTTAATAAGCCTATTTAATAAGTATTTAATGAGCCTATTTAATAAGCCTATTTATTGAGCCTATTTAATAAGCCTATTTATTGAGCCTATTTAATAAGCCTATTTATTGAGCCTATTTAATGAGCCTATTTAATAAGCCCATTTAATAAGCCTATTTATTGAGCCTATTTAATAAGCCTATTTAATACGCCTATTTAATAAACCTATTTAATAAGTATTTAATGAGCCTGTTTAATAAGTCTATTTAATAAGCCTTTTAATAAGCCTATTTAATAAGTCTATTTAATAAGCCTATTTAATAAGTCTATTTAATAAGTCTATTTAATAAGCCTATTTAATAAGTATTTAATGAGCCTATTTAATAAGCCTATTTATTGAGCCTATTTAAAAAGCCTATTTATTGAGCCTATTTAATAAGCCTATTTATTGAGCCTATTTAATAAGCCTATTTAATAAGCCTATTTATTGAGCCTATTTAATAAGTCTATTTAATAAGCCTATTTAATAAGCCTATTTATTGAGCCTATTTAATAAGCCTATTTAATAAGTCTATTTAATAAGCCTATTTAATAAGCCTATTTAATAAGCCTATTTAATAAGCCTATTTATTGAGCCTATTTAATAAGTCTATTTAATGAGCCTATTTAATAAGCCTATTTATTGAGCCTATTTAATAAGCATATTTAATACGTCTATTTAATAAGTCTATTTAATAAGCCTATTTATTGAGCCTATTTAATGAGCCTATGTATTGAGCCTATTTAATAAGACTATTTAATGAGTCTATTTAATAAGCCTATTTAATAAGCCTATTTAATACACCTATTTAATAAGCCTATTTATTAAGCCTATTAAAATAGCCTATTTAATAAGCCCATTTGATAAGCCTTTTTATTGAGCCTATTTAATAAGCCTATTTAATACGCCTATTTAATAAACCTATTTAATAAGTATTTAATGAGCCTGTTTAATAAGTCTATTTAATAAGCCTTTTTAATAAACTTATTTAATAAGTCTATTTAATAAGCCTATTTAATAAGTCTATTTAATAAGTCTATTTAATAAGCCTATTTAATAAGTATTTAATGAGCCTATTTAATAAGCCTATTTATTGAGCCTATTTAATAAGCCTATTTATTGAGCCTATTTAATAAGCCTATTTATTGAGCCTATTTAATGAGCCTATTTAATAAGCCCATTTAATAAGCCTATTTATTGAGCCTATTTAATAGGCCTATTTAATACGCCTATTTAATAAACCTATTTAATAAGTATTTAATGAGCCTGTTTAATAAGTCTATTTAATAAGCCTTTTTAATAAGCTTATTTAATAAGTCTATTTAATAAGCCTATTTAATAAGTCTATTTAATAAGTCTATTTAATAAGCCTATTTAATAAGTATTTAATGAGCCTATTTAATAAGCCTATTTATTGAGCCTATTTAATAAGCCTATTTATTGAGCCTATTTAATAAGCCTATTTAATAAGCCTATTTATTGAGCCTATTTAATAAGTCTATTTAATAAGCCTATTTAATAAGCCTATTTATTGAGCCTATTTAATAAGCCTATTTAATAAGTCTATTTAATAAGCCTATTTAATAAGCCTATTTAATAAGTCTATTTAATAAGTCTATTTAATAAGCCTATTTAATAAGTATTTAATGAGCCTATTTAATAAGCCTATTTATTGAGCCTATTTAATAAGCCTATTTATTGAGCCTATTTAATAAGCCTATTTAATAAGCCTATTTATTGAGCCTATTTAATAAGTCTATTTAATAAGCCTATTTAATACGCCTATTTATTGAGCCTATTTAATAAGCCTATTTAATAAGTCTATTTAATAAGCCTATTTAATAAGCCTATTTAATAAGCCTATTTAATAAGCCTATTTATTGAGCCTATTTAATAAGCCTATTTAATAAGCCTATTTAATAAGCCTATTTATTGAGCCTATTTAATAAGTCTATTTAATAAGCCTATTTAATAAGCCTATTTAAAAAGCCTATTTAATAAGCATATTTAATACGTCTATTTAATAAGTCTATTTAATAAGCCTATTTATTGAGCCTATTTAATGAGCCTATGTATTGAGCCTATTTAATAAGACTATTTAATGAGTCTATTTAATAAGCCTATTTAATAAGCCTATTTAATACACCTATTTAATAAGCCTATTTATTAAGCCTATTAAAATAGCCTATTTAATAAGCCCATTTGATAAGCCTTTTTATTGAGCCTATTTAATAAGCCTATTTAATAAGTATTTAATGAGCCTGTTTAATAAGTCTATTTAATAAGCCTTTTTAATAAGCTTATTTAATAAGTCTATTTAATAAGTCTATTTAATAAGTCTATTTAATAAGCCTATTTAATAAGTATTTAATGAGCCTATTTAATAAGCCTATTTATTGAGCCTATTTAATAAGCCTATTTAATAAGCCCATTTGATAAGCCTTTTTATTGAGCCTATTTAATAAGCCTATTTAATACGCCTATTTAATAAACCTATTTAATAAGTATTTAATGAGCCTGTTTAATAAGTCTATTTAATAAGCCTTTTTAATAAGCTTATTTAATAAGTCTATTTAATAAGCCTATTTAATAAGTCTATTTAATAAGTCTATTTAATAAGCCTATTTAATAAGTATTTAATGAGCCTATTTAATAAGCCTATTTATTGAGCCTATTTAATAAGCCTATTTATTGAACCTATTTAATAAGCCTATTTAATAAGCCTATTTATTGAGCCTATTTAATAAGTCTATTTAATAAGCCTATTTAATAAGCCTATTTATTGAGCCTATTTAATAAGCCTATTTAATAAGTCTATTTAATAAGCCTATTTAATAAGCTTATTTAATAAGCCTATTTAATAAGCCTATTTATTGAGCCTATTTAATAAGCCTATTTAATAAGCCTATTTAATAAGCCTATTTATTGAGCCTATTTAATAAGTCTATTTAATAAGCCTATTTAATAAGCCTATTTAAAAAGCCTATTTAATAAGCATATTTAATACGTCTATTTAATAAGTCTATTTAATAAGCCTATTTATTGAGCCTATTTAATGAGCCTATGTATTGAGCCTATTTAATAAGACTATTTAATGAGTCTATTTAATAAGCCTATTTAATAAGCCTATTTAATACACCTATTTAATAAGCCTATTTATTAAGCCTTTTAAAATAGCCTATTTAATAAGCCCATTTGATAAGCCTTTTTATTGAGCCTATTTAATAAGCCTATTTAATAAGTATTTAATGAGCCTGTTTAATAAGTCTATTTAATAAGCCTTTTTAATAAGCTTATTTAATAAGTCTATTTAATAAGTCTATTTAATAAGTCTATTTAATAAGCCTATTTAATAAGTATTTAATGAGCCTATTTAATAAGCCTATTTATTGAGCCTATTTAATAAGCCTATTTATTGAGCCTATTTAATAAGCCTATTTATTGAGCCTATTTAATGAGCCTATTTAATAAGCCCATTTAATAAGCCTATTTATTGAGCCTATTTAATAAGCCTATTTAATACGCCTATTTAATAAACCTATTTAATAAGTATTTAATGAGCCTGTTTAATAAGTCTATTTAATAAGCCTTTTAATAAGCCTATTTAATAAGTCTATTTAATAAGCCTATTTAATAAGTCTATTTAATAAGTCTATTTAATAAGCCTATTTAATAAGTATTTAATGAGCCTATTTAATAAGCCTATTTATTGAGCCTATTTAAAAAGCCTATTTATTGAGCCTATTTAATAAGCCTATTTATTGAGCCTATTTAATAAGCCTATTTAATAAGCCTATTTATTGAGCCTATTTAATAAGTCTATTTAATAAGCCTATTTAATAAGCCTATTTATTGAGCCTATTTAATAAGCCTATTTAATAAGTCTATTTAATAAGCCTATTTAATAAGCCTATTTAATAAGCCTATTTTTTGAGCCTATTTAATAAGTCTATTTAATAAGCCTATTTAATAAGCCTATTTAATAAGTATTTAATAAGTCTATTTAATAAGCCTATTAAATAAGCCTATTTAATAAGCCTATTTAATAAGCATATTTAATATGTCTATTTAATAAGTCTATTTAATATGCCTATTTAATAAGCCTATTTATTAAGCCTATTTAATGAGCCATTTTAATAAGCCCATTTAATAAGCCTATTTATTGAGCCTATTTAATAAGCCTATTTAATACGCCTATTTAATAAACCTATTTAATAAGTATTTAATGAGCCTGTTTAATAAGTCTATTTAATAAAACTTTTTAATAAGCCTATTTAATAAGCCTATTTAATACGCCTATTTAATAAACCTATTTAATAAGTATTTAATGAGCCAGTTTAATAAGTCTATTTAATAAGCCTTTTAATAAGCCTATTTAATAAGTCTATTTAATAAGCCTATTTAATAAGTCTATTTAATAAGTCTATTTAATAAGCGTATTTAATAAGTATTTAATGAGCCTATTTAATAAGCCTATTTATTGAGCCTATTTAAAAAGCCTATTTATTGAGCCTATTTAATAAGCCTATTTATTGAGCCTATTTAATAAGCCTATTTAATAAGCCTATTTATTGAGCCTATTTAATAAGTCTATTTAATAAGCCTATTTAATAAGCCTATTTATTGAGCCTATTTAATAAGCCTATTTAATAAGTCTATTTAATGAGCCTATTTAATAAGCCTATTTAATAAGCCTATTTAATAAGCCTATTTTTTGAGCCTATTTAATAAGTCTATTTAATAAGCCTATTTAATAAGCCTATTTAATAAGTATTTAATAAGTCTATTTAATAAGCCTATTTAATAAGCCTATTTAATAAGCCTTTTTAATAAGCATATTTAATACGTCTATTTAATAAGTCTATTTAATATGCCTATTTAATAAGCCTATTTATTAAGCCTATTTAATGAGCCTTTTTAATAAGCCCATTTAATAAGCCTATTTATTGAGCCTATATTTAATAAGCCTATTTAATACGCCTATTTAATAAACCTATTTAATAAGTATTTAATGAGCCTGTTTAATAAGTCTATTTAATAAACCTTTTTAATAAGCCTATTTAATAAGTCTATTTAATAAGCCTATTTAATAAGTCTATTTAATAAGTCTATTTAATAAGCCTATTTAATAAGAATTTAATGAGCCTATTTAATAAGCCTATTTATTGAGCCTATTTAAAAAGCCTATTTATTGAGCCTATTTAATAAGCCTATTTATTGAGCCTATTTAATGAGCCTATGTATTGAGCCTATTTAATAAGACTATTTAATGAGTCTATTTAATAAGCCTATTTAATAAGCCTATTTAATACACCTATTTAATAAGCCTATTTATTAAGCCTATTAAAATAGCCTATTTAATAAGCCCATTTGATAAGCCTTTTTATTGAGCCTATTTAATAAGCCTATTTAATACGCCTATTTAATAAACCTATTTAATAAGTATTTAATGAGCCTGTTTAATAAGTCTATTTAATAAGCCTTTTTAATAAGCTTATTTAATAAGTCTATTTAATAAGCCTATTTAATAAGTCTATTTAATAAGTCTATTTAATAAGCCTATTTAATAAGTATTTAATGAGCCTATTTAATAAGCCTATTAATTGAGCCTATTTAATAAGCCTATTTATTGAGCCTATTTAATAAGCCTATTTAATAAGCATATTTAATACGTCTATTTAATAAGTCTATTTAATATGCCTATTTAATAAGCCTATTTATTAAGCCTATTTAATGAGCCTTTTTAATAAGCCCATTTAATAAGCCTATTTATTGAGCCTATTTAATAAGCCTATTTAATACGCCTATTTAATAAACCTATTTAATAAGTATTTAATGAGCCTGTTTAATAAGTCTATTTAATAAACCTTTTTAATAAGCCTATTTAATAAGTCTATTTAATAAGCCTATTTAATAAGTCTATTTAATAAGTCTATTTAATAAGCCTATTTAATAAGTATTTAATGAGCCTATTTAATAAGCCTATTTATTGAGCGTATTTAAAAAGCCTATTTATTGAGCCTATTTAATAAGCCTATTTATTGAGCCTATTTAATAAGCCTATTTAATAAGCCTATTTATTGAGCCTATTTAATAAGTCTATTTAATAAGCCTATTTAATACGCCTATTTATTGAGCCTATTTAATAAGCCTATTTAATAAGTCTATTTAATAAGCCTATTTAATAAGCCTATTTAAAAATCCTATTTAATAAGCATATTTAATACGTCTATTTAATAAGTCTATTTAATAAGCCTATTTATTGAGCCTATTTAATGAGCCTATGTATTGAGCCTATTTAATAAGACTATTTAATGAGTCTATTTAATAAGCCTATTTAATAAGCCTATTTAATACACCTATTTAATAAGCCTATTTATTAAGCCTATTAAAAGAGCCTATTTAATAAGCCCATTTAATAAGCCTATTTATTGAGCCTATTTAATAAGCCTATTTAATACGCCTATTTAATAAACCTATTTAATAAGTATTTAATGAGCCTGTTTAATAAGTCTATTTAATAAGCCTTTTTAATAAGTCTATTTAATAAGTCTCTTTAATAAGCCTATTTAATAAGTATTTAATGAGCCTATTCAATAAGCCTATTTATTGAGCCTATTTAATAAGCCTATTTATTGAGCCTATTTAATAAGCCTATTTATTGAGCCTATTTAATAAGCCTATTTATTGAGCCTATTTAATAAGCCTATTTAATAAGTCTATTTAATACGCATATTTAATAAGCCTATTTAATAAGCCTATTTAATAAGCCTATTTAATACGCCTATTTATTGAGCCTATTTAATAAGTCTATTTAATAAGCCTATTTAATAAGCCTACTTAATAAGTATTTAATGAGCCTTTTTAATAAGTCTATTTAATAAGTCTATTTAATAGGCCTATTTAATAAGTCTAAGTTGCTGAAATAAGCCTTTTTAATAATCCTAATGTTGCTGAAATAAGCCTATTTAATAAGGCTATTTAATAAGCATAAGCTGCTGAAATAAGCATTTTTAATAATCCTAAGTTGCTGAAATAAGCATATTTAATATGGCTATTTAATAAGCATAAGTTGCTAAAATAAGCCTATTTAATGAGGCTATTTAATAAGTTTATTTAATAAGCCTATTTAATAAGCCTATTTAATAAGCATATTTAATAAGCCTATTTAAGCCTAAGTTGCTGAATAAGCCTATTTAATAAGTCTAAGTTGCTGAAATAAGGCTATTTAATAAGCCTAAGTTGCTGAAATAAGCCTATTTAGTAAGCCTAAGTTGCTGAAATAAGGGTAGTTAATAAGTCTAAGTTGCTGAAATAAGCCTATTTAATAAGCCTAAGTTGCTAAAATAAGCCTATTTAATTAGGCTATTTAATAAGTCTATTTAATAAGCCTATTTAATAAGCCTATTTAATAAGCCTATTTAATATGTATTTAATGAGCCTATTTAATCAGTCTATTTAATAAGCCTATTTAATAGGCCTATTTAATAAGTCTAAGTTGCTGAAATAAGCCTATTTAATAAGCCTAAGTTGCTGAATAAGCCTATTTCATAAGCCTAAGTTGCTGAAATAAGCTTTTTTAATATGTCTAAGTTGCTGAAATAAGCCTATTTAATAAGCCTAAGTTGCTGAAATAAGCCTATTTAATAAGGCTATTTAATAAGCCTAAGTTGCTGAATAAGCCTATTTAATAAGTCTAAGTTGCTGAAATAAGGCTATTTAATAAGCCTAAGTTGCTGAAATAAGCCTATTTAATAAGCCTACGTTGGTGAACTAAACCTATATAAAAAGGTCTATTTAATAAGTATAATTTGCTGAAAAAAACGTATTTAAAAATGCTATTTAATAAGCCTAAATTTCTAGAAATAAACCTGATTAATAAGGCTATTTAATAAGCATAAGTTGCTGAAATAAGCCTATTTAATAAGCCTAAGTTGCTGAAATAAGCCTATTTAATAAGGCTATTTAATAAGTCTAAGTTGCAGAAATAAACCTATTTAATAATGCTATTTAATACGCCTAATTTGCTTAAATAAGCATATTTAATAAGCCTAAGTTGCTAAAATAAGCCTATTTAATAAGGCTATTTAATAAGCCTAAGTTGCTGAAATAAGCCTATTTAATAAGACTATTTAATGAGCCTAAGTTCCTGAAAAAAGCCTATTTAATAAGGCTATTTAATGAGCCTAAGTTGCTGAAATAAGCCTATTTAATAAGCCTAAGTTTCTGAACTAAGCCTATTTAAAAATGCTATTTAATAAGCCTAAGTTGCTGAAATAAACCTGTTTAATAAGGCTATTTAATAAGCATAAGTTGCTGAAATAAGCCTATTTAATAAGCCTAAGTTGCTGAAATAAGCCTATTTAATAAGGCTATTTAATAAGTCTAAGTTGCTGAAATAAACCTATTTAATAAGCCTAAGTTGCTAAAATAAGCCTATTTAATAAGTCTATTTAATAAGCCTATTTAATAAGCCTATTTAATAAGCCTATTAATAAGCCTATTTAATACGCCTATTTAATACGCCTATTTAATACGCCTATTTATTAAGCCTATTTATTGAGCCTATTTAATAAGCCTATTTAATAAGCCTATTTAATAAGTCTATTTAATAAGCCTATTTAATAAGTCTATTTAATAAGTCTATTTAATAAGCCTATTTAATAAGTATTTAATGAGCCTATTTAATAAGCCTATTTATTGAGCTTATTTAATAAGCCTATTTATTGAGCCTATTTCATGAGCCTATTTAATAAGCCTATTTATTGAGCCTATTTAATAAGCCTATTTAATAAGCCTATTTAATACGCCTCTTTATTGAGCCTATTTAATAAGTCTATTTAATAAGCCTATTTAATAAGCCTATTTATTGAGCCTATTTAATAAGCCTATTTATTGAGCCTATTTAATAAGCCTATTTAATAAGTCTATTTAATAAGCCTATTTAATAGGCCTATTTAATAAGTCTAATTTGCTGAAATAAGCCTATTTAATAAGACTAAATTGCTGAATAAGCCTATTTCATAAGCCTAAGTTGCAGAAATAAGTATTTTTAATAAGTCTAAGTTGCTGAAATAAGCCTATTTAATAAGCCTTGGTTGCTGAAATAAGCCTATTTAATAAGGCTATTTAATAAGCCTAAGTTGCTGAATAAGCCTATTTAATAAGCCTAAGTTGCTGAAATAAGCCTATTTAATAAGCTTAAGTTGCTGTAATAAGGCTATTTAATAAGTCTAAGTTGCTGAAAAAAGCCTAATTAATAAGCCTAAGTTGCTAAAATAAGCCTATTTAATGAGCCTATTTAATAAGTCTATTTAATAAGCCTATTTAATAAGCCTATTTAATAAGCCTATTTAATAAGCATATTGAATACGTCTATTTAATAAGTCTATTTAATAAGCCTATTTTATAGGCCTATTTAATAAGCCTATTTATTGAGCCTATTTAATAAGTCTATTTAATGAGCCTATTTAATAAGCATATTTAATAAGTATTTAATGAGCCTATTTAATAAGTCTATATAATAAGCCTATTTAATAGGCCTATTTAATAAGTCTAAGTTGCTGAAATAAGCCTATTTGATAATCCTAAGTTGCTGAAATAAGCCTATTTAAAAAGGCTATTTAATAAGCATAAGTTTCTGAAATAAACCTATTTAATAAGCCTATTTAATAAGCATATTTAATACGTCTATTTAATAAGTCTATTTAATTAGCCTATTTAATAAGTATATAATGAGCCTATTTAATAAGCCTATTTATTGAGCCTATTTAATGAGCCTATTTATTGAGCCTATTTAATAAGACTATTTAATGAGCCTATTTAATAAGCCTATTTAATTAGTCTATTTAATATGCCTATTTAATAAGCCTATTTAGTAAGCCGATTTAATAAGCCTATTTATGAAGCCTATTTAATGAGCCTATTTAATAGGCCTATTTATTGAGCCTGTTTAATAAGTCTATTTAATAAGCCTGTTTAATAAGCCTATTTAATAAGTATTTAATGAGCCTATTTAATAAGCCTAAGTTCCTGAAAAAAGCCTATTTAATAAGCCTATTTAATAAGCCTAAGTTGCTGAACTAAGCCTATTTAAAAAGGTATATTTAATAAGTCTAAGTTGCTGAAATAAACCTATTTAAAAATGCTATTTAATAAGCCTAAGTTGCTGAAATAAACCTGTTTTATAAGGCTATTTAATAAGCATAAGTTGCTGAAATAAGCCTATTTAATAAGCCTAAGTTGCTGAATAAGCCTATTTCATAAGCCTAAGTTGCTGAAATAAGCATTTTTAATATGTCTAAGTTGCTGAAATAAGCCTATTTAATAAGCCTAAGTTGCTGAAATAAGCCTATTTAATAAGGCTATTTAATAAGCCTAAGTTGCTGAATAAGCCTATTTAATAAGTCTAAGTTGCTGAAATAAGGCTATTTAATAAGCCTAAGTTGCTGAAATAAGCCTATTTAATAAGCCTACGTTGGTGAACTAAACCTATATAAAAAGGTATATTTAATAAGTCTAAGTTGCTGAAAAAACGTATTTAATAATGCTATTTAATACGCCTAATTTGCTTAAATAAGCATATTTAATAAGCCTAAGTTGCTAAAATAAGCCTATTTAATAAGGCTATTTAATAAGCCTAAGTTGCTGAAATAAGCCTATTTAATAAGACTATTTAATGAGCCTAAGTTCCTGAAAAAAGCCTATTTAATAAGGCTATTTAATGAGCCTAAGTTGCTGAAATAAGACTATTTAATAAGCCTAAGTTTCTGAACTAAGCCTATTTAAAAATGCTATTTAATAAGCCTAAGTTGCTGAAATAAACCTGTTTAATAAGGCTATTTAATAAGCATAAGTTGCTGAAATAAGCCTATTTAATAAGGCTATTTAATAAGTCTAAGTTGCTGAAATAAACCTATTTAATAAGCCTAAGTTGCTAAAATAAGCCTATTTAATGAGGCTATTTAATAAGTCTATTTAATAAGCCTATTTAATAAGCCTATTTAATAAGCCTATTAATAAGCCTATTTAATACACCTATTTAATAAGCCTATTTAATACGCCTATTTATTAAGCCTATTTATTGAGCCTATTTAATAAGCCTATTTAATAAGCCTATTTAATAAGTCTATTTAATAAGCCTATTTAATAAGTCTATTTAATAAGTCTATTTAATAGGCCTATTTAATAAGTCTAAGTTTGCTGAAATAAGCCTTTTTAATAATCCTAATGTTGCTGAAATAAGCCTATTTAATAAGGCTATTTAATAAGCATAAGCTGCTGAAATAAGCCTATTTAATAAGCCTAAGTTGCTGAAATAAGCATATTTAATATGGCTATTTAATAAGCATAAGTTGCTAAAATAAGCCTATTTAATGAGGCTATTTAATAAGTTTATTTAATAAGCCTATTTAATAAGCCTATTTAATAAGCCTATTTAATAAGCCTATTTAAGCCTAAGTTGCTGAATAAGCCTATTTAATAAGTCTAAGTTGCTGAAATAAGGCTATTTAATAAGCCTAAGTTGCTGAAATAAGCCTATTTAATAAGCCTAAGTTGCTAAAATAAGCCTATTTAATTAGGCTATTTAATAAGTCTATTTAATAAGCCTATTTAATAAGCCTATTTAATAAGCCTATTTAATATGTATTTAATGAGCCTATTTAATCAGTCTATTTAATAAGCCTATTTAATAGGCCTATTTAATAAGTCTAAGTTGCTGAAATAAGCCTATTTAATAAGCCTAAGTTGCTGAATAAGCCTATTTCATAAGCCTAAGTTGCTGAAATAAGCATTTTTAATATGTCTAAGTTGCTGAAATAAGCCTATTTAATAAGCCTAAGTTGCTGAAATAAGCCTATTTAATAAGGCTATTTAATAAGCCTAAGTTGCTGAATAAGCCTATTTAATAAGCCTACGTTGGTGAACTAAACCTATATAAAAAGGTCTATTTAATAAGTCTAGGTTGCTGAAAAAAACGTATTTAAAAATGCTATTTAATAAGCCTAAATTTCTAGAAATAAACCTGATTAATAAGGCTATTTAATAAGCATAAGTTGCTGAAATAAGCCTATTTAATAAGCCTAAGTTGCTGAAATAAGCCTATTTAATAAGGCTATTTAATAAGTCTGAGTTGCAGAAATAAACCTATTTAATAATGCTATTTAATACGCCTAATTTGCTTAAATAAGCATATTTAATAAGCCTAAGTTGCTAAAATAAGCCTATTTAATAAGGCTATTTAATAAGCCTAAGTTGCTGAAATAAGCCTATTTAATAAGACTATTTAATGAGCCTAAGTTCCTGAAAAAAGCCTATTTAATAAGGCTATTTAATGAGCCTAAGTTGCTGAAATAAGCCTATTTAATAAGCCTAAGTTTCTGAACTAAGCGTATTTAAAAATGCTATTTAGTAAGCCTAAGTTGCTGAAATAAACCTGTTTAATAAGGCTATTTAATAAGCATAAGTTGCTGAAATAAGCCTATTTAATAAGCCTAAGTTGCTGAAATAAGCCTATTTAATAAGGCTATTTAATAAGTCTAAGTTGCTGAAATAAACCTATTTAATAAGCCTAAGTTGCTAAAATAAGCCTATTTAATAAGTCTATTTAATAAGCCTATTTAATAAGCCTATTTAATAAGCCTATTAATAAGCCTATTTAATACGCCTATTTAATAAGCCTATTTAATACGCCTATTTATTAAGCCTATTTATTGAGCCTATTTAATAAGCCTATTTAATAAGCCTATTTAATAAGTCTATTTAATAAGCCTATTTAATAAATCTATTTAATAAGTCTATTTAATAAGCCTATTTAATAAGTATTTAATGAGCCTATTTAATAAGCCTATTTATTGAGCTTATTTAATAAGCCTATTTATTGAGCCTATTTCATGAGCCTATTTAATAAGCCTATTTATTGAGCCTATTTAATAAGCCTATTTAATAAGCCTATTTAATAAGCCTCTTTATTGAGCCTATTTAATAAGTCTATTTAATAAGCCTATTTAATAAGCCTATTTATTGAGCCTATTTAATAAGCCTATTTATTGAGCCTATTTAATAAGCCTATTTAATAAGTCTATTTAATAAGCCTATTTAATAGGCCTATTTAAAAAGTCTAATTTGCTGAAATAAGCCTATTTAATAAGACTAAATTGCTGAATAAGCCTATTTAATAAGCCTAAGTTGCTGAAAAAAGCCTAATTAATAAGCCTAAGTTGCTAAAATAAGCCTATTTAATGAGCCTATTTAATAAGTCTATTTAATAAGCCTATTTAATAAGCCTATTTAATAAGCCTATTTAATAAGCATATTGAATACGTCTATTTAATAAGTCTATTTAATAAGCCTATTTTATAGGCCTATTTAATAAGCCTATTTATTGAGCCTATTTAATAAGTCTATTTAATGAGCCTATTTAATAAGCATATTTAATAAGTATTTAATGAGCCTATTTAATAAGTCTATTTAATAAGCCTATTTAATAGGCCTATTTAATAAGTCTAAGTTGCTGAAATAAGCCTATTTGATAATCCTAAGTTGCTGAAATAAGCCTATTTAATAAGGCTATTTAATAAGCATAAGTTGCTGAAATAAACCTATTTAATAAGCCTAAGTTGCTGAAATAAGCCTATTTAATAAGCCTAAGTTGCTGAAATAAGCCTATTTAATAAGCCTAAGTTGCTGTAATAAGGCTATTTAATAAGTCTAAGTTGCTGAAAAAAGCCTAATTAATAAGCCTAAGTTGCTAAAATAAGCCTATTTAATGAGGCTATTTAATAAGTCTATTTAATAAGCCGATTTAATAAGCATATTTAATACGTCTATTTAATAAGTCTATTTAATTAGCCTATTTAATAAGTATATAATGAGCCTATTTAATAAGCCTATTTATTGTGCCTATTTAATAAGCCTAATTATTGAGCCTATTTAATAAGCCTATTTATTGAGCCTATTTAATGAGCCTATTTATTGAGCCTATTTAATAAGACTATTTAATTAGCCTATTTAATAAGCCTATTTAATAAGTCTATTTAATACGCCTATTTAATAAGCCTATTTAATAAGCCGATTTAATAAGCCTATTTATGAAGCCTATTTAATGAGCCTATTTAATAGGCCTATTTATTGAGCCTGTTTAATAAGTCTATTTAATAAGCCTGTTTAATAAGCCTATTTAATAAGTATTTAATGAGCCTATTTAATAAGCCTAAGTTCCTGAAAAAAGCCTATTTAATAAGCCTATTTAATAAGCCTAAGTTGCTGAACTAAGCCTATTTAAAAAGGTATATTTAATAAGTCTAAGTTGCTGAAATAAACCTATTTAAAAATGCTATTTAATAAGCCTAAGTTGCTGAAATAAACCTGTTTTATAAGGCTATTTAATAAGCATAAGTTGCTGAAATAAGCCTATTTAATAAGCCTAAGTTGCTGAATAAGCCTATTTCATAAGTCTAAGTTGCTGAAATAAGGCTATTTAATAAGCCTAAGTTGCTGAAATAAGCCTATTTAATAAGCCTACGTTGGTGAACTAAACCTATATAAAAAGGTCTATTTAATAAGTCTAAGTTGCTGAAAAAACGTATTTAAAAATGCTATTTAATAAGCCTAAATTTCTAGAAATGAACCTGATTAATAAGGCTATTTAATAAGCATAAGTTGCTGAAATAAGCCTATTTAATAAGCCTAAGTTGCTGAAATAAGCCTATTTAATAAGGCTATTTAATAAGTCTAAGTTGCAGAAATAAACCTATTTAATAATGCTATTTAATACGCCTAATTTGCTTAAATAAGCATATTTAATAAGCCTAAGTTGCTAAAATAAGCCTATTTAATAAGGCTATTTAATAAGCCTAAGTTGTTGAAATAAGCCTATTTAATAAGACTATTTAATGAGCCTAAGTTCCTGAAAAAAGCCTATTTAATAAGGCTATTTAATGAGCCTAAGGTGCTGAAATAAGCCTATTTAATAAGCCTAAGTTTCTGAACTAAGCCTATTTAAAAATGCTATTTAATAAGCCTATTAATAAGCCTATTTAATACGCCTATTTAATAAACCTATTTAATAAGCCTATTTAATAAGTCAATTTAATAAGCCTATTTAATAAGTCTATTTAATAAGTCTATTTAATAAGCCTATTTAATAAGTATTTAATGAGCCTATTTAATAAGCCTATTTATTGAGCTTATTTAATAAGCCTATTTATTGAGCCTATTTCATGAGCCTATTTAATAAGCCTATTTATTGAGCCTATTTAATAAGCCTATTTAATAAGCCTATTTAATAAGCCTCTTTATTGAGCCTATTTAATAAGTCTATTTAATAAGCCTATTTAATAAGCCTATTTATTGAGCCTATTTAATAAGCCTATTTATTGAGCCTATTTAATAAGCCTATTTAATAAGTCTATTTAATATGCCTATTTAATAGGCCTATTTAATAAGTCTAATTTGCTGAAATAAGCCTATTTAATAAGACTAAATTGCTGAATAAGCCTATTTCATAAGCCTAAGTTGCAGAAATAAGTCTTTTTAATAAGTCTAAGTTGCTGAAATAAGCCTATTTAATAAGCCTTGGTTGCTGAAATAAGCCTATTTAATAAGGCTATTTAATAAGCCTAAGTTGCTGAATAAACCTATTTAATAAGCATAAGTTGCTGAAATACGCCTATTTAATAAGCTTAAGTTGCTGTAATAAGGCTATTTAATAAGTCTAAGTTGCTGAAAAAAGCCTAATTAATAAGCCTAAGTTGCTAAAATAAGCCTATTTAATGAGGCTATTTAATAAGTCTATTTAATAAGCCTATTTAATAAGCCTATTTAATAAGCCTATTTAATAAGCATATTGAATACGTCTATTTAATAAGTCTATTTAATAAGCCTATTTTATAGGCCTATTTAATAAGCCTATTTATTGAGCCTATTTAATAAGTCTATTTAATGAGCCTATTTAATAAGCATATTTAGTAAGTATTTAATGAGCCTATTTAATAAGCCTATTTAATAAGCCTAAGTTGCTGAATAAGCCTATTTAATAAGTCTAAGTTGCTGAAATAAGCCTATTTGATAATCCTAAGTTGCTGAAATATGCCTATTTAATAAGGCTATTTAATAAGCATAAGTTGCTGAAATAAGCCTATTTAATAAGCTTAAGTTGCTGTAATAAGGCTATTTAATAAGTCTAAGTTGCTGAAATAAGGCTATTTAATAAGGCTATTAAATAAGCCTAAGTTGCTGAATAAGCCTATTTAATAAGCCTAAGTTGCTGAAATAAGCCTATTTAATAAGCCTAAGTTGCTGAAATAAGCCTATTTAATAAGCCTAAGTTGCTGTAATAAGGCTATTTAATAAGTCTAAGTTGCTGAAAAAAGCCTAATTAATAAGCCTAAGTTGCTAAAATAAGCCTATTTAATGAGGCTATTTAATAAGTCTATTTAATAAGCCTATTTAATAAGCCTATTTAATAAGCCTATTTAATAAGCATATTTAATACGTCTATTTAATAAGTCTATTTAATAAGCCTATTTAATAGGCCTATTTAATAAGTCTAAGTTGCTGAAATAAGCCTATTTGATAATCCTAAGTTGCTGAAATAAGCCTATTTAATAAGGCTATTTAATAAGCATAAGTTGCTGAAATAAACCTATTTAATAAGCCTAAGTTGCTGAAATAAGCCTATTTAATAAGCCTAAGTTGCTGAAATAAGCCTATTTAATAAGCCTAAGTTGCTGTAATAAGGCTATTTAATAAGTCTAAGTTGCTAAAAAAAGCCTAATTAATAAGCCTAAGTTGCTAAAATAAGCCTATTTAATGAGGCTATTTAATAAGTCTATTTAATAAGCCGATTTAATAAGCCTATTTAATAAGCCTATTTAATAAGCATATTTAATACGTCTATTTAATAAGTCTATTTAATTAGCCTATTTAATAAGTATATAATGAGCCTATTTAATAAGCCTATTTATTGTGCCTATTTAATAAGCCTAATTATTGAGCCTATTTAATAAGCCTATTTATTGAGCCTATTTAATGAGCCTATTTATTGAGCCTATTTAATAAGACTATTTAATTAGCCTATTTAATAAGCCTATTTAATAAGTCTATTTAATACGCCTATTTAATAAGCCTATTTAATAAGCCGATTTAATAAGCCTATTTATGAAGCCTATTTAATGAGCCTATTTAATAGGCCTATTTATTGAGCCTGTTTAATAAGTCTATTTAATAAGCCTGTTTAATAAGCCTATTTAATAAGTATTTAATGAGCCTATTTAATAAGCCTAAGTTCCTGAAAAAAGCCTATTTAATAAGCCTATTTAATAAGCCTAAGTTGCTGAACTAAGCCTATTTAAAAAGGTATATTTAATAAGTCTAAGTTGCTGAAATAAACCTATTTAAAAATGCTATTTAATAAGCCTAAGTTGCTGAAATAAACCTGTTTTATAAGGCTATTTAATAAGCATAAGTTGCTGAAATAAGCCTATTTAATAAGCCTAAGTTGCTGAATAAGCCTATTTCATAAGTCTAAGTTGCTGAAATAAGGCTATTTAATAAGCCTAAGTTGCTGAAATAAGCCTATTTAATAAGCCTACGTTGGTGAACTAAACCTATATAAAAAGGTCTATTTAATAAGTCTAAGTTGCTGAAAAAACGTATTTAAAAATGCTATTTAATAAGCCTAAATTTCTAGAAATAAACCTGATTAATAATGCTATTTAATAAGCATAAGTTGCTGAAATAAGCCTATTTAATAAGCCTAAGTTGCTGAAATAAGCCTATTTAATAAGGCTATTTAATAAGTCTAAGTTGCAGAAATAAACCTATTTAATAATGCTATTTAATACGCCTAATTTGTTTAAATAAGCATATTTAATAAGCCTAAGTTGCTAAAATAAGCCTATTTAATAAGGCTATTTAATAAGCCTAAGTTGTTGAAATAAGCCTATTTAATAAGACTATTTAATGAGCCTAAGTTCCTGAAAAAAGCCTATTTAATAAGGCTATTTAATGAGCCTAAGGTGCTGAAATAAGCCTATTTAATAAGCCTAAGTTTCTGAACTAAGCCTATTTAAAAATGCTATTTAATAAGCCTAAGTTGCTGAAATAAACCTGTTTAATAAGGCTATTTAATACGTCTATTTAATAAGCCTATTTAATAAGCCTATTAATAAGCCTATTTAATACGCCTATTTAATAAGCCTATTTAATAAGCCTATTTAATAAGTCTATTTAATAAGCCTATTTAATAAGTCTATTTAATAAGTCTATTTAATAAGCCTATTTAATAAGTATTTAATGAGCCTATTTAATAAGCCTATTTATTGAGCTTATTTAATAAGCCTATTTATTGAGCCTATTTCATGAGCCTATTTAATAAGCCTATTTATTGAGCCTATTTAATAAGCCTATTTAATAAGCCTATTTAATAAGCCTCTTTATTGAGCCTATTTAATAAGTCTATTTAATAAGCCTATTTAATAAGCCTATTTATTGAGCCTATTTAATAAGCCTATTTATTGAGCCTATTTAATAAGCCTATTTAATAAGTCTATTTAATATGCCTATTTAATAGGCCTATTTAATAAGTCTAATTTGCTGAAATAAGCCTATTTAATAAGACTAAATTGCTGAATAAGCCTATTTCATAAGCCTAAGTTGCAGAAATAAGTCTTTTTAATAAGTCTAAGTTGCTAAAATAAGCCTATTTAATAAGCCTTGGTTGCTGAAATAAGCCTATTTAATAAGGCTATTTAATAAGCCTAAGTTGCTGAATAAACCTATTTAATAAGCATAAGTTGCTGAAATACGCCTATTTAATAAGCTTAAGTTGCTGTAATAAGGCTATTTAATAAGTCTAAGTTGCTGAAAAAAGCCTAATTAATAAGCCTAAGTTGCTAAAATAAGCCTATTTAATAAGTCTATTTAATAAGCCTATTTAATAAGTCTATTTAATAAGTCTATTTAATAAGCCTATTTAATAAGTATTTAATGAGCCTATTTAATAAGCCTATTTATTGAGCTTATTTAATAAGCCTATTTATTGAGCCTATTTCATGAGCCTATTTAATAAGCCTATTTATTGAGCCTATTTAATAAGCCTATTTAATAAGCCTATTTAATAAGCCTCTTTATTGAGCCTATTTAATAAGTCTATTTAATAAGCCTATTTAATAAGCCTATTTATTGAGCCTATTTAATAAGCCTATTTATTGAGCCTATTTAATAAGCCTATTTAATAAGTCTATTTAATATGCCTATTTAATAGGCCTATTTAATAAGTCTAATTTGCTGAAATAAGCCTATTTAATAAGACTAAATTGCTGAATAAGCCTATTTCATAAGCCTAAGTTGCAGAAATAAGTCTTTTTAATAAGTCTAAGTTGCTAAAATAAGCCTATTTAATAAGCCTTGGTTGCTGAAATAAGCCTATTTAATAAGGCTATTTAATAAGCCTAAGTTGCTGAATAAACCTATTTAATAAGCATAAGTTGCTGAAATACGCCTATTTAATAAGCTTAAGTTGCTGTAATAAGGCTATTTAATAAGTCTAAGTTGCTGAAAAAAGCCTAATTAATAAGCCTAAGTTGCTAAAATAAGCCTATTTAATGAGGCTATTTAATAAGTCTATTTAATAAGCCTATTTAATAAGCCTATTTAATAAGCCTATTTAATAAGCATATTGAATACGTCTATTTAATAAGTCTATTTAATAAGCCTATTTTATAGGCCTATTTAATAAGCCTATTTATTGAGCCTATTTAATAAGTCTATTTAATGAGCCTATTTAATAAGCATATTTAGTAAGTATTTAATGAGCCTATTTAATAAGTCTATTTAATAAGCCTATTTAATAGGCCTATTTAATAAGTCTAAGTTGCTGAAATAAGCCTATTTGATAATCCTAAGTTGCTGAAATAAGCCTATTTAATAAGGCTATTTAATAAGCATAAGTTGCTGAAATAAGCCTATTTAATAAGCTTAAGTTGCTGTAATAAGGCTATTTAATAAGTCTAAGTTGCTGAAATAAGGCTATTTAATAAGGCTATTAAATAAGCCTAAGTTGCTGAATAAGCCTATTTAATAAGCCTAAGTTGCTGAAATAAGCCTATTTAATAAGCCTAAGTTGCTGAAATAAGCCTATTTAATAAGCCTAAGTTGCTGTAATAAGGCTATTTAATAAGTCTAAGTTGCTGAAAAAAGCCTAATTAATAAGCCTAAGTTGCTAAAATAAGCCTATTTAATGAGGCTATTTAATAAGTATATTTAATAAGCCTATTTAATAAGCCTATTTAATAAGCCTATTTAATAAGCATATTTAATACGTCTATTTAATAAGTCTATTTAATTAGCCTATTTAATAAGTATATAATGAGCCTATTTAATAAGCCTATTTATTGAGCCTATTTAATAAGCCTAATTATTGAGCCTATTTAGTAAGCCTATTTATTGAGCCTATTTAATGAGCCTATTTATTGAGCCTATTTAATAAGACTATTTAATGAGCCTATTTAATAAGCCTATTTAATAAGTCTATTTAATACGCCTATTTAATAAGCCTGTTTAATAAGCCTATTTAATAAGTATTTAATGAGCCTATTTAATAAGCCTAAGTTGCTGAATAAGCCTATTTAATAAGCCTAAGTTCCTGAAAAAAGCCTATTTAATAAGCCTATTTAATAAGCCTAAGTTGCTGAACTAAGCCTATTTAAAAAGGTATATTTAATAAGTCTAAGTTGCTGAAATAAACCTATTTAAAAATGCTATTTAATAAGCCTAAGTTGCTGAAATAAACCTGTTTTATAAGGCTATTTAATAAGCATAAGTTGCTGAAATAAGCCTATTTAATAAGCCTAAGTTGCTGAATAAGCCTATTTCATAAGCCTAAGTTGCTGAAATAAGCATTTTTAATATGTCTAAGTTGCTGAAATAAGCCTATTTAATAAGCCTAAGTTGCTGAAATAAGCCTATTTAATAAGGCTATTTAATAAGCCTAAGTTGCTGAATAAGCCTATTTAATAAGTCTAAGTTGCTGAAATAAGGCTATTTAATAAGCCTAAGTTGCTGAAATAAGCCTATTTAATAAGCCTACGTTGGTGAACTAAACCTATATAAAAAGGTCTATTTAATAAGTCTAAGTTGCTGAAAAAAACGTATTTAAAAATGCTATTTAATAAGCCTAAATTTCTAGAAATAAACCTGATTAATAAGGCAAATAATAAGCATAAGTTGCTGAAATAAGCCTATTTAATAAGCCTAAGTTGCTGAAATAAGCCTATTTAATAAGGCTATTTAATAAGTCTAAGTTGCAGAAATAAACCTATTTAATAATGCTATTTAATACGCCTAATTTGCTTAAATAAGCATATTTAATAAGCCTAAGTTGCTAAAATAAGCCTATTTAATAAGGCTATTTAATAAGCCTAAGTTGCTGAAATAAGCCTATTTAATAAGACTATTTAATGAGCCTAAGTTCCTGAAAAAAGCCTATATAATAAGGCTATTTAATGAGCCTAAGTTGCTGAAATAAGCCTATTTAATAAGCCTAAGTTTCTGAACTAAGCCTATTTAAAAATGCTATTTAATAAGCCTAAGTTGCTTAAATAAACCTGTTTAATAAGGCTATTTAATAAGCATAAGTTGCTGAAATAAGCCTATTTAATAAGCCTAAGTTGCTGAAATAAGCCTATTTAATAAGGCTATTTAATAAGCCTATTTATTGAGCCTATTTAATAAGCCTATTTAATAAGTCTATTTAATAAGCCTATTTAATAGCCCTATTTAATAAGTCTAATTTGCTGAAATAAGCCTATTTAATAAGACTAAATTGCTGAATAAGCCTATTTCATAAGCCTAAGTTGCAGAAATAAGTCTTTTTAATAAGTCTAAGTTGCTGAAATAAGCCTATTTAATAAGCCTTGGTTGCTGAAATAAGCCTATTTAATAAGGCTATTTAATAAGCCTAATTTGCTGAATAAACCTATTTAATAAGCATAAGTTGCTGAAATACGCCTATTTAATAAGCTTAAGTTGCTGTAATAAGGCTATTTAATACGTCTAAGTTGCTGAAAAAAGCCTAATTAATAAGCCTAAGTTGCTAAAATAAGCCTATTTAATGAGGCTATTTAATAAGTCTATTTAATAAGCCTATTTAAAAAGCCTATTTAATAAGCCTATTTAATAAGCATATTGAATACGTCTATTTAATAAGTCTATTTAATAAGCCTATTTTATAGGCCTATTTAATAAGCCTATTTATTGAGCCTATTTAATAAGTCTATTTAATGAGCCTATTTAATAAGCATATTTAATAAGTATTTAATGAGCCTATTTAATAAGTCTATTTAATAAGCCTATTTAATAGGCCTATGAAATAAGTCTAAGTTGCTGAAATAAGCCTATTTGATAATCCTAAGTTGCTGAAATAAGCCTATTTAATAAGGCTATTTAATAAGCATAAGTTGCTGAAATAAACCTATTTAATAAGCCTAAGTTGCGAAAAAAAGCCTATTTAATAAGCCTAAGTTGCTGAAATAAGCCTATTTAATAAGCTTAAGTTGCTGTAATAAGGCTATTTAATAAGTCTAAGTTGCTGAAATAAGGCTATTTAATAAGGCTATTAAATAAGCCTAAGTTGCTGAATAAGCCCATTTAATAAGCCTAAGTTGCTGAAATAAGCCTATTTAATAAACCTAAGTTGCTGAAATAAGCCTATTTAATAAGCCTAAGTTGCTGTAATAAGGCTATTTAATAAGTCTAAGTTGCTGAAAAAAGCCTAATTAATAAGCCTAAGTTGCTAAAATAAGCCTATTTAATGAGGCTATTTAATAAGTCTATTTAATAAGCCTATTTAATAAGCCTATTTAATAAGCCTATTTAATAAGCATATTTAATACGTCTATTTAATAAGTCTATTTAATTAGCCTATTTAATAAGTATATAATGAGCCTATTTAATAAGACTATTTATTGAGCCTATTTAATAAGCCTAATTATTGAGCCTATTTAGTAAGCCTATTTATTGAGCCTATTTAATGAGCCTATTTATTGAGCCTATTTAATAAGACTATTTAATGAGCCTATTTAATAAGCCTATTTAATAAGTCTATTTAATACGCCTATTTAATAAGCCTGTTTAATAAGCCTATTTAATAAGTATTTAATGAGCCTATTTAATAAGCCTAAGTTGCTGAATAAGCCTATTTAATAAGCCTAAGTTCCTGAAAAAAGCCTATTTAATAGGCCTATTTAATAAGCCTAAGTTGCTGAACTAAGCCTATTTAAAAAGGTATATTTAATAAGTCTAAGTTGCTGAAATAAACCTATTTAAAAATGCTATTTAATAAGCCTAAGTTGCTGAAATAAACCTGTTTTATAAGGCTATTTAATAAGCATAAGTTGCTGAAATAAGCCTATTTAATAAGCCTAAGTTGCTGAATAAGCCTATTTCATAAGCCTAAGTTGCTGAAATAAGCATTTTTAATATGTCTAAGTTGCTGAAATAAGCCTATTTAATAAGCCTAAGTTGCTGAAATAAGCCTATTTAATAAGTCTAAGTTGCTGAAATAAGGCTATTTAATAAGCCTAAGTTGATGAAATAAGCCTATTTAATAAGCCTAAGTTGCTGAAATAAGGCTATTTAATAAGTCTAAGTTGCTGAAATAAGCCTATTTAATAAGCCTAAGTTGCTGAAATAAGTATATTTAATAAGCATAAGTTGCTGAAATAAGCCTATTTAATGAGTCTAAGTTGCTGAAATAAGGCAATTTAATAAGTCTAAGTTGCTGAAATAAGCCTATTTAATAAGCCTTGGTTGCTGAAATAAGCCTATTTAATAAGGCTATTTAATAAGCCTAAGTTGCTGAATAAACCTATTTAATAAGCATAAGTTGCTGAAATACGCCTATTTAATAAGCTTAAGTTGCTGTAATAAGGCTATTTAATAAGTCTAAGTTGCTGAAAAAAGCCTAATTAATAAGCCTAAGTTGCTAAAATAAGCCTATTTAATGAGGCTATTTAATAAGTCTATTTAATAAGCCTATTTAAAAAGCCTATTTAATAAGCCTATTTAATAAGCATATTGAATACGTCTATTTAATAAGTCTATTTAATAAGCCTATTTTATAGGCCTATTTAATAAGCCTATTTATTGAGCCTATTTAATAAGTCTATTTAATGAGCCTATTTAATAAGCATATTTAATAAGTATTTAATGAGCCTATTTAATAAGTCTATTTAATAAGCCTATTTAATAGGCCTATGAAATAAGTCTAAGTTGCTGAAATAAGCCTATTTGATAATCCTAAGTTGCTGAAATAAGCCTATTTAATAAGGCTATTTAATAAGCATAAGTTGCTGAAATAAACCTATTTAATAAGCCTAAGTTGCTGAATAAGCCTATTTAATAAGCCTAAGTTGCTGAAATAAGCCTATTTAATAAGCTTAAGTTGCTGTAATAAGGCTATTTAATAAGTCTAAGTTGCTGAAATAAGGCTATTTAATAAGGCTATTAAATAAGCCTAAGTTGCTGAATAAGCCTATTTAATAAGCCTAAGTTGCTGAAATAAGCCTATTTAATAAACCTAAGTTGCTGAAATAAGCCTATTTAATAAGCCTAAGTTGCTGTAATAAGGCTATTTAATAAGTCTAAGTTGCTGAAAAAAGCCTAATTAATAAGCCTAAGTTGCTAAAATAAGCCTATTTAATGAGGCTATTTAATAAGTCTATTTAATAAGCCTATTTAATAAGCCTATTTAATAAGCCTATTTAATAAGCATATTTAATACGTCTATTTAATAAGTCTATTTAATTAGCCTATTTAATAAGTATATAATGAGCCTATTTAATAAGACTATTTATTGAGCCTATTTAATAAGCCTAATTATTGAGCCTATTTAGTAAGCCTATTTATTGAGCCTATTTAATGAGCCTATTTATTGAGCCTATTTAATAAGACTATTTAATGAGCCTATTTAATAAGCCTATTTAATAAGTCTATTTAATACGCCTATTTAATAAGCCTGTTTAATAAGCCTATTTAATAAGTATTTAATGAGCCTATTTAATAAGCCTAAGTTGCTGAATAAGCCTATTTAATAAGCCTAAGTTCCTGAAAAAAGCCTATTTAATAGGCCTATTTAATAAGCCTAAGTTGCTGAACTAAGCCTATTTAAAAAGGTATATTTAATAAGTCTAAGTTGCTGAAATAAACCTATTTAAAAATGCTATTTAATAAGCCTAAGTTGCTGAAATAAACCTGTTTTATAAGGCTATTTAATAAGCATAAGTTGCTGAAATAAGCCTATTTAATAAGCCTAAGTTGCTGAATAAGCCTATTTCATAAGCCTAAGTTGCTGAAATAAGCATTTTTAATATGTCTAAGTTGCTGAAATAAGCCTATTTAATAAGCCTAAGTTGCTGAAATAAGCCTATTTAATAAGTCTAAGTTGCTGAAATAAGGCTATTTAATAAGCCTAAGTTGATGAAATAAGCCTATTTAATAAGCCTAAGTTGCTGAAATAAGGCTATTTAATAAGTCTAAGTTGCTGAAATAAGCCTATTTAATAAGCCTAAGTTGCTGAAATAAGTATATTTAATAAGCATAAGTTGCTGAAATAAGCCTATTTAATGAGTCTAAGTTGCTGAAATAAGGCAATTTAATAAGTCTAAGTTGCTGAAATAAGTCTTTTTAATCAGCGTAAGTTGCTGAAATAAGCCTACTTAATTAGGCTATTTAATAAGCCTAAGTTGCTGAAATAAGCCTATTTAATAAGCGTAAGTTACTGAAATAAGGCTATTTAATAAGCCTATTTAATAAGCCTACGTTGCTGAATAAGCCTATTTAATAAGCCTAAGTTGCTGAAATAAGCCTATTTAATAAGTCTAAGTTGCTGAAATAAGGCTATTTAATAAGCCTAAGTTGCTGAAATAAGCCTATTTAATAAGCCTAAGTTGCTGAAATAAGGCTATTTAATGAGTCCAAGTTGCTGAAATAAGCCGAATTAATAAGCCTAAGTTGCTGAAATAAGTATATTTAATAAGCATAAGTTGCTGAAATAAGCCTATTTAATGAGTCTAGGTTGCTGAAATAAGGCTATTTAATAAGTCTAAGTTGCTGAAATAAGCCTTTTTAATCAGCGTAAGTTGCTGAAATAAGCATATTTAATAAGCCCAAGTTGCTGAAATAAGCCTACTTAATTAGGCTATTTAATAAGCCTAAGTTGCTGAAATAAGCCTATTTAATAAGCGTAAGTTGCTGAAATAAGGCTATTTAATAAGCCTAAGTTGCTGAAATAAGCCTATTTAATGAGCTATTTAATAAGTCTATTTAATAAGCCTATTTAATAAGCCTACTTAATAAGCCTATTTAATAAGCTTATGTAATAAGTCTATTTAATAAGTCTATTTAATAAGTATTTAATGAGCCTATTTAATAAGCCTATTTATTGAGCCTATTTTAATAAGCCTATTTATTGAGCCTATTTAATAAGTCTATTTAATAAGCCTATTTAATAAGCCTATTTAATAAGCCTAATTAATACACCTATTTAATAAACATATTTAATGAGTATTTAATGAGCCTATTTAATAAGTCTATTTAATAAGCCTTTTTAATAAGACTATTTAATAAGTCTATTTAATAAGCCTATTTAATAAGTCTATTTAATAAGTCTATTTAATAAGGGTATTTAATAAATATTTAATGAGCCTATTTAATAAGCCTATTTATTGAGCCTATTTAATGAGCCTATTTATTGAGCCTATTTAATAAGCATATTTATTGAGCCTATTTAATAAGCCTATTTATTGAGCCTATTTAATAAGCCGATTTAATAAGTCTATTTAATAAGCCTATTTAATAAGCCTATTTAATAAGCCTATTTATTGAGCCTATTTAATAAGCCTATTTAATAAGCCGATTTATTGAGCCTATTTAATAAGTCTATGTAATAAGCCTATTTAATAAGCCTATTTATTGAGCCTATTTAATAAGTCTATTTAATAAGCCTATTTAATAAGCCTATTTAATAAGTATTTAATGAGCCTATTTAATAAGTCTATTTAATAAGCCTATTTAATAGGCCTTTTTTTAATAAATCTAAGTTGCTGAAATAAGCCTATTTAATAAGCCTATTTAATAGGCCTATTTAATAAGTCTAAGTTGCTGAAATAAGCTTATTTAATAAGCCTAAGTTTCTGAATGAGCCTATTTAATAAGCCTAAGTTGCTGAAATAAGCCTATTAAATAAGCCTAAGTTGCTGAATAAGCCTATTTAATAAGCCTAAGTTGCTGAATAAACCTATTTAATAAGTCTAAGTTGCTGAAATAAGCATATTTAATAAGGCTATTTAATAAGCCTAAGTTGCTGAATAAGCCTATTTAATAAGGCTATTTAATGAGCCTAAGTTGCTGAAATAAGACTATTTAATAAGCCTAAGTTTCTGAACTAAGCCTATTTTAAAAGGTATATTTAATAAGTCTAAGTTGCAGAAATAAACCGATTTAAAATGCTATTTAATAAGCCTAAGTTGCTGAAATAAACCTGTTTAATAAGGCTATTTTATAAGAATAAGTTGCTGAAATAAGCTTATTTAATAAGACTAAGTTGCTGAAATATGCCTATTTAATAAGGCTCTTTAATAAGTCTAAGTTGCTGAAATAAACCTATTTAATAAGCCTAAGTTGCTAAAATAAGCCTATTTAATGAGGCTATTTAATACGTCTATTTAATAAGCCTATTTAATAAGCCTATTTAATAAGCCTATTTAATAAGCCTATTTAATGAGTCTATTTAATAAGTCTATTTAATAAGTATTTAATGAGCCTATTTAATAAGCCTATTTATTGAGCCTATTTAATAAGCCTATTTATTGAGCCTATTTAATAAGCATATTTATTGAGCCTATTTAATAAGCCTATTTATTGAGCCTATTTAATAAGCCGATTTAATAAGTCTATTTAATAAGCCTATTTAATAAGCCTATTTAATAAGCCTATTTATTGAGCCTATTTAATAAGCCTATTTAATAAGCCGATTTATTGAGCCTATTTAATAAGTCTATTTAATAAGCCTATTTAATAAGCCTATTTATTGAGCCTATTTAATAAGTCTATTTAATAAGTCTATTTAATAAGCCTATTTAATAAGTATTTAATGAGCCTATTTAATAAGCCTATTTATTGAGCCTATTTAATAAGCCTATTTAACAAGCCTATTTAATAATTATTTAATGAGCCTGTTTAATAAGTCTATTTAATAAGCCTATTTAATAGGCCTATTTAATAAGTCTAAGTTGCTGAAATAAGCCTATTTAATAAGTCTATTTAATAGGCCTATTTAATAAGTCTAAGTTGCTGAAATAAGCCTATTTAATAAGCCTAAGTTTCTGAATGAGCCTATTTAATAAGCCTAAGTTCCCGAAATAAGCCTTATTAATAAGCCTAAGTTGCTGAACAAGCCTATTTCATAAGCCTAAGTTGCTGAAATAAGCCTATTTAGTAAGTCTAAGTTGCTGAAATAAGCCTATTTTATAAGCCTAAGTTGCTGAAATAAGCCTATTTAATAAGCCTAAGTTGCTGAAATAAGGCTATTTAATACGTCTAAGTTGCTGAAATAAGCCTATTTAATAAGCCTAAGTTGCTGGAATAAGTATATTTAATAAGCATAAGTTGCTGAAATAAGCCTATTTAATGAGTCTAGGTTGCTGAAATAAGGCTATTTAATAAGTCTAAGTTGCTGAAATAAGCCTTTTTAATCAGCGTAAGTTGCTGAAATAAGCCTATCTAATAAGCCCAAGTTGCTGAAATAAGCCTACTTAATTAGGCTATTTAATAAGCCTAAGTTGCTGAAATAAGCCTATTTAATAAGCGTAAGTTGCTGAAATAAGGCTATTTAATAAGCCTAAGTTGCTGAAATAAGCCTATTTAATGAGCTATTTAATAAGTCTATTTAATAAGCCTATTTAATAAGCCTATTTAATACGCCTATGTAATAAGTCTATTTAATAAGTCTATTTAATAAGTATTTAATGAGCCTATTTAATAAGCCTATTTATTGAGCCTATTTAATAAGCCTATTTATTGAGCCTATTTAATAAGCCTATTTATTGAGCCTATTTAATAAGCCTATTTAATAAGTCTATTTAATAAGCCTATTTAATAAGCCTATTTATTGAGCCTATTTAATAACACTATTTAATAAGCCTATTTATTGAGCCTATTTAATAAGTCTATTTAATAAGCCTATTTAATAAGTCTATTTAATAAGCCTATTTAATACGCCTATTTAATAAGTCTAAGTTGCTGAAATGAGCCTATTTAATAAGCCTATTTAATAGGCCTATTTAATAAGTCTAAGTTGCTGAAATAAGCCTATTTAATAAGCCTAAGTTTCTGAATGAGCCTATTTAATAAGCCTTAGTTGCTGAAATAAGCCTATTTAATAAGCCTAAGTTGCTGAATAAGCCTATTTAATAAGCCTAAGTTGCTGAAATAAGCCTATTTAATAAGTCTAAGTTGCTGAAATAAAGCTATTTAATAAGCCTAAGTTGCTGAAATAAGCCTATTTAATAAGCCTAAGTTGCTGAAATAAGGCTATTTAATAAGTCTAGGTTGCTGAAATAAGCCTATTTAATAAGCCTAATTTGCTGAAATAAGTATATTTAATAAGCCTAAGTTGCTGAAATAAGCCTATTTAATAAGGCTCTTTAATAAGTCTAAGTTGCTGAAATAAACCTATTTAATAAGCCTAAGTTGCTAAAATAAGCCTATTTCATGAGGCTATTTAATAAGTCTATTTAATAAGTCTATTTAATAAGTCTATTTATTAAGTCTATTTAATAAGCCTATTTAATATGCCTATTTATTGAGCCTATTTAATAAGCCTATTTAATAAGCCGATTTATTGAGCCTATTTAATAAGTCTATTTAATAAGCCTATTTAATAAGCCTATTTAATAAGTATTTAATGAGCCTATTTAATATGTCTATTTAATAAGCCTATTTAATAGGCCTATTTAATAAGTCTAAGTTGCTGAAATAAGCCTATTTAATAAGCCTATTTAATAGGCCTATTTAATAAGTCTAAGTTGCTGAAATAAGCCTATTTAATAAGCCTAAGTTGCTGAATAAGCCTATTTAATAAGCCTAAGTTGCCGAATAAACCTATTTAATAAGTCTAAGTTGCTAAAATAAGCCTATTTAATACGGCTATTTAATAAGCCTAAGTTGCTGAAATAAGCCTATTTCATAAGGCTATTTAATGAGCCTAAGTTGCTGAAATAAGACTATTTAATAAGCCTAAGTTTCTGAACTAAGCCTATTTAAAAAGGTATATTTAATAAGTATAAGTTGCTGAAATAAACCTATTTAAAAATGCTATTTAATAAGCCTAAGTTGCTGAAATAAACCTGTTTAATAAGGCTATTTAATAAGCATAAGTTGCTGAAATAAGCTTATTTAATAAGCCTAAGTTGCTGAAATAAGCCTATTTAATAAGGCTCTTTAATAAGTCTAAGTTGCTGAAATAAACCTATTTAATAAGCCTAAGTTGCTAAAATAAGCCTATTTCATGAGGCTATTTAATAAGTCTATTTAATAAGTATATTTAATAAGTCTATTTAATAAGTCTATTTAATAAGCCTATTTAATAAGCCTATTTAATAAGCCTAATTAATGCACCTATTTAATAAACATATTTAATAAGTCTATTTAATAAGCCTATTTAATAAGTATTTAATGAGCCTATTTAATAAGCCTATTTATTGAGCCTATTTAATAAGCCTATTTATTGAGCCTATTTAATAAGCATATTTATTGAGCCTATTTAATTAGCCTATTTATTGAGCCTATTTAATAAGCCGATTTAATAAGTCTATTTAATAAGCCTATTTAATAAGCCTATTTAATAAGCCTATTTATTGAGCCTATTTAATAAGCCTATTTAATAAGCCGATTTATTGAGCCTATTTAATAAGTCTATTTAATAAGCCTATTTAATAAGCCTATTTATTGAGCCTATTTAATAAGTCTATTTAATAAGTCTATTTAATAAGCCTATTTAATAAGTATTTAATGAGCCTATTTAATAAGCCTATTTATTGAGCCTATTTAATAAGCCTATTTAACAAGCCTATTTAATAATTATTTAATGAGCCTGTTTAATAAGTCTATTTAATAAGCCTATTTAATAGGCCTATTTAATAAGTCTAAGTTGCTGAAATAAGCCTATTTAATAAGTCTATTTAATAGGCCTATTTAATAAGTCTAAGTTGCTGAAATAAGCCTATTTAATAAGCCTAAGTTTCTGAATGAGCCTATTTAATAAGCCTAAGTTCCCGAAATAAGCCTTATTAATAAGCCTAAGTTGCTGAACAAGCCTATTTCATAAGCCTAAGTTGCTGAAATAAGCCTATTTAGTAAGTCTAAGTTGCTGAAATAAGCCTATTTTATAAGCCTAAGTTGCTGAAATAAGCCTATTTAATAAGCCTAAGTTGCTGAAATAAGGCTATTTAATACGTCTAAGTTGCTGAAATAAGCCTATTTAATAAGCCTAAGTTGCTGGAATAAGTATATTTAATAAGCATAAGTTGCTGAAATAAGCCTATTTAATGAGTCTAGGTTGCTGAAATAAGGCTATTTAATAAGTCTAAGTTGCTGAAATAAGCCTTTTTAATCAGCGTAAGTTGCTGAAATAAGCCTATCTAATAAGCCCAAGTTGCTGAAATAAGCCTACTTAATTAGGCTATTTAATAAGCCTAAGTTGCTGAAATAAGCCTATTTAATAAGCGTAAGTTGCTGAAATAAGGCTATTTAATAAGCCTAAGTTGCTGAAATAAGCCTATTTAATGAGCTATTTAATAAGTCTATTTAATAAGCCTATTTAATAAGCCTATTTAATACGCCTATGTAATAAGTCTATTTAATAAGTCTATTTAATAAGTATTTAATGAGCCTATTTAATAAGCCTATTTATTGAGCCTATTTAATAAGCCTATTTATTGAGCCTATTTAATAAGCCTATTTATTGAGCCTATTTAATAAGCCTATTTAATAAGTCTATTTAATAAGCCTATTTAATAAGCCTATTTATTGAGCCTATTTAATAACACTATTTAATAAGCCTATTTATTGAGCCTATTTAATAAGTCTATTTAATAAGCCTATTTAATAAGTCTATTTAATAAGCCTATTTAATACGCCTATTTAATAAGTCTAAGTTGCTGAAATGAGCCTATTTAATAAGCCTATTTAATAGGCCTATTTAATAAGTCTAAGTTGCTGAAATAAGCCTATTTAATAAGCCTAAGTTTCTGAATGAGCCTATTTAATAAGCCTTAGTTGCTGAAATAAGCCTATTTAATAAGCCTAAGTTGCTGAATAAGCCTATTTAATAAGCCTAAGTTGCTGAAATAAGCCTATTTAATAAGTCTAAGTTGCTGAAATAAAGCTATTTAATAAGCCTAAGTTGCTGAAATAAGCCTATTTAATAAGCCTAAGTTGCTGAAATAAGGCTATTTAATAAGTCTAGGTTGCTGAAATAAGCCTATTTAATAAGCCTAATTTGCTGAAATAAGTATATTTAATAAGCCTAAGTTGCTGAAATAAGCCTATTTAATAAGGCTCTTTAATAAGTCTAAGTTGCTGAAATAAACCTATTTAATAAGCCTAAGTTGCTAAAATAAGCCTATTTCATGAGGCTATTTAATAAGTCTATTTAATAAGTCTATTTAATAAGTCTATTTATTAAGTCTATTTAATAAGCCTATTTAATATGCCTATTTATTGAGCCTATTTAATAAGCCTATTTAATAAGCCGATTTATTGAGCCTATTTAATAAGTCTATTTAATAAGCCTATTTAATAAGCCTATTTAATAAGTATTTAATGAGCCTATTTAATATGTCTATTTAATAAGCCTATTTAATAGGCCTATTTAATAAGTCTAAGTTGCTGAAATAAGCCTATTTAATAAGCCTATTTAATAGGCCTATTTAATAAGTCTAAGTTGCTGAAATAAGCCTATTTAATAAGCCTAAGTTGCTGAATAAGCCTATTTAATAAGCCTAAGTTGCCGAATAAACCTATTTAATAAGTCTAAGTTGCTAAAATAAGCCTATTTAATACGGCTATTTAATAAGCCTAAGTTGCTGAAATAAGCCTATTTCATAAGGCTATTTAATGAGCCTAAGTTGCTGAAATAAGACTATTTAATAAGCCTAAGTTTCTGAACTAAGCCTATTTAAAAAGGTATATTTAATAAGTATAAGTTGCTGAAATAAACCTATTTAAAAATGCTATTTAATAAGCCTAAGTTGCTGAAATAAACCTGTTTAATAAGGCTATTTAATAAGCATAAGTTGCTGAAATAAGCTTATTTAATAAGCCTAAGTTGCTGAAATAAGCCTATTTAATAAGGCTCTTTAATAAGTCTAAGTTGCTGAAATAAACCTATTTAATAAGCCTAAGTTGCTAAAATAAGCCTATTTCATGAGGCTATTTAATAAGTCTATTTAATAAGTATATTTAATAAGTCTATTTAATAAGTCTATTTAATAAGCCTATTTAATAAGCCTATTTAATAAGCCTAATTAATGCACCTATTTAATAAACATATTTAATAAGTCTATTTAATAAGCCTATTTAATAAGTATTTAATGAGCCTATTTAATAAGCCTATTTATTGAGCCTATTTAATAAGCCTATTTATTGAGCCTATTTAATAAGCATATTTATTGAGCCTATTTAATTAGCCTATTTATTGAGCCTATTTAATAAGCCGATTTAATAAGTCTATTTAATAAGCCTATTTAATAAGCCTATTTAATAAGCCTATTTAATAAGTCTATTTAATAAGCCTATTTAATAAGTATTTAATGAGCCTATTTAATAAGCCTATTTATTGAGCCTATTTAATAAGTCTATTTAATAAGCCTATTTAATAAGCCCATTTAATAAGTATTTAATGAGCCTATTTAATAAGTCTATTTAATAAGCCTATTTAATAGGCCTTTTTTAATAAATCTAAGTTGCTGAAATAAGCCTATTTAATAAGCCTATTTAATAGGCCTATTTAATAAGTCTGAGTTGCTGAAATAAGCATATTTAATAAGCCTAAGTTTCTGAATGAGCCTATTTAATAAGCCTAAGTTGCTGAAATAAGCCTATTAAATAAGCCTAAGTTGCTGAATAAGCCTATTTAATAAGCCTAAGTTGCTGAAATAAATCTATTTAATAAGCCTAAGTTGCTAAAATAAGCCTATTTCATGAGGCTATTTAATAAGTCTATTTAATAAGTATATTTAATAAGTCTATTTAATAAGTCTATTTAATAAGCCTATTTAATAAGCCTATTTAATAAGCCTAATTAATGCACCTATTTAATAAACATATTTAATAAGTCTATTTAATAAGTCTATTTAATAAGCCTATTTAATAAGTATTTAATGAGCCTATTTAATAAGCCTATTTATTGAGCCTATTTACTAAGTCTATTTAATAAGCCTATTTAATAAGCCTATTTAATAAGTATTTAATGAGCCTATTTAATAAGTCTATTTAATAAGCCTATTTAATAGGCCTTTTTTAATAAATCTAAGTTGCTGAAATAAGCCTATTTAATAAGCCTATTTAATAGGCCTATTTAATAAGCCTATTTAATAAGCCTATTTAATAAGTCTATTTAATAAGCCTATTTAATAAGTATTTAATGAGCCTATTTAATAAGCCTATTTATTGAGCCTATTTAATAAGCCTATTTATTGAGCCTATTTAATAAGCATATTTATTGAGCCTATTTAATAAGCCTATTTATTGAGCCTATTTAATAAGCCGATTTAATAAGTCTATTTAATAAGCCTATTTAATAAGCCTATTTAATAAGCCTATTTAATAAGTCTATTTAATAAGCCTATTTAATAAGTATTTAATGAGCCTATTTAATAAGCCTATTTATTGAGCCTATTTAATAAGTCTATTTAATAAGCCTATTTAATAAGCCCATTTAATAAGTATTTAATGAGCCTATTTAATAAGTCTATTTAATAAGCCTATTTAATAGGCCTTTTTTAATAAATCTAAGTTGCTGAAATAAGCCTATTTAATAAGCCTATTTAATAGGCCTATTTAATAAGTCTGAGTTGCTGAAATAAGCTTATTTAATAAGCCTAAGTTTCTGAATGAGCCTATTTAATAAGCCTAAGTTGCTGAAATAAGCCTATTAAATAAGCCTAAGTTGCTGAATAAGCCTATTTAATAAGCCTAAGTTGCTGAAATAAACCTATTTAATAAGTCTATTTAATAAGTCTATTTATTAAGTCTATTTAATAAGCCTATTTAATATGCCTATTTATTGAGCCTATTTAATAAGCCTATTTAATAAGCCGATTTATTGAGCCTATTTAATAAGTCTATTTAATAAGCCTATTTAATAAGCCTATTTAATAAGTATTTAATGAGCCTATTTAATATGTCTATTTAATAAGCCTATTTAATAGGCCTATTTAATAAGTCTAAGTTGCTGAAATAAGCCTATTTAATAAGCCTATTTAATAGGCCTATTTAATAAGTCTAAGTTGCTGAAATAAGCCTATTTAATAAGCCTAAGTTGCTGAATAAGCCTATTTAATAAGCCTAAGTTGCCGAATAAACCTATTTAATAAGTCTAAGTTGCTAAAATAAGCCTATTTAATACGGCTATTTAATAAGCCTAAGTTGCTGAAATAAGCCTATTTCATAAGGCTATTTAATGAGCCTAAGTTGCTGAAATAAGACTATTTAATAAGCCTAAGTTTCTGAACTAAGCCTATTTAAAAAGGTATATTTAATTAGTCTAAGTTGCTGAAATAAACCTATTTAAAAATGCTATTTAATAAGCCTAAGTTGCTGAAATAAACCTGTTTAATAAGGCTATTTAATAAGCATAAGTTGCTGAAATAAGCTTATTTAATAAGCCTAAGTTGCTGAAATAAGCCTATTTAATAAGGCTCTTTAATAAGTCTAAGTTGCTGAAATAAACCTATTTAATAAGCCTAAGTTGCTAAAACAAGCCTATTTCATGAGGCTATTTAATAAGTCTATTTAAGAAGTATATTTAAAAAGTCTATTTAATAAGTCTATTTAATAAGCCTATTTAATAAGCCTATTTAATAAGCCTAATTAATGCACCTATTTAATAAACATATTTAATAAGTCTATTTAATAAGCCTATTTAATAAGTATTTAATGAGCCTATTTAATAAGCCTATTTATTGAGCCTATTTAATAAGCCTATTTATTGAGCCTATTTAATAAGCATATTTATTGAGCCTATTTAATAAGCCTATTTATTGAGCCTATTTAATAAGCCGATTTAATAAGTCTATTTAATAAGCCTATTTAATAAGCCTATTTAATAAGCCTATTTAATAAGTCTATTTAATAAGCCTATTTAATAAGTATTTAATGAGCCTATTTAATAAGCCTATTTATTGAGCCTATTTAATAAGTCTATTTAATAAGCCTATTTAATAGGCCTTTTTTAATAAATCTAAGTTGCTGAAATAAGCCTATTTAATAAGCCTATTTAATAGGCCTATTTAATAAGTCTGAGTTGCTGAAATAAGCTTATTTAATAAGCCTAAGTTTCTGAATGAGCCTATTTAATAAGCCTAAGTTGCTGAAATAAGCCTATTAAATAAACCTAAGTTGCTGAATAAGCCTATTTAATAAGCCTAAGTTGCTGAATAAACCTATTTAATAAGTCTAAGTTGCTGAAATAAGCATATTTAATAAGGCTATTTAATAAGCCTAAGTTGCTGAATAAGCCTATTTAATAAGGCTATTTAATGAGCCTAAGTTGCTGAAATAAGACTATTTAATAAGCCTAAGTTGCTGAATAAGCCTATTTAATAAGGCTATTTAATGAGCCTAAGTTGCTGAAATAAACCTATTTAAAAATGCTATTTAATAAGCCTAAGTTGCTGAAATAAACCTGTTTAATAAGGCTATTTAATAAGAATAAGTTGCTGAAATAAGCTTATTTAATAAGCCTAAGTTGCTGAAATAAGCCTATTTAATAAGGCTCTTTAATAAGTCTAAGTTGCTGAAATAAACCTATTTAATAAGCCTAAGTTGCTAAAATAAGCCGATTTAATGAGGGTATTTAATACGTCTATTTAATAAGCCTATTTAATAAGCCTATTTAATAAGCCTATTTAATGAGTCTATTTAATAAGTCTATGTAATAAGTATTTAATGAGCCTATTTATTAAGCCTATTTATTGAGCCTATTTAATAAGCTTATTTATTGAGCCTATTTAATAAGCCTATTTATTGAGCCTATTTAATGAGCCTATTTATTGAGCCTATTTAATAAGCCTATTTAATAAGTCTATTTAATAAGCCTATTTAATAAGCCTATTTAATAAGCCTATTTATTGAGCCTATTTAATTAGCCTATTTAATAAGCCTATTTATTGAGCCTATTTAATAAGTCTATTTAATAAGCCTATTTAACAAGCCTTTTTAATAATTATTTAATGAGCCTGTTTAATAAGTCTATTTAATAAGCCTATTTAATAGGCCTATTTAATAAGTCTAAGTTGCTGAAATAAGCCTATTTAATAAGTCTATTTAATAGGCCTATTTAATAAGTCTAAGTTGCTGAAATAAGCCTATTTAATAAGCCTAAGTTTCTGAATGAGCCTATTTAATAAGCCTAAGTTGCCGAAATAAGCCTATTTAATAAGCCTAAGTTGCTGAATAAGCCTATTTAATAAGCCTAAGTTGCTGAAATAAGCCTATTTAGTAAGTCTAAGTTGCTGAAATAAGCCTATTTAATAAGCCTAAGTTGCTGAAATAAGCCTATTTAATAAGCCTAAGTTGCTGAAATAAGGCTATTTAATAAGTCTAAGTTGCTGAAATAAGCCTATTTAATAAGCCTAAGTTGCTGAAATAAGTATATTTAATAAGCATAAGTTGCTGAAATAAGCCTATTTAATGAGTCTAGGTTGCTGAAATAAGGCTATTTAATAAGTCTAAGTTGCTGAAATAAGCATTTTTAATCAGCGTAAGTTGCTCAAATAAGCCTATTTAATAAGCCCAAGTTGCTGAAATAAGCCTACTTAATTAGGCTATTTAATAAGCCTAAGTTGCTGAAATAAGGCTATTTAATAAGCGTAAGTTGCTGAAATAAGCCTATTTAATGAGCTATTTAATAAGTCTATTTAATAAGCCTATTTAATAAGCCTATTTAATAAGCCTATTTAATAAGCCTATGTAATAAGTCTATTTAATAAGTCTATTTAATAAGTATTTAATGAGCCTATTTAATAAGCCTATTTATTGAGCCTATTTAATAAGCCTATTTATTGAGCCTATTTAATAAGCCTATTTATTGAGCCTATTTAATAAGCCTATTTAATAAGTCTATTTAATAAGCCTATTTAATAAGCCTATTTATTGAGCCTATTTAATAAGCCTATTTAATAAGCCTATTTATTCAGCCTATTTAATAAGTCTATTTAATAAGCCTATTTAATAAGCCTATTTAATAAGTATTTAATGAGCCTATTTAATAAGTCGATTTAATATGCCTATTTAATAGGCCTATTTAATAAGTCTAAGTTGCTGAAATAAGCCTATTTAATAAGCCTAAGTTTCTGAATGAGCCTATTTAATACGCCTAAGTTGCTGAAATAAGCCTATTTAATAAGGCTAAGTTGCTGAATAAGCCTATTTAATAAGCCTAAGTTGCTGAAATAAGCCTATTTAATAAGTCTAAGTTGCTGAAATAAGGCTATTTAATAAGCCTAAGTTGCTGAAATAAGCCTATTTAATAAGCCTAAGTTGCTGAAATAAGGCTATTTAATAAGTCTAAGTTGCTGAAATAAGCCTATTTAATAAGCCTAAGTTGCTGAAATAAGTATATTTAATAAGCATAAGTTGCTGAAATAAGCCTATTTAATGAGTCTAAGTTGCTGAAATAAGGCAATTTAATAAGTCTAAGTTGCTGAAATAAGTCTTTTTAATCAGCGTAAGTTGCTGAAATAAGCCTACTTAATTAGGCTATTTAATAAGCCTAAGTTGCTGAAATAAGCCTATTTAATAAGCGTAAGTTACTGAAATAAGGCTATTTAATAAGCCTATTTAATAAGCCTACGTTGCTGAATAAGCCTATTTAATAAGCCTAAGTTGCTGAAATAAGCCTATTTAATAAGTCTAAGTTGCTGAAATAAGGCTATTTAATAAGCCTAAGTTGCTGAAATAAGCCTATTTAATAAGCCTAAGTTGCTGAAATAAGGCTATTTAATGAGTCCAAGTTGCTGAAATAAGCCGAATTAATAAGCCTAAGTTGCTGAAATAAGTATATTTAATAAGCATAAGTTGCTGAAATAAGCCTATTTAATGAGTCTAGGTTGCTGAAATAAGGCTATTTAATAAGTCTAAGTTGCTGAAATAAGCCTTTTTAATCAGCGTAAGTTGCTGAAATAAGCCTATTTAATAAGCCCAAGTTGCTGAAATAAGCCTACTTAATTAGGCTATTTAATAAGCCTAAGTTGCTGAAATAAGCCTATTTAATAAGCGTAAGTTGCTGAAATAAGGCTATTTAATAAGCCTAAGTTGCTGAAATAAGCCTATTTAATGAGCTATTTAATAAGTCTATTTAATAAGCCTATTTAATAAGCCTATTTAATAAGCCTATTTAATAAGCCTATGTAATAAGTCTATTTAATAAGTCTATTTAATAAGTATTTAATGAGCCTATTTAATAAGCCTATTTATTGAGCCTATTTTAATAAGCCTATTTATTGAGCCTATTTAATAAGCCTATTTATTGAGCCTATTAATAAGCCTATTTAATAAGTCTATTTAATAAGCCTATTTAATAAGCCTATTTATTGAGCCAATTTAATAAGCCTATTTAATAAGCCTATTTATTCAGCCTATTTAATAAGTCTATTTAATAAGCCTATTTAATAAGCCTATTTAATAAGTATTTAATGAGCCTATTTAATAAGTCTATTTAATACGCCTATTCAATAGGCATATTTAATAAGTCTAAGTTGCTGAAATAAGCCTATTTAATAAGCCTAAGTTTCTAAATGAGCCTATTTAATAAGCCTAAGTTGCTGAAACAAGCCTATTTAATAAGCCTAAGTTGCTGAATAAGCCTATTTAATAAGCCTAAGTTGCTGAAATAAGCCTATTTAATAAGTCTAAGTTGCTGAAATAAGGCTATTTAATAAGCCTAAGTTGCTGAAATAAGCCTATTTAATAAGCCTAAGTTGCTGAAATAAGGCTATTTAATAAGTCTAAGTTGCTGAAATAAGCCTATTTAATAAGCCTAAGTTGCTGAAATAAGTATATTTAATAAGCATAAGTTGCTGAAATAAGCCTATTTAATGAGTCTAAGTTGCTGAAATAAGGCTATTTAATAAGTCTAAGTTGCTGAAATAAGTCTTTTTAATCAGCGTAAGTTGCTGAAATAAGTCTACTTAATTAAGCTATTTAATAAGCCTAAGTTGCTGAAATAAGCCTATTTAATAAGCGTAAGTTACTGAAATAAGGCTATTTAATAAGCCTATTTAATAAGCCTACGTTGCTGAATAAGCCTATTTAATAAGCCTAAGTTGCTGAAATAAGCCTATTTAATAAGTCTAAGTTGCTGAAATAAGGCTATTTAATAAGCCTAAGTTGCTGAAATAAGGCTATTTAATAAGTTTAAGTTGCTGAAATAAGCCTGTTTAATAAGCCTAAGTTGCTGAAATAAGCCTATTTAGTAAGGCTATTTAATGAGCCTAAGTTGCTGAATAAGCCTATTTAATAAGTCTAAGTGGCTGAAATAAGGCTATTTAATAAGCCAAAGTTGCTGAAATAAGGCTATTTAGTAAGGCTATTTAATGAGCCTAAGTTGCTGAAATAAGCCTATTTAATAAGCCTAAGTTTCTGAACTAAGCCTATTTAATAAGCCTATTTAATAAGTCTAAGTTGCTGAAATAAACCTATTTAAAATGCTATTTAATAAGCCTAAGTTGCTGAAATAAACCTGTTTAATAAGGCTATTTAATAAGCATAAGTTGCTGAAATAAGCTTATTTAATAAGCCTAAGTTGCTGAAATAAGCCTATTTAATAAGGCTATTTAATAAGTCTAAGTTGCTGAAATAAACCTATTTAATAAGCCTAAGTTGCTAAAGATAAGCCTATTTAATTTGGCTATTTAATAAGTCTATTTAATAAGCCTATTTAATAAGCGTATTTAATAAGCCTATTTAATAAGCCTATTTATTGAGCCTATTTAATAAAACGATTTAATAAGTCTATTTAATAAGCCTATTTACTAAGCCGATTTATTGAGCCTATTTAATAAGTCTATTTAATAAGCCTATTTAATAAGCCTATTTATTTAGCCTATTTAATAAGTCTATTTAATAAGCCTATTTAATAAGTATTTAATGAGCCTATTTAATAAGCCTATTTATTGAGCCTATTTAATAAGCCTATTTAATAAGCCTATTTATTCAGCCTATTTAATAAGTCTATTTAATAAGCCTATTTAATAAGCCTATTTAATAAGTATTTAATGAGCCTATTTAATAAGTCGATTTAATACGCCTATTTAATAGGCCTATTTAATAAGTCTAAGTTGCTGAAATAAGCCTATTTAATAAGCCTAAGTTTCTGAATGAGCCTATTTAATACGCCTAAGTTGCTGAAATAAGCCTATTTAATAAGGCTAAGTTGCTGAATAAGCCTATTTAATAAGCCTAAGTTGCTGAAATAAGCCTATTTAATAAGTCTAAGTTGCTGAAATAAGGCTATTTAATAAGCCTAAGTTGCTGAAATAAGCCTATTTAATAAGCCTAAGTTGCTGAAATAAGGCTATTTAATAAGTCTAAGTTGCTGAAATAAGCCTATTTAATAAGCCTAAGTTGCTGAAATAAGTATATTTAATAAGCATAAGTTGCTGAAATAAGCCTATTTAATGAGTCTAAGTTGCTGAAATAAGGCAATTTAATAAGTCTAAGTTGCTGAAATAAGTCTTTTTAATCAGCGTAAGTTGCTGAAATAAGCCTACTTAATTAGGCTATTTAATAAGCCTAAGTTGCTGAAATAAGCCTATTTAATAAGCGTAAGTTACTGAAATAAGGCTATTTAATAAGCCTATTTAATAAGCCTACGTTGCTGAATAAGCCTATTTAATAAGCCTAAGTTGCTGAAATAAGCCTATTTAATAAGTCTAAGTTGCTGAAATAAGGCTATTTAATAAGCCTAAGTTGCTGAAATAAGCCTATTTAATAAGCCTAAGTTGCTGAAATAAGGCTATTTAATGAGTCCAAGTTGCTGAAATAAGCCGAATTAATAAGCCTAAGTTGCTGAAATAAGTATATTTAATAAGCATAAGTTGCTGAAATAAGCCTATTTAATGAGTCTAGGTTGCTGAAATAAGGCTATTTAATAAGTCTAAGTTGCTGAAATAAGCCTTTTTAATCAGCGTAAGTTGCTGAAATAAGCCTATTTAATAAGCCCAAGTTGCTGAAATAAGCCTACTTAATTAGGCTATTTAATAAGCCTAAGTTGCTGAAATAAGCCTATTTAATAAGCCTAAGTTGCTGAATAAGCCTATTTAATAAGCCTAAGTTGCCGAATAAACCTATTTAATAAGTCTAAGTTGCTAAAATAAGCCTATTTAATACGGCTATTTAATAAGCCTAAGTTGCTGAAATAAGCCTATTTCATAAGGCTATTTAATGAGCCTAAGTTGCTGAAATAAGACTATTTAATAAGCCTAAGTTTCTGAACTAAGCCTATTTAAAAAGGTATATTTAATTAGTCTAAGTTGCTGAAATAAACCTATTTAAAAATGCTATTTAATAAGCCTAAGTTGCTGAAATAAACCTGTTTAATAAGGCTATTTAATAAGCATAAGTTGCTGAAATAAGCTTATTTAATAAGCCTAAGTTGCTGAAATAAGCCTATTTAATAAGGCTCTTTAATAAGTCTAAGTTGCTGAAATAAACCTATTTAATAAGCCTAAGTTGCTAAAACAAGCCTATTTCATGAGGCTATTTAATAAGTCTATTTAATAAGTATATTTAAAAAGTCTATTTAATAAGTCTATTTAATAAGCCTATTTAATAAGCCTATTTAATAAGCCTAATTAATGCACCTATTTAATAAACATATTTAATAAGTCTATTTAATAAGCCTATTTAATAAGTATTTAATGAGCCTATTTAATAAGCCTATTTATTGAGCCTATTTAATAAGCCTATTTATTGAGCCTATTTAATAAGCATATTTATTGAGCCTATTTAATAAGCCTATTTATTGAGCCTATTTAATAAGCCGATTTAATAAGTCTATTTAATAAGCCTATTTAATAAGCCTATTTAATAAGCCTATTTAATAAGTCTATTTAATAAGCCTATTTAATAAGTATTTAATGAGCCTATTTAATAAGCCTATTTATTGAGCCTATTTAATAAGTCTATTTAATAAGCCTATTTAATAGGCCTTTTTTAATAAATCTAAGTTGCTGAAATAAGCCTATTTAATAAGCCTATTTAATAGGCCTATTTAATAAGTCTGAGTTGCTGAAATAAGCTTATTTAATAAGCCTAAGTTTCTGAATGAGCCTATTTAATAAGCCTAAGTTGCTGAAATAAGCCTATTAAATAAACCTAAGTTGCTGAATAAGCCTATTTAATAAGCCTAAGTTGCTGAATAAACCTATTTAATAAGTCTAAGTTGCTGAAATAAGCATATTTAATAAGGCTATTTAATAAGCCTAAGTTGCTGAATAAGCCTATTTAATAAGGCTATTTAATGAGCCTAAGTTGCTGAAATAAGACTATTTAATAAGCCTAAGTTGCTGAATAAGCCTATTTAATAAGGCTATTTAATGAGCCTAAGTTGCTGAAATAAACCTATTTAAAAATGCTATTTAATAAGCCTAAGTTGCTGAAATAAACCTGTTTAATAAGGCTATTTAATAAGAATAAGTTGCTGAAATAAGCTTATTTAATAAGCCTAAGTTGCTGAAATAAGCCTATTTAATAAGGCTCTTTAATAAGTCTAAGTTGCTGAAATAAACCTATTTAATAAGCCTAAGTTGCTAAAATAAGCCGATTTAATGAGGGTATTTAATACGTCTATTTAATAAGCCTATTTAATAAGCCTATTTAATAAGCCTATTTAATAAGCCTATTTAATGAGTCTATTTAATAAGTCTATTTAATAAGTATTTAATGAGCCTATTTATTAAGCCTATTTATTGAGCCTATTTAATAAGCTTATTTATTGAGCCTATTTAATAAGCCTATTTATTGAGCCTATTTAATGAGCCTATTTATTGAGCCTATTTAATAAGCCTATTTAATAAGTCTATTTAATAAGCCTATTTAATAAGCCTATTTAATAAGCCTATTTATTGAGCCTATTTAATTAGCCTATTTAATAAGCCTATTTATTGAGCCTATTTAATAAGTCTATTTAATAAGCCTATTTAACAAGCCTTTTTAATAATTATTTAATGAGCCTGTTTAATAAGTCTATTTAATAAGCCTATTTAATAGGCCTATTTAATAAGTCTAAGTTGCTGAAATAAGCCTATTTAATAAGTCTATTTAATAGGCCTATTTAATAAGTCTAAGTTGCTGAAATAAGCCTATTTAATAAGCCTAAGTTTCTGAATGCTAAAATAAGCCGATTTAATGAGGGTATTTAATACGTCTATTTAATAAGCCTATTTAATAAGCCTATTTAATAAGCCTATTTAATAAGCCTATTTAATGAGTCTATTTAATAAGTCTATTTAATAAGTATTTAATGAGCCTATTTATTAAGCCTATTTATTGAGCCTATTTAATAAGCTTATTTATTGAGCCTATTTAATAAGCCTATTTATTGAGCCTATTTAATGAGCCTATTTATTGAGCCTATTTAATAAGCCTATTTAATAAGTCTATTTAATAAGCCTATTTAATAAGCCTATTTAATAAGCCTATTTATTGAGCCTATTTAATTAGCCTATTTAATAAGCCTATTTATTGAGCCTATTTAATAAGTCTATTTAATAAGCCTATTTAACAAGCCTTTTTAATAATTATTTAATGAGCCTGTTTAATAAGTCTATTTAATAAGCCTATTTAATAGGCCTATTTAATAAGTCTAAGTTGCTGAAATAAGCCTATTTAATAAGTCTATTTAATAGGCCTATTTAATAAGTCTAAGTTGCTGAAATAAGCCTATTTAATAAGCCTAAGTTTCTGAATGAGCCTATTTAATAAGCCTAAGTTGCCGAAATAAGCCTATTTAATAAGCCTAAGTTGCTGAATAAGCCTATTTAATAAGCCTAAGTTGCTGAAATAAGCCTATTTAGTAAGTCTAAGTTGCTGAAATAAGCCTATTTAATAAGCCTAAGTTGCTGAAATAAGCCTATTTAATAAGCCTAAGTTGCTGAAATAAGGCTATTTAATAAGTCTAAGTTGCTGAAATAAGCCTATTTAATAAGCCTAAGTTGCTGAAATAAGTATATTTAATAAGCATAAGTTGCTGAAATAAGCCTATTTAATGAGTCTAGGTTGCTGAAATAAGGCTATTTAATAAGTCTAAGTTGCTGAAATAAGCATTTTTAATCAGCGTAAGTTGCTCAAATAAGCCTATTTAATAAGCCCAAGTTGCTGAAATAAGCCTACTTAATTAGGCTATTTAATAAGCCTAAGTTGCTGAAATAAGGCTATTTAATAAGCGTAAGTTGCTGAAATAAGCCTATTTAATGAGCTATTTAATAAGTCTATTTAATAAGCCTATTTAATAAGCCTATTTAATAAGCCTATTTAATAAGCCTATGTAATAAGTCTATTTAATAAGTCTATTTAATAAGTATTTAATGAGCCTATTTAATAAGCCTATTTATTGAGCCTATTTAATAAGCCTATTTATTGAGCCTATTTAATAAGCCTATTTATTGAGCCTATTTAATAAGCCTATTTAATAAGTCTATTTAATAAGCCTATTTAATAAGCCTATTTATTGAGCCTATTTAATAAGCCTATTTAATAAGCCTATTTATTCAGCCTATTTAATAAGTCTATTTAATAAGCCTATTTAATAAGCCTATTTAATAAGTATTTAATGAGCCTATTTAATAAGTCGATTTAATATGCCTATTTAATAGGCCTATTTAATAAGTCTAAGTTGCTGAAATAAGCCTATTTAATAAGCCTAAGTTTCTGAATGAGCCTATTTAATACGCCTAAGTTGCTGAAATAAGCCTATTTAATAAGGCTAAGTTGCTGAATAAGCCTATTTAATAAGCCTAAGTTGCTGAAATAAGCCTATTTAATAAGTCTAAGTTGCTGAAATAAGGCTATTTAATAAGCCTAAGTTGCTGAAATAAGCCTATTTAATAAGCCTAAGTTGCTGAAATAAGGCTATTTAATAAGTCTAAGTTGCTGAAATAAGCCTATTTAATAAGCCTAAGTTGCTGAAATAAGTATATTTAATAAGCATAAGTTGCTGAAATAAGCCTATTTAATGAGTCTAAGTTGCTGAAATAAGGCAATTTAATAAGTCTAAGTTGCTGAAATAAGTCTTTTTAATCAGCGTAAGTTGCTGAAATAAGCCTACTTAATTAGGCTATTTAATAAGCCTAAGTTGCTGAAATAAGCCTATTTAATAAGCGTAAGTTACTGAAATAAGGCTATTTAATAAGCCTATTTAATAAGCCTACGTTGCTGAATAAGCCTATTTAATAAGCCTAAGTTGCTGAAATAAGCCTATTTAATAAGTCTAAGTTGCTGAAATAAGGCTATTTAATAAGCCTAAGTTGCTGAAATAAGCCTATTTAATAAGCCTAAGTTGCTGAAATAAGGCTATTTAATGAGTCCAAGTTGCTGAAATAAGCCGAATTAATAAGCCTAAGTTGCTGAAATAAGTATATTTAATAAGCATAAGTTGCTGAAATAAGCCTATTTAATGAGTCTAGGTTGCTGAAATAAGGCTATTTAATAAGTCTAAGTTGCTGAAATAAGCCTTTTTAATCAGCGTAAGTTGCTGAAATAAGCCTATTTAATAAGCCCAAGTTGCTGAAATAAGCCTACTTAATTAGGCTATTTAATAAGCCTAAGTTGCTGAAATAAGCCTATTTAATAAGCGTAAGTTGCTGAAATAAGGTTATTTAATAAGCCTAAGTTGCTGAAATAAGCCTATTTAATGAGCTATTTAATAAGTCTATTTAATAAGCCTATTTAATAAGCCTATTTAATAAGCCTATTTAATAAGCCTATGTAATAAGTCTATTTAATAAGTCTATTTAATAAGTATTTAATGAGCCTATTTAATAAGCCTATTTATTGAGCCTATTTTAATAAGCCTATTTATTGAGCCTATTTAATAAGCCTATTTATTGAGCCTATTAATAAGCCTATTTAATAAGTCTATTTAATAAGCCTATTTAATAAGCCTATTTATTGAGCCAATTTAATAAGCCTATTTAATAAGCCTATTTATTCAGCCTATTTAATAAGTCTATTTAATAAGCCTATTTAATAAGCCTATTTAATAAGTATTTAATGAGCCTATTTAATAAGTCTATTTAATACGCCTATTCAATAGGCATATTTAATAAGTCTAAGTTGCTGAAATAAGCCTATTTAATAAGCCTAAGTTTCTAAATGAGCCTATTTAATAAGCCTAAGTTGCTGAAACAAGCCTATTTAATAAGCCTAAGTTGCTGAATAAGCCTATTTAATAAGCCTAAGTTGCTGAAATAAGCCTATTTAATAAGTCTAAGTTGCTGAAATAAGGCTATTTAATAAGCCTAAGTTGCTGAAATAAGCCTATTTAATAAGCCTAAGTTGCTGAAATAAGGCTATTTAATAAGTCTAAGTTGCTGAAATAAGCCTATTTAATAAGCCTAAGTTGCTGAAATAAGTATATTTAATAAGCATAAGTTGCTGAAATAAGCCTATTTAATGAGTCTAAGTTGCTGAAATAAGGCTATTTAATAAGTCTAAGTTGCTGAAATAAGTCTTTTTAATCAGCGTAAGTTGCTGAAATAAGTCTACTTAATTAAGCTATTTAATAAGCCTAAGTTGCTGAAATAAGCCTATTTAATAAGCGTAAGTTACTGAAATAAGGCTATTTAATAAGCCTATTTAATAAGCCTACGTTGCTGAATAAGCCTATTTAATAAGCCTAAGTTGCTGAAATAAGCCTATTTAATAAGTCTAAGTTGCTGAAATAAGGCTATTTAATAAGCCTAAGTTGCTGAAATAAGGCTATTTAATAAGTTTAAGTTGCTGAAATAAGCCTGTTTAATAAGCCTAAGTTGCTGAAATAAGCCTATTTAGTAAGGCTATTTAATGAGCCTAAGTTGCTGAATAAGCCTATTTAATAAGTCTAAGTGGCTGAAATAAGGCTATTTAATAAGCCAAAGTTGCTGAAATAAGGCTATTTAGTAAGGCTATTTAATGAGCCTAAGTTGCTGAAATAAGCCTATTTAATAAGCCTAAGTTTCTGAACTAAGCCTATTTAATAAGCCTATTTAATAAGTCTAAGTTGCTGAAATAAACCTATTTAAAATGCTATTTAATAAGCCTAAGTTGCTGAAATAAACCTGTTTAATAAGGCTATTTAATAAGCATAAGTTGCTGAAATAAGCTTATTTAATAAGCCTAAGTTGCTGAAATAAGCCTATTTAATAAGGCTATTTAATAAGTCTAAGTTGCTGAAATAAACCTATTTAATAAGCCTAAGTTGCTAAAGATAAGCCTATTTAATTTGGCTATTTAATAAGTCTATTTAATAAGCCTATTTAATAAGCGTATTTAATAAGCCTATTTAATAAGCCTATTTATTGAGCCTATTTAATAAAACGATTTAATAAGTCTATTTAATAAGCCTATTTACTAAGCCGATTTATTGAGCCTATTTAATAAGTCTATTTAATAAGCCTATTTAATAAGCCTATTTATTTAGCCTATTTAATAAGTCTATTTAATAAGCCTATTTAATAAGTATTTAATGAGCCTATTTAATAAGCCTATTTATTGAGCCTATTTAATAAGCCTATTTAATAAGCCTATTTATTCAGCCTATTTAATAAGTCTATTTAATAAGCCTATTTAATAAGCCTATTTAATAAGTATTTAATGAGCCTATTTAATAAGTCGATTTAATACGCCTATTTAATAGGCCTATTTAATAAGTCTAAGTTGCTGAAATAAGCCTATTTAATAAGCCTAAGTTTCTGAATGAGCCTATTTAATACGCCTAAGTTGCTGAAATAAGCCTATTTAATAAGGCTAAGTTGCTGAATAAGCCTATTTAATAAGCCTAAGTTGCTGAAATAAGCCTATTTAATAAGTCTAAGTTGCTGAAATAAGGCTATTTAATAAGCCTAAGTTGCTGAAATAAGCCTATTTAATAAGCCTAAGTTGCTGAAATAAGGCTATTTAATAAGTCTAAGTTGCTGAAATAAGCCTATTTAATAAGCCTAAGTTGCTGAAATAAGTATATTTAATAAGCATAAGTTGCTGAAATAAGCCTATTTAATGAGTCTAAGTTGCTGAAATAAGGCAATTTAATAAGTCTAAGTTGCTGAAATAAGTCTTTTTAATCAGCGTAAGTTGCTGAAATAAGCCTACTTAATTAGGCTATTTAATAAGCCTAAGTTGCTGAAATAAGCCTATTTAATAAGCGTAAGTTACTGAAATAAGGCTATTTAATAAGCCTATTTAATAAGCCTACGTTGCTGAATAAGCCTATTTAATAAGCCTAAGTTGCTGAAATAAGCCTATTTAATAAGTCTAAGTTGCTGAAATAAGGCTATTTAATAAGCCTAAGTTGCTGAAATAAGCCTATTTAATAAGCCTAAGTTGCTGAAATAAGGCTATTTAATGAGTCCAAGTTGCTGAAATAAGCCGAATTAATAAGCCTAAGTTGCTGAAATAAGTATATTTAATAAGCATAAGTTGCTGAAATAAGCCTATTTAATGAGTCTAGGTTGCTGAAATAAGGCTATTTAATAAGTCTAAGTTGCTGAAATAAGCCTTTTTAATCAGCGTAAGTTGCTGAAATAAGCCTATTTAATAAGCCCAAGTTGCTGAAATAAGCCTACTTAATTAGGCTATTTAATAAGCCTAAGTTGCTGAAATAAGCCTATTTAATAAGCCTAAGTTGCTGAATAAGCCTATTTAATAAGCCTAAGTTGCCGAATAAACCTATTTAATAAGTCTAAGTTGCTAAAATAAGCCTATTTAATACGGCTATTTAATAAGCCTAAGTTGCTGAAATAAGCCTATTTCATAAGGCTATTTAATGAGCCTAAGTTGCTGAAATAAGACTATTTAATAAGCCTAAGTTTCTGAACTAAGCCTATTTAAAAAGGTATATTTAATTAGTCTAAGTTGCTGAAATAAACCTATTTAAAAATGCTATTTAATAAGCCTAAGTTGCTGAAATAAACCTGTTTAATAAGGCTATTTAATAAGCATAAGTTGCTGAAATAAGCTTATTTAATAAGCCTAAGTTGCTGAAATAAGCCTATTTAATAAGGCTCTTTAATAAGTCTAAGTTGCTGAAATAAACCTATTTAATAAGCCTAAGTTGCTAAAACAAGCCTATTTCATGAGGCTATTTAATAAGTCTATTTAATAAGTATATTTAAAAAGTCTATTTAATAAGTCTATTTAATAAGCCTATTTAATAAGCCTATTTAATAAGCCTAATTAATGCACCTATTTAATAAACATATTTAATAAGTCTATTTAATAAGCCTATTTAATAAGTATTTAATGAGCCTATTTAATAAGCCTATTTATTGAGCCTATTTAATAAGCCTATTTATTGAGCCTATTTAATAAGCATATTTATTGAGCCTATTTAATAAGCCTATTTATTGAGCCTATTTAATAAGCCGATTTAATAAGTCTATTTAATAAGCCTATTTAATAAGCCTATTTAATAAGCCTATTTAATAAGTCTATTTAATAAGCCTATTTAATAAGTATTTAATGAGCCTATTTAATAAGCCTATTTATTGAGCCTATTTAATAAGTCTATTTAATAAGCCTATTTAATAGGCCTTTTTTAATAAATCTAAGTTGCTGAAATAAGCCTATTTAATAAGCCTATTTAATAGGCCTATTTAATAAGTCTGAGTTGCTGAAATAAGCTTATTTAATAAGCCTAAGTTTCTGAATGAGCCTATTTAATAAGCCTAAGTTGCTGAAATAAGCCTATTAAATAAACCTAAGTTGCTGAATAAGCCTATTTAATAAGCCTAAGTTGCTGAATAAACCTATTTAATAAGTCTAAGTTGCTGAAATAAGCATATTTAATAAGGCTATTTAATAAGCCTAAGTTGCTGAATAAGCCTATTTAATAAGGCTATTTAATGAGCCTAAGTTGCTGAAATAAGACTATTTAATAAGCCTAAGTTGCTGAATAAGCCTATTTAATAAGGCTATTTAATGAGCCTAAGTTGCTGAAATAAACCTATTTAAAAATGCTATTTAATAAGCCTAAGTTGCTGAAATAAACCTGTTTAATAAGGCTATTTAATAAGAATAAGTTGCTGAAATAAGCTTATTTAATAAGCCTAAGTTGCTGAAATAAGCCTATTTAATAAGGCTCTTTAATAAGTCTAAGTTGCTGAAATAAACCTATTTAATAAGCCTAAGTTGCTAAAATAAGCCGATTTAATGAGGGTATTTAATACGTCTATTTAATAAGCCTATTTAATAAGCCTATTTAATAAGCCTATTTAATAAGCCTATTTAATGAGTCTATTTAATACGTCTATTTAATAAGTATTTAATGAGCCTATTTATTAAGCCTATTTATTGAGCCTATTTAATAAGCTTATTTATTGAGCCTATTTAATAAGCCTATTTATTGAGCCTATTTAATGAGCCTATTTATTGAGCCTATTTAATAAGCCTATTTAATAAGTCTATTTAATAAGCCTATTTAATAAGCCTATTTAATAAGCCTATTTATTGAGCCTATTTAATTAGCCTATTTAATAAGCCTATTTATTGAGCCTATTTAATAAGTCTATTTAATAAGCCTATTTAACAAGCCTTTTTAATAATTATTTAATGAGCCTGTTTAATAAGTCTATTTAATAAGCCTATTTAATAGGCCTATTTAATAAGTCTAAGTTGCTGAAATAAGCCTATTTAATAAGTCTATTTAATAGGCCTATTTAATAAGTCTAAGTTGCTGAAATAAGCCTATTTAATAAGCCTAAGTTTCTGAATGAGCCTATTTAATAAGCCTAAGTTGCCGAAATAAGCCTATTTAATAAGCCTAAGTTGCTGAATAAGCCTATTTAATAAGCCTAAGTTGCTGAAATAAGCCTATTTAGTAAGTCTAAGTTGCTGAAATAAGCCTATTTAATAAGCCTAAGTTGCTGAAATAAGCCTATTTAATAAGCCTAAGTTGCTGAAATAAGGCTATTTAATAAGTCTAAGTTGCTGAAATAAGCCTATTTAATAAGCCTAAGTTGCTGAAATAAGTATATTTAATAAGCATAAGTTGCTGAAATAAGCCTATTTAATGAGTCTAGGTTGCTGAAATAAGGCTATTTAATAAGTCTAAGTTGCTGAAATAAGCATTTTTAATCAGCGTAAGTTGCTCAAATAAGCCTATTTAATAAGCCCAAGTTGCTGAAATAAGCCTACTTAATTAGGCTATTTAATAAGCCTAAGTTGCTGAAATAAGGCTATTTAATAAGCGTAAGTTGCTGAAATAAGCCTATTTAATGAGCTATTTAATAAGTCTATTTAATAAGCCTATTTAATAAGCCTATTTAATAAGCCTATTTAATAAGCCTATGTAATAAGTCTATTTAATAAGTCTATTTAATAAGTATTTAATGAGCCTATTTAATAAGCCTATTTATTGAGCCTATTTAATAAGCCTATTTATTGAGCCTATTTAATAAGCCTATTTATTGAGCCTATTTAATAAGCCTATTTAATAAGTCTATTTAATAAGCCTATTTAATAAGCCTATTTATTGAGCCTATTTAATAAGCCTATTTAATAAGCCTATTTATTCAGCCTATTTAATAAGTCTATTTAATAAGCCTATTTAATAAGCCTATTTAATAAGTATTTAATGAGCCTATTTAATAAGTCGATTTAATATGCCTATTTAATAGGCCTATTTAATAAGTCTAAGTTGCTGAAATAAGCCTATTTAATAAGCCTAAGTTTCTGAATGAGCCTATTTAATACGCCTAAGTTGCTGAAATAAGCCTATTTAATAAGGCTAAGTTGCTGAATAAGCCTATTTAATAAGCCTAAGTTGCTGAAATAAGCCTATTTAATAAGTCTAAGTTGCTGAAATAAGGCTATTTAATAAGCCTAAGTTGCTGAAATAAGCCTATTTAATAAGCCTAAGTTGCTGAAATAAGGCTATTTAATAAGTCTAAGTTGCTGAAATAAGCCTATTTAATAAGCCTAAGTTGCTGAAATAAGTATATTTAATAAGCATAAGTTGCTGAAATAAGCCTATTTAATGAGTCTAAGTTGCTGAAATAAGGCAATTTAATAAGTCTAAGTTGCTGAAATAAGTATTTTTAATCAGCGTAAGTTGCTGAAATAAGCCTACTTAATTAGGCTATTTAATAAGCCTAAGTTGCTGAAATAAGCCTATTTAATAAGCGTAAGTTACTGAAATAAGGCTATTTAATAAGCCTATTTAATAAGCCTACGTTGCTGAATAAGCCTATTTAATAAGCCTAAGTTGCTGAAATAAGCCTATTTAATAAGTCTAAGTTGCTGAAATAAGGCTATTTAATAAGCCTAAGTTGCTGAAATAAGCCTATTTAATAAGCCTAAGTTGCTGAAATAAGGCTATTTAATGAGTCCAAGTTGCTGAAATAAGCCGAATTAATAAGCCTAAGTTGCTGAAATAAGTATATTTAATAAGCATAAGTTGCTGAAATAAGCCTATTTAATGAGTCTAGGTTGCTGAAATAAGGCTATTTAATAAGTCTAAGTTGCTGAAATAAGCCTTTTTAATCAGCGTAAGTTGCTGAAATAAGCCTATTTAATAAGCCCAAGTTGCTGAAATAAGCCTACTTAATTAGGCTATTTAATAAGCCTAAGTTGCTGAAATAAGCCTATTTAATAAGCGTAAGTTGCTGAAATAAGGCTATTTAATAAGCCTAAGTTGCTGAAATAAGCCTATTTAATGAGCTATTTAATAAGTCTATTTAATAAGCCTATTTAATAAGCCTATTTAATAAGCCTATTTAATAAGCCTATGTAATAAGTCTATTTAATAAGTCTATTTAATAAGTATTTAATGAGCCTATTTAATAAGCCTATTTATTGAGCCTATTTTAATAAGCCTATTTATTGAGCCTATTTAATAAGCCTATTTATTGAGCCTATTAATAAGCCTATTTAATAAGTCTATTTAATAAGCCTATTTAATAAGCCTATTTATTGAGCCAATTTAATAAGCCTATTTAATAAGCCTATTTATTCAGCCTATTTAATAAGTCTATTTAATAAGCCTATTTAATAAGCCTATTTAATAAGTATTTAATGAGCCTATTTAATAAGTCTATTTAATACGCCTATTCAATAGGCATATTTAATAAGTCTAAGTTGCTGAAATAAGCCTATTTAATAAGCCTAAGTTTCTAAATGAGCCTATTTAATAAGCCTAAGTTGCTGAAACAAGCCTATTTAATAAGCCTAAGTTGCTGAATAAGCCTATTTAATAAGCCTAAGTTGCTGAAATAAGCCTATTTAATAAGTCTAAGTTGCTGAAATAAGGCTATTTAATAAGCCTAAGTTGCTGAAATAAGCCTATTTAATAAGCCTAAGTTGCTGAAATAAGGCTATTTAATAAGTCTAAGTTGCTGAAATAAGCCTATTTAATAAGCCTAAGTTGCTGAAATAAGTATATTTAATAAGCATAAGTTGCTGAAATAAGCCTATTTAATGAGTCTAAGTTGCTGAAATAAGGCTATTTAATAAGTCTAAGTTGCTGAAATAAGTCTTTTTAATCAGCGTAAGTTGCTGAAATAAGTCTACTTAATTAAGCTATTTAATAAGCCTAAGTTGCTGAAATAAGCCTATTTAATAAGCGTAAGTTACTGAAATAAGGCTATTTAATAAGCCTATTTAATAAGCCTACGTTGCTGAATAAGCCTATTTAATAAGCCTAAGTTGCTGAAATAAGCCTATTTAATAAGTCTAAGTTGCTGAAATAAGGCTATTTAATAAGCCTAAGTTGCTGAAATAAGGCTATTTAATAAGTTTAAGTTGCTGAAATAAGCCTGTTTAATAAGCCTAAGTTGCTGAAATAAGCCTATTTAGTAAGGCTATTTAATGAGCCTAAGTTGCTGAATAAGCCTATTTAATAAGTCTAAGTGGCTGAAATAAGGCTATTTAATAAGCCAAAGTTGCTGAAATAAGGCTATTTAGTAAGGCTATTTAATGAGCCTAAGTTGCTGAAATAAGCCTATTTAATAAGCCTAAGTTTCTGAACTAAGCCTATTTAATAAGCCTATTTAATAAGTCTAAGTTGCTGAAATAAACCTATTTAAAATGCTATTTAATAAGCCTAAGTTGCTGAAATAAACCTGTTTAATAAGGCTATTTAATAAGCATAAGTTGCTGAAATAAGCTTATTTAATAAGCCTAAGTTGCTGAAATAAGCCTATTTAATAAGGCTATTTAATAAGTCTAAGTTGCTGAAATAAACCTATTTAATAAGCCTAAGTTGCTAAAGATAAGCCTATTTAATTTGGCTATTTAATAAGTCTATTTAATAAGCCTATTTAATAAGCGTATTTAATAAGCCTATTTAATAAGCCTATTTATTGAGCCTATTTAATAAAACGATTTAATAAGTCTATTTAATAAGCCTATTTACTAAGCCGATTTATTGAGCCTATTTAATAAGTCTATTTAATAAGCCTATTTAATAAGCCTATTTATTTAGCCTATTTAATAAGTCTATTTAATAAGCCTATTTAATAAGTATTTAATGAGCCTATTTAATAAGCCTATTTATTGAGCCTATTTAATAAGCCTATTTAATAAGCCTATTTATTCAGCCTATTTAATAAGTCTATTTAATAAGCCTATTTAATAAGCCTATTTAATAAGTATTTAATGAGCCTATTTAATAAGTCGATTTAATACGCCTATTTAATAGGCCTATTTAATAAGTCTAAGTTGCTGAAATAAGCCTATTTAATAAGCCTAAGTTTCTGAATGAGCCTATTTAATACGCCTAAGTTGCTGAAATAAGCCTATTTAATAAGGCTAAGTTGCTGAATAAGCCTATTTAATAAGCCTAAGTTGCTGAAATAAGCCTATTTAATAAGTCTAAGTTGCTGAAATAAGGCTATTTAATAAGCCTAAGTTGCTGAAATAAGCCTATTTAATAAGCCTAAGTTGCTGAAATAAGGCTATTTAATAAGTCTAAGTTGCTGAAATAAGCCTATTTAATAAGCCAAAGTTGCTGAAATAAGTATATTTAATAAGCATAAGTTGCTGAAATAAGCCTATTTAATGAGTCTAAGTTGCTGAAATAAGGCAATTTAATAAGTCTAAGTTGCTGAAATAAGTCTTTTTAATCAGCGTAAGTTGCTGAAATAAGCCTACTTAATTAGGCTATTTAATAAGCCTAAGTTGCTGAAATAAGCCTATTTAATAAGCGTAAGTTACTGAAATAAGGCTATTTAATAAGCCTATTTAATAAGCCTACGTTGCTGAATAAGCCTATTTAATAAGCCTAAGTTGCTGAAATAAGCCTATTTAATAAGTCTAAGTTGCTGAAATAAGGCTATTTAATAAGCCTAAGTTGCTGAAATAAGCCTATTTAATAAGCCTAAGTTGCTGAAATAAGGCTATTTAATGAGTCCAAGTTGCTGAAATAAGCCGAATTAATAAGCCTAAGTTGCTGAAATAAGTATATTTAATAAGCATAAGTTGCTGAAATAAGCCTATTTAATGAGTCTAGGTTGCTGAAATAAGGCTATTTAATAAGTCTAAGTTGCTGAAATAAGCCTTTTTAATCAGCGTAAGTTGCTGAAATAAGCCTATTTAATAAGCCCAAGTTGCTGAAATAAGCCTACTTAATTAGGCTATTTAATAAGCCTAAGTTGCTGAAATAAGCCTATTTAATAAGCGTAAGTTGCTGAAATAAGGCTATTTAATAAGCCTAAGTTGCTGAAATAAGCCTATTTAATGAGCTATTTAATAAGTCTATTTAATAAGCCTATTTAATAAGCCTATTTAATAAGCCTATTTAATAAGCCTATGTAATAAGTCTATTTAATAAGTCTATTTAATAAGTATTTAATGAGCCTATTTAATAAGCCTATTTATTGAGCCTATTTTAATAAGCCTATTTATTGAGCCTATTTAATAAGCCTATTTATTGAGCCTATTAATAAGCCTATTTAATAAGTCTATTTAATAAGCCTATTTAATAAGCCTATTTATTGAGCCAATTTAATAAGCCTATTTAATAAGCCTATTTATTCAGCCTATTTAATAAGTCTATTTAATAAGCCTATTTAATAAGCCTATTTAATAAGTATTTAATGAGCCTATTTAATAAGTCTATTTAATACGCCTATTCAATAGGCATATTTAATAAGTCTAAGTTGCTGAAATAAGCCTATTTAATAAGCCTAAGTTTCTAAATGAGTCTATTTAATAAGCCTAAGTTGCTGAAACAAGCCTATTTAATAAGCCTAAGTTGCTGAATAAGCCTATTTAATAAGCCTAAGTTGCTGAAATAAGCCTATTTAATAAGTCTAAGTTGCTGAAATAAGGCTATTTAATAAGCCTAAGTTGCTGAAATAAGCCTATTTAATAAGCCTAAGTTGCTGAAATAAGGCTATTTAATAAGTCTAAGTTGCTGAAATAAGCCTATTTAATAAGCCTAAGTTGCTGAAATAAGTCTTTTTAATCAGCGTAAGTTGCTGAAATAAGTCTACTTAATTAAGCTATTTAATAAGCCTAAGTTGCTGAAATAAGCCTATTTAATAAGCGTAAGTTACTGAAATAAGGCTATTTAATAAGCCTATTTAATAAGCCTACGTTGCTGAATAAGCCTATTTAATAAGCCTAAGTTGCTGAAATAAGCCTATTTAATAAGTCTAAGTTGCTGAAATAAGGCTATTTAATAAGCCTAAGTTGCTGAAATAAGGCTATTTAATAAGTTTAAGTTGCTGAAATAAGCCTGTTTAATAAGCCTAAGTTGCTGAAATAAGCCTATTTAGTAAGGCTATTTAATGAGCCTAAGTTGCTGAATAAGCCTATTTAATAAGTCTAAGTGGCTGAAATAAGGCTATTTAATAAGCCAAAGTTGCTGAAATAAGGCTATTTAGTAAGGCTATTTAATGAGCCTAAGTTGCTGAAATAAGCCTATTTAATAAGCCTAAGTTTCTGAACTAAGCCTATTTAATAAGCCTATTTAATAAGTCTAAGTTGCTGAAATAAACCTATTTAAAATGCTATTTAATAAGCCTAAGTTGCTGAAATAAACCTGTTTAATAAGGCTATTTAATAAGCATAAGTTGCTGAAATAAGCTTATTTAATAAGCCTAAGTTGCTGAAATAAGCCTATTTAATAAGGCTATTTAATAAGTCTAAGTTGCTGAAATAAACCTATTTAATAAGCCTAAGTTGCTAAAGATAAGCCTATTTAATTTGGCTATTTAATAAGTCTATTTAATAAGCCTATTTAATAAGCGTATTTAATAAGCCTATTTAATAAGCCTATTTATTGAGCCTATTTAATAAGCCGATTTAATAAGTCTATTTAATAAGCCTATTTACTAAGCCGATTTATTGAGCCTATTTAATAAGTCTATTTAATAAGCCTATTTAATAAGCCTATTTATTTAGCCTATTTAATAAGTCTATTTAATAAGCCTATTTAATAAGTATTTAATGAGCCTATTTAATAAGCCTATTTATTGAGCCTATTTAATGAGCCTATTTATTGAGCCTATTTAATAAGCCTATTTATTGAGCCTATTTAATAAGCCTATTTATTGAGCCTATTTAATAAGCCTATTTAATAAGCCTATTTATTGAGCCTATTTAATAAGTCTATTTAATAAGCCTATTTAATAAGCCTATTTAATAAGTCTATTTAATAAGCCTATTTAATAAGTATTTAATGAGCCTATTTAATAAGCCTATTTATTGAGCCTATTTAATAAGCCTATTTATTGAGCCTATTTAATGAGCCTATTTATTGAGCCTATTTAATAAGCCTATTTAATAAGCCTATTTAATAAGCCTATTTATTGAGCCTATTTAATAAGCCTATTTAATAAGCCTATTTATTGAGCCTATTTAATAAGTCTATTTAATACGCCTATTTAATAAGCCTATTTAATAAGTATTTAATGAGCCTATTTAATAAGTCTATTTAATAAGCCTATTTAATAGGCCTATTTAATAAGTCTAAGTTTCTGAAATAAGCCTATTTAATAAGCCTAAGTTGCTGAATAAGCCTATTTAATAAGCCTAAGTTGCTGAATAAACCTATTTAATAAGTCTAAGTTTCTGAAATAAGCTTATTTAATAAGCCTAAGTTGCTGAAATAAGCCTATTTAATAAGGCTCTTTAATAAGTCTAAGTTGCTGAAATAAACCTATTTAATAAGCTTAAGTTGCTAAAATAAGCCTATTTCATGAGGCTATTTAATAAGTCTATTTAATAAGTCTATTTAATAAGTCTATTTAATAAGTCTATTTAATAAGCCTATTTAATAAGACTATTTAATAAGTCTATTTAATAAGCCTATTTAATAAGTCTAATAAGTCTATTTAATAAGCCTATTTAATAAGCCTATTTATTGAGCCTATTTAATAAGCCTATTTATTGAGCCTATTTAATAAGCATATTTATTGAGCCTATTTAATAAGCCTATTTATTGAGCCTATTTAATAAGCCGATTTAATAAGTCTATTTAATAAACCTATTTAATAAGCCGATTTATTGAGCCTATTTAATAAGTCTATTTAATAAGCCTATTTAATAAGCCTATTTATTGAGCCTATTTAATAAGTCTATTTAATAAGCCTATTTAATAAGCCTATTTAATAAGTATTTAATGAGCCTATTTAATAAGTCTATTCAATACGCCTATTTAATAGGCCTTTTTTAATAAATCTAAGTTGCTGAAATAAGCCTATTTAATAAGCCTATTTAATAGGCCTATTTAATAAGTCTAAGTTGCTGAAATAAGCCTATTTAATAAGCCTAAGTTTCTGAATGAGCCTATTTAATAAGCCTAAGTTGCTGAAATAAGCCTATTTAATGAGCCTAAGTTGCTGAATAAGGCTATTTAATAAGCCTAAGTTGCTGAAATAAGGCTATTTAATAAGTTTAAGTTGCTGAAATAAGCCTGTTTAATAAGCCTAAGTTGCTGAAATAAGCCTATTTAATAAGGCTATTTAATGAGCCTAAGTTGCTGAAATAAGCCTATTTAATAAGCCTAAGTTTCTGAACTAAGCCTATTTAATAAGCCTATTTAATAAGTCTAAGTTGCTGAAATAAACCTATTTAAAATGCTATTTAATAAGCCTAAGTTGCTGAAATAAACCTGTTTAATAAGGCTATTTAATAAGCATAAGTTGCTGAAATAAGCTTATTTAATAAGCCTAAGTTGCTGAAATAAGCCTATTTAATGAGCTATTTAATAAGTCTATTTAATAAGCCTATTTAATAAGCCTATTTAATAAGCCTATTTAATAAGCCTATGTAATAAGTCTATTTAATAAGTCTATTTAATAAGTATTTAATGAGCCTATTTAATAAGCCTATTTATTGAGCCTATTTAATAAGCCTATTTATTGAGCCTATTTAATAAGCCTATTTATTGAGCCTATTTAATAAGCCTATTTAATAAGTCTATTTAATAAGCCTATTTAATAAGCCTATTTATTGAGCCTATTTAATAAGCCTATTTAATAAGCCTATTTATTCAGCCTATTTAATAAGTCTATTTAATAAGCCTATTTAATAAGCCTATTTAATAAGTATTTAATGAGCCTATTTAATAAGTCGATTTAATATGCCTATTTAATAGGCCTATTTAATAAGTCTAAGTTGCTGAAATAAGCCTATTTAATAAGCCTAAGTTTCTGAATGAGCCTATTTAATACGCCTAAGTTGCTGAAATAAGCCTATTTAATAAGTCTAAGTTGCTGAAATAAGGCTATTTAATAAGCCTAAGTTGCTGAAATAAGCCTATTTAATAAGCCTAAGTTGCTGAAATAAGGCTATTTAATAAGTCTAAGTTGCTGAAATAAGCCTATTTAATAAGCCTAAGTTGCTGAAATAAGTATATTTAATAAGCATAAGTTGCTGAAATAAGCCTATTTAATGAGTCTAAGTTGCTGAAATAAGGCAATTTAATAAGTCTAAGTTGCTGAAATAAGTCTTTTTAATCAGCGTAAGTTGCTGAAATAAGCCTACTTAATTAGGCTATTTAATAAGCCTAAGTTGCTGAAATAAGCCTATTTAATAAGCGTAAGTTACTGAAATAAGGCTATTTAATAAGCCTATTTAATAAGCCTACGTTGCTGAATAAGCCTATTTAATAAGCCTAAGTTGCTGAAATAAGCCTATTTAATAAGTCTAAGTTGCTGAAATAAGGCTATTTAATAAGCCTAAGTTGCTGAAATAAGCCTATTTAATAAGCCTAAGTTGCTGAAATAAGGCTATTTAATGAGTCCAAGTTGCTGAAATAAGCCGAATTAATAAGCCTAAGTTGCTGAAATAAGTATATTTAATAAGCATAAGTTGCTGAAATAAGCCTATTTAATGAGTCTAGGTTGCTGAAATAAGGCTATTTAATAAGTCTAAGTTGCTGAAATAAGCCTTTTTAATCAGCGTAAGTTGCTGAAATAAGCCTATTTAATAAGCCCAAGTTGCTGAAATAAGCCTACTTAATTAGGCTATTTAATAAGCCTAAGTTGCTGAAATAAGCCTATTTAATAAGCGTAAGTTGCTGAAATAAGGCTATTTAATAAGCCTAAGTTGCTGAAATAAGCCTATTTAATGAGCTATTTAATAAGTCTATTTAATAAGCCTATTTAATAAGCCTATTTAATAAGCCTATTTAATAAGCCTATGTAATAAGTCTATTTAATAAGTCTATTTAATAAGTATTTAATGAGCCTATTTAATAAGCCTATTTATTGAGCCTATTTTAATAAGCCTATTTATTGAGCCTATTTAATAAGCCTATTTATTGAGCCTATTAATAAGCCTATTTAATAAGTCTATTTAATAAGCCTATTTAATAAGCCTATTTATTGAGCCAATTTAATAAGCCTATTTAATAAGCCTATTTATTCAGCCTATTTAATAAGTCTATTTAATAAGCCTATTTAATAAGCCTATTTAATAAGTATTTAATGAGCCTATTTAATAAGTCTATTTAATACGCCTATTCAATAGGCATATTTAATAAGTCTAAGTTGCTGAAATAAGCCTATTTAATAAGCCTAAGTTTCTAAATGAGCCTATTTAATAAGCCTAAGTTGCTGAAACAAGCCTATTTAATAAGCCTAAGTTGCTGAATAAGCCTATTTAATAAGCCTAAGTTGCTGAAATAAGCCTATTTAATAAGTCTAAGTTGCTGAAATAAGGCTATTTAATAAGCCTAAGTTGCTGAAATAAGCCTATTTAATAAGCCTAAGTTGCTGAAATAAGGCTATTTAATAAGTCTAAGTTGCTGAAATAAGCCTATTTAATAAGCCTAAGTTGCTGAAATAAGTATATTTAATAAGCATAAGTTGCTGAAATAAGCCTATTTAATGAGTCTAAGTTGCTGAAATAAGGCTATTTAATAAGTCTAAGTTGCTGAAATAAGTCTTTTTAATCAGCGTAAGTTGCTGAAATAAGTCTACTTAATTAAGCTATTTAATAAGCCTAAGTTGCTGAAATAAGCCTATTTAATAAGCGTAAGTTACTGAAATAAGGCTATTTAATAAGCCTATTTAATAAGCCTACGTTGCTGAATAAGCCTATTTAATAAGCCTAAGTTGCTGAAATAAGCCTATTTAATAAGTCTAAGTTGCTGAAATAAGGCTATTTAATAAGCCTAAGTTGCTGAAATAAGGCTATTTAATAAGTTTAAGTTGCTGAAATAAGCCTGTTTAATAAGCCTAAGTTGCTGAAATAAGCCTATTTAGTAAGGCTATTTAATGAGCCTAAGTTGCTGAATAAGCCTATTTAATAAGTCTAAGTGGCTGAAATAAGGCTATTTAATAAGCCAAAGTTGCTGAAATAAGGCTATTTAGTAAGGCTATTTAATGAGCCTAAGTTGCTGAAATAAGCCTATTTAATAAGCCTAAGTTTCTGAACTAAGCCTATTTAATAAGCCTATTTAATAAGTCTAAGTTGCTGAAATAAGCCTATTTAATAAGCCTAAGTTTCTGAATGAGCCTATTTAATAAGCCTAAGTTGCTGAAATAAGCCTATTTAATGAGCCTAAGTTGCTGAATAAGGCTATTTAATAAGCCTAAGTTGCTGAAATAAGGCTATTTAATAAGTTTAAGTTGCTGAAATAAGCCTGTTTAATAAGCCTAAGTTGCTGAAATAAGCCTATTTAATAAGGCTATTTAATGAGCCTAAGTTGCTGAAATAAGCCTATTTAATAAGCCTAAGTTTCTGAACTAAGCCTATTTAATAAGCCTATTTAATAAGTCTAAGTTGCTGAAATAAACCTATTTAAAATGCTATTTAATAAGCCTAAGTTGCTGAAATAAACCTGTTTAATAAGGCTATTTAATAAGCATAAGTTGCTGAAATAAGCTTATTTAATAAGCCTAAGTTGCTGAAATAAGCCTATTTAATGAGCTATTTAATAAGTCTATTTAATAAGCCTATTTAATAAGCCTATTTAATAAGCCTATTTAATAAGCCTATGTAATAAGTCTATTTAATAAGTCTATTTAATAAGTATTTAATGAGCCTATTTAATAAGCCTATTTATTGAGCCTATTTAATAAGCCTATTTATTGAGCCTATTTAATAAGCCTATTTATTGAGCCTATTTAATAAGCCTATTTAATAAGTCTATTTAATAAGCCTATTTAATAAGCCTATTTATTGAGCCTATTTAATAAGCCTATTTAATAAGCCTATTTATTCAGCCTATTTAATAAGTCTATTTAATAAGCCTATTTAATAAGCCTATTTAATAAGTATTTAATGAGCCTATTTAATAAGTCGATTTAATATGCCTATTTAATAGGCCTATTTAATAAGTCTAAGTTGCTGAAATAAGCCTATTTAATAAGCCTAAGTTTCTGAATGAGCCTATTTAATACGCCTAAGTTGCTGAAATAAGCCTATTTAATAAGTCTAAGTTGCTGAAATAAGGCTATTTAATAAGCCTAAGTTGCTGAAATAAGCCTATTTAATAAGCCTAAGTTGCTGAAATAAGGCTATTTAATAAGTCTAAGTTGCTGAAATAAGCCTATTTAATAAGCCTAAGTTGCTGAAATAAGTATATTTAATAAGCATAAGTTGCTGAAATAAGCCTATTTAATGAGTCTAAGTTGCTGAAATAAGGCAATTTAATAAGTCTAAGTTGCTGAAATAAGTCTTTTTAATCAGCGTAAGTTGCTGAAATAAGCCTACTTAATTAGGCTATTTAATAAGCCTAAGTTGCTGAAATAAGCCTATTTAATAAGCGTAAGTTACTGAAATAAGGCTATTTAATAAGCCTATTTAATAAGCCTACGTTGCTGAATAAGCCTATTTAATAAGCCTAAGTTGCTGAAATAAGCCTATTTAATAAGTCTAAGTTGCTGAAATAAGGCTATTTAATAAGCCTAAGTTGCTGAAATAAGCCTATTTAATAAGCCTAAGTTGCTGAAATAAGGCTATTTAATGAGTCCAAGTTGCTGAAATAAGCCGAATTAATAAGCCTAAGTTGCTGAAATAAGTATATTTAATAAGCATAAGTTGCTGAAATAAGCCTATTTAATGAGTCTAGGTTGCTGAAATAAGGCTATTTAATAAGTCTAAGTTGCTGAAATAAGCCTTTTTAATCAGCGTAAGTTGCTGAAATAAGCCTATTTAATAAGCCCAAGTTGCTGAAATAAGCCTACTTAATTAGGCTATTTAATAAGCCTAAGTTGCTGAAATAAGCCTATTTAATAAGCGTAAGTTGCTGAAATAAGGCTATTTAATAAGCCTAAGTTGCTGAAATAAGCCTATTTAATGAGCTATTTAATAAGTCTATTTAATAAGCCTATTTAATAAGCCTATTTAATAAGCCTATTTAATAAGCCTATGTAATAAGTCTATTTAATAAGTCTATTTAATAAGTATTTAATGAGCCTATTTAATAAGCCTATTTATTGAGCCTATTTTAATAAGCCTATTTATTGAGCCTATTTAATAAGCCTATTTATTGAGCCTATTAATAAGCCTATTTAATAAGTCTATTTAATAAGCCTATTTAATAAGCCTATTTATTGAGCCAATTTAATAAGCCTATTTAATAAGCCTATTTATTCAGCCTATTTAATAAGTCTATTTAATAAGCCTATTTAATAAGCCTATTTAATAAGTATTTAATGAGCCTATTTAATAAGTCTATTTAATACGCCTATTCAATAGGCATATTTAATAAGTCTAAGTTGCTGAAATAAGCCTATTTAATAAGCCTAAGTTTCTAAATGAGCCTATTTAATAAGCCTAAGTTGCTGAAACAAGCCTATTTAATAAGCCTAAGTTGCTGAATAAGCCTATTTAATAAGCCTAAGTTGCTGAAATAAGCCTATTTAATAAGTCTAAGTTGCTGAAATAAGGCTATTTAATAAGCCTAAGTTGCTGAAATAAGCCTATTTAATAAGCCTAAGTTGCTGAAATAAGGCTATTTAATAAGTCTAAGTTGCTGAAATAAGCCTATTTAATAAGCCTAAGTTGCTGAAATAAGTATATTTAATAAGCATAAGTTGCTGAAATAAGCCTATTTAATGAGTCTAAGTTGCTGAAATAAGGCTATTTAATAAGTCTAAGTTGCTGAAATAAGTCTTTTTAATCAGCGTAAGTTGCTGAAATAAGTCTACTTAATTAAGCTATTTAATAAGCCTAAGTTGCTGAAATAAGCCTATTTAATAAGCGTAAGTTACTGAAATAAGGCTATTTAATAAGCCTATTTAATAAGCCTACGTTGCTGAATAAGCCTATTTAATAAGCCTAAGTTGCTGAAATAAGCCTATTTAATAAGTCTAAGTTGCTGAAATAAGGCTATTTAATAAGCCTAAGTTGCTGAAATAAGGCTATTTAATAAGTTTAAGTTGCTGAAATAAGCCTGTTTAATAAGCCTAAGTTGCTGAAATAAGCCTATTTAGTAAGGCTATTTAATGAGCCTAAGTTGCTGAATAAGCCTATTTAATAAGTCTAAGTGGCTGAAATAAGGCTATTTAATAAGCCAAAGTTGCTGAAATAAGGCTATTTAGTAAGGCTATTTAATGAGCCTAAGTTGCTGAAATAAGCCTATTTAATAAGCCTAAGTTTCTGAACTAAGCCTATTTAATAAGCCTATTTAATAAGTCTAAGTTGCTGAAATAAACCTATTTAAAATGCTATTTAATAAGCCTAAGTTGCTGAAATAAACCTGTTTAATAAGGCTATTTAATAAGCATAAGTTGCTGAAATAAGCTTATTTAATAAGCCTAAGTTGCTGAAATAAGCCTATTTAATAAGGCTATTTAATAAGTCTAAGTTGCTGAAATAAACCTATTTAATAAGCCTAAGTTGCTAAAGATAAGCCTATTTAATTTGGCTATTTAATAAGTCTATTTAATAAGCCTATTTAATAAGCGTATTTAATAAGCCTATTTAATAAGCCTATTTATTGAGCCTATTTAATAAAACGATTTAATAAGTCTATTTAATAAGCCTATTTACTAAGCCGATTTATTGAGCCTATTTAATAAGTCTATTTAATAAGCCTATTTAATAAGCCTATTTATTTAGCCTATTTAATAAGTCTATTTAATAAGCCTATTTAATAAGTATTTAATGAGCCTATTTAATAAGCCTATTTATTGAGCCTATTTAATAAGCCTATTTAATAAGCCTATTTATTCAGCCTATTTAATAAGTCTATTTAATAAGCCTATTTAATAAGCCTATTTAATAAGTATTTAATGAGCCTATTTAATAAGTCGATTTAATACGCCTATTTAATAGGCCTATTTAATAAGTCTAAGTTGCTGAAATAAGCCTATTTAATAAGCCTAAGTTTCTGAATGAGCCTATTTAATACGCCTAAGTTGCTGAAATAAGCCTATTTAATAAGGCTAAGTTGCTGAATAAGCCTATTTAATAAGCCTAAGTTGCTGAAATAAGCCTATTTAATAAGTCTAAGTTGCTGAAATAAGGCTATTTAATAAGCCTAAGTTGCTGAAATAAGCCTATTTAATAAGCCTAAGTTGCTGAAATAAGGCTATTTAATAAGTCTAAGTTGCTGAAATAAGCCTATTTAATAAGCCTAAGTTGCTGAAATAAGTATATTTAATAAGCATAAGTTGCTGAAATAAGCCTATTTAATGAGTCTAAGTTGCTGAAATAAGGCAATTTAATAAGTCTAAGTTGCTGAAATAAGTCTTTTTAATCAGCGTAAGTTGCTGAAATAAGCCTACTTAATTAGGCTATTTAATAAGCCTAAGTTGCTGAAATAAGCCTATTTAATAAGCGTAAGTTACTGAAATAAGGCTATTTAATAAGCCTATTTAATAAGCCTACGTTGCTGAATAAGCCTATTTAATAAGCCTAAGTTGCTGAAATAAGCCTATTTAATAAGTCTAAGTTGCTGAAATAAGGCTATTTAATAAGCCTAAGTTGCTGAAATAAGCCTATTTAATAAGCCTAAGTTGCTGAAATAAGGCTATTTAATGAGTCCAAGTTGCTGAAATAAGCCGAATTAATAAGCCTAAGTTGCTGAAATAAGTATATTTAATAAGCATAAGTTGCTGAAATAAGCCTATTTAATGAGTCTAGGTTGCTGAAATAAGGCTATTTAATAAGTCTAAGTTGCTGAAATAAGCCTTTTTAATCAGCGTAAGTTGCTGAAATAAGCCTATTTAATAAGCCCAAGTTGCTGAAATAAGCCTACTTAATTAGGCTATTTAATAAGCCTAAGTTGCTGAAATAAGCCTATTTAATAAGCGTAAGTTGCTGAAATAAGGCTATTTAATAAGCCTAAGTTGCTGAAATAAGCCTATTTAATGAGCTATTTAATAAGTCTATTTAATAAGCCTATTTAATAAGCCTATTTAATAAGCCTATTTAATAAGCCTATGTAATAAGTCTATTTAATAAGTCTATTTAATAAGTATTTAATGAGCCTATTTAATAAGCCTATTTATTGAGCCTATTTTAATAAGCCTATTTATTGAGCCTATTTAATAAGCCTATTTATTGAGCCTATTAATAAGCCTATTTAATAAGTCTATTTAATAAGCCTATTTAATAAGCCTATTTATTGAGCCAATTTAATAAGCCTATTTAATAAGCCTATTTATTCAGCCTATTTAATAAGTCTATTTAATAAGCCTATTTAATAAGCCTATTTAATAAGTATTTAATGAGCCTATTTAATAAGTCTATTTAATACGCCTATTCAATAGGCATATTTAATAAGTCTAAGTTGCTGAAATAAGCCTATTTAATAAGCCTAAGTTTCTAAATGAGCCTATTTAATAAGCCTAAGTTGCTGAAACAAGCCTATTTAATAAGCCTAAGTTGCTGAATAAGCCTATTTAATAAGCCTAAGTTGCTGAAATAAGCCTATTTAATAAGTCTAAGTTGCTGAAATAAGGCTATTTAATAAGCCTAAGTTGCTGAAATAAGCCTATTTAATAAGCCTAAGTTGCTGAAATAAGGCTATTTAATAAGTCTAAGTTGCTGAAATAAGCCTATTTAATAAGCCTAAGTTGCTGAAATAAGTCTTTTTAATCAGCGTAAGTTGCTGAAATAAGTCTACTTAATTAAGCTATTTAATAAGCCTAAGTTGCTGAAATAAGCCTATTTAATAAGCGTAAGTTACTGAAATAAGGCTATTTAATAAGCCTATTTAATAAGCCTACGTTGCTGAATAAGCCTATTTAATAAGCCTAAGTTGCTGAAATAAGCCTATTTAATAAGTCTAAGTTGCTGAAATAAGGCTATTTAATAAGCCTAAGTTGCTGAAATAAGGCTATTTAATAAGTTTAAGTTGCTGAAATAAGCCTGTTTAATAAGCCTAAGTTGCTGAAATAAGCCTATTTAGTAAGGCTATTTAATGAGCCTAAGTTGCTGAATAAGCCTATTTAATAAGTCTAAGTGGCTGAAATAAGGCTATTTAATAAGCCAAAGTTGCTGAAATAAGGCTATTTAGTAAGGCTATTTAATGAGCCTAAGTTGCTGAAATAAGCCTATTTAATAAGCCTAAGTTTCTGAACTAAGCCTATTTAATAAGCCTATTTAATAAGTCTAAGTTGCTGAAATAAACCTATTTAAAATGCTATTTAATAAGCCTAAGTTGCTGAAATAAACCTGTTTAATAAGGCTATTTAATAAGCATAAGTTGCTGAAATAAGCTTATTTAATAAGCCTAAGTTGCTAAAGATAAGCCTATTTAATAAGGCTATTTAATAAGTCTATTTAATAAGCCTATTTAATAAGCGTATTTAATAAGCCTATTTAATAAGCCTATTTATTGAGCCTATTTAATAAGCCGATTTAATAAGTCTATTTAATAAGCCTATTTACTAAGCCGATTTATTGAGCCTATTTAATAAGTCTATTTAATAAGCCTATTTAATAAGCCTATTTATTTAGCCTATTTAATAAGTCTATTTAATAAGCCTATTTAATAAGTATTTAATGAGCCTATTTAATAAGCCTATTTATTGAGCCTATTTAATGAGCCTATTTATTGAGCCTATTTAATAAGCCTATTTATTGAGCCTATTTAATAAGCCTATTTATTGAGCCTATTTAATAAGCCTATTTAATAAGCCTATTTATTGAGCCTATTTAATAAGTCTATTTAATAAGCCTATTTAATAAGCCTATTTAATAAGTCTATTTAATAAGCCTATTTAATAAGTATTTAATGAGCCTATTTAATAAGCCTATTTATTGAGCCTATTTAATAAGCCTATTTATTGAGCCTATTTAATGAGCCTATTTATTGAGCCTATTTAATAAGCCTATTTAATAAGCCTATTTAATAAGCCTATTTATTGAGCCTATTTAATAAGCCTATTTAATAAGCCTATTTATTGAGCCTATTTAATAAGTCTATTTAATACGCCTATTTAATAAGCCTATTTAATAAGTATTTAATGAGCCTATTTAATAAGTCTATTTAATAAGCCTATTTAATAGGCCTATTTAATAAGTCTAAGTTTCTGAAATAAGCCTATTTAATAAGCCTAAGTTGCTGAATAAGCCTATTTAATAAGCCTAAGTTGCTGAATAAACCTATTTAATAAGTCTAAGTTTCTGAAATAAGCTTATTTAATAAGCCTAAGTTGCTGAAATAAGCCTATTTAATAAGGCTCTTTAATAAGTCTAAGTTGCTGAAATAAACCTATTTAATAAGCTTAAGTTGCTAAAATAAGCCTATTTCATGAGGCTATTTAATAAGTCTATTTAATAAGTCTATTTAATAAGTCTATTTAATAAGTCTATTTAATAAGCCTATTTAATAAGACTATTTAATAAGTCTATTTAATAAGCCTATTTAATAAGTCTAATAAGTCTATTTAATAAGCCTATTTAATAAGCCTATTTATTGAGCCTATTTAATAAGCCTATTAATTGAGCCTATTTAATAAGCATATTTATTGAGCCTATTTAATAAGCCTATTTATTGAGCCTATTTAATAAGCCGATTTAATAAGTCTATTTAATAAACCTATTTAATAAGCCGATTTATTGAGCCTATTTAATAAGTCTATTTAATAAGCCTATTTAATAAGCCTATTTATTGAGCCTATTTAATAAGTCTATTTAATAAGCCTATTTAATAAGCCTATTTAATAAGTATTTAATGAGCCTATTTAATAAGTCTATTCAATACGCCTATTTAATAGGCCTTTTTTAATAAATCTAAGTTGCTGAAATAAGCCTATTTAATAAGCCTATTTAATAGGCCTATTTAATAAGTCTAAGTTGCTGAAATAAGCCTATTTAATAAGCCTAAGTTTCTGAATGAGCCTATTTAATAAGCCTAAGTTGCTGAAATAAGCCTATTTAATGAGCCTAAGTTGCTGAATAAGGCTATTTAATAAGCCTAAGTTGCTGAAATAAGGCTATTTAATAAGTTTAAGTTGCTGAAATAAGCCTGTTTAATAAGCCTAAGTTGCTGAAATAAGCCTATTTAATAAGGCTATTTAATGAGCCTAAGTTGCTGAAATAAGCCTATTTAATAAGCCTAAGTTTCTGAACTAAGCCTATTTAATAAGCCTATTTAATAAGTCTAAGTTGCTGAAATAAACCTATTTAAAATGCTATTTAATAAGCCTAAGTTGCTGAAATAAACCTGTTTAATAAGGCTATTTAATAAGCATAAGTTGCTGAAATAAGCTTATTTAATAAGCCTAAGTTGCTGAAATAAGCCTATTTAATAAGGCTATTTAATAAGTCTAAGTTGCTGAAATAAACCTATTAAATAAGCCTAAGTTGCTAAAATAAGCCTATTTAATTAGGCTATTTAATAAGTCTATTTAATAAGCCTATTTAATAAGCCTATTTAATAAGCCTATTTAATAAGCCTATTTAATACGCCTATTTAATAAACATATTTAATAAGTATTTAATGAGCCTATTTAATAAGTCTATTTAATAAGCCTTTTTAATAAGCTTATTTAATAAGTCTATTTAATAAGCCTATTTAATAAGTCTATTTAATAAGTCTATTTAATAAGCCTATTTAATAAGTATTTAATTAGCCTATTTAATAAGCCTATTTATTGAGCCTATTTAATAAGCCTATTTATTGAGCCTATTTAATAAGCCTATTTATTGAGCCTATTTAATAAGCCTATTTATTGAGCCTATTTAATAAGCCTATTTAATAAGTCTATTTAATAAGCCTATTTAATAAGCCTATTTAATAAGCCTATTTATTGAGCCTATTTAATATGCCTATTTGATAAGCCTATTTATTGAGCCTATTTAATACGTCTATTTAATAAGCCTATTTAATAAGCCTATTTAATAAGTATTTAATGAGCCTATTTAATAAGTCTATTTAATAAGCCTATTTAATAGGCCTATTTAATAAGTCTAAGTTGCTGAAATAAGCCTATTTAATAAGCCTATTTAATAGGCCTATTTAATAAGTCTAAGTTGCTGAAATAAACCTATTTAATAAGCCTAAGTTGCTGAATAAGGCTATTTAATAAGCCTAAGTTGCTGAAATAAGCCTATTTAATAAGGCTATTTAATGAGCCTAAGTTGCTGAAATAAGACTATTTAATAAGCCTATGTTTCAGAACTAAGCCTATTTAAAAAGGTATATTTAATAAGTCTAAGTTGCTGAAATAAACCTATTTAAAAATGCTATTTAATAAGCCTAAGTTGCTGAAATAAACCTGTTTAATAAGGCTATTTAATAAGCATAAGTTGCTGAAATAAGCATATTTAATAAGCCTAAGTTGCTGAAATAAGCCTATTTAATAAGGCTCTTTAATAAGTCTAAGTTGCTGAAATAAACCTATTTAATAAGCCTAAGTTGCTAAAATAAGCCTATTTCATGAGGCTATTTAATAAGTCTATTTAATAAGCCTATTTAATAAGCCTATTTAATAAGCCTAATTAATACACCTATTTAATAAACATATTTAATAAGTATTTAATGAGCCTATTTAATAAGTCTATTTAATAAGCCTTTTTAATAAGACTATTTAATAAGTCTATTTAATAAGACTATTTAATAAGTCTATTTAAAAAGCCTATTTAATAAGCCTATTTAATAAGTATTTAATGAGCCTATTTAATAAGCCTATTTATTGAGCCTATTTAATAAGCCTATTTATTGAGCCTATTTAATAAGCCTAAGTTGCTGAATAAGCCTATTTAATAAGCCTAAGTTGCTGAATAAACCTATTTAATAAGTCTAAGTTGCTGAAATAAGCCTATTTAATACGGCTATTTAATAAGCCTAAGTTGCTGAAATAAGCCTATTTCATAAGGCTATTTAATGAGCCTAAGTTGCTGAAATAAGACTATTTAATAAGCCTAAGTTTCTGAACTAAGCCTATTTAGAAAGGTATATTTAATAAGTCTAAGTTGCTGAAATAAACCTATTTAAAATGCTATTTAATAAGCCTAAGTTGCTGAAATAAACCTGTTTAATAAGGCTATTTAATAAGCATAAGTTGCTGAAATAAGCTTATTTAATAAGCCTAAGTTGCTGCAATAAGCCTATTTAATAAGGCTCTTTAATAAGTCTAAGTTGCTGAAATAAACCTATTTAATAAGCCTAAGTTGCTAAAATAAGCCTATTTCATGAGGCTATTTAATAAGTCTATTTAATAAGTCTATTTAATAAGTCTATTTAATAAGTCTATTTAATAAGCCTATTTAATAAGCCTATTTAATAAGCCTAATTAATACACCTATTTAATAAACATATTTAATGAGTATTTAATGAGCCTATTTAATAAGTCTATTTAATAAGCCTTTTTAATAAGACTATTCAATAAGTATATTTAATAAGCCTATTTAATAAGTCTATTTAATAAGTCTATTTAATAAGCCTATTTAATAAGTATTTAATGAGCCTATTTAATAAGCCTATTTATTGAGCCTATTTAATAAGCCTATTTATTGAGCCTATTTAATAAGCATATTTATTGAGCCTATTTGATAAGCCTATTTATTGAGCCTATTTAATAAGCCGATTTAATAAGTCTATTTAATAAGCCTATTTAATAAGCCTATTTAATAAGCCTATTTATTGAGCCTATTTAATAAGCCTATTTAATAAGCCGATTTATTGAGCCTATTTAATAAGTCTATTTAATAAGCCTATTTAATAAGCCTATTTATTGAGCCTATTTAATAAGTCTATTTAATAAGCCTATTTAATAAGCCTATTTAATAAGTATTTAATGAGCCTATTTAATAAGTCTATTTAATAAGCCTATTTAATAGGCCTTTTTAAATAAATCTAAGTTGCTGAAATAAGCCTATTTAATAAGCCTATTTAATAGGCCTATTTAATAAGTCTAAGTTGCTGAAATAAGCTTATTTAATAAGCCTAAGTTGCTGAAATAAGCCTATTAAATAAGCCTAAGTTGCTGAATAAGCCTATTTAATAAGCCTAAGTTGCTGAATAAGCCTATTTAATAAGCCTAAGTTGCTGAATAAACCTATTTAATAAGTCTAAGTTTCTGAAATAAACCTATTTAAAAATGCTATTTAATAAGCCTAAGTTGCTGAAATAAACCTGTTTAATAAGGCTATTTAATAAGAATAAGTTGCTGAAATAAGCGTATTTAATAAGCCTAAGTTGCTGAAATAAGCCTATTTAATAAGGCTCTTTAATAAGTCTAAGTTGCTGAAATAAACCTATTTAATAAGCCTAAGTTGCTAAAATAAGCCTATTTAATGAGGCTATTTAATACGTCTATTTAATAAGCCTATTTAATAAGCCTATTTAATAAGCCTATTTAATAAGCCTATTTAATGAGTCTATTTAATAAGTCTATTTAATAAGTATTTAATGAGCCTATTTAATAAGCCTATTTATTGAGCCTATTTAATAAGCCTATTTATTGAGCCTATTTAATAAGCCTATTTATTGAGCCTATTTAATAAGCCGATTTAATAAGTCTATTTAATAAGCCTATTTAATAAGCCTATTTAATAAGCCTATTTATTGAGCCTATTTAATAAGCCTATTTAATAAGCCGATTTATTGAGCCTATTTAATAAGTCTATTTAATAAGCCTATTTAATAATCCTATTTAATAAGCCTATTTATTGTGCCTATTTAATAAGCCTATTTAATAAGCCTATTTATTGAGCCTATTTAACAAGCCTATTTAATAATTATTTAATGAGCCTGTTTAATAAGTCTATTTAATAAGCCTATTTAATAGGCCTATTTAATAAGTCTAAGTTGCTGAAGTAAGCCTATTTAATACGGCTATTTAATAAGCCTAAGTTGCTGAAATAAGCCTATTTCATAAGGCTATTTAATGAGCCTAAGTTGCTGAAATAAGACTATTTAATAAGCCTAAGTTTCTGAACTAAGCCTATTTAAAAAGGTATATTTAATAAGTCTAAGTTGCTGAAATAAGCCTATTTAAAAATGCTATTTAATAAGCCTAAGTTGCTTAAATAAACCTGTTTAATAAGGCTATTTAATAAGCATAAGTTGCTGAAATAAGCTTATTTAATAAGCCTAAGTTGCTGCAATAAGCCTATTTAATAAGGCTCTTTAATAAGTCTAAGTTGCTGAAATAAACCTATTTAATAAGCCTAAGTTGCTAAAATAAGCCTTTTTCATGAGGCTATTTAATAAGTCTATTTAATAAGTCTATTTAATAAGTCTATTTAATGAGTCTCTTTAATAAGCCTATTTAATAAGCCTATTTAATAAGCCTAATTAATACACCTATTTAATAAACATATTTAATGAGTATTTAATTAGCCTATTTAATAAGTCTATTTATTGAGCCTATTTAATAAGCCTATTTATTGAGCCTATTTAATAAGCATATTTATTGAGCCTATTTAATAAGCCTATTTATTGAGCCTATTTAATAAGCCTATTTAATAAGTCTATTTAATACGCCTATTTAATAAGCGTATTTAATAAGCCTATTTATTGAGCCTATTTAATAAGCCTATTTAAAAAGCCGATTTATTGAGCCTATTTAATAAGTCTATTTAATAAGCCTATTTAATAAGCCTATTTATTGAGCCTATTTAATAAGTCTATTTAATAAGCCTATTTAATAAGCCTATTTAATAAGTATTTAATGAGCCTATTTAATAAGTCTATTTAATAAGCCTATTTAATAGGCCTTTTTAAATAAATCTAAGTTGCTGAAATAAGCCTATTTAATAAGCCTATTTAATAGGCCTATTTAATAAGTCTAAGTTGCTGAAATAAGCTTATTTAATAAGCCTAAGTTGCTGAAATAAGCCTATTAAATAAGCCTAAGTTGCTGAATAAGCCTATTTAATAAGCCTAAGTTGCTGAATAAGCCTATTTAATAAGCCTAAGTTGCTGAATAAACCTATTTAATAAGTCTAAGTTTCTGAAATAAACCTATTTAAAAATGCTATTTAATAAGCCTAAGTTGCTGAAATAAACCTGTTTAATAAGGCTATTTAATAAGAATAAGTTGCTGAAATAAGCGTATTTAATAAGCCTAAGTTGCTGAAATAAGCCTATTTAATAAGGCTCTTTAATAAGTCTAAGTTGCTGAAATAAACCTATTTAATAAGCCTAAGTTGCTAAAATAAGCCTATTTAATGAGGCTATTTAATACGTCTATTTAATAAGCCTATTTAATAAGCCTATTTAATAAGCCTATTTAATAAGCCTATTTAATGAGTCTATTTAATAAGTCTATTTAATAAGTATTTAATGAGCCTATTTAATAAGCCTATTTATTGAGCCTATTTAATAAGCCTATTTATTGAGCCTATTTAATAAGCCTATTTATTGAGCCTATTTAATAAGCCGATTTAATAAGTCTATTTAATAAGCCTATTTAATAAGCCTATTTAATAAGCCTATTTATTGAGCCTATTTAATAAGCCTATTTAATAAGCCGATTTATTGAGCCTATTTAATAAGTCTATTTAATAAGCCTATTTAATAATCCTATTTAATAAGCCTATTTATTGTGCCTATTTAATAAGCCTATTTAATAAGCCTATTTATTGAGCCTATTTAACAAGCCTATTTAATAATTATTTAATGAGCCTGTTTAATAAGTCTATTTAATAAGCCTATTTAATAGGCCTATTTAATAAGTCTAAGTTGCTGAAGTAAGCCTATTTAATACGGCTATTTAATAAGCCTAAGTTGCTGAAATAAGCCTATTTCATAAGGCTATTTAATGAGCCTAAGTTGCTGAAATAAGACTATTTAATAAGCCTAAGTTTCTGAACTAAGCCTATTTAAAAAGGTATATTTAATAAGTCTAAGTTGCTGAAATAAGCCTATTTAAAAATGCTATTTAATAAGCCTAAGTTGCTGAAATAAACCTGTTTAATAAGGCTATTTAATAAGCATAAGTTGCTGAAATAAGCTTATTTAATAAGCCTAAGTTGCTGCAATAAGCCTATTTAATAAGGCTCTTTAATAAGTCTAAGTTGCTGAAATAAACCTATTTAATAAGCCTAAGTTGCTAAAATAAGCCTTTTTCATGAGGCTATTTAATAAGTCTATTTAATAAGTCTATTTAATAAGTCTATTTAATGAGTCTCTTTAATAAGCCTATTTAATAAGCCTATTTAATAAGCCTAATTAATACACCTATTTAATAAACATATTTAATGAGTATTTAATGAGCCTATTTAATAAGTCTATTTATTGAGCCTATTTAATAAGCCTATTTATTGAGCCTATTTAATAAGCATATTTATTGAGCCTATTTAATAAGCCTATTTATTGAGCCTATTTAATAAGCCTATTTAATAAGCCTATTTATTGAGCCTATTTAATAAGCCTATTTATTGAGCCTATTTAATAAGCATATTTATTGAGCCTATTTAATAAGCCTATTTATTGAGCCTATTTAATAAGCCGATTTAATAAGTCTATTTAATACGCCTATTTAATAAGCGTATTTAATAAGCCTATTTATTGAGCCTATTTAATAAGCCTATTTAAAAAGCCGATTTATTGAGCCTATTTAATAAGTCTATTTAATAAGCCTATTAATAAGCCTATTTATTGAGCTTATTTAATAAGTCTATTTAATAAACCTATTTAATAAGCCTATTTAATAAATATTTAATGAGCCTATTTAATAAGTCTATTTAATACGCCTATTTAATAGGCATATTTAATAAGTCTAAGTTGCTGAAATAAGCCTATTTAATAAGCCTATTTAATAGGCCTATTGAATAAGTCTAAGTTGCTGAAATAAGCCTATTTAATAAGCCTAAGTTTCTGAATGAGCCTATTTAATAAGCCTAAGTTGCTGAAATAAGCCTATTTAATAAGCCTAAGTTGCTGAATAAGCCTATTTAATAAGCCTAAGTTTCTGAATGAGCCTATTTAATAAGCCTAAGTTGCTGAAATAAGCCTATTTAATAAGCCTAAGTTGCTGAATAAACCTATTTAATAAGTCTAAGTTGCTGAAATAAGCCTATTTAATACGGCTATTTAATAAGCCTAAGTTGCTGAAATAAGCCTATTTCATAAGGCTATTTAATGAGCCTAAGTTGCTGAAATAAGACTATTTAATAAGCCTAAGTTTCTGAACTAAGCCTATTTAAAAAGGTATATTTAATAAGTCTAAGTTGCTGAAATAAGCCTATTTAAAAATGCTATTTAATAAGCCTAAGTTGCTGAAATAAACCTGTTTAATAAGGCTATTTAATAAGCATAAGTTGCTGAAATAAGCTTATTTAATAAGCCTAAGTTGCTGCAATAAGCCTATTTAATAAGGCTCTTTAATAAGTCTAAGTTGCTGAAATAAACCTATTTAATAAGCCTAAGTTGCTAAAATAAGCCTTTTTCATGAGGCTATTTAATAAGTCTATTTAATAAGTCTATTTAATAAGTCTATTTAATGAGTCTCTTTAATAAGCCTATTTAATAAGCCTATTTAATAAGCCTAATTAATACACCTATTTAATAAACATATTTAATGAGTATTTAATGAGCCTATTTAATAAGTCTATTTATTGAGCCTATTTAATAAGCCTATTTATTGAGCCTATTTAATAAGCATATTTATTGAGCCTATTTAATAAGCCTATTTATTGAGCCTATTTAATAAGTATTTAATGAGCCTATTTAATAAGCCTATTTATTGAGCCTATTTAATAAGCCTATTTATTGAGCCTATTTAATAAGCATATTTATTGAGCCTATTTAATAAGCCTATTTATTGAGCCTATTTAATAAGCCGATTTAATAAGTCTATTTAATACGCCTATTTAATAAGCGTATTTAATAAGCCTATTTATTGAGCCTATTTAATAAGCCTATTTAAAAAGCCGATTTATTGAGCCTATTTAATAAGTCTATTTAATAAGCCTATTAATAAGCCTATTTATTGAGCTTATTTAATAAGTCTATTTAATAAACCTATTTAATAAGCCTATTTAATAAATATTTAATGAGCCTATTTAATAAGTCTATTTAATAAGCCTATTTAATAGGCCTTTTTAAATAAATCTAAGTGGCTGAAATAAGCCTATTTAATAAGCCTATTTAATAGGCCTATTTAATAAGTCTAAGTTGCTGAAATAAGCTTATTTAATAAGCCTAAGTTTCTGAATGGGCCTATTTAATAAGCCTAAGTTGCTGAAATAAGCCTATTAAATAAGCCTAAGTTGCTGAATAAGCCTATTTAATAAGCCTAAGTTGCTGAATAAACCTATTTAATAAGTCTAAGTTGCTGAAATAAGCATATTTAATAAGGCTATTTAATAAGCCTAAGTTGCTGAATAAGCCTATTTAATAAGGCTATTTAATGAGCCTAAGTTGCTGAAATTAGACTATTTAATAAGCCTAAGTTTCTGAACTAAGCCTATTTTAAAAGGTATATTTAATAAGTCTAAGTTGCTGAAATAAACCTATTTAAAAATGCTATTTAATAAGCCTATGTTGCTGAAATAAACCTGTTTAATAAGGCTATTTAATAAGAATAAGTTGCTGAAATAAGCTTATTTAATAAGCCTAAGTTGCTAAAATAAGCCTATTTAATGAGGCTATTTAATACGTCTATTTAATAAGTATTTAATGAGCCTATTTAATAAGCCTATTTATTGAGCCTATTTAATAAGCCTATTTATTGAGCCTATTTAATAAGCCTATTTATTGAGCCTATTTAATAAGCCTATTTATTGAGCCTATTTAATAAGCCTATTTAATAAGTCTATTTAATAAGCCTATTTAATAAGCCTATTTAATAAGCCTATTTATTGTGCCTATTTAATAAGCCTATTTAATAAGCCTATTTATTGAGCCTATTTAATAAGTCTATTTAATAAGCCTATTTAACAAGCCTATTTAATAATTATTTAATTAGCCTGTTTAATAAGTCTATTTAATAAGTCTATTTAATAGGCCTATTTAATAAGTCTTAGTTGCTGAAATAAGCCTATTTAATAAGCCTAAGTTTCTGAATGAGCCTATTTAATAAGCCTAAGTTGCCGAAATAAGCCTATTTAATAAGCCTAAGTTGCTGAATAAGCCTATTTAATAAGCCTAAGTTGCTGAAATAAGCCTATTTAGTAAGTCTAAGTTGCTGAAATAAGCCTATTTAATAAGCCTAAGTTGCTGAAATAAGCCTATTTAATAAGCCTAAGTTGCTGAAATAAGGCTATTTAATAAGTCTAAGTTGCTGAAATAAGCCTATTTAATAAGCCTAAGTTGCTGAAATAAGTATATTTAATGAGCATAAGTTGCTGAAATAAGCCTATTTAATGAGTCTAGGTTGCTGAAATAAGGCTATTTAATAAGTCTAAGTTGCTGAAATAAGCCTTTTTAATCAGCGTAAGTTGCTGAAATAAGCCTATTTAATAAGCCCAAGTTGCTGAAATAAGCCTACTTAATTAGGCTATTTAATAAGCCTAAGTTGCTGAAATAAGCCTATTTAATAAGCGTAAGTTGCTGAAATAAGGCTATTTAATAAGCCTAAGTTGCTGAAATAAGCCTATTTAATGAGCTATTTAATAAGTCTATTTAATAAGCCTATTTAATAAGCCTATTTAATAAGCCTATTTAATAAGCCTATGTAATAAGTCTATTTAATAAGTCTATTTAATAAGTATTTAATGAGCCTATTTAATAAGCCTATTTAATAAGCCTAAGTTGCTGAAATAAGTATATTTAATGAGCATAAGTTGCTGAAATAAGCCTATTTAATGAGTCTAGGTTGCTGAAATAAGGCTATTTAATAAGTCTAAGTTGCTGAAATAAGCCTTTTTAATCAGCGTAAGTTGCTGAAATAAGCCTATTTAATAAGCCCAAGTTGCTGAAATAAGCCTACTTAATTAGGCTATTTAATAAGCCTAAGTTGCTGAAATAAGCCTATTTAATAAGCGTAAGTGGCTGAAATAAGGCTATTTAATAAGCTTAAGTTGCTGAAATAAGCCTATTTAATGAGCTATTTAATAAGTCTATTTAATAACCCTATTTAATAAGCCTATTTAATAAGCCTATTTAATAAGCCTATGTAATAAGTCTATTTAATAAGCCTATTTAATAAACATATTTAATGAGTATTTAATGAGCCTATTTAATAAGTCTATTTAATAAGCCTTTTTAATAAGACTATTCAATAAGTATATTTAATAAGCCTATTTAATAAGCATATTTATTGAGCCTATTTAATAAGCCTATTTATTGAGCCTATTTAATAAGCCGATTTAATAAGTCTATTTAATAAGCCTATTTAATAAGCCTATTTATTGAGCCTATTTAATAAGCCTATTTAATAAGCCGATTTATTGAGCCCATTTAATAAGTCTATTTAATAAGCCTATTTAATAAGCCTATTTATTGAGCCTATTTAATAAGTCTATTTAATAAGCCTATTTAATAAGCCTATTTAATAGGTATTTAATGAGCCTATTTAATAAGTCTATTTAATAAGCCTATTTAATAGGCCTTTTTAAATAAATCTAAGTTGCTGAAATAAGCCTATTTAATAAGCCTATTTAATAGGCCTATTTAATAAGTCTAAGTTGCTGAAATAAGCTTATTTAATAAGCCTAAGTTTCTGAATGGGCCTATTTAATAAGCCTAAGTTGCTGAAATAAGCCTATTAAATAAGCCTAAGTTGCTGAATAAGCCTATTTAATAAGCCTAAGTTGCTGAATAAACCTATTTAATAAGTCTAAGTTGCTGAAATAAGCATATTTAATAAGGCTATTTAATAAGCCTAAGTTGCTGAATAAGCCTATTTAATAAGGCTATTTAATGAGCCTAAGTTGCTGAAATAAGACTATTTAATAAGCCTAAGTTTCTGAACTAAGCCTATTTTAAAAGGTATATTTAATAAGTCTAAGTGGCTGAAATAAACCTATTTAAAAATGCTATTTAATAAGCCTAAGTTGCTGAAATAAACCTGTTTAATAAGGCTATTTAATAAGAATTAGTTGCTGAAATAAGCTTATTTAATAAGCCTAAGTTGCTGAAATAAGCCTATTTAATAAGGCTCTTTAATAAGTCTAAGTTGCTGAAATAAACCTATTTAATAAGCCTAAGTTGCTAAAATAAGCCTATTTAATGAGGCTATTTAATACGTCTATTTAATAAGCCTATTTAATAAGCCTATTTAATAAGCCTATTTAATAAGCCTATTTAATGAGTCTATTTAATAAGTCTATTTAATAAGTATTTAATGAGCCTATTTAATAAGCCTATTTATTGAGCCTATTTAATAAGCCTATTTATTGAGCCTATTTAATAAGCCTATTTATTGAGCCTATTTAATAAGCCTATTTATTGAGCCTATTTAATAAGCCTATTTAATAAGTCTATTTAATAAGCCTATTTAATAAGCCTATTTAATAAGCCTATTTATTGTGCCTATTTAATAAGCCTATTTAATAAGCCTATTTATTGAGCCTATTTAATAAGTCTATTTAATAAGCCTATTTAACAAGCCTATTTAATAATTATTTAATGAGCCTGTTTAATAAGTCTATTTAATAAGCCTATTTAATAGGCCTATTTAATAAGTCTAAGTTGCTGAAATAAGCCTATTTAATAAGTCTATTTAATAGGCCTATTTAATAAGTCTAAGTTGCTGAAATAAGCCTATTTAATAAGGCTAAGTTTCTGAATGAGCCTATTTAATAAGCCTAAGTTGCCGAAATAAGCCTATTTAATAAGCCTAAGTTGCTGAATAAGCCTATTTAATAAGCCTAAGTTGCTGAAATAAGCCTATTTAGTAAGTCTAAGTTGCTGAAATAAGCCTATTTAATAAGCCTAAGTTGCTGAAATAAGCCTATTAAATAAGCCTAAGTTGCTGAATAAGCCTATTTAATAAGCCTAAGTTGCTGAATAAACCTATTTAATAAGTCTAAGTTGCTGAAATAAGCATATTTAATAAGGCTATTTAATAAGCCTAAGTTGCTGAATAAGCCTATTTAATAAGGCTATTTAATGAGCCTAAGTTGCTGAAATTAGACTATTTAATAAGCCTAAGTTTCTGAACTAAGCCTATTTTAAAAGGTATATTTAATAAGTCTAAGTTGCTGAAATAAACCTATTTAAAAATGCTATTTAATAAGCCTATGTTGCTGAAATAAACCTGTTTAATAAGGCTATTTAATAAGAATAAGTTGCTGAAATAAGCTTATTTAATAAGCCTAAGTTGCTAAAATAAGCCTATTTAATGAGGCTATTTAATACGTCTATTTAATAAGTATTTAATGAGCCTATTTAATAAGCCTATTTATTGAGCCTATTTAATAAGCCTATTTATTGAGCCTATTTAATAAGCCTATTTATTGAGCCTATTTAATAAGCCTATTTATTGAGCCTATTTAATAAGCCTATTTAATAAGTCTATTTAATAAGCCTATTTAATAAGCCTATTTAATAAGCCTATTTATTGTGCCTATTTAATAAGCCTATTTAATAAGCCTATTTATTGAGCCTATTTAATAAGTCTATTTAATAAGCCTATTTAACAAGCCTATTTAATAATTATTTAATTAGCCTGTTTAATAAGTCTATTTAATAAGTCTATTTAATAGGCCTATTTAATAAGTCTTAGTTGCTGAAATAAGCCTATTTAATAAGCCTAAGTTTCTGAATGAGCCTATTTAATAAGCCTAAGTTGCCGAAATAAGCCTATTTAATAAGCCTAAGTTGCTGAATAAGCCTATTTAATAAGCCTAAGTTGCTGAAATAAGCCTATTTAGTAAGTCTAAGTTGCTGAAATAAGCCTATTTAATAAGCCTAAGTTGCTGAAATAAGCCTATTTAATAAGCCTAAGTTGCTGAAATAAGGCTATTTAATAAGTCTAAGTTGCTGAAATAAGCCTATTTAATAAGCCTAAGTTGCTGAAATAAGTATATTTAATGAGCATAAGTTGCTGAAATAAGCCTATTTAATGAGTCTAGGTTGCTGAAATAAGGCTATTTAATAAGTCTAAGTTGCTGAAATAAGCCTTTTTAATCAGCGTAAGTTGCTGAAATAAGCCTATTTAATAAGCCCAAGTTGCTGAAATAAGCCTACTTAATTAGGCTATTTAATAAGCCTAAGTTGCTGAAATAAGCCTATTTAATAAGCGTAAGTTGCTGAAATAAGGCTATTTAATAAGCCTAAGTTGCTGAAATAAGCCTATTTAATGAGCTATTTAATAAGTCTATTTAATAAGCCTATTTAATAAGCCTATTTAATAAGCCTATTTAATAAGCCTATGTAATAAGTCTATTTAATAAGTCTATTTAATAAGTATTTAATGAGCCTATTTAATAAGCCTATTTAATAAGCCTAAGTTGCTGAAATAAGTATATTTAATGAGCATAAGTTGCTGAAATAAGCCTATTTAATGAGTCTAGGTTGCTGAAATAAGGCTATTTAATAAGTCTAAGTTGCTGAAATAAGCCTTTTTAATCAGCGTAAGTTGCTGAAATAAGCCTATTTAATAAGCCCAAGTTGCTGAAATAAGCCTACTTAATTAGGCTATTTAATAAGCCTAAGTTGCTGAAATAAGCCTATTTAATAAGCGTAAGTGGCTGAAATAAGGCTATTTAATAAGCTTAAGTTGCTGAAATAAGCCTATTTAATGAGCTATTTAATAAGTCTATTTAATAACCCTATTTAATAAGCCTATTTAATAAGCCTATTTAATAAGCCTATGTAATAAGTCTATTTAATAAGCCTATTTAATAAACATATTTAATGAGTATTTAATGAGCCTATTTAATAAGTCTATTTAATAAGCCTTTTTAATAAGACTATTCAATAAGTATATTTAATAAGCCTATTTAATAAGCATATTTATTGAGCCTATTTAATAAGCCTATTTATTGAGCCTATTTAATAAGCCGATTTAATAAGTCTATTTAATAAGCCTATTTAATAAGCCTATTTATTGAGCCTATTTAATAAGCCTATTTAATAAGCCGATTTATTGAGCCCATTTAATAAGTCTATTTAATAAGCCTATTTAATAAGCCTATTTATTGAGCCTATTTAATAAGTCTATTTAATAAGCCTATTTAATAAGCCTATTTAATAGGTATTTAATGAGCCTATTTAATAAGTCTATTTAATAAGCCTATTTAATAGGCCTTTTTAAATAAATCTAAGTTGCTGAAATAAGCCTATTTAATAAGCCTATTTAATAGGCCTATTTAATAAGTCTAAGTTGCTGAAATAAGCTTATTTAATAAGCCTAAGTTTCTGAATGGGCCTATTTAATAAGCCTAAGTTGCTGAAATAAGCCTATTAAATAAGCCTAAGTTGCTGAATAAGCCTATTTAATAAGCCTAAGTTGCTGAATAAACCTATTTAATAAGTCTAAGTTGCTGAAATAAGCATATTTAATAAGGCTATTTAATAAGCCTAAGTTGCTGAATAAGCCTATTTAATAAGGCTATTTAATGAGCCTAAGTTGCTGAAATAAGACTATTTAATAAGCCTAAGTTTCTGAACTAAGCCTATTTTAAAAGGTATATTTAATAAGTCTAAGTGGCTGAAATAAACCTATTTAAAAATGCTATTTAATAAGCCTAAGTTGCTGAAATAAACCTGTTTAATAAGGCTATTTAATAAGAATTAGTTGCTGAAATAAGCTTATTTAATAAGCCTAAGTTGCTGAAATAAGCCTATTTAATAAGGCTCTTTAATAAGTCTAAGTTGCTGAAATAAACCTATTTAATAAGCCTAAGTTGCTAAAATAAGCCTATTTAATGAGGCTATTTAATACGTCTATTTAATAAGCCTATTTAATAAGCCTATTTAATAAGCCTATTTAATAAGCCTATTTAATGAGTCTATTTAATAAGTCTATTTAATAAGTATTTAATGAGCCTATTTAATAAGCCTATTTATTGAGCCTATTTAATAAGCCTATTTATTGAGCCTATTTAATAAGCCTATTTATTGAGCCTATTTAATAAGCCTATTTATTGAGCCTATTTAATAAGCCTATTTAATAAGCCTATTTAATAAGCCTATGTAATAAGTCTATTTAATAAGTCTATTTAATAAGTATTTAATGAGCCTATTTAATAAGCCTATTTAATAAGCCTAAGTTGCTGAAATAAGTATATTTAATGAGCATAAGTTGCTGAAATAAGCCTATTTAATGAGTCTAGGTTGCTGAAATAAGGCTATTTAATAAGTCTAAGTTGCTGAAATAAGCCTTTTTAATCAGCGTAAGTTGCTGAAATAAGCCTATTTAATAAGCCCAAGTTGCTGAAATAAGCCTACTTAATTAGGCTATTTAATAAGCCTAAGTTGCTGAAATAAGCCTATTTAATAAGCGTAAGTGGCTGAAATAAGGCTATTTAATAAGCTTAAGTTGCTGAAATAAGCCTATTTAATGAGCTATTTAATAAGTCTATTTAATAACCCTATTTAATAAGCCTATTTAATAAGCCTATTTAATAAGCCTATGTAATAAGTCTATTTAATAAGCCTATTTAATAAACATATTTAATGAGTATTTAATGAGCCTATTTAATAAGTCTATTTAATAAGCCTTTTTAATAAGACTATTCAATAAGTATATTTAATAAGCCTATTTAATAAGCATATTTATTGAGCCTATTTAATAAGCCTATTTATTGAGCCTATTTAATAAGCCGATTTAATAAGTCTATTTAATAAGCCTATTTAATAAGCCTATTTATTGAGCCTATTTAATAAGCCTATTTAATAAGCCGATTTATTGAGCCCATTTAATAAGTCTATTTAATAAGCCTATTTAATAAGCCTATTTATTGAGCCTATTTAATAAGTCTATTTAATAAGCCTATTTAATAAGCCTATTTAATAGGTATTTAATGAGCCTATTTAATAAGTCTATTTAATAAGCCTATTTAATAGGCCTTTTTAAATAAATCTAAGTTGCTGAAATAAGCCTATTTAATAAGCCTATTTAATAGGCCTATTTAATAAGTCTAAGTTGCTGAAATAAGCTTATTTAATAAGCCTAAGTTTCTGAATGGGCCTATTTAATAAGCCTAAGTTGCTGAAATAAGCCTATTAAATAAGCCTAAGTTGCTGAATAAGCCTATTTAATAAGCCTAAGTTGCTGAATAAACCTATTTAATAAGTCTAAGTTGCTGAAATAAGCATATTTAATAAGGCTATTTAATAAGCCTAAGTTGCTGAATAAGCCTATTTAATAAGGCTATTTAATGAGCCTAAGTTGCTGAAATAAGACTATTTAATAAGCCTAAGTTTCTGAACTAAGCCTATTTTAAAAGGTATATTTAATAAGTCTAAGTGGCTGAAATAAACCTATTTAAAAATGCTATTTAATAAGCCTAAGTTGCTGAAATAAACCTGTTTAATAAGGCTATTTAATAAGAATTAGTTGCTGAAATAAGCTTATTTAATAAGCCTAAGTTGCTGAAATAAGCCTATTTAATAAGGCTCTTTAATAAGTCTAAGTTGCTGAAATAAACCTATTTAATAAGCCTAAGTTGCTAAAATAAGCCTATTTAATGAGGCTATTTAATACGTCTATTTAATAAGCCTATTTAATAAGCCTATTTAATAAGCCTATTTAATAAGCCTATTTAATGAGTCTATTTAATAAGTCTATTTAATAAGTATTTAATGAGCCTATTTAATAAGCCTATTTATTGAGCCTATTTAATAAGCCTATTTATTGAGCCTATTTAATAAGCCTATTTATTGAGCCTATTTAATAAGCCTATTTATTGAGCCTATTTAATAAGCCTATTTAATAAGTCTATTTAATAAGCCTATTTAATAAGCCTATTTAATAAGCCTATTTATTGTGCCTATTTAATAAGCCTATTTAATAAGCCTATTTATTGAGCCTATTTAATAAGTCTATTTAATAAGCCTATTTAACAAGCCTATTTAATAATTATTTAATGAGCCTGTTTAATAAGTCTATTTAATAAGCCTATTTAATAGGCCTATTTAATAAGTCTAAGTTGCTGAAATAAGCCTATTTAATAAGTCTATTTAATAGGCCTATTTAATAAGTCTAAGTTGCTGAAATAAGCCTATTTAATAAGGCTAAGTTTCTGAATGAGCCTATTTAATAAGCCTAAGTTGCCGAAATAAGCCTATTTAATAAGCCTAAGTTGCTGAATAAGCCTATTTAATAAGCCTAAGTTGCTGAAATAAGCCTATTTAGTAAGTCTAAGTTGCTGAAATAAGCCTATTTAATAAGCCTAAGTTGCTGAAATAAGCCTATTTAATAAGCCTAAGTTGCTGAAATAAGGCTATTTAATAAGTCTAAGTTGCTGAAATAAGCCTATTTAATAAGCCTAAGTTGCTGAAATAAGTATATTTAATGAGCATAAGTTGCTGAAATAAGCCTATTTAATGAGTCTAGGTTGCTGAAATAAGGCTATTTAATAAGTCTAAGTTGCTGAAATAAGCCTTTTTAATCAGCGTAAGTTGCTGAAATAAGCCTATTTAATAAGCCCAAGTTGCTGAAATAAGCCTACTTAATTAGGCTATTTAATAAGCCTAAGTTGCTGAAATAAGCCTATTTAATAAGCGTAAGTTGCTGAAATAAGGCTATTTAATAAGCCTAAGTTGCTGAAATAAGCCTATTTAATGAGCTATTTAATAAGTCTATTTAATAAGCCTATTTAATAAGCCTATTTAATAAGCCTATTTAATAAGCCTATTTATTGAGCCTATTTAATAAGCCTATTTATTGAGCCTATTTAATAAGCCTATTTATTGAGCCTATTTAATAAGCCTATTTAATAAGTCTATTTAATAAGCCTATTTAATAAGCCTATTTATTGAGCCTATTTAATAAGCCTATTTAATAAGCCTATTTATTGAGCCTATTTAATAAGTCTATTTAATAAGCCTATTTAATAAGCCTATTTAATAAGTATTTAATGAGCCTATTTAATAAGTCTATTTAATATGCCTATTTAATAGGCCTATTTAATAAGTCTAAGTTGCTGAAATAAGCCTATTTAATAAGCCTATTTAATAAGTCTAAGTTGCTGAAATAAGCCTATTTAATAAGCCTAAGTTTCTGAATGAGCCTATTTAATAAGCCTAAGTTGCTGAAATAAGCCTATTTAATAAGCCTAACTTGCTGAATAAGCCTATTTAATAAGCCTAAGTTGCTGAAATAAGCCTATTTAATAAGTCTAAGTTGCTGAAATAAGGCTATTTAATAAGCCTAAGTTGCTGAAATAAGCCTATTTAATAAGCCTAAGTTGCTGAAATAAGGCTATTTAATAAGTCTAAGTTGCTGAAATAAGCCTATTTAATAAGCCTAAGTTGCTGAAATAAGTATATTTAATAAGCCTAAGTTGCTGAAATAAGCCTATTTAATAAGGCTCTTTAATAAGTCTAAGTTGCTGAAATAAACATATTTAATAAGCCTAAGTTGCTAAAATAAGCCTATTTCATGAGGCTATTTAATAAGTCTATTTAATAAGTCTATTTAATAAGCCTTTTTAATAAGACTATTTAATAAGTCTATTTAATAAGACTATTTAATAAGTCTATTTAATAAGTCTATTTAATAAGCCTATTTAATAAGTATTTAATGAGCCTATTTAATAAGCCTATTTATTGAGCCTATTTAATAAGCCTATTTATTGAGCCTATTTAATAAGCATATTTATTGAGCCTATTTAATAAGCCTATTTATTGAGCCTATTTAATAAGCCGATTTAATAAGTCTATTTAATAAGCCTATTTAATAAGCCTATTTAATAAGCCTATTTATTGAGCCTATTTAATAAGCCTATTTAATAAGCCGATTTATTGAGCCTATTTAATAAGTCTATTTAATAAGCCTATTTAATAAGCCTATTTAATAAGTATTTAATTAGCCTATTTAATAAGTCTATTTAATAAGCCTATTTAATAGGCCTATTTAATAAGTCTAAGTTGCTGAAATAAGCCTATTTAATAAGCCTATTTAATAGGCCTATTTAATAAGTCTAAGTTGCTGAAATAAGCCTATTTAATAAGCCTAAGTTGCTGAATAAGCCTATTTAATAAGCCTAAGTTGCTGAATAAACCTATTTAATAAGTCTAAGTTGCTGAAATAAGCCTATTTAATACGGCATTTTAATAAGCCTAAGTTGCTGAAATAAGCCTATTTCATAAGGCTATTTAATGAGCCTAAGTTGCTGAAATAAGACTATTTAATAAGCCTAAGTTTCTGAACTAAGCCTATTTAAAAAGGTATATTTAATATGTCTAAGTTGCTGAAATAAACCTATTTAAAAATGCTATTTAATAAGCCTAAGTTGCTGAAATAAACCTGTTTAATAAGGCTATTTAATAAGTCTAAGTTGCTGAAATAAGCCTATTTAATAAGCCTAAGTTGCTGAAATAAGTATATTTAATAAGCCTAAGTTGCTGAAATAAGCCTATTTAATAAGGCTTTTTAATACGTCTAAGTTGCTGAAATAAACCTATTTAATAAGCCTAAGTTGCTAAAATAAGCCTATTTCATGAGGCTATTTAATAAGTCTATTTAATAAGTCTATTTAATAAGTCTATTTAATAAGTCTATTTAATAAGCCTATTTAATAAGCCTATTTAATAAGCCTAATTAATACACCTATTTAATAAACATATTTAATGAGTATTTAATGAGCCTATTTAATAAGTCTATTTAATAAGCCTTTTTAATAAGACTATTTAATAAGTCTATTTAATAAGCCTTTTTAATAAGACTATTTAATAAGTCTATTTAATAAGCCTATTTAATAAGTCTATTTAATAAGTCTATTTAATAAGCCTATTTAATAAGTATTTAATGAGCCTATTTAATAAGCCTATTTATTGAGCATATTTAATAAGCCTATTTATTGAGCCTATTTAATAAGCATATTTATTGAGCCTATTTAATAAGCCTATTTATTGAGACTGTTTAATAAGCCGATTTAATAAGTCTATTTAATAAGCCTATTTAATAAGCCTATTTAATAAGCCTATTTATTGAGCCTATTTAATAAGCCTATTTAATAAGCCGATTTATTGAGCCTATTTAATAAGTCTATTTAATAAGCCTATTTAATAAGCCTATTTATTGAGCCTATTTAATAAGTCTATTTAATAAGCCTATTTAATAAGCCTATTTAATAAGTATTTAATGAGCCTATTTAATAAGTCTATTTAATAAGCCTATTTAATATGCCTTTTTAAATAAATCTAAGTTGCTGAAATAAGCCTATTTAATAAGACTATTTAATAGGCCTATTTAATAAGTCTAAGTTGCTGAAATAAGCTTATTTAATAAGCCTAAGTTTCTGAATGGGCCTATTTAATAAGCCTAAGTTGCTGAAATAAGCCTATTAAATAAGCCTAAGTTGCTGAATAAGCCTATTTAATAAGCCTAAGTTGCTGAATAAACCTATTTAATAAGTATAAGTTGCTGAAATAAGCATATTTAATAAGGCTATTTAATAAGCCTAAGTTGCTGAATAAGCCTATTTAATAAGGCTATTTAATGAGCCTAAGTTGCTGAAATAAGACTATTTAATAAGCCTAAGTTTCTGAACTAAGCCTATTTTAAAAGGTATATTTAATAAGTCTAAGTTGCTGAAATAAACCTATTTAAAAATGCTATTTAATAAGCCTAAGTTGCTGAAATAAACCTGTTTAATAAGGCTATTTAATAAGAATAAGTTGCTGAAATAAGCTTATTTAATAAGCCTAAGTTGCTGAAATAAGCCTATTTAATAAGGCTCTTTAATAAGTCTAAGTTGCTGAAATAAACCTATTTAATAAGCCTAAGTTGCTAAAATAAGCCTATTTAATGAGGCTATTTAATACGTCTATTTAATAAGCCTATTTAATAAGCCTATTTAATAAGCCTATTTAATAAGCCTATTTAATGAGTCTATTTAATAAGTCTATTTAATAAGTATTTAATGAGCCTATTTAATAAGCCTATTTATTGAGCCTATTTAATAAGCCTATTTATTGAGCCTATTTAATAAGCCTATTTATTGAGCCTATTTAATAAGCCTATTTATTGAGCCTATTTAATAAGCCTATTTAATAAGTCTATTTAATAAGCCTATTTAATAAGCCTATTTAATAAGCCTATTTATTGTGCCTATTTAATAAGCCTATTTAATAAGCCTATTTATTGAGCCTATTTAATAAGTCTATTTATAAGCCTATTTAACAAGCCTATTTAATAATTATTTAATGAGCCTGTTTAATAAGTCTATTTAATAAGCCTATTTAATAGGCCTATTTAATAAGTCTAAGTTGCTGAAATAAGCCTATTTAATAAGTCTATTTAATAGGCCTATTTAATAAGTCTAAGTTGCTGAAATAAGCCTATTTAATAAGCCTAAGTTTCTGAATGAGCCTATTTAATAAGCCTAAGTTGCCGAAATAAGCCTATTTAATAAGCCTAAGTTGCTGAATAAGCCTATTTAATAAGCCTAAGTTGCTGAAATAAGCCTATTTAGTAAGTCTAAGTTGCTGAAATAAGCCTATTTAATAAGCCTAAGTTGCTGAAATAAGCCTATTTAATAAGCCTAAGTTGCTGAAATAAGGCTATTTAATAAGTCTAAGTTGCTGAAATAAGCCTATTTAATAAGCCTAAGTTGCTGAAATAAGTATATTTAATGAGCATAAGTTGCTGAAATAAGCCTATTTAATGAGTCTAGGTTGCTGAAATAAGGCTATTTAATAAGTCTAAGTTGCTGAAATAAGCCTTTTTAATCAGCGTAAGTTGCTGATATAAGCCTATTTAATAAGCCCAAGTTGCTGAAATAAGCCTACTTAATTAGGCTATTTAATAAGCCTAAGTTGCTGAAATAAGCCTATTTAATAAGCGTAAGTTGCTGAAATAAGGCTATTTAATAAGCCTAAGTTGCTGAAATAAGCCTATTTAATGAGCTATTTAATAAGTCTATTTAATAAGCCTATTTAATAAGCCTATTTAATAAGCCTATTTAATAAGCCTATGTAATAAGTCTATTTAATAAGTCTATTTAATAAGTATTTAATGAGCCTATTTAATAAGCCTATTTATTGAGCCTATTTAATAAGCCTATTTATTGAGCCTATTTAATAAGCCTATTTATTGAGCCTATTTAATAAGCCTATTTAATAAGTCTATTTAATAAGCCTATTTAATAAGCCTATTTATTGAGCCTATTTAATAAGCCTATTTAATAAGCCTATTTATTGAGCCTATTTAATAAGTCTATTTAATAAGCCTATTTAATAAGCCTTTTTAATAAGTATTTAATGAGCCTATTTAATAAGTCTATTTAATATGCCTATTTAATAGGCCTATTTAATAAGTCTAAGTTGCTGAAATAAGCCTATTTAATAAGCCTATTTAATAGGCCTATTTAATAAGTCTAAGTTGCTGAAATAAGCCTATTTAATAAGCCTAAGTTTCTGAATGAGCCTATTTAATAAGCCTAAGTTGCTGAAATAAGCCTATTTAATAAGTCTAAGTTGCTGAATAAGCCTATTTAATAAGCCTAAGTTGCTGAAATAAGCCTATTTAATAAGTCTAAGTTGCTGAAATAAGGCTATTTAATAAGCCTAAGTTGCTGAAATAAGCCTATTTAATAAGCCGAAGTTGCTGAAATAAGGCTATTTAATAAGCCTAAGTTGCTAAAATAAGCCTATTTCATGAGGCTATTTAATAAGTCTATTTAATAAGTCTATTTAATAAGTCTATTTAATAAGTCTATTTAATAAGCCTATTTAATAAGCCTATTTAATAAGCCTAATTAATACACCTATTTAATAAACATATTTAATAAGTATTTAATGAGCCTATTTAATAAGTCTATTTAATAAGCCTTTTTAATGAGACTATTTAATAAGTCTATTTAATAAGACTATTTAATAAGTCTATTTAATAAGTCTATTTAATAAGCCTATTTAATAAGTATTTAATGAGCCTATTTAATAAGCCTATTTATTGAGCCTATTTAATAAGCCTATTTATTGAGCCTATTTAATAAGCATATTTATTGAGCCTATTTAATAAGCCTATTTATTGAGCCTATTTAATAAGCCGATTTAATAAGTCTATTTAATAAGCCTATTTAATAAGCCTATTTAATAAGCCTATTTATTGAGCCTATTTAATAAGCCTATTTAATAAGCTGATTTATTGAGCCTATTTAATAAGTCTATTTAATAAGCCTATTTAATAAGCCTATTTAATAAGTATTTAATTAGCCTATTTAATAAGTCTATTTAATAAGCCTATTTAATAGGCCTATTTAATAAGTCTAAGTTGCTGAAATAAGCCTATTTAATAAGCCTATTTAATAGGCCTATTTAATAAGTCTAAGTTGCTGAAATAAGCCTATTTAATAAGCCTAAGTTGCTGAATAAGCCTATTTAATAAGCCTAAGTTGCTGAATAAACCTATTTAATAAGTCTAAGTTTCTGAACTAAGCCTATTTAAAAAAGTATATTTAATAAGTCTAAGTTGCTGAAATAAACCTATTTAAAAATGCTATTTAATAAGCCTAAGTTGCTGAAATAAACCTGTTTAATAAGGCTATTTAATAAGCATAAGTTGCTGAAATAAGCTTATTTAATAAGCCTAAGTTGCTGCAATAAGCCTATTTAATAAGGCTCTTTAATAAGTCTAAGTTGCTGAAATAAACCTATTTAATAAGCCTAAGTTGCTAAAATAAGCCTATTTCATGAGGCTATTTAATAAGTCTATTTAATAAGTCTATTTAATAAGTCTATTTAATAAGTCTATTTAATAAGCCTATTTAATAAGCCTATTTAATAAGCCTAATTAATACACCTATTTAATAAACATATTTAATGAGTATTTAATGAGCCTATTTAATAAGTCTATTTAATAAGCCTTTTTAATAAGACTATTTAATAAGTCTATTTAATAAGCCTTTTTAATAAGACTATTTAATAAGTCTATTTAATAAGCCTATTTAATAAGTCTATTTAATAAGTCTATTTAATAAGCCTATTTAATAAGTATTTAATGAGCCTATTTAAAAAGCCTATTTATTGAGCCTATTTAATAAGCCTATTTATTGAGCCTATTTAATAAGCATATTTATTGAGCCTATTTAATAAGCCTATTTATTGAGACTATTTAATAAGCCGATTTAATAAGTCTATTTAATAAGCCTATTTAATAAGCCTATTTAATAAGCCTATTTATTGAGCATATTTAATAAGCCTATTTAATAAGCCGATTTATTGAGCCTATTTAATAAGTCTATTTAATAAGCCTATTTAATAAGCCTATTTATTGAGCCTATTTAATAAGTCTATTTAATAAGCCTATTTAATAAGCCTATTTAATAAGTATTTAATGAGCCTATTTAATAAGTCTATTTAATAAGCCTATTTAATAGGCCTTTTTTAATAAATCTAAGTTGCTGAAATAAGCCTATTTAATAAGCCTATTTAATAGGCCTATTTAATAAGTCTAAGTTGCTGAAATAAGCTTATTTAATAAGCCTAAGTTTCTGAATGAGCCTATTTAATAAGCCAAAGTTGCTGAAATAAGCCTATTAAATAAGCCTAAGTTGCTGAATAAGCCTATTTAATAAGCCTAAGTTGCTGAATAAACCTATTTAATAAGTCTAAGTTGCTGAAATAAGCATATTTAATAAGGCTATTTAATAAGCCTAAGTTGCTGAATAAGCCTATTCAATAAGGCTATTTAATGTGCCTAAGTTGCTGAAATAAGACTATTTAATAAGCCTAAGTTTCTGAACTAAGCCTATTTTAAAAGGTATATTTAATAAGTCTAAGTTGCTGAAATAAACCTATTTAAAAATGCTATTTAATAAGCCTAAGTTGCTGAAATAAACCTGTTTAATAAGGCTATTTAATAAGAATAAGTTGCTGAAATAAGCTTATTTAATAAGCCTAAGTTGCTGAAATAAGCCTATTTAATAAGGCTCTTTAATAAGTCTAAGTTGCTGAAATAAACCTATTTAATAAGCGTAAGTTGCTAAAATAAGCCTATTTAATGAGGCTATTTAATACGTCTATTTAATAAGCCTATTTAATAAGCCTATTTAATAAGCCTATTTAATAAGCCTATTTAATGAGTCTATTTAATAAGTCTATTTAATAAGTATTTAATGAGCCTATTTAATAAGCCTATTTATTGAGCCTATTTAATAAGCCTATTTATTGAGCCTATTTAATAAGCCTATTTATTGAGCCTATTTAATAAGCCTATTTATTGAGCCTATTTAATAAGACTATTTAATAAGTCTATTCAATAAGCCTATTTAATAAGCCTATTTAATAAGCCTATTTATTGTGCCTATTTAATAAGCCTATTTAATAAGCCTATTTATTGAGCCTATTTAATAAATCTATTTAATAAGCCTATTTAACAAGCCTATTTAATAATTATTTAATGAGCCTGTTTAATAAGTCTATTTAATAAGCCTATTTAATAGGCCTATTTAATAAGTCTAAGTTGCTGAAATAAGCCTATTTAATAAGTCTATTTAATAGGCCTATTTAATAAGTCTAAGTTGCTGAAATAAGCCTATTTAATAAGCCTAAGTTTCTGAATGAGCCTATTTAATAAGCCCAAGTTGCTGAAATAAGCCTACTTAATTAGGCTATTTAATAAGCCTAAGTTGCTGAAATAAGCCTATGTAATAAGCGTAAGTTGCTGAAATAAGGCTATTTAATAAGCCTAAGTTGCTGAAATAAGCCTATTTAATGAGCTATTTAATAAGTCTATTTAATAAGCCTATTTAATAAGCCTATTTAATAAGCCTATTTAATAAGCCTATTTAATAAGCCTAATTAATACACCTATTTAATGAACATATTTAATAAGTATTTAATGAACCTATTTAATAAGTCTATTTAATAAACCTTTTTAATAAGACTATTTAATAAGTCTATTTAATAAGACTATTTAATAAGTCTATTTAATAAGTCTATTTAATAAGCCTATTTAATAAGTATTTAATAAGCCGATTTAATAAGTCTATTTAATAAGCCTATTTAATAAGCCTATTTAATAAGCCTATTTATTGAGCCTATTTAATCAGCCTATTTAATAAGCCGATTTATTGAGCCTATTTAATAAGTCTATTTAATAAGCCTATTTAATAAGCCTATTTAATAAGTATTTAATGAGCCTATTTAATAAGTCTATTTAATAAGCCTATTTAATAGGCCTATTTAATAAGTCTAAGTTGCTGAAATAAGCCTATTTAATAAGCCTATTTAATAGGCCTATTTAATAAGTCTAAGTTGCTGAAATAAGCCTATTTAATAAGCCTAAGTTGCTGAATAAGCCTATTTAATAAGACTAAGTTGCTGAATAAACCTATTTAATAAGTCTAAGTTGCAGAAATAAGCCTATTTAATACGGCTATTTAATAAGCCTAAGTTGCTGAAATAAGCCTATTTCATAAGGCTATTTAATGAGCCTAAGTTGCTGAAATAAGACTATTTAATAAGCCTAAGTTTCTGAACTAAGCCTATTTAAAAAAGTATATTTAATAAGTCTAAGTTGCTGAAATAAACCTATTTAAAAATGCTATTTAATAAGCCTAAGTTGCTGAAATAAACCTGTTTAATAAGGCTATTTAATAAGCATAAGTTGCTGAAATAAGCTTATTTAATAAGCCTAAGTTGCTGCAATAAGCCTATTTAATAAGGCTCTTTAATAAGTCTAAGTTGCTGAAATAAACCTATTTAATAAGCCTAAGTTGCTAAAATAAGCCTATTTCATGAGGCTATTTAATAAGTCTATTTAATAAGTCTATTTAATAAGTCTATTTAATAAGTCTATTTAATAAGCCTATTTAATAAGCCTATTTAATAAGCCTAATTAATACACCTATTTAATAAACATATTTAATGAGTATTTAATGAGCCTATTTAATAAGTCTATTTAATAAGCCTTTTTAATAAGACTATTTAATAAGTCTATTTAATAAGCCTATTTAATAAGTCTATTTAATAAGTCTATTTAATAAGCCTATTTAATAAGTATTTAATGAGCCTATTTAATAAGCCTATTTATTGAGCCTATTTAATAAGCCTATTTATTGAGCCTATTTAATAAGCCTATTTATTGAGCCTATTTAATAAGCCGATTTAATAAGTCTATTTAATAAGCCTATTTAATAAGCCTATTTAATAAGCCTATTTATTGAGCCTATTTAATAAGCCTATTTAATAAGCCGATTTATTGAGCCTATTTAATAAGTCTATTTAATAAGCCTATTTAATAAGCCTATTTATTGTGCCTATTTAATAAGCCTATTTAATAAGCCTATTTATTGAGCCTATTTAATAAATCTATTTAATAAGCCTATTTAACAAGCCTATTTAATAATTATTTAATGAGCCTGTTTAATAAGTCTATTTAATAAGCCTATTTAATAGGCCTATTTAATAAGTCTAAGTTGCTGAAATAAGCCTATTTAATAAGTCTATTTAATAGGCCTATTTAATAAGTCTAAGTTGCTGAAATAAGCCTATTTAATAAGCCTAAGTTTCTGAATGAGCCTATTTAATAAGCCCAAGTTGCTGAAATAAGCCTACTTAATTAGGCTATTTAATAAGCCTAAGTTGCTGAAATAAGCCTATGTAATAAGCGTAAGTTGCTGAAATAAGGCTATTTAATAAGCCTAAGTTGCTGAAATAAGCCTATTTAATGAGCTATTTAATAAGTCTATTTAATAAGCCTATTTAATAAGCCTATTTAATAAGCCTATTTAATAAGCCTATTTAATAAGCCTAATTAATACACCTATTTAATGAACATATTTAATAAGTATTTAATGAACCTATTTAATAAGTCTATTTAATAAGCCTTTTTAATAAGACTATTTAATAAGTCTATTTAATAAGACTATTTAATAAGTCTATTTAATAAGTCTATTTAATAAGCCTATTTAATAAGTATTTAATAAGCCGATTTAATAAGTCTATTTAATAAGCCTATTTAATAAGCCTATTTAATAAGCCTATTTATTGAGCCTATTTAATCAGCCTATTTAATAAGCCGATTTATTGAGCCTATTTAATAAGTCTATTTAATAAGCCTATTTAATAAGCCTATTTAATAAGTATTTAATGAGCCTATTTAATAAGTCTATTTAATAAGCCTATTTAATAGGCCTATTTAATAAGTCTAAGTTGCTGAAATAAGCATATTTAATAAGCCTATTTAATAGGCCTATTTAATAAGTCTAAGTTGCTGAAATAAGCCTATTTAATAAGCCTAAGTTGCTGAATAAGCCTATTTAATAAGACTAAGTTGCTGAATAAACCTATTTAATAAGTCTAAGTTGCAGAAATAAGCCTATTTAATACGGCTATTTAATAAGCCTAAGTTGCTGAAATAAGCCTATTTCATAAGGCTATTTAATGAGCCTAAGTTGCTGAAATAAGACTATTTAATAAGCCTAAGTTTCTGAACTAAGCCTATTTAAAAAAGTATATTTAATAAGTCTAAGTTGCTGAAATAAACCTATTTAAAAATGCTATTTAATAAGCCTAAGTTGCTGAAATAAACCTGTTTAATAAGGCTATTTAATAAGCATAAGTTGCTGAAATAAGCTTATTTAATAAGCCTAAGTTGCTGCAATAAGCCTATTTAATAAGGCTCTTTAATAAGTCTAAGTTGCTGAAATAAACCTATTTAATAAGCCTAAGTTGCTAAAATAAGCCTATTTCATGAGGCTATTTAATAAGTCTATTTAATAAGTCTATTTAATAAGTCTATTTAATAAGTCTATTTAATAAGCCTATTTAATAAGCCTATTTAATAAGCCTAATTAATACACCTATTTAATAAACATATTTAATGAGTATTTAATGAGCCTATTTAATAAGTCTATTTAATAAGCCTTTTTAATAAGACTATTTAATAAGTCTATTTAATAAGCCTATTTAATAAGTCTATTTAATAAGTCTATTTAATAAGCCTATTTAATAAGTATTTAATGAGCCTATTTAATAAGCCTATTTATTGAGCCTATTTAATAAGCCTATTTATTGAGCCTATTTAATAAGCCTATTTATTGAGCCTATTTAATAAGCCGATTTAATAAGTCTATTTAATAAGCCTATTTAATAAGCCTATTTAATAAGCCTATTTATTGAGCCTATTTAATAAGCCTATTTAATAAGCCGATTTATTGAGCCTATTTAATAAGTCTATTTAATAAGCCTATTTAATAAGCCTATTTATTGAGCCTATTTAATAATTCTATTTAATAAGCCTATTTAATAAGTATTTAATGAGCCTATTTAATAAGCCTATTCATTGAGCCTATTTAATAAGCCTATTTATTGAGCCTATTTAATAAGCATATTTATTGAGCCTATTTAATAAGCCTATTTATTGAGCCTATTTAATAAGTCTATTTAATAAGCCTATTTAATAAGCCTATTTAATAAGCCTATTTATTGAGCCTATTTAATAAGCCTATTTATTGAGCCTATTTAATAAGTCTATTTAATAGGCCTATTTAATAAGTCTAAGTTGCTGAAATAAGCCTATTTAATAAGCCTAAGTTTCTGAATGAGCCTATTTAATAAGCCCAAGTTGCTGAAATAAGCCTACTTAATTAGGCTATTTAATAAGCCTAAGTTGCTGAAATAAGCCTATGTAATAAGCGTAAGTTGCTGAAATAAGGCTATTTAATAAGCCTAAGTTGCTGAAATAAGCCTATTTAATGAGCTATTTAATAAGTCTATTTAATAAGCCTATTTAATAAGCCTATTTAATAAGCCTATTTAATAAGCCTATTTAATAAGCCTAATTAATACACCTATTTAATGAACATATTTAATAAGTATTTAATGAGCCTATTTAATAAGTCTATTTAATAAGCCTTTTTAATAAGACTATTTAATACGTCTATTTAATAAGACTATTTAATAAGTCTATTTAATAAGTCTATTTAATAAGCCTATTTAATAAGTATTTAATAAGCCGATTTAATAAGTCTATTTAATAAGCCTATTTAATAAGCCTATTTAATAAGCCTATTTATTGAGCCTATTTAATCAGCCTATTTAATAAGCCGATTTATTGAGCCTATTTAATAAGTCTATTTAATAAGCCTATTTAATAAGCCTATTTAATAAGTATTTAATGAGCCTATTTAATAAGTCTATTTAATAAGCCTATTTAATAGGCCTATTTAATAAGTCTAAGTTGCTGAAATAAGCCTATTTAATAAGCCTATTTAATAGGCCTATTTAATAAGTCTAAGTTGCTGAAATAAGCCTATTTAATAAGCCTAAGTTGCTGAATAAGCCTATTTAATAAGCCTAAGTTGCTGAATAAACCTATTTAATAAGTCTAAGTTGAAGAAATAAGCCTATTTAATACGGCTATTTAATAAGCCTAAGTTGCTGAAATAAGCCTATTTCATAAGGCTATTTAATGAGCCTAAGTTGCTGAAATAAGACTATTTAATAAGCCTAAGTTTCTGAACTAAGCCTATTTAAAAAAGTATATTTAATAAGTCTAAGTTGCTGAAATAAACCTATTTAAAAATGCTATTTAATAAGCCTAAGTTGCTGAAATAAACCTGTTTAATAAGGCTATTTAATAAGCATAAGTTGCTGAAATAAGCTTATTTAATAAGCCTAAGTTGCTGCAATAAGCCTATTTAATAAGGCTCTTTAATAAGTCTAAGATGCTGAAATAAACCTATTTAATAAGCCTAAGTTGCTAAAATAAGCCTATTTCATGAGGCTATTTAATAAGTCTATTTAATAAGTCTATTTAATAAGTCTATTTAATAAGTCTATTTAATAAGCCTATTTAATAAGCCTATTTAATAAGCCTAATTAATACACCTATTTAATAAACATATTTAATGAGTATTTAATGAGCCTATTTAATAAGTCTATTTAATAAGCCTTTTTAATAAGACTATTTAATAAGTCTATTTAATAAGCCTATTTAATAAGTCTATTTAATAAGTCTATTTAATAAGCCTATTTAATAAGTATTTAATGAGCCTATTTAATAAGCCTATTTATTGAGCCTATTTAATAAGCCTATTTATTGAGCCTATTTAATAAGCCTATTTATTGAGCCTATTTAATAAGCCGATTTAATAAGTCTATTTAATAAGCCTATTTAATAAGCCTATTTAATAAGCCTATTTATTGAGCCTATTTAATAAGCCTATTTAATAAGCCGATTTATTGAGCCTATTTAATAAGTCTATTTAATAAGCCTATTTAATAAGCCTATTTATTGAGCCTATTTAATAAGTCTATTTAATAAGCCTATTTAATAAGTATTTAATGAGCCTATTTAATAAGCCTATTCATTGAGCCTATTTAATAAGCCTATTTATTGAGCCTATTTAATAAGCATATTTATTGAGCCTATTTAATAAGCCTATTTATTGAGCCTATTTAATAAGTCTATTTAATAAGCCTATTTAATAAGCCTATTTAATAAGCCTATTTATTGAGCCTATTTAATAAGCCTATTTAATAAGCCGATTTATTGAGCCTATTTAGTAAGTCTATTTAATAAGCCTATTTAATAAGCCTATTTATTGAGCCTATTTAATAAGTCTATTTAATAAGCCTATTTAATAAGCCTATTTAATAAGTATTTAATGAGCCTATTTAATAAGTCTATTTAATAAGCCTATTTAAAAGGCCTTTTTTAATAAATCTAAGTTGCTGAAATAAGCCTATTTAATAAGCCTATTTAATAGGCCTATTTAATAAGTCTAAGTTGCTGAAATAAGCTTATTTAATAAGCTTAAGTTTCTGAATGAGCCTATTTAATAAGACTAAGTTGCTGAAATAAGCCTATTAAATAAGCCTAAGTTGCTGAATAAGCCTATTTAATAAGCCTAAGTTGCTGAATAAACCTATTTAATAAGGCTATTTAATGAGCCTAAGTTGCTGAAATAAGACTATTTAATAAGCCTAAGTTTCTGAACTAAGCCTATTTTAAAAGGTATATTTAATAAGTCTAAGTTGCTGAAATAAACCTGTTTAATAAGGCTATTTAATAAGAATAAGTTGCTGAAATAAGCTTATTTAATAAGCCTAAGTTGCTGAAATAAGCCTATTTAATAAGGCTCTTTAATAAGTCTAAGTTGCTGAAATAAACCAATTTAATAAGCCTAAGTTGCTAAAATAAGCCTATTTAATGAGGCTATTTAATACGTCTATTTAATAAGCCTATTTAATAAGCCTATTTAATAAGCCTATTTAATAAGCCTATTTAATGAGTCTATTTAATAAGTCTATTTAATAAGTATTTAATGAGCCTATTTAATAAGCCTATTTATTGAGCCTATTTAATAAGCCTATTTATTGAGCCTATTTAATAAGCCTATTTATTGAGCCTATTTAATAAGCCGATTTAATAAGTCTATTTAATAAGCCTATTTAATAAGCATATTTATTGAGCCTATTTAATAAGCCTATTTATTGAGCCTATTTAATAAGCCGATTTAATAAGTCTATTTAATAAGCCTATTTAATAAGCCTATTTAATAAGCCTATTTATTGAGCCTATTTAATAAGCCTATTTAATAAGCTGATTTATTGAGCCTATTTAATAAGTCTATTTAATAAGCCTATTTAATAAGCCTATTTAATAAGTATTTAATTAGCCTATTTAATAAGTCTATTTAATAAGCCTATTTAATAGGCCTATTTAATAAGTCTAAGTTGCTGAAATAAGCCTATTTAATAAGCCTATTTAATAGGCCTATTTAATAAGTCTAAGTTGCTGAAATAAGCCTATTTAATAAGCCTAAGTTGCTGAATAAGCCTATTTAATAAGCCTAAGTTGCTGAATAAACCTATTTAATAAGTCTAAGTTGCTGAAATAAGCCTATTTAATACGGCATTTTAATAAGCCTAAGTTGCTGAAATAAGCCTATTTCATAAGGCTATTTAATGAGCCTAAGTTGCTGAAATAAGACTATTTAATAGGCCTAAGTTTCTGAACTAAGCCTATTTAAAAAGGTATATTTAATAAGTCTAAGTTGCTGAAATAAACCTATTTAAAAATGCTATTTAATAAGCCTAAGTTGCTGAAATAAACCTGTTTAATAAGGCTATTTAATAAGCATAAGTTGCTGAAATAAGCTTATTTAATAAGCCTAAGTTGCTGCAATAAGCCTATTTAATAAGGCTCTTTAATAAGTCTAAGTTGCTGAAATAAACCTATTTAATAAGCCTAAGTTGCTAAAATAAGCCTATTTCATGAGGCTATTTAATAAGTCTATTTAATAAGTCTATTTAATAAGTCCATTTAATAAGTCTATTTAATAAGCCTATTTAATAAGCCTATTTAATAAGCCTAATTAATACACCTATTTAATAAACATATTTAATGAGTATTTAATGAGCCTATTTAATAAGTCTATTTAATAAGCCTTTTTAATAAGACTATTTAATAAGTCTATTTAATAAGCCTTTTTAATAAGACTATTTAATAAGTCTATTTAATAAGCCTATTTAATAAGTCTATTTAATAAGTCTATTTAATAAGCCTATTTAATAAGTATTTAATGAGCCTATTTAAAAAGCCTATTTATTGAGCCTATTTAATAAGCCTATTTATTGAGCCTATTTAATAAGCATATTTATTGAGCCTATTTAATAAGCCTATTTATTGAGACTATTTAATAAGCCGATTTAATAAGTCTATTTAATAAGCCTATTTAATAAGCCTATTTAATAAGCCTATTTATTGAGCCTATTTAATAAGCCTATTTAATAAGCCGATTTATTGAGCCTATTTAATAAGTATATTTAATAAGCCTATTTAATAAGCCTATTTATTGAGCCTATTTAATAAGTCTATTTAATAAGCCTATTTAATAAGCCTATTTAATAAGTATTTAATGAGCCTATTTAATAAGTCTATTTAATAAGCCTATTTAATAGGCCTTTTTTAATAAATCTAAGTTGCTGAAATAAGCCTATTTAATAAGCCTATTTAATAGGCCTATTTAATAAGTCTAAGTTGCTGAAATAAGCTTATTTAATAAGCCTAAGTTTCTGAATGAGCCTATTTAATAAGCCAAAGTTGCTGAAATAAGCCTATTAAATAAGCCTAAGTTGCTGAATAAGCCTATTTAATAAGCCTAAGTTGCTGAATAAACCTATTTAATAAGTCTAAGTTGCTGAAATAAGCATATTTAATAAGGCTATTTAATAAGCCTAAGTTGCTGAATAAGCCTATTTAATAAGGCTATTTAATGAGCCTAAGTTGCTGAAATAAGACTATTTAATAAGCCTAAGTTTCTGAACTAAGCCTATTTTAAAAGGTATATTTAATAAGTCTAAGTTGCTGAAATAAACCTATTTAAAAATGCTATTTAATAAGCCTAAGTTGCTGAAATAAACCTGTTTAATAAGGCTATTTAATAAGAATAAGTTGCTGAAATAAGCTTATTTAATAAGCCTAAGTTGCTGAAATAAGCCTATTTAATAAGGCTCTTTAATAAGTCTAAGTTGCTGAAATAAACCTATTTAATAAGCGTAAGTTGCTAAAATAAGCCTATTTAATGAGGCTATTTAATACGTCTATTTAATAAGCCTATTTAATAAGCCTATTTAATAAGCCTATTTAATAAGCCTATTTAATGAGTCTATTTAATAAGTCTATTTAATAAGTATTTAATGAGCCTATTTAATAAGCCTATTTATTGAGCCTATTTAATAAGCCTATTTATTGAGCCTATTTAATAAGCCTATTTATTGAGCCTATTTAATAAGCCTATTTATTGAGCCTATTTAATAAGCCTATTTAATAAGTCTATTCAATAAGCCTATTTAATAAGCCTATTTAATAAGCCTATTTATTGTGCCTATTTAATAAGCCTATTTAATAAGCCTATTTATTGAGCCTATTTAATAAATCTACTTAATAAGCCTATTTAACAAGCCTATTTAATAATTATTTAATGAGCCTGTTTAATAAGTCTATTTAATAAGCCTATTTAATAGGCCTATTTAATAAGTCTAAGTTGCTGAAATAAGCCTATTTAATAAGTCTATTTAATAGGCCTATTTAATAAGTCTAAGTTGCTGAAATAAGCCTATTTAATAAGCCTAAGTTTCTGAATGAGCCTATTTAATAAGCCCAAGTTGCTGAAATAAGCCTACTTAATTAGGCTATTTAATAAGCCTAAGTTGCTGAAATAAGCCTATGTAATAAGCGTAAGTTGCTGAAATAAGGCTATTTAATAAGCCTAAGTTGCTGAAATAAGCCTATTTAATGAGCTATTTAATAAGTCTATTTAATAAGCCTATTTAATAAGCCTATTTAATAAGCCTATTTAATAAGCCTATTTAATAAGCCTAATTAATACACCTATTTAATGAACATATTTAATAAGTATTTAATGAGCCTATTTAATAAGTCTATTTAATAAGCCTTTTTAATAAGACTATTTAATACGTCTATTTAATAAGACTATTTAATAAGTCTATTTAATAAGTCTATTTAATAAGCCTATTTAATAAGCCTATTTAATAAGCCTATTTATTGAGCCTATTTAATCAGCCTATTTAATAAGCCGATTTATTGAGCCTATTTAATAAGTCTATTTAATAAGCCTATTTAATAAGCCTATTTAATAAGTATTTAATGAGCCTATTTAATAAGTCTATTTAATAAGCCTATTTAATAGGCCTATTTAATAAGTCTAAGTTGCTGAAATAAGCCTATTTAATAAGCCTATTTAATAGGCCTATTTAATAAGTCTAAGTTGCTGAAATAAGCCTATTTAATAAGCCTAAGTTGCTGAATAAGCCTATTTAATAAGCCTAAGTTGCTGAATAAACCTATTTAATAAGTCTAAGTTGCAGAAATAAGCCTATTTAATACGGCTATTTAATAAGCCTAAGTTGCTGAAATAAGCCTATTTCATAAGGCTATTTAATGAGCCTAAGTTGCTGAAATAAGACTATTTAATAAGCCTAAGTTTCTGAACTAAGCCTATTTAAAAAAGTATATTTAATAAGTCTAAGTTGCTGAAATAAACCTATTTAAAAATGCTATTTAATAAGCCTAAGTTGCTGAAATAAACCTGTTTAATAAGGCTATTTAATAAGCATAAGTTGCTGAAATAAGCTTATTTAATAAGCCTAAGTTGCTGCAATAAGCCTATTTAATAAGGCTCTTTAATAAGTCTAAGTTGCTGAAATAAACCTATTTAATAAGCCTAAGTTGCTAAAATAAGCCTATTTCATGAGGCTATTTAATAAGTCTATTTAATAAGTCTATTTAATAAGTCTATTTAATAAGTCTATTTAATAAGCCTATTTAATAAGCCTATTTAATAAGCCTAATTAATACACCTATTTAATAAACATATTTAATGAGTATTTAATGAGCCTATTTAATAAGTCTATTTAATAAGCCTTTTTAATAAGACTATTTAATAAGTCTATTTAATAAGCCTATTTAATAAGTCTATTTAATAAGTCTATTTAATAAGCCTATTTAATAAGTATTTAATGAGCCTATTTAATAAGCCTATTTATTGAGCCTATTTAATAAGCCTATTTATTGAGCCTATTTAATAAGCCTATTTATTGAGCCTATTTAATAAGCCGATTTAATAAGTCTATTTAATAAGCCTATTTAATAAGCCTATTTAATAAGCCTATTTATTGAGCCTATTTAATAAGCCTATTTAATAAGCCGATTTATTGAGCCTATTTAATAAGTCTATTTAATAAGCCTATTTAATAAGCCTATTTATTGAGCCTATTTAATAAGTCTATTTAATAAGCCTATTTAATAAGTATTTAATGAGCCTATTTAATAAGCCTATTCATTGAGCCTATTTAATAAGCCTATTTATTGAGCCTATTTAATAAGCATATTTATTGAGCCTATTTAATAAGCCTATTTATTGAGCCTATTTAATAAGTCTATTTAATAAGCCTATTTAATAAGCCTATTTAATAAGCCTATTTATTGAGCCTATTTAATAAGCCTATTTAATAAGCCGATTTATTGAGCCTATTTAGTAAGTCTATTTAATAAGCCTATTTAATAAGCCTATTTATTGAGCCTATTTAATAAGTCTATTTAATAAGCCTATTTAATAAGCCTATTTAATAAGTATTTAATGAGCCTATTTAATAAGTCTATTTAATAAGCCTATTTAAAAGGCCTTTTTTAATAAATCTAAGTTGCTGAAATAAGCCTATTTAATAAGCATATTTAATAGGCCTATTTAATAAGTCTAAGTTGCTGAAATAAGCTTATTTAATAAGCTTAAGTTTCTGAATGAGCCTATTTAATAAGACTAAGTTGCTGAAATAAGCCTATTAAATAAGCCTAAGTTGCTGAATAAGCCTATTTAATAAGCCTAAGTTGCTGAATAAACCTATTTAATAAGGCTATTTAATGAGCCTAAGTTGCTGAAATAAGACTATTTAATAAGCCTAAGTTTCTGAACTAAGCCTATTTTAAAAGGTATATTTAATAAGTCTAAGTTGCTGAAATAAACCTGTTTAATAAGGCTATTTAATAAGAATAAGTTGCTGAAATAAGCTTATTTAATAAGCCTAAGTTGCTGAAATAAGCCTATTTAATAAGGCTCTTTAATAAGTCTAAGTTGCTGAAATAAACCAATTTAATAAGCCTAAGTTGCTAAAATAAGCCTATTTAATGAGGCTATTTAATACGTCTATTTAATAAGCCTATTTAATAAGCCTATTTAATAAGCCTATTTAATAAGCCTATTTAATGAGTCTATTTAATAAGTCTATTTAATAAGTATTTAATGAGCCTATTTAATAAGCCTATTTATTGAGCCTATTTAATAAGCCTATTTATTGAGCCTATTTAATAAGCCTATTTATTGAGCCTATTTAATAAGCCGATTTAATAAGTCTATTTAATAAGCCTATTTAATAAGCATATTTATTGAGCCTATTTAATAAGCCTATTTATTGAGCCTATTTAATAAGCCGATTTAATAAGTCTATTTAATAAGCCTATTTAATAAGCCTATTTAATAAGCCTATTTATTGAGCCTATTTAATAAGCCTATTTAATAAGCTGATTTATTGAGCCTATTTAATAAGTCTATTTAATAAGCCTATTTAATAAGCCTATTTAATAAGTATTTAATTAGCCTATTTAATAAGTCTATTTAATAAGCCTATTTAATAGGCCTATTTAATAAGTCTAAGTTGCTGAAATAAGCCTATTTAATAAGCCTATTTAATAGGCCTATTTAATAAGTCTAAGTTGCTGAAATAAGCCTATTTAATAAGCCTAAGTTGCTGAATAAGCCTATTTAATAAGCCTAAGTTGCTGAATAAACCTATTTAATAAGTCTAAGTTGCTGAAATAAGCCTATTTAATACGGCATTTTAATAAGCCTAAGTTGCTGAAATAAGCCTATTTCATAAGGCTATTTAATGAGCCTAAGTTGCTGAAATAAGACTATTTAATAGGCCTAAGTTTCTGAACTAAGCCTATTTAAAAAGGTATATTTAATAAGTCTAAGTTGCTGAAATAAACCTATTTAAAAATGCTATTTAATAAGCCTAAGTTGCTGAAATAAACCTGTTTAATAAGGCTATTTAATAAGCATAAGTTGCTGAAATAAGCTTATTTAATAAGCCTAAGTTGCTGCAATAAGCCTATTTAATAAGGCTCTTTAATAAGTCTAAGTTGCTGAAATAAACCTATTTAATAAGCCTAAGTTGCTAAAATAAGCCTATTTCATGAGGCTATTTAATAAGTCTATTTAATAAGTCTATTTAATAAGTCCATTTAATAAGTCTATTTAATAAGCCTATTTAATAAGCCTATTTAATAAGCCTAATTAATACACATATTTAATAAACATATTTAATGAGTATTTAATGAGCCTATTTAATAAGTCTATTTAATAAGCCTTTTTAATAAGACTATTTAATAAGTCTATTTAATAAGCCTTTTTAATAAGACTATTTAATAAGTCTATTTAATAAGCCTATTTAATAAGTCTATTTAATAAGTCTATTTAATAAGCCTATTTAATAAGTATTTAATGAGCCTATTTAAAAAGCCTATTTATTGAGCCTATTTAATAAGCCTATTTATTGAGCCTATTTAATAAGCATATTTATTGAGCCTATTTAATAAGCCTATTTATTGAGACTATTTAATAAGCCGATTTAATAAGTCTATTTAATAAGCCTATTTAATAAGCCTATTTAATAAGCCTATTTATTGAGCCTATTTAATAAGCCTATTTAATAAGCCGATTTATTGAGCCTATTTAATAAGTATATTTAATAAGCCTATTTAATAAGCCTATTTATTGAGCCTATTTAATAAGTCTATTTAATAAGCCTATTTAATAAGCCTATTTAATAAGTATTTAATGAGCCTATTTAATAAGTCTATTTAATAAGCCTATTTAATAGGCCTTTTTTAATAAATCTAAGTTGCTGAAATAAGCCTATTTAATAAGCCTATTTAATAGGCCTATTTAATAAGTCTAAGTTGCTGAAATAAGCTTATTTAATAAGCCTAAGTTTCTGAATGAGCCTATTTAATAAGCCAAAGTTGCTGAAATAAGCCTATTAAATAAGCCTAAGTTGCTGAATAAGCCTATTTAATAAGCCTAAGTTGCTGAATAAACCTATTTAATAAGTCTAAGTTGCTGAAATAAGCATATTTAATAAGGCTATTTAATAAGCCTAAGTTGCTGAATAAGCCTATTTAATAAGGCTATTTAATGAGCCTAAGTTGCTGAAATAAGACTATTTAATAAGCCTAAGTTTCTGAACTAAGCCTATTTTAAAAGGTATATTTAATAAGTCTAAGTTGCTGAAATAAACCTATTTAAAAATGCTATTTAATAAGCCTAAGTTGCTGAAATAAACCTGTTTAATAAGGCTATTTAATAAGAATAAGTTGCTGAAATAAGCTTATTTAATAAGCCTAAGTTGCTGAAATAAGCCTATTTAATAAGGCTCTTTAATAAGTCTAAGTTGCTGAAATAAACCTATTTAATAAGCGTAAGTTGCTAAAATAAGCCTATTTAATAAGCCTATTTAATAAGCCTATTTAATAAGCCTATTTAATGAGTCTATTTAATAAGTCTATTTAATAAGTATTTAATGAGCCTATTTAATAAGCCTATTTATTGAGCCTATTTAATAAGCCTATTTATTGAGCCTATTTAATAAGCCTATTTATTGAGCCTATTTAATAAGCCTATTTATTGAGCCTATTTAATAAGCCTATTTAATAAGTCTATTCAATAAGCCTATTTAATAAGCCTATTTAATAAGCCTATTTATTGTGCCTATTTAATAAGCCTATTTAATAAGCCTATTTATTGAGCCTATTTAATAAATCTACTTAATAAGCCTATTTAACAAGCCTATTTAATAATTATTTAATGAGCCTGTTTAATAAGTCTATTTAATAAGCCTATTTAATAGGCCTATTTAATAAGTCTAAGTTGCTGAAATAAGCCTATTTAATAAGTCTATTTAATAGGCCTATTTAATAAGTCTAAGTTGCTGAAATAAGCCTATTTAATAAGCCTAAGTTTCTGAATGAGCCTATTTAATAAGCCCAAGTTGCTGAAATAAGCCTACTTAATTAGGCTATTTAATAAGCCTAAGTTGCTGAAATAAGCCTATGTAATAAGCGTAAGTTGCTGAAATAAGGCTATTTAATAAGCCTAAGTTGCTGAAATAAGCCTATTTAATGAGCTATTTAATAAGTCTATTTAATAAGCCTATTTAATAAGCCTATTTAATAAGCCTATTTAATAAGCCTATTTAATAAGCCTAATTAATACACCTATTTAATGAACATATTTAATAAGTATTTAATGAGCCTATTTAATAAGTCTATTTAATAAGCCTTTTTAATAAGACTATTTAATAAGTCTATTTAATAAGATTATTTAATAAGTCTATTTAATAAGTCTATTTAATAAGCCTATTTAATAAGTATTTAATAAGCCTATTTAATAAGCCTTTTTATTGAGCCTATTTAATAAGCCTATTTATTGAGCCTATTTAATAAGCATATTTATTGGGCCTATTTAATAAGCCTATTTATTGAGCCTATTTAATAAGCCGATTTAATAAGTCTATTTAATAAGCCTATTTAATAAGCCTATTTAATAAGCCTATTTATTGAGCCTATTTAATCAGCCTATTTAATAAGCCGATTAATTGAGCCTATTTAATAAGTCTATTTAATAAGCCTATTTAATAAGCCTATTTAATAAGTATTTAATGAGCCTATTTAATAAGTCTATTTAATAAGCCTATTTAATAGGCCTATTTAATAAGTCTAAGTTGCTGAAATAAGCCTATTTAATAAGCCTATTTAATAGGCCTATTTAATAAGTCTAAGTTGCTGAAATAAGCCTATTTAATAAGCCTAAGTTGCTGAATAAGCCTATTTAATAAGCCTAAGTTGCTGAATAAACCTATTTAATAAGTCTAAGTTGCAGAAATAAGCCTATTTAATACGGCTATTTAATAAGCCTAAGTTGCTGAAATAAGCCTATTTCATAAGGCTATTTAATGAGCCTAAGTTGCTGAAATAAGACTATTTAATAAGCCTAAGTTTCTGAACTAAGCCTATTTAAAAAAGTATATTTAATAAGTCTAAGTTGCTGAAATAAACCTATTTAAAAATGCAATTTAATAAGCCTAAGTTGCTGAAATAAACCTGTTTAATAAGGCTATTTAATAAGCATAAGTTGCTGAAATAAGCTTATTTAATAAGCCTAAGTTGCTGCAATAAGCCTATTTAATAAGGCTCTTTAATAAGTCTAAGTTGCTGAAATAAACCTATTTAATAAGCCTAAGTTGCTAAAATAAGCCTATTTCATGAGGCTATTTAATAAGTCTATTTAATAAGTCTATTTAATAAGTCTATTTAATAAGTCTATTTAATAAGCCTATTTAATAAGCCTATTTAATAAGCCTAATTAATACACCTATTTAATAAACATATTTAATGAGTATTTAATGAGCCTATTTAATAAGTCTATTTAATAAGCCTTTTTAATAAGACTATTTAATAAGTCTATTTAATAAGACTATTTAATAAGTCTATTTAATAAGTCTATTTAATAAGCCTATTTAATAAGTCTATTTAATAAGTCTATTTAATAAGCCTATTTAATAAGTATTTAATGAGCCTATTTAATAAGCCTATTTATTGAGCCTATTTAATAAGCCTATTTATTGAGCCTATTTAATAAGCCTATTTATTGAGCCTATTTAATAAGCCAATTTAATAAGTCTATTTAATAAGCCTATTTAATAAGCCTATTTAATAAGCCTATTTATTGAGCCTATTTAATAAGCCTATTTAATAAGCCGATTTATTGAGCCTATTTAATAAGTCTATTTAATAAGCCTATTTAATAAGCCTATTTATTGAGCCTATTTAATAAGTCTATTTAATAAGCCTATTTAATAAGTATTTAATGAGCCTATTTAATAAGCCTATTCATTGAGCCTATTTAATAAGCCTATTTATTGAGCCTATTTAATAAGCATATTTATTGAGCCTATTTAATAAGCCTATTTATTGAGCCTATTTAATAAGTCTATTTAATAAGCCTATTTAATAAGCCTATTTAATAAGCCTATTTATTGAGCCTATTTAATAAGCCTATTTAATAAGCCGATTTATTGAGCCTATTTAGTAAGTCTATTTAATAAGCCTATTTAATAAGCCTATTTATTGAGCCTATTTAATAAGTCTATTTAATAAGCCCATTTAATAAGCCTATTTAATAAGTATTTAATGAGCTTATTTAATAAGTCTATTTAATAAGCCTATTTAAAAGGCCTTTTTTTAATAAATCTAAGTTGCTGAAATAAGCCTATTTAATAAGCCTATTTAATAGGCCTATTTAATAAGTCTAAGTTGCTGAAATAAGCTTATTTAATAAGCTTAAGTTTCTGAATGAGCCTATTTAATAAGCCTAAGTTGCTGAAATAAGCCTATTAAATAAGCCTAAGTTGCTGAATAAGCCTATTTAATAAGCCTAAGTTGCTGAATAAACCTATTTAATAAGTCTAAGTTGCTGAAATAAGCATATTTAATAAGGCTATTTAATAAGCCTAAGTTGCTGAATAAGCCTATTTAATAAGGCTATTTAATGAGCCTAAGTTGCTGAAATAAGACTATTTAATAAGCCTAAGTTTCTGAACTAAGCCTATTTTAAAAGGTATATTTAATAAGTCTAAGTTGCTGAAATAAACCTAATTAAAAATGCTATTTAATAAGCCTAAGTTGCTGAAATAAGCCTATTTAATAAGGCTCTTTAATAAGTCTAAGTTGCTGAAATAAACCTATTTAATAAGCCTAAGTTGCTAAAATAAGCCTATTTAATGAGGCTATTTAATACGTCTATTTAATAAGCCTATTTAATAAGCCTATTTAATAAGCCTATTTAATAAGCCTATTTAATGAGTCTATTTAATAAGTCTATTTAATAAGTATTTAATGAGCCTATTTAATAAGCCTATTTATTGAGCCTATTTAATAAGCCTATTTATTGAGCCTATTTAATAAGCCTATTTATTGAGCCTATTTAATAAGCCTATTTATTGAGCCTATTTAATAAGCCTATTTAATAAGTCTATTCAATAAGCCTATTTAATAAGCCTATTTAATAAGCCTATTTATTGTGCCTATTTAATAAGCCTATTTAATAAGCCTATTTATTGAGCCTATTTAATAAATCTATTTAATAAGCCTATTTAACAAGCCTATTTAATAATTATTTAATGAGCCTGTTTAATAAGTCTATTTAATAAGCCTATTTAATAGGCCTATTTAATAAGTCTAAGTTGCTGAAATAAGCCTATTTAATAAGTCTATTTAATAGGCCTATTTAATAAGTCTAAGTTGCTGAAATAAGCCTATTTAATAAGCCTAAGTTTCTGAATGAGCCTATTTAATAAGCCCAAGTTGCTGAAATAAGCCTACTTAATTAGGCTATTTAATAAGCCTAAGTTGCTGAAATAAGCCTATGTAATAAGCGTAAGTTGCTGAAAAAAGGCTATTTAATAAGCCTAAGTTGCTGAAATAAGCCTATTTAATGAGCTATTTAATAAGTCTATTTAATAAGCCTATTTAATAAGCCTATTTAATAAGCCTATTTAATAAGCCTAATTAATACACCTATTTAATGAACATATTTAATAAGTATTTAATGAGCCTATTTAATAAGTCTATTTAATAAGCCTTTTTAATAAGACTATTTAATAAGTCTATTTAATAAGACTATTTAATAAGTCTATTTAATAAGTCTATTTAATAAGCCTATTTAATAAGTATTTAATAAGCCTATTTAATAAGCCTTTTTATTGAGCCTATTTAATAAGCCTATTTATTGAGCCTATTTAATAAGCATATTTATTGGGCCTATTTAATAAGCCTATTTATTGAGCCTATTTAATAAGCCGATTTAATAAGTCTATTTAATAAGCCTATTTAATAAGCCTATTTAATAAGCCTATTTATTGAGCCTATTTAATCAGCCTATTTAATAAGCCGATTTATTGAGCCTATTTAATAAGTCTATTTAATAAGCCTATTTAATAAGCCTATTTAATAAGTATTTAATGAGCCTATTTAATAAGTCTATTTAATAAGCCTATTTAATAGGCCTATTTAATAAGTCTAAGTTGCTGAAATAAGCCTATTTAATAAGCCTATTTAATAGGCCTATTTAATAAGTCTAAGTTGCTGAAATAAGCCTATTTAATAAGCCTAAGTTGCTGAATAAGCCTATTTAATAAGCCTAAGTTGCTGAATAAACCTATTTAATAAGTCTAAGTTGCAGAAATAAGCCTATTTAATACGGCTATTTAATAAGCCTAAGTTGCTGAAATAAGCCTATTTCATAAGGCTATTTAATGAGCCTAAGTTGCTGAAATAAGACTATTTAATAAGCCTAAGTTTCTGAACTAAGCCTATTTAAAAAAGTATATTTAATAAGTCTAAGTTGCTGAAATAAACCTATTTAAAAATGCTATTTAATAAGCCTAAGTTGCTGAAATAAACCTGTTTAATAAGGCTATTTAATAAGCATAAGTTGCTGAAATAAGCTTATTTAATAAGCCTAAGTTGCTGCAATAAGCCTATTTAATAAGGCTCTTTAATAATTCTAAGTTGCTGAAATAAACCTATTTAATAAGCCTAAGTTGCTAAAATAAGCCTATTTCATGAGGCTATTTAATAAGTCTATTTAATAAGTCTATTTAATAAGTCTATTTAATAAGTCTATTTAATAAGCCTATTTAATAAGCCTATTTAATAAGCCTAATTAATACACCTATTTAATAAACATATTTAATGAGTATTTAATGAGCCTATTTAATAAGTCTATTTAATAAGCCTTTTTAATAAGACTATTTAATAAGTCTATTTAATAAGCCTATTTAATAAGTCTATTTAATAAGTCTATTTAATAAGCCTATTTAATAAGTATTTAATGAGCCTATTTAATAAGCCTATTTATTGAGCCTATTTAATAAGCCTATTTATTGAGCCTATTTAATAAGCCTATTTATTGAGCCTATTTAATAAGCCAATTTAATAAGTCTATTTAATAAGCCTATTTAATAAGCCTATTTAATAAGCCTATTTATTGAGCCTATTTAATAAGCCTATTTAATAAGCCGATTTATTGAGCCTATTTAATAAGTCTATTTAATAAGCCTATTTAATAAGCCTATTTATTGAGCCTATTTAATAAGTCTATTTAATAAGCCTATTTAATAAGTATTTAATGAGCCTATTTAATAAGCCTATTCATTGAGCCTATTTAATAAGCCTATTTATTGAGCCTATTTAATAAGCATATTTATTGAGCCTATTTAATAAGCCTATTTATTGAGCCTATTTAATAAGTCTATTTAATAAGCCTATTTAATAAGCCTATTTAATAAGCCTATTTATTGAGCCTATTTAATAAGCCTATTTAATAAGCCGATTTATTGAGCCTATTTAGTAAGTCTATTTAATAAGCCTATTTAATAAGCCTATTTATTGAGCCTATTTAATAAGTCTATTTAATAAGCCTATTTAATAAGCCTATTTAATAAGTATTTAGTGAGCCTATTTAATAAGTCTATTTAATAAGCCTATTTAAAAGGCCTTTTTTAATAAATCTAAGTTGCTGAAATAAGCCTATTTAATAAGCCTATTTAATAGGCCTATTTAATAAGTCTAAGTTGCTGAAATAAGCTTATTTAATAAGCTTAAGTTTCTGAATGAGCCTATTTAATAAGCCTAAGTTGCTGAAATAAGCCTATTAAATAAGCCTAAGTTGCTGAATAAGCCTATTTAATAAGACTAAGTTGCTGAATAAACCTATTTAATAAGTCTAAGTTGCTGAAATAAGCATATTTAATAAGGCTATTTAATAAGCCTAAGTTGCTGAATAAGCCTATTTAATAAGGCTATTTAATGAGCCTAAGTTGCTGAAATAAGACTATTTAATAAGCCTAAGTTTCTGAACTAAGCCTATTTTAAAAGGTATATTTAATAAGTCTAAGTTGCTGAAATAAACCTATTTAAAAATGCTATTTAATAAGCCTAAGTTGCTGAAATAAACCTGTTTAATAAGGCTATTTAATAAGAATAAGTTGCTGAAATAAGCTTATTTAATAAGCCTAAGTTGCTGAAATAAGCCTATTTAATAAGGCTCTTTAATAAGTCTAAGTTGCTGAAATAAACCAATTTAATAAGCCTAAGTTGCTAAAATAAGCCTATTTAATGAGGCTATTTAATACATCTATTTAATAAGCCTATTTAATAAGCCTATTTAATAAGCCTATTTAATAAGCCTATTTAATGAGTCTATTTAATAAGTCTATTTAATAAGTATTTAATGAGCCTATTTAATAAGCCTATTTATTGAGCCTATTTAATAAGCCTATTTATTGAGCCTATTTAATAAGCCTATTTATTGAGCCTATTTAATAAGCCGATTTAATAAGTCTATTTAATAAGCCTATTTAATAAGCATATTTATTGAGCCTATTTAATAAGCCTATTTATTGAGCCTATTTAATAAGCCGATTTAATAAGTCTATTTAATAAGCCTATTTAATAAGCCTATTTAATAAGCCTATTTATTGAGCCTATTTAATAAGCCTATTTAATAAGCTGATTTATTGAGCCTATTTAATAAGTCTATTTAATAAGCCTATTTAATAAGCCTATTTAATAAGTATTTAATTAGCCTATTTAATAAGTCTATTTAATAAGCCTATTTAATAGGCCTATTTAATAAGTCTAAGTTGCTGAAATAAGCCTATTTAATAAGCCTATTTAATGAGTCTATTTAATAAGTCTATTTAATAAGTATTTAATGAGCCTATTTAATAAGCCTATTTATTGAGCCTATTTAATAAGCCTATTTATTGAGCCTATTTAATAAGCCTATTTATTGAGCCTATTTAATAAGCCGATTTAATAAGTCTATTTAATAAGCCTATTTAATAAGCATATTTATTGAGCCTATTTAATAAGCCTATTTATTGAGCCTATTTAATAAGCCGATTTAATAAGTCTATTTAATAAGCCTATTTAATAAGCCTATTTAATAAGCCTATTTATTGAGCCTATTTAATAAGCCTATTTAATAAGCTGATTTATTGAGCCTATTTAATAAGTCTATTTAATAAGCCTATTTAATAAGCCTATTTAATAAGTATTTAATTAGCCTATTTAATAAGTCTATTTAATAAGCCTATTTAATAGGCCTATTTAATAAGTCTAAGTTGCTGAAATAAGCCTATTTAATAAGCCTATTTAATAGGCCTATTTAATAAGTCTAAGTTGCTGAAATAAGCCTATTTAATAAGCCTAAGTTGCTGAATAAGCCTATTTAATAAGCCTAAGTTGCTGAATAAACCTATTTAATAAGTCTAAGTTGCTGAAATAAGCCTATTTAATACGGCATTTTAATAAGCCTAAGTTGCTGAAATAAGCCTATTTCATAAGGCTATTTAATGAGCCTAAGTTGCTGAAATAAGACTATTTAATAAGCCTAAGTTTCTGAACTAAGCCTATTTAAAAAGGTATATTTAATAAGTCTAAGTTGCTGAAATAAACCTATTTAAAAATGCTATTTAATAAGCCTAAGTTGCTGAAATAAACCTATTTAATAAGCCTAAGTTGCTAAAATAAGCCTATTTCATGAGGCTATTTAATAAGTCTATTTAATAAGTCTATTTAATAAGTCTATTTAATAAGTCTATTTAATAAGCCTATTTAATAAGCCTATTTAATAAGCCTAATTAATACACCTATTTAATAAACATATTTAATGAGTATTTAATGAGCCTATTTAATAAGTCTATTTAATAAGCCTTTTTAATAAGACTATTTAATAAGTCTATTTAATAAGCCTTTTTAATAAGACTATTTAATAAGTCCATTTAATAAGCCTATTTAATAAGTCTATTTAATAAGTCTATTTAATAAGCCTATTTAATAAGTATTTAATGAGCCTATTTAAAAAGCCTATTTATTGAGCCTATTTAATAAGCCTATTTATTGAGCCTATTTAATAAGCATATTTATTGAGCCTATTTAATAAGCCTATTTATTGAGACTATTTAATAAGCCGATTTAATAAGTCTATTTAATAAGCCTATTTAATAAGCCTATTTAATAAGCCTATTTATTGAGCCTATTTAATAAGCCTATTTAATAAGCCGATTTATTGAGCCTATTTAATAAGTCTATTTAATAAGCCTATTTAATAAGCCTATTTATTGAGCCTATTTAATAAGTCTATTTAATAAGCCTATTTAATAAGCCTATTTAATAAGTATTTAATGAGCCTATTTAATAAGTCTATTTAATAAGCCTATTTAATAGGCCTTTTTTAATAAATCTAAGTTGCTGAAATAAGCCTATTTAATAAGCCTATTTAATAGGCCTATTTAATAAGTCTAAGTTGCTGAAATAAGCTTATTTAATAAGCCTAAGTTTCTGAATGAGCCTATTTAATAAGCCAAAGTTGCTGAAATAAGCCTATTAAATAAGCCTAAGTTGCTGAATAAGCCTATTTAATAAGCCTAAGTTGCTGAATAAACCTATTTAATAAGTCTAAGTTGCTGAAATAAGCATATTTAATAAGGCTATTTAATAAGCCTAAGTTGCTGAATAAGCCTATTTAATAAGGCTATTTAATGAGCCTAAGTTGCTGAAATAAGACTATTTAATAAGCCTAAGTTTCTGAACTAAGCCTATTTTAAAAGGTATATTTAATAAGTCTAAGTTGCTGAAATAAACCTATTTAAAAATGCTATTTAATAAGCCTAAGTTGCTGAAATAAACCTGTTTAATAAGGCTATTTAATAAGAATAAGTTGCTGAAATAAGCTTATTTAATAAGCCTAAGTTGCTGAAATAAGCCTATTTAATAAGGCTCTTTAATAAGTCTAAGTTGCTGAAATAAACCTATTTAATAAGCGTAAGTTGCTAAAATAAGCCTATTTAATGAGGCTATTTAATACGTCTATTTAATGAGCCTATTTAATAAGCCTATTTAATAAGCCTATTTAATAAGCCTATTTAATGAGTCTATTTAATAAGTCTATTTAATAAGTATTTAATGAGCCTATTTAATAAGCCTATTTATTGAGCCTATTTAATAAGCCTATTTATTGAGCCTATTTAATAAGCCTATTTATTGAGCCTATTTAATAAGCCTATTTATTGAGCCTATTTAATAAGCCTATTTAATAAGTCTATTCAATAAGCCTATTTAATAAGCCTATTTAATAAGCCTATTTATTGTGCCTATTTAATAAGCCTATTTAATAAGCCTATTTATTGAGCCTATTTAATAAATCTATTTAATAAGCCTATTTAACAAGCCTATTTAATAATTATTTAATGAGCCTGTTTAATAAGTCTATTTAATAAGCCTATTTAATAGGCCTATTTAATAAGTCTAAGTTGCTGAAATAAGCCTATTTAATAAGTCTATTTAATAGGCCTATTTAATAAGTCTAAGTTGCTGAAATAAGCCTATTTAATAAGCCTAAGTTTCTGAATGAGCCTATTTAATAAGCCCAAGTTGCTGAAATAAGCCTACTTAATTAGGCTATTTAATAAGCCTAAGTTGCTGAAATAAGCCTATGTAATAAGCGTAAGTTGCTGAAATAAGGCTATTTAATAAGCCTAAGTTGCTGAAATAAGCCTATTTAATGAGCTATTTAATAAGTCTATTTAATAAGCCTATTTAATAAGCCTATTTAATAAGCCTATTTAATAAGCCTATTTAATAAGCCTAATTAATACACCTATTTAATGAACATATTTAATAAGTATTTAATGAGCCTATTTAATAAGTCTATTTAATAAGCCTTTTTAATAAGACTATTTAATAAGTCTATTTAATAAGACTATTTAATAAGTCTATTTAATAAGTCTATTTAATAAGCCTATTTAATAAGTATTTAATAAGCCTATTTAATAAGCCTTTTTATTGAGCCTATTTAATAAGCCTATTTATTGAGCCTATTTAATAAGCATATTTATTGGGCCTATTTAATAAGCCTATTTATTGAGCCTATTTAATAAGCCGATTTAATAAGTCTATTTAATAAGCCTATTTAATAAGCCTATTTAATAAGCCTATTTATTGAGCCTATTTAATCAGCCTATTTAATAAGCCGATTTATTGAGCCTATTTAATAAGTCTATTTAATAAGCCTATTTAATAAGCCTATTTAATAAGTATTTAATGAGCCTATTTAATAAGTCTATTTAATAAGCCTATTTAATAGGCCTATTTAATAAGTCTAAGTTGCTGAAATAAGCCTATTTAATAAGCCTATTTAATAGGCCTATTTAATAAGTCTAAGTTGCTGAAATAAGCCTATTTAATAAGCCTAATTTGCTGAATAAGCCTATTTAATAAGCCTAAGTTGCTGAATAAACCTATTTAATAAGTCTAAGTTGCAGAAATAAGCCTATTTAATACGGCTATTTAATAAGCCTAAGTTGCTGAAATAAGCCTATTTCATAAGGCTATTTAATGAGCCTAAGTTGCTGAAATAAGACTATTTAATAAGCCTAAGTTTCTGAACTAAGCCTATTTAAAAAAGTATATTTAATAAGTCTAAGTTGCTGAAATAAACCTATTTAAAAATGCTATTTAATAAGCCTAAGTTGCTGAAATAAACCTGTTTAATAAGGCTATTTAATAAGCATAAGTTGCTGAAATAAGCTTATTTAATAAGCCTAAGTTGCTGCAATAAGCCTATTTAATAAGGCTCTTTAATAAGTCTAAGTTGCTGAAATAAACCTATTTAATAAGCCTAAGTTGCTAAAATAAGCCTATTTCATGAGGCTATTTAATAAGTCTATTTAATAAGTCTATTTAATAAGTCTATTTAATAAGTCTATTTAATAAGCCTATTTAATAAGCCTATTTAATAAGCCTAATTAATACACCTATTTAATAAACATATTTAATGAGTATTTAATGAGCCTATTTAATAAGTCTATTTAATAAGCCTTTTTAATAAGACTATTTAATAAGTCTATTTAATAAGCCTATTTAATAAGTCTATTTAATAAGTCTATTTAATAAGCCTATTTAATAAGTATTTAATGAGCCTATTTAATAAGCCTATTTATTGAGCCTATTTAATAAGCCTATTTATTGAGCCTATTTAATAAGCCTATTTATTGAGCCTATTTAATAAGCCGATTTAATAAGTCTATTTAATAAGCCTATTTAATAAGCCTATTTAATAAGCCTATTTATTGAGCCTATTTAATAAGCCTATTTAATAAGCCGATTTATTGAGCCTATTTAATAAGTCTATTTAATAAGCCTATTTAATAAGCCTATTTATTGAGCCTATTTAATAAGTCTATTCAATAAGCCTATTTAATAAGTATTTAATGAGCCTATTTAATAAGCCTATTCATTGAGCCTATTTAATAAGCCTATTTATTGAGCCTATTTAATAAGCATATTTATTGAGCCTATTTAATAAGCCTATTTATTGAGCCTATTTAATAAGCCTATTTATTGAGCCTATTTAATAAGCCTATTTAATAAGCCGATTTATTGAGCCTATTTAGTAAGTCTATTTAATAAGCCTATTTAATAAGCCTATTTATTGAGCCTATTTAATAAGTCTATTTAATATGCCTATTTAATAAGCCTATTTAATAAGTATTTAATGAGCCTATTTAATAAGTCTCTTTAATAAGCCTATTTAAAAGGCCTTTTTTAATAAATCTAAGTTGCTGAAATAAGCCTATTTAATAAGCCTATTTAATAGGCCTATTTAATAAGTCTAAGTTGCTGAAATAAGCTTATTTAATAAGCTTAAGTTTCTGAATGAGCCTATTTAATAAGCCTAAGTTGCTGAAATAAGCCTATTAAATAAGCCTAAGTTGCTGAATAAGCCTATTTAATAAGCCTAAGTTGCTGAATAAACCTATTTAATAAGTCTAAGTTGCTGAAATAAGCATATTTAATAAGGCTATTTAATAAGCCTAAGTTGCTGAATAAGCCTATTTAATAAGGCTATTTAATGAGCCTAAGTTGCTGAAATAAGACTATTTAATAAGCCTAAGTTTCTGAACTAAGCCTATTTTAAAAGGTATATTTAATAAGTCTAAGTTGCTGAAATAAACCTATTTAAAAATGCTATTTAATAAGCCTAAGTTGCTGAAATAAACCTGTTTAATAAGGCTATTTAATAAGAATAAGTTGCTGAAATAAGCTTATTTAATAAGCCTAAGTTGCTGAAATAAGCCTATTTAATAAGGCTCTTTAATAAGTCTAAGTTGCTGAAATAAACCTATTTAATAAGCCTAAGTTGCTAAAATAAGCCTATTTAATGAGGCTATTTAATACGTCTATTTAATAAGCCTATTTAATAAGCCTATTTAATAAGCCTATTTAATAAGCCTATTTAATGAATCTATTTAATAAGTCTATTTAATAAGTATTTAATGAGCCTATTTAATAAGCCTATTTATTGAGCCTATTTAATAAGCCTATTTATTGAGCCTATTTAATAAGCCTATTTATTGAGCCTATTTAATAAGCATATTTATTGAGCCTATTTAATAAGCCTATTTATTGAGCCTATTTAATACGCCGATTTAATAAGTCTATTTAATAAGCCTATTTAATAAGCCTATTTAATAAGCCTATTTATTGAGCCTATTTAATCAGCCTATTTAATAAGCCGATTTATTGAGCCTATTTAATAAGTCTATTTAATAAGCCTATTTAATAAGCCTATTTAATAAGTATTTAATGAGCGTATTTAATAAGTCTATTTAATAAGCCTATTTAATAGGCCTATTTAATAAGTCTAAGTTGCTGAAATAAGCCTATTTAATAAGCCTATTTAATAGGCCTATTTAATAAGTCTAAGTTGCTGAAATAAGCCTATTTAATAAGCCTAAGTTGCTGAATAAGCCTATTTAATAAGCCTAAGTTGCTGAATAAACCTATTTAATAAGTCTAAGTTGCTGAAATAAGCCTATTTAATACGGCTATTTAATAAGCCTAAGTTGCTGAAATAAGCCTATTTCATAAGGCTATTTAATGAGCCTAAGTTGCTGAAATAAGACTATTTAATAAGCCTAAGTTTCTGAACTAAGCCTATTTAAAAAAGTATATTTAATAAGTCTAAGTTGCTGAAATAAACCTATTTAAAAATGCTATTTAATAAGCCTAAGTTGCTGAAATAAACCTGTTTAATAAGGCTATTTAATAAGCATAAGTTGCTGAAATAAGCTTATTTAATAAGCCTAAGTTGCTGCAATAAGCCTATTTAATAAGGCTCTTTAATAAGTCTAAGTTGCTGAAATAAACCTATTTAATAAGCCTAAGTTGCTAAAATAAGCCTATTTCATGAGGCTATTTAATAAGTCTATTTAATAAGTCTATTTAATAAGTCTATTTAATAAGTCTATTTAATAAGCCTATTTAATAAGCCTATTTAATAAGCCTAATTAATACACCTATTTAATAAACATATTTAATGAGTATTTAATGAGCCTATTTAATAAGTCTATTTAATAAGCCTTTTTAATAAGACTATTTAATAAGTCTATTTAATAAGCCTATTTAATAAGTCTATTTAATAAGTCTATTTAATAAGCCTATTTAATAAGTATTTAATGAGCCTATTTAATAAGCCTATTTATTGAGCCTATTTAATAAGCCTATTTATTGAGCCTATTTAATAAGCCTATTTATTGAGCCTATTTAATAAGCCGATTTAATAAGTCTATTTAATAAGCCTATTTAATAAGCCTATTTAATAAGCCTATTTATTGAGCCTATTTAATAAGCCTTTTTAATAAGAGGATTTATTGAGCCTATTTAATTAGTCTATTTAATAAGCCTATTTTATAAGCCTATTTATTGAGCCTATTTAATAAGTCTATTTAATAAGCCTATTTAATAAGTATTTAATGAGCCTATTTAATAAGCCTATTCATTGAGCCTATTTAATAAGCCTATTTATTGAGCCTATTTAATAAGCATATTTATTGAGCCTATTTAATAAACCTATTTATTGAGCCTATTTAATAAGTCTATTTAATAAGCCTATTTAATAAGCCTATTTAATAAGCCTATTTAATAAGCCGATTTATTGAGCCTATTTAGTAAGTCTATTTAATAAGCCTATTTAATAAGCCTATTTATTGAGCCTATTTAATAAGTCTATTTAATAAGCCTATTTAATAAGCCTATTTAATAAGTATTTAATGAGCCTATTTAATAAGTCTATTTAATAAGCCTATTTAAAAGGCCTTTTTTAATAAATCTAAGTTGCTGAAATAAGCCTATTTAATAACCCTATTTAATAGGCCTATTTAATAAGTCTAAGTTGCTGAAATAAGCTTATTTAATAAGCTTAAGTTTCTGAATGAGCCTATTTAATAAGCCTAAGTTGCTGAAATAAGCCTATTAAATAAGCCTAAGTTGCTGAATAAGCCTATTTAATAAGCCTAAGTTGCTGAATAAACCTATTTAATAAGTCTAAGTTGCTGAAATAAGCATATTTAATAAGGCTATTTAATAAGCCTAAGTTGCTGAATAAGCCTATTTAATAAGGCTATTTAATGAGCCTAAGTTGCTGAAATAAGACTATTTAATAAGCCTAAGTTTCTGAACTAAGCCTATTTTAAACGGTATATTTAATAAGTCTAAGTTGCTGAAATAAACCTATTTAAAAATGCTATTTAATAAGCCTAAGTTGCTGAAATAAACCTGTTTAATAAGGCTATTTAATAAGAATAAGTTGCTGAAATAAGCTTATTTAATAAGCCTAAGTTGCTGAAATAAGCCTATTTAATAAGGCTCTTTAATAAGTCTAAGTTGCTGAAATAAACCTATTTAATAAGCCTAAGTTGCTAAAATAAGCCTATTTAATGAGGCTATTTAATACGTCTATTTAATAAGCCTATTTAATAAGCCTATTTAATAAGCCTATTTAATAAGCCTATTTAATGAGTCTATTTAATAAGTCTATTTAATAAGTATTTAATGAGCCTATTTAATAAGCCTATTTATTGAGCCTATTTAATAAGCCTATTTATTGAGCCTATTTAATAAGCCTATTTATTGAGCCTATTTAATAAGCCTATTTATTGAGCCTATTTAATAAGCCTATTTAATAAGTCTATTTAATAAGCCTATTTAATAAGCCTATTTAATAAGCCTATTTATTGTGCCTATTTAATAAGCCTATTTAATAAGCCTATTTATTGAGCCTATTTAATAAGTCTATTTAATAAGCCTATTTAACAAGCCTATTTAATAATTATTTAATGAGCCTGTTTAATAAGTATATTTAATAAGCCTATTTAATAGGCCTATTTAATAAGTCTAAGTTGCTGAAATAAGCCTATTTAATAAGTCTATTTAATAAGCCTATTTAATAAGTCTATGTTGCTGAAATAAGCCTATTTAATAAGCCTAAGTTTCTGAATGAGCCTATTTAATAAGCCTAAGTTGCCGAAATAAGCCTATTTAATAAGCCTAAGTTGCTGAATAAGCCTATTTAATAAGCCTAAGTTGCTGAAATAAGCCTATTTAGTAAGTCTAAGTTGCTGAAATAAGCCTATTTAATAAGCCTAAGTTGCTGAAATAAGCCTATTTAATAAGCATAAGTTGCTGAAATAAGGCTATTTAATAAGTCTAAGTTGCTGAAATAAGCCTATTTAATAAGCCTAAGTTGCTGAAATAAGTATATTTAATAAGCATAAGTTGCTGAAATAAGCCTATTTAATGAGTCTAGGTTGCTGAAATAAGGCTATTTAATAAGTCTAAGTTGCTGAAATAAGCCTTTTTAATCAGCGTAAGTTGCTGAAATAAGCCTATTTAATAAGCCCAAGTTGCTGAAATAAGCCTACTTAATTAGGCTATTTAATAAGCCTAAGTTGCTGAAATAAGCCTATTTAATAAGCGTAAGTTGCTGAAATAAGGCTATTTAATAAGCCTAAGTTGCTGAAATAAGCCTATTTAATGAGCTATTTAATAAGTCTATTTAATAAGCCTATTTAATAAGCCTATTTAATAAGCCTATTTAATAAGCCTATGTAATAAGTCTATTTAATAAGTATATTTAATAAGTATTTAATGAGCCTATTTAATAAGCCTATTTATTGAGCCTATTTAATAAGCCTATTTATTGAGCCTATTTAATAAGCCTATTTATTGAGCCTATTTAATAAGCCTATTTAATAAGTCTATTTAATAAGCCTATTTAATAAGCCTATTTATTGAGCCTATTTATTGAGCCTATTTAATAAGCCTATTTAATAAGTCTATTTAATAAGTCTATTTAATAAGCCTATTTAATAAGCCTATTTAATAAGCCTATTTAATAAGCCTATTTAATGAGTCTATTTAATAAGTCTATTTAATAAGTATTTAATGAGCCTATTTAATAAGCCTATTTATTGAGCCTATTTAATAAGCCTATTTATTGAGCCTATTTAATAAGCCTATTTATTGAGCCTATTTAATAAGCCTATTTATTGAGCCTATTTAATAAGCCTATTTAATAAGTCTATTTAATAAGCCTATTTAATAAGCCTATTTAATAAGCCTATTTATTGTGCCTATTTAATAAGCCTATTTAATAAGCCTATTTATTGAGCCTATTTAATAAGTCTATTTAATAAGCCTATTTAACAAGCCTATTTAATAATTATTTAATGAGCCTGTTTAATAAGTATATTTAATAAGCCTATTTAATAGGCCTATTTAATAAGTCTAAGTTGCTGAAATAAGCCTATTTAATAAGTCTATTTAATAAGCCTATTTAATAAGTCTAAGTTGCTGAAATAAGCCTATTTAATAAGCCTAAGTTTCTGAATGAGCCTATTTAATAAGCCTAAGTTGCCGAAATAAGCCTATTTAATAAGCCTAAGTTGCTGAATAAGCCTATTTAATAAGCCTAAGTTGCTGAAATAAGCCTATTTAGTAAGTCTAAGTTGCTGAAATAAGCCTATTTAATAAGCCTAAGTTGCTGAAATAAGCCTATTTAATAAGCATAAGTTGCTGAAATAAGGCTATTTAATAAGTCTAAGTTGCTGAAACAAGCCTATTTAATAAGCCTAAGTTGCTGAAATAAGTATATTTAATAAGCATAAGTTGCTGAAATAAGCCTATTTAATGAGTCTAGGTTGCTGAAATAAGGCTATTTAATAAGTCTAAGTTGCTGAAATAAGCCTTTTTAATCAGCGTAAGTTGCTGAAATAAGCCTATTTAATAAGCCCAAGTTGCTGAAATAAGCCTACTTAATTAGGCTATTTAATAAGCCTAAGTTGCTGAAATAAGCCTATTTAATAAGCGTAAGTTGCTGAAATAAGGCTATTTAATAAGCCTAAGTTGCTGAAATAAGCCTATTTAATGAGCTATTTAATAAGTCTATTTAATAAGCCTATTTAATAAGCCTATTTAATAAGCCTATTTAATAAGCCTATGTAATAAGTCTATTTAATAAGTATATTTAATAAGTATTTAATGAGCCTATTTAATAAGCCTATTTATTGAGCCTATTTAATAAGCCTATTTATTGAGCCTATTTAATAAGCCTATTTATTGAGCCTATTTAATAAGCCTATTTAATAAGTCTATTTAATAAGCCTATTTAATAAGCCTATTTATTGAGCCTATTTATTGAGCCTATTTAATAAGCCTATTTAATAAGTCTATTTAATAAGTCTATTTAATAAGCCTATTTAATAAGCCTATTTAATAAGTATTTAATGAGCCTATTTAATAAGTCTATTTAATAAACCTATTTAATAGGCCTATTTAATAAGTCTAAGTTGCTGAAATAAGCCTATTTAATAAGCCTATTTAATAGGCCTATTTAATAAGTCTAAGTTGCTGAAATAAGCCTATTTAATAAGCCTAAGTTTCTGAATGAGCCTATTTAATAAGCCTAAGTTGCTGAAATAAGCCTATTTAATAAGCCTAAGTTGCTGAATAAGCCTATTTAATAAGCCTAAGTTGCTGAAATAAGCCTATTTAATAAGTCTAAGTTGCTGAAATAAGGCTATTTAATAAGCCTAAGTTGCTGAAATAAGCCTATTTAATAAGCCTAAGTTGCTGAAATAAGCCTATTTAGTAAGTCTAAGTTGCTGAAATAAGCCTATTTAATAAGCCTAAGTTTCTGAAATAAGCCTATTTAATAAGCCTAAGTTGCTGAAATAAGGCTATTTAATAAGTCTAAGTTGCTGAAATAAGCCTTTTTAATCAGCGTAAGTTGCTGAAATAAGCCTATTTAATAAGCCCAAGTTGCTGAAATAAGCCTACTTAATTAGGCTATTTAATAAGCCTAAGTTGCTGAAATAAGCCTATTTAATAAGCGTAAGTTGCTGAAATAAGGCTATTTAATAAGCCTAAGTTGCTGAAATAAGCCTATTTAATGAGCTATTTAATAAGTCTATTTAATAAGCCTATTTAATAAGCCTATTTAATAAGCCTATTTAATAAGCCTATGTAATAAGTCTATTTAATAAGTCTATTTAATAAGTATTTAATGAGCCTATTTAATAAGCCTATTTATTGAGCCTATTTAATAAGCCTATTTATTGAGCCTATTTAATAAGCCTATTTATTGAGCCTATTTAATAAGCCTATTTAATAAGTCTATTTAATAAGCCTATTTAATAAGCCTATTTATTGAGCCTATTTATTGAGCCTATTTAATAAGCCTATTTAATAAGTCTATTTAATAAGTCTATTTAATAAGCCTATTTAATAAGCCTATTTAATAAGTATTTAATGAGCCTATTTAATAAATCTATTTAATAAGCTTATTTAATAGGCCTATTTAATAAGTCTAAGTTGCTGAAATAAGCCTATTTAATAAGCCTATTTAATAGGCCTATTTAATAAGTCTAAGTTGCTGAAATAAGCCTATTTAATAAGCCTAAGTTTCTGAATGAGCCTATTTAATAAGCCTAAGTTGCTGAAATAAGCCTATTTAATAAGCCTAAGTTGCTGAATAAGCCTATTTAATAAGCCTAAGTTGCTGAAATAAGCCTAGTTAATAAGTCTAAGTTGCTGAAATAAGGCTATTTAATAAGCCTAAGTTGCTGAAATAAGCCTATTTAATAAGCCTAAGTTGCTGAAATAAGGCTATTTAATAAGTCTAAGTTGCTGAAATAAGCCTATTTAATAAGCCTAAGTTGCTGAAATAAGTATATTTAATAAGCCTAAGTTGCTGAAATAAGCCTATTTAATAAGGCTCTTTAATAAGTCTAAGTTGCTGAAATAAACCTATTTAATAAGCCTAAGTTGCTAAAATAAGCCTATTTCATGAGGCTATTTAATAAGTCTATTTAATAAGTCTATTTAATAAGTCTATTTAATAAGTCTATTTAATAAGCCTATTTAATAAGCCTATTTAATAGGCCTATTTAATAAGTCTAAGTTGCTTAAATAAGCCTATTTAATAAGCCTATTTAATAGGCCTATTTAATAAGTCTAAGTTGCTGAAATAAGCCTATTTAATAAGCCTAAGTTTCTGAATGAGCCTATTTAATAAGCGTAAGTTGCTGAAATAAGCCTATTTAATAAGCCTAAGTTGCTGAATAAGCCTATTTAATAAGCCTAAGTTGCTGAAATAAGCCTATTTAATAAGTCTAAGTTGATGAAATAAGGCTATTTAATAAGCCTAAGTTGCTGAAATAAGCCTATTTAATAAGCCTAAGTTGCTGAAATAAGGCTATTTAATAAGTCTAAGTTGCTGAAATAAGCCTATTTAATAAGCCTAAGTTGCTGAAATAAGTATATTTAATAAGCCTAAGTTGCTGAAATCAGCCTATTTCATGAGGCTATTTAATAAGTCTATTTAATAAGTCTGTTTAATAAGTCTATTTAATAGGTCTATTTAATAAGCCTATTTAATAAGCCTATTTAATAAGCCTAATTAATACACCTATTTAATAAACATATTTAATAAGTATTTAATGAGCCTATTTAATAAGTCTATTTAATAAGTCTATTTAATAAGTCTATTTAATAAGCCTATTTAATAAGCCTATTTAATAAGCCTAATTAATACACCTATTTAATAAACATATTTAATAAGTATTTAATGAACCTATTTAATAAGTCTATTTAATAAGCCTTTTTAATAAGACTATTTAATAAGTCTATTTAATAAGTCTATTTAATAAGTCTATTTAATAAGCCTATTTAATAAGCCTATTTAATAGGCCTATTTAATAAGTCTAAGTTGCAGAAATAAGCCTATTTAATAAGCCTATTTAATATGCCTATTTAATAAGTCTAAGTTGCTGAAATAAGCCTCTTTAATAAGCCTAAGTTTCTGAATGAGCCTATTTAATAAGCGTAAGTTGCTGAAATAAGCCTATTTAATAAGCCTAAGTTGCTGAATAAGCCTATTTAATAAGCCTAAGTTGCTGAAATAAGCCTATTTAATAAGTCTAAGTTGATGAAATAAGGCTATTTAATAAGCCTAAGTTGCTGAAATAAGCCTATTTAATAAGCCTAAGTTGCTGAAATAAGGCTATTTAATAAGTCTAAGTGGCTGAAATAAGCCTATTTAATAAGCGTAAGTTGCTGAAATAAGTATATTTAATAAGCCTAAGTTGCTGAAATCAGCCTATTTCATGACGCTATTTAATAAGTCTATTTAATAAGTCTGTTTAATAAGTCTATTTAATAAGTCTTTTAATAAGCCTATTTAATAAGCCTATTTAATAAGCCTAATTAATACACCTATTTAATAAACATATTTAATAAGTATTTAATGAGCCTATTTAATAAGTCTATTTAATAAGCCTTTTTAATAAGACTATTTAATAAGTCTATTTAATATGACTATTTAATAAGTCTATTTAATAAGTCTATTTAATAAGCCTATTTAATAAGTATTTAATGAGCCTATTTAAAAAGCCTATTTATTGAGCCTATTTATTGAGCCTATTTAATAAGCATATTTATTGAGCCTATTTAATAAGCCTATTTATTGAGCCTATTTAATAAGCCGATTTAATAAGTCTATTTAATAAGCCTATTTAATAAGCCTATTTAATATGCCTATTTATTGAGCCTATTTAATAAGCCTATTTAATAAGCCGATTTATTGAGCCTATTAAATAAGTCTATTTAATAAGCCTATTTAATAACCCTATTTAATAAGTATTTAATGAGCCTATTTAATATCTCTATTTAATAAGCCTGTTTTTAATAGGCCTATTTAATAAGTCTAAGTTGCTGAAATAAGCCTATTTAATAAACCTATTTAATAGGCCTATTTAAAAAGTCTAAGTTGCTGAAATAAGCCTATTTAATAAGCCTAAGTTGCTGAATAAGCCTATTTAATAAGCCTAAGTTGCTGAATAAACCTATTTAATAAGTCTAAGTTGCTAAAATAAGCCGATTTAATACGGCTATTTAATAAGCCTAAGTTGCTGAAATAAGCCTATTTCATAAGGCTATTTAATGAGCCTAAGTTGATGAAATAAGACTATTTAATAAGCCTAAGTTTCTGAACTAAGCCTATTTAAAAAGGTATATTTAATAAGTCTAAGTTGCTGAAATAAACTTATTTAAAAATGCTATTTAATAAGCCTAAGTTGCTGAAATAAACCTGTTTAATAAGGCTATTTAATAAGCAAAAGTTGCTGAAATAAGCTTATTTAATAAGCCTAAGTTGCTGAAATAAGCCTATTTAATAAGGCTCTTTAATAAGTCTAAGTTGCTGAAATAAATCTATTTAATAAGCCTAAGTTGCTAAAATAAGCCTATTTCATGAGGCTATTTAATAAGTCTATTTAATAAGTCTATTTAATAAGTCTATTTAATAAGTCTATTTAATAAGCCTATTTAATAAACCTATTTAATAAGCCTAATTAATACACCTATTTAATAAACATATTTAATAAGTCTATTTAATAAGCCTATTTAATAAGTATTTAATGAGCCTATTTAATAAGCCTATTTATTGAGCCTATTTAATAAGCCTATTTATTGAGCCTATTTAATAAGCAGATTTATTGAGCCTATTTAATAAGCCTATTTATTGAGCCTATTTAATAAGCCGATTTAATAAGTCTATTTAATACGCCTATTTAATAAGCCTATTTAATAAGCCTATTTAATAAGCCTATTTAATAAGCCGATTTATTGAGCCTATTTAATAAGTCTATTTAATAAGCCTATTTAATAAGCCTATTTATTGAGCCTATTTAATAAGTCTATTTAATAAGCCTATTTAATAAGCCTATTTAATAAGTATTTAATGAGCCTATTTAATAAGTCTATTTAATAAGCCTATTTAATAGGCCTTTTTAAATAAATCTAAGTTGCTGAAATAAGACTATTTAATAAGCCTATTTAATAGGCCTATTTAATAAGTCTAAGTTGCTGAAATAAGCTTATTTAATAAGCCTAAGTTTCTGAATGGGCCTATTTAATAAGGCTATTTAATGAGCCTAAGTTGCTGAAATAAGAGCATTTAATAAGCCTAAGTTTCTGAACTAAGCCTATTTCTAAAGGTATATTTAATAAGTCTAAGTTGCTGAAATAAACCTATTTAAAAATGCTATTTAATAAGCCTAAGTTGCTGAAATAAACCTGTTTAATAAGGCTATTTAATAAGAATAAGTTGCTGAAATAAGCTTATTTAATAAGCCTAAGTTGCTGAAATAAGCCTATTTAATAAGGCTCTTTAATAAGTCTAAGTTGCTGAAATAAACCTATTTAATAAGCCTAAGTTGCTAAAATAAGCCTATTTAATGAGGGTATTTAATACGTCTATTTAATAAGCCTATTTAATAAGCCTATTTAATAAGCCTATTTAATAAGCCTATTTAATGAGTCTATTTAATAAGTCTATTTAATAAGTATTTAATGAGCCTATTTAATAAGCCTATTTATTGAGCCTATTTAATATGCCTATTTATTGAGCCTATTTAATAAGCCTATTTATTGAGCCTATTTAATAAGCCTTTTTATTGAGCCTATTTAATAAGCATATTTAGTAAGTCTATTTAATAAGCCTATTTAATAAGTATTTAATGAGCCTATTTAAAAAGCCTATTTATTGAGCCTATTTATTGAGCCTATTTAATAAGCATATTTATTGAGCCTATTTAATAAGCCTATTTATTGAGCCTATTTAATAAGCCGATTTAATAAGTCTATTTAATAAGCCTATTTAATAAGCCTATTTAATATGCCTATTTATTGAGCCTATTTAATAAGCCTATTTAATAAGCCGATTTATTGAGCCTATTAAATAAGTCTATTTAATAAGCCTATTTAATAAGCCTATTTAATAAGTATTTAATGAGCCTATTTAATATCTCTATTTAATAAGCCTGTTTTTAATAGGCCTATTTAATAAGTCTAAGTTGCTGAAATAAGCCTATTTAATAAACCTATTTAATAGGCCTATTTAATAAGTCTAAGTTGCTGAAATAAGCCTATTTAATAAGCCTAAGTTGCTGAATAAGCCTATTTAATAAGCCTAAGTTGCTGAATAAACCTATTTAATAAGTCTAAGTTGCTAAAATAAGCCGATTTAATACGGCTATTTAATAAGCCTAAGTTGCTGAAATAAGCCTATTTCATAAGGCTATTTAATGAGCCTAAGTTGCTGAAATAAGACTATTTAATAAGCCTAAGTTTCTGAACTAAGCCTATTTAAAAAGGTATATTTAATAAGTCTAAGTTGCTGAAATAAACCTATTTAAAAATGCTATTTAATAAGCCTAAGTTGCTGAAATAAACCTGTTTAATAAGGCTTTTTAATAAGGATAAGTTGCTGAAATAAGCTTATTTAATAAGCCTAAGTTGCTGAAATAAGCCTATTTAATAAGGCTCTTTAATAAGTCTAAGTTGCTGAAATAAACCTATTTAATAAGCCTAAGTTGCTAAAATAAGCCTATTTCATGAGGCTATTTAATAAGTCTATTTAATAAGTCTATTTAATAAGTCTATTTAATAAGTCTATTTAATAAGCCTATTTAATAAACCTATTTAATAAGCCTAATTAATACACCTATTTAATAAACATATTTAATAAGTCTATTTAATAAGCCTATTTAATAAGTATTTAATGAGCCTATTTAATAAGCTTATTTATTGAGCCTATTTAATAAGCCTATTTATTGAGCCTATTTAATAAGCAGATTTATTGAGCCTATTTAATAAGCCTATTTATTGAGCCTATTTAATAAGCCGATTTAATAAGTCTATTTAATACGCCTATTTAATAAGCCTATTTAATAAGCCTATTTAATAAGCCTATTTAATAAGCCGATTTATTGAGCCTATTTAATAAGTCTATTTAATAAGCCTATTTAATAAGCCTATTTATTGAGCCTATTTAATAAGTCTATTTAATAAGCCTATTTAATAAGCCTATTTAATAAGTATTTAATGAGCCTATTTAATAAGTCTATTTAATAAGCCTATTTAATAGGCCTTTTTAAATAAATCTAAGTTGCTGAAATAAGACTATTTAATAAGCCTATTTAATAGGCCTATTTAATAAGTCTAAGTTGCTGAAATAAGCTTATTTAATAAGCCTAAGTTTCTGAATGGGCCTATTTAATAAGCCTTAGTGGCTGAAATAAGCCTATTAAATAAGCCTAAGTTGCTGAATAAGCCTATTTAATAAGCCTAAGTTGCTGAATAAACCTATTTAATAAGTCTAAGTTGCTGAAATAAGTATATTTAATAAGGCTATTTAATAAGCCTAAGTTGCTGAATAAGCCTATTTAATAAGGCTATTTAATGAGCCTAAGTTGCTGAAATAAGACCATTTAATAAGCCTAAGTTTCTGAACTAAGCCTATTTTAAAAGGTATATTTAATAAGTCTAAGTTGCTGAAATAAACCTATTTAAAAATGCTATTTAATAAGCCTAAGTTGCTGAAATAAACCTGTTTAATAAGGCTATTTAATAAGAATAAGTTGCTGAAATAAGCTTATTTAATAAGCCTAAGTTGCTGAAATAAGCCTATTTAATAAGGCTCTTTAATAAGTCTAAGTTGCTGAAATAAACCTATTTAATAAGCCTAAGTTGCTAAAATAATGAGGGTATTTAATACGTCTATTTAATAAGCCTATTTAATAAGCCTATTTAATAAGCCTATTTAATAAGCCTATTTAATGAGTCTATTTAATAAGTCTATTTAATAAGTATTTAATGAGCCTATTTAATAAGCCTATTTATTGAGCCTATTTAATAAGCCTATTTATTGAGCCTATTTAATAAGCCTATTTATTGAGCCTATTTAATAAGCCTTTTTATTGAGCCTATTTTTTAAGCCTATTTAATAAGCCTATTTATTGAGCCTATTTAATAATTATTTAATGAGCCTGTTTAATAAGTCTATTTAATAAGCCTATTTAATAAGCCTATTTATTGAGCCTATTTAATAAGTCTATTTAATAAGCCTATTTAATAAGCCTATTTAATAAGTATTTAATGAGCCTATTTAATAAGTCTATTTAATAAGCCTATTTAGTAGGCCTTTTTTAATAAATCTAAGTTGCTGAAATAAGCCTATTTAATAAGCCTATTTAATAGGCCTATTTAATAAGTCTAAGTTGCTGAAATAAGCCTATTAAATAAGCCTAAGTTGCTGAATAAGCCTATTTAATAAGCCTAAGTTGCTGAATAAACCTATTTAATAAGTCTAAGTTGCTGAAATAAGCATATTTAATAAGGCTATTTAAAAAGCCTAAGTTGCTGAATAAGCCTATTTAATAAGGCTATTTAATGAGCCTAAGTTGCTGAAATAAGACTATTTAATAAGCCTAAGTTTCTGAACTAAGCCTATTTTAAAAGGTATATTTAATAAGTCTAAGTTGCTGAAATAACCCTATTTAAAAATGCTATTTAATAAGCCTAAGTTGCTGAAATAAACCTGTTTAATAAGGCTATTTAATAAGAATAAGTTGCTGAAATAAGCTTATTTAATAAGCCTAAGTTGCTGAAATAAGCCTATTTAATAAGGCTCTTTAATAAGTCTAAGTTGCTGAAATAAACCTATTTAATAAGCCTAAGTTGCTAAAATAAGCCTATTTAATGAGGCTATTTAATACGTCTATTTAATAAGCCTATTTAATAAGCTTATTTAATAAGCCTATTTAATAAGCCTATGTAATAAGTCTATTTAATAAGTCTATTTAATAAGTATTTAATGAGCCTATTTAATAAGCCTATTTATTGAGCCTATTTAAAAAACCTATTTATTGAGCCTATTTAATAAGCCTATTTATTGAGCCTATTTAATAAGCCTATTTAATAAGTCTATTTAATAAGCCTATTTAATAAGCCTATTTATTGAGCCTATTTATTGAGCCTATTTAATAAGCCTATTTAATAAGTCTATTTAATAAGTCTATTTAATAAGCCTATTTAATAAGCCTATTTAATAAGCCTATTTAATAAGTATTTAATTAGCCTATTTAATAAGTCTATTTAATAGGCCTATTTAATAAGTCTAAGTTGCTGAAATAAGCCTATTTAATAAGCCTATTTAATAGGCCTATTTAATAAGTCTAAGTTGCTGAAATAAGCCTATTTAATAAGCCTAAGTTTCTGAATGAGCCTATTTAATAAGCCTAAGTTGCTGTAATAAGCCTATTTAATAAGCCTAAGTTGCTGAATAAGCCTATTTAATAAGCCTAAGTTGCTGAAATAAGCCTATTTAATAAGTCTAAGTTGCTGAAATAAGGCTATTTAATAAGCCTAAGTTGCTGAAATAAGCTTATTTAATAAGCCTAAGTTGCTGAAATAAGGCTATTTAATAAGTCTAAGTTGCTGAAATAAGCCTATTTAATAAGCCTAAGTTGCTGAAATAAGTATATTTAATAAGCCCGAAGTTGCTAAAATAAGCCTATTTCATGAGGCTATTTAATAAGTCTATTTAATAAGTCTATTTAATAAGTCTATTTAATAAGTCTATTTAATAAGCCTATTTAATAAGCCTATTTAATAAGCCTAATTAATACACCTATTTAATAAACATATTTAATGAGTATTTAATGAGCCTATTTAATAAGTCTATTTAATAAGCCTTTTTAATAAGACTATTTAATAAGTCTATTTAATAAGACTATTTAATAAGTCTATTTAATAAGTCTATTTAATAAGCCTATTTAATAAGTATTTAATGAGCCTATTTAATAAGCCTATTTATTGAGCCTATTTAATGAGCCTATTTATTGAGCCTATTTAATAAGCATATTTATTGAGCCTATTTAATAAGCCTATTTATTGAGCCTATTTAATAAGCCGATTTAATAAGTCTATTTAATAAGCCTATTTAATAAGCCTATTTAATAAGCCTATTTATTGAGCCTATTTAATAAGCCTATTTAATAAGACTATTTATTGAGCCTATTTAATAAGTCTATTTAATAAGCCTATTTAATAGGCCTATTTAATAAGTCTAAGTTGCTGAAATAAGCCTATTTAATAAGCCTATTTAATAGGCCTATTTAATAAGTCTAAGTTGCTGAAATAAGCCTATTTAATAAGCCTAAGTTTCTGAATGAGCCTATTTAATAAGCGTAAGTTGCTGAAATAAGCCTATTTAATAAGCCTAAGTTGCTGAATAAGCCTATTTAATAAGCCTAAGTTGCTGAAATAAGCCTATTTAATAAGTCTAAGTTGATGAAATAAGGCTATTTAATAAGCCTAAGTTGCTGAAATAAGCCTATTTAATAAGCCTAAGTTGCTGAAATAAGGCTATTTAATAAGTCTAAGTTGCTGAAATAAGCCTATTTAATAAGCCTAAGTTGCTGAAATAAGTATATTTAATAAGCCTAAGTTGCTGAAATAAGCCTATTTCATGAGGCTATTTAATAAGTCTATTTAATAAGTCTGTTTAATAAGTCTATTTAATAAGTCTATTTAATAAGCCTATTTAATAAGCCTATTTAATAAGCCTAATTAATACACCTATTTAATAAACATATTTAATAAGTATTTAATGAGCCTATTTAATAAGTCTATTTAATAAGCCTTTTTAATAAGACTATTTAATAAGTCTATTTAATAAGACTATTTAATAAGTCTATTTAATAAGTCTATTTAATAAGCCTATTTAATAAGTATTTAATGAGCCTATTTAATAAACCTATTTATTGAGCCTATTTATTGAGCCTATTTAATAAGCATATTTATTGAGCCTATTTAATAAGCCTATTTATTGAGCCTATTTAATAAGCCGATTTAATAAGTCTATTTAATAAGCCTATTTAATAAGCCTATTTAATATGCCTATTTATTGAGCCTATTTAATAAGCCTATTTAATAAGCCGATTTATTGAGCCTATTTAATAAGTCTATTTAATAAGCCTATTTAATAAGCTTATTTAATAAGTATTTAATGAGCCTATTTATTATCTCTATTTAATAAGCCTGTTTTTAATAGGCCTATTTAATAAGTCTAAGTTGATGAAATAAGCCTATTTAATAAACCTATTTAATAGGCCTATTTAATAAGTCTAAGTTGCTGAAATAAGCCTATTTAATAAGCCTAAGTTGCTGAATAAGCCTATTTAATAAGCCTAAGTTGCTGAATAAACCTATTTAATAAGTCTAAGTTGCTAAAATAAGCCGATTTAATACGGCTATTTAATAAGCCTAAGTTGCTGAATAAGCCTATTTAATAAGCCTAAGTTGCTGAATAAACCTATTTAATAAGTCTAAGTTGCAGAAATAAGCCTATTTAATACGGCTATTTAATAAGCCTAAGTTGCTGAAATAAGCCTATTTCATAAGGCTATTTAATGAGCCTAAGTTGCTGAAATAAGACTATTTAATAAGCCTAAGTTTCTGAACTAAGCCTATTTAAAAAGGTATATTTAATAAGTCTAAGTTGCTGAAATAAACCTATTTAAAAATGCTATTTAATAAGCCTAAGTTGCTGAAATAAACCTGTTTAATAAGGCTATTTAATAAGCATAAGTTGCTGAAATAAGCTTATTTAATAAGCCTAAGTTGCTGAAATAAGCCTATTTAATAAGGCTCTTTAATAAGTCTAAGTTGCTGAAATAAACCTATTTAATAAGCCTAAGTTGCTAAAATAAGCCTATTTCATGAGGCTATTTAATAAGTCTATTTAATAAGTCTATTTAATAAGTCTATTTAATAAGTCTATTTAATAAGCCTATTTAATAAGCCTATTTAATAAGCCTAATTAATACACCTATTTAATAAACATATTTAATAAGTCTATTTAATAAGCCTATTTAATAAGTATTTAATGAGCCTATTTAATAAGCCTATTTATTGAGCCTATTTAATAAGCCTATTTATTGAGCCTATTTAATAAGCAGATTTATTGAGCCTATTTAATAAGCCTATTTATTGAGCCTATTTAATAAGCCGATTTAATAAGTCTATTTAATAAGCCTATTTAATAAGCCTATTTAATAAGCCTATTTAATAAGCCTATTTAATAAACCGATTTATTGAGCCTATTTAATAAGTCTATTTAATAAGCCTATTTAATAAGCCTATTTATTGAGCCTATTTAATAAGTCTATTTAATAAGCCTATTTAATAAGCCTATTTAATAAGTATTTAATGAGCCTATTTAATAAGCCTATTTAATAAGCCTATTTAATAGGCCTTTTTTTAATAAATCTAAGTTGCTGAAATAAGACTATTTAATAAGCCTATTTAATAGGCCTATTTAATAAGTCTAAGTTGCTGAAATAAGCTTATTTAATAAGCCTAAGTTTCTGAATGAGCCTATTTAATAAGCCTAAGTTGCTGAAATAAGCCTATTAAATAAGCCTAAGTTGCTGAATAAGCCTATTTAATAAGCCTAAGTTGCTGAATAAACCTATTTAATAAGTCTAAGTTGCTGAAATAAGTATATTTAATAAGGCTATTTAATAAGCCTAAGTTGCTGAATAAGCTTATTTAATAAGGCTATTTAATGAGCCTAAGTTGCTGAAATAAGACCATTTAATAAGCCTAAGTTTCTGAACTAAGCCTATTTTAAAAGGTATATTTAATAAGTCTAAGTTGCTGAAATAAACCTATTTAAAAATGCTATTTAATAAGCCTAAGTTGCTGAAATAAACCTGTTTAATAAGGCTATTTAATAAGAATAAGTTGCTGAAATAAGCTTATTTAATAAGCCTAAGTTGCTGAAATAAGCCTATTTAATAAGGCTCTTTAATAAGTCTAAGTTGCTGAAATAAACCTATTTAATAAGCCTAAGTTGCTAAAATAAGCCTATTTAATGAGGGTATTTAATACGTCTATTTAATAAGCCTATTTAATAAGTCTATTTAATAAGACTATTTAATAAGTCTATTTAATAAGTCTATTTAATAAGCCTATTTAATAAGTATTTAATGAGCCTATTTAATAAGCCTATTTATTGAGCCTATTTAATGAGCCTATTTATTGAGCCTATTTAATAAGCATATTTATTGAGCCTATTTAATAAGCCTATTTATTGAGCCTATTTAATAAGCCGATTTAATAAGTCTATTTAATAAGCCTATTTAATAAGCCTATTTAATAAGCCTATTTATTGAGCCTATTTAATAAGCCTATTTAATAAGACTATTTATTGAGCCTATTTAATAAGTCTATTTAATAAGCCTATTTAATAGGCCTATTTAATAAGTCTAAGTTGCTGAAATAAGCCTATTTAATAAGCCTATTTAATAGGCCTATTTAATAAGTCTAAGTTGCTGAAATAAGCCTATTTAATAAGCCTAAGTTTCTGAATGAGCCTATTTAATAAGCGTAAGTTGCTGAAATAAGCCTATTTAATAAGCCTAAGTTGCTGAATAAGCCTATTTAATAAGCCTAAGTTGCTGAAATAAGCCTATTTAATAAGTCTAAGTTGATGAAATAAGGCTATTTAATAAGCCTAAGTTGCTGAAATAAGCCTATTTAATAAGCCTAAGTTGCTGAAATAAGGCTATTTAATAAGTCTAAGTTGCTGAAATAAGCCTATTTAATAAGCCTAAGTTGCTGAAATAAGTATATTTAATAAGCCTAAGTTGCTGAAATAAGCCTATTTCATGAGGCTATTTAATAAGTCTATTTAATAAGTCTGTTTAATAAGTCTATTTAATAAGTCTATTTAATAAGCCTATTTAATAAGCCTATTTAATAAGCCTAATTAATACACCTATTTAATAAACATATTTAATAAGTATTTAATGAGCCTATTTAATAAGTCTATTTAATAAGCCTTTTTAATAAGACTATTTAATAAGTCTATTTAATAAGACTATTTAATAAGTCTATTTAATAAGTCTATTTAATAAGCCTATTTAATAAGTATTTAATGAGCCTATTTAATAAACCTATTTATTGAGCCTATTTATTGAGCCTATTTAATAAGCATATTTATTGAGCCTATTTAATAAGCCTATTTATTGAGCCTATTTAATAAGCCGATTTAATAAGTCTATTTAATAAGCCTATTTAATAAGCCTATTTAATATGCCTATTTATTGAGCCTATTTAATAAGCCTATTTAATAAGCCGATTTATTGAGCCTATTTAATAAGTCTATTTAATAAGCCTATTTAATAAGCTTATTTAATAAGTATTTAATGAGCCTATTTATTATCTCTATTTAATAAGCCTGTTTTTAATAGGCCTATTTAATAAGTCTAAGTTGATGAAATAAGCCTATTTAATAAACCTATTTAATAGGCCTATTTAATAAGTCTAAGTTGCTGAAATAAGCCTATTTAATAAGCCTAAGTTGCTGAATAAGCCTATTTAATAAGCCTAAGTTGCTGAATAAACCTATTTAATAAGTCTAAGTTGCTAAAATAAGCCGATTTAATACGGCTATTTAATAAGCCTAAGTTGCTGAATAAGCCTATTTAATAAGCCTAAGTTGCTGAATAAACCTATTTAATAAGTCTAAGTTGCAGAAATAAGCCTATTTAATACGGCTATTTAATAAGCCTAAGTTGCTGAAATAAGCCTATTTCATAAGGCTATTTAATGAGCCTAAGTTGCTGAAATAAGACTATTTAATAAGCCTAAGTTTCTGAACTAAGCCTATTTAAAAAGGTATATTTAATAAGTCTAAGTTGCTGAAATAAACCTATTTAAAAATGCTATTTAATAAGCCTAAGTTGCTGAAATAAACCTGTTTAATAAGGCTATTTAATAAGCATAAGTTGCTGAAATAAGCTTATTTAATAAGCCTAAGTTGCTGAAATAAGCCTATTTAATAAGGCTCTTTAATAAGTCTAAGTTGCTGAAATAAACCTATTTAATAAGCCTAAGTTGCTAAAATAAGCCTATTTCATGAGGCTATTTAATAAGTCTATTTAATAAGTCTATTTAATAAGTCTATTTAATAAGTCTATTTAATAAGCCTATTTAATAAGCCTATTTAATAAGCCTAATTAATACACCTATTTAATAAACATATTTAATAAGTCTATTTAATAAGCCTATTTAATAAGTATTTAATGAGCCTATTTAATAAGCCTATTTATTGAGCCTATTTAATAAGCCTATTTATTGAGCCTATTTAATAAGCAGATTTATTGAGCCTATTTAATAAGCCTATTTATTGAGCCTATTTAATAAGCCGATTTAATAAGTCTATTTAATAAGCCTATTTAATAAGCCTATTTAATAAGCCTATTTAATAAGCCTATTTAATAAACCGATTTATTGAGCCTATTTAATAAGTCTATTTAATAAGCCTATTTAATAAGCCTATTTATTGAGCCTATTTAATAAGTCTATTTAATAAGCCTATTTAATAAGCCTATTTAATAAGTATTTAATGAGCCTATTTAATAAGCCTATTTAATAAGCCTATTTAATAGGCCTTTTTTTAATAAATCTAAGTTGCTGAAATAAGACTATTTAATAAGCCTATTTAATAGGCCTATTTAATAAGTCTAAGTTGCTGAAATAAGCTTATTTAATAAGCCTAAGTTTCTGAATGAGCCTATTTAATAAGCCTAAGTTGCTGAAATAAGCCTATTAAATAAGCCTAAGTTGCTGAATAAGCCTATTTAATAAGCCTAAGTTGCTGAATAAACCTATTTAATAAGTCTAAGTTGCTGAAATAAGTATATTTAATAAGGCTATTTAATAAGCCTAAGTTGCTGAATAAGCTTATTTAATAAGGCTATTTAATGAGCCTAAGTTGCTGAAATAAGACCATTTAATAAGCCTAAGTTTCTGAACTAAGCCTATTTTAAAAGGTATATTTAATAAGTCTAAGTTGCTGAAATAAACCTATTTAAAAATGCTATTTAATAAGCCTAAGTTGCTGAAATAAACCTGTTTAATAAGGCTATTTAATAAGAATAAGTTGCTGAAATAAGCTTATTTAATAAGCCTAAGTTGCTGAAATAAGCCTATTTAATAAGGCTCTTTAATAAGTCTAAGTTGCTGAAATAAACCTATTTAATAAGCCTAAGTTGCTAAAATAAGCCTATTTAATGAGGGTATTTAATACGTCTATTTAATAAGCCTATTTAATAAGCCTATTTAATAAGCCTATTTAATAAGCCTATTTAATGAGTCTATTTAATAAGTCTATTTAATAAGTATTTAATGAGCCTATTTAATAAGCCTATTTATTGAGCCTATTTAATAAGCCTATTTATTGAGCCTATTTAATAAGCCTATTTATTGAGCCTATTTAATAAGCCTTTTTATTGAGCCTATTTAATAAGCCTATTTAATAAGTCTATTTAATAAGCCTATTTAATAAGCCTATTTAATAAGCCTATTTATTGAGCCTATTTTTTAAGCCTATTTAATAAGCCTATTTATTGAGCCTATTTAATAATTATTTAATGAGCCTGTTTAATAAGTCTATTTAATAAGCCTATTTAATAGGCCTATTTAATAAGTCTAAGTTGCTGAAATAAGCCTATTTAATAAGTCTATTTAATAGGCCTATTTAATAAGCTTATTTAATAAGCCTAATTAATACACCTATTTAATAAACATATTTAATGAGTATTTAATGAGCCTATTTAATAAGTCTATTTAATAAGCCTTTTTAATAAGACTATTTAATAAGTCTATTTAATAAGCCTATTTAATAAGTCTATTTAATAAGCCTATTTAATAAGTATTTAATGAGCCTATTTAATAAGCCTATTTATTGAGCCTATTTAATAAGCCTATTTATTGAGCCTATTTAATAAGCATATTTATTTAGCCTATTTAATAAGCCTATTTATTGAGCCTATTTAATAAGCCGATTTAATAAGTCTATTTAATAAGCCTATTTAATAAGCCTATTTAATAAGCCTATTTATTGAGCCTATTTAATAAGCCTATTTAATAAGCCGATTTTTTTAGCCTATTTATTGAGTATATTTAATAAGCCTATTTAATAAGCCTATTTAATAAGTATTTAATGAGCCTATTTAATAAGCCTATTTATTGAGCCTATTTAATAAGCCTATTTATTGAGCCTATTTAATAAGCATATTTATTTAGTCTATTTAATAAGCCTTTTTAATAAGACTATTTAATAAGTCTATTTAATAAGCCTATTTAATAAGTCTATTTAATAAGCCTATTTAATAAGTATTTAATGAGCCTATTTAATAAGCCTATTTATTGAGCCTATTTAATAAGCCTATTTATTGAGTCTATTTAATAAGCCTATTTAATAAGCCTATTTAATAAGTATTTAATGAGCCTATTTAATAAGTCTATTTAATAAGCCTATTTAATAGGCCTATTTAATAAGTCTAAGTTGCTGAAATAAGCCTATTTAATAAGCCTATTTAATAGGCCTATTTAATAAGTCTAAGTTGCTGAAATAAGCCTATTTAATAAGCCTAAGTTGCTGAATAAGCCTATTTAATAAGCCTAAGTTGCTGAATAAACATATTTAATAAGTCTAAGTTGCTGAAATAAGCCTATTTAATACGGCTATTTAATAAGCCTAAGTTGGTGAAGTAAGCCTATTTCATGAGGCTATTTAATGAGCCTAAGTTGCTGAAATAAGACTATTTAATAAGCTTAAGTTTCTGAACTAAGCCTATTTAGAAAGGTATATTTAATAAGTCTAAGTTGCTGAAATAAACCTATTTAAAAATGCTATTTAATAAGCCTAAGTTGCTGAAATAAACCTGTTTAATAAGGCTATTTAATAAGCATAAGTTGCTGAAATAAGCTTATTTAATAAGCATAAGTTGCTGAAATAAGCCTATTTAATAAGGCTCTTTAATAAGTCTAAGTTGCTGAAATAAACCTATTTAATAAGCCTAAGTTGCTAAAATAAGCCTATTTCATGAGGCTATTTAATAAGTCTATTTAATAAGTCTATTTAATAAGTCTATTTAATAAGTCTATTTAATAAGCCTATTTAATAAGCCTATTTAATAAGCCTAATTAATACACCTATTTAATAAACATATTTAATAAGTCTATTTAATGAGCCTATTTAATAAGTCTATTTAATAAGCCTTTTTAATAAGACTATTTAATAAGTCTATTTAATAAGACTATTTAATAAGTCTATTTAATAAGTCTATTTAATGAGCCTATTTAATAAGCCTATTTATTGAGCCTATTTAATAAGCCTATTTATTGAGCCTATTTAATAAGCATATTTATTGAGCCTATTTAATAAGCCTTTTTAATAAGACTATTTAATAAGTCTATTTAATAAGCCTATTTAATAAGTCTATTTAATAAGCCTATTTAATAAGTATTTAATGAGCCTATTTAATAAGCCTATTTATTGAGCCTATTTAATAAGCCTATTTATTGAGCCTATTTAATAAGCATATTTATTTAGCCTATTTAATAAGCCTATTTATTGAGCCTATTTAATAAGCCGATTTAATAAGTCTATTTAATAAGCCTATTTAATAAGCCTATTTAATAAGCCTATTTATTGAGCCTATTTAATAAGCCTATTTAATAAGCCGATTTATTGAGCCTATTTATTGAGTATATTTAATAAGCCTATTTAATAAGCCTATTTAATAAGTATTTAATGAGCCTATTTAATAAGCCTATTTATTGAGCCTATTTAATAAGCCTATTTATTGAGCCTATTTAATAAGCATATTTATTTAGTCTATTTAATAAGCCTTTTTAATAAGACTATTTAATAAGTCTATTTAATAAGCCTATTTAATAAGTCTATTTAATAAGCCTATTTAATAAGTATTTAATGAGCCTATTTAATAAGCCTATTTATTGAGCCTATTTAATAAGCCTATTTAATAAGTCTATTTAATAAGCCTATTTAATAAGTATTTAATGAGCCTATTTAATAAGTCTATTTAATAAGCCTATTTAATAGGCCTATTTAATAAGTCTAAGTTGCTGAAATAAGCCTATTTAATAAGCCTATTTAATAGGCCTATTTAATAAGTCTAAGTTGCTGAAATAAGCTTATTTAATAAGCCTAAGTTGCTGAATAAGCCTATTTAATAAGCCTAAGTTGCTGAATAAACATATTTAATAAGTCTAAGTTGCTGAAATAAGCCTATTTAATACGGCTATTTAATAAGCCTAAGTTGGTGAAGTAAGCCTATTTCATAAGGCTATTTAATGAGCCTAAGTTGCTGAAATAAGACTATTTAATAAGCCTAAGTTTCTGAACTAAGCCTATTTAGAAAGGTATATTTAATAAGTCTAAGTTGCTAAAATAAACCTATTTAAAAATGCTATTTAATAAGCCTAAGTTGCTGAAATAAACCTGTTTAATAAGGCTATTTAATAAGCATAAGTTGCTGAAATAAGCTTATTTAATAAGCATAAGTTGCTGAAATAAGCCTATTTAATAAGGCTCTTTAATAAGTCTAAGTTGCTGAAATAAACCTATTTAATAAGCCTAAGTTGCTAAAATAAGCCTATTTCATGAGGCTATTTAATAAGTCTATTTAATAAGTCTATTTAATAAGTCTATTTAATAAGTCTATTTAATAAGCCTATTTAATAAGCCTATTTAATAAGCCTAATTAATACACCTATTTAATAAACATATTTAATAAGTCTATTTAATGAGCCTATTTAATAAGTCTATTTAATAAGCCTTTTTAATAAGACTATTTAATAAGTCTATTTAATAAGACTATTTAATAAGTCTATTTAATAAGTCTATTTAATGAGCCTATTTAATAAGCCTATTTATTGAGCCTATTTAATAAGCCTATTTATTGAGCCTATTTAATAAGCATATTTATTGAGCCTATTTAATAAGCCTATTTATTGAGCCTATTTAATAAGCCGATTTAATAAGTCTATTTAATAAGCCTATTTAATAAGCCTATTTAATAAGCCTATTTATTGAGCCTATTTAATAAGCCTATTTAATAAGCAGATTTATTGAGCCTATTTAATAAGTCTATTTAATAAGCCTATTTAATAAGCCTATATAATAAGTATTTAATGAGCCTATTTAATAAGTCTATTTAATAAGCCTAATTAATAGGCCTATGTAATAAGTCTAAGTTGCTGAAATAAGCCTATTTAATAAGCCTATTTAATAGGCCTATTTAATAAGTCTAAGTTGCTGAAATAAGCCTATTTAATAAGTCTAAGTTGCTGAAATAAACCTATTAAATACGCCTAAGTTGCTAAAATAAGCCTATTTAATTAGGAAATTTAATAAGTCTATTTAATAAGCCTATTTAATAAGCCTATTTAATAAGCCTATTTAATAAGCCTATTTAATAAGCCTATTTACGCCTATTTAATAAACATATTTAATAAGTATTTAATGAGCCTATTTAATAAGTCTATTTAATAAGCCTTTTTAATAAGCCTATTTAATAAGTCTATTTAATAAGCCTATTTAATAAGTCTATTTAATAAGTCTATTTAATAAGCCTATTTAATAAGTATTTAATGAGCCTATTTAATAAGCCTATTTATTGAGCCTATTTAATAAGCATATTTATTTAGCCTATTTAATAAGCCTATTTATTGAGCCTATTTAATAAGCCGATTTAATAAGTCTATTTAATAAGCCTATTTAATAAGCCTATTTAATAAGCCTATTTATTGAGCCTATTTAATAAGCCTATTTAATAAGCCGATTTATTGAGCCTATTTATTGAGTATATTTAATAAGCCTATTTAATAAGCCTATTTAATAAGTATTTAATGAGCCTATTTAATAAGCCTATTTATTGAGCCTATTTAATAAGCCTATTTATTGAGCCTATTTAATAAGCATATTTATTTAGTCTATTTAATAAGCCTTTTTAATAAGACTATTTAATAAGTCTATTTAATAAGCCTATTTAATAAGTCTATTTAATAAGCCTATTTAATAAGTATTTAATGAGCCTATTTAATAAGCCTATTTATTGAGCCTATTTAATAAGCCTATTTATTGAGTCTATTTAATAAGCCTATTTAATAAGCCTATTTAATAAGTATTTAATGAGCCTATTTAATAAGTCTATTTAATAAGCCTATTTAATAGGCCTATTTAATAAGTCTAAGTTGCTGAAATAAGCCTATTTAATAAGCCTATTTAATAGGCCTATTTAATAAGTCTAAGTTGCTGAAATAAGCCTATTTAATAAGCCTAAGTTGCTGAATAAGCCTATTTAATAAGCCTAAGTTGCTGAATAAACATATTTAATAAGTCTAAGTTGCTGAAATAAGCCTATTTAATACGGCTATTTAATAAGCCTAAGTTGGTGAAGTAAGCCTATTTCATAAGGCTATTTAATGAGCCTAAGTTGCTGAAATAAGACTATTTAATAAGCCTAAGTTTCTGAACTAAGCCTATTTAGAAAGATATATTTAATAAGTCTAAGTTGCTGAAATAAACCTATTTAAAAATGCTATTTAATAAGCCTAAGTTGCTGAAATAAACCTGTTTTATAAGGCTATTTAATAAGCATAAGTTGCTGAAATAAGCTTATTTAATAAGCATAAGTTGCTGAAATAAGCCTATTTAATAAGGCTCTTTAATAAGTCTAAGTTGCTGAAATAAACCTATTTAATAAGCCTAAGTTGCTAAAATAAGCCTATTTCATGAGGCTATTTAATAAGTCTATTTAATAAGTCTATTTAATAAGTCTATTTAATAAGCCTATTTAATAAGCCTATTTAATAAGCCTAATTAATACACCTATTTAATAAACATATTTAATAAGTCTATTTAATGAGCCTATTTAATAAGTCTATTTAATAAGCCTTTTTAATAAGACTATTTAATAAGTCTATTTAATAAGACTATTTAATAAGTCTATTTAATGAGTCTATTTAATGAGCCTATTTAATAAGCCTATTTATTGAGCCTATTTAATAAGCCTATTTATTGAGCCTATTTAATAAGCATATTTATTGAGCCTATTTAATAAGCCTATTTATTGAGCCTATTTAATAAGCCGATTTAATAAGTCTATTTAATAAGCCTATTTAATAAGCCTATTTAATAAGCCTATTTATTGTGCCTATTTAATAAGCCTATTTAATAAGCAGATTTATTGAGCCTATTTAATAAGTCTATTTAATAAGCCTATTTAATAAGCCTATATAATAAGTATTTAATGAGCCTATTTAATAAGTCTATTTAATAAGCCTAATTAATAGGCCTATGTAATAAGTCTAAGTTGCTGAAATAAGCCTATTTAATAAGCCTATTTAATAGGCCTATTTAATAAGTCTAAGTTGCTGAAATAAGCCTATTTAATAAGTCTAAGTTGCTGAAATAAACCTATTAAATACGCCTAAGTTGCTAAAATAAGCCTATTTAATTAGGAAATTTAATAAGTCTATTTAATAAGCCTATTTAATAAGCCTATTTAATAAGCCTATTTAATAAGCCTATTTAATAAGCCTATTTAATACGCCTATTTAATAAACATATTTAATAAGTATTTAATGAGCCTATTTAATAAGTCTATTTAATAAGCCTTTTTAATAAGCCTATTTAATAAGTCTATTTAATAAGCCTATTTAATAAGTCTATTTAATAAGTCTATTTAATAAGCCTATTTAATAAGTATTTAATGAGCCTATTTAATAAGCCTATTTATTGAGCCTATTTAATAAGCATATTTATTTAGCCTATTTAATAAGCCTATTTATTGAGCCTATTTAATAAGCCGATTTAATAAGTCTATTTAATAAGCCTATTTAATAAGCCTATTTAATAAGCCTATTTATTGAGCCTATTTAATAAGCCTATTTAATAAGCCGATTTATTGAGCCTATTTATTGAGTATATTTAATAAGCCTATTTAATAAGCCTATTTAATAAGTATTTAATGAGCCTATTTAATAAGCCTATTTATTGAGCCTATTTAATAAGCCTATTTATTGAGCCTATTTAATAAGCATATTTATTTAGTCTATTTAATAAGCCTTTTTAATAAGACTATTTAATAAGTCTATTTAATAAGCCTATTTAATAAGTCTATTTAATAAGCCTATTTAATAAGTATTTAATGAGCCTATTTAATAAGCCTATTTATTGAGCCTATTTAATAAGCCTATTTATTGAGTCTATTTAATAAGCCTATTTAATAAGCCTATTTAATAAGTATTTAATGAGCCTATTTAATAAGTCTATTTAATAAGCCTATTTAATAGGCCTATTTAATAAGTCTAAGTTGCTGAAATAAGCCTATTTAATAAGCCTATTTAATAGGCCTATTTAATAAGTCTAAGTTGCTGAAATAAGCCTATTTAATAAGCCTAAGTTGCTGAATAAGCCTATTTAATAAGCCTAAGTTGCTGAATAAACATATTTAATAAGTCTAAGTTGCTGAAATAAGCCTATTTAATACGGCTATTTAATAAGCCTAAGTTGGTGAAGTAAGCCTATTTCATAAGGCTATTTAATGAGCCTAAGTTGCTGAAATAAGACTATTTAATAAGCCTAAGTTTCTGAACTAAGCCTATTTAGAAAGATATATTTAATAAGTCTAAGTTGCTGAAATAAACCTATTTAAAAATGCTATTTAATAAGCCTAAGTTGCTGAAATAAACCTGTTTTATAAGGCTATTTAATAAGCATAAGTTGCTGAAATAAGCTTATTTAATAAGCATAAGTTGCTGAAATAAGCCTATTTAATAAGGCTCTTTAATAAGTCTAAGTTGCTGAAATAAACCTATTTAATAAGCCTAAGTTGCTAAAATAAGCCTATTTCATGAGGCTATTTAATAAGTCTATTTAATAAGTCTATTTAATAAGTCTATTTAATAAGTCTATTTAATAAGCCTATTTAATAAGCCTATTTAACAAGCCTAATTAATACACCTATTTAATAAACATATTTAATAAGTCTATTTAATGAGCCTATTTAATAAGTCTATTTAATAAGCCTTTTTAATAAGACTATTTAATAAGTCTATTTAATAAGACTATTTAATAAGTCTATTTAATAAGTCTATTTAATGAGCCTATTTAATAAGCCTATTTATTGAGCCTATTTAATAAGCCTATTTATTGAGCCTATTTAATAAGCATATTTATTGAGCCTATTTAATAAGCCTATTTATTGAGCCTATTTAATAAGCCGATTTAATAAGTCTATTTAATAAGCCTATTTAATAAGCCTATTTAATAAGCCTATTTATTGAGCCTATTTAATAAGCCTATTTAATAAGCAGATTTATTGAGCCTATTTAATAAGTCTATTTAATAAGCCTATTTAATAAGCCTATATAATAAGTATTTAATGAGCCTATTTAATAAGTCTATTTAATAAGCCTAATTAATAGGCCTATGTAATAAGTCTAAGTTGCTGAAATAAGCCTATTTAATAAGCCTATTTAATAGGCCTATTTAATAAGTCTAAGTTGCTGAAATAAGCCTATTTAATAAGTCTAAGTTGCTGAAATAAACCTATTAAATACGCCTAAGTTGCTAAAATAAGCCTATTTAATTAGGAAATTTAATAAGTCTATTTAATAAGCCTATTTAATAAGCCTATTTAATAAGCCTATTTAATAAGCCTATTTAATAAGCCTATTTAATACGCCTATTTAATAAACATATTTAATAAGTATTTAATGAGCCTATTTAATAAGTCTATTTAATAAGCCTTTTTAATAAGCCTATTTAATAAGTCTATTTAATAAGCCTATTTAATTAGTCTATTTAATAAGTCTATTTAATAAGCCTATTTAATAAATATTTAATGAGCCTATTTAATAAGCCTATTTATTGAGCCTATTTCATAAGCATATTTATTTAGCCTATTTAATAAGCCTATTTATTGAGCCTATTTAATAAGCCGATTTAATAAGTCTATTTAATAAGCCTATTTAATAAGCCTATTTAATAAGCCTATTTATTGAGCCTATTTAATAAGCCTATTTAATAAGCCGATTTATTGAGCCTATTTATTGAGTATATTTAATAAGCCTATTTAATAAGCCTATTTAATAAGTATTTAATGAGCCTATTTAATAAGCCTATTTATTGAGCCTATTTAATAAGCCTATTTATTGAGCCTATTTAATAAGCATATTTATTTAGTCTATTTAATAAGCCTTTTTAATAAGACTATTTAATAAGTCTATTTAATAAGCCTATTTAATAAGTCTATTTAATAAGCCTATTTAATAAGTATTTAATGAGCCTATTTAATAAGCCTATTTATTGAGCCTATTTAATAAGCCTATTTATTGAGTCTATTTAATAAGCCTATTTAATAAGCCTATTTAATAAGTATTTAATGAGCCTATTTAATAAGTCTATTTAATAAGCCTATTTAATAGGCCTATTTAATAAGTCTAAGTTGCTGAAATAAGCCTATTTAATAAGCCTATTTAATAGGCCTATTTAATAAGTCTAAGTTGCTGAAATAAGCCTATTTAATAAGCCTAAGTTGCTGAATAAGCCTATTTAATAAGCCTAAGTTGCTGAATAAACATATTTAATAAGTCTAAGTTGCTGAAATAAGCCTATTTAATACGGCTATTTAATAAGCCTAAGTTGGTGAAGTAAGCCTATTTCATAAGGCTATTTAATGAGCCTAAGTTGCTGAAATAAGACTATTTAATAAGCCTAAGTTTCTGAACTAAGCCTATTTAGAAAGGTATATTTAATAAGTCTAAGTTGCTGAAATAAACCTATTTAAAAATGCTATTTAATAAGCCTAAGTTGCTGAAATAAACCTGTTTAATAAGGCTATTTAATAAGCATAAGTTGCTGAAATAAGCTTATTTAATAAGCATAAGTTGCTGAAATAAGCCTATTTAATAAGGCTCTTTAATAAGTCTAAGTTGCTGAAATAAACCTATTTAATAAGCCTAAGTTGCTAAAATAAGCCTATTTCATGAGGCTATTTAATAAGTCTATTTAATAAGTCTATTTAATAAGTCTATTTAATAAGTCTATTTAATAAGCCTATTTAATAAGCCTATTTAATAAGCCTAATTAATACACCTATTTAATAAACATATTTAATAAGTCTATTTAATGAGCCTATTTAATAAGTCTATTTAATAAGCCTTTTTAATAAGACTATTTAATAAGTCTATTTAATAAGACTATTTAATAAGCATATTTATTGAGCCTATTTAATAAGCCTATTTATTGAGCCTATTTAATAAGCCAATTTAATAAGTCTATTTAATAAGCCTATTTAATAAGCCTATTTAATAAGCCTATTTATTGAGCCTATTTAATAAGCCTATTTAATAATCCGATTTATTGAGCCTATTTAATAAGTCTATTTAATAAGCCTATTTAATAAGCCTATATAATAAGTATTTAATGAGCCTATTTAATAAGTCTATTTAATAAGCCTAATTAATAGGCCTATGTAATAAGTCTAAGTTGCTGAAATAAGCCTATTTATTAAGCCTATTTAATAGGCCTATTTAATAAGTCTAAGTTGCTGAAATAAGCCTATTTAATAAGTCTAAGTTGCTGAAATAAACCTATTAAATACGCCTAAGTTGCTAAAATAAGCCTATTTAATTAGGAAATTTAATAAGTCTATTTAATAATCCTATTTAATAAGCCTATTTAATAAGCCTATTTAATAAGCCTATTTAATAAGCCTATTTAATACGCCTATTTAATAAACATATTTAATAAGTATTTAATGAGCCTATTTAATAAGTCTATTTAATAAGCCTTTTTAATAAGCCTATTTAATAAGTCTATTTAATAAGCCTATTTAATAAGTCTATTTAATAAGTCTATTTAATAAGCCTATTTAATAAGTATTTAATGAGCCTATTTAATAAGCCTATTTATTGAGCCTATTTAATAAGCCTATTTATTGAGCCTATTTAATAAGCCTATTTATTGAGCCTATTTCATAAGCCTATTTATTGAGCCTATTTAATAAGCCTATTTAATAAGTCTATTTAATAAGCCTATTTAATAAGCCTATTTAATAAGCCTATTTATTGAGCCTATTTAATAAGCCTATTTAATAAGCCTATTTATTGAGCCTATTTAATAAGTCTATTTAATAAGCCTATTTAATAAGCCTATTTAATAAGTATTTAATGAGCCTATTTAATAAGTCTATTTAATAAGCCTATTTAATAGGCCTATTTAATAAGTTTAAGTTGCTGAAATAAGCCTATTTAATAAGCCTATTTAATAGGCCTATTTAATAAGTCTACGTTGCAGAAATTAACCTATTTAATAAGCCTAAGTTGCTGAATAAGGCTATTTAATAAGCCTAAGTTGCTGAATAAACCTATTTAATAAGTCTAAGTTGCTGAAATAAGCCTATTTAATAAGGCTATTTAATAAGCCTAAGTTGCTGAAATAAGCCTATTTAATAAGGCTATTTAATGAGCCTAAGTTGCTGAAATAAGACTATTTAATAAGACTAAGTTTCTGAACTAAGCCTATTTAAAAAGGTATATTTAATAAGTCTTAGTTGCTGAAATAAACCTATTTAAAAATGCTATTTAATAAGCCTAAGTTGCTGAAATAAACCTGTTTAATAAAGCTATTTAATAAGCATAAGTTGCTGAAATAAGCTTATTTAATAAGCCTAAGTTGCTGAAATAAGCCTATTTAATAAGGCTCTTTAATAAGTCTAAGTTGCTGAAATAAACCTATTTAATAAGCCTAAGTTGCTAAAATAAGCCTATTTCATGAGGCTATTTAATAAGTCTATTTAATAAGTCTATTTAATAAGTCTATTTAATAAGTCTATTTAATAAGCCTATTTAATAAGCCTATTTAATAAGCCTAATTAATACACCTATTTAATAAACATATTTAATAAGTCTATTTAATGAGCCTATTTAATAAGTCTATTTAATAAGCCTTTTTAATAAGACTATTTAATAAGTCTATTTAATAAGACTATTTAATAAGTCTATTTAATAAGTCTATTTAATGAGCCTATTTAATAAGTATTTAATGAGCCTATTTAATAAGCCTATTTATTGAGCCTATTTAATAAGCCTATTTATTGAGCCTATTTAATAAGCATATTTATTGAGCCTATTTAATAAGCCTATTTATTGAGCCTATTTAATAAGCCGATTTAATAAGTCTATTTAATAAGCCTATTTAATAAGCCTATTTAATAAGCCTATTTATTGAGCCTATTTAATAAGCCTATTTAATAAGCCGATTTATTGAGCCTATTTAATAAGTCTATTTAATAAGCCTATTTAATAAGCCTATTTAATAAGTATTTAATGAGCCTATTTAATAAGTCTATTTAATAAGCCTATTTAATAGGCCTATTTAATAAGTCTAAGTTGATGAAATAAGCCTATTTAATAAGCCTATTTAATAGGCCTATTTAATAAGTCTAAGTTGCTGAAATAAGCCTATTTAATAAGCCTAAGTTGCTGAATAAGCCTATTTAATAAGCCTAAGTTGCTGAATAAACCTATTTAATAAGTCTAAGTTGCTGAAATAAGCCTATTTAATACGGCTATTTAATAAGCCTAAGTTGCTGAAATAAGCCTATTTCATAAGGCTATTTAATGAGCCTAAGTTGCTGAAATAAGACTATTTAATAAGCCTAAGTTTCTGAACTAAGCCTATTTAGAATGGTATATTTAATAAGTCTAAGTTGCTGAAATAAACCTATTTAAAAATGCTATTTAATAAGCCTAAGTTGCTGAAATAAACCTGTTTAATAAGGCTATTTAATAAGCATAAGTTGCTGAAATAAGCTTATTTAATAAGCCTAAGTTTGCTGAAATAAGCCTCTTTAATAAGGCTCTTTAATAAGTCTAAGTTGCTGAAATAAACCTATTTAATAAGCCTAAGTTGCTAAAATAAGCCTATTTCATGAGGCTATTTAATAAGTCTATTTAATAAGTCTATTTAATAAGTCTATTTAATAAGTCTATTTAATAAGCCTATTTAATAAGCCTATTTAATAAGCCTAATTGATACACCTATTTAATAAACATATTTAATGAGTATTTAATGAGCCTATTTAATAAGTCTATTTAATAAGCCTATTTAATAAGTATTTAATGAGCCTATTTAATAAGCTTATTTATTGAGCCTATTTAATAAGCCTATTTATTGAGCCTATTTAATAAGCATATTTATTGAGCCTATTTAATAAGCCTATTTATTGAGCCTATTTAATAAGCCGATTTAATAAGCCGATTTATTGAGCCTATTTAATAAGTCTATTTAATAAGCCTATTTAATAAGCCTATTTATTGAGCCTATTTAATAAGCCTATTTAATAAGCCTATTTAATAAGCCTATTTAATAAGTATTTAATGAGCCTATTTAATAAGTCTATTTAATAAGCCTATTTAATAGGCCTTTTTTAATAAATCTAAGTTGCTGAAATAAGCCTATTTAATAAGCCTATTTAATAGGCCTATTTAATAAGTCTTAGTTGCTGAAATAAGCTTATTTAATAAGCCTAAGTTTCTGAATGAGCCTATTTAATAAGCCTAAGTTGCTGAAATAAGCCTATTAAATAAGCCTAAGTTGCTGAATAAGCCTATTTAATAAGCCTAAGTTGCTGAATAAACCTATTTAATAAGTCTAAGTTGCTGAAATAAGCACATTTAATAAGGCTATTTAATAAGCCTAAGTTGCTGAATAAGCCTATTTAGTAAGCCTATTTAATAAGCCTAATTAATACACCTATTTAATAAACATATTTAATAAGTATTTAATGAGCCTATTTAATAAGTCTATTTAATAAGCCTTTTTAATAAGACTATTTAATAAGTCTATTTAATGAGACTATTTAATAAGTCTATTTAATAAGTCAATTTAATAAGCCTATATAATAAGTATTTAATGAGCCTATTTAATAAGCCTATTTATTGAGCCTATTTAATAAGCCTATTTATTGAGCCTATTTAATAAGCATATTAATGAGCCTATTTAATAAGCCTATTTATTGAGCCTATTTAATAAGCCGATTTAATAAGTCTATTTAATAAGCCTATTTAATAAGCCTATTTAATAAGCCTATTTATTGAGCCTATTTAATAAGCCTATTTAATAATCCGATTTATTGAGCCTATTTAATAAGTCTATTTAATAAGCCTATTTAATAAGCCTATTTATTGAGCCTATTTAATAAGCCTATTTAATAAGCCTATTTAATAAGCCTATTTAATAAGTATTTAATGAGCCTATTTAATAAGTCTATTTAATAAGCCTATTTAATAGGCCTTTTTTAATAAATCTAAGTTGCTGAAATAAGCCTATTTAATAAGCCTATTTAATAGGCCTATTTAATAAGTCTTAGTTGCTGAAATAAGCTTATTTAATAAGCCTAAGTTTCTGAATGAGCCTATTTAATAAGCCTAAGTTGCTGAAATAAGCCTATTAAATAAGCCTAAGTTGCTGAATAAGCCTATTTAATAAGCCTAAGTTGCTGAATAAACCTATTTAATAAGTCTAAGTTGCTGAAATAAGCACATTTAATAAGGCTATTTAATAAGCCTAAGTTGCTGAATAAGCCTATTTAGTAAGCCTATTTAATAAGCCTAATTAATACACCTATTTAATAAACATATTTAATAAGTATTTAATGAGCCTATTTAATAAGTCTATTTAATAAGCCTTTTTAATAAGACTATTTAATAAGTCTATTTAATGAGACTATTTAATAAGTCTATTTAATAAGTCAATTTAATAAGCCTATATAATAAGTATTTAATGAGCCTATTTAATAAGCCTATTTATTGAGCCTATTTAATAAGCCTATTTATTGAGCCTATTTAATAAGCATATTTATTGAGCCTATTTAATAAGCCTATTTATTGAGCCTATTTAATAAGCCGATTTAATAAGTCTATTTAATAAGCCTATTTAATAAGCCTATTTAATAAGCCTATTTATTGAGCCTATTTAATAAGCCTATTTAATAATCCGATTTATTGAGCCTATTTAATAAGTCTATTTAATAAGCCTATTTAATAAGCCTATATAATAAGTATTTAATGAGCCTATTTAATAAGTCTATTTAATAAGCCTAATTAATAGGCCTATGTAATAAGTCTAAGTTGCTGAAATAAGCCTATTTAATAAGCCTATTTAATAGGCCTATTTAATAAGTCTAAGTTGCTGAAATAAGCCTATTTAATAAGTCTAAGTTGCTGAAATAAACCTATTAAATACGCCTAAGTTGCTAAAATAAGCCTATTTAATTAGGAAATTTAATAAGTCTATTTAATAAGCCTATTTAATAAGCCTATTTAATAAGCCTATTTAATAAGCCTATTTAATAAGCCTATTTAATACGCCTATTTAATAAACATATTTAATAAGTATTTAATGAGCCTATTTAATAAGTCTATTTAATAAGCCTTTTTAATAAGCCTATTTAATTAGTCTATTTAATAAGCCTATTTAATAAGTCTATTTAATAAGTCTATTTAATAAGCCTATTTAATAAGTATTTAATGAGCCTATTTAATAAGCCTATTTATTGAGCCTATTTAATAAGCCTATTTATTGAGCCTATTTAATAAGCCTATTTATTGAGCCTATTTCATAAGCCTATTTATTGAGCCTATTTAATAAGCCTATTTAATAAGTCTATTTAATAAGCCTATTTAATAAGCCTATTTAATAAGCCTATTTATTGAGCCTATTTAATAAGCCTATTTAATAAGCCTATTTATTGAGCCTATTTAATAAGTCTATTTAATAAGCCTATTTAATAAGCCTATTTAATAAGTATTTAATGAGCCTATTTAATAAGTCTATTTAATAAGCCTATTTAATAGGCCTATTTAATAAGTCTAAGTTGCTGAAATAAGCCTGTTTAATAAGCCTATTTAATAGGCCTATTTAATAAGTCTACGTTGCAGAAATTAACCTATTTAATAAGCCTAAGTTGCTGAATAAGGCTATTTAATAAGCCTAAGTTGCTGAATAAACCTATTTAATAAGTCTAAGTTGCTGAAATAAGCCTATTTAATAAGGTTATTTAATAAGCCTAAGGTGCTGAAATAAGCCTATTTAATAAGGCTATTTAATGAGCCTAAGTTGCTGAAATAAGACTATTTAATAAGCCTAAGTTTCTGAACTAAGCCTATTTAAAAAGGTATATTTAATAAGTCTAAGTTGCTGAAATAAACCTATTTAAAAATGATATTTAATAAGCCTAAGTTGCTGAAATAAACCTGTTTAATAAGGCTATTTAATAAGCAGAAGTTGCTGAAATAAGCTTATTTAATAAGCCTAAGTTGCTGAAATAAGCCTATTTAATAAGGCTCTTTAATAAGTCTAAGTTGCTGAAATAAACCTATTTAATAAGCCTAAGTTGCTAAAATAAGCCTATTTCATGAGGCTATTTAATAAGTCTATTTAATAAGTCTATTTAATAAGTCTATTTAATAAGTCTATTTAATAAGCCTATTTAATAAGCCTATTTAATAAGCCTAATTAATACACCTATTTAATAAACATATTTAATAAGTCTATTTAATGAGCCTATTTAATAAGTCTATTTAATAAGCCTTTTTAATAAGACTATTTAATAAGTCTATTTAATAAGACTATTTAATAAGTCTATTTAATAAGTCTATTTAATGAGCCTATTTAATAAGTATTTAATGAGCCTATTTAATAAGCCTATTTATTGAGCCTATTTAATAAGCCTATTTATTGAGCCTATTTAATAAGCATATTTATTGAGCCTATTTAATAAGCCTATTTATTGAGCCTATTTAATAAGCCGATTTAATAAGTCTATTTAATAAGCCTATTTAATAAGCCTATTTAATAAGCCTATTTATTGAGCCTATTTAATAAGCCTATTTAATAAGCCGATTTATTGAGCCTATTTAATAAGTCTATTTAATAAGCCTATTTAATAAGCCTATTTAATAAGTATTTAATGAGCCTATTTAATAAGTCTATTTAATAAGCCTATTTAATAGGCCTATTTAATAAGTCTAAGTTGATGAAATAAGCCTATTTAATAGGCCTATTTAATAGGCCTATTTAATAAGTCTAAGTTGCTGAAATAAGCCTATTTAATAAGCCTAAGTTGCTGAATAAGCCTATTTAATAAGCCTAAGTTGCTGAAATAAGCTTATTTAATAAGCCTAAGTTGCTGAAATAAGCCTCTTTAATAAGGCTCTTTAATAAGTCTAAGTTGCTGAAATAAACCTATTTAATAAGCCTAAGTTGCTAAAATAAGCCTATTTCATGAGGCTATTTAATAAGTCTATTTAATAAGTCTATTTAATAAGTCTATTTAATAAGTCTATTTAATAAGCCTATTTAATAAGCCTATTTAATAAGCGTAATTGATACACCTATTTAATAAACATATTTAATGAGTATTTAATGAGCCTATTTAATAAGTCTATTTAATAAGCCTTTTTAATAAGACTATTTAATAAGTCTATTTAATAAGCCTATTTAATAAGTCTATTTAATAAGTCTATTTAATAAGCCTATTTAATAAGCTTATTTATTGAGCCTATTTAATAAGCCTATTTATTGAGCCTATTTAATAAGCATATTTATTGAGCCTATTTAATAAGCCTATTTATTGAGCCTATTTAATAAGCCAATTTAATAAGTCTATTTAATAAGCCTATTTAATAAGCCTATTTAATAAGCCTATTTATTGAGCCTATTTAAAAGCCTATTTAATAAGCCGATTTATTGAGCCTATTTAATAAGTCTTTTTAATAAGCCTATTTAATAAGCCTATTTATTGAGCCTATTTAATAAGCCTATTTAATAAGCCTATTTAATAAGCCTAATTAATACACCTATTTAATAAACATACTTAATAAGTATTTAATGAGCCTATTTAATAAGTCTATTTAATAAGCCTTTTTAATAAGACTATTTAATAAGTCTATTTAATAAGACTATTTAATAAGTCTATTTAATAAGTCTATTTAATGAGCCTATTTAATAAGTATTTAATAAGCCTATTTAATAAGCCTATTTATTGAGCCTATTTAATAAGCCTATTTATTGAGCCTATTTAATAAGCATATTTATTGAGCCTATTTAATAAGCCTATTTATTGAGCCTATTTAATAAGCCGATTTAATAAGTCTATTTAATAAGCCTATTTAATAAGCCTATTTAATAAGCCTATTTATTGAGCCTATTTAATAAGCCTATTTAATAAGCCGATTTATTGAGCCTATTTAATAAGTCTATTTAATAAGCCTATTTAATAAGCCTATTTAATAAGTATTTAATGAGCCTATTTAATAAGTCTATTTAATAAGCCTATTTAATAGGCCTATTTAATAAGTCTAAGTTGCTGAAATAAGCCTATTTAATAAGGCTATTTAATAGGCCTATTTAATAAGTCTAAGTTGCTGAAATAAGCCTATTTAATAAGCCTAAGTTGCTGAATAAGCCTATTTAATAAGCCTAAGTTGCTGAATAAACCTATTTAATAAGTCTAAGTTGCTGAAATAAGCCTATTTAATACGGCTATTTAATAAGCCTAAGTTGCTGAAATAAGCCTATTTCATAAGGCTATTTAATGAGCCTAAGTTGCTGAAATAAGACTATTTAATAAGCCTAAGTTTCTGAACTAAGCCTATTTAGAAAGGTATATTTAATAAGTCTAAGTTGCTGAAATAAACCTGTTTAATAAGGCTATTTAATAAGCAGAAGTTGCTGAAATAAGCTTATTTAATAAGCCTAAGTTGCTGAAATAAGCCTATTTAATAAGGCTCTTTAATAAGTCTAAGTTGCTGAAATAAACCTATTTAATAAGCCTAAGTTGCTAAAATAAGCCTATTTCATGAGGCTATTTAATAAGTCTATTTAATAAGTCTATTTAATAAGTCTATTTAATAAGTCTATTTAATAAGCCTATTTAATAAGCCTATTTAATAAGCCTAATTAATACACCTATTTAATAAACATATTTAATAAGTCTATTTAATGAGCCTATTTAATAAGTCTATTTAATAAGCCTTTTTAATAAGACTATTTAATAAGTCTATTTAATAAGACTATTTAATAAGTCTATTTAATAAGTCTATTTAATGAGCCTATTTAATAAGTATTTAATGAGCCTATTTAATAAGCCTATTTATTGAGCCTATTTAATAAGCCTATTTATTGAGCCTATTTAATAAGCATATTTATTGAGCCTATTTAATAAGCCTATTTATTGAGCCTATTTAATAAGCCGATTTAATAAGTCTATTTAATAAGCCTATTTAATAAGCCTATTTAATAAGCCTATTTATTGAGCCTATTTAATAAGCCTATTTAATAAGCCGATTTATTGAGCCTATTTAATAAGTCTATTTAATAAGCCTATTTAATAAGCCTATTTAATAAGTATTTAATGAGCCTATTTAATAAGTCTATTTAATAAGCCTATTTAATAGGCCTATTTAATAAGTCTAAGTTGATGAAATAAGCCTATTTAATAAGCCTATTTAATAGGCCTATTTAATAAGTCTAAGTTGCTGAAATAAGCCTATTTAATAAGCCTAAGTTGCTGAATAAGCCTATTTAATAAGCCTAAGTTGCTGAAATAAGCTTATTTAATAAGCCTAAGTTGCTGAAATAAGCCTCTTTAATAAGGCTCTTTAATAAGTCTAAGTTGCTGAAATAAACCTATTTAATAGGCCTAAGTTGCTAAAATAAGCCTATTTCATGAGGCTATTTAATAAGTCTATTTAATAAGTCTATTTAATAAGTCTATTTAATAAGTCTATTTAATAAGCCTATTTAATAAGCCTATTTAATAAGCGTAATTGATACACCTATTTAATAAACATATTTAATGAGTATTTAATGAGCCTATTTAATAAGTCTATTTAATAAGCCTTTTTAATAAGACTATTTAATAAGTCTATTTAATAAGCCTATTTAATAAGTCTATTTAATAAGTCTATTTAATAAGCCTATTTAATAAGCTTATTTATTGAGCCTATTTAATAAGCCTATTTATTGAGCCTATTTAATAAGCATATTTATTGAGCCTATTTAATAAGCCTATTTATTGAGCCTATTTAATAAGCCGATTTAATAAGTCTATTTAATAAGCCTATTTAATAAGCCTATTTAATAAGCCTATTTATTGAGCCTATTTAATAAGCCTATTTAATAAGCCGATTTATTGAGCCTATTTAATAAGTCTATTTAATAAGCCTATTTAATAAGCCTATTTATTGAGCCTATTTAATAAGCCTATTTAATAAGCCTATTTAATAAGCCTAATTAATACACCTATTTAATAAACATACTTAATAAGTATTTAATGAGCCTATTTAATAAGTCTATTTAATAAGCCTTTTTAATAAGACTATTTAATAAGTCTATTTAATAAGACTATTTAATAAGTCTATTTAATAAGTCTATTTAATGAGCCTATTTAATAAGTATTTAATGAGCCTATTTAATAAGCCTATTTATTGAGCCTATTTAATAAGCCTATTTATTGAGCCTATTTAATAAGCATATTTATTGAGCCTATTTAATAAGCCTATTTATTGAGCCTATTTAATAAGCCGATTTAATAAGTCTATTTAATAAGCCTATTTAATAAGCCTATTTAATAAGCCTATTTATTGAGCCTATTTAATAAGCCTATTTAATAAGCCGATTTATTGAGCCTATTTAATAAGTCCATTTAATAAGCCTATTTAATAAGCCTATTTAATAAGTATTTAATGAGCCTATTTAATAAGTCTATTTAATAAGCCTATTTAATAGGCCTATTTAATAAGTCTAAGTTGCTGAAATAAGCCTATTTAATAAGGCTATTTAATAGGCCTATTTAATAAGTCTAAGTTGCTGAAATAAGCCTATTTAATAAGCCTAAGTTGCTGAATAAGCCTATTTAATAAGCCTAAGTTGCTGAATAAACCTATTTAATAAGTCTAAGTTGCTGAAATAAGCCTATTTAATACGGCTATTTAATAAGCCTAAGTTGCTGAAATAAGCCTATTTCATAAGGCTATTTAATGAGCCTAAGTTGCTGAAATAAGACTATTTAATAAGCCTAAGTTTCTGAACTAAGCCTATTTAGAAAGGTATATTTAATAAGTCTAAGTTGCTGAAATAAACCTATTTAAAAATGTTATTTAATAAGCCTAAGTTGCTGAAATAAACCTGTTTAATAAGGCTATTTAATAAGCATAAGTTGCTGAAATAAGCTTATTTAATAAGCCTAAGTTGCTGAAATAAGCCTCTTTAATAAGGCTCTTTAATAAGTCTAAGTTGCTGAAATAAACCTATTTAATAAGCCTAAGTTGCTAAAATAAGCCTATTTCATGAGGCTATTTAATAAGTCTATTTAATAAGTCTATTTAATAAGTCTATTTAATAAGTCTATTTAATAAGCCTATTTAATAAGCTTATTTAATAAGCCTAATTGATACACCTATTTAATAAACATATTTAATGAGTATTTAATGAGCCTATTTAATAAGTCTATTTAATAAGCCTTTTTAATAAGACTATTTAATAAGTCTATTTAATAAGCCTATTTAATAAGTCTATTTAATAAGCATATTTATTGAGCCTATTTAATAAGCCTATTTATTGAGCCTATTTAATAAGCATATTTATTGAGTCTATTTAATAAGCCTATTTAATAAGTCTATTTAATAAGCATATTTATTGAGCCTATTTAATAAGCCTATTTATTGAGCCTATTTAATAAGCATATTTATTGAGCCTATTTAATAAGCCTATTTAATAAGCCTAATTAATACACCTATTTAATAAACATACTTAATAAGTATTTAATGAGCCTATTTAATAAGTCTATTTAATAAGCCTTTTTAATAAGACTATTTAATAAGTCTATTTAATAAGACTATTTAATAAGTCTATTTAATAAGTCTATTTAATGAGCCTATTTAATAAGTATTTAATGAGCCTATTTAAAAAGCCTATTTATTGAGCCTATTTAATAAGCCTATTTATTGAGCTTATTTAATAAGCATATTTATTGAGCCTATTTAATAAGCCTATTTATTGAGCCTATTTAATAAGCCGATTTAATAAGTCTATTTAATAAGCCTATTTAATAAGCCTATTTAATAAGCCTATTTATTGAGCCTATTTAATAAGCCTATTTAATAAGCCGATTTATTGAGCCTATTTAATAAGTCTATTTAATAAGCCTATTTAATAAGCCTATTTAATAAGTATTTAATGAGCCTATTTAATAAGTCTATTTAATAAGCCTTTTTAATAAGACTATTTAATAAGTCTATTTAATAAGCCTATTTAATAAGTCTATTTAATAAGTCTATTTAATAAGCCTATTTAATAAGTATTTAATGAGCCTATTTAATAAGCCTATTTATTGAGCCTATTTAATAAGCCTATTTATTGAGCCTATTTAATAAGCATATTTATTGAGCCAATTTAATAAGCCTATTTATTGAGCCTATTTAATAAGCCGATTTAATAAGTCTATTTAATAAGCCTATTTAATAAGCCTATTTAATAAGCCTATTTATTGAGCCTATTTAATAAGCCTATTTAATAAGCCGATTTATTGAGCCTATTTAATAAGTCTATTTAATAAGCCTTTTTAATAAGCCTATTTATTGAGCCTATTTAATAAGTCTATTTAATAAGTCTATTTAATAAGTCTAAAGTCTATTTAATAGGCCTATTTAATAAGCCTATTTAATATGCCTAATTAATACACCTATTTAATAAACATATTTAATGAGTATTTAATGAGCCTATTTAATAAGTCTATTTAATAAGCCTTTTTAATAAGACTATTTAATAAGTCTATTTAATAAGCCTATTTAATAAGTCTATTTAATAAGTCTATTTAATAAGCCTATTTAAAAAGTATTTAATGAGCCTATTTAATAAGCCTATTTATTGAGCCTATTTAATAAGCCTATTTATTGAGCCTATTTAATAAGCATATTTATTGAGCCTACTTAATAAGCCTATTTATTGAGCCTATTTAATAAGCCGATTTAATAAGTCTACTTAATAAGCCTATTTAATAAGCCTATTTAATAAGCCTATTTATTGAGCCTATTTAATAAGCCTATTTAATAAGCCGATTTATTGAGCCTATTTAATAAGTCTATTTAATAAGCCTATTTAATAAGCCTATTTATTGAGCCTATTTAATAAGTCTATTTAATAAGCCTATTTAATAAGCCTATTTAATAAGTATTTAATGAGCCTATTTAATAAGTCTATTTAATAAGCCTATTTAATAGGCCTTTTTTAATAAATCTAAGTTGCTGAAATAAGCCTATTTAATAAGCCTATTTAATAGGCCTATTTAATAAGTCTAAGTTGCTGAAATAAGCTTATTTAATAAGCCTAAGTTTCTGAATGAGCCTATTTAATAAGCCTAAGTTGCTGAAATAAGCCTATTAAATAAGCCCAAGTTGCTGAATAAGCCTATTTAATAAGGCTATTTAATGAGCCTAAGTTGCTGAAATAAGACTATTTAATAAGCCTAAGTTTCTGAACTAAGCCTATTTTAAAAGGTATATTTAATAAGTCTAAGTTGCTGAAATAAACCTATTTAAAAATGCTATTAAATAAGCCTAAGTTGCTGAAATAAACCTGTTTAATAAGGCTTTTTAATAAGAATAAGTTGCTGAAATAAGCTTATTTAATAAGCCTAAGTTGCTGAAATAAGCCTATTTAATAAGGCTCTTTAATAAGTCTAAGTTGCTGAAATAAACCTATTTAATAAGCCTAAGTTGCTAAAATAAGCCTATTTAATGAGGCTATTTAATACGTCTATTTAATAAGCCTATTTAATAAGCCTATTTAATAAGCCTATTTAATAAGCCTATTTAATGAGTCTATTTAATAAGTCTATTTAATAAGTATTTAATGAGCCTATTTAATAAGCCTATTTATTGAGCCTATTTAATGAGCCTATTTATTGAGCCTATTTAATAAGCCTATTTATTGAGCCTATTTAATAAGCCTATTTATTGAGCCTATTTAATAAGTCTATTTAATAAGTCTATATAATAAGTCTATTTAATAAGCCTATTTAATAAGCCTATTTAATAAGCCTAATTAATACACCTATTTAATAAACATATTTAATAAGTATTTAATGAGCCTATTTAATAAGCCTATTTATTGAGCCTATTATAATAAGCCTATTTATTGAGCCTATTTAATAAGCATATTTATTGAGCCTATTTATTGAGCCTATTTAATAAGCCGATTTAATAAGTCGATTTAATAAGCCTATTTAATAAGCCTATTTAATAAGCCTATTTATTGAGCCTATTTAATAAGCCTATTTAATAAGCCGATTTATTGAGCCTATTTAATAAGTCTATTTAATAAGCCTATTTAATAAGCCTATTTAATAAGTATTTAATGAGCCTATTTAATAAGTCTATTTAATAAGCCTATTTAATAGGCCTATTTAATAAGTCTAAGTTGCTGAAATAAGCCTATTTAATAAGCCTATTTAATAGGCCTATTTAATAAGTCTAAGTTGCTGAAATAAGCCTATTTAATAAGGCTAAGTTGCTGAATAAGCCTATTTAATAAGCCTAAGTTGCTGAATAAACCTATTTAATAAGTCTAAGTTGCTGAAATAAGCCTATTTAATACGGCTATTTAATAAGCCTAAGTTGCTGAAATAAGCCTATTTCATAAGGCTATTTAATGAGCCTAAGTTGCTGAAATAAGACTATTTAATAAGCCTAAGTTTCTGAACTAAGCCTATTTAAAAAGGTATATTTAATAAGTCTAAGTTGCTGAAATAAACCTAATTAAAAATGCTATTTAATAAGCCTAAGTTGCTGAAATAAACCTGTTTAATAAGGCTATTTAATAAGCATAAGTTGCTGAAATAAGCTTATTTAATAAGCCTAAGTTGCTGAAATAAGCCTATTTAATAAGGCTCTTTAATAAGTCTAAGTTGCTGAAATAAACCTATTTAATAAGCCTAAGTTGCTAAAATAAGCCTATTTCATGAGGCTATTTAATAAGTCTATTTAATAAGTCTATTTAATAAGTCTATTTAATAAGTCTATTTAATAAGCCTATTTAATACGCCTATTTAATAAGCCTAATTAATACACCTATTTAATAAGTCTATTTAATAAGTCTATTTAATAAGCCTATTTAATAAGTATTTAATGAGCCTATTTAATAAGCCTATTTATTGAGCCTATTTAATAAGCCTATTTATTGAGCCTATTTAATAAGCATATTTATTGAGCCTATTTAATAAGCCTATTTATTGAGCCTATTTAATAAGCCGATTTAATAAGTCTATTTAATAAGCCTATTTAATAAGCCTATTTAATAAGCCTATTTATTGAGCCTATTTAATAAGCCTATTTAATAAGCCGATTTATTGAGCCTATTTAATAAGTCTATTTAATAAGCCTATTTAATAAGCCTATTTATTGAGCCTATTTAATAAGTCTATTTAATAAGTCTATTTAATAAGTCTATTTAATAAGTCTATTTAATAAGCCTATTTAATAAGCCTATTTAATAAGCCTAATTAATACACCTATTTAATAAACATATTTAATGAGTATTTAATGAGCCTATTTAATAAGTCTATTTAATAAGCCTTTTTAATAAGACTATTTAATAAGTCTATTTAATAAGCCTATTTAATAAGTCTATTTAATAAGTCTATTTAATAAGCCTATTTAAAAAGTATTTAATGAGCCTATTTAATAAGCCTATTTATTGAGCCTATTTAATAAGCCTATTTATTGAGCCTATTTAATAAGCATATTTATTGAGCCTATTTAATAAGCCTATTTATTGAGCCTATTTAATAAGCCGATTTAATAAGTCTATTTAATAAGCCTATTTAATAAGCCTATTTAATAAGCCTATTTATTGAGCCTATTTAATAAGCTTATTTAATAAGCCGATTTATTGAGCCTATTTAATAAGTCTATTTAATAAGCCTATTTAATAAGCCTATTTATTGAGCCTATTTAATAAGTCTATTTAATAAGCCTATTTAATAAGCCTATTTAATAAGTATTTAATGAGCCTATTTAATAAGTCTATTTAATAAGCCTATTTAATAGGCCTTTTTTAATAAATCTAAGTTGCTGAAATAAGCCTATTTAATAAGCCTATTTAATAGGCCTATTTAATAAGTCTAAGTTGCTGAAATAAGCTTATTTAATAAGCCTAAGTTTCTGAATGAGCCTATTTAATAAGCCTAAGTTGCTGAAATAAGCCTATTAAATAAGCCCAAGTTGCTGAATAAGCCTATTTAATAAGCCTAAGTTGCTGAATAAACCTATTTAATAAGTCTAAGTTGCTGAAATAAGCATATTTAATAAGGCTATTTAATAAGCCTAAGTTGCTGAATAAGCCTATTTAATAAGGCTATTTAATGAGCCTAAGTTGCTGAAATAAGACTATTTAATAAGCCTAAGTTTCTGAACTAAGCCTATTTTAAAAGGTATATTTAATAAGTCTAAGTTGCTGAAATAAACCTATTTAAAAATGCTATTTAATAAGCCTAAGTTGCTGAAATAAACCTGTTTAATAAGGCTATTTAATAAGAATAAGTTGCTGAAATAAGCTTATTTAATAAGCCTAAGTTGCTGAAATAAGCCTATTTAATAAGGCTCTTTAATAAGTCTAAGTTGCTGAAATAAACCTATTTAATAAGCCTAAGTTGCTAAAATAAGCCTATTTAATGAGGCTATTTAATACGTCTATTTAATAAGCCTATTTAATAAGCCTATTTAATAAGCCTATTTAATAAGCCTATTTAATGAGTCTATTTAATAAGTCTATTTAATAAGTATTTAATGAGCCTATTTAATAAGCCTATTTATTGAGCCTATTTAATGAGCCTATTTATTGAGCCTATTTAATAAGCCTATTTATTGAGCCTATTTAATAAGCCTATTTATTGAGCCTATTTAATAAGTCTATTTAATAAGTCTATTTAATAAGTCTATTTAATAAGCCTATTTAATAAGCCTATTTAATAAGCCTAATTAATACACCTATTTAATAAACATATTTAATAAGTATTTAATGAGCCTATTTAATAAGCCTATTTATTGAGCCTATTACAATAAGCTTATTTATTGAGCCTATTTAATAAGCATATTTATTGAGCCTATTTATTGAACCTATTTAATAAGCCGATTTAATAAGTCTATTTAATAAGCCTATTTAATAAGCCTATTTAATAAGCCTATTTATTGAGCCTATTTAATAAGCCTATTTAATAAGCCGATTTATTGAGCCTATTTAATAAGTCTATTTAATAAGCCTATTTAATAAGCCTATTTAATAAGTATTTAATGAGCCTATTTAATAAGTCTATTTAATAAGCCTATTTAATAGGCCTATTTAATAAGTCTAAGTTGCTGAAATAAGCCTATTTAATAAGCCTATTTAATAGGCCTATTTAATAAGTCTAAGTTGCTGAAATAAGCCTATTTAATAAGGCTAAGTTGCTGAATAAGCCTATTTAATAAGCCTAAGTTGCTGAATAAACCTATTTAATAAGTCTAAGTTGCTGAAATAAGCCTATTTAATACGGCTATTTAATAAGCCTAAGTTGCTGAAATAAGCCTATTTCATAAGGCTATTTAATGAGCCTAAGTTGCTGAAATAAGACTATTTAATAAGCCTAAGTTTCTGAACTAAGCCTATTTAAAAAGGTATATTTAATAAGTCTAAGTTGCTGAAATAAACCTAATTAAAAATGCTATTTAATAAGCCTAAGTTGCTGAAATAAACCTGTTTAATAAGGCTATTTAATAAGCATAAGTTGCTGAAATAAGCTTATTTAATAAGCCTAAGTTGCTGAAATAAGCCTATTTAATAAGGCTCTTTAATAAGTCTAAGTTGCTGAAATAAACCTATTTAATAAGCCTAAGTTGCTAAAATAAGCCTATTTCATGAGGCTATTTAATAAGTCTATTTAATAAGTCTATTTAATAAGTCTATTTAATAAGTCTATTTAATAAGCCTATTTAATAAGCCTATTTAATAAGCCTAATTAATACACCTATTTAATAAACATATTTAATAAGTCTATTTAATGAGCCTATTTAATAAGTCTATTTAATAAACCTTTTTAATAAGACTATTTAATAAGTCTATTTAATAAGACTATTTAATAAGTCTATTTAATAAGTCTATTTAATGAGCCTATTTAATAAGTATTTAATGAGCCTATTTAATAAGCCTATTTATTGAGCCTATTTAATAAGCCTATTTATTGAGCCTATTTAATAAGCATATTTATTGAGCCTATTTAATAAGCCTATTTATTGAGCCTATTTAATAAGCCGATTTAATAAGTCTATTTAATAAGCCTATTTAATAAGCCTATTTAATAAGCCTATTTATTGAGCCTATTTAATAAGCCTATTTAATAAGCTGATTTATTGAGCCTATTTAAAAAGTCTATTTAATAAGCCTAATTAATACACCTATTTAATAAACATATTTAATGAGTATTTAATGAGCCTATTTAATAAGTCTATTTAATAAGCCTTTTTAATAAGACTATTTAATAAGTCTATTTAATAAGCCTATTTATTAAGTCTATTTAATAAGTCTATTTAATAAGCCTATTTAATAAGTATTTAATGAGCCTATTTAATAAGCCTATTTATTGAGCCTATTTAATAAGCCTATTTATTGAGCCTATTTAATAAGCATATTTATTGAGCCTATTTAATAAGCCTATTTATTGAGCCTATTTAATAAGCCGATTTAATACGTCTATTTAATAAGCCTATTTAATAAGGCTATTTATTGAGCCTATTTAATAAGCCTATTTAATAAGCCGATTTATTGAGCCTATTTAATAAGTCTATTTAATAAGCCTATTTAATAAGCCTATTTATTGAGCCTATTTAATAAGTCTATTTAATAAGCCTATTTAATAAGCCTATTTAATAAGTATTTAATGAGCCTATTTAATAAGTCTATTTAATAAGTCTATTTAATAAGTCTATTTAATAAGCCTATTTAATAAGCCTATTTAATAAGCCTAATTAATACACCTATTTAATAAACATATTTAATGAGTATTTAATGAGCCTATTTAATAAGTCTATTTAATAAGCTTTTTTAATAAGACTATTTAATAAGTCTATTTAATAAGCCTATTTAATAAGTCTATTTAATAAGTCTATTTAATAAGCCTATTTAATAAGTATTTAATGAGCCTATTTAATAAGCCTATTTATTGAGCCTATTTAATAAGCCTATTTATTGAGCCTATTTAATAAGCATATTTATTGAGCCTATTTAATAAGCCTATTTATTGAGCCTATTTAATAAGCCGATTTAATAAGTCTATTTAATAAGCCTATTTAATAATTCTATTTAATAAGCCTATTTATTGAACCTATTTAATAAGCCTATTTAATAAGCCGATTTATTGAGCCTATTTAATAAGTCTATTTAATAAGCCTATTTAATAAGCCTATTTATTGAGCCTATTTAATAAGTCTATTTAATAAGCCTATTTAATAAGCCTATTTAATAAGTATTTAATGAGCCTATTTAATAAGTCTATTTAATAAGCCTATTTAATAGGCCTTTTTTAATAAATCTAAGTTGCTGAAATAAGCCTACTTAATAAGCCTATTTAATAGGCCTATTTAATAAGTCTAAGTTGCTGAAATAAGCTTATTTAATAAGCCTACGTTTCTGAATGAGCCTATTTAATAAGCCTAAGTTGCTGAAATAAGCCTATTAAATAAGTCTAAGTTGCTGAAATAAGCATATTTAATAAGGCTATTTAATAAGCCTAAGTTGCTGAATAAGCCTATTTAATAAGGCTATTTAATGAGCCTAAGTTGCTGAAATAAGACTATTTAATAAGCCTAAGTTTCTGAACTAAGCCTATTTTAAAAGGTATATTTAATAATTCTAAGTTGCTGAAATAAACCTATTTAAAAATGCTATTTAATAAGCCTAAGTTGCTGAAATAAACCTGTTTAATAAGGCTATTTAATAAGAATAAGTTGCTGAAATAAGCTTATTTAATAAGCCTAAGTTGCTGAAATAAGCCTATTTAATAAGGCTCTTTAATAAGTCTAAGTTGCTGAAATAAACCTATTTAATAAGCCTAAGTTGCTAAAATAAGCCTATTTAATGAGGCTATTTAATACGTCTATTTAATAAGCCTATTTAATAAGCCTATTTAATAAGCCTATTTAATAAGCCTATTTAATAAGCCTATTTAATGAGTCTATTTAATAAGTCTATTTAATAAATATTTAATGAGTCTATTTAATAAGCCTATTTATTGAGCCTATTTAATAAGCCTATTTATTGAGCCTATTTAATAAGCCTATTTATTGAGCCTATTTAATAAGCCTATTTATTGAGCCTATATAATAAGTCTATTTAATAAGTCTATTTAATAAGTCTATTTAATAAGCCTATTTAATAAGCCTATTTAATAAGCCTAATTAATACACCTATTTAATACACATATTTAATAAGTATTTAATGAGCCTATTTAATAAGTCTATTTAATAAGCCTTTTTAATAAGACTATTTAATAAGTCTATTTAATAAGACTATTTAATAAGTCTATTTAATAAGTCTATTTAATAAGCCTATTAAATAAGTATTTAATGAGCCTATTTAATAAGCCTATTTAATGAGTCTATTTAATAAGTCTATTTAATAAGTATTTAATGAGTCTATTTAATAAGCCTATTTATTGAGCCTATTTAATAAGCTGATTTAATAAGTCTATTTAATAAGCCTATTTAATAAGCCTATTTATTAAGCCTATTTATTGAGCCTATTTAATAAGCCTATTTAATAAGCCGATTTATTGAGCCTATTTAATAAGTCTATTTAATAAGCCTATTTAATAAGCCTATTTAATAAGTATTTAATGAGCCTATTTAATAAGTCTATTTAATAAGCCTATTTAATAGGCCTATTTAATAAGTCTAAGTTGCTGAAATAAGCCTATTTAATAAGCCTATTTAATAGGCCTATTTAATAAGTCTAAGTTGCTGAAATAAGCCTATTTAATAAGCCTAAGTTGCTGAATAAGCCTATTTAATAAGCCTAAGTTGCTGAATAAACCTATTTAATAAGTCTAAGTTGCTGAAATAAGCCTATTTAATACGGCTATTTAATAAGCCTAAGTTGCTGAAATAAGCCTATTTCATAAGGCTATTTAATGAGCCTAAGTTGCTGAAATAAGACTATTTAATAAGCCTAAGTTTCTGAACTAAGCCTATTTAAAAAGGTATATTTAATAAGTCTAAGTTGCTGAAATAAACCTATTTAAAAATGCTATTTAATAAGCCTAAGTTGCTGAAATAAACCTGTTTAATAAGGCTATTTAATAAGAATAAGTTGCTGAAATAAGCTTATTTAATAAGCTTAAGTTGCTGAAATAAGCCTATTTAATAAGGCTCTTTAATAAGTCTAAGTTGCTGAAATAAACCTATTTAATAAGCCTAAGTTGCTAAAATAAGCCTATTTAATGAGGCTATTTAATACGTCTATTTAATAAGCCTATTTAATAAGCCTATTTAATAAGCCTATTTAATAAGCCTATTTAATGAGTCTATTTAATAAGTTTATTTAATAGGTATTTAATGAGCCTATTTAATAAGCCTATTTATTGAGCCTATTTAATAAGCCTATTTATTGAGCCTATTTAATAAGCCTATTTATTGAGCCTATTTAATAAGCCTATTTATTGAGCCTATTTGATAAGCCTATTTAATAAGTCTATTTAATAAGCCTATTTAATAAGCCTATTTAATAAGCCTATTTATTGAGCCTATTTAATAAGCCTATTTAATAAGCCTATTTATTGAGCCTATTTAATAAGTCTATTTAATAAGCCTATTTAACAAGCCTATTTAATAATTATTTAATGAGCCTGTTTAATAAGTCTATTTAATAAGCCTATTTAATAGGCCTATTTAATAATTCTAAGTTGCTGAAATAAGCCTATTTAATAAGTTTATTTAATATGCCTATTTAATAAGTCTAAGTTGCTGAAATAAGCCTATTTAATAAGCCTAAGTTTCTGAATGAGCCTATTTAATAAGCCTAAGTTGCCGAAATAAGCCTATTTAATAAGCCTAAGTTGCTGAATAAGCCTATTTAATAAGCCTAAGTTGCTGAAATAAGCCTATTTAATAAGCCTAAGTTGCTGAAATAAGGCTATTTACTAAGTCTAAGTTGCTGAAATAAGCCTATTTAATAAGCCTAAGTTGCTGAAATAAGTATATTTAATAAGCATAAGTTGCTGAAATAAGTCTATTTAATGAGTCTAGGTTGCTGAAATAAGGCTATTTAATAAGTCTAAGTTGCTGAAATAAGCCTTTTTAATCAGCGTAACTTGCTGAAATAAGCCTATTTAATAAGCCCAAGTTGCTGAAATAAGCCTACTTAATTAGGCTATTCAATAAGCCTAAGTTGCTGAAATAAGCCTATTTAATAAGCGTAAGTTGCTGAAATAAGGCTATTTAATAAGCCTAAGTTGCTGAAATACGCCTATTTAATGAGCTATTTAATAAGTCTATTTAATAAGCCTATTTAATAAGCCTATTTAATAAGCCTATTTAATAAGCCTATGTAATAAGTCTATTTAATAAGTCTATTTAATAAGTATTTAATGAGCCTATTTAATAAGCCTATTTATTGAGCCTATTTAATAAGCCTATTTATTGAGCCTATTTAATAAGCCTATTTATTGAGCCTATTTAATAAGCCTATTTAATAAGTCTATTTAATAAGCCTATTTAATAAGCCTATTTATTGAGCCTATTTAATAAGTCTATTTAATAAGCCTATTTAATACGCCTATTTAATAAGTATTTAATGAGCCTATTTAATAAGTCTATTTAATAAGCCTATTTAATAGGCCTATTTAATAAGTCTGAGTTGCTGAAATAAGCCTATTTAATAAGCCTAAGTTTCTGAATGAGCCTATTTAATAAGCCTAAGTTGCTGAAATAAGCCTATTTAATAAGCCTAAGTTGCTGAATCAGCCTATTTAATAAGCCTAAGTTGCTGAAATAAGCCTATTTAATAAGTCTAAGTTGCTGAAATAAGGCTATATAATAAGCCTAAGTTGCTGAAATAAGCTTATTTAATAAGCCTAAGTTGCTGAAATAAGCCTATTTAATAAGGCTCTTTAATAAGTCTAAGTTGCTGAAATAAACCTATTTAATAAGCCTAAGTTGCTAAAATAAGCCTATTTAATGAGGCTATTTAATACGTCTATTTAATAAGCCTATTTAATAAGCCTATTTAATAAGCCTATTTAATAAGCCTATTTAATGAGTCTATTTAAGAAGTTTATTTAATAGGTATTTAATGAGCCTATTTAATAAGCCTATTTATTGAGCCTATTTAATAAGCCTATTTATTGAGCCTATTTAATAAGCCTATTTATTGAGCCTATTTAATAAGCCTATTTATTGAGCCTATTTAATAAGCCTATTTAATAAGTCTATTTAATAAGCCTATTTAATAAGCCTATTTAATAAGCCTATTTATTGAGCCTATTTAATAAGCCTATTTAATAAGCCTATTTATTGAGCCTATTTAATAAGTCTATTTAATAAGCCTATTTAACAAGCCTATTTAATAATTATTTAATGAGCCTGTTTAATAAGTCTATTTAATAAGCCTATTTAATAGGCCTATTTAATAATTCTAAGTTGCTGAAATAAGCCTATTTAATAAGTCTATTTAATAGGCCTATTTAATAAGTCTAAGTTGCTGAAATAAGCCTATTTAATAAGCCTAAGTTTCTGAATGAGCCTATTTAATAAGCCTAAGTTGCCGAAATAAGCCTATTTAATAAGCCTAAGTTGCTGAATAAGCCTATTTAATAAGCCTAAGTTGCTGAAATAAGCCTATTTAGTAAGTCTAAGTTGCTGAAATAAGCTTATTTAATAAGCCTAAGTTGCTGAAATAAGCCTATTTAATAAGCCTAAGTTGCTGAAATAAGGCTATTTACTAAGTCTAAGTTGCTGAAATAAGCCTATTTAATAAGCCTAAGTTGCTGAAATAAGTAAATTTAATAAGCATAAGTTGCTTAAATAAGTCTATTTAATGAGTCTGGGTTGCTGAAATAAGGCTATTTAATAAGTCTAAGTTGCTGAAATAAGCCTTTTTAATCACCGTAACTTGCTGAAATAAGCCTATTTAATAAGCCCAAGTTGCTGAAATAAGCCTACTTAATTAGGCTATTTAATAAGCCTAAGTTGCTGAAATAAGCCTATTTAATAAGCGTAAGTTGCTGAAATAAGGCTATTTAATAAGCCTAAGTTGCTGAAATACGCCTATTTAATGAGCTATTTAATAAGTCTATTTAATAAGCCTATTTAATAAGCCTATTTAATAAGCCTATTTAATAAGCCTATGTAATAAGTCTATTTAATAAGTCTATTTAATAAGTATTTAATGAGCCTATTTAATAAGCCTATTTATTGAGCCTATTTAATAAGCCTATTCATTGAGCCTATTTAATAAGCCTATTTATTGAGCCTATTTAATAAGCCTATTTAATAAGTCTATTTAATAAGCCTATTTAATAAGCCTATTTATTGAGCCTATTTAATAAGTCTATTTAATAAGCCTATTTAATACGCCTATTTAATAAGTATTTAATGAGCCTATTTAATAAGTCTATTTAATAAGCCTATTTAATAGGCCTATTTAATAAGTCTAAGTTGCTGAAATAAGCCTATTTAATAAGCCTAAGTTTCTGAATGAGCCTATTTAATAAGCCTAAGTTGCTGAAATAAGCCTATTTAATAAGCCTAAGTTGCTGAATAAGCCTATTTAATAAGCCTAAGTTGCTGAAATAAGCCTATTTAATAAGTCTAAGTTGCTGAAATAAGGCTATATAATAAGCCTAAGTTGCTGAAATAAGCCTATTTAATAAGCCTAAGTTGCTGAAATAAGGCTATTTAATAAGTCTAAGTTGCTGAAATAAGCCTATTTAATAAGCCTAAGTTGCTGAAATAAGTATATTTAATAAGCCTAAGTTGCTGAAATAAGCCTATTTAATAAGGCTCTTTAATAAGTCTAAGTTGCTGAAATAAACCTATTTAATAAGCCTAAGTTGCTAAAATAAGCCTATTTAATGAGGCTATTTAATAAGTCTATTTAATAAGCCTATTTAATAAACCTATTTAATAAGTATTTAATGAGCCTATTTAATATGTCTATTTAATAAGCCTATTTAATAGGCCTATTTAATAAGTCTAAGTTGCTGAAATAAGCCTATTTAATAAGCCTATTTAATAGGCCTATTTAATAAGTCTAAGTTGCTGAAATAAGCCTATTTAATAAGCCTAAGTTGCTGAATAAGCCTATTTAATAAGGCTAAGTTGCTGAATAAACCTATTTAATAAGTCTAAGTTGCTAAAATAAGCCTATTTAATACGGCTATTTAATAAGCCTAAGTTGCTGAAATAAGCCTATTTCATAAGGCTATTTAATGAGCCTAAGTTGCTGAAATAAGACTATTTAATAAGCCTAAGTTTCTGAACTAAGCCTATTTAAAAAGGTATATTTAATAAGTCTAAGTTGCTGAAATAAACCTATTTAAAAATGCTATTTAATAAGCCTAAGTTGCTGAAATAAACCTGTTTAATAAGGCTATTTAATAAGCATAAGTTGCTGAAATAAGCTTATTTAATAAGCCTAAGTTGCTGAAATAAGCCTATTTAATAAGGCTCTTTAATAAGTCTAAGTTGCTGAAATAAACCTATTTAATAAGCCTAAGTTGCTAAAATAAGCCTATTTCATCAGGCTATTTAATAAGTCTATTTAATAAGTCTATTTAATAAGTCTATTTAATAAGTCTATTTAATAAGCCTATTTAATAAGCCTATTTAATAAGCTTGATTAATACACCTATTTAATAAACATATTTAATGAGTATTTAATGAGCCTATTTAATAAGTCTACTTAATAAGCCTTTTTAATAAGACTATTTAATAAGTCTATTTAATAAGCCTATTTAATAAGTCTATTTAATAAGTCTATTTAATAAGCCTATTTAATAAGTATTTAATGAGCCTATTTAATAAGCCTATTTATTGAGCCTATTTAATAAGCCTATTTATTGAGCCTATTTAATAAGCATATTTATTGAGCCTATTTAATAAGCCTATTTATTGAGCCTATTTAATAAGCCGATTTAATAAGTCTATTTAATAAGCCTATTTAATAAGCCTATTTAATAAGCCTATTTATTGAGCCTATTTAATAAGCCTATTTAATAAGCCGATTTATTGAGCCTATTTAATAAGTCTATTTAATAAGCCTATTTAATAAGCCTATTTATTGAGCCTATTTAATAAGTCTATTTAATAAGCCTATTTAATAAGCCTATTTAATAAGTATTTAATGAGCCTATTTAATAAGTCTATTTAATAAGCCTATTTAATAGGCCTTTTTTAATAAATCTAAGTTGCTGAAATAAGCCTATTTAATACGCCTATTTAATAGGCCTATTTAATAAGTCTAAGTTGCTGAAATAAGCTTATTTAATAAGCCTAAGTTTCTGAATGAGCCTATTTAATAAGCCTAAGTTGCTGAAATAAGCCTATTAAATAAGCCTAAGTTGCTGAATAAGCCTATTTAATAAGCCTAAGTTGCTGAATAAACCTATTTAATAAGTCTAAGTTGCTGAAATAAGCATATTTAATAAGGCTATTTAATAAGCCTAAGTTGCTGAATAAGCCTATTTAATAAGGCTATTTAATGAGCCTAAGTTGCTGATATAAGACTATTTAATAAGCCTAAGTTTCTGAACTAAGCCTATTTTAAAAGGTATATTTAACAAGTCTAAGTTGCTGAAATAAACCTATTTAAAAATGCTATTTAATAAGCCTAAGTTGCTGAAATAAACCTGTTTAATAAGGCTATTTAATAAGAATAAGTTGCTGAAATAAGCTTATTTAATAAGCCTAAGTTGCTGAAATAAGCCTATTTAATAAGGCTCTTTAATAAGTCTAAGTTGCTGAAATAAACCTATTTAATAAGCCTAAGTTGCTAAAATAAGCCTATTTAATGAGGGTATTTAATATGCCTATTTAATAAGCCTATTTAATAAGCCTATTTAATAAGCCTATTTAATAAGCCTATTTAATGAGTCTATTTAATAAGTCTATTTAATAAGTATTTAATGAGCCTATTTAATAAGCCTATTTATTGAGCCTATTTAATAAGCCTATTTCTTGAGCCTATTTAATAAGCCTATTTATTGAGCCTATTTAATAAGCCTATTTATTGAGCCTATTTAATAAGCCTATTTAATAAGTCTATTTAATAAGCCTATTTAATAAGCCTATTTAATAAGCCTATTTATTGAGCCTATTTAATAAGCCTATTTAATAAGCCTATTTAATAAGTCTATTTAATAAGCCTATTTAACAAGCCTATTTAATAATTATTTAATGTGCCTGTTTAATAAGTCTATTTAATAAGCCTATTTAACAGGCCTATTTAATAAGTCTAAGTTGCTGAAATAAGCCTATTTAATAAGTCTATTTAATAGGCCTATTTAATAAGTCTAAGTTGCTGAAATAAGCCTATTTAATAAGCCTAAGTTTGTGAATGAGCCTATTTAATAAGCCTAAGTTGCCGAAATAAGCCTATTTAATAAGCCTAAGTTGCTGAATAAGCCTATTTAATAAGCCTAAGTTGCTGAAATAAGCCTATTTAGTAAGTCTAAGTTGCTGAAATAAGCCTATTTAATAAGCCTAAGTTGCTGAAATAAGCCTATTTAATAAGCCTAAGTTGCTGAAATAAGGCTATTTAATAAGTCTAAGTTGCTGAAATAAGCCTATTTAATAAGCCTAAGTTGCTGAAAGAAGTATATTTAATAAGCATAAGTTGCTGAAATAAGCCTATTTAATGAGTCTAGTTTGCTGAAATAAGGCTATTTAATAAGTCTAAGTTGCTGAAATAAGCCTTTTTAATCAGCGTAAGTTGCTGAAATAAGCCTATTTAATAAGCCCAAGTTGCTGAAATAAGCCTACTTAATTAGGCTATTTAATAAGCCTAAGTTGCTGAAATAAGCCTATTTAATGAGCTATTTAATAAGTCTATTTAATAAGCCTATTTAATAAGCCTATTTAATAAGCCTATTTAATAAGCCTATTTAATAAGCCTATGTAATAAGTCTATTTAATAAGTCTATTTAATAAGTATTTAATGAGCCTATTTAATAAGCCTATTTATTGAGCCTATTTAATAAGCCTATTTACTGAGCCTATTTAATAAGCCTATTTATTGAGCCTATTTAATAAGCCTATTTAATAAGTCTATTTAATAAGCCTATTTAATAAGCCTATTTATTGAGCCTATTTAATAAGCCTATTTAATAAGCCTATTTATTCAGCCTATTTAATAAGTCTATTTAATAAGCCTATTTAATAAGCCTATTTAATAAGTATTTAATGAGCCTATTTAATAAGTCTATTTAATACGCCTATTTAATAGGCCTATTTAATAAGTCTAAGTTGCTGAAATAAGCCTATTTAATAAGCCTAAGTTTCTGAATGAGCCTATTTAATAAGCCTAAGTTGCTGAAATAAGCCTATTAAATAAGCCTAAGTTGCTGAATAAGCCTATTTAATAAGCCTAAGTTGCTGAATAAACCTATTTAATAAGTCTAAGTTGCTGAAATAAGCATATTTAATAAGGCTATTTAATAAGCCTAAGTTGCTGAATAAGCCTATTTAATAAGGCTATTTAATGAGCCTAAGTTGCTGAAATAAGACTATTTAATAAGCCTAAGTTTCTGAACTAAGCCTATTTTAAAAGGTATATTTAATAAGTCTAAGTTGCTGAAATAAACCTATTTAAAAATGCTATTTAATAAGCCTAAGTTGCTGAAATAAACCTGTTTAATAAGGCTATTTAATAAGAATAAGTTGCTGAAATAAGCTTATTTAATAAGCCTAAGTTGCTGAAATAAGCCTATTTAATAAGGCTCTTTAATAAGTCTAAGTTGCTGAAATAAACCTATTTAATAAGCCTAAGTTGCTAAAATGAGCCTATTTAATGAGGGTATTTAATACGCCTATTTAATAAGCCTATTTAATAAGCCTATTTACTAAGCCTATTTAATAAGCCTATTTAATGAGTCTATTTAATAAGTCTATTTAATAAGTATTTAATGAGCCTATTTAATAAGCCTATTTATTGAGCCTATTTAATAAGCCTATTTATTGAGCCTATTTAATAAGCCTATTTATTGAGCCTATTTAATAAGCCTATTTATTGAGCCTATTTAATAAGCCTATTTAATAAGTCTATTTAATAAGCCTATTTAATAAGCCTATTTAATAAGCCTATTTATTGAGCCTATTTAATAAGCCTATTTAATAAGCCTATTTAATAAGTCTATTTAATAAGCCTATTTAACAAGCCTATTTAATAATTATTTAATGAGCCTGTTTAATAAGTCTATTTAATAAGCCTATTTAACAGGCCTATTTAATAAGTCTAAGTTGCTGAAATAAGCCTATTTAATAAGTCTATTTAATAGGCCTATTTAATAAGTCTAAGTTGCTGAAATAAGCCTATTTAATAAGCCTAAGTTTCTGAATGAGCCTATTTAATAAGCCTAAGTTGCCGAAATAAGCCTATTTAATAAGCCTAAGTTGCTGAATAAGCCTATTTAATAAGCCTAAGTTGCTGAAATAAGCCTATTTAGTAAGTCTAAGTTGCTGAAATAAGCCTATTTAATAAGCCTAAGTTGCTGAAATAAGCCTATTTAATAAGCCTAAGTTGCTGAAATAAGCCTATTTAATAAGCCTAAGTTGCTGAAATAAGTATATTTAATAAGCATAAGTTGCTGAAATAAGCCTATTTAATGAGTCTAGTTTGCTGAAATAAGGCTATTTAATAAGTCTAAGTTGCTGAAATAAGCCTTTTTAATCAGCGTAAGTTGCTGAAATAAGCCTATTTAATAAGCCCAAGTTGCTGAAATAAGCCTACTTAATTAGGCTATTTAATAAGCCTAAGTTGCTGAATTAAGCCTATTTAATGAGCTATTTAATAAGTCTATTTAATAAGCCTATTTAATAAGCCTATTTAATAAGCCTATTTAATAAGCCTATGTAATAAGTCTATTTAATAAGTCTATTTAATAAGTATTTAATGAGCCTATTTAATAAGCCTATTTATTGAGCCTATTTAATAAGCCTATTTACTGAGCCTATTTAATAAGCCTATTTATTGAGCCTATTTAATAAGCCTATTTAATAAGTCTATTTAATAAGCCTATTTAATAAGCCTATTTATTGAGCCTATTTAATAAGCCTATTTAATAAGCCTATTTATTCAGCCTATTTAATAAGTCTATTTAATAAGCCTATTTAATAAGCCTATTTAATAAGTATTTAATGAGCCTATTTAATAAGTCTATTTAATACGCCTATTTAATAAGCCTATTTAATAAGTCTAAGTTGCTGAAATAAGCCTATTTAATAAGCCTAAGTTTCTGAATGAGCCTATTTAATAAGCCTAAGTTGCTGAAATAAGCCTATTTAATAAGCCTAAGTTGCTGAATAAGCCTATTTAATAAGCCTAAGTTGCTGAAATAAGGCTATTTAATAAGTCTAAGTTGCTGAAATAAGCCTATTTAATAAGCCTAAGTTGCTGAAATAAGTATATTTAATAAGCATAAGTTGCTGAAATAAGCCTATTTAATGAGTCTAAGTTGCTGAAATAAGGCTATTTAATAAGTCTAAGTTGCTGAAATAAGTCTTTTTAATCAGCGTAAGTTGGTGAAATAAGCCTACTTAATTAGGCTATTTAATAAGCCTAAGTTGCTGAAATAAGCCTATTTAATAAGCGTAAGTTACTGAAATAAGGCTATTTAATAAGCCTATTTAATAAGCCTACGTTGCTGAATAAGCCTATTTAATAAGCCTAAGTTGCTGAAATAAGCCTATTTAATAAGTCTAAGTTGCTGAAATAAGGCTATTTAATAAGCCTAAGTTGCTGAAATAAGCTTTTTTAATAAGCCTAAGTTGCTGAAATAAGCCTATTTAATAAGTCTAAGTTGCTGAAATAAGGCTATTTAATGAGTCCAAATTGCTGAAATAAGCCGATTTAATAAGCCTAAGTTGCTGAAATAAGTATATTTAATAAGCATAAGTTGCTGAAATAAGCCTATTTAATAAGTCTAAGTTGCTGAAATAAGGCTATTTAATAAGTCTAAGTTGCTGAAATAAGCCTTTTTAATCAGCGTAAGTTGCTGAAATACGCCTATTTAATAAGCCCAAGTTGCTGAAATAAGCCTACTTAATTAGGCTATTTAATAAGCCTAAGTTGCTGAAATAAGCCTATTTAATAAGCGTAAGTTACTGAAATAAGGCTATTTAATAAGTCTAAGTTGCTGAAATAAGCCTATTTAATAAGCCTAAGTTGCTGAAATAAGCCTATTTAATAAGCCTGTTTAATAAGCCTAAGTTGCTGAAATAAGCCTATTTAATAAGCCTATTTAATAAGCCTATTTAATAGGCCTATTTAATAAGTCTAAGTTGCTGAATAAGCCTATTTAATAAGCCTAAGTTGCTGAATAAACCTATTTAATAAGCCTAAGTTGCTGAAATAAGGCTATTTAATAAGCCTAAGTTGCTGAATAAGCCTATTTAATAAGTCTAAGTTGCTGAAATAAGGGTATTTAATAAGCCTAAGTTGCTAAAATAAGGCTATTTAATAAGTTTAAGTTGCTGAAATAAGCCTATTTAATAAGCCTAAGTTGCTGAAATAAGCCTATTTAATAAGGCTATTTAATGAGCCTAAGTTGCTGAAATAAGCCTATTTAATAAGACTAAGTTTCTGAACTAAGCCTATTTAAAAAGGTATATTTAATAAGTCTAAGTTGCTGAAATAAACCTATTTAAAAATGCTATTTAATAAGCCTAAGTTGCTGAAATAAACCTGTTTAATAAGGCTATTTAATAAGCATAAGTTGCTGAAATAAGCCTATTTAATAAGCCTAAGTTGCTGAATAAGCGTATTTCATAAGCCTAAGTTGCTGAAATAAGCCTTTTTAATATGTCTCAGTTGCTGAAATAAGCCTATTTAATAAGCCTAAGTTGCTGAAATAAGCCTATTTAAATAGGCTATTTAATAAGCCTAAGTTGCTGAATAAGCCTATTTAATAAGTCTAAGTTGCTGAAATAAGGCTATTTAATAAGCCTAAGTTGCTGAAATAAGCCTATTTAATAAGCCTACGTTGGTGAACTAAGCCTATATAAAAAGGTATATTTAATAAGTCTAAGTTGCTGAAAAAAACCTATTTAAAAATGCTATTTAATAAGCCTAAATTGCTAGAAATAAACCTGTTTAATAAGGCTATTTAATAAGCATAAGTTGCTGAAATAAGCCTATTTAATAAGCCTAAGTTGCTGAATAAGCGTATTTCATAAGCCTAAGTTGCTGAAATAAGCCTTTTTAATATGTCTCAGTTCCTGAAATAAGCCTATTTAATAAGCCTAAGTTGCTGAAATAAGCCTATTTAAATAGGCTATTTAATAAGCCTAAGTTGCTGAATAAGCCTATTTAATAAGTCTAAGTTGCTGAAATAAGGCTATTTAATAAGCATAAGTTGCTGAAATAAGCCTATTTAATAAGCCTAAGTTGCTGAAATAAGCCTATTTAATAAGGCTATTTAATAAGTCTAAGTTGCAGAGATGAACCTATTTAATAATGCTATTTAATACGCCTAATTTGCCTAAATAAGCATATTTAATAAGCCTAAGTTGCTAAAATAAGCCTATTTAATAGGCCTATCTAATAAGTCTAAGTTGCAGAAATAAGCATATTTCATAAGCATATTTAATGAGCCTAAGTTGCTGAAATAAGCCTATTTAATAAGCCTAAGTTGCTGAAATAAGCCTATTTAATAAGCATAAGTTGCTGAAATAAGCCTATTTAATAAGTCTAAGTTGCTGAAATAAGCCTTTTTAATCAGCGTAAGTTGCTGAAATAAGCCTACTTAATTAGGCTATTTAATAAGCCTAAGTTGCTGAAATAAGCCTATTTAATAAGCGTAAGTTACTGAAATAAGGCTATTTAATAAGCCTATTTAATAAGCCTACGTTGCTGAATAAGCCTATTTAATAAGCCTAAGTTGCTGAAATAAGCCTATTTAATAAGTCTAAGTTGCTGAAATAAGGCTATTTAATAAGCCTAAGTTGCTGAAATAAGCCTATTTAATAAGACTAAGTTGCTGAAATAAGCCTATTTAATAAGCCTAAGTTGCTGAAATAAGGCTATTTAATAAGGCTATTTAATAAGTCTAAGTTGCAGAAATGAACCTATTTAATAATGCTATTTAATACGCCTAATTTGCCTAAATAAGCATATTTAATAAGCCTAAGTTGCTAAAATAAGCCTATTTAATAGGCCTATCTAATAAGTCTAAGTTGCAGAAATAAGCATATTTCCTAAGCATATTTAATGAGCCTAAGTTGCTGAAATGTCTATTTAATAAGTCGGTTTAATAAGTCTAAGTTGCTAAAATAAGCCTATTTAATAAGGCTATTTAATAAGCCTAAGTTGCTGAAATAAGCCTATTTAATAAGGTTATTTAATGAGCCTAAGTTGCTGAAAAAAGCCTATTTAATAAGGTTATTTAATGAGCCTAAGTTGCTGAAATAAGCCTATTTAATAAACCTAAGTTTCTGAACTAAGCCTATTTAAAAATACTATTTAATAAGCCTAAGTTGCTGAAATAAGCCTATTAAATAAGCATAAGTTACTGAAATAAGGCTATTTAATAAGCCTACGTTGCTGAATAAGCCTATTTAATAAGCCTAAGTTGCTGAAATAAGCCTATTTAATAAGTCTAAGTTGCTGAAATAAGGCTATTTAATAAGCCTAAGTTGCTGAAATAAGCCTATTTAATAAGCCTAAGTTGCTGAAATAAGCCTATTTCATCAGGCTATTTAATAAGTCTATTTAATAAGTCTATTTAATAAGTCTATTTAATAAGTCTATTTAATAAGCCTATTTAATAAGCCTATTTAATAAGCTTGATTAATACACCTATTTAATAAACATATTTAATGAGTATTTAATGAGCCTATTTAATAAGTCTACTTAATAAGCCTTTTTAATAAGACTATTTAATAAGTCTATTTAATAAGCCTATTTAATAAGTCTATTTAATAAGTCTATTTAATAAGCCTATTTAATAAGTATTTAATGAGCCTATTTAATAAGCCTATTTATTGAGCCTATTTAATAAGCCTATTTATTGAGCCTATTTAATAAGCATATTTATTGAGCCTATTTAATAAGCCTATTTATTGAGCCTATTTAATAAGCCGATTTAATAAGTCTATTTAATAAGCCTATTTAATAAGCCTATTTAATAAGCCTATTTATTGAGCCTATTTAATAAGCCTATTTAATAAGCCGATTTATTGAGCCTATTTAATAAGTCTATTTAATAAGCCTATTTAATAAGCCTATTTATTGAGCCTATTTAATAAGTCTATTTAATAAGCCTATTTAATAAGCCTATTTAATAAGTATTTAATGAGCCTATTTAATAAGTCTATTTAATAGGCCTATTTAATAGGCCTTTTTTAATAAATCTAAGTTGCTGAAATAAGCCTATTTAATACGCCTATTTAATAGGCCTATTTAATAAGTCTAAGTTGCTGAAATAAGCTTATTTAATAAGCCTAAGTTTCTGAATGAGCCTATTTAATAAGCCTAAGTTGCTGAAATAAGCCTATTAAATAAGCCTAAGTTGCTGAATAAGCCTATTTAATAAGCCTAAGTTGCTGAATAAACCTATTTAATAAGTCTAAGTTGCTGAAATAAGCATATTTAATAAGGCTATTTAATAAGCCTAAGTTGCTGAATAAGCCTATTTAATAAGGCTATTTAATGAGCCTAAGTTGCTGATATAAGACTATTTAATAAGCCTAAGTTTCTGAACTAAGCCTATTTTAAAAGGTATATTTAACAAGTCTAAGTTGCTGAAATAAACCTATTTAAAAATGCTATTTAATAAGCCTAAGTTGCTGAAATAAACCTGTTTAATAAGGCTATTTAATAAGAATAAGTTGCTGAAATAAGCTTATTTAATAAGCCTAAGTTGCTGAAATAAGCCTATTTAATAAGGCTCTTTAATAAGTCTAAGTTGCTGAAATAAACCTATTTAATAAGCCTAAGTTGCTAAAATAAGCCTATTTAATGAGGGTATTTAATATGCCTATTTAATAAGCCTATTTAATAAGCCTATTTAATAAGCCTATTTAATAAGCCTATTTAATGAGTCTATTTAATAAGTCTATTTAATAAGTATTTAATGAGCCTATTTAATAAGCCTATTTATTGAGCCTATTTAATAAGCCTATTTCTTGAGCCTATTTAATAAGCCTATTTATTGAGCCTATTTAATAAGCCTATTTATTGAGCCTATTTAATAAGCCTATTTAATAAGTCTATTTAATAAGCCTATTTAATAAGCCTATTTAATAAGCCTATTTATTGAGCCTATTTAATAAGCCTATTTAATAAGCCTATTTAATAAGTCTATTTAATAAGCCTATTTAACAAGCCTATTTAATAATTATTTAATGTGCCTGTTTAATAAGTCTATTTAATAAGCCTATTTAACAGGCCTATTTAATAAGTCTAAGTTGCTGAAATAAGCCTATTTAATAAGTCTATTTAATAGGCCTATTTAATAAGTCTAAGTTGCTGAAATAAGCCTATTTAATAAGCCTAAGTTTGTGAATGAGCCTATTTAATAAGCCTAAGTTGCCGAAATAAGCCTATTTAATAAGCCTAAGTTGCTGAATAAGCCTATTTAATAAGCCTAAGTTGCTGAAATAAGCCTATTTAGTAAGTCTAAGTTGCTGAAATAAGCCTATTTAATAAGCCTAAGTTGCTGAAATAAGCCTATTTAATAAGCCTAAGTTGCTGAAATAAGGCTATTTAATAAGTCTAAGTTGCTGAAATAAGCCTATTTAATAAGCCTAAGTTGCTGAAAGAAGTATATTTAATAAGCATAAGTTGCTGAAATAAGCCTATTTAATGAGTCTAGTTTGCTGAAATAAGGCTATTTAATAAGTCTAAGTTGCTGAAATAAGCCTTTTTAATCAGCGTAAGTTGCTGAAATAAGCCTATTTAATAAGCCCAAGTTGCTGAAATAAGCCTACTTAATTAGGCTATTTAATAAGCCTAAGTTGCTGAAATAAGCCTATTTAATGAGCTATTTAATAAGTCTATTTAATAAGCCTATTTAATAAGCCTATTTAATAAGCCTATTTAATAAGCCTATTTAATAAGCCTATGTAATAAGTCTATTTAATAAGTCTATTTAATAAGTATTTAATGAGCCTATTTAATAAGCCTATTTATTGAGCCTATTTAATAAGCCTATTTACTGAGCCTATTTAATAAGCCTATTTATTGAGCCTATTTAATAAGCCTATTTAATAAGTCTATTTAATAAGCCTATTTAATAAGCCTATTTATTGAGCCTATTTAATAAGCCTATTTAATAAGCCTATTTATTCAGCCTATTTAATAAGTCTATTTAATAAGCCTATTTAATAAGCCTATTTAATAAGTATTTAATGAGCCTATTTAATAAGTCTATTTAATACGCCTATTTAATAGGCCTATTTAATAAGTCTAAGTTGCTGAAATAAGCCTATTTAATAAGCCTAAGTTTCTGAATGAGCCTATTTAATAAGCCTAAGTTGCTGAAATAAGCCTATTAAATAAGCCTAAGTTGCTGAATAAGCCTATTTAATAAGCCTAAGTTGCTGAATAAACCTATTTAATAAGTCTAAGTTGCTGAAATAAGCATATTTAATAAGGCTATTTAATAAGCCTAAGTTGCTGAATAAGCCTATTTAATAAGGCTATTTAATGAGCCTAAGTTGCTGAAATAAGACTATTTAATAAGCCTAAGTTTCTGAACTAAGCCTATTTTAAAAGGTATATTTAATAAGTCTAAGTTGCTGAAATAAACCTATTTAAAAATGCTATTTAATAAGCCTAAGTTGCTGAAATAAACCTGTTTAATAAGGCTATTTAATAAGAATAAGTTGCTGAAATAAGCTTATTTAATAAGCCTAAGTTGCTGAAATAAGCCTATTTAATAAGGCTCTTTAATAAGTCTAAGTTGCTGAAATAAACCTATTTAATAAGCCTAAGTTGCTAAAATGAGCCTATTTAATGAGGGTATTTAATACGCCTATTTAATAAGCCTATTTAATAAGCCTATTTACTAAGCCTATTTAATAAGCCTATTTAATGAGTCTATTTAATAAGTCTATTTAATAAGTATTTAATGAGCCTATTTAATAAGCCTATTTATTGAGCCTATTTAATAAGCCTATTTATTGAGCCTATTTAATAAGCCTATTTATTGAGCCTATTTAATAAGCCTATTTATTGAGCCTATTTAATAAGCCTATTTAATAAGTCTATTTAATAAGCCTATTTAATAAGCCTATTTAATAAGCCTATTTATTGAGCCTATTTAATAAGCCTATTTAATAAGCCTATTTAATAAGTCTATTTAATAAGCCTATTTAACAAGCCTATTTAATAATTATTTAATGAGCCTGTTTAATAAGTCTATTTAATAAGCCTATTTAACAGGCCTATTTAATAAGTCTAAGTTGCTGAAATAAGCCTATTTAATAAGTCTATTTAATAGGCCTATTTAATAAGTCTAAGTTGCTGAAATAAGCCTATTTAATAAGCCTAAGTTTCTGAATGAGCCTATTTAATAAGCCTAAGTTGCCGAAATAAGCCTATTTAATAAGCCTAAGTTGCTGAATAAGCCTATTTAATAAGCCTAAGTTGCTGAAATAAGCCTATTTAGTAAGTCTAAGTTGCTGAAATAAGCCTATTTAATAAGCCTAAGTTGCTGAAATAAGCCTATTTAATAAGCCTAAGTTGCTGAAATAAGCCTATTTAATAAGCCTAAGTTGCTGAAATAAGTATATTTAATAAGCATAAGTTGCTGAAATAAGCCTATTTAATGAGTCTAGTTTGCTGAAATAAGGCTATTTAATAAGTCTAAGTTGCTGAAATAAGCCTTTTTAATCAGCGTAAGTTGCTGAAATAAGCCTATTTAATAAGCCCAAGTTGCTGAAATAAGCCTACTTAATTAGGCTATTTAATAAGCCTAAGTTGCTGAATTAAGCCTATTTAATGAGCTATTTAATAAGTCTATTTAATAAGCCTATTTAATAAGCCTATTTAATAAGCCTATTTAATAAGCCTATTTAATAAGCCTATGTAATAAGTCTATTTAATAAGTCTATTTAATAAGTATTTAATGAGCCTATTTAATAAGCCTATTTATTGAGCCTATTTAATAAGCCTATTTACTGAGCCTATTTAATAAGCCTATTTATTGAGCCTATTTAATAAGCCTATTTAATAAGTCTATTTAATAAGCCTATTTAATAAGCCTATTTATTGAGCCTATTTAATAAGCCTATTTAATAAGCCTATTTATTCAGCCTATTTAATAAGTCTATTTAATAAGCCTATTTAATAAGCCTATTTAATAAGTATTTAATGAGCCTATTTAATAAGTCTATTTAATACGCCTATTTAATAAGCCTATTTAATAAGTCTAAGTTGCTGAAATAAGCCTATTTAATAAGCCTAAGTTTCTGAATGAGCCTATTTAATAAGCCTAAGTTGCTGAAATAAGCCTATTTAATAAGCCTAAGTTGCTGAATAAGCCTATTTAATAAGCCTAAGTTGCTGAAATAAGGCTATTTAATAAGTCTAAGTTGCTGAAATAAGCCTATTTAATAAGCCTAAGTTGCTGAAATAAGTATATTTAATAAGCATAAGTTGCTGAAATAAGCCTATTTAATGAGTCTAAGTTGCTGAAATAAGGCTATTTAATAAGTCTAAGTTGCTGAAATAAGTCTTTTTAATCAGCGTAAGTTGGTGAAATAAGCCTACTTAATTAGGCTATTTAATAAGCCTAAGTTGCTGAAATAAGCCTATTTAATAAGCGTAAGTTACTGAAATAAGGCTATTTAATAAGCCTATTTAATAAGCCTACGTTGCTGAATAAGCCTATTTAATAAGCCTAAGTTGCTGAAATAAGCCTATTTAATAAGTCTAAGTTGCTGAAATAAGGCTATTTAATAAGCCTAAGTTGCTGAAATAAGCTTTTTTAATAAGCCTAAGTTGCTGAAATAAGCCTATTTAATAAGTCTAAGTTGCTGAAATAAGGCTATTTAATGAGTCCAAATTGCTGAAATAAGCCGATTTAATAAGCCTAAGTTGCTGAAATAAGTATATTTAATAAGCATAAGTTGCTGAAATAAGCCTATTTAATAAGTCTAAGTTGCTGAAATAAGGCTATTTAATAAGTCTAAGTTGCTGAAATAAGCCTTTTTAATCAGCGTAAGTTGCTGAAATACGCCTATTTAATAAGCCCAAGTTGCTGAAATAAGCCTACTTAATTAGGCTATTTAATAAGCCTAAGTTGCTGAAATAAGCCTATTTAATAAGCGTAAGTTACTGAAATAAGGCTATTTAATAAGTCTAAGTTGCTGAAATAAGCCTATTTAATAAGCCTAAGTTGCTGAAATAAGCCTATTTAATAAGCCTGTTTAATAAGCCTAAGTTGCTGAAATAAGCCTATTTAATAAGCCTATTTAATAAGCCTATTTAATAGGCCTATTTAATAAGTCTAAGTTGCTGAATAAGCCTATTTAATAAGCCTAAGTTGCTGAATAAACCTATTTAATAAGCCTAAGTTGCTGAAATAAGGCTATTTAATAAGCCTAAGTTGCTGAATAAGCCTATTTAATAAGTCTAAGTTGCTGAAATAAGGGTATTTAATAAGCCTAAGTTGCTAAAATAAGGCTATTTAATAAGTTTAAGTTGCTGAAATAAGCCTATTTAATAAGCCTAAGTTGCTGAAATAAGCCTATTTAATAAGGCTATTTAATGAGCCTAAGTTGCTGAAATAAGCCTATTTAATAAGACTAAGTTTCTGAACTAAGCCTATTTAAAAAGGTATATTTAATAAGTCTAAGTTGCTGAAATAAACCTATTTAAAAATGCTATTTAATAAGCCTAAGTTGCTGAAATAAACCTGTTTAATAAGGCTATTTAATAAGCATAAGTTGCTGAAATAAGCCTATTTAATAAGCCTAAGTTGCTGAATAAGCGTATTTCATAAGCCTAAGTTGCTGAAATAAGCCTTTTTAATATGTCTCAGTTGCTGAAATAAGCCTATTTAATAAGCCTAAGTTGCTGAAATAAGCCTATTTAAATAGGCTATTTAATAAGCCTAAGTTGCTGAATAAGCCTATTTAATAAGTCTAAGTTGCTGAAATAAGGCTATTTAATAAGCCTAAGTTGCTGAAATAAGCCTATTTAATAAGCCTACGTTGGTGAACTAAGCCTATATAAAAAGGTATATTTAATAAGTCTAAGTTGCTGAAAAAAACCTATTTAAAAATGCTATTTAATAAGCCTAAATTGCTAGAAATAAACCTGTTTAATAAGGCTATTTAATAAGCATAAGTTGCTGAAATAAGCCTATTTAATAAGCCTAAGTTGCTGAATAAGCGTATTTCATAAGCCTAAGTTGCTGAAATAAGCCTTTTTAATATGTCTCAGTTCCTGAAATAAGCCTATTTAATAAGCCTAAGTTGCTGAAATAAGCCTATTTAAATAGGCTATTTAATAAGCCTAAGTTGCTGAATAAGCCTATTTAATAAGTCTAAGTTGCTGAAATAAGGCTATTTAATAAGCATAAGTTGCTGAAATAAGCCTATTTAATAAGCCTAAGTTGCTGAAATAAGCCTATTTAATAAGGCTATTTAATAAGTCTAAGTTGCAGAGATGAACCTATTTAATAATGCTATTTAATACGCCTAATTTGCCTAAATAAGCATATTTAATAAGCCTAAGTTGCTAAAATAAGCCTATTTAATAGGCCTATCTAATAAGTCTAAGTTGCAGAAATAAGCATATTTCATAAGCATATTTAATGAGCCTAAGTTGCTGAAATAAGCCTATTTAATAAGCCTAAGTTGCTGAAATAAGCCTATTTAATAAGCATAAGTTGCTGAAATAAGCCTATTTAATAAGTCTAAGTTGCTGAAATAAGCCTTTTTAATCAGCGTAAGTTGCTGAAATAAGCCTACTTAATTAGGCTATTTAATAAGCCTAAGTTGCTGAAATAAGCCTATTTAATAAGCGTAAGTTACTGAAATAAGGCTATTTAATAAGCCTATTTAATAAGCCTACGTTGCTGAATAAGCCTATTTAATAAGCCTAAGTTGCTGAAATAAGCCTATTTAATAAGTCTAAGTTGCTGAAATAAGGCTATTTAATAAGCCTAAGTTGCTGAAATAAGCCTATTTAATAAGACTAAGTTGCTGAAATAAGCCTATTTAATAAGCCTAAGTTGCTGAAATAAGGCTATTTAATAAGGCTATTTAATAAGTCTAAGTTGCAGAAATGAACCTATTTAATAATGCTATTTAATACGCCTAATTTGCCTAAATAAGCATATTTAATAAGCCTAAGTTGCTAAAATAAGCCTATTTAATAGGCCTATCTAATAAGTCTAAGTTGCAGAAATAAGCATATTTCCTAAGCATATTTAATGAGCCTAAGTTGCTGAAATGTCTATTTAATAAGTCGGTTTAATAAGTCTAAGTTGCTAAAATAAGCCTATTTAATAAGGCTATTTAATAAGCCTAAGTTGCTGAAATAAGCCTATTTAATAAGGTTATTTAATGAGCCTAAGTTGCTGAAAAAAGCCTATTTAATAAGGTTATTTAATGAGCCTAAGTTGCTGAAATAAGCCTATTTAATAAACCTAAGTTTCTGAACTAAGCCTATTTAAAAATACTATTTAATAAGCCTAAGTTGCTGAAATAAGCCTATTAAATAAGCATAAGTTACTGAAATAAGGCTATTTAATAAGCCTACGTTGCTGAATAAGCCTATTTAATAAGCCTAAGTTGCTGAAATAAGCCTATTTAATAAGTCTAAGTTGCTGAAATAAGGCTATTTAATAAGCCTAAGTTGCTGAAATAAGCCTATTTAATAAGCCTAAGTTGCTGAAATAATGCTATTTAATAAGTCCAAGTGGCTGAAATAAGCAGATTTAATAAGCCTAAGTTGCTGAAATAAGTATATTTAATAAGCATAAGTTGCTGAAATAAGCCTATTGAATAAGTCTAAGTTGCTGAAATAAGCCTTTTTAATCAGCGTAAGTTGCTGAAATAAGCCTACTTAATTAGGCTATTTAATAAGCCTAAGTTGCTGAAATAAGCCTATTTAATAAGCGTAAGTTACTGAAATAAGGCTATTTAATAAGTCCAAGTGGCTGAAATAAGCAGATTTAATAAGCCTAAGTTGCTGAAATAAGTATATTTAATAAGCATAAGTTGCTGAAATAAGCCTATTGAATAAGTCTAAGTTGCTGAAATAAGCCTTTTTAATCAGCGTAAGTTGCTGAAATAAGCCTACTTAATTAGGCTATTTAATAAGCCTAAGTTGCTGAAATAAGCCTATTTAATAAGCGTAAGTTACTGAAATAAGGCTATTTAATAAGCCTATTTAATAAGCCTACGTTGCTGAATAAGCCTATTTAATAAGCCTAAGTTGCTGAAATAAGCCTATTTAATAAGTCTAAGTTGCTGAAATAAGGCTATTTAATAAGCCTAAGTTGCTGAAATAAGCCTAATTAATAAGTCTAAGTTGCTGAAATAAGCCTATTTAATAAGCCTAAGTTGCTGAAATAAGGCTATTTAATAAGTCCAAGTTGCTGAAATAAGCCTATTTAATAAGCCTAAGTTGCTGAAATAAGTATATTTAATAAGCATAAGTTGCTGAAATAAGCCTATTTAATAAGTCTAAGTTGCTGAAATAAGGCTATTTAATAAGTCTAAGTTGCTGAAATAAGCCTTTTTAATCAGCGTAAGTTGCTGAAATAAGCCTATTTAATAAGCCCAAGCTGCTGAAATAAGCGTACTTATTTAGGCTATTTAATAAGCCTAAGTTGCTGAAATAAGCCTATTTAATAAGCGTAAGTTGCTGAAATAAGGCTATTTAATAAGTCTAAGTTGCTGAAATAAGCCTATTTAATAAGCCTAAGTTGCTGAAATAAGCCTATTTAATAAGCCTGTTTAATAAGCCTAAGTTGCTGAAATAAGCCTATTTAATAATCCTATTTAATAAGCCTATTTAATAGGCCTATTTAATAAGTCTAAGTTGCTGAATAAGCCTATTTAATAAGCCTAAGTTGCTGAATAAACCTATTTAATAAGTCTAAGTTGCTGAAATAAGCCTATTTAATAAGGCTATTTAATAAGCCTAAGTTGCTGAATAAGCCTATTTAATAAGTCTAAGTTGCTGAAATAAGGCTATTTAATAAGCCTAAGTTTCTGAATGTGCCTATTTAATAAGCCTAAGTTGCCGAAATAAGCCTATTTAATAAGCCTAAGTTGCTGAATAAGCCTATTTAATAAGCCTAAGTTGCTGAAATAAGCCTATTTAGTAAGTCTAAGTTGCTGAAATAAGCCTATTTAATAAGCCTAAGTTGCTGAAATAAGCCTATTTAATAAGCCTAAGTTGCTGAAATAAGGCTATTTAATAAGTCTAAGTTGCTGAAATAAGCCTATTTAATAAGCCTAAGTTGCTGAAATAAGTATATTTAATAAGCATAAGTTGCTGAAATAAGCCTATTTAATGAGTCTAGTTTGCTGAAATAAGGCTATTTAATAAGTCTAAGTTGCTGAAATAAGCCTTTTTAATCAGCGTAAGTTGCTGAAATAAGCCTATTTAATAAGCCCAAGTTGCTGAAATAAGCCTACTTAATTAGGCTATTTAATAAGCCTAAGTTGCTGAAATAAGCCTATTTAATGAGCTATTTAATAAGTCTATTTAATAAGCCTATTTAATAAGCCTATTTAATAAGCCTATTTAATAAGCCTATTTAATAAGCCTATGCAATAAGTCTATTTAATAAGTCTATTTAATAAGTATTTAATGAGCCTATTTAATAAGCCTATTTATTGAGCCTATTTAATAAGCCTATTTACTGAGCCTATTTAATAAGCCTATTTATTGAGCCTATTTAATAAGCCTATTTAATAAGTCTATTTAATAAGCCTATTTAATAAGCCTATTTATTGAGCCTATTTAATAAGCCTATTTAATAAGCCTATTTATTCAGCCTATTTAATAAGTCTATTTAATAAGCCTATTTAATAAGCCTATTTAATAAGTATTTAATGAGCCTATGTAATAAGTCTATTTAATACGCCTATTTAATAAGCCTATTTAATAAGTCTAAGTTGCTGAAATAAGCCTATTTAATAAGCCTAAGTTTCTGAATGAGCCTATTTAATAAGCCTAAGTTGCTGAAATAAGCCTATTTAATAAGCCTAAGTTGCTGAATAAGCCTATTTAATAAGCCTAAGTTGCTGAAATAAGGCTATTTAATAAGTCTAAGTTGCTGAAATAAGCCTATTTAATAAGCCTAAGTTGCTGAAATAAGTATATTTAATAAGCATAAGTTGCTGAAATAAGCCTATTTAATAAGACTAAGTTTCTGAACTAAGCCTATTTAAAAAGGTATATTTAAAAAGTCTAAGTTGCTGAAATAAACCTATTTAAAAATGCTATTTAATAAGCCTAAGTTGCTGAAATAAACCTGTTTAATAAGGCTATTTAATAAGCATAAGTTGCTGAAATAAGCCTATTTAATAAGCCTAAGTTGCTGAATAAGCGTATTTCATAAGCCTAAGTTGCTGAAATAAGCCTTTTTAATATGTCTCAGTTGCTGAAATAAGCCTATTTAATAAGCCTAAGTTGCTGAAATAAGCCTATTTAAATAGGCTATTTAATAAGCCTAAGTTGCTGAATAAGCCTATTTAATAAGTCTAAGTTGCTGAAATAAGGCTATTTAATAAGCCTAAGTTGCTGAAATATGCCTATTTAATAAGCCTACGTTGGTGAACTAAGCCTATATAAAAAGGTATATTTAATAAGTCTAAGTTGCTGAAAAAAACCTATTTAAAAATGCTATTTAATAAGCCTAAATTGCTAGAAATAAACCTGTTTAATAAGGCTATTTAATAAGCATAAGTTGCTGAAATAAGCCTATTTAATAAGCCTAAGTTGCTGAAATAAGCCTATTTAATAAGGCTATTTAATAAGTCTAAGTTGCAGAGATGAACCTATTTAATAATGCTATTTAATACGCCTAATTTGCCTAAATAAGCATATTTAATAAGCCTAAGTTGCTAAAATAAGCCTATTTAATAGGCCTATCTAATAAGTCTAAGTTGCAGAAATAAGCATATTTCCTAAGCATATTTAATGAGCCTAAGTTGCTGAAATGTCTATTTAATAAGTCGGTTTAATAAGTCTAAGTTGCTAAAATAAACCTATTTAATAAGGCTATTTAAAAAGCCTAAGTTGCTGAAATAAACCTATTTAATAAGGTTATTTAATGAGCCTAAGTTGCTGAAAAAAGCCTATTTAATAAGGTTATTTAATGAGCCTAAGTTGCTGAAATAAGCCTATTTAATAAACCTAAGTTTCTGAACTAAGCCTATTTAAAAATACTATTTAATAAGCCTAAGTTGCTGAAATAAGCCTATTGAATAAGCATAAGTTACTGAAATAAGGCTATTTAATAAGCCTACGTTGCTGAATAAGCCTATTTAATAAGCCTAAGTTGCTGAAATAAGCCTATTTAATAAGTCTAAGTTGCTGAAAAAAGGCTATTTAATAGGCCTAAGTTGCTGAAATAAGCCTATTTAATAAGCCTAAGTTGCTGAAATAAGGCTATTTAATAAGTCCAAGTGGCTGAAATAAGCAGATTTAATAGGCCTAAGTTGCTGAAATAAGTATATTTAATAAGCATAAGTTGCTGAAATAAGCCTATTGAATAAGTCTAAGTTGCTGAAATAAGCCTTTTTAATCAGCGTAAGTTGCTGAAATAAGCCTACTTAATTAGGCTATTTAATAAGCCTAAGTTGCTGAAATAAGCCTATTTAATAAGCGTAAGTTACTGAAATAAGGCTATTTAATAAGCCTATTTAATAAGCCTACGTTGCTGAATAAGCCTATTTAATAAGCCTAAGTTGCTGAAATAAGCCTATTTAATAAGTCTAAGTTGCTGAAATAAGGCTATTTAATAAGCCTAAGTTGCTGAAATAAGCCTATTTAATAAGTCTAAGTTGCTGAAATAAGCCTATTTAATAAGCCTAAGTTGCTGAAATAAGGCTATTTAATAAGTCCAAGTTGCTGAAATAAGCCTATTTAATAAGCCTAAGTTGCTGAAATAAGTATATTTAATAAGCATAAGTTGCTGAAATAAGCCTATTTAATAAGTCTAAGTTGCTGAAATAAGGCTATTTAATAAGTCTAAGTTGCTGAAATAAGCCTTTTTAATCAGCGTAAGTTGCTGAAATAAGCCTATTTAATAAGCCCAAGCTGCTGAAATAAGCGTACTTATTTAGGCTATTTAATAAGCCTAAGTTGCTGAAATAAGCCTATTTAATAAGCGTAAGTTGCTGAAATAAGGCTATTTAATAAGTCTAAGTTGCTGAAATAAGCCTATTTAATAAGCCTAAGTTGCTGAAATAAGCCTATTTAATAAGCCTGTTTAATAAGCCTAAGTTGCTGAAATAAGCCTATTTAATAATCCTATTTAATATGCCTATTTAATAGGCCTATTTAATAAGTCTAAGTTGCTGAATAAGCCTATTTAATAAGCCTAAGTTGCTGAATAAACCTATTTAATAAGTCTAAGTTGCTGAAATAAGCCTATTTAATAAGGCTATTTAATAAGCCTAAGTTGCTGAATAAGCCTATTTAATAAGTCTAAGTTGCTGAAATAAGGCTATTTAATAAGCCTAAGTTGCTGAAATAAGGCTATTTAATAAGTTTAAGTTGCTGAAATAAGCCTATTTAATAAGCCTAAGTTGCTGAAATAAGCCTATTTAATAAGGCTATTTAATGAGCCTAAGTTGCTGAAATAAGCCTATTTAATAAGCCTAAGTTTCTGAACTAAGCCTATTTAAAAAGGTATATTTAATAAGTCTAAGTTGCTGAAATAAACGTATTTAAAAATGCTATTTAATAAGCCTAAGTTGCTGAAATAAACCTGTTTAATAAGGCTATTTAATAAGCATAAGTTGCTGAAATAAGCCTATTTAATAAGCCTAAGTTGCTGAATAAGCCTATTTCATAAGCCTAAGTTGCTGAAATAAGCCTTTTTAATATGTCTCAGTTGCTGAAATAAGCTTATTTAATAAGCCTAAGTTTCTGAAATAAGCCTATTTAAATAGGCTATTTAATAAGCCTAAGTTGCTGAATAAGCCTATTTAATAAGTCTAAGTTGCTGAAATAAGGCTATTTAATAAGCCTAAGTTGCTGAAATAAGCCTATTTAATAAGCCTACGTTGGTGAACTAAGCCTATATAAAAAGGTCTATTTAATAAGTCTAAGTTGCTGAAAAAAACCTATTTAAAAATGCTATTTAATAAGCCTAAATTGCTAGAAATAAAACTGTTTAATAAGGCTATTTAATAAGCATAAGTTGCTGAAATAAGCCTATTTAATAAGCCTAAGTTGCTGAATAAGCCTATTTAATAAGTCTATTTAATATGCCTATTTAATAAGCCTATTTAATGAGCCTATTTAATAAGTCTATTTAATAAGCCTTTTTAATAAGCCTATTTAATAAGTCTATTTAATAAGCCTATTTAATAAGCCTATTTAATATGCCTATTAATAAGCTTATTTAATACGCCTATTTATACACCTATTTAATAAGTATTTAATGAGCCTATGTATTAAGTCTATTTAATAAGCCATTTTAATAAGCCTATTTAATAAGTATTTAATGAGCCTATTTAATAGGCCTATTTATTGAGCCTATTTAATAAGCCTATTTATTGAGCCTATTTAATAAGACTATTTAATAAGCCTATTTAATAAGCCTATTTATTGAGCCTATTTAATAAGTCTATTTAATACGCCTATTTAATGAGCCTATTTAATAAGCCTATTTAATAAGCCTATTTATTGAGCCTATTTAATAAGTCTACTTAATAAGCCTATTTAATAAGCCTCTTTATTGAGCCTATTTAATAAGTCTATTTAATAAGCCTATTTAATAAGTATTTAATGAGCCTATTTAATCAGTCTATTTAATAGGCCTATTTAATGAGTCTAAGTTGCTGAAATAAGCCTATTTAATAAGCCTAAGTTTCTGAATGAGCCTATTTAATAAGCCTAAGTTGCTGAAATAAGCCTATTTAATAAGCCTAAGTTGCTGAATAAGCCTATTTAATAAGCCTAAGTTGCTGAATAAACCTATTTAATAAGTCTAAGTTGCTGAAATAAGCCTATTTAATAAGGCTATTTAATAAGCCTAAGTTGCTGAATAAGCCTATTTAACAAGTCTAAGTTTCTGAAATAAGGCTATTTAATAAGTCTAAGTTGCTGAAATAAGCCTATTTAATAAGGCTATTTAATGAACCTAAGTTGCTGAAATAAGACTATTTAATAAGCCTGAGTTTCTGAACTAAGCCTATTTAAAAAGGTATATTTAATAAGTCTAAGTTGCTGAAATAAACCTATTTAAAATGCTATTTAATAAGCCTAAGTTGCTGAAATAAACCTGTTTAATAAGGCTATTTAATAAGCATAAGTTGCTGAAATAAGCTTATTTAATAAGCCTAAGTTGCTGAAATAAGCCTATTTAATAAGGCTCTTTAATAAGTCTATTTAATAAGCCTATTTAATAAGCCTATTTAATAAGCCTATTTAATACGCCTATTTAATAAACACATTTAATAAGTATTTGATGAGCATTTTTAATAAGCCTATTTAAAAAGTCTATTTAATAAGCCTATTTAATAAGTCTATTTAATACGCCTATTTAATACGCCTTTTTAATAAACATATTTAATAAGTATTTAATGAGCCTATTTAATAAGTCTATTTAATAAGCCTTTTTAATAAGCCTATTTAATAAGTCTATTTAATAAGCCTATTTAATAAGTATTTAATGAGCCTATTTAATAAGTCTATTTAATAAGTCTATTTAATAAGCCTATTTAATAAGCCTATTTAATGAGCCTATTTAATAAGTCTATTTAATAAGCCTATTTAATAGGCCTTTTTAATAAGCCTAAGTTGCTGAAATAAGCCTATTTAATAAGGCTCTTTAATAAGCCTATTTAATAAGTCTATTTAATAAGCCTATTTAATAAGTATTTAATGAGCCTATTTAATAAGTCTATTTAATAAGCCTTTTTAATAAGCCTATTTAATAAGCCGATTTAATAAGTCTATTTAATAAGCCTATTTAATAAGCCTATTTAATAAGCCTATTTATTGAGCCTATTTAATAAGTCTATTTAATATGCCTATTTAATAAGCCTATTTAATGAGCCTATTTAATAAGTCTATTTAATAAGCCTATTTAATAGGCCTTTTTAATAAGCCTAAGTTGCTGAAATAAGCCTATTTAATAAGGCTCTTTAATAAGTCTATTTAATAAGCCTATTTAATAAGCCTATTTAATAAGCCTATTTAATACGCCTATTTAATAAACACATTTAATAAGTATTTAATGAGCATTTTTAATAAACCTATTTAAAAAGTCTATTTAATAAGCCTATTTAATAAGTCTATTTAATACGCCTATTTAATATGCCTTTTTAATAAACATTTAATAAGTATTTAATGAGCCTATTTAATAAGTCTATTTAATAAGCCTTTTTAATAAGCCTATTTAATAAGTCTATTTAATAAGCCTATTTAATAAGTATTTAATGAGCCTATTTAATAAGTCTATTTAATAAGCCTTTTTAATAAGCCTATTTAATAAGCCGATTTAATAAGTCTATTTAATAAGCATATTTAATAAGCCTATTTAATAAGCCTATTTATTGAGCCTATTTAATAAGTCTATTTAATAAGCCTATTTAATAAGCCTATTTAATGAGCCTATTTAATAAGTCTATTTAATAAGCCTATTTAATAGGCCTTTTTAATAAGTCTAAGTTGCTGAAATAAGCCTATTTAATAAGCCAATTTAATAGGCCTATTGAATAAGTCTAAGTTGCTGAAATAAGCCTATTTAATAAGCTTAAGTTTCTGAATGAGCCTATTTAATAAGCCTAAGTTGCTGAAATAAGCCTATTAAATAAGCCTAAGTTGCTGAATAAGCCTATTTAATAAGCCTAAGTTGCTGAATAAACCTATTTAATAAGTCTAAGTTGCTGAAATAAGCATATTTAATAAGGCTATTTAATAAGCCTAAGTTGCTGAATAAGCCTATTTAATAAGGCTATTTAATGAGCCTAAGTTGCTGAAATAAGCCTATTTAATAAGCCTAAGTTTCTGAACTAAGCCTATTTAAAAAGGTATATTTAATAAGTCTAAGCTGCTGAAATAAACCTATGTAAATATGCTATTTAATAAGCCTAAGTTGCTGAAATAAACCTGTTTAATAAGCCTATTTAATAAGCATAAGTTGCTGAAATAAGCTTATTTAATAAGCCTAAGTTGCTGAAATAAGCCTATTTAATAAGGCTATTTAATAAGTCTAAGTTGCTGAAATAAACCTATTTAATAAGTCTAAGTTGCTAAAATAAGCCTATTTAATGAGGCTATTTAATAAGTCTATTTAATAAGCCTATTTAATAAGCCTATTTAATAAGCCTATTTAATACGCCTATTTAATAAACATATTTAATAAGTATTTAATGAGCCTATTTAATAAGTCTATTTAATAAGCCTTTTTAATAACCCTATTTAATAAGTCTATTTAATAAGCCTATTTAATAAGTCTATTTAATAAGTCTATTTAATAAGCCTATTTAATAAGTATTTAATAAGCCGATTTAATAAGTCTATTTAATAAGCCTATTTAATAAGCCTATTTAATACGCCTATTTATTGAGCCTATTTAATAAGTCTATATAATAAGCCTATTTAATAAGCCTATTTAATGAGCCTATTTAATAAGTCTATTTAATAAGCCTATTTAATAGGCCTTTTTAATAAGTCTAAGTTGCTGAAATAAGCCTATTTAATAAGCCTATTTAATAGGCCTATTGAATAAGTCTAAGTTGCTGAAATAAGCCTATTTAATAAGCCTAAGTTTCTGAATGAGCCTATTTAATAAGCCTAAGTTGCTGAAATAAGCCTATTAAATAAGCCTAAGTTGCTGAATATGCCTATTTAATAAGCCTAAGTTGCTGAATAAACCTATTTAATAAGTCTAAGTTGCTGAAATAAGCATATTTAATAAGGCTATTTAATAAGCCTAAGTTGCTGAATATGCCTATTTAATAAGGCTATTTAATGAGCCTAAGTTGCTGAAATAAGACTATTTAATAAGCCTAAGTTTCTGAACTAAGCCTATTTAAAAAGGTATATTTAATAAGTCTAAGTTGCTGAAATAAACCTATTTAAAATGCTATTTAATAATCCTAAGTTGCTGAAATAAACCTGTTTAATAAGGCTATTTAATAAGAATAAGTTGGTGAAATAAGCTTATTTAATAAGCCTAAGTTGTTGAATAAGCCTATTTCATGAGCCTAAGTTGCTGAAATAAGCCTTTTTCATATGTCTCAGTTGCTGAAATAAGCCTATTTAATAAGCCTAAGTTGCTGAAATAAGCCTATTTAAATAGGCTATTTAATAAGCCTAGGTTGCTGAATAAGCCTATTTAATAAGTCTATGTTGCTGAAATAAGGCTATTTAATAAGCCTAAGTTGCTGAAATAAGCCTATTTAATAAGCCTACGTTGGTGAACTAAGCCTATATAAAAAGGTCTATTTAATAAGTCTAAGTTGCTGAAAAAAACCTATTGCTAGAAATAAACCTGTTTAATAAGGCTATTTAATAAGCATAAATTGCTGAAATAAGCCTATTTAATAAGCCTAAGTTGCTGAAATAAGCCTATTTAATAAGGCTATTTAATAAGTCTAAGATGCAGAAATGAACCTATTTAATAATGCTATTTAATACGCCTAATTTGCTTAAATAAGCATATTTAATAAGCCTAAGTTGCTAAAATAAGCCTATTTAATAGGCCTATCTAATAAGTCTAAGTTGCAGAAATAAGCATATTTCAAAAGCATATTTAATGAGCCTAAGTTGCTGAAATGTCTATTTAATAAGTCGGTTTAATAAATCTAAGTTGCTAAAATAAGCCTATTTAATAAGGCTATTTAATAAACCTAAGTTGCTGAATAAGCCTATTTAATAAGTCTAAGTTGCTGAAATAAGGCTATTTAATAAGCCTAAGTGGCTGAAATAAGCCTATTTAATAAGCCTACGTTGGTGAACTAAGCCTATATAAAAAGGTCTATTTAATAAGTCTAAGTTGCTGAAAAAAACCTATTTAAAAATGCTATTTAATAAGCCTAAATTGCTAGAAATAAACCTGTTTAATAAGGCTATTTAATAAGCATAAGTTGCTGAAATAAGCCTATTTAATAAGCCTAAGTTGCTGAAATAAGCCTATTTAATAAGGCTATTTAATAAGTCTAAGTTGCAGAAATGAACCTATTTAATAATGCTATTTAATACGCCTAATTTGCTTAAATAAGCATATTTAATAAGCCTAAGTTGCTAAAATAAGCCTATTTAATAGGCCTATCTAATAAGTCTAAGTTGCAGAAATAAGCATATTTCATAAGCATATTTAATGAGCCTAAGTTGCTGAAATGTCTATTTAATAAGTCGGTTTAATAAGTCTAAGTTGCTAAAATAAGCCTATTTAATAAGGCTATTTAATAAGCCTAAGTTGCTGAAATAAGCCTATTTAATAAGGCTATTTAATGAGCCTAAGTTGCTGAAAAAAGCCTATTTAATAAGGCTATTTAATGAGCCTAAGTTGCTGAAATAAGCCTATTTAATAAGCCTAAGTTTCTGAACTAAGCCTATTTAAAAATACTATTTAATAAGCCTAAGTTGCTGAAATAAACCTGTTTAATAAGGCTATTTAATAAGCATAAGTTGCTGAA